>NC_060067.1:114387500-117120000 GCF_922984935.1 Meles meles | reverse complement strand
GAGGGTATTATACAAAGTGAAATAAATCAGAGACAGACAATTATACAATCTCACTCATATGTGTAATTTAAGAAACAAAAGAGGATCATAGGTGAAGGGAGGGGAAAAAAATAAAAGATTAAATCATAGAAGGAGACAAACCATAGAGAATTTTAATCATAGGACACAGAGTTGCTGGAGGGGAGGGGGCAAGGGAATGGGGTATGTGGGTAATGTACACTGAGTATTATATGAGACTGATGAATCACTGAATTCTACCTCTGAAACAAATACACTATGCTAATTAAATTTAAATAAAAATAAAATAAAGTAGATAAATAATAAATATCTTAAAACCAAAAAAGTAATAATACTAAATCTAATAATACCAATAAGAATATTAAATGTAATAATACTAATCTAAAAAACAGAATACTAAAAATAAGTGAGGCTGAAGCCACAAAAGTCATGGAGAAATATGCAAATTATTTAAATCATGGAAGCCAGTCTGGAGTGACTACTTCTGTGTAACTAAAACTACATGTTGTCCTGGAAAAGGAAAATCTATGTGGGAAAATAAAAAGATCAATGCTTCCAGGCGCTTCAGGGGACAGGGTAAGGTAAATAGATGGAGCACTGGGTTTCTAGGGTAGTGAAAATATTTCATTTGATACTATAATGATGGATACATAACATTACACATAGGTCAGAACTCAGAGAACTTTATAACACAAAGAATAAACCTTAACAAAAATTATAAATTTAGTTAAACTAATGAATCAACACTGGCCCATTAATTGTAACAAGTAATCTAACATGTTTAATAATACACAAAACTGAAGGAGATAGGAGAGGGTCTATGGGAAATATATACTCAGTTTTTCTGTAAATTTAAAATTGTTCTAACACATTTTATTAATTTAGGGTTGGGGCTTGGAAAGATGGTCAAATAGGAGGACCCTGAGCTCACTCCACCCATGTTAAAAACTAGATATCATCCACATCCATGTCAATAAAATGGAGAATGATCCAAAGGCTGACAGAACAAACTCCACAACTAAATATAGAATAGAAGCTGCCTCCGAAATTAGGAAGGTCAGAAAGGTGGAAGAAGGTTTCAAGCACAGAGAAGACAGAGAAATGAGCCCTCACACCAGGGAACTCATACAGGAAGACTAATCCCCATATTGTTAAACTTTAAAATCAGAAGGGCTGAAAGCTGTAAGTTTGTAAAACTGGTGGGACTTGGAGGTTTAAAAGTCAGCTGACTAAACACTGGGTGAGCCAGGTGGCCCAGTGATAGCTGGATCACCACCCTTAAAGAGACAGCAGCTTATACAGAGAAACAACATAAAAAAGGCAGTTTATAGAACACTAGGGGCAAATAGCAGACAGATATATTCATACTGATTTTGGAGTATGTTGGGAGGACTTCTCCAATATTTCTCCAATTATGAGGAAGTTGGCACGTGCCATTTTCCTACCTACCTCCAGCATAAACACAGAGTCACTTGTGGGAGGTGGGGCCACATAGACACTTTCTACTTAAACTGCTGGAAGTTTCCCATGCCCATGAGTTTTCCTAATGACTAGCCCACTCCAAGTCTGCTAGCCTTGGCCTTGGGCTCAGAGCAAATTTTTTTTTGAAGCCATGTATGTGACTCATCCAGCCACTAAGTGCACAGATTCTGCCACACACTCCACACAATCACTGTTCTGTGTCCATCTGCCATATTGTGCCTACTTGCTACCCTGCACTCAATCGTGTGCCCCAAACGTTATTGGATGCTATGCCTAGCCTCACACCTCTGGCAAACCGTGCACATGATCTCCAGCTGCTGGAGTGCTTCAGGGAATCAGGCATAGCACTAGTGAACCAGCACAAATTTTGCTAACATGCCATACCACTTTCAAGTTCCCCAAGAGGCATGCCCCTTCAGAACTGGCCTACCTGGGTCTCATTAATAGTATAGAGAACAAACATAACCCACAAAAGGCAGTTACCTGCACTGAAAGGAAAAGACACAGACACAACAGCAGGGTGTCAGTAACACATATAGGATATGTTCCTCCTTTTGGTGAATAGAGATACTGCATTGTAATGCACTCTTGGATCTCTTCTTTATAGTCGCTACTTTCAAAAGCAAAAGACACAGTTGATTGTCTTAACACATAGAAACAGACACAGAAAGGCAGACAAAATGAGGAGACAGACAAATTTGTCCCAAATGAAAGAACGGGATGAGACCGTGGCCAGACATCTAATGAAGAAGATATAGGTAACTTGCTTAATAGATAATTTAAAGCAATGATTATTAGAATACCCTCTGAACTTAAGAAAGGAGTGGAAGAATGAGTGAGAACATTAACACAAATATAAGGAAAAATAGCAGAGGTAAAAGGTGCAATAAATGAAATGAGAAACACACTTGATAGAATGAACATCAGGATAGAATAAGTAGAGGAATAAATCAGTGACAAAGAAGACAGAGAAACAGAAAGTAATCAAGCTAAACAAAAGAGAGACAAAAATTATACAAAATGATGGGGCACCTGGGTGGCTCAGTGGGTTAAGCCGCTGCCTTCGGCTCAGGTCATGATCCCAGGGTCCTGGGATCGAGCCCCACATCGGGCTCTCTGCTCAGCGGGAAGCCTGTTTCCTCCTCTCTCTCTCTCTGCCTGCTTGTGATCTCTATCTGTCAAATAAATAAATAAAATCTTTAAAAAAAAAGTTTAAAAAAAATTATATAAAATGAGAATATATTTAGGGAACTCAGCGACTCCATCAAATGTAATAACATTCATATTATAGGAGTCCCAGAAGAAGGAGAGAGAGAAAAGAAGGCAGAAAACTTACTTGAAGAAATGATAGATGTAAACTTCCCAAATCTAGGAAAACAAACAGATATAAGTTCCAGGAGACACAGATTATTCCCATCAAAATCAAAAGCAGACAGGGGCACCTGGGTGGCTCAGTGGGTTAAAGCCTCTGCCTTCGGCTCAGGTCATGATCTCAGGGTCCTGGGATCGAGCCCCGCATCGGGCTCTCTGCTCCACAGGGAGCCTGCTTCCTCCTCTCTCTCTGCGTGCCTCTCTGCCTGCTTGTGATTTCTCTCTGTCAAATAAATAAAATATTTTAAAAAAAAGGCAGACACACACTAAACCATATTATAATTTAATTGGCAAAAATATAGTGATAAAGAAAAAAATCTTAAAAGCAGCAAGATAGAAGTAGTCAATAACTTACAAGGGAAAACCCACAAGGATAGCAGGAGATTTTTCAAGAGAAACTTTGCAAGCCAGAAGGTGATAGGAGTTAAGGAATTAATAGAGAACTGGGCTTGAGCAAGGTTGCACAAACATCTGCAGGAAACAACTGCATATCAAGTTTTACATGCCTAAAACCAGACAAACAGCCACTAGACAAACAATCTACTAAGGGGCCTAAGGAATACACAAAAAAGTTGAAAGTAGATTGTGTAAGGTTAAACAATGGGCCTGAATAACAGGAAGCTAGAACATAGCACTATGACCACCAGGTCCTTGGTATCACAGCTTTATACAGAAAATCCTTAAACTGACCAATGGACAAAATATCACCAGGGGTCCATGAACTCTCCCCCCTGACCAGATAAGACTCATAAAAACCCTTAATGTCACCTCTGTGGCTTAGTTCCTTTAATATCCTCCTGTTTAGGGGTCTTTTATTTTTCCTAAGCATGCACATGAAGAGTCCTTCTTTCTGCTCAATAAAGCTTTCGCTTCTCACCCACTCATCTCATCTGGGACTCTCATTCTTGGAGTCTCTCAGACATGAATCTGGGAAACACTGAGCACTGGTAACAAAGGGAGTGGCATGAAATACTCAGACTGCTGAACTGGAAAATTCTACAACCAAGAATAGTCTATCCAGCCAAGCTGTCAGAATAGAAGGTCAGATAAAGAGTTTCCCATATAAACAAAAACTAAAGGGGTATATCACCACCAGACCAGCCAAGCAGCGATATAAAAGAGGATACTTTGAATGGAAAAGAAAGATCAAAAGTGACAGTATAGATGTAGGAAAAACAAAGGCAGTCAAAATGAGTATTCCTGTAAAAAATTATTCAATGAAATCACACAAAAAAGTTATAAAATGTAATAACTATACTTAAAAGGTGGGGAAAAGAGAAAAGAATGGGCTCAAACTTAAAATACCATCAACCTATTATAGACGACTATTTGCATAAGAAGTTATATACAAACCTAATGGTAACAATATATCTAAAACCACTAATAAATATGCAAAGATAAAGGAGAAATAAATCCAAATACATCACTAAAGAAAACAGCAAAACTTAAAAGAGGGAAAGATAAGGAAAAATTAGAAAAAATCCTCAGAAACAAGTAATAAAATGGCAATAAATACATATCTATCAATAATTATTTTGAATGTTAATGGACTATATGCTCTAATCAAAAGACAGGGTGACAGAATGGATTTAAAAAAAAAAAAGACCCATCTATACGCTGCATATAAAAGACTGTTTTTAGTCCTAATGCACATGCAGATTGAACATGAGAGGATGGAAAACATTTATCATGCAAAATTTGTCAAAAGAAAGCCAGAGTAGCAAAAGGACAAAATGGACTTAAAAACAAAGACTGTAACAAGGACAAAGAAGGACACTATACAGTAAGAAAGGGAACAATTCAATAAGAAGCTATAACAATTGTTAATATTTATGCACTTAACTTGGAAGTACCCAAGTATATAAAATATATAATAAACAAAAAGGAACTAATTGATAATAATTCTACAGTAGGGGACTTCAACACCCCATTCATATCAATGGACAGATTATATAAGCAGAAAATCAACAAGGAAACAATGGTTTTGAATGACATACTGGAATAGATGGATTTGACAGATATATTCAAAACATTGTATCCTAAATCACCAGAGTATACAGTCTTTTCAAGTGCACATAGAACATTCTCCAGAACAGATCAAATATTAGATCACAAAACAAGCCTCAACAAATTCAAGAAGATTGAAATCATACCATGCATATTTTCTGACTACAATGCTATGAAATTAGAAGTCAACCACAAACAAAATAAAATAAAATAATAAAATAAAATCTGGAAATTAGAAGTTAACAACAAGGAAAAAAACAAAAAGAATGGGAAAGACCACAAATGTATACAGGTTAAATAACAAGCTAAATAATTAATCAATCAACCAGGAAATAAAAGAAGAAAAAATGTACATAGAAACAAAAGAAAATGAAAAAATAACAGTCCAAAACCTCTGGGATACAGCAAAAACAGTTCTAAGCAGGAGGTATATATCCGTACAGGGCTAACTCAAGAAGCAAGAAAAATCTCAAATAAACCACCTAATCTTATACCTAAAGGAGCTAGAAAAAGAATAGCAAGAAAAATACTAAAAACTAACTAACTGACTAAATAAATAAATAATAAACAAAACAACAGAAGGAAGGAGATAATAAAGATTAAAGCAGAAATAAAACAGGGGCACCTGGGTGACTCAGTGGGTTAAAACCTCTGCATTTGGCTCAGGTTATAATCCCAGGGTCTTGGGATCAAGCCCCGCATCGGGCTCTCTGCTCGTCAGGGAGCCTGCTTCCTCCTCTCTCTCTGCCTGCCTCTCTGCCTGCTTGTAATCTCTGTCTGTCAAATAAATAAATAAAATCTTTAAAAAAAGTAATAAAAGATAAAGTAAATAAAAAAGAGAACAGAACCAGGAGCTGATTCTTTGAAAAATACCAATAAAATTGATAAGCCTCTAGCAAGAGTTATCAAGAAAAAAATAAAGAATTCAAATAAATAAAATCACAAACAAGAGAGGCGAAATAATAACCAACCTCACAGAAATACAAAAATCATAGAATATTACAAAAAGCTATATACTAATAAATTGCAAACCCAGAAAAAAAATAGAGAAATTCTTAGAAACATAAATTACCAAAACTGGTATGTAAATAGAAAATTTTAACAGACTGATAGCTACCACAGAAATTGGTATAGACTACCACAGAAAATTTGGTACCACAGAAATTGGTACAGACCACCACAGAAAATTTTAACAGACTGATAGCTACCACAGAAATTGAATTGGTAATGAAAAAACTCCCAACAAACAAAAGTCCAGGACCAGATGACTTGACAGGCAAATTCTATCAAATACTTACAGAGTTAGTACCTATTTTTCTCAAACTGTTACTAAAAATAGAAAAGGAAGAAGAATATTCCAAATTCATTCTATGAGGCCAGCATTACCCTGATACCAAATCAGATAAAGACCCCACTCAAGATCAAAAGCTTCTGCTCAGCAAAGGAAACAGTCAACAAAACAAAGAGGCAACCCACGGAATGGGAGAAGATATTTGCAAATGACAGTACAGACAAAAGTTTTATATCCAGGGTCTATAAAGAACTCCTCAAACTCAACACACACAAAACAGATAATCATATCAAAAAATGGGCAGAAGATATGAACAGACACTTCTCCAATGAAGACATACAAATGGCTATCAGACACATGAAAAAATGTTCATCATCACTAGCCATCAGGGAGATTCAAATTAAAACCACATTAAGATACCACCTTACACCAATTAGAATGGCCAAAATTAGCAAGACAGGAAACAACATGTGTTCGAGAGGATGTGGAGAAAGGGGAACCCTCTTACACTGTTGGTGGGAATGCAAGTTAGTGCAGCCACTTTGAAGAACAGTGTGGAGATTCCTCAAGAAATTAAGAATAGAGTTTCCCTATGACCCTTCAACTGCACTACTGGTTATTTACCCCAAAGATAGTGATATAGTGAAAAGAAGAGCCATCTGTACCCCAATGTTTATAGCAGCAATGGCTACGGTTGCCAAACTGTGGAAAGAACCAAGATGCCCTTCAATGGACGAATGGATAAGGAAGATATGGTCCATATACACTATGAAGTATTATGCCTCTATTAGAAATGATGAATACCCAACTTTTGTAGCAACATGGACAGGACTCGAAGAGATTATGCTGAGTGAAATAAGTCAGAGAGAGTCAATTATCATATGGTTTCACTTATTTGTAGAGCATAACAAATAACATGGAGGACATGGGGAGATGGAGAGAAGGGAGTTGAGGGAAATTGGAAGGGGAGATGAACCATGAGAGACTATGGACTCTGAGAAACAACCTGAGGCTCTTGAAGGGGTGGGGTGGGAGGTTGGGGGACAAGGTGGTCGGTATTAGGGAGGGCATGTATTGCATAGAGCTCTGGGTGTGGTGCAAAAACAATGAATACTGTTACGCTGAAAAGAAATTAAAAAAAAAAAAAGACCCCACTAAAAGAGAGAACTAAAAGCCAACATCCCTATTCAATACAAATGCAAAAATTCCCAGCAAAATATTAGCAAACCAAATCCAGCAATACATTTTAAAAAATCGTTCACCATGATCAGGTGAGATTTATTCCTGGGTTACAAGGGTGTTTCAATATTCAAAGATCAATCAACATGGCACATCATATCAGTAAGAAAGAATAAGAATGATACAATCATTTCAATAGACACAGAAATATCATTTGACAAAGTTACAACATCCATTCATGATAAAAATCCTCAACAAAGTAGGCTTAGCAGGACTATACCTCAACATAATAAGGGCAGTATATTAAAAAAAATCACAACTAACATCATCCTTAGGGGGCAAAAACTGACAACATTTCCCCTAAATCAGGAAATAGGCAGAAATGTCCACACTAACCGCTTTTTTTTTTCAACACAGTACTGGAAGTTCGAGCCACAACAATCAGACAACAAAATGAAATAAAAATCATCTAAATTAGTAAGGAAGAAGTAAAACTTTCACTATTTACAGATGACATATTATATATAGCAAATCTGAAAGACTCCACCAAAATAGCTAGAACTGATAAATAAATTCAGGAAAACCACTGGATACAAAATCAATCCATAAAAAAATTTTTGCATTTCCATACACCAATAATAAATAAGTAGAAAGAGAAATTAAGATAACAATCCCATTTACAACTGCACAAAAAATAATAAGATACCTAGGAATAAACCTAACCAGAGAGGTAAAAGACCTAAAGTCGTAAAACTATAAAACACTGATAAAAGAAATTGAAGACTATATAAAGAAATGAAAAGACATTCCATGCTCATGGATTGTAAGAACAAATATTGTTAAAATGTCTGTAATACCCAAAGTAGTCTACAATTTTCATGCACCCCTAATCAAATTACCACCAGCATTTTTCACAGAACTGGAAGAAATAATCCTAAAATTCACATGGAACCACAAGAGACCTGAAATACCCAAAGCAATCTTGGAAAGCAAAGTTGGAGACATCACAATTCTGGACTTCAAGTTACATTACAAAGTTGTATTAATCAAATCACTGTGGTACTGGAAAAAAAAAAAAAGACATTGATCACTGCAACAGAATGGAAAACCCAGAAATAAACCCACAATGACATGGTCAGTTAATCTTTGACAAAGCGGGAAAGAATATCCAATGGAAAAGAATCTCTTCAACAAATTGTTTGGACAACTAAATAAGAACATACAAAAATTGAAACTGGATCACTTTCTCACAACATACACAAAAATAAAGTCAAAATAGATTAAAGACCTAAACGTGAGAACTGAAACCATAAATATCCTAGAAGAGAACACAGATAGTATCTTCTTTGACATCAGCTATAGCAACTTCTTTGTACATATGTCTTCTGAGGCAAGGGAAACAGAAGCAAAAATAAACAATTGGGATTTAATCAAAATAAAAAGCTTCTGCACAGCAAAGGAAAGAATCAACAAAACTAAAAGGCAAGGTAATGAATAAATAAAATCTTTAAAAGTGTGGGGGGTTGCCTAGGTGGCTCAGTTAGTTAAACACCTGCCTAAGGCTGGGGTTATGATCCCAGGGTCTTAGGATCAAGACCTGCATCTGGCTCCCTGCTCAGCGGGGTGTCTGCTTCTCCCTCTCCCTCTGCCTGCCACTACCCATGCTTGTGTTCTCTCTCTCTCTTTCACTGTCAATTTTTTTTTTAACTCTAACATGTAACGTATGGAATGGGAGAAGACATTTGCAAATAACATATCTGCAAAAACAGTTAATATCCAACATAGATAAAGAACATATTAAACTCAACACCCAAAAAACAAATAATACAATTAAAAATGGATAGAAGACAGGAATAGACATTTTTGCAAAGACATACAGATGATCATCTTTATCAGTTATCATCAGGAAAATACAAATCAAAATTATAGTGAGCTATCACCTCACACTTGTCAGGATGATTAAAATTAAAAAAAAAAAAAAAGAAACAACAGGTATTGCCAAGGATGTGGAGAGAAAGGATACCTTTTGCACCATTGGTGGGAATACAAACTGAAGCAGTCACTCTGGAAAACAGTATGGAGGTCCCTCAAAAAGTTAAAAATAGAACTATCCTATGATCCAGCAACTGCAAAAACACTAATTCAAAGGGATACATGCACCCCTATGTTTATAGCAGCATTATTTACAACATTCAAGATGTGGAAGTAATCCAAGTGTCCATCTATTGATGAATGGATAAAAAGATATATAGATATGAATTATATATATATATATATATACACATACATACACACACACATATATATATAGGAATATATTGGAATTAAATATATATAATTTAATATTCAATAGTATATATACATAATGGAGCATTATAAAGTCATAAAAAAGAATGAAATTTTGTCAGACAGAGAAAAACAAATACCATAGGATTTCACTCATATGTGGAAATTAAGAAATAAAACAAATTAGCAAAGAGAAAATAAGAGAGAGAGACAAATCAAGAAATAGATTCTGGGGTGCCTGGGTGGCTCAGTCCATTTTACTTTTGGCTCAGGTCATGATCTCCAGGTGGTGAGACAGGTCTAAATTGGGCTCTGTGCTCGGTGCATAGTCTACTTGTCCCTCTTCCTCCCCCTCGGCCCATTCTCCTACTGGCACACAGGCATACTCCCTCTCTCTCAAATAAATAAATAAAAATAAATAAATAATAATAAATAAATTTTTTAAAGTAAAAAAAAAGAAATAGATTTTTAATTATAGAGAACAATCTGGTGGTTACCAGAGGGAAGGGTTTGGAGAGAGAGGTTAAATAGCTGACGGCAATTAAGCAGTGCACTTGTCATCATGAATACAAGGGGGTGTATGGAAGTGTTGAATCACTATATTATACACCTGAAAGTAATATAGTACTTTATGTTAACTAACTGGAATTAAAATAAAAGTTAAAATAAAACTAAAAATTAAAACACTTATTAATTTTAAAAAACTTCAAAGTGCTCACATAGAATCACAACATTATAATAACTGAATTTCTGTTCCTTGTTTTTATAATCACTGTTTATTTTGAATTTCCTAATTACATACACACACACACACACACACACACACACACACACACACAAATCTAAGCTGGGGGATAGGGGTGTCAGGGAGGATCACATAACTGAGTCCTCAGATTAAGCATGTCGAATACAATGTTTATCAAAAGATACATAATAAAGTGATGCTTGACAAATATATGCACTAACCAATGTATATAATATGCATATACATATATAACATATGTGGAGATGTATATTGGCACAAACAAATATATATATGTATAAAAGATACACATATATGCATACATAAAATGCAAAGTTAAGTACAGCACTTGTTCTAATTAGACTTTAGAACAAAAATTATTATTATTATTATTTTGGCGAATGAGTATTTTATCACTGAAAATATTTAGAATGGCTGGAGGTAATAAAAAGCAGACCAATTTTTAGTTGGGTTTTTATTGTTTTCAAATTCTCTACTGACAATCCAACCCCTGCCTTTTGTATCCCACTACTTGAGTTTAATCTCTATAATAGCTGCAAATTGTTCTGAGACTGACCAAAAAAGTAAATAAATGAAGGAATGCATCAATTTCAGCACTTTTAAATAATCTAAGAAAGTCAAATGAATTTTGACAAGATTTTCCTCTTTCACAAAGCTTTCCACTTTTATTAACTGATTGGCTAGGAGCTAGAACTAATTGATAGCTTTAGTTGTGTAAACTTCATCGTTAGAGGTAGCTCTCAGGGAATATATGACTGCATAAATAGAGTACTTGATTAAGTTGTAGAGCCCCAGGGAGCAGCCTGGACACTGGTTATGTAAATATAACAGATGGCTAAGCAAATGCTATGCCATACTAAGTCTAGGCTTGTTGTAGTAATCTATGTTTATATAAAAGATTTAAGAGGCAGGCTATGCAACTTTTTGAGAACAAACCAGATATTGACAATATCATCCTGTCATGAAAATTCTATAAGAATGGGTTGGAACTTTTTTAAGTTAACATCCTCTGGAGAAAATTACACAGTTTAACTGTCCCCAATAGTTTTTTTATGCTTTGTGTGTTTTAAATGGTGCTCTTTCCTGAAGAATAATAGTGTGAAATAATGACTCAGACCCGATCAATTTGGTGAGGGTTGTGCAACTTAATTGATTACAGAACTGGTAAACAATTTCCATTGAGAAAGAAGTTTATGAATGAATACTCTTTGAAATTCAGACACTATGTCAAGCAAAACACTGTGCACTGGTTATCATTCCCAAGAAGGATGATAAACACTTCTGCCCACTGCATTGGTATCAGAGTTGCCAAGTGACAATGTAGTCAAGCACTGGATGGAACAAAGCTCTACTCACATAAGACAGAAAGATCCTCCCCAGTAGTGAGTTAGTCTCTCTTAATTAGTGGGTCTCCACCCCCATGGAGTCTGGAAACTGAGTATATGCCTGAGCCAGTAATTTACATGCGTATGTAGAATAAAGACATATTCAGTGAGCTTACAACAGGAAAAGAGCTTGCACACAAGGTAAGAAACCTTGCAGACTGTGTGGGCTCTTGATCTCTTAGTAAGAAAATCATCTGGGCCCAAGATACATTCATACATGGTCAAGTTGGTGTCAAAAGACTGCACAATTGCTTTTCTCAATACTATGTGTGCTCTTATTTAATCCTGATCTCAATATTTAAATTAAGTGAAGATAATTCCCACTCTAACTGAGGAAACAAGGTTAAGAAAGAAAAAAAATGATTTAAAAAATCATCATGGCAGTACTGTACATTAAATAGACATCAGAAGAGTCAAGATGCACTGGAGGGGTCATGATAAAAACTAGATATTGGTGTGCACTTAAATGCCTCCATTTAAAAAATTTCAATTTCAGAAAGTGACCCCCTTTTCTATCTTGCTTTGGGCCAAGAAAAGAAAACCAGGAAAAAATGCCAGATGTGTTTTGGTATGACTTATTTGTTTTCATTGTGAATTCAGAACTATAGGATCATACAGGGAGAAGTACCTTGCAAGAGGCTTGGAACTGTAAGCTTGAATTATATGCAGATGAAAAAAGTCTAAGTACCATCCAACATACAGAACAGAATAATAAAAAGTACCCTAAAACTCAGGCTTGTATCTACTGCAGCTTGTAGATGCCAATCACTACTTAAGCAAGTAATATTTATTAGAAGCAGTACTAGCCTGACAAAGGAATTGTGTATCTTAATGTCATTCATTCTATTATATACTAAGTACTTACTATAGGCCACTTGAATCTTAAAGTCTAATGCAGTATCCTGCTAATTTGCCTTATGAGAAGGGTATCAAGTGTCCTTGTTAAAAACAGAGGTTGCTAAATTGTCTCCTGGAATATCAGTTCCATGTGTTAGAAAAGTCTCAGGAAACAACATTTTTATTCAGCACTTCAGGTTACTCTTACCAGACATTGTGTGAAACCTCATCTAAATAACTTAGAGTTAAAACCAAAAGTGTGATTACTTTAACTAGAGGAATCACATTTGTGATCAATTATGTGCATGAAAACAAGTTAAAAGCTGTATTTTTTAGTGTTTTCTTATTGTAGAGTCTATAGACAATTACATTGTTAATTTTTAAATAATAGATTCATTTCAAGATTTTGCAAATTATATCAATCCCCTTCTATTCTCCTAAAGAGATTCCTGCTGAAACTACTCAGTTTAGGGGCACCTGGGTGACTCAGTTGGTTAAGCATCTGCCTTGGGCTCAGGTCATGGGATCTAGCACTACATTGGCCTTACTGCTCAGCAGGCAACCTGTTTTTCCCTCTCCCTCTGCCTGGTACTCTCCCTGCTTGTGCTCTTTCTCTGTCAAATAAATAAAATCTTAAAACACACACACACACAAAGAAAGAAAAAAAAGAGAAAAGGAAAGAAAAACAAAAGAAAACTACTCAGTTTAAAGATTGCCACCTGGTGCTAACATTTAAGAACATAACCAAAAACCCAGAATGTGAGATTTTGGTCAAGATGGTGGAGAAGTAGCAGGCTGAGATGGCATCAGGTAGCAGGAAATCAGCTAGATAGTTTATCAAACCATTGCAAACACCTACAAATCCAACAGGAGATCGAAGAGAAGAGCAACAATTCTAGAAACAGAAAATCGACCACTTTCTGAAAGGTAGGACTGGCGGAGGAGTGAATCCAAAGCAATAGGAAGATAGATTGCAGTGGGAGGGGCCAGCTCCCGGCAAGTGGCAGAGCAACGGAGCATAAAATCAGAACTTTTAAAAGTCTGCTCCACTGAAAGACATCACTCCAGAGGCTAAACTGGGGTGAAACCCATGTGGTGTCAGTGTGACCCCAGGTCCTGCAGGTGTCACAGAAGGATCGGGGGTGTCTGAGTGTCACAGAGCTCTCAGTATTAGAGTGGGGAAGCCGGCTACAGAGACAGAGCCAAGGAGTGAGCTCTCAACTCAGGGTTACCTTGAACTGATCACAGGCTGGGTGAGCTTGGATTGTGGCTGGAGGCCAGGAAGATGGCAGTGATTGAGCGCTTTTCTCCAAGCACAGCCAGAGGCCAGGAGACAGGAGTGATTGAGCACTTTTCTCTGAGGGTGCACTGAGGAGTGGGGCCCCGAGCTCTTGGCTGCTCTGGGCTAGAGATTGGGATGCCACCATTTTCATTCCTGTCCTCCTGAACTCTACAGAAAGCATTCAGGGAACAAAGGCTCCCAAAAGCAAACCCTAGCAGATTACTTAGCCTGGCCCCTGGTAAGGGCTGTGCAATTCTGCCTCAGGCAAAGACACTTGAGAATCACTACAATGGGCTCCTCCCCCAGAAGATCAACAAGAAATCCAGCCAAGACCAAGTTCAGTTACCATAGAGAACAGTGGAGTTCTAGAGGAGGAGAAAATGAAGGATGGAATTCATGGCTTTCTCCCAATGCTTTAGTCTTGCAATTAATTATTTTTTTATTTTATTTTTTTTTCTTCTGCTAATTTGTTTCAACTTTTACCCTTTCCTCTTTTAATGTCTTTTAACTAGTTTATCTTAACAATAACTTTGATTTAAAAAAATAATCTTTTTTTGAAACTTCATTATTATAGTCATATTTTATCCTTCATAGTATCTAACTTTATTTTTTGTATATACATAGGGTTTTTCTTCTAAAAAATGTGGGGTACAACTTCTTCTAATAGATCAAAATATACCCTAAATCTAGCTCCGGGCTTGTTCTAGTCTCCAGCCTGAGCAAATTCTCTCCACTTTCTTTTTTATTCTCCCAACCAACTTAATCAACTCCTTTTTTAGAAATTAAAAAAAGTGGTTTTTTTTTCATCTTTATAGGCATATTCCATCCTTTCATTGTGTTTACTCTTATATGTGTTTTTCATTCTTTAAAATTCTGGGAAGTAGTTTCTTCTAAGAGACCAAAATACTCCCCAAATTACGTGGGTGACCCTGTTCTAGATACCAGTCTAATATATATTTTTTTCTTTTTTATATTTTTTCTTTATTTGTTTTCTTTTTTTAATTTTTTTTCTGAACTTCTTTTCATCCCCTTTCTCCCCTCCATGATTTGGGGGTCTCTTCTGATTTGGTTAAAGCACAATTTCCTGGGGTCTTTGCCACCCTTTTAGTATTTTATTTGCTCCTTCATATATTCTTATCTGGACAAAATGACAAGGTGGAAAAACTCACCACAAAAAAAAAAAAAAAGAATGAGGCAGTACTGAAGGTTAGGGACCTAATCAATACGGACATTGGTAATATGTTAGATCTAGAGTTCAGAATGATGATTCTCAAGGTTCTAGCTGGGCTCCGAAAAGGCATGGAAGATATTAGAGAAACCCTATCTGGAGAAATAAAAGCTGTTTCTGGAGAAATAGAAGAACTAAAATCTAACCAAGTTGAAATAAAAAAAGCTATTAATGAGGTGCAATAAAAAATGGAGGTTCTCACTGATAGGATAAATGAGGCAGAAGAAAGAATTAGTTATATAGAAGACCAAATGACAGAGAATAAAGAAGCTGAGCAAAAGAGAGACAAACTAATACTGGACCACGATGGGAGAATTTGAGAGATAAGTGACACCATAAGACAAAACAACATTAGAATACTTGCGATTCCAGAAGAAGAAGAAAGAGAGAGGGAGCAGAAGGTATATTGCAGAGAATTATTGTAGAGAATTTCCCTAATATGGCAAAGTGAACAAGCATCAAAATCCAGGAGGTGCAGAGAACCTCCCCTCAAAATCAGTAAGAATAGGTCCATACCCCATCACCTAATAGTAAAATTTACAAATCTTAGCAACAAAGAGAAAAATCCTGAAAGCAGCATGGGAAAAGAAATCTGCAACATACAATGGTAAAAATATTAGATTGATGAAAGAATTTGCAAAGACCAAACTAGCTCTACAGGAAATATTGAAAAGGGTCCTCTAAGCAAAGAGAGACCCTGAAAGTAGTAGATCAGAAAAGAACAGAGACAATATACAGTAACAGTTACCTTATAGGCAATACAATGGCACTAAATTCATATCTCTCAATAGTTACCCTGAATGTAAATGGGCTAAATGTCCCAATCAAAAGACACGGGGCATCAGAATGGGTAAAAAAAAAAAAAAAAAAACCAATCAATATGTGCCTACAAGAAACTCATTTTAGACGCGAAGACACGTCCAGATTTAAAGTGAGGGGGTGGAAAACAATTTACCATGCTAATGCACATCAAAAGAAAGCTGGGGTGGCAATCCTTATATCAGATCAATTAGATTTTAGCAAAGACTATCATAAGAAATGAGGAAGGACACTATATCATACTCAAAGGGTCTGTCCAACAAGAAGATCTAACAATTTTAAATATCTATGCTCCTAACATGGAAGCAGCCAACTATATAAACCAATTAATAACAAAAATCAAAGAAACACATCAATAATAATAAAATAACAGTAGGGGACTTTAACACTCCCCTCACTGAAATGGACAGATCATCCAAACAAAAGATCAACAAGGAAATAAAGGCCTTAAATGACACACTGGACCAGATGGACATCACAGATATACTGAGAACATTCCATCCCAAAGCAACAGAATATACATTCTTCTCTAGTGCACATGGAACATTCTCCAGAATAGATCACATCCTGAGTCACAAATCAGGTCTCAACCAGTATCAAATGATTAGGATCATTCCCTGCATATTTTCAGACCACAATACTCTGAAGCTAGAACTCAATCACAAGAAGAAATTTGGAAAGAACCCGAAGACATGGAGACTAAAGAGCATCCTTCTAAAGAAAGAATGGCTCAACCAGGAAATTAAAGAATTTAAAAAATTCATGGAAACAAATGATAATGAAAGCACAGTGGTTCAAAATCTGTGGGACACAGCAAAGGCAGTCCTGAGAGAAAAATATATAGCGATACAAGCCTTTCTCAAGAAACAAGAAAGGTCTCAAATACACAACCTAAGCCTACACCTAAAGGAGCTGGAGGAAGAACAGCAAAGAAAGCCTAAACCCAGCAGGAGAAGAGAAATCATAAAGATCAGAGCAGAAATCAATGAAATACAAACCAAAAAAACAATAGAACAAATCAATGAAACTAGGAGCTGGTTCTAAGAAAGAATTAATAAGATTGATAAGCCCCTGGCCAGACCTATCAAAACAAAAAGAGAAAGGACCCAAATAAATAAAATCATGAAGGAAAGAGGAGAGATCACAACCAACACCAAAGAAATACAAACAATTATAAGAACATACTATAAGCAACTCTATGCCAACAAATTTGACAATCTGGAAGAAATGGATGCATTCCTAGAGACATACAAATTACCACAACTGAACCAGGAAGAAATAGAAAACTTGAACAGTCCAATAACCAGAAAGGAGATTGAAACAGTCACCAAAAATCTCCCAAAAAACAAAGCCCAGGGCCAGACGACTTCCCATGGGAATTTACCAAACATTTAAAGAAGAATTAATTCCTATTCTCCTGAAACTGTTCCAAAAAATTGAAATGGAAGGAAAACTTCCAAACTCATTTTATGAGGCCAGCATTACCTTGATCCCAAAACCAGACAAGGATCCCATCAAAAAAGAGAATTACAGAACAATATCCTTGATGAATACAGATGTGAAAATCCTCACCAAAATACTACGCAATAGGATCCAACAGTACATTAAAAAGATTATTCACCACGACTAAGTGGGATTTATTCCAGGGCCGCAAGGTTGGTTCAACATCCGCAAATCAATCAATGTGATACAATACATTAATAAAAGAAAGAACAAGAACCATATGATACTCTCAATAGATGCTGAAAAAGCATTTGACAAAGTACAGCATCCTTTCCTGATCAAAACTCTTCAAAGTGTAGGGATAGGGGGCACATACCTCAATATTATCAAAGCTATCTATGAAAAACCCACCGCAAATATCATTCTCAATGGAGAAAAACTGAGTGCTTTTCTGCTAAGGTCAGGAACACGGCAGGGATGTCCGTTACCACCACTGCTAGTCAACATAGTACTAGAAGTCCTAGCCTCAGCAATCAGACAACAAAAAGATAAAGGCATCCAAATCGGCAAGGAAGAAGTCAAAGTATCACTCTTTGCAGTGATAGCTTTGCAGATGATATGATACTATATATGGGAAACCCAAAAGACTCCTCTCCAAAACTGCTAGAACTTGTACAGGAATTCAGTAAAGTGTCAGGATATAAAATCAATGCACAGAAATCAGTTGCATTTCTATACACCAACAAGAAGACAGAAGAAGGAGAAATTAAGGAGTCAATCTCATTTATAATTGCACCCAAAACCATAAATTACCTAGGAATAAACCTAACCAAAGAGGCAAAGAATCTATACTCATAAAACTATAAAGTACTCATGAAAGAAATTGAGCAAGACACAAAGAAATGGAAAAATGTTCCATGCTCATGGATTGGAAGAACAAATATTGTGAAAATGTCTATGCTACCTAAAGCAATCGACACATTTAATGCAATCCCTATCAAAATCCAAACCTTTTTTTTTTTTTTTCAAAGAAATGGGACAAAAAAGTCCACAAATTTATATGGAACCAGAAAAGACCTCGAATAGCCAGAGGAATATTGAAAAAGAAAGCCAAAGTTGGTGGCATCACAATTCCAGACTTCAAGCTTCATTACAGAGCTGTCATCATCAGGGGAATCCTCCTGCACTGTTGGTGGGAATGCAAGCTGGTGCAGCTACTCTGGAAAACAGCATGGAGGTTCCTCAAATAGTTGAAAATAGAGCTACCCTATGAACCAGCAATTGCACTACTGGGTATTTACCCTAAAGATACAAACATAGTGATCTCAAGGGGCATGTGCACCCGAATGTTTATAGCAGCAATGTCCACAATAGCCAAACTATGCAAAATACCTAGATGTCCATCAACAGATGAATGGATAAAGAAGAGGGGGTATATATATACAATGAAATACTATGTAGCCATCAAAAGAAATGAAATCTTGCCATTTGCGATAAAGTGGATGGAACTAGAGGGTATTATGCTTAGCAAAATATGTCAATCGGAGAAAAACAACTATCATATCATCTCTCCGATATGAGGAAGTGGAGATGCAATGTGGGGGGTTTGGGGGGTAGGAAGAGATTAAATGAAACAAGATGGGATCACGAGGGAGACAAGCCATAAGAGATTCTTAATCTCATAACACAAACTGAGGGTTGCTGTGGGGAGGGGGGTCAGGAGAGTGTGTGCTGTTAAGGACGTTGGGGAGGGTATGTGCTATGGTGAGTGCTGTGAAGTGTTTAAACCTGGCGATTCACAGACCTGTACCCCTGGGGCTAAAAATACATTGTATGTTTATAAATAAATAAATAAATAAACCCAGAATGTAATCCAAGATTATGTCTGTTAGTGTATATGACCTAAGACCTCCTCATAAAAGTACCAAAACCCACTAAACAACACTACTTGTCTTCTTGGATAGATATAAACAGGATCTACCTAAAAGAAGTTATCAAGGGAGATATGCTCTGGGGAGTGAGAGAGGGAGGGCAAGTGCACAGGTTTCCTTCTCTAATGATCGTTGTAGTAACACAGTTAATGTGGTAGATAGACATGTTTGTGGATTCATATACATATAGACATATATATGTGGCACGATTTACTTTCAGTGCTAGCAGCCTGGTCACGCAAAATATCTTTTTTTTTTCACTGAATATTTGGTCAATAATTATTGCCATGCCACATAGAAAACTTGAGTTTGCTGTATTTTTCTCTTTCATTTAAGAGAAAAGAGAAAAGAAAACAACAAATGGTATCTTTAACTATTGTCTAGTTGCCAGACAGATCTCCAAGACACACTTAACATTTTATATGAAGGAAATGGCCTCAGGCAACAGATCACACCTAGTATTATACCACATCATCAGTAACTAATTCAGTTGTCCAGAAATATTTTTTTTCAAATAATTATTTTGACAGATGAAAGATACCATTTCATGTGTAGTCTTATACCCCAGACTCATAATGAAATTAGAATTCTAATCCTCTATTATTAGTTTAACATTGTAGTTTAAAAGGATGTTTAATTTCTTCAGGAAAGATATGCTTAAACCAGCTCTTTATTGAACCTACTATACCAAAATTAGTTTTAGCATTTCTAGTTAAAGGAAAATAAGCAAAAACATTAATTCTAGGTAAAATAATTCACCAGTAGACCTTTATGTTTTTTATATTTATCAATAGAGAAGCCTCCAAATTCTTTACCAACATAGTTATAAAGGAAAGTACAATGAATTTTGAAACTAAGCAAAGTCAAAAGTTTTACTTTACTCTTATGTAGGCTAACAGAGTACAAAGAAAGCCAATTTCCTACTCATAATAAAGAAACTAAGTAAGTAAAATTTACTAGATGAAAAATCTACAATGTAAATAAAACAATTTAAATATAATATGTTGTTCCTAGAAGAGTTATAACAGAATTTGTAAATGGCAATTCCTCAAGAGAGTGATAATTAGATTCAGCAAATACTTTTAAATGTATTTTACTAGCCTCTTTTGATGATTAGATTGATCAATAGCAACACCGTCTTAGATTCTCTTCTAAATGCCTAAGAGTCTAACTTTCCTTTTTAAGAATTATTTCTACTGAAATAGTTTTAACTGTTTTCCTTGAAATTTGTTTTAGAAAGAAGTAGCTTTTAGTACGTTTACCAGATGGATATTATTAATTTTAAAATTAATAATTTATATTTCTGTTCATGGATAATTTGTGCCCAGAACATCTAAAGAATTGAACATTTAATTTTTTTACTCTACGATTATACTTTTAGTAGGCAACATGCTGTAGGTAATGAAAATGTGCATATAAGCAAACAACAATGAGAACTCAGGGTTACTGATACTACTATGATCTTACCTACATAAAAATATTTGTAGCCATAATAATAGATAATTATTATATTATACAAAATAAATTTAAAATATAAAATAAAAAATACTATATTATATAAAATAGGTAGATAACTTTTTGGGAAAAATACACCATTATACAGTTCCATAGTGATAACTGAGACAACTGGAAAAGTAAAAAACAAAGATAAAGATTGAGGTCAGAAGAAGGATACTAACCTGTAGTATCAGTGGTTGGAAGAATTTCTAAATGCATGAGTCATACTGACTTACTGTTATATCTTTTCCTCCTTTTCCCTTCCAAAAGCACATGGAAAATGATCATTTAAATTTCTACCTGATCCTCCTTACAGTTTGGAAACAATGTTGCCTTGAATACACTGTGAAATTACTGTTAACAGAATATTAGTCTTGTTGAAAAGTCCTCATGGTTTCCTTGATGACACAGGAAAATGTTTTCCTGTTTTCTGTGACTGAATAGATTCTTATTGGAGGGGCCATGGCAGAAAGTCTGGAACTACCAGAAGCCCTAACATGCTGAAAGAATTGCAGCATTGATTATGCAAAAACCTGGGAAAGTATAGTTTACTTGTATTTGAGTTATTTTTTAAAGTGAAACCTTAAATCCATTTAAGTTGGCTAAATACACCAAGAAAGGGACATCCTATAAAAATGTTTGCTGTTGGGGCGCCTGGGTAGCGCAGTGGGTTAAAGCCTCTCCCTTCGGCTCAGGTCATGATCCCAGTGTCCTGGGATTGAGCCCCACATCGGGCTCTCTGCTCCGTGGGGAGCCTGCTTCCTCCTCTCTCTCTGCCTGCCTCTCTGCCTAGTTGTGATTTCTCTCTGTCAAATAAATAAAATATTTTTAAAAAAAGTTTGCTGTTGTTAGTCTTTTTAAATGTCTAGAGAGAACCCATAAAACTTCAAAAAATGGAACTTTCAGACTGGATATTAATTTAATTTGAATAGAACCTGGCATTTGCATTGCAGAAGGAGCAGCCTTTTGAAAAGAATACTGGTATCTTTTCCAAGTGACTAGAAGAAAATTTATCATTTATGCAGTCTTGGTCCCTAATCGTTTCTTTAAGGGTCGTGAAAATTGTTGTTACAAATTATCTGAATATTATTTTTCAGATTGTTTTTCCTTTGGACTTCATTTTATAGAATTGAATCACAGAGCCCTTTATTAATTACATGATCTCATTCAGAATCCATGTGCAGAATCACTGTGGACACCTCACCCTTGTCCTCTCAACACCTACCAGTCCAGTTTTTGTTAATGACCTCTCTCTACATTAGTTTACTCTCTGCATGATGGCTTTCCCTAGCTTCAAGAAGGGCATACAACCAAGGCAGTTGGTACTGGAAATAAGGTTCCAGGAAGTAGACACCTAGGTTAAAATTCTAGAATTATATCAATTATCAGCCACATTCAACAAGGAAAACTTTACTGAGGATGACTGGAGTAATAATAACCTCTAATATGTTATGGCTTTACCATTATTAAGACTTTCAAGTGTTTTGGACTAAAGATAGTGAAGGAAGGGAATTTACTAGATTATGCAAATAGCTGTAGCTCTTGCGTAAATATGGAGGCAATAGTATTTAGAAGGATCAAATATGGGTTGACCATTGTTCCTCTAAGGGAATGAAATAATAGGCTCAGTTACTCAGAGTGTAGTGTTAAAGCCAAAAGGCTTCCATTACAACATTTTAAAATAATCTTTTCCTGCAGTGCAAGGGCAGACTGTGTTGAAAATCAGACCCAAGATTTTCCTATAGTAGTGGTAGAGTTCAAAAGAAACTAAATTCAGTCCCAGAAAGTCTACGATGCTAAAGTCCAGGCCCTAGCAGGAAAGGAGGAGTATCCTGAGACCAAGAAGGGAACAACAGGGCACAAACAAATGAAATCTTGAACATACAGATTCTTTATAAGGGAATTGGGGCCAGAAAAATAGGTTCCCTCACCTAGGCAATTGAACAACTCATTCTCATTGCCTGAAAACTATAAGCAGTTTTATCAGAGATGATTTCTTCATCTAATGATGCTCATTGTTCCTAAGATCTGCTACCTCCTCCACTCATTGCTTCTTGACCTATAGTTAGTTAGGGTCAATTATCAACATAGTCTTGCTAAGGGAAGAAATAAGTTATTCCCCAGGAAGATCCAGAACCTAACTGATATGAACCCACAGAACATATATGGCATTAGATACCGAAGGGAATAGAATGCAGTGGCAGAATATATGGCTGGATATGCAAAAGTTTAATAATGTGGATTTACACTTGTTAGTGTGTTAACATTCTGGCCAAGGTTCCTGGAGCTGTCCTAATACACTGGAAAAATGATCCCTGAAAACTGGAAACGCTGATTCACATTAAATTAAGTGGCTAAAATTAACAAGTCAGGAAATGACAGATGCTGGAGAGGATGTGGAGAAAGGGGAACCCTCCTCCACTGTTGGTGGGAATGCAAGCTGGTCCAACCACTCTGGAAAACAGCATGGAGGTTCCTCAAAATGTTGAAAATAGAACTACCCTATGACCCAGCAATTGCACTACTGGGTATTTACCCTAAAGATACAAACATAGTGATCCGAAGGGGCACGTGTACCCGAATGTTTATAGCAGCAATGTCTACAATAGCCAGACTATGGAAAGAACCTAGATGTCCATCAACAGATGAATGGATAAAGAAGATGTGGTATATATACACAATGGAATACTATGCAGCCATCAAAAGAAATGAAATCTTGCCATTTGCGACGACGTGGATGGAACTAGAGCGTATCATGCTTAGTGAAATAAGTCAATCGGAGAAAGACAACTATCATATGATCTCCCTGATATGAGGACATGGAGAAGCAACATGGGGGGGTAGGGGGATAGGAGAAGAATAAATGAAACAAGATGGGATTGGGAGGGAGACAAACCATAAATGACTCTTAATCTCACAAAACAAACTGGGGGTTGCTGGGGGGAGGTGGGATTGGGAGAGGGGGAGCGGGCTATGGACATTGGGGAGGGGAGGCGAACCATAAGAGACTATGGACTCTGAAAAACAACCTGAGGGTTTTGAAGGGTCAGGGGTGGGAGGTTGGGGGAACAGGTGGTGGGTGATGGGGAGGGCACGTTTTGCATGGAGCACTGGGTGTTGTGCAAAAAGAATGAATACTGTTACACTGAAAAAATTAATAAAAGGGGGAAAAAAAAAAAAAAAAAAAAAAAAAAAAAACTGTGAGCAACTGCCCTAAAATGTTGTAGATATATACTTCTGTCAAGTCACTCCAAACAAACTAAATAAATATGCCCATTGGGAAAAAAAAAAAAAAAAAAAAAAAAAAAAAAAAAAAAAAAAAAAAAAAATTAAGTGGATACATTGTAACTAAGCAGCATATTGAGGAAGAGGTCAAATAATTCTGAAGGTAAGTCATGCTAAAATGGATCTGTTATGTAAGACCAACGAATTTTCCAGCTGATAATGATCTCTGAGAGGATCAAAGAAACATTCCCTTCACTAAAGTGATAAGAAATGTTTTAGTGTAGGGTTCTAATATCATTGACATATTCAGTGATGACTGTCCTTTAAAAGCCAAGGTTGATATTAAGAATTGCTGCTGTCGAGGCACCTGGGTGGCTAAGTTGGTTAAGTGCCTGCCTTCAGCACAGGTTATGATCCCAGAGCCATGGGATCAAGCTCCCCACTGGGCTGCTTGCTGGGCAGGAAGCCTGCTTCTCCCTCTCCCACTCCTCCTGCTTGTGTTCTCTCTCTCTTGCTGTCTCTCTCTCTGTGTCAAAAATAAATAAATAAAAGCTTTAAAAAAAAATTGCTGCTATTGTTGCTATCACACTGGGCTCTCCAGTGACAACTGCTGATGATGGGATTCTGAAATAGCAATGAACAGGAGGTAATATTTAAACATCATAAGTGTGGTCTATATAATGACTGCATGGCACTAATGATAGAGTGGCAAGCAGGTAACCTTTGTTCCCAGGGATTTGAGGTAGGTAGTTAGTACACAATGATATTCCTAAGGACAAAATATGCAGGAAGTCATTGAGGATATTGTCTCATTTATATAACTACAATTAGTCAAAAACAGGTGAGCAGAAAGCTGATGACAGTCACCACTAAAGGTAAATCATTGTCCCTAAGAGAGTTTTTAGTCATGAGCATGGTATGAGACCCAGAACTCAGCAGTAAAAGAGGGGATAAAATCTATGGCAAATATATTCAGCAGCTATTAACTAAATGACAGATTAGGGAAGAGAGAACATCTCAGATCATTAAAAAATCATCAGATATGGGTTGTGTGCTGACACTGAAACTAGGAGTGTACAACAGGATCATGGTCTCATATATGAGTGGGAATGAATTTCTGGCACAAAACCATCTCATATTGGGTCTCATATGGGTTCATGGAAACATCCTATAGTCATTCCTCAGTTTTTGAATTACGTAATTGTGATAGACACACTTAATAGCTGGCAAACTATTGTGTCATTTCTGTCATGCGCATTGATAATGCAATAGGGAAAACCAAGGAGAGGTTCATGAAACTTCTCACCCCTGCATACCTCAACCCAGATTATAAATAACAAGTAATAAGTTAAGCTGGGTAGAATGGCAGAGATTAATGCTTCTCTTAAGGACTCAAATAATATAAAGCTAGTTGTCTTATCATATTCTCATTCAACTAACTAGCCTAAGCAAAAATCAGATGTATCATGCAAATTTATAGTACATTTCTATAGACTTAACCCCCATGGTAACCCCAAGTGCAGCTGTTACACTGGATGCGTTTTCTCTGCTAGAATCAACAATACAGCCCTTGTTTTTGGTATGAGTTTATTTAGTGAGTGCTTTTCAATCTCAAGAAAAGAATCAAAAGCTGTTTCAATCTTCCTGAGAACAGTAGCATGCATTCATTATCTTACCCCAGAGCTAGGATGAACTTTTGGTTTCGGTCTCAGTGTAGCCCAGAGATCTTTGCTTTAACATTCTGCAGAAAAATATGTTGGCAATTATACTGATATTGCTTTATTAAATGGATCTGGTAAACAAATGGTAGCAAGTATTCTAGATGTATTGGCTCTACCATAGCTTGTATCACCAGAAACTGCTGGCCTGATTGGAACTTGTAATGCTCATTAAAAGACACAGTGAATGTGTAAGCTTGGGAATGACAACTGCAATTTAGATGAAGAATCATCAACCATTATATGATGCTATGTTTGTGAATACATGGGTCTGTGTAGGTAAAAGTGGTCACTCTTATCATTACGAGGGAAACATTTGGGAAACTTATATTTTCAATCTTTATAATTGTAAGCATTTAAGGATTAGAAGTCCCATTTTCAGTAATAGGGGTAATAATACTCCTACCAGATTACATAATAAGAGTTTGAATAAGCGTAAATCTATGGTTCATGCCTGGTCAACTTGAGCTCTTCATGACTGTAGATTGACAAGCAAAGAAAGGATTTACAATGCTGGTATGATTAATTGATCCTTATCATCATAAAAGTGTAGGTTTGTTGCTACATAATGGAAAGAGGGAAGAATATGATACAAGCTAAAGAAATTCATGTGGGGCTCTTTATATGTCTAGCACAATGGACAACTATAGCAATCACAGCTAGAGAAGATCACAGTATTAAAGGGGTTTAGACAATTCGACCATAGGTTATTTCATTGGGTAATCAATGTAAATTAGCACAAATGCTGACCAAAGATGAGTGAGACCTAGAGTGCATAATAATGGGTGGAGAGTATGCATAGCAATTACAGCCTGTTCTTCATAAGGATCTTAGCCATTTTTGGCTATGTCTTTTATATAAGATTTAGAATTAACTTGCTAATATTCAAAAAATATTTTGGGATATTTATTTGAAATTTAAATGTACACCTAAATAAATCAAGAATAAGAGAAGAAAATATATAATGGGATTTAAAATACCTAGAACTAAAAGATTATTAACACATCAAACTTGTGGGATGTAAGAGTACAGTAATACTCATACTATTTAAAAAATAAAAAAGCTAAAGTGCAATATTGAAGGCGAATATATTTAGAGGACTGATATTACCCAATCTCAAGACTTACTATAAAACTACAGTAATCAAGACAGTGTAGTATTGGTGAAAGAACAAACAAATAGATCAATGAAACAGATAGGGAGCCCAGAAACAGAATCAAGTAAAAGTAGTCAACTGATCTTTGACAAAGGACCAAAGAATACAATGGAGTAAAGACACCAATTCAACTAATGGTACTGAAACAACAGGACATCCACTGTTAAAAAAAAAGAAAAATTGAATCTAGACACAGACCTCATACCCTCCACGAAAATTGACTCAGTGCTTCACATACTTAACTGTAAAATGTAAAACTATAAACTCCTTAAAAGATAACATAGGAGAAAACCTAGATAATCTGCGGTATGGTGATGTCTCTTTAGATAAAACACCAAAGATATGGTCCACGAAATAAATCATTGATAACCTGACTTCATTAAAATTAAAAACTTCTCGGGGCACCTGGGTGACTCAGTGGGTTAAAACCTCTGCCTTCAGCTCAGGTATGATCCCAGGGTCCTGGGATGGAGCCCTACATCCAGCTCAGCAGGGAGCCTGCTTCCACCTTTCTCTCTCTCTCTGCCTACTTGTGATCTCTGCCTGTCAAAGAAATATTAAATAAAATCTTTTAAAAAAATTAAAAACTTCTCTGTAAAAGACAATGTCAAGAGAGTTAGAAGACAATCCACAGATTGGAAGAAAATATTTGCTAAAGACATATTTGGTAAAGCCCTGTTATCCAAAATATACAAAGAACTCTTAAAACTCAGTAAGAAAAAAAAATAACCAAATTAAAATATAAGCCAAAGACACCTCACCAAAGAAGTTATACAGATAGAAACCTCATCACCAAAGGTTATCAGACACCACACCAAAGAAGTTATATAGATAGACACATCACCAAAGAAGTTATATAGATAGAAAATAAGCATATAAAAATATGCTCCACACCATATATTATTGGGAAATGTAAATTAAAACAAGAGTGAGATACCACTACACAGCTATCAGAATGGCCAAAATCTGGAACATCGGCATCACCAAATGCTGGTGGGAATACAGTAAAACAGGAATTCTTATTCATTGCTGATGGAAATGGAAAAATGTACGGCCAATTTGGAAGACAATCTGGCAGTTTCTTACAAAACTAAATGTACTCTCACCATATGATCTAGTAACCATGCTCCTTGGTATTTACCTAAAGGAACACAAAACTTAAATCCACACAAAACCTGAACACAGACATGTATAATGTCTTTATTCATGATTGCCAAACTTGGAAACAACAAAAATGCCCATTAGTAGGTGAATGGACAAATAAACTGGTACATCCAGACAAGAGAATATCATTAAATACTAAAAAGAAGTAATCTAGCAAGCCAGAAAAACTATAGAAGAAACTTAATGCATATTTCTGAGAGAAAGAAGTCATCTGAAAAGGCTGTATGCTCTATGATTTCAACTATTTGATATTATGTAAAAGGCAAAACTATGGAAACAATAAAAAGATTGGTGGTTGCCAGGAATGGAGGGAGGTAGAGAATTTTTAGAGCAGTGAAAATAGTAGTTACTATAATGATAGATCTACCTCAGTATGCAAACTTCTAAACCCATAGAATATATGACTCTAAGATTGAGCCCTAAACTATGGACTTTGCATAATTATGATCTATTAATGCAGGATCTTCTATGATTTTTTTTTTAAATGTGCCATCCTAATGAGTGATTTTGAAATTAAGGAAGACCATGAATGTGTGGGGACAGAGAATATATGGGAAATCAGTAAACTTTTCTCTCAAATAGTTGTAAGCCTAAAACTGCTCTAAAAGCAAAGTGTTTATAGATGGCAAGATCTTATTCTTTTTAATGGTTGAGAAATATTTCACAGAATAAATATGTGTGTGTATATATGTATATATATGTGTATATATATATATATAATTTTCTTTATCCTCCATCTATAAAGGGTACTTTGGTTGATTCTGTATCTTGGCTATTGTAAATGTTACAATAAACAGAGAAGTATGTATATCTTTTCAAATTAGTGTTTTGTTTTCTTTGGGGAAACACCCAGTAATGAATTATTGGATGGATGAACCTAGCAGGCATAATGCTAAATGAAATAAGTCAGACAGAGAAAGACAAATAATTGCACTCATTTGTGAAGTTTGAGAAACAAAGAAAGAAATAAAAAGAGGTAAACGAAAAAGACTCTTCAATACAGAGAACAAACTGGTTGCTGCCAGAGGATGTGTGTGTTTGGGGGGTGAAATAGATAAAGGGAATTAAGAGTATACTTATTATAATGAGCTCTGACTAATGTATAGAATTATTGAATCATTATATTGTGCACCTGAAACTAATATAACAGTGTATATTAATTATATTTTAATAAAAAATGAAGCCTTAAAAATATTAAAACACTGGTATAAACCAAAAGAGTAAAAGTAAGAGAAGCTAAAATATTAATAAAATCAATGCCCAATATAAGCAGTCAGTTGAAGAGCAGATAGTAGAAAAATGGGATAATAAAAATTAACATGGAAGTTAAATAAACAAGTCAATAAAACAAGTATAAATAAGATGAACAAAGTCAAAAGTTTGGTTTTTTTTTTTTTTTTTGAGTGTTAACCAAGCAGACAATCTTTTTGAGAAACTGATCAAGAATAAAAAGAAAAATAGAAAAAAAAAGTGGTACAATTAAAAACAGAGTCAGAAAAACCAGAGGTAGCAAACATTAGAGAAATTAATGAGACTATCACAAGAAACCTCACGAGTGTTTTGTTTAGCTTTCCTGAATTATTTACTAGAGCCTATTAAAAAAATTAAAAGCCCAAGTATCAATAAATAGGAATGGATGATAAATTTTGACAAATCTTTTATCAGAATCTGTAAAGATGATCATAAGCTTTCTTTCTTAAAACTATCAATATGATAAACTTCATAATATTCTAAAATCTTAATAAAATCTAAAATCGTAATATTCTAAAATTGAATAATCTTTGCATTCCTGAAATTAACCCAAGTGGAGGACATACTATATTTTTTATGTTTTAATATTTTCCAGCAGTTTTATTTAAGATATTTGCATCGACATTGATAATATATGTTTGTCTGTAGTAGGGTTTATTTGTTTGAATTCTTATCTTGTTTTGGTGACAGGTCAGAACAGTAGTATATTCACTTGATAAAAATGATTTAGAAGTTGTCCTTTCTCTATGCTTTAGAATAGTTAAGGTAATATTGTAGGTATCTGAGATTCATAGACTTGGGAGAATTGACCCCTTAGAAACCATCTGGGCCTTATCTACCAACCCTGTTTAATGATATGTAAATCTTTTCTGAAAGTCCACTGAAAATCTCTTTTCATGAGTCCTGTAGTTCCCATAAAACAAACATAATAATAAAGAATGAGGTCACTATGACCTATTCAACCTTTATGAAGTTTTCAAAAAGTATATGGATTCTTGCAAGAAGGATGAAAAATAGCAGGGTTCTGCTTTCCAAGAGAAGGCAAAATGGCAGATCTTGAACAGTCAACCAGAGATATCTACCACAGGAGAGTTGTGAAATTTTTCTCTCCTTAACTTAATTTATTTTATTTCAGTCAACTTCCATAGAAATTTTACTTTCTTTAACTCCCAGCATACATGATTTACTAACTCAAACTTCTTGCAATTTTTTTTTATATTACATAGGAGGAAGATTTCAGATTACAGAAGCATGACTAACCCATAAGGATAATCTAGTCTGAAAGCCTGGGTAGGGAGAAATTTAAAAAACTGGTCAAATATAATACATTCGAGGAGGTATAAAAAAATGTGATGAAAATAGAAAGTAGAGAGGAAAGAAGAAATCAAGATAGAGAACACACAGATGATGACAGAGCATGTGTGCTAATTTGGAAGGTACATTTTTTTAAAAAAATTTAACAATGTTTTATTTATTTTTTTATAAACATATAATGTATTTTTATCCTCAGGGGCACAGGTCTGTGAATCGCCAGGTTTACACACTTCACAGCACTAACGATAACACATACCCTCCCCAATTTCCATAACCCCCTTCCCCTCTCCCAACCCCACCTCCACTTTTTAAGTAAGGAGTAAAATGTTTGTCTTATTGTTTTCATGGTTTCTTTTTCAAGAGCTAGAACCAGAAGGTGATATTACAGATCTACTATCCCTTATCAGAAACTCATGGGGCCAGATGTAATCTAAATTTCAAAACTTTTCAGGTTTTTTAAAATACACATTTTATATAGACGAACACTTTCAGCGGAGTTCAGCAGCATCTCTCAGTGCAACACACTCATAATACTCCAGCAAAATATAAGCATAACAACATTGTTCAGCTATTTAAAGACTATAAATGAAATTATTCCAGTTCTAGTTTGGTTTTACCATCACCTGAGTTCAAGTCAGTTCAGCACAGGTTGAAATGCTTAAACAGTTAAGGAAAAAAAATCAATTTTTAGAACATTTGGATTTTGGCATAATGAATACTGTGATAAAGAGAATTCCTTTAGTAGAGGAAAAAATTAAGTGGATCACTTTTAAAATTCTCCTTTATTGAAATGAAATAACAATAAAATTCTAACATTTGAACTATATGAAAATTTGAGGTTCAGTTAATTTATACTCAGAAATAAACAAGGACTGTGGCAGGCAATAGTTCTACCTTTTATTTTCCATCAATTGGATGAAGAAAAGAGAGGAAGGGCACCTGGGTGGCTCAGGTGTTAAGCATCTGCCTTTGGCTCAGGTCATGATCCCAGGCTCCTGAGATTGAGTCCTGCTTTGGACTCCCTGCTGAGTGGGAAGCCTGCTTCTCCCTCTCCCACTCCCCCTGATTGTATTCCCTCTCTCACTGTCTGTCTCTCAAATAAATGAATAAAATATTAAAAGAAAAAAAAATAAGATGAAAAGAAAGGAGTCCTATCTTGTCTTTACAAAGACATTGCTTAAAAATAGAAGGGTTGCCTAGAAATTAGTAAATTGTTTCATGAAATATAAGATCCAAAATCTTGTTAATCTTGTCTAATTTTAAATGATATATGGGCCATAAACAGATAATTAAATAAAATTATTTTGAATGAATTGCAAATATGTGTATCTTTAGTCCTTTGAAAGTCTCACATCTTAGATAATGAGACATATTTGTTTGGGGAGTTTACATTGTCAGCATTCATTTCATCACTATAAACTTGCTTTCAAGTTTTTCAATACACTTAATAAATATTAGATATTTAAAAAGTAATTTTCAAAAAACCAACCCTGATAACCAATTTATAGCTATGGAAACTGAGCTTGATTTTCTTGTGCAAATTTAAGCTATACTAAGTTGGAAAATGGAACACAATAAATTGTCTAGTCCAGACTTGCTGAGAGTTGTAATTTCTTCAAATTATCCTAACTGTCCCAAACTTTAAAAATAATTCAGACAGTACATATTTATTATAGAGCATATAGAAAAGAGTAAGTAGAAAATGATAAAATGGGAATTTATGTTTTAATTTCATCACATAAGTAAAAATCTGAAGTGAAGTTGTAGGTGTTACTTAATAATTCATTCTTCTGCAGGACTAGTATGTTTTCCTTAAGTTTAATACCACTGCCTCCAAAAAACTTTTTCTTGGAGCTAAATAGTATATTAACTTTTCTGAATAGATAGATAGAAAGATAGATGACAGATAGATATGAAGTGAGAGAGGATTACCACAGCTGCATGCTAAGCTTTAGATGATCTATATATCTGACTATTTCTACAATTTAATATATATTTATATATTTATGTAGGTATAAGTATGTAACTGTATTAATGTTGTAACTCACCATAAAGTCTTTCTTAAAACCCGGCACATTTATTCTTTTAATCCTTCTTGATTATCAAATACATGCATAATTCTAATAAGCAAAAAAAAAAAAAGAATAAAAATGCATGAAATAATTGAATGGTTCATGCTATGATGTGTTCATTATAAATAAATGATCAGATATCAAATTCAACTGGTAAAATAGTATTTGAAATGCAGCTTGGGATGTACACAGAAATTGGAATTTCTTCTACTTCTGCCTGCATTGAATTTATACACCCAGTTGCAGACGGAGATGTATATGTTTGTGCCACACAAGAGTATCTATGTCTACTGCTGCATCTGATTCTAGAATGGAAGGAGCAAATAAGATGTTGAAGGAATAAAGTACTTCTTAATTCTTCACAGAGAGGTTGGAATTTCCTGTTTGGGGACTAAGACAGAAAATTGGAATCCTTCACTGCACCAATGTTGATTCAAAACTCTGGGAGACTCTTGAGTGAAATCTGAAACTGGCCTCCATACATGGAGGGCAAGGAAAGACTGAACAGTAAGACAAAACACCCCAGATTGCTAAATGGCAGCTTTAGCAAGGAAGGGAACTTGCATATAAGGCTTGTCTTGCGCAGGAACAAGACAAGGAGATCTCCTCTCCTGCCCAACAGAATTTTAAAAGTTTATACAAAAGCTTTAACTGAATTCAGTACTGGAATACCATCCAGATGGTCTGAGCAACACATAGCTGCCTTCAAGTAGTGTCCTTGAAAATGGCTTTCCCTGTAGGTATGGTGGGTGGAAACTGCATTCCAAGGACAGAGGAAGTGGTGAGGAGCCTCATATTGCCAGGCTCCAGACTAGAGTCCACATCTTCTCAAATACCTCCTTCAACAACTAGAGTCACCACACTGAAGTTATACTCACAGGTTTAGAATGTTTATATTATCCCAAAGGTCACTGAAATTATACTCTCAGGTTTAGAATGTTTATATTATCTCAAAGGTCTATGTCTCATTTTAACGGGAAACCACCAATATGGTTTTAAGAAGTTCTGAATTGGACTAAAGCCTTGTTCCCTAGAAGAACAGACTCTGTTAATGACCACTTGACAATAGTGACTTTAGGCAAGGAAGAGGCAACACAATAGCTAGGTCCAGGGTCTAGAATAAGAATGACTTGTTTTGTAACTAAGTTTTTTTTTTTTTAAATTTATTAGTTATATGGTCATGCTTGTCTAGGCTCAATATTATCATCATTGTAACAGGGATATTAATAGGATAAAGTTCTCTTCAGGATTAAATAATCAATATAAAAGCACTTAGCTGAATCCCTGATACATAGAGATGTTAGCTGTTGGAAGTTCTGTTATTAGTTATTATTATTATTTTCTCATAAATTTAATGTTTATTTTCTAATTTATACTTACTGCCAGCATGGAAATCTATATCCATGTATGCATATGGATGAATATAGAGATAGTAGGAAATCTATAAAATGCATATAGAGATAGTATATATACTGCTATAACAATATCTCCTAAGCATCTGCTGCTACCTTTTCTTCTGGAACAGGGAAAGAAGCAATGTTGTAAAATAAAAATATTGGTGGTGATGGCAAAGAAATTTGGGACCACGTAATGTTACTTATCTGTCATCTTATATATCATACACTGTTTTTCTATAAAATAAAATCTAGTGGAAAACTATCACCTAATTATGAAGATTATGTGAGACTGCAAATCTAAAATGATTATCTAAAGACATGAAACAGAGTATGTCCTCAATATTGTTTCCCTTCCTTCTGTTAATTCTAATCTTATGTTATTTACATCTAACTTTGTGTTATTTACAGAATATTTCATGTATCTTAACACTATTTATATTTTTATGCATTCATAGGCCACATTGATGTGTGTGTCTGTATTTCAATAATTGACTACAGAAATCAGTGGAGGATTTCTCCAACTTCAACATTTCTGAACAATACAGGTAATTAGGTAGATATATAAGTAGGTAGGTAGATGAAGAGATTAGATAGATAGCTACAGGAATAATGTTTCTTATCATTTTAGAATTTTGGAAAGATTATATTTTACTCAAGCATCCTATTGAAAGTTTTATTAACTCTATTTAATATAACCAGTTGTAACATTTTCCAATAACTAAAAGAATAAATTTTGTAGTGGTGCTTACTTTTTCATAACAGTATCTTCTGAGAAAGAAATTCCTCAATAACAGATGTTGCTTTTAGTTATTAAACACTGCGTATTATGTATGAACACACAAGATTCACAAAGAGATTGTTCTACAAGCATTATATTAACTTTTTGTATCTTGACCATTATTTCCAATGCTAGTGTAGTTGCTGCATTACAAATAATTGCATTTGAACTAATATAAAAGATCATAACACTTATTGTGGAAAGTGGAACTTCATGATGAAATGGTTGATGCTAATAACAATTTAGTTGAGAATTATGGTTACTAAATCTTTCAATTAATGTGTGCTTAATTATTTTTAAAATCTTGTGTGACCCTTGAATACTTTGAGACCAAAAAAGACTAAGGAAATAAGCTGAAAGAAATTTCTGAAGATGAAAAAAATAACAACTTGAAGAAAAATTAAAATATAAGGGAAGCTTTAGTGAGTTTAATGTGACTTTGAACATATTTTCTCACAAACTTTAAAACTTTCTTAAATTAACATTTTATTTGCTACAGAGTGATTTTATGCTAAAATTTATACAAACACATGCAATTAATTTCATTAAATTGCATTTAATGGGAGGCTACAATTACATGGCTTAAAAAAGAAAATCCCTAATGATTTTTGGTGTTAATACTTTCTGAAGATTTAGCTCTTTTAAAATTCACCAGTAAGTATATGGATTTTTTGTTAATTGTTCCATTTTTTAGAATTTGTAGGAGTCATTTTTATTAGATCTCTACTACTTTCTATATCTCACACATATATTCTTATTAATATGGAAAGTAGCATACCTTCATATTATATACTCTACTGTTTTTTGGTCCTGGACACTTTGCTTCTTCTTGACTTTGACTGAATACATTTTTATCACATTCCAAAGAAAATGGAAATTTAACTGAGAGATTGTGTAAAAAGGAGAAAAAAAAGCAGTGGGCTAAGATAGTTTGTATTACTTGTTCTTTGTAGCTGTATTTTTAGTCATTTTCAGTTCACTTGAACGCAAACTATGACATGACAGCAAAGAATAATCTCTCCCTCTAAAACTTTAACCATCAAATCAGTTTTCCCTGAAGTAAATTTGGGGAAAGTCCTGTTTGCGGTTATTAAGGAAAACTTTTATTTGTGATTATTTTGTTTGTGTGCTGAATACTATAATGAAAATGTTATAACTTTTCCTGTGGTTTTTGCTATTTCCTGAACATTGTTAATAGCTTTATATCATTCATTATTCTAGACCTTTTAACATCACACATTTTTCCTTCCCAAGAGAACATATTTTTGATGTTGTAGCTGTATAGAGATACACTTGCTTCTAAATTTGATTATATAGAAGAAACTTCAACTCTGCCATTTTATGTATCCTTGGCTAAATTACTTAATGCCTCTAGGTTTTATCATCTCTACTTATAAAATGAGATATCAACAACAAAACTCCTGAGAAGTTGTTGGCATTATGAAATAAAAATGCTTGTTAAATTCTTAGTAGATATCCTGCCACAAAGGATGTACTCAAAATGTTAATTGTATAATATGCTTTATAAAATATCATATATGAGTTTTATATCTATAATATCTAATATAAAATGTATTTTTTACTTTCATCATCATATTATGGTGGTCCTTTTATAATGTAGAAGTCATATACTTGGATCTTTGACTTTGACTAATCCCTTGTAAGGTAACCTGGTCTTTCCCAGTAACTTTCTAAGAAAAGTTACATGAGGAGTGCCTGGTTGGCACAGTCAAATATCTGTCTTTGGCTCACGTCATGATCTCAGGGTCCTGAGATTGAACCCTTTTTCATGCTCTCTGCTCAGTGGGTAGCCTGCTTCTCCCTTTCAATCTCCTGCTGTGTGTGCACTTTCTCTCTCTCTCTCAAATAAATAAATAAAATTTAAAAAAAATGTTACATGAGTTACATGCCAAAGTTACAAAGTGTTTCTCCTATTCAGCAGTACTCCACAAAAAGATATTCCTTTTAACAGAAATTGCTTATAACTAACAAAAGGAGACAAGTCCTTTCTAAAATACGTACTTCTGCCCCTGCTAGTAAAGGATCCTTAGAGTAAATAAAAACCTCCTAGCTGTTTATACAGTAAAAACAATCTAAGGAAAGTGAATCTCCCATTCCTTATAATTCCTCTTTTTACTTTAGGCAGTGGAAATCAGATTGAAAGAAGGTATCTGAGGAAAATGAGAGATAATTTGGACTATTTGTGTTGTGTGCTTTACTTCCAGATTGTAATTTTGTGGTTAATATCATAGAATCAAAATCTAGAGAAAAACAAAAACTTGATTTGAAATACCTTAGCATCATTATATTATATTTAATATATCATTTATATACCATGTTGTAACCTCTATATTGTTATATTTTTTCTATGACTACCACACATGCTATATAATGTGTTGTGAGAAAATAATCGTTGTAAAAATGCAGATATATCACACTTTGTTCTACCTGAAGAATACTATTGATTAGATTCTAGTCCACAACATTTTAGCTTAATTCCTATTACTCTGAAAGGCAATTGTCATCACTTATATTTTTAACCATGAATAAACTGAGTTGTACAGCAAAAAAAAATATGTAGTCCAATGTCAATTTTTTTGTTTGTTTAAGCCACTCAAATTCACAAGAACATTTTTAGCTTTGGCTTTTTAAAATCTGGATAAAGAAAAACACTATCAGGAGTAGGTTATAAAATTATTTTACTTAGATCAAACAGGACCATAAATCTTCAGAGAAATTATATTTATGAATAAAGCAATTCAGACTAACTATACTTTAGTGTTCTGAAATTTTAACATATTTTCTTTGAACTAATGGCAGGCTTTCTTCTGTATTATTAGGTTTGTTTTGATTTGGTTTGGTGTTATAGATGTTCCTAGTTCTCTTAGGTGCCAGTCTTATAAGTTGGATGCTTACACTGTTGGTGGGAATGCAAACTGGTGCAGCCACTCTGGAAAACAGTATAGAGTTTCCTCAGAAAGTTAAAAATAGCACTACCCTATGATCCAGAAAATGCAGTACTAGGTATTTATCCAAAGGTTACAAAAATAGTGATTTGAAGGGACACATGCACCCCAATGTTTATAACAACAATGTCCATAATAGCCAAAATATGGAAAGAGCCCAGATGCCAACCAACAATTGAATGGATAAAGTAGATGTGGTATATACACATAATGGAATATTACTCAAACATCAAAAAGAACGAAATATTTTCCAATGGAAAAAAAGACAGTCTCTTCAACAAATGGTGCTGGGAAAATTGGACAGCCACATGCAAAAAGAATGAAACTGGACAAAATGGATGAAGGACCTCAGTGTAAGAAAGGAATACATCAAAATCCTTGAAGAGAACAAAGGCAGCAACCCCTTCGACCTCAGCCACAGCAACTTCTTCCTAGGAACATCACCAAAGGCAACAACATCTTCCTAGGAACATTGGCAAAGGCAAGGGAAGCAAGGGCAAAAATGAACTATTGGGACTTCATCAAGATCAAAGCTTTTGTACAGCAAAGGAAACAGTTAACAAAACCAAAAGACAACTGACAGAATGGGAGAAGATATTTGCAAATGACGTATCAGAGAAAGGGCTAGTATCCAAAATCTATAAAAAACTTATCAAACTCAACACCCAAGGAATAAAGAATCCAATCAAGAAATGGGCAGAGGATTTGTTAACTGTTTCCTTTGCTGTGCAAAAGATTTTGATCTTGATGAAATCCCAATACTTCATTTTTGCCCTTGCTTCCCTTGCCTTTGCCAGTGTTCCTAGGAAGATGTTGCTGCGGCTGAGGTCAAAGAGGTTGCTGTCTGTGTTCTCCTCAAGGATTTTGATGGATTCCTTTCTCACATTGAGGTCCTTCATCCATTTTGAGTCTATTTTCATGTGTGGTGTAAGGAAGTGGTCCAATTTCATTTTTCTGCATGTAGCTGTCCAATTTCCCCAGCACCATTTATTGAAGAGGCTGTCTTTTTTCCATTGGACATTCTTTCCTGCTTTGTTGAAGATTAGTTGACCATAGAGTTGAGGGTCTATTTCTGGGCTCTCTATTCTGTTCCATTGATCTCTGTGTCTGTTTTTGTGCCAGTACCATGCTGTCTTGATGATGACAGCTTTGTAATAGAGCTTGAAGTCTGGAATTGTGATGCCACCCACTTTGGCTTTGTTCTTCAATATTCCTTTGGCTATTCGAGGTCTTTTCTGGTTCCATATAAATTTTAGGATTATTTGTTCCATTTCTTTGAAAAAAATGGATGGTGTTTTGATAGGGATTGCATTAAATGTGTAGATTGCTTTAGGTAGCATAGATATTTTCACAATATATATTCTTCCAATCCAGGAGCATGGAATATTTTTCCATTTCTTTGTGTCTTCCTCAATTTGACAACTGACAGAATGGGAGAAGATATTTGCAAACAACATATCAGATAAAGGGCTAGTATCCAAAATCTATAAGGAACTTAGCAAACTCAACACCCAAAGAACAAACAATCAAATCAAGAAATGGGCAGAGGACATGAACAGACATTTCTGCAAAGAAGACATCCAGATGGCCAACAGACATATGAAAAAGTGCTCCACGTCACTCGGCATCAGGGAAATACAAATCAAAACCACATCAAAAATCATGCTTAGTGAAATAAGTCAATCAGAGAAAGACAACTATTATATGATCCCTGATATGAGGACATGGAGATGCAACATGGGGGCTTAGGAGAAGAATAAATGAAACAAGATGGGACTGGGAGGGAGACAAACCATAAATTACTCTTAATCTCACAAAACAAACTGGGGGTTGCTGGGGGGAGGTGGGGTTGGGAGGGGGGAGAGGGTTATGGACATTGGGGAGGGTATGTGCTATCGTGAGTGCTGTGAAGTGTGTAAACCTGGCGATTCACAGACCTGTACCCCTGGGGATAAAAATACATTATATGTTTATAAAAAAAAAAAATGGAAGGGGAGGTGAACCATAAGAGACTATGGACTCTGAAAAACAACTTGAGGGTTTTGAAGGGTCGGGAGTGGGAGGTTGGGGGAACAGGTGGTGGGTAATAGGGAGGGCAAGTATTGCATGGAGCACTGGGTATTGTGCAAAAACAATGAATACTGTTATGCTGAAAAAATAAATAAATTTAAATACTGAAAAAAAAAAAAAAGAAATGGGCAGAGGGAAAGAATATTGAAAAAGACAGCCAAAGTTCATGGCATCACAATTCCAGACTTCAAGCTCTATTACAAAGCTGTCATCATCAAGACAGTATGGTACTGGCACAAAAACAGACACATAGATCAATGGAACAGAAGAGAGAGCCCAGAAATAGACCCTCAACTCTATGGTCAACTAATCTTCAACAAAGTAGAAAAGGAAAAAAGACAGCCTCTTCAACAAATGGTGTTGGGAAAATTGGACAGCCACATGCAGAAACATGAAACTGGACCATTTCCTTTCACCACATACGAAAATAGACTCAAAATGGATGAAGGACCTCAATGTGAGAAAGGAATCTATCCAAATCTTTGAGGAGAACACACACAGCAACCTCTTTGACCTCAGCTGCAGCAACTTCTTCCTAGGAACATCACCAAAGGGAAGGGAAGCGAGGGCAAAAATGAACTGTTGAGACTTCATTAAGACCAAAAGCTTTTGCACAGCAAAGAAAACAGTTAACAAAACCAAAGACAACTGACAGAATGGGAGAAGATATTTGCAAATGACATATCAGAGAAAGGGCTAGTATCTAAAACCTATAAAGAGCTCAGTAAACTCAACACCCAAAGAACAAAGAATCCAATCAAGAAATGAGCAGAGGACATGAACAGACATTTCTGCAAAGAAGACATCCAGATGGCCAACAGACACATGAAAATGTGCTCCATATTACTCGTCATCAGGGAAATACAACTCAAAACCACAATGAGATACCACCCATCAGAATGGCTAAAATTAATAAGTCAGGAAATGACAGATACTGGAAAGGATGTGGAGAAAGGGGAACCCTCCTGCACTGTTGGTGGGAATGCAAGCTGGTGCAACCACTCTGGAAAACAGCATGGAGGTTCCTCAAAAAGTTGAAAATAGAGCTACCCTATGACCCAGCAATCACAGTACTGGATATTTACCCTAAAGATGCAAATGTAGTGATCTGAAGGGGCACATACACCCGAATGGTTATAGCAGCAATGTCCACAATAGCCAAACTATGGAAAGAACCTAGATGTCCATCAACAGATGAATGCATAAAGAAGATGTGGTATATACATACAATGGAATACTATGCATCCCTCAAATACTGAAATCCTGACATTTGCAATGATGTGGATGGAACTAGAGGGTATTATGCTAAGTGAAATAAGTCAATCAGAGAAAGACAATTATCATATGATCTTTCTGATATGAGGAATTTAAGACTCAGGGCAGGGAGTCATGGGAGGTAGGGAGGGTAAAAATGAAACAAGATGGGATAGGGAGGGAGACAAACCAGAGACTCCGGAAACAAACTGAGGCTAGGTGGGGGGAGGGATAGGGTAGCTGGGTGATGGACATTGGGGGGAGGTATGTGCTACAGTGAGTGCTGTGAATTGTGTAAGACTGATGGTTCACAGATCTGTACCCTTGAAGCAAATAATACATTATATTTTAATTTTTAAAAAAAGATTGAAATATTGCCATTTGCAATGATGTGGATGGAACTAGATTGTATTATGCTAAGCTAAATAAGTCAGTCAGAGAAAGACATAGCATATGATTTCACTTACATGTAGAATTTAAAAAAACAGATGAACATAGAGGAAGGAAAGGAAAAATATAAGATGAAAACAGATATGGAAGGAAATCATAAGAGACTCTTAACTATAGGAAACAAATTGGGTTACTGAGGGAGAGATTAATGGAGGGGTAATTAGGTGATGGGCATTAAGAAGGACATTTGATGTAATGAACACTGGGTGTTATATGCAACTGATGAATCAGTAAATTCTACCACTGAAACTAATAAGACATTGTACATTAATTATATTTAAATCAAATTCAAGTATTTTTTTTTAAAGCTGGGTGCTTAATATAAGTTATGAACCTTCTACCCCTCAGGAAGAAGTTCTAGATTTTGAGCTCCATCCAAACTGTAAGTTGCTGTGATGGCAGTGAGGTTTATGATAAGACTGTAACTTAGACTTTCCTACCTACCTCGAGGTCCTTTCCCTCTCTTGCAGAATGTGAAAAGGTCATTCTGTCTGTTTTCAGGTTTTTGTCAGAGGCAATTGTTCCATATATAGCTTTGGATTTGTTATGTCTGTGGGAAGATGTTAGCTCATGATCTTGAACAGGAACACTGTATGTTCCCAGTTCTAATACAAACTTCTACATTGTCTAAGATCACAAAGTTACACAGAGAGTATCTACTCTTGGATGTGCTGAAAACTTAGAAGACTTCTTTCCTCTGTTAAACTCACGGCAGAGAGCCTAGCTAGGTATTTTACCAGTAGGAGAAACCCTTTTTGTAGATTTGGAACTGATTATAAGCAAGTTATTTGAGAATTTCAAATAGAATTTGTACTAATTAGGGCCAGGTTGTAGATAGTTACCACATTACATATGGCAAATTCAATTTCCTCCTCTCTGGTAATTTTAATTTACTCTTGTTCTAATATCACTGTTATGCAAAAGCCTCTGTTTCTTAACACTGGAGATGCCCAATCCTTAGCATGTATCCATTTTATGTTGTCTTTGCCTCTTTTCTCTTTCATTACTATTAGTAACAACCCTTGCAGAATGGGGAAAAAAAAAAAAGAAGCCCATTAGTTTTAAACATATACTTAAAAAAATTACATTTATTTCATTAATGTAGACTTATATTTTAATTCATAAATTACTAATGGGTTAAAATTTTTCATTTAACATAAATTTTATACCACCCCATATCCTGTTAAACTTGTAGAAACAGGATAGTCAATAAATATCTGCATTCTAGCTTACTTACAAATATTTAACCCTGTAGAAAACTTTCAAAAGAAGAGCATTTTTCTTACTAATCAGTTTGTTAGTATAGTTACCTGGATTTTTGGTGGTTGGCCAGTTTAGGTTTGTTTTTGTTTTACATTATTTATTTATTTGAGAGAGAGAGAGAAAATGTGGGGGCGGTGGGGCAGAGTGAGAGAGAGAAGCAGACTCCCTGTCAAGCAAGGAGCCCAATGCAGGGTTCAATCCCAGAACTCTGGGATCAGGACCTGAGTTGAAGACAGACACTTAACCAACTGAGCCACCCAGGTACCCAAAGACCAGTTTGTTTGGTTTTTTTAAATAAACTATCAAGAGTCCAGAAGCACTTAAAATTCTAAATTTATTACTCATTTCTTGAAAGCTTTCATCTATTTCTTTAAAAAATTTTTTTTATTTATTTATTTGATAGAGAGAGAGATCACAAGTAGGCAGAGAGGCAGGCAGACAGAGAGGGGAAAGCAGGCTCCCCACTGAGAAGAGAGCCAGATGCAGGGTTCAATCCCAGGACCCTGAGATCATGACCTAAGCGAAGGCAGAGGCTTAACCCACTGAGCCACCCAGGTGCTCCAGCTTTCATCTCTTTTGAATGAACTCATGGGACCACTCTTTAAAAGAATGATAAAGAATAAGTGGAGATTTTTTTATTGTGCAATTCTGGACATAATTCTTGAAAGACTGTTTCTATAAAGATTTTATGATGTTAGAATGCAATGTTCAAAATGAGTGAAGTACAACTGAGCATCCATAATCTAGGCATTAGTTCTCTATCAGTATGTCATCAAGTTAAATTTTTAAAAAATTTTGCTACAATGGATATGTATACTATTACACTGATACTTGTCCACTAGAACTTAAGGTAAATATTATACTTCTTGTGGCTCTCCATGGGAAATTTGACTCTGTATCAAATTGTCACCACTGCTATTCAACATAGTATTAGAAGTCCTAGCCTCAGCAATCAGACAACAAAAAGAAATTAAAGGCATCCAAATTGGGAAAGAAGAAGTCAAACTATCACTCTTCGCAGATGATATGATACTATATGTGGAAAACCCAAAAGACTCCACTCCAAAACTGCTAGAACTTGTACAGGAATTCAGTAAAGTGTCAGGATATAAAATCAATGCACAGAAATCAGTTGCATTTCTCTACACCAACAACAAGACTGAAGAAAGAGAAATTAAGGAGTCAATCCCATTCACAATTGTACCCAAAACTATAAGATACCTAGGAATAAACCTAACCAAAGAGACTAAGAATCTATACACAGAAAATTATAAAGTACTCATGAAAGAAATTGAGGAAGACACAAAAAAATGGAAAAATGTTCCATGCTCCTGGATTGGAAGAATAAATATTGTGAAAATGTCTATGCTACCTAAAGCAATCTACACATTTAATGCAATCCCTATCAAAACACCATCCATTTTTTTCAAAGAAATGGAACAAATAATCCTAAAATTTATATGGAACCAGAAAAGACCTCGAATAGCCAAAGGAATATTGAAGAACAAAGCCAAAGTTGGTGGCATCACAATTCTGGACTTCAAGCTCTATTACAAAGCTGTCATCATCAAGACAGCATGGTACTGGCACAAAAACAGACACATAGACCAGTGGAACAGAATAGAGAGCCCAGAAATCGACCCTCAACTCTATGGTCAACTAATCTTCAACAAAGCAGGAAAGAATGTCCAATGGAAAAAAGACAGCCTCTTCAATAAATGGTGCTGGGAAAATTGGACAGCCACATGCAGAAAAATGAAATTGGACCACTTCCTTACACCACACACGAAAATAGACTCAAAATGGATGAAGGACCTCAATGTGAGAAAGGAATCCATCAAAATCCTTGAGGAGAACGCAGGCAGCAACCTCTTCGACCTCAGCCGCAGCAACATCTTCCTAGGAACAACAGCAAAGGCAAGGGAAGCAAGGGCGAAAATGAACTATTGGGATTTCATCAAGATCAAAAGCTTTTGCACAGCAAAGGAAACAGTTAACAAAACCAAAAGACAGCTGACAGAATGGGAGAAGATATTTGCAAACGACATATCAGATAAAGGGCTAGTATCCAAAATCTATAAGGAACTTAGCAAACTCAACACCCAAAGAACAAACAATCCAATCAAGAAATGGGCAGAGGACATGAACAGACATTTCTGCAAAGAAGACATCCAGATGGCCAACAGACACATGAAAAAGTGCTCCACGTCACTCGGCATCAGGGAAATACAAATCAAAACCACCATGAGATATCACCTCACACCAGTCAGAATGGCTAAAATTAACAAGTCAGGAAATGACAGATGCTGGAGAGGATGTGGAGAAAGGGGAACCCTCCTCCACTGTTGGTGGGAATGCAAGCTGGTCCAACCACTCTGGAAAACAGCATGGAGGTTCCTCAAAATGTTGAAAATAGAACTACCCTATGACCCAGCAATTGCACTACTGGGTATTTACCCTAAAGATACAAACATAGTGATCCGAAGGGGCACGTGTACCTGAATGTTTATAGCAGCAATGTCTACAATAGCCAGACTATGGAAAGAACCTAGATGTCCATCAACAGATGAATGGATCAAGAAGATGTGGTATATATACACAATGGAATACTATGCAGCCATCAAAAGAAATGAAATCTTGCCATTTGCGACGACGTGGATGGAACTAGAGCGTATCATGCTTAGTGAAATAAGTCAATCGGAGAAAGACAACTATCATATGATCTCCCTGATATGAGGACATGGAGAAGCAACATGGGGGGGTAGGGGGATAGGAGAAGAATAAATGAAACAAGATGGGATTGGGAGGGAGACAAACCATAAATGACTCTTAATCTCACAAAACAAACTGGGGGTTGCTGGGGGGAGGTGGGATTGGGAGAGGGGGAGCGGGCTATGGACATTGGGGAGGGGAGGCGAACCATAAGAGACTATGGACTCTGAAAAACAACCTGAGGGTTTTGAAGGGTCAGGGGTGGGAGGTTGGGGGAACAGGTGGTGGGTGATGGGGAGGGCACGTTTTGCATGGAGCACTGGGTGTTGTGCAAAAAGAATGAATACTGTTACACTGAAAGAATTAATAAAAAGGGGAAAAAAAAAAAAAAAGGATCTTGTGGACAGGTACACATGAGCATCCAGAGCAAGAGTTCTATTCAAGTGGGTAGACAAAAAGAAGCAATTAATACAGATGCTTTTATAAATAATCCACGGCATTAAATCATTATATTATTGCTATATTTTCATTATTCATCCTTTGTTTAGTGTAAAAATATTTAACTTTGTCAAGTGTATTACCAAAATTTGGGTAATCAGAAGTATAACAGAAACAGACAAAAACTTGCAGATTATTATCCTAAAGCTACAAGTGAGAATAATATTTCACATATGTTTTATTGATTTCTCCAAAACATTAGAAATAATAATAAATGTCTATCTCTCAGTGTAATTTGAAGGTTGTGCAGTAGTAATCATTTAGTATAAGAACATTATACAGTGGTTTTGGATTATTTAGTTTTACTTCCTTATTCCTATGCTATGAAATAAGACAAAAATATTTCAAATACATGTACCAAATTTGTTCTTGTTACTTGTATTTTTAATAACAATCAATAGTTTGAAATAATTTATCTTTTAATTAATTTTACATATTCATCATAATTTTGTCATCTTTCCTCTTCTACCCTACTCTCAAATTCACCCTGTGTCAGTTACAACCAAATTGATTTTAGTAAAGAAATAATTATTCTCCAACTTCATATAAGTCTATCTTTCTTGACACCTCAGATATCTATACACATGTACTAATAAATAAAGAATATGGTTGTACAAACTAGTGAAGTAGGGAAAAATTAATTTCGATATTAATTTTTTACAGGGACATAAATTTATATTAATGGAAAAACCTGCACATCACATCTACCATTTGTTAATATTAAAGATCATGTCTTAAGTTCCCTAAAATGTAAATGATTTCAAAATTAAAGTTTTACCCAGCTAGAAAAATTACATATGGCTTTGAAAAGAAGAGCCTTTGCCTACATATTTTTTCTACTTTTTTTTAAAGATTTTATTTATTTGACAGAGAGAGATATCACAAGTAGACAGAGAGGTAAGCAGAGAGAGAGGAAGAATAAGGCTCCCCGCTGAGCAGAAAGCCCTGATGCGGGGCCTGATCCCAGGACCCTGAGATCATGACCTGAGCCAAAGGTAGAGGCTTAACCCACTGAGCCACCCAAGTGCTCCTATTTTTTTATTGTAAATAATTTAGTATATGCCCACATGAAATTTGGTATTCTATAAGTTCTCTTGATGATAACATTTACTTTCACAGGAATTATTATTGGCATTGGTACCTTTATCTATGAGTTTGCTCTTGGAAATTCAAAGCTGATTATTATTTTGAAATCCCTTAAAATTGCTTGATTAAGTGCTGGACATTGAAAATCACATGCTATTTTAGAACTGAGCATACGGAAAACAATGCCAAATTCTAATCATGTACAATATGCCTTTTAATACTCTACTTCCATTAGAAATGTCTTAAATAAAAAGAAAATAAATATAAATAAATAAATAAATAAATAGAAATGTCTTAAGGTATATGTCATTAATGCATTAAGATGATTAGTAGATTTCTAAAACTTAAATTTATTATTTACTTTGTGAAGCTTGTTAAATTTATGAAAGAATATTTTTGTTTTAAGGAAAATTCTCTAAGGAGTGACATAATAATTAAAATTTGTTAAGCATCTCTGTTTCAGAACAATTAAATTTATATTTTCTTATTTGGTATTTTCATTAACCTTAAAAATCTGGACTTAACTTTATGCCATTATTTAGAGCAGAAAACTTTAATAATAGAAGGGCAAAGTAAAACAGAAGATTATTGGTAAAATTGCAATTGTGGCAGCCACAGAAGTGCACTGCTCAGAACTTGCTGCAGGAGAGACCTGCTGCAAGGAGCATAAAGTGAGCTGACAGCCGCCACCTGCTCTACCTTCTGGATTTGCTCTATCTTGTTGGCTGAGGCCAGGGCCATTCTGTCTGAGTGTTCCCAGACAGTGATTGAGCCCAGTAGGATCCTAGAGTTAAGTCATCCCTGCTCAACAGGGCTATTCTAACGTAATCTTTGTCCTAGGACTTCTATTTGGCATGGTTGAGACTTTCTCAGAGCTACACTGTGGTCTGAAGCTCTTTCTACTCAATGTTCCTTTATTTTCTTCTTTAACAAGAGTCAAATCAACATTGCAGTCTTCCAGCTCTCCCTGCCTATTCTCTACTCCCTGCTCTTCCTCCAGTTTGTCCTATACAGGAATTGCCTCAAGTAATTCCTTTGTAAACCCAATCCTGTGCTGATGTCTGCTACGTGAAGGACCTCAGATGATTCAGTGACTAAAACTTCGTGGATAGTAGAGATAAGCTCACACTGGTAGGAACTAGTGGTAATTGAGAAATTTGTCTGACTAAAATATTAAATTCCTTTCCTAGTCTGTGATTAAAGTACAAGGATTTCTGCTTCTAAGAATGGTAAAGAAACATTTTGCAGTCTAGCCTAAGTAAAGGGAACATCTAGAAAAAATAGGCCCAATTTGAAGAAAGAAATTGAAGAAATCAGAAAACTACCAAAATATCAAGGACTTTAATACCAGATCTAGAGAGAAACAAAAAATGAGATAAGCCCATATTGTCAGTATTTCTACAGTAGAAGCATTTCAGAAAGGAAAAATGGAACAAAGATGGGGATATAATCCCACAAATAAACTACATTTCAAGTGGTTGTTGATTAATTTGTATATTTAAATATATAGGTTTTTGTAAAGCAAATTTAACTATAAAGTGATCTATTAATTATGGGATATTTCTTGATTATACTAAACACTGTTGTTACTCAATTTAGGATTAGAATCTTCTGGATATCTTGCTCTATTTTGGAAAAAATGTTGTGTTTTGCCATATAAACATATTATTTTGGAGTGGCTTTCCATATTGTTTACCAAAGCAATGGGTTAAAAACTGTATAATGCTTAAATGCCTTTTTTCTACTCAAACAATTTATATTACAATATTGATTTGTGGTTTTTTTAAAAGATCTTATTTATTTGACAGAGAGAGAGATCACAAGAAGGCAGAGAGTCAGGCAGAGAGAGAGGGGGAAGCGGGCTCCCTGCTGAACAGAGAGCCCAATGTGGGGCTCAATTCCAGAACCCTAAGATCATGACCTGAGTCGAAGGTAGAGGCTTAACCCAGTGAGCTACCCAGGCACCCCAACGATATTGATTTGGTTTCTTAAGAATGCACCTAATTGCAATGAAACAGAAGGTTTATAGCATTTTTCAGTTTTAAACTGTCAAAAATATTCATTAAGAATTTCCTGAAATTATCCTATTAAATCAGCATTAATATTTCCATTATGCAAATGATACATTGAATCATAGAAATTGAATCATATAAATCAATTTTTAAAAGTATGAATAATAAAAACAAATGATTGTGGAGTTTGGTGGATGGTTTACCATTCTAAAGTTTCACTGTTTACTGGGTAATGATGGTAGAGTGGAGTAAACTTTTTCTCTTCTAAAAAAAAAAAGTAATGACTTATGACATTATTAATTGTCTAAATGCCATCTGGACAGATGCTGCATTTCATTCTGAAACTAATTTTCAAAAAATTTCCAGGAGTTTCAGAAATCATAATTTCTTTCTATCTGCATACCATATTTGGTCAGCTGGCTATTCTTTCCTAGCCTGTTGGCACTGATAATTTGGATCAGATTGTATTTCAAACCACTCAGGCACTTAATAGCTTATAACTGTTTACACTGGGACCAAAATAGAGAAGAAAACAATTTTTGAAGGAAAACATCAGTTTGTATACCAGCCATGGACAATACCCAGTAATGTTGGCTTCATTTTTCATTATTAGTTTCACTCTGTTGTTGAAGCTAAGTCCTCATACAGACTCCTTTCCACACCATTCTAGCCTTTTGCAAAATAAACTTTCATATAATGTATTTTTGTGGGAAAAATCAAAACTAAAGGTATAAAAGTGCTCATAGATTGTTACATGTATTCACCTGTCCCAGTATCTATGCCCTCAGTTGCCTCCCATAACAATTCTTAGTATTGCCAGGCAAATTGCTTTGGCTAATAAAAAAGTAGCAAATAGAACACAAACAGAAACTTGAAAAATGTTTCAGTGTTGGAATTTGCCCCTTCTCAGTGCTATTGAAATAACAATCTCCCTTCCATTTGTGAAAAGCCTGGGGTAACCTGTTGCCTGAGGAGAAAAAATAATCATTACATTGCCATAACCTCCACTAATATGTAGCTTCCATTGACAGATGGAAGTATGAGGCTATCCTGATCAACCAGCTGTAGATGACATACCAGCTGACCAAAGATGTAGAGATGATCTACATCAACAGACCAGTCCAATCAACACACAGATTCATAGGAAATAATAAATGAATGTTGTTTAAGAAACTGGATTTTGGAGAGTGATTTATTATGCCGCTAAAGCTATTGATAAAACATAGTTTCTATGGTAAGCCATGAAAAAGTTTCACTCATTGTGCCTTTTTCCAATGTCCTAAAGCAAATATTCTTTCATAAAAAAAATGTTTTAAGGGTGATGTTCAGCCTTTTTTTTTTCCCCCAAGGAAATATGCTGGAACTCCATGTGGTCTTTTGCTCAGAATTATGGAAGCCAGAAGACCATTCTGAAATCTTGCTTTTAATGAATATCATTGGCCAGTATAATTAAATACTTGCAATACACTAATGTTACTTATATTCACATCAAATGTGGTTGTATTGATGCATTTTTTTATTTCTTTAGATAGTCAGTGAATTTAACTGTTGAGATTTTTAAGTAATTTAAAATCTTTCTTCCACTTCTACATCTGATCATTTCATTTCATATTCAGTGCTACCAAAAAATAACATTAGGTAGAAAAAGAAATAGCAGATTTTCCTTTATTAGGTAGATCACAGGTAGGTATTAAATTTTCCATTAGAGTTTTCTTTAATTTTTCCTGGGTCTGAGGGGAGAAGAGAAGCATATTGACAGAAAAAATGTAATGTGGTTTATTTGTGGAAATTTACTTTACTTTTTTATTTACTTCATGTGATGTCTACCTGTTTATTTTCTAATAGCAAGGAAAGGACCAAAGCTGTACTTGATGATGAGCACCCAACCGCATTTAAAGATTTTACTGAGTTGGGGTTAATGTAGAGCATGAAATCGCCATAATACTTAGCTTGCTAAAATGTAACATAGAGACCACTGGGGGCATGGAAGTTTTCAGAGAAGGCTGTGGGCCTTTGGAATGCGGATGCCTGTGTGACCACCCTGCCATTCGAATGACAGGGGACTTAACCTTCTGGGAAGCTTTCTTAACCCAAACAGCTGCCCTGTGATCTAAGAGATGTATGCATTGTCTTTTTTTGTTTGTTTGTTTGTTTACAGCATAACAGTGTTCATTGTTTTAGCATCACACCCAGTGCTCCACGCAGTACGTGCCCTCCCTATTACCCACCACCTGGTTCCTCAACCTTCCCCCCCACCCCTCCCCCCCGCTTCAAAACCCTCTGGTTGTTTTTCAGAGTCCATAGTCTCTCATGGTTCATCTCCCCTTCCAGTTTCCCTCAACTCCCTCTCTTCTCCATCTCCCCATGTCCTCCATGTTATTTGTTATGCTCCACAAATAAGTGAGACCATATGATACTTGACTCTCTCTGCTTACCCCAATGTTTATTGCAGCAATGGCCACGGTCGCCAAACTGTGGAAAGAACCAAGATGCCCTTCAACGGATGAATGGATAAGGAAGATGTGGTACATATACACAATGGAGTATTATGCCTCCATCAGAAAGGATGAATACCCAACTTTTGTAGCAACATGGACGGGACTGGAAGAAATTATGCATTGTCTTTTAGGCTATGTTTAGTAGACTGTGCATATTAGCATATCTTATAAAGATAAGGATCTGTAAACAGGTCCTTCCAGTTTAGGTAAGGCCCCTTGTCACAGGTCAAGTGCTTTGAGAAACAGTGATAAGGATTTGTGATTGTCCTGCAGGACCAATATAAGCCAGAGCGAAGAAAAGCAAATGGTCTTCATCTCTGAGCATTGATCCCCTTACCTTCTCTTCTTTTTCACAACCAAGTTTATAGTAATCTTTTATCCATCACTACAGAGATTGCTGGCCATTCCAGCATTACTGAACATTTGTAGGTTTCAGTGATATTTTACGAGAAGTATAGGTATTATGTTAAGATATCAGATAGCTTATAAATATAAAATTCTACAAGCAAACACAATGTAATTATATATTAATAGCAAATTTCCCAAATATAAAAAAATAAAAGCGTTCTGGTAGAATTTAAGAAGTCAAATATGCTAAGGGAAGGGATGAAAGCTCTAATGTAAACAAGTTTCTATGCCAAGTATACATTTTGAGAACAATATATCAAATATAAGCACAGAAATATTAAGTCCTCTTTCTAAGGGCTCAAAAAGGTAAAGTCTTAATATAATTATTATAATGTTTTCATTTGCAAATTTCTACTTGTCTTCACTTTGTAGCCAAGTGGGCAATAAATGTAGGAATTTATGCCAGGAGATCAAAAAAGCAATAAACTAATTAAGCTAAAACAATTTTAATCTGAATTATTTTAAAGATGAAACTACAATCATAGAATATTTTTACCATTAATTATGCTCTCCATTTTGCTCCACTTTCCAGATATTTTAAAAAGAAAACCCCCCAGAGACCGAGGATCCCAGCTCTGTGGGGAATCTCCTTCTCACTCTGACCTTCTCCCCTCTCATGCACTCTTTCTTTCTCACTCTTTCTCTCTCTCTCTCAAATAAATAAATAAAATCTTAAAAAAAAAAAAGACAACCCTCAGAATGAAAGTATTTGCAAATCATACATTTGATAAGGGGGCAAAGGGCTAATATCCAAAATGATAAGGAACTCTTACAGTTCAATAGCAAAAATAAACCAAAATAAAACAAAATGTTTCTAAAGATGTGGAGAAATAGGAACCCATCTATACTGTTGGTAGGAGTGTAAAATGGTGCAGTATGAAAACCCTATAGAGTTTCCTCAAAAACCTAAATATAGAGCTATCATATAATTCACCAATGAATAACACTTCTGAGTAAATGCCCCAAAGAACTGAAATTAGGATCTCAAGGAGATATCTATACTCCCATGTTCACTGGGGCACTGTTCAGAATAGCCAAGTCATAAAACAACCTAACTGTTAATCAACATAAGAATGGATAAAAAAATATAACCACATATAATGGAACATTATCCAGACTTTAAAATAAAGAAAATCCTGCCATTGTGACATGAATGAAACTCGAGGACATTATGCTAAGTGAAATAAGACAGTTGAGGTAAGACAAATTTTCATAATTCCACTTTATGAGTTACCTAAAATAATCAGACTCATAGAATAGAGAATAGAGGACAGAATGCTGGTTAGCAAGGGTTGGTGTTACAGGGAAATGTGAGGTTGTTCACTTGGTGTCTTTTCAGTTATGCAAGATGATTAGTTCTAGAGATCTGCTGTAGTATAGAGCCTAAGTTAACAAAACTCTAGAATATACTTAAACATTTGATAAGAGACTAGATCTTATGTAGATAGACATACATAAAATAACAAAAAAAAATTGGACACACAGAAACTTTTGGTTGCAATGGCTGTGTCCAATTCCTTGGTTTTGGTCATGGTTCCATGGATATGTGCATATGTCCAAACTCATCAAATTATATATATTAAATATGTGTAGGTTTTATGAATCAGGCATACCTCAACAAAGCTATTTTTTAAAGAAAAACTCTATTGACAAACTTGCACATTTTCCAAACTTTTCTTTCATATATCCTTGAGAGTCTCTTCTTAAAACACACTCACTCTCTGTGGTCTGAACAGTGGCTCTACGGAAAAAATAAATTAATGAATTTAAAAACAGAAGGTCTTCTAAATTGAGTATATCTACCTCCAAAACAATTTTGTTAGCCTGTGGAAGGTAAATAATTTATTTTTCAACAGAGTCAGCTAATAATCATACATACAATAATTTATAATAAAATTAAGGTTAGTTTTAAGTTGTTAAGATACTTAAAGCCAGAAATATATATCATTTACAAAAATGTTGGGATGGGGCGCCTGGGTGGCTCAGTGGATTAAGCCGCTGCCTTCGGCTCAGGTCATGATCTCAGGGTCCTGGGATCGAGCCCCGCATCAGGCTCTCTGCTCCGCAGGGACCCTGCTTCCTCCTCTCTCTCTCTGCCTGCCTCTCTGCCTACTTGTGATCTCTCTGTGTCAAATAAATAAATAAAATCTTAAAAAAAAAAAAAGTTGGGATAAAAAAGTGAAATAAGTTAACATTTAAATTTGTCACAAATATATATGAGGGAAGTATATAATGTATATGGAAAAATTAATATTTAGAAATGTTTACAATCCATGTACTCAAACTTTTTACTACTTGTCTTAAAATTTCTTATGGTTCATCCCCCCTTTTATCTTCTCGCAGTGTCTGGTAACCACATCTATTACATACTTTGGCGTTATAATTTAGTTAATGTTTATCTTTTCTCTGACTGTGACCTCTTTGAGGATCATTTGTTTTTGGTTCATCTTCTTATCCTAGTACCTTATCCAGGAATTCATAATCAGTTGATGTTTTAAAAATAATTGCTAAACAAACTAACATTCCTCTGTTAATTTTCTCATATTTTAAGAAATATTCCAGTATATTTCCATCTTAGTGCCATAATACATTTTCCATCTCCATCTCAGAGCCTCCATTTAGTCTAAATGACTGTTTAAGGCAGAAGGCAGGGAATCCATCAGAGGGACTAGATACAGATTCAAAAACAAGGAAGTAGATGACAATAAAAGAAAGTCCAAAGACCGAATTAAATAATAGCACCAGGATGCCTGCATATAAATATGTATGGGGAGAAAATCTAAGTTTGGGATTTTATTAATCTATTGATTGCATGGTGTATACAGTAAAATAAGCAGGCTTTCATAGTGCCTTACTTTGTTAACTAAAATTATAAAATACTTGAAGAAAGAAAGTAATATTTTTATTTTTTTATTTTTTTTAAATTTTTAATTTATTTTTTAAATTACTTTTCAGTGTTTTAGAATTCATTGTGTATGCACCACACCCAGTGCTCCATGAAATACGTGCTCTCCACAATACCCACCACCAGGCTCACCCAACATCCCACCCCAATCCCCTCCAAAACCCTCAGTTAGTTCCTCAGAGTCCACAGTCTCTCATGGTTCGTCTCCCCCTCCAGTTTCCCCCAACTCCTTTCTCCTCTCCATCTCCCCATGTCCTCTGTGTTATTCCTTATGCTCCACAAATAAGCGAAACCATATGATAATTGACTCTCTCTGCTTGACTTATTTCACTCAGCATAATCTCTTCCAGTCCCATCCGTGTTGCTACAAAAGTTGGGTATCCATCCTTTCTGATGGAGGCATAATACTCCATAGTGTATACAGACCACATCTTCCTTATCCATTCATCCATTAAAGGGCATCTTGGTTCTTTCCACAGTTTGGCACCTGTGGTCATTGCTGCTGTGAACATTGGGGTATAGATGGCCCTTCTTTTCACTACATCTGTATCTTTGGGGTAAATACCCAGTAGAGCAATTGCAGGGTCATAGAGAAGCTCTATTTTTAATTTCTTAAGGAATCTCCACACTGTTTTCCAAAGTGACTGCACCAACTTAAATGATCATGTCCAAAAATGGGCACAAGACATGAACAGACACTTCTTCGATGAAGACATACAACTGACTAACAGACACATGAAAAAATGTTCATCATCCCTAGCCATCAGGGAGATTCAAATCAAAACCACATTGAGATACCACCTTACACTAGTTAGAAAGGCCAAAATCAACAAGAGCAAACAACAAGTGTTGGAGAGGATGTGGAGAAAGGAGAAAGTAATATTTTTAGATAGGCTAATAATATACAATTAGAATGGAGACTTCATCTAAATAACTGTGATATTACTACATTGATTCTAAAATATTTCCAATACAAATGTCTTCAAAGTTGATACTTCCCCATGGTGAAATTCTCACAAATCATTAGTGAATATTCATGAATTATTCATTGATCTGAGTTTATAAGCATTCATTAAAATTCACAAATGTGTGCTTATGGACAATCTATTAAATCTGGAAACATAAAAGGTCACATTTTATGTTCATCTAGGTTCATCTATCTTATTTGAATAGTAAATTTTTATTAACTTTAATGTCTTAGCATCCAAAATAAACACATTCTTACTATGTTAAGTTCCTGAATCTTTGCAAATAATTTAAGTGATACTTATTTGTATCAGGAAATATGCAATTTGATGAAAAATATGACATGTAAGTAAATGGCATTCTATAGAATTACACAGTTTACATGCACTAAGCTAATATATTTAAGGGAGTCTTAACAGAAGGGACATCTTTTATAGTAAAAAAAATTTAAAAAAAGAAATAAGACTTATTTAGGCCACAAAAAATTTTGTCCCAGGTTTATTTGTTGTTTAATATTTGTTTTTTATTTATGTAGCTAGTGATGACTCTTAATTGGTGATTACTTCCACAATTCTATACAGTAGTGCTTCCCTTCACTTTGTGCTTTTTTTCCTGAACTAAGAAAATCATCTAGAACTTTTTTTACATTTCCTTTCCCAGTTTCATATACTAGCAGAAATAAAGATCACACAAAATATCACATCTTTACTCTTTCTTCCCAGTTTAAATTTGATCACATAAATTTAATGTCCTTTTTGAAATTTATAAGCAGGATAATCTAGTTTACTCTTAAATAAAATAGGTAAATTCAGTTCAATTCAACAACCATTTATAGAGGAACTACCCTGGGTAAAGCATTATATCAGGTTCTGATTATACAAACATTCCCTGATGTTTTTGGAAGTCAGTTGCTTAGTGGAAAAATAATTTGCATTTAGTGGGAAATATGAAGTTGAAAACCTAAATTTTACATAATGAGTTGTGTCTTATTAAATCTGCTGGAGAGTGCTTCTTCTTTCAGAAGAGATTGAGCAAAAAATACTTCTAAGGCCACAAGTCTTTTCTCAAGAGTAAAGAATAACATACTCTGACATCAACTTCAGTTAAAAGACCCTCAACTATCAGTGCAGGACCACCCAGGTTAGAGGCAAAAGCCACTATAGTTTCTGAGTTTTGACATGTACACTATAATGTACACATCCTACACTTATGTTCTTTCTGCTGGAAACAATTGTTTTCTTGTCAAAATGCTTCAAAAAGATTCATTGTTTACTTTCCAGAAAAGACTGAAGCTTGACTTTGGGCTATCAGTTCCTAGACAGTTCTGCCTATAAAGATCACAAAATAAATGCCTCTGCCATATTGAAGTTGCAATGTCTGACAGACATCACCTGGTTTGGGGGCTCTATTTGGGAAAAAAAAAAACACTTTAATTCAAAAACATTGAAAGCATAACCATTTTTTATTCTGTAAACTATGTTTGCTCATTGCAAAACCCCAAACAAAATTTGTATTTCATTAAAAGGCACAAGTAGAAGTGTGGAAAAGAAACTAGTAGCATTAATGGCATTATATGTCAAGGACATATTTTTCTTTCTACTCAAAGAAGATACAGTTGGGAAATAATCAATCACATTAGAAAGTTCAGAGGTCCAATGTGTATGCAACTATATATATATATATATATATATATATATATATATATATATACAATCTCTCCTGTTAGTTCTATTAGTTCTATTTCTCTGGAGAACACTACCTAATACAGTGAGTAAGGGATGTTCCCAGCCTGTATGAACAAAACCCTTCCAAGACCTGTGTACTTCATACCGGGAAGATACCTATCACAGGAAGAAAGAGAAAAGAAGAGATGAGATTCAGATACCATGGATTCCCCCAGAGTTGGTGTCAAACTCCAGGAAATAAGAGTTGTGGAGTTATCCTGTTGTATTTGGGAAAACCTGCTTCCTAGGGCATAGAAGAAACTGTATACACAGAAGCCTGTCCAACATGGTTTTAGGAAATAGATTAGCAATGTCTGGTAGGGAGAAGAACATGCTTGCCCAGTAGGAAGGATACGTCTGGAAGAGACCTGGGTAAATGAAATGAGAGGCTGAAACGCAAGAGACTAAACAGGGCCCACAAATGTCAGTAGCTGGTGAAACTATTATCCTAAAATAACATGTAGATCCATGGACACCAGTACAAAACAATCAGGTCATTGGCCCGTAATAGTCATACTCCAACAAAGAGTTGCAGGAACTTCAGGACAGGCCATGGATCTATAAATATCCCCTGTGCCTTGCCCACAACTCTACCCCTTGCCCTCCCACAGTCACTGTTACCAGGTTTTCATACATCTTTCTAGAAATATTATAAGTTTGAATAGGTATTTGTGTGTATAGGTATTTTTAAACATAGTTATCTCTATTTTATTTTTTTTCAAGTTTTTACTTAAATTCCAGTTAGTTTACACATGGTGTAATATTAGTTTCAGGAATAGAATTCAGTGATTCATAGAACACTACATAGAACACTCAGTGCTCATCACAGGTGCCCTCCTTAATACCCACCACTTATTTAACATTTCCTTCTCCCCATCCACCTCCCTTCAGCAACCGTCAGTTTGTTCCTTATAGTCAAGAGTCTGTTTTGTGGTTTGCCTCTCTTTGCCTCTTTTTCGCCTATATTAATCTGTTTCATTTCTTAAATTCCATATATGAGTGAAATCATATGGTATCGTCTTTCTCTGATTGAGTTATTTCACTTAGCATAATACACTCTAGCTCCATCCACATCATTGCAAATGACAAGATTTCACTCTCTTTCATGGCTAAGTAATATTCCATTGTGTATATATACTACTTCTTCTTTATGCATTTATCAGTTGATAGACATCTGGCCTCTTTCCATAATTTGGCTATTGTTAATAATGCTGTTATAAACATTGGAGTGTATCCCTTTAAATCAGTGCTTTTGTTTCCTTTGGGTAAATACCTAGTAATGTAATTGCTGGATCATAAGGTAATTCTATTTTTTAAATTTTTGAGGAAACTCCATACTGTTTCCCAGAGTGGCTACAGCAGTTTGCCTTTCCACCAGCAGTGTAAGAAGGTTCCCCTTTCTCCACATCCTCACCAAACATCTGTTGTTTCTTGTGTTGTTAACTTCAGGTATTCTGACAGGTATGTGGTGGTATCTCACTGTAGCTTTAATTTTCGTTTCTCTGATGATGAAGGATACTGACCATCTCTTCATGTGTCTGTTAGCCATCTGTACGTCTTCTTTGGAAAAAAAAGGATTGGGAGGGAGACAAACCATAAGTGACTCTTAATCTCACAAAACAAATGAGGGTTGCTGGGGGGGGGGTTGGGAGAGGGGGAGTGGGGTTATGGACATTGGGGAGGGTATGTGCTATGGTGAGTGCTGTGAAGTATGTAACCCTGGCAATTCAAGACCTGTACCCCTGGGGATAAAAATACATTATATGTTTATAAAAAAATAAGAAATAAATAAAAAATTTAAAAAAATTTTTGAATGACTAGCAGAAAAACCATACCTAAGTAATTGTGAAGTTAGAATTGTTAAAAATTATTAAAATTTGTAAATTGTATTTACCCTAAAGATACAAATGTAGTGATCTGAAGGGGCACGTGCTCCCGAATGTTTATAGCAGTAATGTCCACAATAGCCAAACTATGGAAAGAACCTGGATGTCCATCAACAGATGAATGGATAAAGAAGAGGTGGTATATATATACAATGGAATACTATGCAGCCATCAAAAGAAATTAAATCTTGCCATATGTGATGACGTGGATGGAACTACAGAGTTTTATGCTTAGCAAAATAAGTCAATCAGAGAAAAACAATTATATGATCTCCCTGATATGAGGAAGTTGAGATGCAATGTGGGGTGTTAGGGGGGTAGGAAAAGAATAAATGAAACAAGATGGGATCGGGGAAGGAGACAAACCATAAGAGACACTTAATCTCACAAAACAAACTGAGTGTTGCCGGGGGGAGGGGGGTAGGGTGAGGGTGGTGGGGTTATGGACATTAGGGGAGGTATGTGCTATGGTGAGTGCTGTGAAGTGTGTAAACCTGGTGATTCACAGACCTGTACTCCTGGGGTTAATAATACATTATATGTTAATAAAAAATTTTTAAAAAAAAGAAATGTATGTCTATAACATCTGCCCACTTCTTAACTTGAATATTTGTTTTTTTGGGTGTTGAGTTTGGTAAGTTCTTTACAGATTTTGGATAGCAACCCTTTATCATGTATTTCGTTTGCAAATATCTTCTCCCATTCCAAAAGTTGCCTTTTAGTTTTATGGATTGTTTCCTTTACTGTGTAGAAGCTTTTTATCTTGATGAAGTCTGAGTAATTTAGTTTTGTTTTTGTTTCCCTTGTTTCTGGAGACATATCTAGTAAGAGTTGCAGTGGCCAACATCAGAAAGGTTGATGCCTGTGTTCTCCTCTAAGATTTTAGTGGTTTGAAGTCTCACATTTAACTCTTTCATCCATTTTGAATTTATTTCTGTGTGTGTGTATGGTGTAAGAAAGTGGTCCAGTTTCCTTCTTTTGCATGTTGCTCTCCAGTATTCCCAATACCATTTGTTGACATTTTTCCATTGTATATTCTTTCCTGCTTTGTCAAAGACAATTGGCCATATTGTTGTGGGTCCATTTCTGGGTTTTCTATTCAGTTCCATTGATCTATGTGTCTATTTTTGTGCCAGAACTATCCTGGTACTATTGCTTGATGTCCAGAATTGTGAGGTCTCCAGCTTTTCTTTTCTTTTTCAATATTGCTTTGGCTGTTTGGTGTTTTCTTGTAGTTTCATACACATTTTAGGATTGTTGGTGTTAGCTCTGTGAAAAATGCTGGTATCAAAATGGTATTTTGATAAGAATTACATTGACAATAGGGAGGGCACATATTGCATGGAGCACTGGGTGTGGTGCAAAAACAATGAATACTGTTACACTGAGAAGAAATAAAAAATAAATAAATAAATTACATTGACATTTTACCATAAAACAATATTTGTTTTCCCAATATATAAGCATTGAATGTCTTCCCATTTCTTTGTGTGATCTTCCATTTCTTTCATAAGTGTTCTATAGTTTTCAGAGTACAGACTGAAAGCTTAATCTTTGATTAAGCTTATTCCTAGATATATTATTGTTTTGGGTGCAATTGTAAATGGATTGATTCCTTGATTTCTTTTTCTGCTGCTTCATTGTTGTTGTATAGAAATGTAACAGATTTATGTATGTTGATTTTGTATTCATGACTTTACTGAATTTGTGTATCAGATCTTGCAATTTTTTGGTGGAGTCTTTGAGGTTTTCTACATAGATTATCATGTCATCTACAAACACTGAAAGTTTTACTTTTTCCTTGCCAATATGAGTGCCTTTTATTTCTTTTTTTGCCCAATTGCTGAGGCAAGATTTCCAATACTATGTTAAATAACAATGCTAAGAGTGGACATCCTTGTCTTGTTCCTGACCAGAGAGGAAAAGCTCTCAGTTTTTCCTCACTGAAGATGATGTTAGCTGTGGTTCTTTCATATATGTCCTTTAAGATATTGAGTTATGTTCCCTCTATTCCTACTTTGTTGAGAGTTTTTATCAATAATGGATGCTGTGTTTTGTCAAATGCTTTCTATGAATCTATTGAGAAGATCATATGGTTCTTTTTAAAAAAGATTTTATTTATTTGAAGGAGAGCAAGAAAGAGCACAAGCAGGGTGGGGGGCAGAGGGAGAAGCAGACTCCCCACTGAACAGGGATCCCAATGTGGGGCTTGATCCTGGGACTCTGGGATCATGACCTGAGCTGAAGGCAGACACTTAACTGACTGAGCCACCCAGGTGCCTGAGAAAAATATGGTTCTTATCCATTCTTTTATTAATGTGGTGCATCACATTGATTGATTTGTGAATATTGAACCACCTTTGTAGCTCAGGAATAACCCCTACTTGATCATGGTGAATGATTCTTTCAATGGACCATTGGATTTCATTTGCTAGTATCTTGTCGAGATCTTTTGTGACTATATTGGTCAGGAATATTGGCCTGTCATTCTCTTTTTTAGTGGGATCTTTTGTAATAGAATGATCTGGAAATTTTCTTCCCATTTCTATTTTTGGGAACCATTTGAGAGGACAGGTATTAACTTTTCTTTAAATGTTTTTGATAGAATTTCCTTGGGAAGTTGTCTGGCCTTGGACTTTTGTTTGTTGGGAGATTTTTGAATAATTCAATTTCTTAGCTGGTTATCTGTTCAAATTTTCTGTTTCTTCCTGTTTCAGTTTTGGTAGTTTATATGTTTCTAGGAATTTTTCCACTTCTTCGCATTACCCAATTTGTTGGCATATAATTTCCCATAATATTTCATAATATCCTTTTAGAATTGTTTGTGTTTCTATGGTATTGGTTGTAATTGCTCCTTTCTCATTCATGATTTTATTTATTTGAGTCCTCTCTCTCTTATTTTTAATAAGTATGGCTTTCAGAGAACAAGCTCCTGGTTCCATTGATGTGTTCTATTGTTTCTTTTTATTTCTATATCATTTATTTCTGCTCTAATCTATTATTTCCCTTCTTCTGAGGGCCTTAGTCTTCATTTGTTATTCCTTCTTCTAGGTCCTTTAGGTGTAAGGTTAGGTTGTTTGAGATTTTTCTTGCTATTTGCAGTAGGCCTGTGTTACTATACATTTCCTTCTTAAGACCTCCTTTGCTGCATCCTAAAGGTTTTGTATCATCATGTTTTCATCATTTGTTTCCATGTATTTTTTATCTCTTCTTTAATTTCCTGGTTATACAATCATTCTTTAGTAGGATGTACTTTAACATGCATGTATTTGTGGTCTTTCCAAATTTTTTTTCCTGTGGTTCACTTCAAGTTTGATAGCATTGTGGCCAGAAAATATGCATGGCATGATATTAATCCTTTTGTACTTGTTGAGGCCAGATCTGTGACCAGTATGTGATCTATTCTGGGGAATGTCTCGTGTGCACCCCAAAAGAGTGCGTGTTCTGTTGCTTTAGGATGAAGTGTTCTGAATATATCTATCTGTTAAGTCCATCTGGTTCAGTGTGTCATTCAAAGCCATTGTTTCCTTGTTGATTTTCTGCTTAGATGATCTGTCCACTAATATAAGTGGGGTGTTAAATTCCCCTATTATTATCAATGTGTTCTTTTATGTTTGTTATTAATTGTCTCACATAATTGGGTGTCCCCAAGTTAGCATAAATCGTAACAATTGTTTAATCTTCTTGTTGGGTAGACCTCTTTATTATAAGATAGTGCCCTTCTTTATCTCTTATTACAATCTTTGTTTCAAAATCTAGCTTGTCTGATATACGTATGGCTACTCTGGCTTTCTTTTGACATCCTTTGCATGACAAGTTGTTCTCTATCTCTTCACTTTCAATCTCGAGTAACTTTAGATCTAAAATGAGTCTCTTATAGGTAGAATATAGACGGGTCTTGTTTTTTAGTCTATTCTGACACCCTGTGTCTTTTGATTGAAACATTTAGTTCATTTATATTCAGAGTGATTATTGACAGATATGAATTCAGTGTCATTTTATTACTTTTTTTTTTTGTCATTCTTTCTGGAGATTTTCTCTGTTCCATCTAAATCTTTGTTGCTTTTTTGCTTTTTGTCTTTCTTTCCCCCCTCAAGCAGTCCCCTTTAATATTTCTTGCAGATTGCTTTAGTGGTTACAAACTCCTTTAGTTTTTGTCTGGGAAACTCTTTATCTTTCTTTCTATTCTAAGTGACAGTCTTGTTGGATAGAATATTCTTGACTGCATATTTTCCCCCTTGAGCACATTGAATATATCATACCCACTCTCTTCTTGCCTGTCCAGTTACTGTGGAGAGATCTGTTGCTAACCTTATTTGTCTTTCCTTGTAAGTTAGGAACTTCTTTTTTCTTACTGCTTTTAAGATCTTTTTCTTTATCTCTGTATTTTGCAAGTTGAACTATATGTCTTAGTGTTGGCCTGATTTTATTGATATTGATGGAAGTTCTTTGCGCTTCTGGATTTGGATGTCTGTTTCCTTCCCCAGATTAGGCATTTTTCAGCTATAATTTCCTCAAATAAACCTTCTGCCCCCTTCTCCCTCTCTTCTTCTGGGACTTCTATGATATAAATGTTATTACATTTTATGGAGTCACTAAGTTCCCTAAATCTACATTCATGATCTAATATTTTTCTTTCCCTCTTCTTTTCAGCTTCATTATTTTCCATAATTTTATCTTCTATATCATTTATTCATATTATTCATTCTTCTTCCATCCTTGTTGTTATTACATCTAGTTAGTTTTGAACCTCAGTTATTGCGTGTTTTATTTTGGCCTGACTGGTGTTAAGGTCTTTAATCTCTGCAGGAAGAAACTCCCTGGTCTCTTCTATGTTTTTCTTAAGCCCAGCTAGTATCCTTATGATTGTTGCCTTAAATTCTGGGTTAGGCATATTACTTATATTTGTTTTGATAAGATCACTGGCTGTGACCTTTTCTTATTCTTTGTTTTGGGATGAATTCCTCCCTTTGGCATTTTGTCTGTGTTTCTGTCTTCTGAATGTTAGGAAAGTCTGTTATGTTTTCTGCTCCTGAGAGTGATGGTTTTATAAAGAAGAAGTCATATACTGTCCAGACTCTAGTGCTTAAAGAAGTGTTGCTGGTATATGTTGTGTAGGCTCTATGTAGGCTCTGTTTTGCTTGCTTTTTCCCTCAAGTCACTCCTCTACAGAGTTTCTCCTTGCCTGTAGTGGGGAGTGTTGGAACCTCGGCCAGAGTGTGGTGCATTTTAACTAAGTGTGTTCTAGTCTGCTTGCTAAAAGAGACCTGACACTCTTTGCACTAGAGCTGAAGATTTGCAGAAATCTATGGTTAGTAGATACAGTGTGTGCTGGGTGCTTGTGCTGGTTTTTGGGAAATGGGCCCACCACTCTGGTTTTCAGGCACACTTGCCCAAGAAAAGCAACACCTGCAGAGCACAGGGGAACAGGACTGTGTAAGCAGTTTAGGTGACTACTGTTAGTGCTCTGTTGCTAAGTGAAGCTAGTTTATGCTGAGGGGTAGGGAAGAGAAATGGCACCAGCCCCCTCCCTCTTCCCTGGAGAGGGGAGTTTGGGCCCACTGCTATCTAGAAAGCCCTCCCAAAAGAGTGAACACTCTCGGGGCGCCTGGGTGGCTCAGTGGGTTAAAGCCTCTGACTTCGGCTCAGGTCATGATCCCAGGGTCCTGGGATCGAGCCCTGTGTTGGGCTTCCTGCTCAGTGGGCAGCCTGCTTCCTCCTCTCTCTCTGCCTACCTCTCTGCCTACTTGTGATCTCTGCCTGTCAAATAAATAAATAAATAAATAAATCTTAAAAAAAAAAAAAAGAGTGACCACTCCCCCCTCATGTATCCCAGGTGTCCTGTTGGATATTCCTTCCTGATTTGTCAAAGACTAATTGACCCCATATAGTTATGGGTTCATTTCTGGGTTTTCTATTCAGTTTCATCCATCCATGTGTTCCATTGATCTATGTGTCTATTTTTGTGCCCATACCATACTTTCTTGGTCAGTAGAGCTTTGTCACATGTCTTAAAGTCTGGAATTGTGATACCTCCAGCTTTACTTTTCTTCTTCAAAGTTGCTTTGGTTTTTTTGGATCTTTTGTGGTTCCATACAAATTTTAAGATTGTTTTTTCTAGCTCTTTCAAAAATGCTGGTGGTATTTTGATAGGTATTGCATTAAATGTGTAGATTGCTTTGGGTAGTATAGACATTTTAACAATATTTGTTCTTGTAATCCTTGAGTATGGAATGTCTTTCTATTTCTTGGAACCATCTTCAATTTTTTTTCATAAGCCTTCTATAGTTTTCGGAGTACAGGTCTTTCACCTTTTTGGCTAGGTTTATTTGTAGGTATTTTCTTGTTTTTGGTGCAATTGTGAATGGGATTGATTCCTCACTTTCTCTTTCTGCTGCTTCATAAAAATAAATTCAAAATGAATTAAAGACATAAACATGAGACCTGAAACTATAAAACTTCTAGAGAACACAGGCAGTGACCTATTTGACATTGCCTGTAGCAATTTCTTTCTAGATATGTCTTTTGAGGCAAGGGAAACAAAAGCAGAAATAACCTATTGGGAATTTATCAAAATAAAAAGCTTTTGCACAGCCAAGGAAACAATCAATAATACTAAAAGGCAATGGGAGAAGATATTTGCAATTGACATATCCAATAAAGTGTTAGTATATAAAACATATAAAAAAATTATAAAACTCAACACCCAGAAAAATGAATAATCCAATTAAAACATGAACAGAACACATGAACACATATTTTTCCAAACAAGATAGGGTGCTTGGGTGGCTCAGCTGTTTAAGTGTTTGCCTTCAGCTTAGGTCATGATCCTGGGTCCTGGGATCAAGTCCCACAACTGGCTCACTGTCTGGGAAAGAGTATGCTTCTCCCTTTGCCCGTCTCTGCTCCTGTGAGCTTGTTCTTTCTCTCTCACGAAAATAATGAATAAAATCTTAAAAAAAAAAAAGACATACAGATGGCCAACAGACAAATGAAAAGATGCTCAACATCACTCATTATCAAGGACATGCAAATCAAAACCACAATAAGATATTAACTAACACCTGTCAGAATGGCTAAAATCAAAATGCAAGAAATAAGTGTTGGTGAGGATGTGGAGAAAGATGAACCCTCTTTCATTGTTGGTGGGGATGTAAACTGGTGCAGCTATTCTGTATGGAGGTTCTTCAGAAAGTTAAAAATAGAACTACCCTATGACCTAGCAATTGTACTACTAAGTATTTACCCAAAGAATACAAAAATACTAGTTCAGAGGGATACATGCTCCCTGATATTTACAGCAGCATTATCTACAAGAGCCAGATTATGGAAACAGCACAGGTGTGTCCATTGCCTAATGGATAGATAGGGAAGATGTGATACACACACACACACACACACACGTGCGCACACACACGCAGATTATTACTCAGCCATAGAAAAGAATGAAATCGTGCCATTTGCTATGACATGAATGGAGCTATAGTGTAGTAAATTTTAATCACTCATATGTGGACTTAAGAAACAAAACAAACAAGCAAAGGGGTGAAAAAGAGAGAGAGAGAAAGAAGCAAACCATGAAATAAACTCTTAACTACAGAGAACAAACCGATGGTTACCAGAGGTGGGGGATGTGTTAAAAAGGTGATGGGGTTTAAGATGTGATAAGCACTGCGTGTTGTATGGAAGTGTTGAATCACTACATTGCACACCTGAAACTAATACTACACTCGATGTTAACTAAATGGGATTAAATAAAAACTTTAAAAACCCTTCAAGTTATACTGAAAAGAGAAGTGGAATGAGTAAGAAAACATCTGTGCTAGTGTTAGCTATATCTATAAACTCATTTTTCCCCCTTTTACCTTGGACTAACTAAAAAGAATAATAAAGATTAAAAAATGAAAGTTTTATTGAGGTGAATTGGAATTAAAAAAAAAAACCTACAAAACAGAAAAACCACTGGACATCCCCTCTATAAAATGGGTGCCTTTTTGTTCACACAATAAATATTTATGAGTACAAATATTCAAAATGTTTTCTAACTCTAAATTATAACTTTCTATGAAGAACTAAATCACACTCTTTGATATTAGCCATAATAAATGTGTTCAAAATAAATCTAAACAACATAAATTTCTGTAAGCATTTATTTATAACAATTTCTCTCTTCAGAACATATTTCCATATTTCTTTCAAAGATATTAAGGACATGGGCCCCAAGGTGACAGAAAAATTACAAATATTTTGTTCCAAGAAAGAAATTAATGTGATATTGTGATTGATATTTGAAAATTATGATAAAACACATTGAGAAAGTGTAAATGGAGGTGCAAAGCAATTAAGTCATATCTCTAACACATTCTGTTCATGGGGCAACATTAGTTACTGACTGTATTATCAGAACATAACACATTTACAGCAATACCAGTGCACCTTTTATGATGAAATCCAAACTGTGACTGATAGTGTCCAACAATTTTAGAAACTGAAAGATTTTTTAATGCACATTTATTTGGTGTAACAAAGATATTTGTTTTGTTGCTATGATCAAGGTACATATTCTTTTTCTTTTTGTGCTTTTTGCTAATGTGTCTTACTTTAGTGATTACCTTAAGTACTTTGCAATGTGCTGCCTTGTTAGGCATTTTTAATTAATTGTCTAAAAACCTTGCTAGAATAATATATTAACTACTCAAGTCAGAAGAAATTAATATATTCAGTGCCTCTGTAATACCTTAACAAGTGCTCCTGGGCAGTTCATTGAAAATTAATTAAGTCTTGCCATAGAAATGCAAAAAAGTCAACTAGAAGACTAATTGAAATCACTGTAACTTTTTAATGTAAATATACTTTAAGAAGAACATCTTGTAAATTGCTTAATTATCAGATCAATGATCCTTACATTTATATCTAAAATATCAAATAAGACATCACTGCTAGTTATTATGCCTTAAATCTAGTTTTCTGAGTACTTAAAATCACATTTCTTGATACATTTCTGTTAACTTTCTTAGACACTCAAATTTTCCATTATTATCATTGCCATTGTTAAAAAGTTTGAATTAAGTGGAATCCTTTTACAGTGACCTAACATTTCTCCTTTCTCTGTAATTCTCCCTCTCATATCCCCATAGTTATAATATATTCTCACCCTTCTTTGTTCCACTCAAAATATATGCCTGCATCATATGTCACAGTTTTCTGTAGGTGGGTATTATATCCTCTGACACAAGCACTTAAACAAGTAGAGCGAAAGCATTTGTTATAACTTAATGCCTAAATGAAATTTAAGTACATGTCTTCTTCAGATAACATTTATAGATTAATGCTAAAATTATTGATTGGAACAACTAACAGGACTGTGAGAGAGATGTTTCACATAAGGAAGCTCCTCAACAATTTAAATAACTAGACTTTATTAAATCTATTCCTATGTGATAAGCACTAGGCCAAGTGCTTTAGGAGAAAAAAAAATTTTAATCTTTATGTAACTCCTATGGGGCTTATCCTCCTATAATTATTTAAAAACATGAGTAGATGCAGAAGAATTGATAGATAATTAATAGGTATAGAAATTCGGCCTCCAAGAAGTTAATTAAGTCACTCAGGGTCACTTGGTTAGTAAGTGATAGATTTGGGATTTGAACCAGTATAGTCAGAGCACAATGATAAAGGGCTTAACCACTATGCATAATTCCTCAAAACTCAACTGAATGCCACTTTCTCTGCTTAAGTATAAGAGGACAGCCCTGCTTCTGGGTGGCTAATAAACTGATAGATGTGAAGCAGAAGTTTAATAATGGTAAAGATATGACTATCTGTGGATAACATTTCAAATTTTGTCTTCTTTTGTCTTCGGGTTCATCTTTCCAGTGATTGTCCACAATTAAGTTAAAGAATATCGTTCAAACTAAACCAGAAATGGCCAACAAAAAGCTTGAGGCTGGAAACTCTTTGAAAGTTGCTAGAATATTTTATTTAGAAACAGTAGATAAACAAAGAGTGAGATCAGCTAGGGCACTTGTGTCTGTGTTCACCATTTATTCACGGCCAGGTTATTTTGACATCATGTAAACCTGTCATTAAACAACACATACACTGTGTATCATTTACCTTCTTCAAAGGAATGTCTGAATACATTTGACACTTTAAATGCTAGGAGTTCAGCTTTCATATTTCCCCATAAAACTTTCATAATGAATGTTTAACAGATTTTTTGTTGCTATTTTTATATTCTAGAAGGGAATTTTTTGAAATAACACTATTGACATGAATATGATACTAGATTTATAGATATTTATCTTTATTTAAATATCTATATAAGATTATAAAGTATCATATGACTATCACTTCATTAAATACCAGAAGAAAAAGCACTGTCAAAAAATATACAATTAATGTCTAAATGTGTGTAATAATGATAAATTAATTATGGTTTGGTATTTGTCAGTGTTAAGTAGAACAAAATTCTACTCTAGGTAGTTTAAGAAAGAGGGAATCTGTTTAAGGATATTAAAGTATATTAATTAGATATTATTATAGGATATCAAAAAGCTTAAGAAATCAGTGGAGGGCTGAAGAAGGAAATGCTAAGTTGATTTTCAAGAATAACTACTCAAATCACTCCAGGGACCCTGTATGCCAAGGAAATTTCTTTGACGATCATAAACTTACAAACCCCAGGACTTTTACATTGTCACAACCAGGAACTACCAAAATTAAAATCCACCATGATTAGGAAATCATACACTCACATACCTATAGACATTCAGGACAGCACCATGATGAAAAAATAAATAAATACATATAGTTTTTTTCTCTTGTCTCCAGAACCACATTGTATGTACTACAACCTGCACCAGCAAAACTGATGTTTGTACCCTGTCTTTCTGCTTTCATGGTGCCAGTTACTGAACTATGGCACAACTGTTGATGTATTGTATAAAACAACAAATGCTTTAATATCAATGTCTGCCAGGTGAAACAGCAGAAGAAACTGCCACACGACCTCCATGTCACTTCTGTCTTCCGATAACTTATGTATGCATGTGATTGGCCAAATCTAAAACACATCTAGAAACCAAATAATTTTGGAAAATGGACTTTTTATTCTTCCCAGCCTCTGTATTACAGGGAGGCAAACTAGAGAAGAGTATAATGGATGCTGAATGGACAACATAGGACATACAATCTGTGTTACTAAAAATGAATTATATGTAATAATGACTGTATCACTGAGGTACTGATATCTCTTAAAATTGTATTTTTCATCTACTTTGTTTTCCAAAGCTCCTTGCCTTTGCCTCTGCAGAGTGTTTCTCTGTATACTAGAATATTGCAAAGAAACAAAATATTATATTAAAAGTGACTTAAATAAATTTGGGTAAGTATTACTTCACAGAAAAAGCTCAGAGCCTGAGAAATTTCAATGCTGAAGCAGTAGTTTAAACATGTTATCAAAACCCGAGTTTTTCCTTCTTTATGTTCTGCCATCTCAAATTGAGTTTCAGACTTGCTTTTCATAACCTAAATATCTAAGGTTGAGTTTCAGACTTGCTTCTCATAACCTAAAGATCTATGATGCATGTTGATTGAGCTTGTTGCAAAGGCAGAAGTTGGGGTCAGCTTCTTCTCAAATGATTCTTTATATAGGGGGGAAAGGTCTTCCTGGGAAACCCAGAAACTCCAATTTGCCAGAGTGGAGTGAAATGCGAGGGCACTCAGGGAAACACTTGGAAAGCTACTTCATTTTTACAGGAAAGAAAGTGAGGACTTGGGAATTCTATGCAGGTATGTCCAAATCCACCAGCCAGGTCAGAATTAATTATCTTTCTTCCATACCACACCTACCCCTCTCTTTTAGAAACTGTTTTCTTAAATTATATCCTCCTGTATTTAGTCTACTAAGTCATTTCTTCCTCCACTATACTCCCAAATTCAGTTGGTCACCAAGTTCTATCTATTTCAATTCATAATACATCTGAAATCGATTCCCTTCTTTTTATTTTTCAGTTCCTCAGCTATAGGTTTGAACCTCATTATTATATTATTAAAAGAGTCTGTTCAGTTCCCACATTGGGATATTAATTCTTTTCAATGCCAGAATGATTTTATAGAATACAAATTTCATTATATTATTCCCCTACTTTAAGTTGTTACTATCTCCGGATAACTTTTAGCATGAAGTATAGACCAATAAGTTAGCACATGGTCCTTTATCTTGCTATTGCTACCTCCAGGACTTCTTAACTTGCCATTTCACTGAATGTAATTCAAGCTCCAACCCTCTAAGATTTTATGTCACCTATGTTTTTCACCTGTATGATTCTGAACATATTAATCACTCTTTATAAAACCTCTCATCCCCACTAGCTTTCTTTCATAATGTGACTTGTCTTTAAGTCTCAGCTCAGTGCTCCTTTAAGAATTATTTCCTGACCTACAAATATAAATTAAGAATCATGTTTAGCCACTTAATCTTAGGTATATGTAAATCATAATTTATCATATTCCTTTGTAATTCTTATATGTTTATATTTTATATCTTCAGTATCACTGAGTAACGTTTTTGGTAACTAGAACAGTACCTTTTCTCATTCATGAAACATTAATGAATCAAATTAAAAAGTATCTGTTGAGTGGCTACTGTATAACCTACGATGTATGAGATGAGAAGATGTAAAATGTAATCTGTGGCTCCCATTGTGAATGACTTAAACATTACATTATGGAATTGAATACAGGCACTTTCTTCTAGTCACAGTACTAATCAAAACTTGTAATTATATATTTATTACCTCCAACAGACTGAAAATTACTATTCACAAAGAATATATCTCCTTTGCTCACTATTGTATACTCATTTTCCACATAATGCCTAGTCTATAGTAACCTCTGATTTTTTTAAAAAATCAAACAGCTTTATTGAGATATAATTGGCATAAAATAAGCTGTGTATTTTTAAAATGTACTATTTGACAAGTTTTGATATGTGTATAAATCCATGAAATAATCATTGCAATTAAGATAATGAACACATATAACACCCCAAAAGTTTTTTTATGCCATTTTGTAATCCTTTCTTCCCAACCCCACCAGACCATCTCAATTCCTAGCAACCAAAGGTCTGTGTTCTTCCAGTGTAAATTAACTTGCATTTTCTAGAATTTTAATAAATACAATCATGTAACATGGGCTATTTATGTCTATTTTATTATACTCAGCATAATTCTTTTAAAACAGCTCATTCCTTTTTATAATAGGATAAAATTCTATTTCTAAATTTACCACAATTGTTTATCCATTCTCCCATTGATGGATTTAGGTTGTTTCTTGCTTTATTTATTACAAATACAGCTTCGCTGAACATGTATATACTAGTATAAACACATATTTCTTTCTCTTCGATAACTAAAGGGGGAAATATCAGTTATTTGTTGACATGTGTTTAACTTTTTAAGAAACTGCCAAACACTTTCCAACGCAGCTGTACCACTTTGTATTTCCACCAACAATGTATGAGCATTTCAGTCCTTCCATATCCTTTCCAATATTTGACATGTTCAAACTTAATTTTAGATATTCTCCTAGGTGGGTAGTGGGATCTCATGGAATTACTTTGCATTTTCCTAATTGTTAAGGATGTTGAGTATCTTTGCATCTGCTTATTCCCCATTAGTATATCCTCTCTAAAGAATTACCTATTTAAGGCTTTTGTCCACTTTTTTATTGGATGATTGTTTTCCTACTGTTGCATGTAGAAGGTTTTTAAAAATATGTTTTGGATATAAGTCCTTTGTTGGATATGTGATTTGTAAATGTTTTCATTCTAAGCTCTGAGTTTTTAAATAAGACCAAAATATACGAGAACATTAAAACAAATTTTCTTTTCCCAAGTGGATACCCACTTGTCAGCCTACTGAAGTAATAGGAACCAGGCTGATCTTCCTACATGAAATAGTCATTTAAAAAAATAGAAAGAAAATATAGAAAAGAAAAAGAAATAATGGGACAACAGTTTCAGCAGGGCCCTAGGAAGTGCCTTGAATAGCATTCCAGTTGTGGAATAAATGAGATAAATCCTATCATTACCCCAGATTACTGCCATGAGAGAGTTTCTAGGCCACAGTTCAGAAAAGAAGCAGGTGGAGACCAACAAACTCCATGAGTTCTGGAGGCAGAAATGATTGCCCAGAGTGAACAAAGCAACTAGAGTTCAGAAGACAGAACTGGAGAGGAGAGAACTATGAACTCTGGATTTTTGCGGATCCTCCCCATTACATATTTTGCTGAATGGTGATCAGCATGTGCATTTGAGGAAAGTAATCAAAACAAAGAATAAAAACAAACAAGCAAAATGAGTAGTGTCTGGTACTCACACAGGGCTGAAGAGCTTCGTAATTGGGTGGAGGATACAGAATTTTCCTATCTCTACAATGGGGATAATCAATCCTACATTGAACACTGCTTCTGTGCCACTTAAAATATCTTAGAAACAAAATAAAAAATGATCAAATTGTTTCTAACTTAACTGCATCTCAAAACAAAACTCAAGAGTATTTATGGGAATACAAATACGCCCAACACCAAATGAGGTAAAATACAGAATGTCTGACATCTAATGATAATACCAGCCATGAAAAAATGCAAGAAATATGATATACAATTAGCAGAAAAGTCAATCAATTGAAACCAACCCAGAAGTCATACAAGTGTAAGAGAAAAAAAAAAAAAAAAAAGAGGAAAGAAAGAAAGAAAAACCCTAAGGGGACCTTGCTGGCTCATTGGTATAGCATATAATGCTTAATCTCAGGGTTGTAAATTTGAGCATCATGTTGGTTGTAGAGATTACTTAAAAATTAAATTTTTAAAAAAGGAAAGGAAAAATGATACTTTAAAATAGTAATTACAACCATGTTCCTTGAAAAAATTAGCAATGAAATCTATATTGTTTGAGATATAAAATATATGAGATGGGATTAAGAGTAAATTAGATATTGAAAAAAATAGTTGACTTGAATGTTGCAATACAAACAGATCTGAAAATGAGGGGAGGGGGAAATAAAAATAAAAAATAATGAAGAGAGAATCATTCCGTTGGAATTAGTGGGAAAACTTCAAGCATTCTAATATTATTGAATTAGAATTCCCAAAGGAGAGACAAAAGAATCAGAAAATATACTTGAAGCAATTATTATCAAACATGTTATATATGTGAAGAAACCTGTATCTACAGATGCAAGAAGCTCAAGATACTCCAAGCACAAAAAGCACAAGGAAAATTATGATAACGCACATTGTATTCAAATTCCCCAAAACCAATACTAGAGAAAAATCTTATAATGATTGTGTAGAACAAAAAATACATTATGATCGAAAGAATAAAGTTAAGGATGGCTGCACATTTATCATTGGAAACAATACACATGAAAAGAGAGTAACGGAATATCTTTAAAGTATTAATAGAAGCTATCACTCTAGAATTCTATGCCCAGCGAAAGTCTTTCAAAATAATGTAAAAATAGAGATTTTTTAAAAGACTTACAAAAGCTGAAAAAACCATCACCAAACACACAGTACAAGAAGTTCTTTGGGTAAAAGGAAAATGATCCATTAAAAAAAAAAAAAAAAAAGGATCTTCAAAGAAAGAAAAAAAATGGATCATTGAATAATTGCCTAAATTCAAAAGTCATGGTCGTTACTTTGGTTACTCTCATGCCATATATCCTCATTCAGTAACTAAATGTAAAAATAAAGCAGCTGTGGGGTGCCTGGGTGGCTCAGTGGGTTAAGCCTCTGTCTTCAGCTCAGGTCATGATCCCAGAGTCTTGGAATCGAGCCCCGCATCGGGCTCTCTGTTCAGCGGGGATCCTGCTTCCTCCTCTCTCTCTGCCTGCCTCTCGGCCTACTTGTGATCTCTGTCTGTCAAATAAATAAATAAATAAAATCTTTTAAAAAAATAAAAAAAATAAAACAGCTGTGATGGCTTGTCTTACACTTCCTGTGTCCTTCCCCAAGTACATTAACAGGGAAAAAATGAGTATTTCTTATAAGATGCAGTTCTATGATAAATGTTAACCAAAATATATTCACATTGTGTAGACAACAGGGCTTTACAGATTCTTTTATGTTTTCCTGGCTCCTCCTTTTTGGATTTGCAATGATGGAAATTTCTCAGATATAGGTTCTATTCTACACTCTTCTTTTTTTTTATTTTATTTTATTTTATTTATTTATTTAACAGAGAGAGAAATCACAAGTAGGCAGAGAGGCAGGCAGAGAGAGAGGGGGAAGCCGGCTTCCTGCTAAGCAGGGAGCCGGATGTGGGGTGGATCCCAGGACCCTAACATCATGACCTGAGCCAAAGGCAGAGGCTTAACCCACTGAGCCACCCAGGCACCTCGATTCTACATTCTTTAAACTTCATTCTTGTTGCTTTGAAAAATAAATCTTCTAATATCATTTCAGTTGTCACTTCTTTGTCATTAGCCATAAAATCTGAAACCCTAAATACTTGGCTCATGATGGCACTCCCAGGAGTCATCTCCACTTCACTGGTTCATTCTAGGCTCCTTCATTAAAGGATTGCCCCCAATTTAGCATTTCTATTTAAATTTAATTTCCCAGTGCGCCTGGGTGGCTCAGTGGGTTAAGCCTCTGCCTTCCGCTCAGGTCATGATCTCAGGGTCCTGGGATCGAGTCCCGCATCGGGCTCTCTGCTTGGCAGGGAGCCTGCTTCCTCCTCTCTCTCTACCTGCCTCTCTGCCTACTGGTGATCTTTCTCTATCAAATAAATAAATAAAATCTTTAAAAAAAATAAAAAATAAATAAATTTAATTTCCCAAATCACCATACTTTTTATATCTCCTGTCTTGCAGCATCCTTACAATGTTTTTTGTTTACTGTACTCACTGTTCATTCTAATCTTAAATTTTCCTTTGATTTGAGAACTCCACCAGTTTTCTGGTATCTCATAATGTAATTTTGGCTCAATATGCACACAGACAGCTTTGAAGAGCATCTCTCCTGGTTTATCTAGTATCCTGTTTTCCATATATTGCCCCAATGGGCAGTTCCTGAATTTATACATCTTGGCTTCACTAATCAATCCAGATGTTTTGCTTAATCTCTACTTTTGTTTGTTTTACAACACTATAGTATAAAAACTTGAAGCCAGGGGCGCCTGGGTGGTTCAGTGGGTTAAAGCCTCTGCCTTCGGCTCAGGTCATGATCCCGGGGTCCTGGGATTGAGCCCCACATCGGGCTCTCTGCTCTGCGGGGAGCCTGCTTCCTCCTCTCTCTCTGCCTGCCTCTCTGCCTAGTTGTGATTTCTCTCTGTCAAATAAATAAAATATTAAAAAAAAAAAACTTGAAGCCATCATTGTTTCCAGCTTTCCTTCTCCTCTGTGTTAAGCCAAAACCTAAAATCTAATTTTTCTTCTCAATATCTCTACAATTATTCCCTAAAACATTCTTCTTACCTAATACCTTTATAATCAGCATTTTTTCTGTCCACTAGGCCATCTCATCAATCTTTATTAAAAAATAAAATGCCTTATTAACATTGATAAAACACTAACTTGTTATGCTAAGTTCTACTGAAGAATATACATACTGTAGTGCTTTCTAACTTTGATTGTATCAAAACTAAATTCTTTGGGTGCCTGGGTGGCTCAGTCGGTTAAACATCTTCTTTTGGCTCAGTTCATGATCCCAGAGTCTCATGTTCAAGCCCCCCTCTGGCTACCTGCTTGGTGGAGAACCAACCTGCTTCTCCCTCTGCTGCTCACCCCTCACCCCACTTGTTTCTCTCTCTCTCATGCTCGCTCTCTCTCTCAGATAAGTAAATAAATAAAATCTGAAACAACAACAACAACAAAAATAAATTATTCAGTTTCCTAATCAAGGTTCTTCATGAGCTAATGCCAAGTTATTTACATAATTGTATTTTTTAAAAAGATTTTATTTACTTATTTGACAGAGGGAGAGAGATCACAAGTAGGCAGAGCAGCAGGCAGAGAGGAAGGGGGGAAGCAGACTTCCCTCTGAGCAGATAGCCCAATGTGGGGCTCAATCCCAGGACCCTGAGATCATGACCTAGCTGAAGGCAGAGGCTTAACCTACTGAGCCACCCAGGCACCTCTACACAATTGTATTCTACTTCTAATGCCATCTACCCCATTTCATAAATTTAGATCCTCACTATACTCTCCCTACCATACATGATTACTGTACATTCATAGTGTAGATAGGTTTATTTTGCATACATTTGTTTACTCTCTGCCTGAGTGTCCTTCAAAATCTACATCCTATTCAACCTTCTACTTCAAGCTTGTGTGACTAAATCCATTAACTGATGTTGCTTGGTCATGCTGCTTGTTCAATCAATGATAAATTATTCCTGGAGAAATAAAATTTCCTTATTTCAATATTAAAAAAATTTCTTTCTTACATGAAGCATTTTATATTTACTGTTCTGTTCTCTAACTATACATATATAACATTTAGTATTTTATTTTTTACAGTATAGAAATGATATATAAAACCCGTGTTAGCCATTTAATTGGAATTTTTACATAGATCTAATGTCTACATACTTAGATGCACATAATTTTAAAATATGAGCATGGTAACTTTCAAGACCTTTATCTGTTACCTCATACAGAATTTCTACCTCCAGAAATAAAAGGGTTAACTTCAGCTTGTGACCCACTATCCACTCCTTTCTACATGAGAAATATTTGGATGATCTTGAGCAGAAAACATGCTAATATCATTTGTGAACAGAAGGATCCAGAGGCTTCTATCTAAAAATGCCTTATAGTAAGATACTTTTGGTGTGTCTAGAACATTTATTATAAAGAAAACTATATTAATGGATTTATGTCACATGGATGGCTGGAAAATAGGAAATGTATTTTCTATATGTGTAACTAATAAATTAGAGACACAGGAGTCACCAAAGCAAAATGGCTTCCTTTGTAAACAATGTTCCTATATACACTGTTCAGAACTTGTCCACATGAACCCCAAAACAACATGTAATATAGGAAAAATGTACATTTTTGGGATTGAATTTGAAGAACAAGAAAAAAAATAGTGTACTATAATTGGTTCTATCTTGTATCCTTGAAATCTTTAGTAAAGTTAGATGTTGAGTAAAATGCATAAGTTAGATAAAGCAATGTGACAACTCAACTCTTTGTGTTACTACAACTTCACTGTACCTAGCATAGTTTTGATGTATAGAATATATTCAAAATGTTCCAATATTGATTGCTTAGAGTATGAGAAAAAAGAAGAGCTATACTTTTTCATTTCATGCATAATAGACATCCATATATGTACAGATATGACATAATTTAACCTATAATATAAAAGTATATAATAAAATATTTTATATAATTGGGATATAATTTACAGCACTATCTTCAAACTGAGTGATGTTCTGTACCCTGACATAACATTTATAACACTTAAATATTTACTGTTATTAAAATTTATAAATATAGAAATTTCTAAACTTGAAATTTTTTCTAATATATGTAATTTATATTTAGAACATCAGCAGTCTAACCTATTTTTCTGTGGTACTTGTTTTAGTGTCTGAGGAATTATAAGCTCTTCTTTTGATTCTCATAACTTTTAATAGAAAGTCCCAATACCTGGCATTCTAGGAATTTTGTGTCTTTTTGGTTCAGTGCTATTCTGGATTCAGATAGAATGGTGTGAAGTTTGATGTTGTTTGAAGAAGCTGGGGTTCATCTTGTGTAATGCTTTGAAAATGAGAAGAAAAGGCTTTCTTATATTTGGAAGTGTCCTGGCAATGAGCAAAGGCAAAAGAAAATCACTGCAGAATGCTGTTTGTTCAATTCAAAAAGCAGTCTGCTACTTTATGGGCCATTTTTATTCTTTGACTGGCTTCCCTGGAGAGATTCAAATAAAGAGGTTTGAAATATACCAGGTTGAAAGGCTGAATATGTCAAGAGTATGGATCACTGAAGCAAGATCTTCATCTTGCAGCTTAATATTCTGGCTAGAGCACTTTACAAATGAACAGAGACATTCGTGGTTACTGCAGATGCCTCAGACTCCAGGAACATCAATGAGTCTCCAAGGGGTTCAAAATATTTCACCATGTTGAACATCAATTGGGCAACCTCTTTTTAGCAGAAGAGATGCTACAGACCTTACCAAGTTTCCAAATTCCTCCTTTCAATAATACATACTTTTTTTTCCATTTTATTTATTTTTTCAGCGTAACAGTATTCATTCTTTTTGCACAACACCCAGTGCTCCATGCAAAACGTGCCCTCCCCATTACCCACCACCTGTTCCCCCAACCTCCCACCCCTGACCCTTCAAAACCCTCAGGTTGTTTTTCAGAGTCCATAGTCTCTTATGGTTCGCCTCCCCTTCCAAATTTTTTTTTTTAATAAACATATAATGTATTTTTATCCCCAGGGGTACAGGTCTGTGAATCGCCAGGTTTACACACTTCACAGCACTCACGATAGCACTTACCCTCCCCAATGTCCATAGCCCCCTCCCCCTCTCCCAATCCCACCTCCCCCCAGCAACCCCCAGTTTGTTTTGTGAGATTAAGGGTCATTTATGGTTTGTCTCCCTCCCAATCCCATCTTTTTAAAAACTCTACAGCACAAGTCAAGGCAAGCAAATTGTAAACAGATTTTGTTTATAATTCCGTGCAATAGGGAAACCAGCAGTTTTGTTGCAAAATATGTACATTGAAAATAGGCAATAGTGGACACCTGAGTGGCTCAATCACTAAGCACCTGCCTTCAGCTCCAGTCATTATCCCAGGGTCCTAAAATCCCGTCCCACATCAGACTCTCTGCCCAGTGGGGAGCCTGTTTCTCCCTCTGTCCCTCAGCCCTGCTTGTGTTCTCTCTCTCACGCTTTTTCAAATAAATAAATAAAACCTTTTTAAAAAATAGGTAATATTGAACTATGCTTCCTTTTGAATAATTCTATTTTATTCTTTTTATGTCATTAATCCTCCTGTGGTCTCTTGAGCAGAAAATACACATGCTCAACTCCTTGGTACTTCACATCTGAGGTGATTCAGTATGTGCTATAGTTATAGAAAGATCTGAAATACTTTTTATACAAAATTTATTGATTGACAATAAATGTAGTTTCCAACTCTACCAGAAAGAACTTGGAATGAAATAATGCATTTGAAATTCACTGGAGGATATTAAAATATTTGTATTTACAGGAGTGTTTTAATCTCTCCACCACTAAAAATTAATTACTCTGAAAAAGATGTGTGACCTGGGTAGTTTGTTACAGCGGTGAAATGGAAGAACACTTCACCCAAATCAGAGTGATGTCCTTCTCATAAAGAAAGGAATTATCAAGATTTGTCAGGCAAATCCCCTTTGAATTTTAGAAATTAAGTTTAGTTAAATCCATAGAAAAATAAATATAAACCCTTGGGCAGAAACATGAAAAAAGAAGTTAATCCAGGGGAAATGTCACACAAATTTTTCATAGTCATGTCACAAAATATCGTGAGAGAGTCAAAAGAATGAGTCAGTCATCTGAAAAAATGAATGTGATGACACAGAGAGCTCTTCAGGGAGCTCAGATAACTATCATATGATCTCCCTGATATGAGGACATGGAGAAGCAACATGGGGGGGTAGGAGATAGGAGAAGAATAAATGAAACAAGATGGGATTGGGAGGGAGACAAACCATAAATGACTCTTAATCTCACAAAACAAACTGGGGGTTGCTGCGGGGAGGTGGGATTGGGGGAGGGGGAGCGGGCTATGGACATTGGGGAGGGGAAGCGAACCATAAGAGACTATGGACTCTGAAAAACAACCTGAGGGTTTTGAAGGGTCAGGGGTGGGAGGTTGGGGCAACCTGAGGGTTTTGAAGGGTCAGGGGTGGGAGGTTGGGGGAACAGGTGGTGGGTAATGGGGAGGGCACGTTTTGCATGGAGCACTGGGTGTTGTGCAAAAAGAATGAATACTGTTACGCTGAAAAAATAAATAAAATGAGAAAAAAAAAAATGACTTGGGCAAAATGTAGGAGGAATGAAGGAAAATAATAGGTAAATTTTAAAATATTTAACAATGTCTAGTACTGATGTTAGAAGACTAAAGGTAAAACAAAATATGAATACAGAAAGATAGGAAATGTTTAAAAGGCAAAGCATAAAGAACTAGTTAGTCTGCCTGGGGGTTAATGGTAAAGTGTTTAGGAGGACACAGGGAGAATTAGGCCACTCATATTTTTCTATTTTATGAATGATCCTTTGTTCTATTAATTTATATATCTTACTTTTTATTGTGCACAAACTATATGCTAGAGAAAATATAGGGTTCCATCTGAGTAGGATAATGTTCAATAAAAATGAAAATAAACAGGAATAAAAGAATTGAAATTTATCTGTGATGACTAGTAATAGAGCATTTAACTCTCAAGATAATCACCCATCATTCTTATATTATTGACAATCAACATTTCATGTTACCATTTGCTTCAAACTGTGCCAAAGTAGTCCATAAATTACGTGTTAAATGTGTCACCTCACTTAGCCTTCATTTCAAACTGTTATCCAAAATTTACAAATGAGGAAAGTTGAGGCGCAAAGAAGTAAATTAAATTCCTTATGTTGCTATTTTCTTCAAAGCAAGAGTCTACATGCCTTTCATTTTCTGGAACTCCCCCAATCTACTGACCTCCCTTGAGTCCTAACTGCCACTATGGAAACTTCAGGGGCCTCTTGGTAACTAGAATGCAAACAGACCCAGCACAATTAGTTAATTTTCCCACAGGGAGACTCTGCAAAGACTTCAGCAAAAATGCAAAGTTGTAGGTTTGAGAAATAAAAGCCAAACCATCAAAGAGGTCCTTCCTGATGCAACTTTTCACTCCCTGCTCTGCCGATTTATCAAGCCATAGTTATTTTTAATCAGTTTACTGAAAGTTATTTGAAAATTGTGTGTGTGTGTGTGTGTGTGTGTGAATTTATTACATGTTATGCTCCCTATAGAAGGAAGATCTATGAAGAGAGGGGCTTGTTGTTTGTTTGTTTGTTTTCTATGCTACTTACTCAGTATCAAATTAATGCTTGTCATCTAGTGGACATTCAATATATATTTAGTTAATTAAGTCATGAATTATGAAAGAAAAAGTCACATAAGGTACATAGAGCACTCTATTTGCACAAAAAGAGTAAGCTAAAAGGAATACCATAATCGTAGGAAAATTTAAGATTACTATCAACATAAAAGTATTGAAAGATAAATGGTCATTCTTATAGCAAAATATTGTTTTTTGCTAGACTGACTGATAAGGATGAAAAGGATAGTTCTAGGAGCCTAATGTTTGAGAAATAATTTTTTGCTGGCTACAGGGTCCCAGTAGAGAATGGTATGCCAGATGCCCATGTGTCTTAAGTTATCTCCCTTGAATAAGTTGTATATAATACATCTTGCCTGCCCTAATGTTAGGTTTGCCCAACAGTTCTCCATCATCCTATTGGAAGCAAGCCTTTCCCCTTTATGAACGTCTTTTAAGAACAGTGGAGAGAGTCCATCTTCCACCAGGACAACTTGTCCCCTTATCCCAGAAGAACAGATGGATTAACATAAGGATACATTCTGATTTATGCTTGGTGTCTAAGGTTTTGACAAGATGACCCAGATAATCAAGGATGTAGAAGAACAAAATTGGACATTTAGTGACAAGGAGGTTTTAGAAAGAAGTATGAGACTGTATGTTCTGAATGAGTTTTGCCCATGATTTTCATCCCTCTGTTAACAGCACTATCCTTAGGCATATTGAATGCCTAATAATACATCTTCTTTGACAAAACATTTCTGATTTTCTAGAAAACAGTAGGTCAGTGACTTGATGCCTTAGGAGTTTCATGTCTTCCAAAATACTGTGTATTATATGGACAGTATAAAATAGTGGAATGACATTTATTAGATAAAAATGCATTCTAGAGTTGCTCAGGATAATCTCTGTACAGAGCTGTTGTTTGAGTATAACCATCAATAGTATCTTCTGACTCATAAAAATAGTGGTTTGGATGGCAAATTATGTGATATCCTATCTGCAGTCAAATGCTCTGCCCCTGAGCTATACCCCCTGTGATATCCTATCTGGTGAATACATATTTATATGCACCTAGGAGATAATGTTATATATACTATATTACTATATAGAGTGGTAAGTTTTGCTGGAAGTGTACTGTAAACTTACATAATTTACTATAAACTTATGTGGTCCTCATACCTCAGAATTAAGGCATGGTTTGTGTTACCAGGAAAAGAATGCTGACCAAAAAAATATTACTAACCAGTAAAGAGGACATCCAATGGGCAATGTAGAAGGGAAATATACATCAGGGCTATTGCCTTGTGACGAGTAGCAAAAATAAGAAAACTCTTTCATCAATCTTCCATCTCATTGTGTCATAAGTATGTATATGTTTTAAATAATTTTTCTGTCAATAATGTACAAAAACAATATTTTTTTCTTTTTTTTAAGATTTTATTTATTTATTTGACAGACAGATCACAAGTAGGGAGAGAGGCAGGCAGAGAGAGAGGAGGAAGCAGGCTCACTGCTGAGCAGAGAGCCCGATGCGGGGCTTGATTCCAGGACTCTGGGATCATGACCTGAGCTGAAGGCAGAGGCTTAACCCACTGAGCCACCCAGGCGCCCCACAAAAACAATATTTAATGGTGGTTTTCTTTTTCTTTACAAATTAGTCCATAAATTATAAAATACATAGAAGTGATTTTAACTTTAACTAGAGATGTCCAACTATACCTAGACTTGTAGCTAGACATAGAAATTCATTTCTTTAGTTCTCTTTGGAGGGGATGTTTGCATTATGTTTTGCAGGAACCTTGTGTTTTATTGTAGTTTTGTTGTTATTTTAAGACAATTGTGAAAGAAAATGTACATGATTAAATGTTAGCCCCCACTGCCCCCAGAAAGGTGAATTTTTTTTGTCTTAAACTCATTTACCCTCACTTCTTGTAGAGGGGGAAAAACCTACTGAGACTTCTGCCTTCCGGTATGAAGGATGAAATGGGTTATGTATCTCCTGGCACATATGGTATAGACATCTGATCTAGTTTGACAATAGCTGTTTCAACTCAGTATTGTGAATCTTGAATGAATTATGTAATCAAATAAGAACAAATGGCTATTCATTTAAAATTTTAATATATTCCCAAGCAGCAGTGTATATAGCACGAGAATATTCACTGCTAACAACAACAGCAAATTTCCATTCTAACCAAGGTATTCCTGTGGCCTGATTTTTGTTTCTACCCCTGCTCACATCCAGCTTCCCATGAATTCTTTGAATTATCAGATTATCTTTCAATAATTCTCTTCATGAATTTTCCAGAGCCAATATTTGTTTGCAATCAAAAAATTCTGACTGATACACACAATTTGAAAAATAATAAAAGTATTTTCATATATAAATTTTACCGCTATTAAAAAAGTCCATAAAACTGTAACATAGTAGCTTACCTACAATCAGATCTAATGACTTTAGCTGATACAAGAATTAGTGCAAATAAGAAGTATGATCTTCGTAAGGAAAGTCTAGTGAACATATAAGGTATGTTAATAAACTATGATACACAAGAAAGATCACCAAGCTATTCAGGATCAGGAATTAGAAGTTATAGGTCTGATGATCTCAGCTAAATACTATGAAGTCTATTTAATATTTTTAAAGAATGGAATTATCTCACTTGGGAGACTGTGTAGTGAAATGAGATTTCGTCCTAGATCTTATTTCCACATCTAACACTTATTGCCCATGTGATTTTCAGCAAATAAATTCCCTAAGATAGTGTCTTCATTTCTATAATGAATAAAACCAGTCTTGCCATTTTATTGTTTTCCTCATTTATGAATTAAATAAATCTTTGACATATGCTCACTCTATCTGTGTAAGAGCTTTTAACTTTAAAAAATTTATGCTTTTGGAGTAAGATGTCCAAGTGGACTCATCCTGTAGAGCTAATTAAGCTGTGTAGCTCAAAAACATATACCTCATGGATTATTTAAGTCCAGGCATATATTTTCTTGGTCTCCAGAGTAAATCACAAATAGTAAAAATAATTTTACTTCTGTTTTTTTGCTTCTGATTCTGTTTTTATTTTTTTATTAGCTTTGGCCAGGTGTAGTTTTGGTTTTAGTTTAAACATAGCTTCCCCATTGGTGGCAGTAGTTTTGGGAACTGGATTTTATTTTCCGTATATTTAGTCATTTCTGTGGAGTAAAAGCAGGGACCTATTCACTGTCACATGAGAAGCTACTAAAAATCTGTTTTGTTAAATAATAAAATAAATAAAATTATAATTATACCTTTGGGTTATGTTAAAAACATTTAGTAATATTATCATTATTCACTTTTACTATTTAAGAAAGTGTAAAAGGAAGTGTGTAGTGGTGTGGGGCTTCATTTTGTGAGCTTATGATCTTTGCAGGTCTGCTAAAATGTTTATGTATGACAGCTATTCTCAAATAACCAGCCTACGGGGCTTTTTTGAAAGACAAGTTAGTTACTTTAGTTAAAAGTTATAAGATATGGTGTTGAAACTATGATATGAAGGAGAACAATAAAGAGTGACTAGAAAAAGAATAATGAAAGCAAGCATATTGACAATAACAACATAATATGAATATGGAAATTTTGTCATCATTAAGACATTTCCTTTCATTTTTCTTATAATTTACATTTATTTCATATTCTTAATGATTTTTATTAAATCTTTCCATTTATATTTGAACTGAATTAAATTCAGCACAAGTATACAATATTAAGATAGATGAAATGTCTCTCTTGGATTTTATAAAAATTCTCTTTTGCTTCTAATAAGGATTTCAGTTTTGCTTCTTAAAAAAAGACAAAAATTATGTTTCTGTATCTCTGTTTTGGGGCAGTAAAACTGTTGTTCTTTTATGAATTCACATGTAGAAAAATTAGACCTAAAATAATTGTTTCAATTTATAGATTTTTCCATTTCAAATTTTAAGTAACAATAATTTTGAAAAATTAAATTTATCCTTAATTCACTGAAAATATTAGAGATATCAAATGCCTGATGGATATGATTTCTGGCTAATAAGATCATCAACTCTTCATGACTCTGGTGTACTATAGTACATGCTTTTAGGCTTATCAATTTCTAATAAAATCTACTTTTTTCCCTGAGCTCTGATAAACATATGTAATTTTACAGTTGAAAAAGTACTGCTTTCACACTCATCATGGATAACTTTCCTTTATAAGTAATATGTCAATTTCTTTACAATACTTAATTTTCATTATAGTTTGTGTGATACATCTCTCTCTCTTTAATCAGATATCAATCATGAACACTAGCTTTGATCACAGAAACAGGACATTTTTCTGTGTGGAATACAATGGTATTTCCACAGGGAGGCATCAATCATCTGAACTGCTTATTTGATTGCTTTAGCCTATAACCAGAAAACATCTGGCAAAATAAGCCCTTGTTGCAGTACTAAATATGGAAGTTTTTGTTTTTTACGTTTCCTTCCATTCTAATTTTGAAAAATTATTACTTTCTCTAAGAGGAAGAAAAAGCTATTACTATTAGAAAAGCATGATTACACATTGTGAATTTTTAAAGTATTGACCACAAATCTCAACATGCAGGTAGAGGCCTACATTGTTAGAATCGTTATATTTGGTTTTGCTTCTCCAGCTTTTGCTAAAATATCATCACACTTTCCACTTTATTTGGAGATTATGCCACTCAGATACCATTCTACAAGGCCAAAATTCTCATATTTTACCCTCACTGAAAACCAACAGATTATTGACTAATGTTCTACCAAAACAAAAAATGCATATTCATGCATCTAAATTCATAGAGTTGGTATGTTTATGTTACATTTGTGTGCAAATGGATGGTCTTCTATATATTTTTTACCCTACACCTCTCTATCTATTTCTATATTTTTTATGTATACATATACACTTCTAGTATTCCTTTCTATATATCTAATAAAACTATTAAATATAAGCAAGAAGACACTCAATTATACTGTAAAGCTATCCATAATGGTATGATTATTAATCATTATTTAAGAACCATTATTTTATATATGTAAATATGTACATATTTATATTAAGTATAATTACATATATTTAATATCCTTAATTAAACATGCTAGACATAAACAAGTTGCTTAGAATCATAGCTATGAGCAAAGAATAACTTTTCTTATTTTTGGTAGCACATTCCCCTATGACCGTATTATTAGTTCCACTGGGACCAATTTAAAACTATACAACCCTGTTTTCATGGATCGAATAAGGCAATGTATCATTGTTTAAGTGTGCTATTCAAAAATTTGGAACCCAGAGGGAAAACATAGGAAGATTGAGTAAACAAAAAACAAGCACCTCCCCAATCAATAATCTTTTTACAAAGTTTTAGAAACAATTTCTTATTTCTAATTTATTTATAATGTTTAAGGTATTAAAAAGCAGGAGTCAGAAATTTAATTTGTATTCTTCATTCTTCCCTTAGGAAAATACTCAATATTTGTTCCATTTGAGACATTCCACTACAGCAAACCCAGAGAAGGAAATAGAGAGTATATCCACAAGCAGTTCCCAGCATATGTGAGTTATTCTGTTTTGTACATAAAACCCTTAAAGACTCACAATAATACCATGAATGTAGCTATTATTTCTATTTTACAGAAGAAGCTGAGCTTACAATGTTATTTGAATCACTTTCTGTTGTACTCCAAAAAATCACAATATGCTAATTAACATAACTTGCTCATTCTTATCTATCCGTATCTTCGCACAATCATTGTCTTATGCCATTCATATGCATACACCACTTTATCAATTATTTAGTGGCTATTTAATATATGCTTAATATATGCTAAATGCATTTTACCTAAAACTTCATGGAGCTGTCTTATTTGCTCAAATTTGCAGAAATATTACTCTAATGTCACTCTCTTCCCCATTTAATTTTGTTCATAGAACTACTTCTGGAGTTATTACACTTATGTTTTGTATTTGTTTCATTTTATGTGATGGTTGTGTGTCCTCTGCTTTAGATTTTAAGCAACCTGACAACACAAAGACTGTGTATAATTCACTGTTGTATATCTAGTGTTTAGAACAAAGTAAACATTAAAGAAATACTAGGTGATTGGCAAGATGAATAAAAGTATGTGTAAATGAGTCCTAGGAACTGTGATAAATGAAGTTAGATTGCCTTTAACTCTGTAATGGTTCCTTGCTACCAGCTGGTAGACAGCAATTCTCTGGAGCTCAAATTGCATAAACCCAGAAAGTTTTAAATTAAAGGTCACCATCTGGAATGATATCCACACATACTTACTTTCAAAATGCTGGTTTAGGGGGAATTATTTCATTCCAAATCTTTTCACTAATTCTCAAAATTGTTTATTTACCAAAAATTAAAAGTTATCATTGGAGACTTATAAAAGGTCATTAGCTTCATCTTATCTTAAGATTGTGTCAAATCCAAAAGCTTACTTTGAGTATAAATAACAAAATTGTGTATAAATGAAAAATAAAACATACAATTTTTAAAAATTAGAATGAAATAAAAGAAAGCAAACTCATCTAGTTTATTGTAAATATTTCAAATGAGCACACAAGTAACCAAAATTAAATCATTTAATGAAATTAAAACATATAAGACCCATGTTACCTAGTAATGTATTATATGAAATGAAATTCATATTTCAATTACATATATTTATATTATATTTATATAATACTATATTATTATTAATGTGTCATAGCATCTATTAATTCATGCTCACATGAACACTTCAAACTTAACATGGCAGATATTATCCTCCTATCCCATTTGCTGCAATAAAAAAAAATAAGTAATTTGGCTAATTCATTTTTTGACAAATGTTAATTGAATGCTTATCAAGTCCCAGACTATTAGAAAAACAGACATGTTTCTTTTTACCCATTATGATAGGAAAAACCAATGACTCAAAGTTGTTTTAAATAATATAACAAATGGGATTATTACTTTGCCTATATACCCAGCATGCTGTACAAATAGGATTTTCTAACTCTGCCATCATGTGAAAAATTGTGTGAAGCACTGGCTTAAATAAGATAGAGCTTCCTTTACTTACAATCCACACATGATGAGTCTAGGACTATTACTGAAGTGTCTCGATATCCGGGATCCAGAACCATTATATGTTTTTACACTGACATCAGTACAATGCTGCCTCAAAGAAATGGTCTAAGATGGCACATGACCATAGCTGTATTCTAAATTGTTCAAAGTTCATCCCTTCCTCATAAAGGTCACGGTGCAAGGGTTGAACATATTACTTTTTGTCACCTCCTAGTAGCCAGAAAATAGTCCAATGGTGAGAATATGCACTGTGATTAACTTCAAAGGAATCGGGGAAGTATGGTATTGCTTTTGGCAATACTGTTCCTCACTACATTAAAACGGCTCATATTGTTAAAGACTCATTTATTCCACCTCTATTATTGAGTGCCTTCTGGGAATTCACACTTTTATAAGTTTAGATACATCAGGGAGTTAACACTAGTGAAAAAAATAAAAAAGTCTACCCTTGTGTTTAGATACAATAGGAAAGACAGACAATATATAATAAGCACACAAATAAGTATATTGAGATGTATTTTAGAAGCTCATAAATACTATGAGAAGATTGAGAAATAAAATGAATTAGTAGTAGTGTGCTGGCAAATTTTTAAAAGCCAGCTCTGAAAAAAAAAAATATCCTACTTTGTAGTGTTTTCCAATTTCTGTAAATATTCCACCAACTTTAAGCTACCAATATGATATCAACATCACTGGAAAATTTCTAAAATATTAATGATCAACTATCATAAAATGTTTAAGTTGGGTCCAGCACATTACTGGAATGTTGGGAAGATGGAATTTGTAATTTTAGTATGGTGATCAGGAAAAGATACATAACAATGACGTGAACTATCTGGATATCTGAGAAGGAAACAGCACTGATAAAAATTAAGGATCTGAGGGGCGCCTGGGTGGCTCAGTGGGTTAAAGCCTCTACCTTCAGCTCAGGTCATGATCTCAGGGTCCTGGAATCGAGCCCCGATGGGCTCTCTGCTCAGCAGGGAGCTTGCTTCCCCCTCTCTCTTTCTGCCTGCCTCTCTGCCTACTTGTGATCTCTCTCTCTCTCTGTCAAATAAATAAATAAAATCTAAAAAAAATTAAGGATCTGAGATTTGTGAGGAATACTTTAGGAGCCCAATTTGAAAGTTGCATTTCACTTCACATTCCAATGGCGTGAAGTCAATCATAAGTCTTCAGGGCAATCAAATGTATCCGGAAAGCGTGTATTTTTTATAGATGATTTCAGGTAAAATTCTAAAGTTATATTATTTTAAAGACACATCATAGACATTGAATCGTATCTGAGCATCAATGATCAGTTTTAATACATTTTTTTCTAAAGTCTAAGTAAGTGGATATACATTTTAATACAGTGTTTGCAAAAACTGATCCACTTAAAGCAATGCTGTCACTTCCAGTGTAAGAGTCTAGGCCAAAGTATCAAACTGCTTATGCTCTAAAACACATTTCCACACTGACATAACTGCAATGTTTATGAAATTTTGTAATTATTTTTTAAGCCTCAGTTTCTTTACCTGGAAAATGAACAATATTTTTTCTCCACTACTTTGTGAGAAGTTAAATAAGAAGAAAATATGCATTGAATATAAGAATTTATTATGTGACAGGCTTTAAGTTACTTCTGTGCGTTAGTCATTTAATCTCCTCAACATCTATATGCATTAGACACTGTTATTATTCTTATTTTACAAACAAATTGAGTCACAAATCCCAGCTTCTCCTGAGGTTGCAAGGCTAATGACTAGAATAAGTGGCTGACTTCCATATACTCTGGCTTCAGAATTCCACTCATCCAATGCACTGTGTAGAGGATTTAGAGCAGTCTCTAAATATAACATGTGCTCCATTGTTATTACTACATGTGTACACAGAATAATCCCCCTCCCCAACAAAATGTCTGTGTTTTATTCCCAGACACTGTGAGTAGATTAGGTTACACAGCAAGAGGGAATGAAGGTTGCAGATGAAGTTAAGGATGCTTATCAGCTGTTGTTAATATAAAAGGGGTTACCTCTGATGGTCAATGTGGCAATGTAATCCTTTAAACAAGAGGAAGACAAAAAGAGTCAGTCAGAATGATGAATGTGAGACATGACTGGTCATTGTTGACTGTGAGGATGAAAGGGGGACGGGGATGTGCACCAGTCTGCAGCCTCCAGGAACTGAAAAAGCCAAGTAAAGAAATTCTCTTCCAGAAGGGAAAATGGCCCCACTGACAAATTTGTTTAATTGGTTACAATACCCACAGGGAAGTAAAGAGTATCGACATTCATGTATAAAGTTAGCTTATACGGTTTATGATGCTGTTTTGTCATTTTTATTAATTGATCAATCATATTTTAAATAGAATATTATGTTGAGTAATTAAATAGTGTGTGAAATTAATACAGGAAAAATTATAGTTGGTATTTTGGGGGAGGATAATCTTGCCCATATTTATGTTTTTATGATTTTGTTATAAATTGTACAAATTGTCTACATAATATTAAGACTTCTTAAAAGTTGTAGAATTGTTGCATTCTTATTCTCATATATGCTTTTAATTATGTTCATTTTTCCTCTATGAAAAATTGCTGTTTTCCCTAATTTCACTATTCATTTTAGGCTTACTGATCAAATCTATTTTTCTTAGTTTCATTGTAAATTAAAAAGCTTCCCTTTTTATTATTTTCCTCTTCCTACTGTCCTAGTTTACTTTGCTGTTACACTAGTTTCTCCAGTTAAATATTTTGACTATATGTCTCCAATATTTTCATTTTCACATAATCTTATTTACAGCTATATATTTCCTTCTATATAATGACTATTTTAATGATTGCCCCCACAGGTATATTGAAAGAGGTGCTTTCATTTTTTTAAAATAAACTTTTTAGTATAGAACAATTTTAGGTTTATAGAAAAATCACAAAGATAGCACAGTGTTCCATATATAACACACTAACTCCCCCCATACAATTAATGAAAATATTGATATAGTATTATTAAAGTCCAAACTTTATTAAAATCCTTAGTTTAATGTATTTTTGTTTGCTTCAGGATCCTAAATGGTATCCTTAGGATACCACTTGACATTTAGTAGTCATGTTTTCTTAAGCTCTATTTAACTGCGCCCATTTTTTTTAGACTTTCCTTAGTTTTAATGACTTTGACAATTTTAAGGAATATTGATCAGATAATTTGTAGAAGTTCCCTGAATTGGGATTTTTCTGATTTTTTTCATGATTAGAATGTGGCTACATGTTATTAAGTGGACGACCACATATTTTCATCATTACATATTAGGTGTCTCAATGTGACTTATTGTTCATGTTAATCTTAATCACCATACTGATGTAATATTTAAATTTCTCCAATGTAAAAATACTGATTTTTCCCCTTTCTTTGGAAGAGTGCTATATGTACAGTCCAGAATTAGGGAGTGGGTAGTTACCTACCATCACCTTGAGGACAAAATTATCTATATAAATTATTTGGAAATCTGCATGGAATATTTGTCTCTTCTTCCCCATTTATTTATTTTTATTATTATGAACTTATGGATACTTATTTTACACTTTGGGTTCAAATACAATAGTATTTTATTAATATCATTACTCAAATATTTCAGTTTTGATAATTGGGGCTTTTTGAATTGACTTACATGTATCTTCGTCATAGCACCATCATTGTGGTTTTCTGGGGATGAGGGAGGGAGAATCTCCTTATACTTATGGAACTGTAAATGACTCCAGGCATATCTTTATAATTTCCTTCTGAGTACTAGAAACACCTCTTTTTTCCCTGGAGCCTTGGCTCTTTTTATTGGAGAAGGGTTTTAGTAACTGAGATCTGAGTGCTAGGAGTGCTTGTTGCTACTGAGATTTCATTGTTTATATAACCTCTCAGTTGAGAGAGGAAAGAAATATATGTACATATAGTAAGCCATTCATATATACACATCTAAAAATATTTGTATATATAACCATCTGTGACTGTACTAAGCTAATGTAGAATTCATAGTGATATGTCTAACTCCTATCCATTATTACCAGATGAATTATTCTAGCCTCTTCTGCTAGCTTTATCAGTTATCCTCTACATCAACAGTGAGAAAGCTGGCTCCACCATCTATCATTCCATTTCCTGAATTGTTAGAGTCCACTACATAAAAATGTAGTATCAGAATTGTTAAATCACTCCCCATAGGAACTATCAACAAGATTACATTTCTTATATACAGTTTCTTTTGCCTTTACTCTCTACAAATTCCATTCACCTCCAAAATTACTTAGGTCAGCACCATTTCTTCTCATTCTCCTTTGAGTGAGGTTTTTTCATACATTTATAGTACAGCTAAGTCATTTTTTAATATACTGCTCTCTATTTTGGCATCCCTCAATCTCCTAAACATAAATATTTTCTTTCAATTTATATACATTTAGGTTCACTTTTATGCTCTCAAGTTCTGTGGATTTTGACAATACATAATGTCATATATTCACCATTACAATATCATACACATTAGTTTTCCTACTATATAATTTTCCTTGTGCTTTCACCACTTTCTGTAAACACTGATATTTATATAACTTTTATAATTTCGTCTTTACCAGATTGTCATATATTTAAAATTATAATGTGTGGACCTTTCAGACTGCCTTCTTTCATTTAACAATGTACATTTATAATTCACTCACACATTTTTGTGGCTCAATACCTCATTTCTTTTTATTATTGAATAAAATATTCTATTGTATAAATGTACTACCAATTGTTTATCCATTCATCTGTTAAAGGATAACCTGGTTACACACAGTTTATGACAATGATGAACTAAGTTTCTAAAAAATTTGTGTGCAGTTTATTTTTAAATGTGCATACATAAGTTCTCAAATTGATGGCAGCAAATACTTAGGAGTGTTGTTGCTGGTTTGTATGTTCAGATTATGTTAGCTTTGTACGAAATTTCCAGATTATCTTTGTATGAAAAAAGTGGCTATACCTTTTTGAAACACTACCAGCAGGATGTAATCACCCCATTGATCATCAGGGTTGATTCAGCAGATCTGGTTGGCTAGGCAGGTGTACCCTTCCACCCTCACTACTTCGTGTATATTCTTCTCAAAGCTTAATGCTCAAAGAGGACAACCTCCCTCATTAGAGGAGAACCATTCTTCAGTCAAGGGTATATGAGTAGCTGTGCTTCCCTGCTAGAACCTTCAAACAAACACTCAAGGTCCATTTGAAATACTACCAGCAATGATGAGAGTTCCTATTGCTCCACATCCTCTTCAGAATTTGAGATTATTAGTTTCTAGTAGTGTTTTACTATTTAATAGCTTTCCCTAATAGAGTAAGATCTTTTCATATACTTACTTATCATTTGTATATTTTCTTTGATGATCTGTGTATTCAGATTTTTTGCCATTTTAAAATTTTATTCCTATTGTTGTTTTGAGGATTATTTGTATTTTCTGGATAAATGTCTTTTATAAGATATCTGTTTCATAAATACTTTCTTCCAGTCCATGACTTTTAATTTTTTTAAGTGTCTTTGCACTGTGGAAATTTTTAATTTTAATGAAGTCACCTTACCAAATATTTTCTTTCACAAATTGTGCTTTCAGTGTTGTGTCTGAAAACTCATCACCAAGCCCAAAGTCACATAGATTTTCCCTTATATTTTATTCTAGAAGTTTTATAGTTTTTCATTTTCCATTTAGGTCTGTGGTCAAATATAAATTTATTATATTAAATAAATTTTTAAAATCTTAAAAATATAAATTTATTATTATGAGATATGTATAATATTAATTAAGTTTAAGGTACAACATATTGATTTGATAAGCATATACTGCAAAATATTTACCATAAGAAGGTTGGCGAATACATCCATCACTTCACATAATTACTATTTTTTTAGAGTGAGAATATTTAAGATATTTAATATTTAATATTTAAGAACTTTCTGGGCACCTTTCAACATATAATACAGAATTGTTACTTATATTCTACTATTCCATTCTACTCTCTGTTTTTGTAAGTTTGGCTTCTTTTATATTACACATATAAGTGAAACTGATTTTGTATTTTGAATTTTACTAAAGTCATGTGTTAATTAAGATGGTTTTTGTTGGAGTCTTTAGGATTTTCTATATATAAGATCTTGTCATCTACAAACATAGATGATTTTACTTCTTCCTTCCCTACCAGAATGCTTTTTGTTTCTTTTTCTTGCCTAATTGCTCTTTCTAGTACTGTGTTGAATATGAGTGGTAGAGTGGGCATCCTGGTCTTGTTCCTGATTTTAAGAGGGCAAGAGTTGAGCTTTTAATCATTGAGTATAATGTTAACTGAGGGTTTTATTATGTTGAAGTGTATGTCTTCTATATATACTTTGTTGAGAGTTTTTGTCATGAATGGACGCTGAATTTTGTCATATGCTTTTTCTACATCTATTGAGATGATCATATGAGTTTTATCCTTAATTTTGTTAGTGTGGTTTATCATACTGAAAATTTTGAACCATCTTTACATCCCTGAAGTAAATCCCACTTGATTGTGGTGTATGTTTCTTTTATATTTAGTTCTCTAGTATTTTGTTGAGGATTTTTGGTTCATTTCCATCAGGGATATTGGTCTGTAATTTTATTTTCTTATAGTCTCCTTCCCTGGTTTTGGTGTCAGAGCAATGTTGGCTTCATGAAAGGAGTTAGGAAGTGTTCCTTCCTCTTTAATTTTATTGCAAAGTTTGAGAAGTTGGTATTAATTATTCTTTAACTATTTGATAGAATTCACTAATGAAACTATCTTGGCCTAAGAATTTCGTCATTGGGAGGTTTTTGATTACTGATTCAATCTCCTTACCCATTATTGGTCTTTGAAATTTTCTAACTTGTCATGACTCAATCTTGTATGTTTCTAGGAATTTATCTGTTTCTTCTAGGTTATCCTATTTGTTGGTGTATTTTGTTGTAGCCTCTTAGAATCCTTTGTTTTCTGTGTTGTCAGTTATAATGTCTCCCTTTTCTTTTGTAATGTTGATTGTGTCTCTCTCTTTTTTTAATCCAGCTAAAAGTTTGTCAATTTTATCTTTTCAAAAAAAACAACTATTTTTCATTTATTTTTTCTATTGCCTTTCTAGTTTCCATTTCATTTACTTCTGTTATACATTTTCTTATCACTTTCCTTATGCTAACTTTGGTTTTTAATTGTTCTTTTTCTAATTCCTTGAGGTGTTTAGTTATTTGAGATCTTTTCTCTCAATGTCGGCATTTAATCCTATAAATTACACTCTTAGAACTGTTTACTGCATCCCATAAATTTTAGTGTATTTTGTTTTTGTTCTCATTTGTCTCAAGATTGTTGCTGATTTCTTTCAGTTTCTTTAATCTATGGTTGATATGGTTTCATACAAAATCATATGCGTGACTTACTTTGCTTAGCATAATACTCTCTAGCTCCATACATATCATTGCTAATGGCAATAGTTCTTTCTTTTTTATGCCTGGGTAATATTACATTGTACATATATACCATATCTTCCTTATCAATTCATTAAGGCTCTTACTGGACTGTAGTGGGGTTCACAGTTGGTATCTTGTTAACATGAGCACTGGTAAACATGATTCCTGTCTAGTCTCTGGGTGGATAGGACTATCTCAAGTACCTTGTTCAGTACAGAAACACTAGGAGAAGGGTCCACTTCAAATTCCATAGTTGGGTTGTTAGTCCACCTGCCTAGTACCAACCACATGCATGGACAGGTTTAACTCCCACCAGGTCCCTGAGAGTTTTCCTGCCTGGTCACTTGGTGTGTGGGTGGGCAAGACTGGTCCTGGATTGTGGCTGGGAGGGAGCAGAACTGAATACCAGGGCTGTTTCAGGATCCACAGCCTAGAATGAGGCCTGCAGACCTGGCTCTGGAAACATAAATGGGTGTGTCTCCCACCTGGTCTCTGGGTGGGCCAGACTGCTCCCTAACCATGGCTGGAGGAGCTGGAGCCAAATAAGTAGCCCTTTCAGGATCTCGGGGTGGGGGGGTAGAGACAGAATTGTCTCTTGCCAGGTTCCTCTTCCAATAGGACTCTTCACTGACTATGGGTAACATGGGCTGGAGCCTGTTATAGACCCCTTTCAGAATCTGTAGTCTAACCATGTTTGTGAGGCTTACCTCAAGGACTCCTCAGCAGAGTGGGCTGGTGTCAGTTTGCAAGGCACTTCAGGGTCCACAGCTAGGACCAAGTTGCATATGTCTATTACTCATTGATTTCTCCCAAGTCCCTTGGTGTATGGTGCTGGTGAGGGACCCAAAGGCAAGTAGGACTATAGCCAAGTTCTTAGGATATGGAGCTGTTTCTAGGTATGTTGCTAGGTCCAGGATAGGTGAGTCAGCTGCCAGGCTGTGAAACTACCTTCTCAAAATTACTTTCCTTGGCTTTGGACTATGCTGGAGTTTTACAAGCTCTTAATTAAATCCCAAAGAATCCCACAAAGACACTTTGTCTAAGAATGGATGTCAAATTATTGTTGAGCAGGAGATACATGAGAGATGTCTTATCTGGCTATCTTGTGGACAACACTCCCCATTTAGTATATTTTACATTTTACTTTGTTTACCCAAAATAACCACTTTGTATTGGAAATTTATCCCACTTCAATTTAGTAAATACTATATTTTTTAAATAACACTATCATGTTGTGTTTTTTGTTTCCTCTTTATTAACCTTTCTTGTATCTTTCTTCTCTCATCTTTGCTGGTTTTTTCCTTTTTTTTAATTTTAGAATTTTAGAAGCTATTCTTATTTCTTTTATTTAATAGAGAACCTTAAATATTCAGTAGCTATATTAAAACTGATTTTTTATTATAATAAGAATGCAGTATCAACAGGGTCTACATCCTAAATGAGACAGGACTTATAGCAGTTCAGAATATTTTGCTCCTTTTATCTAGAATTAAAATTCCTAGTTTTCATTCATTTTACTTTCTATTATACCGTCTTTATAGAAATAAGTCCTTAACTATATTAAGCTTCACAGCCACTTCTTCAGTATTTCAGGACTAATTCTATGCTTTACTGATGTCTTTTCTCATATTGGCTGTGTGTGATTATATCTACAAATGATTCTTTCCAAATATAGAATTTGTTCTTGAGGGCTAAACATTCTCAGTTCTTGACTGTCTCAAATAGTCTTTATTTTTCCTCTATATTTTAATGATCATTTTAAAAGACATAGAATTACAAGTACAAAAAGAACATTTTTGAGAACTTTTAGGGTATTCCTGACCCAATATTTGAAGAGAAACTAATACTTTTCTCTTTGTCAGTAGTCTTTTTGTTTTCCTCTGAAACTTTTCTTTTTTCATTTGTTCCAGAAGTTCTATCTTTTTATACATACTTTCTAGATATAGTTTTTATACATTTATTTCTCTTGGACAATATTTGAATAGAATTTTTTTTTCTCTTACTGCTTCTATTATTTCTTCCCTTCTGTTTTGTTACTGGTTTTTAGAAATTCTATAACAGGAATGTTGTCACCACGTTCTATCACAACATACCAAGTCTTTACGCATTAACTTTTAGCTTTTTATTTGTTTTACACATTCTGAAGATCTTAGATCTTCTATCTGAGTAATTTATTACTAATAATACTAAAATTTTATTTAGTGAATTATTATTGTAGCTGTTTTTATTAAAATCACAGAGAGCTGTTCCTTTTTCATAGCTAAATTGCAATCTGTTGTTTCTTTATGAATGTAATATATTCATAAATGGTTCCTGTAATAACTCTATTCTATTTCCTGAATTCCTTGGAGTTTAATAGTGTCCTATTTTATGAGATTGGTGATTCTTTTTTATATTTTTTCTTAAATGTTTCATCATTTTCCATTCTGTCTTCACATTTTCATATGAGGAACTAAATTGCACAATATCAGACATAAACTCCCAACAAACTTAATATTTTTTTCTTGGTAAAAAAGGTAATAATCACTATAGAAATATTAATATACATATGAACCAAAATACATAAAAATTTACAAAGTAACCTTTTAAATTTGAAATAAACTCTATGTGATAAATATATATTTTATATAATCAAGTTCTTTTAAGTAATAAATTGTGGGTATTTCTTAAGTAACAAAAAATTTGAATACATTGTCACTAAAATTGATATTTTAGTTGATGTAAGTTCATTTGGATTTTGTGTATGTGTGTATGAGACAGAGCTAATAAGAGTTAATAATGGTGCCTTGTCTATGCAATTATTTGACATAAAGGACCATATGAAACTCTTCCAATAATTTCCTCATTAAATTGAAAGTTATTAGATTACTTGTGGTCTCAAATGGTAGAGAATTTTTTTAACATCAATGATTATGTTCATGTTGCTGAATCATCTTTCCTTTCTGCTTAATTTCACAGCAATTACGTTCAAAATGTTCAACCCAGTTTGTGATTTTTTTTTCAGTGTTCAATATCTCTATTATTGAAAAAGTCATGAATGTGGTTTATTACAGTGCCATATTTAATTTGAGAAAACCTAATCCTGCAGAAGCAGTGTAACATGGCATTTAAGAGACCAGACTTGTTATCAGTCTGCTTATATTGAATCCTAGCTCTGCTATTTATCTTTTAAGTCATATCTTTGTACCTCAATTACCTCACCTGCATATGATAAAATTATAGTATTCTGATGATTTAATGTAGATATAAAATGGTATCCTGCATAGAATAAATGCTCTGGAAAAATTAGTTATTTCTTTGTTGGTAAAATTAAAGTTTGGTAATGTCCACTAAGGATAGGAATTGTGATGGTTTTACCAAGCACACTGAACAGGGACAAAATTCTATGGGAATAATGAAAAGGAGAAAGCATAATCTGAGACTCCTCTGAACTTCAGATGTATGCATGAGAACGGTCCTCTCTTCACAGAAGGGCCACTCTGCTGGCAGATCCATAGAAGACCTGTACCTGCAGTGGCTCTTGGTACTGCCTTTTCACCTCTTTTCCCTACCTCTCCTAGGATCTCTCCATTTATTCAAGGAGTTATGTGGGATTAACTTCAGGGGAGTATTAGCTATCAGTGGCAGTCATACTCTATGATGGGTAAAGAGGACTAACCATTTGTTTCCTAGATGTCAGAACTTTTATCAAGATTTAAACTATCCTGTTAAGGCCAAAGTTTTATTGGCCTACATATAGGAGCTGTCATGGACATGAACCAGCTGGAAAGCCAGGGGCCTGAGTGTCACCAGGCCAAACTCTTGGTGCTTTCCTGGGACTTAGGACCAGATTGACATCTAAGTGGTACATGGATAAACTTCTGAGGTCCCTGTAGAAAGGCAATCACAGTGCCCTTAGAATATGCCTTTTGGGAATACTGGTATAAGAAATGAATGATAACATCAGTTAGCCATAACTGGTTATATTCTAGTGTTCTGTAATGAGCCAAACATTAATACTTTAGTTACTTGATCTTGGAATTATTCAGGATGATGTCAGGAAAGGGATTTTGATGACTGAAGCAACAGGAGAACAATCTAGGTGTCATAATGGCATCTATTTTATCAATAACTATGAAATATTTCAGATTTTATCAACAATGTTATGTGCCAATTAAGTATCAGCCTTGATTAACAGTATAAATTTTATTCGCTGAAATTTTAATTTTGAATTATGTATGCAGAGGGAATAAGGTGAGAATAAGAAAAAGAAGATGGCATGGGGTAAACAGGGTATGTTAGATTAAAGATGGCTGTGACACTCCTTTCACTGTGTGGTAAAGTCTAACTTATCTTCCCTTCTGGGCTGGCCTTACTGATTACTGGACCAATAACATGGGTATATGTAATTTATAGAACCTCTCAGTATAAGTCATAAAAAGCCTTGCTGCTTCTCTCTGGGCCTCTGAAAATGTTGCTCTGTCCTGAAAACTCCACACAGTGAGTCTGGCAATCCCTAATTTTTCATTTACGTTTTAAATTATATTAAGCAATTCTGATTGGGGTCTGCATATATGTGGAAAAGAGCTTTATCAGTTAGTAATCCTCACAACTATGGTGGGTGTGGGATGATAGGACTGGGTGCTCATTGTATCAGAAGACCTCTCATGTGGAAATGTGGAGGTATTTGCTCTGAGGGGTTAAAAATTACACAAAGTGACCTATTACTTCAAGGTTGTTTATGCAATTTCTTTAGAGATATTATTTAGTCTGAGCTTTACAGGCTACCTCTCAGATGTATTGCTCAGCAAGATGTGAAAACTGGGTTGAAGGAATCATTTCTTCACCTATAGACTGAATAAACCCATCAGCTCATCCTACCCTCTATGACCTTAGGGGTTCCAAGACCCTAACTTCTCTGAGGATCTAATGAAGGAAAATTGCAACTTCTCAGCTACAGCTTATTCCATGCAAACCACAGGTTCTAGCCTCCTCTAACGTTCTGTAGCCAAGGAGGTTGTTCTTCTGACTACAGAACCTACCCAAGAACAGAGAATGTTGGATCTGCTATCTGTTCTCCGAATATCTATTAAAATCTCCTTTTTTACTGGTAGTTCACATGTTTGCCTTTGTTCTATATCTAGCTTCTTCTTCTCTTTCTTTTCCTATTTTTTATGTGAGGACTTGAAATATAGAGGACATAAATGTATATAATGATTCTATTTTAGACTGTAGGTGTCATAGTATTTTTGTTTTACCTTCATTTGTTCCTTTCCTTTCTTCACTTCAATTTGAGAATTGAATTTGAGAATTTCAACTTGAAATTCTGATCTACGTCTTTTTCTTTCTTTTTGAAGAACTTCTTTTAACATTCATTTTTAACATTCATTTTAACATTCATTTTAACATTCATTCAAGTCATGCTTACTGGCAACAAATTCCCTCCATTCTTGTTTTTTTTTTTAAGATTTTATTTTTTTAAGATTTTATTTTTTAATTTTTATTTTATTTATTTTATTATTTTAATTTTAAGATTTTATTTTTTTGACAGAGAGAGAAGACAAGTGGGCAGAGAGGCAGGCGGAGGCGGGGGGGAAGCAGGCTCCCTGCTGAGCAGAGAGCCCGATGTGGGGCTTGATCCCAGGACCCTGGGATCATGACCTGAGTCGAAGGCAGAGGCTTAACCCACTGAGCCACTCAGGTGCTCCCATTCTTATTTTCTGAAAGCCATTTTTTCTTCTTCACTTTTAATGTATAATTTTACTTTATACAGAATTCTAGGTTAGTGGTTTTCCTTTTAACAATTTAACTATTTCATTCCACTCTTATCTTGCTTGCATGGTTTCTAAAGAGAAATTGAATATAATTCTTATCCTTTTTCCTCTACAGGTAAGGTTTCCTCTATATTTGAGCATCTTTTAAGGTTTTCTTAGTCTTTGGTTTTCTAAAGTTGGAATATGATATGCCTAGATTTTTATTTTTGGGATTTATCTTGCTTCTTTTCTAAGGATCCTAGATCTTTGGTTTGATGTCTATCATTAAAAGTCTCAGCCAGTATATATTTATTCTGCTCCTTTCTCTTATTTAGTCTTGTGGCAGTCCTATCACACTTATTTTATACCTATTGTAATTGGCTCATGGTTCTCAGTCACTCTTTTAAATTTTTTATTATTTTTTTTCCAGTTTGTGTTTCAGATTATGAAGTCTCTATTGAACTATGTTCAAATTCACTGATTTTTTTTCTTAGCCATGCCCACTCTATTATTGAAGCTATCAAAAACATTTTTCTGTTTGTTACATTGGTTTTTATTCTAACATTTCCTTTTGATATTCTTAGAGTTTCTAGCTCTCTGCCTATATTACCCATCTGTTCTAGCATACTGTTTTCCATTAAAGTCCTTAAAAAAATAGTAATAGTTTTTTTTATTTTTTTAATTTTTTACAGTCATTGTTATTTTAAATACCTCATCCGAAATTTTCATATTCCCTATCATATCAGACTGGTTCTGATGCTTACTTTGTTTTTTCAGACTGTGTTTTTGTCTTTTGGTATGCCTTGCTTGTTGTTCAAAGGCAGACAAAATGTATTGGATAAAAGGAACTGAATAAGTCTTCAGTGTGAGGTTTTATGTTTATTTGGTTGGTATTAGGCTGTGTTTACTCTATGCTCTAGCTGTGGTCTCAGAAGCTAAAATTTCCTCTAGTGTCCTGTTTTTGTCTCCTCTGTGTCTTTGAGATTTTTCTATAGCCCTTCAAATGGGTTTAAGGTTTGCAGTTCTTTAAGATAGTGTCCCCTATAAATGCATAAGAGCCCTGTTAATGTGGAGATAATGTTTGAGGAAAGGGGAAGCATTATATAATCTTATGATTAGATCTCGAACTTTTTTTTTGTTTATTTTATTTTTTTTCCATTTTATTTATTTTTTCAGCGTAACAGTATTCATTCTTTTTGCACAACACCCAGTGCTCCATGCAAAACGTGCCCTCCCTATTACCCACCACCTGTTCCCCCAACCTCCCACCCCTGACCCTTCAAAACCCTCAGGTTGTTTTTCAGAGTCCATAGTCTCTTATGGTTCGCCTCCCCTTCCAATTTTTTTTTTAATAAACATATAATGTATTTTTATCCCCAGGGGTACAGGTCTGTGAATCGCCAGGTTTACACACTTCACAGCACTCACGATAGCACATACCCTCCCCAATGTCCATAGCCCCCTCCCCCTCTCCCAATCCCACCTCCCCCCAGCAACCCCCGGTTTGTTTTGTGAGATTAAGAGTCATTTATGGTTTGTCTCCCTCCCAATCCCATCTTGGTTCAACATCCGCAAATCAATCAATGTGATACAGCACATTAATAAAAGAAAGAACAAGAACCATATGATACTCTCAATAGATGCTGAAAAAGCATTTGACAAAGTACAGCATCCCTTCCTGATCAAAACTCTTCAAAGTGTAGGGATAGAGGGCACATACCTCAATATTATCAAAGCCATCTATGAAAAACCCACCGCCAATATCATTCTCAATGGAGAAAAACTGAAAGCTTTTCTGCTAAGGTCAGGAACACGGCAGGGATGTCCATTATCACCACTGCTATTCAACATAGTACTAGAAGTCCTAGCCTCAGCAATCAGACAACAAAAAGAAATTAAAGGCATCCAAACTGGTAAAGAAGAAGTCAAACTATCACTCTTCGCAGATGATATGATACTATATGTGGAAAACCCAAAAGACTCCACACCAAAACTGCTAGAACTTGTACAGGAATTCAGTAAAGTGTCAGGATATAAAATCAATGCACAGAAATCAGCTGCATTTCTGTACACCAACAACAAGACAGAAGAAAGAGAAATTAAGGAGTCAATCCCATTTACAATTGCACCCAAAACTATAAGATACCTAGGAATAAACCTAACCAAAGAGGCTAAGAATCTATACACAGAAATATAAAGTACTCATGAAAGAAATTGAGGAAGACACAAAGAAATGGAAAAATGTTCCATGCTCCTGGATTGGAAGAATAAATATTGTGAAAATGTCCATGCTACCTAAAGCAATCTACACATTTAATGCAATCCCTATCAAAATACCATCCATTTTTTTCAAAGAAATGGAACAAATAATCCTAAAATTTATATGGAACCAGAAAAGACCTCGAATAGCCAAAGGAATATTGAAAAAGAAAGCCAAAGTTGGTGAGATCTCGAACTTTTAGTGAGCCTATCCTGTGCTGTGTCCTGTCCCTGTTCTGTGACCTTCGCAAGTGCTTCTCAGCTTTCTTTTCCCCTTAGGTGAGACTGAAACCTGGAGGGTAGGGGCTAGAGTTAGGTATTTTCCTTTCCCCAGTTTGGCTAGGCTCTTTTAAAATAGAAAATAAATAAATAAAATAGATTTACATCAGGACAAGCATTTGCTAGGTAAATGTACTCATGATCTTTTGAAATGGTTATTTTTCTCTTCCTTTGTCAGAAGAATGAGGGAATTTTTCTTATATCTTCACCCTGAGAACCAGATGGGGCTCCCAAAGGTAAAACTCAGGAAGGAGGACACCCAGGAATTTTAATCTCTCACACTGCTCCCTGCTCAGTCTCCAGTAATTGGTCAATTACCTGCAATGTGTTCCTACCAGGCTCCTGCCCTCACTGAGCTGTGATTCTCCGTGTTTGCCTTTCTCTTCGGTATTCAGAGTTGTGCACTGCCCTATGTCTTCAATTTCCTAATGGATCTAAGAAGAGTGGTTGACTTTCCGTTTGTTTGTTTTTTCTTGTTATGAGACTAGGAGAGATGACTTCTAATTTTTTACATGTTGAACCAGAAACTGGAGCTGTCCTATAGTATAGTTTATAAAGTGGAAAATCATGTCCAATTCCTATTAGCACCATTTTACCACAATGAAACTTAACAGGACCTCGAAAATCAAAACGGGAGAAACTATAGTAACATAGCTTTTTGAGGAATGGACTTTGTCATAAGAAATTTTTCCTTTTTATTAGACAAGGATAATTTTTGAGATTCATAGGCATATATACTTGCCTTTTATAAGATTTCAAACTCTTATTATATATATGTGCAAATTCATAAAGAAACAGTATAGATTTATCTTCTGATAGTCATCTAATAAGACTACCTGAACATGTTCCAAAAATAGGTAAGTTATTTAGTTCAAGTACAATTGATATCATAGGGTAAAGTTCTTTAGAGAAAATGTTTTTTTCTATTTAAGATTTTCAGTAAATGATGCAATATATGGAATACAGAACACATTCATCTAAAATTATCAAGATGATTGGAATATTTTCAATAGTTTATAGATATGAATTAAAAATAAAAATATGGGGGTGCCTGGGTGGTTCAGTGAGTTAAATCTCTGCCTTTGGCTCAGGTCATGATCTCAGGGTCCTGGGATCGAGCCCCCATCGGGCTCTTTGCTCAGCGGGGAGCCTGCTTCTCCCTCTTTCTCTGCCTGCCTCTCTGCCTACTTGTGATCTCTCTGTCAAATAAATAAATAAAATCTCAAAAAAGTTTTTAAAAATTAAAATATGTTTTTCATATAATTAGAGGGAGCAGACTTGAATTTTTTAACTTCTAGGTATCACTCGTAGAGTGGCTCACTTATGAGTAAATGGAAAGAGTCATACAATGACACTCTCAAGCTGGTATTCACAGTCGGTAAAGTCTAGCCCAAAGTTTCAGATATGACTGATATGTCATGCTAAATCTCTGGTATGGACACATAACCATATCCTATCATCAACTAGATAGCATAATGGTACAGGGAACACTTTGCCTAACTAGTGGTAAAGGTAGAAGTTTCACAAGAAGATGAAAGATTTTTTTTAATTTAATACATTAGTATTATAGATTTATATCTAAAAACTAAATTTTGATCAGATGTATCTTGAAAGTTCTGCTTACTATTTATAATACTCTCTTGTAAACTCAAATATATATTATTCAAATAAATAAACTCAAATATATATTAAACTCAAATATAAATTCAAATATATATTAATTCAAATATATAACTCAAATATATATTAATATATATTGAGAAATCATATTGCAAAACCAACTTTTGAAATTTATTTAAAAGCACTGTCCAAATTTATTTGACCATATAGTGTTTTTATGATATTCTTCTGTTGTTAACTCTGTGGAATATACATTGGGAGATATTATTACCTATTTTTTTTATTTCTTTGAGTGCATGAAATAGTATAACTTTCATCATATTGGAACATTATTTTGTATCTTCCACTTGGAGAAATGAACCAGTACAATTAAATTATATATTTTATTTGTGATAACAATTCTGAATTTAGAATCTTAATTTGTCTTTTGAGTATTCTGTTATATTGAGAAGTTCCTATATGGAATTGATCAAAATTCCCCAGACAGCAATTGTAAGAATTTTGCATTGCACAGTTGTTGGAAGTAATTGAATCCTCTATAAGAACAAGATGAAATAAGCTTTTTTCCTTAACATATACTAAAGACCCAGATTCATCCATAGATTTAAAAAGTAATTTGGGTATACAAATAACATGTCAAACATATTAGCAGGTTCTTCTATACCTCCAGTTAGCAGAAATTATTACAACACAAAAGTAGTAGGCAACATTGTTCTGAGATGCAAGTCAAACCACAAAATTGAATCTAATTTCCCAATTTACTGGACTGTTCCAGAAAGAAAAGTATGTTCTGCTTTCATTCCATTTTACACTGTCTTTTTGGATGGACAAATATCTGTAAGTTTTTTCTGCCTCTCCAAGAAAATCCAACCCTCTGTATTATGTACCATTTCCTTACTTACCTAGGCCGTTATTGGGAAGACCTCAGAAGGTATAAATGGCCACATTGAGAACATAACAGCATCCATAATCCATGATGTAGTTTTTAAAACAAACATAGAAAATGAGTACATTTAAATGTTCTTGGTAAGTATCTCCTCAGAACTGAACTCCAGAGTAGAACAAAGAGCACTTTTTGAACACATTTTTTGAACACTCTTTTCTTGCCTCAAACTTGCCTCAAAAGGAGAGAAAAAAATATTCCATTCTCCCTACCTTTCACTCAGATATATTTCACCATTATTTGACAAATCAATCTGTTTTCATCAACTTTTTCAAGTTGTTTCCTACCAGCATCAATCTTAGAGTATGTCTAATGTTTCTAAGTAATGAGGCATAGCTTAATGTAATTTTTTGCTTTATGTAATTATATAAAATAACCAAACAATTTTCTTCTATCAGAAATTTGTAGTGATCATTTTAAGTTTAAAAAAAGAAACAGAACAAAACTGCTGTTGTAATAGCCAAAATGGGGAGAAATATTTACTTTTGTTTCTCTAACAATGCAATAGAAATTGAGTTTCTTCAGAGTTTTAACATTTGCAAAAGTGTAGAAATTTCACCAAGACTGGACACATTTGTTCCTACTTCAGGAAAAAACTATTTGCATGTTAACATTTTTTAAATGTTCGAAGGAACTTACTATGCATTTGTAAACAAGGTAACAAGAATATTAGATCAAGAAACAGTTTTAGCACTAGGGACTGATAAAACTTATGGGATAATTTTCTTTGCCTATCGTGACATATACATCAAAAGTAGGGGAAAATCAAACCAAATGATACTTGTCCATTTGTATAACTGAATTTATTCTTACTATTCCTAAATAACAATAATGTATATTTAATTCTCTTCACCCTTGTTTTAATTTACAACAAAGAAAATCACCAACAGTATTTTAATATAATTATATGAAAAATTTTTCTAATATCTTGGATTCTAGGTTTAAAACATTTCTAACTTGTTTTAATGCTGTAATATTTCCAAATGACTTATTCTTCATAAATTAAAAACAATTATGTTGAGAATAAATGAGATCTATGTGAAACTCATCTAAGAATTTCTTGTATGTCACCAAACAGAAATCAGTTGTTGCTTATTGTTTGTATTTTTAATATCTACCTAAAGCCTTGAGTGGTGATACAGATACCTGAATAATTAAGAAATCAAATTACTTATTGGAAAATCTCTGTTCTTGTTTTATGTATGTGCTGTCACTGATTCTCCCAAATACTTAGGCTTTTTTGTACCCAGTTTGAGTTACAGAGTATGAGAAAATCCATAAGCCTATATATCCTCAAAAGCAAGAACAAAAATTCCTTTAGTTGAGTGTGTTAGGTTAGATAAATATTGGTTTGCTTCTGTGATAGCCTACATAATTTCCTTACAGAAGTGACTGATAAAATTTTTCCCTTTAGTTACATGGAGCAGTGAAAGATTCTTACCAAATATAATATACAATATGGATATCTTAAAACAATTTTACAGTTACTGTCTATTAATTTCATAGAGCAAAACTTAGACTATTTGCTTCTAACTAGCTCCTTATTGCAAATAACAAAGGAGTAAGTTATATTCACATTACATCAACATGAAAGATGACAAGATGATTTCTTCAGCAAATAGTCACTAAAAGTCTACTATGCTGTTAACACTAAGGACACAATAGAAAGCTAAAGCCTCTTACCCTTAATAATCTTACATTTTGAACTGAGAGTAAAGGGGCAGTGATAAACAAAATACAAACCCCAAGATGTAACCTAATGTGCAAAAGTGATAAATATTATGAGGAAAAACAAAGCTAAGTAGGAGGGTGCTGGAGGAAATTGATATTAAAATGGAATAGTAAGAGATAACCAACATAGAACTCAGAAGCAAACAGAAGAAGTAAGGCAATAAAAAATGAGTACAGAAATTAGTATAGAACATATATACATATAGAAATATATTTTTAAAGATTTTATTTATTTATTTGACACAGAGAGAGAGATCACAAGTAGGCAGAGAGGCAGGTAGAGAGACAGGAGGAAGTAGGCTCACTGCTGAGCAGAGAGCCCCATGCGGGGGCTCGATCCCAGGACCCTGAGATCATGACCTGAGCTGAAGGCAGAGGCTTAACCTGCTGAGCCACCCAGACGCCCCCTAGAAATATTTTAATATAGGATTTGGAAGGCTCTGTGCTACTGTTTTCTATATTACAATATTGCTAACAATGCCATTCTAAATCTTGATACTTTGTGTTTGTTTGTTTGTTTGTTTATTTCTTTTCAGTGTAACAGAATTCATTGTTTATGCACCACACCCAGTGTGCCATGCAATACGTGCCCTCCATAATACTCACCACCTGGCTCCCCCGACCTCCCACCTCCCACCCCTTCAGAACCCTCAGTTGTTTTTCATAGTCCATAGTCTCTCATGGTTCATCTCCCCTTCCAATTTCCCTCAACTCCCTTCTCCTCTCCATCTCCCCATGTCCTCCATGTTATTTGTTATGCTCCACAAATAAGTGAAACCGTATAATAATTGACTCTCTCTGCTTGACTTATTTCACTCAGCATAATCTCTTCCAGTCCCGTCCATGTTGCTCCAAAAGTTGGGTATTCATCCTTTCTGATGGAGGCATAATACTCCATCATGTATATGGGCCACATCTTCCTTATCCATTCATTCGTTGAAGGGCATCTTGGTTCTTTCCACAGTTTGGTGACTATAGCCATTGGTGCTATGAACATTGGGGTACAGATGGCCCTTCTTTTCACTACGTCTGTATCTTTGGGGTAAATGCCCAGCAGTGTAATTGCAGGGTCATAGGGAAGCTCTATTTTTAATTTCTTGAGGAATCTCCACACTGTTCTCCAAAGTGGCTGTACCAACTTGCATTCCCACCAAGAGTGTAAGAGGTTTCCCCTTTCTCCACATCCTCTCCAACACATGTTGTTTCCTGTCGTGCTAATTTTGGCCATTCTAACTGATGTAAGGTGGTATCTCAATGTGGTTTTAATTTGAATCTCCCTGATGGCTAGTGATGATGAACATTTTTTCATGTGTCTGATAGCCATTTGTATGTCTTCACTGGAGAAGCATCTGTTCATATCTTCTGCCCATTTTTTGATATGATTATCTGTTTTGTGTGTGTTGAGTTTGGGGTGTTCTTTATAGATCCTGGATATCAATCTTTTGTCTGTACTGTCATTTGCAAATATCTTCTCCCATTCTGTGGGTTGCCTCTTTGTTTTGTTGACTGTTTCCTTTGCTGTGCAGAAGCTTTTGATCTTGATGAAGTCCCAAAAGTTCATTTTCACTTTTGTTTCCTTGGCCTTTGGAGACATATCTTGAAAGAAGTTGCTGTGGCTGATATCGAAGAAGTTACTGCCTATGTTCTCTTCTATGATTCTGATTGATTCCTGTCTCACGTTGAGGTCTTCTATCCATTTCGAGTTTATCTTTGTGTACGGTGTAAGAGAATGGTCAAGTTTCATTCTTCTACATATAGCTGTCCAGTTTTCCCAGCACCATTTATTGAAGAGACTGTCTTTTTTCCATTGTATTTTTTTTCCTGTTTTGTCGAAGATTATTTGACCATAGAGTTGAGGGTCCATATCTGGGCTCTCTACTCTGTTCCCCTGGTCTATGTGTCTGTTTTTATGCAGTACCATGCTGTCTTGGTGATAACAGCTTTGTAGTAAAGCTTGAAATCAGGTTTTTGATGTAGTGTTCCATGATTCACTGCTTGCATATAACACCCAGTGCTCATTGCAATATGTGCCCTCCTTAATACCTATCACTGGGCTAACCCATACCCCCAGCCCCATCTCCTCTGAAACCTTCAGTTTGTTTTCCAGAATCCATAGTCTTTCCTGGTTCATTCCCCTCTCTGATTCTCCCAAACCATCCCGAACACCTACAAATCCAACAGGAGGTCAAAGAGAGGAGCAGCAATTCTAGAAACAGAAAACTGACCACTTTCTGAGAGGTAGGACCTGTGAAAAAGTGAATCGAAAGTGATGGGAAGATAGACTGCAGGGAAGGGGCCAACTCGTGGCGAGTGGCAGAGCAACAAAGCACAAAAACTGAACTTTTAAAAGCCTAGTCCACTGAGGGACATCGCTCCAGAGGCTTAGTAGGGCTGGAGCCCTCCCAGGGACAGTGTGGTCTCGGGTCTCATGGGGTCACCAAAGGATTGGGGGTGTCTGAGTATCATAGAGCTCACAGGTATTAGAGCAGGGAAACTGGATACAGAGACAGAGCCAAGGAGTGAGCCCTAAGGTCAGAGTTACCATAAACTGTGATCTGTGGCACAGTCAGGCCACTGCTCTTTGAGCCGGGACTCCACAAGTGGCAGATCCAGGGAGACCTCCCTGAAAGAGCGGCAGTGATCTGCTGGATTTGAAGACACCAGGCAAGTCTATGTGCCAGAGACAGAGATGCTCTGTCACAGGCTGGGTGAGCTCGGTGCATAGCTGGAGGCCAGGGAGGTGGGAGTGATTGGGTGCTTTTCTCCGAGGGCACACTGAGGAGTAGGGCCCTGAGCTCTCTGCTCCTCCGGACCAGAGACTGTGAGGTTGCCATTTTCATTCCCATCCTCTGGAAGTCTACAGAAAGCTTTCAGGGAACAAAATCTCCCAAGAGCGAACCCGAGCAAATTACTTAGCCTGGCCCCTGGCAGGGGTGGTGCAATTCTGCCTTGGACAAAGACACTTGAGAATCACTACAACAGGCCCCTCCCCAAGAAGATTAGCAAGAAATCCCAACAAGACCAAGCTCACTTATCAAGGAGAACAGTGGAATTAGGAGGAGGAGAAAGCAAAGCATGGAATTCATGGCTTTCTCTCCATGATTTTTAGTCTTGCAAAGTTAATTAATTTTTTTAATTTTATTTTTTTCTTATTCTAATTTTTTAAACTTTTACTTGTTCCTCTTTTAATGTTTTTAACTAGTTTATCGTAACAATACCTTCCATAAAAAAAATCTTTTTGAACCATCATTATTAGAGTCATATTTTATCCTTCATTGTATCTAACTTGATTTTTTGTATACACATAGGGCTTTTTCTTCTAAAGATTTTGGGATGCAACTTCTAATACATCAAAATATACCCTAAATCTAGCACAGGGCTTTGTTCTAGTCTCCAACCTGAACAAATTCTCTCCACTTTCTTTTTCTTCCTTTTCACAACCAATCTATCTTATCAACTCCTGTTTTAGAATGTTTTTAAAATTATCATTTTTACAGTCATATGCCATCCCTTCATCGTGTGGACCCTTATTTTTGTGTGTGTGTATATATTTATTTTATTTATTTATTTATTTATACATATATATATATATATATATATATAGTTATAGTTATAGTTATAAGTTTTTCTTTCTTGAAAATTTTGGGAGGTAGTTTCTTCTAAGAGACCAAAGTACTCCCAAAATTAAGTGGATAGCTCTGTTCTATTCACGAGTCTAATATATATATGTTCTATTTTCTTTTCATTTAAAAAAAAATTTTTAACTTCTTTTTACCAACTATCTTCCCCCACAATTTGTGGTCTTTTCTTATTCGGTTAACTCACATTTTTCTGGGGGTCTTTGCCACCCATTTAGTATTTTATTCTCTCCTTCATATATTCTTATCTGGATAAAATGACAAGGCAGAAAAACTCACCACAAAAAAAAAAAAAGAGGCAATGCCAAAAGTTAGGGACCTAATCAATACAGACATTGGTAATAGTCAGATCTAGAGTTCAGAATGATGATTCTCAAGGTGTTACCTGGGCTTGAAAAAGGCATAGAAGATACTAGAGAAACGCTGTCTGGAGAAATAAAAGCCCTTTCTGGAGAAATAAAAGAACTAAAATCTAACCAAGCTGAAATCAAAAAAGCTATTAACGAGGTGCAATCAAAAATGAAGGCTGTTACTGCTAGGATAAATGAGGTAGAAGAGTGAATTAGTGATATAGAAGACCAAACGGCTGAGAATAAAGAAGCTGAGCAAAAGAGACAAACAACTATGGGAACACAAGAGGAGAAATCGAGAGATAAGTGATACCATAAGATGAAACAACATTAGAATGATTGGGATTCCAGCAGAAGAAGAAAGAGGGGAGCAGAAGGTATATTGGAGCAAATTATTATAGAGAATTTCCTTAATATGGCAAAGGGAACAAGCATCAAAATCCAGGAGGTGCAGAGAACCCCCCTCAAAATCAGTAAGAATAGGTCCACACCCTGTCACCTAATAATAAAACTTACAAGTCTTAGTGACAAAGAGAAAATCCTGAAAGCAGACTGGGAAAAGAAGTCCGTAACATACAATGGTAAAAATATTAGATTGGCAGCAGACTTATCCACAGAGACCTGGCAGGCTATAAAGAACTGGCATGATATATTCAGAGCACTAAATGAGAAAAACATGCAGCCAAGAATACTATACCCAGCTAAGCTATCATTGAAAATAGAAGGAGAATAAAGAGCTTCTAGGACAAACACAACTAAAGAAAAATTGTAAACACTAAACCAGTTCTACAGGAAAATTGAAAGGTGATGTCTAAGCAAAGAGAGAGACTAAAAGTAGACCAGAAAGGAACAGAGACAATATAGAGTAACAGTCACCTTATAGGCAATACAATGGCACTAAATTCATATCTCTCAATAGTTACCTGAATGTAAATGGACTAAATCCCAATCAAAAGACACAGGGTATCAGAATCGATAAAAAACAAAAACCCATCGATATGCTGTCTACAAGAAATACATTTCAGACCCAAAGACAGCTCCAGATTGAAAGTGAGGGGGTGGAAAACAATTTACCATGCTAATGGGCATCAGAAGAAAGTTGGGGTGGCAATCCTTATATTAGATCAATTAGATTTTACCAAAGACTATCATAAGAGATGAGGAAGGACACTATATCATACTCAAAGAGTCTGTCCAACAAGAAGATCTAGCAATTTTAAATATCTCTGCCCCTAACATGGGAGCAGCCAACTATATAGACCAATTAATAACAAAAATCAAAGAAACACATCAACAATAACACAATAAATAATAGCAGGGGATTTAACACCCCCTCACTGAAATGGACAGATCATCCAAGCAAAAGATCAACAAGGAAATAAAGGCCTTAAATGACACACTGGACCAGATGGACATCACAGATGTTTTCAGAATATTCCATCCCAAAGCAATAGAATACACATTCTTCTATAGTGCACATGGAACATTCTCCAGAATAGATCACAATCTGGGTCACCAATCAGGTCTCAACCAGTACCAAAAGACTGGGTTCATTCCCTGCATATTTTCAGACCACAATGCTCTGAGGATAGAATTCAATCATGAGAGGAAATTTGGAAAGAATCCAAATATATGGAAGCTAAAGAGCATTCTTCTAAAGAATGAATGGGTCAACCAGGAAATTAAAGAAGAATTGAAAAAAATTCATGGAATCAAATGATAATGAAAACACAATGGTTTAAAATCTGTGGCACACAGCAAAGGCAGTCCTGAGAGGAAAAGATGTAGATACAAGCCTTTCTCAAGAAACAAGAAAGGTCTCAAACACACAACCTAACCCTACACCTAAAGGAGCTGGAGAAAGAACAACAAGGAAAGCCTAAACCCAGCAGGAAAAGAGAAATCATAAAGATCAGAGCAGAAATCAATGAAATCAAAACAAAAGAACAGTAGAACAAATCAATGAAAGTAGAAGCTGGTTCTTTGAACGAGTTAATAAGATTGATAAACCCCTGGCCAGATTTACCAAAAAGAAAAGAGAAAGGACCCAAATAAATAAAATCATAAAGGACAGAGGAGAGATCACAACCAACACCAAAGAAATACAAACAATTATAAGAACGTATCAGGAACAACTCTATGCCAACAAATTTGACAATCTGGAAGAAATGGAGGCATTCCTAGAGACATATAAACTACCACAACTGAACCAGGAAGAAATACAAAATGTGAACAGGCCCATAACTAGTAAGGAGATTGAAACAGTCATCAAAAATCTCCAAACAAATAAAAGCCCAGGGCCAGACAGCTTCTCGGGGGAATTCTACCAAACATTTAAAGAAGAATTAATACCTATTCTCCTGAAACTGTTTCAAAAAATTGAAATGGAAGGAAAACTTCCAAACTCATTTTATGAGGCCAGCATCACCTTGATCCCAAAACCAGACAAGGATCCCATCAAAAAAGATAATTACAGACCAATATCCTTGATGAACACAGATGCGAGGATTCTCACCAAAATACCATCCAATAGGATCCAACAAAATGATTATTCACCAAGACCAAGTAGGATTTATTCCAGGGCTGCAAGGTTGGTTCAACATCTGCAAATCAATCAATGTGATATAACACATTAATAAAAGAAAGAACAAGAACCATATGATACTCTCAGTAGATGCTGAAAAAACATTCGACAAAGTACAGCTTCCTTTCTTGATCAAAACTCTTCAAAGTGTAGGAATAGAGGGTACATACCTCAATGTCATCAAAACCATCTATGAAAAACTGCAAATATCATTCTCAATGGAGAAAAACTGAGTGCTTTTCCACTAAGGTCTGGAACACGGCAGGTATGTCCATTATCACCACTGCTATTCAACATAGTACTAGCAGTCCTAGCCTCAGCAATCAGACAACAAAAAGAAATTAAAGGCATCCAAATCGGCAAAGAAGAAGATAAACTATCACTCTTTGCAGATGATATGATACTTTATGTGGAAAACCCAAAATAATCCACTCCAAATCTGCTAGAACTTGTACAGGAATTCAGTAAAGTGTCAGGATATAAAAATCAATGCACAGAAATCAGTTGCATTTCTATACACCAACAAGAGAGAAGAAAGAGAAATTAAGACCAAAGAACTCCGACCACCCGTGAAATCAGCCTGAGATCAGAATTATACACGTCTGGATCTCTACAGGAGCAGAAGACGCCAGTGGCAGGTAAAGCAGACTGGGAACGTCCGACTGATATCGGAAGATAAACAAAAGGGGAAGGGAGACACCAGAGGTGACCGATCGGAAAGTAACACCCCAACACGAGAGTGCTCTGCGTCTGGGGACCAGCATTAACTTGGAGTCTGGTTGAAAGCACTCAAAAAACAAACAGCAAAGGATCGTGGGGGGTAATAGTGGGAACCTGGGCAGTTAGGGTCAGGGACCTAAGTCCCCGGACCCAGGACAGCCTCCCCTGGTGCGGAGCCAGAGAGAGTGTGGCGGAGAAATCAGGTCTCCGTCCCTGAGCCGCCAGTGCACGTGAAGGTCAGCGCGCCCGAGAACGAGTTGGGTCTGGCTCCCGTGAGGGGCTGGGAGCCTGGCCAGACGGCAATCCTGAAACGCCCGTGTCCCACACCCTCCCTTGGGATAGGTGCTCATAGGCGCTAGCCTGGAGCTCTGGCAGCTGGAAAAACCAGACATTCCCAGCCCGGGACAGCGGGAAAATCTCAGTGTGTGATCTCTGCTCGGAACCTCTCTGGCGGTCTGGAGCTGCCTAGACAGCCACCGCTGCCCTGGTTTTGGGTACAACGAGGAGCTCCTGCATTCCCAGGGACAGTGACTCAGAACCGACTCTGCCAGCAGCTTTTGCAAAACAGTCTGAGGCTTCTCTCTGAGAGGGAGGTTGGGGTGCTGTTTGCTCTCCTCTAAACCTCCAAAAACCATCAAAAGCTGTCAAGACTAGAGAAAGCAGATGAAAGAACATAAAAACCCCCAGAGAACAAAAGGCTGAAAAAAACAGTTTCCTGAAAAAAAAAAAAAAAAGAGCTCACCCCCTTGAGGGGAGCGGGAGGACCTAACTCAGGGAACATCATTGTCTGAAAACCCACATGGCAGGCCCCTCCCCCAGAAAACCAACCAGGAAGGAAGAAAAAAAAAAAAAAAAGACTACAAGAGAACAATCACCACTACTTCATAAATACAACTTTTATTTTTAACTCTTTACCAATATTCTGGTTCTTTTTTTTTTTATACATACAGAGAATTTTTTAACCTATTTACCATCACACTGAGATGTCCAGTACATCAAATTCTTTAATAACCTTCTAACCTGAACTTTTTGATACATACACCCATGTTTTTCTTTTGTTTTTCTATTTTTTTAATTCTTTTTTAATTTTAACTTAGTTTAGTCTAGTTTATTCTTTTTTAATTTTTATTTTCTACTATACATATAGAGTTAAACTTCAAGGTAATCCCCTTTCCCCAGTCAATGCTACCCCTATAGGCAAACCAGTTTCTAATCCCCCTGTAACTTAGGAAAGTTGAGTCCCTTAACAAAAACATCAAGATACCTTCAGGAAGAATCAAAATAACCTTCCTCACCCACACTGAGAATCTATAACCATTCTCCCAATTTTTCCTTCTGTCAGTGTTTCTGTGAATTTGTGTTTGTCCTGATAATATATAAACCTTATACTTGGGGTTCTTTCTGATGAGGTTCTTCCCTTTTTTTTTTTTTTTTTTTTTGCTTATATATACATATTTTTTTCTCTTGTCATGTACTTTCATCACTCTTTTTGTCTGTCTGTTTTTGTTTGTATACTCCACAAATCTAACCTTGTGGCCCATTTGGGCTGAGCCTTCTCTTTTATCTTCCCTTTTTTTCCTATCTCTCTCTCTCTCTTTTTTTCCTTTTTTCTTTCCCCTTTTTTTTTCTTTCTTCTTCTGTATTTCTTTTTCTTTTCGTTTTTCTCTCATTTGGGTGGGGAATCCTGATTGCACAGAAGCGTTCCAGGGTGCACATTGACAGCACCACAATCGATAAGTCCAGCTGCATCTTTTAGTCATCTCTTACCAAAATGACTAGGAGGAGGAATACCCAACAGAAGAAAAATACAGAGGATGGGCCTTCTGCAACAGAGCTAATGGCTATCGACATAGACAATATGTCAGAAAAGGAATTCAGACTAACAATTATCCAGGCAATAGCTAGGTTGGAGAAAGCCATGGATGACCAAACAGAATTGATTAGGGCAGAACTGAAAGCCACCAGGGATGATGTTCACAATGTTAGGGCAGAACTGAAAGCCACCAGGGATGATGTTCAAAATGCTCTCAATGAGTTCCAATCCAATCTAAATTCTCTAAAAGCTAGGGTAACTGAGACAGAAGATAGAATTAGTGATCTGGAGGACAAACAGATAGAGAGAAAGGATCAGGAGGAAGCCTGGAACAAACAGCTCAGAAGCCACAAAAACAGAATCAGGGAAATAAACGATGCCATGAAACGTTCCAACGTCAGAATTATTGGAATCCCTGAAGGGGAAGAAAAAGAAAGAAGTCTAGAAGATATAGTGGAAGAAGTTGTCTATGAAAATTTTCCCAATCTCACGAATGGAAACAACGTTCATGTACTAGAGGCAGAAAGATTTCCTCCCAAGATTTTAGATTCTCAAAAGTCCTCACGGCACCTTATCGTTAGAATGGGGAATTTTGTTTCAAGAGAGACCCTCTTAAAAGCAGCTAGGACAAAGAAGCTTCTTACATACAGAGGAAAGCCCATTAGAATAACGTCAGACGCTTCCTCAGAGACCTGGAAAGCCAGGAAGGGCTGGCAAAATATATTCAGAGTACTAAATGAGAAGAACATGCAACCAAGGATACTCTATCCAGCAAGACTGACATTTAAAATGGATGGAGAGATAAAGAGTTTCCAAGACCGGCAAGGCTTAAAAGACTATGCAACCACCAAGCTGACACTGCAGGAAATATTAAGGGGGGTCCTATAAGAGAGAAAAAATCCTAAGAATATCATTGAACAGAAATATAGAAACAATCTATAGACAGAAAGACTTCAAAGGCAACACGATGTCAATAAAAACCTATCTCTCAATAATCACTCTCAATGTGAATGGCCTAAATGCGCCCATAAAATGACACAGGGCTGCAGATTGGATAAAACGACAGGACCCATCCATATGTTGTCTACAAGAGACCCATTTTGAACCTAAGGATACACCCAGACTGAAAGTGAAGGGATGGAGAAGCATCTTTCATGCCAATGGGCCTCAAAAGAAGGCTGGAGTAGCGATTCTCATATCAGATAAATTAGATTTTAAACTAAAGACTGTAGTCAGAGATACAGAAGGACACTCCATAATTCTTAAAGGGACTATCCGCCAAGACGATCTAACAATTGTGAATATCTATGCCCCCAATATGGGAGCACCCAATTACATAAGAAAACTATTAATCAAGATAAAGAGTCATATTGATACGAATACAATAATAGTAGGAGATCTTAATATGCCTCTCTCAGAAATAGACAGGTCATCGAAGCAGAAAATTAATAAAGAAATAAGAGCATTGAATGAAACATTGGACCAGATGGACCTCATAGACATATACAGAACATTCCACCCTAAAACAACAGAATACTCATTCTTCTCAAGTGCACATGGAACCTTCTCCAGAATAGACCACATACTGGGTCACAAAGCAGGACTCAACCGATACCAAAAGACTGACATTATTCCCTGCATATTCTCCGATCACAATGCTTTGAAACTGGAGCTCAATCACAAGGAAAAGTTCAGAAGGAACTCAAACACCTGGAAGCTAAAGACCACCTTGCTTAAGAATGCTTGGATCAACCAGGAGATCAAAGACGAACTTAAATAATTCATGGAAACCAATGAGAATGAAGACACCTCGGTCCAAAACCTATGGGATACAGCAAAGGCGGTTCTAAGGGGGAAATACATAGCCATCCAACCCTCCCTCAAAAACATTGAAAAATCCAGAATACACCAGCTGTCTCTACACCTTAAAGAACTGGAGAATCAACAACAAATCAAACCAACTCCACATGCAAGAAGGGAAATAATCAAGATTAGAGCAGAGATCAATGAGGTAGAAACGAGAGATACAGTAGAACGTATCAATGAAACTAGAAGCTGGTTTTTTGAAAGAATCAATAAGATCAATAAACCATTGGCCACACTAATCCAAAAGAAAAGAGAGAAAGCCCAAATTAATAAAATTATGAATGAAAAAGGAGAGATCACAACTAACACCAAGGAAATAGAAACAATCATCAGAAATTATTACCAACAGTTATATGCCAATAAGCTAAGCAAAGTAGATGAAATGGATGCATTCCTGGAAAGCTACAAACTCCCAAAATTGAACCAGGAAGAAATTGACAACCTGAATAGACCGATATCTAGTAATGAGATTGAAGCAGTGATCAAAAACCTCCCAAAAAACAAGAGCCCAGGACCTGACGGATTCCCTGGGGAATTCTACCAAACTTTCAAAGAAGAAATAACACCAATTCTCCTGAAGCTGTTCCAAAAAATTGAAGCAGAAGGAAAACTTCCAGACTCTTTTTATGAAGCCAGCATTACCCTGATCCCCAAACCAGGCAAAGACCCTACCATAAAGGAGAATTTCAGACCAATATCGCTGATGAATATGGATGCAAAGATTCTCAACAAGATCCTAGCAAACAGGATCCAGCAGCACATTAAAAAGATTATCCACCATGACCAGGTGGGATTCATCCCTGGGTTGCAAGGTTGGTTCAACATTCGCAAATCAATCAGTGTGATAGAACACATCAATAAGAGAAGAGAGAAGAACCACATGGTCCTCTCAATTGATGCAGAAAAAGCATTTGACAAAATCCAGCATCCGTTCCTGATGAAAACGCTTCAAAGTATAGGGATAGAGGGAACATTCCTGAACTTCATAAAATCTATCTATGAAAGACCCACAGCAAATATCATCTTCAATGGGAAAAAGCTTGCAGCCTTCCCGTTGAGATCAGGAACACGACAAGGATGCCCACTCTCACCACTCTTGTTCAACATAGTATTAGAAGTTCTAGCAATGGCAATCAGACAACAAAGAGAAATAAAAGGTATCTAAATTGGCAAGGAAGAAGTCAAACTCTCTCTCTTCGCAGATGAGATGATTCTTTATATGGAAAACCCCAAAGACTCCACCCCCAAACTACTAGAACTCATACAGCAATTCAGTAACGTGGCAGGATACAAAGTCAATGTACAGAAATCAGTGGCTTTCTTATACACCAACAATGAAAATACAGAAAGGGAAATTAGAGAATCGATTCCATTTACTATAGCACCAAGAACCATAAGATACCTGGGCATAAACCTAACCAAAGAAGTAAAGGACCTGTACTCGAGGAACTACAGAACACTCATGAAAGAAATTGAAGAAGACACAAAAAGATGGAAGACTGTTCCATGCTCTTGGATTGGAAGAATAAACATTGTTAAAATGTCTATACTGCCTAGAGCAATCTATACTTTTAATGCCATTCCGATCAAAATTCCACCGATATTTTTCAAAGAGCTGGAGCAAATAATCCTAAAATTTGTATGGAGCCAGAAGAGACCCCGAATTGCTAAGGAAATGTTGAAAAACAAAAACAAAACTGGCGGCATCACGTTACCCGATTTCAAGCTTTACTACAAAGCTGTGATCACCAAGACAGCGTGGTACTGGCATAAAAACAGACACATAGACCAGTGGAACAGAGTGGAGAGCCCAGATATGGACCCTCAACTCTATGGTCAAATAATCTTCGACAAAACAGGAAAAAATATTCAATGGAAAAAAGACAGTCTCTTCAATAAATGGTGCTGGGAAAACTGGACAGCGATATGTAGAAGAATGAAACTCGACCATTCTCTTACACCGTACACAAAGATAAACTCGAAATGGATAAAAGACCTCAACGTGAGACAGGAATCTATCAGAATCCTAGAGGAGAACATAGGCAGTAACCTCTTCGATATCAGCCACAGCAAATTTTTTCAAGATATGTCTCCAAAGGCCAAGGAAACAAAAGCAAAAATGAACTTTTGGGACTTCATCAAGATCAAAAGCTTCTGCACAGCAAAGGAAACAGTCAACAAAACAAAGAGGCAACCCACGGAATGGGAGAAGATATTTGCAAATGACAGTACAGACAAAAGGTTGATATCCAGGATCTATAAAGAACTCCTCAAACTCAACACACACAAAACAGATAATCATATCAAAAAATGGGCAGAATATATGAACAGACACTTCTCCAATGAAGACATACAAATGGCTATCAGACACATGAAAAAATGTTCATCATCACTAGCCATCAGGGAGATTCAAATTAAAACAACATTGAGATACCACCTAACACCAGTTAGAATGGCCAAAATTAGCAAGACTGGAAACAACGTGTGTTGGAGAGGATGTGGAGAAAGGGGAACCCTCTTACACTGTTGGTGGGAATGCAAGTTAGTGCAACCACTTTGGAGAACAGTGTGGAGATTCCTGAAGAAATTAAAAATAGAGTTTCCCTATGACCCTGCAATTGCACTGCTGGATATTTACCCCAAAGATACAGATGTAGTGAAAAGAAGGGCCATTTGTACCCCAATGTTTATTGCAGCAATGGCTATGGTCGCCAAACTGTGGAAAGAACCAAGATGCCCTTCAACGGATGAATGGATAAGGAAGATGTGGTCCATATACACAATGGAGTATTATGCCTCCATCAGAAAGGACGAATACCCAACTTTTGTAGCAACATGGATGAGACTGGAAGAAATTATGCTGAGCGAAATAAGTCAAGCAGAGAGAGTCAAGTATCATATGGTCTCACTTATTTGTGGAGCATAACAAATAACATGGAGGACATGGGGAGATGGAGAGGAGAGGGAGTTGAGGGAAACTGGAAGGGGAGATGAGCCATGAGAGACTATGGACTCTGAAAAGCAACCAGAGGGTTATGAAGGGGCGGCGGGGGGGGGGGGGGGGGTGGGAGGTTGAGGAACCAGGTGGTGGGTAATAGGGAGGGCACGTACTGCATGGAGCACTGGGTGTGATGCCAAAACAATGAACACTGTTATGCTGTAAATAAACAAATAAAAATAAATATAAAAAAAAAGAAAGAGAAATTAAGGAGTCAATCCCATTTACAATTGCACCCAAAACCATAAGATACCTAGAAATAAACCTAGCCAACAAAGCAAAGAATTGTATTCAGAAAACTATAAAGTATTCATGAAAGAAATTGAGGAATGCACAAGCAAATGGAAAAATGTTCCATGCTCATGGATTGGAAGAACAAATATTGTGCAAATGTCCATGCTACTTAAAGCAATCTACATGTTTAATGCAATCCCTATCAAAATACCATCCATTTTTTCAAAGAAATGGAACAAATAATCCTAAAATTTATGTGGAACAAGAAAAGACCTCAAATAGCCAAAGGAATATTGAAAAAGAAAGCCAAAGTTGGTGGTATCACAATTCCAGACTTCAAGCTCTATTACAAAGCTGTCATCATCGAGGCAGTATGATACTGGCACAAAAACAGACACAGAGATCAGTGGAACAGAACAGAGAGCCCAGAAATAGACCCTCAACTCTATGGTCAACTAATCTTCCACAAAGCAGGAAAAAATGTCTAATGGAAAAAAGTCTCTTCAACAAACGATGTTGGGAAAATTGGACAGCCACATGCAGAAGAATGAAACTGGACCATTTCCTTACACCACACACAAAAATAGACTCAAAATGACTGCAAGACCTCAATGTGAGAAAGAAATCCATCCAAATCCTTGAGGAGAACACAGGCAGCAACCTCTTCGACCTCAGCTGCTGTAACTTCTTCCTAGGAACATCACCAAAGGGAGGGGAAGCAAGGGCAAAAATGAACTATTGTGACTTCATCAAGATCAAAAGCTTTTGTACAGCAAAGGAAACAGTTGACAAAACCAAAAGACAACTGACAAAATGGGAGAAGATATTTGCAAATGACATATCAGATAAAGGGCTAGTATCCAAAAACTATAAAGAGCTTAGTAAACTCAACAACCAAAGACCAAAGAATCCAATCAAGAAATAGGCAGAGGACATGAACAGACATTTATGCAAAGACGAATCCAGATTGCCAACAGACACATGGAAAAGTGCTCCGCATCACTGGGTATCAGGGAAATACAAATCAAAACCACAATGAGATACCACCTCACACCAGTCAGAACGGCTAAAATTAACAAGTAAGGAAATAACAGATGCTGGCGAGGATGAGGAGAAAGGGGAACCCTCCTACACTGTTGGTGGGAATGCAATTTGGTGCAAACATTCTGAAAAACAACATGGAGTTTCCTCAAAAAGTTGAAAATAGAGCTACCCTACTACCCAGCAAACGCACTACTGGGTATTTACCCTAAAGACACAAATGCAGTGATCCGAAGGGGTACATGCACCCGAATGTTTATAGCAGCAACGTCCACAATAACCAAACTATGGAAAGAACCTAGATGTCCATCAACAGATGAATGGATAAAGAAGAGTGGTATATATACACAATGGAATACTATGCAGCCATCAAAAGAAATGAAATCTTGCCATTCGCAACGAAGTGGATGGAACTAGAGGGTATTATGCTTAGCAAAATAAGTCATTCAGAGAAAGACAATTATCATAGAATCTCCCTGATATGAGGAAGTTGAGTGGAGGCTTTGGTGGGTAGGAAGGGAATAAATGAAGCAAGATGGGATTGGGAGGGAGACAAACCATAAAAGACTCTTAATCTCACAAAACAAACTGAGCTTTGCTGGGGGAGGGGAGTACGGAAAGGGTGGTTGGGTTATTGACATTGGGAAGGTCTGTGCTATGGTGAGAGGTGTGAAGTGTAACCTGGCGATTCATAGACCTGTTCCCCTGAGGCTAATAATGCATTATATGTTAATAAAAATTTAAAAATTAAAATAAAATAAAATAATTGATTCCCCACAAAAAACCCAGCATTATTCATAATAGGAAATATAGGGAACAACCTAAATGTTTATCAACTTATGAATGGATATATGAAACGTAGTGCATTTATATTATAGAATATTATTCAGCCATCTCAAGTAGGCAAATCACAGAAAGTGAATTAGCAGCTGGCTAAGAGTCAGCAAGAATTGGAAGATGATAGCCAGTGTTGGGGGTTCTTTTTATAATGATTTATGGTAAATTGATTGTGGTGATGTTTGCACAACTGTGAATAGACTAAAAACCAATGAATTCTATGATTTAAATGGAAGAACGGAAATTATATCTTTATTAATAAAGCTGTTATAAAAATCATTTTTAAGTGAGTGCTATAGAGTGAAATGAATTCTAAGACATGGGAAATAAGTAGTAATACATAGGCATTTGAAAATTAAAAGACTCCCTAGAGGAAAGGATAACTAAGTGGAAACATGATAATTAGGTTGGAATAGAAAGGTGAAAATAGGACATGGCTAGTTTTTTTTAAAGGAAGGCAAGAAAAAGGAGAAAAAATATTCTGGGGAGAGAAAACAGCAGGTTCTTGGACTCAGGAGTAATAAGTTTGTAAGGCAAAGGAAATTGATGAAACCCAGTATCTGTATGCTAGGGAGGGATGGGTCAAAGTAAGAAAAGTGATAAATGAAGCTGGAGAAGATAATGGGCGGCCTTATAATTTCAATTAAGATATTTGAATTTTTCACAGATTTATTGAGATATAACTAAAAATTCTATTAATGGTTGAACTTATCAAATATATCTAATCCAATATTCACTGTTGGTGAGAATGTAAAATGCACAGCCAGGAAAATAGCCAGGAAGTTCCTCAAATTGTGGAAGTTACCATTTGACCCTAAGCATCTGACATCTAATCAAACACTGGCTTTTTTTTTTTTTTTTTTTTTCATTTTTTCCCATTAAGGACTAACTGACATGCAATATTATACAAGTTTCAGGTGTACAACACAGTGATTCAACATTTGTGTACACCACAAAGTGATCACAATAAATCTAGTTACTCTCTGTTTTTATACAAAATTAATAAAATATTGACTATATTCCCAATGACGTACATTACACCCTCATGACATATTTTATAACTGGCAGTTTGTACTTCTTGACTGTCTTTACCTATTTTGCCCCTATCCCCATCTTTCATTTTGGGCAACTACTAATCTGTTCTTTGTATCAATAAGTCTATTTTTTTTGTTTGGTTTTTTAGATTCTACATATAAATGAAAACAGATTAAATTTGTATTTCTATCTCTGACTAATTTCACTTAGCATAATACCCTCAACTTTCATCCATGATATCACAAATACCAAAATTTTATTTTTTTCATGTCTGAGTAGTAGTCTATCATATGTCTATGCATGTGTATTCACATGCACATACAAGCACACACATACCCCATATCACCATGCATTCATCCATCTATGGACATTTAAGTTGCTTCCCTATCCTGGCTATTGTAAATAATGCTGCAATTAGCACAGCAATACACATATCTTTTTTTTTTAAGATTTTATTTATCCATTTGACAGAGAGGCAGGCAGAAAGAGAGGAAGGGAAGCAGGCTCCCCCCTGAGCAGAGAGCCTGACATGGGGCTCAATCTCAGGACCCTGGGATCACGACCTGGGCCGAAGGCAGAGGTTTTAACCCACTGAGCCACCCAGGTGCCCCAGCAATACACATATCTTTTTGAAATATTATTCTCGTTTCCATTGGAAAGATGCCCGGTAGTGAAATTGCTAGATCATATGGTAGTTCTATTTCAAATTATTTGAGGAACCTCCATACTGTTTTTCATGGTGACTAAACCAACTCATATTCCCACTACAGTGCACAAGAGTTCCCTTTTTCCACATCCTTGCCAACAGTTATTTCTTGTTTTTCTGAAAATATCCATTCTGATAGATGTAAGCTGATATCTCTTGATTTTGATTTGCATTTCCATGAAGATTAGTGATGTTGAATATCTTTCCATGTTCCTGTTGGCCATCTATATGTCTTCTTTGGAAAAAAAAATCTCTTCAGATCCTGTTCATTTTTTAACTGGATTGTTTGGTTTGGTTTGGTTTGGTTTTAGGTTTTTGTTGTTGTTGTTGTTGTTGACTTGTAGGAGTTCTTTATATATTTTGGATAATAGCACCTTATCAGATATACTATTTGAAACTAACTTCTCTCATACCATAGGTTGTTTTATCACTTTCTTCATAGTTTTCTTAACTTTTCAGAAGATTTTTATTTAGTTTGATGTAGTCCCATTTGGTTATTTTTTATTTTGTTTCCTTTGCCTTTGGAGTCTGATAAAAAATAAAAATAAAAAACATTGTTAAGACCAATGACAAGGAGTTTATAGTCTATGGTTTCAGGTCTTATTTTCAAATCTTTAATCCATTTGCATAAATTTTGGGTAAGGTAAAAGAGGTGGTATGGTTTTATTCTTTTACAGTAGCTGTCCAGTTTTCCCAACATTTATTGAAGAGATTGTCTTTTCCTCATGGTATATTTTTGCCTTTTGTTTTAAATTAATTCACCATACATGCATGGATTTATTTCTGGACTCTTTGTTCTGTTCCATTGATCTATATGTCTGTTTTTTTGCTTTTGTTTTTGGGTGTTTTGTTTTGTTTATTGTTTTTGTTTTTTGTCTTTTGTTTTTTTCCAATAACACTAATAAAACACTGGTTTAAAGATTATGCCTTTGTAATATTTTTGAAATTAGGCCATGTGATATCTCTACTTTCTTCCTTCTCATAATTGTTTTGACTACTCAGGGTCTTCTCTGGTTCTATATAAATTTTAGAATAAATTGTTCTAGTTCTTTTAAAATCACCATTAGAATTTTTATAGGGATTGCTTTGAATCTTTACATTGCTTTGCATAGGATTAGCCTTTTTTTAATGTTGAACATTTCATTCAATAATATAATTTCTAAGTAGATTATAAATAATCACTTACTAAAGAGGGCAACTTTTTAAAAGTTTTCATTTAAATTCCAGTTAGTTAACAATGAGTGTAGTATTAGTTTTATGCATACAATGTATGATCAACACTTCATAGATCACCTGGTACTCATCACAGCAAGCACACTCCTTGATACCCATCACCTGTTTGACCCCTCCTCCCACCCACCTCTCATGGTAATCATTGTTTGATCTCTATAGTTAAGAGTCTCTTTGTTGGTTTGCCTCTCTTTTTTTTCCCCTTTTGCTTTTTTGCTTCTTAAATTCCACATATGAGTGAATGGTGTTTGTCTTTCTCTGACTGAATTACTTTGCTTAGCATAATACTCTCTAGAACCATCCATGTCATTGCAAGAAGCAACATTTCTTTCATTTTTTATGACTGAGTAATATTTCATCATACATACCACATCTTTATCCATTCATCAGTTCAATAGACACTTGGGCTATTTCTATAATTTGACTATTATAGATATGCTGTTATAAAAATTAGGGTTCATGAATTCCTTTTAATTAGTATTTTTTATATTCCTTGGGTAAATACCTAGTAGTGCAATTATTGGGTCATAGAGTGGTTCTATTTTTAGCTTTTTGAGTAACCTCCATTCTGTTTTCCAGAGTGGCTACACCAGTTTGCATTCCCACCAAGAGTGTAAGAGGGTTCCTTTTTCTTCACATCCTTGCCAATACCTGTTATTTATGTTGTCGATTTTAGCCATTCTAGCAGGTGTGAAGTGATATTGTAATTTTGATTTGTATTTCCCTGATGATAAGTGATATTAGGCATTTTTCATGTGTCTGTTAGCCATTTGTTGGTCTTCTTTGAAAAAATATCTATTTATATCTTCTGCCCATTTTTTTAACCTGAATTATTTATTTGATGGGTAGCATGGACATTTTAACAATATTAATTCTTCCAATCCATGAGCACAAAATGTCTTTTCATTTACTTCTATCTTCTTCAGTTACATTTTTATTTTGTACTTTCATATTTTTAGTATATTTAATATATATGAAATATATATGAAATAAATATATGAGATATATTTCATATACATATATGAAAAAAATCTATAATTTTCAGTGTGCTGGTCTTTCATCTCCTGAGTTAAGTTTATTCTTGGAAATTTTATTCTTTTTGATGAGATCATAAATGAATATTTTTTTCTTGATTTGCTCATTATTAGTGTACAGAAATGCAACAGATTTCTGTATGTTAAGTTTGTATCCCGAAACTTCACTGAATTCATCAGTTCTAACAAATTTTTAGGAGACTTTTCTATATAGTATGATGTCATTTTCCAATAATGACAGTTTTACTGCTTCCTTTCTAATTTGTATGCTTTTTTACTTACTTTTCTTTCCTGATGGCTCTGGCTAATACATTTAGGACTTGGTTGAATAAAAGTAGGGAGAGTGGGCATCCTTATCTTGTTCCTGATCTTAGAGGAAAAGCTTTTATCTTTTTACCATTGAGTTGGTTATTAGCTGCGGGTTGGTCATGTATGACCTTCATTATGTTGAGGCACATTCCCTATACACGTAGTTTGTTGAAAGTTTTTATCATAAATGGATGTTAAATTTTTTTTTTGTCAAATGGTTTTTCTGTATTTTGTGAGATGATCATATGATTTTTACCTTTCATTCTGTTAATATGGTGTATTAAACTTATTGACTTGCAGATGTTGAGCCATCCTTGCATCTCTGGAATAAATCCCACTTGATCGTAGTGTATGATCCTTTTAATGTATTGCTCAATTTAGTTTGATAATCTTTTGTTGAGGATTTTTGTATTTGTGTTCATCAGGAATACTGGCCTATAATTTTTGTTGCTGCTCTTGTGTTTGCCTATTTTGACATCAGGGTATTGCTGGCCTCTTGAAATGAGTTTTTAAGTGTTCCTTCCTTTCAGTTTTTTTAGAAGAGTGTCAGAAGGATGGGCCCTAAATCTTCTTTGAATTTTAGGAGAATTCACCAATCTGGTACTGAACTTTTGCTTGCAAGGAAGTTTTTAGTTGCTGTTCAACCTTCTAACTAGCAATTGGTCTATTAAAATTTTCTGTTTCTTCATGATTCAGTCCTGGGAGGTTGTGTATTTCTAGGAATTTATCTATTTTTCCTAGGTTGTCCAATTTGTTGGCATATAATTGTTCATAATAGTCTCATGATTCTTAGTATCAGTTGTAACTTCTGTTTCATTTCTGATTTTACGTACGTGAGACCTTTCTTGGTGACATTAGCCAAGGGTTTCTCAAGCTCAATTATCTTTTTAAAAAATAGTTCTTAGTTTCATTGATCTTTTCTATTGTCTTTTTGGTCTCTATTTCATTTATTTCTGTTTTGATTTTTATTATTCCTTTCCTTCTGGTAACTTTGGGCTTTGTTTTTCCTTTTCCAGTTCCTTTAGTTGTAAAGTTAAAATGTTAATTTGAGATTTTTCTTGTTTCTTGAGGTGGGCCTGTATTGCTATAAACTTTCTTCTAAGAAATAAGAACTAAGCTTTTGTTCCATCATAATTTTGTATGTTGTATTTCTGTTTTCATCTCTCTCTAGGTTTTTTTTTTAATTTCTGCTTTAATTTCTTTGATGACCCAGTATTTTGTTCAGTAAAACTCCATAGTAGTTTTCCCAGCTTTCTTTCTGTAATTTATTTCTAGTTTCTCACTGCAAAGAGGCTCAATAAGATTTCAATCTTCTTGAATTTATTGGGATTTGTTTTGTAGCCTAACATGTGATCTATCCTGGGATATGTTCCATGCGTATTTGAGAAGAATGTGTATTCTGCTGCTTCTGGATAGAATGTTCTATATATAGCTATGAAGTCTATCTGGTCCAACATGTTGGTTAAGGCCAATTGCTCCTTATTGATTTTCTCTCTGGATGATCTACCCATTGGTGTAAATGAGGTGTTAAAGTCCTCTACTATTATTGTATTGCTGTCAATTTCTCCCCTCATGTCTCTTAATATTTGCTTCATATATTTTAGTATTCCTACATTGGGTGCATATATAGTTGTAAATGTTGTATCTTCTTGCTGGGTTGACTCCTTTAACATTATGTAGTACTCCTCTTTGTCTTTTATTACAGTCCTTGTTTCAAAGCCTATTTTTGTCTCATACAAGTGTAGCTATACTACCTTTCTTTTTGTTTCCATTTGCATGGAATATCTGTTCCTATCTCTTCACTTTCAGTCTGTTTGCATCCTTTCTTCCGAAGTAAGTCTCTTATACACAGTAATATGTGTCTTGTTTTTTTTTTTTTTATCCATTCAGCCATTCTAAGTCTGAGGAATTCAGTCCATTTACATTTATATTACTTATTGATATGTATGTTTTTATTACCATTTTGTTGATTATTCTCTAACAGTTTTTGTGCTCCCATCTGTTCTTTTCTTCTTCTTTCTATTGTTGTGGTTTGATGACTTTTCTTTATTAATATTACATTTAGATTCCTTTCTCATGTTCTTTTGTATATTCAGTGTGATTTTTTGCTTTGTGGTTTTCATGAGGTTCACATATACTATCCCAAGTATATAACAGTCTATTTTAAATTGGTGAGATGGTATACTTAAATTTGAACACATACCAAACTCTACATTTTGGCTCCCCATCATGTTGTGTTTTTGATGTCACATTTTACATATTTTTATGTTATGTATCCCTTAATTAACTATTGTAGTTTTTTGTTAATTTTACTACTTTTGCCTTTTTTTCACTGTTTGTGTCTTTTAAGCTTCATAGAAGATTCATAAGTGATTAATCCAATACCTTTACTATATATTTACCTTTCCCAGTGAGATGTTTATTTTCATATGTTTTCTTATAATTATTAAGTGACTTTTTTTCAGTTTGAAGAAGTCCCTTTAGCATTTCTTGTGCGGTTAGTTTAATAGAGGTGAACTCTTAGCTTTTGCTTATATGAAAAACTTTATTTCTCTTTCAGTTCTAAATAATAGCTGGGTATTCTTAGTTGGAAGATTTTTTTGCTTTTCAGCAGTTTGAGTATGTCATGTCTTTCTCTTCAGGCTTGCAAAGTTTCTGCTAAAAAATCTGCTAATAGCCTTACAGAGTTTCCCTTGCATATAACAAGTTTTTGTCTTGCTGCTTTTAAGATTCCCTCTTATTTTTTTAACTTTGACTTTTAACTTTTCTTTTAATTTTTAATTACAACATGTCTTTGTGTGGGTCTCTTGGGTTCATCTTATTTGGGACTTTCTGGTTTTCCTGGATCTGGATGTCTGTTTCTTTTCCTTGGTTAGGAAAAACTTCAGCCAATACTTCTTTAAATAATTTTTCTTCTTTCTCTCTCTGTTCTCCTTCTGGGACCCCTATAAGGTGAATGTTATTCTGCTTAATGTTGCCCATAAGTACCTTCAGTTATCCTTACTTAGAATTCTTTTTTTTTTTTTAATTTTTTTTTTTTAATCTGAATGAGTTCCTTTGCTTTTTCTTCCAACTCACTGAACCATTCTTCTACTTCACCCAGTCTGTTGTGGAAATTCTTTCATGTATTTTTCAGTTCAGTTACTGTACTATTCAGCTCTCAGACTGTTGTTTAGTGCTTTATTTTTCTAGCTCTTTGTTGAAGTTCTCACTGTGTTTTCTCATCTTCTGAGATCACCGGCTATCTTTACAGCTATTACCTTGAATATTTTATCAGCTAGATTACTTATCTCTGTATTATTATTATCTTTTTCTAAGGATTTTGTCTTATTCTTTCATTTGGAATATACTTCTGTTTTTTTTTTTTTCTTCCTTTTTGTACTCCCTGTGTGTTTTTCTATGTACTCGGTGAATGGGTACCTCTCTGGCTTGAAGGAATGGACTTGCATAAGTGATAAAACTTCATGTTCAAACTTGCACTAGATCTTGTCTCTTGATCCTTTGTGATTATCTAAACTATCTAATTTATTATTAATATGTCTCTGTTGCTGAGGTTGTGCCAAGACCTGTCTGTATTCCAAGAAATGGGACATCATTTAATATCTAATTTCAGGGTGATTAGAAGCTAGACCTTCAGGAAGCAGCTTTTAAAGTACACAGATACATACGGTCCTGTCGCACCACAGTTAAAAACCCTGCTGGCCTCTAGTCCAAGAGATCTGGAGATTTCCCTGGTCAATAGTTGCAAAACACAGACAATAGCGTAAGTTCATTTCTGGAGTTTCATCAAGCATTAGCAAAGCCAAGGGGTTATGCAAGATTGATGTCTTCATGCTTACATTATCCAGGAGCACCTCTCTAACCTATATATGTGTGGGAAACCTGATGTCTCTTCCTTGGGCTGAAGCTCCTTGCTAAGAAAATAGGCCTTTTCCATAGGATGACTGGGGTTATGTTTCAGTCTGCTTTCTGTGCAGTGTCCTGAAGATGGTGAGCTTCCAAGAACCCTTTCCAATTGCTACATTACCATGTAACTCAGGTAGCCAGCTCCCATGGCCACCAGATCCAGGGGATCAAAGGGCAACCATGTGTGGACTTCACATGCCCATTGACTTTGGCTAAGTTAGCTGGAGAATGTAGGGGCAAGGGACACTTTCTGGTTTCAAAAAGGCAGCAGGAAAATGTCTTGACTGCTCACTCCCACAGGATCAGAAATGCAGTATAAGTGTTTTATCTGTTTACATGACCCAGCCTTAGGCTGGGAGCATGAGAATGCCATGACCACTCATGCTTGCCAACCCCAGCCAAGGAACACAGGAGTTTCTCAAACACCTGCAGTCACTGACTTTAGCGAGGAAGCAAGAGAATGTCACAATTGTTCATGCTTACCTTTCCCAGCCAGGAATGGGGGAGTTTTGCAATCACTTGTGGTCTTCAGCTTTATTTAGTATGGCAGAGGATTAGAGCCACTCCTGCTTTCTCCTTACTGCTTTAGCAAGATGACAGGAGGGTGATATATGGGAGATCACATACCTGTCTAGTGGGGTGAGAGTGCAAAAATGGCATCTGCCAGCACCTCCAATTCCAGGGATTTTTAACTGGCTTCTGCCCCTCCAGAAGATTAATAAATGAATCATTTAGATTAGTAAATGAATCCCCTTGACATTTAATCTAGGCACTTTTCCAATTGCTATTTTTATGCTGTGTCTTGGGGTGAATGAGATTACATGGGAGCCCTTTAAAGGGGAATCCCAGTTTCTTACAGAATTTTTCTTTCCTTGGACATCAGCCCCATTGAATTTCTAAGGTGGGTATTTTTGGGACTTATCTCTCTGGTATAGGTTTTAGGGTTTGAGATGCCTGACCTAGGACAACACTCTCTTACTCCTACAGGAGAAGTGCCAGAGTAGTAAACTCCCTCCTTATTTTGTGTTCACATGGAGAATGTGGGTTTTTGTTTGTTTGATTTTTTGTTTTTTGTTTTGTTTTTTGTGAGACTGTGTTTCCACCTCTCCTACCTATCTCAGTATGGTCTTTTTATCCTTTGTTGTGGAGAAGTATTTCATCTAATTTTCAGGTATTTTTTAGAAGAAAACAATCAATTTGTAACTGTAAATTTGGTGTGTCTGTGGGAGGAGATGAGTCCAGAATCTTCCTAACCTGCCATTTTGCAGAAGTCCCTCACACTGAGTAGTTTTAAAAAGAAGTTATATATAACCCTCAGGAAGAAAACTATAAGAAAATTTCCTTTTTTATTTTCTATCTATAACTGAGTTTGGTATTGATGTATTAAAATGAGAACAAAGTATTTTCTTATATACCTACTACTTAAAACTCTTAACATTTCCATGATACATACCTTCCTAGTCCACAGAAAGACATCTAACCTACTCAAAACTCCATGTAGTTTTCTCAATTTATTTGAGCATCTAAAGCATAAGGGTTAAGGTAGCATTGGAACTTGGAAAGTCAGTTATCAGGTTTTTATTTTTTATCTTTGACATTTGTTTATCAGCAAAATTAAAAATAAAAATGTCTATCTTTAAATTTGTTTGAATTTGAGAATATATTTTAAATACTGGTTCACTGGCTATTAAATGATAAGCACATGATAAAAAGTCGTCATCATTAAGAATGATACAAGTGTAGCAGGGCAATATTCCAAGATGGAGGCTTTATTTATTTACTTCTTCACAGCAAAAGGACAAGAAACATCCTTTTATTTTTACAAGCTAAGGTTTTTAATTTCAAAATCCTTAATCTTAAATTATTTAAAGATTAAAATTTATGTTGTAAGTAAGTTAGGAAACTAAACAGGTCAGAATTAATTTTAGGGGGGTACCTTCAGAAAAGTTAAAGAGTAAGAAATAAAACAAAAGTTTAAATGCTGATGATTCCCTAGAAAGAACCTTGTCTCCCATGTATAAATCCTGTGGTGAGGATGGGAACTGCTGATAAATTTTAGTTTGGCAACTTAAGAGCAGATGAGAGCCTAAACCACCTTTTGTAGATAGGGCTCAGAAAAAATCAAGAAACAAAGTCTTCCCCTTTCTAGCCTGATGTGAAAGAATTAGAAATATCTGCATGGGTTCGCTATGCAATTAGTTCTGAGATAACTTAATAAAATTCCTGTTTGTACCTATCATGGATCAGGCAGCCACAAAATGTTTGCTTCTGTAGCCAGCAGCAGACAAAATGGCACCTCAATCTAATAAACCTGGAAGGCTATTAAGTCAAGATGAAGCAATATGTCAAAATGAACCAAAAGTGCTTGTGGACCTACTGCCCATAAGCAGAAGTGAATGAGGACTTCATAGTACAAACCATCATAAATGCATGACCATGACCTTTTTAGGTATATCTTGCCTCTCAAGCCTCAGTGTTGGTCTTAAGTCCATAAGAGAAACAATCCTATGAATGGAAGACCAGTTTGTTAAGTTTAGTACTTGGTGCCTGGTAGAATGGAGGCTCAAAAATTAAAATGAAGTTTAATCACAGAAAAAAAAGTCACAATCCTCATACAAGAGCTATAGGCTAAGAATTGTAGCCTTTAAACCAACAAAGATCATTACTATTTACTGAATACTTACAATGTGGCAAGTATTATATTAGATGCTTTACATAGATTACCTCAATTTTACTAAGAATATGGCATACTCTACAAATGTTCCTCTTGAACAAATTTTTTTTTTTTTAAAGATTTTATTTATTTATTTGTCAGAGAGAGAGAGAGGGAGAGAGGGAGCACAGGCAGACAGAGTGGCAGGCAGAGGGAGAAGCAGGCTCCCTGCTGAGCAAGGAGCCCGATGTGGGACTCGATCCCAGGACGGTGGGATCTTGACCTGAGCCGAAGGCAGCTGCCCAACCAACTGAGCCACCCAGGCGTCCCTTGAACAAATTTTTTTAATGACAGACTTATTTCACTCTGGTGATAAAAATTGGTATTGGTATAGCCTCGTATAGTTGCTTAACACTATACACCTTAGATAAATATTGAATTGTTCTTATATTTGATAGTTTTAGATCTAGCAATTTGAAGTAAACATTCAAACCATAATTATCTTAATAGTAGTGTTCGCTGTCTTTTAAAGCCACTTTCCATTAACAAGACCTTTATGATTTCCCAACACTGTTGGCAACAATTTTATTTCTATCAAACAAAAGATAATTAGAGGTATTCACTGTAAAATAAGTACTAGTATGAAAGGCTTTATCTTGTCTTCGGCCTATCCTTAGCCTTCAAAAGAATTAATTGGCCCCAGAGGCTTAGATGATTTTTAAATTTTTGAAGAGGGAATTAGATAAGGGAGGACGGGTGTTAAAATTTATCATTCCTTCTTTTCCTAAGGCACCCCCTCAAAAGCTACTGAGAATGGGAAATGTGTGCTTGAGGCCTTGCCCAGGAAGAACTAGCAGGAACCAGACCACAGTTAGCTGTGACCTTTACAGTATTTCTAAAAAGTGAATTCAGCCTACAGACTTGCCAAAAGGTATAAATAAGCTTTACAGTTTTGACCTTAGCTAACTGAGGAGCAACCAGATAAGCTGACATCCAAGAAAATTTGCTTTTATTTTTAAAACATTTCTTTCATGCTTATAAAATCTAATGGTAGAATGAGTGAGAGTAGGGATGGGGCAGCAGAAAGGCTGGCTGGGTAAGTGAAGGGTGGTTTATTTTCTCTCAATAAGCTGATGAAACCATAATGGAAAAATCACATAAAGAGAAAAGAATATCAGTTGTTTATATCAATGTAACCATTGTGTACCCTTTCTTTCCCTCTGAGCATGCACATGTGTGTGTGTATGTTTAAATCCTTGCATTAAAGTTAAGATTACAAAAAAAAAATGTTAAACCCCTCCAATATGAAAACAATCCCTGGGTATTTTTCTTGACCCTGTAAAAGTAAAAAAGCATGAAATAGTTTGCCAAGAGGAACAGATGTTTCTGTTGTATATTTCTTACTCCCTGGGCATGTTTGAGAATTCTAAATATAAACGTTCAAACAGACAGGGTGCAAACACACAGGAAGTTTGGGGGAGTGTGAGAATTCGTTTAGGCGATTCAATCTGATTCACAACTTTGCACATGAATCAGAAATCAGGAAAATTGGGGAAAAGATCATTTAGACATATTAACATGTGTATGGCATAGATCTTAAAATGAAAGCAAATCTAGAAAGGTAGCCAATCTCATGATTAACTTACACTACATAAAGAATAAATAGAAATAAGTTTTGAAGACATATGCATACTAAATTAATTTTACATGATCTTCTCGGTGCTCTTATATGACAGATTGAATGGGGTCACATAGGTAAATTCCCAAATTTCACTCACATTTAGTATATTTTTATATATTAAGTTAGACAATGAAAATCTGTCAGTAGAAATGTTGGTAAGGTCAGGATGAATATTCTACAACACATTACTTGGTCCATAGTCATCTAATATAGGATAATAATCTAAGCTTGCTGATCCAGATGCTGTAAACAAATTAAGCTCTGATCCTCTAACGGATGGTAACTACAGTTTTCATTTCCATATTTAGGATCTTCCCAACATATAAAATGAATAATAAAAAGTCTCCTTCACAATGGCAATATAGTTTATTATCATGAAATAATATGTTTCTGGGTGATGTCATGAGGATAATGACTTGAGTTTTTCTTGACTTCAATCCCCTTCATAAGAAGACCAACTAGTTACTATCCATAAACAAGATACCACTGGGAAAATCCCAAAACCCAGGGGTGAGGTTAAGGCACCTCCCTGGACCACAGAGACCAAGAAGGACCACATTAAAAGGGTAAGAGGAGTGACTAGACTCTGATCACTTTTCCCTAACCCAGACAGACAGAATACCACAACAAGAGGGCCTCCCTGAGCGTATGGTTTCTGGTGAAAAACAGAAAGCTTAAGGGACATCCACTTTCCCCTAACACTGCAGAATGCTTCCCTGGAGGCAAACTGAAGTCTCACTCCACAGGGATGATTCTGTAGGGCTTGACCACTGGGAATTGGGAAGAGAAGCGAAGGGGTGTGGGGCTTACAGCAACCAGTGCTCAGATCTAAGACTGCATTCCTCCTTAGAGTACTCCTTGAGCAGAGATCCCAGCAAGCAAGCATTTCTGCTCCTCTGCAAAGCAGAGCGGGTGCCAGAGTCAAGCCAGGGAGTATGGTTGGCAGTTCTACTTGATTCCAGGTACCATTCAACAAGTGGATGGATCTGGAGACTGTTTTACCTCTCCTTCAGGCATAGAAGCAAATTTGAAGCCCTGCCCAACTGCTGAGTATAGCTTCCAGTCCCATATACTGAGGAGGAGTGACCAGAGAACCCGGGCAGTTATACTGTCCCTTCTACAGCAGCACTTACAGTGGCACCTGGACAGACATCCCAGCAATTCTGCCCAATAGGGAGCCAACCCAGTAATCCTGTCTAGTAGGGGAGTTCCATTGGTATTTCTCCCTGATTTAGGTTCCCACCCCATAATGACCCATACTGGCAATGAAATCAATTCTAAGGCCCTATCCAGGCAAGAGGCAAATTTGAATCTCTGCCTAACTGGAAAGAAGCCTGACCAGAAAATCCAGGTAGCTGCAAAGTCCATTCTACAGCTGATTTTGAGCAAGAGCCAAGCCAGCTGTACTGTGGTCCCCAAATAATGAGGGAGCCTGAACAGTGGCCCTGAACAACCTCAGTAACCAGATTTTTATATTGTCCAGCTGTGAAGTCCAATCTACAGCCTTGCCTGATTGCTGAGCCCAGCCTATGGCAGGGAACCCAGACATGTGTATGGAAGCATAGCTTCCAGTCCCACCTGAAAAGAAAGCCCAGCTAATACCACCTGACCTCAGAGCAAGTCTCTAGCACCACCCAACTTCAGGATACAGCAGGAGGTTCGTCCCAGTCAAAATTCCCAGCCAGCAACTTTACTAAAAGTAGAACAAAATCAGAAGCCTACTTGATCATGAAGCCCCTCCTGCATCCCTGCCCTAAACTGGGGCATAGTCTGAATCTCCACCTAATCACAAAGCACAGCCTGAGGCCTTGTCCAACCATGAAGCAGGACCTGTACCCTCACCTGAACACAGAGTACCATCTGGTTAGAGAGAATACCCTGAGACTCTACCTAACCAGGAGCAGTCTTAGAGCCAAGTCATAGCTCTGCCTAATAGTGAAATCATAAGTGGCACCACCCTGCAAAGGAGCCTAGCTAGTGGTCCCACTTGACCAAGAAGGACAGCCAGTGGCCTAGCCATACAGTAGCCCTGCTCAAATGCACAGCCTAGACAACAGGCCCACCCAAATGTAGTACCCAGCCAGTAGTAACTCTCCCACCTAACCTCAGAGCACAGACAACTGATTTGCCAAATACTCCCCTTTAAGCCAGTTATGTGGCTTAACTGGCTTAAAGGAGGAACAGAAACAGGTCATCTTCACAAAAGACAGGCAAGATTACATCTATTGTTATGAACTAGGAGTGCACTAATTCTCCTGCTTTGTTCTTTCTGAACATTGCACAGAATATCACATTAGCCCACAATATTGATGTCATTTTAAGTGGACCCAAATGGCAAAAATTAGCAAAAGTTCTGGATTGCTTGTTAAGCCCACACAGGCATTAAAGAATGGGAAATAAACCCTAAAAAGAGAGGCCTGTCAAATATGGGGAAATTGTAGGGGATCTAGTATTCTGGCACTTATTACGCCATGCTATCCAATGCAAGCCATCCAATGCAAACATCAAGATCTTTTTTTTTTTTAAGATTTTATTTATTTGACAGACGGAGATTACAAGTAGGCAGAGAGGCAGACAGAGAAAGAGGGGGAAGCAGGCTCCCCTCTGAGCAGAGAACCCCATGCAGGGCTTGATCGCAGGACCCTGAGATTATGACCTGAGCGGAAGGCAGAGGCTTTAACCTACTGAGCCACCCAGGCGCCCCACAAACATCAAGATCTTATACTTTGTACCACCACCTCATAAAAGAAGCCAGACATCTGATAATTACCTACAGATTTTGGAGTTAGCACATTCCATACTTTGAAATACTGTTCCAAACCATTTATCAGATGATTCTAATATAATAGTTTTAATTGGGTTCCAAAGCATGGTGGGGGGGGGGCATTCTATAGCAAGTCCACACTGGGAATATGCAGCATTTGACACAAGGACAACAGGACATGGAGGGTCACATGATACTAGGGTGTGATGTGTTCGCTGGAGAAAAACACATCACAATACAGGTAAAACATCTGGAAAGATTTAATGTGAATGTTGCAAGTCAGAGCACAGACCCCTGTGGTTCTGGAGAGAGGATTTATGCTGTCTGACAGGACTATAAACCTTTCAAAAAAACACTCCCGACGGGAGAAAGCTGGGGTGATTTATGTTGTAATCCATTAGAATCAGAGACATCAGAAGAAACTCCTGTTTAGCTTAATATGGACAGAGATACATATAGAAATACCTACAGCATGTGTTTATACTCTGGTTGGGATACGCACAGGTATGTGCTTGTTCATTCAACCAAGAGGATATAGAAACAACAACATATTAGTAGCAATTGGCATATCTAGCGTACAGATCTTGTTTTTTAACACAGTTTTCCAACAAAAGAACCTAGAGCTCCTTGGAGAAATGGTTGATCCTTGGGCTGGAACAAGAATTAAATACACAATATATTGGAGAATCTTATTGTTCCTGAATAAAGTAAATCCTGGGTGTGGAGGTTGGGGTAGGAATGGTGAGGATGGTAATATGTAAAGGGATACAGGAGCAATAGAAAAGGCCAAACATGCCATGATGAATTTGCAATAAAATAATTACAATTCAAAATATAAAATATATATATATATATATATGAGTCCATACTTATATAAATACATGATTGAATAAATAAATGAGGGAGAAGAGGCAAATCTCCTATACAAAAAAATTCAAATAATTTATGTAGATATTCTGCCTTCTAGGAGATGAAGTAAAACTCTCTACTCTTTACACAAGGAATGTGCATAATGTTTTCCTTCCAAAGAATAAAATATGAAGGAGGGATAAAGAGTGGGGTTATAGTAGAGCAACCCAATGAAAACTACCTTAGCCAAGTTATCAAGGTTAACATCAAAAGCAATAAATCATATTAATAACATATTTCTTTGATGTGATGTAATGAAAACAGCACTCTCTCTCTGTGGTGTTCTTCCCTAAAGTATATGTTCTATCTAATCATGAGAAAAATAGAAAATTCCCTATTGAGAGACATTTCATAAAATATCTGACCAGCAATCCTCGAAGCTGTCAAGACCATCAAAAAAAAGTAAAATCTAGGAAACCACCGTGGCTGATACAAGTTTTAGTAAACTTGACAATTAAATGTAATATTGTGTCTTGGAACAGAAAAAAATACTAGGTAAAAAATTAGAAAATCTGAATATATTATGTATTTTAGTTAATAATAATATATCAATACTGTTTCATCAATTATAACAAAACTACTATATTAACATAAGATTTTAATAATAAGGAAAACTGGATAAATGGTCTATGAGAACTTCCTGAGTTATATTCTCAATTTTTCTGTAAATGTAAAACTTTTCTAAAGTAAAGCTTTTTTTTTTTTAAATAAAATTTCTTGAATGCTACTGAGCCCAAGTTAGAGTGAGCACCTGACTACGGCACACTAAACAGGCATATAAACAAAATTATCCATCAAGCTTCATGTACTGCTGGACCCAACAAGTCATAAGATCAGGTGGTCTCAGCAGCAAACTACTATAAAATTGAAGTAGAACATTTGCAATGCACGCATACAACTGCAGAGGGCATGTGTAAGCTGCCCAAACAAGGAGCCCAGACCTCTGTCTCAGTCTTGCATCAACACTCAACATGGGTTTTCTATGACCTGCTTATGGAGCAAGTGCTGATTGGGTTTGGCAGGCATAAATATGGGTTGTGGCTTTTCGACTTAAGTAAGTAGTGGCTCTTAAAGACAATAGTAAGAAGAAATTCAGCCCATGGGCAGAGTTTAAGGCAGTGCATTCTATGATACACCTAGTCTGAGAGGAGATGTGCCTTTATTTAAAGATATACACAAACTCACAGACAGAATAAAATGGCTTAGTTGATTGGTCAGTTGGCAGAAAGTAAGAGGAAATTTGTAATGCATATGAATACCCATCAAAGAATATTCGCTGCAAAACAAAACAAAATAAAACAAACAAACAAACAAACTCCACAGTGGACAGAATTACTTTGGTTAGTAGCTGTGATCCTTCCTCTGTCCCCATCTACCTCCGTAAAATGTACTCATAAACTGAGAACCTTAGATGCAGAGATAGAGGCTATCTATACATTTCTAACAGCTACTGCTATTACTAAATATCAGAACCACACATACAATCAACGGCCTCACTACAGAAACTTCCTTGAGGACACCATCATCTATTTCATGGCAGATTGATTTCCTTGAATCTCTTTTACCACGGAAAAGGAAATTATCCCAACTAGGACTGACATCTATTTTAGGTATGGATTTTCCTTTCTTATTTATGGTGCCTCACCTGACACTACTATCAGAGGTCTCAAATGATGTTTGATCTACTGCCATGTGATTACGTGTACCATTGCCTCAGACCAAGGGACTTACCTATTGCACAGAGGATTCAGGATATGACCATGAAATCCAGTGGTCCTACCACATATTACTGGACAACATTCCTAAGCTGCCAGCCTGATACAGCAGAGGAAGTGTTTCAGAAGTATTACATATGTACTGGTTTGGTGGTAACAAGCCAGTGAGCACAAGACATTACACTTCAGAACAGTATATAACTTAAGTCAGTGGCTATTGTACGATACTCTGTCATTAAGGAGTAAAGCTACATGGAATAAATTTATAGGGATAAAAGTAGGAATGGGCCTCTTCACCATCATTCCTACTCACCCATTTAGGAAATTTGGGTTTCTTATGCCCACAATTTTAGATTCTAAGTGTTTAGAAGTCCTTATTCCCAGAGAGAAGAACGCTTCCTCCAGAGCACACAATTAGTGTCTCAGTAAACTTAAAGCTATAACTACTGACTAGACAATTTAGATTCCATGTGCCAGCTGACTAGCTGGCAAAAAAAAAAGTGACTTTTTTGCAGGTTATAATTGATTTTGATTATTATGAAGAAATAGTCTGCTACATAACGGGGACATAATAGAGACAGAGGGTGATAGGTTAGGTGCTTAGGTTATATTCCATGTCATTCTGTGTTATTGTTTTCCATCCTCAGTTTTAAATTAAAATGGGCAAGTACTGACAACACAGTGTCATAAGGAGATGGTAATAGGGCCTTGGATTTTTCAGAGAAGAGGCCTGAATCACACACTGAGAAAGTCATTTAGACAAGCAAACTGCAGCCAAGTGGGAGTAGAAATTTAAAAGAGAAGGTAAAAAGGGAGATAATGAGGGTCATTTAAGGGGGGACCAAGTGTAGTAGCAAGAACTATAATTCACACTAATAACTTCATCTTATATTTTTTTTCCAGAAATGGTGACCAACCTAAATTCTAGGGAAGTATACCTGAATGGAATGAATCTAATTTCACAAGCAGAGCTCATGGATGCAAGCTCATGGACATTGTTGATACTGCATGAAGATCTCCTTTACTGATCTGTGTACACATTATCTGGCTACAATGTATATTGGATGCTAAAACTTGTAGCTGACCCTTTTCCTGAATAATCGCTACTGGCCAAATGAGAGTTTTTTCATATAAAATATTATCCCCACATACCAGAGGCAAGCCACAGTAATTGAATGATAAGGCAGTACAAAAGCCTGTCTTTGTTGTTTCAAATGAACCAATTCTATGGCACAATTTATGCTCCAGTTTCCCACGAGATCCAGCTAAAGCAAAAATCCATCTGAGACCACTTCCTTACCAGCCGTGTTCTCTGTACTATTCCCTTTCCCCCATAACTTTCTCACTCTTTCAATGAATTGTGTACAATGAAACATGTCTCAGGTCTGCTTCTAGATAACTCAGTCAAAATCAAGCTATTCATGAGTTCACAGTAAACAGAAATTATTCAGGGAAGAGTTTCCATCATTCCTTACACAGAAACTCTATCGTCAGTTTGTTTTTCTTTTTCAGTTGCTTTCTAAAGTATTAGACATTGACCAACAACTTAAAATACCCATTCAACAGGACTTTGTCATACTTCTGTACATATACTATTTCATTTAATGCTCAAATAACTCTATTAAATAAAAGCACTGTTACAACGTTCCTTTTACAGATGGAGGAACTGAAGGTTATAAAACTTTTAAAAATCTTTCTTCAGGTTCTAACATAACAAGAGAAGGAGGCAATATCTAAACCCAAATTTTAGCTCAAACTGCAAGTGACACACAGAGTCTGGTCTGAAAAACAATAAATTTATTTGTTTCTATAAATAAATGGTTTTCTTTTTCTCAATTTATTTCCAAATGAAATGTGTAGAAATATAATACATGATGTGGACAAAATAATTTTTGGTTCTACAGTTGAAACAGGGTTGTAGAACATGGACCTGTACATGCTCAACCCCACTGGACACTAAAATTACTCAATAAGAACTCTGAATTTCTGCAGAGAACAATTTGAAAATGATTATTTTGTACTATATCTATTTAACAGAAATGGCCCATTGTTTACCCAAAACTTGTTTACTCTTACCGTTTTTTCCCTGATAATAGAATATACTTGTGGTAAATTTGTCATGACTTACCTTCACTAGAAATGTAATCTCATTTCCACTTACCCATGATTTTTTTCATAGATGGGCTAATAAACCAATTTTGATTAACGAGATCATTGGGAAAGTTTTCTAGAGATGATTACGCATGCCAAATAAAAACAGCATTATAAAGAGTCCTTTTGTCTTCTTCCAATTCTTCTGCCTGAAACATAGATAAAATGCCAGAAAGTGTAACAGGCATCCTACAAGTCTGAGGCAGCAAAGTCAAAATCCTAAACATATGTGGAACAGAAATTTAGAAAAAAATTAGAAAGAAATTTAGAAAGAATCTGAGGTGATTTGAATCACCTTAAAAGCACTGAATGCCTCCTTCTAGACTTCTTGCTATGTGAGTAGTACAAGGCCCTATTTCTTTAAGCCATTATTTTTTGGTTGCGTGTTATTATTTGGATGCATCTATTCCTACTTGATAAAGCATATATTTCCAAATATACAAACTTAGTCTTTCAAATAGATTACATTTTTTATTCTGTGTTTTACACTGTGATACCTGCCAGCTCCTCCTGATCCAAACAATAAAAATCCAATCTTTCTAGCATGTTATCATCATTAGGTTTTCCCAGGGATTCCCCGGATTGCTTAATTTGTCTCACTGCAGCTGTTCTTGCACTCACCTGCTGCAGCACATAAAATGCTTTTAGAAAATTGTGTAAATTGATAACCAAGAGACAAGTAAATGGACACACTGAATAGGCATTAAACAAAATGATAACCCAAACTGCCAAAAATGTAAGAAATGGTGCTCAACCTCTTCTCCCTTTCTGAATTTTGTAATTTTGATTTCTCTACTATGTGATCAATCCACCTAAGTGTTTAGCAATTTTATTAATCACTTTAAAGAATTGACTTAGATTTACTTATATTCTCTATTTTGGTTTTTCCAAATTATCATTTTCTTCTATTATTTTTTATTTTTTTTAAGTTTGTACTTTTTACTAACCTCTCCATATTTCCCCCCAGCAACCCATTTTCTATTCTGTTTCTATGAATTTCATTTGTTTTGGTGCAGGAGAGGGATTCCACATATAAGTGATATCATGCAGCATTTGTATATTTCTCTGATTTATTTCACTTTTCACTTAATATAATGCCCTCAAGGTCCATCCATTTGTTGCAAATGGCAGGATTTCCTCTTTTTCTTGGCAGAATAATATTCCATTGTGTATACATACTACATCTTTTTTTAATCCCATTTATCTATTAATGGACACTTAACTTATTTCCATATCATGACTATTGTGAATTAATGCTGCACTAAACATGGAAAGGCAGGTATCACTTTGACATACTGTTTTCATTTCCTCTGGATATATACTCAGAAGTGGGATTGCTAGATTGTATGGTAGTTCTATTTTTAAGTTTTTGAGGAACCTCTATATTGTTTTCCATAGCAGCTGCACCATTTTACATTCCCAGCAACAGTGTACAAGTGTCCCTTTTCTCCACAGCCTTACCAACACTTACAATCTCTTGTCTTTTTGATGATAGCCACTCTGATAGCTGATGAGATACCTCATTATGGTTTTGATTTGCATTTTCTTGATGATTAGCAACATTCACCTTTTAATATACCAGTCGGTCATTTGTATGACTACACTGGAAAAATGTCTATTCAGATCTTATACCCATTTTTTTAAATTTTGTTGTTTTGCTATTAAGTTGTGGGAGTTCCTTGCATATTTTGGATGGTAACCCTTTACCAGATATATGGTTTGCAAATGTTTCCTCCCATTATGTAGATTAGTTTTTCATTTTGTTCATGATTTCCTTTTCTGTGTAGAACCTTTTAGTTTGATGTAGTCCCACTTGTTTATTTTTGTTTTTGTTCCTTGTGCTTTTGGTGTCAAATCCAAAAATTATTGCCATGACCAATGTCAAGCTTATACCTTATGTTTTCTTTTATGATTTTTATAGTTTAAGGTCTTACATTTAAGCCTTAGAGTGTATTTTGAGTTTATTTCTGTATATGATATAAAATAGTAGTCCAATTTTGCCAAAACCATTTACTGAAGATCTTATCCTCCCCCCATTATACATCTTGGTTCCTTTGTCATAAATTAATTGACCATATATGTGGATTTTTCTGGGATCTTTATTTTGTTCCATTGCTCTGTGTCTGTTTTTTTTTTAAAGATTTTATTTATTTATTTGACAGAGAGAGAGATCACAAGTAGGCAGGGAGGCAGGCAGGGAGAGAGGAGGAAGCAGGCGCCCTGCTAAGCAGAGAGCCGGATGTGGGGCTCGATCCCAGGATGCTGGGATCATGACCTGAGCTGAAGGCAGAGGCTTAACCCACTGAGCCACCCAGGTGCCCCTCTGTGTCTGTTTTTATGCCAGTACCATACTGTTTTGACTACTATAGTTTTGAAATACAGCTTGAAATCAGAAGTGTGTTGCCTACATCTTTGTTCTTTCTCAAGATTGCTTTGTCTACTTGGGGTTTTTATGGTTCCACATATATTACTTTTTTTTGTTTGTTTCTGTTAAAGACTGCATTGGAATTTTAAAAGGAACTAAATTGAGTTTGTAGATTGCTCAGAATAATATGAACATTTCACTAATAGTAATTCTTCCAATCTATGACCACAGAATATCCCTTCATTTATTTATGCCTTCTTCAAGTTCTTCTATCAATGTTTATTATTCTGCTTATTTCTTTCCTACCACTAATTTTCATTTCATTTAAGTTTGCTTATCTTTTTATAGCTTCTGAACCTAGAAATTTGCATTATTCACTTTAAATACTTATTTTCTAATATAAACATTAAAACTAAAAATTTTTAATGAAACACTGATTTATTTGCATCCCACAAATTTTATGTTTTATTTTCATTATCATCTACTCTAAATATTTTATAGGTTCATTATTGATTTCTCTTTTGACCATGATTTGCAAATATCTCACTTTCCAAATATTTAGTAATTTATCCTTTTTCACCATATATATGACATAATTTTCTAAGCAGCTCTAAAGATTTTCTTCATATCTTTGGTTTCCAGTAGCTGGTTTGCAATGTTCTTAGGTTTAATTTTATTTGTATTCATCCTTTTTCACACTGAGTTCATATTTGTCACAATATTTAGAAAATTTTAGTCATTACTTATTTCATTTTTTTTTTAAAAGAAACATATTCTCTTTTTTCAAGTTCTCTCCTCTAACTTCTGAAGCAGAAAGACTTACCAAGGATAGGGTGTGTCTCAGGCTATATATTAGAAATACATATAAAATTGTTATACAAACACAAACCTCATCCAGCTTTTCCTTTTAATAATAAGATATTTAATTTTTTTAAATGATTCTGGGAACTCTCTAGTACTTCCAAATACTTTTTAGTTTTTGGTCCAGAGTTTAAAATTAACATCTCTGAGAGGGTTGGTCCAATATAGCCGAGAAATGTATACTAGTTAACTTCAAAAGTAATGTGACATAAAGACCTTCTAGAAAAACAAAAGGTAAGAGAATGTCACCTGTAGATCTCCATTAAAAATAATACTAGAGGCACCTGAGTAACTCAGTTAAGCATCAACTCTTGATTTTGACTCTGGTCATGATCTCAGGGTCATAAGATCAAGCTCTATGTCATCTCTGTGCTCATGTGGAGCCTGCTTAAGATTCTCTCTCTTTCTCCACTCCCCACCTCCAGCTTCTTCTGTCTCAGTCTAAAAAAATGATAGATAGATGATAGATAAATAAATAAATAAATGTAATACCAGAGTGTATTCTCAGAAAGAAAACTGCCTCAGACAGAAAACACAGAAATGTGGAAAGAATGAAGAACTATGAAAAAGAGATGTATCAATATGTAAAAATTAAATAATTATATAAAACAAGTATTAAGTGCTAGTGCTCATAAAATACATGTAAAATTAAAATGTATTATAGTAATAACATAACAAATAAAATGAAACTAAATGAGTTAGTATTCCAAAGTCCTAAAACTGTATGGAGAATCTTTAAAAATCTAACTGGTAAGCATATTTCAAAGTACTAATAAGTCAACAGTGCATGTAGTTATACTTAGTGCATCTAATGAAGTAAAACTAAAAGGATTTATGTCTAACAAGCTAATTGAGAAAAATAAAAAGAATTTTAAATTTACTTATCCAAAAAAGCAAAAAAGGAACATACAAAAGAGCATTAAAAAACCATATATTCAGTGGAATAATAGAAACCAGTAAGTATCATGATAGATAAAACCCAACTCTAATAATAATTATTTTGAGTGCCAATGAATTAAATATTTAAGATTTGTCAATTTGAACTCTTGAAAAATACAAAAGACAACAGCGAAATAGCTAATCATATGCTGTTTACAGGAACACCTCTTCAGTTTAAGACACAGAAGCTTTAAAGTAAGAGTGACAAGAAGATATACAATGTTCACACTACTTAGAAATATGGCTTTTCTATATTAATATCAGGAAGAGTAGGCATTAAAACAAAAAATATTACTGAAAAAGGCGAGGAATATTTCAAGATCTTAAAGGGTTTAATCCACCAGAAAATTACAACACTTAGTGAGTGTGCACCTGAATGAAATGGCTTCAAACAATGTATGAGTCGACCAGAACTAAAAGGAAGAATTAACAGATTCATAACCAGAATGGTATAATTAGAAAATTCCTTTCAGTGGCTGACAGAATAAGCAGACCAAATGTATAGTATAGAAATTTTGCTCAAAAGTAACAAACCTAATTTAACTGACCTATATAGAACAAGGTAACTAATAAGAATAGAATAAATACTATCTTCAAGTGCCTATGGAGCACTTACCCAAATAGACTAAAAGTTAGGCTCTAAGTCATATCTCAAAAAATTTCCAGGGAATGAAATTATATGAAAAGTATAATATCGCCACAGTGAAATTAAGCCAGAAATCAAGAATAACAATAAAAAATTAATTAGGAAATTGTGAAATATTTAGAAATTAAGCTTTGTAAGTCAAAATGGAAATGAAAAAAAATAATAGTGGAAATTCAACATATCAAAATGTCATGTAGGTGTGATTAGAAGGAAATCAATAGCTTGAGTTTGTATATTTGGAAGAATAAAATCTAGAAATCAATGAGCTCACGAACCATCTTATAAGTTAGAAAAATAAATACAATTAAACCTGAAGAAAGTAGAAAGATGAAAATGATAACTTAATAAATTAACTATTTAGAAAACAAACTATTTTAAAAATCAATAAATTCATGCTGGAAGACAATTCTTTATGAGTCTCTTGTATTTTATTTGGTTGGTTATCTCAAGAAATACAAGTGAGGAAGTTGAGAGGGTGAGACAGAGAAGGAATGAAGTCAAAGTAAGGATGTATTATTAGGGTTGAGGTTGTTTTATAACAATAGAGGATTTCCTTTGCTGCTAAAGCCTGAGAAACTTATAAAACATGGATAAAAATTATGTGCTTTAAATACAGAAGCCCAGAATATTTATAAAACAGCTCTTAACATCCATTTGTTAAGGGATGCTCCTGGTGCCCTAACTAACCTCTGCCTTTGAAGAGTACTTATGTGGAAATGGAATTCCCAGAGCATTAGGTTAGGTTCTGGAGCAGAATATGGAAAGATTCGCAGTGTGTGCTTCAGATGAGATGCTGGAAGCACATTTGACCCAAGTAGTAGGACAATGCAAGCTGGACCTATACTTCTTGCAGACTATTCTCTTGCTCTAAGTCCCATTCTAAATTAAGTATTCTGACTCACCCAATTAATGAATAGCAGCAGTACTTCAAGTATGTTATATGATGCCTCACAAATTAGAAGAAGCACCCACGGTCAGTTCATCTTTCTAAGTGGTATAAAAGGAATCTAACCTCCACTTCCATCCATGTGTTCAGGGTTTGAAAAGTAGCTCAGACCTTAAAATTGGGCAAGTTTCCTTTTGGGGAGCTAACATTAGTCTTTTGCTCACCAGCTATCAATTTTTTTTTTTAGGTTGCTTATGACAACACCTTATTCAGCAGCGCTACTATCAAAGAAGGGTGTTATCTATTAACCATCAACACAGATCCTTGTGGGGTAAATTACCTAAGGGTCACTCTGGCAATGCTCTCAGTTAGGATAATTACTTCTTTTAAAAAACGTAATTCCATAGAAAAACTTTGAGAAATGAGCACGAACATGCCTCTCAGCAAGAGCAGAAGAGCTGGATTTTTTATTCAGGGCCCTTTAGTCATGTCATAGTTGTACTCTCAAGGAGTATTAACTATACTAATATTTCACACTGTTATCTGTGCAAAGTAACTTCCAAATCTTCCGTAAAAGCAGACAAATACTTTTAGGCAAGGAGATGCAAGTACTATCAATTAGAAATGGTCTAGCGCTCACTGACAGAATATACATGTGTCTGCTACCCTGGACCCCCTAACTTACCTGCCTAAAGCATGGAGATATCACTTGAGTTATAAAGCTATAGACATGAGTCTCATCTTCCCCTGGAAACATTTAATTCCAAAGTGTAAACACCCCAGAATCCTTCTCATTTTATTTCCAAAGAGACACTTAGAAGAAGAGGAGGGGACAGCTGCCTCTTTCTCTTCTATAAGTGCTGAATTTATTTTTTGTGATCCTCACCTACGGTACAATCTGTTACATACAAGATGATATATATGTCTTCTTACATCATCCCAAAGATAAGAATTGGGGCAAGAAAAGTCTCAGCAGTTATTACTGTATATAAGTAATAATAATCTACTCTGTTCTAATATCTTTATGTTGGCCTTCAAGATCATATAAATGAATATAGACATTAAAGACTTCAACTCCCTTTTCCTGCCTGTTTGTCTACTGTTAAAAGAAGCCCAAAATGATGAAGCAGTGGCCATAATCCTAAAGGATTAGCAAACCTTTACTGTGTTCCCCAATAGAAGCATCCTTCTCCTTACTTCAAAGCCACCACTCCCCACACTTTAGGAATCAGTCTCTTTATCCCAGCAGTGCCTAAAGGTGTGCACGTAAAAATGAATTCCCAAGTGGGTCATGGGAAGTTGTGATTAGAGGAGCAAATCTTATTTCTATGCAATAGCTCCCAGACCACTGTATTTAAGTTATCAGGAATATAATGCCACAAAATGGCCATTGGTTCAAATTATATTTTTTATCTTGAAATATAGCAGTCTGAATTCACAAAATGTCATATCCAATTTTGTGCAATAGGTAAGCATTAACTAGTCATTACAGTGTTTTCCCATTCAGATCTTAGGCATGACTTTTAGCACTCTTCCCTCCAGCCATGAAAGATAGGAGTCTCTATAATTCTACCACAGAACCCTTCTACATTTCACAATTTACCATGAGCAGATAGTTAGCTAAAATATGCCTGTAATTTTCTTCTTTCATTGTACTTCATTGCATTTCTTCTTTTACTGCACTGAATAGAAAATATCCAAATGCACATTCATTTTAATTGCCAATGCTATCATATCTCTCATACAATGGCATAAACCAGTGTTTCCTTTAGTTGTCTGAAAAGTCTAAGGGTAATCTCAACCATTTAGAATAGACTGGTTTAGAAATGAGGCCTAAGGCAATTAGAAGAGAACACAGGCATGGAAATAGATACATGAATAGTCTGAGATTTCTGGAAAAGGCTCACACTTAAGAGAAAGCAAATCCAGAAGATGTCCTCCACTATTCCCTGAACATCATGGTAAATAAATAAACAAAAAATTTATATGAGGGAATCACAAGAAAATGAAGCCACCTAACTATACTAATCCTGACAAATATATTCCTAGCCTCATTCATTAGACCAATTTAAGTCAGTTTTTTAAATTTCTTCCAGCAAAAGTCATCATCATTTAAGTCATCATCAGTTAAGATATATGTGGTATAACTGAATGCTATCTGTCCAAATACAAACAAATTTTATCTATCATAAGTAAATTTAAGGGGAAAAACAGAATTTCATTTAAGATTAGATAGTAATTATGACTTTTTATATATTTTTTCAGCTTAACTTAGATAGGATATATAATATTCTATAAAACATAAAACATGGTGATTTGACACATGTACATATTGTGAAAAGATTACCAAAACAGGGTTAGTTAACACTTCCATCACTTCATATAACCACCCTTTTTTTTTTAAGATTTTATTTATTTATTTGACAGAGAGAGATCACAAGTAGGTAGAGAGGCAGGCAGAGAGAGAGGAGGAAGCAGGCTTCCCGCGCAGCAGAGAGCCCGATGCAGGGCTCGATCCTAGGACCCTGGAATCACGACCTGAGCCAAAGGCAGCGGCTTAATCCACTGAGCCACCCAGGCGCCCCAACCACCCTACTTTTGATATGTAATGAGATCACTTAATTATACTGTGTACTTGAAAGTTGCTGAGAGAGTAAATTTTAACTATACATAGCGGGCTTTATATTAGATTGACAAAAGTTATTCAATTTATAACTGAAATTTTATACTCTTTGACAAACACCTCCCTAGCTCTTCCACTGCCTGCCCACAACAACCAGCTCTACTCTGTTTCTATGAGTTTGGCTTCCTTAGATTCCACATATAACTGAGATCATGAAGTATTTGTTTTTCTCTGAACTTACTTCACTTAGTATAATGTCCTCAGGTTCTATTCCTATTATCACAAAAGGCATGATTTCCTTCTTTCTCATGACTGAATAATATTCCTGTGTGCGCGTGTGTGTGTGTGTGTGTGTGTGTGTGACATTGTCTTTATCCACTCATTCATTGATGGACACACTTGGTTACATCCATGTCTTAACTATTGTGAATAATACTGCAATGAACATGGGGGTACAGATACTTTGAAATGATGATCATAAAATTCACTGTTTCCAAATTAAATCCTGAAGTGGAATCAAGTTCCATCTGTGCAATAAATTGATATCTAATCTTTTACTCATGCCAGACACAATTACATTGGATTGGATCCCATGAAATTCTATTTTTGAAAATCAAAAATGATCAAATATTAAATTTTATATGGAACTTTATAATCTCAAAGATATGTATACTATACTATAATACTGAATTGTATTATTGTATATTTTTCTATATTTATATCTGTTCCCCTATATAGACAATGTGATAGAAATTAATCAGACAAAAATGAACAAAATCTAGTTCCTCTGTTTAAAGCTTACAGCTAATACCAAGTAGATATAAAATAAATAAATGATTTTATGGGTCAGTGAATATATACAGAATCAGCAAGTGGCTGAAACTCTGCAGATCAAGAAGTAAATAAAACACCAAAAAATGAATATGAGAATCATAGGAAGTGGGAAAAGTAGCGAATCAGCAAGTGGCTGATACTCTGCAGATCAAGAAGTAAATAAAACACCAAAAAATGAATATGAGAATCATAGGAAGTAGGTAAAGTAGCCTTTTATCACCTGGAAATCACTAAGTAAATACTTTGTGTGTAATGATAATAATGAACCTTCAGTATATTATTCCCCACCTTACAATTAGGATCACTTAAATTCAGAAAGTAAATTTTTTATCTTTCTTGGCAAACCATGTGGGTCTTTTTTTCCCCCTTAATTCTGTACAAGAAAAAGATTTATTAAAAGATGGCAAAGATATATATAGCCGTACGTCTTGCTTATTAGGCATTGTAACAGTCTTCTTTCACTGGGGAACATATAGACTTTTTTTTTCCAGATATAAGCAGATAATGTTTAGATGCAGACTTATTTATAAGAAGGAGCATCTGGAGGTGCCTGGTGACTCAGTTGGTTAAGTGTCTGCCTTGGCTCAAGTCATGATCCCAGGGTCCTGGTACTAAGTCCCAGTACTAAGGGCATCAGGTTCCTTCCAAAGCAAGGAATGTGCTTCTCTCCCTCCTCCCCCACTTCTCCCACTTGTGCTCTCTCTCTATCTCTCTAATAAATAAATAAAATCTTTTTTAAAAAAAGGAGGGACATCTGAAAGTTCTGTAATTTCATAGTAATATAAAGGAAATATATAATCCACAATGTTGAACATCAGTTTACATATAGAATTCAGCTACAACACTTGTTCAGCATACAGAACACATGGTTCTTTTATTATAGAAAGTGGAAATTAACCTGTAAGAAATATTGTGAGCAAGTTCCAGACCTAGAAAGCAATTTAAAGTAAAATTTAGACTAGGAAACATGCTGCCCATTTTGTTTTCCTCTTATGTGATGTATTTTTTTCCAGAATGAAAGAAAAAAATTAGGACTTTCTGGTAGCTTCATAGCCACAATAAATTTACTCCTGAATTTAGTAAGCCTGGATGGTAGAATACATCTGCTTTGGATTTCTCCCTTTTCAGATATTTCTTTGTTTAAGAATACGAGTGCTAAGAATATTTAGGTTAACAGTAGACATGTAGACTGAAAATACTGAATAGGAATGCTCTGCCATTCCTGAAGTACTTCAGGAATGGCAGAGCAAGACCTCTGAAAAGCTGCAACTCCATAAAAGCAAAAAGAACGCTGGTAAAGATTGGCAAAATCAACTTCTTCAAAATTCTAGAAGTTGACCAAAGTCTCCAAGCAACCTGAGACATTATTCCTAAATAAATAAATAAGTAAATATCTATGAATAAGAAAGTGCTAAAAACAGGTCCTATGCCTATTACTTTACCCCCACTGCACAATACTTTTGAAAGCTAGTAGCTTGGCTAGAAATACCTCGGAAAATCAGCAACCTAGCAGTCATTGGAGAAGGCAGAATGGATTAAGAACGCCTCATACAGTTCCATCCCAGAGAAATGTCACTATTTACCTGTCTGCATGGCTCCCAAAAAGCTTAATTCTCAGGATCTGTCTTTATTTCACTTGACTCAGGGCTTCTTCATGGCAAACAGCCCTTACCACGGGTTTTTAATCTAAAACAATCATTGGCAATTATTTAAAATCTCACCTTCCTGAGGTGACAATAACAACTGGGACAAAAGAAGAGGGTAACCAAAAACTTAAAAGTGAAAGATGGAGAATGAGATTAACATAAGACTTTGAAAGCTCTAACCTATTTCTGGAAATCAAAAAAGAGAATACCCATATAGAAAGTTTATGTGCTTGCCAAAGAGAGACAAAAGAAGACCTTGTCTCTCAGCTCTCTCTGACCTCAAAGCTTGACAAAGAGGAATTGAAAGTTAAGGCTGAGTTATAAACTGCCTTCCAGAACACTGAAAGCAAACACCAATACGAACACAGAGCTCTTCTGTTAAGACTGGGAGATTTATTGGTTAATGCATTTAAGGAGATTTATTGGTTAATGCATTTAAGGAGATAATCTTTTTAGCCATTAGCTGACAATGAAGCTAACCAAGCAGACTTAGTGGCCACAGAAGATAAAGAATATAGACCTTCTAGAATTAACCAAGTAAAGATGCAAAACAAATAGCAACAAGAACAACAAAAACAGTCAGCAACAGTCCCTCCCTGGGGGAGGGAGGATTCTGAGTTGCCAGATCCCACATTATACTATTTTAAATGTGTAAGTTTCAATAAAATATTATGAGGCACACAAAGGGACCTAAAAAGCAGTCAGTAGAACCTCTCCCTCAGAAAATCCAGACATAGGACTTACTATTCAGCTTTAGGCCAGCTGATATATTATGTTCAAAGTGCTAAAGAAATCATGTCTGAGGAATTAAGGAGACTGTGTAAACAACATCTCACCAAATAAATATTAATCAAGAGAAGGAAACTACTAAAAAAAAAAATCTGTAGGTGAAAAGTATAGTAACTGAAATGAAAAATTCACTAGAGGATATACATAACAGATTAGAATAAATAAAAAAAATACTGAACTAGGAGATAGGTCAATTAAGGTTATCCAATCTGAGCAACAGAAAGAAAAGAAAAAGAAAAATGAATAGAGCCTTAGAATTCCGTGACTTATCATCAAGCATACTACCATTTTCATAATTGGAGTCTCAAGACAGAAGTAAAAGAGAAGCAGAAATAATATTTAATAAACAATAGTAAAAAAAGAAAAAACCTCTCCAGATTTGATAAAAAATATTTATCTGCCCATCTATGAATAACTGCAAAAAGGCTAAACTAGAGAGATACACATATAGATACATCATAGTGTTACTGTCAAAAGCCAAAAACCAAAAGGATGCTGTAAGCAGCAAGAGAAAAGCAACTCATCACATATGAGAAAAGCTCAATAAAATTAGCAGTTGACACTTCATCAGATAGTAGATGCCAGAAGGCAGTGGCATGACATAGTCAAAGTGCTAAAAGAAAATGAATGTCAACCAAGAATTCTGTATTCAGCAAAACTATCTTTTAAAATTGAAGGAAAATTTAAACACACCCTAATGAACAAAAACTGGGAGATTTCATCACTAGCAAACCTATCCTCTAAGAAATATTAAAATGAGTCCTTCAGGAACAGAGACTAGACACCAACTGATACCCATGGGAAGAAATAAAGAGCACTAGTAAAATACTTGCAGAGGTAAAAATAAAAGAAATTACAAATGTATTTTCCTCTGTAGTGATTCACTTCTATATAAAAAATTATAAAACTATGTTGATGAGCCTATATATAAGTGTGTATTTATATAAAGTATGTATTTATAGAAAAATATGACAAAGAAGGGGATTTTGAATATATATTGGAACAAAGTTTTTGTATTTTATATAAATTAAGTTTACCTTAATACAAACTAGATTATTTTAGTTAGGATGCTAATTGCAATCTTTAGGGGATCTGCCAAGAAAATAATTTAAAATATGATAAAAAGAAACATGAGAATTAAAGTAATATACTTTAAAATACCTATTTAGCAAAAGGGAGTAAAAAAAATAATAATAATAATGCCCATACAAGACTTAACACGTAGAGAAAACAAATAATGAGAGTATCAGATTTAAACTTCTTCTTATCAGTATTTACATTAAACCCAAGTGCATTTAACACTCAAAAAAAAAAAAAAGTCCAATTGACAAAAGGGATTTTAAAAACATGAATAAACTATTATCTTCAATTGATACAGCTTATTCAAAGACACAAACAAGCTGAAGGTGAAAGGAAGTAAATAGATATACCATTTATCATAAAAGAGCTGCAGCTGATATATTATCAGACAAATTGACTTGAGACAAAAATTGTAAGGATAAAAGGCACAGTCTATCATGAAGCTATAATAATTAGAAACATGTATGTGCTCAAAACAATGCCTAAAAATACATGAAGCAAAAACTGACAGAATTGAAGGGGAAATTAATAATTTAATAATCACTTGAGACTTCAATATATCACTTTATATAATGGATAGAAAAACTAGTCTGAAGATGAATATAGAAATAGAAGGCATCAACACCAAAAATCAAGTTGATCTAGGCATCAACTGTAATCACATGTATTAAAAATGAAGGATCTCAAATGAGCACCTTAACTTTCCACCCGAAGAATCCAAATAGAGAAGAGTAATCAAACTCAAAGTACATAGAAGGAGATAAAAAATAGAGCAGAAATAAATGATATAGAAACAAAACTACAAATAGAGAAAACTGACAAAATCAAAAGTTGTTTCTTTAAGAATATTTAAACAAAACTGATATAATGCTAGCAAGAATAACCAAGAAGATACAAGATTTGAATTACAAAATTAGAAAGAAAAGAGGGACATCACTATCCTCTTTACAGGAAAAAAATAAAGTTCATTAGAAGATAATACTATTAGGTAATATGAAATACTGCAGTTGTATGACAAAATATGTGATAATTTAGATGAAATGGACAGGTTCTCAGGGAGATACAAACTACTGAAACTAACGCAAGAAGTAATATGAATAGGATTATAAAAGTAGAGAGATAGAATTAGTAATCAAAAAACAAAGAAAGTGGGGTGCCTGGGTGGCTCAGTAATTACGCATCTGCCTTTGACTCAGGTCATGATCCCAGGGTCCTGGAATCAAGCCCTGCATCTGGCTCCCTGCTCTGCAGGGAGCCTGCTTCTCCTTTTAACACTCCCCCTGCTTGTGTTCCCTCTCTTGCTATCTATCAAATACATATGTAAAATCCTGAAAGAAAGAAAGCCCATGTCCAGACCACTTCAGTGGTACATTCTAACAAATGTTCAAAGAATTAATATCAAATCTTCAAAAATTATAAAAAAAAGAGGAATAAAGATTTCCCAAATCATTCAATGAGGCCAACAACACCCTACTACCAAAACCACACAAAGGTATTACAAGGGGAAAAATCATCATATCAATATCCCTTATGATCCCAAACTACTCAGACAAATACTAACAAATTATATCCAACAAATAAAATACTATATACCATGTTCACGTTGGCTTTATCTCAGTAAGACAAGGGTGGTTCAAAAAACAAAAAACACTCTATGCATACATAGTATTATTTAGAAGACCAAAAACCACAGGATCATATTAACAGATATAGAAAAAGCATTTGACAAAATCCAGTATGTTTTCATTATAAAAATACCCAACAAACTAGTAACCAAAAGGACCCTCTTCAAATTATACAGCATATTTATGAAAAATATCCAGTTAATGTCATACTTAATGGTGAAAGCTTTCCATCTAGGATCAGGAGCAAGACAAAAACAAAAAATATGAATGCTGTTTACTTCTATGTAACATTAGAATGGGATTCCTAGCCTGGGCATTTAGACAAGAGAAAAAAATAGAAAGCACCAAAATTAGAAGGAAAACTAACTCTATATGCAGATGACATGATCTTTTATGTAAAAATCATAAAGAATCCATTAAGAAAAAAAAAGGATAGAGCTAATAAATGAATTCAGCAAAATAGCTGGATCAACTCTATTTTTATACACATAGTAAACAATCAGAAAATGAAATTAAGGAAACAACTCCATTTACAATAGCACCAACAAGAAAAAAATTGGAATAAATACAGCAAAAGAAGTACACAGTTAAAACTATAAAAAAGTCAAAGAAATTAAAGAGGTCTCAAATAAATGGAAAAAATCCTGTATCCATTGATGAAAAGATTAGTATAAAAAGGTAATACTCCCTAAAACGATCTACAGATTCAACACAATCTCTATCAAAATCCCAGCTACATTTCTAGTAAAAACTGAGAAACTGATCTTAAAAATTTACAAGCAAGGGGCGCCTGGGTGGCTCAGTGGTTTAAAACGCTGCCTTCGGCTCAGGTCATGATCTCAGGGTCCTGGGATCGAGTCCCACATCGGGCTCTCTGCTCGGCAGGGAGCCTGCTTCCCTCTCACTCTCTCTGCCTGCCTCTCCGCCTACTTATGATCTCTCTCTGTCAAATAAATAAATAAAATCTTAAAAAAAAAAATTTACAAGCAAATACAAATGACAAAATAGCTAAAACAATTTTGGGGGGAAAAAAAGAATAAAATTGTAGGATTCATACCTCCTGATTTCAAAACTTCCTAGAAATCAACACTAATTAAGACATGTGGTACTGGCATATATCCTGACATTTAGACCCATGAAACAGAACCAAGAATACAGAAATAAACTCTTACATTGTGGTCAATTAATTTTGACAAGGTTTCCAAGACAATACAATGGGGAGCAAATAGCTGTTTCAATAAATGGTGCTGGATCAACTGTACACCCACAGCCAAAAGAATGAATTTGTTCCCATACTTCATATCATGTAGGAAAATTAGCTCAAAATGGATCATAGGCCTAAATATAAGAAATAAAAAGACAAAGCTCAGGAGAAAATATAGAACATCTTTGTGACTTTGAGTTAGGCAATAATTTTAAAAATATTACAGCAAAAGCATAAGCAATAAAAGAAAAAAGTAGAAAATAGTTAAAATAATTTCATTAAAATGAAAAACATTTGATTCAAAGAGCACTATCAAGAAAGTTAAAAGATAACTCAAAATGGTTTAAAATATTTGCAAGCATTTGCTAACAATAGTATTGAATGCACAATAAAAAGAACTCTAAGCACTCAAAAAAAAGGCAACTGATGAAATTAAAAATGGGAAAAACATTTGAATAGACATTTCTTTAAAAAATATGCAAATTGTTCAGTAGACAGATGAAAAGATGCTCAACATAAGTAGTCATTAAGGAAATGCTAAAGAAAACCACAATGTGATACCACTTCACATCTAGAATGGTTAAAATAAGTGATAAGCAATAACAAGGGTTGGTTCAAATTTAGAGAAATAGAAAACTCAAAATTGCTATTGGGAATGTGAAAATGTGAAGTACAGTTGACTCTCGGACAATGCAAAAGTTAGGGACACTGACCTCCTACACAGATTCCTGCATAATGCATAATTTAAAATCTGTGCTTAAATTATGAGTTTTAAGTCAAAACTTAACTACTAATAACCTACTGTTGTTTGGAAACCTTACTCTTAACATAAATAGTCAATTAGCACATATATTTATGTATATGTATTATATACTGTATTCTTAAGATTGAGTAAGTTAGAGAAAAGCAAATGTTACTAAGAAAATTATAAGAAAGAGCCAATATATTTATAATATTGTATTTGTTAAAAAAAAAGTGCATAAATGCACTCACAAAGGTCAAGTCTATGATATTCGAGAGTTGACTACATTTGAAAACAATTTTTAGATAGCTAGAATAGTTAAACAGAGATACCATATAACCAATTCTAATCTTAGGTAAAAATCTAATCTTAGGTAAAAAATTCTAATCTTAGGTAAAAGAAAAAAAAAGTCCACACAAAAACTTGTACCAAATATCCAAAGAAGCATTACTCCTAAGAGTCAAAAAGCAGAAACTATACACATGTCTATCAACTTAGGAATAAATAAACAAAAGAAATGTACTAATACAATGGACTATTATTTGGCCATAAAAAAGGAACAAAGTACTAATACATGCTCCAAGTAAATGAACTTTGAAACTGTTAAGTGAAAAAAAATCACAAAGACTATATATTATATGATCCTGTTTGTATGAAGTGCCCAGAATTGGCAAAACCATGTTGATAGGAAATAAATTAGTGGTTTCCAGGAGCTGGGGAGAGAAGAAAGAGAGTCTACTAATCGGTATGCAGTTTCTTCTGGGGTGATGAAAATGTTCTAAAGTTAGGTAATGATGATGGTTGTATAACTGTGAACATACTAAAAACCACTAAATTGTACTGCTTAAAATGGTGACTTTTATGCTATGTAATTATATCTTTAAATCTAAAAATCTGTTTTTATAAAAGAAACTATAACTGGGAAGAAGAAACCTAAAAGAATATCTTTGTACTCTAAAAGATTGAAATTGGTGGTGAAGTACAGAGTCAGAGTCTCAGTTTAGGCCCTCTGGAAAGCAAGAAATTTAATCTATACTTCAGGAAGGGATGCAGAAAAATGTGTATAATTGCACCTTATAGAATATTTGATGATTAAATACAGGGGCAACAAGGATTTGATTCTTCCAGGAAAATCACAAAAATGTCTCTCAAAATTGTTCACCTGGCTCATAGTCTTACCTGTTTCCCCTGGGGATGTCAAATTTCCTGGCTACATGGGGCCAAGCAGGCAACCATGGAGAATGTAGGGATGTGTGGTCATATTATGACCATGGTGGGCCCCTCTACCATAAAAATAATTAAATTTTCATTTTTTGACTGCTTTTGTATGAAAATAAATATATTACTATCATATAGTAAAACATCTAAAACACTTGTGTGGGCTCCTAAAAGCAATATGCACCTCAGTGTTACATCAAATGGATAGGTCTGAAGGTATGATACCAGTGCATGGAGTAGTCTTAGCACAGGGTGAATCTGAGTGTACAGAACAATGGGATGAAAGTACGTGATTCCAGGCATTAGAGCCTTTTGCTCTCATCAGTCACATGAATAGATACTTTTACTTAAGGAAAATATCATATCTTCTTATAACATCTTTCATAGAAAATCATTTCTAAAATATTTGCCTTACTACTCTAAATCACTAACTATATTTCATAACTGGGACAATATATAATAGGATAAGGTTATTACAAGACAAAGTGATGCCTGATATTACTTTGTGACATTGTTTATCTACTAGTCCTTGAAAATTGCATAGGAAGTAATTTTTTTTCTATCTAGCAACATGAATCAACGCAATAAAAGAGACCACTGTAATAAGCCTGATGTCAGAGAATAAGATAACACCTACCTTGTAGGCTCCTTCCATGTTATATTAAGAGAAATGTGCAATGTACACAGTGGTCATAGTTTAACCCAACGTGTAATCGAATCTGTGAAATAGTGAAGTGCCTTGTAATAGAGTTTTACTGTAATTGCTTTGTCAGGTTATCAATCTTATAGCTTTATCTGAAAGAGAGAAACTTTGTCCTGCTGCTTACAGGTATAGAAAATGGTGGAAGACCAAGTTCATGTCAGCTAAGGTGGCACTGACCCAAGAGAGGCTGGAACACTCAACAGAGAAAGAATCCTTCTGATTAAAGCCTAGTGCAAGCGGAATAAGAAATAATCAGGTAAATGATGTTGATGGATTAGGGAAAAGTGGTTAAAAGAAAAGGAACTTCATAAAAAGTTCATCTTGTGCTGGAAGTTCTGAACTGAAAAGAAATGAACTTAAGATGCTTTTGTTAAATTTCCCACCAGTTGCTATAAAGTTATGAGAAGACTCTGAGAGTAAGAGAGGCAGCCTCCAGAAAGTATTTATAGATTTATAAAGGGAATAAGGTTAAGTTTCCTTGGAGACGTAGTTCTTTCAGGCCAGATCTAACTTGGTCTGAAGTAACTTGAATACTAGGAAAATTTAACTGAATATTATTGGCTTCTTTTTCCTAAATCAACCAAAACACTGGAGATTTATAAATTTTAGATGAGAAAGATACTTTTGAGGATAAGCTCTGCATCTATACTTCAGACATTATTTCCACTGGGACTTATTTTATGAAAATATTAAAAATTGTTAAAATTTTGTAGTCATTCATATTTAGAATCATTAAAACTGCTCCAGGGGAGATCCTTACTTGTTCCCTTGTCATAGAAACGTGAAGAGTGTCACAACTTCTTAAGACTAGTCTAGAAAACCGTTGTTATAAAATTAACGTTTTGTACTTTATGTCAAAACCTTTTATTGTCTTTCATCTTTTGGAATGTATTTTTAAGTTCTATACCACTGTGTAAAGCAGTTGTAGTAGTTTGGTTAAATTTGATTAAAAATAAAATATTCAAGGATATATATAAGGAACCTATATTCTAAAAATCTTCCCGGTCTTTTTTATCGAAGAAAAAGGAAGAAGAATATTTTATATTATATATATGATTATGATTTATGTCTACTTGTATCCAGCAATATATTAAACTCTCTAAGTTGCTTCATGTATCTGCCAGGCAAGACACATAGAAAACTACATTTTCCAAACCAACTTCCTAGTTGAGTTCTAGTTTAGATTGTGCCAAAGAAAGGCACTTTCACAAGATTTTAGAGATAGATAAGAACAAAAAATTTATTTTTGTCCCACTAACAACAGTGGACAGTCACACTGACTTTTGCTGAGAGCAAGGTTATGCTGTGTCTTCTAGATATTCTTCTATAAATTGGTTAATTAGGTACTGCAGGTAGCTGAATTTAGCAGTACTCGTTTCCTATAATTTCTGCAACCTCAAAATTTCCTGAGATCATCATGCACTTTCTCTGACATTTGTTCCCCCACCCCTCCAAGGGTATTGAAAGCACCTAATTAAAGTTCTTGCCTGAAATATTTTCCTGGCAAGACTTTGACACCTATAGCTTGTGAGTAAAATGAAGGTTAACTACATGCCTAGACCCTGGTGACTTTTAATTTGTACTTACATGTATGTAAGACTACATTTCCATTTCAGGGGTGCCTGGGTAGCTCAGTCAGTTAAGCACCTGCCTTCTGCTCAGGTCATGATCTCAGGGTCCTGGGATTAATCCCCACACTGGGCTCCTTGCTCAGCAAGAAGCCTGCTTCTCCCTCTCCCTCTGCTACTCCCCCTGCTTATACTCTAGCTCTCCCTCTGTCAAACAAACAAAACCACACTTAAAAACTAATAATAATAAATAAGACTCTCCATTTCAAGTCCCTGCTTTTATTTATGGGCCTTCCTCTGGAACTTAATATATTGTATATCCAAGAGCATCTTCCCAGTCATTACTGATTAAAAACTTCATTTTCAGGCACAGAGACTATTTTTTTCACTGTATCAGAGAACTTTCTCTAAATCCAGGGCAAGGGTAGGAGTCTGTATACCTGGCCTTCTGAGTTAGAATTACCTTAGTCAAATTGTTATAAATGAAAAGAGAAAAAAATTTAACCAGGAATCTTATAATTTCTGTCATACTAAAGCTTCTGAGTGTTATAAGAGCACATATACACTTTTTTTCATACAGTCAACATGGGAGCCCAATATCTAATAAACCAACAGTTCTCTAACATTATTATTATGTTCAAAATCTCTACTAAAATAAAGATGAAGTGAAATCAGCAAGATGACAAAATACATTGCGCCTGACTTCAGACGCCCTCACAGAAAAAACAGTTAACAACTAAGTATCAACAGAAAAAAACCTTTCGAAAAATCCCAGAACCTGCAGGTGAGGCTAAAGTATCCTATTGAACCACAGAAATTGGGGTAAGAGTTAAAAGGGGCAGTTTTACTTGAACTGCATCACCCCTCCAGTGGGAAAGGAGAGCCCAAGGTGGATATCCACCTTCCTCAGCATTTTGGGATGATTTCAAGAAGGTAATGTAGGTATTGCTTCATGAGAATCACTGGAGGAATCAGCTGGATACAGAGAAGGGGGACAGGGCTCATAGCAAATCTTGGCAGACTGTATTCCAGCTGGTAATAATGTCCAAGCAGAGATCCAAACCTGTGGCTCTCTTCATCTGCAGAGTGAAGATGGTGGACCCGTTTGGCCAATAAGCTTGGACAGCAGTTATCAGTTCTGCTCAGTTTTGGCAGGCCATCCTAGCCATGGAGCACATTCTAGAGCCTTGCCTAGACAGAGAAACAAGTCACTAGCTCACTCAACCAGGAAGTATGGCCAGAAATGTTTGGCAACACATCCTACAGCCCTCAAGGGCAGAGAAGCAAGTCAGCAGTCCCTTCTGATTGCTTGGAAAGACTTGAAGATGAGATGCTTTCCTCAAAGCACAGATATAATGCAAGGAAATGAAATAATCATCTTGAACAGATATCTGCACCCCCATGTTCACTGCAGCAGTATTCATAATACCGAAGACGTGCAAATAACCTATGTGGCCAACCATGAATGAATGGATAAAGAAATTGTGTGTGTGTGTGTGTGTATATTATACATACATAATGAAATATTTCTCATCCATATAAAAGGAGGAATCCTGTCATCTGTGAAAACATGATGGACTTCGAGGTCATCAAGCTAAGTGAAATAAATCAAAGAAAGAAAGATAAATACTTTATATCACCTATACAGGGAACCTAAAAAGCTAAATTCATAGTAACAAGATAGTTGATCCGTGGTTGCCAGGAGCTGGAGGATGGGGAAAATAGTGAGATGATGGTCAAAAAGTATACTTCCATTTATAAGATGAATAAGTTCTGGGAATGTAATGTACAACATAGTGACTACAGATAAGAATACTGTATCGATATTTCAAAGCTGCTAAAAGTATAGGGGCCAAGGACAGTCCACCCAAAATGAGCCACTTTGGTATACAGATTATTTTAAATAAAAATTTCTTAAGAAACAGCCAGTGCAAGGACAATCAGACCCTCACCTGTCCTCTGAAAGCAGGAAACAAATATCCCATACAAAAAAAAAAAAAAAAAAAATCCTCCCAGGGTACCTGGGTGGCTCCATTGATTAAGTGGCCAACTCTAGGTTTCAGGTCAGGTAATAATCCCAGGATTCTGGGATCAAGCACTGTGTTGGGACTTAGCATTCAGTGAGGAGTCAGCTAGAGGATTCTATCTCCCTCTGCCCTTCTCCCAACTCATACTCACTCTCTAAAATAAATACTCAGTCTCACTCTCTAAAATAAATAAATAAATAGGAGGAGGGGCAAGATGGCAGAGAAGTAGGAGATCCTGTTTGAACTGGTCTAAAATCAATCAATCAATCTTAAAAAAATATATCCTCCCTATACAAAGAAGTGAAAAGATATACTTATCATCAATGACAGGGAGTTTAAAGCCAAGAAGGCTGTAGAAACACATCTTATTACTTCTTTTCTAATCTACTACCTCAACCTAAATTCTGCTTAGAATTTCCTACTAATTAAAGCCCCCAAACACCTGTTTTCTTTATCCTGTCAATTCCTCACAAATTTATTGTCTCTAAAGTGTATAAAAATTTGGTCATTTCTGGGGCGCCTGAGTGGCTCAGTGGGTAAAGCCTCTGCCTTCGGCTCAGGTCATGATCTCAGGGTCCTGGGATCAAGCCCCGCATCGGGCTCTCTGCTCAGCGGGGAGCCTGCTTCCTCCTCCCTCCCTCTCTCTCTCTGCCTGCCTCTCTGCCTACTTGTGATCTCTGTAGGTCAAATAAATAGATAAAATCTTAAAAAAAAAAAAAAAAAAAAAACCTTGGTCATTTCTTTAGAGCTCAATTTCATTATTGACCTACATGTGCATGTGATAAAACTTTTGGGTTTTTTTCTCCTGATAATCTGTCTCATATAAATATAATTTTTAATCCAACTGGAAGACCTTGAAGGATAGAGGATAAATTTTTCCTTACCTGCCAGAATAAATATTAAATGTTCTCACCACAATAACAAAAATGAAAGGATAATCATGTAAGGTGAGGGTATAACTAACCTTATTGTGTCAATCATTTTACAATATGTATGTCATCATGTTATAGCCCTTAAACTTATACAATGTATATCAATGATCTCTCAATAAAGCTAGGGGAAAAAAAAAAAAAAACAGAGAAGGAAAAATGTCTTGTTCTCGCCGGACAAGGTTGGGCTCAGGAATATGTATTTTTTTAAAGATTTTATTTATTTATTTGATAGAGAGAGAGAGATCACAAGCTGGCAGAGAGCAAGCCAGAGAGGCGGAAGCAGGCTCCCTACTGTGCAGAGAGCCCGATGCAGGACTCAGTCCCAGGACCCTGAGATCATGACCTGAGCCAAAGGCAGAGGCTCTAACCCACTGAGGCACCCAGGCACCCAAGAAATATGTTTTAATAAATTTGTAGACAATTATGGTGAATATATTTCAACAAAGACATTTATAAAAATTATCTGAAATCATTGATGGAAGAACAGAATTTTTCTTTAAAAAGTCTAAGGTTTTATCTTAAACTAAACAAAGAGCTTTGTTAAGAACATGCCAATAGGAAACATTCATTCTGCCCTTCGGAGAGTCAAATTTAACCCAGTGAACAGAAATAGGATATTGTAGTCCAAGGATATTCTCACCTTTAAAGCAGATTAGTTATCCTATAAAAAGATCTATTTTATGTTTAATCAGCAAGTGGTATATCTGGTTGGGAATAGCCTTCAATAAATTATAGCCCCTATATCAAGAATCCTACAATGTGGTATCACTACTCTTGCCATCAAGGTGTGCAGTTTAGGAGCACCTGGGTGGCTCAGTGGGTTAAAGCCTCTGACTTCAGCTCAGGTAATGATCCCACGATCCTGGGATCGAGCCCCACATCAGGCTCTCTGCTCCGCGGGGAGCCTTCTTTCTCCTCTCTCTCTGCCTCTGCCTACTTGTGATCTCTGTCTGTGAAATAAATAAATGTTTAAAAAAAAAAAAGATGTGCAGTTTATTTCTTCAACACCTTCAAATGGGTGCCTCCATTACTTCTTTGACAATAGAATGTGCCCATTTTAGAGATGAGAAAGAAAAAGAGGTTAAGTAACTTTCCCAAGGTTACATGGCCTGGAAGTAGCAGATCCAGCATTTCATCAGTCTGGCAGTCTAGGTCCAAAGTTCATGCTCTAAATAAATATACTATTTTGACATGAATGGATTGAATCATCACAGAAAGAACCAAACTAGGTGATAAAAATTTTCAGTAAGGAAAAACACACACACACAAAACAAGCAAACAAACAAAAAACTGAACTCTAGGAAACAAACTGAGGGTTGCTGGAGGAGGGGAGTATGGGGGGAAGGGGAAATGTACTTGATGGGCACTTGATATAATGAGCACTGGGTGTTATATGCAACTGAAGAATCACCTGAACTAATACAGTATATGGTAACTAAATTGAATTTAAATAAAGAATTTTAAAAAGAAAGAAAAAGACAAATACCATATGATTTAATTTATCTGTGTAATCTAAAAAAATTAATAATACAGAAACAGACTCCGGATGAAAGAACCAGTTGGTAGTTGATGGGGGGTGGGGGTGGGGGTAGGAAATGAGGAAAATAGGTAAAGGAGATTAAGAAGTACAACCTTCCAGTTATAAAATAAATAAGTCATTGGATGCAATGTATAGCATAGAGAATATATTCAATAATACTGTAATAATATTGTGTAATGACAGATAATAGATCTATTGAGGTAATCGTTTCATACTGTATAAAAACATCAAATTTCTATGTTGTACACCTGAAACTAATCTTATATATCATTTGTAAATCAGTTTTTAAAAAAGAAGAAATTGGGGCGCCTGGGTGGCTCAGTGGGTTAAAGCCTCTGCCTTCGTCTCAGGTCATGACCACAGCGTCCTGGGAAGGAACCCAGCCCCGCATTGGGCTCTCTTCTCGGCAGGGAGACTGCTACCCCCCCCCCCCGCCTACTTGCGATCTCTGTCTGTCAAATAAATAAATAAAAATCTTTAAAATAAAATAAGAAGAAAGAAAACAGAAACAAACAAAACAAGTTGTATATAAGGTGACAAGAATAATCTGGGTTTATTTCTTACTCTAGAAAACTTTGGTTTCCTTTTTGAATACTAAATGTTATTCATAAAGGCTTGTTTTCTGAGTGACGTGGAGCACTTTTTCATGTGTCTGTTGGCCATCTGGATGTCTTCTTTGCAGAAATGTCTGTTCATGTCCTCTGCTCATTTCTTGATTGGATTGTTTGTTCTTTGGGTGTTGAGTTTGCTAAGTTCCTTATAGATTTTGGATACTAGACCTTTATCTGATATGTCGTTTGCAAATATCTTCTCCCATTCTGTCAGTTGTCTTTTGGTTTTGTTAACTGTTTCCTTTGCTGTGCAAAAGCTTTTGATCTTGATGAAATCCCAATAGTTCATTTTTGCCCTTGCTTCCCTTGCCTTTGCCGTTGTTCCTAGGAAGATGTTGCTGCAGCTGAGGTCGAAGAGGTTGCTGCCTGCGTTCTCCTCAAGGATTTTGATGGATTCCTTTCTCACATTGAGGTCCTTCATCCATTTTGAGTCTATTTTCGTGTGTGGTGTAAGGAAGTGGTCCAATTTCATTTTTCTGCATGTGGCTGTCCAATTTTCCCAGCACCATTTATTGAAGAGGCTGTCTTTTTTCCATTGGACATTCTTTCCTGCTTTGTCAAAGATGAGTTGACCATAGAGTTGAGGGTCTATTTCTGGGCTCTCTATTCTGTTCCATTGATCTATGTGTCTGTTTTTGTGCCAGTACCATGCTGTCTTGATGATGACAGCCTTGTAATAGAGCTTGAAGTCCAGGATTGTGATGCCACCAACTTTCCTTTGGCTATTCGAGGTCTTTTCTGGTTCCATATAAATTTGAGGATTATTTGTTCCATTTCTTTGAAAAAAATGGATAGTATTTTGATAGGGATTGCATTAAATGTGTAGATTGCATTAGGTAGCATAGACATTTTCACAATATTTATTCTTCCAATCCAGGAGCATGGAACATTTTTCCAACAGGGAAATACAAATCAAAACCACAATGAGATACCACCTCACACCAGTCAGAATGGCTAAAATTAACAAGTCAGGAAATGACAGATGCTGGCGAGGATGCGGAGAAAGGGGAACCCTCCTCCACTTTTGGTGGGAATGCAAGCTGGTGCAACCACTGTGGAAAACAGCATGGAGGTTCCTCAAAATGTTGAAAATAGAACTACCTTATGACCCAGCAATTGCACTACTGGGTATTTACCCTAAAGATACAAACATAGTGATCCGAAGGGGCACGTGTACCCGAATGTTTATAGCAGCAATGTCTACAATAGCCAAACTATGGAAAGAACCTAGATGTCCATCAACAGATGAATGGATAAAGAAGATGTGGTTTATATACACAATGGAATACTATGCAGCCATCAAAAGAAATGAAATCTTGCCATTTGCGACGACGTGGATGGAACTAGAGAGTATCATGCTTAGTGAAATAAGTCAATCAGAGAAAGACAACTATCATATGATCTCCCTGATATGAGGACATGGAGAAGCAACATGGGGGGTTAGGGGGATAAGAGAAGAATAAATGAAACAAGATGGGATTGGGAGGGAGACAAACCATAAATGACTCTTAATCTCACAGAACAAACTGGGGGTTGCTGGGGGGAGGTGGGGTTGGGAGAGGGGGAGGGGTATATGGACATTGGGGAGGGTATGTGCTATCGTGAGTGCTGTGAAGTGTGTAAACCTGGCGATTCACAGACCTGTACCCCTGGGGATAAAAATACATTATATGTTTATAAAAAAAAAAAAAAACTGGAGGGGGAGGTGAACCATAAGAGACTATGGACTCTGAAAAACAACCTGAGGGTTTTGAAGGGTCAGGGGTGGGAGGTTGGGGGAACAGGTGGTGGGGAATAGGGAGGGCACATTTTGCATGGAGCACTGGGTGTTGTGCAAAAACAATAAATACTGTTATGCTGAAAAAAAATTAATTAAATGCAAAAAAAAAGGCTTGTTTTCTTTGCTGCAATAGAGATAAACAATTTTTGGACATTAAAAAAAGAAAAATAAGTTTTGATGAAGGAAAAACAATGTGTCATTTTTTACCTTTAAATCAAATTTGTTAAAATAGGAGGAGGAGTCAAGATGGCAGAGAAGTAGCAGGCTGAGAATACATCAGGTAGCAGGAGATCAGCTCGATAGCTTATCTAAACATTGCAAACACCTACAAATCCAATGGGAGAGCGAAGAGAAGAAGAACAGCAACTCTAGAAACAGAAAATCAACCACTTTCTGAAAGGTAGGACTGGCGGAGAAGTGAATCTAAAACGACGGGAAGATAGACCGCCGGGGGGGGGGCCGGCTCCTGGCAAGCGGTGGAGCAACGGAGCACAAAATCAGGACTTTTAAAAGTCTGTTCCACTGAGGGACTTTGCTCCAGAGGCTAAACCAGGGTGAAGCCCACGCGGGGTCAGCGTGGCCCCAGGTCCCACAGGGTCACAGAAGGATCGGGGGTGTCGGAGTGTCAGAGAGCTCGCAGGTATTAGAACGGAGAAGCCGGCTGCAGAGACAGAGCTGAGGACTGAACTCTCAGCTCGGGGTTACCTTGAACTGGTCGCCGGCTGGGTGAGCTCGGAGCGCAGGTAGAGGCTGGGGATACAGGAGTGATTGGGTGCTGTCCTCTGGGGGCGCACTGAGGAGTGGGGCCCCAGGCTCTCGGCTCCTCCGGGCCGGAGACTAGGAGGCCGCCATTTTCATTCCCGTCCTCCGGAACTCTACGGAAAGCGTTCAGGGAACAGAAGTTCCCAAAAGCGAACCCGAGCCGACTACTTAGTCCGGCAGCCGGTAAGGGCGGTGCAATCCTGCCTCGGGCAAAGACACTTGAGAGTAACTACAACAGGTCCCTCCCCCAGAAGATCAACAAACTATACAGCCAGGACGAAGTTCATCTATCAAGGAAAGTAGGTTCAATTCCTAAGACAGCAGCGCAATTCCAGAGGAGGAGAAAGCAAAGCACGGAACTCATGGCTTTCTCCCCATGATTCTTTAGTCTTGCGGCTACTTCAATTTTTTTTTTTTCAATTTTTTTTTCTTTTTTCTTTTTTCTTCTTCTGCTAATTTTTTTAAACTTTTACCCTTTTCTTTTTTAACGTTTTTTGACTAATTTATCTAAATATATATATATTTTCTTTCTTTTTTATATTTTTTCTTTATTTGTTTTATTTTTTAAATTTTTTTCTTTTTTTTTCTGAACCTCTTTTTATCCCCTTTCTCTGACCCACAATTTGGGGTCTCTTCTCATTTGGTTACAGCGCATTTTTCTGGGGTCTTTGCCACCCTTTTAGTAGTTTATTTGCTCCTTCATATCCTCTTATCTGGACAAAATGACAAGGCAGAAAAAATCACCACAAACAAAAGAACAAGAGACAGTACCGAAGGCTAGGGACCTAATCAACACAGACATTGGTAATATGTCAGATCAAGAGTTCAGAATGACGATTCTGAACATTCTAGCCGGGCTCAAAAAAGGCATGGAAGATATTAGAGAAAACCTCTCTGGAGATATAAAAGCCCTTTCTGGAGAAATAAAAGAACTAAAATCTAACCAAGTTGAAATCAAAAAAGCTATTAATGAGGTGCAATCAAAAATGGAGGCTCTTACTACTAGGATAAATGAGGCAGAAGAAAGAATTAGTCATATAGAAGACCAAATGACAGAGAATAAAGAAGCCGAACAAAAGAGGGACAAACAGCTACTGGACCATGAGGGGAGAATTCGAGAGATAAGTGACACCATAAGACGAAACAACATTAGAATAATTGGGATTCCAGAAGAAGAAGAAAGAGAGAGGGGAGCAGAAGGTTTATTGGAGAGAATTATTGAAGAGAATTTCCCTAATACGGCAAAGGGAACAAGCATCAAAATCCAGGAGATGCAGAGAACCCCCCTCAAAGTCAACAAGAATAGGTCCACACCCCATCACCTAATAGTAAAATTTACAAGTCTTAGTGACAAAGAGAAAATCCTGAAAGCAGCCTGAGAAAAGAAGTCTGTAACATACAATGGTAAAAATATTAGATTGGCGGCAGACTTATCCACAAGAATGGATATCCACAGAATACCCATTCTTATGCCAGGAAGAGCTGGCATGATATATTCAGAGAACTAAATGAGAAAAACATGCAGCCAAGAATACTCTATCCAGCTAGGCTATCATTGAAAATAGAAGGAGAGATCAAAAGCTTCCAGGACAAACAAAAACTGAAAGAATTTGCAAACACCAAACCAGCTCTACAGGAAATATTGAAAGGGGTCCTCTAAGCAAAGAGAGAGCCTAAAAGTAGTAGATCAGAAAGGTACAGAGACAATATACAGTAACAGTCACCTTACAGACTAATAATGGCACTAAATTCATATCTCTCAATAGTTACCCTGAATGTTAATGGGCTAAATGCCCCAATCAAAAGACACAGGGTATCAGAATGGATAAAAAAACAAAACCCATCAGTATGTTGCCTACAAGAAACTCATTTTAGACGCGAAGACACCTCCAGATTTAAAGTGAGGGGGTGGAAAACAATTTACCATGCTAATGGGCATCAGAAGAAAGCTGGGGTGGCAATCCTTATACCAGATCAATTAGATTTTAAGCCAAAGACTATCATAAGAGATGAGGAAGGACACAATATCATACTCAAAGGGTCTGTCCAACGAGAAGATCTAACAATTTTAAATAGCTATACCCCTAACGTGGGAGCAGCCAACTATATCAACCAATTAATAACAAAATCAAAGAAACACATCAATAATAATACAATAATAGTAGGGGACTTTAACATTCCCCTCACTGAAATGGACAGATCATCCAAGCAAAAGATCAACAAGGAAATAAAGGCCTTAAATGACACACTGGACCAGATGGACATCACAGATATATTCAGAACATTTCATCCCAAAGCAACAGAATACACATTCTTCTCTAGTGCACATGGAACCTTCTCCAGAATAGATTACATCCTGGGTCACAAATCAGGTCTCAACCAGTATCAAAAGATTAGGATCATTCCCTGCATATTTCAGACCACAATGCTCTGAAGCTAGAACTCAATCACAAGAGGAAAGCTGGAAAGAACCCAAATACATGGAGACTAAACAGCATCCTTCTAAAGAATGAATGGGTCAACCAGGAAATTAAAGAAGAACTGAAAAAATTCATGGAAACAAATGATAATGAAAACACAACTGTTCAAAATCTGTGGGACACAGCAAAGGCAGTCCTGAGAGGAAAATAGATAGCAGTACAAGCCTTTCTCAAGAAACAAGAAAGGTCTCAAGTACACAACCTAACTCTACCCATAAAGGAGCTGGAGAAAGAACAAGAAAGAAACCCTAAACCCAGCAGGAGAAGAGAAATCATAAAGATCAGAGCAGAAATCAATGAAATAGAAACCAAAAATACAATAGAAAAAAATCAATGAAACTAGGAGCTGGTTCTTTGAAAGAATCAATAAGATTGATAAACTCCTGGCCAGACTCATCAAAAAGAAAAGAGAAATGACCCAAATAAATAAAATCATGAATGAAAGAGGAGAGATCACAACTAACACCAAAGAAATACAGACAATTATAAGAACACACTATGAGCAACTCTACGCCAAAAAAATTGACAATCTGAAAGAAATGGATGCATTCCTAGAGACATATAAACTACCACAACTGAACCAGGAAGAAATATAAAACCTGAACAGGCCCATAACCAGTAAGGAGATTGAAATAGTCATCAAAAATCTCCAAACAAACAAAAGCCCCCAGGGCCCGACGGCTTCCCAGGGGAATTCTACCAAACATTTAAAGAAGAACTCATTCCTATTCTCCTGAAACTGTTCCAAAAAATAGAAATGGAAGGAAAACTTCCAAACTCATTTTATGAGGCCAGCATCACCTTGATCCCAAAACCAGACAAGGATCCCATCAAAAAAGAGAACTACAGAACAATATCCTTGATGAACACAGACGCAAAAATTCTCGCCAAAATACTAGCCAATAGGATTCAACAGTACATTAAAAGGATTATTCACCACGATCAAGTGGGATTTATTCCAGGGCTGCAGGGTTGGTTCAACATCCGCAAATCAATCAATGTGATACAACACATTAATAAAAGAAAGAACAAGAACCATATGATACTCTCAATAGATGCTGAAAAAGCATTTGACAAAGTACAGCATCCCTTCCTGATCAAAACTCTTCAAAGTGTAGGGATAGAGGGCACATACCTCAATATTTTCAAAGCCATCTATGAAAAACCCACCGCCAATATCATTCTCAATGGAGAAAAACTGAAAGCTTTTCCACTAAGGTCAGGAACACGGCAGGGATGTCCATTATCACCACTGCTATTCAACATAGTACTAGAAGTCCTAGCCTCAGCAATCAGACAACAAAAAGAAATTAAAGGCATCCAAATTGGTAAAGAAGAAGTCAAACTATCACTCTTCGCAGATGATATGATACTATATGTGGAAAACCCAAAAGACTCCACTCCAAAACTGCTAGAACTTGTACAGGAATTCAGTAAAGTGTCAGGATATAAAATCAATGCACAGAAATCAGTTGCATTTCTCTACACCAACAACAAGACAGAAGAAAGAGAAATTAAGGAGTCAATCCCATTTACAATTGCACCCAAATCTATAAGATACCTAGGAATAAACCTAACCAAAGAGGCTAAGAATCTATACACAGAAAATTATAAAGTACTCATGAAAGAAATTGAGGAAGACACAAAGAAATGGAAAAATGTTCCATGCTCCTGGATTGGAAGAATAAATATTGTGAAAATGTCCATGCTACCTAAAGCAATCTACACATTTAACGCAATCCCTATCAAAATACCATCCATTTTTTTCAAAGAAATGGAACAAATAATCCTCAAATTTATATGGAACCAGAAAAGACCTCGAATAGCCAAAGGAATATTGAAAAAGAAAGCCAAAGTTGGTGGCATCACAATTTCGGACTTCAAGCTCTATTACAAAGCTGTTATCATCAAGACAGCATGGTACTGGCACAAAAACAGACACATAGATCAGTGGAACAGAATAGAGAGCCCAGAAATCGACCCTCAACTCTATGGTCAACTAATCTTCGACAAAGCAGGAAAGAATGTCCAATGGAAAAAAGACAGCCTCTTCAATAAATGGTGCTGGGAAAATTGGACAGCCACATGCAGAAAAATGAAATTGGACCACTTCCTTACACCACACACGAAAATAGACTCAAAATGGATGAAGGACCTCAATGTGAGAAAGGAATCCATCAAAATCCTTGAGGAGAACACAGGCAGCAACCTCTTCGACCTCAGCCGCAGCAACATCTTCCTAGGAACAACGGCAAAGGCAAGGGAAGCAAGGGCAAAAATGAACTATTGGGATTTCATCAAGATCAAAAGCTTTTGCACAGCAAAGGAAACAGTTAACAAAACCAAAAGACAACTGACAGAATGGAAGAAGATATTTGCAAACGACATATCAGATAAAGGGCTAGTGTCCAAAATCTATAAGGAACTTAGCAAACTCAACACCCAAAGAACAAACAATCCAATCAAGAAATGGGCAGAGGACATGAACAGACATTTCTGCAAAGAAGACATCCAGATGGCCAACAGACACATGAAAAAGTGCTCCACGTCACTCGGCATCAGGGAAATACAAATCAAAACCACAATGAGATATCACCTCACACCAGTCAGAATGGCTAAAATTAACAAGTCAGGAAATGACAGATGCTGGCGAGGATGCGGAGAAAGGGGAACCCTCCTCCACTTTTGGTGGGAATGCAAGCTGGTGCAACCACTGTGGAAAACAGCATGGAGGTTCCTCAAAATGTTGAAAATAGAACTACCCTATGACCCAGCAATTGCACTACTGGGTATTTACCCTAAAGATACAAACATAGTGATCCGAAGGGGCACGTGTACCCGAATGTTTATAGCAGCAATGTCTACAATAGCCAAACTATGGAAAGAACCTAGATGTCCATCAACAGATGAATGGATAAAGAAGATGTGGTTTATATACACAATGGAATACTATGCAGCCATCAAAAGAAATGAAATCTTGCCATTTGCGACAACGTGGATGGAACTAGAGAGTATCATGCTTAGTGAAATAAGTCAGTAGGAGAAAGACAACTATCATATGATCTCCCTGATATGAGGACATGGAGAAGCAACATGGGGGGTTAGGGGAATAGGAGAAGAATAAATGAAACAAGATGGGACTGGGAGGGAGACAAACCATAAATTACTCTTAATCTCACAAAACAAACTGGGGGTTGCTGGGGGAGGTGGGATTGGGAGAGGGGGAGGGGGATATGGACATTGGGGAGGGTATGTGCTATCGTGAGTGCTGTGAAGTGTGTAAACCTGGCGATTCACAGACCTGTACCCCTGGGGATAAAAATACATTATATGTGTATGAAAAAAAAAAATTTGGAAGGGGAGGCGAACCATAAGAGACTATGGACTCTGAAAAACAACCTGAGGGTTTTGAAGGGTCAGGGGTGGGAGGTTGGGGGAACAGGTGGTGGGGAATAGGGAGGGCACGTTTTGCATGGAGCACTGGGTGTTGTGCAAAAACAATGAATACTGTTACACTGTAAAAATAAATAAAATGGAAAAAAAAATTGTTAAAATATTATCCACCATCAGATAAGGATGAACTGTTCAAAGACTTTTATTATCCCTTTGCTATTATTCTCTATGGTAAGAAATTGTGGATTATGTTACTAGTTGTGGATTCTATTACTAGTAATAAAATTGTCAAAAATTTAGAATTACCATGAAATACTCTAATGGCTTGAAGGGGATTTGAAGTCATCTAAGTATTACTAAGAAACCACTAGGAAACATTTACTGTTATAAGACGTGAAGCAAAGGAGAACACAAGAAGGATAATATAAATGTGTACAAAATTTGAGAGACAACACAATGAAGTAGTTTTGGTTTGTTTTCTTCAGTAGGAATGTGTATGTGTGTGTCTGTGTGTTTAAGGACACAAGAGAGCCATATTTATTTCACATGGACAAGAATGATTCCTTCATATGCTGAACATGAAAGCTCGTGTGAGGAAAGTATCTGTAACAGCAGAATTAATGTGCTTTTTGTCCATGAGGAGCAGGGAGGGTCACAAAATTGTCTTCAAAGACAGTTACCCTTCAAGCAGAGTTGAGACCATAGGCTTTGAAATCTCTGGTTAATTTCATCATCAAAGTGTCTGTTTCCTAAGAGTAGCCAGGGGTGATTCTGGCTCTGCAATGTCTCAATGAGCTGATATGGTCAGGAGAAAGAGGACTCAGGGTGGCTAGGGAAAGTGAAGCTTGGAGGGGAGGTACATGCCACTAGGAATTAGCAAGTCCACTCCGTGGTGGACAGACACTCTTACTGAACAGAGCAACAACAACAACAAAAATTGCTTTCAAAGAAATAAAATAGCCAGTAAGAAAATTTTAGCCAGGGGCATCTGGGTGACTCAGTTGGTTAAGCATCTGCCTTTGGCTCCAGTCAGGTCCTGGGATCAAGCCCTATACTGCACTCCTTTCTTAGCAGGGAATGCTCTTCTCCCTCTCCCTCTGCCTGCCACTCCCCCAGCTTGTGCTCTCTCTGTATCAAATAAATTAAAAAAAAAAAAAAAAAAAAAACCTTTCAAAAAATTTTAACCAGAGAAGAACTCTTAAATATTTTTTCTTTTTTTTTTTAAAGATTTATTTATTTGACAGAGAGAGATCATGAGTAAGCAGAGAGGCAGGCAGAGAGAGAGGAGGAAGCAGGCTCTCCACTGAGCAGAGAGCCCGATGTGGGGCTCGATCCCAGGACCCTGAGATCATGACCTGAGCTGAAGGCAGAGGCTTAACCCACTGAGCCACCCAGGTGCCCCACTCTTAAATATTTTCTTAAAGACACTTTACTATAAAGTCATCACTCTCTTTTTCAAATATAGACATCCCTAACCATGATGCAAAATAAGATCTCTATGTTGCAGAATCCTCATGATAAGTGGCACAAATATAAATACTGGCGGGAGGGGAATCTCTATAATATGCCACCATCTCTTCTTTTTTTTTTCATGAAAATTTTCCCCAGTATTATTTAATTAAAATTTGTTGATCAATGACAGTGCACCTGACTAAATACAGTCTATGCAAGGGTTTACATAAAATACATGATGGCCAGTTCCCATTTGTTTTGGTTTATAATTTACAATGGGAAGAAAGATCAAACTTAAGTAACATGTTTCAAGTGAGTCACAGCACACAGGAGCTGCCCTCATAAAGGATTTCTGGAGAATGGTTACAACTGATAGGGCTGGAGATACCTTCTAAATTGCCTTTTCTGAGCAATAACATATGGTTTGGAAACTCAGCAAGCATCTTTGTGTATGTTTGACTGGATGCCAAATTAAGAATGGCAAGAATACTCCCCAACCTATATCTTGTATTTTTAATTTTTAATTCTTGCACTGTTAAAAATAAAACTTTTAATAAAAAAACTAATTAGGGGCGCCTGGGTGGCTCAGTGGATTAAGCCGCTGCCTTCGGCTCAGATCATGATCTCAGGGTCCTGGGATCGAGCCCCGCGTCGGGCTCTCAGCTCCGCGGGGAGCCTGCTTCCTCCTCTCTCTCTGCCTGCCTCTCTCTCTGCCTGTCTCTCTGCCTACTTGTGATCTCTCTCTCTGTCAAATAAATAAATAAAATCTTTAAAAAAAAAACTAAATTAACTTAAAAAATAGGAAAGCATTGGTCTCTTATTGACTGTCAGTAGTCTGAGCACCCATAACAAAAGACCGTAAATCCCCACAGTCTTCCTCAGGAGTGTCATATTCTGTTGCCAGATAACAATGAGGATTAATACGACAGAATTTAGATGTAGAAAGAGAAAGCAAAGGAAAATGACCAAAAATCAGGTGCCAGAGGCAATATCTGATGAACAAACAGGTTAAATTCAATCACCAGTGAAAAATCGGTGAAGTTATTAGAGCCTATCTAAAAGAAAAAGAAAGCGGACTGCTAAATCACACTCTGGCCATTTTAAAATGTCCCCAACAACACTTGGAGTCCCTATCCATTATTTCCATCTGTCCAGGGAATCTCTCTCTTCCTCCCCCACCAACTTGGTACTACAATACAGTATTTAAAACTGTCTAAAGAGAACCTACAAAAGTTTTACAGTTCATGTTGGTACATTAGACCTGCACATGCTCTATCAGACTTCTAAAATTCCCAACACTCCTCTCTCCTATCTGAAAGAAAAAGAAAAAGTCCTCAAAGCCATTCCTAAATAACGTTTGACTTCCTGGCATTTACCTGAGTAGTCAATTCTGAAACGTTCTCAAATTCACAAGAAGAGCATTTTTACCTCAGAATTTAACCAGAGAACCATAACCATTTTTTGATCTATGGATCACTTCAGGAGTCTTGTAAAGTGGGACTCCTTTTCAGAATAATGCTTTTAAATTAATAAACTACATAGAATTAAATATAAACCAAATTATATTGAAACATAATTTTAAAAATATTAAAAACACATTATATTATTTATTAATATCTAAAGTAATAAATTCCACTAGTATGCCTAATAACTACAATAATTTTGGAATATAAATGAACATAAGCTATATTTCAAAGTATCTTCAGTAAGGGCTTTATGATCTATAAAACCTCTGATTTCTCTTAGGGACAAAGCCACATACACTGCTGATACTGTAATGATATATATATTAATTTTTTCCTCTTATGATTCATAATTCTCATATTTCTGTGTATGGAATCCTATCCACAGGCTCTTTGGAATCCATGGATCTCAGAGTAAGAATCCCTCTTTTTGTAAGAGAGGCATAAATTGTCACCTTAAAGAGCTCTATTGTACATTCTTTCCTCACAATGATTTGAGCATTATTTGATATTACTCTGCAAATTAATATCCAAATACTCCCACAAGCTATCTCTTCTCTGTAAACATCAGTATCACACTATATTTATTTCTCTGAAAAAGTCAAGGAAAGACTGTCACTGTTGGGTTCCTGTTCTCACTTTATTTGGAATATGACCTAGTATACATTGTTTGGTGTGCTTAAGGTGTTAATAGGAAAAATGTGTGTGTTCATTTTTATTACCTACCTCATAAGCCACTACACACATGTACGGAGATTGACTGGCATCATATCATTAATAACAAGAAGGAGACTAGTGGTGCTGATGTTGCAATGTTGGTACCTACTATGCAAATGCATTACTATAATTGACATTCTGGTAATTTGTATTTCTCTGTGAATCCTCAAAGTGTCTTTTTGGAAAAATTATCACCTAAGACATTTAAATCTGTGGACTAAAGATGCTATAAAATGCTATTCCTTTCACTGCAAGCAGACAACTGCCAAAGTATAATGATGATAGAAATAGCTACAAATGTGGCAAATTCATTCCTATATACCCCTATTATGCACATAGCAATTAATTTTTGCAAAGCACTAGATAGAAACATATTAATGGAAAATATCTATGTAAAGAATCTTGATAGGGCTATATTAGAAGATGCTGGTTGCATTGGAAACAGAATGTGTACAGTCAAGAAAGTCATCCTTGCTCACCCTTTAAAGGAGCTCTTCAGTCATTCACTAGATAACCAGTGCATGATCATTTGACTATGGAGAGTAAAATGGAAGAATGCTTGTATTAAATTGCAACCATGAGATTCCGATAACAAAATTGTCCTTTGTTTTGGTCTTTTATTTACTTGTGGATTCCTCACTGAGGAATAAAAGGTGTGATTGGAAAAACTACTTGCTATTCATTCCTTCTCTGTCCCATCACCACTTTCTTTTAAGTGATAGAAATAAACTATATATTTTGCTATAGTTATTTTTAAATTTATTCCCTTTTAAATTAAATGAATACAGGTCAGTCTCCAAATTCAAGTAGTTTCATAATCTTTAAAAAACACAAAAGTTATATGCTCCACTTCTCACTCACTTTATTATTATTAATCTTAAGACAATAATTTGCAATGTTTCAAACTGATTCCTCTTCTGATGCCTCTGCATTTGTAGCTAATATACATTTGTTGCCACTTCCTGATGTTTGAGTTTTGCAAAGAACATTTCCAAATTGGAACATGAGAATTTAGATCTCTCATATACAATATTCTCCACTCATATTCACACCTCTCTTCTTCATTCCCTTTTAATATAGAAGCATCCAAATTTCAAGGACTGGTATGTAGTGCACATGATATTGTAACTTGCCATCACTAAGGATTTAATATTCAACAAATAAATGCCAATGGGTATACAATTTTTTATATCACTGAAACAATTAAAATTTTTTGGTTTGTTTTCCATTTTTTCATTCATCAATAGAAACATAAACCTCCTCGCCATGTTTAGATTTACATATAATATATAATGTAAATGTTTATTACATATAACCATACATATAAATATATAATTTATAAATATAGAACAATGTTTATAAATATGTTATTTATTTATTTGAGTTTATTTATTTTTTTTGCCTCCTGAAAAAAAAAAAATCCCTCCCAGACTAATTTTCCTTCTATTTCAGTGTTCCAACACAGCTAGTTGTTTTCCAGGTGTGCTGCTTAGCTGTCATCCTGGGATTTCTCTTCATGTTTATCCAGGGCATCACCTTTACCAAAAGGTGTTTTTTTAGTTTCTGTTTTCTGACTTCTATATGATCGTATTTCTTGGTTTATTCATCATTTTGTGGAGCTTATCCTCTAGTAGCTATAGCCTTACTATAAATATATACTCATATGTAATACTTGGCCATGTATATTTTGCACCTAACATCAAAATTATTGATTTTTCTCATTGATAAATTTTAAAAGTTTATATAGGGTGAGTTACTTTTATTGAAAGGAATAATTTATCACTTAAATACATAGTCATCATTTTATCAGAAATGATGAGTGTACAGATAGGATGTGGAGACCCTGGAATAACTATAAGCCACATAGTCACTTTTTAACATACTACTTTTCTTCTTCTTAACCCTAACATCTAGCCCAGGGAACACTTTCACCACTACAATTACAATATACAAACATGCACATGCGAACATGTTTATTATCATTTTTTCAAGCAAAATGCAAATCTTTTTAAAAAATTTTTCTTCTTGTTTTTAAAAGTAAGTATGAGGGAGAACTACTTCTGTAATAGCAGAATCAATGCTTACCAACTGATGAGTGGATAAGTTAAGTGTCTAATATTATTTGATCATAAAAGAATAAAGTGCTGATACACAAATGACCCTTGAGCACATTATTCTAAATGAAGGAACATTATTATGAAAATATCACATATTGTATGATTTGATTCATATGAAATGTGTAGAAAAGGCAAATGTAGAGACAGTGGTTGAGAGGGCTGTGGGGCAGAGAGGAAACATTGGTTGATTGCTAATGGGTACAGGGTCTGTTTAGGCATGATGAAATAGTCTAAAATTAGACTGTAACAATGTTGCACACGTTGTGAATATACTGAAAATCACTGAAGTGTAGACTTCACATGAATTTTACGGTATATGAATTATTTCTCAATAAAGCTTTTTTAAAAGATTTATTTATTTATTTATTTATTTATTTATTTTGGAGGTGGGGGATAGAAGGAGAGGGAAGAGAGAACCTCAAGTGGACTCCATGCTGAGCTCTGAGCTGAGGTGGGGCTGGATCCCATGATCCAGATTATGACCTGAACAGAAACCAAGAATTGGAGGCTGAAACAACTGTGCCATCCAGGCACACCACTCAAAAAATCCTCTTAATAAGAAGTGTGTTTATTACAAAAAATTTTAAAGTTACAGAGTTAAAAAAAAAAGGGAAGAGTTCCTTACATAGCTCCTTTTGCAATATAGAACTGTTAGCATGTTTAAGTATTTATATCCTTCTTTTTGTTCACATTTTACTAATGTGCACATTGTGTTAATTTTGTATTCTAATTTTGCAGGTTAAATACTAAATTTTTTCCAACTGAGAGACATTGGTTAGTATAATATATTGGCTTACTACTCCATGAATTAAACAGTTTGTCATTTGACCAACCAATTTAATAGTGTTGGATACTTGGTGCTTGAGTTTCTGTACTAATTATGGAAGATAACCTAGAACTCCAGAGTGTCTAAGAAATTCATATGACAGGGTTCTTTGGAAAGTCATTATGAGAATTCAAGAGTTATTTGACACTGAAATTAATTAAATAGATTTGGCTGACCCTTTCTATGGTCAATTTCTCCATTTTTTAAGACTCTATCCTTTTACAGTTATTTCTAGACAACAGTTTCTTCTTATTCCACACTTTACAAGTACTTACCAAGTTTATATAAAACTATTCTGTCTCATAGATGTTACTCTTAGTTCTCTCAACAATCTTTCTCTTTTAATTATCAAAAAATTATTTTAGTATAATGAAGATTAATCAGACGCATGGCCACACACAAAAAAAGCTACAATAATCAAGACAGTGTGATGATGACAAAATAAAAGATAAATAGATCAGTGGAACAGAATAGAGAACTAGAAATAGACCCAAACAAATATATTTAGCTGATATTTGACAAAGGAAGAAGGATAATCAAATGAAGAAGAGAAGTCTTTTTTAAATAAATGGAACAATCGGCATGTAGTTTAAAAAAAACTACATATCATTAAAAAAATGAACCTAGACACTGACCTTACACTTCCACAAAAATTAACTCAAGATGGGTTATAGATCCAAATATAAAATGTAAATATAAAACATCCAGATGATAACATAGAAAATCTAGATGACCTTGGGTTTCACAATGAATTTTTTAGATACAACACAAAGAATATGGTCATGAAAGAAAAAAATTAGTAAGTTGGACTTCATTAAAAACTTCTGCACTATGAAATATATTATTAAGAGAATGAAAAGACAAACCACAGACTTGGAGAAAATATTTGTAAAACATATCTGGAAAAAAAGAAAAAAATCTTGTACCCTAAATATATAGAGAACTGAAAGCTTAACATCAAAAAACCCAATGAAATAGTAGGCAGAAGATCTAAATGGGCCCCTCAACAAAGAAGATACAAAGAAAATAAATAGAGCACATTAAAAGATGCTCAACATTATATGTCATTAAAATTAAAGTTAAATATCACCATGCACCTCTCAGAATGACTAAAATCTAAAACATGAACAAATCTAAATACTGGTAAAGATATGGAGCAACAGGACATCTCATAGTTTCTGGTACAGATGTAAAATGGTACAACCACTTTGTTTTATATTCTACAGAAGCAGCCAAGTTTATTTTTATTTTATTACTCTTATGATGGATTTTCAACCAATCTTTCAAGTTTTGAAAATGAAGTTAAGCACGGTCTTTTAAAATCTTTTGTTTCCTGCAGATAGTTTTTATTTTGTTCTGCTATTGCCCTAGAAGAAACTGCAATTAGCTACAAGACAAAATTCTTCACTTTTAACAAAGAACTCTGTCAGAATTCCATGGAAAATGACTATGCAAGGTAATTTTTGGTGTATACTTCTGATAGCAGTGTTTAAACCCTTTAGACCTATTTCATCGGACTGTTAGAATTTCTAGAATTCCAAGTAAGAAACAGATAAGTTCGTGAGATGCTAACCCAAGCTCATGCGTCGTGGGATTTGTTTCAAGTTTTCTTTTTCTTTTTTTCCCAGATTTACTGAGATATAATTGACAAAATGGTATATATTTAAAGTATACATTGCGATATGATATGCATATACACTGTGAAATGATTACCACAATAAAGTCAGTTAGCATACCCATCACCTCATGAAGTTACATTTGTGTGTGTGTGTATAATAGGAATGCTTAAGGTCTACACTCTTAGCAACTTTAAAGTATACAATACCATATTGATATATATGCATACCATATGATATGCATATACACTGTGAAATGATTACCACAATAAAGTCAGTTAGCATACCCATCACCTCATGAAGTTACATTTGTGTGTGTGTGTGTATAATAGGAATGCTTAAGGTCTACACTCTTAGCAACTTTAAAGTATACAATACCATATTATCTATGGTCACCATGCTATACAGTACATTCTCAGACCTTATTCTTATGACTGAATACTTGTACTGTGTTTACCACCATAAGCTTAGTTAAGACATCCTTCCTCTCACATAATTATCATTTTTTGTTCTTGTTGTGGTGAGATATGAAAGCTCTACTCTCACTTTCAAGCGTACAACACAGTACTGTTAACCATACTTACCATGCTGTACCTTAGATGCCCGATATTTATAACTGGAAGTTGTACCCTTTAATAATATCCATTTCCCCACCTCCAGTTCTTGGCAACCACCATTCTACTAAAAAAAAGTTTAGCTATTTTTTAGATTCCACATATAAGTGATATCATATAGTATTTTTCATTCTCCGACTTACTTCACTTAGCATAATGCCCTCAATACTCATTGATGTTTTACAAATAGCAGGAGTTCCTTCTTTCTTATGACTGAATGACATTCCATTCCAAATCTATATCTACAAATATATACGATATTTTGCATATCCATTTATCCATCAACAGATATGTAGGTGTAAAGCTTAGGCTGTTTGAGTTCTTTCTTTTTCTTTTTTTAAAATATCTTACAATTTTGTCAGTTATACCTCAGTAAAGTTAGAAAAAAAAACATTATTTGGTGAATTCTTAGTATTAATTAAGGGTAAAATGTCATGATGCCTGCTACTTACTTTCAAATGTTTTAGAAAAAAAATGGAAATTATGGAGACAGAGGAGGAAAAAGGGAAGGTGAAAGAGATAGGATAAGAACAGAAGGTAACTGCTAAATATTTACATTAGTTCTAGCTCAAAAATACACAGTTATTCATTATACCATTCTTTCAACTTTTCTATAAAGATGATTCCAGATGATCACATTGAAATTGAGTGCTCTATAACCTTATCCAAAGTCACTAAATTTTATGTTATTTTGGATCAACAATTTTAATACATTAGCTTTAGCTTAAACCAGCCTGTTTTAACTATTTTAAAATTTCACAATTTGAAACACTGATTTACTTTAGGTAAACACACTTAGAACCATTTGCAGTTGTGAACACGATTGAAAAGAAAAAGGCTGTCAACAAATGAAATAAATATTCTGCATATTGAAGTTAAAAAAAATCTGCCATTTATCAGCTATGAGCTTTTGGACAATTTACTCAGCATCTCTGGTCTTCAGTTTCTTCATCTATAAAATGGGAATAGTAAAGACACCTACTTCATAGGAATATGATTAAATTAGATAATCCATGAAAATTAAATTAGATAACCCATGTAAAGTGCATAGCAATTTCTGACACATAATAAACACTTAAATAATGATAGCTTAAGGCAGAAAAAAATCTCTGGACAAAAGTCATCCTTCTGCATTCTGTACTTTTCAGAATAATCTGTAATAACATCCGCCCACCCCCAGTTCTTTCTTTTTCTTAATGTAGATATTTATTGCTATAAACTTCCTTCTTAGAACTGATTTGCTTCATCCCATAAATTTTGGGTGTTGTGCTTCCACAGCAATAGCTGTTGGTTACCTTAGTTGCAAAATCTGTCTGTGCCCTCGGCTGCTGCTGAGGTCCATGCCCAAAACACTAGGAAGCCCTCTGCTATGAAAGCTTCAGGGAATCTGTGATTTCCATAGGGCCTGTTGTGGTACTTAGTGGCAAAGTTTGCAGGGGTCCTCGGCAGAGCAGGCCACTGGGCAACTGCTGTGACACCTGCTGCATGGCCAATTCTGATACTTCTCACCCTTCTTCATTGTCCTTCACTGTCTGCAATCATCTCAGCTAAGCTAATCTCCCCAGCAATCCTTTCTGTGCAGTAACTCTGCCTTTTGCTCCACTATATTGCTGTAGGTTCTTAATTATTCTTGTATTATTTTCCTGATTTCATAAAATTGTTTATCTGTTTTCTTGTAGCTCTCTGAGCACTTTTAGGACACAGTATTAAATTTTTTTGTCACATAATTCATGGATCTAAAATTCGATGGAGTCATTTACTGGAAGTTTACTGCCTTCCTTTAGAAATGTCATATTTTGGGGCACCTGGGTGGCTCAGCAGGTGTCATGAACTCAGGGTCCTGGGATCAAGCCCCGCATTGGGCTCTCTGCTCAGCGGGGAGCCTGCTTCACCCTCTCTCTCTCTACCTGCCTCTCTGCCTACTTATAATCTCTCTTTCTGTCAAATAAATAAATAAGTTAAAAAAATGTCATATTTCCCTGTTTCTTCCTGATCCCTGTAGCCTTGCATATGCATGTGTTAGGTAGAAGCTAGACATGAGCAGCAGAAGGAACTAACTGAGGCAGAGTCCCAAGTCCTTGAGGGAGGAATGATAGAGACATGAGCTGAAGGCAAGGACAGTCATAAATAAACTACACATTGAGAGCCTGGGGGCACAAAATCCTGACATTGTGGCTTCCAAGACCACAGATCTTGGAAGGGTCTGATAGATTAAGAGCCACAGGTGCAGAGCATGCCCTCTCTCTTCCACCTCTTCCCTAGGGTAACCCCTAGACTTCTTATAATGCATTTGCATTGTTGGTAAAACACCCCCCCACCCCAACTGTGGAGAAAGGCTGCCATGATGGTTTGGTTTGGGTATAAACCTTATAGGATCAAAAATTCCCCTTCCAACCTGTGGGAGGTGTTTCCCAAATAACTGGAGGCTGCCCCCACCTCTAGTGGGGCACCACTACTACCACCCTCACTATACTTCACAGTTTGTCCCAGCCAAGAGAGACCCAATAATAATCAATCCCAAAACAATCTAGGGGCCAGTTCCACCTTGTAGAAACTGCCTGCTATTCCACCTCGAGATTGTATTTTTGCTCTAATAACATCTAGTCTAGTGATGTAGGACACCAAGGGCAGAGGCATGTGGTGGCTCTGGGTTGAAGGGTGTGTGGTGTCTTATTGGCTCAGGCATCTGGAGTCCACAACATGGACAACTGCATGATCCTTGGTGAGAGATGCAGGGGGGTTACATTAGATACACAGGCTGTTGGGGTCTTCAGCAATGCCTTCAGACCCAGCAACTAGAGATGAGAGCAGGCTGCAGTGGTGACCAGAGTGATTCTAGGCACATATCTGGCTGTCAGGGCTAGCTGCTGATGCCTGCATGGTGGCAGTGGCCAACATTAGTAGTGAGGGCTGGGGCCAAATGCAAGCACACAAGCAGCTGCTGAGACACAGGCTCTCCATGTGTACTTGACTTAGAGCCAGTAGTGTGAATACAGGGGCTAGCAGCAGGCCTATGCAGCAGTGAAAGCCAGTGACAGGAGTAGGGATCCAGGCCCACAGGCAGCTGTGGGCTTTTTGGCTCTCCACTCATAACTGGGTGGCTGTAGAGGCTGACTTTCAGCCTGTGCACAGTGGTGGGGGCCTTCTGTTGGAGCCTAGCAAGCATATTGCACACACGCTGCAGGGGCTAGGGTTATCTTTAGGTATGGATCCTGGGCTCGAGCAGAAGATGACAGGAGGAAGAAGGGAGGGACTCAAGCAGCTAGCTTCTGCTAATGCGAAAACCTATGACCTGAAAATGTTAGCAGTGAAATCTGCAGACGGTCACCAGCACTGTACTGGCTTTTGATTTTCTCAGTGGCAAAAGCTGCCAGGGTCCTCTGCAGAAGAGATTATTGGGGTCCATGAAGAAGTCATCAGTGATGAAAACTGAGGGATCCATAGAATCCATAAGGGCTGTTGCAGTCCTCAGAAATGAGCTGCTGTGATTCCCTGCAGAGCAGCCCACTGGGACCACTGAGAACAATAGTCATTCACACCACTGGGCCGATTTTAGTAGAGTGAAAAAAGATTCCAATGTGAATAAGCATTGCAAAGACAGCCATGTAAAATAGTGGGGAAGGAAATTAAGAAAGCAAGGATTATGCATGTTTCATGGTTCAATTTTTAGAATGCCATGGACTTTGAAATTTGTCAATTGTAATTTGTCAGTTGCCTCTGCGCCATTTTTTGGACCACATCCTTCTACTTTGGGTTGAAATGGAGACAACATAACATCTAACTAACTAAATAGCTGACCTTACATTAGGTAGCCAGTTTAACTGGGCCAGCATCCATCATAATTCCTTCAAAACAAGTTATATAAACTTGTGGGGTTTGTTGCTTTTATAAATCTATAGTCCACTTGCAATTTGGATCATACCTTTAATTTCAGTCCACTGCAAACATAATCCTTAAGACCCCAAATACATTCTTTTGGTTGCTTTATAGCCTCTTCTTGGTGAACAATAGCCTCTGTCTGACTTTTATTCCTGGCCATCTCTAGACATCTCAGTTTTGCTAATCTCTGGTTGGGGCAAAACAGAAGTAGATCCTTCATGCAGTGCCCCAAAATGCTGGGGAAGCCAGTTGTTCACCTCATTCTTCCTTTCCCTGAGGGGTAACTCTTGGCTCTGAGCAGTACCTATCTAGAGGACGATATGATGCAGGCAAAGTAAAACTGTTCTTCCTACCCTTTTGGCACTCATTTAGGATTTTGGCTCCACTGTGGTGCTGAATGTTGTTGAATGGATATTTGAGCTCCCCCAGAGCTATTTTTGTTTTGCAGAGCTGTCTAGTTGTTCTTTATTTGGGGATGAAGGCTGGGTTCTATTCCACCATCTTAGTGATATTCTGTAAGTTCTTAATTGGACTCCTGAGCCCCTCCAGGTTTGTTTTCATTTACGAAGAGCTGTCTAATTCTTGGTTTAATTGGAGGGGATGAAGATTAGTATCTTCTACTCTACCATCTTACTGATGTCACCCTGTAGTTTGATTTCTCATCACATCATATGACTTGGACAGTTTTTTATTCCTCCTTCGTCCACATGAAAGGAACTTTTGATTAGATAGTCCAAGATAAGCTCACTATTTTATAATCAGTTGATTAGGGTCCTTAATTCCATCTGAAATTCTAATTTTCCTTTCTCATATAAGGCAACAGATTCACAGATTTTAAGGATTAGGATATAAGTATCTTTGGGGGGTAATGAGGCATTATTCTTACTACTATAACAGTTCTTGGCTTCACTTTTAGCTTATGAGGCTTTTAAAAGTCCAAACTGAGATTTTTTTTTAATGAAAAAATCCAGCAAAGGAAATTCATGAAGGTCAATATGGTAAGCTACTGTTGCTTTCCTTTTGTAAATAATTAAGTGTAATCTAATGAGGCCACTCTTATTTTGTGATCAAGAATAATCTTTCTTTGGGGCTCCTGGTGGCTAGTCAGTTGAACTTCTGACTCTTGGTTTCAGCCCCGGTCATGATCTTATGGGTCATGAGATCGAGCCCCACATCAGGCTCTGTGCTCACAGGGAGTCTACTTGAAGATTCTCTCCCTCTGCCCCTTCCCACAATTGCTCCTTTCTCAAATAAATAAATAAATCTTAAAAAGAAGAAGAAGAGGAAAAAGAAGAAGAATCTTTATTTGAGATTCCTTTTGATCAAGAGATGCTACTCAATGGAAAAATCATTGTCTTTGAAATATTTCACACTTCCTTCTAAATTGCAAGTAATTGATGGATATGTAAATTGTATTACCTGGTGAGGATTCAGTTGACTTCCATGTTTTGGGACCTACTAGTATATTGAACTGGATCTAATGACTTTGCCCAAATTGTCAATCCCTGACAAAGTTACAATTTTACCAAGTTTCTCTAATAATGTCTATAATACCCCAAACTTACTTTTCCAATACTTCTCTCTCCTGTCTGACTTGGTGTCACAGAGAAGTGAAACATTACTCCTCAATTCACTATCATGACTCGGGTTTGCCTTGGGACTGGCCCTTTTCCTCAGGATCTGAAGAAATTCTGCAAGCTGAAGCACAGCTGCTTGGTTTAAATCTTGGAGTCACCATTGCAACTGACCATGTATGGGCCAGAATTCCTCTTAGGCAAGATGTTCTCTGGACCAGAAAGAAGTCTGGCAAAATACTAGGGTCATGCAAGCAAGAAATAATCAAGACTGTGGTCAGCATCACCAGGAACACAATTTTCTAACTAAAAAGCTTCAGGAACTCAAGGAGTTCTAACAACCTCTTGGAAACTGCTAGACTGGTTAATCTTAGGGTTTAACACCTGGCATTTCACTCTAAATGAGACTTATATTAATATTTCTATTTCATTTTACGCCTCCCTCTTATAAGATACCTGATTTCTAGGACAACAAACGGTTATCACCACAAAAGTTCTCAACTTTGGGGGCGCCTGGGTAGCTCAGTGAGTTAAGCCACTGCCTTCGGCTCAGGTCATGATCTCAGGGTCCTGGGATCAAGTCCCGCATCGGGCTCTCTGCTCAGCGGCGAGCCTGCTTCCCTCTCTCTCTCTCTGCCTGCCTCTCTGTCTACTTGTGATCTCTCTCTGTCAAATAAATAAATAAAATCTTAAAAAAAAAAAAAAAGTTCTCAACTTTGAACCGCCCATCAAATAATGGGACTAGTTTTACAAAAAAAATACCAATAAGAATCCCCCAAAGATTATTTCTTACATGCTGCTTCACCTCATTCAGGAAGTTTTTGGTCAATTCAGCATTGTTCATCAATTAACATTTTTCTTAAACAAAAGAAAGGGCAGAAATGCTGACCTTTATCATGAATTTCATTGAACGTATAGATGACTTGCTTGTTAACATACCTCTATAAAACTCCAAATCCTTTCCTTTTATTTGAGACATTTCTCAGCAATGAATCGTTCCCTAATACTGTAGTCAAAATAAAATTACTGTCTTTAACTGTTTGCTACACTTTGTCTCTTACAATGTAAACTCTATATTACACTTTTTTACCTATGGATCATTATGTAACAACATAAATATGATAAATAAATAATGATGAGAGAATGATGATTACAATGATGATGATGGTATCTAACACCTAAAATCATGCTTATTCTGTTTCAAGCCCTATTTTTAGCATGTTATATGTAGCAATGATTTAACCTTCATTAGAAGTCCATAAAGTAGATATTATTAATATCTCCCTATAACCAATAAGAAAACCCAAGAACAAAGATGTTGGGGAATTAGCTCGAAGTCACAGAGCTAGTAAATTATAGAGCAAGATTTCAAATCCAGGCTGACTTGTTCCAAGGTCTGTGTTCTTAATACTTTTTATCAATCACCTTGCTGTTAAGCTTCTAAAGATAACTTTTCTTCATCTAGAAGACTCCTCCCGTATTATTCTGCTTCTTTGATCCCTGTTAATGATTATCTTTACCGTTCTTAAGGTGTTGTTATACAATTGCCTAAATATTCTATTCACTGTGATTGTTTATAAGGGCACAGTGATATGTATTTTATCCTCCAAACAAACTCCTTCATGATGTTATCTATTTTTTCTTAACATTTACTTTCACGATGTATTTTTATTTCTGTTACATTTAAGTTGAAGAGGAGAGTATAGGGGTGCTTGGGTAGGTCAGTCAGTTAAGCATCTGACTCTTCATCTCAGCTCAGGTCTTAATCTCAGGGTCATGAGTTCAAGCCCTGCCTTGGGCTCCATGCTAGGCATGGAGCCTACTTTAAAAATTTAAAAAAAAAAATTTTTTAATGAAAAAAAGAGCATATTTATTATGAATTTTCTCTAGAATCTAATTGCCTTGGTTTGAATACCTGGTCCAATACTTAAAAGTTTTGTGCCACCTTGGGCATATTATTTAATAGGTCCTGGCTCCATCCTCTGTAAATAGGCAATGATAATGGAACCCAGTCCCCAGAGGAGATGCTATACTGAGGGAGCCAATGAATATAAATCATTTAGTGCAGTATTTGGAACATAAAAAGTGTTTGATCACTATAATTATCTTTTTAAACTCTACATTTCACTGTGAACTCTTTGAGATTAGTCATCAGTTTATACTCCTCTCTATACTCTGTTTTTAAGAAATGAACTTAAACTCACTTTATGGTATTTTTTATTAAAAATAAATAATTTAGGTCCATTTGACTAACGTGCAGAGCCAGTTTCTTTCTAATTCTTAAATATTATATTGTTTCTACCATTTTTCCATCTGTTCACATTACCTCGTGCAACACCCTGATGTTTACTACTCATTTAATTACTTGGAAAAACCTCAGGTTTTCCTGAAAACTTGATGATTTCAAGGCACAACCCTTTCTAGATTTTAGCTAGAAATATTCCGTTTATATATATGTAAATATATATAATCCTGGTCCAAGTATAGTGATTGCTGATCTCTGTACTTCCTAGGTTTGTTATCATAATGAAATTTGATAATGCATGTGAAAATATAAAGTACTACATATAACATTTAATGTGTTAACTGATATTTAAATCATTAACATGTAAGGATGAGGATGAGGATGTGGTAGAAGGGAATTGATCTAGGTCTGGATATCTTCCTCACCTGGATGCTTAATATCCCAAAGATTTCACAAAATTGAAATATTTTTCACAATTAAGCAATTCATGTACCTAGTTTTAACTAGGAAATGTGCAGCAAAAATTAGCTCTTCTCAATATACCCTTACCTAATTCCGAGTTCTATAAATGTCTTTCAAATTTATTAGCTCCTTTTACTTATAAAAATCTTGGTTTTCCTTCTACCTTGATTTTTACCTTTAAGTCAATTTCTGCTGTGGAAGAGAGTTTAACTCTCCCCTTTGACTTCCTCCAACTCTCATATAGTCACACATCCCTATCTCCCAGTGAATCTATGGGATTTTGATTGAATCAATATTTGGCATTTTCATTATAAATGGTACTTATATATTGTTGACAGCCACAGAGTGATATTAGTATATTTCTTTACTTTTATCTGGAGTTAATAATTACCTTTTCCTTTAATATTCTGTGTGCCTGTTATTGATTCTTACTCCAGCCATGGAGCTAAATTCTAAATCTTTTTAATACAATTAAACACAGTAGTCAACATAACAGGTTTTGTTTTTATTGCTGTTCAAATATCTATCCTGGAACCAGCGGTCCTGCTCTTTCATTCTAGACTGTTGTTTCCAGTCATGCTATAATAGATATACTTTAGGCCTTTGCTTCACTTTCATCCTGGAAATTGTCTTCATCTTGCCCCCGACTGGATCCCTATTTTCTTTTTTTTTCCCCCTTTCCTTGAACTTTTTTATTATGTTATGATCCCTATTTTCTGAAGTTCAAGTTTTCCATCCTCATGGTTTATTCCCTCATTCACATATTATAGAAGCTCCTAGAATAAGGGCTTGCATTTGAGGGATCTGGAGATTTTATATGGATGAATATGCCTTTAAACTGGTATATAGCAGTCTGCATCCAAACAGGAGATAAAAACTACACATTACTGATCTTGGATTTATAAATAATGTGAGCCGTTAGCTTGAATTCTGCTTACATTCTTTACATATAACTTCCTCAGTAGGGGAAACTGATAGGACTAATTTCTAGGAACATTCTCAGCTCCTGACTTTATTATCCTAAAATTATTAAAACATTTCCTAATAGCACTTAATAAAATCCAATAAAATGAGAAGAAAGAAATTCTTACAGATTTATAGCTACATTACTAAAGGTGAGTGGTTGGGGTCTGGCAATCTGAGGATGTTATTTAGGAAGTAAAAGATATATATAACTGACACTCGGACAAAAATTCTGGATTGGGATAAATTTTGGAGCCATAAACATGTATGGTCTATTATTATAGGCTGAATCTTTATGTCCCCCCCAAAATTCATATATTAAATCCTAATGTTCTAATGTGATTGTATATGGAGGTAAGGCTTTGGGAGGTGATTGAGGTCATAAAGGCAGAGCCCTTATGAACAGGATTAGTGTCCTTGTAAAACAGACCCCAGAGAGCTTCCTTGCCCTTTCACCACATGAGGACACAGTCAGAAGGCTATGACAAAGAAGCCTAAGCTGTCTGTGTACTAGAAAGTGGGCCTCTAAACATGTCAATGCCTTGATCTTAGATTTCCCAACTTCCAGAACTATAAGAAATAAATTACTGTTGTTTACAAACCACCCAGTCTATGTAATTTTTGTTATAGCAGCCAAATAGACTAAGATATAGATTATGCCTTGGAAATCAAGTTTGATTCCCAGAGTGTCTGGGAGAATGGGTAAATATAGGTGTCCTTCAGAAATAAAGTGAGTACAGTTATTGGAGAAGCAAGTTTCTTTCAACAGAGGATGAGTTAAGTTTTGGGCAAGGTGAATTTGAGGTCCTTTGGAACATCCAAGTGCATATGTCTAAAAGTTGGATAAAAATAGGGAGAGAAAACTATGAACTAGAGACGCCCAGGGAAACCTCATTAGCATAGAGACAAGAACATGACTTTCTTTGAGAACTTATTTTGGGTCTCTTTAGTAGATATAAATATTTTCTTTTCTCTTTTCCTGTTTAACTTATTTATGTGTCTGTCCATAAAGACATCACATGATGTAATTATTTGTTTATATATCATTAAATTTAGAATTCCTCATGAGAACAGAATATTTTTTCAGTAGTTTCTGTCACTTTTGTATGTGTTTCTTAATAATATGTGTTTAAGTTGTTTCATGTGATAGTAAATTGAGTAAAAGACTAATATTGCAAACAATCTAATTTTCCATAGGTTGTATAATATACAACTTATTTCAATAGCATAAGCAATACTCCCTTGAGAAACTTGTAGGATGTATCTTATTCCAATGATCAGAACTGTTATTTAGCACAATTTTACTCTCAGGTTTAAGTTTACGATTAGAAAAAGATAATCATTATAAATTTATAATTAAACACTGGTCTCATTTCAATATTGTAAGTAAATAATGGTATTGTTTTGCACAGTTCAGGATATTAAATAGAAACTATAAAAAACATTTAGTATTGACTTCATAGATTATTTCTGTATTAATTTCCTATTGTTGCTATAAGAAATTAGCACAGATTTGGTGGTGCAAAACAACTTATATATGTTATAATGCAATTCTAAAGCTCAGATATCCCAAACTATGCTTATGGAGCAAAAATCAAAGGTTAGAAAAGCTACATTTCTTTTCAGGCACTAAGGGAGAATTCATTTCCTTGCCTTTTCTGGGTTGTAGAATTCCCTGGCTCTTGGCCCCTTCCTTCATCAGCAAAGTACATCACCCTTTCCTGCTTCCTTCATTATCTTTCATTTTTTTCTTCTCCAATCCTCTTGCCTCTCTTTTACAATGACATTTGAGATTCCTTTGGGCCCAACTGGATAATCCAGGATAATCCCCTGATTTAAATATTGTTAATTTAATCACATAATGCCAAGTCCCTTTTGTCATATAAGGCAACATATTCTGACCTGGGATTACTATATGGACAACTTGAAAGTAAAGCATTATTAAGTCTACCATAATGTCTTTTTAAACTACATTTAAGGGGGACCTGGGTGGCTCAGTGGGTTAAAGCCTCTCCCTTCGGCTCAGGTCATGGTCCGAGGGTCCTGGGATCGAGCCCCACATTGGGTTCTCTGCTCCACAGGGAGCCTGCTTCCTCCTCGCTCTCTCTGCCTGAGTCTCTGCCTGCTTGTGATCTCTGTCTGTCAAATAAGTAAATCTTTTTAAAAAAATTACATTTAAGTCAGTTAATTTAGGCAAAATTCAATTTTAGCTAAGTTGTCTAGATACTCCTTTACCTTTTTAATTATTAGAAGTGAATACCTAGAGACACAGACCAGATATGAAGGGTAGGCCCAATGATGCCATTTTAATTATTCCTCATTCTTAACAGTTTGTACCAACAATCTTACTATAAAAAATTAAGTTCAAAGGGAATAATGGATTGAGTGCTTTCTCTTAAGTTTTAGCATTATTCAAGAATCTATTCCTTAAAACTATACTATGAAGCTAATGTATGTCAGACTCAGTGCTGTGGCTGAGAATACAAATATATAGTACTACACTCAAGACATACATGATTAAATGAAGAATGAAGAATTAGGTCAAAATTATACTGCAATGATATAAATACTATGTTTGAGCTTATTTATTTATTATCCTATTAGTCATGTTTTTGCTTCTTCCTTTTCATTTTGAATCTTTGTTTTCAGTAAACTGAATATTTTCTTTTGATACTAACATTTGCTTAAAAGTTTCCTATAGAAATCCTTTCTTTATATAAAATAATACGTATCAATAGTTAAAACCATTTATTTATCTTAGCGTAAAGCTTATATCTGCCTCTTGTTCACTAGCTGCATGTGTGAGTTGTTATAACCATCTTCTATTGTGCATCATTGGTGCTACCCTTGAGAGAACAATAGCTCATAGAGTCAAATATCTAGGACATATTAAGAAAGTAGGAGAACTCCTACAGGGAAAGTTAACAGCTATGTGTACCTAATCTCAAAACCAACTCAGATGATGTGTTGTGTTCCAACCAACTGTACATTTGGCTGAACTATGCAACACCTGTCCCAGTTTCAGTCACCCCTGCTGAGTGTGCCCATGCTTGAACCACTTCATAGATTAATTATTGCAATTCCTTAATGTTTTGTCTCCAAAAAACAAGCCTTAAGGATAATGCAAACATAAAAATCCAAACATTATAGGGAGGTAACTAAAATACTTAAAGAAATGCATTGAAAATCTAAATGTTCATTATAATCAAATAAGCCATAAGGAAGCATCTTCTATTATAATTATTAGTTGGGATAATTTGATTGCAAGAAGCAGAAACTCATTCTATCCAAATAAGGCAAAATGGATTCTATTGGAAAGATATTTGAAACATATTTGCAGGGGATGCAAAAAAAAAAAAAAGGCAAACAACAAAACAGATTTAAAATTTAGACACTAAAATATCTCTAGAGTCCTGAAAATAGAAAGAAAATAACATTCCCATAGCAAGATGATTACGGTCAATTTTATCCCCTTGGCATGACTGGAAATCTATCCATTTTAATTCCCATTTTCCTTCTGCTCATGATCCAATTTTCAGCAAGTAACAATATATTAGTCTAGCCTAGGGAACTTGCCATTGGTAGGTGGACATGGGGGAAAAAGAAAATTTCTCTAAATGAAATTGGGCATGATAAGAAATAGAATATAGGCATTGAAAAAAGTTACATATTCACCAACTATAATGCATATTTCTATTTTCAGTATTACATAAAGAAATTAGATAAAGTTTCCATTTGTGACAGTGATGCTTAATTATTTATGTAATATTTGTAAGTTTTAAGATATCTTAACATAACTTCCAGTTTAAACTTAAAGATGCAATGAAACTGAAAAAGAAAAATTTTCACCCTTATAAGAAAAACACAGGACATGCAGAAAATAATTGGGGGGGGGGATAAAACCATCAAATAATAGATGCCACAAGACAAATGGTCATCCCAAAGGGATATACTTACAGTGAGAGATAAAAACCAAGCATTTGCTTGCTTGTGAAAGAAACCACTGGGCAAATGCCCACCTGAACAGCCTGATTTTTAACTTAACCATTCTTCTAAAGGTCTAATGTATGAATACAGTCATGTTCTGAGAACTGGAGTTTACAGATTTAATATATGAATTTGGAGTGTGAGGGGTAAAGCGACAGAATTCAACCAATAACACCGTCATCTAAGAGAAAAAATTAAAGTCTTAATCTGCAAAGAAGAGCACCTCAACCACAAAGACTGAAAACTGGAGGACACCCACTGCAACTGATAAAGGAAATGCGGAGGAAAAAAAAAAAAAACACAAAACCATACCTATGGAGGAAGGACAGATACATTTGTGAAGGTCATACTCCCAAAACATGGGCCTACTGTGTACTCCAAAGACTAAAACTGACTCAGCACATTGGTATATGCTTCCCTGACCTACACGCTACTCTACTAGCGTGCCTATAGTAATAATGCCAGTGGATTACAGCTGGGAGATCCCTAGGAGGTAGATTCTCTCTTAGGAGCATCTCAGATAGGAGAGACTTGAAGCCAAGAGGAGAGAAAAAACAAGGTCACTAGAGGAATCTGAGCCTTTTACTGCTCCCCAGTAGCAACATACGTCAAACAGCTCAACTTCTAACTAGGTTAACTTATGCTCACTTTAGAGGCCTAGTGCCTCAGTATCTATGGCCCTGTATAACATGCCCAGCTTTAAACATAATATTACAAAGGATTACAAAAGACGGGAGGAGGGGAGCGGGAAACAACCTGAAAACACAAAGCAATTACCAGAACCAGTCTCAAATATAACAGGGGACTGATACTATCAGACAGATTTGAAGATACCTATAATTAATATGTTGAAGGCTCTAATGGAAAAGATACTCAAATGTGCTAGACCAGGTAGGTTACTTCAACAAAAAGATGGACTCTAGTAGAAGTAATCAAATAGAAATACTAGAAATTAAAAACACAGTAACAGAGAAAGACCAATACCATATGATTTCACTTATGTGGAATCTAAAAAATAAAACAAATAAACAACAAAAAACAAACAGACCCATAAACACAAAAAACAAATTATTACCAAGAAAAGGGGTATGTGGAGGGGCAAAATGGGTAAAGGGGAGTGGGAAATATAGGCTTCCAGTTATAGAATGAATAAATCATGGCATTAAAAGGTAGAGCACAGGGAATACAGTCGGTGGTATTGTAACAGTGTTGTATTGTGAGAGATGGTAGCTGCACTTACAGTGAGCAATGCTATAAATACAGATTTGTTGAATCACTATGTTGTACACCTAAAACTAATGTAACACTGTGAGTCAAATACACTACAATAAAAAACAATATATATAACAGACATACATAAACAATAACAGAAATGAAAAATACCTTTCATGAGCTCATTAGACTCAAACAGCCAAAGAAAGTCTAAGTGAATATGAATTTGAAAATATGACAATAGAAATTATACAAATTGAGATGCAAAGAGTAAAAGAAAACAAAAAGAAAAACAGAAACAAAGTATACTTGTCCTTTGTTACATTAAATGGTGTAGCACATGCATAATTGGACTATCAGAAGGAAAAGAAAGTGAGAATAAGGCAAAATAAATATTTAAAAGAGTAATAGCTTTAAAATTTCCAAAATTGACAGAAATGAAACCACATACCCAAGTCACCCATAGACATGAAACCACAGAGAACATCAAGGAAAATAAATAGTAACACAAAAACAAACTATGCATATCATACTCAAACTGAAAAAGTAAAAAAATTCAGAAAATTTTGAAGGCAACCTGTGTGGGCTGGGTTTTAAGGAGGACACCTTACATACAAAGGATAAAAGATAAAAATTACAGCCGACTTCTCATTGGAAACCATGCAAAAAATGTAGATGGCAGAATGAGATCTTTTACTTTTAAAGTCAAAAATGAACTACTGGTACTTCATCTATAAAAAGCTTCTGCACAGCAAAGGAAACAATTAACAAAACTAAAAAGCAACCAATTGAATGGCAGAAGATATTTGCAATTGACATGTCAGAAAAAGGGCTAGTATCCAAAATCTATAAAGAACTTACAAAACTCAACATGCAAACAATAAAAAACCCAATTAAGAAATGGGCAGAAGACATAAACAGTCTTTCCTCCAAGAAAACATACAGATGGCTAATCGACACATGAAAAGATGCTCGACATCACTCATCATCAGGGAAATACAAATCACAACCACAATGAGATACCAGCTCACACCAGTCAGAATGGCTAAAATTAATAACTCAGTAAACAACAGATGTTGGCAAGGGTAGGGAGAAAGGGGTCCCCTCTAACCTTGTTGGTGGGAATGCAAACTGGTGCAGGCACTCTGGGTAACAGTAGGGACATTCCTCAAAAATCTTAAAAATAAAACTACCCTATAACCCAGCAACTGCACTACTAGGTAGTTACCCAAAAGATATACAAATTGTGATTGAAGGGGCATATGTACCCAATGTTTATAGCAGCATTATCAACAATATCCAAAATATGGAAAGAGCCCAAATGTCCACTGATTGATGAATGGATAAAGAAGTTGTGGTATACATAGATACATATATGCATATATATGTGCATTATGTGCAGTAACAGCATTATATGTGTCTTTATAGTATATTTTAAAACTTTATTAACAGAGAACTTGTAAGTATGACCCAAATTTTGATGCTGTAACTACCTACCAGTATCCCTAAAATGCTAACAATGGAACATATTTCCTTGATTAGTTAATATAAGTTTATAATCTGCTTTGGATTGGTTTTAAAGTTTTATCCCATTAGTTCCCTCCCATAGCATGTCCTCATTCTAATTAGATCTTTCACAATGTGCTTTTGCAAGTGTGACACTCTCAAAACTACACATTCCCATTGGACACAGTGAACATTCTTTGACATTCCATAATTAACAAGTGGTTTCTTGAGAAACAACTCCTTGAATTTCTATATAATGCTTAGTAACAGCAGTTTAGCCATCTCTATCAATCAAATGAATAGAACACATTTATAACATGTAAAAAAAAGGCTTATGAAATAAAATTATAAAAAGGGGCATCATACAATACACGTTTTAAACAGTTTGATTATTACATTGATCATTTGGAAATGGTTGAAGTCCTTCTTCCCTATCCAATTAGCATACATCTTGATTAATTTGCACTTTATTGAAAACATAATTATAATGTAATTAGGAAATCTTAAAATGTCATTAACTTTGTCCTCCTTGGATTTAGCAGCCCAGTAAGCTTCATCTTAAATTTTGGAATTTCCCTTTAAAACCATGCAACATATAAAAAAATAATAAAAATTGTATACATAATCAGTGGCATGTGTTCTTCTCTTAAAATCATTTCCCCAAATGTCTTGTTTGTTTATTGGGTTTTTTACTTTTTAATCTGTTTCTCAGTGCAAGTTTTCTTTTCAATTTTAATAGGGTTCCATTAGACATCTGACCTGAATTTTTTCTTTACCTTACTATAAATTTGCTATGTATAGGAATAAATATATAGTATATATAATAGTACATATAAATATTATTTTATATAACCTGAACTATTAATAAAATTTAGCATCATAATACTACATATATATGGTATATATATATATATATATGGTATAAGTAAATATATAGTATTTAGCATATATATTATATATACCATATATATGGCATATGTATGGTACATACACATACCATAATTTGGTGTGGAATTACTGTACTGAGAGGAATATATTTGTGAACATTGATAGAAAAATTAAACCACTGATACAAAAACATAGAGTATGCTTATTCCTCATAGGTGATGTTGTTGGATCTAATTTCAAGTTTGGGACTCTCTTTCTTTTTTCTCCTCAATTTTAACTTATTTGCCCTTTTATTTATTTGTTGGGGTGGGGGGGCATAAGCAGAGGGAGTGGGAGGCAGAGGGAGAAGCAGGCTCCTTGCTTAGCAAGGAGCCTGATGTGGGACTTAATCCCAAGACCCTGGGATCATGACTTGAGCTGAAAGCAGGCCCTTAACGAACTGAGCCACCCAGGTGTCCCCTTATTCACCTTTTATAGAAAGAGAATCAATGCAACTCTAAGGAAAAAAATAAGACAGTTTATCTTGTATTACAGTTTTAATTTGTAGCAACTAATGATGTCAGGCTTCAATTTAATGATAGGTATTAAAGGTCTTTGCTTTGCTTCTATTCTCCAAAACTCACCAAAACTAGCCAAGTATATGAAAAATAGGAGAAAATTTCTCTTCATTGAAACAAGTAAATTGTCATAACACACAAACGACAATCTGTGATATCACCTGCCAAATAATTTAAATATGAACTAAAGCAAGGGACCTGCTGAGAAAAGGCAAAATCTTGTGCAATTACAGAAAGTAGGACACTTTTTTCACAAATACTGTAGTCTTAAAGAGCCTAGAGTGTCAAGATCAACATCTGGGAACATGATAAAGATACTAGGTGCTTGCATACACTTATTACACAAAATAAAACATAACTATCTACAACATTTGTATGTTTGTGGCAAACTTTACTGAGGTATAGAAAGAGAAAGATTTACTTTTCAAAATGCAAACATCTTTATGATTTTTTAAATATATTCCAAAATGGAATATATAAACAACCTTTATATACTTTAGCTTTATACACCTTCTGTGCTTTTCCCCAATTTCATTAAATCTGTTTCCTTGAGTTTTGCACTGTACTTTGCCCCAAACTCCCCTTTTAATACGCAAATAATGCATTGTTTCAAACATGGGTCATTTAATTCAGATCTTTTTCTGTTCATTATGTGCATTATGTCCAAATGCATTTGGATTGGTTTTAAAGTTTTATCCCATTAGTTCCCTCCCATAGCATGTCCTCATTCTAATTAGATCTTTCACAATGTGCTTTTGCAAGTGTGACACTCTCAAAACTACACATTCCCATTGGACACAGTGAACATTCTTTGACATTCCATAATTAACAAATGGTTTCTTGAGAAGCCATTTTTTTTGTGATTGTCTCTATAGTAATTGCAATAACTAGTAAGGGTATCAACTATATATCATGTCATGATGAAATTATCACCATTTTTTTAGTATCTACTACATGCCAATAATCTATAAATATCTTAATATTTTAATCCTCACAATAGTTTACAGGGTATATATTTTTATCTCCAATTATAGAAATAAGTGAGAGGTCAGAGAGTAACTTATCACAAAGGTTACAAAGTATTTGGAGGAGCCTGATACTAAATCTGTATAAACATCATGCCCGCATTTTTTTCTATTACATTTATCTGCCTGACTCCAGGTTATCAAAGAAAGGTAAGACTACACTTAATTCCTCTTGTTTAATAAGGCATAGAAGTATGCAACTCATGTTAAAGTGATATACACTAAAAATAGTTAAAATAATTACTGCATTCAATGGGGTAAATGTCAATTACCCATACATTTCATTTAGGTAAAAGAGCTCCTCTCTGACAACGGCAGATGAAAGAAGTGTCTCTACATTTTATTGTCTGTTTGCTTCTGCTTTTGTGCATGTTTTTGATCGTCAACCAGTATTCCATTATTTGTTTCATTTTCAATTACTAATGAAGCTTTTAGTCTATGTTAGTACTTTGAGCATTTGAAAACTCATGGTAATTTGCTTCACATCAAAATACCTCCAAGGCTTCATCTTAAAGTGGCATCATTAAAATTGCTACAACATAGTATGTGCTCAGACTGGCATGAATTTTGGCACAGGTTCGGAAACACTTTCCTTTCAGATTGATCTTGAAAGGTATTTTGATGTTGGCTTTACAAAGTCCTTTCTGGCATACCTTTTGTCTTCCTATTAACATTCATCTCAACCATCTTTCAAGCTACTAAAACCCTACACTGGGCAGTTTTTGTTTAAATGAATCCACATTTTAAATTACATCTCATCTCTTAAAACTAAGATTTGAGATTCTTTGCAATATTAGATGAAATATGTTTTTCCTCATAAGCCATTTTTTTTTCTGTCAGGATTTGAAATGGTTAATTTTTATCACAGGAGTTAAATAGTATATAGTGACCCTGCTTTGCAATTCTATTATTTTCTTTCTTTCTCTTAACTTTCTTTCCGCCATCAATGTTATATTTTAGCATTAGAACCAATCTATGCTGAGATAATCAACCATACCAAAAATGTTGATAATTGAAAAACTAACTACTGAAGTTAAGGAAAAGATTGGAAGGTGCCAGATATTTAGAAAACAGGTTTTTAAGCTAAATAAATAGGTATACAGTTTCATTTCTACCACTTTTCTTCAACATTTTCCCAAATGCATTTCATTATTACTTGATAATAGCATTTAAAAATATTTTCAGTGAAAACAATTAAAATTGCACAGAAGATGTCAAAAACAAATTTTATCTACTTAGGACATAAACAAGATGCTAATTGGAGTGTTTGAGGGATATACTGATTTGAAGATTATGAGCTGATACTATTAATTTCCTGGAGATTTGTCCACATTTTATAGTTATATCTGAATCTAAATAGCAAATTCTGTCTATAATTTGGACTATGTGGGGCATTAGGAAATAGTAATATGTTCATGAGTTTTGAAGTCATATATATTCAAATCATGACTAGCCACCATCCATTTAACCTTGACCTTATCATATAAAATCTAAGATCCTCAGTTTCTTTACCTGTAAAGTAAAATGCTAATATCTATTTTTAAAAATCTTTTAAAAATTCAGTGAGTTTTGAAGAGGAATCAAGATGGCGGAGAAGTAGCAGGCTGAGACTACATCAGGTAGGAGGAGATCAGCTATATAGCTTATCTAAACATTGCAAACACCTACAAATCCAATGGGAGATCAAGAAAAGAAGAACAGCAATTCTAGAAACAGAAAATCAACCACTTTCTGAAAGGTAGGACTGGCAGAGAAGTGAATCTAAAGACGGGAAGATAGACCGTGGGGGGAGGGCCTGGCTGCTGGCAAGTGGCTGAGCAAGGGAGCACTAAATCAGGACTTTTAAATCTCTGTTTTGCTGAAGAACATTGCTCCAGAGGCTAAAGCCCACGTGGGGTCAGCATGGCCCCAGGTCCCACAGGGTCACAGAAGGATCGGGGGTGTCGGAGTGTCACAAAGCTTGCAAGTATTAGAACGGGGAAGCCAGCTACAGAGTCAGAGCCAAGGAGTGAGCTCTCAGCTCGGGGTTCCCTTGAACTGGTCACAGGCTGGGTAAGCTTGGAGAGCAGCCAGAGGCCAGGGAGACAGGAGTGATTGGGTGCTATTCTCTGAAGGCGCACTGAGGAGTGGGGCCCCAAGATCTCAGCTCCTCCTGGCTGGAGACTAGGAGGCCGCCATTTTCATTCCCATCCTCCAGAACTCTATGGAAAGCATTCAGGGAAAAAAAGCTCCTGAAAGTGAACCCGATGGATTACTTAGCCGACTTCTGGCAAGGGCAGGGCAACTCCACATCAGGCAAAGACACTTGAGAATTATTACAACAGGCCCATCCCCCAGAAGATCAACAAGAAATCCAGCCAGGACCAAGTTCACCTACCAAGGAGAGCAGGTACAATACCAAGGAGAGCAGCGGAATTCCAGAGGAGGAGAAAGCAAAGCATGGAACTCATGGCTTTCTCCCCATGATTCTTAGTCTTGCAGTTAATTTAATTTTTTTCTTCTTCTGCTAAATTTTTTTTAACTTTTACCCTTTTCTTTTTTAACAGTTTTTAACTAGTTTATCTAATATATATATATATAGATTTTTCTTTGTTATATTTTTTCTTTGTTTTCTTTTTTTTAATTTTTTCTGAACCTCTTCTTATCCCCCTCCACCCCCGCCCACGATTTGGGGTCTCTTCTGATTTGGTTAAAGAGCATTTTCCTGGGGTCTTTGCCACCCTTTTAGTATTTTACTTGCTCCTTCATATACTCTTATCTGGACAAAATGACAAGGCGGAAAAAATCACCACAAAAAAAAAAGAACAAGAGGCAGTACCAAAGGCTAGGGACCTAATCAATATGGACATTGGTAATATGTCAGATCTAGAGTTCAAAATGACAATTCTCAAGGTTCTAGCCGGGCTCGAAAAAGGCATGGAAGATATTAGAGAAACCCTCTCTGGAGATACAAAAGCCCTTACTGGAGAGATAAAAGAACTAAAATCTAACCAAGTTGAAATTAAAAAAGCTATTAATGAGGTGCAATCAAAAATGGAGGCTCTCACTGCTAAGATAAATGAGGTAGAAGAAAGAATTAGTGATATAGAAGACCAAATGACAGAGAATAAAGAAGCTGAGCAAAAGAGAGACACACAGATACTGGACCACAAGGGGAGAATTCGAGAGATAAGTGACACCATAAGATGAAACAACATTAGAATAATTGGGATTCCAGAAGAAGAAGAAAGAGAGAGGGGAGCAGAAGGTTTATTGGAGAGAATTCCCCTAATATGGCAAAGGGAACAAGAGTCAAAATCCAGGGGGCACAGAGAACCACCCTCAAAATCAGTAAGCATAGGTCCACACTCCATCATCTAAATTCACGAGTCTTAGCGACAAAGAGAAAATCCTGAAAGCAGCCTGGGACAAAAAGTCTGTAATATACAATGGTAAAAATATTAGATTGGCAGCAGACTTATCCACAGAGACCTGGCAGGCCAGAAAGAGCTGGCATGATATATTCAGAGCACTAAACAAGAAAAACATGCAGCCAAGAATACTCTATCCAGCTAGGCTATCACTGAAAATAGAAGGAGAGATAAAAACTTCCAGAACAAACAAAAACTAAAAGAATTTGTAAGCACCAAAGCAGCTCTACAGAAAATATTGAAAGGGGTCCTCTAAGCAAAGGGAGAGCCTAAAAGTAGTAGATCAGAAAGGTACAGAGACAATATACAGTAACAGTCAACTTACAGGCAATACAATGGCAGTAAATTCATATCTCTCAATAGTTACCCTGAATGTAAATGGGCTAAATGCCCAATCAAAAGACACAGGGTATGAGAATGGATAAAAAAACAAAACCCATCTATATGTTGCCTACAAGAAACTCATTTTAGACCCAAGTTACCACCATATTTAAAGTGAGGGGATGGAAAACAATTTACCATGCTAATGGGCATCAGCAGAAAGCTGGGGTGGCAATCTTTATATCAGATTAATTAGATTTTAAGCCAAAGACTATCATAAGAGATGAGGAAGGACACGATATCATACTCAAAGGGTCTGTCCAACAAGATCTAACCATTTTAAATATCTATGTCCCTAATGTGGGAGCAGCCAACTATATAAACCAATTAATAATAAAATCAAAGAAACACATCAACAATAATACAATAATACTAGGGGACTTTAACACTCCCCTCATTGAAATGGACTGATCATCCAAGCAAAAGATCAACAAGGAAATAAAGGCCTTAAATGATACACTGGACCAGATGGACATCACAGATATATTCAGAACATTCCATCCCAAAGCAACAGAATACACATTTTTCTCTAGTGCACATGGAACATTCTCCAGAAGAGATCACATCCTGGGTCCTAAATCGGGTCTTAACCAGTATCAAAAGATTGGGATCATTCCCTGCATATTTTCAGACCACAATGCTCTGAAGCTAGAATTCAATCACAAGAGGAAAGCTGGAAAGAACCCAAATACATGGAGACTAAACAGCATCCTTCTAAAGAATGAATGGGTTAACCAGGAAATTAAAGAAGAATTGAAAAAATTCATGGAAACAAATGATAATGAAAACACAACTGTTCAAAATCTGTGGGACACAGCAAAGGCAGTCCTGAGAGGAAAATATACAGCAGTACAAGACTTTCTCAAGAAACAAGAAAGGTCTCAAGTACACAACCTAACCCTACACCTAAAAGAGCTGGAGAAAGAACAACAAAGAAACCCTAAACCCAGCAGGAGAAGAGAAATCATAAAGATCAGAGCAGAAATCAATGAAATAGAAACAAAAAAAACAATAGAACAAATCAACGAAACTAGGAGCTGGTTCTTTGAAAGAATTAATAAGATTGATAAACCCCTTGCCAGACTTATCAAAAACAAAAGAGAAAGAACCCAAATAAATAAAATCATGAATGAAAGAGGAGAGATCACAACTAACACTAAAGAAATACAGACAATTATAAGAACATACTATGAGCAACTCTACACCAACAAATTTCACAATCTGGAAGAAATGGATGCATTCCTAGAGACATATAAACTACTACAACTGTACCAGAAAGAAATAGAAAACCTGAACAGACCCATAACCAGTAAGGAGATTGAAACAGTCATAAAAAATCTCCAAAAAAACAAAAGCCCAGGGCCAGACGGCTTCCTAGGGGAATTCGACTAAATATTTAAAGAAGAACTAATTCCTATTCTCCTGAAACTGTTCCAAAAAATAGAAATGGAAGGAAAACTTCCAAACTCATTTATGAGGCCAGCTTCACCTTGATCCCAAAACCAGACAAGGATCCCATCAAAAAAGAGAACTACAGATCAATATCCTTGACGAACACAGATGCAAAACTTCTCACCAAAATACTAGCCAATAGGATTCAACAGTACATTAAAAGGATTATTCACCACGACCAAGTGGGATTTATTCCAGGGCTACAAGGTTGGTTCAACATCCGCAAATCAATCAATGTGATACAACACATTAATAAAAGAAAGAACAAGAACCTATGATACTCTCAATAGATGCTAAAAAAGCATTTGACAAAGTACAGCATCCCTTCCTGATCAAAAATCTTCAAAGTGTAGCGATAGAGGGCACATACCTCAATATTTTCAAAGCCATCTATGAAAAATCCACCGCAAATATCATTCTCAATGGAGAAAACTGAAAGCTTTTCTGCTAAGGTCAGGAACACGACAGGGATGTCCATTATCACCACTGCTAATCAACATAGTACTAGAAGTCCTAGCCTCAGCAATCAGACAACAAAAGGAGATTAAAGTCATCCAAATCAGCAAAGAAGAAGTCAAACTATCACTCTTCGCAGATGATATGATACTATATGTGGAAAACCCAAAAGACTCCACTCCAAAACTGCTAGAACTCGTACAGGAATTCAGTAAAGTGTCAGGATATAAAATCAATGCACAGACAGCAGTTGCATTTCTCTACACCAACAACAAGACAGAAGAAAGAGAAATTAAGGAGTCAATCCCATTTACAATTGCACCCAAATCTATAAGATACCTAGGAATAAACCTAACTAAAGAGGCTAAGAATCTATATGCAGAAAACTATAAAGTACTCATGAAAGAAATTGAGGCAGACACAAAGAAATGGAAAAATGTTCCAAGCTCATGGATTGGAAGAACAAATATTGTGAAAATGTCTATGCTACCTAAAGCAATCTACACATTTAATGCAATCCCTATCAAAATACCATCCATTTTTTTCAAAGAAATGGAACAAATAATCCTAAAATTCATGTGGAACCAGAAAAGACCTTGAATAGCCAAAGGAATATTGAAAAAGAAAGCCAAAGTTGGTGGCATCACAATTCTGGACTTCAGGCTCTGTTACAAAGCTGTCATCATCAAGACAGCATGGTACTGGAACAAAAACAGATGACTAGATCAATGGAACAGAATAGAGAGCCCAGAAATAGACCCTCAACTCTATGGTCAACTAATCTTCGACAAAGCAGGAAAGAATGTCCCATGAAAAAAAGACATCCTCTTCAACAAATGGTGTGGGAAAATTGGACAGCCACATGCAGAAAAATGAAATTGGACCATTTCCTTACACCACACATGAAAATAGACTCAAAATGGATGAGGGACCTCAATGTGAGAAAGGAACCCATCAAAATCCTTGAGGAGAACACAGGCAACAATCTCTTCGAACTCAGTTGCAGCAACGTCTTCCTAGGAACATCGCCAAAGGCAAGGGAAGCAAGGGCAAAAATGAACTCTTGGGATTTCATCAAGATCAAAAGCTTTTGCACAGCAAAAGAAACAGTTAACAAAACCAAAAGACAACTGACAGAATGGGAGAAGATATTTGCAAACGACATATCAGATAAAGGACTAGTGTCCAAAATCTATAAAGAACTAATCAAACTCAACACCCAAAGAACAAATAATCCAATCAAGAAATGGACAGAAGACATGAACAGACATTTCTGCAAAGAAGACATCCAGATGGCTAATAGACACATGAAAAAGTGCTCCACATCATTCGGCATCATGGAAATACAAATCAAAACCACAATGAGATATCACTTCACACCAGTCAGAATGGCTGAAATTAACAAGTTGGGAAATGACAGATGCTGGTGAGGATGCGGAGAAAGGGGAACCCTCCTACACTGTTGGTGGGAATGAAAGCTGGTGCAACCACTCTGGAAAACAGCATGGAGGTTACTCAAAATGTTGAAAATAGAACTACCCTATGACCCAGCAATTGCACTACTGGGTATCTACCCTAAAGATACAAACATAGTGATCCGAAGGGGCACAGGCACCCAAATGTTTATAGCAGCAATGTCTACAATAGCCAAACTATGGAAAGAACCTAGATGTCCATCAACAGATGAATGGATAAAGAAGAGGTGGTATATATACACAATGGAATACTATGCAGCCATCAAAAGAAATGAAATCTTGCCATTTGCAACGACATGGATGGAACTAGAGCGTATCATGCTTAGTGAAATAAGTCAATCGGAGAAAGACAACTATCATATGATCTCCCTGATATGAGGACATGGAGAAGCAACATGGGGGGTTAGGGGGATAGGAGAAGAATAAATGAAACAAGATGGGATTGGGAGGGAGACAAACCATAATGACTCTTAATCTCACAAAACAAACTGGGGGTTGCTGGGGGGAGGTTGGATTGGGAGAGGGGGAGGGGGCTATGGACATTGGGGAGGGTATGTGCTATGGTGAGTGCTGTGAAGTGTATAAACCTGGTGATTCACAGACTTGTACCCCTGGGGATAAAAATACATTATATGTTTATAAAACAATAAAAAATATAAAATAATTTTTAAAAAATTCAGTGAGTTTTTTTGGAGACATCTGGGTGGCTCAGTCAGTTAAACATCTACTTTCAGCTCAGGTCATGATCCCAGGACCCTGGGATGGTCCTGGTTTGGCTCCTTGCTCAGTGGGGAGCCTGCTTCTCCCTCTGCCTGCTGCTCCCCTTGCTTGTGCTTTCTCATTCTGAATCTCTCTCTCTCTCTGACAAACAAATAAATAAAACATATTAAAAAATAAGAATTCAGTGTAGTTTTTAAAAAGAACTTAGCAAAGTAACAAGTCAAATTAAATGGATGACAAATGGAAGTTACCATTCTGACAATTTGCTTAGCTAACAATATTTATATCTCTATTAAAGGCAACCAAGGGAAAGAAAAGAAAGAGCAAGAAAAAGAAAGAAAGGAAGGAAGAGCAATGAAAGAAAGGAAAGACAGGGAAAGATTTTCCAAAATGCTAGACTCTTCAAATAAATTTTAAGAACATTCAAGTTTTCTTTTTTTTTTTTTTAATTTATTTATTTGACAGACAGAGATCACAAGTAGGCAGAGAGACAGGCAAAGAGAAAGAGTGAAGCAGGCTTCCTGCCGAGTAAAAAGCCTGATGTGGTGCTCAATCCTAGAACTCTGGGATCATGACCTGAGCCGAAGGCAGAGGCTTTAACCCACTGAGCCACCCAGGTGCCCAATCATTCAAGTTTTCTAACAATTATTTTATGACATTATTTTCAACACGGCAGATACCTCATTTTTTTTCTTGGAAAATAAGTTAAAAAATGGTTGCAGACAAAATATATACCTACATCCAGCAATATTTCTTGAGGACTAACTAGGCATTCTGCTATTTGGGGTGATATGACAGTGCATGAGGCACCCCTGCTCACTCCTTGTTGTTAAGCAGGAGCAAGTCATACTGCATTAAGTTGGGTACATTTGCTTCAACAAGTCAGAATCCTAGCATAACTTCAAGCCAGAGCCAAACAAATTTCTTACTTGCTATCATTGCTCAAAGAGTATATAGAAGTACATGGTCAAGGCAAAATAGTGCTGGTAATGACCTATTAAATCATGAAAAACTGAATAGGTATTGCTATAGAATCTGTGAGTTAAGGCCAATTTGGGGTTTTGCTTTGAATTTTGAATGCCTTCAACTGTAGCACCAGATATACAGCATAGAAACTTCTCAACTCATGAACTTAAATTTAGGAACTTTCATAAATATAAACAGTCCCCCAGAGCAAAACATCTTGACATTTTACCAACACGTAAAGGAAGTTCTAACAGAAAAAGCAATGTTCTTTTATAATTGTTCTTTTTTGTACTTTGTGTTAACTGTTAATATGAAGCATATCATACTTATGTTAAGTGCTAAATAATGAAAACATTGAAAATGCCTAGTAAAAGGATGCACAGATCATAATAGGAAATAGAGATTAGTATGGTTGTTAGGTTTATCACTGGGTTCTTGAACAATTTTCAGCTGGTTCTGTCTGTCCCACTTAGATCTAGAAGCAAATATTTTCCTTTGTGCCACCAACACCCAAGATGCGCAAGTTCCTTCTTTTCTGTTAGATGGCTTATGCATGTCTAATTACTGCTATACAGTAGGTTATCTACATGTGATGGGCTTTGAAGAGTAGGTTTGTGTAAGATGTCTTTAACCTTCATCATTCTTAAGATGGCCCAAGTTTTAGATAGTTTCTTCCTAACTATAGATTCCTGAACTTCCTTTTCTTAAAAAAATTTAAACTATATACTCTTCCACTGCTCCTTTAAGAGGTAAATCTTCTTCCAGCCTAGCAAATTCTTGCTAATTTTATAATCCAGAAATGTCTTTCTCAATGACACAGAAGAGCCATCTCCTTTAAATATAATCATCAGTGGGGCACCCGAGTGGCTCAATCAGCTGAGTGTCCAACCCTTGATCTCAGGGTTGTGGGGTTGAGTCCTATATCTGGCTCCATGCAGGGTGTGGAGCCTGCTTGAGATTCTCTCTCTCTCTCTCTCTCCTTCTCCCCCGCCCCCCCACACCCTACCCCCCCCCCCCCCCCCCCCCCCCCGCCAAAAGAAAGAGAGAGAGGAAGGAAGGGAGGGAAGGAGGGAGAAAGAGAGCAGAAGATAGTGCCCCTAACTTCCAGTGTTTGTGAGAGGGTAGGATACAAACTTCAGTAAGTGCCAATTAAGCAACATAGATAGACTAATCACACTGACCAAACTGCCCCGTAATGTCCTTCAGTACCTTTCAACCAGCTCATTTAAGTGCTTAAAACTCTCTTGCCTTTTGGGCGCCTGGGTGGCTCAGTGGTTTAAGCCGCTGCCTTCGGCTCAGGTCATGATCTCAGGGTCCTGGGATTGAGTCCCACATCAGGCTCTCTGCTCGGCAGGGAGCCTGCTTCCCTCTCACTCTCTCTGCCTGCCTCTTTGCCTACTTATGATCTCTCTCTGTCAAATAAATACATAAAATCTTTAAAAAAAAATTCTCCTTTTATTTTAGTGGAGTTGACTTCAATCTCTCTCCTTTGTTCCAAAAGTCTTTATCCTATTTCAATAGTTTTGTATAAAATCTCTCTTACCTGTTTAACTTGTCTGGTGCAACTGGACAGGTTATCCAGCCTCTAACGCACTAATGGTCCGTATTACAAACTCCATGTTTTATGAATTGTGATAGTTGGTAGTTTATGGTGTTTTCTGAAACGTAATCAGAGGCAGAGCATAAACCTGAGGCATTCTCCTTTCACAGCTACCTATTATTTTAAATTAAAGGTCCTTTCAGAACTTCTCCATTTCACTCAGCCTTTTCTTCTTTTGTTTCAAACCAAAATTTGTTCTGGTTTCAGAAAATGGACCATAATCTTTTCAGGCGTGAGACCCAATCTCCTCTTTGACCCTCAGCAAATAACTCCCTTCTCCCCTGCTACTGTTTTCCAAAGAGATTGAAGCATGCCTATCAGATCAAATTGGAGATAACACCCTGCTGTGAGAGTACAAGAGAAAAGCCATGGGAGCTGTAAACAGAGAATACTTTGAGATAAAGGGCTCTCCTCAAAGGAGGGGGAGCCTCAATGTGATAAGAAAATGAGGAACATGTAGTCCACGCAGTCCAGTAGGAATGATTTTAAAAGACAAAGGAAAAACAAACAATTGTGTAAAGTGTAATCCCTAACATTCAGTGATAATTACCAAGAGATGACAAAAAAAAATTGTAGTTTGCCCCACTAAGTCAGTCAACTCCAACAGTCCCTTAACCCCCAGGGCTGGTAATAGCAACCCTTGACTTTTTTTTTTTTAATATTTTATTTATTTGACAGAGAGAAATCACAACTAGGCAGAGAGGCAGGCAGAGAGGGAGGAGGAAGCAGGATCCCCGTGGAGCTGAGAGCCCAATGCGGGGCTTGATCCCAGGACCCTGGGATCATGACCCGAGCTGAAGGCAGAGGCTTTAACCCACTAAGCCACCCAGGCGCCCCCCTCACAGGCTTCTTGTCTTCTTTTCCTACATTGCCAAACCTTAAATCTCTGATTATCATAATTTTCACTCTCTTGAAATTACCATAAACTCTCCAGCTTATTTATCACTCTGTCCTCTCCTGACAAAAATCAACTCTGGGTAAAGCAACCCTTTGCTACTCTTTTACCTGCACCCACATAGGTGAACTGTTTGGATGAAAAACTCATAACCATGCTAATTGGTTGTACTTTAAATTCATGATCATTAACCTCAGGTGAACCCTGACTGCTCCACACCTGTCCTACCATATTTTCCTAGTCCTTTAATTCTGTCACTCCTTTTTTCTAGTTAGTGCCTCTCGAAACTGAATCTTCTTAAAAATCACCTGAGGGGTGGTGGGTAATAGGGAGGGCACGTATTGCATGGAGCACTGGGTGTGGTGCAAAAACAATGAATACTGTTACACTGAAAAAAATAAAAAAAAAATAAATTAAAAAAAAATCACCTGAGGATCTTGATAAAAAGATTCTGATTCTGTAGATCTAGTGTGGAATCTGAAAATCTGTAATTTTACATGATGAATGTGCTGTTGATCTGGGCTCCCATGTCAAGAAGTCTCTCAGGACAACTTCTCTCTTTCGAACCATTTATACCTCTTCCTTCTTATCACCTTAACTTAAAAATATCCTTCATATTCCACTAAGAGTCAGAGAGAACTCATTTCTGTTGAACCATCAAGCTAGTTGCATCTGTATTCACATATTCTATTTTCCTCCTCTAGGAATTGACCTTTATAGTACTATTTTTGAGGCCAAACCCACCATTCATTCACTGGATCCAACTCCTTTTCATAACTCAGGGCCACTGTTTCAGTAATTTCTCTCTTTTATCCCTATGTCATCAGCTTTTTCACTATATGCACAGAATCATTCTTAAATACAGAGTAAACATGAGACATTCCATTTGAAAAACATATTTCTTAATCCCACAATCTCACCAGTAACTACCCATTCCTCTCCTCTCCCCTTTAGAGAAAAACTCCTTGGAAAAACTCTTTTTCTAATTCTCCTGTTTCCCCTTACTCTTTTTTATTGAAGTATAATTGACATATAATATCCTATTGGTTTCAGGTGTGCATCATACTGATTCAATATTTTTATACATTACGAAATAATTCCCATGGTAAGTCTAGTTACCATCTGTCACTACACAAAATTATAGCATTATTGACTATATTCCTTGAGCTGTACATTACATCTCCATGACTTATTTATTTTGAGGTGGGAAGTTTGTACCTCTTAATCCCTTTCACCTATTTCACTTGCCCCTCCCCTCTCTGGTAACCAAGGGCAACACAGCTAAAACAAATGGGATTATATCAAACTAAAAAGCTGTTGAATAGCAAAGAAAACTGTTTTCTCTTGAACCACTGAAGCATCTTTTATACATTTACAAATGACAGCCAAATTGCTAAATCGAATGACAAAGTTTTAGTACTTACTTTACTTTGGCCTATGGTAGCACTTGATACAATCCCTCCCTCATCGATTTCTTCAGTTACCTCCTGGGAACAACATTCCTGTTCTCCTCTCTTTTTCTGTCTCATTCTCATGAGAGAATTCTCAGCTCTAAACCTTCAATTCAATAATTCTCAACATTAGCTACACACTGAAGTTACCTATGAATTTTTTTTAAGCAGATATATGAACCCTGTCTCCAAGGAATCTGGTCTGATTGAATTGGCATGGTACCTGATATCGTATCTGGGTGATGGCAGTTGTTTCATCTCCCCAGGTATTTCTGTCATACATCCAGGATAAAGAACCAGTGCCCAGGGGTGCCTGGGTGGCTCAGTCGTTAAGTGTCTGCCTTCGGCTCAGGTCATGATCCCAGCATCCTGGGATCCATCCCCATATCAGGCTCCCTGCTTGGCAGGAAGCCTGCTTCTCCCTCTCCCACTTTCCCTGCTTATATTCCCTCTCTCACTGTCTTTCTCTCTGTCAAATAAATAAATAAAACATTAAAAAAAAAAAAAGTGCCCAGCCTCAGGGTGGACTTCTTCTCCATCTAGATTGACTCCTAGGGAATGCCATTTTGAAAGGAGGGGAAAAAAGTATGCAAGGGAGTCAGAGATCAGGAGAACTGATTTATCAAATAAATAGCAGAAATTTGAAAGTGAAAAAAAAACCCACAAATTGTCCGGGGTCTAAGCTTAATCTGCTCTTGGCAGGAAGATAACAACATTCTCCAATTGTTATATTCATGAAAAAGCATGTATATCTTCAGATACCAGTATATCATAATTCAGGGATGATTACTTTTTATTATGGAGCCCAGGTTTATGAACAATATTCAAGAACATATTATTTTCAGGGCCAGAAAAAATTAAAGAATCTTAGTTTGCTCTAATCTCAGAATTTAGACTGTATTTAACTGTTATATGAAGTGCTTAATTAGAATGGAAGTAGGAAAAAGTGTCAGCTTTTCTTTAAGTCTCACAAATTTAAAACATCATCTATAGGTGAGATGCCCAATCTATACCTCTACTACAGAGAACTCTAAGCTCCTGACTTGCATGTCCCATTGCCTACTCACCATCTTCTACTGAATGTCTAGTTGGTCTAGCTGTCATTCCAAATTTCACATGTCCAACATTAATATCTGCCCCCAACCTATTTTTCTGTGGTTGTCTTAAGTTAATAAATGCAACTCCATCTTTCCAAGGGATAGGCTAAAAATGTTGGGGTGGTCTTTAACATCTCTCTTTTTCTTGTATCCCATATCTAATCTATCAGAAAAATCTTACTGTTTTAATTTTTCAAATATGAGCAAATCCCTTTACTTCTCACCACCTATACACCATCTTGTTTAACACTACATCATCTCTCACCTAAATTAAGAATCATGTGCCTCCCATATTTCTACCTACTTCTGTCCCTGCTCCCTCAGACTATTTTCAAAGAATAATAGACCAAAATGTAAATCAGATCATATCTTTCTTTGCTTATATAACTTTCTGTTTAAATAGCTTCTTATCTCAGAGAAATCATGGTGTTTATTTCTGACCCATCTTTTCCACTCTTACCATTGCTCACTGCAGTGATGTTTCTCTTCATGTCCCTTAATCACCATGAGCACACTCCGATTGTATTTTTATACTCAATTTTCTCTCCAGTTAAATACTCAAAATATACACACAGTTTGCCCTCTCAAATCCTTCAAGTCTTTGTTCAATGACCCCTTCTGTTCTGAAGAAAAGATTCACAACAGCTATATTCTTGGTTTCAAAAGGGGAAAAACACTTTATTATAAAAATCTCACAGAAACAGAAAGAAGAAAAGGGAAATCTGCACATAGATGAGGGCAATAGTAAGGAGTAAGAGTTACATCAAATTGGTACTGACAACATTCAACCTCATTAGCTGGGGAAGCCCTGTGGAGTCAGCCAGATTGGAGTCCCAGTTGAGAGACCTGGGTGGATCATCCTCCCCTCAGGTGAGACGTCCAACTGACCATCTTTGTAAGGTCATATTTATAGGGCAAATGACAAGGTCTGAGATTAAACATTTGTTTGCCTACATGCCATTTGGAGGAAACTACATTTCTATGTTATGTCTTTACATAATCAAAGAGCCTAGGCTACATGTGCTTGCCTCTCCTCCCAGATTCCATTCTGGGGGTCAGCCCAGCCTGGAGCCAAAGGGGATGCAAGGCAAAATTTGTAGCTCTTGGCATCCAGTTCTGACCTGGTGGTCAGCCAATGTCAACTAATCAGGCTCCTATGGGCGCTTATACAGCACAAGTCTCACAAACCACATTCTTTGACCTGCCTGGTACATCCAGATTGGAGTGATCGGTTATGCAGGACAAACCACAAAAACCTTCATGCATACAATACACCTTCTCAGCAGGGCCCTTCTTGAGAAATATACTTAAAAATCACAACCCAGGGGCGCCTGGGTGGCTCAGTGGGTTAAAGCCTCTGCCTTCAGCTCAGGTCATGATCCCAGGGTCCTGGGATCGAGCCCCGCATCGGTCTCTCTGCTCTGCCGGGAGCCTGCTTCCTCCTCTCTCTCTTTCTGCCTGCTTTTCTGCCTAATTGTGATCTCTGTCTGTCAAATAAATAAATAAATAAATCTTAAAAAAAAAATCACAACCCATTTCCCCCATCTCTGCTATCCGCATCTTTCTTCCTTCCTCATTTTGCCTCATAGGATGCACAAACATTTGACATATCATTTTTAAATTTATTTTTTAATCTCCCCTTTCCGCTGCCCACACTGGAATGGAAGCTCCATTGAGGGCAGGGACTTTGATTTGTTCATGGCAGAATAGTACCTAGATTAGTAACTGGCACACTATTGAGTCTCAATAAATATTTATTAAATGAATGAATACAATGAGGGAAGATTAGTCTCAACCTCATGTACTGTGAGCCCATACTAATTCACAGGAAGGAGAATTTCTATTTGTTTTGATTTATTCTGTTTTGCTTTATTAAATTGTGCAAGGAAATATAAAGAATACTTGTATCAGTGATCTTCTTCCTCCAAATATCAATCTTAACTTTTTTACCAGAGGCAAATTATTTATCTTTTACAAATCACAAAAACATTCAACCCACATCCTCCTGCCTTTTCTCCACCATACTTCTAGAAACACAGAGCCCTCAATATTTTTGGCAGAGACCTAAAATGAGTAATCAGATACAAACGAGTATACTGCAAAGAAGAGCAAATAACAATGTCTGGGGTTTCTTCCCTTTTAGTGTTCTTTCATTTACTAACCCTCAACACACTAATTCTGAAGGGCATCATACTCCATCCCATTTAACATTGTCTTAAAAACTCTTTCTTTAGTTATTTATTGGGAATGTTCCTTAAGCACAAAAGTGTTGGAAATCCTGTGGTCAACTTTTATCTGGTTCCTCTTGGCATTTGGGGGACTCCTGTATTAGAGGTGTGCTGCTGCTCTGTGCTGTGCTGGAATTGGCAAAACTTGTCGATTTAATGGAGCATTTGCCTGGCCATCTACCTAATGGGGACATAGTTCATTTGTTGAAGGAATAAAGGAAATGCCATGGGAGAATATCAGAGTTTATGATGAGGCCAGGAACCTCTATGGTCTGCCTGCCTTGAAACTTGTCTCAACAGAACTGATGCCATCATTCATGCTAAGGGTATATGGTGACTTCAAGGACAAATTTGTTCTGCTTGGCCAAAATTTTTTCCTAGGGGTTTTGGCAGCAGTTGGCTACATTGGTGGTGGAATTTCCAACTGTCAAGTCAAGGATCTTCCCAGGCAGAGTGAGGCAACTCTTGCTTGTCTGACAGTCTGGGACAAGAGAAAGGGAGCAAAGTGTGCCACTGTCTTCCCAGGAAGGTAATTTCTTTTGCTGCATTAGAGTCTGCCCCACTTCCTGAAGATGAGGGAAATCAAACTAACTGATATTCCTGCCCATAGTACCTTCTATTATTCCCATGTGGTTAGCTGGCATCAAACTGCCTCCTAGAGAATACAAAAGACTAAAGTGGTTGTTCTGTTAAAACTACCTCTCGTCTGCTTTATTTAGCTTGTCAGGCTCTTAATTTTATCCTTGTTTCTCATGCATGTGGATATATTTCCATTTATCTAAGAGAGATTTCAGGGTCATTAAAATTCATCTTTTGAAGGTTACAAACCTGCACTGTCAAATTTGAAGTTATGGAGGAGTCAGCCTTTAACCTTTCTAATAGATATTCCATAAAATCTATAATGGCATATAGTAGAGAGGAAATGCTTTATTCAGCTATATCTTTGAAAAGCAATAATCACTGCTAGCACTGCTGTTATTCCATCATGAGAGATATTTTTCTATGAGTGACTAATTCTATCTAGTAATTTAAATATGGCTCATATTCAGAATAACTGATAAAGATTAAGTAAATACTATGTAACATTTGGTAAAATATTTATTTTTTGTTCTAATCACATAATCTGAGTGTATGTTCATCAAAAAGTAAAACAAAACAAAACAAAAGATATCAGCATCCTCAGATGTGGATCCATCTATATTTCCACAAGCATTTAATCCAGAAATTTTAAAAAAATTGTATACATGAAGAGCAAATGCAGCTGAGTACCTAGCATCATTCTGGAAGCCAAAGAAGCCATATGTATGTGCTATTGAAATTAGAAAATTATATTTTAACCTCCAATGTTTTTTTTTTCTCCAATGTATTTTTAAACATAGCTAACACATAAGAAACCAGCTGGGTTTATTATAGGTCCAGAACCTTTGGAATTAAACAGTGTGTGCTAAAAAAGGAATGTAATCATGCAGAAACAGGTTTTTTTTTTCTTTAACCTTATTTAGTAATATTTAATTTCCAACCAATACAGATTGCCAGCTGTTAACATCCTCTTACTGCAAAATGAGGATAAGAAATTTAATGCTGATAGTTTTGTGTTTATGACTGTTGCCCATAAATTACATACTGGTTATGGTTGAGTATTTGCTTGCATTTTTCTTCCACTTGAAATTTATTTCAGATATAACAAACTGTCTAATTCCCTGTGAAATGGCATTAGTTGTTACCTTGAGAAACTACTTAGCTTCTTCAAATACCCTCTGGAATCTCTGTGACTAAGTAAAACTAGACTTTGGGCATTAGGATAGGAAAGAATCTATAACTCTTCAAACATGCCATCTTAGTCCATTCTGGTTAAATATAAAGTAGGGAATTTGGGGACAGAAAGAGGGAGATATTTTTTAGGTTAATTATCAGAGTAACAGTGTGTTTTACATAATTTAGATAAATAAAAAAGGAATGTTATTATTAATTAATTTGAGACAACAGTTTAAAACAAAAACTGACGGGGAGAAAAAAAATGAAGAGTCATCTTAGACAAAATCAAAATGTAGTAAGTTATTGGCCTGTAAATTTCTTAAATTGCAAAAATTTGTTATATTTTGTGTGGAATTTCCTAATGAATAATATTAATTATAATCTCACATATCATAAGACTTATCCCCTAATTAAAATAAACAACTGAACCAATAGCAACATGTGCTCACCTCTCTTATGGACCTGAGGGAAGGAAAACTGGATATGAGATACTTCTGATGTCTCTTTTAGTTGTGGGGAAGGTGGAATAGTGGAGAACTAAGTTTTTTCTGAAAAGGGGAGTAGAGGATTATTAGGTGGTGAAGACACTGAGTTTTTAATTATATAAATCATTTTTATTCTTTTTGTTGAAGGATCTAAAAATCTTATGTGATATTTATCTTTTTTTTAAGATTTTATTTATTTGTCAGAGAGAGAGAGAGAGAGTGCATGCACAAGCAGGGGGAGCAGCAGGCAGAGCGAGAAGCAGGCTCCCCGCTGATCGAAGAGCCCGACGTGGGACTTGATCCCACAGTCTTGGGATCATGACCTGAGCCGAAGGTAGACACTTAACTAACTGAGCCAACCAGGCATTCCTTAAGTGATATTTATCTTAATAAAAAAGTTCAGCAATATAATTATAAAATATAGCATGATAGCTTAAGAGAATGGATCTTAATGTATATCAGAATTAGATATATATGAAAGCAATTAGGGACAACAGTCTATATCATCCAGTAGTTATTCAGAACCACTAGGAATAATGTAGAATAAGAGATGCATCGAATACAATCTCCGTTCAGCTCTTTCTTCTTAACCTGGTGTGGATGGTGGAGTCACTGGACAGGCAATTAGAAGGGAATGTGTGGGAGAGCAGTGACACGTGGAGACCCATGGAACAAGCTGGAACTGTATACATCTCATTAGAATCCATGATGGCCTCTAGTGCTGTCTCACTCACACCAGAATTTGGGAGAAGCTAAAGGAAGAAATCCCATGGGACCTTGGTTGTTGCCCAGGTCAACAAAGCAAGTCAGCAGATCCACAAAAACATGCATGATCAACTTTAATCTTCCAAAAATACACATGGCCACTGCTTTACTTCTGCCTTTCAAATCTTGCATGCTTTTACTTTGTGGGAAACTCAACCAGAAACATTCAAGGAAGGGAATTATGAGAAACATAGTTCATTTTAGCCAAATTAATACAATAGAAAGCCACCACACTGAGAAAGAGAAATCTCAACAAGAGTTGCAACTCTCTAAATAAACTTTCACCTTAAAAGTCTCTCAGTTTCATCCTGCCTGATTCCCTTATTACAGAACTAGAATTTATTGTGAGGTTCAGATCACGATTCTGGATTCAAATCCTTTTTAAGGTCACTAGTACCTTTCATTACAATATGAGTTCAAAGGTCTTTATTTGCCCTTAGGGGTTCAGAACCACCAGGAAAGAAGGCTCAAAACTTGTGTGTATTTTGAGTACAGTCTCAACGGAAAAGTCCCTTGCTCCTGTCTCTTTTTCCAGAGACTCAAGATTCCAATATATGGTTTTGCTAATGTTTTTATAAGAAAAAGAATCAGGGAAGCCTATTTTTTAGATAGCACATATATTACGCTTAGCCTTTTGCTTTTCCTTTGGATATTTTCTTTTTGTTTTTTCCCTGTTTTTGTCTAATTTTTTATTTCCTTCCACAAAGAAAAGAAAAATAAGAAAAGTTAAAAACTACAAGATCATTCTACAAGGTAGCTGTCATTAATCAGATCTAACTATATCATACTTTTCTCTCATAAAGACCTAAATTTCTCTCCATTCCCAGGGAGACCAACAACTTTTACCTAATGCATCCTTACCTTTCTCAGTTTCCAATAAGGTCTCCACAGCAGGTCTACCATTTAAGAAAACTCTAGTTGAAATTGATTCACTGATTGAACTTGCATCTTTAACCTGTTATAGGCTTCTAAAGAAATGAAACAAAGATTCACCTCAGAAAGAATCAGTATAGTCAGAGAGAATGATTTCTTCTTTCCTTCTCACTTTGTAGCACTCGGGGCTACGAATGAGAATGGTTCCAATGAACAGCGTGTGCCCAAGACAGCAGGTCTATACCAAATGGGCAGGATGAGCTGACCCACTGCTCCCATTAGGGCCAAATGGCTTTCTACCAAGACACCATTCTGGGTGAGCCGAGCTTCTTTCCAAGGTCACTTCGTGCTATTGACACACTTGGAAAAGGGATTTGGAATACTTAAATTTGCTTAGTGTACCCTCTCATTAAAAAGACAAGGTGGTGAAGGTGAATTCACATCAGGGTTACCAACAAAACTCATAATGAGACGTGAAAATCCCACTTCCTTTCTCTAATAAGCAATTTGATCTGAAAGAACTCTGCAGTTGATATGAACTAAAAAATTATAGATCCTAAGAAACTTTTCCAAGGAAGCTATACCCTTCTGCCTCAAGGAATGCCTGCCAATGTTTTACTAGATACCCATAAATGCACAGTCATAGTATAGAGGCTGAATCAGGTTAAATGACAAGGAAAGTTTCATGGACTTTTGTTTTTAAAGAATAGAAAAACCGGTACTAGTGGACAATTCAGAAATTAATTTCCTTCCTATACTAATAATTGATTCAAATATAATAGGAAAGCTTTATGGTAACTTTTGAAAAATAGAATTATATAGTAACTTTCTAAAATACATTGTGGAAATAATTGATTTTTATGTCATTATTTTATGTGTATTACAAGGGAAGCCATTTTTCTAGGATCTTAATCTATTTTTCTTGAAACTTTAATTGAACAATTTTCTTATTCTCAATATTTTCTTCTTTTATACATCTTTTTCCTCTCTTTTATGTGTCAATATTTCTTCATTCTATTTTGATGGCACTGTGGAAGAATTTTACCTCTTAGGATATATTTTTTCTCTTTTTGCCAATACAGAAGGCATTCTCTATTTTAGTACATTTCAAGGTCTGCTGTTATATGGCAATTTCCTTTCCCTCCTGTTCCCTATTTCCAACATATAAGACAGCCATTCTGGCACAGATATAAAATTAGTTTTGCTCAATGGATTTCTTGTCATGCATGTGCACAAAGCTTCATTTACCTTCAATTTAGATTTTTGTTTTCCTCTGGTGACTCATTTTGCTGCATCTGTGTTTATTCTATAACCTGTGGATAAAGCATGTTTCTCTGGCTGAGAGCTGGCTCAGCATTTGCTGTTGGCTGCCATGTGTTAGCAATTCCTGAATGCAGTGCAGGGATACTCCATCTACTGCACCAGATATTACTGCTCTTTATACATTTCCTATGTGGTAATCAGCTTAGATCCTGTTTGTTTGTGTCAGGATTTGTTTTTGTTGCTGTTGATTTACTTAGTATATCACAGATGCTTTGTTGCATTTCCTAGTAGTAAATAAATACAAGTCTTACTGATTCTGGTGGTCTGTGTCTGATATTTAGCTTTGGTTGATGCTTTGCTCCTGTTTGGATGTTAAATGTAATCACAATGCTTTGTTCTCTGTTCTTTTTAAAATTTACTCTATACATTTGGGTTTTTCTCACATAACAATGCAAACCCTTTCCAGTCACAAGTGTTTTCATAAGGACCTCACAAGCCATTATTTACAAACATGTTTTTAATTCGTGGGTTTGTACTCAAATGTATTTGAGATTTTTTTTCCTTCTAAATAACTGGACTATTTATTTTTATTATTTTTTAAGGATTTATTTATTTGAGAGAGAGAGAGTGCACACACACAAGCCAGGAAAGGGGCCGAGGGAGAGAAACTCAAGCAGATTCATCACTAAGCACAGAGCCCCGCTAGAGGCTAGATCCCATGACCCTGAGATCATGACCTGAACCAAAATAGTTAGGCGCCTTACCAACTGAGTTACCCAAAACACTGGATTATTTAACCTATTTTATAAATCAGTAGAGTCTTTTTTTCATACTTCTTAAGGAATGGATCTTGCTTTTGAGTTTGTTTGGTTAAGGTGTGAGCTAAGCAGGAAGAAGGGAAATAAAAGCTAGCACAGGGAAAAGTTAGTGAATAATTTTGGGATTTGTTTAAATCCTATGTTCCTTGAGAACACAGGGAGAGGAAAGAGATTCAAAGTAATTAGATTTAATTTTTGTATTTAGGCATAGATAGTTCCTAAGCGAGAACTTTCACAGACATAGAAAGAGATTTACTATCAATTCATGCAGATTATTTAACAAATAATTCTCTTTCCTGGCAAAGCTATTTGCTTCTGAAATAAAACAGCTGATCACAAATTTTCCATTCCTTGGAAATACCGAAAAAGAAATGTAGGGGAGGAAAATTGCTTCAATCATGAAACTGGAGAATTGGTTCAGTCCCACTGTGTCCCCTGTTTCAATTTCAAGCTTATCCACCCTAGCATATGAATAAAATTTTTTTTACATCCTACTATGTCAGAATGATGGTCCTTCCTTCTATATCAGGTGATGCTAACCACTATGTTGAAAAGACTGAAAAAGGTCCATAGTGGCTTAAATAATGTATCAGTGTCCTAGTGCTGCTATAGCAAAGTGCTACAAACTGAGTTGTTTAAAACATCAGAAATGTGTTTTCTCACAGTTCTGGAAGCTGGAATTTCAGAATCAAGGTATTGGCAGGACGATACTACTTCCAAAGTTTCTAGGAGAGGCTCCTTCCTTGCCTCTTCCAGCTTCTAGTAGTGCCAGGTACTCCTTACTTTATGGCAGCATAACTCTTGTCCCTGCCTCCATAGTCACATGACCATCTTCCCTCTGGGTTTGTCTATTTCTGTCTTCATGTGATGTCCTTTTGTGTGCCTTTGTCTGTGCCCAAATTCCAGGATACCAGTCATAGTGATCAAGGGCCCACCATACTCAAGTATAGCCTCGTCTTACCTAATGATATCTGTAACAATCCTATTCCCAAATAGGTCACATTCTGTGTTACTGACGGTTAGAATTTCAACATATTTTGGGGGTCAAATTGTAAGAAGTTGAATTCTTGTTAAGTTAACATGCTTGATAGTAAACCATTTTTAGGCAGTCATTCAAGATCCAGATTGATTAAAGTTCTATCTTCTTCAAACATGGTTTCAAGTGTCATAATAGAAGTTATGGACATGTCTGATAACAAAAGTGATAAAGGACACAGAAGACAAGAGTGAAAGGTTTTTATAAGCTAATGTAGAAATGGTACCTCTAAATCCTACTCATAATCTATTGACGAGAATGATGAAGAAACCTGGCCAAATGTGGTCTAGCTGTCTGACAGGAGGAAAAGAAGAATATGGATTTTTCTGAGCAAAAAGGAATTTCTGCCACTCTACTACACAATGACACCCTAGGGCATTTTTTGAGAGAATGTGGATGTTTTTCTATATGATTGGGGTTACTGAATCTTCTGGTTTCTATAGGACTACCTTGGTTTATGCCTGTTGTCTCAGAAAAAAAATATTAACTGCATTTCCTCTCCCTCTCAAAAGTGAACCGATTTGGATAACAATTTATATGATCATCCTACCAATGAGCATAAAGTCCCAAGGATAAGGGAAGGTAAAGGGGAGAATCTACAATACACACCTTTTTGTAAAAGAATATCTCAACTTGATGTGCTCCTCAAGGAAAAATATTTCATTTAATATGTTTCCAATTCTACCAAAAATAATTCTTGACAGGATTCTGGATCATATGTCTTTAACCTCCCCATAAACCAGAATGACTGAAAAGGTGTTTAAGACATTTTAATAAAGTTTAAGCATATAACTGTCTAGAAAACGTGCCCTTTAAAAATGTAATTTCTGATCTGAGAAAAATAAATTTGGAGGCACCTATATGATAGTTTTATCTGTACTCAGAATAAATATATCTTGGGTACATTCCAAATGAAAGTTTTTGATGAGTGATCATTGTAACGAATATATAATCCCAGAAAGGGTTGCCTAACAGATCTGGTGCCAGGTCCCTGAACTATTGTAATTCTGCTTATCTGAGTTGAACGTAGCTTTACTTTGCTTGTAAAAGCACATGTTAAAATATTCTTAAGATTTCCCTCGAGATTTCTTCACTCTTCTCGGAATTCCTCATCATAATGAAATGTTCCATTCACTGTATGTACAAAGTAACCTCTCATATTTTAAATTAGTCAAAATAGAAAGAGAACTCAAACTCAAAAGAACTCACTTATCTTTTGCTACACCTCTATGGAGAGCTCCCACAGTTCCGGTACTAATCCATTGGTGTAAAAGAACTCACAAACCTTTAAATTTGAACTTTAATTCTCTTGTAGATAATTCAGTGAAGCCTGCTAAAATCCTTGTAATGGGTAATAAGATTTAACTTAGCTTTTATAGAAGAGTCAGTTAAAGTAATCAAGTCTATATATACAGTTATACCTTTTATAAGTTGCCATTCACAAAATAATTCAAGTCTATATGTGAGAGGCATGATTGAGAATATGTTTCCCATTAAACATTTAACCAAGGTCCATGCACTTTTTTTTTTTAATCACAATGTTCTTTCTCAGGGGTTACATGTGAAGGTTTGTAGTCATCTCACATTCCTGTCAGTATATGTCAACTCACAATGAAATACAGCTGAAAAGGCTTTGGATTATTCACTGGCCACAAACAGAAATTTTTTGAATGTCCCTTTGAGTCTTATACAAGTCTCCTGTGGTATTATGCTATAAGAAAAGTCTTATTCCAATCTTACTATTGCCTGAAGATTCAAAATAGTTTCACTATCCTTGATAGCTAGCTATGAAAATGGAGATAGTATTTTGCACAGTAATAATAATGCAGTCAGTGGTTTCAAATGTAACACAATCAAAAATAACTCTCTAATTACAATCATAAATATTTTATACACTTAATGGTCTATAAATTTGGATCATAAAAATATGCTCAATACTCAGGCCACAGGTTTTCCTTTAGAAAACACTTAGACATTCCTGACTACAGAATGAGGAAAGGAAGGAAAGAAAGGGATTGAGAAAACATGATTAATTTATGGTAACAGTAGGTATTATACTTTTGCTTTTAGCATTGTGGAAAAAAAGCTAGAATGTTACACCAGGAAAATGAATTTATATCAATAATTTGGCTGACATGTGCTTTATATTTACTGTAACAGCAATTAACAGTTCTTCCAGTGACATAATTTTCAAGAGTTTTTGAGTCATTGAGATGGATAATTAACACTTGATATTAACAGAGATATTTATAATCCAGATATTAATAATCATGACAGTCCCTTATTTAATAATCAATTCATCTGCACAAGTCTCCAGATTTTCTGAGCACATACTTTGGAAAAATACTTTAGAAAATAAATTTCTCATTTTTAGTGCTTAACTCTCACTGACGTGCGACTTTTTTTCCCCTAAAGATGTAAATAGAATCAATTAAGATGTGCAGAATGAGTAATGTGTATGATTTGAGTTCCAATGAACCATGAAAATAAAGTAATATTGGACATTTGTTTGATAAATGTCTCACAAGCAGATTTTAGATGTTTTATATTTTTAAAAAGAAAACATATTATTAAGTGAAGAGTTAAAACAAAGGGAAAAAAAAGATCTGTTTATAAGACTTTGAGGAAGAAAAAGTGTCACCTTCTAAACCTTCTTTTTAGATTCTCTGAGTATGAATTGCTGTTGGGTTTTGGACAGCAAGATCTCAAGAGCAAAACTGGTTATAAACTTCATCTCATTTCTGTTGTCTTTCAGTTGTGCTCCAGAAAATGTTTTCAATTCCTCTCCAGCTATTCCTGCCTAAATCCACCATTCCTTTATATATATTCTGCCTGATAAAAACAAAATCATAAATATAGATGCCAAATAATGACATTCATATTTTTTCTTTTCTTTTAATTTAATTTAACTTTATTTATCTTTTGATCCCCTTCATTTTTAACCACTCCACTAATCAGTACTAAAATTGTGTTATCTTCCCTGATTGGGAAGCTGTTTGTTATTACAGTATTGTTGGTGTTGTGATGACAGTGATACAGCGAATGCGTGTTGAGCATCATTATTGTGCAGGCGCTGTGCTGGGTGCAGAGATTTGTGAAGAAAAGATCCTGGGTTTTCTTAGTCAGATAGACTTGGATTCCACAGTGGTTCCAACTCTTGGAACTCCGTGCTTTGAGTAACTCCAAGGTTTTCTGAGACTGTTTTCGCTGAACCTCAGTTTCCTTATTTTTATCATATTTAAAATTTCATATAGATTTGAATGTCTAAAGAATAAATGAAACATCATACTTGAAATGTGCAGAAAGGAAACACTCAAGTATTAGTTCCTGTCGATTCTTGCTTTCTGCTGTTGTGCATTTCATTCAGTTCTTTTCTTTTCATGATGACATTGCAGAGGTTCATAGGTTTTCCCGCTATCTACTCATTATATTTTTATAAGAACTCATGAAGAACCAGAGGATGTTCATTCTATTTCAAGGACTTTACTATCAAAGAAATGTCTACATTTTCTCCTGAATTACTTCAACTCTTCTACTGTGCTTCTGTGGTTTACATTCAATGTATTTTGTCTTTTTTTTAATTTTGTGCTTTCCAGATTCCATTTGCTGCTTTGTAGTAGGAATTTTGCTCATAGTGCTTTTTGTCTGTACTCTGGATTACTCTGAATAGGGCTTTTTTTTTTTTCAGTGCTCATTCTTCATTTATTCATATGTTTCAAGTCATCTGATGTTTTAAAGGAAAATCCTGTGACTTCCTAGTCCCTTCTCCTATAAATGCCCTTCTGTTCTACTGATTTCCCCGACCACACAGAAACATACTTTGACTTTTTCCTAGTCCTTTCTGTGGCATTCAAGTTGTAGTTATTTTTAGAACATCTTTTTCATGGAACAATATGGTAAACATTTGGAAGCATTGTACAATGTTCTTAAGGGCTACATGGGTATGATGGCTTATACAACTACGATCATCTTGGTATGTATTTTTGCTGTCACAAACATCTGATTTAAATGCCTCTGAAGCTAAACTTTTGTACATATTTAAGAATGCTGCTTTTCAAGAGTTGAAAAGCTCTCTTTTATGAAGGATGCCTACCTCATTTTTATACATTTTTCAAACATAATTTTTCTAGTTTGTTCATTTTATTGTTGATTATTTTGTTTTTGCTGTTTCTGTAATTTTTTTAAAGATTTATTTATTTATTTGACACAGAGAGAGAGAGCACAAGTAGGCAGAGAGGCAGGCAGAGAGAGAGGGGAAGCAGACTCCCTGCTGAGCAGAGAGCCTGATACGGGGCTCGATCCCAGGACCCTGAGACCATGACCTGAGCCGAAGCCAGAGGCTTAACCCACTGAGCCACCCAGGTGCCCCTGTAATTTGTTTTAATTAATGTGATAACACTGGAAATGTTCTTTGTTCAAGCTTATCCACTTTTCATTATTTTATAACCTTTGAATATTGGGAATATTTTCCTAACTTATTTTTTTTTATTCGTTTATTTGTTTATTTACAGCATAACAGTGTTCATTGTTTTGGCATCACACCCAGTGCTCCATGCAGTTTCCTAACTTATTATCTAATATTTATCAAGAATATAATTATTTTAGTAATATCATGGTTCCATTTTCTAAGTGTTCCCATTATTTAAATGTTTAATCTACCCAGGATTTATTTTGGTGTATAGAATTAGATGGAGTCCTAGGTTTTAACGTATCAATAAATACACTTACTATCTTTAATTTTCACATTGATTTCAAATGCAGGTTTTAACAAGTGCTGTGTGTTTGCACATGTACATACACATTTGCATTCATATAAATATATATCTGCTTTCAGAATTTCTATATTCTGTTAATTTCTTCTTGGGCCAATTTTATATCATTTAATTATCATAGTTTTATCACTGTGTGTGTGTAAATATATATATATGTATATATATATATATATATATAGCCACATGTCTCATCTCATTACTATTCATTCTCAAATTTGTCTTCATTAATTACTTCTTGTTTTTCATCTTTGAGATAAACAGATAAATGAAAAAATTGAAAAGTTCATTTGGCTATTATATTTGAGAAAATTGGTATTTTTATAACATAAGATTATACCATATCTTTTGATTTCTTACAGTTCTCAGATTAAGTTTTTCTTCCCATAGTGTTTTTATAATTTTATTTATTTTTTGCATGAGGTCTTTTTATTTAATATTTAATGTTATTATATTGCTAACTATGGGCCTGTGAATACATGCAAGGATTTTGCTGGTATCAGAGTCTGAATCCAGAGTCAAACTCTCAACAGATTTACTAAAAGTTACATTGCCTTTCTGTACTCTTGTATATCTCTACAGTACTGTACACCAGCTTCCTCTAAATAGCAAAAATTTAACCAGTAACAGTTTTCACTACCATTTCAACTCAGAACTTAGTTTTTTTTTGTTGTGAAGATTAAAAGGATCATCAAGCAAAGCATATACGGTATTATGGCAATAATTGTTAATTCTGTCATTGATACTATCATTGATATTTTTAGGAAAACCATAGGTCATTTACATTGCTGAATTGTCCACTTGAATTAATTACACATTTTTTGTTTTGTTTAGGTGTTTTGTTTTATTTTATTTCTTTTCAGTGTTCCAGAATTCATTGTTTAATTAAGTGTTTTTTATTTCAAAAGGTAGAAACCCAACTCTCAAAATTATCTCCATTGCAAAATTCCTGGAGAATCAGATCAGTAGCAGCTTTACTAAGATGTTGATATATTATGTCCAGATGAGAAAGATCATAAATCAACCTACTAGTTTATATGCATCATATATGAACAATATATTTATTATTTTCAGATGTTTTTACACATTTTTACTTGTTTTCTTTGAGTTTGCAATGTGCCTTTTTTCTAATCTATTGAGTTGAATGCTTAATTTATTTTAGTTATTTCAAGATTAAAAGCATTTAAAGCTACAACTTTTGTTTTTCTGAATATGGCCATTGGGCAACTCATATAAGTAGATATAAAGAGTTCTCAATAACATTATTACATAAAATGAAATTGTAGATTCAATTTTATTTTTGCAAGAGATATTTCAAAGCATAGCTTTTTAAAATTCTTAAGTCATTTAAAAATAATTACTTGTTATTTCAAATTTTATTGGATTTCTGTCAGAGATCTTATCTATAGTATCAATTTCTGAAAATGTTTTGAGATATTGTGGTATGATTGATTACTTTCCAGTGTTCCAAACACAAATATATATATATATTTTTTTAAATTGTTAATTTACATTTTTTAATTAAACAATTTTAATAAACTTCCTTATCCTTTTATCTTCTCCCTTTGAAGGAAGTGTCACCATTTTTAACCTGACAACATCTGTTTTAAATGGCCATTTACTAACTTACACAGAAAATAGCCATTATAAGCTGTATTACTTCCAGTTCATGACAACTAAACCCATAAGCTTTTTGTGATTGTATAAAAGATAATAATAATAATAAATGGCTATGAGTTTTGAGTCTTAAAAACTTGTTAATTCCCACACATATTTCTTCTAACAACAGTTTGAACTCCATATTATATAATCACCATTTCACAAGTGGGGTAACCAAATTTATAGAAATTAAGTAACTAGTTAGTACCAGATCCTTTATTGGAAACTATCTGACAATAAATTCCATAATCTTATTCATAATAAAAATGTAATTTAATGTCAACAAGTAAAATATAACCATAATAAAGTAGTAAAACTCAGTATTATGAGTAATAATGTACACTAGTTCCATAATTTTAACCAGAATGTTTATATTCATCCCCTGTCTAGCAATACAGCTTGTGGCTCAGAAAACAAAAAAAGACAAACATATAGTAGCTAAGTCTAAATTCTGTTTTTTCCAAAAACAAAACTAGTAAATTTTAAATAGATAAATTTTCCCAAGGAAAAACACTGTTGATATCCTGGTCTAATTTTAGTATATTTTTTACCTGGTTTTTTGTTACTATGAAGTCTAAAATTACAAATCCTGTGGTGAAGAATTCAGCCTTTTGCTTAATTTTAACAATCCCTCAAGAATACCTCTGTTTTCCTCAAATAGTAGTTTTCCAGTAGACATTCTTTGAAAAATCACTGTAAATTATTCAATATGATATGATTTAATATTTCAGTGATTTTGTGATTTAATATTTTGAGCAGTTAAAAGTTATGGATAGTAATCAACTAATACACTGTCAAAGTGCTTTTAGGCAGATATTGACATTATCCAGTTATAAATAATGCTTATCTAGTTCACTCTCTCAATACTACCCAGCATTTTTTGTTTCTGTCTCATTCTTCCTTCTACCTCTTCTCCTTCTATTCTTCCTTAAATGGAATTCTAAGGAAATGAAGTATATAATTATAGTATGATGTCATCACAGAGTGAAGTGTTGTATCTTTTATTACTTATTTTAAAAGTTAAGTAAGTGGAAGTTGAAACTTCTCTTTACAAAAGGAATTCAAAAAAGGAGGTATCAACAGATGGCATTTTCTGTAAAACACTGGTTTCCTGCAACTCTAAATCTAGCCCTCATTTATAGCAATGAATAAGTCATTAATACTCATTTTCTTATACTCTCCTTTTTGATTTTAAGTCTATTTTGATGCAGATTCATTCTATCTTAACTGAATTTTAGCAAAGAATTTTTGTGCTCTTCAAAATTCTTCCAACTATTTCTCCCATGCTGTAGATGAAAATCATATATTTTCACCATTATAGTCATCAAATTCTTTTTCTTATGTATAGATCATTTTCAGCTTGACATAGGTAACTGCGGAAAAGGAGTACAGTATACTAAATTTCTATATATACGGCTTCAATTGATGACAAAATTGCTACCTTGTTTCAAGACCTTTATGATTCCAGGTTTGCTCCCTTTCTTTTCCTCTATCATTTAAAGGTATCTTTCCGTGTAAAAAGAGTTTACAGTTAGCCTCAGGAGATGCTCTAATAGTTTTTAATACTAAAGGTACCGCCTCTAGACATTGTCACACAGGTAACAAAGTATATGGTAAGCTTCCACTGTTATGTGAAAAATACTTCTTTTTGCTCTCCCTTACCTTTTTTTCCCTCAAATGCTCTACAAATTTCCTTTAAACCATATCACGAGAGAGCAGCTTCTTTGATGCAGTCAGCAGAATGAAAATAAAAAGCTTTTATGTCTAAAGATAGCTTTTGCCTAAATTCAGCTAAGCTAGTAGTTCTCTATTAAATAATATGTTAGAGATTTTAAATTAAAATATTTTAATTCACATATTTCTATTTTTTGTGACTGTAACTGCATTGGTCATTTCAGACATCGTGGTAAGATATTAAAATTACAGAACTTTTTAAACATTTTCTTATATACTTTTAACAGTATGTTTTTACTGTAATGTTATTTCCACACCCAGAAATTCTGCCTATAATTTTTTTTAGGATTTTATTTATTTATTTGAAGGAGAGAGAGAGGGAGGGAGAGAGAGTGAATACATAAGCAAGGGGTGGGGCAGAGGGAAAGGGAGAAACAGACTCCCTACAGAGTGGGAACTGAACCTAGATCCTAGGACCCTGAGATCATGACCTGAGCCAAAATCAGATGTTTAACTGAGCCACTCAGGTGCTCCAGAAATTCTGCCTTTTATAAATGATTTTATATTTTTAACCAAAGCTTGATCCAGGCATAATATTGAAACCTGTATGAATGTTATTTAAGTTTAAAAATTAATTGAATAACTTTATTAAATATATCACTAAAATTCTAAGATAAAAATATATAAAGTGACTTTTTTAAACTTACTTATTTCTACTTTTTTCTAATGGAATTGTTTTATTGGCTAATATGTCAAATTAGTAGAGTAGAATAGAAATATATATGTATGATATATGTATGTAATATATATTATATAAAGCTGCAAACCTCATTTTTCTTTCTACAATACATATTTTTATTTGTGTGCTACTACATAGATAAGGCAAATTTCAGATTAAGTATAATTCATTGCTCACTACTTGTAACTTTATCTTTTTCTGTTAACTGAATTATAACACATCAGAGTGTGTGATTATGCATACTCATTTGAGTTGTCCTAGGATATCATATAAATCTTTTGGAGGCATCAAAGGCACTCAATTACTTATTCCAAAGCTCTTTCAGAACTAAATCCCTTCCCCACAATCAACTGAACATGCATTTTGGACACTATTTGAAAATCCCCCACAAAACTGAACAACTTGGAGCTATTTGTGGTTTTGTTTGCTGATATTCAGATTGGTAGTAGTAGTTATCTTTCAGGAATTCATTGAAGTGGCAGTGTACCATGGCAGAAATAGATTGCTCATTTGCTTGATGGATGGGCATAGAAAAGCAAGCAGTGTATGGAAGATTTCCCCAAAGGTTGCTGCTTCTTATGGCTATGGAGTGTGAATGGTGGAATCACTTTGTGTGGCTGTTAAGTGACTTGGCTGCTAAATTGGAAGCAATAATAGTTAATGCTGGGCATTAGATTCAGAGATGCCAATGCATACTCTGCTTCTGCTCTCTTAACCAAGAAAGAACCCACTGCACCAAATTTACATTTCTGTAATTTAAATCTATATTTCTATAATGACAATATGGTATACATTAAGTCTCCTCAAAAGTGCAAAGTTTTTTTTTAATGTCTAATAATAAATATCATAATGATAGTTTGATGTTCTATCCAGTTTGGCTTCATGCTGAAAGCTTTCAAGTCATTTTTTTTTTAATGAAAGTTCTGGCACAAATCTATAATCAATGTTCTTCATGAGGGCGATTTAATGTACTAGTCATGGTAGCGGTATCATTTGGCTCAGGTGTGTTTTCTTGGAATATGTAGACTCCATTATGGATTCACAGGAACTGATTAAAATATAGATCTGCTCTATCAGATCATAGTTACTCAGGAACTATGACAATGTGTGCCTTATACTGCACAAATGCTATTATCAGTTTATCATTCCACTGTCTCTTTTAAATTTGAAACACTGGAAAGACAAACTCTGTCTCCCAATTCTAGTCAACATTTGATTTAACAGTCTTAGATCTCTTGCGATGCAAAGGTTTCAAACTTTATTAATTATACACAATAATTGATAATATTTATATTTCAATTATGTTAATTTTCCCCAAAACATCTAAAGTTCTATCCTTATTACATAACCTTCCCTTTTTCTGCTGATGAGTTATTTAGTCAATACATTTCTACCATCACCCTCTAAAAAGAATCATTGCTTAGTATTTGCCCTCATAATACCATATATTTTATTGAATAGATGGTCTGTGGATTTCCTAGTACTCAAATTATGCATATGCATACATTTTGGGCACTAAAGTACTGGTAATTTACAGTTATAATTTTAATTAGTTAGATCTTATACATGACAGCTCTGTGTAGAGAGTAGGGAGCACACTGATAGTTAATTTTATTTACAGTTTATGTATTCCAATCAGTATAGTAATGGAAGTCAATAATACCTCACCTGTATGTATCACGAGATGATGATACTAGATTTTATATTTTATTAAATAATAGACTTTTTAAAGAAAATAGTGTCCTATAAAGAGAGAAAAAATACTGTGCTTTAAAAATGTACTTTGTGAGGAAATGGAACGAAGGTCTCTTTTAAATACCTATAAATTTTAAGACAAAATATCATGGGCATAAGAAAATTAAAGCCCTTTACTTTAGGGTAGTGTGTTTGTGTGTACCTATGCCTGACTCCCTGAAAAAAACAGGCACATGCCTATTATTATATAGATATTTTATTATGGAATTTAAAATCTACTTGTTGAAATATAAAGAGATATTTTTATTTTGTGTTTTACCACAAACTATCCTGTGGAACTTCAACGTACAAAACATAATCTAATGTGTGAAACCACTGTAGTCTAAATTGACAGATAAAATTATATACAGGCTGGCAAATTCAAATTAAATTAAGGTAAACAACTCTTGAAAGCAAAGAAAGTGCCTTCAATATCTTTTTTCTGTTCCTGAAATATGTATTATTATTATTATTATTATGTGTTATGCATAATAAACAATAAATATTTCAGGAACAGATTTCATTTAGGGCAAAATTATGTGTTTTTTCTTCATAATAGACAATGAAATAATAAAACTACAGGGAGAGTTTAGAACAATTAGCTGACGAAGCCATAAAAACAAACTCTATTTGAGGAAGAGGTTTTGAGAAGAATATACATATTTCATGGAGGAAATAAGATCACAGATCTCTGCTCCAATCCATTTTCTCAAAAGAGGAAATAAGTCCATACCTTTTGGCCCAAGAAGCCAGATCTATTATTTACTAGCTATTGTCCCAAATATATATTCTCTACTTCTTTTTGGTCTTGGTGAATTATTGTATAGCATGAAGACAAACACTGATTAATTCTTTTAAGAAGACTTTCTCAAAAATCTTTCCAATTTCCACCTCTATAAAATTCCTGTTACATAATTGTAAAGTGAGCTCTGTCCACCTGTGCTATTTTTTAGAGGAATGCAGAATGACAGGAAATGAATTAAATGAAATGCTTCTGAATCATTTAACTACTTCAGAACTCAGGTCTATGAGTGATAGAAGGCCAGTTCCAATTAGTACCTACAGCAGACTTTTCCTGAATCTTTTCAGCTGACTTACCCATAAAGGAGAGTAGTTAAAGGGAAATAATGACCAGATTTTCACCATTGAAAGAGAGAAAAAGAGTGCCTTGTATCTGGGCCAAGCATTTGCTTTGAGACTGTTGGTAACTTGCCACTCCATAAGGTGGGAAAAGTAATCTCTGCCAAGAAATGGTCAAAGCATTATGTTACAAACCACTCACTGGAAAGAGCAAGAATCAATGAGAGATTGGCCCTAGGGCTAAGGATTACTCTCATCCTTCATATTCATACAACTCAACTATAGAGAACCCTTCGTTATTTAGCTCTGTATGACATTAAACATAGATCTTGAAAACTTTAATCTTTCGGCATGGTAGGAAGGGGCAGTCAAATAAACATTCAGCCCAACTAAAGTATTTGACAGAGTCAGAGACTTCATAGTCAGCAAGCAAGTTGCTCTGCCAAAAATCAAATGAATCAAGGAACTTGCCAAGGAACCAGCTAGTGGGACGGGAGTGTGCAGGCAGCCATCACAGAGCCCAAGTCTGCTCCTAGAAAATCTGTTCGAGGGCTTGGCATCTGAGGATTAGCCTGGCGGCTGCAAAGTGTTTGGCCACAGCTGTTAGTTTGGGGGGATAAGCTGAAGTACACAAGAGTGAAAGGGAAAAGTGGTAAAAAATACAGCAATGCCAAATAGATCTGAATGCAAAGTGATTTGTTTTCTTCCTGTTTTAATATTCAATCACTTTTGAGTGGAGGAGGTTAGGCTTTTCTGAGTTGTTACGATGCACCACTGGAAAATGATAAGCCAATGCATTTAACTAAAGTGAATTCTGCAATGCTCTTTGAAAATATAATTCTTGCTGTTTTGGCAAATCCAAAAATGTGTATCAGGCAAAGATAGTTCGAGTATCCTCTTTCCAGTCTTCCCTCCACAAAGGTACCAGCTGACTTGATGTCGACCTATAGCAATCCAGGGATCCCTTCACGTGTGCTGCTTGCATTTTTCCTCCTAGATTAAGCTCCAAAAGATAAACCTTTTTCCTTATGTCACCCATTTCCTCAACACTAATCTTTCACAAAACACAAACTATTTCAAACATATCTATTTCTTCCTCTAAAACTGTTACAAAAGTAAAGTATAATATCATTGTTGTTAAGGTGCTTATATTAACAAAGGCATATGCTGTTTCTAGGTCAGGGTAACACCCTTGAGTTTTAGAGATAAATATAATAAAGTATGGAATTATTAAAAGTAAAATAGTCACCTCTCTAATGTCTAAAACAATGAAGACCAAAATCAAACTCCTTTTGGAAACCCTTAACAATATGTGGGAGCTTAAAATGTATACCAGCTTTTATCAGATTCCTACTGCCAGACTTTCCTTCATTAAATACCATGTAGTCTGTTAATAATCTGAGTTCCTTGGAGACTTTCATGCTTGGGACTCTTCTCTTAAAATGTGGTGAAGGTAAGTACTTAACTAAAGAGTTCAGGAAAATCTGAGCAAATAGGAAGGTAAGATGCAAAGGTAGATATTATACCTCAAGGACTGATAACATGGACTATTCACAAGTAGCATAATCAGAAATCTTCCCATAATGTCTTGGGAATAGAGTTACTCTTTTCATTAAATGTTGTTTGTGAGTATTTGAGCTAATATTTAAGGTCAGTGTTTATTTTTAATAAAAATACATTTAATCAATGCCTGTTAGTTTGTGTCAATAGTTTTTTAAACTATCCAAAAATCATCCAATTAGATGCTTGCTCTTTTGGTTAGTGTCAAAGGCAAATTTACTTCTGAAATACTGAAAATTAAAATGGATGCAGTATTTGGGGAAGTTTAGATCATCTAGAATGAGGAAGGGGGCCAAGCCCATGGGAAGCTTAAAATAATTGCAGCCTTCATCTCTTCAATTCAAAAAATAATAAACTATGTACCCAGAATGCATCAAGCACTAGGAATACCAAAACAGATAAGGAACTCCCCTTCCATGCTATAATAAGTACCATTTTTGTTATAATTACAGTAATAAGAAGAACCCTGCACAGATGAAAAGAAAGAAGAAAATTAAAAAGGAACAAAATTTTCTCCTTGTAAAGAAAACTCTAAGGATTTGCCATCAACAACTTTCCTATACATCATACAGCAATGTTAGCTATAGTCATCATGTTGTACATTACATCCCTAGTACTTACTTTTCTTACAGCAGGGAGTTTGAACCTTTTGGCCAATTTCCTCCAATTTCCCCCTTTCCCCAATTTCTCCCTCTGGTAATCACAAGCCTGATCTATTTTCCTATGCGTTTGGTTGAATATCTTTGTTTTTTGTTTGCTTGTTTGTTTTGTTTTTAAGATTTCACATATAAGTGAAATCATACAGTATTCAATTTTTGCTGTCTGACTTATTTCACATAGCATAATGCCTTCAAGGTCCTTCCTTCTATGACATTATAAATGTCATTTTACTTGTTTCCTTATGGCTGAATATATGCCACATCTCTTTATCCATTCATCCACTGATGAACAATTAGGTTGTTTCCATGTCTTTGCTATTGTAAATAATGCTGCTATAAACATGGGGGTGTAGATATCTTTTTGAGTTAGTGTTTACATTTCTTTTGGATACAGTCCCAGAAGTAGAATTGCTGAATCATATGGTAGTTCCATTTTTAATATTTTGAGGATCCTCCCTACTGTTTTCTGTAGTGGCTGTACCAATTTGCAACTGTACCAACATTGCATGAGGGTTTCCTTTTTCCACATCCACACCAGAATTTGTTCTGTCTTTTTGATGATGCCATTCTAACAGGTATGAAATGATATCTCACTGTTGTTTTTATTTGCATTCCCCTAATGACTAATGATGTTGATCATCTTTTCCTGTTACCTATTAATTTTTCATGTATCTTCCTTGGAGAAACTTTCGCTCAGGTCCTTTGTTCATTTTTAGTGTGTTCATTGTTGTGGTTGTTGTTGTTTTGGCTTGGCATTGTGTGCTCTTTGACTTGTATGAAATCTTTATATATTTTGAATATTAACCCCTTATGAGAAACATCATTTGCAAATATTTTTTTCAGGTTGTCTTTTTACTTTGTTGATGGTTTCTGTCACAGTGCAAACCTTTTTTAGTTTGATACAGTCCTGTATGTTTATTTTGGCTTCCTTGCTTATGCTTTAGATATCATACCCAAAAATGCATTACCAAGATCCATGTCAAGGAGATTTATTCCTATTTTATTCTAGGGCTTTCATGCTTTCAGGTCTTACATATTTAAGTCTTTAATCTATTTCAAGTAAAGTTTTGTGAATGGTATAAAATATGGGTCCAGTTTTATTCTTTTACATGTGAATATCCAATTATCCTAGCACTATTATTGAAAGGATTTTATTTTCTCCATCTTATGTCACCATCTTGGTGATGTTATTCTTGAAAAACATTTCTAAGTGTGGTATCCCATGTAATGTTTATAGATATCCAGCAATGTGAATATTACTTCCATTTATTCTGACATCAAATTCTATAGATCTGTTTTATTGATGAACATGCATTATAAATTTTATTCAGTCTTAATACAATAGTAGCATAAAAAGGGCTTTTAGGGTGGTAATTAAGATATCTTGTTCTCAATTTGGTGGTAATTCTGCATCTAGAAGTATTTCTTTGATATTATTAAGGTTCAGATCTCAATTTATTCAACATTTTAAAAGCAGTGATATTTGGGAAAAAATCTTCTGTGATATTCTTTTTTCTCGTCTCTTTCCTTGTCTCTCTCTATTCCTCTTCCTCTCCCTCTCACTTTCCCTATCACTCTCTTTCCCTCTCCCTCACCCTTTCCTCTTTCTTCCTATCTTTTTTTTAATCAAGCATTTGACATTTACCTAAGTAATCTGAAATATTCGTCTGTTGAGGGGAGATTAGAAGTTGTTATAAGAACTGGGGCACCATGGCAGCTCAGTCAGTTAAACATCTGACTCTTGATTTCAGCTCAGGTCATGATCTCAGGGTAATTAGATTGAGCTCCAAGTGGGGCTCCCTGCTCAGTGGGAGTCTTCTTGAATTCTCTCCCTCTTTTTCTGCCCCTCACCTTGCATGCATGTTCTCACTCCCTCGCTCTCTCTCTTGCTCTCTCTCAAATAAATAAATAAATCTTTTAAGAAATGTTATTACAGAACTAAAACACAATAAAAGTTAGGGTAATATTCCACTTCAGGCATACAAAGGTAAGACATCAAAGTGGGAAAATGGAATACTATCTTGAGAAAGGAATGTCAAACCACTCTCTACTTTTTTTTTTTTTTTTTTTTTTTTTTTAGTTTGTCAAAGGTCAAGCCTAGAGTATCTGGTCCATAGGTTCTTCCAGAAAAATAACTTGTTTGACTCAAATAACAAATCAAGGAAACCTATTGCTCAATGTTAGAGACAGGTAAAGAAACACAATATAAGCAGTGATTATTACAAATATCAACAACTGTTATAGCACAGACTCTAGTCATTTAGAATAGACATTGGCCATACTATAGTAGCAGTTTTATAGTCATCTACTAATTCAAAATTAACCTTTTGTTTCTGGATAATGGAGATGTCCAGTGAGAGTTCAACAGGACTTGTTGATTGGGTACTTGGCAATTTGGGGGATTTCAGAGCAATGGACTTACCAAACTGTCGGTCATTATTTCAATATTTTACCAATTGCTTTTACTTGCTGTTGTGTACCATTTTTAGTAAGAAAATAAATGATACATACAAAGTGAATCAGATAACCTACTTTTGGGGCAAAAATAAACACAAAACATAGAAACGCATAAGAGAGACTAACCAAGAGTTATTTTAGATTTGAGTTTCTCTGAGTTGGTAATATTTGAATTGAAATTTCTTTTTTTAAGACTTTATTTATTTATTTAACAGAGAGAGATCACAAGTAGACAGAGAGGCAGTCAGAGAGAGATGGAGAAGCAGGCACCCTGCTGAGCAGAGAGCCTGATGTGGGACATCATGACCTGAGCGGAAGGCAGAGGCTTTAACCCACTGAGCCACCCAGGCGCCCATGAATTGAAATCTCGATGATAAGGAAAGAGCACTGGAAAAGTATGAGGAAGAATATTCTAGGAAATGTAACCAAATAATACACTATGTGATTTTAAAATAAAATCAACAAATATACTCATATGTTTATAAACACTTAACAACTAATATGAAAATATTATATAGTGAAGATGTAAGAGCTAGGAGAATAAGAAGTGCTATCAACAGCAAAAGGCCTAGGGAATTACAGTTAAAAGTATAAAACACTATGGAATTTGAAGGCAAACTCTTAATTTCTCAATGAGGTGTCATTAATTATAATAAAAAACAGGATTAAGATTCCACTATTATAGGTGAATCAGATGTCCAGTTTCAAGGTGTCAAGTATGAGCTTTTTAAAGTATGAGTATGTAAAACTATGAGATTAAGTATTTGCAACCATTTGGTTCATAACATCTTGTATCTATGCTCTTGAGTATTTTTCTATGACAATCAATCTGAGCTTGGCTATACAGTTTGCTTTGGCCAAGCCAATATAATGTAAGCATAGACTTTAAAATTTCTTGCATACTAAGGCTTACCTTTTCTTGGTGCTTTGGAAACCTGAGATTAGTATATGGAGAAGGTTAGCTAGGATACTAAAAGAAGAAAACACTTAGGCAAAGAGGCCCAGCAAAGACTCCAAGAACCTACCTACCACAGGCTCTACTTGAGTAAGTCCAGCCAAGAAGAACCACTCAGTCAATGTACTGAATTATGAGAAGTGTAGTGTTTGCTATCATAAATTACTAAGTTTTGTGGCAGTTTTAATACAGCAAAAATTCACTAATACTGAGCCAAAAGAGGAGGGATATGTGTGAGTAGCATGCATCTGACATAAAAATGAAGTATATTGTGAAAAAAATAAAAATAATGAGAAGTCTGGATCCTTACATAGTAACTATATCAATAACAAGAAAAACTGACAAGAAATTTAGTTCACCTCCATCCCATTTAAGAAAAATAAAATAAGGTATATGAGCTCCGTGCCAGATATGGTATTAAGTGCTAGAGTATAAAACAAATATCTCTCCCCTGAAGCAGCTCAGAGATTCAGGATGTAGTGGTGAGACAGGGTGTGGTGATAAGTCCTTTGTTGTTAATGAATCATTTCAGCTTTATGTCAGTTCTCAGGGACCAGGATTCCCCAACCCTAAGTCTTAAAAAATTATGAAGAAAACCACATTTCTCTTTTCCCCTCTAAAAATAACTTCTTGTTTCACAAATTAGTTATACTTTTTTAGTATATATAAATATTCTAAAATATTAAAAATATATCCTTTTTCACAAATTTTAGGAAAAGATAATTTTTAGGAGTGATTATGAGTGATTTTAGAGTGTAAAGCCTGAAGACATTATACCTATGACTTACAGGTGTACTAACCCTTCTTCCATTGTTCTCTCCTGTCCTCACATTTGCCCTATACATTATGAAACTGACCCAGAGAATGAGCACATCTTCCTTACCTCCTCGGTGTTACAAAGTAGACTGTAGAACCAAATAAAAAAAAAAAACTGTAAAAGGAAATATACTTTAAAAAGAAATAAAAAGAATATATTTTACCTTTTTTTAAACAACTTTTTACCATTCTCTTCCATACACAAAATAAACTCTTATACTTCTTGGACATGTTCTCCTCTATATAAATAACCAAATAGATCTCTCTTTGAAGTCCTACAAAACCATGTCAGGATCTAGGGTCACTTAAAATCAGAAGGGAAATAAGGAACCCCTCTTTCCCGCAGATTTTTACTTTTCTCCTCTGTGGTTACAGCTGTTGAAATGGAGGCACCACTGTGAGTATCACTTAATACTATTCCTTTTCCATACCTTGCATTCCCTCTCCATCCTTCCCCAAGTTATTATTTCCATATTATTTATCTTATTTAAGAGTTTTTCTGTAAACAAAAGTCTTGTTAATGTCATAGCAGTAGGTTTTTATTTTGATGGGTTGAATACACTGTAGGAATTTGAGTTTCTCATATAATTCAATAAAAAGAAATTAGACTTCTACAGGTGTATTCCTATTTCCTTAGGTGCATTTCCCTGTGGAATGCAAGTGTTTGTGTATTCTTGTTATATTTTTAGCCTCATGAGAATTCATGATCTGTCCTGAAGATTGGGCTAAAAAGCAAAGATTAACTCAAATGTTTTGGCGTAGAATATTTTGAAATGAACATTCTTATAGGATGGAGAAGGAAGCTATTGTTAATAAAAATGATCTGCTAGAAATTTTATAAATAAATGAATTCTAATTGTGCTGCCTCTCTATCTTTTCTCCCTGTTTTATTGGGTATTCCTCTCAAATTCACAGAATCAGAATATCACCAAGATGCCCTAAGCTCTTCAATGTGATAAGTCATTTAATCCTATATTTCTTCAATTTCAATATAAATATTAAAATTTATTTCCATATCATTCTTCCCATCCATTCCCACTTTTTTCAGGATCATTGTTTTCTTAAAAACGTGCACAAAAAATTTGAGGCAAAACACTCTTATTAATATCTATGCTATTCACAACTTTTCACTCAGGGCCTACCATCATGCCCAGCATATAACAGGCCCTTAATAAATCTTTGTTAATGATTATATCATCCTGGGTAACCTGGGAAGATGGTAGAGTAGGAGGATCCTAGGCTTACTTCATCCCACAAATACACCTAGATAACACACACGCCAGGGTAACTAGCCCAGAAAATAAACCAAAGACTAGCAGAGCATACTCTACAGTTAATCATAGAGAGGTCACATCTAAAAGAATAGGAAGGTCAGAATCCTGTTTGGGAACCAAACTAACCTTCAAGACTAACCACTTATAGAAGGGACACTGTAGACATAAAGGAGAAAGGGGAACAGACCCCACACCAAACACCCCAAATACAGGGGCCTAACTAGGGAGATGAGTTCCCAAAACATTTGGCTTTGAAAACCAGAGGGGCTTAAACTACATGAGTTTTGCAGTCAGTGAGGCTTAACATTGGGAACTTAAAAAATCAGTGGGCTTATGGTGCCTGGGTGGTTCACTCAATTAAGCATCTGATTCTTTATTTGGGCTCAGGTCCTGATCTCAGGATCAGATCTAGCCCCATGTTGGGCTCCAATGTGGAGCTGCTTAAGAATCTCTCTCTTCCTCTCTCTCTGCCCCTCCCCCGCCACTTGCATGCACATGCTTTATCTCAAAAAATAAAAATAAAAATCAGTGCGCTTAACTATCAGAAACCCAGATGGCTATAGAAAACAGTTCCTGCCCTTAAAGAGACAGCACTAAAAACAACCCCTTCAAGAAACAGTACAGAACCAGCAGTTTGAAAAGCACCTGGGGTATGCAGGACGATTTATTTGCTTTATTTACCAATCATAGTGACTGCACTGGAGGGTCAGGAATCTTTAGGAGACTTCTCCAAGGACAAAAGAGTTTGTATGTGCCATTTCTCTCCCCTGCTCCCCAGCATAGATACTAAAATATGTGTAGAATCAGTGTGAACATTTGTCACCTAACTTGTTAATACTGTGTTATTTCCCACCATGACCTCCTCAGAATTTATCCTGTTCAACCCAAACACTCAGTAAGAGTCCATCCAAGGTTGCACCTGAGGCCTCTGATTCTGCAAGAAGACAGGGGCCAGTACCACTCCAGAGTGACTCTTGCCATGTAGAGAGGGAAAGATAACCACACACAACAGTCCGAGGACAGGCATCTGATCTGGTTGTTGTCCCCATTCACCAACAAAAACTTCACAGGGTGCCACACAGGAAAAATCACATAGTTGGAGATCCCTGCAACTGCAACAGACAGACTGGGGGCAAACACTTGGTCTGATTGCAGAACCTGCCCACCAGTGAAAGACTTTCAACAGACAGTGCAAGAAGAGCACCCTGCAGGTCAATGTGGCAGCAATTTCAGTAAATGAGCTGAGGAAAGGTATCTGGTCTGATCCAACTGTAACCCCTTAATAACACAGACACCAAACTTTGCCCACAACAGGCAAAAAGGGCAACTGGAGCTGACTAGACTAAAGGCAAACAGGGTTTAACCACAACAGTAAGAAAAATACAACACATAGGAGATAGCCCTGAAGTATCAGTTTCTGGTGAATAGGAAAAATTGCATTACAGAGCATGATAGGACCTCTTCTTCATAAGGCAATAGTTTCAAAATCACAAGATGTACCTGACTTTCTTAATAAATAGAAACACACAGAAAAGTAGTTAAAATGAGGAGACAGAGAAATATGTCCCAAATGAAAGAACAGAACAAAATTACAGCAAAAGAGTTACATGAAACAGAGATAAATAATATGCCTGAAAGAGAATTCAAAGTAATGGTCATAAAGATACTTATTGGACTTGAGAAAAGAGTGGAGGATCTCAGTGTACCTTCAACAAAGAGATAAAAAAAATATAGAAAAGAATCAATCAGAAATTTAGAACTCAATAACTGAAATTAAAAATATACTAGATGCTAAATGGGGCATCTGGGTCATTCAGTTTGTTTAGTGGCTGATCTTCGTTTTGGCTCAGGTCATGATGTTGGGGTCCTGGGATGGAGCCCTGCATTAGGCTCCATGTTCAATGGAGAGTCTGTGTCAGGATTCTCTCTCTCTCTGTGCCTCTCACACTACTCTCTCTCCCTCTCCTTCTCACAAATAAATAAATAATTTTTTTTTAATATACTAGATGGAAAAAAAAACAAAACCAGCAAACTAGAGGAAGAAACAAATGAGTTAGTAAGCTGGAAGAGAGTAATGAAGAGCAACCAAGATAAACAACAAAAAGACAAAAGAATAATAAAAATGAAAAGAGATTAAGGGAATTCAGTGACATCATCAGGCGTAAAAATATTTGCATGATAAGGAGCCCAGAAGAAGAAAAGACAGAAAAGGAAGCAGAACATTTATTTGAAGAAATAATAGCTGCAAACTCTTGAACCTTGGGAAGGAAACAGAAATCCAGATCCAGGAGGCACAGAGAGCCCCCCCCCAAATTAAACCAAAGAGGTCCACATCAAGACACATAATAATTAAAATCAGAGAAAGCAGTGACAGAAAGGGAATTTTTAAAGCACCAAGACAAAAGAAAAGAGCTACATACAAAGAAACCCCATAAGGCTATCAGCAGAAATTTTGCAGTCCGGGAGAGAGTAGCATGATATATTTGAAGTGTTGAAAGAAAAAAATCTGCAATCAAGAATACTCTATTCAGCAAGGTTATCATTCAGAATAGAAGGAAAGATAGTTTCCTGAACAAACAGAAGTTTAAAAAATTCAACACCACTAAATTTACAAGAAGGGAATTCTTTGAGTGGAAAGGAAAAACCATATGCAGGTAAGTAAAGTAGAAAAGGAAAAAAAAAGTCACAGGTATGTATAAACATAATAAAAGTAGTAGGTTGATCCCTTATAAAACCAGTACAGAGGTTAAAGCACAAAAATACTAAAATCAATTATATCTATAAAATCAGTCAATGAATGCATGAAATAAATGGATGTAAAGTATAATACCATTTACATAAAATGTAGGGGAGAGGAGTAAAAACTTGGTGTTTTTAGAATGAGTTCAAACTTAAATAACCTGCTACATGCAGAAGATATTATATATAAACCTAATGGTAACCACAAATCAAAAACTGGTAACAGATATGCAAAAACTAAAGGGAAAGGAACTCAAGCATATCACTAAAGAAAAGCCATCAAACCATAAGAAAAGAGAGCAAGAAAAGAAAACAGAGAAGAACTACAAAAACTATAAAAAAACATAAAACATAGTTTGGCTATTGTAGACATTGCTGCTATAAACATTCGGGAACACGTGCCCCTTCGGATCACTACGTCTGTATCTTTAGGGTAAATACCCAGTAGTGCAATTGCTGGGTCATAGGGTAGTTCTATTTTCAACATTTTGAGGAACCTCCATGCTGTTTTCCACAGTGGTTGCACCAGCTTGCATTCCCACCAAAAGTGGAGGAGGGTTCCCCTTTCTCCGCATCCTCGCCAGCATCTGTCATTTCCTGACTTGTTAATTTTAGCCATTCTGACTGGTGTGAGGTGATATCTCATTGTGGTTTTGATTTGTATATCCCTGATGCCGAGTGACGTGGAGCACTTTTTCATGTGTCTGTTGGCCATCTGGATGTCTTCTTTGCAGAAATGTCTGTTCATGTCCTCTGCCCATTTCTTGATTGGATTGTTTGTTCTTTGGGTGTTGAGTTTGCTAAGTTCCTTATAGATTTTGGATACTAGCCCTTTATCTGATATGTCGTTTGCAGATGAATGGATAAAGAAGATGTGGTATATATACACAATGGAATACTATGCAGCCATCAAAAGAAATGAAATCTTGCCATTCGCGACGACGTGGATGGAACTAGAGCATATCATGCTTAGTGAAATAAGTCAATCGGAGAAAGACAACTATCATATGATCTCCCTGATATGAGGACATGGAGAAGCAACATGGGGGGTTAGGGGGATAGGAGAAGAATAAATGAAACAAGATGGGATTGGGAGGGAGACAAACCATAAATGACTCTTAATCTCACAAAACAAACTGGGGGTTGCTGGGGGGAGGTGGGATTGGGAGAGGGGGAGGGGGCTATGGACATTGGGGAGGGGAGGCGAACCATAAGAGACTATGGACTCTGAAAAACAACCTGAGGGTTTTGAAGGGTCAGGGGTGGGAGGTTGGGGGAACAGGTGGTGGGTAATAGGGAGGGCACATTTTGCATGGAGCACTGGGTGTTGTGCAAAAACAATGAATACTGTTATGCTGAAAAAAATAAATAAAATGGGGAAAAAAATTTAAAAAACAAAAAAAAATAAAACAAGTAACAAAATAGTAATAAGTACAATAATTCAATAATTATTCAACAATTATAATAATAATTGGAGTATAATATCAGGGGACTTTAACACCTCACTTAAGCCCATGGATAGGGGCAAAATGCAAGACAGAAAATCAATAAGAAAACAGTGGCTGTGAATGACATATTGGAGCAGATGGATCTAACAGAAATATTCAGAGCATTCCATCTGAAAACAGCAGAATATACATTCTTTTCAAATGTACATGGAACATTTTCCAGAATAAATCACTTGTTAAACCACAAAACAAGTCTCAACAAATTCAAAAAGATTAAAATCCTAGGATGCATGTTTTCTGTCCACAAGAGTATAAAACTAGAAATTAACCACAGGAAGAATCTGGAAAGAACACAAATACATGATTAAATAAATGCTACTTAACAATGAAGGGGCTAACCAAGAAATCAAAAAGGCAATAAAATTATACACAAGGACAAATGAAAATGAAAATATAATGGCCCAAAATATTTGCACCGCAGCAAAACCTGTCCTAAGAAAAAAGAATATAGCAATATAGGCTATAAGAAGGAGGAAAAATCTCAAATAAACAACCTAATTTATACTTAACAAAGCTAGAAAGAGAAGAGCAATCAAAGCCCAGTGCCAGTAGAAGGAAGGAAATGATAAAGATTAAAGCAGAAATAAATGGAATAGAAATGAAAAGAACAGAACAGATCAATGAAACCAGGAACTGGTTCTTTGAAAAATATCAATAAAGATGATAAACCTATATCAGACTTCTCAAAGAAAAGACAGAAAGAGAGAGGACTCAAATAAATAAAATCAAAAATCAAAATAACAACCAGCACCATAAAAATACAAAGGAGGGAGAGGGTAGTGGGGTTAATGGACATTGGGGAGGGTATGTGCTATGGTGAGTGCCGTGAAGTGTGTAAACCTCGCAAACAGATCTGTACCCCTGGGGCTAATAATATAGTATATGTTAATAAAAAATAAAAATTATATTAAAAAAAGAAATACAAAGGATTGTAAGAGAGCATTATGAAAATTTTTGTGCCAACAAATTGGATAAATTCCTAGAAACCTATTACCTATCAAAATTGAAGCAGGGATGAATAGAAATTTGAACAAACCAAACCAATTAGTAGCAATGAAATTGAATCATTAATCAAAAAACTCCCAACAAACAGAAGTCCAGGACCAGAAAGCTTCACAGGTGAATTCTACCAACTGTTTAAAGAAGAGTTAATACCTATTCTTTTCAAATTATTCCCAAAAATCGCAGAGGAAAGAAAGCTTCCAAATTCATTGTATGATGTCCAAACACCCTGATACTAAAACCAGATAAAGACAGTACAAAAACAAACAAACAAACAAAACTAAAGGCCAATATCTCTGATGAATGTAGATGCAAAATCTTCAATAAAATATTAGCAAACCAAGTGCAATAATACATTAAAAAAGTTATTCACCAATATCAAGTGGGATTTATTCCAAAATGCAAGAGGGATTCTATATTCACAAATCAATCAACATGCTACATCACATCAATAAGAGAAAGGATAAAAACCATATGACTATTTCAACAGATACAGCAAAAGCATTTGATGAAACACAACATCCATTCATGATGAAGATTCTCAACAAAATAGAGTTAGAGGGAACATATCTCACCATAATAAAGGCCATGTATGAAAAACCTACAGCTAACATCATACCCAATGGTAAAACCTGAGAGCTTTTCCCCTAAGATCATGAACAAGACAAGATTGTCCATACTCAGCACTTTTATTCAACATAGTACAGGAAGTCCTAGCCAGAGCAATTAGATAAGCAAAATAGATAAAAGGTATCAAATTGGTAAGCAAGAAGTAAAATTGTCACTATTTGTAGATGACACAATACTATACATAGAAAACCCTAAAGACTGCACCAAAACTGCTAGAATTGATCATTAATTCAGTAAAATCACAGCATACAAAATCAATATACACAGAAATCAGTTGCATTTCTATACACTAATAAAGTAGCAGAGAGAAATTAAGAAAAAAAAAACCCCACTTACAACTGTACCAAAGAAGAATAAAATACCTAGGAATAAACTTAACCAAGAAGATGAAAGACCTGTACTCTCAAAACTATAAAATGTTGATGAAAGTAATTGAAGATGACACAAAGAAATGAAAAGATATTCCATGCCCATGCATTGAGAGGAAAAAAAATTATTAAAATGTCCATATGACCCAATGTAAGGTACAAATTTAATGCAATTCCCATCAAAGTAGCAGTACCATTTTTCACAGAACTGGAAGAAACAATCCTAAAATTTGTATAGAACCACACACGACCTCAAATAGCCAAAGAAACCTTGAAAAAATGAAAAAAGTTGGGGCTATCATAATCCCAGGTTTCAAGATATACTGCAAAGCTATAGTAATCAAAACAATCTGATGCTACACAGAAATAGATACATAGATCAATAGAACAGAGTAAAGAGTCTAGAAATAAACACATGTTGTTGCTGTTGTTTAATTCTTTACTTAAATTCAATGTCATTAACATATACTGTATTATTAGTTTCAGGGACAGAATTAATGACTCATCAGTTACATAAGTAACTGCTCATTACTTCAAGTGCCCTCCTAAATGTACATCACCCAATTACTCCTTCCACCCACCCACCTTCCTTCCAGCAACCTTCAGTCTTTTTCTTAGAGTTCAGCATGTCTTACAGTTTGCCTCCCTCTCTATTTTCACACATTTATTGTCAACTAATCCTTAACAAAGGAGTTAAGAATATACAGTGGGGAAAAGACAGTCTCCTCAGCAAACAGTGCTGAGAAAACTGGACAACTACATGGAAAGAATGAAACTGTATCACTTTCTAACACCATACACACACACACACACACACACACACACACACACACACCTCAAAATAGATTAAGACCTAAATGTGGGACCTAAAAGTATAAAAATCCTGTAAGACAACCCACATAATGGGAAAAGATATTTGCAAATAACATATCAGATAAAAGGCTAGTATCCATAATCTACAAAGAACTTATCAAATTCAGCACCCAAAGAACAAATAATCCAATCAAGAAATGGGCAGAGGATTCAGCTCAGGTCATGATCCCAGAGTCATGGGATCGAGCTCCGCATCGGGCTCTCTGCTCAGTAGGAAGCCTGCTTCTCCCTCTCTCTCTGTCTGCCTCTCTGCCTACTTGTGGTCTCTGTCTGTCAAATAAATAAATAAAATCTTAAAAAAAAAAAAAAGAAAGAAATAGGCAGAGGACATGAACAGATATTTCTGCAAAGAAGACATCCAAATGACCAACAGACACATGAAAAAGTGCTCCACATCACTCGGCATCAGGGAAATACAAATCAAAAACACAGTGAGATACCACCTCACACCAGTCAGAATAGCTCAAATTAACAAATCAGGAAATTACAGATGTCGGCCAGGATGTGGAGAAAGGGGAACCTTCCTACACAGTTAGAGGGAATGTAAGCTGTTGTAGCCACTCTGGAAAACAGTATGGAGGTTCCTCAAAAAGTTGAAAATATAACTACCCTATGACCCACCAATTGCGCTACTGGGTATTTACCCTAAAGATACAAATGCAGTGATCTGAAGGGACACGTGCAACTGAACATTTATAGCAGCAATGTCCACAATAGCCAAACTATGGAAAGAATCTAGATATCCATCAACAGATAAATGGATAAAGAAGATGCGGTATATATATACAATGGGATACAATGCAGCCATCAAAAAATGAAATCTTGTTTTTAGCAAGATGGCGGGGAAGTAGGAGGAGGCACCATTTCAACCTGTACCCTAAAGTGAGCTGATTACCTACCAAAGAACTCCGACCACCCATGAAATCAGCCTGAGATCAGAATTATACACGTCTGGATCTCTACTGGAACAGAAGACGCCAGTGGCAGGTAAAGCAGACTGGGAGCATCGGACTGATATCGGAAGATAAACAAAAGGGGGAGGGAGCCACCAGAGGTGACCGATTGGAAAGTAACACCCCAACACGAGAGTGCTTTGCGTCTGGGGACCAGCATTAACTTGGAGTCTGGTTGAAAGCACTCAAAAAACAAACAGCAAAGGATCGCGGTGGGGGGGGGGGGGGTAATAGTGGGAACCTGGGCGGTTAGGGTCAGGGACCTAAGTCCCCAGACCCAGGACAGCCTCCCCTAGCACGGAGCCAGAGAGAGTGCGGCGGAGAAATCAGGTCTCCGTCCCTGAGCCGCGAGTGCACCTGAACGGCAGCGCGCCCGAGAACGAGTGGGGTCTGTCTCCTGTGAGGGGCTGGGAGCCTGGCCTGACCGCAATCCTGAAACGCGCGCGTCCCACACCCTCCCTTGGGAAAGGTGCTCATAGGCGCTAACCTGGAGCTCTGGCAGCAGGAAAAACCAGACATTCCCAGCCCGGGACAGCGGGAAAATCTCAGTGCGCGATCTCTGCTCGGAACCTCTCTGGCGGTCTGGAGCTGCCTAGACAGCCACCGCTGCCCTGGTTTTGGGCACAACGAGGAGCTCCTGCATCCCCAGGGACAGTGACCCAGGACCAACTCTGCCAGCAGCTTTTGCAAAACAGTCTGAGGCATCTCTTTGAGAGGGAGGTTGGGGTGCTGTTTGCTCTCCTCTAAACCTCCAAAAACCATCAAAAGCTGTCAAGGCGAGAGAAAGCAGATGAAAGAACATAAAAACCCCCAGAGAACAAAAGGCTGAAAAAAAAAAAACAGTTTCCTGAAAAAAAAAAGAGCTCACCCCCTTGAGGGGAGTGGGAGGACCTAACTCAGGGAACATCATTGAAAACCCAGGTGGCAGGTCCCTCCCCCAGAAAACCAACCAGGAAGGAAGGAAAAAAAAAAAAAAAAGACTACAAGAGAACAACCACCACTACTTCATAAATACAACTTTAATTTTTAACTCTTTACCAATATTCTGGTTCTTTTTTTTTATATACATACAGAGAATTTTTTAACCTATTTACCATCACACTGAGATGTCCAGTACATCAAATTCTTTAATAACCTTCTAACCTGAAATTTTTGATACATACACCCGTGTTTTTCTTTTGTTTTTCTATTTTTTTAATTCTTTTTAAATTTTAACTTAGTTTAGTCTAGTTTATTCTTTTTTAATTTTTACTTTCTACTATACATATAGAGTTAAACTTCAAGGTAACCCCCTTTCCCCAATCAATGCTACCCCTATAGGCAAACCAGTTTCTAATCCCCCTGTAACTTAGGAAAGTTGAGTCCCTTAACAAAAACATCAAGATACCTTCAGGAAGAATCAAAATAACCTTCCTCACCCACACTGAGAATCTATAACCATTCTCCCAATTTTTCCTTCTGTCAGTGTTTCTGTGAATTTGTGTGTGTCCTGACAATATATAAATCTTATACTTGGGGTTCTTTCTGAGGAGGTTTTTCCCTTTTTTTTTGCTTATATATACATATTTTTTTCTCTTGTCATATACTTTTATCACTCTTTTTGTCTGTCTGTTTTTGTTTGTATACTCCACAAATCTTACCTTGTGGCCCATTTGGGCTGAGCCTTCTCTTGTATCTTCCCTTTTTTTCCTATCTCTCTCTCTCTTTTTTTTTTTCCTTTTTTCTTTCCCCTTTTTTTTTCTTTCTTCTTCTCTATTTCTTTTTCTTTTCTTTTTTCTCTCATTTGGGTGGGGAATCCTGATTGCACAGAAGCGTTCCAGGGTGCACATTGACTGCACCACAATCGATAAGTCCAGCTGCATCTGTTTAGTCATCTCTTACCAAAATGACTAGGAGGAGGAATACCCAACAGAAGAAAAATACAGAGGATGGGCCTTCTGCAACAGAACTAATGGCTATCGACATAGACAATATGTCAGAAAAGGAATTCAGACTAACAATTATCCAGGCAATAGCTAGGTTGGAGAAAGCCATGGATGACCAAACAGAATTGATTAGGGCAGAACTGAAAGCCACCAGGGATGATGTTCACAATGTTAGGGCAGAACTGAAAGCCACCAGGGATGATGTTCAAAATGCTCTCAATGAGTTCCAGTCCAATCTAAATTCCCTAAAAGCTAGGGTAACTGAGACAGAAGATAGAATTAGTGATCTGGAGGACAGATAGAGAGAAAGGATCAGGAGGAAGCCTGGAACAAACAGCTCAGAAGCCACGAAAACAGAATCAGGGAAATAAACGATGCCATGAAACGTTCCAACGTCAGAATTATTGGAATCCCTGAAGGGGAAGGAAAAGAAAGAAGTCTAGAAGATATAGTGGAAGAAGTTGTCTATGAAAATTTTCCCAATCTCACGAATGGAAACAATGTTCATGTACTAGAGGCAGAAAGATTTCCTCCCAAGATTTTAGATTCTCGAAAGTCCTCACGGCACCTTATAGTTAAAATGGGGAATTATGTTTCAAGAGAGACCCTCTTAAAAGCAGCTAGGACAAAGAAGCTTCTTACATACAGAGGAAAGCCCATTAGAATAACGTCAGACCTTTCCACAGAGACCTGGAAAGCCAGGAAGGGCTGGCAAAATATATTCAGAGTACTAAATGAGAAGAACATGCAACCAAGAATACTCTATCCAACAAGACTGACATTTAAAATGGATGGAGAGATAAAGAGTTTCCAAGACCAGCAAGGCTTAAAAGACTATGCAACCACCAAGCCGACACTGCAGGAAATATTAAGGGGGGTCCTATAAAAGAGAAAAAATCCTAAGAATATCATTGAACAGAAATATAGAAACAATCTATAGACAGAAAGACTTCAAAGGCAACACGATGTCAATAAAAACCTATCTCTCAATAATCACTCTCAATGTGAATGGCCTAAATGCGCCCATAAAATGACATAGGGTTGCAGATTGGATAAAACGACAGGACCCATCCATATGTTGTCTACAAGAGACCCATTTTGAACCTAAGGATACACCCAGACTGAAAGTGAAGGGATGGAGAAGCATCTTTCATGCCAATGGGCCTCAAAAGAAGGCCGGAGTAGCAATTCTCATATCAGATAAATTAGATTTTAAACTAAAGACTGTAGTCAGAGATACAGAAGGACACTACATAATTCTTAAAGGTACTATCCGCCAAGACGATCTAACAATTGTGAATATCTATGCCCCCAATATGGGAGCACCCAATTACGTAAGAAAACTATTAATCAAGATAAAGAGCCATATTGATATGAATACAATAATAGTAGGAGATCTTAATACGCCTCTCTCAGAAATAGACAGATCATCGAAGCAGAAAATTAATAAAGAAATAAGAGCATTGAATGAAACATTGGACCAGATGGACCTCATAGACATATACAGAACATTCCACCCTAAAACAACAGAATACTCATTCTTCTTAAGTGCACATGGAACCTTCTCCAGAATAGACCACATACTGGGTCACAAAGCAGGACTCAACCGATACCAAAAGACTGACATTATTCCCTGCATATTCTCCGATCACAATGCTTTGAAACTGGAGCTCAATCACAAGGAAAAGTTCAGAAGGAACTCAAACACCTGGAAGCTAAAGACCACCTTGCTTAAGAATGCTTGGATCAACCAGGAGATCAAAGATGAACTTAAGCAATTCATGGAAACCAATGAGAATGAAGACACCTCGGTCCAAAACCTATGGGATACAGCAAAGGCTGTTCTAAGGGGGAAATACATAGCCATCCAAGCCTCCCTCAAAAACACTGAAAAACCCAGAATACACCAGCTGTCTCTACACCTTAAAGAACTGGAGAATCAACAACAAATCAAACCAACTCCACATGCAAGAAGGGAAATAATCAAGATTAGAGCAGAGATCAATGAGGTAGAAACGAGAGATACAGTAGAACGTATCAATGAAACTAGAAGCTGGTTTTTTGAAAGAATTAATAAGATCGATAAACCATTGGCCACACTAATCCAAAAGAAAAGAGAGAAAGCCCAAATTAATAAAATTATGAATGAAAAGGGAGAGATCACAACTAACACCAAGGAAATAGAAACAGTCATCAGAAATTATTACCAACAGTTATATGCCAATAAGCTAAGCAACCTAGATGAAATGGATGCATTCCTGGAAAGCTACAAACTCCCAAAATTGAACCAGGAAGAAATTGACAACCTGAATAGACCGATATCTAGTAATGAGATTGAAGCAGTGATCAAAAACCTCCCAAAAAACAAGAGCCCAGTACCTGACGGATTCCCTGGGGAATTCTACCAAACTTTCAAAGAAGAAATAACACCAATTCTCCTGAAGCTGTTCCAAAAAATTGAAGCAGAAGGAAAACTTCCAGACTCTTTTTATGAAGCCAGCATTACCCTGATCCCCAAACCAAGCAAAGACCCTACCAAAAAGGAGAATTTCAGACCAATATCGCTGATGAATATGGATGCAAAGATTCTCAACAAGATCCTAGCAAACAGGATCCAGCAGCACATTAAAAAGATTATCCACCATGACCAGGTGGGATTCATCCCTGGGTTGCAAGGTTGGTTCAACATTCGCAAATCAATCAGTGTGATAGAACACATCAATAAGAGAAGAGAGAAGAACCACATGGTCCTCTCAATTGATGCAGAAAAAGCATTTGACAAAATCCAGCATCCGTTCCTGATGAAAACGCTTCAAAGTATAGGGATAGAGGGAACATTCCTGAACTTCATAAAATCTATCTATGAAAGACCCACAGCAAATATCATCCTCAATGGGAAAAAGCTTGCAGCCTTCCCGTTGAGATCAGGAACACGACAAGGATGCCCACTCTCACCACTCTTGTTCAACATAGTATTAGAAGTTCTAGCAACGGCAATCAGACAACAAAGAGAAATAAAAGGTATCCAAATTGGCAAGGAAGAAGTCAAACTCTCTCTCTTTGCAGATGACATGATTCTTTATATGGAAAACCCCAAAGACTCCACCCCCAAACTACTAGAACTCATACAGCAATTCAGTAACATGGCAGGATACAAAGTCAATGTACAGAAATCAGTGGCTTTCTTATACACTAACAATGAAAATACAGAAAGGGAAATTAGAGAATCGATTCCATTTACTATAGCACCAAGAACCATAAGATACCTGGGCATAAACCTAACCAAAGAAGTAAAGGACCTGTACTCGAGGAACTACAGAACACTCATGAAAGAAATTGAAGAAGACACAAAATGATGGAAGACTGTTCCATGCTCTTGGATTGGAAGAATAAACATTGTTAAAATGTCTATACTGCCTAGAGCAATCTATACTTTTAATGCCATTCCGATCAAAATTCCACCGATATTTTTCAAAGAGCTGGAGCAAATAATCCTAAAATTTGTATGGAGTCAGAAGAGACCCCGAATTGCTAAGGAAATGTTGAAAAACAAAAACAAAACTGGCGGCATCACGTTACCCGATTTCAAGCTTTACTACAAAGCTGTGATCACCAAGACAGCGTGGTACTGGCATAAAAACAGACACATAGACCAGTGGAACAGAGTGGAGAGCCCAGATATGGACCCTCAACTCTATGGTCAAATAATCTTCGACAAAACAGGAAAAAATATTCAATGGAAAAAAGACAGTCTCTTCAATAAATGGTGCTGGGAAAACTGGACAGCGATATGTAGAAGAATGAAACTCGACCATTCTCTTACACCGTTCACAAAGATAAACTCGAAATGGATAAAAGACCTCAACGTGAGACAGGAATCTATCAGAATCCTAGAGGAGAACATAGGCAGTAACCTCTTCGATATCAGCCACAGCAACTTCTTTCAAGATAAGTCTCCAAAGGCCAAGGAAACAAAAGCAAAAATGAACTTTTGGGACTTCATCAAGTTCAAAAGCTTCTGCACAGCAAAGGAAACAGTCAACAAAACAAAGAGGCAACCCACGGAATGGGAGAAGATATTTGTAAATGACAGTACAGACAAAAGGTTGATATCCAGGATCTACAAAGAACTTCTCAAACTCAACACACACAAAACAGATAATCATATCAAAAAATGGGCAGAAGATATGAATAGACACTTCTCCAACGAAGACATACAAATGGCTATCAGACACATGAAAAAATGTTCATCATCACTAGCCATCAGGGAGATTCAAATTAAAACAACATTGAGATACCACCTAACACCAGTTAGAATGGCCAAAATTAGCAAGACAGGAAACAACGTGTGCTGGAGAGGATGTGGAGAAAGGGGAACCCTCTTACACTGTTGGCGGGAATGCAAGTTAGTGCAGCCACTTTGGAGAACAGTGTGGAGATTCCTGAAGAAATTAAAAATAGAGCTTCCCTATGACCCTGCAATTGCACTGCTGGGTATTTACCCCAAAGATACAGATGTAGTGAAAAGAAGGGCCATTTGTACCCCAATGTTTATTGCAGCAATGGCTACAGTCGCCAAACTGTGGAAAGAACCAAGATGCCCTTCAATGGATGAATGGATAAGGAAGATGTGGTCCATATACACAATGGAGTATTATGCCTCCATCAGAAAGGACGAATACCCAACTTTTGTAGCAACATGGACGGGACTGGAAGAAATTATGCTGAGCGAAATAAGTCAAGCAGAGAGAGTCAAGTATCATATGGTCTCACATATTTGTGGAGCATAACAAATAACATGGAGGACATGGGGAGATGGAGAGGAGAGGGAGTTGAGGGAAACTGGAAGGGGAGATGAACCATGAGAGACTATGGACTCTGAAAAACAACCAGAGGGTTATGAAGGGGCAGCGGGAGGGGGTGGGGTGGGGTGGGAGGTTGAGGAACCAGGTGGTGGGTAATAGGGAGGGCACGTACTGCATGGAGCACTGGGTGTGATGCCAAAACAATGAACACTGTTATGCTGTAAATAAGCAAATAAAAATAAATAATTAAAAAAAAAGAAATGTAACAAAAAAAAATGAAATCTTTCCATCTGTAACAACATAGATGGAACTAGAGGGTATAATGCTAAGTGAAATAAGTCAATCAGAGAAAGACAATTATCATATGATCTCTCTGATATGAGGAATTTGATAGGCAAGGTGAAGGATCATGGGAGTTAGGGAGGGAAAAAATGAAACGAGATGAGATCAGGAGGGAGAAAAACCATAAGAGACTCTTAATCTCAGGAAACAAACTGAGGGTTGGTGGGGGGGTTCGGGGGAGAGGAATAGGGTGGCTGAGTTATGGACATTGGGAAGGGTAATTGCTATGGTGAGTGCTGTGAATTGTGTAAAACTGATGAATCATAGACATGTACCTCTGAAGCAAATAATACATGTTAATAAAAAAATTTTCATTAAGTCTTAGACTTACTAGGTCTAAGGAATAATCTTTTATTATTTATATTAACTATAATTATGTGCAATTATTTACTAATTACTCTATGATGTGATAAATCATTTATATATTTATATAATTCTCTATTTCTCTTATTAGAATTAACTTTATATAGTAATTATTCAATGATTATATAATGATTAAAACTATGCTACAATTATATAAATAAGGAAATAATTACAATGCAATAAAAAAAAAAGTCCTGGAAGAAAGCACAGGCAGTAATTTCTTTCACCTTGGCCCTAGCAACATTTTTCTAGACATGTCCCAATTGGCAAGGGAAACAAAAGCAAAACTAAACTGTTAAAACTGCACCAAAATAAAAAGCTTTTGCCCAGCAAAGGAAACCATTGTCAAAACAAAAAACAACCTGCTGAATGAGAGATTATATTTATAAAGGGTATATCTTATAAGGGTTAATATCTAAAATATATAAAGAACTTACACAACTCAACACCAAAAAAACAAATAATGCAATTTAAAAATTGGCAAAGGACGTGAATAGACATTTTTTTTTCAAAACAGAGAGCCAATAAATACAAGAAAAATGTTCAATATCTCTAATCATCAAGGAAATGCAAATCAAAACCACAATGAGATATCATCACACATCTTTCAGAATGGCTAAAATCAGAAAGACAAGAAGTAAGAAATGTTGGTGAGACTGTAAACAAAAAGAAACACTCATGCGTTCTTGGTAGGAGTGAAAGCTACTGCAGCCACTGTGAAAAACATTATGGAAGCTCCTCAAAAAAATAAAAATAGAATTACCATATGATCTAGTAATTCTGCTCTTGGGTATTTGCCCAAAGATAATGAAAACTCTAATTCAAAAAGATATATGGACCCCTATGTTTATTACAGCATTATTTATAATAGCCAAGATATTGAAGCAACTCAAGTATCCATCCACAGATGAATGGATAAAGAAGATGTGGTATATATAATATGTGTGTGTGTATATATGTGTGTGTGTGTGTGTGTACATACACACACACAAAAGAATACTATTCAACCATAAAAAAGAATAAAATCTCGTCATTTACAATAATATAGATGGATCAAGAAGATGTAATGCTAAGTGAGAAAACTCAGTCAGAGGAAGACAAAAACCATGATTTTATACATATATGGAACTTAAGAAACAAACAAAAAATGAACAAAGAAAAAATAGAAAATATAGAAATTATTAAATATAAAGAAGAGGGTTACCAGAGATGAGTGGGGTGATGGGTGAAATAGTTGAAGAAGATTAAGAGTCCACTTATCTTGAGTAATGTATAGAATGTATCATTGAGTAATGGATAGAATTATTGAATCACTATATTATACACCTGAAACTAATATAAAACTGTACATTAATTATACTTGAATAAAAAAAGATCCTTTTTACAGTTTGAATCCCTTATTTCTAGAAGCAAACAAGGAATCATATAAGTTCCCGTGGGACAAAGATTTTCAGCTGTAAAGAGCAAGGCCATTTATGATGGTTGCTTCTATGCTCATCTGAAGAGGTTTTCACACTGTGATCTTAGAAATACATCTCTTAGAATTGTGCATTGTAAAAAAAAAAGAAAGAATTGTGCATTGTACCATCTGTGGAGCTGTTATTACCACTCTGGAATTATTGTGTCATAAGTTAAAGTCTTTTAAAATCCAAACCATGGTACTATTGTTTATTGTAGAGATTGTAGGGAATTGCTTTTTTTTTAAAATATGCAAAATTTTTATCACAAACCTAAAGAAAGGATAAAATTTATGGAAGAGCACAGACAGCAGGAAGAAAAGCAGGCCCTCACTAAGGTCCGGGATTAAATTAAATTAAACTGTGCATTCAGAAACTAAGATTACTCTCCCTGTTTCTATAATACTCTGGTTTCCCATTTCCTTTCCACATACCAGTTTTATTATTAATTCCCTCTGCCGATTGTTTGTGTGTTTTTTTTTTTTTTTTGCTGTTCTCTCTAGATCCAGTCTTCTATGAATTCTAGATAAAGTGCCAACATCCACTGGGAATTCTTTTTTTCTTTTAAGATTTTATTTATTTATTTGACAGAGAGAGATCACAAGTAGGCAGAGAGGCAAGCAGAGAGAGAGAGAGAGAGAGAGAGAGAGGAGGAAGCAGGCTCCCCGCCAAGCAGAGAGCCCGATGCGGGACTCGATCCCAGGACCCTGGGATCATGACCTGAGCCGAAGGCAGAGGCTTAAACCACTGAGCCACCCAGGCACCCTCCACTGGGAATTCTTTAATATAATTTCAAATTTCTGAAAGAAACAATTGAGTTAATCAAGCTTGGATCAGGTGTCTACTTTAAATGTGACCCAAAAGCAGGACTAAATAAGTTCATGGAGGATGCCTAGGTGGCTCAGTGGGTTAAGCCTCTGCCTTCGGCTCAGGTCATGGTCTCAGGGTCCTGGGATCGAGTCCCACATCTGGCTCTCTGCTCTGCAGGGAGCCTACTTCCTCCTCTCTCTCTCTGCCTGACCCTCTGCCTACTTGTGATCTCTCTCTGTCAAATAAATAAATAAAATCTTAAAAAAATTAAAATAAAATAAGTCCATGGAATTCTAGTAGCTAAAACAGAAAACTCAGTGAGCAAGATGCATGAGGGTGGAAAGGAAATTCTAGATATTGCCAGAAAACTAGAGACGAATAGATGATAGGTAGGTAGATAGATTATAGATGATAGATAGATTGATGTATATCTAGATATATATAAATTTAAAATCATATTTCCCCAAATATAAACCAACAACTTTTTATAACATATGTATCACAAGATTTTTCTAAGCACAGTTCAAATATATTTTTATGTATTTATCATATAACCCTCATATCAAAATATGATTTAAATACAATTATTATCCTCATCTTATAGATAGTTAATCAAGGTTTAGAATGTTTAATTAATTTTCCTGAAGTCATGTAACTGACAAGTAGCTACTTTTTCTGCTACTCTGATTTGCCTTGTCACCATTTCTCTCAGAGTTTTATTTTTTTAAGCTCTTGAAACACCTAGTCCAGTGTTGCACATAAAGCAAGTAAGCAAATAGATTAGGTTAACTGAATTGAATGAAATCATAAAGAAAATGAAAAAGGAGGTAATTTCAGTCTTTGAAAATAGAGTATGGTACATAGTTTACAGGGAGGTATTAGAACTGGGTTTATGTTTAGGGTAGCCTTTTGTGACAACGTTAAAAGAACTATCCTAGAGTTTAGAGATTATCTTGCTGTACAAGTGAGCAACACTACCAAGCAAGCTGCCTTAGATAGCCAATTCATTTCCTTTACAAATACTTTAAATAAATCACAAAATTATAGCACATCCCTATAAAAGAGGACATTTTTGTTTTGCCCTAGCATGTGTTGTCTGACCAGTATTTTCATATTAATTTATTAGGAAGAGCTTCATTTCATTGTTAAAAAGGTAATTTGTATTAGTTGATTAATCAAATCATAAAAACTAAGGAATTAAATATTTTGAATATTTTCAAAACTAGTGAGATATTTCAAGGCAATATCCAATCACATGATTTAAGGAACAAATTTTTTCTTTGCTTAAATGTTGGTAGAATTTACTAAGGATTTAGTATAATATTTGCTAAGATTAGATGAGCAGGTATGGCATGTTATATTTCATTAATGTTAGTGACCACCTGCAGCTTTTAACTTGAATGTCATTCAAATATATTTTTCCAAACTTTATTTCACCCAGATTCTCCAGAGACCATCAGAGAAATGATTTTATCATTAGCCAGAAAGGGAATTATTGCAAACAGTATGTTTAGAAATGGACTAGGTAGTGTCATGATGTCCAATTTGCTTGACTGTATTCAGGGCAATACAAATTAAATTGGATTCCTAAGTGTTTGATCTGATCTACTTGTGAAGACAAAAGTGAGAGTGGGGAAGCAGACTGTGAGTGGTTCATCTGATTAATGGCCTGTTTTCAACGTCTATGATGGTGAGCAAAAGTCAATCTGACCAGCCAAATAAACATCCTGAGAGATATTAATCACACAATGTTAGGGCTAGAAGGGACCTGAGGGATCACCTGATAAATACCCTCACTTAATAATTTAGTACACCCAGTCACAGAGAGATTGCATTTCACTCAAATTTCATTTTGAGTTATTGGAAAAGCCAACCTAAAATTTCATATTTCCTACCCCTAAACCACTATGCTTTCCAGTTAGCAATTTTTGATTCCAGATGTGAGTACATGGGAGGATGAGCTGAGGAAGGGATGGAGCAGTGGGAAAAAAGAAGAAATGCTACTTAAAGGATGTTGATGTCTGTGATGTTTTAACGAGAGCTTAATTTTTTACTTGGTGTTCTACCTATGGTAAGTCTACCTAAATATTTACATATAAGAGCCTAAGAAATGGTCACAGAAAGCTATAAGTTAATTCCATTTTCTCAGGGGCCATATGCAATCTCCTTCAATTAATTTCCTCTTTATGATGTGTTTATACCTTTTGCTAGGATATGATTATATTATCTTTTTCACATTAATATAAAATCTTCATTTATTCAGTCGTGTGTTTGAACTGGCTTATATCTGGCAGAGTCAATTGTTAAATTTTCAGGAATTTTGTGAGCTAGTTATTAAATCATTAATAAAAATTAAATTATATTAACTTACAATAAAATAAGTTATGTTAAAATTATAGAGAATTAATACTCAAAACTCATAATTTCTTACTTATTTTGCTATATTTTACTGGTATCTATTATTCACTATTTACTGTTTTCTATTCTATTATTATGTTGAGGTTAATTATGTCAATTGCACCTGTATGATAGAAATACTATATAATATAGCTAGCTACATAAATTTCATCCCAACTTTTTATTCAGTCATGTAGGTTTGGCAGCTTAAATCAGCCACAGCAAGAGTATTTATACCATGTAAATCAACAAACACTACAAAGTTGGGCTTACTATGTTGGTTCCATACACCAGCATACAATTATTTATAATCCAGCTACACTGCAACCTTGCATCCTGAAGAGTTGAGACGTCAAGTCTGCTACCACTTCCAAACGAAAGTCTTAACTTACCGGACACTTCAATTTTCTAGAGGTTGGGACATGCTTGTGTATCTATTCATAGGATGTGATAGCTTGATACCATGGCAAGAAACTGGACTATGGACGCAGAAAGAGTAAAGTTCCAATCTTATTCCTGCTAACTTGTAACTTTAGTGGGCAGTCCTATGGGAAAAGTATCTTGTCTCCATTAGGATAAAAGAAACCAACAACAAATAGTGCCCTCATTGGAATTTCCCATTGTATTTATGACCTATGTTGTATGACCTGGTAAACTTTGAAACAATTAAAAATAAATAACTACATAAAAAGACCTTAGGTCTAGCCCAGATGCCAAGTGACTTTTCCCGGCTCCCTTTCCCCAGGCCTGCATGATTGTGCATATGTTCATGTGGAGCTTCTACTCCATATTGCAAATGTAAGTAAATAAAGGAAGAGCCCCCCCCCCCACAATGTTTTTATTAACCTTCCAAAGTTTAGTTTGCTTATATATAAGGGTATAATAATACCTGTATCACAGTGTTATTTTATTTTTTTTAAAGATTTTATTTATTTACTTGACAGAGAGATCACAAGCAGGCAAAGAGGCAGGCAGACAGAGATAGGGATGCAGGCTTCGATCCCAGCACCCTGGGATCATTACCTGAGCCGAAGGCAGAGACTTTAACCCACTGAGCCACCCAGGTGCCCCCACAGTGTTATTTTAAAGGTTAAATAAGACAAATAACATAAAATGCTTGAAACTTTGGTTGCATCAGTACATAACTAATAAACATTAGCACATCCTTTTTTATTCCATAGCAACCATAAGTTTTCTATAGATCTACAAACAATGGAAGCAACAACATAAAATCCATTCTAAACCAAACCATGTTTGTGAATTTGGATTTGAAGCCAGGCTGGTATGAGCACAGTAAATTGAATTTGACCAAAAGTTTACAATAGACATCATAGCCAGCTGAGGAGCAATGATCTAAATACTAATACTACAATGTGGAGCGTGTGTGGATCAGAACCACCAAATCAATAATCCATGATACACATCGAAACATGGACTTACTGGGGTGCCTGGGTAGCATTGTTGGTTAGGCATCTGACTCTTGGTTTCGGCTTAGGTGGTAATCTCAGGGTCATGAGATCAAGTCCTGCATTGGGCTCTGACCTGACCATGAAGTCTACTTGAGATTCTCTCTCAAATAAATTTATTAATTAAATTAAAAAAAAAAAAAACATAGCCTTACAGTAGTTCCATCAAAGCATGAACACACTGTCAGCCTACTTCCCAAACATCACTCCTCCCACAAGTATATTAAAGGATTTGTCCTGTCAATCCTTGTGATGTTTTATCCCCACAGAGTCATTCTATTCACAGAAATATGCATAGTGAAACAACAGATTTATGAAAATGTCATTGAAGTTTCTTTCCCCAAAATAAGTACCCTGGAGGTATTTAGAATTGCTCTTAAACCAGCCATTATTCTAAAACAATACTATATGTGTTACAGAGAAAAAAAGAAAAAGAGTTGATAACGATCTAACATTGAGTTTTTCTTCAGAAAAAGTAAATCGCCACAGAAACACACTATAGGGAATGTTTTATTTGAAGGGATTTCTATACTTCCAGTCAGAGACGATCTGACTCCACTAACTGATGTGGTCACTGGCATTACACTGACAATGAAAACACTATCTACACTCGTGGGTACACCTAGCTGAACTGAATGCTGTCAGGGTCTTCACAGAACACAGGCAGAGGTCCTTCAGAATTCAGCCTAGCCCTGACAAAGATAAAAAGAGGAGTGGGAAGGAGAGTTGAGACAGAGGGAAGGGGAGGGGAGGGAGAAAAAGAGAAGCAAAGGCTTCTTTTGTAGCCTTTTGTTAAGGGAATAGCTTTTGTTATGGATCAAATATATCTTAAATTGCTGCTCATTTCCAAGCCCCCAGTCCCTATATAAAAACTAATGATTGGAAGTTTTTCTAAAAATTTTATCCCATCCCTTTTCTCCTTGAGGCCCCTCCAATCTAGAGAAAGTTTTTGTCTTTGAATTTAAAGCTATCGACCTAGAGTTCCCACCTGCCAGAGCATTCCTGCCGAAGAACCTAATCTGAATCATTCAAGCAGCCAGGAAAATATGCCCACGTTTGTTCTCCCACTCCATTTCAATTCAGGCCAGGTAAGAGATCAATACAGAGTGTAAAATAACAATAGCACACTTGGATACATTTGTCTCCATAGGCCTGTGTTACTACCTCTTGAATAACTTCATAAGGTGGTGATGCTTCCACAATGACAAAATCACCACCACTTACTATGCCCAATGGAAAGTCATGGTTAGCTGTCATGTGTGGTCCATTGTTCTGCAGAGACCTGCTAATCCCCCTCGTAGAACACTGATACCTGATGAGTGGGAATGATGGGATTTTTATTATTTCTTTTCTTTCCAATAGTTCATAAAATGAAAATACACTAATACAGTAGTTCTTCCGAGTTTATGTAAACATATTTATAAAATAGGTATTCATTCATTCATTTTCATTAAAACAAAGAATTTTATCTCAAGACTTAGATAATCTCCTGTTCAGAGACAGACTTAGTATAGTGGTTTTTGAGACATTAGACAGTGTTGTTGACAGAGAGCAGGACAAATTGTAGAATCTGTTTAAACTGCAGTGTGGGCAATAAGCTTTTGATCCTTTGTTTTTATCTAAGATCTGAGCTGTTTGAATTGCAGTGTAAACTTGAAATGATAACACTGCGATAAAACCACTTGAAATACTTTATAGGATGAAAGGATTCTATAAACACCCATAAACTCCAAAAGCACGGATTGGATTTTCCTTGGTACACAAAAACTGGAGTTTGAGTATAGAGAGTAAGATAAAGAGCTCCTTTATATCAGTATAAAGCTTAGGGGATCTCTTGTTTGTGCAGTATTCTACATACTGTTAAAATTGTGGGGGTGCACAATGTGCAGTGTGTGATTGTAGGGAAAGATATGTCAGTTGTGTTCAGTTCTAATCTTTATGCTGTATTTATCAGTTTTAATATATTGGAAAAAACAATCATTACTCCTTAGCTTCATCTGCCAGCAAAATGACAATAAATTATATTTCCCCATTTTAGTGAACAAAGTTAAAGATACAACGGTCACAGAAATTTAAATTATTATGCAAATGAAAACTCTCAATTTTTGTATTGATTGAGATCCAGATCATGTATTTAACTTTGCTAAAAGACTCCATGTAAAGCTACATGGATTTGCCCTCTGCAGTTCTCCTTCACTGAAGCTCAAAAGGGAAAGGTCACTTCTTAAAATTCTTATTCCAGTTAAAAATGGCTAAGAACTTCACATGTATCATATTTTTCCATTCAACTTAAAACTTGATGAGTAAAGCAGAAGCTCATGTAGAAGTAATGTTTAACTCTATTCCATTGAGCATCTTTAAATGGATTTTTTTCCAAGTTCATGAAGGAGAGAGGAAAAAAGTTAATGTATCAACCTTCTGAACATCTATACTTTTTAAAAGAAGTAGGAATCATAGTAAGAGGTAAATCCAGTTTTCTTAACTAATAGGTGTGCACAAGATAAGACTATATATAAGCAATATAGAAACACATTAAATGTTTATCAGAACTATCCTCTTATTCTAAATTCCTAGAGTTGCTACATTCTAAAGTTGGTAAATTAAGGCATCTTAAAATGACTCACATTTATTAAGACTGCTAAAAATGTATTGAGCATTTCAGTTGCTGCAGATGGTGGACTAATATGTTGCAAACTATTATGCTAATGGATATATCTTTTTTGAAAGGTTTTTTTTTAGATCAGATGTAAGTTCACAGCAAAACTGAAAGAAATATGAGATTTCCCATACACCCCTGCCCCCACACATATATAGCCTCCCCATTGTCAACATCTCCCACCAGACCAGTACAATTTTTACCAATGATGAACCTACATTGACACATCATAACAATCCAAGGTCTATAATTTACATAAGGTTCATTCTTGGTGCTATATATTCTACAAATTTAGACAATTGTGAAACAACATGTATCCATCATTATAATCATATTGAGTATATTCACTGCCCTGAAAGTTCTCTGTGTTTTCTGCCTATTCATACCACCTTTGCCCTTAACTCCTAGCAGCCACTGATTATTTTTTTACCTCTCCATAGTTTTGACTTTTCCAGAATGTTATATAGTGAGAATCATAGTGTACTTAGCCTTTTCAGATTGATTTCTTTCACTTAATAATGTGCATATAAGACAACTTCCTATCTCTTCATGGCTTGATAACTCATTTCTTTTTAGCACTTTAATAATACTTTATTCTTTGGATGTATCATACTTTATCAATTCCTCTCCTGAAGGATATGTTGATTGCTTCCAAGTGTTAACAATTCTGAACAAAGCAGCTATAAACATCCATGTAGAATTCTTTTTTTAATTTTTTTAATGGTTACTTTTTTTTTAAGATTTTTATTTATTTATTTGACAGACAGAGATCACAAGTAGGCAGAGAAGCTGGTAGAGAGAGAGAGGAGGAAGCAGGCTCCCTGCTGAGCAGAGAGCCTGATGTGGGGCTTGATCGTAGGACCCTGGGATCATGACCTGAGCTGAAGGCAGAGGCTTTAACTCACTGAGCCACCCAGGCACCCCCATGTGTAAGTCTTTGTAAGTTTTCAGCTCCTTTGAAAGGAGAAGTATACTTGCTGTATAATATACAAGGAGTATAATTGCTGTATAATATGGGTAGAGTATGTGTAGTCTTGTAAGAATTTGCCAAACTGTCTTCCAAAGTAGACAGACCATTGTGCATTCTCACCAATAGTGTATGAGAGTTCCTGTTGCTCCACATCCTTGTCAGCATTTGGTATTATCAGTGTTCCAGAATTTGGCCAAGATTCAAATAGGTATGTACTGGTGTCTCATTGTTGTTTTAATATGCATTTCCCTAATGACATGTAATGAGGAACATCTTTTAATGTGCTTATTTGCCATCTGTACCTCATTTGGTGAGGTATCTGTTAAGATCTTTGGCCCATTTTATAATCATGTTATTTGCATTCCTGTTGTTGAGCTTAAACGTTCTTTATATACTTTGGATAGCGGTTCTTCATTGAAGTATGTCTTTTTTTTTTTTTTAAAGATTTTATTTATTTATTTGACAGACAGAGATCACAAGTAGGCAGAGAGGCAGGCAGAGAGAGAATGAGAGGGAAGCAGGCTCCTCGTGGAACAGAGAGCCCGATGCGGGACTCGATCCCAGGACCTTGAGATCATGACCTGAGCCGAAGGCAGCGGCCTAAACCACTGAGCCACCCAGGCGCCCTCATTGAAGTATGTCTTTTGCAAATATTTTACACCTGTCTGTGGGATTCTCTTGATACTGTCTTTCACAGAGCAGAAGTCTTCAATTTTAATCAAGTCTAGCTAATCAAATATATATTCTGGGATTGTGCCTTTGGTGTTGTACCTAACAAGTCATCATCAAATTCAAAGTCATCTAGACTTTCTAATATTTTATCTTCTAGGAGTATTATGGTTTTGCATTTTTCAATTAGGTCTGTACCCTATTTTGAGCTAATTTTTATGAAGGATGTAAAGTCTGCACCTACATTCATTTTTTCATATGGACATCCTATTCTAGCACTATTTGCAGAAAGGAGTATCTTTTCTCCACTGCATTGACTTTGCAGCTTTGTCAAAGATCACAAGACTTTATTTTTGGCAGTCTATTTCTGGGCACTCTATTCTATTCCATTGATCTATTTGTCTGTTCTTTCACCAATACCACACTATCCTGTTTACTGTTGCTTTATAGTAAGTCTTGAACTCAGGTAGTATCAGTCCTCCAATTTTATTCTTCTCCTTCAGTATAGTTAGGTATTCTCTGTTAGATCAATTAATAGTAAGAAAATTTTTTACAAACTGTAAATAAAATGAAATAGTTTTTATTTTGCCTTCACTTAGTCCTTCTCTGATGTTTTCCTTTCTTTATGTATAGCCAAGTAGTGTCCTATTTTATTTTCCATCTCTCTAAAGAACTTCTAACATTTCTTGCAATTCAACTACTGGCAATAAATTTCCTTAATTTTTATTTCCCTGAGAACATACTTCTCCTTCACTTTTGAAAGATAATTTCAGAGTACAGAATTCTAGGTTGGTGTTTTTTTTTTTCTCTAAGCACGTTAATATTTCACTCTAACTCCTTCTTGTTCAGATGGTTTCTTAGGACAAGTCATATGTAACTCATTTTCTCTATATGTAAGGTGTTTTTAGTCTGTAGCTTCTTTTAGAATTTTTTCTTTATCTTTGATTTTTTTATAGTTTAAAAATAATATGCCTAGGTTTGGGCATTTATCCTACTTGGTTTTCTCTGAGCTCCCTACATTTGTGGTTTGGTATCAGATATTAATTTGCAAAAATTCTCAGTCATTATTGTATCAATAGTTAGTCTCTTCCTTTTTCCTTTTTCTTCTTCTTCTATTATTCCCTTTATGTATGTTGTTCCTTTGTAGCTGTCCTGGGGTCCTTGTATATATTCTGTTGTGGGTTGTTGTGTGTGTGTGTATGCGTGTTTTCAGTCTTTATTTTTCAGTTTGGGAGGTTTCTGCTGATTTGTCCTAAAGCTCAGAGAATCATGCCTCAGCTGTGTCCCACCAACCAGTCAGACCATCAAAAGTGTTCTTTTTTTTTTAACATTTCCTTTTGTTTTTTTTTTCCTTAAGATTTCCACCTCTCTACTTAACCCCCATCTGTTCTCACATGCTGTCTACTTTAAAGTTCTTAGGATATCTATTGTAGTTATTTTAAATACTTAACTCATTCCTGCTGAGGGAAGTTTTTGTTTTTGATGCTGTGTGTCTGTATGTCTTGTTTTGATACTTGCTCTCTCTCTTCAAACTGAAGGTTAAGGGGCGCCTGGGTGGCTCAGTGGATTAAGCCGCTGCCTTCGGCTCAGGTCATGATCTCAGGGTCCTGGGATCGAGCCCCGCATCGGGCTCTCTGCTCTGCAGGGAGACTGCTTCCTCCTCTCTCTCTGCCTGCCTCTCTGCCTACTTGTGATCTCTCTCTCTGTCAAATAAATGAATAGAATCTTTAAAAAAAAAAAAAAAGTCCCTGTCCAAACTGAAGGTTAAGCCTTTCGGTATACCTTATAGTTTTCTGATAGCCAGGCATGATATACTGGGTAAAAGGAACTTCTATAAATAAGTCTTCAGTAATGTGGTGATGAGGTGTGGGGGGAGGCAAAGTGCTCAGTCTTTTATATTATGACTAGAAGTCAGTCTTTCAGTGAGACCTTTGCCTCTTGATTCACAAACACTTCTCAGATTCTTCCCCCTCACCTAAGGTGAAACATAGTTGGAATAGGCTGTTGCTTTGTATTTCTCATCTCTCATTTGGAAGGCTAGAGCTGACTGTTGTTGGCTATTTCCCTACCCCCAGGTGAGTTAGGATCTGACAAAAATCCTAGCAAGTTAGGTTCTAATCAACTAGTTTCCCCTGGGGGTAGACCTTGTTAAGAACAGAATATCTGGGTATTTCAAATGATTGCTTTTTTCCTTCCCCCTGAAAAAAATGAAGGTATTTCATGAGGAACTGCTCTACCTCCTGGAGATAAAACTTGAAATAGGTGAACGTTTCCCCATGACTGGCTTCTTTTAGAGTTTTTAGTTCTCAGACTTTTCTACTCTGAGCCTCTAGTGTTAATTACAGATCTGGTTTTCCTATCCTGACTCTGGTTCTCATGGAGGTTTCAGCTCATGAGTTTCTGCTCTGGTAAATTGTATTTTTCTGTATTTGCCTGTCAGTGTCCAATTTTATTTTTTATTTCTTTAAAAGATTTTATTTATTTATTTGACAGAGAGAGATCACAAGTAGGCAGAGAGGCAGGCTGAGAGAGAGGAGGAAGCAGGCTCCCTGCTAGGCAGAGGGCCTGATGTGGGGCTGGATCCCAGGACCCTGGGATCATGACCTGAGCTGAAGGCAGAGGCTTTAACCCACTGAGCCACCCAGGTGCCCCCAGTTTCTAATTTTAAATCCAGGGGTTTGTGCTGTGATCTCACTTTTCTTATGAACCTAAGAATAATAATTTTTACATTTGTTTGGCTTTTTACATGTTTTCAGAACAGAGTGATAACCCTAATCTCCTTACATGCAGAACCAGAAACCAGAGTTCCAATATCTCTTTTTTAAATCAATTCAAAGAGCTAGAGATCCATGAAGGCAACTAAGAGTTAGTGAACAAGGAATCTGAGGGAAAGAAAATGAGCAGATTTAACCCCAAGAATTAGAATTATTTTTCTCCCTGAAGCATTTGCCAATTTACAATAAGCACCCTACAAGTTGAGAAGCAGAGCAGTTTCCAGAGTCTCAAAGAACTAAAGACAGAAAAACTGAAGTTTAAGTCGCAGCACAATAAAGATCCCATGGAAATTACCTTTGATTTTCAGTTGGTACTCTTGACTAATAATATAACATTAAGGGGAAATAAATAGGCAAAATTAGCCAGAAACCCTATATCTGATCAATTCATCCTTAGTTTGTACTGAAATTCTTTCCCTAGCCTACCCTGAAGTAAATCCTCATTAGGAAGATAACATCGGCAGAACCTCAAATTATCTCAAGAAGTTTCTTTAAAATATGCAATATTTGGCATTCAATCAAAATGCATCAAAATCAACAAAAATCAAAAGAAAATAAGAGATCAATTAAACTTAGGAACAATAATTAATGAAATATAAAGAAGTGTACAGTATGGAAAAACTCACAATGATAAAATTGATTCTTAGGAAAATTAACAAAAAATTCATTGTAAGGAGGAGGGAGGGAAGAAGGTGGGAGTGAAAGAGGAGGAAAGAGAGAAAGTAGTGAAGGAGAAAAAGACAGAAAATAAGTGGAGGAGGAAGAAAAAGAAAGATAGAGTAAAAAAACTAAAAACGTGTTACCAATAACAAGAAGTAACAAGAAAACTAAAAAACCTGTTACCAGTAACAAGAAGGAAAGGTGGTGAGCACTGTAAGTCCCCACATATTAAATATACATTATATAACTAAATAACTTTATATCAAAAATTTGAAAATTAGAATAAAAATAGAAAATTTTTTGAAAAATTACTGATTTTGAATACTGTTACATTTATTAAAGAATTTAAAACCTTGTTTTTCAAAAGAGAAGAAAAAATCTTCCCAGAAATCTTCCAGGTCTGAATGGTTTCTCTGAGAAATCCTTGCAAATAGTTAAGGCAGAGATAATACCAATCACGCACCAATTGTTTCTAGAAAAAAAATATTAACACTTTCCAATCATTTTTATGAGATCAGAATGAGATTTAAAATAAAATTCTTAAAAGATGCCATCTAAAAGAATAATTTTAAATACTAGAAATAAATTAACAAAATGAATGAAGACTTTTAAATACTGAAACTATACATGTGTTATGGGGTAAAATGAAATATTGGAAATAAGTTGTCTTTCCCACATTATCTGTAATTCAATGTAAATGCAATAAAAAGCTAAACAAGCTTTTGTAATTGAAAAATCATTCTAAAATTTGTATTAAAATTCCAAAAGGCCAAGAACTATCAAGACAATCTTGAAGAAAACAAAGATCTTTTACTATCAGAAATTATGCTTTACTATAATATTCTATTATGTACAACAGTGTGGTTTTTGCCATAAAGAAAATCAAATAAATTAATGGGTCAGAATAAAGTATCTATAACATGTGTATGAACACTAGATTTATGATGAAGGATGGATGACAGAGCCATGTGAAAAGGCTGTTCTTTGATCCAACAATGGTACTAGGTAAATGGGATACCCCTATGTGAAACATAATATGTCAGCCCCTTACTACCCCATATACAAATGCCAATGCCAACTTGATTAACTCCATTGTAGATTTAAAACTGAAAAATAAAACCAGAAGCTTTTTTGTAGGTAACATAGAAAGATACCTTCTTTTTCTTAATAGTATAAGCAAATATTTCCTAAATAGGACAGAAAATAAAGTATAAAGAAAATATTGAGTCATTAAACTACAATGTACTGAAATACAGTATATCTAATGTGTAGAATAAAATTACAAGCCACAAACCAGAAGATATTTGCAGTATACCTCTGACAAAGGATTTTATTCAAAATAAATAAAGTTCTCGGAGAGAGAGAAAACCTAATTTTTAAAAGCACAGAAAACAGGAACAGGCACAAAGAGATTTAAAACAGAAAAAAAAACTTAAAGGAAAAAAGTGCTCCAAATTCAGTTCTCAAGGAAATGCAAATTAAAACATCAATATGATGCAATCACAAATCCACCAGAACAGCTTAATGTAAAATAAAATGTGATAGCAAATATTGTCCGTTTACAGCCTGCCAGCTTCAGTTTTTCCACATTCTTATCAACATTTTTTAATCTTAGCTGTTCATATGAGTGGGTAATGAAAATATTATGGTTTAATTTGTATCTCCTTGATGACTAACAAATTGAACACTTTCATGTGAAATAATCACTTATTTTTCCAAACATACTTATTTATACTATATTGTACAAATAATACACAAGAACCTTTTGGGCAGTGAGAACAAATCACTATAATGAAAAATAGCAAGGAAAAAAATCCAGTATTTGTTTTCCTTTTACCTCATGTATACATAAAAGTAAATATATGGTGAATTAATTATTTTATGTGCAGGAAAATAAAATGACAAGAAATTAAAAATTATAATTCTGTTTTTATCTAAGTAATGGATTAAGTGTCCATCAAAAGATAAATAGATAAAGACAAGGTGATACACACACACACACACACACACACACACACAGGACTATTACTAAACCATAAAAGAATGATGAGATCTTGCCATTTGTGACAACATGGATGGACCTAGAGGGTATTATGCTAAGTGAAATAAGTCAGACAGAAAAAGACAAATACCACATGATTTCGCCTATATATAAATCTAAAAAAACAAAGCAAATGAATTACAAAGAATCAGACTTATAAATAGAGATAACAAACTGATGGTTATCAGAGAGGAGGGGAGGGGAGAGATGGCAAAATGGGTGAAAGAAAGTAAGAGATCAGTCTTCCAGTTACAGAATAAAGTCATGGAGGTAAATGGTACACTAAAGGGAATGTGGTCAATGTTATTGTAATAGAGTTATATGGTGACAGATGGTACCTACACCTGTGGTGAGCATGGCATAATGTATGGAGTTGTTCAATCTCTATGTTCCATACCTGAAATTAATGTAGCATTCTGTGACAACTATATTCTTTAAAAAAAAAAAAAAAAGTCTTTTTTTTTTTTTTGTGAAGGGAGTTGGACAAGTAAAACATTTTAACTTCCTTTTCTTTACTTCTTTTTTTTTTTTTTTAAAGATTTTATTTGTCAGAGAGAGAGAGCACAAGCAGGGGGAGCAGGAAGCAGACGGAGAAGTAGGCTCTCCACTGAGCAAGGAGCCTGATGCGGGACTCAATCCCAGGACCCCAGAATCATGACCTGAGCTGAAGGCAGGCACTTAACTGACTGAGCCACCCAAGCATCACCCCTTTCTTTTTATTCTTAAAATTTATTTAAGTTTTATTTAAAGTTTATTGTTGTAAACTATTTAAAGTTTATTGTTGTATTTAAAGTTTATTGTTGTATTATTGTTGTATTGTTTATTGTTGTATAAAGTTGCATGTCAACTTTATTTTTGAGAGTCTAAACTTAGTTCTTTATAGCTTCATGAGATATGAGATACAACAGCATATTAACTATTAAATCACCCAGTAGTGTTAATAAACCCATTATTAATCTCTTCTTACCAGTTCACTCAGAAAATATATACACTTTTGAAAGCTGCTAATTTACACATGTAGGGGAGAAAAATATAAGACTCAGTAGAAAATAAAACAGAACATACATGTCATTTGCAGTCTATAACTTAAATAAACAACTTAATGCAAACAACATCCCCCAAAGACAAAATATTTTGTTCCTTCTTTTTTATTATTGTTACTTATGAACGATTTTAGAATATATGTCTTCCTGGAAATATCTTTTAATGCCAAATATTATGTTAATACAATAGAATACAATAGAAATAAAACATCATTTGGGGCGCCTGGGTGGCTCAGTGGTTTAGGCCTCTGTCTTTGGCTCGGGTCGTGGTCTCGGGGTCCTGGGATCGAGCCCCGCATAGAGCCCCGCGTCGGGCTCTCTGCTCCGCGGGGAGCCTGCTTCCTCCTCTCTCTCTGCCTGCCTCTTTGCCTAGTTGTGACCTCTCTCTCTGTCAAATAAATAAAATATTAAAAAAAAAAAAAGAAAGAAAGAAAACATCATTTTTGCTTCTTGGATTTCAAAGAATTTCATAGAGTCTACCTTCAATTTTCATTCATAAACTATAGAAAATATGTGTGCAAATAGAGCAGTTGGGTTACTAAACAACAAACCTCCCTATAATCTCATTAACTATTAAGATATTTTCTGGAATAAAATGAGTGTTTCTTATATTAACTAATCAAATCATAATGAAGAAATGTTATTAATCATAACTTTGATGCAGGCACTATCCCAAATAACACATTATGTGTATATGTATGTACGTGTCTAACGGGTATAAACTTGTTCATTCATCTACTCATCAAATATGTATTTAAATCAGCTGTAAAAAATGCTGAGAACCATACATAGAAGTCTTCATGGACCATATGGTTTAGATAATCATAAAATCCAAAATGAATATGCAAAATTGGTATCTCTGACCGTACCTACATACACAGCATCTACACATAATAAACAGTTTAATTTGCGTACTTTTGACGTCTTTTATTTCTGAACTAAATCTAAGAGCTATCTAGATTTTTGTTACAAATACCAGTGAAGAGCATGACAATCCATTATTTGCATATAACTATAGGGAAGACACACAAAAAATCTTATTCAATTTCTTAAATTTCAGATTATCTTCTTACCATCTTAATGGTAATTAAATGGTTTAATTTAATGGTTTAATATAGCCTGTGGGATTAAATCTCAACTGTTAGCTTTTCTTTCTTCTTTTTTTTTTTTGGTCTGTCACTTTATTATTATTATTATTAATTATTTTTATTAACATATAAAGTATTATTTGCCCTGGGCGTGCAGGTTTGTGAATCATCAGGCTTACACACTTCACAGCACTCACCATAACACATACCATCCCCAGTGTCCTCAACCCAACCACCCTCTTCACATCCTCCTGCCCCTAGCAACCCTCAGTTTCTTTTGTGAGATTAAGAGTCTCTTATGGTTTCTCTCCCTCCTGATCCCATCTTGTTTCATTTTTTCCTTCCTTACCACCCAAACCACCAATCTGCCTCTCAAACTCCTCATATCAGGGAGAGCATATGATAATTGTCTTTCTCTGATTGACCTATTTCGTTCAGCATAATAGCCTCTAGTTCCATCCATGTCATTGCAAATGGCAAGATTTCATTTCTTTTGATGGCTGCATAGTATTCCATTTTGTATATATATATACACACATACATACACCACACTTTCTTCATCCATCCGTCTGTTGCTGGACATCTAGGTTCTTTCCATATGGTGGTTATTGTGGACATTGTTGCTATAACATTCAGGTGCACGTGCCCCTTTAGATCACTACATTTGTAATCTTCAGGGTAAATATCCAGTAGTGCAATTGCTGGGTCATAGGGTAGCTCTATTTTCAACATTTTGAGGAACCTCCATGCTGTTTTCCAGATTGGCTACACCAGATTGCATTCCCACAGTGTAGGAGGGTTCCTTTTTCCACATCCTTGCCAACAACTGTCATTTCCTGACTTGTTAATTTTAGCCATTCTGACTGGTGTGAGGTGGTATCTCCTTGCAGTTTTGATTTGTATTTCCCTGTGGCCGAAGGATGTGGAGCACTTTTTCATGTGTCTGTTGACCATCTGTATGTCTTCTTTGCAGAATGTCTGTTCATGTTCTCTGTCCACTTCTTGATTGAATTATTTGTTCTTTGGGTGTTGAGTTTGATAAGTTCTTTACAGATTTTGGATACTAGCCTTTAACTGATATGTCAATTGTGAATATTTTCTCCCATTCCATCAGTTATCTTTTGGTTTTTCTGTTTCTTTTGCTGTGCAAAAGTTTTTGATCTTGATGAAGTCCCAATAGTACATTTTTACCCTTGCTTCCCCTGCCTTTGGTGATGTTTCTATGAAGAAGTTGATGCAGCTGAGGTCAAAGAGGTTCCTACCCGAGTTCTGCTCAAGGACATTGATGGATTCCTGTCTCACACTGAGGTCTTCCATGAATTTTGAGTCTATTTTTGTGTGTGGTGTAAGGAAATGGTCCAGTTTCATTTTTCTGCATGTGGCTGTTCAACTTTTCCAACACCATTTGTTGAAGAAACTGTCTTTTTTCCATTGGGGTCCTGCTTTGTAAAAGGTTAGTTGACCATAGAATTGAGGGTCTATTTCTGGGCTCTCTATTCTGTTCCATTGATCTATGTGTCTGTTTTTGTGCCAGTACCATACTGTCTTGATGATGATAGCTTTGTAATAGAGCTTGAAGTCTTGAATTTTTTTTTAAGATTTTTATTTATTTATTTGACAGACAGAGATCACAAGTAGGCAGAGAGGCAGGCAGAGAGAGATATTGGAGAAAGCAGGCTCCCCGTCGAGCAGAGAGCCCGATGCGGGACTCAATCCCAGAACCCTGGGATCATGACCTGAGCCGAAGGCAGAGGCTTTAACCCACTGAGCCACCCAGGCGCCCCAAAGTCTTGAATTTTGATGCTACCAACTTTGACTTTCTTTTTCAACATTCCTCTGGCTATTCAGGGTCTTTTCTGGTTCCATATAAATTTTAGGATTATTTGTTCCATTTCTTTGAAAAAAAAAAAGATGGTATTTTGATATGGAATGCATTAAATATGTAGATTGCTTTAGGTAGCATAGACATTTTCACAATATTTGTTCTTCCAATAAATGACATGGAACATTTTTCCATTTCTTTGTGTCTGCCTCAATTTCTTTCATGAGTACTTTAAATTTTCTGAGTACAGATTCTTTGCCTCATTGGTTAGGTTTATTCCTAGGTAGCTTATGGTTTAGGTGCAATTGTAAATGGGATTGACTCCTTAAGTTCTATTTCTTCTGTCTTGCTATTGGTGTATAGAAATGCAACTGATTTCTGTGCATTGATTTTATATCCTGACACATTACTGAATTCTTGTATGAGATCTAGCAGTTTTGGAGTGAAATCTTTTGGGTTTTCCACCTAAAGTATCATATCATCTGCAAAGAGTGAGAGTTTGAATTCTTCTTTGCTGATTCAGATGCCTTTATTTCTTTTGGTTGTGTGATTGCTGAAGCTAGGACTTCTGGTACTATATTGAATAGCAGTTGTGATCGTGCACATCCCTGCCATGTTCCTGACCTTAGAGGAAAAGCTCTCAGTTTTTCTCCATTGAGAATGATATCGCTGTGGGCTTTTCATAGATAGCTTTGATGATATTGAGGTATGTACCCTCTGCCCCTACACTGTGAAGAGTTTTGATCAGGAAAGATGTTATACTTTGTCAAATGCTTTCTCAGCATCTACTGAGTATCATGTGGTTCTTGTTCTTTCTTTTATTAGTGGATTGTATCACATTGATTTGCAGATGTTAAACCAACCTTGCAGCCCAGGAAAAAATCCCACTTGGTCATGGTGAATAATCCTTTTAAGGTACTATTAGAACCTATTGGCTAGTATCTTGGTGAGAATTTTCACATCTGTGTTCATCAAGGATATTGGTCTGTAATTCTCTTTTTTGATGGGATCTTTGTCTGGTTTGGGGATCAAGGTAATGCTGGCCTCATAAAATGTGTTTGGAAGTTTTCCTTCCATTTCTTTTTTTTTTTTTTTTTTTTGGAACAGTTTCAGGAGAATAGGAATTAATTCTTCCTTAAATGTTTGGTAGAATTCCCCTGGGAAGCCATCTGGCCCTACGCTCTTGTTTGTTGAGAGATTTTTGATGACTGCTTCAATCTCCTTACTGGTGATGGGTCTGTTCAGGTTTTCTATTTCTTCCTGTTTCAATTTTGGTAGTTTATACATCTCTAGGAATGCATCCATTTCTTCCAGACTGCCAAATTTGCTGGTATAGAGTTGCTCGTAACATATTAACATATTATGAGCAACTCTACACCAGCAAATTTAGCAGTATGGAATAAATGTGTTGGTTGTGATATCTCCTCTTTCATTCATGGTTTATTAATTTGGGTCCTTTCTCTTTTCTTTTTGATAAGTCTGGCCAGGGGTTTATCAATCTTATTTCTTCCAGAGAACCAGCTCCTAGTTTCAATGATTTGTTCTATTTTTCTTTTGGTTTCGATTTCATTAATTTCTGCTCTGATCTTTATAATTTCTCTTCTCCTGCTAGGTTTAGGCTTTCTTTGCTGTTCCTTCTCCAGATCCTTTATATGTAGGGTTAGGTTATGTATTTGAGACCTTTCTTCTTTTAGAAAAAGGTTTGTATTGCTATATACTTTCTTTTCAGGACCGCCTTTGCTGTGTCCCACAGATTTTGAATGGTTATGTTTTCATTTTCATTTGTTTTCATGAATTTTTTCAACTCTTAACTTCCTGGTTGACCCATTCATTTTTTAGTAAGATGCTCTTTAGCCTCCATGTATTTGAGTTCTTTCCAACTTTCATCTTGTGATTGAGTCCTTGGCTTAAAATCTAATTGATCTGATATAAGGATTGCCACCCCAGCTTTCTTCTGATGTCCATTATCATGGTAAATTGTTTTCCACCCTCTCACTTTAAATCTGGAGGTGTCTTTGGGTCTAAAATGAGTTTGTTGTAGACAGCATATTGATGGGTTTTGTTTTTTATCCATTCTCATACCCTGTGTCTTTTGATTGGGACATTTAGCTGATTTACATTCAGGGTAACTATTGAAAGATATGAATTTAGTGCCATTGTATTGCCTGTAAGGGGACTGTTACTGTATATTGTCTTTGTTCCTTTCTGGCCTATTACTTCTATACTCTCTCTTTACTTAGAAGATCCCTTTCAATATTTCCTCTAGGCTTGTTTTGGTGTTTATAAATTCTTTTAATTTTTCTTTGTCCTGGAAGATTTTTATCTCTCCTATTTTTAATGATAGCTTAGCAGGATGTAGTATTCTTGGCTGCATGTTTTTCTCATTTAGTACTCTGAATATATCATGTCAATTCTTTCTGGCCTGCCAGGTCTCTGTGGATAAGTCTACTGCCAACCTTATATTTCTACCATTGTATGTTACAGACTTCTTGTCCCAAACTACTTTCAGGATTTTCTCTTTGTCACTAAGACTTGTAAGTTTTACTATTAGATGATGGGGTGTGGACCTATTTTTATTGATTTTGAGGGGGCTCTCTGTGCCTACTGGATTTTGATGCTTGTTCCCTTTGCCCTATTAGGAAAATTCTCTACAATAATTTTCTCCAATGTACATTCTGCCCCATCTTACTTTCTTTCTTCTTCTGGAATCCCAAGTATTCTAATATTGTTTCATCTTACAGTATCACTTATCAATCAAATTCTCCTCTTGTGGTCCAGTAGTTGATTGTCTCCCTTTTGTTTAGGTTCTATATTTTCTGTCATTTGGTCTTCTATATCACTAATTCTCTCTTCTGCCTCATTTCTCCTAGCAGTAAGAGCCTCCATTTTTTATTGCACCTCATTAATAGCTTTTTTATTTCAACTTGGTTAGATTTTAATTCCTTTTTTTCTCCAGAAAAGGATTTTGTTTCTCCAGAAAGGGTTTCTATCCCAGCTTCTAGCTTCTAGCTTCTAGCTTCTAACCCAGCTAGCACCTTGAGAATAGTCATTCTGAACTCTAGCTCTGACATGTTACTAATGTCCATATTGATTAGGTCCCTAGCCATCAGTACTGCCTCTTTTTTTTTTTTGTGGTGAGTTTTTCTGCCTTGTCATTTCATCCACATGCAAATATAAGAATGAGAGAATAAAACACTAAAAGGGTGACAAAGACCCGAGAAAAGTGTATGCCAACCAAATCAGAAGAGATCCAAAAAAAGGGGAGAAGAAAGGGGGAAAAAGATATAAAAATTTAAAAAGAAAATCAAAAATTGAATAGAACAGAACCACCCACTTGATTTTGGGTATATTTTGATCTCTTAGAAGAAAATACCTCCCAAATATTTAAAGAAAGGAAAAAAAATATATATATATATATGGGTAAACATTATGAAGGGATGGAATATGACTGTGAAGAAAATTTTTAAAAATTTCTAAAAAAGGAATTGATAAGTTGGTTGGAAAAAGGGAAAAAAAAAAGAGGAAATGTGCTCAGGCTTGAGACTAGAACAAAGTCATGTGCTAGATTAGGGTATATTTTGATCTATTATAAGAAATTGTATCCCAAATTTTTTCAGAAAAAAAATAAACTGTATGTATACAAAAAATATAGTTAAATACAATGAAGGGATAAAATATGACTATAACAAGCAAAGGTTACAAAGATTTTTTTTTTAAAGAAAGGTATTGTTAAGATAAACTAGTTAAAAATGTTAAAAGAGGAAGGAGGAAAAGTTAAAAAAATAAAATAAGAAAAAAATAAAATTAAAAAAAATTAACTTTGTAAGAGTGAAGTTTCATGGGGAGAAAGCCATGAATTCTATGTGTTGCTTTCCCCTAGCTTTGGAGTGTGACTGTTCTTGATCAGTGAGCTTGGTCTTCGCTGGATGTTCTTACTCATCTTCTGCAGGAGGGGCCTATTGCAGTGATTCTCAAATGTCTTTGCCCCAGGCAGAATTGCACCTCCCTTGCCAGGGACCAGGCTTTGTAATCTCCTCGGTTTCACTTTCGGAGTTTTTGTTCCCTGAATGCTTTCCGTACTGCTTTGGAGGACAGGAATGAAAATGGCACCCTCCCAATCTTTGGCTCAGGGGGGGCTGAGAGCTCAGGGCCCCACCCTTCATTGCACTCTCAGAGATAAGCCGTCAATCACTCTTGTCTCCCTGTCTCTGGCTGCTCCCGAACTCACCCAGCCTGTGAACAAGCATTTCTATCTCTGGTGTATAAGCCTCATTTGGAGTCTGCAAACCCAGCAGATTCCTGCTGGGCGCCTCCTCCCAGAAGAGGAAGGTGAGTTTCCCTGGATCTGCCACTTGTGGGGCCCTGCTCCAAGAGCAGTGGCCTGACTCTTCCTTGGGTCATGGTTTAATGCAACCCTGGTCTGAAAGCTCACTCTTCGGCTCTGTCTCTGTAGTCGGCTTCCCTGCCCTGATACCTGGCAGCTCTGCCACACTCAGACACCCTGATCTTTCTGTGATCTCGTGGGACCTGAGACCACACTGTCCCCATGAGGGTTCCACCCTCACTTAGCCTGTGGAGTGATATCCCTCAGTGGAGCAGACTTCTAAATGTTCTGATTTTGTGCTCCACTGCTCTACCCCTTGCCAGGAGCTAGCCCCACCCCATGCAATTTATCTTCCTGTCGCTTCGGATTCACTTCACACTTCCTACATTCTGGAAAGTGGTTGATTTTCTGTTCCTAGAATTGACGCTCTTCTTCTCTTATATTTCCTGTTGAGTTTGTAGGTGTTCGGAATAGTTTAATACCTATCTAACTGAACGCCTGGGATCTGATGCCATTTCAGTCTGCTACTCCTCCCCCATCTTGCCTTTCCAGGTGTAAGCTGTTAACTTCTTAAAGGAAAAGCTTGTTTTCATGTACTTTATATTCTACATATTCAACAACATGCAAGTAAATTGAGATGTTTACTAAATGTATTGTTGAAAGAGTTAAAAAATAATTTCTAAGTTCCTCTCTGGCATTTTGACAAGAAAATTTTACAAAAATATTCCTACCTACTTATAGTAATGCATATAAATATTTAAAACATTTTTCATTTGTTTGACTTTTATTCCTAAGAAAAAGTAAAGGGAAGAATTTTTTTTTAAGTATAACAATTAATTTCACTTTTCATTACTTGACTCACCCATTTTTCATCCAATAAATATGATTCTGCTAAAAGTCTGATGGAGGGACACCTGGGCGACTCAGTGGGTTGAAGCCTCTGCCTTTGGCTGGGGTCATAATCCCAGGGTCCTGGGATCGAGCCCCACATTGGGCTTTCTGCTCAGTGAGGAGCCTGTTTCCTCCTCTCTCTCTGCCTGCTTCTCTGCCTACTTGTGATCTCTGTCTGTCAAATAAATAAATAGAAGCTTTAAAAAAAAAAGTCTGATGGAAATTAAGGTTACTAAAATATTGAAGATTCAACTCTCTTTCTTGAGGATTGTATTTCAGGGCATTTTTTGATTGACTATCCTATAACTCAATTCTCCTTTTCCTAATTTATGTCAAAAATTAAAAAGAATCGGGGCACCTGGGTGGCTCAGTGGGTTAAAGCCTCTGCCTTTGGCTCAGGTCATGATCCCAAGGTCCTGGGATTGAGCCCCACATGGGGCTCTCTGCTCAGCAGGGAGCCTGCTTCCTCCTCTCTCTCTCCTGCCTCTCTGCCTACTTGTAATCTCTGTCTGTCAAACAAAATAAATAAAATCTTAAAAAAAAATTAAAAAGAATTAACCAGCAGATTGCCTGGTCCAATTAAAAGACTGTGTGCAACTCTTGATCTTGGAGCCATGAGTTTGAGTCCCATGTTGGGTGTAGAGATAACTTAAAAATGAAGAAAAGGAAAGAAAAGAAGGGAAAGGAAGAGAGAAGAGAAGAAAAGAAAAAAAGAGAAGAGGAAAAAAAAACAAAGAAATTAATCAAGACAGATAAGGCAAATTCTCTCTGGCAAATTAGTAAATATAAATAATTATAAATTTGTGGTTTTCTTGTGATGCTATACATATCATTTTGTATACTAATCACAGAAAATTCACTGAACCTGGGACGTGGAAATAGTCTCAGGTTTCACCAAATTCAATATTACTCAAAATGTGGTCCACATAATATCTCTTTAAGTATCACCCAGGTGTTTGTTAAAAATGAAGATTCCCAGGCCTCAGGACTGATAAATTAAAATCCTATAAAATGTATTAGCAGCAAATCTAGGAATAAAATGTATGTGTCCTAGCTTCTGGTACTATGTTTTATCCTTTCATTCTTCTTTGATTCCAAATAAAGTATTTAGATTGTATGGTGCAATTTTTTTTAAACCTGTCAATTTTGTTATTGTTTATTAATTCAAAGACCCTGTAAAGTGCAAATAGGATCAAAATATTTCTGAATCTACATATGTTGGTTGGAACTTTTCATTCTCCTGAATTTAACATGACTCTGTCATATAGCAGGATTTGAGTCCAAGGGTATTTGAATTACCCAAATCTAGCCCTTCTACAGTTTCTCCACAATTTAACTTGATGAGATATTTTTAAATATATAATTTCTTGTGATTTCTTACTAATCTTCCCTTTTCCAGTTCAAACGCAGGTCAAAATGAAAGCATTTAGTTAAAAATGAAACAAGATGAAACCAGAGAGGGAGACAAACTGAGGATTGCTGGACGGGAGGGGGAGAAGGGATGGGATGGCTAGGTGATGGACACTGGAGCGTATGTGTTGTGGTAAGTGTTGGGTGTTGTGTAAGACTGATGAATCACAGACCTGTACCCCTGAAACAAATCATATATGTTAATTAAAGTTAATTAAAATTGAAATTTTAAAAGTAATATGATAAAGTATTTAGTTATTTCTATTATAGTACTTTTAAGATATCAAAATTTTCTAATGAAATACTTCAGTATCATCAGCATAAAATTAGTGTCCAAACACAAAGCAACAAATTATCTAGAACAAAAGAAAAAATATTTCTGACAAACAAGACCTCTATTAATATCAGTATTAATGCTCATATTTTAAAAATATGGACAGGTTATCACTGGCAGTCTAATTAAAGGTCAGATTAGGCCTTTAAGGAGAAAAAATCAAATACTTAAGAAATAAAGATATCACAGAGAATGACTGAGAACACTGACCTTAACACTTAAACTAATAAAAAATCCAAACACTACACACTAATCTTTGTATTGGTATACCAAAAAAATTAAAAAAAACTGAAATACATATTTCACACATGTGGGGTTTTTTTCCCCCTTATTTGGAAATTTATTTAGTGAAAAATTAAAATAATGTTTCTTTCTCTGATTAGGTCATCTTCTTTATATATTAAATTATTCTGCTTCCCATGATTTGTTCATGTTCTTTCCTGTGTTTTATCATGATATACAAACGTTCAGAAATTGAGTCCTGAACTCCTACATAACTTTTTAAAATATACCCCCAGTGAATATTAAAAATTCTTTTATGAATTCCTGTGTCTTAAGAGGATGGAGAATATGGGTGGTAAACCAGATGTACTATGAGTATCTCAGGGTTAAAACTGTATGGAATACTACAGAGACATAAAAAAAAGATGAAATTGTGCCATCTGAGACAACACAGATGGACCTAAAGGGCATCATGCTAAGTGAAATAAGTCAGACTGAGAAAGACAAATACCGTATGATTCCACTCATAAATGGAATCTAAAAAAGAATAAAAAACAAAAAGCAAAGTCAGAACTATAAATACAGAAAACAAACTGATGGTTGCCAGAGGGGAGAGGGGGGATTTAGCAAAATGAGTGAAGGGGAATAGCGGATACAGGCTTCTAGTCATGGGAATAAAATGCAGAGCATAAGAAACAGTCAATGATATTGTAATAGTGATATAATGGGACTGATGGTGGCTATACATGTGATAAACATAGCATAATATACAAACTCATTAAATCACCAAGTTGTACATGTGAAACTAATGTCATATTGTGTCAACTATACTCAAATTTTTAAAAATAAATTAAAAATAAAAACAAAGTCAAAGAAGTAAACAGAACAAAATGTATGGTAATCTCATAATGAATATTATTCAGGAAGGCTGCCCATCAAATTTATATAAAAAATAAAGTTGCTCAATAAGTATTTATTGAGCAGCTGCCCATATATAAAATAAGTCTTGCAATACAGAAAGTATTTAATAAATGTTTCATTAGCTGACTTAAATAAAGAACTTCATGTAACAGTTTTATGCAAGATAATACAGGAATAACTAAATCCAATAACATTCCAAAAAAAATGTAATTTTAGACGCAATACTGTAAATGAGTAAGGTAATTGAAGTTAGAGTTGCCAAAGATCTCCAGAGCTAAACAAGGACTTAAAACCAAGTCTATAGACTCCAAAGACTTCACAGGACCCACTATTCCACACTTCCTCTTTTTAAGGGCAGGATAAGGCATGAGGTACTTTGAAAGAAAATATTTAGAACTCCATCACATAAAAGTTCAAGCCCTTAATATCAAGAAAAAGGAAACCCAGAATAACTAGATGTTTCTGAAATCACCATTCTAAATATTATAAAACCATAAACATTACACAAGGATTAATTTCAGTATGCCCATATATCTAGTACTGCCTTCTCCCTAATCCTTTAACTTAGCTTCACTATTGAATCATAAAAGGACATTGTAAAGCTAGCTAATACCCAAAACTTAGAACCATTGGACTTCCAATGTTCTTCCAGGGTTCTCAACCCTGCTATCGTTTTTAATACATCTTTTTGGCTGTTTTTGAAACCTAGCTTTCAACACCCCCTTGGGCTCCTGCTAGATACCACACTGTTTTCTGTTCTAGCTTCCTCATTATCATTTCTTGATCAGCCCTATTGTTTAAGCACAGTATCTCCCCTTGTCTTAGATGGGTCTTTCATACTTCAATTCTCTGCAACCTAATTCCAGCCAAATTTTGTCTTTCAACCACTCTATACCTCCTCTTTAATTTCCTTAAAAAAAAAAAAATAAGGAAAATACTAATGACACATCATCAATCTATACCCATAGGTACATATAGCTGATGTACTAATATAGTACTTAGCCACATAACTAATGTTGCAGGCACATTTCTCGTTTTCACACTTTTGCCCAAGGACTATCAGCATTTAAATTCTAACTAAATTTGATTAAGTACTTTCTGCATACAAGAGAGTATTGGGGATAGACAATGTATGATATGGTCCATCTGAGATTGTATTTCAATACACATGGGAATATACAAATATATATACAGCTCATCCTTGAATAATATTGGGATTAGAGATTGCATATAACTTTGGACTCCTCAACAACTTAACTACTAATTGTCTATTGTTGATCTGATGCCTCACCAATAACATAAAATGTTGATTAACACATATTTTTATGAACTATATATTACTTTATATTACTTACTATATTCCTATCATTAAGTAACATAAAGAAAAGAAAATGTTAAGAAAATCATAAGAGAAAATACATTTACAGTGCTGAACTGTATAAAAAAGCATATAATTGAACCCACATATTTCAAACTCATGCTGTTCAAGGGCCAACTGTATATATAAAATGTGAACATAATGAAGTCTCATTTGAAGTTACAAAATGCTTCAGAAAGAGGGAAGATGGTGGAAGAATAGGGGACCTGTGTTTCATTTCGTCCCCTGAATTCAGCTAGTTAGCTATGAAATCATGTTGAACACCTGTGGGTTCAACCTGAGATCTAAGAAAAGAATTGCTACAATTCTACAATTAGAAAAGTGACCACTCTCTGCAAGGTAGGAGGTGCAGAGAAGTGAGGGGATGTGTCAGATATATAGCAGAGGGAGGGTGACTCCATAAGCTGGCTACCAGAAAATGATATAGCAGTGGCTATATGAAAATGATATAGCAAAATCAGAACTTTTAGAAGTCTGCTTCTGTTAGGGATCTCCTTGCCTGAAAGGTCCTCAGGTGGCAAAGCAGGGCAGTCTTCGGTAAGACAGTGTGGTCTCAGGATCCCCAGGGTCATAGAAAGAACAGGGATACCTGAGTGCAGCAGAGTTCCCAAGCACTGAAGTGAGGAAGCAGACTATAATTAATAAGCCCTGGAGTGACCTTTCAGCTAGGTATTGCCATAAACCATAAACCTCACCATGACCTGGCAATCACTCTCCAAACATGGAATCTGGAAGCAAGCAACAACCTCTGGGAGAAACCTGCTCATTCCCTCAGAGGGAACAGTGCAGGGGCAGAAAGGATCTGGCTACTGCTCCCTGAGCAGGGGCTCAGCAAGCCGCAGGCCACAGTGACACCACCCTTCCTCCCCTGGGAGGACTGGCATAGGTGCGCACTGCAGGGGTCTACAGAGTTTGGCGCACACAAAGGTACAGGACTGCTTTTTCCTGAGGATGCACTGAAGAGTGGGAACCACCATCACTGGGCTTCAGGTTTGGAGATCAGGGCACCACCATTTTTACTTTTTTTTTTTTTTTCATCCTCTAAAGCAGCCCAAAAAACCTTCAGGGAACAAAAACCACATAGAGCAATCCAACAAAGCTTATACCGAGGCTGCTACTCTGGCAAGGGGTGTGAAATTCTACCCAGGCAAAGACACCTGAGAATAAGAGCAATAGGCCCCTCTCCCAGAAGAGCAGCAGGAACATCAGTTGAAGAACAAGTTTTTGGATTACACAGAACTGAAAAACTCCTGCACTGTGGAAAAATAGTATAGGATCTGAGGTTTTTTCTCATGAATCTTTAGTTTTTCAGTTTAAATTTTTCTTTTTATTTTCTTCTTTTTCCTTTTCAACTTGTTTCTTATTCTATCAACTCTTAAACTTTTAAGTCTTTTTTAATTATAATTTTTACATTGACAATTTACAGATATATTCTTCATTGGCTTCCTTTCACTGTACTCAATTTTTATTTTTGTATATATATATACACACAAGTTTTTCTTTCTTTACAATTTTGGGATTTAGTGTCTTCTAACAAACAGACCAAAACACACAGGGCCAAGTGGATCGCTGTTTTGTCCAGCTGTGCAATTATATTCTCTCCCTTTTTCCCTTTTATTCTTTTTCTTTTCTTTTTTGATAACTGACTTCATCAGATTTGTCTAGTGTTTATTTTGCCAGGGTCATGGTGGATATTTTTTTATTTTCTTCTCTTGTTCATTTCTTCTTCTCTGGACAAAATCACTAGAAGGAGAAATTCACAGCAAAAGAAAGAACCAGAGGTAATACTCTCTGCCATAGAGCTAATCAATATAGAGATAAGTAATACGTCAGAGCTAGAATTCAGAATAACATTTAAAAAGTTACTATATGGTTTGAAAAGATGTGTAAAGACAGTAGAGGATCTTTTAGTGTAGATATAAAATCTAATCAAGTGGAAACTGAAAGGGTTTGACTGAGATGCAGTCTAAAATGGATGCTCTAACAATTAAGGTAAATGAGGCAAAAGAGAAAGCCACTGACATAGAAAACAAAATGATGGAAAGAAAGGAGGTGAGGAAAAAGAGAAAAACAACTAATGGACCATGAAGTGAGGTTTCAAAGAATCAGCAATACCATAAAGCAAAACAATATTAGAAGTATTGGGTTCTCAGAGAAAGAAGGGGGCAGAAGTTATATTTGAGAAAATCATAGCTGAAAACTTCCCTAATCTGGGATAGGAGAAAGGCATTCAAGTCCAGGAGGTATAGAGAACTCCCCCAAAATAAGTAAAATTCAATCAACATCCCAACATTAATAGTGAAGTTTGCAAATTTCAGAGATAAAGAGAAAATCCTGAAAGCAGCTCAAGAAAAGAGGTGCTTAACATACAAGGGGGGTATATATAAGACTGGCAGAATATCTATCCTCACTGACCTGGCAGGCCAGAAAGAGCACATAATATGTTCAGGGTATTAATGAGAAAAACATGCAGCCAAGAATACCTTATCTAGCAAGGCTGTCATGAAGAATGGAAGGAGAGATAAAGAGCTTCAAGCACAAAATGAAACTAAAAGAATTTGTGATTCCTAAACCACTGCTACAAGAAATATTAAAGGGGGTCCTGTAAGTGAAGAAAGAGCTTAAAAGTAACATAGACCAGAAAGAAACAGAGAAAATATACAGAAACAGGGACTCTACAAGTAATATAATGGCACGAAATTCATATCTTTCAATAGTTACTCTGAATGTAAATGACTAAATGCTCCGATGAAAGGACACAGTTTATTAGATTGGATTAAAAAAAAAAAAAAAAACCATCGACATGCCTACAAAAGGGTCATTTTAGGCTCAAGGCACCTCCAGACTGAAAATGAGGGGATGAAGAGCAATTTATCATGCTAATGGACATCAAAAGAAAGGTGGGGTAGAAATAGTTGTATCAGACAAACTAGATTTTAAACCAAGGACTGTAGTAAATGAGAAGAGGGACACTATATCATATGTAAAGTGTCTATCCAACAGGATCTAACAATAATGCTTACACTCCTAACTTGGGAGCAGCCAATTACATAAACCAATTAATAATAAAAATCAAAGAAACACACTGATAATAATACAAAACAGTAAGGGACTTTAATACCCCACTCAGTGCAATGGACAGATCCTCTAAGCAAGAGATCAACAAAGAAATAAGGACTTTGAATGATACACTGGAACAGACGAACTTCACAGATATATACAGAGCATCCCATCCCAAAGTAACAGAATACAGCGTCTTCTCAAGTGTACATGGCACATTCTCCAGAATAGAAAACCTACTGGGTCACAAATCAAGTTTCAACCAATACCAAAAGATTGGGATTATTCCTGGCATATTTTCAGGTCACAATGCTTTGAAACTGAAACTCAATCACAAGAAGAAATTTGGAGGGAACTCAAATATTAGGAGGTTAAAGAGCATCCTACTCAACAATGAATCGATCAATAAGGAAATTAAAGAAAAATTTTTAAAATCATGGAAACAAATGAAAATGAAAACACAACTGTTCAAGACCTTTGGGATACAGCATAGGTATTCCTAAGAGAGAAGAACATAGCAATACAAGCATTTCTCAAGAAATTAGAAGTCTCAAATACACAAGCTGACCTTCTTCCTAAAGGAGCTGGAAAAAGAACACAAATAATACCAAAACCAAGTAGGAGAAAGAAATAACGAAGATAAGACCAAAAAAAAAAAAAAAATAGAGAGAGAAGAAATAGAAACCAAAAGAAGAGTAGAACCGATCAATGAAGCTAGAAGCTTCTTTCAAAGAATTCTTCTTTCAAAGAATTAATAAGATCAATAAACCCCTAGCCAGACTTATCAAAAGAGAGAGATCCAAATTAAAAAAATCATGAGTGAAAGAGGAGAGATTACAACAAATACCAAGGGAATACAAACAATTTTAAGAACATATTATGAGCAAATATATGCCAACAAATTCAGCAATCTGGAAGAAATTGATGCATTCCTAGAAACTTATAAATTACCAAAACTGAAGAAGAAATAAAAAATCTGAACAGACCCATAACCAGCAAGGGAATTGAAGCAGTAATCCAAATCTTCCAACAAACAAGAGTCCAGGGCCAGATGGCTTCCCAGGGAATTCTACCAAACATTTAAAGAAGAATAGTACCTATTCTTCTGAAACTGTTTCAAAAAATAGAAATGGAAGGGAAATTTCTGAACTCATTCTTATGAGAACAGCATTACCTTGATCCCAAAACCAGACAGAGACTCCCACCAAAAAGAATTACAGATCAATATCCCTGATGAACATGGATGCAAAAATTCTCACCAAGATACTAGTCAAAAGGATCCAACAGTACATTAGAAGGATTATCCATCATGACTGAGTGGGATTTATTCCTTGGCTGCAAGGGTGATTCAACAATTGAAAATCAATCATTGTGATGCATCAGATTAATAAAAGAAAGGTCAAGAACTATATGATCATTTCAACTGATGTAGAAATGGCATTTGATAATATATAACATCTTTTCTTAATTAAAATTTTCCACAGTGTAGGGATGGAGGGGACATACCTCAATATCATAAAAGCCCTCCACAGAAAGCCTACAGCAAATATCATTCTCATCGAGAAAAAAACTGAGAGCTTTTCCCATAAGGTCAAGAATATGACAGGGATGCACACTCTCACCACCATTGCTCAACGCAGTACTAGGAGTCCTAGCCTCAGCAATCAGACAACAAAAAGAAATAAAAGGCATCCAAATTGGCCAAAAAAAAAAAAAAAAAAAAAAAAAAAAGAATTCACTCACTTTTTGCAGATAACATGATACTTTAGTGGAAACCCCAAAAAAACTCCACGCCAAAATTGCTAGAACTCATACAGGAATTCAACAATGTGGCAATCAATGCACAGAAATTAGTTATGTTTCTGTACACTAACAATGAGATAGAAGAAAGAGAAATTAAGGAACTGATCTCATTTACAAATGCACCAAAAAGTTTAAGATAACTAGGAATAAACCTAATCAAAGAGAAAAAGGATCTGTATTCTAAAAAGTATATAACTCTTAAAAAGAAATTGAGGAAGACAAAAATAAAGGGAAGAACATTCCATGCTCATGATTGAAAAATAAATATTTTTTTAAAATCTCTATGCTACCCAAAGCACCTACACATTCAAAGTAATCCCTACCAAAATACCTTTGACATTTTCACAGAGCTGGAACAAATAATCTTAAAATTTGTATGGAACCAGAAAAGTCCCAGAATAGCCAGAGGAATGCTGAGAAAGAAAACTGAAGCTAGTGACATCACAATGCCAGACCTCAAGCTCTATTACAAAGCTGTAATCATCAAGATGGCAGTTTTGGCACAAAAACAGACACATAGATCAATGGAATAGAATAGAGAACATAGAAATGGACCCTCAGCTCTATGATCAACAAATGTTCAACAAAGCAGGAATGAAAATCCAGTGAAAAAATGACAGTCTCTTCAGCAAATGGTGTTGAGAAAATTGACACCCACATGTAGAAGAATGAAATTGAGCCATATTCTTTACACCATACACAAAGATAAGCTCAAAGTGGATGAAAGACATAAATGTGAGATAGGAATCTGTCAAAATCCTGGAGTAGAAGACAGGCAACAACCTCTTTGACCTAGACCACAGCAACTTCTTGCTAGACACATCTCTGGAGGCAAGGAAAAGCGAACCACAAATGAACTTCTGGACTTCATCAAGATAAAGAGCTTCTGCATGCAAAGGAAACAGTTAACAAAACTAAAAGGGAACTATGAATGGGGGAAGATATTTGCAAATGACATGTCAGATAAAGGACATATATCCAAGACCTATAAAGAACTTATGAAACTCAAGCCCCCCCTGAAAAATAATAATCCAGTCAAGAAACAGGAAGAAGACATGAGCAGATATTTCTCCAAAAAAGACATAAAAATGGCCAACAGACACATGAAAAGATGGTCCACATCACTTGGCATCAAGGAAATACAAATCAAAACCACAATGAGATACCACCTCATACCAGTCAGAATGGCTAAAATTAACAAAACAGGAAACAACAAATATTGGCAAATATGCAGAGAAAGTGGAACCCTCTTACACTGTTGGCGGGAATGCAAGCTGGTACAGTCACTCTGGAAAAAGGTATTGAGGTTCCTCAAGAAGATAAAGTACAGCTCTCCTATGGCCCAACAATTGCACTACTAGGTATTTACCTCAAAAATACAAATTTAGTGATCCTAAGGGGTACCTGCACCTCAGTGTTTATATCAGCAATGTCTAAAATAGTCAAACTGTAGAAAGAGCCAAGATGTCCATCAAAACATGAATGGATAAAGAAGATATGGCTCCTATATACAATGGAACATTACTCAGCCATAAAAAAGGATGAGTACTACATTGATGTGGATGGCACTGGAGGGTGTTATGCTGAGTGAAATAAATCAGTCAGAGAAGGACAATTATCATATGGTTTCACTCACATGTGGACTATGAGAAACAGTACAGAGGATCATAGGGGAAGGGAGGGAAAACTGAATGGGAAGTCATAAGAGAGGGAGAAAAACCATGAAAGACTCTTAACTACAGGAAACAAACTGAGAGTTGCTAGAGGAGAGGTGGGTGAGGAGATCGAGGTAATTAGTTATGGGCATTAAGGAGGGCATGTGATGTGATGAGCACTGGGTGTTATATGCAACTGAGGAATTACTGAACTCTACATATAAAAGTAATGATGTATTATATGTTGGTTAATTGAAATTAAATTATAAATACTATGAAACAAATAATACTTTCTATGTTAATAAAAATACTATATAATTTGCCAAAATTGAAGGAAAAAATGAGGTTTTGTGACAGATTTTAGAACTATGTCCCAAGACTGTATTTCCTTTTATCTATATTTATTTCTTTCACTTTTCTTACATTATTCTTTATCCTTTCTGTCTAAATGGTATTAGATTGGAAGCATTTTGTGAAAGAGAACTTAATAATCTTATTCAACATTGTATTTCCAGGACTTAAAACTGAATCTAATAAATGGTAGGGGCTCAATTTATTTATTGAATGAGTGGCTGAATTACAGGTATATATACGGTATCACAATGATACTAATGACATTTTAGAATAACAGTATTCATTAGTAAATTATAGTGGAATCACTGTTGTTAAGCCAGTTACTAAATTCCAACATTCTTGATCAATAAAAATGCTTATCAAACTCATCCAATGCATATACATTACCATCCATTAGATCATCTCAAAGTCTCTTCATTGTCAGACAATTACTTTCATGCAACATTTCCTACAAGTGAGTCATAATTAAAGATACATTCTATCATTCAGTCCCTGAAATTCATTGTGCTGAATCTGTGCCATAATAATGTCCTAATTAATAAAGAGGGATATTATAGAAAGAATAATCAAGTAGATTGTACTATATAAATATTTTATAGACTCTACACTGTTTATGTAAGCAATACAAAGATAGTGTTTACAAGAATTTTTCTCATTTGATTTTGAAGGACTTTGGTGCATTTTCACTGAGAAAGACAATTTTGTCACTATTATAAAGCAGTGCATTTGAAAATAATCCATTTTTCTTAGTTCATGAAATGTTAGTTTATCAACTAGAAATTATAAATTATTGCATTGCCAACATTGATATACTAGTCTCTCTAATATGGTAGTCATAGCATTTTTAATTTGTTATAAAATATTGGACACCAGAAAATATATTACCACCTTCTTTATATTTGTATTTTCTATGAAGTTTACGTCATGTAGTATAACCTAAATTATAATGGAAGTACAATGTGTTTTTTGTAAGATATTGCTTGAGATCTACCAACATAGATTACTTGAGTATTGGATTATTGAAATTAAAAATTGTAATAAATATTCAAAGATAAAGACAGTTCTTAAAAACAAAGTTCATATGCTCAATAGATATTTTGCATATTTTTTTCATAACTGATACTTGGTAACAGGTTATATTCATTTAATTTTAGTTAACAAGCTACCCCTACCTAAATAACAATACAATGAATATATAACCTGACGTTAATTAACTTGTCAGTGTTGTGGAGTTTATGCAAGCTACTACAAAGTCATATAAAATATGAACTAAAAAATCCATTATGACATGATCTTTTGCTATTGTTTTATTTATTTTCCTTTGGAAATATTAGCATATTTGTTTTTAAAACTTCCTCTTCCTCATTATGATTTTTGTGTGTTTTAGGTCTGTGGTATAGAAACCCAGATTTTTTCTTATATTTTAACTGTATCAGAGCTTTAGGGTGTGGGGGGTGTGTGTGTGTGTGTGTGTGTGTGTGTAAGAAAAACAGACCCATTTTCCCAGAGTTTTCATATAATGTAACACTATGGGAAATACTATGTATTTTTTTACTTTTAACAATTATGACTATTCTGAGTAGACTTGAACTCTTCATTTATTTGCCTAAATGATAAATCTTATGAAGATATTGCTATGGAATACAGTTCCAGGTCAATTTGAGTTTCTAAGGAGGAAGAAAATAGAAAACAAAGTATTGCACAATTGTTCCTGATTACAATTGTGTTAATTGCCATAAATGAAAACTATACATTGTAAACAAGGGAATAGAAACTGGCTTAGAGTAGGGGGCCAGAGTTGAGTCCTGAAGAATTTACAGGAGTAAGACTGACTGACAAAAACAGGATAAAACTTTTCCAGGCAGAAGGACCATAAGCTATGTGACTGCGGAACACGAGTTGACAAAATGCTTGGGTTGCACAAAGAACTAAATTAAGTATACGTTGTTTAGTGTATAATGATTGATTGGAAGAGAAATTCAAAACAAGATTTTTGATGTAGATAGTAGAATCCATTTTACCATCTTAATAATCTTTATAAAAGATTTTGTATAATATTTTAAATGCATGGGAACCCACTAAGTATTTTAAGCAAAGAAGTGACTACTCAAGTTTGCAGTGCCTAATCCAACACTAACCTGCCAAGTCTCCACATGGCTGTTGTTTCCCTTCTGCCTTTCAAACTGTACAGATATTTCTCCTGTGGGCAATACTAATCTAGAATTACACAGGGAACAGAATTCTTGGAAACATAGTTCCATTTTAGCTAGGTTAGCATAGTACAAAGCTCCCATACTATTCATGTATTAAATGTGTGCATATTTTTGGTTCTCATACTGACAATCTTCTCAGTTAAAGAAATAATGCACTAATTTTAATCTCAAAAGCTATACAATATGTAAAGATATTTGCATAAATTGAACAAAAATACGGAGACTATAATTTATTATGTTTTCTTGATTGCTTTAGGAAAATATTATGGTATGGATAGAATAAATTCACTATTATAATTAGTAGTATTAGCGAGAATAAAATCTGTATGACTCATCAGTTACTACTACATTGAATATGAGCCAAGATTTTTTAAATTATATAATACCATGCTTTTTATATTTTTGCTTAATAAGATGATATTCATTATTTTCAATAAATACAAAATAATAAGTCATTCACAACTCTACAGCATTTCAGTTTTTATATTATATTTCATGTGTTAGATTAATGTGTTTTAGATCTCCATATTTTATTTTATTTTTTTTAAAGATTTTATTTATTTATTTAACAGAGAGATCACAAGTAGGCAGAGAGGCAGGCAGAGAGAGAGGAGGAAACAGTCTCCCCAACGAGCAGAGAGCCCGATGTGGAGCTCAATCCCAGGACCCCGAGATCATGACCTGAGTGGAAGGCACAAGCTTTGACCCACTGAGCCACCCAGGCACCCCAAAGATCTCCATATTGTAGATTAACAAATTAAGCTCCAAACTGTTAGATACTTGGTCAGGATCAACTATTTGATATAAAGCTATAGTGAAACTTAAATCCAAGTTTATCTTTTGACTATAATTCTCTTTCAATTACAATACACACACATACACAGATAGACACATGTGTTTTTAAACATGTATTTATCTGCCTTGTGATCCAAGGTTATAAATTAAGTCCATACATTTATACTCTCCTTCCAACAATGCTATAAATATGATAGTGAGAGGATATTAGAAGTATAAGCCCATAACAATGAAAGATCACCAGAAGGTGAAGAATTTCAATATTTCCTGGAAAAGGCACATGAATGGAACTGCAGTGACTAAGAAGCAAACTGACGATTTTGTAAATCAGAATGAGTACAAGGTGGTTATAACAAATAATAAAAATTAGTTATAACAAATAACTAATAAAAATTCTGGAAAGATTCTAGGACAGGCTCGGATGCAAATATAAGACGTAGGACTACAGTTGAGGAATTGACTGTAATAGTATTCAAGAGTCTCTTGCCTATAGGCCCTGTACCTAGATATGTAACCAAAACTTATTATCAGCAGTAGAAGGAAACAGCTAGTGTCTAAGCATTAATCTTGGACAAATGCAAAAACATGGTTATTTTCAAAATAAATTTCCTATTTTAGGAAGGAGAAACAGTAACCCAAGTATTTCAAAGGAAAGCTTTGCAAATCGTCTTCTTAAGGAAATGCCAACATAATAGTATGTTAATTATTTACTTGCCCTAACCCAATCTTTGCAGGTAAATAAGCCTTCCTATGTACACTAGGTACATTATAATGCTTCTCACTAATTCATTAGGAATTGAATAATTACTAAGTAATTATTCAATTCATTAGGAATTGAATAATTACTTAGTAATTATTCAATTAAATAAGAATAGAAACCACGAATCAACACATATCTGATGTAGACTGCAGGAAAAAAAATGTGAGAGGTAAATAGAAAAAGCTATTGGCCAACTCTTGTATTGGTATCACACAATATTCATTATTATAACTTACTGTTAGGTATTAATATCTGATACTATCAACAGAGTAAGTTTGTTCTTCCAAATTAACTTGGCTATTCTGATCTTACACTTTTATTTTTTTAAAGATTTTATTTCAGGGCACCTGCATGGCTCAGTGGGTTAAAGCCTCTGTCTTCAGCTCTGGCCATGATCCCAGGGTCTGGGGATGAAACCCCACATCAGGCTCTCTGCTCAGCAGGGAGCCTGCTTCCCCCTCTCTCTCTCTTTGCCTGCCTCTCTGCCTACTTGTGATCTCTATCACTATCTATATATCTATATCTATATCTATCTATCTATATCTTCTTAAAAAAGATTTTATTTATTTGAGAGAGAGAGGGAGCACAGAGGGGAAGGGCAGAGGGAGAAGAACAAGGAGACTCTCCATTAAACAGGGAGCCCAGTGTGGGACATAATCCCAGGAGTCAAAGGTCACTGACCTGAGCTGAAGGCAGATGCTTAGTCAACTGAACCACCCAAGTGTTTTCTGATCTTACATTTTTAAAACAAAATTTCCAGAATAGGTTTTTTAAATTTTTTAATCAGTAGAAGGTTTGGAAGACAAAAGCAAGGAAATATGCAAGAATATAGAATTTAAAAATAAAGACCAAGAAAAAAATGAGAAAAAGAAGAAATACAGGATATCAAATTAGGTGGTATAAATCCCCCTAAAGTAGAAGTTCCTTGAAAAATAATAGAGAGGACAGAGACAGATTTGCCAATCACAGACAAATTTTAAGGAGGTCCTAAGGAGCCCCACCTACACCTCAAAACACACCCCCACCTGTAATGCTATCAATAAATAACAACAGAACCATCATGGAATTGCTGTTTTAAATATCTGAGATTGCAAACCTTTTTAAAAATAAAAGCAATAGTTCATTCTCCTACAGATTAAGGCAAAGGGTATAACAAAATGGTATTTGATTTGGAATCTAGATATATTTTTATTTAAAAACAAGCATTTCTGTACTTTACAAAGTCAGGGTTTTCAAGTTTTATAATATTTCAACAAATGAATTTCATTTTATTTAAAAACTGTGTTTTTCTAATGTATTAAGGCATTCCCTTAAAATACATTCATAATGTGAAGAAACAAGTTGCTAATATATACATTCAAAATATCCAGGAAAAAATTAACCTCAATTGGTAGACATTTTGCTCAAATTCAAGTTACATTATTTTATGCAATTAAAACTGAATCAGCTTAACTGTTGTAAGCAAAGATTATCTTTTTAAAATCTTTATTTTTTTATGGTTTATGTCTTTCTATCTTTCTCTTCATAGTAAATTTCATATAGCATGGACAATATTTTGTTAAAATCTATTTGAAGTTCAAACTAATTTTCACATATTGTGTTAAAGAATTAATGAGTCTGTGAAAATTTTCAAGGTTCATTTGTAGTGTCTTCAGTGCCTTGATGCTATGAGGCTTCACTTTTGAATTATGCCCTTGTCAAGGAGTCTGGACTATTTGATTTGAGGTGTGATTGTAATATAGTTTTTCAATTAATGTGTACTAGTTTCATGGCATAACTTTGGCCAATGTTAACACTTCAACCTCATTAAGATGCAATGTTATATAAGTAACTATTGTTAGCCCTAATATTAATTCTCTGTCCTCAAGTAATTGAACCTAATAGCAGTGGCACAGAAAGAATTACTGATTTAATTTAGGTCATTTCTCAGTGAACATTTTAAGACGAGTATAATGTAAACTACCAGAAACTGAACTAGGATAGGTACAAATAATATCATATTAAAATAAGAAATTATTCATTTAGAAAACATTGATATTATATTTGTTCAAATTATGGAGATTATTCTAAATGTGCTTGTTCACAATTACTAACACTTAACTCTGTGTTCAGACTGCTTTAGGTTTCTAATCTTTTCATAAACAGTTGTAATTTATCCTGTTTGCTCTCAACAATGAATGTAATAGTTGAAGATATTACAGAAATAGTATGGAGAAGAAAGGGAAGGAAGGAAAGAAAATGAATAAAGAAAGGAAGGAAAATGAAGGAAAGAAGAAAAGAAGAAGGGTTATTCTAACAGGCTCATCCAAATTCTAAGAGAATTTTATGTTTTGGATAAAATAAAACCTCATGATACATTGACATTTGACATTGAGAGCAGGCAGTTTGGGAAAGTACACATAAAAAGAGAAAGCTAATATTAATTGAGAATTTATTATATGTTAATCATTATGCCATATATATATGTAAAATCGCTCATTCAACAGTGAAAAATTCTAGAAGATATGTATTATTATTTCTATTTGATAGAAAGACTGAAACTAAAAGAATTCAATAACTTGAATTTAATTCTTAATTAATTATTAAATTATTAATTATTGAATTAAATTAATTAAATAATAATTAGATAAAGAACTAAATAACTTGCCCAAGTCACACATAGTAAATGGTTGGTAATGTGTATATGTTGGCCAAAAGCCAGTCCTGCATCATTCTTATTTTTTTTTTTTTGAGAACTATAAGGCAATATTTTTCTAGGCACTGTGACTTCCCATGTTCAATTTCTCAGTTCCATGGGCTTTAAATAGAGCTGACTCCCACCTCTCTTAGTTTGGGGGAGTAAGCTGGGCATGACCAATCAGAGTATTTTTTTTTTTTACAAATTTTTATTTAAATTCTAATTAACATATGGTGTAATATTGGCATCAGAAGTACAATTTAGTGATCCATCATTTATGTGTAATACCCAGTGTTCATCATAACAAGTGCCCTCCTTAATAACCATCACCCATTTAGCCCATCCGCCACCCACCTTCCTCCATCAACCCTCAATTTGTTCTCTATCATTAAAAGCCTTTTTATGGCTTGCTTCACTCTCTCTCTCTTTTCTTCTCTTTCCCCTATGTTCATCTGTTTTGTTTCCTAAATTCCACATATGAGTGAAATCATATGGTATTTGCCTCGCTCTGACTGACTTAATTCACTTAAGCATAATACACTCACGTTCCAACCATGTCATTGCAAATGGCAAGATTTCATTCTTTTTGCTGGTTGATCATATATATATATATATATATATATATATATATATACCACTTCTTTATCCATTCCTCTGTCCATGAACACTTGGGCTCTTTCCATAGTTTAGCTATTGTTGATAATGCTGCTATAAACATCGAAGTACATGTACCCCTTCAAATCTGTATTTTTGTAACCTTTGGGCAAATACCTAGCACTGCAATTGCTGAATCATAGGGTGGTTCTATTTTTCACTTTTTGAGGAACATAAATACTGTTTTCCAGAGTGGCTGCACCAGTTTGCATTCCTACCAACAGTGTAAGAGTATTCCCCTTTCTCTGAGACCCTTACCAATATCTGCTATTTCCTGAGTTGTTCATTTTAAGCATTCTGATGGGAGTGAGGTGATATCTCATCACGGTTTTCGTTTGCATTTCCCAGATGAGTCATATTGAGCATCTTTTAATGTGTACAATAGTCATCTGGATGTCTTCTTTGAAAAAAATGTCTGTTCATGCCTTCTGCCCATTTCTTACCTGTATTATTTGTTTACTGGGTGTTGAGTTTGATAAGTTCTTTATAGATCTTGGACACTAACCCTTTAACAGATACATCATTTGCAAATGTCTTCTCCCATTCCAAAGTCTGCCTTTTAGTTCCTTTGATTATTTCCTTGGCTGTGCAGAAAATTTTTATCTTGATTAGGTCCTAATGGTTCGTTTGTGCTTGTTTCCCTTGCCTCCAGAGACATGTCTGATAAGAAGTTGCTGTGGCTGAGATCAAAGTGTTTGCTGCCTATGTTCTTGTCCAGGATTTTGATGGTTTCTTGTCTCACATTTAGGTATTTCATCCATTTTGAATTTACTTTTGTGTATGGGGTAAGTAAGTGGTCCGGTTTCAATCTTCTTCATGTTGCTCTCCAGTTTTCCCAGCACCATATGTCAAAGAGACTGCCTTTTCACCTCTCAGTATTCTTTCCTGCTTAGTGAAATATTAGTTCACTATATATTGATGGGTCCCCTTCTGGGTTTTCTATTCTAATCCATTTATTTATATGTCTGTTTTTGTGCCAGTACCATATTGTATTGATGATTACAGTTTTGCAATATAGCTTGAGGTCTGAAATCATAATGCCTCCAGCTTTGCTTTTCTTTTCCTAGATTGTTTTGGCTATTTGGCATCTTTTGTGGTTCCATAAAAATTTTAGAATTCTTTGTTCTACCTCTGTGAAAAATGCTGGTGGATTTTGGTAGGGATTGGATTAAATGTGTAGATTGCTTAGGGTAGTATAGACATTTAACAATGTTCTTCCAATCCATGAGCATGAAATGTTTTACCAATTCTTTCCATTCTTTTCAGTATCTTTCATAGGTGTTCTATAGTTTTCAGAGTATGGATCTCTTACCTCTTAGGTTAGGTTTATTCCTAAGTATCTTACTGTTTGGGGCACAATTGCGAATGGGATCAATTCCTTGATTTTTTTTTTTTTTTTTTTGCTGCTTCATTATTCATGTATAGAAATGCAATAGATTTCTGCACATTGATTTCATATCCTGTAACTTTGCTGAATTCATATATTAGGTCTAGCTATCTATTCGTAGAGATGTGGGGCTTTCTAGGTGGAGTATCATATCATCTACAAACACTGGAAGTTTGACTTCTTCCTTGCCTATTTGAATGACCTTTATTTTCTTTTTGTTGCTTGATTGTTGAGGCTAAGACTGCCAGTACTATGCTAAATAGCAATGGTGAAAGTGTATATCCCTGTCTTATTCCTGACAATAGAGGAAAATCTCTCAGTTCTTCCCCATTGAGGATGATATTAGCTGTGGGTCTTTCATATATGACTTTTATGGTGTTGAGATATGCTCTATCCACACATACTTTGTTGAGGGTTTTTATCAAGAGTGGATGCTTTAGGGGCACCTGGATGGCTCAGTCAGTTCAATGTCCAGCTCCTGGTTTTGGCTCAGGTCCTGATCTCAAGAGTCTTGATAGTGAACCATGCATCAGGCTCCTAAATAAATATTTAAAAAATAAAATAGGGGCACCTGGGTGGCTCAGTCAGTTTAACATCTGCCTTCAGCACAGGTCAGGATCCCAGGGTCCTGGGATTGACCCCTGCATTATGGTCCCTGCTCTGTGGGGAGTCTGCTTCACCCTCTCCCTCAGCACCCCCTCCCATTCATGTGCTCTCTTTTGCTCACACTCTAGCTCTCCCTCTCTCTCAAATGAATAAATGAAATAAAAAGAATGGATTCTGTATTTTGTCAAATTCTTTTTCTGCATCTATTGGCAGGATCATATTGTTCTTATCCTTTCCTTTATTAATGTGGTATATCATGTTGATGATTTCCAAATACTGGCCACCCCTTTAGCTTGACTGCAGTGAATAATTGTTTTAATAAGTGTGGGATTTGATTTACCAGTATTTTGTTGAGAAATTTTGCATTCATGTTCATCAGGGATGTTGCCCTGTAATTCTCTTTTTTTGGTGGGGGGGGACGTTGTCTTTGATTTTGAATCAAGGTATATGTTGTTTGGATGAAGGTTTCTGTGCTTTGTTCTGCATGGCCAACCACCCCAACCTGCACATATCAGGCAGGATAAAGAATGTTTTTTGTGAGACTTGTGCTGCATAAGTGACTTTGGGAGCCTGATTAGCTGACATTAGATGGCCTCCAGGTCAGAACTGGCCCTTCTGGTCTGGACACTAAAAGCAATAAATTTTGCCTTACATTTCCTCTGGCTCCAGGTTGGGCTGCCCCACAGAATGGAATCCGGGAGGATAGGCAAGCACACCTAGCCCAGGCTCCTTGAATATGTAAAGATTTGATAACATAGGAATGTAGTGTACTCCGATCTGCATGTAGGCAAACGAATGTTTAATTTCAGACCCTGTCATTTGCCCTATAAATATGGTCCATATGGGGATGGTCAGTTGTAAGTCTCACCTGAAGGGAGGATGCTTGCCCAGGACTTTCAGTCAGAACTCTAGCCTGGATGTCTCCACAGGGCTTCCCCAGCTAATGAGGTTAGATGTTGTTAAGTACTCTTAAGTCTCCTTTACTGCTTACTATTGCCCTCATCTATGCATGGATTTCCCTCTTCTTCTTTCTGTCTCTGTTAGATTTTTATAATATCAATAAAGTGTTTTTTTCCCTTTCAAAACTGAGAATACAGCTGCCATGAATCTTTTCTTCAGAATAAGGTAATGCTGGCTTCTTAGAATGAGTTGGGAAATTTTTCTTACATTTCTATTTTTGAAGTTTGATAATAGGTATTAACTTTTCCTTAAAGGTCTGGTAGAATTTCCCTGGGAAGCCATCTGGATCTGGACTTTTTGTTTGTTGGGAGATTTTTTTATTACTAATTCAATTTCTTTGCTGGTTATGGGTTTGTTCAAATTTTCTCTTTCTTCCTATTTCATTTTGGTAGTTTGTAGCTTCTAGGAATTTGTCTATTTCTTCCAGATTGCCCAGGCTATTGGCATATAATTTTTCTTAATATTATCTTATAATCCTTTGTATTTCTGTGGTATTGGTTATGATTCTCCCATCTTATTCATGATTTTATTTATCTGGGTCCTTTCTCTTTTCTTTTTAGTTAGCCTTTTTAGGGGTTTATCACTTTCATTAATTGTTTCAGGGAACCAGCTCTTAGTTTCATTGATTTATTCTACTGGTTTTTGTTTGTTGTTATACTGTTTATTGCTGCTTTAATCTTTATTATTTCCCTTCTTCTGCTGGCTTCAGGCTTTATTTGCTGTTCCTTTTCCAGCTCATTTAGGTGTGAAGTTGGGTTGTGTATTTGAGACTTTTCTTGCTTCTTGAGGTAGGTTTGTATTGCTGTATAATTCCCTCTTAAGCCCACCTTTGCTGCATCCCAAAGGTTTTGGACTGTCATGTTTTCATTGTCATTTGCTTCCATGTATTTTTTTTATTCTTCCTTAATTTCCTTGTTAACCCATTTATTCTTAATAGAATGTTCTATAATCTCCATGTATTTATTACCTTTCTAAATTTTTCCTCATTTTATCATAGAAAGCTCGGTATTTTGTTTCACAATAAATGCAAATCATGGTTCGTGTTTTGTTTTTTGTTTTTGTTTTTAGAGAAAGAGAGAGAACATGTGTGCATGCACAAGCAGAGAGAGGAGTAAAGAGAGATGGAGAGAGAGAGTGAAAGAGAAAGAGAAACTCAGACAGACTCCCAGCTGAGTGCAGAGCCTGACATGGGGTTCATTCTCAGAATGAACCTTGAGGTCTTTACCTGAGCCAAAATCAAGAGTCAGAGGCTCAGCCCACTAAGCCAACCAGGCACTACTCTTGGTTCATGTTTTATGCCACTTAAAAGAACATAAAAATAAAAAGGAATAAATTAATAATATAAACAGATCCAAGATAACATGAAATATATGATATGCTAAAGATTAACCTTAGCTGCTAAGGGAAAAATAAAAACCAAATATAATAATCAGGATTTTGCTAATTGTTTTTGTTTTCCATTTTTTTGTTTTGTTTTGTTTTAAGATTATTTATTTATTTATTTGACAGACAGAAATCACAAGTAGGCAGAGAGGCAGGTAGAGAGAGAGGAGGAAGCAGGCTCCCCGCCGAGCAGAGAGCCCAATGTGGGGCTCGATCCCAGGACTCTGGGATCATGACCTGAGCCGAAGGCAGAGGCTTTAACCCACTGAGCCACCCAGGCACCCCTGGGTTTTTTTGTTGTTTTTTTTTAACCACCTGAAAATATCTGTTGGAATTTTGTGAAGTGTCCTTGGTTTATTGCAGTTGTTACTATGAGTAAAAGTTAATGAGACTAAATATTATGTTTAATGTATAGTATTGCATTTTAGTCAATGAGAAAGCATTTATTAAATGTTTATTCTCCCATTGTTACATGTATGGTTCAAAATACTGGCTTTAAAATGTATAAATCTGGCTGACCAGACAAAATAAATTTGCATGACTTAGCAGAAAACACTTCAGGGTAATCTATAATACATAGTCATAAATGTGAATTTACTCTATGCATTAAAAATCCTGCACAACCATATTAGACAGCTTATTAATATATCCATATATAATTGCTAGATTTTTTTAATAATCTACTAAACCCTAAAATATTTTGGGGTATCCAGCTTCCCCTCGTATGAGGCTCCATCCATATTTCAAAAAAGAAATTAGTACATACTTACTTACATCTACTCTTAAAAGGGTCTAGACCATCTTGCCAGAGAAACAAAAATTATAACTCAGGGATAGAGCAAACAACTGATCATCAAAACAAAAAGTGATATAACCAGGTTTTTTCTATCCCAGGCATGATAAAATCAACAATAAGTGAGCAAAGAGGAATCACTGAGATATAGACCACAGATGTTTGGAGTAAGGAAAGTGTTGTGTCTGAGATATTCAGAACTCAAGGTTGACAGATAAAGAAAGAGAAGTAATCCAAACCAAGTTCACGGATGTGTTAAGTGCAATTGTCCTGGGAAACTCAGGAAACCTAGGGAGAGATACCAAAAGGGATAAATCACTCCCCAATCACAACTAAAGCATCATGGACTTCAGCTTTCCTTTAGAAGAAACTAAAATTTTGAAGTCTTCCTTAGGTTCACGGATTGGTGTTAAAAGTTCTCTAGTCCTTTTGAAATTACATGCCAGAAATGATGTGTGTGCATGTGAGTGCATTTTCCTGGGCCAAAATCAGTAGGTACTGTTTAAACAACTCTTTAAAGGATTTATGACCACCAACAAATTTAACAACAAAAATTTTCACCAAAGCCACTATACCAAAGCTTAGTTTCAAACTTAAATTGGTAATGAATGCAGAGCTACTGATTACCTGAATAGCTAAAATTTGCTTAGTTCCAGAGAAAGAATGGAATAGACTTTATACCTATGGTCATTTACTGAAATATTGCTAACATATGGCCTACCAAGAATTCCAAATAAAACAAAACAAAAATCATAGAAATATTTTAACAGATATCAATAACATAAATATTATCTGAGATTCTACACACAGAAAATGAATACTTTTATTTTTCAATTAGCAATAATCGTGCCTCAGATAAACCTCATTGGCTATGATACTGCCACTGTGCAAAGCTGAATGCTTTCATTTTTAAAAAATATCACATATTTACCTGTGTTACTCATCGTGTTGAGGGTTCAGACACCTTGTTTCTCAAACTGCCAAAGCCTTGGCTATATGTAGTTCTATAAAACTAATACCAGAATCTTATCTCTGCCAAGTCCTCAATCAAGTGCTTTTTTCTCAAGCCATGCTGAGGCCCATTACTGAAGGTTGCCAATAGTCCATCCTTCATCTTAAGAGGAGAGTGGGAAAATGTTCTCATTTTCATTCCTGGGTGTTCACCATTTAATCCATCATCTTTTACTACAGCTTCTCAAACAAAGAAAATATTTTCTACCTCTGTCCCAACTTCTTTATTTCCAGTGGTAAACTTCTGTTTCTTGTACCTCCACTTTCTGCTATTGAAATTGCATCAAATCCTACTCCTGGAGAAATTTGGCATTATTTACTGTTCCTATTTGGCATCATTGACTCATCTAATTTCCCAGTTCACTTAATTAAAGACCATATCAGCATACGGAAACCCTAGCAATGAGAAGTTGCCCACTGGGAAAGAATAGTGAGTACTTCACATAAATTTGTGGAAGGAAAGGGAAGGAGGACAAAACAAAGAAATATTTGTGAAAACTAAATGAAATTACAGGAGACTAAAATTAAAATATTTTCATAGTTCTTTATTATTATAATCCTTTTATCTGTGTTATTCTTCATTTGTGAAGAATTCTTCATCTGTGATAAAAGAAGGAAAAGGAGAAAGAGGAAGAAGAATAGAAGAATAAAATTATAATAGAATACCATGAAAGTGTTTCAGTCTTCTGTATACACTTCATTTAGTTTCCACAAATATTAACTTATTTGTTTATTCAACAAGTTTATACTGAGTGCTTAGTATGTGTCAAACACTGTTCTGTCCATGAGAAATAAAACAGTAGGGTTAGACAAAGTTCTAGCCCTTATGCTGCTTAGATTCTAGAAAACACGGAGAAAAATAGATGTGCAAAATATTTACAATGCAGTTTTTAGTAATAAACTGGAAAAGGGCCTTTAAAATGCAAAGGTGTAGAAAGAGGTGCTAGTTGACATACAGTGTAATATTAGTTTCAAGTGTAACTATATGGTGATTCAACACTGTCAAACAATACCCGGTGCTCATCACAACTTAATCCATATCCCTTGTTTAATCCATCCCCCCCCCATTCACCTCCCCTCCAATAACCCTCAATTTGTTCTCTACAGTTAAGAGTATGTTTTCTGGTTTCCCTCTCTCTCTTCCACCTCACCCGATGTTCATCAGTTTTGTTTCTTAAATTTCACATACTGAGGAATTCATATGGTATTTGTCTTTCTCTGACTGACTCATTTTGCCTCTCCATCCACACCATTGCAAATGGCAAGATTTCATTCTGTTTTATGACTGACTTAGATATATACATATATATACCACTTCTATCCATTCATCAATTGATGGACATTTGGACTTTTCCCCTCTATTATGGATAATGCTGTTATAAAATGGGGTGCATGTATCCCTTCAAATTAGTATTTTTGTATTGTTTGGATAAGTACCCAGTAGTACAATTGCTGAATCATAGGGTAATTCTATTTTTAACTTTTTAAGGAAACTCCAAACTGTTTTCCAGAGCAGCTGTTCTAGTTTGCATTCAGGTGGGGTATTTTAAATGGCATGGTGAAGGAAGACCTCATTGACATGGACAAAACCTGAAAGCAATATATCAGCAAATCTTGTGAGGGTCTGGAAATAAAGAATGTCAACTAATAAGAAAAGTTAAATTCAAGTCCCTCAGGTAGGGACCATCTCTGCCTATGCAGGAGTCAACTACTACTCTAGTACTTATTCATATCTGTCATCAAGAATTAAAGTGGGACTCAGAAATTTTCTGATCTTGCTCAGGACCACACACTTCATTGATAAAATACCTAGATTCAAAGCCAGGATTGGTGATTGGTCACTCGTGACTACATTTAACTTAACTCCAAGATTTGGAATTTGGGTTTCTGCGTTCAAGACTATATCATTTAACAATTATATACCTCTGACAAACCACCTAATTACTTTAAGCCTTATTTCCTTCCTTTTTATAAAAGGGAGTATAAAAATAAAACCTTATACTGATGGTTATTAATTAAATGACAAAGTACATGTGAAAGTCTTCATTAAGTATATTAAGGGTTTTATATAACTAAAACCTTATATATATAACTATAACTGTATATAACTATATATGGTTTATATATGTGTGTGTGTATGAACACACACACAAACTATTTTCACAGATGGCAATACCGAAGAACATAAAGCACACCACACCACATGTCGTCAATGCTGAAGTGTAGTCTCAGACCTGAGCAAAGTGAATGTATGCCCTCAACAGCCAACGTTTTAAATAAAGCACTTGAGGGTAAATTCAGGCTATGCCTCCAAGAATACTAAAAAATTACCCTATCAAATGTGTGAGGTAACATCAGGATAAAGAGTAACAGAGAAGAAATAAAAAAATAATAAAAGTATCAGAAGATCAGTAATACCGAAACAAGCAATTAACATAAGATGTAAGTCCAGAGAGATCCATAACAATAACCTTAATAATGTGTCATTTCAATAGACCACCTGTTGCATGTTTGCATTATCCTGGCTTGCAACACAAAATTGTGCGTGGGAACTTAAAGAAGGTATTATGAGCCTATTTGTCTCTGTTTATACACTTCAAATTTGCTAAAAAGGACAAGATCTTAGATGTTGTCGCCACAGAAAATAAATAATTATGTGACTAACAGAGGGATTAACTAACTCTACACTGGTAAACATACTGCAATATCTAAATGTATTAAATCAACATGTGCACCTTAAATTTGCACAGTTATATGTCATTTATAACTCAACAAAAAAAATGGTTAAAGAAAATGTTTGCAGTGTCATTTAACCATGGAACCTGATGATTTTGAACATATTAATGTAGATGTCTGATAGTAGACTATGAAACCAATTCCACAGATGAGAGTATTATTACTTGGGTAGAGTTCCCTGGGATTTTACCCTATTTGCAAGCTAAAATGTTAGCCGCAACAGTTTTATGGCTACTGGCAAGACACAATTTCCTGAGTCGGGGTGGGCGGGGGGGGGGGGGCATTTTTACTCACAATATAACAGGCATTTTGAACTTCCTGTTTGCTTTGGCTCTGCTTGTTCCCAGTCCCGCTGATAGAACTAGGAAAAGCCCAAGTGGATGCAGTAAGCTTATGTCACAGCTGAGAAACCCCGAGCCTAGGGAAACTCCAGTCTTTTAAAAGGGCCAACTGGAATACTCACCCAAACTTCATCCCAGAGGGGGATGTTATCCTTTTTATCCCAAACAACAAACAAATCTACCTATGCCCCCAGGAGATACCATCTCTATCTTTCAAGTCTGTTTCCTGCACAAATTCCCTTGAAAAGACAGTCTGGGACAAAATCTGCCAATACATCTGTTCAGAAGACATACAGAAACATGAAAGATTCAGGAGAAATTCCAAGAGGTAAGTGAAGCAAAATTTATGCAAGCACTCCAAGGATTTCAAAGGGTAGGCGTAATTAATGATCTAGAAGGAGTAGTTTTTAAGTTGAGAGCTGGCGTATAAAGGGGAAACATATTTTATTTTAGCCTTATGCTAATGGGAAGATCAGTTAGAAAATATAAAATGTGAAATGATGAGGGTCTGTTGCTAAATGATGTCAGTGAGATCTCCCTGATATGAGGACATGGAGAAGCAACATGGGGGGTTAGGGGGATAGGAGAAGAATAAATGAAAGAAGATGGGATTGGGAGGGAGACAAACCATAAATGACTCTTAATCTCACAAAACAAACTGGGGGTTGCTGGGGGGAGGTGGGATTGGGAGAGGGGGAGCGGGCTATGGACATTGGGGAGGGGAGGCGAACCATAAGAGACTATGTACTCTGAAAAGCAACCTGAGGGTTTTGAAGGGTCAGGGGTGGGAGGTTGGGGCAACCTGAGGGTTTTGAAGGGTCAGGGGTGGGAGGTTGGGGGAACAGGTGGTGGGTAATGGGGAGGGCACGTTTTGCATGGAGCACTGGGTGTTGTGCAAAAAGAATGAATACTGTTACACTGAAAAAATAAATAAAATGGAAAAAAAAAAGATATAAAAAAAAAGAGAATTAAAGTTCATTAGAAAATTCAGTGGAAATTGTGCAGTACTACCTGTAGGACATAAGACTTATTGTGGGGAATAAAAGAAAAGGAATATTTTAAATGATGTCATCCTTACAAATAAAATTTAATATGTGAAAAATGGGCATCTTAAAAAGAATATTTAAAAAGTATTAGGGCAATCAGTTAGCTATTTGAAAACATCTGTATTTTATATCACTCTCCAAAATAAGCTGTAGCTAATAAAAAAATGAATATTTAAATAAAAACAAATAGCTGTCTTAGAAGAAAATATCTGAATAAATCCATTTTTCCATAATTAAATAACAAAATAAAAAAAAACAAATATTTATGTCATTGCAGAGAAAATCTTCCTAAAATCACAAACAAATGCATAAAGGCAAGACCTTATAACACTTTACCATTTATTTACAATCCTGCCACTTTGAGAGCATTTTTGCATTTTACCCTATCTGATACATATTTTCAATCCCACAAGACATTATTAGTTCTGTTTTAGACAGTCACAAATAATTTTTATTTACTTCTTTACTTACCTTTTCCATGGATCTTCTTTTCCTGAATTTTCTCACTTCTGTGTACCTCTTAGATTTTGGTATGAAACAGTCAACTTCATATTTTAGTGGTTGACTTAAAACAACTATTTTACTGGGCATAAGTTTCTGAGTATCTGCTTGATTGTGACCTGGCTTGGCTGACAGTTAGGTTTTCTTATGCTTCTGTGGTCAGTTAGCAGGTCAGCTGATTGCAGAGTGATCTAGAATGGCTTGTTTTACATCAGGAAGTTGTTAGGCTCATTAGTCTAGGATAATGGCTCAGTTGGAAAGACACAGCTGAGACTTTTTTTTTCCATATAGTATCCCATCCTCCACTAGGCTGGCCCAACATTTTTCACATGTTGGTTTCAGAGTTCCAAAGATGGCAAAAGAGCAATTTGTAACTTAGCCTTTTGCAAGCCTCTGTGTCTGTCAGTTTCCATAGACGAAAAGCAGGGCACCTGTATATTAGTTTGCTAGGCTGCTATAATCTGGAATCACAGTCTGGATGGCTTTAACAATTCACAGTTCTGGAGACTAGAAGCCTCAAATCAGGGTGTTGGGTAGGCTCCTTCTAAGGGCTCTAAGGGAAAGCTATGTTCCAGGGCTATCTCTTTGACTTATAAGTATCTTTTCCCTGTGTCTCTTCACATTGGCTTCCCTCTATGCATATCTCTGTGCCTAAATTTCCCTTTTATTCAAGGACATATTAGATTAGGGATCACATACAGACCTCACTTTAGCTGGACTATCTATAAAAAGATTAGTTCCAAATGAGGTCACATTCTGAGGTATTGGTGGTTAGGACTTTAATATATAAATTTGGAAGAGTACATAATTCAATTCATAACAACCTGGCAAATAGATCCAATTTGGGGTAAAATGGACTCAAATCTGGAGAGGAGGATCTGCAATAACAAATTGCAAGGAGGTGAAAGGGGGAAGAGGTACACATTTTGGCCACTTTTACAAATCTACAACAATTCAAAAATCATCTTATTTTTTCCTGAAAAATTGTTTTAGTATTTTTTTTAGTAAGAGACTACTACAAATTCTTTTTTATTTTTTATTTTCTGAAAATGTCTTTATTTCACTTTATCTTTGAAGTATATTTTCAGTGAGCATATATAATTCTATTTTGCTAGTTATTTTCTTTTAGCACTTAAAAATGTCATTGCGTTGTCTGGCTTCCATGGTTTCAGATGAAAAGTTGGCTTTCAATTTTATTATTGTATCTTTTATCTATGGATGATTTTATAATTTTGTACTTTGGCCTTGGTTTTGATATATTTACTTCTGGAGAATGTGGAAGATCACCATGACTTGGTTCTAGCTAGATGTATATTCTGGCTAGATAAATCCCATATTTTGGGATTTCTCTTATTGTTATGTTAATACCAAGGAAGGAATCTCAACTGAAAATCTGGGTTGCTTACCTAAGTCTCCTATACTTGGTTAGTCCTGAGATCTCAACCTAATCCTCTGTAGTCAAATTAATCTCTTGCATTCTATGCATAACTTTTTATCCTTTAATTAACTGTCCTCTGTTTAGATTCCCAATATCTTGCTCTGGGCGTATGTAGTTAAAAATCAGGAAACGCCTCAAAGGGAGATTGCAGAAAAATATCAAGCTACCTTTTCAATACTTTTCTTTTACCCAGCATTTTGACTTTTCATATAAAGGTTGCTTTGGCAAGATCTGAGCTCTAACTTTTATCTACATAGCCCTCAGAGACTACCACAGGCTCTAGGATGCAGCTTTCTGTTTGGCATTTATGTCCACTATTGAAAATAAGCCAAAGTTCCAAGAGGAAATGTAGATCTCATCTCAGTATGGTTCCTTCTCTGTAGAAATTGTACCTATCAAGATCTGGCTGGCCTTGATTACTCTCTGATGTCTGCAAACAACCTTAAGTTTTTTAAAATTTAGTTTTACAGTTCCTATCATTAAGACAATCTGATAGGCTCTATGCTGTCATAGTCAGAAGCAGAATTTACGTAATAAAATTTAAAAACCAACAAACATTTGGGCATGCATGTGTATATCCACACAAACCTACACACAAACAAACCCCACATGACTTACTTATGGATCATATGATACCAAGAATAGACTTCTAGGCAAATTAGCTAAAGTTTAGATGGATACATGGGACTCTTATAGAACCTAATTGCTAAATGTGCACTGTAGAGCTGAGAATGTCATATCAAAGTCATCCATTTCTGAGTTTGAATAGTCAATTTATAAAGGGTTGGGTGTTTGGGGATTTTTTGTTTGGGTTTGGTTTTGGTTTTTTGCTGTTTCTGTGAATTTGTTTCATTCTCCATTTTTTAATGCAAGGACTCTGATTTCTAATTATTTGTTTAGCCAAATGCTGAGCAAATCCCGAGTTCATTGACTTTATAGCTTCAAGTCCTATTTTCAACTGGATGACTTGAGTTTTGTACCCATTTTTTTAAAAGAGATCATTCTCAGTGTTGCCAAACATTGGGGGTGGGTGGAGAGGGAAGGCATGCTCATTCACCTGATATCATCAGAATCCTTTGTCTTTATTTGTCTCCTTGTTTGTTATTGTCTCCTTGTTTTTATGGAGCCTATGCTCTTGGCCAATGACCAGTCCCTTCATCTCTTTCACTTATTTGAGGACAATAATTCTTTATCTTCTACATCATCCATTTTCCCTCTCCATTTGATCATACTTATCAGTATATAAACCCTGATACAGTGGTGCCTGGGTGGCTCAGTGGGTTAAAGCTTCTGCCTTCGGCTGGGGTCATGATCCCAGGGTCCTGGGATCGAGCCCTGCATGGGGCTCTCTGCTCCACAGGGAGCCTGCTTCCTCCTCTCTCTCTGCCTGCCTCTCTGCCTACTTGTGATCTCTCTGTCAAATAAATAAATAAATATCTTAAAAAAAAAAAAAAACCCTGATACATATTTTTCCCATCTCAATGAATAAATAATGTGCAAACACATGGGAGAAAATTTTAAACACCTCTTTTTTTAAGTATTTCTCTTTAGATACTGCCTGAAAGCATTGTCTATTCAAGTGTTTTCTCATTTTCTCTAAATCCACCTCTCACTTAGGTTTTGCCATCTTGGATCCACTGAAACTGCTCTTGTAGGGATCACCAGTGATGACCTCCAATGACAAATAAATATAAGGGTCATTGAATTTGCCCTATCAGCAGTATTTAGTCACCTCTCTTTGGAACACTCCTTCACTTGCTTCCAGATATTTCATTTACTGGCTTCACTCCTCTCATCACTTTGGCTTTTCTTACTCATTTTGCTGTTCTTCCTCAGCTCTCCATCCTAGAAATAACAGGGTGAACCAGAGTTTAATCACTGGGATGCTTTACCCTTTCTATACACATTCTCTCCATTAATGATCACCCAACGTCACAGCTTCTAATCTATATTCTGAAGACTTCCAGCTTCCATCTCTCCACTAATTACCAGACTTACATATCTAATTGCTATCCCACATTTCTACTTAAACATCTAATAAGCATCTTAAATATAACATGGCCAAAAGTCTGCTTTTTTATTTCTCCCTCCAAAACCCTAGTGTGTTGGTATCTGAAGAGGAACCTTTGCAAAATAATTAGGTTTAGATGACATCATGAGGATGTCCATGAGGTCCCCATGATAGGATTAGTGCCATATAAGAAGAGGAAGAACTCACCACCTCTATGTGTATGCATTAAATGCATTAAAGAAAGGCCATGTAAGCACAGAGGAAGGTGGCCACCTACAAGCCAATAAGAGGGCTCCTGTCAGAACCTGACCAAGCTTACAGCCAGATCTCAGACTTCCAGTCTCCAGAACTGTGAGAAAATATCAGCTGCTTAAGACACCCAGGTTATGATACTTTTTTCTGGAGGCTGAAAGTCTGAGATCAGGATGTCAACATGGTCAAGTTCTGGTGAGCCCTTCTTCCTGGCTTGCAGACAGACAGTTGTCTCCTTCTCACTGTGCACTTACATAGCCTTTGCTCAGTGTATACACACAGAGAAAGAGATGACTCTCTCATCCTCTTCTTCTCAGGCCAACAATCTAATCAGATCATGACCCCATCCTACTGACTTCATTTAAAATTAATTACTTCCAAAGATCCCTTTCTCCAAATACAGCCACATTGAGAACTAGAGTTTTGAATTAGGGGAGAGTACACAATTCAGTCTATAGTAATCATATAATGTAGGTATACATAAATCTTATTTATCTGTTAGATGTGTGTCTGTTTCATTAATTGCTATATATTCCTATTGCCAAAAAAAATGTCTGGGACATAATAGAGTTCAAATATGTATACGCAACTATAAACTGATACCAAATCCCTGGAGGACAGTTTGGCAATATACATCCAAAGCACAAAATGACCATATTCTCCTTTTGGTAATTTCAGTGTTAGGAAGTGATACTAATGAAATAAACATCTGATTATATCCAGCATCGCTTATGAGAACCAAGACTGAAAACAACCTAATAGCCACATCTAGTGGACTAGCTCAATAAATTATGACAGTATATGGTAGAATAATATGCATCAATTTAAAAGATCATGCCTAAGAACAGTGTCATATAAAAAATTTTATAACATATTTTGGGTGAAAAAAATTCTTTTTTTAATATATTTTTTAAGATTTTATTTATTTATTTGAGAGAGAAATAGTGAGGAAGAATGTGAAAGGGGAGGTCAGAAGGAGAAGTCAATTCCCCACGCAGCCGGGATCCCGGTGCAGGACTTGATCCTGGGACTCCAGGATCATGACCTGAGCCGAAGGCAGTTGCTTAACCAACTGAGCCACCCAGGAGGCTGAGTGAAGAAATTCCTAAAAGCACAAAAATAACTCCTTACTTATATGTATATAAAAATGGTAGAGAAATATTCCAATCTGTAAAGGGAGGCTTCTCGAGTTTGCTATTATTAGCAAAATTTATTTTGAAGTAAGGGCTTTTTTATATTCTCCAAATTTTTCACAAAAAATACATTGCTATATTAGTTTAATCATAAAATACATTAAATAATTTAATATGGGAAAATATGCATTATGAGAAGGAAATAGAAATGGTCATTAAACTTAATTTTAGGATGCATATCTACACTAAATTTGAAAGGCAAGAGATTTGGGGGGTAAAATTTTTAAAATTACCTTTATGAATTAGAAAATTCTAAGAACATTGTTATAGAAAACAAACCTTGGATTCAAATAAGCTATTATGCTTTCTCAGTTTATTTTAAATGATGAATTCTCTTGAGTTCAGATTCTAAAATACTGTTGCATACAAAAATTATTATACAAAATACAGATAAGAACAAAAAAGCAAGTGAAGAAGGATTATACTTTGGGGATGACTGAAGTTTACACAAACATTTAAAGGTACATATGATATAGTGTGGATTTTAGACAGAAATAGTCTGCCAACATTCTAGGTCATCCTTACACAAACTCTTCCTAGAATCAGTTTATACAGATATTTCATTCTATTCCTCATATATGTGTGATCTGAATACCAAATCAGCTGAAAAATTCCATGACAAAATAAAAGAAGACCTGAGTAAATGAAATGGATGTCATGTCCTTGGAGGAAAAGACTCAATACTGTGAAGATGCCAATTCTTTCCCATTTAATAGATAAGTTCAATGATAATCCATCCAAAATCTCTTTTTGATTTGTTTGCTTTTTTGTGTTTGTGGTTATCTTCTAACTTGACATACTGATTTTAAATTTTATATCTAAGATTAAATGTGTGAAGTAGCCAAGAAAATAATGAGAAAAAAGTAATAATGGAGAGAGACTTGCATCATAAATCTTTATTAATGGAAAGTGTGTTACTGATTCAGGAATAGGCAAATAGATCAATGCAAAGCATAGAGAATATGTGTGTATGAGAATTTACTATGTAATAAAGGTGACATTTCAAATCAATACAGAAAGGTTTGATTATTCATGAAATGGAAACAGTATGTTTCCTATGTTATATTAGATACAAAATTAATTTCAGTGAGATTATATATGGAAATAAATGATAAAGTACCAAAAATCTAAAGATATAGTAGGTATTTTTCTAATTTTAGATGAAGCATATTTAAAAATTTCATAAAGTACAAATAAAAGTAAGTATATAAATAAGATGGGTAATATTTTAAAATATTTATATGAATTCAGTAAACAAACTAAACAGACTAAGAAATTTATGTGAACTATTTTAAGGCAACTTATAGCTGTTAATTAATATAGCAGTACTAATTTCAGTTGTAAATAGTTTTGGAGAGCTACTTCCAGGGATGTATAAAGTACTTTGAAACTTGTGACAACCTTTATAGTGAACACTGTTGTGTGGTATGTCCCTTAGGAAAAGGAGTGTTGCTAGGAGACGACCCTCTCTAGGACAAACTCTGTTGAAGAAAACTTCCTCCCTAGTCTCATTCTCTTCCTTTGGGCACTTGCATCTATAACTAGTTAATTCTCTGATATAAAGGACTGGCCCCTAGCCCCAATTCAGGACAAGTCTGAAGGGCCATCCCTTCAGAGTTTGATATTAATTTGCCTGAGATCAAGTTAAGAATGTGTCACAACAGAGCCTCTCCCTTTACTTTAGACCCCTCCCATCATTGTCCCAACAAAGGAATTTCCTCCATACCACTCTGTCTGAAAGTCAACATTCTGCAGAAACTGATCTGCAATACCCTATGATTCATTAATTTCAAATAGAAAACAAAAATCCAGCCACAGAAAAATATATACAGTTCACTGAGGGATTGCTTAGAATAAGAAAAAGCTTGAAAACACTTAAATATTAAGGGGTTATAGATATATATGTTTGACCCTTGAACAACACAGGTTTGAACTGTGCAAGTCCACTTACACACAGTATTTTTAATAACTACAATACAGTATTATTATATTTTCTCTTTCTTATGATTTCCTTAATAACATTTTCTCTAACTTGCTTTATTGTAAGAAAACAGTATATAATGCATATATCACACAAAATCTGTGTTAAGTGTTTACATTATCAATAAGGCTTCCAATCAACATAGGCTATTGGTAGTTAAGGTTTTGTGGAGTTAAAAGTTATACATGGATTCACTATTGAGTTGGGGGGATCAGTACCACCAACACCCTTGTTGTTCAAAGGTCAACTGTGCAAAATGTATGTATGTGCCATTGTGCCAGTATCTATTATGTACAAATTAAAATTTGCTTGAAAAAATTTGTGATAACCCAGGAAATATTTCTGTTGCAATGTTAATTGATGAAAGTAAATAATATAATGATTTATGTAGGGTATTTCTTATTATGTGAATACAGGCATGAGAACAAAGATAAATACATGGTGATTTTTTTCTTTCTATATTTATAAGTTTTCCATATTTTCAGAAATCTTATATAATAATTGAGAAAATCCTTTTTAAGTTTTATAAATCTTTAAGTAGTGACCAAGAAAAATTATTGCAATCTCCTTCAATTAAAAAAAAATTTTAAACTCATTATTAATTTGAAACTCATTAAAGCAAAATCATGTGACATTTTATATAACTAGTATCAACAGCAAAGTTAGGAATAAAACCTCACTTGTTGACTTCAAATCCAGTAATTTTTTTTTTTACTTCAGCCAGCCTTGATGTTCAATGTGTATATTAGTCATGATACATTCTTAAGAAGTTATAAGATACTCTGAAAACTATAGAACACTTATGACAGAAATTAAGGAAGATACAAAGAAATGGAAAAGTATTCCATGCTCATGGATTGGAAGAACAAACATTGTTAAAATGTCCATACCTCCCAAAGCAATCTACACACTCAATGCAGTCCCTATCAAAATTACCCCAGCATTTTTCACAGAGCAAAAACAAACAAACCTAAAATTTTATGGAACCAGAAAAGCCCCAAATGCCAAAGCAATCCCAAAAAAAGAAAAGAAAAGTTGGAGGCACCATGATTCCAGACTTCAAACTATATTAAAAAGCTGAAATCATCAAGACAGTATGGTACTGGCACAAAAACAAACATATAGAACAATAGAACAGAATAAAGAACTCAGTAGTAGACCATCAAGTATATGGTCAACTAACCTTCAACAAAGCAGGGAAGAATTTCCAAAGGCAGTGGGGGGAGGGAGGAACAGTCTCTTCGACAAATAGTGTTGGAAAAATTTGACAGCAATATACAGAAGATTGAAGCTGGACAATTTCTTTCTACATTCAAAATGGATGAAAGACCTAAATGTGAGATAAGAAACCATCAGACTTCTGAATGAGAACACAAGCAGAAACCTCTTTGATCTCAGCTATAGCAACTTCTTACTAGACATGTACATCTCTGGAGGCAAGGAAAACAAAAATACAAATAAACCATAGGGACTTTACTAAGATAATCTGCACAGCAAAGAAATAATCAATCAACAAAACTAAAAGGCAACCCATGGGATGGGAGAAGATATTTACAAATGACATGTCAGAAAAAGAGCTAATATATAAAATCTATAAAGAACTTAACAAATTCAACACCTAAAAAACAAACAAAAAAATCCAGTTAAAAAATGGACAGAAGGGGGCCCCTGGGTGGCTCAGTGGGTTAAGCCGCTGCCTTCAGCTCAGGTCATGATCTCAGGGTCCTGGAATCGAGTCCCGCATCTGGCTCTCTGCTCAGCGGAGAGCCTGCTTCCCTTCCTCTCTCTCTGCCTGCCTCTCTTGTGATTTCTCTCTGTCAAATAAATAAATAAAATCTTAAAAAAAAATGGACAGAAGACATGAGCAGACATTTCTCTAAAGAAGATATACATATGACACATAAAAAATGCTCAACATCACTCATCATCAGGGAAATACAAATGAAAACCACAATGAAATACCACCTTCCAGCAGTCAGAATAGCTAAAATGAGTAACTCCGGAAACAAGAGATGTAGACAAGGATGGAGAGAAGGGGAACCCTCTTATGCTGTTGATGGGAATGCAAACTGGTGGGTATGGAAATTCCTCAAAAAGTTAAAGATGGAGGCAGCAGCTCTTTCTGCCCACAGGTCCTGTCCCTGTGCTTTAATAAAACCACCATTTTGCACCAAAGACATCTCAAGAATTCCTTGGTCGTCGGCTCCTGACCGCACCCCCCACCTAACCTCACCTGTATTCCAAAACCCCAGCTAATAGACTCAGTGGATGGCTGCACTGGTTGCAGACTGCAATCAGTACTTTCGGTGGGATTTTTATAGAAGGAAGTTGCATGGTTTATCTCCTACCTTTGGAATAGACAGTAGCCTAAGGTCTGATAGAGGGTCCAAAACCATGTTCACAGAATACTGTACCAGTGGGGACGTAATTGGGGAGCTGAGCTGTCTGCTTAAGCATGAATCAAATACACCGTCATCTGCGGAACTATTTTACAGGCTTGCTTTATCTCTCTGGAGGATTTGTACAAAGGTTTTGATGACTTCTGGCCATCCTTGGAATATAAAATATGGCTAAAGCTTGCGCTCGGTATTGCCTATCAGTATTTTGAATCAAATCTCACTGATGAGGACTTGGACTTTCAGAAGGGTGTGGCTTTCAATCTGGCATATGTGGAGACTTTATCCAGCTATAATGAAATGACTCTTGATAACGTGACCATGAAATTCCTCATTATTGTGTATGGCAGTGTCATTGATACTAAGACAGAGGTTCAGGGAACTTCTGATTTAAGCAAGCTGCTGGTTGTGCAAGCGTTCCAGCCTGCCAAAAACACCGACTCCAAAGTCATGGTCAACACTGGTCTTCGAATGACCCAGAGAGAATATAATTGGAAGAGAAAAAACGAGGAAAGAGGTTTCCAGTTATCTTGGCATCGGTCACAAAGTTAACCGGGAATTCAACTTACCTGACAATTTTCCTGAGGCACACCTTTGTGGAACTACTCTTGCTGAATTATCTCTTCACAAGACAATGTCTGATGGTCTAGAGATGCACATGTACCTTGCAAGCCCTTAATATAGAAGATCTTTTAGAGGGAATGTTCCAGATGATAAAATAGAAACTTCTCAGTAAGTTTTCTGATGGCAGTTAATACTTAAATGTTTCTCCTGAAACGCTGTCTTAATATTTGAGTTTCTTGTGTCGTTGGAAAGTGGATCCCATTTTAGGAAAGAATACTAATGCTGCCAACACGATATGCAGAGTTAGGGTGAAGACGGAGCTAACCTCCTGGCCCAAGTGCTGAAGGATTACCCGGTTAGGAGGTTAGTTAGAAGCCGCTGGAACAGTGAACTGCTGTATTTATTTCAAAACTGATGGACTTCTGTAAAAGCTCTAATTTGAAGCAGTTGCATCATACCTGAGATGTTCAGAAATTTGTCAGCATCATAATACAATTCATGGCCTACCAAACGACACCAAAGCGCTGTAGCAATTTATAAAAGTAAAAGTTCTCAGGAGTATTGGTATTAGACTAAAGCACAGGGACCTATAATTTGATATGTTGATAGTGCCTCCCTAACATTATCCAGAGAAGTTATTCCCTTCCTCCTTGACTTAGTAAATGTTGAAAAACGGAACTATGTTCCACCATCTTAGTTACTGAAAGCAAAGTTCAGGAGAAATTAACAATTTCACATTGCCTAATACTGTTTGTTATCACTTTTCAGTTTCTTTTTAAAAGTCAAATAAAGTCAGTTTTATGGAAAAAAAAAAGTTAAAGATGGAGCTACTCTATGATCCAGCAGTTGCAGTACTAGGTATTTATCCAAAGGATACAAAAATAGTGTTTCAAAGGGTTATATGCACCTTTAGTGTTTAGAGCAGCACTATCCACAATAGCCAAAACATGGAAAGAGCCCAAATGTCCATCACGTGATGAATGGATAAAGGAAAGGTGGTATATATTACAATGGAATATTACTTGGCCATCAAGAAGAATGAAATCTTGCCATTTGCAGCAATGTGGGTAGAACTAGAGTGTATTACGCCAAGTAAAATAAATCAGGCAGAGGAAGACAAATACTATATGATTTCACTTGTATGTGGAATTAAACACACACACACCTCACATGAACATAGTAGGGAAAGAGAGAAACAGACTCTTAAATATAGACAACAAACTGATGGTAACCAGAGGGGAGGTGGTGGGGAGAATGAGTTAAATAGGTGATAGGGATTAAAGAAGGCACTTATGATGGTCATAAACACCAGGTATTTGTGTTTAAACACTATATTGTACCTCTGAAACTACTACAACACTGTATATTGTTGACCTACCTAGAATTTAAATAAAAACTTGGAAAAAAAAGTTATATATGCAGATAAACTTGAAATGGGATAGTCAACATAGACACGGCATGAGTTCCATGAGGTATGCTATTAAGATTCAAAATTTAACAAAAATATTACAGAGAACTAAAGATATCTCTTAAATGCATGGTTCTTTAACTGCAGAACATTATAGTCTTACCATGTTTAATCCACAGTGCCTTGGGCAGAACAGCATACAGCAGATTCTGAAAGATCTCCATTTGAAAGTAAATTTTAGCACTGAGAAACAGTACTTTAACTTTTTATTTTGAAATGACTTTAGACTTAAAAAAGTGTTGCAAAAATTGTAAGGAGATTTCCCATATTCTCTTCCCCCAGCTCACCCTAAATTAGTAGGTTACATAACCATAATAAAGTTATCAATAGTCAGAAATTAACATTGCAGCAATACATAACCTATAGATTTTATTCTAATTTCCACTAGTTTTTTAATGACATCATTTTTTCTGTTCACAAATCCAATCTAGAACCTATGTTTCATTATCTTGTTTTATCCTTTTACTTTCCTCTAACATGTGACTGTTCCTAAGTCTTTCCTTGTTTTTTATGACCGTGGCACTTTTAAAGAGCTTTGGTCAGTATTTTATAGAATGCTCCCCAATTTGTGTTTTTCTGAGGTTATGTGTTTTCTTGAGGTTATGGATTTGGAGAAAAATACCAAATCAATGAGGTGCCCTCATGTCTTCATGCATATCAGGTATACATGCAGATAATATGTTTTGTTACTTGGTGAAGGTAGTATCTGCCAGGTGTCTCCCTTGTAAAGTTACAATTTTATAATTTTTAAATAATATTTATTTTTGGAAAATTTTGAGATTATGTATATATCCTGTTTTCCCTTAAATATATCCTGTTTCTCCTTAATTTTCACTTATTAGTGTATCATGTCTATAGTGATTACCACTACAGTATTTTTTAAATATTTTATTTATTTATTTGAGAGAGACAGACAGAGACAGAGATAGCAAGAGAGAGCACAAGCAGGGAGGAGAGGGAGAAGCAGGCTCCTGCTAAGCAGGGAGCCCAACATGAGACTTGATTCCCAGACCCTGGGATCATGACTTGAGTCAAAGGCAGACACTTAACCTACTAAGCCACCAAGATGCCCTATTGCTGTGGTATTCTAATAATATTTTCTCCTTCCCATGTTCCTTATATATTCAGTAATTGGAAATCTTTGGTAAGGAAGAGTTGTCCCTTCACCACTAAATAATTTGTTTTTGTCATTAGTTTGGATGTATAAATATTTATTTTATTCTTTCTGTTACAATTGAACAATATCATATTTTTGCTGGTCAAATTTTTCCAGCTTTGGACATTAGGAATGTTTCAGATTGGTTCCTGTGTCTTTTCAACAGACTCCATTCTTTCTTTCGCTGAACTTTCTTATTTTTGAGGACTATAAAATGTTCCAGAAAAAATATATCTTCCTTGTGTCACCCCTAGAATCTATCACTTTTATAAGGAGCCCTGGTTCCTTTGATTGGAGAATGTTATTTAGAAATCAGACTCTGGCACTATGTTCACTGATTGGGACTGGCATGTCACTGTGTGTAGATTCACTCAGAAGACAGAGCTAGGAAATACGTGTGTGCATACTAACCCCTATATACCCACATGTTTATTCTGCGTGCATATGTTTGTGTGTATATCTGTGTATATATGTACGTGCATACATACATATATACCTATTATATAATGTGTGTGTGTGTGTGTGTATTTTTTTTTCTATACTGATACCTCTGATCCACTTCAGAACCACAGGTTTTTCGGTTTGTTTGTTTGCTTTCCTATTCCCTCTTAGCTTATTTATGACTTCTATCTCTAGCAATGTTCCTTACGTATAATATGTTTACTCATTCAGTTCAAGTATAGATGTAAAGTACTTTCAAAATTTCTAACCCATACCCTTGTGACAAGTAGCTTTATGAATGAGAGTTTGTATACAGTTATTTTTGTTTCTATCTTACAACATCCAATCAAAACACTATTTTCTAAAGTCACTTAGGCCAGATCCTTTCTTTCCCTCCCACATAATTTATTATGTTCTTTATTTGAAATAAAGTTAGATTAATTTGTCATAGTCTACATTCTTTCCTTCATTTCCTCTACATGTTGGTAATATTTTATTTGCATACAGTAAAATCCACTCATTTTTTTCTACAGTTCTATGGGCTTGACAAGCTCATAGAGTTCTGTATTTATCAACCCCAATACAAAACCATTCCATCATCCCCAAAATTACCCTGTGCTCTTCCTACACCAAATTCTGGAAATCAGTAATATATTCCTTAATTTAACCTTTTCCAGAGTGTCATACAAATAAAATCATCATAAAATATCAAGTCTTGAAGTCTTACCTCTTTCATTTATCAAAATGCATTTAAGGTTCATTCATATTGTATACAATAACAGTTCATTCTTTTTTGTTGCTAAGTAGCATTCTACTGTATGTACCATTTGTCCATTAACCAGTTTAAACACATCAAGGTTTTTCCATTTTTTTCCAGTTTTTAGTGATTATCATAAAGCTGTTACAAATATTTGTGTACAAGTTTTTGTATGGAGATAATTTTGAACTCACCTGTGCAAACAACAGGGAGAAAGAGTGCTGAATCATATGGTAAGGAATAGCCACACTATTTTCTCAAAGTGGCTGTACGTTCCCACCATCAATGTATGAAAGTTCCAGTTGCTCTACAATATCAAGAGTCTTTCATAGGGCAAATATTTTTAATCTGAATATAATGCAATTTATCATCTTTTTCTGTTATGAATTTTAGTTTAGCTGTAATGTATGAAAGCAATTTGCCAAACCCAAAGTCACACAGATATTCATTTGAATTTAATATTTTGGAAAGTATAAAACATGTTTAAAGGATGCTATTTGTTTTTCATATGGATGTCCAATTGTATCATCACCATGTGTTGAAAAAATTATCCTTGCTCAGACCAGAAATCTTCCATCTTCTGCCAACATTCATGAACTTTGACAGGCTAACTTGTTAGCCTACAATTAGGGTAGAACCTCAAACACTTCATCATTTTGACCACAAAGAGTTTTTGTCTTGAAATGGCAATGCTTTTCCTCCTGTGTGGCCTTCAGTGGATGGGATTGAGTTCATCTAATTAGGAATCGAATGGGTTTTAAATTTGCCATTGCTACGGTAAGTTTCAGTATATTCCAGGCTTCACATTCTTTTAGGGATTATTTTGTTTAGTGTAGGAGTTAATTAGCCAGATTTTTCCCCCTGATATCTGTTCTACTCTAACCTTTAGGCATTCTCTTTGTGCTATACCTCAAAAGTGGTGTTTCCTGCAAGTAACTCTTCAGTGATTCAACTCTTGTTAACCTGGTAGTAGAGGTGGAAACAGTCTATATTGTTCTGATTAAGTTTAAATATGAAGAAGGCACTGTATCTCTGAGTCTCCAGGTTATGATTTCCTCAATGTCCCTCCTCTTCCCAGAGCAGTTTGAGCCCAGCACTAACTTCCCATGTTAGAAGGTTCATTGCCTGTTCCTGCCCCTCAGCTGCAATGCATTTTCACCAGTCTAGGGGTGACAACTTGTCCTTATTCAACAAATTAAAGTTCTTTTTCCTTAGTAAATAAAGGAGAAGTCTCAGAGTTCTTTCCTACTCCTGCATTGGTTTCTGTTCTCTTCTGTGTGCTCTGCTTCTGCTCTCTTTTCCCATATTGCAATTTCTCTAGTCTCTCCTCCTCTTTTTTGAGTATTAGGTGGAGTGCGTGCATACCTGGCATACCAGGCATCCAGCGATTTGCCAAGCATCCCACCGTTGTTGTTTTTTTTTAAAACAGGGGTCCAAGAACTGTCTGTCCAATTAAGCGTGTGGTTTGTTCTTATCTCAACCTTGCAAGTGACTGTCCTTATATGTTCTGCCCTGAAACCTCCACACTCTGAAAGGTTCAAGAAAAGTTGAGAATATCCTGTTCATATGGCTTTTTTGTTGTCATAGAGCTTGAGAATTATTATCTTTCTAGCTCTCTGGATCTCTGAGTAGAAACTGGCAGTTCCCTTTTAAAATTCAGTTTCAAAAAGCAACTATCTAGAAGTTCATAACCCTTTTTACTTTTAGAGACTCCAAATAATAATTTGGAATTAAAAGTTATAATAATTTTCCTTAGTGATTCAATGATTAACTGGAGCTCTGTGGATTCACTGAAACACATAAAGACATGAGCCCTAAATACTACTTGGAATATTAAAGTCTTGAGCAACTTACTGATTTTTTTTTTCTGTGCCTCTGTGACTGAATCTGTAAAGTAGTAATAGCAAACTTTCCATCTAGCGCCAGCAATATGGTAAGGATTTAAGAACTAAAAGTGTTTTGATAGCTTCAAAGGTAATAAAAAAAAGTTCATATGCAAAAAAATTGTTTTTATTTCTGATTACTAACTGAATTGTCCTGGCAGCTTGATCTAGTATCAATAATGTCATGACTGTCTAAACAAGAACCACGAAATTGAGGACAAAGAAAAGAGTCCACTAACAAACTAAATTAAGTAACAGCGTTTTAAAAGATACATTACTAAAATTATTTCTGACCCTTAAAGTACATTTACACTTCAAAAATAGTGATTCAAGAATTATGAGGGAGGGGTTCTGAATATGGAATATAAATTGTAAATAAAATAAAATGGCAGAAATGTTTGAGACATTACCTATGCCTTCAAATTCTCTATGCACAATGTCTATGAGAAACCACCAAAATTTCCTTTCCTTTAACACCTTGCATACTAACTTGACAGACTCCATTCCTATCAGGGCAGAAATCATTCCTTAATGACAGTTATAAGACGAAGTGGGACATTCAAAGTTATAAAGAAGCTGACTAAACAACAAATTTGAAAATTGTTTGGCAGCAAAGGATAAGAGGGTTTAAAGAGTCATTAGAAGAGAGACTTAGGATAAGTAGGAGGATAATGATAATTACAATTTAATCCTGGATAATAATGCAAAGGTTAGAAGTCATATACAGTAACTTGCAGTATATTATTTTAATGTTTCATTACTGTGATGGAGAGGATCTGACATACAGATTGATTTGATGCAGGTCACCCCATCAACTCTTCTGTCTGTGCGGATAAATCTCTCATTGGGCAGTTATGGTTGTAGATTGTCTGACTCTGAACTATTATATCAAAAAAAAACTGTCCTGTACCAGATGTGTTTCATTTTGCTTATTACTGTGACCTAGAAATACTTTGATCTTACAAAACTTTAACTTTGATAATGGAAACTTACATGAAACAAGGAACTGTTTTATAGAATAAATTCCAAAGCTCTAGATAGTCAAATCTATAACATGGATTTAATAAAAAGTGTTATTTTTATAAGAAGCATGAAAACTGATTTGTTCCCTACCACTGAAATAATGGAATATGTTATGAATTCAGACTAATGACCTTAAATTATTTTGTGACTTTGAAGAATTTCTTTCTAAAAAGAAGTATTTGATATAACAAATATTTTTATCACTGTTTTTTACCAGTAAAATAAATTCTCTATCCTGATATTCAGGATGTATGAAAATTCTGGGTCCAGGGTTTTTCCCAGGTTCAAATTCAGCTAATTTTCTTAAGTAAAAGCCTACTGCAGAAAAATCTAAGTACTATTTAGAGTTCTGCTTGGCTTTTTTTTTATATTACACTTTATTTTTATAAAATAACATTTGAATAAGTTAATAATCAAGAACAATAATATGCTTTAAATGAAATATAGCAGTCTCTACTTCATTTTCTACCTTTGAAATTGACTACCACCCACATTCTTCTGATGTCTACCAACATATTTTTTACTACTCTGTTTTGATTTCTGCACCCAATGAATTCATAGCACCCAATTAATTCATGTTTTGATGGTTGAGAATTTAATTCTTTTATATCTCTAACTAATCCTTCTCCTATTCTTTACCTTCTTAATAGTGTTAAATCAGTTTTTTTGGTTAAACTATTGGTTAATGTTTAAGTATTTAGTTACACTAAGGTATTGCTTACTTCTGTTCCAAATATAGCAAAATTATCACCTTTGCTTTTCTAATTTTTATGTACTCAATCTGCCAATCTAAATTGAATCACTTGTTGTCTTCATTTTTATTATTTTGCCTTTGCACTTCTTTTTTTTTTTAATTTTACTTACTTATTTGAGAGAGAGAGAAAGAGAGCATGACAGGAAGGTCAGAGGGAGCATCAGACTCCCTGCTGAGCAGAGACCCAATATGGGACCCAATCCCGGGACTCCAGGATCATGATCTGAGCCAAAGGCAGTTGCTTAGCCAACTAAGCCACCCCAATGCCCCTTGCCTTTGCTCTTCTTGCCGCAATCCCTTTCCACTTAAATTGAATGTTATCAGTGAAGAAGTCAATTCAGAATAACCTCTCCTTTCTCTGAAGGCTACAAAGCATAAATTATTCTTTCAGTACATCCCTCATATAGTGCTTTAAAAGTATTATCAATCATAATTTCTTGAATGTTTTTAATAGACAAACTCAAAGCCAGTTTCATGCACTTGCTATGACAATTTCCCTAGTCCTATGTATAGCTTATGAATTTATTAATTTAAAGTTTTATCTTTGACTGTATCTGGTTTCTCATGATCAACACTTCTAATGTTACAAGTACCTCTGGATGCTTTGAAGATTTTTACAATATAAGAAATCATTAACAAAATATCACAATAACCTCAAAAAGCTACAAATATATATAAATCATTTGAGATATTGTTAAACAATAAAAACACAGGTCATTGAAAAAAGGAACAAACATGTAGATGTGTTGAAGAAAGTAAACTAGTTTTTGAATGTTTAATAAAGAACATTTGTAATTTAATTCAAGTTGTTTAACTTTGAGCTGCTATAACAAAGGATCATAGATTGGGAGGCTTAAAAACAATAGAAATTTATTTCTCACAGTTGCCTCCCAAAGATCCCACCTCCTAATACCGTTGCACTAGGGTAAGTTTTCAACGTAGGATTCTGGGGAATACAGCTATTCACTTCACTTCATTACACAAGTCTTTCCATTTAGAGTTGTTAAAGAAATGAAATGGTGACATCCTTTAAATCACACCCCAGGGACTGCTATGACAACCGGGCTCACGAGAGCTAAGGAAGCAGACCAGATCCCCCCCGTTCTCCTACTCCACCAGCATCCAGAGTGAGTAGTACTGCACACCTGCCTGTGCACCACTGCAGGACACACGGAAGGCAGCCATCATGGCCCACGGGCTTTTTTCTTTACTTTACAAAAACAAAACAAAAATACACTCCTTATGTTTTTCCCTTTTTTGTTCGCATCCCTATCTCTCACCTCCTCACCCCCATTTCCAGCTTTTTCTTTACCCTCTGCCAAACTCACCACAGCTGTCCCAATGGCCCTGACTCCAGGATCCTGTCCTGTCCGCACCGTTATACCCAGACCACAAAGTGAGAGATTCTCTCTACTGTTTGCCATAGTACCTTGCCTTTGAGCTGCTGGAGAGATTTCAGTTGTTAATCAACACAGCCCCAATTAGGGGCGAAGCATGGAGCTGTGGGGCCTGCTTCAATTTCTGGCCGGGTCTCCAGTAGGCAGCCTACCTCTGAGTGGCTGCCCTGCAGAGAATGCCTTCTCCAGGGACAACACACCCAACGAACAGCACCAGGGTGCTGCCTTACAGGCTCTGTTGTTAGGTTTGGAGTGACCTGGCATGGGGGAATTCATTCCCCTTCCCCCCAAAAGGGGCAGAAAAGCAACAATTATCAGGAACAGGTGAGAGTCTTTGGAAGCTGTATGACTGGGGCAGGTTGGGGGTTTGGGGTGGGTTGGTGGTTAGGGTTCACACCAGCAGACAGAAAACTAGGGCCCAGGGGATGGGCACTGCCTCTGAGCCCTATCTTACCCCTCCCCCAAGCTGTTTTCCTGACCCTGTGGATGAAGCAGGAGAAATTTGGGGGACTAGCCTCCTGGTCCTCCAGCCCAGTGCCTTACCAGAGCTTCCTTCCAGTGAGCCTTAGGTTGTGTTGGCCTTGAAGGCTGACCTCTGCCCCTTCCATGGATGAGGAGGGATGCCCTCTTCTCTTTGTGTGAAGCAGAAGAGTGCCAGCCTGAGTGATACAGAGTTCACACCCACATAGTTTTGGGTCCTATGGACCTGCGTCGAGGAGGAGTTGGGAGTGGGTGTCTCTGGTACTTCCGAGGATGGAGGGCCTCTGAGAAGTGACTCCAGGTCACCTCACCCCTAGCTCTCTCTCCTGGCCCTGCGTTCTGCAGTCTTACGGTGAACATGTATCAGTGCTGTGGGTACATGTTTGCGTATCTTGAACATTGTGTTTCCATTAGAGTCCCTGTGCATGCATGTTGAGTATGAGTGTGCTAGGGCAAGCAAGGTCATCTCTGCAGTATGCTGTGATCTTGGAGCCCATCTCTGGCCAAAGCATTTCATCCTGTGGAGGAGAGGTGCTGGCGTAATAGGGGAGCCACATCCAGGTTCCACTTTCTGCCCTGTTCTTTCCCCTACCATCTCATTCCTCCTCTATGCTCCCCAATGTCTGAGAGTCTTTAGAATTTATTTTTGTGGTTTTGATTTCTGCACCTCAACTTCTATATTAGGTAGTTCACAGAAAATCATCCTAAGGTGAGGTGAGGTTTGGTTTGGGCAAGTGTGGGGTCCTTTTGAGGGGAGGGGATGTGTATATCCCTCATCTGAAGATTCTCCCTCCTCTCTACTGTCTTCTCTTCATTCCTGGTACTTGTAGGGTAAAAGCAATAAAGACATTTCTTTCAAGACCAAGAAAAATTTTAATTATTATATTTTCCCCCTTTGTGGCTTTCATTTTTGCTTGTTTAATACATTTCTCCCCCCCAAAATATGTACTTTAATTCCTGAATACCAGCTTTATCTGTCCATTGTGTTTTCATTTAAATAAGAACACATTAAGTTTGCAGAAGATCAAAATTATTTTTTTAATGAAGAGATGTAAACAAATAAGATTCATTCTTTTTTTTACATGAGACATATAGACAATATGAAAAGTGCAATCATTGCATTTTAGATGAATAGTGGTTTTTGTTCATATATTGCCGTGTTTTAATTAGATGATAAAATTTGTTCAATGTTACGAAGGCTATTTTAATCATACCACAGAGTTGGCTTTGATCCTGAGGTACGTGTTCTAAATTCAAAAATCTATTGGATCTGAAATAATCCTAACTTTGTGTATGTCTATGGATATCTAATTTACATTGTTTAATAGTAAAAAGATGTAAGTGAAGGTAAAAAAAATTAAAGTAATTTATGTATATGTTGATTTAACCCTATATATATGTTATATAAATAGATGGAACTCTTAGAATACACCAGACACTATCCCATTCAATCCTCTCAACAAGCCTGTAAATATGGCTATATCATTTAATATTCAAATCAGAACACTTCTGAGAGTGAAAAGGTACACTGTGAATAACTTGAGATAATAGGAAAAACATGGACGAATAGTCACCCTACTTATAAAGTGTAAGTTTTTCTGACTAACTCATTCCAGGTTGACTTTTTTTTGGCAATTATTATCCCATTTACAAATGAGGAAATCAAAATTTAGAGAAACAAAAGAACTTACCTAAATCATATTAAGGATATTAGTTGGGATTCAAACTTGGGGCATGTTATGAAGGAGACTGCTATCAAAACAAGAAAAGAAAATATGCCTGTTTCAGAGCAGAAATTATAGCATATTATCATTGGTTAAATGTACATGTTAATGTTTAATTTTGAAAGATATATGTCTGGAATGATATATAAATAAACTGCTAACATTTACTTAAAGACAATGAGTGGTTAGAAATTGAGAGGCTTTCACTTTATTATGTATATATTTTTGTATTAAAAGTGAGCATACAGGGGGCGCCTGGGTGGCTCAGTGGGTTAAAGCCTCTGCCTTTGGCTCAAGTCATGATCTCAGGGTCCTGGGATCATGCCTCACGTTGGGCTCTCTGCTCAACGGCGAGCCTGCTTCCTTCTCTCTCTCTCTCTCTCTGCCTGCCTCTCTGACTACTTTCGATCTATCAAATAAATAAATAAAAATCTTAAAAAAAAAAAGTGAGCACACAACGCATCCACCAATTGTTTCCCCAAGCAGCCAATGAGCATGCATTATTTAACTTACAGAAACATATCATCAGTGTTTAAAGTTTAACTTTAAAATGAAACAGACAAAAGTTAACTCACCTAAAAGTTTTACAGATATAAAAATAAATTTGAACATATAAATGACATCCTACCTTGAAAGTTTTAAAAAGGATTACACTGATTTCAGGATTATCAAAACCTGAGCCTCTATTTTCAGTTTTAAATAAAAAGCTTTAAAAGGTTTTAATCGCATAATTAAATTATTAAAAGTATATTCATATATTGGTGAGAATAAAAAATAGGTTGTATTAAATACTTTAAAAATTCAATTAATTAAATAATAGACTTTGCTTTTCAAATCTAATTGAGATTTTATCCATTTTTTCTAGCTTTAGCAAGTTTTTGCTTTAGATAAATGAAATGATTAGTTAAATAAATTATTAAGCTTATGTGTTTGTATAGAAACAAGGGAAGGTTCACAATGATAAGATGATCCATATTACTGTAAGGATGAAGTAAATGAAAGTGCTTTTTAAGTCTAGTTTGGTTTTTGTGAATTCCATTCCTTAGAGGCTCATCTAAATTATAACAGATTGCTTGTTGAAAGTATATTGAAAAGTTTAAAATATTGGAGAAGATTATGTGCTTCAAGAAAATCTACACAAAATTGTGTATCTCAAGTGTTGTCCTTTCCATGAAATGCAAATCCAAGATAACCGAATCATTTATATCATTGTAGCTTATTTTCCTATGCAGGGATAAAAAAGAATCCTGAAAGGAGAATCATTGGTAACTCAAGTAGAATTAACAACTACTTGTGGGCATTCTTTGTATAGAATTAAGATCAGTGAAGCTTTTCCTACCACCCAGGAGCTATGCAGCAAGTACTTTGGTAACTGGAAGCCATCAAATTGGAATTGAAGAACTGATAGAAATTGTGTATGTCTTTGCACTTGAGACATATGGGTTAGGATGTGAGAACTGGTTTTTGAAGACCTTGCATCTCACACTGAACATTCTATTCCAATCAACATTGATGGAACCAGAGAAATTACTCTCCTCTAAGAGGGATTAACCAAATTTTACAACTGAATTAAGCCAAGAAAAACTGTAATTTTAAATAACTAATTAAAAAAGATCTTTTTCTTACTGAATGAAAAGGCATAGATGTGTTAATCCAAGGCAGGCAAATAATCAATTCTAATCCTGTTATAATTTATTTAATATATCTTATTTTAGTTTTTTAAAAATAAAACTTCTGGGGCATCTGGGTGGCTCAGTCAGTTAAGCCACCGACTTGATTTCTACTCAGGTTATGATCTCAAGGTTGTGAGATTGAGCCTGGAGTTGGGCTTTTTGCTCAGCATGGAGTCTGTCTGAGAATCTCTCCCTCTGTGCCCCTCCCCCCACTTGCTCTCTCTGGCTCTCAAATAAATAAAAAATAAAACTTTATAGTATTTGTATGTAAATCACATCCTATTTTGATGGGTGCTTTGGGCAATTTATTTAGGGTCTATGGATTTCTCTTCTCATTAACATTTCTTTATCCCACAAACATCATACAGGTTAGGAGGAAGAAGACTAAGAATAAAACGAGAAAGAGAAGGGAGAAGAAAGGAGGAAAAGGAGGAGTGAGAAAGGAAGAGGGAAGGGCAGGGGATATGGAAAAGGAAGAGAAGAGAATAATGATATGAACTCTAATCCTTTTAGCACTTCATTTGTAAAGTTTTCCTATTCTTATAGAAACTATTTACAATGTAGTCCAGGGTAGTACCGAAAGAAGTGAACTAGAAGATTCTGAGACCTCTTTTCCAGTCTTATTTCAGGTAATGAAAAAAATCACTTAGTAATTTTAGGTTTTAATATAGGAAATATATATAGATAAATATAGATAATATATACAACACATAGTTCTTATGCAAAAATATATATTAAATATATATTGAAGAAAGAAATTTTAAAAGGAACAGTCAAATTTCTGCCATATCTGTACATTTTTTTAAAAAGATTATTTATTTATTTATTTGACAGAGAGAGATCACAAGTAGGCAGTGAGGCAGGCAGAGAGAGAGAGGGAAGCAGGCTCCCCGCTGAGCAGGGAGCCCGATGTGGGGCTCGATCCCAAGACCCTGAGATCATGACCTGAGCCGAAGGCAGAGGCTTTAAGCCACTGAGCCACCCAGGCGCCCCCATATCTGCACATTTTTAAAGAATCATTTACTCATGATTTCTTGAAGGAAAAGAAATCTTTGCTTTAACTAAAAAAAGGTATAATTTTTTTTTTTTTTTTTAAGATTTTATTTATTTGAGAGCGCACGCACAAGTGAGGAGGAGGATTGAGGGAGATGCAGGCTTCCAGCTGAGCAGGGAGCCCAACTCCAGGCTCGATCCCAGGCATGACCTGAGTCAAAGGCAGACACGTAATCCACTGAGAAACCCAGGTGCCCCAAGGAAAGGTACAATTTAACTAATAGGCTTTGTATTATAATGGTTAACACACACTAGTTTCCGTGGGTTTTAGTTGCTGTGGTTGAGATCCTAGTTCTAGCACTTACAAGCTTTGCACCCTTGGGCAAGTTACCTTAAGATTTATGAACTTCAGTTGTATTCATCTGTAAAACCCTTACAGGGTTTTTGGAAGCATGAAAGATCTAAAGCATGTAAATAACATATTATAAGGAAGTGAAGATAAACGATGCAATTAACAATCTGTACTAGTATTTATTATAAAACACATGAACAGAATAGTCTAAAGGAATGAATGCATGCTAATAGATTTTACTCATGATAAAAAAAAGTCTGAATTCCAATTATAATTAACCCTTGAGCAACACAGGTATTGAGGACAGATCCCTGCACGCACTAAAAAATCCACCTATAACTTTTAACACCCCCGAAATTGTAACAACTAAGTAGCTTACTGTTGACTGGAAGCCTTACTGAAAGCACAATTAACACATATTCTGTATGTTACATGTATTATATGCTGTATTCTAAAGTAAGCTAGGGAAAACAGAAGGTTATTAAGAAAACTCTAAGGAAGAGAAAATACATTTACAGTACTTTACTGCGTGCGTGTGTGTGTGTGTGTGTGTGTGTGTGTATTTCATGTCTAAGTGGACCCCTGCAGTTCAAACCCATGTTCATAGGTCAACCGTACTTTGAAAACTGATAGAAACTGATAGAAAAAACTGGTAGAAAGCTGGGTCTCTGGGTGGCCCAATTGGTTAAGCGTCTTTCTTTGGCTCAGGTCATGACCCTGGGATTGAGCCCCACCTCGAGCATCTCAGAGCATTGAGAGGAACTCCCTGCGCAGATCCCTCTTCCTCTGCACCTCATAGTCTGCCATCACTACTTTGGAAAAAAACAGAAAATATAATAAAATATATAATATGTATTCTATTTACTCTATATAATAATAACATAAATATAATGAAAGAAATTATTTTCTAATCATTTGACCTCAACTTTCTATTTTAAGCTTTAAAAGTATTCTCTTTGAATCAGATGATTGTCCCTTGCCCTTTCACTATATAATCTACCACTCAGCATGATTTCAACTATATACTGAACTTTAATCACTGTTGATTATGAATGATGGTGCTGATGAGAGAATGACTAATTCACATTGCTCACATGGTAAGATGCTACGGAAAGAAAAACAGGAGGCATTTTGGTAAGAATAAAAAGAGAAAAGTCAGAGGGCTGTTTTGTCCATGATTTACTGGACCTGATTATGTGGAAGTTGATCGTCGCTCTACTGTCTGGCATTTAATCTTTTTTAAGAGCGTGTGTCCTGCCTTGGAAATGGCTGAACTGATACACAGGAAACAGTGGGGAGGACGCTGGTGTCAGAGGACTCACTTTCCTTCATTCCGTAGCTGCAGAATTATCATCTGCGCTTCCAGAAATGAGAGCAAGGAAGAGAGAAGGGAAGATACATGACTCCTTGGTGTCTCCCTGCTGTGGCCAGATGATTGTACACTTCAGGAAAAAAGGGAATGAATAATCTGATTTCAAAAAAAATCCCTCACCCAAACTTGATCCTAAGCTAAATATTCTTTAAAATGACAGTTTTAGGTTAACTTTCATTTCTTTTGATTGTGCTAGCCTCTGTTCCAGTTTCTAGTTGAAACTTTAAAGGTCATACTCCAAAAAAATCATATTATTGTGATATTCTCAGTCAAAATTAAAGAGAAAATTGCAAATAGTTTCACAAGAACCCCAGAAAAAGGAAGACTTTTCACTTCTTTTAAACACAGCATGTGTGGGAAAGCTTCAAAAGTTTTAAAATGAAAATTAATTTAAAAATCACTTAAAATTCTTAACCTATATATCACATTATCTGAGGAGTCTTCTACCTCTACTCAGAACCCTATAATTGTTAGCAAATCAAAAGTAGAATGCAATTTAAGATAGTTTAGAAAAAAGATATCTCATACATCTGGAACAACAACAACAAAACAAAACAATGATACCAAAGATATTTTCATGTTTTGCCCATTTATGGGGGCTCTTATCTTTACAGGTTGTGGTAGCACGTTGAGATGGTGAGTAGGAGAGTAGGTTAAGAAATGATGCTGGTAAAGTAATAACAAATTCTCCAGTTGTCATTCTTTTGCTGCCAATAATTGCATGATTTTTAAAATAAGTATAAAGATCTGCGCTTAGGGACTGCAATCACCTAGTTAAAGTAAAATTTATTTTATTCAAATAGCTAGGAAGCATTATGATTAAATTATACATAACTCTGGATTTTGTAAGGTCACCAACCTTATCTTGTTCAATTTGACCCAAACTTTATATGTACACTCATATTTTTACACATATATGGAATTATACACAGTCGTAGTCTTTCCTAGGCCTATTAGATTATCTCATATTAAAATGGAAAATAAGTCCTTGGGGCGCCTGGGTGGCTCAGTGGGTTAAGCTGCTGCCTTCAGCTCAGGTCATGATCTCAGGGTCCTGGGATCGAGTCCCACATCGGGCTCTCTGCTCAGCGGAGAGCCTGCTTCCCTTCCTCTCTCTCTGCCTGCCTCTCTTGTGATTTCTCTCTGTCAAATAAATAAATAAATAAAATCTTTAAAAAAAAAAAAATAAGTCCTTTATATCTACCCGCCCTATGCCTCACTGATTCATCTTTAATTTTCCTTTATTTTTAGCTACTGTGGACTACTAAGATGTTCCTTATAGTTAACATCAACTAACTTTCTTCTGCAGCTAGCTTGCACATCATTCTTGGGCCCGTAAACCTGTGCTAAGACCAGATGACCTCTCAGGGTCTCTCTGCTCTATTTGTGACCACTTTATGAAGACATAGCCTTGTCTCTCTGTCCAACTTACCTGACAGGGGCTGTCAGTCAACTGCTTGCAGCATGACTAGTGTTCGCTGACTTTCTGTTACTGATTTGATGAGATTTAGGTGATAGCCCAAATGAAACGGTGCTCTATAGCTTTTTACCTGACTTCTTGATCAATCTTTTCCTCTGACTCATATTTTTAGCGGTAGCTAGGCTCTTGGAAAGCAATAAATGAACTCTATATAGTCCCTCAAATATTTATTCAAAAACATTCATTGTATGTGATGTGATGAGCACTGGGTGTTATATGCAACTGATGAATTATTGAACTATGCATCTGAAACTAATGATGTACTGTATGATGGATAAATGAATTTAAATCAAAAAAATTCATTGAGGGGCGCCTGGGTGGCTCAGTGGATTAAGCCGCTGCCTTCGGCTCGGGTCATGATCTCAGGGTCCTGGGATCAAGCCCCGCGTCGGACTCTCTGCTCCGCAGGGAGCCTGCTTCCTCCTCTCTCTCTCCCTGCCTCTCTGATCTACTTGTGATCTCTCTCTCTGTCAAATAAATAAATAAAATCTTTTAAAAAAAAAATTCATTGAGAACCTGGTATTATTTTTTTCAGTAGAAGGGAAAGGAAACAATCTTAAGACTTCATAGAAATAATGTCTCTGAATGTAACTTAACCAGTCCAAGGTTTTTACCTTTGATATCCTCTCCAGAATATAGAAGGAGGGAAAAAAATTTAGGTTCTTTGAAAAGAGACACACAGACACACATGCACACACACAATGCAGAAAAACTATCATAAAATGGAAGTAAAAATGCAAATAGGGTGAATATAAAACATTAAGAGGAAACACAAAATGCAATAGAAGAATTATAATCCCCATTGACCAAAATTTAGACACTATCATTCAGTTTCCTCACCAAAAGTTTGTTACTTTGTTAACTCCTGTCATTCCTGAAAATAAAGGTTATTCAAAGACTTCTTGTTCATAATACAAGCACTTTTAAAAATAAATATTCAGGTGCTATGTTGAGCTGTGAGGTGCCACTTCCATAGTTGGTACAACTTTGGTTCTATTTCAGGAAGTCTTAGAAGCATGCACAGAGGCCTCTTTTTGCACTGTAAGCCCTGCTTCTGCAATCATTTCCTACCACAGAGCCCTTGAGGAGGGGTTGCAATGTCCATTCAAACACTAAACCCTAATATGAGCCCTCTGTGAATCATAATTCTTCCCCTCCCTGCAACAAGCCTCCAGGTGAGTTCACCAGTCAACTCTTTTTATCCTCCACTAGCTCTGGGCTGATGGGCCCTTGAGACATCTTGTATACCTGTATCCTCTACTTGCCAAGTGCAGTAATAGTTCTCCAAGTGGAGAACCAAAGATCTACTCCCTAACTTTGCAATCCAATCTCTTCTACTCTAGTGGGTCAAGGCACAAGATTCCTCTGTTTTTTTCTTTTCTTTTCAAGCCATCCTCTGTTCCTGATCTTACTGTCTTTTGGGGCTTGGAACTCAAAAGAAGTCTTTCTCAATGTAATATCCTTCTACCATGCCTTGACTCCTCTTTCCAGTGTCTGAAAGTCTTTTCTTCCTCTTGTATTAAGAACTCCTCCCATCTTCTATACTTCTCTTTTTCTAATGACATTTGCCCTTCCAATATCTAATTCAATAATGAAAAAAAGGGCTAAATGAAATGGACTTAAATTAGCAAGAAATAAAAAGTTGTGCATGAGGAGCAAAGGTTTAGTAATAGGATATCAAATATATTATCTCATTTTTATATGGAAGACAAATCTTAAAGTACAAAGACCACATTGGCAAGATCCTTCCTCTCAAGCTCAGATAGTGTTTTTTTTATAGGAAGGCTTTACATCCCTGCCTGATAGAAATTCTCCCTATGTCATGCACTTTTCTTTCCTTAGAAATATTTACCTCTAAATGCTATTGTTATCCTAGGTGATAACAGCTAATAGGTTTCTTGGAAATAAAGCATATTACAAAAAGTAGGGAAGGGGTGATTGAAGTGGGATAGAAAAAAAATATTTTTATTCTCATCATATAAGGGAGGCATATGAGCTCTACTCTAGAACAGGAAAAAAGAAAAGAAAAAAATATCAATTATGGACAAATGTTTGGAGAAATAGAGATGTAGATTAAGTATTATAGAGGTATTGATAAAGAAGTTAGACCTTTAGAACAGAAGAAAAGACAAGACAAAGGCAAGATTAAGTAAGCTTTCTTAAATTGAAAGCAACTCAAGCTTAAATCTAGAAAGGAAGTACAATAATATATAAAACATTAATAAAGAGAGAAATACATCTTGAAAATGGTGTTGAATGAAATGAAGTTTTAATAAGCAAACTAGTGGAAAAATAACAGATTGCCTACCCAAAGACAAAGCTCAACATAAGCTATTTTTTTTCTACAATACAACAGGCTATCACTATTAACAAAAATAACTAATTTGGACTGATAGTCTTACATGTGCCATACTCTGGAGTGAGAGCCTATGTGGAGGATCTCACATGATCTTAATTAGAATCCTATGTAGTATTTACTATTGAAACCAAGTTTCACACAGGAGGGAAAAAAGGCTCAGGAGACTCCATGCCTTGCCCTGGATCTCACAGTGTATATGTGGCAGAGCTAGGATTGAAGCCCAGATCAAGGTCATTTATTAAGTGAGAACTACAGTATGTTTAAATAAAAGATGAATAAAACAAATAGGCACTAAGCCTTGTATGCCAGAAAGAATACATAGATTTTCCAGTGTAATGTTAAAGAAAAATGAAATCTATATTGAAGCCACAGAAAATATTTCACCAAATCATAAAGGGCAAAAATGTTTACAAATTTGGGGGCTTTTTTCCTACAATGCCAAAGACACAATATAAAAAGTAGTAATAAAAACTTACTAGCAGCCATTTGGAAAATGTTCTTCAAAAATTAACTTAAATTGTGTCAAGTGTTCCAATCAATATTGCCATGAGCTGGAGATGGAGTACAAATTCTTTTCTCATGAGGCTTCTCAGTCCTCAAAAGCAAATATGCTTTTGGAGACCTTGGAGCAACAGGCTGCTATACAAATTGACTCCTGTAGGGGCGCCTGAGTGACAGTGGGTTAAGGCCTCTGTCTCAGGCTCGGTTCATGGTCCCTGGGTCCTGTGATGGAGCCCCGCATCAGGCTCTCTGCTCCTCGGAGAGCCTGCTTCCTCCTCTCTCTGCCTTCCTCTCTGCCTACTTGTGATCTCTGTCTGTCAAATAAATAATAAATAAAATCTTTAAAACAACAACAACAAATTGACTCCTGTATAGATTTCTCTTATACCCAAGCTGAGGCTCTTGCTATATTTTCTTACCCCAAATTTCAAAAATTTCTTACCAGGTTATCTCCTCATTCCCATACTGCCCTTCTTATGGAAAAATAGATAGCTAAAATATTTGGGCATTCTGGTAAATTTCCTAGATCTGCTTCTTGGCAATGATTCTCACACATTCACCAGTGCCACTCTATTTTTATGATCCATTTGCACCCATCCCCAAACCTTTGGGCAGACTTATTTATAATCTTCCAAAAAATGGGAAAGTTTTATTAATCCAATAGTTGTTCCTGGAGGAAAAGGGAGAGGAAGAGAGAAGGAAGTGATGCTACTCCTATATATAATCACTAGTATTTTATTTTTCCATGGCCATTAAGAAATGAATATATGTACTATAATTTATTTTTATCATAAACATCTTTCTATTAAAGTACAGAAACTATTATGCTAAAAATAGATTCAATATATTTAGCCTTAGAAAAAAGCTTGTTGGTTTTTTTTTTCTCATCTTGCTAAACACTATTGAAATCTTTGTTAAAAACCAGTGTTCTTGGATCAGAGTTTGGAAAATACTAATTTCTTTTATGGGTTTAATGAGAAAAGAAATAGTTATCAACTCAAAACTGAGATGCACCACAAAATTCATGGGTAAGATTAGAAACTTATATATGGCAGTTACAAAATAACAACACAGAAGAGGCATATGGAAAAAGTTCTCTAGTAACTGGTCCCAGTTACATCTAGATATAGCTTATTATTGATAGATAAATGCTTCACATGATGTAATAGAAAGTGGCCACCCTAAATTGTGTTCCATTTAAAATAAGTTATATTATTAGAAATTTAAACTTCATGAAGCTGAAGGACACATGGGTGGCTCAGTCAGTTAAACCTCTGCCTTCCACTCAGGTCATGATCTCAGCACCCTGGGATGGAGCCCCAGGAGCTCCACACTCATCACGGAATCTTCTTCTCCCTCTCCTTCTGCCCCCTCCCCCTGCTCGTGCTTTCTCTCTTATTCTCTCTCTCTCTCTCACTCTTTTAAATAAATAAAATCTTTTTTAAAAATTAAAAAAAATAAACTTCATGAAGCTGGTATTACAGAGAGGTACTGAGCTACATAGGTTGTGAATTAGAAAGGTTATAGAAGAAGAACAAAGGTGCTTATCCAGCTTTCTCCTAATCAGACTCAGTTGGGTCTTATGAGGACACATGGTACAGTAGAAATTATTTCCCATTTCAGTTTAAAGATGAATAAAAATATTCATATCTTTTGTTCTGATTCTAAGCAAATTGATTCTGTTTTTAAGATACATTATAAAAACAAAAAGTATTATGTATGTTTTTATATATTATGTACACTGTTTTCCTGAGTTAACATTACCAAATTGTCCTGAGGAATTTGGTTAGCCTCATTCATTCACCCTGATCATCCCTGAGCAAACTGATAAAATAAAATTTCCAAATATGCAAGACCAGGATCTGAGTCAATCCTCCCACAGATACCTCAGGAGAACAAATGAAAACATTTTAACACACTAAATCACATTCTATTTCAAGAGTGTTTTACCCAATTTTGTGAAAGATAGCACCTTATTACTTCATATCATAAATCATGTCAGCCCACTTACAGAGTCAAAAACCTCTTGCTCTTAGTCTTAAAATAGGTGTAACAGAATGAAAGTATTAAAATTTCTCTCAATCATTTTCCTAAAATGTATATATTTTAACACTGTAACTTTAATATTATAAAACCATCTTATCCAAGATATAGGAATTAATACATATGTATATATAACCAAATTAGTTTTTCCTGTTAGACTCATGGAAAGGTAAGGATATAAATGGTTTTTGCTGTTTATCATGAACCAATTTGAATGCAAGATGTGAAAGCCTTTTTTGTCTGTGTGTCAAATAACAGGCAACCCCACTGTAGTATCAACTAGAACATGATTCTAAGTATCAACTGACAGTTAACTTGTGATATTTATTACCATCACTGTTAAATCATTCTGGAACATAAACGTTAATTGCATTTAAGAAAAACTAGTCAAATTACATAAATGTAGAAACTGTACAAATCTCAATGAAGTGCTATTAACCACTCTGACTTCAATAAAAATAAGGAAAGATTAAGGCTTTCATGCTTTTTAAGAAGTGACATCTTATGAAGAAAATCTGCTCTATAAGTATTTTTTTTCAAAATTCAAATTATTCAGTCTCCAAAGTGGTATAATTTTCCATAATCACTTTATTTTTACATAAAAAAGTAGACCTCTGTGTAGATAAAGCTGACATAAATACTCAAACAGCTTTCATTTAAATTGGAATTTCATTCATATGCAATCCTCAATTTTTGTATAAATGAAAACTGTTTCTTCCATGAAATTCATTTTTTAACTGAAGTTACACCTTTATTTGACTGGCACTAGATATGTTGACAAAGCTGAGCCAACATTTTTCCAATTGGGAAATGGAAAACGTTAATTTTTAGATAATCAGAAAAACAGATTAGACCTTTCTCTAGACAATTGAGTCAATAGCCACAATTTATGATGCAAACCTAAGTGTCTTTAGTTTTGCCTTGTTAATTCCACATTTACAGAATACACTTTGATGACTTCCTCCCACGAGACTATTTAAGGACATGGAACAGCAAACAAAGGAGTTTGTGTCCTTATCCCCAAATCGATTAAAACCCAAAGCTTGATTAAATGGGAACATTATGTATTCTTCAGGCTTTAAAAATCCTTAACTGAATTCCAATCCTCATTCCACCCCATTCTCATCACAGCCCAGGAAACCCAGTGTGTGTGTTTAGTTTAGTAACTAGGAAAAGTCACAGCTCTTGCTGTGATGTTGAGAAGTTATTCTGCATGAAAAGACAGAAAAAAAAACACAACAAAAATATGGTGTGTTTTACAAATTATGTGGTATAGTTTTTTTGTTTTTTTTTTTTGAAAGATTTTTATTTATTTATTTGACACAGAGAGAGATCACAAGTAGGCAGAGAGACAGGCAGAGAGAGAGGAGGAAGCAGGCTCCCTGCGGAGCAGAGAGCCCAATGCGGGGCTCGATCCCAGGACCCTGAGATCATGACCTGAGCCAAAGGCAGCGGCTTAATCCACTGAGCCACCCAGGCGCCCCTATGTGGTATAGTTTTATATTTTTTTCTAATCGCCTGTCTTCCCTGACACCATAATGAATCTCAAATAACTGATCAATTCAAACTAATCATTAACCTACACGATCTAATTCTTAAGAACCTTGTTAAATTTACAATGTGTAATAAATAACATATAAAAAAGAGAATATTGCAATGACAGCTGACTTTGAATCCCATTCCCTTCTTGTTTCTGTATAAGATTATTTCTTACATAGGCTTTTTAAAAAAATCTATATATAATATTTATATGTATTTAATAGATATATCTGAATTACAGTTTTATTTTTCCGATTTTTCAAATGGAGGACTTTTTTTTAGGAATGTATCATGTTTCAGGTGGAAATCTCTATCTCCTGTTTCTTTAAAATTATTCTCAGAGATTTCATTTTCCTTTCTAGTTTTGCCTCAGTCATTTTATACCCTGCCTCCTTCTTATTTTTATTTTTTAATTTTTTTTAAGATTTTATTTTTAAGTAATCTCTACACCCAACATGAGACTCAAATTCACAATCCTGAGATCAAGAATCATATGCTCTACCAACTGATCCAGCCAGGTGCCCCTACCCTGCCCCCTTTTTAAATTATAGTAAACCATCTTTAAAATTATGGGTTCATCATTCTTAAAACGAAAAAGTTTTACCATAATTGAGTTGGGCCATGGTAAAAAATATATGTAACATGCATAATTATACTTTTTAAATTATCTTTCTCAGTGAAGGTTTTAAATTTTGAGCAAATTACATTTCATTTAAATCCATTTTAATGAAACAAAAGTATTTTTTTGCTCTGGATATAAATAAATGGAAATGTGAGTAATCTTGCAACTTTTGATATTTTTTAAAAATCAGATACTTTCAGATCATCAGTTTTTCTTTTCACTTCCTGGCCAGATGCAAATAATTATTTGGTTCTGAACTTTAATCAATTCTAATAAGGCTTCTTTACCTTAATATATAATTCTGTCTTTATTTCTTCTCATATCAAATTGACAGTTTGACCCAAATAGTCAAAATGCACAATTAAAAACAAAACAAAAACAAAAACAGAAAAAAAAAAAAAAAAACCACACACTAGTTTTACCTATGCTAATTGTTCATTTATCAGACTGAGTTTATTCATTTTGTTATGGATGGATATATGTAGATGTTGACTATGGATTTCTCTTTGCATTCAATGTTCAATCTCACTAGGGTGCCAGGGGATTCAAGGAGGCTTCTCTGAGTGACAAAATTATTTAGCTAAGAGAGGCTGTTCTAACTAGGATCCAACCGGCCTCCCGTTATTACTCGTTTGCCTTTTTCCTTCTTCCATTGCTCTCTGAGCAACTGCATGCCTTTTGGCTTTGGAGGCAGTCATCCATTCCATGCCTAGTGGGTCAGCCTGTTTAGGCTGGCAAAATAAAGTTGCCCATTTACTGAACTTTAGTCCCAAAACATCCAAGAAAATTCCATATGCCAATAGTTATATTGACACATCAGGAAATTGACTCAGGTGAAATCCTAGATTATTAAGATGAAAGTTGAATTTACAGCAAAACCTTTTATGTATTTATAAATTTTTATAAATGTAATTCAAGCACTAAAATTCTTATCTTTAAAAAAAGAAATAAATAAATAAAATCCTTATCTTTGCTCAATAGAATGCATGTCTGTCACTTTTAAGAGTCTAATGCTCTACCGACTGAGCTAGCCGGGCGCCTTGTATGTCACTTTTTTTTGTTTTTTTTTTTTAAATTCCAAACTGAGGAGGCAAATGATTTTAGATTTTATTCATTTATTTGACAGATCACAAGAAGGCAGAGAGAGAGGAGGAAGCAGGCTATCCAAGGAGCAGAGAGCCCAATGTGGGGCTCGATCCCAGGACCCTGAGATCATGACCTGAGCCGAAGGCAGAAGATTTAACCCACTGAGCTACCCAGGTGCCCCTTGTATATCACTTTTAAAAAATGTGGGAAGTTGTCTGAAGAACCAGATTTACTATTTCCCTGGGCAGGTTACCTCCTGCAGTTTTCCATCTCACTACTGACCAGGAAGTAACACAGGAAGAACACCACTGGTAGTTTTATGCTTTAACAGTTTGCCATTGTATATGTCTTTTTTCCTTTCCTTACTACTGAATATATGTTTAAGAATCATACATCTGGGGGTACCTGGGTGGCTCAGTTGGCTGAGGTTCTGACTCTTGATTTCAGCTCAGGTCATGATCTCAGGGTCCTGGGATCACTCAGTGGAGAGTCTGCCAGAGTCTCTCTTTCCCTCTGCTCCTCCCCACCCCACTCTCTCTATCTCTCTCTCTCTCTAAAATAAATAAATAAATCTATTTTTTTAAAAAAGAATCATATGTCTTATACTAAAAATTGCCTGAAAGACTGAATCTATTCTCCTGATGCCTAACACATTTGGAACATCTGTCTCCTTCACAACATTGAATTACAATATAAAGGGTCTTCTATTTACTTAGATTTAGGGGCAATATGCTCATCAACTTCTTACTGATACCAGGGATTTGCTCATTATTTGCTGCCAAATGAGAGAAAGAAGGTCTTGCCTCATTCCTGTAGCTCATCATGCTTCTCTAAGTGTATGTACACGCACACAGGCACAAGTGCTCATCAGTCATCTGCTGCAATATTTTTCTAGTCTCCAAAGATGATATCCATTTTCTATCCAAGCAAACAAACCTCTCCTCCAGACTCAACTCAATTTCTTCCTGTTACAAATCTTTAAGTAACACCTCCTAGACCAATCTGAACTCTTATTGCTAAAGATCTGATTCTTTCTTTTGCTGATTAATCATATACATCCACATTTTATTTCACATTTCATCATATTCAATTTTCATGTATCAATCATAAGGCTATTTAGTATTTTTTGTGTTTGTCTTGAATTCACACATATCTTATACATTGCCTGAGGAACTCTCAAATCTTTGAAACCCCAGGCAACCAGAGTTCAAAAGATAATTATCACTGGTTCATGCAACTTGTTCCTCAATTTGCTAATATATTTAATTTTAAATTTTTGTTGCCACTATATGTAGAGGTCCTAGTCCTGATGAAATTTCATGAGCAGTGTATGATATGTAAACCATTTACACTTTTATTAACACTGTTGAGTTTCAGAAGATTTTCTCCTCCAATACAATGGTTTAAAAGTATGAATTACATCAGTATGTCAGAATATAACTGACAGTCTAAGAATATCAAAATAGAATTGTGATTGAAACTGTATAGGACAGTTATGTCAAAATGAAGTCCAAAAGTAAGAGTTTAAAAGAAGTATTTTAATGAAATCTTTCCTTGGGGGAAATCAGTGACCTATCTTTTCCAAGATGCTCCTTTGGATGACAATCAATACTTCTGTTTGTGTATATACAGGTGAAAAACTGAAATACAATCAGCAGTTTTTCTCTATGATAAATGTGAGAAGCCAGCTGTCAAGTAACTGCTGTTTGTGGCCTTACATATCAATATATTACTTGCCAAAATGTGTTGTGTAGACGAGACATCATATATTTAAAACCTGCACTCTATCTCAGCCTGAATTTTTACATTTACATCTAGATCATTTAAAAATTGCCTTCTAACTCATATTTTATTACTTTTTGTCAATTCAGCAATTGACACCAATGAGCAATTTGCATTCTCCTTGGTCGATTTCTTAAGTAATTACAAGTGATAAAATACATAGTGTTTTGGGGCGCCTGGGTGGCTCAGTGGATTAAGCCGCTGCCTTCGGCTCAGGTCATGATCTCAGGGTCCTGGGATCGAGCCCCGCATAGGGCTCTCTGCTCCGCAGGTGAGCCTGCTTCCTCCTCTCTCTCTGCCTGCCTCTCTGCCTACTTGTGATCTCCCTCTCTGTCAAATAAATAAATAAAATCTTTAAAAAAAAAAAAAAAAAAAAAAAAAAATACATAGTGTTTTATTTTATGGCTTATTTGATTTTCTCTTAAAGTTCACATGTAAATTGTCCCATAAATCTAATGTTCAATGTCATATTATTTGACATTAAATCTACTTATAATAAATGTAGTCACCCAAACAAATAAAGCAAAGTACACGTTATAAAGTAAAAAATAAGCTGTAGAATTCAACTATGAATTTGAGATTCTCTTTTTGTTCATATGAAGTCTTTTGCACAAATAATATATGATAAGAAGTGAACTTTGATTTGCAACTTAATACCTTCCAAGATATACTTAATTATATGTTATATAAATAACAGAATTACATTTAACACATATAAACATGTATGTATTGTTGTATATACATACATTATACATACATATGAACTTATTACTAAAATTATTTCCATATTTTGAAAATTGATAAAAGCTAAATATTATACAACGAATGTTCTCTTTTGTCATGCAGATGTGCACAAATAAATTATATGCCTCCCTAAGGGTATGTCACAAAGGCGAATTAGCATAATAAAATAAATACAAAGACTGACTTATGAAAATTTTTTTAAAAGATTTTATTTATTTATTTGACAGACAGAGATCACAAGGAGGCAGAGAGAGGGGAGGAAGCAGGCTCCCCGCTGAGCAGGGAGCCCAGTGTGGAGCTCATCCCAGGACCCTGGGAGCATGACCCGAGCCAAAGGCAGAAGCTTTAACCCACTGAGCTACCCAGGTGCCCCTGAGTTATGAAATTTTTTAAAAGGTTGATGATTTATAACATAAATCTGACACCAAATTATTCTCAGAAGTATAACAAAATATAAATTATAAAAATTAATATTATATATTATATAATTATATAAATTATAAAATTATAAAAATAAAGCACACATACATAAAGGACATTGAATCAATAGCACATATTAGATATGGATATCCAAAAACTCAGAATATTGAGTAAAAAAATAAAAAGTTCTAGAAAACTCCACACCTCCCTGAATCTCTAACATTATTCTTGTCGTGAGTGAATCAGTTATGATTGAAACCAAAATGTGTACTTTAACCAGCTATTTTACAAATACCCGATATTTTTTGCAGTAGGGCCAGCCAAATTTGGATGCAAACCTGATATCACTGTTTTAAAATTTTGAAAACATAGGCTAAAAACAAAAAAAAATAGTAATAAGCATAGTTCATTTGGACTTACTTTCTGGTAAATCCACGGGAAAGATTAAAAAAAAATACACGTGCCTACTCAATCTTATAGCTCTTGCTTATTTATCTTGTACCAGCATTTTCTTTGTACATATATTCAGAACCTACATTTTGCATATTTGTGAAATAAAACAAGTGTGCTTAGAATGGCTTTTTTTTAAAAGATGCTTTTTATCCCTCTGGATATGTTGCTTTTCCAAAGCCCAGAGCCTAGTTGTAATTATTGGACTAAAATGTGTTTATTCCTTTATTCATTGGCCACTTATTCAATTATTTGAAATGAAAACACTCATACAGGTATCGAGTGCCTTTACGTGACAGGAAATGTGTGCTAGGTGTTAGTAATCATTAGAACAGTACATGGACAGATGCGGTAGATCCCAAAGCTTACATTCTAGTATAACTATCATACTGAGAACTTTTAATTTGGAACTCTTGAAGATAATAAATGGCTTATCAAACTAAAAAAATTAAGTGAAAATTGTGGGATAAGAGATGATGAAATTGATATTATAAGCAGAATCCAAATTTTGCTATTTAGGTGACTGCCTAGTCCACATATTAGTATCAGCTATACTAAATTCTGCTCAGTAAAGAGTCCTTTTTAGTGTATTTGTGAATGGAAATCTTTCAACTGAACTTGTCTTGAGTTATAGTATATCCAAGTGCTATTAAATTAGCAGCTGCCTCTATCTCGGCGATAATAAATAAAGAATCTGCTTTAATCTTGTTCTAGAGGTGATCTATACAGAGCACAGTAGGTTAACCCATCCACATCTTATCAAGTTAGACTCTTAAAAATCACACCAGATAAAAAAGAGAAAGGCAAGGAAGAACCTAATGCCCTGTTGATGCATACTCTCAGTATTGAGTTAACATTTTTTTAATTTAAGAAATATCTTTAAATGTATAGTAACCATTCTTTATTTGCATCTAAGTTTTATGTCAAATGCTAAACAGCATTAAGGCAGTGTCATTCTGAAGAATAAAATAAGAACTAAAGAATAATAAAGAGAAGATGAAGAAATAGAAGAAATAAAAGATGAAATAAAAGACAGAATTCGCCTTATAAAGTTCATTTGTGAATCACATTTTGGTTCCAATACTTATTTAATAAAGAATAGTATGCAATATCAAATGAATAAATTCTTTTAATTTGTTAGAAACTAATGAAAATAAAGTAAGCCATAAAAAAAATTCCAGAGTAGAAGCTTGAATGGTAACAAATTTAGTTCTTCTCTTTATATACTTACAAGGCCACTAAGAGTCAAAAAAAATTTTTTTTTTAATTTGAATTATCCTTATCATGTAATAGTTACAAATAAAACAAGCACAGTGATGTATTCTCTGTGCATGCTAATTTTAAGGCATAGTACTGGAAAAAATATTTTCTTCTTAATACCATATTGTGTTTCTATTTGATTCAGTTCAACAAAGATGTTTTAAGCATCCCACAGAGAACTAAGCTAGATATAATAACCAAGATATTCAATTGCCAGCTGGCCTATTTCCTCACAACTTTCATCTGAGATTTTTTACATTTATATAGAGAGTGGTTCAACTTCAACCTTCTATGTTTCAGTTGTAACAGTCACTACCATGTGATACATGGTATATATTATATATGTATGTAATACATATTATCTATATTATTTTGTGTAATTCTCCCAAAACATATTACATAATGCAAAAAATTCTTGCAAAGGCAATCTAGTATGAAATAAAAGAATAGAGAGTAGGATAAAAAAGATATTGTAAGAATAAAGGTTAAGTAGAGAGACATTTTTAAACTTAGAAGGTGCCAATAAGTATTTTTGTGCAACCAGATTATTGTCAGTGGATAACAATATTAGGCTAAGGGAAACTGCTTGTGGGAAGTAAGGAACCCCTCAGGTGGGACAAGTGGGTCATTAATGTGATGTTTTAAGAAGATAGTAAATCATCTTCTCAAATATTGTGGTTTTGAAAATCTAAAAATAACCTTTGTTTATACCCACTCATATGTAAGTGTATTTCTTTTGGAAATGAAAATTTCTCTTATCTAGAAGTGCAGGTGGCATATTATATTTGCTCTTCTATTCAGTTCTTTCGCATACGTGAAAGTCAACATATACACAAATGGTAGATAAATGTGTTGACATGACCTTCTGTATTTCCTTCAAACATTTCATAGGAAATTCTGAATGTGTACTTTAATTGCCTTGTTATTGCAACAACTTGAAGCCAGTGAGATATTTCACGTCTCATTGGAAGTTTTTTAAATGCCTAGCCCAAATGACCCAAGTTGAACCCAGAACATTGTTATACTAAAAGGGGAAAAAAAAGAAAACCATGTTAAAGTATTCTTTTCCTTTGGTTCTTAAAATTACAAATTAAGAATACAGGTGCACAGCTGATCAAAAATAAATTTGACAAACAAAAGCCCATTTGATAAATTTATGAATTATGAGTAAAAACCATAAAACAAATAACAAGTAAATGGCAGAGTAAAGTATTTTAAAAAGTCTTCAAAAAGGTAATGTCATAATAAAATTGGTTTATGGAAAAAAAAAGTAAAGTCATTATGACTCTCATATAAATATAAAATTTGTAATTTTATAATTTTCAAAAAGGTAAAGTCATCATGACTGTCATATAAATATAAAATAAGCATGTGTCAAAAGTTTTATTTAACCTACTAATTAATGACAGAACCTGCAAGTGGTAAAAACCAAAAAGGTTTGAAAGTCTGGATATTTATAGGCAATGATAGAAAAACAAACACGGTTCAAATCAAATAGTGACATAAAGCTTTACAATCTTTGGAGTTATTGTTTCTATAGGATAGAAATTATTTGCATTTCTGTATTTTAAAAAAAACTTATAAGCTATCTTCTGTCGCAACAAAATTATAGAAGAGATCAGACAATTGAAAGTCAGACTAAGGGCTGAATTGAAAACATACTCAGTAATCTTGTTTCTTTGCTTTCAAATCTTGGGTAACTTTTTGACACTATTGAAGTATAAATGTAATGGAAAATTCTTTTGAGGTTGATGGGGATGGAGCCCACACAGGAGCTTTATATAAAAACTGATCAGTCGATTCGGAGACATATTTTGGGTTAAGAACTGCTTTAGAGCTGTGTTACCAGGGTGGCTCAGTCTGTTAAACGTCGGTCTCAGCTCAGGTCATAACCTTAGGGTCCTGGGATCCAGCCTCACGTCAGGCTCCTCACTTAGTGGAGAGCCTGTTTCTCCCTCATTTTCTGCCTGCCTCTCTGCCTACTTGTGCTCTCTCTGTCAAGTAAATAAATAAAATCTTAAAAAAAAAAAAACTGCATTAGAACTAAGAAACGTTAGTCAACAATAATGAATAGTCAACTGAAAAAATGTTAAAATGTTAGTGTTGTGGGTTTTTTTTTTTTTCTTCCTACAGGAGTGTTTAAAATTTCAATATAAAAACAGTAGCAGTTGAGATGACCAAAATAAGATTTTTTAGGTTTATGATTTTCCCATAATTCTTAGAATTAGCAAGAAAAATTGCCACTATTAGTCTTCATGATTCTTTTATTCTCCGTCCCTTGATAAAATACACATTTGATGGGTCCTTTAGCATTTTGTGTGGTATTTTTATATAGTACAATACAAATTTCAGGGTTGAACTGAGTTGTATTCCTTTCTTTAGTAACTAAGGTTTTCTCAACGTGGAATTATAAAACCTTATTAGATGAGAGATTAAAATGATCATTTTGGTTACTTTCATTTTTTTCAACATCCTTGGCCCATACTCCTTTGGCATTACATTAAGGTTTTCGTTAGAGACCATGCCTCACTCATCTGAGTCAATGTGTTTTGGATGGAGCTATCCTTAACCACTCCCTGGGTCCCAAGTGGTTTGGGATCGAGACATGTCAATCCAAGTCACTATAATTGGTTCAGGAATAACCACTTGACAGGAATCAGGCCACTGGAAATCACTAGAACAATTACGAAGAGGCAACCACTTTTTACTAGTGTTTGCTCACTATCACAATAGAATAACACAGTTGTTCTGATTGTCTTTGCCATTGTAGTCTGCGAAGAGAGAAACCAATACACAAGAAAGCAAACCTCACAGAAAAGAGTGTCACCTTGCTGATAAGAGCATTTCACCCTTGGATTTAGCTCTTCTTGAAACTGACTACTCTTAGACTTGCAGTTGTACAAGCCAATAAGTTCTCTTGGCTCTTTATTTTTCCTCCATGAAGAAGGCACGTTCATTGTTTTCTATCACTTAAATGAATGGTCATGTGCTCCACAACACTGCCGTGGAAACAGATGAAAATAGAAGACTCAGAACCTATGCAAGATTCCAGACCTAGACATTTTAGACTTGATGGTGAGAGATGAGAAAGGATGTGGGTCAGTGCCAGAAGTCTACGCCATAGTCACTCAAATCACATTAAGCTGAGAATTTCAGAAGCCAACTCAAGCTAGCTTAATAATTTTTTAATGGGGAATCTATCGGAAGAAGGCTGGAATATTTGGGAGAAATTAGTTGTAGCACCACCTAAAAAAGGAACCAAACAGTACTCTTTTCCTACTTTCCCTCTTGCATTTCTGCACATTTTCCCATGCTGGGCAGAGGTTGGTTTTTTATTGCCTCATTGTACACAAGCAGTCAGAATATAACCCTTGAAATATTCCTTAGGTCACCTCTCCTCAGTTCCTGGGTAAGTGGATATTGTCCTTGTCTCTGGATCCCAATTCCCAATTCATGGGTGATAGAGCCCTATTGACCCATCTGGGTATGGTTTGGCTGCCAGAATCTCACTCCAGTTAATGAGACAAATGGGGAAAGTGAGGAGGGGCGGAGGGAATGGCAGTTGACAGAGAAACGATGTCATTGAGCATCTGGCAGATATCCAGAAGTTCCTAGTATACGTTTGAAAGTCTCAAACTAGCTTCAGCACTTTTCATTTTCTAAATTTCTATTCCTTTATTTTATTGCCAGTTTTGGCATTGTGTGCTATCTCAAGGCTATTACAACGAAACTCTACATAGAATAATTACCAAGTAGAAATACAAATTTTAATAAATATTACATACTATTTATCACACTCTTCTTGCTCTCTTTTTAACCTCTGGTTCTGAAAGTTGAGTTAATAATTGTTAATAATTTCCTTCATTTCCTAAAATACAACTGTCATTTGGCAATGCAAATTTCTCTCATTTATGTATTCATTTCATTCCTCCTTTCTTTTTTCCCATCCTTCTACTCCTCCCATTCCCTACAAAGATAACCAATGTCTTTATCATAAATCCTTTAAGTTGTCTGTACTACTGTACAGGTGCACAGGTGCAACCCATATAGAATTGTTTTATATGCATATATTTCGATTTGAATACATTATTGTGATGTAAACTTTTGTCTATTTCTTTCTCTCTTTTTTCTACTCATCACTATGTTTTTTTTAAATAAAGATTTTATCCATTTGTTGAGAGAAAGAGTGTGAGCTGGGGAGGAGCAGAGAGAGAAGGACAAGCAGACTCCATTTCATGGGAAGCCCCATGTGGGGCTCAACCCCAAAACCCTCAGATCATGACCTGAGCTGAAATGAAGACTCCCAAGCAAAACCAACTGAGCCACCCCAATGCCCCTCATTACTATGTTTGTATTATTTACTCATTTTGCTGTATCTTATCAGTCATTTACTTCTCTTCCTTATGTAGTATGCCTCTGGAAATGAACAACTAGATTATATATAATTGCCTGCTACCACAAGCAAATCTGTGATGAAGTCCTCATGAGTGTCCTCTTATGATATTATCTGAGGAAATCTCTGCAATATTTTCTAAGGAGTGAAATTTTTTAGTCATAGGGACTTCAAACCCTTAGCTGTCAGATAGCTCCCCAATGCCTATGTTAGTGTAAAGTTTCATCCATCACAAGCACAAGCAGGGGGAGCAGCAGGCAGGGGGAGCAGCAGGCAGAGGGAGAAGCAGGCTCCCTTCTGAGCAAGGAGCCCAATGAGGGACATGATCTCAGTACACTGGTATCATGACTTAAACTGAAGGCAAATGCTTAACTGACTGAGCCAGCTACCTGGGCATCCCAATATCTTCTTATTTTTGTGGAAAAACAAGTCTGTAGTTACCTCTATTTTATCTAAATAAAATATTCCATATATTCAAAGTTTTATTTACTTCCTAGCTGTAGTTAATTCACTGATTAGTAACTTTAATATCGATCTTAATAGAGAATATCAAGCCATATGTTATCAAAATTAAATGTAATTAATGAGAGAACATTCTCCTATGTGAAATCTTACTTTTTATTTTGCTTAACTTAGCAGAAAGATTTTCATAAGGATCATGATGATTTTCATAAGGATCATGATAGGATTTTCTGCCAAACATATGGTTCCCCGTTAACAACTGGATTTGCCTACATAATACAGACAAATGGCTAAGGGAAAAAGGAATGGAAAGAGTTGAATGAGAAAGGGGAGTTTGTTCTAGTAGTTGACCATATTATCATGTGTGCATATGGCTATCAACTGTTTGTCCCTCTAACCATTTTCCATCAAATTCAATCCAAAGATGACAATTCATTGAGTACTATCAGCTACCAGGTGGAGAACTTTGCATACATTATCATATGGAATTTAAGAGTCACAACAACCCTCTGGTTTACACATCACCATTTTACAACAGAGGTATTGAGAGAAGGAACGTAAGTCAAAGATCACACAGTAAGTGCTGGAATAGGAGCAGATTTCTCTGATTCCAAATCTATTCCATTAGCTTCAATGGCTTTCTTCAATAACTCTCTGTTTGCTAGACCTTCCCAGATTTTTTTCCAAAAAAAGATCCTTCTATTAAAAAACTATTTTTTTATACCTTAACCAGCTCATATGGTATATGGCAGAGTTCAATGATTTTCTCTGAGTATCTTCTGAATGGTGTGCTTTTAGTTTTCATGTGATAGTAAATCTGTAACATGGATGACATATTTTTGATCCGAGTTAAAAATCTGCATATATCTCTCAAAATTACTTTCATATTTTTTCCATTTATTTGGATAATTGGTTTATTTTTTTTTCAGTTGCAAGTGGGAGTTGTTCTACTGGTTAATTTTCAGGTTAAAGTGGTTAATGAAGCTCTAACATAGAAGTGAACAAATTTATCAATTAAAAAAAAAACGGGAAATTTTCTGGGAAACTGTTTAATCTCTCAGGTAATTATTATGTTGTAGGACAAAAAGTGTTGTATTCACATTAGCCTAACAGGAATAGGCCACCTTTCATATCGTGTTCCTAATATTTAACCTATATTTTGCTTTCTTTAGCTTCCAGTCATTGCTCTTTGTCCTCATGTCTTCTGAGACTATGAATAATTCCCTTCTTTCATTATATTGTTACCCAGGAGGTATTATTTATAGATTGTGAACATGGCTCACTTCAGTTTTCTCTTTCTGAGATTACACAAGTTTTTTCAGTTCTGTTTCGTATATATTTTCCTCCCTTTTTTGGATCCTTTCTGTTCCATTTAGGCTTTCTCAAATTATCCTAAATACCTCCTAAACTTTGCAGAGCAGAAATATACAGTAGATTAAAGAAGCAGTTTCAGATTGATTCAACTGGGCAGACAATTACCTTTCTTTTTCCAGTGTTACATCTTTAGCTGAGATATGTAGATTGAATTTAACTGTTTCTGGCATTAGCCACCATTGGGTAAATGACTTTATTCTGCAAATGCAGTTGGTCTCTTTGGTGCATTTCAATACTTTGAGGTGCAAGTTTCTACTACAATCTGATTCTACCAAACTTTTACCTTTCTAACAAGCTCCAAAGCTTTAAGTTACAATTCATATTTTTTTATTACCCTAATTATTTTCCAAGCACAGCACTACTTATTAGGACAAGTAAATCCAATGTTTAGTTAATTTTTACTTAGTAGAATTTCCTAATGAACTATCTTTTTACCTTGTTCAACTACGCCAGTTACTTTCAGATTTTAGAAATATGTTCATTCACAGAAAGATCCAATTTACTTGAAAACACTGAGGAAGATACAACATATTTCAGACTATAGGATTAAGAAATCTACATTAAGAACTGAAATCAAGGGACACCTGGGTGGCTCAGTGGGTTAAAGCCTCTGCCTTCAGCTTGGGTCATGATCCCAGAGATCAAGCCCCACATCGGGCTCTCTGCTCAGCAGGGAGCCTGCTTCCCTCTCTCTCTCTGCCTGCCTCTCTGCCTACTTGTGATTTCTGTCTGTCAAATAAATAAATAAAATCTTAAAAAAAAAAAAAAAGAAAGAAAGAAAGAACTGAAATCAGCCCAAAAAACCCATTTGTGAGTAGTTGAAGAAGGTTCAAGGGGCAGGAAATAGGTTTATTGAATTGTTTTAAGGGGCAGAAAAACACCCACTCTCTGGTAATGCATGAACATTCTGTAGCAATCAAATGCATTATTGATTAGCAGGTCTGAAAAACACCCTAGTATTTTAGAAAGGTGAAATTAGGACAAGAGGACAATTTGACAGTAGATGTACAAAGTTCTCAGCTTTTAATCACATAGATAAGGGAATTTGAAGTTACTTTTCCACCAATTTTTAAACTTTATTCACTATTCTGTTTCCTACCCCAAATAATAGCCACTAATTCTATTTTCCTTCAAGAAGATGAGCAACAGGATTTGAATCTTTGACCTAGAAATGTGGGACTGTGTGCTAATTTCCCACTTAGTAAAGGTTTGTTTATAATGATGAATGCGACCCCTAAGAAATTGGAACACTGGAATTCTCCATCTGACCACAACCTCTGACTCTTCCTCCATTCAATTTCTTCCTCCCAGTGAACCTACTGTTACAACTCACTGAAACCTATGTCTGGTCACTCCTTTTTGTTCTATAACTATATCAGCCCCTCCTGGCAGTTCTTCCTTCCATAATCACCCTGGACTCCATGATCCATCATTTCAAGTACATTCTTGGTAGTACCTTCTCATCCATCACCCTCTTGACCATCTGCCTCACTTGTCTCTCTAGTCTCTAACCCTAACATCTATTTTCTCTGCTTTTGCTCCCAGGTTGCCAAACAGTGTTAGGGAAAATCATGTAACAGAGCTAGCTGGTTGTCTCCATTACAAATTTAATTTTCAACCTCAATTGGCCCCTCAGTTCTGTTTGGCAATCCTTTTACTTAATACTAATCAACAACTTCTCTCATTTCCCTTAGTGACTATTCCAAATCTTGCCCATATTTCTCAAGCCCTATGCCCCCATCCTGCCCAGTTATTCTTGGCAGACTTCCAGCTCCCTACTTTACCAGGAAATTAGAAGCCAACCTGTATGAACTCTCCCAACTTCCACATTTTCACCTCTACAATTATATCTACATCTCACCTGCTTATGCTCTGTTCCTTCACGTGTCAAAAGAAAAAAATACCCCGACACATTTGTGAAGCTAACTCTTCTACATGCCTTTTGTTTCTAGCTCCTTTTGTCTACACCAGTAGTTTGGTTTGTTAATTAAATTTTGTTGTTTGTATCTATGATTTCTTCCTCTAAATAGGCTCTTTTCCATCATGTATAAATATGTCCAACTTTCAAATATTTCTAAAATTCAAATAAAACCTACAACTTATCATCTTCTTATTTCCAGTTTTTAATTCAGCAAAAGTATTGATCATCTTATGTGTATAGGTAATGTTATAGCCTCTAAAGATTTACTAGTGACTAAGACCAGGTTCCAGAACTCATATAGCTTATAGATTCCTCAAGAGGAGCCTCTACTTACTTCCCTTTCTCTTCTTAAAGACAGTAGTTGATGACCTACCCTAGCATTCTACTGGAGGACACTACTTTTATTTATAGGTCTGAGACAAGTGCTTTGCATTTTCAAGCTTATGGGCTCTGCTGGTTCAGTGACCTTGAAACCTGAGGGAAGGACGCTCTATTAGTTTCCTAGGGCTACCATAACAAAGTACCAAAAATTGGGTGACTTAAAACAAGAGAAATTTATTCTCTTATTGTTCTGGAAACTAGAAATCTGAAATCAAGTTATAAGCAGGGTAATGCTTTAACTAACAGTTGAAGTGAGAATTCTTCCTTGCTTCTTAGTTTCTGGTGCTTATCAACAATCTTTGGCACTCCTTGGTTTGTCAATGTCCCTATAGTCTCACGCATATCTTCTTCATTTTTGTCGTCACATCATTTTCTGTGTATGCAAAACTCTCTGTGTCCAAATTTCCCCTTTTTATAAGGATACCAATCATATTGGTTTAGGGTTCACCCCAATTACTTCATTCTAACTTGATTATCTCCATAAAGAGGCCATTTCCAAGTAAGGTCACATTCTGATGTACAGATTTAATATTCTACCATATTTTTCTTGAAAGACATTTTGAAAGACACAGTTCAACCCATAGATGCTCTACTCAAAAATGAGCTCTTGCTGCCTCTGGGTGAATGGGAAATTTAGATGTTTGGTCTGATGACTAAAATAATGGTTTTACTGGTTACTAAGTCAAAGGGGTGTGTTGTCTGAGGTGTGTCCTAAAACTGTTTAAAACTAAATTAAACTAGGGCGCCTGGGTGGCTCAGTGGGTTAAGCCTCTGCCTTCGGCTCAGGTCATGATCTCAGGGTCCTGGGATCAAGTCCCGCATTGGGCTCCCTGCTCAGCAGGGAGCCTGCTTCCCTCTCTCTCTCTCTCTCTCTGCCTGCCTCTCTGCCTACTTGTGATTTCTCTCTGTCAAATAAATAAATAAAATCTTAAAAAAAAAAAAACTAAATTAAACTAAAACGAATTAAAGTTACTGGGAGAGTACAGACAGCACCAGGGAGAGCTCATCTGCCTAAAGATGGAGATTTTTAGTCACAACATAAGTTAAAGAATATTTAGGATACTAAATGAGCACTAAAGTAACTTGAGATTGCTTCTTTCTATAAGAGAGTAAATAGATTAGAGGTCAATTGGATTAGCTTAAAATCTAATTTCTAAGATCCCCTTGCAGCTAGAGTTCTTATATTACCTCTGCTCTATTGATCTGATGCACCCACAAAAGGCCAGGAGAAAGAAATAAGCCTCTTTAAGTGGTGGTCATCTGAGTGAAGTCAGATCCACCAAGCGTATAGCAAAGGCCATCAGTTCACTGGATGTCGGGGTCCATCCTTGGTAGTTCCAGGTGTCCCTGAAGCATGGACAGTGTCAGTGAGAGGAATGAGAGAGCCACACAGCGAGTTCTGGTCAGTAGTCAGGCATCTCCGCTTTATTCTGATGTTAGAGCTTCTTATATAGGCAGCTTACTTGGGATAGGGGGTTACATTCGTGCAAAGGACATCAAAGGACTCAAGCACTCATCAGATAATTTCTCTTTGTTCAGCACATGTTACTCTAGTTAAGCTATAACGGGTACAGACTGGCGCCAGGGATGGGGGACAGGGTCTTGCTTCTTGAGTAATCATGTCTCTCAGAAAGCCATATAGGTTTAACGGAAAACGAGAAGCTATATGGAGGAACTAAGTACGTAGGAGAGAAGTAGGAACAAGAAGGCATTACCTTTGCAGGAGGCAGGGTGTATTTCAATGACTCCGCTTGTGAAAGCACTGAAAAAACATCAACCTAGGGAGGAATCCGTGTATCGCGGTGCACATCTAACGTTCTCCATTGTCCTAGGTACAGAATAATTTACCTCCTTGAAGTTGCTCCAGCCCAGAAGCCTGAGAGATGTTTTTGGCAGATTAGCAAGGGGCTCTTTATTTGAGAGGGTTACAGGGATCAGAGAAAAAGGCAAGAGAATATCAGACCACGCTTATCTGCGGGGCTATCTTGCGCTCCGCAGCCTGTGGGGCGATCCAGCCCTGGGCAGAATTAGGCCTGCATGAGTTCAAACCTTAACCTAGTGGGGCAATGCCCTCTACCAGGCCTCATGGCTCCCAAAAACTGGAGATGTCTACAGGAAAGTTTCTAGATGTTGGTAACTAGCAGCAGTTAGAAGTAGTAGCTCAGTGTATTGGATTTGGGTTTTTTGTTTGTTGTTTTTTGTTTTGTTTTGTTTTGCTTCTGGATGAATCATAATTTGCCAAGTTTTGTTCTTGGCCCTAAGGCAATCAAGCCCAGATCTCTGGCTCTCCTGGAGATTCTGCAAGCTTTCTATATTCTGATTAAAAAAAAAAAAAAAATTTCTGTGCTTCTAGCAAATTACTATGACTGATAGAATGTATTGGGAACTTTTCTATCTTTTTACCTCATATCATATCTGGATCTAACAATTCTGTGAATCAAGCTTTTATTTCCAAGCTGGCTGACCAAAATTTCCCTTGAGTAACCCAGGCAGAAAAATTAGCATTTTCTAGTGTAGGGTTTTCTCAGTCTTGCTACTAATGATATTTTAAGACAAATAACTCTTTGTCGTGGCTGGCTATCCTGTATATTGTAGGTTGTTCAGAAGCATCCCTGGTCTCTACTGATAGTTGCATACCCTCCCAGCTGTGATAACCCCAAATAAAATGTCTCCAGACATTTTTAAGTGTCCCCTAGGAGGAAAAACTACCCCCCCCAGTTGAAAACCACTGTGGAATAATTACAACTGATGTACTTCACATGTAATAATGCATTTAATCTCCAAAACAGCTAAATGAGAAGATATTATCATTTTCCACATTTTACAGATAAAAATTCGTGTATAGGGAGTCTACCTCACTTGCACAAGTCACATGAATACGAAGAAGTTGATCTAGATATATATGTAATCTAGAGCAAATGCTCTTACAGCACTCTGTAGCTCTTAGCTGTATCACATTGTGTCGCACTAACCACTCTCATTAAGCCTTATAGCCCTTGGTGATCTTGAGATGAATGGTCAACATTTTAATCCTGGTATGAAATTTTAATAACATTTAAGATATTGTAACTTCATATGATATAATTTGACATCCCTAACAGTAAGTTTCCATCTTACTTTGCAGTGCATCCTGCATTTTGCCTCTAGTTTTTTTTCCTAAATCATAATTCCTATCTAGCAACTCTTCCCAAATCTAATGTTTTCCTTTGCCTACGAAGTCTTCATTCTTAACCATTATAAACAGGAAATTTTACAGCAACCTATATATCCATATTCATATTCTACTACTTTGTCTACACAGCATAAGTTAAGCACCACCACCGGCCATACACAACTTCCCACTCTTTCCAATAATATTCCAAGCTATACCAATAGATAAGCAATTTTCCCTGTCCAGAATAGCCTCTTTTGTCTCTAAGCCTAGACATATATTAATCCTACAGGCTTTGCTCTAATGCTGCCTACTTGTTAAGATTTGCATATCTCTACTTCTTAGCTGCAAATTTAATCCCCTGGGTTACCATGGCATTTTTATAAACCTCTATTAGGGCACTTGTTATATTGAACTGTAAATATTGGACTTTATATGTTTGTTTCCACCTAGAGATTATGAGCTAATTAAGGGCCATACTGTACTGTATCATTTATGTCCCTAGCACTGAGCAGAGTACCTAGCTCATAGCAAGTACTCAGAAAATTTAGGTCAATAAATGAAGTTCCTATCAACTCGGGATAACCATCAAGGAACAGGCAGAAGCAGTCCTCATGACTCCCCCTGACAAAGGGATTCTTGACCCATCAAAATCTGTCCTTTTCACATACCGACCTGTTTGCCTCTGACCACTGAAAGAAGTTCAGAATCCTCGGGGTGCCTGGGTGGCTCAGTGGGTTAAAGCCTCTGCCTTCAGCTCAGGTCATGATCCCAGGGCTCTCTGCTCCTCAGGGAGCCTGCTTCCTCCTCTCTCTCTGCCTGCCTCTCTGTCTACTTGTGATCTCTATCTGTCAAATAAATAAATAAATCTTAAAAAAAAAAGAAAGAAGTTCAGAATCCTCCATTTGTCACTAGCCCACTGATAGAGTCTCACTCTGGATCTCAACTAGGTTGATTGCTCAATGAATAAATATTAGGTTTTTATCAATTTAATAACTCAAAATAATTTAAAATTCTGTAGATTTCAAAATGTATTTTTCAGTCTAATCTACCCAAATCTCCAATACTCAGTTATTTGGATCATGTGTATATGATCATTCATTTGAAGTCCAGTGTATTTATGTAAACTGGTATAATTTTAAAATGAAATATAAAAAATATTAGCTTGTTACCACATCATTAAAACAACCAGAACTGACGATGCCTTGGGGAAAAATAAAAATCTTGGACTAGAAATACAACACCAATTCCTGGTGTTGGTTCTCTGAGAAACTATTTGTAAGAGACACCATGAGCATGTCACCAAGTTAATGACACTTCATGTCCTTACCTAAAAAGTAGAAATGATAATCCTGCTCACTAAACATTATGGTCAAGAGAATAAAACAAACACAAAAGTGCTTAAAATGCAAACAGCTACACCAATATGACATATTTTTAATAAAAACATTTCTTTCAAAAAATACTTCCTCGGGGCGCCTGGGTGGCTCAGTGGGTTAAAGTCTCTGCCTTCGGCTCGGGTCATGATCCCAGGGTCCTGGGATCGAGCCCCACATCGGGCTCTCTGCTCTGCAGGGAGCCTGCTTCCTCCTCTATCTCTGCCTGCCTCTCTGCCTAGTTGTGATCTCTCTCTGTCAAATAAAGAAAATATTAAAAAAAAAAAAATACTTCCTCTTACACTCATGCCAGTGTTTGTGATTTCTTCTTTCGGGTGTCAATTGCTAAAACAAGGGCTGATATGTGATAAAGTGTTTGTATATTATCAGTTATGTCACCTTAAAATGGTGACACTGAAGTTTAAAGAAACCACCAAATACATTACTCAAGGGAGGAGGTGCTAATTAGTTAAGCTAAAGAGGGATTTTCTTTCAACTTTGGTTTTAGAAGTGCATTTCAGTAATCATTTCCATTTCAAAGTTACCGGCTTTCCTTTGCAGGGGTGTTCTGCTGATCACACAGTTGAAAACATAACCCAGTTGTGTTTAAATACTTACCCTAGCTTCCTTTTTCTATCTTAGTCTAACAAAGAGCTTCATTATGCTTTGTTTTTATTCTTGGTCAATTATCTAATAAACCAAAAATGAAAGAAGTGATAGATACCATCTAAATACCTCTAACCAAGAGAAGTTGCTTTTTAGAAAATTGGACAGCTTCCTGCAAGGATAATGAACTATTGCCCTAGAGCCTTCCCAAGGTCAGATTTAGATTTTGGTAGTCATGTGTAATTTATTCATTTATTCAGCAATTCAACATATATTTACTGTGAATATGCTAAGTATACTACTAGTCCTTCATATACATTAAAACAATCAGTTATCAACATTTTTATGTTATATTTCACATAGTGTTTAATTTTCCAGTTGAGCTTGCATTAAGCTCTTTTCCTATAAACTCTGGGCTTCTGAAAACAAAAAATCTTAAAAGATTAAAACATTTTCAAAAAAATTTCCTATATTTGCCATTTATTAATTTAAAAAATTAATTAAAAAATTAAAAATGTTACCTCCATAGAGGTAACATTGCTCAAATAATTCATGTGAGTTTATTAAAGATACTAAGATTAATTACTGTTTTCTCCATTTTATTTTTTAAAAAATATACTACTGATTTGTATGCTTATACTTAGGAACACATTTGTCTGACACACAGAGATTTAAACCATATTCTAAGGAAAAATGTCCCTGCAGCCCAATATAGAAACACGTTAGTAGGTGGTTCAGGCCTTGTGCCACACCTACTGAGAAGCTCCACGGATGGTAAGTATAAAAATGCCAAGCATACCTTTATCATTTCTGAAATATCTGCAATATTCTTATAGGATTCTGCCTATTTATGCATTAAAAAAAGGTATTTGTTTGTTTTCTAGATATTTATCTATGCATCTTTTAAAAATATTTTCATAAATATTTAGAGTGATCAAGATGAGACAAACTAGTTTATAATTTATTAAAAAGTATTCTTTCTTACATGATGATATTGAAAAGGCTCAATTAAGGGGCACCTGGGTGGCTCAGTCCATTAAGCCTCTATCTTTTGCTCAGGTCATCATCTCAGGGTCCTGGGATAGAGCCCTGTGCCTGCTTCCCCCTCTCCCTCTGCCTGCCACTCCCCTGCTTGTGCTCTCTCTCTGTAATAAATAAATAAAAACATTTAAAAAATAAATAAAAGGGTCAATTTAAACTATTTAAACAGGGGCGCCTGTGTGGCTCAGTGGGTTAAGTCGCTGCCTTCGGCTCAGGTCATGATCTCGGGGTCCTGGGATCGAGTCCCACATCGGGCTCTCTGCTCAGCAGGGAGCCTGCTTCCCTCTCTCTCTCTCTCTGCCTGCCTCTCTATCTACTTGTGATCTCTCTCTGTCAAATAAATAAAAAAAATAAATAAAAATCTTAAAAAAAAAAAGATTTAAACTTTTTAAACAAAAATAATGTTAAGTCAATTTTAAGTTAATATTATTTTAGTTTAATATTAATAAGTTTAATATTATTAAACATAATAATGTTAAGTCAATTTAAACTTTTTAAACAAAAATAACCGTAAATTTTCACAATGTGAGCACACCAGTGTAACCATCTCTGAGACAAATTACCAGACCAGTTAATTGCCCCAAGTGTCCCATCCATCCCAGAGGCTGTTTTCTCCCTTCTCCACAAGGAATTGACTTTCTATCTACCATAGATTGGACTTACTTGCCTCTGAACTTTTATTAATAGAATTATACAGTTCATATTTATTATATCTGGTTTATTTGCTCAACATTATGATCGTGAAATTGATCCATATGACTGCAAATAGGCATAGTTCATTTATTTCCATTGCTACATTCCATTCAACAATTATTTTTATACATTTGAATTGTTTTGAGGTGTTAGCTTTTATTACCAATGCTATTACAAACTTCCTTGTAGTCATGTTTTAATACACATACATACAAATATCTGTAGGAGAGTGTACTTAAGTATAGAATTGTTGGGGGAGAGAGTATGATAAGCTCAGCTTTAGTAGATATTGCCAGTTTTCCAAGGTGATTGTACAAACATAAGCTCCCACCAGCAGCTCATAAGGCTTCCAGCTGTCCCACAGACTTCCATTTTTTCCATTTATTCTCATGTCTAAGTTCCTGTGTATAAATTAGCCATTCTGGCCGCAGTATAGTCATATCACATTATAGTTTTAATTTGCATTTCCTGAATGAATGATGAGGCTAAGAATGATTTATATTTTTTTATATCTTTTTGGATATTTGAAAATCTTTTAAGAAGTGCTTACTCAAGGGGCGCCTAGGTAGCTCAGTCTGTTAAGTATCTGACTCTTGATTTTGGGTGAGGGCATGATTTCAGCGTTGTAAGATGGGTCCTGCATCAGGCTCTGGGCTGAGCATGCCTAAGATTCTCTCTACCTCTCCTTTGGCCCCTCCCCCCATTCTCTCTCTCCTCTCTTAAAAAAAAAGTGCCTATTCAAATATTTTCCCTGTGTTTTCTATTGAATTATATCTGTCATTTTTTTAATGATTTTTATGCACTTTATGTATCAGTGATTCTAAGTTGTGGGTTGCTTTATCCCCTGAGAGACACTTAGCCATGTTGAGAGACATTTTTGTTTGTCACAACTGGAAGGGTGCTGAGATCATCCAATGAGAAGAGTCCAGGGATGCTACTAAACACCTTAAAATAAAGAGAATAGCCCACCAGCTACAAAGAATATCTGGTCCAAAACGGCAATATTTCTAAGGTTGAGGAACCCCGAAATGTCTGTGGATATAATTAAAATATAATATATACTACATTATATTTAATATAATATATACCATCTTCCAGTTTGAGATTTGCTTTTTACTTTTAATAGTTCATAATGACTAGAATTTCTTCTTTTTTTTTTTGAAGACTTTATTTGTTTATTTAACACACAGAGAAAGATCACAAGTAGGCAGAGAGGCAGGCAGAGAGAGAGGGAGGCAGCAGGCTCCTCGCTGGGCAGAGAGCCCAACACGGTGCTCGATCCCAGGACCCTGAGATCATGACCTGAGCCAAAGGCAGAGGCTTAACCCACTGAGCCACCCAGGCGCCCTGAATTTCTTAAATTTGTGGTACTATTTATGTTTATAATTAAGATTCTGTGATTATTGAAAAGATCTTTGCCTACCCAAAGATCATAAAGATATTATACTCTGTTACTTCTAGAACAGCCCTGTCCAGTACAGAAGCTACTAGCTATGTGTGCTTGTTAAGAATTTGAAATACAGCTAGTCAAAATTAAGATGTGCTATGAATGTAAAATACACACCAGCTTTTAAAGAATTTGCTTGAAAATAAGAATGTAATATATTTCATTAATTGTTACATTGATTATATGTTGAAATGATAATATCATGGATAGATGGAATTAAATAAAATATATGATAAAATCAATTACATATGTGGCTCACATTTAATTTCTGATAGACAGCACTTTTTAGAAAATATGCTGTTTTACATTTCATATTTCAATCAACAATCCACTTATAACTAATTTTTGTGTATGATATGAAGCAGGAGCCCAAGTACATTTTTTTTTTAATATTTATTTATTTATTTATTTGAGAGAGAAATGCATGAGAGGGAATAGGGTCAAAGGGAGAATCAGACTCCCTGCTGAGCAGGGAGCCCAATGTGGAACTCCATCCTGGGACTCCAGGATCATGGCCTGAGTTAAAGGCAGTCACTTAACCAACTGAGCCACCCAGGTGCCCCCAAAATATAATTTATAACATTTGAATATCAATTGACCTTGCACAATATATTAAAAGGAACAGCCTTTCCTTACAACATCTCTATGTCTCCTTTGTCATTGTTTAAACCCTTTATTTTGTTCCAAGAACCTATTTGTTATTCTTGTACCAATATCACACCACAGGCTTACTCTCTCTTTACATGTGGTAGTAAAAATCCCCTCAACTCAGTTGTTTTGGGCCATTTGCATTTACAGGTACAATTTAAAAATCAATGTTTCAAGTTTCAAAAAAAAATACCTGCTAAGGTTCTCATTGAGAATAAATTTAATCTACAAATTATATAGAAAGAACTGAAACATTAACCATACTCAACCTCCTACAACAAGCATAGATACACACCTCTCCCAATTTATTTGGTTAATTCGTTACTCAGTGATATGTTCTGTCTAAAGGACTTGAAAATCTATTGTTAGACTTAACCCCGGGATATTAATGATATATTATGCTAATGAAAATGACATATTTTTAAAATTAATTTTCCAATTGTTGGTGATATACAATTAATTATTAGATACATGTTGACCTATTATCAGATGACCTTGTTAAATTAGCTTATTAATTCTAAATGTGTTCATCTGTAGATTCATTCTTTGGGATTTTACAAATACATAAGTATTATTTTCTGTGAACAATAACAATTGCATTTCCTCAGTTTATAAACATGTATCTTCTATTGCAGTTTCTTTTTTTATTTCAGTTTTATTGAGAAATAATTGATATACATCACTGTGTAAGTTTAAGGCCCAAGCATGATGATTTGATTTACATATACCGTGAAATGATTACCACAATAGATTCAGCTAATATCCATTTTCTCATATAAATACAGTAAAAAGAAAAGAAAGAAGAAAAAAAATTTCGGGTGCCTGGGTGGCTCAGTGGGTTAAGCCTCTGCCTTCGGCTCAGGTCATGGCCTCAGGGTCCTGGGATCGAGCACCGTGTCAGGCTCTCTGCTCAGCGGGGAGCCTGCTGCCTCCCTCTCTCTCTGCCTGCCTCTCTGCCTGCTTCTGATCTCCGTCTGTCAAAATAATAAATAAAATCTTTTTTTTTATATTTTATTTATTTGACAGAGAGAGATCACAAGTAGGCAGGCAGGCAGAGAGAAAGAGGGAAGGAGGCTCCCTGCTGAGCAGAGAGCCCGATGTGGGGCTCGATCCCAGGACCCTGAGATCATGACCTGAGCCGAAGGCAGAGGCTTTAACCCACTGAGCCACCCAGGTGCCCCAATAAATAAAATCTTTAAAAAAAAAAATGGGGCGCCTGGGTGGCTCAGTGGGTTAAAGCCTCTGCTTTCAGCACAGGTCATGATCCCAGGGTCGTAGGATCGAGCCCCGCATCTGGCTTAGCAGGGAGCCTGCTTCCTCCTCTCTCTCTCTGCCTGCTTCTCTGCCTACTTGTGTTCGCTGTCTATCAAATGAAATCTTTAAAAAAAAAAAAAAAGAAGAAGAAGAAAAATTTCTCCTTGTGATGAGAACTCTTAGGATTAACTCTCTTAATAACTTCCGTTTATATCATAAAGCAGCATTAGCTATAGGCATCATGATGTACATTAATTTCATCCCTGGTACTTCTTTATCTTACAACTGGAAGTTTTTACGTTTTGACCACCTTCCTTCAATTTCCCGTCCCCTACCTTGCACCTCTGGTAATCACATGTCTGATCTCTTTCTATGGTTGGGTTGTCTATTGTTGCTCTACTGTTTAGATTCCACATGTAAATGAAATCCCGCAATGTTTGTCTTTCTCTACCCGGCTTATTTCACTTAGCATAATGCCTTCCAGGTCCATCCATATTGTCACAAATGGTAGGCTTTCCTTGTTTCTTATGGCTGAATACTATTCCATTGTATGTATATACCACAACTTCTTTATCCATTTATTCATCAAGGGACACAGGTCGTTTCTACCTCTTGGCTATGGTAAATATTGCTATGTAAAGCGTATGCAACTATCTTTCTGACTTAGCATTTTCATTTACTTTGGATATACTCCTGAAACTGGAATTGCTGGGTCATATATTTCTATTTTTAATTTTGTGAGGCTCCTCCAGACTGTTTCCCATGATGGCTGGAGCAATTTACATTCCCACCAACAGTGCACAGGGGTTCTGTTTTCTCCACATCCACATCAACATTTGTTATCTATTGTCTTTTTTATTATGGCCATTCTGACACACATGAGGTGGTATCCCATTGTGGTTTGATTTGCATTTCTCTAATAACAAGTGAGGTAGAGCATCTTTTCCTGTACCTGCTGGCCATTCATATATCTTCTTTGGAGAAATGTCTTCTTGACATATTGCTCATAGCAGGAGACCCAATGCAATGTTGAAGAGGAGTGATAGTAGTTATCTTAGCCTCATTTTTTATGGAATTGTATAGAATTCCAATATTTCCAAAGTACCTACAAAGCTGTTGTCATTTTTGTTTTTGTGTTTTATATATCCTTTGTCAAATTAAGTAAGATGCCTACTACTCATAGCTTGGTAAGAATTTTTATCAAGAAGAGAATTGAATTGATCAAAACCTTTATCTGCATTTCTTGAAGTGAACATACTACTGATCTCTTTATTCTTTTAATATAAAAAATTGGTTTTTGAATGTTTATATATTCTTGGTTTCCTTGTATAAACCCAAATCAATGATGATGTATTCTCTTTCCTGTAGGTCTCTAGATTAAATTTGTTCCTGTTTTTTTTTTTTTTTAAGGAATTCTTATATCTGATATTTATGAGGGTGATAACTGACTTGTAGTTTTTCTACTTTTAATAACTTCATTAGGTTTTGTTAGAAAAGATATATTGGCTTCATTTAGCAAATTTAAATCATGATGGGTTTTTTGTTTGTTTTTATTCTTTAAATGTTTGTTTAGAATTAGAATTATTTCTTGGAGGTACAAAACAAATCTATGGTGAAGTATTTGACCTAAAGTTTTCATTGTGAGAAGAGTTTAATTCAAGATTCAATTTGTTTAATAAAGAATTGCATAAATTTTCTACTTGTTAAGTCTTGGTATGCCGTGTTTTTCTATAAATTTGTCCATTTCACTTAATTTTTCAAATGTATTTGCATCAAGTTCATCATAATATCCTAGATTTGCCTATTTACTGTCTGAGAATCAGTACAGATTTGCTCTTTCTTATTCCTGATATTGGTAATATGTTCCTCTCTCTCTGTCTCTGTCTCACTCTCTCTCTGCCTTTCTCTCCCTCTGCCTCTGTCACTCTGTCTCTTTGTCTCTCTCATACACACACACACACACACACACACACACACACATATTAGTCTTGAAGGGTTTGTTAATTTAATGCATTTTCTTAAAGAATCAGTTTATGGCTTTGTTGATTTCTAAAGTTTGTTTTCTACTCATTGATTTCTGATTTTATCTTTATTATTTTCTTCCTTCTACTTTCTTTAGGTTTATATTACTGTTCATTTTCTACTCAATCATTGATGTTTTAACCTTTCTCCTTTTCAAACATAAACTAGTTTACATTCATACATACATGCATAGCTGGACTTTATATATTTTTTCTTTCTGCTCCACAGACATATGTCTATATGGTTTCTACTGATTTATAATCCAGATCACATAACATTTCTACAACTCTGTTTAATATACACTGAAAATCATTTATTACATTATTTTTCAGTTTCAGTTTTCAGTTTCAGGTTTTTTTTTCATTTTTCAGTTTCAGAATTTGATTATTTTTATAGATTTAAATTCCCTGGTGAAATATAAGTGTTTTCCATTGTTAGTGGTTATGCTTCTATATTTTTCTGTATCTTCAAATAATATTATTCTGCTTTGCATATAATGTAAGGACTTTCAACATTTAATTCAATTTCCCCTCTTTTGATTTTTATGCTTTTTTGTTAAACATTTTCTTACAACAATGTTATAAATTCCCTAAATTATTTTTAAATATATTTTAAAATATTAAAAACTAAGATTTAAATGTATCTTATATTTCTGTGTATATTTACCATTCTAGGCATTCTCATTCCTTGTGTAAATTCAGTGTTCCATCTGGCCTCATTTTTCTTCATCCATTATTATTTCCTATAGTGCAGGTCTCTGGCAATAAATTCTATCAAATTTTGTTTGTCTGAAAAGGTTTTAGTAAATCTAGACATAGAATTATAGATGATATTTTTGTTTCCTTGAACCCACTGCAAGTATCTTTCTCTGTATCTTTCTTCAGTTTTTCTAATGAGAAATCTGTGATAATTATCATTGTTCTTTTCTCTGTATTCCTAAATTTGTGTCACTTCTTTGAGGGACTTAAGTCCTGTGCTGTCTTTGCCCAATATCTAAATACAGCCTCCTACGTACTTAACCCTATTTCCTAGTTGTTTAATAGTGGGAGGGTAAAATTGGTTTCATTTTTAGCATCATGGTATAACATGGAAGTCTGGTCTGGTTGCTTTTATTGAATGACAGAAATTGTGTATGAAAAGTTAGAGAGTTTCTTGGTATGATCTTCAGAACAGTGTTGTGTGTAGTGGGAGGGGCGTGGTTCTGGTACAGAGTTGGAGTAGGAAGGCAGAACCTTAACTCAATCAGAAACTGAACTGGTTACAGATGAAATTTAGTCTTTGTGAGAGCCTCAAAATCTCCGATTAATCCTTACTTTTAAAATTTAAACTCTCAGGGGCGTCTGGATGGCTCAGTGGTTTGAGCCTCTGCCTTCGGCTCAGGTCATGATCTCAGGGTCCTGGGATCGAGCCCCGCGTCGGGCTCTCTGCTCAGTGGGGAGCCTGTTTCTCCCTCTCTCTCTCTGCCTGCCTCTCTGCTTACTTGTGACCTCTCTCTGTCAAATAAATAAATAAATCTTTAAAAAAAAAAATTTAAACTCTCAGAGCCCTGAATAAATTAATGGCTATTTAGCTGGACCATCCTCTACCAGACTCTAAACACATAATTTCTCTCCCCAGTACCATGAGACCACCAATAACTCTGCTTAGCTATTCAGAATTTTATCAACAGCTTTCTGCTTGCTTTCTCCATATCCCATCTGCTTCGCCTAATAAAAGGGCAAATGTCTTAAAGGGAAACAATAAATTCTGTTTCCTGGGCCTAGTTTGTGCTAATTGTCAGGATATTGGTACTAAATTAGCCCTAAAATCCTTGCATTGGTAGGTCTAGACTTTTCAGTTTTTGTGTTCCCAGTCCAATGGGAGTCCAGTCTCTCTGCTTAATAGTTTACTCTTTGCACATGTCACTTTTTAATTGAAAACTGCCCTTGGATATTAATCCTCTATCAGATATATGTGTTGGAAATATTTTCTCTCATTCTGTAGGTTGCCTTTTCTGTAGGTTGTATTGATTATTTCCTTTGCTGTGCAGAAGCTCTTTACTTTGATGTAGTCTCACTTGTTTATTCTAGCTCTTGTTGCCTATGTTTTTGGCATCTTATCCAAAAAATCATTGTCAAAACCAATGTCAAGGACATAGTTTTCTGTTTTTTCCTATGAACTTAACAGTTTTAGGTCTTAAATTTTAGTCTTCGATCCACTCTGAATTAATTTTTGTGAGTTGTATATGACAGCAGAGCAGTGCTTATGGGTATCCAGCTTTCCCAACACCATTTATTGAAAAGTCTCTCCTTTCCTCACTGTGTATTTTGGCATTCTTGCCAAAAATTAATTGATGACATATATGTGGGTTTATGTCTGGACTCTCTTTTATACTCCACTGCTCTATGTGCCAATTTTTATGTCATTATCATACTATTTTGATTAATATGGCTTCAAATCAAAATATATAAAGAACTCCTAAAACTCAATAGCAAAAAGCCAAGTAATCCAATTTAAAATGCACAAAGAATAGGCATGTTTTCAAAGAAGACATTCAAAGAGGGATGCCTGGATGGCGCAGTTGGTTAAGCCACTACCTTTGGCTCAGGTCATGATCACAGGGTCCTGGGATCAAGTCCCACATTGGGATCCTTGCTCAGCGGGGAGCCTGCTTCCTCTCTCTTCCTCTGCCTGCCACTCTGCCTGATTGTGCTTCCTCTCTCTCTCTCTCTCTGACAAATAAATAAATAAATAAAATCTTTTTAAAAAGAAGAAGATTCAAAGGACCAAAATGTATACAAAAAAATGTTCAGTATCACTAATCACCAGGGAAATTCAACTCAAAACCAATAATACGATATAACTTTATACCTGTTAAGATGGCCATTATGAAAAAGACAAAAATTAACAAATATTGGAGAGGATGTAAAGTAAGGGAACCCTCATACACTGTCAATGAGAATGTAAATTGGTATACCCATTATAGAAAACAATATGATACTTCCTCAAAAAATTAAAAATAGAATTACCATATGATTTATCAATCCCAATCTTAGATATATATCCAAAGAAATGCAATTAATATCTCACTGAGATATTTGCATACCCATTTTCATTGCACTGTTATTTACAATAGCCAAGATATAGAAACAACTTAAATGTTGTTCCATGAATGAACTGATAAAGAAGATGTGATATATATACATACATATATATATGTACACACACACACACACATATACACACACACAATGGAATATTATTCAACCATAAAAAAGATAGAAATTCTACATTTGCTACAACATGGATGAAACTGGAGGACAATATGCTAAGTAAAATAAGCCAAAAAGAGAAAGACAAGTGCTGTATGGCATCGCTTAAATGTGGAATCTTTTTTTTTTTTTTTTTAAGCTGACTTCATAGAAATAGAGAATAGAGTAGTGGTTGGCAAGGGCTGGAGAGAAATTGAAATGCACAGAGGCAGATCAAAGTGTATTCACTCTCAAGTTTGAAGAAAAATAAGTTCTGAGGCTCTACTGTGCAGCATGGTGACTAGTTAATGTGGAACTGTACGTTTTAAAGTTGTTAGGAGTTGATCTTAAATATTCTAACCACACATTAAAAAAAGTGTTAAATATGTAAAGTGACAGAGGTGTTCATTATCTTGAACTTGGAAATCATTTCATGATGTATATCCAGTCATCACATTGTACACTTTAAAAATATACAACTATATTTGTCAATTGTTTCTCAAGAAAGTTGAGGAGAAGATTGCCCCTGGTGGGGGGGAGCAGTGTAAAATGAAGAAATTACCGCAGCCCTTCAAGGTTTTCAAATATTTTTCTTATATATTTTACCCCTCTTTTACCCTCATCCTTAGCAGAAAACCCACAATTCCATTTTGAAATGTTCAAATTTAGAGGTAGATGGGGAATATTTTGGCAAATTATCTTTGGACTAAATTGAAGGGTGATACAGGATTTAGCCCAATGAAATATGACACTATATTTATTATAGGGATCCTGAAGAAAAGGAGATTAATTAACTAATGAAAAGTATTTGCTTCTCACTAGGAGATAGGATGGTGCATGGCTGCACTGTTGAATTTAAGAATGACCATCCAATTTATTATTGATTAAATTACCCTCATTCATTTAATTTAACTTTATAGAGACCTGTATTTTTGTGGAATTATGTGAAATACTTTTGGAAATACTTAAGTAGTAAAAAATAGAGGAGGAAGGAAAGAAGGGCAGGCTAGTAAAAGGGAAGAGAAAGGAGGGAAGTAAGGAAGCAAAAGGAAAGGAGAAAGAAGCTCCCATGTGTGCATTCTTTTTTTCCATTTACATTTTTCTAAATTGCATTATTTATACATTTTTCTGTTTTTATTTTACACATACATACACATGTCTTTAGGAAGATACATTCAGTTAAAACTCTTTGTTTCTCTCACTAAAACCAATGGTCTGAAGTAAATTTTTTTTTTGCTTTAAATTATTCTTAAAATAATAACACTTTACTAGCTAAATCTGATTCTATTTAATATCTAATTTTATACTTCTGTTAACAATATTCTTCCTTTATATCACCCTCTAGAATGTTAGCCCTATTGAGAACAGAGACCCCTTCTTTCTTTTCCCTCTGTGCTTCTAACATCTGTGTTTGGTACATAGCAGGAGCTCAAGTATCTGTTAATGCCAAAAACAGAATAACACTGAATTCAACAATATTACAAAATACCTCAATTGTAAGACAAAGAGACATATCTAAGGTCAATAACACCAGAGTAAACTACTAAAAGAAAGGGAGAGAGGAGGAAACAAAATAAAATAAGACAGTACTCTCTCAAAATAAGACAAAAAGTCAGGAGTATAGAGCTCTTTACCAAAGAACTTTATTCAGCCACAGTTGTTTTGTTTGTTTTCTTTTTTTAAGTTTTAGTATATCTTAAGTTAAAAATGGAGAAATGAGTAAATATTGCATATTTTAAAAAAACTATTTTTTTCTGAAGATAGAACCTTAAAAAGAACAACTCTATATAGCAGAGCTCCTTGACACGAGTGCTGGCAAGAGAAGCTACCATTCCTCTACTCAGGCACTTCCCTTTATATTTTCCTCTCTGAGCACAGGTAGAAGATATAACTGTCCTGCATTTTTAAGGATGAGTGTCCATGCTTCATTCACTCACGCATTACATACTTCCTTCATTCAGTCTCTGAATTCTTTAGTCCAGAAAGGAAATTCTGTTACTCGTGATTTGCTATTCCTTCATGGAAAATATTCTAGGTATAAGAAATGCTACACTTAAGTAAAGGGGTGTGTATTTTTCTTGGCTGAGTTTATATTTAAAGCTGTTATACAGAAGCATACAATCATTTTAGGTTATGCAAATTTATAATAAAAAAGAATTCATTTTAAAAAATCTGTAGTAAGATTATGAATCATCGTTCTTTCAAGATAATATCCTCTAGCTTTTATAAACATTTCTTATGCTTCTCCTTTATACCATTATTTTATATTGTTTGAAGTCCCCAGGGGTACCAGGTAAGGATATAAGTTGTTGGGTTTTTCTACCCTTTTTTACTATCTCATAAACTTCTGAAAAAATCTCCTGTATTACTAGTCGCAGCCCAAAGGCAAACTTTCAGAATTTTTCAAAATTGGTTTTTAGTTCAAAACAAATGTTAGAGAAGAAATATGAAATTTAAAAAAAAGAAGAAAGAGTAAAAAGAGAAGTTGAACATAACAAAAATATATTTAGTAATTGCAATAACTTACTAATTCCTTTCTTGTGAATTATCTTGTAAAATGACAAAAACATATTCGATAAGTAACTAAGTTCTATATCTTTAGTTGTGCTGTGATTTGGGGTTGTTTGTTTGCTTGCTTTGTTTTTTGTCTTGTATTCTTATCTTCCATTGTCTTTGGATGGCCAGTATTCAAATTGAAGTCCATTTCTTGTAGAAATCATATTCTCATTGTTTTAGAAATCATAAGGAATGATGATTCATCCAATCAAAAGGGCTTGCTCTATAGATAAAGAAACTGAGGTCTTGGGAAACTAATTTCTGTGCAAAATACATTTATTAAGAGCTAACACTTCCAGTCCAATACTATATGCACAACTGCAACAGCCTTGTATTTGGACCTGCACCTCCTTTAGAATTTTCTCCTCCTTTCTACCAGGCATATTACTTTAGTTAAATCAGCGACTCCGTATCTCAACAAGTCTAATAACCAGTTAGACTCGTAGAGAAACTAATCTCTATGAAGCACTCCACAATCTGCCCCAAAGCTAATTTTTATAGTTACATCCCCTTCATAAGCTCCATACTTCAATCAAACTGGTATTCTCTCTTTCTATACCCTTGTATTAATCATTTTTCCATTGCAAATATCCTCCTTTGTGTGTTAAACACTACATATCAATACAATTACAGAATACATCTTAACACTGCAAGGAATTATTTATACCTAAAAACTATCAAGAACACTACATGAAAAGTAGTTTTACTCCCATATTATTTATTTAATTCCCATTAATTAATTATACATGATTATAAAGAGTTAGCTGCCCACACAGCTAGCAAGTTACCAAAAAATCAGTTCAAAATTAGATAAGTTTGTTCTGACTGACCCTATACTACAGCTGAAGTAGTTTAAGCTACAGGAAAATATTGTTAAAGATGATTTTATTCACCTGTGTCTGAGCCCACTGTCACCTGTGCCCAGTTCTAAAGTATGATTCTCCCAATTCCACTATTGTCTTAAGGAACCACACACACTTGCAGACATATATGCACATCCACACAGCATGAGATGTTTGCAGATAAAATAACTTTCAATTAGTGACTGGACATCTTCCTCCATTTCACCACTTCATTCCAAGTGTGTCTCTGTTATAGTGAATGGATTCCCATAAATTGTTCTGTGGCTGTTCTTCTGGACACTGACTGTATTATTGCTCCAGACCAAACACAGTTAAATCCACTCTGGGGGATGAAATAGAATAGGAATTTCTTATTTAAAAAAGCTATATTTCCATGTAACTCTTGATCTCGGAGTGGTGAATTCCATCCCCATGTTGGGCGTGGAGATTTCTTTAAAAAAGCTATATTTCCTTGGTGATGCGTGATATTGAGCATCTTTTCATGTGTCTGTTGGCCATCTGTACATCTTCTTTGGAAAAATGTCTATTCATGTCTTCTGCCCATTTCTTAACTGGATTATTTAGTTTTGGGATGTTGACTTTGGTAAGTTCTTTATAGATTTTGGATCCTAACCCTTTATCAGAAATGAAAAACATATCACCTCACACTTGTCAGAATGACTAAAATTAGTAACACAGGAAACAACAGATATTGGCGAGGATGTGGAGAAAGGGGAACCCTCTTACACTATTGGTGGGAACGCAATCTCGTGCAGCCACTCTGGGAAACAGTATGGTGTTTCCTCCAAAAGTTAAAAATAGAACTACCTTACAACCTAGCAATTGTACTATTATGTATTTACACAAAGGATACAAAAATACTGATTCAAAGGGGCAAATACAACCCGATGTTTATTGCAGCATTATCAACAATAGCCAAATTAAAGAAATAGCCCAATGTCCATTGACTGATGAATGGATAAAGAAGGGTATATACAAATATAAAATATATTTATATAAATATTTATATAAATATAAATATATATATTATATATATAATATATATATATATATAATTCAATATTACTCAGCCTTCAGAAAGGATAAAATCTTGCCCCTTGAAATGGCATGGAGAGAGCTAGAGTGTATTATGCTAAGTGAAGTAAGTCAGTCAGAGAAAGACAAATACCATATGATTTCACTCATATGTGGAATTTAAGAAACAAAAAAGAAGAACATAGAAATAGAAAAAAAGAGAGAGAGAGAGAAAGAAGCAAACCATAAAAGACTCTAAACAATAAGGAACAAACAGGGTTGATGGAGGGAGGTGGGGGGGATGGGCTAAATGGGTGAGGGATATTAAGGAGGACACTTGTGATGAGCCCTGTTTGTTAAATATAAGTGCTGAATCAACTGAATTCTACTCCTGAAACCAATATTACACTACATGTTAACTAACTAGAATTTAAATAAAAGTTTGAAAAAGAAAAGGAAAATACTATATACAAAGACTTTTTAAAATGATATACAAGGATAAAAAATATATTGTATTACCATGAGAAGATAAGATCTTGGTTTCCTGGCCTCTCTTATACTTGTGTTTTATAGTTGGTTTCTACAGATGTATCTTGAAACCATCACTTTGAACAATAGCATAAATATTTTCCTATATGTTGTATACTTTTGCATAGTTCAGTATCTTATATTATGATCAATTTTTAAAAATTCAAGTCATTGATTAATGTAAATCACACCTAACAAGAAATTTTTGTGTAGGCTACCATTTTAGCAACAATAGTACAAGGACAATGGAAAATTCATTGAAGTTTAAGGAGAAAGCCTTCTTTCTATGACTTGACATTTCCCTGTGGAACTACATCATAAATCATCTGGTAGAATAGAAAGTTTCAGATTTTATAGCCCAATTTTACTATGTGACCTAAGACAGATTGTCAGTGATTCCATGCCTCAGATCCTTTATATGAAAAAAAAATAACTTTTTATTCCATAGGTGTAAATAGGTATAAATATTAGTGCTTATCCATATTTAGGAACTTTGCCTCCACTCATTCATTGACTTTTCTGTCTTCCTTTTGAACATTTTTATTAATTTTCCACTACAATTTAAAAAAAAAAAACTGCGCAACACTACAAGTTTTGTGCCCATAAGCATTCCTGCTTAGCAATTTATTGAATGAAGGGTTACATATTATTTGTTAACTAAAATGTGATTTTTCTGGAATTTAGGTATTCATGCAAATTTTGTATCTTATTAACACAATTAACATTGTTAATTAAGAATAATTCTATGAGCTATCTTTTTTTAGGAGAAATCTTAAAAGGATTAAAATGATTTAATTACTAAATATCAAATTAGCAAAAGAAATCTGGAGTCATGAAATATATTTATATTGGTTCCATGAAATTCTCACATTTAGGCCTGTATGTCTACAGACTTACTCCTGAGAGAATATTGGATCCTTCTATAGCTGAACAGGTGATCCTACTGTTCCCTGGATTAGTTCCTAATTTATCTTCTTGTTAAAATGAATCATTCCCAAATAAGAATAATTCCTCACTTGATGCTTAACCTGCTGGTTGCTGCTCTATTTTGAATGATTTATGATCATACATTTAAATAATTACATTGGTCCTGTTGTTCTACTATTTCATCACAGCTAACAAGAAGATACATGCAGATAAATGTATTACAACTTCACATCTTCTCAAGTCTTTTCCCACTATTAGAAATTAAACATTTCTAAAATAACAAACCACCCAGTTGCTCCCTAGTGGAACTTACATAGTGAGTCTACAATAATATAATATTATTTTATAATACACTAAAATTAAAATAATGTTCTTGCAGCTACCTTCTGCTAAATATTAATTAAAATAAACTTTACATAATGGAAAAAACTAAACTTTCCTCTATAGAGAAAAATGTAACTAAAATGTCAGAAGAAATTGCTTTGGTAATCAAAATAATGGATACTTGTGATTGTAGATGAATTTCTTAGTATAAATGTCACTGAAGTTGGAGACATTTTAAATAGTGTACCTGTGAAGGAGGAGGTAGGTAACCAATTCTGTGTAGAGGAAAAGATTTCCCCTCTTCTAGAACAAAACACTGTGATCCTATCACGTTTCAGAAACTAAGCATGAAGGAATTATTTTCATAAGAAAACACTGAATAAGCATTCAGAAATTGCAGCAACCATTCTTATTACAAGGCATGCCAGTACTTAGATTCATTGCCCTAGCGCTTACTCGTTCTCATTCTGTTCCTCCCTCTTTTCCTAACGTTATGTTTTCCACCAGTAAGTAAAATCAAGCTCAGTAGCCATGGAAAGAAAAAAACAATAGTGTATTTAGAAATGGAGGCTAAGGTCAAGTCTCCACTTAACAAAGAGAAATAAAGAACTGGAACATACGCCAAGGTCTGAAGTTTCCCAACTGCTTAGAGGCGAAAATACAACAAACATAAGTAAAACATTAAACAATTATCTGGTTCATGCAAGAGGAATAATCTGCCAACATTCAATTAAATAATGAATGAGGTTTATTTACATGATTATCTGAATTAATTGATGGTAATTTTAAATAATGACTTTTTCATCTGCATTTCTTTTACTTATACACCTGGCCAAATAACTGTCTTTCTTCTGGGGGAAAAAAAAAATCAAGTGGAGTCAAAAGTTCTTACGCTACATTTATTTTTCCTATGTTTACTATTTAATAAAATAATTATTGTAAAAATCTCATATTTTATATATAAATACACTTTCTATTATACTTGTTTTTTTAATTCAGGGATCAATTTAAGTATTTGTACTTAGAAGTAAGAGACACTGACTTGACACAGAATTATTGTTATTTGAAAAAAATAGTATTTTCATAATACAAAGTCAGCAGGTTAGAACAACAATTTTATCAGGAACTCGGATCCTTACATTTTTCTAATCTGCCAACCTGAGTAACTGGGCATTTATCCTGAAGTTTTTCTGCCCATAACCAAAGGACAGCAATTCAAGGCATACGAGTACACAGACATGTTGAAAAACAAAGCAAAACAAAAAAAAACAAAACAAAAAAACAAAACAAAACAAAATTTCCTCCATAATTTCTTTTGTTGGAGAGGAACTTTACAAACAACTCCCATTACACATCTCATTGGCTGTTCAGAAAGCAATCATTAACAAAAAGGAATGGAAAGGACTTGGGTTTCCAGATCTCATGTAAAGAGCTTAGAAGTTGCCACTCCTAACAAGCAAAAACCTGAACAAACTTAAAAATTAAAAACTCTTTTTGGGGGGCGCCTGGGTGGCTCAGTGGGTTAAGCCGCTGCCTTCGGCTCAGGTCATGATCTCAGGGTCCTGGGATCAAGTCCCGCATCGGGCTCTCTGCTCGGCAGGGAGCCTGCTTCCCCCTCTCTCTCTCTCTCTGCCTGCCTCTCTGCCTACTTGTGATCTCTCTCTGTGTGTCAAATAAATAAATAAAATCTTAAAAAAAAAAAAAAAAACTCTTTTTGGATCTAAAGAGAGGAGATGACACAGAGTAAATCACTGACCCCCAACATTGGAAAGACCAGATAATATAGCGAGTCTCCACTCAGGGGAGCAGAGACTGAGGAGTGGAAACTGACTCAGGAACCAGTGCATGGAGAAGAAAACCTTAAATGTAACTAAAGAATTGCTGGAGTGTCAGTGTGTACAACAGTGAGAGTGAAACATGACAGGGGAACTCTGTCATTGGGAGTCCCCACAAAATTCTGCATATACTTCCAATAACTTGACAGCGTTCCCAAAGTAAATATCAGAGAAAAAGACTCTTTGGTTTCCAGAATGATGGGGAGGGGGAAAGCAACTATTTAAAGATAATTCAAAGCATACTGTTCTTCTTAACAAGCTCTGGCATGAGGAGAAACTAGTTATCCAAAGCCTACCACATTGCAGTATTAGCAGAACTTACCTAGTATGGGAGAAGGGAGATACCCAAATCTGGTCCACCCTAGCCATTCTGTCCCACCTAGGGGGGAAATAAACTAAGAAATCTTATAAAGTTTATGTAAAAGCATTGGGTCGCAAAAAGACTGAGACCTAATCATAGGACTCTAGAATGCCTACCTTCCACCCACACTTCATGATCACATTACTAAGGCCTATGTGTAGCAATTCCTCTTGCCAAGTACATGTCCAGAAAACATTCAAGGAATACCAAATGGCAACACAATTTGAAGAGACAGTATAAGCATCAGGAACAGACATTATAGGGATGTTGGAATTAACAGATCTGATATTTCAAATAACCATGATTAAAAATAATAACTATGATTAATGTATTAAGGATGCTAATGGATAAAGTAGACAGTATGAAAGAACAAGTGGGCAATAAATGAGTCACGTACTGTTTGTCTTTCTGCCTAGCTTTCACTTAACATACTCACCTCCAGGTCCATGCAAGTTGTTACAAATGACATGACTTCCTTCTTTTTTAAGGCTGAATAATCTTCCACTATATATGTATGTATGTATTATATTTTCTTTACCCACTCATCCGTCAGTGGACATTTAGGTAGGTTCCATATCTTAGCTATTGGGAAAATACTAAAATGAACATAGGAGTGCATATTTTGATTTCATTTCCTTTGGATATATAACCAGATGTGGGATTTCTGGATCGTGTTGCATTTCTAATTTTAACATTTTGGGGAACCTCCGTACTGTCTTTCATAGTACCTACACCACTGTAAATTCCCACCAACATTGTACAAGTGCTTCCTTTTCTCCAGATCCTTACCAACAGTTATCTTTTGTATTCTCAATAACAGAATAGAAAACAATAGAAAAAATTCAACAAAACTAAGATTTGTTACTTTTATTTATTTATTTTTAAAGATTTTATTTATTTATTTGACAGAGAGAGAGATCACAGGTAGGCAGAGAGGCAGACAGAGAGAGAGGAGGAAGCAGGCTCCCTGCTGAGCAGGGATATAATATAATATATAGGGATATAATAAATTATCTTTTATTTTTAAAAGATAAACAAACTTGGGCGCCTGGGTGGCTCAGTGGGTTAAGCCGCTGCCTTCGGCTCAGGTCATGACTGGGTCATGATCTCAGGGTCCTGGGATCGAGTCCCACATCGGGCTCTCTGCTCGGCGGGGAGCCTGCTTCCCCCTCTCTCTCTCTCTCTGCCTGCCTCTCTGCCTAGTTGTGATTTCTCTCTGTCAAATAAATAAATAAAATCTTTTAAAAAAAAAAAAGATAAACTTGACGAACTCATAACCAGACTCAGAAAAAAGAGCGAACACTCAAATAAATCAGAAATAAAAGAGGAAACATTACAACAGATGCCTCAGAAATAAACAAAATATCGTAAAGAAGTATTGTAAACAACTATACACCAACAAATCATAAAAACTAGAAAAAAAATAAATCAATTCATAGAAACACACAACCTGCTAAAACTGAACAAAGAAGAAATAAAAAGTATGAACAGAAAAATAATAAATAAGGAGATTGAATTAGTAATCAAAAGCCTCCTAACAAGGACAAATCCAGGACCAGATGGCTTCAATGGTGAACTCTACCCAATGTTCAAAGAAGTAACAGCAATCCTTCTTAAACTCTTCAGAAACTTAGAAGAGAACAATTGCTAAGTAACTTTATGAGGCCAACATTGGATAAAGCCAAAGCCATGACAAGAAAAGAAAACCATACTTGAATATCTCTGATAAGCAGAGATGCAAAAATCCTCAATAAAATAGTAGCAAGCCAAATTCAACAACACATTCAAAGGATCGTGTCGTTTTTTAAGCAAGACTTTTTACTTTTCTATGAATGAACTTACTGGAAATCAGTTTCCCTCAAATTAAAATATTGAGAATTAAATATTTTCTCTTTTTTATACTCTCATACAAGTACATACAAACATATGTATCAGAATTTATTATTAATCACATTTTTTTAAAGATTTTATTTATTTATTTGACAGACAGAGATCACAAGGAGGCAGACAGGCAGGCAGAGAGAGAGAGGAGGAAGCAGGCTGTCCGCAGAGCAGAGAGCCCAATGCAGGGCTCGATCCCAGAACCCAGAGATCATGACCTGAGCTGAAAGCAGAGGCTTTAACCCACTGAGCCACCCAGGCGCCCCTATTATTAATCACATTTTAAACTTTGGTTTAGGAGTTAGTGTCAAGAAAAATGATCTAAAATTGGCAAAAGAGATCTCAGCATATCATTTCAGTATCATATTGATCATTGTTTAACAGGATTATCCAAAAAATATTTAATTTCCAGAAGAATGTACTTTTGTTTGACCCTGCCATTTATTATTGAAATTATAATCCCAGACTCGGGGCGCCCGGGTGGCTCAGTGGGTTAAAGCCTCTGCCTTCCGCTCAGGTTGTGATCTCAGTGTCCTGGGATCGAGCCCTGCATCGGGCTCTCTGCTCGAGACGGAGCCTGCGTCCTCCTCTCTCTGCCTGCCTCTCTGCCTACTTGTGCTCTCTGTGTCAAATAAAAAAAGAAAATCCTTAAAATCCCAGACTCTCTGAAGTTACATGCTAAGTTTTGACCTTGTCTGGTAAAGATTTTTTTCCTGGTAAATACCACCCAAAATGTGATGGTTTTATTGCCCTAGAGGATGTTAGCTATCTCATTAAACTTATTTCAGTTCTGTACTATATAATCTTCATTTTTCTAATTCTAATATGGACAGCCTCTTTATCTTTCTGGTTCACTCATTTCTGTGTTGAATAAAGTCTTTGAAATGTGATCATTCTATATTTGTATGAGAGTCGTGTTTCAAATTTTTGACAATTATGTTTTGATATTGGAAAGTAAAATAAAGAAAATCATTCATAATGACATTCATCTTTGCCACATGCCTTAAATCTTTTATAATCAATGTAATTTAAAATGCATTTGAAAGGGTGCCTAGGTGGCTCAATCAGTTGAGTACATGACTTGATTTTAGCTCCGTCATGATCTTAGCTCGGGTCATTATCTCAGAGCTATGGGATCAAGTCCCATGTTGGACTCTGTGCTCTCTGTGGAGTCTTCTTGAGACTCTATTTCACCCTCCCCCTCTGCCTCTTCCCCCTCAAATAAATAAATATATAAATAAGATCTTTAAAATTTAAAAAAGTTATATTAAAGTATATAGTAAATGAATTATGATCCAAGAAACTACTTAATTTAGTCAAGATGTGGTTACTTTGCTTAGGCATAAAACAAATATTTATAATATTTGTATGAGAGGAGCTGAATCCTATTTCAATTTTAGTTGATGTCAAGAGTTCCAATGATAACCTTTATAATTCAGAAAACTAAGAAATAATATGAATAACCATACTTTAGCTGTAAATTAGTTTCTGAGATATTATCCTACTCCATTGAGACAGTTGTTAAAAATATAAAAATATAAACGAAATTGCTAAAGAAAGAAAACTAAACTACTTGCCATTTCTTCAGTGTAATGGAGTTTCTCTGGCTAAAATATTTTAAGGATATTTTCTTATGATTGTTTCATTGTATATTTCTTTTAGATTTCTTACATAAAGTTTTCCTCCTGATACATGCACAAAAGAAATAATTTACCTCTCAATTTCTAAGACTCTAATAATGCAAAAAAAATTGGCTTTAATTTTACTTCTCTATCCCTTTAATTTCAAACTTATTTGTTAGAAAATAAATTTGAAGGATATGAATTCAGGACCTTCAAATTATGAGACTGACGCACTGCCTACTGCACTAAGGAGGCAGGTAAATTTGAAGGATATAAAAATGTTTCAATTGTTTCATTAGATGTTCAATTTTCTACTTCCTATTATAGGCAATCAAACTTTGAAACAAACTTTTATTTTGCAAAGGTGTCAAAATAGTCCTTGAAAGCTGTATGACTTTAAATACCAGAATCTTCATTTTTCATACATAACATTTCATGGTGTTTAAAGTACAATTATTTTATAATGTTAAAAGAGAGAGCGAGAACAATATTTAACTTAACCTAAAAAAGAAAATCTCATATTCATGTTATTTGTATATGTTTGCCTGAGGACTCTGAAGGTTTAATTCTTATTTGACATCATCCTATTAAATGCAATCAATTTAAAAAGGAAAGAAAAGTAGCACAAAATCATCTTGGAATGTTTATTCTTGTTCTATTCTGGATTATGAAACCAGAAGAATGAGCTCAAATTTTGACAGGATCTCAAAATTCAGAGCCATAGAGCAAAAGTAAAGCATCGGCATATTTACACTGAATGTATGTCTATTTTGTGCCTTCACCAATTTGTATAATATAGCTAGCAAGTTAGGAAAAAGTAGTTAAAAATAATTTGTAGATAACAAATCATAATAAATTAATTAAAATAATTTAGTCTTAAATCATGTGTAAAATCACTGAAACAAGTCAAATTTCAACAAAAAATAAAATAAAAGTGAAACACACTTTTGATAAATTTTAACATGTATTATGAAGGAACTATGAAGAATATCTTAAAAAATATGTAATTTGCATTTGTACTAAAATATGTTACTCAAATAGTTACCTGAGTAAATCAAAAGAATGCCACAAACAGTTGTAATGGAATTCACAAGAGAAAATTGAGGCTTCTGGTCTTAAATCAATTACAACCATATAATCTGATTAGAATTATAATAATTTTATATTCAGAGAGAAAGAGAGAAATTATTCTATTTAATGTTTTATATCCAGTTTAAAGCCATATCGTACCTAATTTTTCTCCTATTTAACTGTTCTTACTGAACCCTGAAACTCAGGGTTATAAATCTCAACAGTGTCAAGGATTCTAGTTTGTTGTGCTTTATTTTTTCACAATTTAATCTAGTTTCCTCCTTATATCAGCACTAAATTCTTGACTTCTACTCTGCACCAGAGAATTAAAATTAGTGCTTCCTCTTTCAAATTACTCTCGGCATACTGTCCTTCTTTTCCATCTTGATTTCTTTAATTGTCCCCTTCTAATTCCTTTAGTGTGCCTCACCTGATTTGGCCCCCAACCGTATTAAATTTTTTTACTGGTTCAATCAAAAAGAAACCTCAAAATTAGTTTCTAGCTATACACTTTTACCCTACACTATAATCTTTTGACTTAATTTTTTTAACTTGACATGTCAACCTCAAACCTAAGAACACTGCTATCATTTTTTCTCATTCTGTGGCATACCATTGAATATATTGCTGATTATATTCCCCTGGGAAAATGGAAATCTATAATATAAATTTAAGGTGTGGTAATTAAATGAACACAATTTCATGCACTACAATCCACAAAATATTAAGGTAGTTGGTGTCGTCATTTGTTCACAAACCAAATATGCTGATTCAAACCCAGAGTTTTTCCCAATAAGCACCACTACCTTTTTGCATACACCAAATGTTAATTCCTCAGGACCTTGTAACTTTTTTTTTTTTTAAAGATTTTATTTATTTATTTGACAGACAGAGATCACAAGTAGGCAGAGAGGTAGGCAGAGAGAGAGGGAGGCAGAGAGAGAGGGAGGAAGCAGGTTCCCTGCAGAGCAGAGAGTCCAATACAGGGCTCCATCCCAGGACCCTGAGATCATGACCCGAGCCAAAGGCAGAGGCTTAACCCACTGAGTCACCCAGGCGCCCCAGTACCTTGTAACTCTTAAGCATGGTCTCTGCTCAGCAACATCCTTATCATCTGTTCATTTTTTAGAATGCTGAATCTCAGGTCACAGTCTAGAACAAGTGAAACCGAAGTCTAATTTTAGCAGGATTGCTAGTGATTTGTTAGTGGAGTCAAGTTTGAAAAACAGTATCAACATATTTCACATATAAGATAAAGTGAAAACCTTTCTTACTACAATTTCAGATCTAGTACATAGTTCTTTTTTGGAGAGGCACATAAGTTACCTTCCACTTCAGTGAAAAAAAAACAGCTTCTGTCATATAACTCCCTTATCCAAGCTCTTTTGAAATTCATTCACTTATTCTTTCATATTCATTTATGTTCAAATAATTACTAAGAATCTATGATGAGTCAGGCAATTTTGCAGCAATTATTCTCAGTTCCGCAGATTCCATTGTGATAAGAAGAGAAAAACATGCCCTCATAGAAATTACCTTATAGATGAGGTAGGAAAATAATAAACAAGAATAATATCTAAAATATATAGTAGATTAAATATATAAAAGGTATGAAGAATAGCAAAGCAGTAGATAAAATTAAGGTGTGTCAGAGTAACCTTATGGCCTCAAGTATTATCTTCAAGTGGAAAACACTTAAGTCTTCAACCTTATTTCTCACTGGTGTTCTGGTTCCAAATACATTACAGTCTTTGCAGAGATTATCTAACAATTTAATATCATAAATTTATTATAATCAAATTAGTATCTGATTAGCATCAGATTAGTACCTGATGTCAGTTGGAAGCTCCCTCTGTTTGATATTCTTCTCTCAATGTCTCCCCAAGCTCATGCCTAGGGGAAGCCTTCATCAACTTTTGTGCAAATTCACAAAGTTTCTTCAAATATCTCTTTATCTTTAGTGCATCTGTGTGTCAGATAAACCCAAATCTGGAGCTCAGTTTTTCCTCAAGTCTTACAAAAAAAAAAAAAGAAAGAAAGAAAAAGGGAAAAAAAAGTCTTAAAAGCATTAGTGAACAATGTAATATAATGTAAACTTTATAGAAGACAATATAAACTTTATAGATAACTCCTTAGTAGAGAGGTGCCTGGGTGGCTCAGTTGTTAAGTGCCTGCCTTTGGCTCAGAGCTTGATCCCAGGATTCTGGGATCAAGCCCCACATCGGGCTCCCTGCTCGGTTTCTCCTTCTTTCACTCCTCCTGCTTGTGTTCCCTCTCTCACTGTGTGTTTCCATGTTAAATAAATAAATAAGATCTTTTAATTTAAAAAAAAAAGAAAAAGAAAAGAAAAATAAATTTAAAAAGAAGAAGAAGACTCCATAGTAGAGACAGTGAAAGATGCTAGCATTACATAGCCACAGGTGGGACTCCCCAAAATGGAGATTTCTATGCAGAGTGTTTATTGGAGAGTGCTATCAAGAACCACACCAGAAAGGCAGTGACAAAGCAGAATTGGAAAGAGGAAGAAGTTGAACTGTGATGATTATGTTGCAAAAAAGACCTCAAATAACTGGGACAGTGGGAGTTCTAAGGCTAAGATAGCCCTCTGGAGATGTCCATAACTGAAGGAAGACATCTATACCCTGACTTAAACAGTCATTCTTCCCTATCTCTGCTATGGAATCTTTATAACGCTCATTGTCCTGGTATCACTTGTGTAGTGAAGTCTCCCCAAAAGCAGATATTAAAATGGGATTAGCCATGAAAGAGATTTAATATGGCAATATCTTTGGGGAAAAAAATGGAAAATGTGTAAAGAGGAGGTAGGAGGAACTAGCAGACTATGATGAAAATTTAATCCCAGGCAAAGGAGAGAGAAGACAAAGGAAGAAGCATCTCAGACACAATGAAATTCTAATAGACTTTGGTAAAGCTGTCATGGAGTCCTTAAGCCAAAGTTGCTTGTCACAGGACTCCCACATTTCTCAGGAATGGGTCTGCATTAGCATTCATTACATGCTCAATCATTGGCTGGAGATGCAACCCAAGGGAAGCATGGGTTTAATTCAGAGCTCAGACAACTAAATCTCTCTGCAGTCAGAAATCTGACAGTCATATCTTCATAACTGGTATAATGAATACTAGAGTTGCTGCTACAAAAAGAGAACATGAAGAAATATGGCTGGAGTATAGGAGACTCACTAAGACATCTCTTAGTGCTTCTATACTTCTGATGAGAGTAAATGAACTCTTGCGGCAATCATGAACCGATAATGACAACGTAACTGGAGGCTCAGGAATAAAACAATCTTGAGGCACATGCAACATAGTTTTGCAGAGGATAGCCAGCAGAATTGAATACCAACTCATTAACACACTCTATAATGGCTTTTTCTTTCCTCTAATACTATTTTCCCTATTCCCTCATTTTTATTTCTTTGAATCAGCCCTAAATACAGTAACTGAATCCAAGATTTTAATCTCATGATTGCTTTCAGAACATGAAACTAAGAGAATAAGGAAATTAAAGCATTTAATACAGTACAGTAACTGAACCCAAGATTTTAATCTCATGATTGCTTTCAGAACATGAAACTAAGAGAATAAGGAAATTAAAGCATTTGTTCATAGATATCAGCATTTGCTATTTTAGTCCTAGAAATTTTTTACAACTTTTCAGAAATATGGCTGGAAAACTATAATTGTTCAGTATTATGATGGTCTCAGAATATTAATAACAAAATCATCTCCTATAGGGAAAATAACAATTTAGCCTCGTGATTTTATTATAGTTGGAAACAGAGAGTATGCTATTTTTCATTCTTAATTTAGTAATTATTTTGACAGTTGTGAAAAGATTTGGCTCCCAAAATCCCAGATCATTTGCATCTATTCTCTTCTGGTCAGAACAGGTTAAACAGGTTCAAAGGAACATGTAGATTTGCTTCTTTAATTAAAAAAAAAAAAACCTTCCTATAATAAACATGCTGAAGTATGTTTATGATACTAGACAGACATTATAAAAGGAATAATTTGGTAAAATAAATTATCTCAGTAGGGAAGGTACCACAAAAGTCCTAAGTGAAGGAGAAAAGAGCAAAATATTTCTTCCTTTTTTCTGTTGTATTATAAAGTAGAGGGATCGAGAAATACGATACTGAAATATGGTTAATTACACAGAAAGCTTAAGTAGGAGTTTTGTAGCTAACAAGGAAAAGACCTTTTCTCCAAGGCCTCTCCATAAAGCCACTGATAACATTTATACTGGTACTAGCTCTCGACAAAGCAGTTTTGCTTTGTTTTGTCTTGAAGAGAATGGTGAATTGAAATCTGAATGACCCGAAGTTTCATAACCAACAAATGCCTACTGAGTTTAAAATTCTATATTTCGGGGCGCCTGGGTGGCTCAGTGGGTTAAGCTGCTGCCTTCGGCTCGGGTCATGATCTCAGGATCCTGGGATCGAGTCCCGCATCGGGCTCTCTGCTCAGCAGAGAGCCTGCTTCCCTCTCTCTCTCTTCCTGCTTCTGTCTACTTGTGATTTCTCTCTGTCGAATAAATAAATAAAATCTTTAAAAAAAAAAAAATAAATAAAAATAAAATTCTATATTTCATTAAATACAATCATAAATGTTAAAGTTTGGAACATAATGAAACTTTAACAACTTTCTTTTTTCTGTATTACATTTCTGTGTCTCATAATCACTTGAAAAATATCATTGACTTAAGAATCTCATCATTTTCATATTAAGTTAATTTTCACCATAAAGTAGTATGAAAATGAATGCTCTGAGACCAAACTGACCAACATGAAGGGAGGACCCTCTTACAGTTTATTGTACCCAGAAAGACAACATTACTGGAAGGCAAAGTATAAATATGATCCCCTGGAATAAATTAACTCAACTAAAGACAAGACTTAAAATTCTAATTTTCTTTCAGAGAAAGCAAATATCAAAGTTTCCACAGTACAAAGTTTCAAAATTCAGATATTCTACTGACTTCTTTAATGTAACAAGATCAGGAATTATATTTTATAATTTTGAATAAACATATATAAGAAAATAATGCTTCTATTGCTTCTCATTAATGTAATTCATACAACTATATGGTGGGATTAGGCAAAATGTTAAATTACATATTTCATTTTCTCCTTAAGGAAAACCTTGCCTTTACATTACTATGGTAATAATGCAGTCCTGAAGTAGATTCTTTTGAAGACACAGTTTTCAAGAAATTCTATTCATGCCACATTCCTAAGAATCAGCAACTATGGGAAATAAATATTCAAAGGACGTACAAATCTCTGAACACTACTTCTACAAGGATAGTTGAGTGCCCTGTTAAAGTAGACAGAGTTCCCAATGCTAGAGTATAAATTCAAGCATCTAAGAAATCTTAACACAGATGAGGCCCACTCACTTCAGGGAAATCTAGGCAAAATAAGATTCAAGGCAGTAAAACATTAAAATAGTTACATTTCAATAGCATCTTTCTGATGACTGAGTAGTTCTTTTAAACTGAAATATTCTAGACATTTTTGAGTTACAGAAAATCATAGTTTAGACAATATTCTATTGAGGCATAGGAAGATATTTTTGATTCCGTATTATATATTATAAAGAAAAATGCTAGATAAAAAATGAAAGATTGGCCAGAATCTTGTAGATCTCATAAATCAGAAACTCAAGCACTCTGTATTAAAATAGCACTTCAAGGCACAGCACAACAGTATTTTTCTTTGCCAAGCCTTTAAAAATAAGGAAAGCTTAAGGAATTCATAACTAAGACTCCTTCATGGAAATACAAAAGTAACTTTAAAAACTTAATATAGCTAAATAAACAAAAATATTTCATAATATGTTTTTATAGGTAGGTCCCCACTTCTGTAAAATGAACTGCCAAATGTATCTTGAGTTTACCAAAGCCATTTTTATATTTAAAATCATTGCTGTGTTTTTTCACTTTTACTAGGACGATATCTACCATTCTTATGATGGGAGATTTCCAGAAAAATGTACAGTGTGGGAATCAAATCTTATATTTATTTTCTCAAAATGCTTTTTTAAAATATTAAGCCAAATATAGACTTGGCTATATGTCTACCTTGCAAAAGGAATGAAAGGAACAATATAGGTTATAAAATAACAATGTATATCTTGCATAATAGGATTTTATAACCCTATTATAACCTGATTAAAGAATCAACTTGAGAGAGCCAAAAGTCAAAAGAATCAATGTGAGTGTTTTCTTTTATAGCTGCCAGTCATATAAAATTGTTAAAGAGATTTTAGAACTTTCACAACAGCTTTTTGAAATTGACTTTACAAATCTGGAAAACACTTAGTTGTTACTTTTGTAAGACCTATGCCTTTAATCCCAGTAATAGAAATTAATTAAATAAATAAATTAAATAGGTTAACTAAAATTAATCTAAAAAAGTATGTAAGGGTTCAAATCAAATTTGTGTTTGTGCATTTCAAGTTATTACAATCCCTTTTAAAAATCTGTTATGCCTGCATGGCACAGTCAGTTAAGCCTCTGCCTTCAGCTCAGGTCATGATCCCAGGGTCCTGGGATTGAGTCCTGCATCAGGCTTCTTGCTCAGTGGGGAACCTGCTTCTCCTTCTTCCTGCAGCTACCCCTACTTGTGCTTTCTCTCTCTTTCTCTCTCTCTCTCTCACTGATAAATAAATAATATCTTTAAAAATATTTTTTTTCTGTAACAAAACCTGATTAGGAGACATACACTAGAACTGAAGCTCCATAAATGCAGAGATCTTCTAATCTATATCTATGATGTCCAGAATGATACTTGGCACATCAGTAACATATATAGAATGAAAAAAAGTACTTGTCATTTGGTTCTTTAAAAACTATGGTGTTGAGCTTTTGGGGAGGCCTACTGACATTATGCAATGCTACATCCAAGAAAAAAAAAATGTAAAGAACAATTCTAAACAAAAGGAAAAAAATTAAATTTAAATTTCCTCACCAAAAGTATCATTCATATTTTGCAAAGAAGTCTCTGTACTCTAGTTTGTTCATACTTTCTTCTAATTAAAGATTCCTTTCAGCTTTTATAATCCCAAAGCACAAATTTAGTATCATATTGAATTCTGAATTTAGCAGAGCATAATAAAACTGTCTTTAAATTATGACTTTGAACTAGGTGTTTTATAGATAGCATATACTTTCCTTTTGAGGTGTTGTTGGTCTCAGATCAGGAAAAATTATTTTATGTACCTTATAGACCAATTCTCTCCCTCTGCCTGTCCCCTTGCCCATGTTCTCTCATTCTCTCTCTCGAGTGAATAAAATGTTTTTTAAAAATACATTATATAATACAGTAAGGCTATACAGTAATGTGATAAATTATATAATAATACATTAAAATATCATGGCTAATACATATTATGTTTAATTTATGCCCTATTCTAAGTGCTTAACATGTTATACTTAAATCCTTAAAATATCCTGGACTTCCAGCTTCTGGTTCCATATGTATGAAGTTTTGGAGGGTACCACTCTGTCTTAAAAACATAAAATACTAAGCACACTGAAAAAACAAAAAACAACACACAGCTCTTCTTGTATCCATAAGAGAGGAAAGGACACAGACAGGCACAAAAGCTGATGGCATGGCTCACCGGAGGAAACCTTAACAGAAATCACCAGGAGAACCAGTGCCAGGTAGTAAAAACTAAACTGTAATTGATGAATTATTGGAGACTTAGTGTGGAAAACTTTGAGAATTAAAAACTCCAGGGACACCTGCTCATAATGGGTTCCCACAATATTGTGAGATTTACCTCTAAGAGCTTAACTGTGTTCTCATATATCAGAGAAAAATCATCTGCTTTTGGGGGTGGAAGAGGAAAGAATGATTTTGAAATATCCACAGCACTGTGCTCTTGTTAATAAATCCGGGCACCAGGGGAAACTAGTTATCCAAAGCATAACATGCTATAGTATTATCAGAGCCTAATGATATGGGGGAAGGGAAATATGCAACTCAGCCTACTCTAGCCATTCTGCCCAACCTGGGAGGGCAGGGGGTGGTGGAATCTGAGAAATTTTATGAAGTTCACAATACAGGGGCATAACTCACTAAAAAAACTGAGACTTAATCAAAGAACTATAGAATGCCTACCTTTCCCCAACACCTTACCACCACATTACCAAGGCCTATTTGCCGCAGTTTCTCTTACTCAGAAGAACATGTCCAGCTATAAAGAAAAAATTACAAGGTATACCAAATGGTAACAAACACAACTGAAGAGAGAACATAAGCATCAGGAAGAGCATGACAGGAATGTTAGAGTTATGAGACTGGGGATATAAAATAACCATGATTAGTACACTAAGGACTCTAACAGATAAAGGAGAGTGTTCAAAAACAGATGGGCAATGTATGAAAAGAGGTAGAAATCCTAAGAAAGAACCAAAAATAAAATGTTTGAGAAAATAAAACAACAAAAAAAAGCTGCTACTATAACAGAAATGAAGTGCTTTTAATGGGCTTTTAGTAGACTGGACATGATTGAGGAAGGAATCTCAGAGCTAGACGATACAGCAAATAAATCCTCAAAAAACAAAAATGCAAAGAGAACAAATACTGAAATAAAAAGAATAAAATAATCAAGCACTGTGGAAAAGTTACAATAAGTATAACATACATGTAATGGGAATACCAGAAGAAGAAAGAAAAAGAAGAACAGAATAAATGTTTGAATATTAATGATTGAGATAATTGAAAATTTCCCTAAGTTAATGTCAGACAACAAACCACAGATATGGGAAGCTGAGAAAATACCAAGCAGGATAAATGCAAAGGTAAAAAACAAACAAACAAGAAAAAACTATGATAATAAAAAATTACACCTATGAATATCATTGTCAGGCTACACAACATCCAAGATGAAGAAAAATCCTGAAAGAAGCCAGAGGTAAAACAAACAAACAAACGAACAAAAACAAAAAAACACTGTAACTATAGAAGAACAAATATAAGAATCACATCTGATTCCTTAAAAATCATGTATACAGGAAGAGAGTGGAATGAAATATCAAAATGTTGAGAGAAAAAAAACAATAACATAGAATTCTATATCTTGTTAAATTATCCTTCAAAAGTTAAGGAGAAGTAAAGACTTCTCAAACACACAAAAATTGAAAGACTTCAACAGGAGACCTACCTAGCAAGACATGACCAAAAAATTTATTCAGAGAGAAGGAAAATAATAGAGGTCAGAAACTCATATCTACATAAATAAATGGAAAGCATCAAAGAAGGATGAAGTGAAGGTAAAATTAAAACTTTTATTTTTCTTATTTTAAATTGATCTAACAGATTCCAGTATATCCAAAATAATACCAACTTGTATTAGATTGTGTATGCTCATGCACGTATATATGCTTTTGTATGCTTACATTTACATTTAAGTGAAATAATAATAATGCTAATACAAAAATAAGAGGGAAAATTAAGATTGTTTTGTTATTATAATTAGGTATTCACACTACCCATGAAGCAAATTTGAAAGTGGACTTGAATTAGCGGTAACCATATATTACCAACTTTAATATATATCTAATATATATTACGATTAAAAATTGTTTTTAAAAAGTATATTCAATATGCTATGAAAGTAGCATATAAATGAAGCATATAAAATGTTCAGTCGAAACCACAAAAGACAAAACAAAGAGTGGAAGACAAAAATAGGAAGAACAAATAGGTGAAAAAAACAGAAAACAGTAACATACAGTAGATATTAATGCAGCTATATCAATGATCACTTTGAATGTCAATGATCTAAATGCACCAATTAAAAGACAGAAACCATCAGAATGTATCAAAAAGAAGACCCAATTATATGTTGTCTACAAGTAACCCACTCTAAATAGAAAGACACACATAAATGAAAAATGAATGGATGCAGAAAATATACCATGATAACATTAATCAAAAGAAAGCAGGATTAGCTATGTTAATTTCAGACCGGAAAACTTCCAAGCAAAAAAAGTTAACAGGAATAAAGAAGGACATTATATAATGATAAAGGGGTCAATTGTCCAAGAAGATAAAACAATCACTAATGACTGTTAGCAATTGATGCACCTAACAACAGAGTATCAAGCTCTGTGAAGCAAAAACTAAAAACTGCATAGAATTGTGAATCCCCTGTCATAGTTGGAGACTTCAACATCCCTCTCTCAGAAATGGACAGATCAAGTAGGCAGAAAATCAGTAAAGCTGATTGAACACCACAATATTAATGAACTGGAGGTAATTCACCTCTATAGACTACCTCATTCAACAACTGGATAAATTCTTCTTGAGCTCACAAGGAATATTTACCAAGACAGACAACATGTTGGGCCATAAAATACATTTTAATACATTTTAACAAATTTAAAAGAATAAAAATCATATAATGTTGACTCTCAGACCACAATGAAATTCAGCTAAAAACCAATAACAGAAAGAAAACTGGAAAATTCAAAATATGTTGAGATTAAATATACCTTTAAATAACAAGTGGATCAAAGAAAAAAATCTCAATGGAAATTTTAAAGTATTTTGAACTAAATAAAAATTAAAACACAGCTTTCAAAACCTGGGGGATGCAGCAAAAACAATACTTAGAAATTTACTTTGCATACATTAGCATTGAATGCATATATTAGAAAAGAAGAAAGATCTAAAATCAATAATCTAAATTTCTACCTCAGGAAACTACAAAAAGAGCAAATTAACGAAAACAAAGTGGAAGGAAGGAAATAATAATTATTAAAACAGAAATCAATGAAAATTAAAACAGAAAATCAACAGAGAAAATCAATGAAATTAAAAGCTACTTCTTTGAAAAGATTGATAAAATCAATATGTCTCCAGCCAGGCTAAGAAAAAGAAAGGACACAATCTACCGATATCAAAAATGAAAGAAGAGATATCACTACAGATCTCATGGATATTCAAAGGATAATAAAGGGATCCTATGAATAATTATATGCCCACAAATTTAATAACCTAGATGAAATGGACCAATTCCTTGAAAGTCACAATATGGCAAAATCCACACTAGAAAGTGACCATTTGAATAGGCCTATCTCTATTAAAGATATTGAATAAATAATTAACAAATTTCCCAAAAAGAAAGCTCCAGCACCAGCTGGGCTCACTGGCAAATTTTATAAAACATTTAAGGAAAAAATTACAATTCTCTACATCTTTTTCAGAGGATAGGAGCAGAGGTAATACTTTTTAAGTCATTACATGATACAAGCATTATCCTAATACTAACACTAAGTAAAGAGATTGCAGGAAAAAAAAAAGTACAGACCAATAACTCTCATGAACTTAAAATGTCAAAATCCTTAAAATATAAGCAGATCAAATCCAACAATATATACAAAGAATTATATACCATGACCAAGAGGAATTTATCCCAGATATAAGGAAGAAACTTAAATGCATATTACTAAATGAAAGAAGACCATTTGAAAAAGCTACATGCTATGTTATTCCAACTACATGACATTCTGGAAAATGCAAAACTATGGAGATAGTAAAAAGATCAGTGATTGCCAAGGGTTTGGTGGGGAAGGAGAGATGAATAGCCAGAACAGAGAGGATATTTAGGGCAATGAAAATATTCTGTGTGATACTATAATGGTAGATGTGTGTGATTATACATTTTTAAACCAAAAGAATGTAAAACACCAAGAGTGAACTGAAATGTAAACTTTACATTGGGTGATTATAATTATTAATGTATGTTTGTCAGTTATAACAAATATACCATTCTGGTGGGCAATGTGATAATGGGAAAACTATGCATGTGTGAGGGAGGAGTATTTGGGGGAATCTCTATCTTCCCTTCAGTCTCGCTTTTTTTCTTAAAAAAAAAAAATTATTTGATTCTTGGGGTGACTGGGTGGCTTAGTTGGTTAAGCATCTGCCTTTGGCTCAGTTCATGATCTTGGGATTTTGGTATAGAGCCCATCAAGCCCCGCATCAGGCTCTCTCAGGCCAGTGGGGAATCTGTCTCTCTCTCTCACTCTCCCTATTACTCTCCCTCTTTCTCTCTCAAATAAATGAATAAAACTTTTATTTACAAAATCCTACGATTCTATTAGACATCCTATATGGTAACATAGTAAAATATGTACGAATACAGAGAAAAGTAAGTATAGTTAACATATATATCCTACTTAATGTATGATGCATTGTTATAAGTTTTGTTTATATTTTTAATTATAAAATATTTCATAATCCTATCATTATCCTCAATTCACATATAACAGGGTATAGGAAAAACAGAAGCTGAGATATGTACCTTGTCCAATTTCACACAGCTAATCCATGGAACACCCTGATGTGGGACTAGCTGTATACATGGAAGGAAGACAACGCATGACTCTCCTGCAGTATCAAGAGGGCATTTTAGATGTACCTTTACTGCCTCATTGTACAGTCAGTGTCACTATTTTGTTATAAACAGTTATCTTGGCCCACAGTTGCTACTGAGTTCTATTTGTGGCTTGATTGTTTTCCCTCTTCCTCAAACTTTTCCTACAACTTTTCCTCATTGTCTCCAACAAAAGTGCTGTGATAAAATTACCACGAAACTAGGGATCTCTTGATGAGAAATCACCTACAAAGAGCACAGCAAACTTGTACAGGCACACTTTGACCCCACATGCCTCTCCCAGCTGACCCCACCCCTCCAATGAAAATAGTGAAGCAGAATAAATGTATTATGAAAATATCTGAATTCAAATTCAATGATCCTCCAACTCAGTTCTGTCACCTTGAGATGTGAAACATACCATAACCTAAAACTGCCTTATGTATTCACTTTGAGTTGATTTTTCAATGAGACAGAATTTAAATATATTACTTAAATATGTTAACTGTGTTAAATATACTTTGCATCCCCAGTTAGTATGGAGGTTATGAAGTGAAAAAGAACAAAAGCAGGAGACAGATTAATTTATGTAAATAGAACTGATGTGCTACTTTGGTAGTCAGAATATTAACACCATAATTAATCTGTACCCCTAATTTAGTATTTTAGAAACTGCCTCTGTAGTATAGAGCATTCAATTAGATCTTGGGCTACAGTTTCTCTTCTCAAGCATCATACATGTAGTAAGGGCCAGACTCATACTATGCTAACTCAATGATTTTCTTTTTGTCTTTGGTTTACTTCCACTGAGAGTTATTCACATCATAAAATATAAGGATGTCTCTGAGACATTGTGCAACTGTGAAAGATAGATGACTCTAACTTTAAAAAAAGCTTTCATTTTTAAAAAATTCTTGTTAATTGGCTCTCTTAAACCTTCCAAATAGATATTAGGTTTGCTCTACTGAGTATGCATATTTGTTTTAAACTGTTTATTGAAATGGTATTTAATAATGATAGATCAAAAGAAAAACATTAACATTAAACATTGATTATCACTCAACACTACTTTAACGTTATTCTTAGTTTCTCTTTGTTATTAACTTAATTCAGTGCAGTGGTTCTCATTAGTTCTTCCATAGTAAGTTTAGAGGAGAAAACCGTAACCCTCAGTGACATGGTCTAAGCAAGCCAGTATTTATTTCCTTGCATATGCTTTAAATGCTGTTTTCCATAAATCATAAGATTCTAAAGTATAGTACCACACTAAAAAACAACTTGATTTTTTCAAAGGTCCTAAGAATGGAGTAGGAAAGATCCTAGAGATCATCTGTTGGAAGCATGCTTTTTTAACTCAGAAATATTAAGTGATTTGATAAAGGCTATAGTGTCTGTCACGGATAGACCAAATTTAAATCCCCATGCTACCTTAAATTCCAAGATGCATTTTTTAATGTATAATATTTGTTTCTTAGAAATGGATTAACGTCCCCCATCATTGAAACAAGGAGTAGGGAATAGCAGATAAAATTTCTCCTTAAGAGTCCAGAATTTAAGATTATTTTATTGCCTTATTAAATGGTTAAATTTGAGCTGGGTAGATTTAAAGTGAAGGTGATGTCTGGGCTTTTTTACAGTCAGTAATTGTATGATTTTATTCAGAATGCTGATTGACATAAATAGCCTTCCAAATCCTTTGTAGTTCACTTGAATAACATTTTTGACTCAAATTTTCATTTGTGAAAATGTTCTGTTAATTTTTTTAAATAGAGCATGTGAATTCAAATCAATATGATTATAAATAACCTTCACTATTCCAAAGCAGAACTAACTGAGCATTAGTGATGCCTTTAAAGGTAGCCATAAGAAAATATATTATATTTATATAAATTGATTTTTGTGCATATTTTTACTCATAGGCTATTTTAAGCTCCAATGACTGTTAGTATGGTCCTACTCACTTGATAATATCTGTAAAATAAAATTTTAAAAATGAAGATAATTTAGTCTTTCCTTATTTGTTGATTCCCTGGTTCACACTGTTTTCCCTTTCTAACTCCTACTTTAGGTGGTAATAACAAAGTAAAAAGTTTTCATGTGATCTTCTTCTAAGTTACTGTTTATGGAACCCTAATATGTGCTAATTAAGGGAAACATAGAAACTATGGAAACATTAAAGATAAATTCAAAAATTCATCTATATTCATAGCCACCAGTGGCAACATGCTAAGCAATAATATTCTTTCTTAACATTTTTTTTCATAAGTAAACTCCGTAAGAGGCATAAACTCACAACCTGTAGATCAAGACCTGAGCTGTGATCAAGAGTCAGATGTTTAAGTGACTGAGTAACCCAGGCACCCCATATTCTTTTTTTTTTTTTACCTTTATTTTCTCAATGTTCCAAGACTCATTGTTTATGCATCATACCCAGTGCTCCATGCAATACATGCCTTTTTTAATACCCACCACCAGGCTCACCCAACCCCCCACTCCTCTCCCCTCCAAAACCCTCAGTTTGTTTCTCAGACCCCACAGTCTTATGGTTCATCTCCCCCTCTGTTTCCCCCAAAATCCTTCTCTTCTCCTTCTCCTAGTGTCCTCCATGTTATTCCTTATGCTCCATAAGTAAGTGAAACCATATGATAATTGACTCTCTGCTTGACTTATTTCACTCAACATAATTTCCTCCAGTCCTGTCCATGTTGATATAAAATTTGGGTATTCATTCTTTCTGATGGAGGCATAATACTCCATTGTATATATGGACCATATCTTCTTTATCCATTCATCTGTTGAAGGGCATCTTGGCTCTTTCCACCGTTTGGTGACTGTGGACATTGCTGCTATGAACACTGGGGTACAGGTTGCCCTTCTTTTCACTACATCTGTATCTCTGGGGTAAATACTCAGTAGTGCAATTGCAAGGTCATAGGGTAGCTCTATTTTTTTATTTCTTAAGGAATCTCCACACTGTTTTCCAAAGTGGCTGTACCAACTTGAATTCCCACCAACAGTGTAAGAGGGTTCTCCTTTCTCCACATCCTCTCCAACACTTGTTGTTTACTGTCTTGTTTTTTTTTTTTTTAAAGATTTTATTTATTTGACAGAGAGAGAGAGAGATCACAAGTAGGCAGAGAGGCAGGTAGAGAGAGAGGGGGAAGCAGGCTCCCTGCTGAGCAGAGAGCCCGATGCGGGGCTTGATCCCAGGACCCTGAGATCATGACCTGAGCCGAAGGCAGAGGCTTAACCCACTGAGCCACCCAGGCGCCCCTACTGTCTTGTTGATTTTGGCCATTCTAACTGGTGTTAAGGTGGTATCTCAATGTGGTTTTGATTTGAATCTCCCTGATGGCTAATATTGATGAACACTTTTTCATGTGTCTGTTAGCCATTTGTATGTCTTCTTTGGAGAAGTGTCTGTTCATGTCTTCTGTCCAATTTTTGATGTGATTATCTGTTTTTTGAGTGTTGAATTTGAGGAATTCTTTAAATATCTTGGATATATATCTTGGATATAGATCTTGGATACAGATCTTTGTCTGTAGTGGCATTTGAGAATATCTTTTCCCATCCGTGGGTTTCTTCTTTGTTTTGTTGACTGTTTCCTTTGCTAGGCAGAAGCTTTTGATCTTGAGGAAGCCTCAAAAGTTCATTTTTGCTTTTGTTTCCTTCAGGCACCCCATATTCTTTTTTGTTGTTGTTTTTAAAGATTTTATTTATTTATTTGACAGAAGAGATCACAAGTAAGCAGAGAGGCAGGCAGAGAGAGAGGAAGGGAAGCAGGCTCCCCAGTGAGCAGAGAGCCAGATGCGGGGTTCGATCCCAGGACCCTGAGATCATGACCTGAGCCAAAGGCAGAGGCTTTAACCCACTGAGCCACCCAGGTGCCCCAGGCACCCCATATTCTTAACATTCCTAATATTCTTTCTCCTTTTCTGTCTTTTCTATGAATAGGTGTGCATGAGAGAAGGAAAATTGAGATTGAGTTTGGTAATAAACTATCTTTTTGTACATAAAATTATATAAGCATTTTGTTGTCTAGACTTACAAAGGAAATCAAGACTGCTTTAAAATTTTGCTTGTGTAAGTAATATTGCAATAAGTTTTATAATTCATGATTGTGATTATGAGTACAAATTCTGGAACCTAACCTCCTAGATTCAAATTTTAGCCCTGGAACTTCCTAGTTACATGACAAAAGAAGTCTAAGTTCTGTGTCTCAATTATGTCAACTGCAAAATGTTACTAAGAATAGCATCTCTTAACTATAGAGAACAAACTTGAGGGTTGATGGAGTAAAGTGGGTGGGGGATGGGCTAAATGGTTGATGGATATTAAGGACAGCACTTGTTATGAGCACTGGGTGTTATATGTAAGTAATAAATCACTGAATTCTACAACTGAAACCAATTTTACTATATATGCTAACTAACTGGAATTTAAATAAAAACCTGAAAAAATAAGAACAGCATCTACTTCATAAATCTGTTCAAGAAATAAGTGCATAATGTATTAATAATGTACATACACCTTTACAAAAGTGCATGTCAGGTGGATAAACATGTATATGTTATTTGTTATCAGAAACTATTTTCTTGCTTAGGGAGTTTTATTCAAAGAAGAATCCCAGTATTGAAATTAATGGTTCCAAGTGTGTGGTTTTAAGTCTTAACAGTTATCACTAAAATATTTTCTAAAATGACACTGTTATTTATACATTTTATACATTACCAGCAAATATAAGTTTGAACTTAAACGGTATCCGGTATGTACTTCCTACCAATAAAAGTTATTTATTGTAATTGTTATTGTTGTTGTTGTATAATATTGTACATCTTCTAAGTGTTGTTTATGTTATATCTTTGAAAAAGTCCTAGATTAAAACTGAATTTTTGTTTTTATTAAATTTCACTATATAAATGAAATTAAATATTGGGAAAATGTTTATATGCTATTGTCTTTCCCTTTTCTGTTCATTATTTGATTGTGGTTTTTAATTGCTTCTTGCAGCACTTCTAAGTTTGGCCTTTAAGTTTGTTCTGTCCTCCTCCATTCCATGACTCATATTAACTGTAATTTCTCTGATCTGGTCATAAAGATTTTTGGAAAATGCTAAACTTCAGTAATTCTATTTAATTCAAAGGAAGAGGACCTAAATGGCATAGCTGAAATCAAAATTAATCAAATATATTAGTGAATTACTTAAAATAAGCCAGTTTTATGTAATCATATCTAACAACCTTACTGATGGGAGAAACAAATATTTATAGTAGGAAGTAGCGTAAATTGAATCCTACTGAACTAAAATCAGAAAAATGATGCTGACTGCAATAGAGAAAAATAAAAATCAATATCCATATCTTAAGGAGTTTACTATATATTTAAAAGAATATGTAAAAATTACAAGATAAAAAAGATAATCTCAAATATATTCATTAAGAATTCATAAATTACTATATGAAAAATTACCAAATAAATATCATAAGCAAGTACTCTACAGTCAGAAAAGGTAAGATCCAGTGTGAAGAGATCAGCAAAGCTTTATCATAGCAAATGGAATTAGTCTTTAGAGACTCTAGGAAGGAAGGAAGAGGAGGATATTTCAAAAATTAATAATAATAATTTCCATCATGGATAAACTAATTACTGTGTGTCAGACATTGTCATTTATTCCTCACAACACCCATAAGAAAGATACTGACTTTATAGATGGAGAAACTGAAGAACAAAAAGGTTAAGGAATTTGTACAAGATCACACAGACAGTAAGTGACAGCCAGAATCCAGCGGCCAGACCAGAATCCATGTTGTTAACTACTACCCACTACTTTCTAAAAGATATTGGCCCCTCAAATAGGTGTACGATGTACTTAGAAGGCAAGAAATGAATTATCTTTCTAGAAACAAAGATCAAAGAATTGAAAAAACCAAGATGAAGGGCATATTGGGGGCTATTCTGTAGATTGAAACATGAATAATTTGAATTGTCAATTCTAGTGCTAGAAAATCATTTAATTAAGGAAATTATGGTTTAGGAAGACTGATTTAGGAGTTGTATGAAGAATTGAGATTCAAAATAAGGAAACCAATATTCAAGACTTGAGAGATTGACCACAGGGCAAAAACCTAATTGTAATTATTAATATTGAGTTATAATCTATACTGTGCGCTTGCCCTGTAGCTCTGCAAGTATTCTGACTGGAATCTTGTTATCTTTCTTTAGATGTCCAATTCCATCTCAGATTCAGGAATCTTTGGCTTGGTGTAGAGAAAACTTTAAAACTACTGTCTCATGAGCTGCAATCTCAACATTGTGTGTATTATTACATTTTTATTTTTCTTTTTTTTTTTTTTAAAGATTTTATTTATTTATTTGACAGAGAGAGATCACAAGTAGATAGAGAGGCAGGCAGAGAGAGAGAGAGGGAAGCAGGCTCCCTGCCGAGCAGAGAGCCCGATGCGGGACTCGATCCCAGGACCCCGAGATCATGACCTGAGCCGAAGGCAGCGGCTTAACCCACTGAGCCACCCAGGCGCCCACATTTTTATTTTTCATCAGAGTTTTTTCAAAGAAAAGTCTCCATTTCCTCATTTCCCATTCTCTTCTCAATCTACTCCAATTAGATATCAACCTTCATTTAGACAAAATTTCTGAAACAGTTCTTATAAAGTTCTTCATTGAAATTTTATCTTGCTAAACCCAACTGTTTCTTCATGTTTTATACCTTCTTGGAACTTAAATCAGCTTTGACACAATGAACTATTCCTTTTTTCCTGAAACATTCTTTTATCCTGATTGATGCAACACTACAGTCCTGATTCAGTGCCTACTTCTTCTCTACTTCCTATGTTGACTAGACTCTCCTGACAGGCCTCTAAATACAAATGATTTTCAAATAAATTTCTAGTGTATATCTCTACACTTAATTCCAGACTTTATAGATCCCACTTTTCTGAGATCTACACTAGGCAGTTTATTGGGCTTCTCTAACTCCAGCTTTTTATCTTGATGAAGTCCCAATAGTTCATTGTGCCTTTGTTTCTCTTGCCTTTGGAGACAATGTCTAGCTAGAAGCTGCTCCAGCCAAGATCACAGAGGTTGCTGCCCTGTGTTCTTCTCTAGGATTTTGATGGATTTCTGTCTAATCTTGAGATCTTTCATCCATTTTGAGTATTTTTCTGTACGGTGTAAGGAAATAGTCCAGTTTCAGTCTTCTGCATGTGGCAGTCCAATTTTCCCAATACTATTTGTTGAAGAGATTTTTTTCCATTGGACATTCTTTCCTGCTTTGTTGAAGATTAGTTGACTATAGAATTGAGGGTCAATTTCTGGGTTCTCTGTTCTGTTCCATTTATCTGTGTCTGTCTTTGTGCCAGTACCATACTGTCTTGATGATTACAGCTTTGTAATAGAGCTGAAGGTCCAGAATTGTGATGCCTAGAGCTTTGGCTTTCTTTTTCAACATTCCTTTGGATATTCCAGGTCTTTTCTTGTTCCATAGAAATATTAGGATTATTTTTTCCAGCTCTGTGAAAAAAGTTGATGGTATTTTGATAAGGATTGTTTTGAAGGCATAGATTGCTCTTGGTAGCATAGACATTCTAACAATATTTGTTCTTTCCAAATTTCCTCTTATGATTGAGTTCAAGTTTCAAATCACTGTGGTCTGAAAATATGAAGGGATGGATCTCAGTGTTTTGGTACCAGTTGAGACCTGATTTGTGACCTAGTGTGTGATCTATTCTGGAGAACGTTCCATGTACACTCAATTAGAATGTGCATCCTGTTGCTTTAGGATGGAATTCTCTGAATATATCTGTCAAGTTCATTTGGTTCAGTGTGTCATTCAAAGCTTTGCTTCCTTTTTGATCATCTGCTTAGATGATCTATCCACTGCAGTGAGTGGAGTATTAATGTCCCTTATTTATTGTATTATTATTGATGTGTTGCTTTAATTTTGTTATTAATTGCCTTATATAATTGGCTTCTCCCATTTAGGGGCATAAATATTTACAATTTTTAGAACTTCTTGTTGGATAGATGCTTTAATTATGATACAGTGTCCTCCCTCATCTCTTATTATAGTCTTTGGTTTAAAATCTAATTTGTCTGATATAAGGATTGTCACACCAGCTTTCTTTTGATGCCCCTTAGTATGATAAATTGTTCTCTGCTATCTGACTTTAAATCTGGAGGATGACTGTGAGTCTAAAGTGAGTCTCTTGTAGCCTCACTTGTAGACAGCATATGGATGGGTCTTGGGTTGTTTATTTATTTATTTTTTTCCAATCTGATACCCTGTGTCTTTTGATTAGGGCATTTAGCCCATTCACATTAAGAGTAACTATTGAAAAATATGAATTTAGTGATATTGTATTACCTGTAAAGTTACTGTGAAGATTGTCTCTGTTCCTTTCTTGTCTATGTGACTTTTGGGCTAGAGCTCTCTTTGATTAAAGGATCCCTTTCAATATTTCTTGTAGGACTGGTTTGGTGATCAATAATTATTTTAGTTTCCATTCATCTGGTAAGATTTTATCTCTCCTTCTATTTTGAATGACATCCTAGCTGGATAAAGTATTCTTGACTGCATTTTTTTTTTTTCATTTAGCACCTTAATTATATCATGCCAGACCTCTCTGGCCTACCAGGTCTCTGTGGACAGGTCTGCTGCCATCTAATGTTTCAACCCTTGTAGGTTACAGATCTCTTGTCTCGATCTTTCAGGACTTTCTCTTTGTCTCTGAGATTTTAAGTTTCACTATTATATGTCAGGGTGTTGACCTATTTTTATTGATTTTGGAGAGTTCTCTCTGTCTCCTGGACTTGGATGTCTATTTCCTCCCCCCAGATTAGGGAAGTTCCTTGCTAGAATTTGCTCCAATACCATCTTCTCCCCCTTTCTCTTCTTCCAGGGTTCCATTTTTCTAATATTATTTCACATTATGGTATCACTTATCTCTTGAACTCTACCTTCACGAACCAGTAGATTTTTAATCTCTTTTTTTCTTACCTTCTTTATTCTCCATCCTTTTGTCTTCTATATCACTAATTCTCTCTTCTGCTTCATTTGTCCTAGCAGTTAAGGCCTCGATTTTTTATTGCTTCTCATTAATAGCCTGATTGATTTTTATTTGATTAGATATTGGTTCTTTTATTCCTCCAGAAATGGCTTCCCTAGTGTCTTCTATGCTTTTTTCAAGCCCATCTAGTATCTTTATAATCATTATTCTGAACACTGGTTCCAACATCTTACTTATGTCCATACTGATTAGGTCCCTGGCAGTCAATACTGCTTCTTGTTCTCTTTTTTGAAAAGAGTTTTTCCATCTTGTCATTCTGTCTAGAGAATAGATGAATGAGAGAACAAAATGCTAAAATGACAACAACCCCAGAGAAATACTCACTAAACAAATAAGAAGAGAACTCAAACTGAAAAATAAATAATAAATAGATAAATAAATACAAATATTTTTAAAAGAAAGAGGGAGAATATAATCACATAGGCGAACAGAATACATCAGTACATTCGTTTCTGTGTGTATTTTTTCTGTTAGAAAACTAGATCCCAAAATTATAACAGAAGAAAAACTTACCTATGTTCAAAAATAAAATTAGATACAATGAAAGGATAGAATATAACTAAAAAATGGAAATTCAAAGACCAAAAAAAAAGGAATATGAACAGACAGGTGAACAGAAGGGAGAAATACACAATATCTTGAGTGTATTTTGGTAGGTTCATTAGAAGAAACTACATCTCAAAATTGTAAAGAAAGAAATATATATATATACAAAAATAAAATAAAATACATTGAAAGATAGAATGTAACTGTAAAGATGAAAATTTTAAAAAGACTTTAACAAAAAAAAGAGGAAGAAAAAAGAGGGAAAAAAAGAGAAAATATAATCAAACAAGTGAAGAGAACAAAGTCATACACTAGATTCAGGGTGTCTTTTAGTCTATTAGAAGAAATTGCATCCCAAAACTGTGAGGAAAGAAAAAGGTATACACATACAAAAATAAAATTAAATACAATGAAATGATAGAATGTAACTTCCAGACAGTGGTTGCTTTTCATTTGTAGAGTTGCAGCTATTCTTTTCTTAGATCTTCTGTTGAGTTGGCATGTGTTCAGAATAATTGGACAGTTATCAAGATGAATTCCTGGGACTAGAAATTAAAGTCTCCTACTCCTCCACCATCTTGGACTCCTCTCGCTACTCTAGTTGTAAATATTGGATCTTTATACCCTCTAGTACCTGGGTACCTATTCTGATTCCTTTTTAGTGAGTATAAGTTCTTAGCACCTTCCAGGTCTTTTTAGAGATAGGAATCCCCAACACCCAACCCCAGTCTTGTCCAACTCCCTATAGGAAGCAAACATTTGATTTATATTTCCTGCTTGGTTCCAGATTTCTCTTAATCTTTGACTATGTCCCTTTAACTCTTTTCTCAGACTTCTGGCTTTCCTCTCAGTCTCTCCTGACAGAAAATAAAAGCCAATTAAAGCTAGTTTGTAATCTTCTGAAGAGAACATGAACTGTATTTGGTAACCAAAAATGAGAAACTAAGCAGGAAAAATTTTTTTTAAAAAGAAAAGAAAAGAAAGAATGTGAAATTTGTCCCATTTTTAGAAATAAGTAACCTGATTTAATTAACTTGGAATGTGTAAGTGGTCAATGGGCACTTTAGTATATGGAAAATTAAGAAGAAATAGACAAAAGATAAAGATTCTGAAAAGTTTTGCTTAAATATTATGTTCAATCTTTGAAAAATATATCCAAAGAAAAAGTATATGGGAGGATTTAGGGCTATTCCTTAACACAAGGTTATAATCAAGAAATAGGAGAATGAGAATAGAAATAAAGGAGAAAAAATTAATAGCATCAAAGAAGCTAACAGGGAGATCATATGATAGTTGTCTAAGTCAATCAGAGAAAGACAACTATCATATGATCTCCCTGATATGAGGATATGGAGACGCAACGTGGGGGGTTAGGGGGATAGGAGAAGAATAAATGAAACAAGATGGGATTGGGAGGGAGACAAACCATAAATGACCCTTAATCTCACAGAACAAACTGGGGGTTGCTGGGGGGAGGTGGGGTTGGGAGAGGGGGAGGGGGTTATGGACATTGGGGAGGGTATGTGCTATCGTGAGTGCTGTGAAGTGTGTAAACCTGGCGATTCACAGACCTGTACCCCTGGGGATAAAAATACATTATATGTTTATTAAAAAAAAAATTGGAAGGGGAGGCGAACCATAAGAGACTATGGACTCTGAAAAACAACCTGAGGGTTTTGAAGGGTCGGGGGTGGGAGCCTGGGGGAACAGGTGGTGGGTAATAGGGAGGGCACGTATTGCATGGAGCACTGGGTGTTGTGCAAAAACAATGAATACTGTTACACTGAAAAAAATAAATAAATTAAAAAAAAGAAGAAGGTAACAGGACAGAATTTTTTTGAGATATAAAATCTTTTATTTTCCCTCTGTTTTATTAGGTGGTATCTGTTCAACAAGCAGAGCTCAATGCTTCAAAATCACCTTGCATGTATATTAAAAATTTAGATTCCTGGACTCATCCCAGTACCACTGAATCAGAATCTCTGGGATTAGGGTTTCATGAATCAGAACTTATTTAACTTCCCAAGCTATTCTGAGGCATGCAAATGTCAGAGAAATACTTCTACAACCCTTAATTTAAACTCTAACATTTTCATTACTTAAGACATGATAAAAATGACAAAGAAAAAGCCTAGACACCCTTCAAAAAGCATTTTTCATAATTTCTGGGAGAGAAAGTCAGACTACATAGGACCAAGTAGAGTATGAGTAATGAAGCGATGGATGTCATATATATGGATTATTGGCAGTGAAAAATACAGATATATAATTGCATCTAGATGTTTCAGCAGGGTTAATAAAAAGCTCTCCCCCCCCAACAAAGTTGGATAATATAAAGGCAACAAAGGACAAGTTAGTAGAAAGACTGAACATAGCAGCTAATTAGCTAAAGACAATATAATGTCTTCATAGGAAACCAGTTGAAATCATGGTTTACTGAATTATTTTCGATCAAATTTCTACAAAAATTACTTTATGTGAAACTTTACCATGCAAAAGTTATTTCACTGTTCTCGCTTTGGCAGCACATATACGAAAGTTATTTCACATATCACTTTTTGCATATGTTATAGATTTGGGTAATGAAAATATTTTTAATTTTCAACCACTTATTTATGGAATACAATTATGTAGTCACAAATAACATATATTTTCTGTAGAATTGAAAGTTTAAGAGAGCATCTTTATTCTCAAAGAGCTTAAAGCCTATATAAAGAAAATAATTATAATAGCTAATATGTATTGAGCACTCACAGGGACTTTTTTAACATCATTGGTCTCACTTAATCCTCACAGCTGTCCAATGAAGGAGATAAACTTATCAGCATTATCTCTTTATTATCGATGAGAGAACTAAAAGATATAGGGGTTATATAACTAACCAGGGTCATAGAGCAAGTAAGAGAAAAAGATGTGGAGTAAGCCTCCAAATCCTGTTTTTACCCATTGAGCTATTCTATCTTCCCTGGATAGACAGAAAAACCCAGTAAAAATGAAAAGACATGTTATATATATTATTAAATGTAGAGAGGAAGTTCATCCTTTAATACTGAATTATATAAGTTAATTATTTTTTGCTCCAAGAAGAAAAAAATTATGAGCTAGGAGGAAGCAGGCTCCCTGCTGAGCAGAGAGTCCGATGCGGGCCTCGATCCCAGGACCCTGAGATCATGACCTGAGCGGAAAGCAGAGGCTTAACACACTGAGCCACCCAGGCGCCTGCCTCCTCATTTTATAGGCCTCTTTCCCTTTTGGTTCCAGTTGCTACAATTCTTACCAAAAAAATTGTGGGTTTCTTATGCATATAAAAACACTAGACAAAAACAACATCAACAGTTCTCTTAGAGATAAACCTTAAAGTAGAGACTTTAGTTTTCATTTGGGACTGATGTGGAACCATACTCTTAAAATCCTCTGGCTTTGATATTTAGCTTGATACCCTTATTTAATTTGAGAATTGTCTAACATCTAGAAAGGCTAGAAATAAGAAACAGATTTATTTTCGTAGCCAGAAAGTCTTAGTTCCTATATACTTAACTGTTGTTAGCATTTCTTTCTCCTCCCAAATTTTATCATTGGAAATTAGAAGAAGGTGGGTGATACTTTCAATACTGTTCTTGGAAATATCTTTAGGATACATCATCCCTATTCCTAACACTAGCAGAGAAAACACTCTTGTCAAACTTTCTACCAATCATAAGATGGGACTCTTTCCTCCAGTTTCTAATAATCATTTCTTCTTTTTCCCTCAGCTGCAGACTTCCTAGTCCCTTTACCCTTTCCAAATATTCTTTTCCAATTCTTTCCAGCTTTGGCTCACCCCACACTCCCAAAGCCAGAACCACATATTTTATGTTTTGGGTTACACTGGCACCCTACTTCCTGTACCAGAATGTATTTTAAGAATTATTGATGCAAAAAAAAAAAAAAAAAAAAAAAAAGCAGCTGGTAAAAAGAAAAAAAAAAAAAAAGAATTATTGATGCATATCAAACCACTCCAAAACTTAGCACCTTGAAACAATGACAATTATTTATTTTCTTTGCAAATCTGAAATAGGTCAATGGAATGGTTCAACTTTGTTCCAAGCAACCATTAGGGCAGCCTGACTGAGATATTTGAGAGATACATTCAGAAAAACGTATTCACGACCTAGCAAGTTGTTGGTGCTATCACTTGTGAGCTCTGTGGCAATTTGTGCTGAGAGTTCAGTTTCTCTCCATAGACTGCATAAACTTCCTCAACATGGGTGAAAAATTCAAGGAACAAGCATCCTAAAAGCACAAGGTGAAAGTGCATGGAACAGTCATAATCTAGCTTCAGAAATCAATTTGTATCACTTCCACCATAATTACTTATCAAGACAAACATAAAGTCTGCCCGAGTTTAGGATAAAAACATAAAGTTTCCACCCCTTGAGGAGATAAATGTATATTCTTTTGTGTCTGGTTTCTTTTGCTCATATGACTGTGAATTTCATTCATGTTACTGAATGTATCAGTAGTCATTGCCTTTTGTAGCTAGGTAGTAACCTGTTGTGTGTATAGACTATGACTTGTTAATCCATTCTATTTTTGCTGTATATTTGTATTGTTTCCAGTTTGGGGTTACTATCAATAAAATTCTATGAATGTTATCTTACAAGTCTTTTTGTAAGCCTCTGTTCAGTTTTCTTGGAAATTTATTAATACATAAATTGCTTAGGAAGGGTCCATGTTTATCATAAGGAAGTGCCTAATTTTTGCTCCATAATCATCAATAATTTTGTTGATAGACTTTAATTTTAATTATGCTCCTGAGTGTTTTGTGGTATCTTATTATGGCTTTGATTTGCATTTATTTGAAGAGATACAAACGGAGTACTTTTTTTTCATAAGTTCATTGTACTTTGCCATACAACCTTCAAATCTTCCTTTCAAAAGGTATATTCAAGTCTTCTGGCAATTTTTTATTTATCTTATTATTATCAAGCTATAGACACTATATTTTCTGGATCAAATTTCTATGACATGTATACTTTTCAGTATTTTTTCCTAGTTTCTGGCTCACTTACTCATTTTCTTAATGTTGTCCATTAATAAAAAAAGTTTAACTGATTTTTTAAAAATTTACTGACTTCTATGTGCTCTCTAACAAATAATTACTTGCCCCTCAGTCACAAAAATGCACTGCAATGATTTATTCTAAAAGATCTTTGAATTTGGCTTTGTGTTTGGGGTTATTATCCATCACAAATTCATTTTTGTGTATAGTATTAGGTCACATTAGAGTTTTCATTTTTTTGTTTTTGTTTGTTTCTTTAACATATCAATAATGCAGACAACATTTTTTGGAAATACTATTCATTCTCCATTGATTTACTATGATGCAAAATTTTTTTTTAAGATTTTATTTATTTATTTGACAGACAGATCTCAAGGAGGCAGAGAGGCAGGCAGAGAGATAGGAGGAAGCAGGCTCCCTGCTGAGTAGAGAGCCCGATGTGGGGCTTGATCCCAGGACCTTGGGATCATGACCTGAGCCAAAGGCAGAGGCTTTAACCCACTGAGCCACCCAGGTGTCCCTATGATGCAAATTTTTTAAAACTTTTAATTCTTGTAAAGCTAATACACAGTGTTATATTAGTTTCAGGTGTATTATATAGTGGTTCAACAATTCCATACACCACCCAGTGCTCATCACAAGTGCCCTCTCTAATCCCCATTACCTATTTCACTCATCCCCCCACACATACCCCTTCTGGGAACCATCATTTTGTTCTCTGGAGTTGAGTCTTTCCCTTGGTTTGTCTCTCTCCCTCTTTTTTTCCTTTAATCATTTGTTTTGTTTCTTAAATTTAACATATGAATGAAGTCATATGATATTTGTATTTCTCTAACTTCTTTTGCTTAGCATTATATTCTCTAACTCTGTCTGTCTTGTTGCAAATGACAAAATCTCATTTTTATGGCTGAATAGTAGTCCATTATATACTTATTGTGTAATATATAGTATTATACAATATTATGTTATATATATATGTGTGTGTGTGTACATATCTTTATGTAGATAAATGGTCTTTATCCATTCATCTATTGATGGATACTTGTGTTGCTTCCATAATTTGGTTACTGTAAATAATGCTACTATAAACATCAGGGCACATGTATCACCTTAAATTAGTATTTTTCTATTTTTTGGGTGAATACCTAGTTGTGTAATTAATGGATCCTAGGAGAGTTTTATTTTTAATTTTTTCACGAACCTCCACACTGTTTTCCAAAGTGGCTATACCAGTTTGCATTCCAATCAAGAGTGTTCATTTTTCTCCACATCTTCAGCAACACCTGTTGTTTTCTGTGTTGTTGGTTTTAGCCATTCTGATGGGTGTGAGGTGATATCTCATTATAGTTTTGATTTGCATTTCCCTGATGATGTTAAGCATCTCTTCATGTCTCTGTTGGCCATCTGAATGTCTTCTTTGGAAAAAATGTCTACTCATGTCATATGCTCATTTTTTAATTGGATTATTCATTTTGGGAGTGTGAAGTTTGATAAGTTCTTTACAGATTTTTGGATACTAAGCCTTTATCAGAGACATCATTTGAAAATATCTTTTTCCCCTTCCATAGGTTGCCTTTTAGGTTTGTTGATTATTCCCTTCACAGTGCAGAAGTTTTTATTTTGATGTAGTCCCAATAGTTTATTTTTGTTTTTATTTTCCCTTACCTCGGGAGACATATCTAGAAAAATGTTGCTTCAGCTAAGGTCAGAGATATTACTGCCTATTCTCACTTCTAGAATTTTTATGGTTTCAGGTCTCCATTTACATCTTTAATCCATTTTGAGTTTATTTTTGTGTATGGTTATAAAAAAGTGATTCTGTTTTATTCTTTTTCATGTAGCTGGTCAGTTTTCTCAACATAATTTGTTGAAAAGACTATCTTTTCCTCATTGGATATTTTTTGGAGATTAATTGACAATGTAATTATGGGTGTGGTTCTGGATTTTCTATTCTGTTCCATTGATCATTCTGCACCACCACCATATTATCTAGATTACTAAAGCTTTGTAATTTAACCCAAAGTCCAGAATTGTGATGCCAAGAGTCTTGTTTTGCTTTTTCAAGATTGCTTTGCTGTTTGGGGTCTTTTGAGGTTCCATACAAATTTTATGATTGTTTGTTCTTGTTCTGTGAAAAATGCTGTTGGTACTCTGATGGGTATTACCTTAAAAATGCAGATTGCTTTGGGTAGTATAGACATTTTAACATTTATTCTTCAAATCTATGAGCACAAAATGTCTTCCTATTTCTTTGTGTCGTCTTCAATTTCTTTAGCAATGTTTTATAATTTTCAGAGTACAGGTCTTTCACTTCTTTGGTTAGGTTTACTCCTAGGTATCTTCTTTTTGGTGCAATTGTAAATGGGATAGTTTTCTTAATTTCTCTCTCTCTACTGCTTCATTATTAGTGTATATGCAACAGATTTCTGCACATTGGTTTGTATCCTGTGACTTTACTGAAGTGATTTATCAGTTTGAATAGTTTTTTGGTGGAGTCTTTCATGTTTTCTCTATGTCATATCATGTCATCTGCAAATAGTGAAAGTTTTACTTCTTTCTTACCAATTTGGATGCTTTTTACTTATTTTTGTTGTCTGATTGTTGTGGCTAGGACTTCCAATATTACATTGAATAAAAGGGATGAGAATGGACATCCTTGCTTAGGGAGAAAGCTTTGTTTTTCACCAATGAATATGAGGTTTGCTGTGGGTTTTTATTTAGGCCTTAATCATGTTGAGGTATGCTTCTTTTAAACCTATTTTATTGATGGCATTTATCATGAATGGATGTTCTACTTTGTCAAATATTTTTTTCTACATCTACTGACATGATCATATGGTTTTTATTTTTTCTCTTATTGGTATGGTGTATCACGTTGTTTGATTTGCAAATATTGAACCACCCTGGCATCCTGGGAATAAAGCCCACTTGAACATAGTGAATGATATTTTTAATGCATTGTTGGATATCTTTTGCTAATATTTTGTTGAAAAAATTTACATCTATGTTTATCAGAGATACTAGCTTTTAGTTCTGTCTTTTTGTGGTGTCTTGATCTGTTTTGGTATCAAGGTAATGCTGGCTTTATAAAATGAATTTGGAAGTTTTCCTTTTTCTTTTATTTTTTGGAATAGTTTAAGAATAGGTATTAACTCTTCTTTTTTTTTTTTTTTTAAAGATTTTATTTATTTATTTGACAGAGAGAGATCACAAGTAGGCAGAGAGGCAGGCAGAGAGAGAGGAGGAAGCAGGCTCCCCACGGAGCAGAGAGCCCAATGTGGGGCTCGATCCCAGAACCCTGAGATCATGACCTGAGCCGAAGGCAGCGGCTTAATCCACTGAGCCACCCAGGCGCCCCTAGGTATTAACTCTTCTTTAATATTTGGTAGGATTCACCTGTGAAGCCATCTGGACCAAGATTTTTTTTTTTTTTTTTTAACTGAATCAGTCTCCTTGCTGGTATTCAGTCTGTTCAAATTTTCTGTTTCTTCCTGCATCAGCTTTTGTAGGTTATATGTTTCTAGGAATGTATTCACTTCTATGTTGTCAAGTTGTTGGCATATATTATTGCATAATATTTTCTTATAATTATTTGTATTTTTGTGGTGTTGGTTGTTATTTCTCCTCTTTTATTTGTAATTTTATTTAAGTCCTTTCTACTCTGAAGCAAAAATTAATAAACTCTGTGACAGTTTATTTCTGGACTCTCTTTTCCACTGATCTAGTCTATCACTACATCAGTGTTATACTGCCTAAATTGTTGTAGTTGTATAGTAATTCTTGAATTCAGTTAGTTTGAGTCCTTCACTTTTTCCACACTTTCTCTAGATTTTCGTGGGTATTCTAGGTTTTTAATATTTCATTTTAGAAGAAATTTATCAGTGGCTCTAAGAAAAGTTTTCTGTATTTAAGATTATGGTAAATTTTAGAACAATTTATGAGAGATTTAATATCTAATCTTTCAAACTATGAATATGGTATATCTCTGCTTTCATGTATATCTTAGATTTTTCTCAACCATATTTTATAGTTTTCATTGTAGAGGTATAAATATAGTTTAAGGTTATTTCAGGTTATTCTTAAATATTTCTATATTTTAAAATTGTTTTGTTTATTTTTTAATTGTTTATTTCTACTATGTAGAAATATAATTGAATTTATAACATTGACCTTAATTTTTGAGACCTCACTGAATCCTTTAAAAAAGTTCTAGTAGTTGTCATTGTTGTTGATTCCTTTGGCTTTTGTACATAAATACCATATCATCACAAAAAGGGACTTTTTATTTCTTTTCTATATATTATTTTTCTTTTTCTTATAAATAACTTTGGCTTAGGACCTCCAATAGAATGTTAAATCTTACTATAGAGAGTATATAGCCTTGCCTTACTCTGGATCTTAGAGGGAAAGTCTCCAATATTTTACTGTTAATTATGATAATAGCTATAGGACTTTTAAAAGCTGCAAACAAAAACAAAACAAACAAAAAAGGTTTGTTGAAGTCCTAAAACCCAATACCTCGGAATGTGAATTTATTTGGAAATCAGGTCAGTATAGGTGCAATTAGTTAGGATGAGGTCATAGTGTAATGGAGTTAGCTTCTAATCCATAGGACTGATATCCTTATTAGCAGATAGCCCAATGAAGACAAGCACACACCCAGAGAACTCTTTGTGATGACAAATGCAGAGATTAGAGTTATGCAATTGCAAATTAAGGAATGTTAAAGATTGTTGACAAAATACCAGAACCTAGCAAGAGGCAAGAAGAATTGTCCTTACAGGTTTCAGAGCAAGCACAGTCCTGGTGATTCCCAGTTTTAGAATTCTAGTCTTCAGAACTGTGAGATAATGGATTTCTGTTGTTTTAAGATACCCAATTTGTGATACTTTGTTATGGCAGCCCAAGAAACAAGAGTACACTGTGTGATCAAAGAAATTACCTCTCACTTCAGTTTCCTAATTGTTTTAATAAAAAATAACTGGTGAATTTTTGCCTCATACTTCCCCCCCCCCCCAAGTACCAGTCATCTTTTTATTTGATGTTAGTTCTCAATTAGGATATAAAAGGATTCAAGGATGCTGGGCAATAGTTATGGGCAGGAATGCAGAAAGCCTCCACACTGGGCCCTCTTCAGTGGTATTTCCAAAGCCACTCAAGTGGAGGTTCTTTGTAACAACAACAGTGGTTGAAAAGCTCATAAACTGCCAGCATCATAGAAAACCCAGTGACACCCCCTTTTTTCACGTTGACACAATTCTTGTAATACTGGTAGTAGCCTCTGTGAAATGTTCCAGCAATGCCTTTAGCTGTGAATGAAATCCCACATCAGTATCCAGCTTGGCAGGTCTCCTACTTTGACAGCCATGAGTTGTTTCTTCACTGGTACAGATGACACCATCTTGGAGTCCTTGGTGTCTGCTATTTCAAATGGTTTTTTGACAATTATTAACATGATTGATATAAGGATTTGATACAATGTTTCTTCTCCATTATTACTTTAATATGGTGAATTATATTGATTGATTTTAAAATCATAAAATAACATAACATGTAACAGTAATATTTTTATGTTTGTAGCTTCCAATTGCCAATATTCTAAAAACACTTTTATGTGTATGTTCATAAGGGATATGTTAAATAGTGCTTCTAATTAAATATCTGATAGAAGTTACCAGTAAAATTATCTGGGCCTTCAGATCCTTTTGTGGAGAGGTTTTTAGTAATAAATTCCATTTTCATAGCTAGTAGACCCTTCGGATTTTCTATTTCCTCTTGAGTGAGTTTGTTAAGTTGGATTTTCAAGAAATTTGTGTATTTCATGAAAATTTGTAAATATAATGATAAAATGTATTTGTAATGTTTCATTGTTGTGTTTTAAAGTCTATGGGATTGGTCTTGCTAGTTTCAATATCTAGATGATGTTTTTGCACCTCTGTGGGTAAGTATCTATGTATATTTCTACTTCTTTTTGTCTTAAATGTGCCTCATATTTTCTTGTCCCTTTATATGCCTAGAAGCTTCTGTTTGTATGTTAGATATTGTGGGTAATAAATTACAAGATTTTAGAATTAGCACTCTCCCTTAAAACATAGGAATTTTATCTTGCAAGGCAGTTAAAGTTTTGAGAGATCTTTCTGGATGTCATTAGGCTTATTTCATGCTGTTCTAAAGTGGTTCTCAGTTTTCTTCCAAGGTCCTATGCTGAATCTACACATAGACTTGTTGTCCCTCTACTTTGGTATTGGGCCTTGAAAATTCCAACCCTTCCAAGTCAGAAGTCTGCACAAAATGAAACCAGAGCAAACTGACAAATCTGATAGTAAATCAATACCTAAAAAGTAATTATTTATATCAGGTAAGAGGATCAAAATAGTAACTGTTTTAGTAATCTATTACTGCATAACAAACTATCCCAATATACAATGGCTCAAAGCAATAATTAGTTATTATTGTTCTCAAATTTATGGGTCAGCTGGGCAGCTCCTGTGATCTGATCCAGGCTCCTTTGATTTCATGTGGATTTGTTCATGGCTCTTCGGTCAGCAGGCAAAATTGGGAGCTATACAAGTTCAGACCATGTGTAGTGACTGGTTGACTATTAGCTATGATGGCAGGGTCACTTTCCTTATCAAAAAGCTGAGCTCATGCTTGCTAACAAGATGCTGGCCAGTTTTCAAAAGAGACCAGGTTAGTGCAAGGCCTCTTGTGCTTAGTCTCACACCTAGAATAACATCACTTTTTTTTTCTGTGATGAAATCACATTACAAAGCTATCACAGATTTTACCTTTTAATATGAGGAGTTACAAAGGCACTTTGAAAAGGTATGGATATAGGGAAAGGAAAGGAATTATGCCTACATTTTCAATATTATACATACCTAATATTCTTCAATCTCTCTTCCAAACTCCTAAAATGTAGGGGTTTTGGGGATATAGTTAAAAAGTTAAGATGACAACCTCTGCTTGGTTTTGGTTATGACAGAGTAACTGATACTATACTTGCTCTCCTTTGGAAAAAAAAACATAAAACTGGTCAAGTATATAAAGCATAGTTTTTTGTTTGTTTGTTTGTTTTTTTTTTAAAGATTTTATTTATTTATTTGACAGATAGAGATCACAAGTAGGGAGAGAGGCAGACAGAGAGAGAGAGGAGGAGGAAGCAGGCTCCCTGCCAAGCAGAGAGCCCGATGCGGGGCTTGATCCCAGGACCCTGGGATCATGACCTGAGCGAAAGGCAGAGGCTTTAACCCACTGAGCCACCCAGGTGCCCCTGAAGCATAGTTTTTCACACATTGAAAAATAGGCTAATTGATCGGCTGTCAACTGTGGCAACAGAATCACTTTTATCATGCAGGAGCCTAGCTCATGCTTGTTAACATCATGATATTAACCTTCATGATGCCATGAAGATGTAATTTCTGCCTTTCCTGAACCAATGTTATTAAACTCATTAATCTTCATTTATTCTATGGATGAGTATGATTTTTGTGCTTTCCATGAAGTCCAGAACTTTCAGGTTGCTCCAAGTAGCAGTAGCATGGTGCTTTCTTCCTAAAACCCTTGATTCCTGAGGTATACCTAAGCCTGAATCTGCAATTCTCAGTGTAGCACTCCAGCTAACTGACTGGATTATGTAGAGAATTTCATACTGATTTGATTGTAAGCCAAGTATAAACCTTCACTCTAACTTTCTGGCAGTTTCAGCCTTAGAAAAGTTGAGAAAGAGGGGGAATTTTATATTTGATACTTTTCCATGCCCTTTTAAGTACCAACATCCCACATGTTGACAACTACCCTCTGGATCATTTGTGTCTGCATTTCTGGCTCTAGATATTTTAAAATCATTTTCTTAACAACAAACAAAATCTACCAGTTCTTAATTTTTTTTTGAAGATTTTATTTATTTATTTAGTTGACAGAGAGAGACACGGTGAGAGAGGGAACACAAGAAGGGGGCGAAGGAGATGGAGAAGAAGGATTCCTGCTGAGCAGGGAGACCAATGTGGGACTGGATCCCAGGACCCTGGGATCATGACCTGAGCCAAAAGCAGATGCTTAACCAACTGAGGCACCCAGGCACGCCTACCAGTTCTTAATATGTTTCCCTCCCTTGAAAAGCAGAGGCTTCAATTTATTTTTACCATGAATTTAAAATTTTGATACATGTTTCTATTTTTCAACAAAGACTTAAGTCTTAACATTAATAAAGAGATAAAGAAATTAGATATCAAAGTATTTATTTCTTAACAGAAAATTTTGCGAATATTTAGATGAATTTGCTGCCCTAAAGAAAAGTTTCATTTTTTAAAAAAGATTTGTAAGCATACTATGATACTTAAATTTTAAAGGCTTTTTTTTTTTCTTGCTAGGTAACAGTATTTTTATTTGTCTTTTGATGTTTGTTATTATACTGTTTTTATTTTTGGTAATTTTTAACATTATATAGTCAGTAACTTAAGTGTCTTCTTATTAATAAATTTTTATCCTTTTTCATATTTGAAAAGGATTATTTTATGACTCAATTGCTATTCTGTATGTACTTATTCATTAAATTTGTTAAAGAATATTTGATTTTGCACTTGTATGCTGATAAACACCTCATAACAGTCTCTTGCTTCAATTGGAAGGGATAGAGGAAAAATGTAGCCTCATAATAATTTGTTTATTGCATACTGAATTTACTTTGATTATCAATCTCAACTGTGGCTATTAATTCCTTGATGTATAGCAACTAGTCAAAAATATGCTTACAATTCTTCCTGTGGTTTTTTTTTTTTTTAAAGATTTAATTTCTTTATTTGTCAGAGAGAGAGAGCAAGTGCACAAGCAAGAAGAAGGGCAGAAGCAGAGGGAAAAACAGACTCTCTGCTGACCAAAGAGTCTGATGTGGGGCTCAATCCCAGCACACTGAGATCATAACCTGAGCTGAAGGCAGACACTTAACTGAATGAACAACTGAGGTACCCCTTTCCTGTAGTATTTGCTAGTTATTAGTCATTGGCATAAATAGATCAGAAGAAATATCAGTAATATAACCTAAATAGCCATATTTGCAAACATTTGAGAAATATTCTTCCTTATTGAATAAATATCTCAATTCTAAACCATTTGAGTCAAAATGAAAAAGATTTAAATTTTACTAAAAAAACCTTTATAAAGGAGGAGGAGGAGTCAAGATGGTGGAGAAGTAGCAGGCTGAGACTACATCAGGTAGCAGGAGATCAGCTAGATAGCTTATCTAAACATTGCAAATACCTACAAATCCAATGGGAGATCGAAGAGAAGAAGAACAGCAATTCTAGAAACAGAAAATCAACCACTTTCTGAAAGGTAGGACTGGTGAAGTGAATCCAAAATGACGGGAAGATAGTCCGTGGGGGGAGAGGCCAGCTCCCGGCAAGTGGTGGAGCAACAGAGAACAAAATCAGGACTTTTAAACATCTGTTCCACTGAGGGACATTGCTCCAGAGGCTAAACCGGGGTGAAGCCCATATGGGGTCAGCGTCGTCCCAGGTCCCACAGGGTCATAGAAGGATTGGGGGGGGGGGGGTCGGAGTGTCGCAGAGCTCACAGGTATTAGAATGGGGAAGCTGGCTACAGAGACAGAGCCGAGGAGGGAGCTCTCACCTCAGGGTTACCTTGAACTTGTCGTAGGCTGGGTGAGTTCGGAGCGCGGCCAGAGGCCGGGGATACAGGAGTGATTGGGTGCTGTTCTCTGGGGGCACACTGAGGAGTGGGGCCCCAGGCTCTCGGGTCCTCTGGGCCGGAGACTGGGAGGCTGCCATTTTCATTCCCGTCCTCCAGAAATCTACAGAAAGCATTCAGGGAACAAAAGCTCCCTAAAGCGAACCCGAGTGGATTACTTAGTTTGGCCCCCGGTAAGGGCGGTGCAATTCTGCCTCGGGCAAAAACACTTGAGAGTCACTACAACAGACCCCTCCCCCAGAAGGTCAACAAAAAATCCAGCCAGGATGAAGTTCATCTGCCAAGGGAAGCAGGTTCAATACCAAGGACAGCAGCAGAATTCCACAGGAGGAGAAAGCAAAGCACGGAATTCATGGCTATCTCCACATGATTCTTTAGTCTTGCAGTTAATTTAATATTTCTTTCAATTTTTTTCTTCTTCTGCTAAATATTTTAAACTTTTACCCTTTTTTAACATTTTTTAACTAGTTTACCTAATATATATATTTTTTCTTTCTTTTTATTTTTTTTCTTTCTTTGTTTTCTTTTTTTAATATTTTCTTTTTTTTTCTGAACCTCTTTTTATCCCCTTCCTCCCCCCCATGATTTGGGGTCTCTTCTGATTTGGTTAAAGCGCATTTTTCTGGAGTCTTTGCCACCCTTTTAGTATTTTACTTGCTCCTTCATATACTCTTATCTGGACAAAATGACAAGCAGAAAAAATCACCACAAACAAAAGAACAAGAGGAGTACTGAAGGCTAGGGACCTAATCAATACAGATATTGGTAATATGTCAGATCTAGCGTTCAGAATGACGATTCTCAAGGTTCTAGCCGGGCTCGAAAAAGGCATGGAAGATATTAGAGTAGCCCTCTCTGGAGATAAAAAAGCCCTTTCTGGAGAAATAAAAGAACTAAAATCTAACCAAGTTGAAATCAAAAAAGCTATTAATGAGGTGCAATCAAAAATGGAGGCTCTCACTGCTAGGATAAATGAGGCAGAAGAAAGAATTAGTGATATAGAAGACCAAATGACAGAGAATAAAGAAGCTGAGCAAAAGAGGGACAAACAGCTACTGGACCACAAGGGGAGAATTTGAGAGATAAGTGACACCATAGGTCGAAACAACATTAGAATAATTGGGATTCCAAAAGAAGAAGAAAGAGAGAGGGGAGCAGAAGGTCTATTGGAGAGAATTATTGGAGAGAATTTCCTTAATATGGCAAAGGGAAAAAGCATCAAAATCCAGGAGGTGCAGAGAACCCCCCCTCAAAATCAACAAGAATGGGTCCACACCCCATCAGCTAATAGTAAAATTTACAAGTCTTAGTGACAGAGAAAATCCTGAAAGCAGCCCGGGAAAAGAAGTCTGTAACATACAATGGTAAAAATATTAGATTGGCAGCAGACTTATCCACAGAGACCTGGTAGGCTAGAAAGAGCTGGCATGATATATTCAGAGCACTAAACAAGAAAAACATGAAGCCAAGATTACTATATCCAGCTAGGCTATCATTGAAAATAGAAGGAGAGATAAAAAGCTTCCAGGACAAACAAAAACTGAAAGAATTTGCAAATACCAAACCAGCTCTACAGGAAATATTGAAAGGGGTCCTCTAAGCAAAAAGAGAGCCTAAAAGTAGTAGATCAGAAAGGTACAGAGACAATATACAGTAACAGTCACCTTACAGGCAATACAATGGCACTAAATTCATATCTCTCAATAGTTACCTGAATGTTAATGGGCTAAATGTCCCAATCAAAAGACACAGGGTATCAGAATGGATAAAAAAATAAAACCCATCTAAATGTTGCCTACAAGAAACTCATTTTAGACGCAAAGACACGTCCAGATTTAAAGTGAGTGGGTGGAAAACAATTTACCATGATAATGGGCATCAGAAGAAAGCTGGGGTGGCAATCCTTATATCAGATCATTTAGATTTTAAGCCAAAGACTATCATAAGAGATGAGGAAGGACACTATATCCTACTCAAAGGGTCTGTCCAACAAGAAGACCTAACCATTTTAAATATCTATGCACCTAACGTGGGAGCAGCCAACTATAGAAACCAATTAACAAAATCAAAGAAACACATCAATAATAATACAATAGTAGTAGGGGACTTTAACACTCCCCTCACTGAAATGGACAGATCATCCAAGCAAAAGATCAACAAGTAAATAAAGGCCTTAAATGACACAGTGGACCAGATGGACACCACAGATATATTCAGAATATTTCATCCCAAAGCAACAGAATACACATTCTTCTCTAGTGCACACGGAACATTCTCCAGAAAAGATCACATCCTGGGTCACAAATCAGGTCTCAACCGGTATCAAAAGGTTAGGATCATTCCCTGCATGTTTTCAGACCACATTGCTTTGCAGCTAGACCTCAATTAGAAGAGGAAAGCTGGAAAGAACCCAAATACATGGAGACTAAAGAGCATCTTTCTAAAGAATGAATGGGTCAACCAGGAAATTAAAGAAGAATTGAAAAAATTTATGGAAACAAATGATAATGAAACACAACAGTTCAAAATCTGTGGGACACAGCAAAGGCAGTCCTGAGAGTAAAATATATAGTGGTACAAGCCTTTCTCAAGAAACAAGAAAGGTCTCAACTACACAACCTAACCCTATACCTAAAGGAGCTGGAGAAAGAACAAGAAAGAAACCCTAAACCCAGCAGGAGAAGGGAAATCATAAAATCAGAGCAGAAATCAATGAAATAGAAACCAAAAAAACAATAGAACAAATCAACAAAACTAGGAGCTGGTTCTTTGAAAGAATTAATAAGATTGATAACCCCCTGGCCCGACTTATCAAAAAGAAAAGAGAAAGGACCCAAATCAATAAAATCATGATGAAAGAGGAGAGATCACAACTAACACCAAAGAAATACAGACAATTATAAGAACATACTATGAGCAACTCTACGTCAACAAATTTGACAACCTGGAAGAAATGGATGCATTCCTAGAGACATATAAACTCCCACAACTGAACCAGGAAGAAATAGAAAACCTGAACAGGCCCATAACCAGTAAGGAGATTGAATTCTACCAAACATTTAAAGAAGAACTAATTCCTATTCTCCTGAAACTGTTCCAAAAAATAGAAATGGAAGGAAAACTTCCAAACTCATTTTATGATGCAAGCATCACTTTGATCCCCAAACCAGACAAGGTTCCCACCAAAAAAGAGAACTACAGACCCATATCCTTGATGAACACAGATGGAAAAATTCTCACCAAAATATGAGCCAATAGGATTCAACAGTACATTAAAAGGATTTTTTGTTGTTGTTGTTGTTTGATGCTTTTAATATCATTATTTGTGTTACACGATACACAACCAAGGGTGATGGTCAATACTGCGATGGAAATGTTAAAAAAAATATTATACATGGCTCATGTCTTCCACACACCTTCCTGGAAATAAATTAGTGAGCACGGAGCAACCTGGCTGGTTGGCAGCCAGAGCTGAGGGTAGAGGGAGTGTTAAGGCAGTATCTACAAGGGAGAAGGATGGCGGGGTTGGAGGGGGCAAGCTAAGGCTTCAGTTCCACCCCTCCAACATCCCAGACAGGGAAGGAGGGACCCACACACTCTCCTAGTCCCAGAAGATGCTGGCTACCAGCTTCCTACGTCTCTCCACTTGTACACTGTCTCAGTTGGAAGCACTTGCCTGCCAGGGAACTAGTGTGTCCTGTGGGTAGGGTGCCTCAGGGCCAAAGAGGTCGAGCAGTGGGCCAGTCATAGAGCAAATCAGCAGCAAAGGCAGTAGTCTAAATGAGCCCTCGTGGGGGCCCTGCCCGGAAGAGACGAGGTAACCATGTTCTAGAAGGGTGAGTCAGGGAGCCCAGGGTAATGATAGTAGTGGTAGGAAGCTTGACTGTGGGGCCCAGCTGATGGAATGGGGATGCTGACCAAGGTGGCAGAGAGAGATTCAGATGGGAGCCAGTATGGACCTTGTAGGCCCTGCAGGTGCCTTCTTTGTCCCTGCCTTCCTTTGGCATTTTCTACTCACCAACCAGGGTCCCTGCACTCGAGGAAGTAGGAGAAGGTGGAGGAACTGAGGGTAGAAAGCTGAAGCACAAAACTTTGGAGTTGGCAGTCTGGGGGGGGGGGGTGTGGATAGGGGCTACCCTTCTCAAGCTAGCAAGTGGGATTTATTCTAGGGCGGCAAGGTTGGTTCAACATCCACAAATCAATCAATGTGATACAACACATTAATAAAAGAAAGAACAAGAACCATATGATACTCTCAATAGATGCTGAAAAAGCATTTGACAAAGTATAGCATCCCTTCCTGATCAAAACTCTTCAAAGTGTAAGGATAGAGGGCACTACCTCAATATTATCAAAGCCATCTATGAAAAACCCACCACAAATATCATTCTCAATGGAGAAAAACTGAAAGCTTTTCCGTTAAGGTCAGGAGCACGGCAGGAATGTCCATCATCACCACTGCTATTCAACATAGTACTAGAAGTCCTAGCCTCAGCAATCAGACAACAAAAGGAAATTAAAGGCATCCAAATCAGCAAAGAAGAAGTCAAACTATCTCTCTTCGCAGATGATATGATAATATATGATGATATGATATGATATGATACCATGTGTGGAAAACCCAAAAGACTCCACTCCAAAACTGCTAGAACTTATACAGGAATTTAGTAAAGTGTCAGGATATAAAATCAATGTACAGACAGCAGTTGCATTTCTGTACACTAGCAACAAGACAGAAGAAAGAGAAATTAAGGAGTCAATCCTATTTATAACAGCACCCAAAACTATAAGATACCTAGGAATATACCTAACCAAAGAGGCTAAGAATCTATATACAGAAAACTATAAAGTACTCATGAAAGAAATTGAGGCAGACACAAAGAAATGGAAAAATGTTCCATGCTCATGGATATGAAGAATAAATGTTGTGAAAATGTCTATGCTACCTAAAGCAATCTACACATTTAATGCAATCCCTATCAAAATACCATCCATTTTTTTCAAAGAAATGGAGCAAATAATCCTAAAATTTATATGGAACTAGAAAAGACCTCAAATAGCCAAAGGAATATTGAAAAAGAAAGCCAAAGTAGGTGGCATCACAATTCCGGACTTCAAGCTCTGTTACAAAGCTGTCATCATCAAGACATATGGTACTGGCACAAAAACAGACACATAGATCAATGGAACAGAATAGAGAGCCCAGAAAAGACCCTCAACTCTATGGTCAACTAATCTTCAACAAAGCAGGAAAGAATGTCCAATGGAAAAAAGATAGCCTCTTCAATAAATGGTGCTGGGAAAATTGGACAGCCACATGCAGAAAAATGAAATTGGACCACTTCCTTACACCACACACGAAAATAGACTCCAAATGGATGGAGGACCTCAATGTGAGAAAGGAATCCATCAAAATCCTTGAGGAGAATACAGGCAACAACCTCTCCGACCTCAGCCGCAGCAACATCTTCCTAGGAACAACGGCAAAGGCAAGGGAAGCAAGGGCAAAAATGAACTATTGGGATTTCATCAAGATCAAAATCTTTTGCACAGCAAAGGAAACAGTTAACAAAACCAAAAGACAACTGACAGAATGGGAGAAGATATTTGCAAACGACATATCAGATAAAGGGCTAGTATCTAAAATCTATAAGGAACTTAGCAAACTCAACACCCAAAGAGCAAACAATCCAATCAAGAAATGGGCAGAGGACATGAACAGACATTTCTGCAAAGAAGACATCCAGATGGCCAACAGACACATGAAAAATGCTCCACGTCACTCGGCATCAGGGAAATACAAATCAAAACCACAATGAGATATCAACTCACACCAGTCAGAATGGCTAAAATTAACAAGTCAGGAAATGATAGATGCTGGCGAGGATATGGAGAAAGGGGAACCCTCCTACACTGTTAGTGGGAATGCAAGCTGATACAACCACTCTGGAAAACAGCATGGAGGTTCCTCAAAATGTTGAAAATTGAACTACCCTACGACCCAGCAATTGCACTACAGAGCCCAGAATACAAGGACGAGTCAGGCCAGGTGGAGACATCCAATCAGTAAAAGCACACATACTATCTCCCTAACCACCAAAGAATGTCTCTTTAAATATTTTCTCCATTTTTTAAATTATGAAAACTTACTTTTTAAGAATAATTTTTGGCTTATCGAAAAACTAAGTAGAAAGTGCAGAGAATTCCCGTATCTCCCTACCCCTCACCTATAGAACCTCCCCCATTATCAACACCCACACTACAATTATATTTTTGTGATGAAACATGAGCTTACATTGACCCATCATAATCACCCTAAGTACATAGTTTATGTTAGTGCTCACCTTTACTGTTGTACTTCCTATGGGTTTGACGAATGTAAATGGCATTTATCAGTTGTAATAACATTATACAGAATTTTTTCCTTGCCCTAAAAGTCCTCTGGCCACCCTTATTCATCTGTCCCTCCCATCTAAGCTCTAGCAAGTACTGACATTTTGTTGTTTCCATAGTTCCCTCTTTTCTAGACTGTCATATAGTTGGACATTTCTAGATATAATAGAAAGCTACACTCAGATTGATTTCTTTCATTAATAATACACATTTGTTTCTTCCATGTCTTTTCATGACTAGATAGCTCCTTCCTTTTTAGCAATGAATAATATTCCAATGCCTAGATATACCACAGTTTATCAAAATTCAAAATTTTTTGTTTTAAGGAATTTTTCCATTGTATGTATTTTCAAATTAAATTTATTGACATAAAACTTAAAAAATAACATTTCTTTTATTTTCCTTTAAATGTCTATTGGATCTCTAGTAATTCTCCTCTTAGATTCTGAACATTTGTAATGTGTGCCTTTGCTTTTTTTCTTTATCAGCATAGCTACTTGATTATCAATTTTACTGATTTTTTTTTGAAGAACAAACTTTTAGTTTTATTGATTTCCTTTTTTTAAAATTTCATACATTTCATCCTTGGTTTTTTACTTGTTTTATTATTATTCTCTTCCTTCTACTTGTTATGGTTTTAATCTTCTCTTTTTTCCCCTAGTATATTAATATAAAAGCTCAGATTATTTATTTAATGCCATTCTCACTTTTTTAATGCTCTAAGTTTCAGCATAGACAATGCTTTAGCTTTGCCCCACAAATTTTGATATCTTATATATTCATTTTTATTAGATTAAAATTTTTCATAATTTATCTGTCTTCTTTGATTCATAAGTGTTCTGAAGTTTTTAATTTTCAAATATATTAAAATTTCCAGGTATTATTTTCTAATTGATTTCTACCATAATTTCTATGACTTAGTATGGTGAAGTTTGTGTTATGACCTAGAATACTTTCTGTCCTGGTGAATCTTCCCTAGGCACTAGAAAAGAATGTATATTTTGCACTTATCGAGGAGAATGTTCTAAATGTCAGTTAAGTCAGTTTTATTGAGGGTGATGTTGAAGTCTCTGTTACTTATTTCTGTTTACTGCTTCTATTGAAAGCTATGTTGAATTTTACAACAATAATTGTGGATTTCTTTGCTTCTCTTTTTAATTATAATGGGTTTTGTTTAATGCATTTTGAAATCCTATTGTCAGATTTGTACAAGTTTGCATTCATTATGTCTGATTAAAGAATAAATTCTTTGCTATCATGTAATGTTATTTATCACTGGTTTATAGTCCTTTTTCTGAAGTCTGCACTTTCTGATATTAATATAACTACTTCAGCTTTCTTTTGATTAATACTCGTATGTTATATCTTTTTCTATCCTTTTCTTTTAATCTATCTATATTGATATATTCAAAGTTTCTGACAGATAGCAGCATGTAGTGAAACTTGTTTTCTTATCCCATCTAACAATTTCAACATTTTGTTTAAGCATTTGTGTTTAATTCAGAAATTATGTTAATCTCCATTATTTCTCTGTAATTTTTTCCATAATTTAATCATTATGTTCTATAAATTATGTTTAATGTAATTACTATTGTGGTAGATTTTACTTTTACTAATTTTTCTCTTTGTCTTTTCAGTTCATTGTCCCTTTTTTCTCCTGTTTCTTGCCTTTTGTCAGCTTAAATAATTATTTTTTATGATTATGCTTTATCTCCAATTTTGGCTTATTAGTTGTATCTCTTAAAACTGCCTTATTGATTGCTTTTTCATTTATAATATTATATTTAACTTATCACAATATACCTTAAAAATATTGTATACTAAGCTTTCATTTCCACCCTTCTATCTTTTGTGCTACTTTTGTTATACATTTTACTCCTACATTGGTCATAAATTTTACAATAACCTGCTATCATTTTTACTTGAAATAGTCAATTGTCTTTAAAGAGATTACAAAGGAGAAAAAATGAAACATTTCTATTTACTTTATTTTACTATTTCTGGTGCTTTTCTTTTTATAAATCCAAATTTCTATTTGTATCATACATCTTCATCCTAATGATCTACATTTAAGATTTCTTGTAATGGAGTTTTTCTTTTTTTAATTTTTAAAAAAGATTTGCTTATTTTATAAAAATGAAGAGAGACTGTGCTCACATGCCCAAATGGGAGGAGGGCAGAGGGAAAGAATCTTCAAGGAGACTCCCCACTGAGCATGGAGTCCAATAAGAGGCTTGATCTCACAACCCATGAGATTGTGACCTGAGCTGAAAGCAAAAGTTGGAGGCTCAGCCCACTGAGCCACCCAGGTGCCCCTCTGTAATGGGGGTTTTATGGAAATAAATTCTATTAGCTTTTGTTTGACAAGTCTTTATTTCATCCTCACTTTTGAAAGATTTTGCTGGGCTTAATGTTTTAATTGATCAATTCTTTTTTTTTTTAAAGTACCTTTCAGATGTCCCTCATTGTCTTCTGATTTGCATAGTTTTTGATGGGAAGTATGACTCAATTCTTTATTCCTTTGTATGCAATGTTTTCCTATTTTTCCTCCAGTTGCTTTCAAGATTGGTTCTTTATTTTTGTTTTTCAGGTGTTTAACTATGACATGTTTTTTTAAGTACTTTTTATGTTTTTACTTTTTTATGTTTTTACTTTTTAAATACACTGCTTGGAATTATCTGAGATTTTTGATCTTTGGTTTATTGTCTTTCATTATATTGGAAATTTATCCTTTATGTTCATTCCTAGTATTTCTTCATCCTTGTTCTCTTTATTTTCCTCTTTAAATCAAAGCACACATGTTAGATGATTTGATATTATCCATATCTCCTAGTTACTCTGGTATTTTTTTCTTTTTATTCATTTTTCTCTTTATGTTTCATTTAGAGTATTTTATATCAACCTACTTTTAAGTTCACAAATTTCTTGCTCATATATATTAAGACTGTCATAGTAATTCTTCATCTCAGATAACATGGGTTTTTGTGGGGTGGGAAAGATTTTATTTAATTCATTTTAATAGCTTCCATTTTTGTTGAAATTCCTCATGTGCTCCATGTGTGTTCTTCACCTTTACCACTATATCCTTCACCACTATATCCCTGACTGATAGTTTCAAACTTTGTGTAATTTCTCAATCTGCTTAGTTGATTGTTTTATCTCTGGACTGTAGCTTTTTCTTTCTTGCTATTTTGTCTTTTTGAATGAATACTGAACATGTCAATTGAAGAACAATAGGGAGAGGTAAAGAGTATTGAGTGCCAGAAATGAATACAACTCTTCCGTTACAATGATAGTGAATATTGGGTTTTGTTGATACTGTTGTCCTTTGAATTTCTTCAGAGATGGGATGTCTGAACTACATGATTAGGGTGAGCCTTGTAGTGCTAGAAGATTTTTCTCAGTTTTTCTGCTTTATTCTCAGTCTTTAGAATCTCTTGCACAACTGTCAAATACTCCTTTTTCTCTACTAGTGGTAACCTTCTTTTCCTTATTACTTAATGCTAGGTTCATGGTGGGGGCGGGGAGTGAGTTTTTGCTTCTTCTTGTGTAAGCTTGGTCTTAGACAGTATCTGTGTGCTCAAGAATCAGGAAGGGGGTCCTTGTTATCATTCTTGGTCTTCTTATCTGGATGACAGACATATTCAGACTTATATCTGGAGGTTCTTAAATAGGTGAGATACATTTTGCCTCTCCTTATCCCAGCAATAAGACATCTCTGCTTTATACAGGCACAGGATTTTGAACCATAAAGGTTTTCTTTTATTCCTTTATGGGCAGACAATCTCGATCCATCACTCTACCGGAAGTAGTGATATTTTCTTGTTTTCTGGTGTCAAGAAGAAAAGTTTATTGGCACTTCCCCAGAAGTTGATGAGTTCTGCTTCTATGAACCATTGAATCTTTGCCTGGTCCCTAGTTACAAGACAGACTGCTGTCCTTCCCTCAGCGACTTAAAGCACTTTTTCTTCCTAATGAGAAAGGTCCAGGGGAGTGGGCTACATTTTGAGGTTTACTCCATCTCCACAATGCCATTAGAGTTACAGGGTGTATCTGGTGTCCTGCTCTGTTCTCATTCTTTCTCATGACCACCCTAAGCAGATTTGTAGAAAAGAGCTTGAGTTAATGCAAGTGCCCCTTGTGTCTGCCATGCTGAGTTATTCTAAACTCTTATGCTACCCCACATTTATTTATTAGGAATTTATTAAAATTTTTGCTAATTTCCTTTTACTTGCTACTGTGGTGGCCAGTTCTTTCCTCTGTGCTCTATAAAAGTGAAGAAGTTTTGGGTCCTGTCTCCTATTAGAGGTGCTTACCAGTCTTTGGAACTTCATTTACTTTGTTGTCTTACCACCTTAGCTCTCTGATGGGTCAAGGAAAGTTGTATTTTTATAGATCATACAGTATTTTCTAGTTGTCAGGATCAGAGTAATGTTCTCCTTTGGCTTTCTACATCCTAAGAAGAATTGTAGGTCTATAAAGTATTTTTAGTTTTAGTTATTCATTTATTTTTAAGTAGACTCCACACCCAGCATGGTGCCCAATGTAGGGCTTGAACTCATGACCCTGAGAGCAAGACCTGACCTGAGATCAAAAGTCAGACCCTTAATCAACTGAGCCACCCAGGGACCCCCAAAGCATTTTTTAAAGAAAAGAAAACATATGGGTGATATCTTTTCCTTCATCATAGAAGTTCAAAATGGGTGCAGGAAATACAGAACAAAACAGAATCTCTCCTCAGATATGACATTTCAACCTACTAATTTGCAATTTGACTAATATAAACATCTACAAATAGAAGAGAAAAAAATGACAAAAATTATTTGGGATATAGAAAATGGATTGCAACAATGTAATAAACGTCCCTTTTGTCTATAAAAAAGGGAAATTGGTGGTTACATAAATGTGGGATATTTTGGGGTGAACAAGGATTAATAATTTGCTTCCTAGAGGACTTCTCCATGTTTTTAATGTAAATGTACACCATGGATCTCTTAGAGAAGAAAAGTCTATCCAGCAATTTGCAATCTGATGTGACCACTAAATCTGGCTTTATTTTTTTAATAGAACAAAACAAAGTATTCCATAGAGCACAATGTAAGAAATGCTAGTTTAGATATTTCTAATGGCTAGGAATTTTAAACCTTTTTAATATTGTCTCATTTTTAAAACTTTGATGTTGTTGTGTCTAGTATTTCATTTTATTTACTTTATTATTTTATTTTAATTTTTAGATGGTTTTTATTTTTATTTTATTTATTTTTATTTTTATTTTATTTTATTATATTACTTTCTTATTTAATTAAAAAAAATTTTATGTCCAGTATTTTATGGTTTGACTCTAGTTGTAATTTTAAAAATCTGATAAAGCAGGAAAATGTAAAATAAAGGTAGAAAACAAAGTGCATACAATATGATTAACTTTATATTAGCCAACTTCAGGTAAATGCTATGAGATCTAATATAAACTTTAGTTTTTCTTTCTTCCTTGCATTCTTTTCAGTCAGATAAACCATACTGGAAATAAGTCAAACTAATCTGGGCAGAGACTCACATTTGGGCTTTGTTGCTGAGATAATTCTTATTGTTATCTTCCAAAGAACTCTTTCAAAACACCTTCCATTTTTTCTACATTAGATAAACCCTGTGTTGTAAGCAATAAGACTGATAAATAGGTAAAATAATCTCACGACCAGACCACTTTGACATCTCAGTAATCTATTTATTTTGGAATGAGTCAGGATGTTTTGACTTATACTGCATGAGTAATATTCTACAATTTTTTTTTAAAAAATTATCCTTTCATTCACTCACTAGTTAATTCATTTATTCATAATTATTTGAACTTAAGTTTACTACCAATTTTCAGGACCAATGAGGAATAAGAAATTTATTATGTTTTGTATCTATACTGATTTTTTACCCTACCCACTAAGAAGTAAACTTAAATGTTTATGGATTTATATTACTACTTTGAAAACTCTAAAGCAAATGTATGTATGTGTATGTAGATGACTGAATATTAACCAAGCTTTTGTTTCTCCTTTTAACTTTTCCCCATGATATCTGCTGCTACAAAAGCAATATTTTAAACTAAAATGTATAGTTTGTTATGCAGCATATTGCACACAAACACACACTTTATATTTTTTATTTATGTGCCTAGTAAAATATGTTTCAACAGTAACAGTTAATTTTAGAATTAAATGATTAACCATGGGAAGATAACAAATTCTTATTTTTAAAGGTCAAATGATATTTGATATTCACTGTAGTTTGTATCATGCATTTCTTTGTGCTTTTGACCTATTTGTTAGACATTTGCCTGAATTGATATGCCACACCACGAGGATCAATTATAAATTAGTAGACAATATCTTTATTGCATGGCCAAGAATAGTTCCTTAACTCAAGATATACAAAATATGTATTTTTTTTCTGTAGGGAAAGAAAATAGTTACATTAAGCTCATTTTGAAACTTTAGTATTTAATCTGAAATTTGAGTTACATAATATCATCATGTCCTAATTACTCATTATCATAGGATTGAGTGGAATATTACTAAAGATTGTTCTACTGATATTTAACTCTTAAGTAACTGATGAAATCAGAGATGTGAATGAAGTAGATATTATAAAAACATAATAATAGATATTTATTATTCCTATGCATAAGTTCCAGAAAAAATAAAATTTCAGAAAATCAACTTACCTAAGAAATTACTTAAAATATCAAGTTTGCTTAAATATAGTCGTTTGGCTAACATGAGTTAATAATACTATGGTAAACTGTTAAGTATTGAGACATTAAAAAAGTAAGCTGATTAAATCTACATCAAGCATGGCTGCCATCTTGTGGGGACAGGATATAATGTAGTGAGGGGCCAATCTCAAAGTGCCCCTGTTGGGTTTTAAGTCATTATTTTACCTCTATCCACCACTTGCTTGATTTTTGTTAACATTTTATTTAAAATTTCACATCAACACCAGACAGAAGAGATAAGAAATCTAAACTAAAATTGGTGTTCTGATATATATATATCTAATTTTTGCTCTTAAAACTTCAGGGTGAAACAGGTAATGAGGATTAAAGAGTACACTTATTATGATGAGCACTGAGTAATGTATAGAATTGTTATATCACTATATTGTATACCTGAAACTAATATAACACTATGTTAACTATACTGGAATTAAAATAAAAAAAACTTAATAAAAATATTTCAATATCATGGTTAATGTAGGGATAGCAGAAAAGCTTTGAAATTTAAAGTTTTGACTTGCATTAACTTTAGTAATAAATTAAGTTTGATAGAGTTCTAATATTAACAAAAAAAACCCCTTATTAACAATCTATTCACAGAATTTGTTGAAATGTATATCTCATTGAGTAAGAAGAAAATATGACATTACTCTGACAGAGCCTTGCAGATTTAGGGAAGGTGTTGAAAGGGAGGAAGGGATTAAGAGTTTAATGTAGAAGGAGAGAAGGAGGGCAAGAAGAAGGGAAGGAAGGAAGGAAGGGATGGAGGGCAGAACCACAGAGGGAAGGTGGGAAGGAAGGAAGCATCACCTGTTATCAAGCATAAGATTTACAGTAGTGTCACAGATAACATAGTTTGACAAAGCAGAAAGTGGTGGGCCACTGCAAGGTTGATCTGCCCCACCCTGTGCAAAAAAAGAACATGGTATACCCAATGTGAATATGTTACATAGAAAGGTATGATTTAATGATTTTCTTGAAGCATATTTAAAAGTAAAAAAATTGTGTTTCCTAAATTTAAGTCTTTCAACAAATGTCAGTACAACTTTTGTGACTCAATTTCTCATTCTCTTCCAGAAAACCATGCATTGAATAAGGGAAGCCCTAAAGTCCCATTGAACTTTGAACTTTTTTGATCTGCTAAGTATAAAATTGCCTTTTTAACTGCTCAATCAAAAAGAATTTTTACTTCTGCAAATGAACATCTCAATTATAAATTTACAGCCATAATTTGTTATTGCCTTCATATGTAGGTAGTCAGTCATTGTAAGCTCATAGTTTTCCTTTCATAGTCATATTAATTAAAGTTGCAGTATACTTAGAATCATTTGTGTGTCTAATCATATCTGTAATACTAATGATACAATTGTAGCAAAGTAGAAAAGATGATTGAAATGCATTACATCCTATTTTTTCTCTGCTATTCTTTTCAAAGCTGTTTTCACCTTAATTTTCAAGTAAGCTATCCCATAAATTTACAGAGTTTTATATCAAAACAAAATACATCTCTTGATTCACTGAATATTACTGAAGTTCTTTAAAACTGACTAATGTAAGTTGACTTACTACCATTGTAACATTCAGTGAGCAGCTGATTTTTCAATCAGACATTGGTATTCCTAATATTTGTTTAGAGTAAAAATGAAAGAATTATATATCCCAGGGATGTCCATTACGTTGCTTTCTTTCCACAAAGTACGTTGAACATGATTAAAGGAGACCACATATCCCCTCTCAAAATACAAATTAATAGTTTCCCAAAGTCTATACTTCCATAAAAAAAAAATCATTATTCTTTGCATCGTTAAGCTGCTAGGATTATCTACCACTTCTTGAAATTACAATAGTCTCCCTTATCCACAGGGGATAAGTTTGAAGACCCACAGTGGGTATCTGAAACCATGGCTAGTACTGAACCTTATATATACTTAAGATTATTGCTATACATACATACCTATGACAAAGCTTAGACAATAAATTAGTCACAGTATGAGATTAACAATAATAATAATAAAATAGAGCTATTATAACAATATACTATAATAAAAGGTATATGAATGCAGTCTCTTTCTTTCTCAAAATACCTTATTATACTGTACTCACCTTTTTACTAACGATGACATAACATGATAAAATGCCTACATGATGAGAGGAGATGACATGAATGACATAAACAATGTGACGAAGCATTAGGCTGCTGTTGATCTTCTCATGATACAAAAGGATGATCATCAGGTTCCAGGCCATGGTTGACTTCGGGTAACTGAAACTGTGGAAAGCAAAACTGCGGATAAAGGGGGGATTACTGTAGTGATGTTCATAACACAACTCATGCCTGAATTGAATTGACACTCTTCACATACAAAGAATAAATTCATGACTCATGGTTCCTTTAAATTTTTATTCCAAAAATTAATCATTGGTATAAAATTTTCATGAATGGAAGCTCTTTTTCCACAAAAAAATATGCTGGAATGCCAAAGTTTTGAATTTCAGTGTAGCAAGTCAGATGTGTCAGCCATTTCCGTATGATAATGCTTGAATTAAAGCTAAGTAGCCTTAATTAGACTCATAGATGGCCTTCATAAAAAGCTTATATGGAAGTACAACCAGTGAATTTATTTTTTCTTCTCTGGAATTTAATGTCTAACTTACACATTAAAAAATTTTGCATCCACCTAACCTAAGTAAACTAATTTCGTATCCATCTAATTATATCACAATATGAAATTTTCTAAAATAGTAGGAAATATGGTTAACACATAATTTAAAAATGTGTTTAAACTCATATTTCATACAAAAATCACTAATTAGGGCTCATTTGGCATAGAAATTATTTCAACAGTTTAAGAGTGATTGATATTTTTAAATTTAAAATTAATAAACCACACTTTTGCTTCAATTCTGCATTAAGTTTGTGTTACTTTTAGAAAACTACATCTCATGGCACTATTATCACTTCTGAATGTCAGGAATGTGCATTTTGATGCCTTTATGGTTTTTGTGATGTGTGATGCAGACTCTTATAAACGTCTGAGCACTGTGACAGTAGTTCTGGAGCATAGCTACACATTAGAGTTGTATTCAGAGAGTTTAAAACATATTGGTCAGACCCCAAACCCCAGAGATTTTGATTCAATTAGCCTGAAATGACCTTTTTCCAAATCTTTCCAGGTTATTCTGAAATGAAGCTACCTTTGAGAACCAATAAATGGGAGGATTTTGGAATAATGAAAATATTTGCTCATAATACTTCAGAACAGATTTCCAAGATGGAAGATAATATTAACTGAATATATTTAGCTATTTCCAGGAGTGACATTTATTAAGCCAGGACTGAGCCAGCTAATGTTTTGAAGTTCTTCCTAGTTCTCTGGTTCTAACATATTATAGTGTTCTTTCCATGTTAATGGTTATTTCACATTTTTTTTTTTCTTCCTAGAGCACATAGTGACTCATCAATTTTTTAAATACCCTTGTGAATAATATAATAGAAGCAAGCTATGGAGAGATACATCCATTCTTTCAAAAACTTCATTATCTGTAACAACAAAATATGATCCCTGAAATCACAACAGAACCCTTTAAAAAGTAAAATGACATCAACAACATTAATACAATCAAATTGAGTACATGTATACTGATGGGAAAAATAAAGGAATGATCAAAATTGAGACAAATTAATCAGTGATGGCTTCTTGGAAGCACTGATTTATGCCAGATTCAGAAGGAAATGATGAAATCCAAGTCAACAAAGGAGCTCTATGTAAAATGCTTCAGTGAATAAAACATGAATAAGCTATGGTCCTGACTCTCAGGGCACTGATGATCTAATTCAGAAGCAGTCCCATCTAACTCTAATATAAAGGTAGAGTGTGCTATGAGAACACAGAAAAAGGGTGGATTTGTTCCATATTAAAGAACTGGACAGTACATCATGGGTAAAATTTGCATTAAGCCTTGAAGTGGCAGAGCAGAGTTGTTGGAAGAGTAAATAGATACCTTCCAACAGAATTATTGACCTAAGTAACAATTTGGCAGCACATTTTCTGGAATGTGCAGGGAAAAAGGACACAAGATGAAAGAAAGAAGGCATTTCACAGAGGTGAGAAAGTATAACTGTGTTTGGAGAAATACTATCCCAATTCACCATCCCAGAAAGTCTTAAGAAAAGAGGTTTTCTAAGTATGAAAGCAAGGGAAGACTCTGAAAGGTTGTTTAAGGAGTTTGACACCCACACCTTCCAAATAGCAACATTTCCAAAGGATTCCAATTATAAGTGAAATAATATCAGGTCTATTAATATCTGGCCTCAACTAGTTATTTGGTTGTGCTAACAAACCTCCAGTCTGAAGTGGGGTCAGACTGAATATAAGATATTCATTGCAAGAAAGGAAGTCACAATTATTAGGATTATATTTCAAGGAATAAGCATGCCCAAAATCCTTTCATTCTGGGATGGGGACGTTGTCATTCAGTACTTTTTTCAGCTCTTTTCATGGAGAAACAACCAACTTCCTCATTCTGAATTTATATACATAGGTCCATTGTCAGATCTACTCAATGTAATATTTGGATCAAATGTTTCACTGAAGCATGTATTTTACTTAATTATTATATATTTTTTTAAAAATTCACGTTCTTCTTTATCCTTTCTCTATCCTGATTGCCTAAAAATACTCTGGAGAGAGAGAGAAAAAAATCACTGTATAAAAAATAATTAGCACGTCCTCTCCTTTTTTGACTTTATAATTGAAATCTCATTAAAAGCTTTCTAGGTCTCTTTTTCCCTTAGCGACCAGGTGTCCCTAATTTGTTTTTATCCAATGTGACTAATTCCAGGCAAAGACTAGAAAAAGTCTGATACCTGTTGGAGAATAGCAGTAACAAGGTTAAATAAGTGGGGTGGCTTTTTCAGGTTGCCTTTAACCTAAAAAAACAAAACACAACACAACACAACCAAAAAGCTTCAACGTTTTCTTTTCTTTTTTGTTTTGTTTTTGGTTTTTTTTCCCCCTTTGGAGCCTTGCCTTTTTCTCAGTCCCAGTTGAAGATTCCAAGGGAAATGAGAGCACTATTTTGTTTCTCCCTTGTATTGCAGATAGGGGGAGGAGGTGGTTATTAGAGAGAAGCTCTTCCTCCCTCGGTTCCCCCTCTCTCCGCCTGACAGCACCGCTCTCTCGCGGGCTCGCTCGTTCTCCTAGGTGATCCATTTCTAGGCAACGTGGGGCTAGTGCTGAAGCTGCCAGGCTCGCTCCTTGCTCGCTTCCTGCATCCCGCCAGGCGAACCGCTCCAAAAGCATCCTGCAGCCCGCAGGCTTCCCTCCGCCGGCCCGGCCCCGCTGCTCGCGCCCGGCGCAACTCCCCCGCCACCGCGCCCGAGCGAACCGGCTCCCGGGGCCCGCCTCGCCGAGCTCAGCTCCCCGCCTCGCGCAGAAAAGGAATTTTCTCTGCATTACTATCTGCATTACCTTGAAGTTCACTTTTACTACCCCTCTTGGAGAGGGCTTTTTCCCCTTCCCTGTTGGAATCTGGCTGCTCCGCTTGGAATCTCCTAATCTCTCCTTTCCACTTAGATTTTATTTTGGCAGCGAGGACAAGTGATTCTCCGCGGGCCGTTGGGGCGGGGGCGGGGGGGGTGCGCTTTTTTTTTTTTTTTTTTGGGTTGGGGGAGGGGGAGGGGAACATCCGGCGTGTGTGTGTTGGGGGGGTGGTCTGTTGGAAGTTGCGGCGGCGCTGGGACTGGAGACCCGCGGCCCCGGCGCAGCGATGGGGATGGTCTGAGCTCCAGCCTCTCCCCCTGCCCGAGAGCAGCCGAGGCTGGATACATTTTTTAAAAGCCAAACTGCAAACAACTCTGGCGATGCCAAAATTCCCCTCCAAGTGACACGGCTTTGCGAAGGAGGTTTCCTCAGGCTGGGCTCTCTTACTCGCTCTGCCTTCATCAACGACGATTAAAGGCTTTGCTCTGGCAATAGGAATTTAGAAAAAAAGAAAAAGCTGCGCTAAACTCCATCGTGACCTCAAACTCTTCGGACTGGTTTTTAAAAAAAATATATATATTGAAAGAGAAACCATCCTAAAAGAGATTCAGCATAGGAGGAGATGGAAGTTTTACCCTTGCTCTTGGTTTTGTCCGTCTGGTGGTCTCGAACCTGGGACTTGGCGAATGCGGATTCAATCATTCACATCGGTAAGAAAGAGCAGGTGTTGCCTGTGGGTACTTCTAACGTTTGGGTTAGCAAATGTTTCCCTTTGCCTCCCCTCTCCGCCCTCTGTGTGGTTTACTGGCGCTGGCTTCGGTTTATTGCCCCTTCCCGCTAACCTTCCCTCACACTTGTTCAGTTTTCTGGCAGGATGTGGATGCTCGAACCTTGACTTGGGCCGTTGTTTCGCGGTGAATCTCGGAGTGTATGCTGGATGCGTGGGGGTCTCGAGTTTACCTCAGTTGTGCGTGTGTGCCGGGAAGTGCGGCGAGTGGGTGGGTTCTAAGTGTGTGGGGAAAGGAAGTTTAATCGACTCTACCTTCCATATTCTTTCCCGGATGTACATTTGCTACATTAAAAAAAAAAAAACAAAAAACATATCTTAGGGGAAAGAAGAGGTGTGTGTCACCTGTGAGGCGAAAACTGGGGTGAGAGGTGGGGGGAGCTCCCTTCGGATCGAACAGGTGGTTTTGCAACGTGAGCGGGCTGCGTTAGCCGCAGCGTTGTGTGATGGTGACGGGGTGCTGGCTGCGCCCCCAGCCTCCTTTTCCTCTTCCCGTCCTCTTGGCTTTGCAGTACTCGAGCAGAGTCGCCGCGACGGTGGCGGGAGGGGCTGGCGGCGGTGTAGCCGAGGACGGGGAGCCGCGCGCCTCGCTGCTTCGCACACTCCCCTGGCCTGGCGCGGCGGCGAGACTGGCCCCCGGGCGCACGAGAAGCGCAGGGCGCGCTGGTCGCCCTCGTGGGCTGCCATGCACACACCTGCCTCGCCTTGTCTCGCGGTCAACTCTGAGTTGCCGCGCCAGGCCGAGGGGAAAGGCTTTTGGGCTCCGGCCGGGCGGCCTGACTCCAAGAAGGACGCCGAGCCGGTTCGGAGATGTTCGTGGCCCCACCTATTGGCAACCAGACGGGCCGGGACTGGCCGCGGCTGGCGCGGGCGGGGGCGGAGGCGGGTGGGGGCCGCGCGTCATTATCATGCACAGCGCTCGCAGCTTCAGGCTCCAACTCTTCTCACTTGCTAATCCGTAAGAGCTGAGTGGAGACGGGCTCCTGCAGCCTTTTCTGCGTTAATGCGACGATTTCCTTTTCGGAAATTCGCGTCCGCGGGCCAGAAAGGTTCATTTACTGGGATGAAGAGAGGCCCGTCTTGGGGAATTTTTCTGGGCACAGGACGTTTATCTGTCCACACGGCTTGATGTTCTTCAAATTGAAGCGACAGATGGGTCGCAGCATCTCCTCCTTTCGTCCCCTGCCCCTCCCCTGCTCAACACACACACACACACACACACACACACACGCACACACACACACACGCACCCCACAGAGTCCTAGAAGGGGACCTGCTTCAGGTGGCTCTTGTGCCTGCCCAAGCGAGGGGCTTATGTCTGGTGTGTGCCTCCACAGCGGCCAGCCCCTTAGCTCCAGGGGACTCCTCGGTCTCAGAGGCTGTCTTTGTAAACATGTCTGCCATTCTCTGTCATTTATATCAATAGAACCATACATGTCTCCATATAAGGGGTAATGAGGTCAGGATTCTAAACCTTGCACTTAGGCATTAATTAAGCGTTAGAGAGCTTGACTGCTAGATCACGTTTTGCCTGGGGGCTAACAGGGCCTGTGCGTTCAGAACTTTTCAGGGAAAAATTATGGCCTCATTGAGGGGTTCAGTAATGTTCTGATAGAATTCAGAAGCGAACTGCGTCCTCTTAAAGAAATGACATACATCTATGTCCAGTTATAAATGACTGGAACGGGATGTATATATATATATATATAATGTGGTAACTTTACATTCGTTTTATGATTATGGATTTCTGCCTTAGGCTCTTCATCGCTCAGGAGACAAGGCTTGTGGATAAATGCTCATTTTGTTGCTTATTCTGTGGTCCACATGATAAATATATTATTTGCAAACACCTACAGCTCTTGCTGTCCTTTATCAGCTGAATACTATTTTGCAATGTAGTCTGATCATTTGTTTCTAAATAGAACGCAACGGTTGTATTTTTTCCTTTGCATTCTGTTTGTCAATGTGACATGGTTTACTTATTTATAACCAGACCCCCCCAAAAAAAGGTAACTGTGCACAAATTACAGATTTCTTCAGACAGCAAGTTGTATGCATGAACTGTGTATATCCTATTAAAAGGGACACTTATCAGACAATTTGACTGGAATGCAATTAGTACATTAGGCAAGAGGATTAGCTTCTTTTATAGGCTACCTAATATTGCCACGAAAGCTAGCAAATTGATAATTGCTTTAAATTCTTCATATCTTTTATAATATACTGATAAATATTATTCCCAAATTAAAGAAAATGACCAAGACTAATTTGAGTGCATGTCAGAGGTTAAAAGCCCCTCCTGCTTCCGCCTCTCATCCCATGCAAAGTATAATAAATTAAAAACTAAATGCCCATTCTAAAGTTTTAAACCATCGGTTACTGTTCATTGAATGAGTTTACCTGGTTGACTAGCAAAAGAGAATTAATTATCTTTAGGAGGTGATTGCTTTCGTTTAAATATTTAATGGGAGAAATATGCTTATGGCAAATGTATTATTTCAGGATTTAAGGGATGAATGTGATGAAACTGAAGGGAAAGTTAATATTTCAGCTCTAGAGTTACAAGGAGATATGCAGAAATGAAAGGTCTTTCTAGCCTCATGTAGTATGGGTTCATGTAGAATGTAGCTGCAATATGCAGTTCAAGCAACCTGGAAGCTAAAAAAGACCTGCTCTGTTTCTTTAAATACTGAATCCTTTTAGTGTTGAACAGAATTATAGATACGAAAACTCTGTCCATTCTTCTTTCTTTCTTTTTGTTTTTTTTCCCATGCAGGTAGTTTTTAAAAGCCAATTATAATATTTTAAACTGTAATATATTTTATTAAACACATGAACTCACTAGAATGATGAAATATATCATAATAGTTAAACTCCATTGATTGAAGTGCCAGTGTATTTATTTTCAGTCAAAAATGCACTAATATCATACATAATTACTTCCTAGTTAAATCACATTTTAAAGATATTTGATAATTGCGTATGTTCGTTTAAATCACATGTACACACATAATATTTAGAAATGAATTACTTCAATTGTGATAGTCTTTGCCCCCCCAAAGAAAGGTCTTTTGACATATAAAAACTGCAATTTTGAATTATGCTTTTACTTTGAGCCTGTGCATTGATTGAGTAATTTCATCAGACCCACATTACTTGATTGCTTAGAAGTTTCCTAATGATCTGCATGCTGTAGGAAGAACCAAAAAATCGTGAGTGGAATGGCAATGATACTGTGTTTTATGAGGCTATTCAAAAGTCGCTCTGATTTATGTAGCTAGAAAGCTCGAAAGTCTTTGAGATTATCCACGCTGACTGCTATTTTCTTCATACATCAGTCGTTCCACACTCTTTACTCCCTAAACACAACAGGAGTGTAGAGCACTGCTTTAATTAAGCAGGGATTAGGTGGCATTTCCAGTCAACTGCACAGTTTGTGTTTTGCTTCAAATCTAATATGGAGGATCTCATGTTTTAACAGTTTAATGTATGCTCATTTCTTTATCTGGTTCCTGTGCTCACAGAACTGATTGAAATGAGCTATCCTCAGTTATATATCTCTACAAGGGTATTCTCAAACAGTGTAGTCACATATTACGAAAATCACTCACAGGTTTTTCTTGTTATCAGTCATAGTAAAATACTTTATGCCAAGAGGGAATAGAAACAAACCATTTATTTATGTTTTTCTTGTAAGCGCATGATGCTTTATCCTCTGAGATCATAGTCATTAACTATGATTTGTTTGAGAAGCCTAAAACAATGCACAGAATATTTTCATTGCAAGAAAGTTCAAATTAAAGTACAAAACTGGTGGGTGAATAAAATGTCCACATTAAAAATAGTAATAGATGGCAGATTTAAAGCAATAGTTTTCATGATTTTTGCACTGAGGATAGTTTTATCAAATATAGAATGTAAAAGTATTTCCAGAAATGTATTGTGTCTTACACCAAAATATTTCTTTTCCAGCACTTTACATAATATGTATTGAGTATGATAGCCCCCAGGAGTCATTAAGGACTCCTTGTACTGTATAAGACATCTCAATGATTTAAATTATTTAAATTATTTACAGTGGTTGTTTGCTTCCTAAGTTATGGATAACATATAGTGTAAACTTCTGGAATATATGTGCAAGTAGTTTCTGAATTTAAAATAAGGGTGCACTTTACTATTATTCTTTTCTGTATCATTAATACAGTTATTTGAAGCATAATTCAGATGTGCATTAAGTTAGACAGTGTTATTAATCAACAGTATCAACTATGACATGACTAATAAGCCATTACACCAAGGACCTTTACTTTCTATTCCAAGTGAAGTGTACACCCAGTAAATATCTCCTATAAATTTTAATTCAAATAAGAATAAAAATCAAGGTGATTAACTTTAGACTTTTTAAACAGTAGAAACCAGTTGAGATTGTTAGGAGTAATGAAAGATGCATTATATTTAATTCAATTCCTAAGGCTAAGTTTATCATATTGTAATTTTGTCTCAAAGGGTATTGTAATTTTAAAACCGCTTTTTTTTCCCCCGCTTCCTTCATTTGCTTGTGTTATTTTACTGTTACAGAGTAAAGTATTTGGTGTTGCTTTTAGATTTTCATAATATTTCAGATTATAGACAGACAACATTTTGGTGTGTAGCCATACTTACACAGTTTTACCACAAACATAATGTTTATTAGAAAATACATTTATGGCCTATAAAGATAGCTTTGCCATTAGGTGTCACTGCATTCTGAGCTGTTCCTTTGTAGTCCTACTTGAAAACCACATGAGGGATGTATTTTTTTAATTCTCTGAAAAAAATGTCATTCAGTGAGGTGATGCCATAAGATACAGGTTGTTTCATTTTCAAACCAGAATAGAAAATATTATCCCTGTCTGTTATTCTTACAAAAATGTAGTTCTAGTACATATCAACACTCTCTATTCTCCAGGTAGATAAGATTCCTAGACCTAATAATGTAAATTTTTCACAAATTTAAAATACAACAGAAATATATCCTTTAATACTTATTCCATGTGCAAAAATCTAAGACACCAAAAATGCTACAAATGTGCTTATTACTGCTGACATAAGCAAATTAGTGGATGTAGTTTATTAAGCTATTTCTTAACTGTGGTAGTTCTGCTTACTCATGGAACTTTTGGGTACCAGACTAAATGTTTGTAATGTGAAACACACATGCACAGAGCTATGAAAAAAATGTAGGCACAAATACAGATATATTTTAAAACAATGTCATCCATTGAGTTCTGTGCATGATTACATATGTTTTCAGATAATTTTGGCCTGATAAGTATTAAGTTTTATGTAGTGTAGCAGTTTCTTCCAAACACATACAACTACTACCATTACTAGTCCTGTTGGGTTTTTGTGGTAATTTACATTTTTATAACCAGCATCTATGATCACTTAGTAATTTTTCTGTTTATTTCATTTTTTTAAAGAGGCAATATGCTTCCTTAGAGCATATCCCATTAGAAGACTAATGGAGATGAAACTTAGGTCAACTTTAATCTGATAATTCATTTTAATATCTGCAAATCCACATAGAGAATGCAGTACTAGGTTTAATGAATGAGCATTTTGTCATATCATTTTAGACCTTATCTTGCACCAATATTAATTATAATGAATTAGTTGTTCTACATTAATATATTAGAATAATGTATTAAGAACTTAGTGTAAAATTAAGTGATCAGATGGATATCAAAGTGATAAGGGAAAATACTAAAGTAATTCTGGGATTGATTACGTGGGTATTTGTGGATTTAAGTCATTTACATTGGTGACTTTTATCATTTGGGTGTGGACGCAGATTTCAGATGAATGTGAATTACATGAGGGGATATTAAGACATAGTGAAAATGTTCTGGATTGGAATTTTCAGGGTTTGGGGTTAAGTACCAATTTTATCAATGGCTAACTGAGCAAAATTGGAAAGTTCTTTTTTTTTATAAGATTTATTTATTTTAGGGAGAGAGGGATAGAGACAGAGTGTGTGCAACGGGAAGAGGGGAGGAGGCGCAGAGGGAGAGAGAGAGAGAAATCCACAAGTAGATTCCCTACTGAGTGCAGAGCCCCATGTGGGGCTCAGTCCTGAGACCCTGAGGTCATCACCTGACGCAAAATCAAGAGTTCCTTGCTTAACCGACTGAACCCAGGCATCCTGGAAAGTTACTTTCTTTAGTCTTCATTTATTATCAATGCTAATAGAAGATTTAGACTAATTTTCATTTAAGCTCTAAAATTATGTGAAGTAAAATGAAAACAGATTCCTACATTTGAGGAACTGGGAGAAGATATATGGTCAAGTATGGTTCATCTAGCTATACTTAAGGTTCAGAGTGAATTTAAAAGAAGAAAATACCAGAGGAAATAAATGGAGCATAAAACCTTAGTCACTCAAATTAAAATGAATTTTTTTCAGTATGAACAAGAATTGTACATAAAATATTTGTTTATCAGATATTCTAGGTAACTGCCATATCAGACTGAGAGAACTGGATTTGTTAATTTTTTGTTTCAGGTTTTGTTTTTGTTTTGTCTAGTGTTGATACTACGGTGTCCCATTCAGTGCTACTCTTAAACCACAATGCTCCTGCTCATTAAGGCCAACTGGACTAATGAGTAGTCTTCTGCTCTAACTAGCATAGACTACAATAGCCTTTAGAATTTGCAAACTCAAAGCACACCAGGAAAATTTGCGTATGTTTGGTATCGCTCAAAGATATAGAGTAAAAAGGAAATAGCCAATGTTTCTTTGGTGTTCTCATAATTTTGGATTCCTGCTCCAGGTGTTCTGGCTTTAACCCTATTGTTTTCCATCAGGTGGTTACCATTGTGAAGCTGAGGCTGGGTTGATCCACTGAAAGCTTCCTTGAGTGAACAGAGGGAAGCCCAGAGGCAAGCACAAGAAGCTTAGTATCAAAAGGCCTCCCTGTGTGTGTTAAATTTTAGATCACTCTGTAGTCAAGTTTCTTATTAACAAATATGTTCACTCATAAAAAAGAATAAGTAATTAATTATATTAAAATAGAAATTCTTACACTTTTTTTCTTTATCCCCAAATAATTCAAAGTACTATTTTAAAAACAAATTATTTTATTGGCCTAAGTACCTGATTTTTCTGAAGTAACCTTAAGTAAGACTTTTGCTTCATTGTCAAAATCATAATTCTAGAAGTTAATATTCCTGAAACTACACGGTAAGGTCAGCATTACTACCCACATGTATGTATGCTAATTGGGAGAATGTTCTTTCATTCAGGAAATATTTATTCTGAACCTAGTCTCTAAGGAGTACTATTTTTAGGCTCTGGATTTAAAATACTGAACAAGTAAGCTATGTCTCTGTATTTAAGGAACTCAGTTCTCATGGGCGAGGCAAAAACCAGATAAACTGGGTTATAATGTCAAGTAGTGGTAAATTTTGTGAACAAAAATGAAGGTATGGCAGTTGAACAAAATTTGCTATTTTGAATGTAGTGGTTTGGTTAAGTACTCTCTGAGGAGGTGATCGCTGGAGCAGAGACTTGACTCAAAGAAAGGAAGTAGAACACGCGGGTATCTGATATCAGAGGGCACAGCAAAGGTAAAGGCCATGAAATAAGACTGTAAGGAATCATTTGTTTAAGGACCGTCTTGAAAGTCAACACGGAACATATATGACGTTTATTACTGAGCAAAGCAGACGTGGAAGGAAATAAGGTTTGAGAGGCAACTATGGGGGATCCTGTAGGGACTTTATAGGTCGTGGTAAGATATTTAGATCTCCCAGGTATATAAGGAGCCTACTTGGGGATTGAGATAAAACATGTGATATGAAATGGTCTATATTTGAGTAAGATAATCTACTCTGGGTGGACTGGTTGGGGTACGGGTATGAAAATAAGTTTGAGGATAGTGAATTGGACTAAGCTGGTAGCTGAAGTAGATGAGTAGTTGTCAGATTGTGGATATATTTTAACAATAGGAGAAATAGGATTTTCTGATGGATTGCTTGGCTAGAAGAAATCCAGAGGGGGTAAAGAGGCTTCCAAGATCTTTTACTTGAAAAAGTGGATGAAATATGTTACTATTAACTAAAATTGGGAACATGGGACAATGAGTAAGTTTTTGATAGAAATCAGAATTTGCATTTATTAAATTTGATGTTCCTATTAAACATCAAATTTCAGGACTTAATTAGGTTGGCAGTTGTGTTATATGAGTCTGAAATTTAGGGGGGATTTAGGGATTTGAGCTGTACATTTGGAATTCATCATTTTAAATACGGTCTTCAAAGCTATAAGAGGGGTAGCTCATTTAAGGAATAATCATGTAGAGAAAACTCCAACACTGCCATGGGACATTCTAAAATGTTGAGGTTAGGGAGACTAAAGAGGATCCAGGAAAAGAGAAAGATGAGTGGCCTGTGAGAAAGAAAACATAGTAGTCAGTGATGTTTTGGATGCTAAGTAAGGAAAGTATTTCAAGGAGGAAATGAAAAACCTTGTCAAATTCTGTGGATGAAAATTGTTGAGGATAAACATGACTTTGACAAAAGTGCTTTCAGTGGACTGGAAGCGACACAATACTGATTGGGGAGGATTTGAAGATTTAATGGGACTTGAGCAACTCTCAGTTTTTCCGTAAAGGAGAACAAAGAAGTGGTGGGGGTGGGAATATGAGGTAAAAAGTGGGCTTTTTTTTCTTTTTTTTTTTAAAGGTGGGTGTTGAGATATGTAAGGTAATTTTTAAGTTTCAAGTATAAGAACATTTTCAGTTAGAGGATTTAAAATAAATCTTTTTAATCAAACCTATTGGATTGCTGAGTTTGAGTAAGTGTTTGAATAGTACTGTTTTATTTTTTGTTTGTTTGCCTGTCTTTGTTGCTTTTTGTTTTGTTCTGTAATCTGGGACCAAGTGAAATGGGCTAGTGCCAGTGGATTCGAGAAGTTTAGATGATCTCTCTGAACTGGACTCTATTTGTTGTTCTGCTTTTGTGCTTCATTTAATTTCCCAGATCAGCACTAAAATTTAGGTAAACATTTTTTACCTGCAATTATGAGTGGATTATATACCTTAAGGAGTATTGTTGTACCATTATAAATAGAACCAACATTTAGTCTTTTAGTAATATATTAATTTTAAGAACGCATGATATTCATATATAAGTGGTATCAGAATAGTATGAAATCCTCTTGTTACAGTAGATAAGTTTGAATTGATTATAAGTTTCTTCTAAGTAAATTCTGCTATATATTTGATATACTTAAAAAATCATCTGTGGGGCGCCTGGGTGGCTCAGTGAGTTAAAGCCTCTGCCTTCCGCTCAGGTCATGATCCCAGGGTCCTGGGATCAAGCCCGGCATGGGGCTCTCTGCTCAGCAGGGAGCCTGCTTCCTCCTTTCTCTCTCTGCCTTCTTCTCTGCCTACTTGTGATCTCTCTGTCAAATAAATAAATAAAATCTTAAAAAAAATTAAAAAAATCATTTGGGACACTTAAAAAAATACAGTTATTTCATAAGGCAATGCATATCATTGCCACAGAGAAATTAAATAAATGAAGGAGATTCATATAATATTAATTTTCAGTGACAGCTTTAAGTATTTCCTTTTATGGAACTTCCACTTCTATTTGTGCTATACTATAGCTGACAGATCTTTAGTCATAGGTGAAAATGAGGAAAGGAAATGTTCTAAATTTTCTAACCTCAAAATTAAGCCTTCTGAAAATGAACCTTAGTTCTCTCATTGGTCTTCTATTAATACACATATAAGTCATGTATATTTCATTTGTCTGCAGCTAAAACAAGAATATTTGTGTAAAAATAAGAATGCCAATAGCAGGTGAAGTATATTTGTCTGTGTTCTTTGTCATTTGCAGTGCTATTTCCTCCATAAAACTATTTTGTCTTATTGAGACAATATAATATGAATGTCACATGTTGTTTCTGCTTGGTTACATCTATTAATTAATGTATAAACATGGAATACATGAACAGTGAGGAGATAGAAATCCTGTGGTTTGAGCACAGCAATGACTGATTAAAAAAAGCAAGCTGTGTATGGCTGGAGCCAAGGAACATAATTAATGAAATCTATAACATCAAAAGTTATTTTAAACTTGCTAGTTCATAACTTCCTGGGGTGTGGAAATAGTGTTTAGCAGATTTAAATACAAATTGAAGTTTAACGGCCACGTAAAATTGGTGGAGGTGCTTAGTGTACTTAACTGTGCTATGAAAATGGCATGCCCCGCAAGCAACACCTTTTAGATTGACTTATCATCTTAAAAGCCAAAGGCCAGGTAATATCTTAGGAGTTAAACTCTTAAGAGAGTCAGTCCTCTTTTTTCTGTTGCATGTAGCTTAAACTGAATTAAAACCTAGAAGACTGATTCTTTCTTCTGAAAATCTCCACAGTCTGACAACAGAGAAAATTGTTGGTAGTATAGTGGCAATTATGATCTTGTTTTTCAGTGTCCAATTTCTTCTTTGTGGCTTTTATAAACAGCAATAACAGAACACTGGTGATTTTTTTTTTTTTTTTTAGAAATGCCAGAAATTCTTATATAGCGCAAAGGATGTAAGGTTTTTATGAAAACCATTATAAATTTCTTATTAACGAAATTATTGAAAAAGTGTTTAACACATCACTAGTGTGGTGGTGAGTCAAACACAGACTTGAGAAGGATTGGATTACTCTTCAGTTTCCTGATGGTGTTTTTGGATACTTTTTATAATTCATTATTTTCAAGCTGAGAAATCATGATCTATATCATTATCTCCCATTGCAGAAAATATACTTTTAGGGTTCTATGAAAACCATAATATTTGACCTTTTTTTTTTAATTCAGAAAATGCTTATTGAATACCTAATATATACTCAGTTGATTACAAAGCTATTCACATAAGACACATTTACTATCCTTTAAAAACTTTTATATATATCTGCCTTCTGAGATCATATTGTCATATTTGGAAGCTGAAGTAGAGCAATTCAGGACTCAGAGTTGGATGGGTATGTTCTACTAGGGCATGGGAGATTGTGATAATTCAACAAATGCCATTTTTATGGTGCCCCTAAAGTGCCATAAAACAAACATATATTTCAGGTAAAAATATCATTGGGGTAGGGAGATTACCTCTTATAGAAGTTCTTAATTTATAATAAAACTTTCTTTGAGGGGCACCTAGGTGGCTCAGTGGGTTAAAGCCTCTGCCTTCGGCTCAGTTCATGATCTCAGGGTCCTGGGATCGAGCCCCGTGTCCAGCTCTCTGCTCAGCGGCGAGCCTCCTCCTCTCTCTCTGCCTGCTTGTGATTTCTGTCTGTCAAATAAATAAATGAAATCTTTAAAAAAAAAAAAAAAAACTTTCTTTGAGTCATCTTTCTGGTGGTTGTTCCTTCACCATGTTATACCTATAGACTAGAAAGTCAGTGCAGTCATGCGCTAGCAAGTGTTGAGGGTAAGTCTCTACCATGTTCCTTTTTTTCTCTTACTCTTCATTTTTTTCTTCTATAGACCCTAGTAGTTGTGCTCTGAGGTCAAGTAAAGGAGGAAGTAGCTTTAAGATCCAGTTATTCTATAATTAAAAATAACGAGTTCCTTTTTTAATTTAATGGGACATATCAGATCATTCCATCAAGCATGGTTTCTTGGGTATGGAGAAATTAAATTACATTTTCTTTTTTTCTTTACTTTTAAACCTACTAGTATATTACTGTTTCATGTTACTAACCTGTATTTTGTTCTGGGTATATAAAACATCAATGAAAATGACAGTTTTATACCCTAGCAAATAAAAGGGGAAAATTACCTCACTGAAAAAGTAAAATTAGTTACTTTTATAAATGGAATAAGGACTGTTGGGAAAACATTTTTATACCAACTTTTAATTATGTAAGTGTAATTGAGACTAGGACAAACAACACAAACTGGGAAAGAAGGGATAGTTCAAAAACTGACCATTACTTGTTTCTCCACAAGAGCCCTTGTTGTGGTTGATGAATAGTTAATAAATAGCAAAACTGGCTGCTCTTATTTTTTCTTTATATTTTTCCTGTCTACCCTTCAGTGGCAATGCTAATGAGCAGTGAATGGCCAAAAGCAAGGAAGAAGGAGCAAAGCAAAGGGTTTTAGATAATCTATAAACCGGAAAATCAGCCCCTGAATGCTCATATGCACAGGCTTGCTGAGAAGAAATAGTTTATTTTCTGAAAATATTGCCCAGATACTGAAGATAGAACTTACTTTTGGCTGCTGGGCTTGTAAGAGGAGTGATGGTTCCAGGCCACCAAAAAGAAATACTCTGAATAATACAGGCTAATGGCAGAATGAAGAATATTTTGTGGAAAGAGTATCCTTCAGGGGAGATGCTGCTGACAGCTGGGACCTCTGTGATTAGCTCACTTCCATGTGTCCTGTCTGTGTTGATTTTTTGGTAAAGAAAATATATGGATTTCAGTTATACCTCTTAAACACTTAGGTAAATATGTAAAAATGTGTAAAAATGTGTTGGATTGACATTCCTATCAATATGCATTGTGTACTGAGCATCTACATTGTATATTCCCAGTTGGCTTCCAGCTATTGCTATATTATATACAATATACAATAAGGGAAAATTTGAACAGTGCCCGTTTGGAAAGAAGCTGTGAAGCACACTGCAACAGTAAATACAAAAGTCTGGTTAGTGGTCAATTGCGATGAAAAGTGGGAAGGAAGGAAGGAAGGTGATGTGATCGAGGAGAGGTGCAAAGTTTCAGCATTATTATTGATGTCTTATTAAGCTGAGTGGTTGTTACACAAATGTTGATTTCATATATACATTCATATGTATATATAAATAATATATATTCTACACATTCATATACATATTCGTAAGTACTAATATATCTGCTGTCGTGTCTTCTCACTGAGAAATCTACTGGTTCAGTTTTACCATGGTTAGGGAATTAAGTTTTTCTTTGAGACCCCATTCACCTTATAATGTGGCTCAGTCTTTAACACTCTTTGGAGAAGATGAGAATATTTGCAACATGCCAGGATCATAAAATGGCAAGTCAGAGAATAATTCAGAAGTTTGTATTAAGGCATGGATAGCACTCTCTGTGATGGTTTCTATAAGCAAGTCACTTTCTCTACCACTGAGGACCTTTTCTTTGAGTCTTTGTTATCTTTTTAGTGTGGTCAGGGAGTACCCTGACCTCTTCAAATGAGAGAAAAGAAGGAAAAGAGCGTATAGAAGAGAACAACTAGGTTAATGCTATGAGACATCACTTGTAGTATTCCATGCTTTTATTATTTTATAATATATACTTAAAAAGCTAATGTATAATAGTTTTGTAATTGATAGTACACTAACATTAGCACCTTATCTCTCACATTGGGTAAGAAAGTATGAGCAATTCTTTATAAAGTATAAGTATCCTTAGAAATACTACTAAGAAGAGAATTTTTTTTCTTGATCTTATTTAGATGTTATTCTCTGCTAATGGAAACTGATAATGAAGCTCTTTTTTTTTTTTTTAAAGATTTTATTTATTTATTTGACAAACAGAGATCACAAGTAGGCAGAGAGGCAGGCAGAGGGAAAGGGAAAAGCGGGCTCCCTGCTAAGCGGCGAACTCGATGTAAGGCTCGATTCCAGGACCTTGGGATCATGACCTGAACCAAAGGCGGGGGCTTTAACCCACTGAGCCACCCAGGTGCCCCTGAAGCTAATTTTTTAAATATTAATTGTCCTTAACTCTGAATACAAACTAAGATATTATACATTACAATGATAAGCAGTTAAAGAGTTTCTTGTAGCCAGCTAAGCTTTATGATGTGGCCCTTAATTGAAAATTTCCAATGAAATTTATATTATATTGAAATACTAAAGTATTTTATATTTTTACAAAATATAAAAATATATAAAATAAAGATGTATAAAGATATAAATATAAAAATATTTTATATTAAAATAAACTTTTTAATCTATTTAAAGCAGGAGAAATGAGGAGAAACCCTTCTACAAAACAACCTTGAAGGCAGAGAAAGGGTAATTTTTTCCCCAGCTTTATTGAGATATAACATATATCTTTATTGAGATAATTGACATATAACATTGTGTAAGTTTAAGATATGATCTCATGATACATTTGTATATGTATATGCATATGATACATTTATATATTGCAAAATGATGAACACCAAGTAGCATTTGCTAATACCTCCATCGCATCACATAATTACAATTTCTTTTTGTGGTGAGAATATTTAATACCTACTTTCTTATCAACTTTCCAAGTATATAATACTATTTTATTAGCTATAATGACCATGCTGTACTTTAGATCCCCAGAACGTGATGTTCTCATAACTGGAAGTTTTTACCCTTTTACCCTTTTATTTATTTGACAGAGAGACAAAGGGCACAAGCAGGAGGAGTGGCAGGCAGAGGGAGAGGGAAGAGGGAGAACCAATCCCCGCCTCATCCCATGGAACAGGGAGACTTGATGCTAGGCTTGTCCCAGGACCCCAGGATTATGATCTCAGCTGATGGCAGACTCTTACCTGACTGAGCCACTCAGGTGCCTCTCTCTTAGCTCAGCTTTTAAGATTCCACATATAAGTGATATCCTGTAGTATTTATCTTTTTCTGCTTGACTTAATTTCATTTAACATACTGCTTTCAAGCTTATTCAGGTTGTTATAAATGGCAGGATTTCCTTTTTTTCCCTAAATAACATTCCATTATATATATATAATATGTATCAATTTCATCATCAGCTTTCTATTGTTCAGTAAAGTATATTAAATTATATTGCCTTCTACCCTCCCCAAAAATTCATGTAACTCAATTATTTTTATTTTTGAATGAAAAAAAAATGTGGCCAGTATAAGTTATCCTATTTTATAAATTGACCTTCATGGAAAAAAGAAGTTTGTTCACCACTGTCATGAGAAAGCAGTATGTGGGGTAGGGATATGTTTTGGCCAAAGCCAGAGTTTTGAAATAGTGTGGCAAAAGAGGGAAATAGTATGTAATTTAGAAGAAACATAAATTACAGTGGGGGATATGGCAAGACAAGACACTAGAAGTTAGGAAGATCCCTGTGAGATCTATGGGAATTCTTTAAATAATTTAGGCTAAGAAATGCCCACCTTTGTGTTATAAGATCTGTAGTGGCAAAAAAAAAAAAAAAAAAAAAAAAAAAAAGGAAGAAAAGAAAAAGATCTATAGATCTATAGTGGCAATGTGTAGATGGTAACCAGTTAGAAGACCTTGGTGGTGTGTGTTGGTGAAGGGGGGTGACAAATAGTGGCAAGTGGGCATGGAGAAGAGAATTTGCACAGGAGAGATGCTAAGAAGCTTGCAGCCATTGGTGTGGTCATTCTTTAGAAGTGGAGTAAAAGAAAGTCCAACATCGTTCCTGAGTACTATCTTAAATGAGCAGATACAGGTGCTATTTACCAATGTAGGAAACAACAGAGAAACCAAGTTTGGTTTGGGTTTGGACTCAGTATTATTTTAGCATGACTGTGAATTGTCATATCCCAGATAGCAGCTTTCCAATAATCCCCATTCCTGACTCAGATGGAGAAAAGAAGGTCATTCTCCATAGAAACCAATCCTGTTTTGATCTAAGAAAGGAAACTGTTTTTCTGGTCATTCTTTCCTAACTTTTCTTTTAGACCACTGCTTAATAATGTAGTTTCCTAGTTATAACGTGGTCCATTTAAAATATTGCTGAGCTACTTGCATTCAGAAAATAGTAATTTTACAACACCAAGACTCTTATGATTTTTAATTACGATGTTGCTTATTTATAATTTCAGAATTATTAATTCTAGATATTACTGACCTTTTAAAGTATGTATCTTCATTCTCCTTTCTTAATACGAGTATATTTTTTTATGTTTTTTTTTTAAGATTTTATTTATTTATTTGACAGACAGAGATCACAAGTAGGCAGAGAGGCAGGCAGAAAGAGAGGGGGAAGCAGGCTCCCTGCTAAGTAGAGAGCCCGATGCGGGGCTTGATCCCAGGATGCTGGGATCATGACCTGAGCCGAAGGCAGAGGCTTTAACCCACTGAGCCACCCAGGCGCCCCGATGAGTATACTTTCTTAAAGATTTATTTATTTTAGTGAGAGAGAGAGAGAGAGAGAGAGAGAGAGAGAATGGAGGGAGGGGCTAAGAGAGAGGGAGAGAGAATCTCAGCCCTATTGAATAGGGAGCCCAATGCAGGATTTGATCCTAGGACCCTGAGCTCATGACCTTAGCTGAAATCAAGAATCTTAACTTACTCAGCCACCCAGGTACCCCTTAATATGAGTATACGTTTTAAAAATCAGAGTCTGGAATTAATACTAACAGACCAGTGCTGTTAATATGTATGATAATTATTTCCAGTCAAAATAATGTATTTTAATTTATTTAATTTATTTTTTTTTAATGTGTAGAATTTGGTGATTAACACTTACGTACAGTAGCTGGTGCTCCTCACAAAAAGGGCCCTCCTTAATACTCATCACCTGTTTATTTGTTTTTATAGTTAAGAGTCTGTTTCTTGCCTTTCCTCTCCCCCCATGTTCATTTGCTTTGTTTCTTAAATTCCACATATGAGTGAAATCATATGGTATTGTCTTTCTCTGACTGACTTATTTTGTTTAACATAATACCCTCTAGCTCCATCCACATCTTTGCAAATGGTAAGGGTGTGTGTGTGTGTGTGGGTGTGTGGGTGTGGGTGTGTGTGTGTGCACACTATATTTTTTTCCCATTTATCAGTCGATGGACATTTGGGCTCTTTACATAATTTGGCTACTGTTGATAATGCTGCTATAAACATCAGGGTATGTGTATCCCTTTGAATCAGTATTATTTCTGTGTTCTTTGGGTAAATACCTGGTAGTGCAATTGCTGGGTCATAGGATAGTTATACTTTTAAATTTTTTGAGGAACCTCCATACTGTGGAGGAATGTGGAGGAACCTCCACATTCCCACTGATAGTGTAAAGGGTTCCTCTTTCTTCACATCCTTGCTAACACTTGTTGTTTCCTGTGTTGTTAATTTTAGCTATTCTGACTGTATGCAAAATAATTTTAAAATTAAATGATATTTGGCAGAATCTTAGGTTATCAGAGGTAAACTTTTAATTTCTTTTTTTTTCTTTTTTTTTTTTTAAAGATTTTATTTATTTATTTGACAGAGAAAGATCACAAGTAGGCAGAGAGGCAGGCAGAGAGAGAGGAGGAAGCAGGCTCCCTGCGGAGCAGAGAGCCCGATGCGGGGCTCGATCCCAGGACCCTGAGATCATGACCTGAGCCGAAGGCAGCGGCTTAATCCACTGAGCCACCCAGGCGCCCCAACTTTTAATTTCTTGTACATGATTTGCTCTTCTAGTTTCATATTACAAGTAGAATCCTCTTATGTAAATAAATGGAAGGGTAACAAGGAAGGGCAAAAATATTTCCATAGAATTTTGTTTTCTATAGTTACATGTTTTCTGGAACATAATTAGCTGAAGGAAAGGAACACGGTGCTTCTAGGATGGCAGAAACAAAGCCTGAAATGGGACACATGTCCCATTTAGAACATACTAAAGGGATCTTTTGGGGTCTTTAAGCCTTGCTTTTTAGTGTTCAGAAAACTCTGGTTCATAGTTAAGGAATTGTGTTCTCAGATAAGAAATGTTTGCAAACACTGATCTGGAGTTAGAATATAAAAGCAGAGGCGGTGTGTTTGCTTGTGCGTGAAAACACTGGTTGAACTGAGGAGTGGAAGGCAGTAGATCCAAATAAACTATTGTTCTTTCTGCCTCTGTGTGTCTTTGTTCAGAGTCTAGCCTTTCAGCCTGTTTTTATAATACATAGTGTCTGTGCTTAATCCAATAAAAACAATTTAAGTATGAAATTATTAGGATTTAACTTTGCCATCTCATTATTTTTTATTCTTGCTAAAGTGATCACTTGTAAGAGAGCCAAAATGGAAAATGGAGGGCTCTATTGGGGAGGAGGGTTTCTAGCGTCTCTCAATCTTGCTCTCAGGCTCTCTAATTGGTTTTAGAGTAGATTAAGGGATTAGACATTGAGTCAGTAAGGGATAACCTGAGTGAGTTAAGTCAGTCACAACCTGTGATCATTGATAATTTTTGCATCTTAAGTGATCAGAGAAGCATATACTGCCCTAAACAGAAGCACTGGATTTGATGTCCCAGTTACATATTCAAATTTTGTATTGGTCACTTCGCTACTTCATAGCTGTGAAGTCTGGATAAGTAATGAAACTTTGAAAATCTCAAGTTTACCTGCTCCTGCTTCTTCTCCACCTCCTTTGTTATAAAGACAAACAGTAGGGGCGCCTGAGTGGCTCAGTGGGTTAAGCCTCTGCCTTCAGCTCAAGTCATGATCTCAGGGTCCTGGGATCGAGCCCCACAACAGGCTCTCTGCTCAGCGGGGAGCCTGCCTCCCCCTCTCTCTCTGCCTGCTTCTCTGCCTACTTGTGATGTCCCTCTTTGTCAAATAAATACATAAAATCTTAAAAAAAAAGACAAACTGCAATAAAATTTGAAATATGGGCTTGAAGATTTCTACAATATTCATACTTCAGGAGATTGAACTTGCAATTTAAAAGTACTGCTCATCGTGGCCCTTGGTCTTGCTTGTGCATTAGAAAGTGGTTGCCACACCTGAGATCAGATGGGCTCGCTGTTTATTCTCTGTTCTTGAAACACTAATTCAGATTTACAACTATGGCTTTTATTATTATTTTTTTTAACACCATATAATCAGAGTTGAAATTCTTTATTAAAGTAACTGAATTTAAGGTTAACTGTTCTTTTGGAGATACTATTTCACTCTAAATTTATGTGAAACTGATGGCTAATTTTTTTCCCCCACCAATACTGATATTTACTAATGCCTTTGTGGCCATATCCTTTAATCTGAAATAGGGTGATCTTTTTTATCAGACCACAACTCTTTTGAGAGTAGAAATGGCAGTATTAAGATTCCTGTTGGGACAAAAGGGACAAACTAGGACTGACTGGAGACAAACAGGGACAAGGCAACCCTTTTCTTTCAAAGTCCTACCTGGAGTCATGTAATCAGTTTGCAGTTTGGCCCAGCCTCAAAGCACACCTAGGCATATTGTCTTTCAATAGGCAATAATTCTGTTTTAACAACAGGTCTAACCTTCTTCTTATCCAGGTCTTTTATGGTGATTAAAGACATAGACTTAAGTCTTGTTTTGTTTTGTTTTATTTTTACTTACAACAGTTTTTTTTAATAGGTAGAAGATGAAAATAGCTAAGTATAGATTGTCCTTGTTCTGACAAACATATTTAACTGATTTTTTTTTTTAAATCAGATATTAGTATCTGCAATTTTCCCCTTTATTATTTACATCCATTCTCCCTATCTATTTGACTACTGCTCCTAGCAGAACTCATTGGATATTAGCAGTTACATCAACTTGCACCTGATCTCAGATGCTGTATATTTGGAAGTAAATAAAGAACATGTATTCTCACATGGAGTGGATTGTTCTAAGAAGTATAAAAACAGTTTACCACAAAGTTTTCCATCCTCAAAAGAGAAATTATGAAGAAAATGTTTTTAATTTTAATTTTTTATAGAAATATAGTACAAACAACACATTCTCCAAAGAGGAGAATAGACTTAATTTCAAAGCTGTATATTTAAAAGCAATTTAATTTTTCTTATGGGGGTAAACATAAAATTTGTTTTGTGATTTTGAATTAATTATACTACAGCTACCCTGCTATCTAATTGAGTCAGCCTCTATAAATTTCTCTCTCAGATGTTTGCCCTTCTTCACTTTGGTTTGAAAGTAGATTGCCTTAACCTTTTCTTTCTGTCCCAAAGTCTGGTTTTATCTCAAGAAATGATCAGGTCCCTCACACTCTTGCTATTTTCCTGAAATCCTAGTTCATATAAACCTTATTTCTTTTCCTTCATTTCTGGCAACCCAGTTATTACTTTCTATGTTTTCTAATGTGAGACTCAGTTTGAGAGCATCATTCTACATTGCCCTGAAGAGAAGATTGTGGTTTCCTCCTTTCTTCATCTGTGGTGATTTTTAGACTTGGACAGACCCTGCTTCTTTTTTTTTCTTAATTTTTAAATTTTTTTTATTATTTTTTAAAGGCTTTATTTATTTATTTGACAGATAGAGATCTCAAGTAGGCAGAGAGGCAGGCAGAGACAGAGAGAGAGAGAGAGGAGGAAACAGGCTTCCTGCTGAGCAGAGAGCTGGATGCGGGGCTGGATCCCAGGACCTCGGGATCATGACCTGAGCTGAAGGCAGAGGCTTTAACCCACTGAGCCACCCAGGTGCCCCTCAGACCCTGCTTCTGAGGTCATCTTGTCTGTAGAAATCATAGTCTCACAGTTGGTAGGAATATTAGAGATTGTCTGTAGTCTAGAGTTCTCCTGTTGCTGATGAGCAGATTGAGAGGTTAAGTGATTTGAATGCGGCATAGATAGGAATTTTTGAATAGTCTATTAAGCATAATTTTTACTGAAAAAAACTAATTATATTCACATCACCAAAGAGGTATTAATGGGCTATTGGCCAGGAGATAGAAATAGCCCAATTATCTAGAATTGGATAATTGTTTTCATTAACATAGGGTCCATTTTACCTATGCTCTACTATATTGCTGTAGAGTACTATAATTAATTCCTTTGAAGCCTGCTAATATAATGTTAGAGGTAGTTAACCCAGTTGTTGGAGAACTATTCCCACAAGCTGCTAGGGGCTGTGAGTATATATATCGTCCCTTAGAACTTTTCCCAGAATTTAAGCACCAGCAGAGTCTAGCCAGATCCAAATGTTCTTCCTCAGACCCATACTCTACACCTCCCTCCTCACTGTCTCTTTTTAATCTCCTCCTTCTCCCCACAGATGCAGGTTGTGGTTCTTAACATTTACTACAGTTAATTATGTCTCCATCAAAACATGTTTCTGTGCATTTATTTTAATTGCCTGAAAATATGCTATTTCCCCCTTGGTTTTTGCACTCTTGAGGACAATTTATTTCAACATCCTCAACCTCAGTGTTTTCATATGTAAAATGTAGATATAACCACCTATCTTGAAGGAACAAATGGAAGTAAAATAAATTAGAAAAATTAGAAAAAAACAGTGACTGAACAAAATGAGTTTTCAGTATATATCAGTTTGCTTTCCTCTTTCATCACTGTCCTCCATCAAAACTTCATAAATATAATATTTTATTTAAATAATTATACATTTTATTTCTATTTTGTGTATATTTGCTAAATATCTTAAAGCTAGAATTAATTAATTTTTGTAATTATGTCAAGTGAAGAGGAAAACTGTCTATGAAAATATGGCCTATTTATATTCTCATTTTCTAACTTAAACAAAGAGATTTGCTATTTGTTTAACATGACAGAAAACACCTCAAACAATTTCATGGGTTTTTTCATCCTTTTTCTTTTTTGCTTGTGAACTTTCATAAAATAGATGATTTTCTAGTTACATAGAAGCTAATAATCTTTTTGCCAACTGGATTCATTTTGAAATATAGCTCTTCTTTAAGACTTCTTTCAAATCCACTTAACTGTATTCTTTTTATACCTTTAAATTCACAATCTCTTCAACTCGTATTATTTCCTGACTTTTAATGTGCACACTACAATAACAAATTAATTACCTTCTAATTTTATTTTAAAATTGTTATTCATTTTTTCTAAACCTCCTAATGTTTACTGACTGAAATCTTTCTTTCTCATGTCCCATGTTTATATTAAAAATAACCCTGTGAGGAAAAATTGTGTTTGTTGAGAACATAAAGGCAGAGAGAAGTCACAGGAATTTAGTAAGCATTTAATTCTCTTGGCAGTTTTACATATCAGTACTCATTTACTAATTGTCCCCCCCCCTTTTTTTTCAGTTAAATTAGACTTCTGTTCCAGAATTGAGCTATTAAATATGATTTTAACCATTAGGGTTACTTCCACAGGTTTATAACTGATTAAAAGTCACTAAATTATTTGGGCAGTTGAAGACAAATCACCACAATTTGTAATTTGTGTAGAACCTTGAATGTAAAGTCACAATTTGATATTAATTTAAAGATACTTTAATGAAAGAGGACTTTGATTGTTTGGTTTATTTAGAATTACCATTATTCAGAATAATGCCTTTGTAGTGCCTTTAGGGTATATAAACTAGTTGAACTAGTTAGAACTAGTATGCTCACTGTGGGTGCCATTATCATGAATGTAACAAGTAGATATAGTACTATTAGTTCTACTTTATCTTTCTTCGAAAATACCTAGGGATACTATAGAAGATAACAAAATACTTTAGTGGAAATGACTAAACCCATTCTCTGTAATAAGAATAATATATCAGTTGTGATCCATAATCATATATAAGAACCAATAAAAAAAGTGACGTTCAACTCTCACAGAATGTGTCAATCATTGTTGGAAAAACTTTGTAGCTATTATCTCATTAAATTGTTAATATAACCCTCATAATGCTGGTACTATCATCAATCCTCTTTTGCAAATGAGGTTAAGAGAAGTTAATCAGTGCTATATTATTTGTCCAACTTCATTCAACCACAGAATATACATAATAGGGTCTGACGTCTGTCTTCCTTTCTTCCCTTCTTACTTATGTATAGAGAATAATATTTTTAAAAAGACTTTATTTATTTATTTGACAGCAATAGAGAGAGCACACGTAGGCAAAGAGGCAGAAGGAGAAGCAAGCTTCCCCACTGAGTGGAGAGCTGGATGTGGGACTGGATCCCAGGACTCTGGAATCATGATCTGAGCTGAAGGCAAATGCTTAACTGACTGAGCCACCCAGGTGGCCCTAGAAAATAGGTTTAATTGGGTTTTTATTTATTCCATGCATCCCATGCTTCCCCCCACCCCTTTGGTAGTCACTGTGCCAACAAGAAACCAGATTCTCTTTTAACAGCCATTTCTGATTTTCTGATCAGTGTGGTGCAGGGTACCCCATGCATTTCTCCTCACATCTTAATATTATTTGTAGTCTTGCATTTGATTTTCCATCAACCTGAGAGGAAAAAAAAAAAAAGAACATCTCTTTTAGTGAGTTGTCATTAAAAAAAAAACAGTCTTAGTTTTATTGGTGCTTTATGAATGGTACTATTTTATTGTGGTTTTCGCTGAGTCAACAATATCAATGATTAATAAAAACATCACTAATAGGCTCTGTCTATATCTTTTTTAAAAGATTTTATTTATTTTAGAGAAGGAGGGAGAGAGCACACATGCATGGGGGGGCAGCGGGGGAGGGAGAGGGAGAGAGAATCTTGAGCACTGAGCCTAGTGTAGAGCTTGATCTCACAGCTCTGAGATTATAACCTGAGCGGAAACCAAGAGTCTGACACTCAGACAGCTGAGCCAGGTGCCCCTGTGCCCCTATGTCTGTATCTTTAAGGTGTTCCTGTGTCTGTATCTTTAAGTGTCTGTTGACTGGTTTCCAGTTGGTTATCAGTGGGTCATACAAGTACTTGAAGCTGACTTAAGTCTCATTCCCATTATTCCTAGAAAATTAAAGATCAGTGCTTATCTACGTTCCTGCCTATAATTCTAGATAAAGTTCTTTTTGCCCTCTTAGTCTCTAGTCCTCACTGGGAATACATTTTATTTTATTTTTTTATTTTTTTTTAAAGATTTTATTTTATTTATTTGACAGAGAGAGAGATCACAAGTAGGCAGAGAGGCAGGCAGAGAGAGAGGAGGAAGCAGGCTCCCTGCGGAGCAGAGAGCCTGACGCAGGGCTCGATCTCAGGACCCTGAGATCATGACCTGAGCCGAAGGCAGCGGCTTAATCCACTGAGCCATCCAGGCGCCCCTGGGAAAACATTTTAGAGTAGATCATATGTCGGGGAGTAAGCAGACATATCTCACCTGTGTTCTGTTTTCCCTACTTCCCACTGAGAGATGAGAGTGGTTAGTTGCCATGATTCCTTGGCTAGATCTTTAGGTTAAGCTAGTCAGGCTCTACATAAAATATTTGCCAACAGCATTCCCTTATGAGAACCAAATTTATTTAATTTATTTCACAGAAATGACATTATACCTGTTTTGTTTCATATCTTTAAAAAAATTCTAAAAATATTTTAAAAATGAAATTTCTAATTATATGTTTTAATGTGTTCTTTCCTGAAGTTTTGTTCTCCTCTCATCCATCAGACATCTCAAACTTTCTGAACATATGTTCTTTGTTGCCCCTCTCATGTGTGGAATAGAAAGGAATTGAAAGAAAATTATAATGATTCACATAATGTACAAAGTGGGACATAGTGCATTATTTGCAACAAACTATTTTTATATTTGGTGGGATGATGCACTGTCTTAGGTAAGGGCTACCAGGAAAGAAAATAAGGACAAAGAATAGATTGTGTTTACCAATATATTTTAAATGAGCTTCTTATGTGTGTTAATATATAAGGTGGTAGTATCCATCCACCTGAAATCTGTAAAGGTTAGAGGTAGAAATGGCAAATGTCTGATAAGAGCAAAACAAATAATACAAAAATTCAGGAGGAAAAATGACCTTTCTAGAGTGCCTAATAGCTGCATGTGGTCAAGGTCTCTGCTGGAACAGGACAAGGGCTGCCTCCTGTGCTTTGTCAAATGTTCTTCTCCGCAGGAACACCGATGCAGCGAGAGGGTGCAAGAAGTGTCAGATAGGTCACTTCAGCTAATGTCAGCCAGATAAGTGACTGCCATTCAGTAGGCCAGAGAACTGCTGAGTGTAATTTTGTGAAGTTCAGTCAGGATGGTTGAAAGTAAACATTCAGGAGAAATAACAGAGTAATCCACTTGTGCTCATTAGGAAGATGATGATAGTTTGTTTCTATGATATGCAGTTGTACTCCTGCTATATTTGTATTAACCTCTGTTACTTTCTCAAGTAATCATGCAAAAGATCTTGGTATCTCTTTTTGTAGAAAGGACAGATGTAATACTAAATTTGCTATAGCATGAAACTTGTATCTTTCCTTTGTTTCATCTTGAGTTGTTTTATTTTGAAAGATTGTGTCAGCTAATGGTCACAAAGAACATAGTAAAATGTAACCTGAGAAAAATCTTTGTTATAGGTAACTAAAAACAACATTTTTTTCCTGGGTATTTAAGAAGAAGAAGTACATATAAAAAATGGGTCTTTCAGGACTGTGCTTTCCTAACTCCTATAGCCAAAGCTTAGTTAATACCTACTGGAAAGTATTCTTTTCTCAAAATTAATTTGTGGTTTTCATGTTTCACTATTTTTAAAAAGAGATTTTATTTATTTATTTGGCAGAGATATATATAGAGAGCACAAGTAAGCAGAGAGGCAGGCAGAGAGAGAGGGAGAAGCAGGCTCCCCATTGAGCAGGTGGCTGATGCTGTACTCGATCCCAGGACCCCGGAATCATGACCTGAGCCAAAGGCAGCCGCTCAACCAACTGAGCCACCCAGGCACCCCTCATGCTTCACTTTATGTCCTTGCTAACTTTGCTTTAATCATGTATATTTGAAGCAAAGAAAAGGAAATTTGACTTGGACTTGAAGCCGGAGTAAGTCATTATATCACTTCTTTTTCTTAAAGAATAAACAGGGCCTTCTCATCCTCAGTAAAGGTTTATATATATGTATTTCCTTGATAGTAGTCATCTTTCCCATGTTTAGATTTTATCATCCAAGACTGTTAACCCTAAAGGATTACTATTACAATCCTAAATGGTTAAGTGTCACAAGTGAATCAGAACCTAAAGTCCCAGATGCTTTTTCTGTAGGCTGTGATTATCTACAAAGCTGATAGTACAGAATTGTGCCTTCTGGCTTCTTTCTAAGCCCACTCCATATAAACTTTGGCATGTATTAGGGAGGCAAAGAAAACAAAAAAGATGACATCTATGCCTAATTTCAGTGTTTGTGGGTTTCCCACAAATCATTCTAGATTGTGGAAATACAATCCAACCATACTCCTATTTCTAACAACCTGCTTACTCCCTTTCATGTGTACTTATTGGATTTAGTGTCCTCTTGGTTATCTAAAAGGTAATATTGGTGGATAAAGTTATTATCTTATGTTTTTTTCATCAAAATAATTCTCATGCTATCTGCTCAATAAGGTGATTTGGAGGCTCAAATGAAGAGATTATAAAGCACAATATTATATATTTAATTTTAAAATATGCATTATACTATTGTGGAATGTCTAAATGTAAGAAATATTCTTTTATACTCTGGGTGTACAGTGATAAATAGAACAGGGAAAACAATCAAAAGTCTTGTCTTCTTGAAGCTTAATTCTAAAGTGGGAGACTGTTAAAAAAGAAATAGCGAAAGTATAGAGGGGTATGAAGAGTAAAAACAGGGTGAAGTGTTAGGGAATGATGGTAGGATATGAATTTAGATTGGCAGGTCAATGACATGATCTCTGAGAAGAAAACATAGATCAGAGACTAAAATGAAATGATTAGCTAGTGATAGATTACTCTAGAAGTAGGGAGAAAAAGGGATGTGAGAAGAGAGAAAACATGCTTGGCATGTTCATGGACATGCAAAGATGGTTGATAGTGTAGCTCTTGTGCAGCAAGCCAGGGTGAGTATGTTAGAAGAACTATAGTTCAAAGAGGAAGTAAAAAGATGATTATATAACTCATTGGGAATCACACATTGCACTATGATAATGGTATCATAGAATATCACTTTTACTTAATATGTTTATTATTATTTTTTTTTAATGGGAGATAGGCTCCAAGTCCATTATACTGTCAAATCTTTCTGTGACAACTTTGGGAACATGAGAGGGGGTCTCCTATCTAAGGGCAGCAGTTGATGCTGTTAAATCTTTCCTGTCATGCTTTTGACACCAGTTTGCACCAGGGTTCTTATAATTTTAGGATTTGGGGGGTCAAAGGAAAACAGATTTTGCAGGGAAGAATTTTGCAAGTGATCCAGAACAGTAGTGTGTGTGTGTGTCGGGGGTGGTGGTGGTGGTGGTGGTGGTGGTTGATCAGGGACCCTGGAGCCTGGGATTGAGGGAATTTGGCACAAGTCCTCCCTCAGAGGTGTTTTCCCTATGCGGAGGGCTTCCTTAGCAGCAGTAACCAGAAAACTGCTGTGGTTTCTATGGCTGGTTTTGGTAGTAGTGACCTCTTTCCAAGTGTGTATCACCTTATATTGAGCATTCACATGGCACAGATTATATGTTACCTTCAGTTACTAGTAGTTACACTTTACCAATTGTGATAACATTCATAAGTAGAGTTGATAAAATTTTAAGAATTCTCCCTCCGACACCCCGCCCCTGCCCAAGAAAGAGCTTTTATTTTTTTATTTTATTTACAAAGATGGCATTTAGAAATGCCTTATTCATTATTTTTTATGATTGAACCCAAGAGGATTCTTCTTGTAGTGCCTATAAATAGAGTAACTCTCCACATACTCTGTACTTAATGATTTTTCAAAAGGGAAAATAGAAGTTAAGTTTAAATTGAAATCTAGGTATTTGGAAGGGAGACTTGCTAATAACTAGGTTTTACAGAATGGAAGGTAATAGGATATATAAAATGCTGCTGAATATTGAAATGAGTGTGAGTAAGGAATGGAGCAAGAAATGCTACAAAGATGCATGTATTTCAGTGGGGATGTTTGTTAGCTTAGAAGGCTGCTCACAATTGCTTTGAAGCCATCAGAAAACTGCATTTAAGCCTGTGATTTATTTTTGAAATCAAAAGTCTTACCAAAAAAAAAAAAATCTAGCTACTAATTAGAGAGAAATGGCATTGCAAAGAAATTTTGAATTTTTCCATGCTCATCTCAAATTTATATCAATTATCCCGATCAGAATATTTGCGTTTCTAGGAAAATTAAGTGTACTTTAACACATATGCATAGGAATTCCTTTTGTTCATCAAGATTCTTTCTCACAAATCTTTATTGAGGAATTACTACTCTATTCAAGACCATGAATTATTCACTGTGGAAGTGCTTCACAAAATTGGATTGTAGGGTTTATTCTAACAGCACAGGGTATTTGAGGCATGCACAGGAAATCACTGGAAGACACAGCCCACACAGTTTCAATTATTATTCCCAAATGATGTGTCAGACTGACCTGTTATTTTTATGAAGAATTTTTTTAAAAAATGTTTAAAATGTATTGAATTTCTAACAGAAACCATTTACTGATTTTTTGATATAGAAAGACAAGAGAAGACTTGTGTCAACCATTCTCAATGCCAGTTGAATAAGCATTCTGAAAATTAGATATCGGATGTAAAATTCAAGTTAGAACACTTAGCTCAACCTGTTCTGCTTTGTAGTTACCTGAGCATCTCCCCTAGTATTTGAGTAGCACCAGACACATGAGAATATGCCTTACGTGTCTTGTTCCCATAATGACTACCACTGATTGGTTCAACAGCTGACATTATTTCTATAGAAAAAAGCCAAATTGCTAGTGTGAGAGAAGTAGAAGCTATTGAGCCAAATTGAATTAAAAATTCTGGTTTATGTAACAGTATAATGTTCTGTATTCCAATTTATGTAATGGAGTTAGTGATTTGTGTTTTGTTGGCATTTAGGCTTATTTTAAATAAGATATACATGCAAATCTGTTATACAGTATGAAGCACAATATGAACCAGGGCCTGTTGTCCCCTAACCCTTCCCAGTAGCTCCTGATTTCATCGTGGATACCTGTAGAAATCTACAGATACCATAGAAGTAGGAGTAAAGCACATGATCCTGCCTGCACCAATCAGCAAATTCAGTCCTCTTGCACATGGTAATTGGTAAGGGGTAGACATATGACCTACACTGGCCTCATTAGAAACTTAAACAAAGGTTTTGCCATTTTCTGTAATGGTGTTGTATGTGGATGAGAAACCTAGACTTGTTATAGCTATCTTGGCTCTCAGCCTGGAGACAAAGCCAGCAAATAGAGCAGAGAGGAGCCAAGAGAATCACAGAGAAATAGAGCCAAGCCTCGATGGTTTTGTAAACCTTTGGATCATATTGTGCCTGGAGCCAGCCCCCCTGCCTTTGGACTTTTCATTATGTGGGCCAATAATTTCCTGTTTAAGGTTGATTTAGGTTTTCTTGTTTATTCTATGTTAGGCATCCTAACTGATACAGTAATTAATCAATAAATCTCAGCTTCATGACCTCTTGAGTAGTTGATTACTACATTTGAAAGGGTCACATTCTTCATAGTTTTTTGTTTTCTTTTTTGAAGAAACTATAGTTGAGGAAAAATAATGTTTCAAATCTCAGTTTCAAAATTAACACCAAACCACATCCTTTATAGAATGAGAGTAGTATATTATGAAGCTTAGCATGAAGTCTCTGTCAGTCTGACTGGATTGGAATCTCAGCTTCATCAGCAACTCCATATGTAACCCACAGGAATTTACTTAACTGTCAGAGTGTAAGTGTACTTTACTATAGACTTATTGCTAAAGAATGTGACTTATCCAGAGGCTTTGCCGATCACATAATAAACTCTCACTAATCATTATGTTTATTGTTATTTATTCTGCTTTTATTCTGACTTGGAGCAGGTTCATATTAGGGAGTTATTTAATCTCAGTTATGACTTTTAGGATTAAAACAAAGGAATCATAAATGTTATGAGTCAGTCGATAACATTTCTGAGTTGATTTGAATCACTTTTTCTTATACAATTAAAAGAAGATTGAAGTATTCAATATTTTTTATATTTTAGAAGGTACACAATTATTTATTTATTATTATTTATGAGGAATATTTCCTGAAAAATAAGAAAGGTGAGCTACACAGGGAGATGGATGGTTGATTATCTAAACTTGAATGGTCATAAAAGCCAAATGCCAGAATTTATACATGTTTTTAAAGATGTACTCTGAGTGACAGTTTCAAGAATTGGTTTCTTTAATGCATGTAGAAGGCTATAATTGAGTAGTTTTCAAAGAATCATGGTGGTTCATGGGAGAGAGATTATACTTCTTTTATGAGGACAAAATTTATGTGTGCATACTGAAAAACGAGGAGTACAAAAAAGTCCAAAATAAAATTAACTTTCATAATTCTATTATTCAGGAACAAGAATTGTTAACATTGTGATGTGTGCCCTTTATTTTCATTATTGCATACACAAACACACACACACACACACACACACACACACACACACCATCTTTGATAATGCTACATTGTGCAAATGTACACACTTATGAGTAATTTTGGGTTTTGGATTCATCGATACTTAATTTTTCTTAGATGTTGCAAAGCCACCCTAACCTTAATATGTTTAGAACTGAAATTCATTCCTAATCCCATCTCTGCCCACTGTTTCATGATGATGTCTGTTACAGTGGGAAGCACTACCATCTGGCCGTTGAGAAAGACAGAACCCCTGGAGTATTGCTTGATAGTTCTCATCTCCTTCCCCATAACTAAGTAAAGACAAGTTCCACTGTTGGTCTATCCTCGGTATCTCAAATCTATCTATTTCTGTCCATCTCTATTCTACTCCCTAGGTTCAAGTGCTCATCCCTTATTGTGAGTATTAGAATAACTGCAGGATTCTATCCTCACTCACAGGGTCTACTCAGAGTAATCTGAGTAATTTTTAAAGCATAAACATGGTATCATGTTCTTACTGTGTTTAAAATCTCTTATGTTCCTGTATGACTTTGTAAGATGAAACGAAACCTTTACCACAACATATAAGGCTCTGGGTTTTCATACCTCTACCTCATCAGTCTTTGCTCCCCAGACCACACTGGCTTTTTCAGTTACCCTCATGTCATGATTCTTCTTCCTCAAGACCATTGGATTTACTGCTTCTTTTATGTACATGATTTCTCAAGTTCACACCCCATCAGGCTTCACTTTGTAATTAAGTGCTCTTTCCTCATGGAAGTCTTTTTGGCTCTATAGACCAAGTCAGATCTCTCCTCTTTCCATGAACTATGCTTATCCTTCACATTATTTATTCAAGTAGAAATGAGAAGATGGTGATTGTGTCATACTTTTTATATGTGACCTAATCTACTGTATTGCCTCACAGAGTTACGGACTGTATCTTAGAGAGCCATATCTCCATTGTTTAGGGTGGTCTTTGTGCATGAACTATACAGAATATTTAGTTTAAATAAAATAAATAAAATAATAATATTATATCAGAAACTCTACTCAGTATTTTCTAAAATAATATTTTTAATGTCTCTATTATTCTACTGCAAAGATAGAAAACAGTTTATTTAATCAGGCCTCCTTGATTAGACTTTTAACTTATTTTTGTCTACCATTATAAATAATGTTAAAGTGAATTTAGGAATTCATTGAGTTGTGGGTAATGTAGGTTGAGTTCCCTAGAAGCTGAGCTTGAGTTGGGGATTCTTGTGCAAATAAGTTATTGAGGACTGCTCCCATAAGAAAACTGAAGAACAGAACACGAGCAAAGCAGGATAGACCATAGGTAGAAGGTAAACAAAAAAATTACTGCAGAATTCTCTTCTCTGCTTGATATTAAAAGGGTCTCTGAAATTAAAATTGTACCACAATGGTTATTTTACCTGGAAACCAGGGCCCTGGACTTACATACATACTCCTTAATCATCAACTGTGTGTGTGTGTGTGTGTGTGTGTGTGTGTGTAAGTGCACAGATGAGAGCCTGGAAACCAGGGCCCTGGACTTACATACATACTCCTTAATCATCAACTGTGTGTGTGTGTGTGTGTGTGTGTGTGTGTGTGTGTGTAAGTGCACAGATGAGAGCCTACAGTACTTGGACTATTGCCTACAAGGCAAAAATAGCACCTGGTACAGAGATGATCTACAGAGATTTTATGGAAGAGATCTTATTTGAGTACTAAGTAGGACTTTGATACATAACCCAACAGAGAAGGAACATTCTCAAGAGGAATAAAACACAGTGAGGATAATGCTGAGCATGTTTTTTGGGAAAAATGAGTTGTTTGTTATAAAATAAAGTCTATGTAAGGAGTGGTTATTTGGAAATAAAATTATAAAAATAAATTGGACCTGTTTACAAAAGATCTTAAACTCCAAACATCACTTAAGGAGGAGTTTTCATTTGGTTGATATATTACATATAATTTTGGATTAATTTTAAAGAGCTGTAGATTTGTAAATACAATAATCTTTACTGCTGAGGCACAACATCTTTTTTCTACACTATTAATTGGGTGTTGTATTACTTTTTGTAAATGTAAAATTGTAAGGTAGTGTGCCGGGTGTTGAGAAACCTACAGTATATGAAAACACACACAAATTCTTTCTCATCTATGTATGTATTAAATGCATCTCATGAGGAAAGATTGTTCTAAAACATTTTACTTTAATGTTTTTAGATGTCATAAAAAGAATTAAAAAGTGTTTTTTAAAGGAAATGCCATGAAAAACAGTGTAGTGAAAATCATTTAAGGATTTTGTGCACATGTGGAAAGTCTTCAGTCCATAAATACTACTTAAAATCTTGAAAAAAAAATCTTGCAGTATATTGTGATTACTAAATCATAAATGTAACATTTAGTTCTTCTTGATTTAATTTTCCTCATTTGTAAATTCCTATTGGATCCCTCCTTACTTTATGGGAGGGGTTGGCAATTGAAAAGTTAATGAGTTAATGTTCATAGAGACTTTTTGAGGCCTTTAGATGAAAGGTACAATATAAATCCAAAATATTAATCTTTAAGTGTGAAATACTCTAATTACTTCCCATTGCCACCAGGACATTATTGGAGATTTATACCTTCCTCTGAAATACCTGGCACAATTGTTATATGAGACAGCATAATTTTAGGTGAACCATTATAATTTTGTGGTCATTACCATGTATCAAAAAGAATAGTTTAAGTATATGTGTTACATTTACATATTCAGCATCTGAATATTTTCCATTATTCATTTATTGATATAACAAACATTAAGATGATTTAAAATGCTGATCCATTATGCTGTACTATGTCGCTGCCAGAACTTTTTTTTTTTGATACAAGGTTTAAGTAAGGAGAAAATGGAAAGATTCTTAAAGAATTTGAAAGAAGATCAGATATTATGCTCGATTTATTGGCTTTAAAACTGGAACAGTTAGATATTCATTAACTATCCTATGATAGTAAAGGATGAAAATAGTCATTGTAGTGATATTCTTATACTCATATAATAATAGTGGTACCATTTATTGATGATATGTATTTTCTAGGCATGGGGTTGATCATACTTCATGCATTATTATGATCCTCCTAACATCCCTGTGAAATGGAGATGGAACACTGGAAATGTAAACAAGAGAAAAAGGAGACAAAAGGCAGGTGATTTGGTAGCTCAAGGTCACAGAGCTGCTTGGAGGCAGAGCCAGGATTTAAACCCAGGCAGTGTGACTTCTGAGCTTAGTCTTTAGCCCCTGTATTAAACTAAATTTCCAAAATGCTACCTTCCCAATATTCTGCTTATTTCACTATTTTGGATTCCACTGATTCTGGAGGTTATTATTTTTTTTTTTCCATTTTATTTATTTTTTCAGCGTAACAGTATTCATTCTTTTTGCACAACACCCAGTCCTCCATGCAAAACGTGCCCTCCCCATTACCCACCACCTGTTCCCCCAACCTCCCACCCCTGACCCCTCAAAACCCTCAGGTTGTTTTTCAGAGTCCATAGTCTCTCATGGTTCGTCTCCCCTCCCCAATGTCCATAGCCCGCTCCCCCTCTCCCAATCCCACCTCCCCCCAGCAACCCCCAGTTTGTTTTGTGAGATTAAGAGTCATTTATGGTTTGTCTCCCTCCCAATCCCATCTTGTTTCATTTATTCTTCTCCTATCCCCCTACCCCCCCATGTTGCTTCTCCATGTCCTCATATCAGGGAGATCATATGATAGTTGTCTTTCTCCGATTGACTTATTTCACTAAGCATGATACGCTCTAGTTCCATCCACGTCGTCGCAAATGGCAAGATTTCTGGAGGTTATATCAAGATAATTTTAATAACAAAATGGAAGTTGATGGAGTTCCTGGTAGAAGCGGAGTTCTCCTTTGCCAAGTTTTTCTCCATGAACTGCTTATTTGGTTTCTTGCCAAACCAATAAGCATAAACACTGAAATTGCAAAGAGAAGCATCCAAGACACAAAGCTCATTTTTGTTAGTCTCATGTTGAAAACAGACTCAGCACAAGTAAACTGAGTTTAAGAGTGGTAGTCTCTGGAATTTTTTTGCATCTGGGAAACTAAATTTGTTTTATGCATTCTCCGCAAAGAAGACTAAAAATTCCCTTGGAAGGAACTTTTAAAATGAACAGTAAAAAAGTGTTATTTAAGAAGATAGTGGAATAAGGCCATTCCTTATGAAAAGTTAGAGAAATTATGTATCTAGTTTAGAAATTGCATCTCCTTTCCCCTTTCTTTCTTACACTGTCCGCACTGTTCTCATACACACACAAAGTCCACATTCAGATAAATCAAATTTCTGAAACAATGAAACGAAGTCTTTTTATTCTTACTACCCCCAAATCTATTTATCACATTTTCTAGCATGAACATCCTGATGCAAATATGTATAATGTTATTCTCTATGTAGAGTGGCTCAGAGGCTTAGTAATAGTGTCCAAACTCTTTGAAACTCTTCTTCGTGCACAAAGCCCTTCGTAATTGTCTGCTTAATTTCCGCATTCATCTCCTGCCATTCTCAGATGTTCTTCCTGATCTTTGACTCTCCCTATGGAAATGCTACCTGCTGGTTCATGTCTCAGTGCCTTTTTGACCATGTTGTTGTCGCCACCTGGAGCTTTATGTAATAAGCAGCTATTTATATCTCAAGATTCAACTCAAAGAAATATTCCTCTATGAAGTTTTCCTGTCCTCCTCCAACAGAGATAGTTGCCCCCTCCTAAGTCTCACCTGGCCATTTGTATTTACTATATTGCATTACAATTACTTATTTACCGGTCCCTTTTCCATTATATTGTCAACTGTGTGGCGTCTGTACCTGTGGCTTATTTGTCTTGTTTATCATGACTGGCACGGTGCAGAGTAATGCACAGGAAGTTAAAATGGGACATGTCTGTCTCAGAGCTTTTGCTGAGGCCACAGATCAGAGAATGTGTCAAGTGTTTTAGATGGTCTATGTGAGCTTGCAGTAGGGGTTCTTAAAACCAGTTTTTGCACCTGTTTGTGATAGATAAATGATAAATGAGTAAGTAATTAGTGATTTATTTTTATTTGTTGTAGAGAGAGAGCATGCATGTGCGGGGGGAGGGTCAGCGGGAGAGAGAGAGAATGTCAAGTGGACTCCCTGCTGAGTGTGGAGCCTGATGCAGGGCTCGATCCCACAATCAGGAGATCTGACTGGAGCCAACATCAAGAGTCAGACGTTCAACCTGCTGAGTCACCCAGGCACCCCATGAATTAATAACCTCTGGTGGACTACTGCTTCCACATAAACTTAGGTCCTTTTCATTTTTTTCACTTAATATATGCGGCTTATACATTTCTTGGATTTACCTTTTCAAATCAAATTGGAAAGTCTCATCAGTCTACCAGTATAATTCCATTTCTAGTTATCATTGCTTCTGTCACTGCCACAGTATGTCAGTACTGAAAATGAGCCCCATTGGTATACTGTGTTCTGTCTTCTGTGTCGCCCTTGTTAGTTTAGGTTCCTGTACAGAAAGGGATGGTAATTCACAGTCTATTTTCTAAAGCTTTAGTTTTATCTTTATATTCATATGCTTAGTTATTCCTCTGAAACACAATGCCAGTAATAAATCTGGGAGTGCATCTACACACACCTACAACCTGTGCTGCAATTCACCTTCCCCATGTCCTTCCATCACCTCAGTCTGACTGATTTTCTTTCAAGGGCCTTTGAGCTCCTGTCCATTGTTAGCCCTCAGTCTGGACCACATTATCTAGGGATATCTCAGGACTTCAATTTGCATGGATTATTAAAATGCTTAACTTTAAAGGCCTTTGGGAACAATTTAGGCTGTCCATTTTTTCCTCTGAGAATCCTTGGCCTTTAAAAATTACCCACCGGGGGCACCTGGGTGGCTCCAGTGGGTTAAAGCCTCTGCCTTCGGCTCGGGTCATGATGCCAGGCTCCTGGGATCGAGCCCCGCATTGGGTTCTCTGCTCAGCGGGGAGCCTACTTCCCTTCCTCTCTCTCTGCCTGCCTCTCTGCCTACTTGTGATCTCTGTCTGTCAAATAAATAAATAAATAAAAATCTTAAAAAAAAATTACCCACCATTTGCCTGGCTGTCACCTTTATATACCATTGATTTATGAGAAGAACATCCTTTGAAGGCTACTAGAGGTCCAGTTAGAACTTCTGACAATGCAGTGGGTGTTTACTCAACTATATTTGCACAAGATTCCCAGATTTACTGAGATACACATGCAACTGAGAGATTCTCTAGGTAAAACTTTTCTACATCTTGTCAGGAAAAGCTTGATTTCAGAGCAAAGCAAAAATTTTCACTCAAATCACAGTTGATGATATTTAAGAGTCTTTCTTTATTTGAGAGTATTAGCAAATGCTGCCTGACATTGTATGGTGAAATATTAGCTTAAGTATCTGTTTTTAAGAAGTTATTTGGCAATTGCTGAATGTTAAGAACCTGGTATGGGAACCCTATAGACATACCCACACATCTGCCACAAACAGATAAATATTTGAGAATTAGGGTTCATCTGTTAAGCTACTATGGATTAAGAAATATTTTGGCTATTTTTTAAAAATTTAAGTTTATGTAACAATTTAAAGGATACCAGTATAGTCTTTGTACCTTGTCAGATAGGATCTTTTTATTAATTGAATAATAAATACTTACTGCATACTTTATTTATTCTTTTAGCAGATATTTATTGTGTATCTATAGTACTGTTGCTGGGCACTCAGAATTTGAACAAAATAGACTAAGACATTGCTCTCAGGGAGCTTACATCCAGTTGGGGAGACAATAAAAATATTTTTAAAATATGAGTTAATTTTAATTAAGAGACTTAAAATCAAGCTGGAAAAAAGAGATTTAAAATGTTAAATAAAAATGTAAGAGTTAAATAAAATATAGAAATGTAAAATAAATAAGTAAATGAGATACCCAAGAGAGCAGAGATTTAAGTGCTATATAAGTTTAAAAATTGAGACTATGAATTCATAGGGTGTAATCACTATAACTTGAAAGGTTTATTGAAGGAAGTGGGACTTGCGACTGAAGAAGTTAAATATTTAGTGACGTCAGCGATCTCATCATTGACTCATTTGTGTTAAAGTGTTTAGAAGCAACAGTGTTACATTACCTCTAGAATTTTCAGGTGAATTTACTTATAATCAATAAACATTTATAGAAAAGCCTTCTTGAAAGGAAATCATTAAACAAAATCTGATAAATCAATTAAGATTCAAGTGTGGGTGTTCATTCATAGATATCCTCTGCAAACACTTTTGGTGGAAGGAGTTTTCAGTAATATAATGAAGTATATTGATTGTTACCGTAAAAGAAAAGTATACAGATTTTTAGGTAATCTGTTCATTGGAAGATGTCTTAAAATACTTGCAAATTGGCAGCTGCTTCTCAATGTCCTAATGGTACTGATTATGATATATTGTCTTATTCCTAAGCTATATCCTGGAAATTACTTGACTGCTTATAGAAAGGCAAGGATCTTTGTCCCTTGTGTTCACTGTATATCTTAAGGATGATGTAATGGGCAAAGTAAATATGATGTGATAGTCATTCCAAAATATATTTGTTAAATAAGTAAAAAGGTGTATTGTAAAATGAGGAAAGCCTTATTTCCCATATTTTCCTAATAGTATTACAAAAGTAAATTTATCATTATTGATTATTTTTATTCGGTAGATTCTCAAATTTATATTTCCTTTGCTTATTATTTATTGTAATTTGTGTTTTCTTTATATCTTTTGTAAAACATTGATTTATCTTTTCTGTAAGTTTTCTGTATTGTGAGTAATTTTACCAACTGGAAAAGAAAGGCTCAAAGTAATCAAACTCTGCATGTTTGTATTTATAAACATGTCTAATATAATCACTATTACTCTGTGTTTGCACCTAGCATAAGATCATCTCACAATCAGAGACATTTTCTTAAAGTTCAAAAATATATCCAGATCAGTTAGCTAATTTATTTGAGACATTGTGTTTTCTATAGGAATGGTATCTGAATTTCTTGGTACAAATTCATCTCCTTGTTTAATTTGAGAAATCAAGTGTTTTGTGAGATTATGAAACTAATTGTGGACTTCTGTGAAACAAATTATAAATTCTTAACTATTTTCTTCACCTATTGCTTAGATTATTATTTTTCCCTTGTTTACCTAACATTTTAAAGAGAGTTTGCTTCTATTTAAAGTATCCATTGTTGCAAAACTTCTCACCAAAATGTGACTCAAAACAGAATATTTATTTTATTTATGAATATCATGATTTGGGCGTGATTTGACAGGGACAACTTTGTCTTTTCTCTACTCAGAATCATCTGGGGCAGCTCAAGGGCTGGTAACTAGAATCTTCTTCCCCTTTTACCCCCCACCCCCACTTTTATTGAGTTATAATTGACATACAGGTGGCATGTATTTAAAGTATACAATGTGATGATTTGATATATATATAGTCTTTGATAGGATTACCACCTCAACAATTAATACATACATTACCTCCAACAGGTAACTTTTCTTGTGCGTGATCTAATCTCTAAGCAAATTTCATTTATACAATACTGTATTATTAACTATAGTCACCATACTGTATGGTAGATATTCTTATTTATTCATCTTGTAATGGAAAGCTTGTACCCTTCCACCAATATCTCCCACTTTCCCCCATTCCGCAGTCCTTTGTTTTTGTTTTTTTTAAATCACTTTTATTAACATATAATGTATTATATGTATTATAACAGGGGTACAGGTTTGTGAATTTTCAGGCTTACATACTTCACAGTTCTCACCTTGGCCAAACCCTCCCCAGTGTCCATAACCCAACCATCCTCTCCATAACTCTCCTCCCCCCAGCAAACCTCAGTTTGTTTTGTGAGATTGAGTCTCTTATGGTCTGTCTCTCTCCCGATCCCATCTTGTTTCATTTTTCCTTCCCTAACACCGAACCCCCCCCCCCCAGTATGCCTATCAAATTCCTCATACCTAGAAGATCATATGATACTTGTCTTCCTCTGATTGACATATTTCTCTCAGCGTAATACCTTCTAGTTCCATCCATTTCATTGCAAAAGGCAAGATTTCATCTCTTTTGATGGCTGCATAGTATTCCATTATATATATATATATATATATATATATATTCCAATACATTGGAATGCATAGTATTCCATTATATATATAATATATAATGGAATATATATATTCCATTATATATATATTATATATATATATATAATATATATATATATATATAATGGAATACTATATATATATATATATATATATATATATACCACCTCATCTTTATCAATTCATCTCTTGATGGACATCTAGGTTCTTTCCATGGTTTGGCTATTGTGGACATTGCTGCTACAAACATTTGGGTGCACGTGCCTCTTCGGATCACTACATTTGTATCTTTAGGGTAAACACACAGTAGTGCAATTGCTGGATCGTAGGGTAGCTCTATTTTCACTTTTTGAAGAACCCTCATACTGTTTTCCAGAGTGGCTCCAGCAGCTTGCATTCTCACCAAGAGTGTAGGAGGATTCCCCTTTCTCCACATCCTCTCCAACATCTGTCACTTCCTGACTTGTTAATTTTAGCCATTCTGACTGGTGTGAGGTGGTATCTCATTGTGGTTTTGAGTTATATTTCCATGATGCCAAGTGATGTGGAGGACTTTTTCATGTGTCTGTTGACCATCTGGATGTCTTCTTTGCAGAAATGTCTGTTCATGTCCTCTGCCCATTTCTTGATTGGATTCTTTGGTTTTTGGGTGTTGAGTTTGATTAGTTCTTTATAGATTTTGGATACTAGCCCTTTATCTGATATGTCATTTGTGATTATCTTCTCCCATTCTGTCAGTTGCCTTTTGGTTTTGCTGACTGTTTCCTTTGCTATGCAAACGTTTTTGATCTTGATGAAGTCCCAATAGTACATTTTTACCCTTGCTTCCCTTGCCTTTGGTGATGTTTCTATGAAGAAGTTGATGCGGCTGAGGTCAATCCTACCTGAGTTCTCCTCAAGGACTTTGATAGATTCCTGTCTCACACTGAGGTCTTTCATGAATTTTGAGTCTATTTTTGTGTGTGGTGTAAGGAAATGGTCCAGTTTCATGTTTCTGCATGTGGCTGCCCAACTTTCCCAACACCATTTGTTGAAGAGACTGTCTTTTTTCCATTGGACATTCTTTCCTGCTTTGTCAAAGATCAGTTGACCATAGAGTTGAGGGTCTATTTCTGGGCTCTCTATTCTGTTCCACTGATCTATTTGTCTGTTTCTGTGCCAGTACCATGCTGTCTTGATGATGACTGCTTTGTAATAGAGCTTGAAGTCCAGAATTGTGAAGCCACCAACTTTGGCTTTCTTTTTCAATATTCCTTTGGCTATTCAAGGCCTTTTATGATTATTTGTTCCATTTCTTTGAAAAAAATAGATGGTATTTTGATAGGGATTGCATTAAATGTGTCGATTGCTTTAGGTAGCATAGACATTTTCACAATATTTGTTCTTCCAATCCATGAGCTTGGAACATTTTTCTATTTCTTTGTATCTGCCTCAATTTCTTTCATGAGTACTTTATAGTTTTCTGAGTACAGATTCTTAGCCTCTTTGGTTAGGTTTATTCCTATGGGTTTGGGTGCAATTATAAATGGGATTGAATCCTTAATTTCTCTTTCTTCTGTCTTGGTGTTGGTATATATAAATGCAACTGACTTTTGTGCATTGATTTTATATCCTGACACTTTACTGAATTCCTGTACAAGTTCTAGCAGTTTTGAAGTGTAGTCTTTTGGATTTTCCTTGTAAAATATGAAATCATCTGCAAAGAGTGAGAGTTTGACTTCTTCTGTGCTGATTCGAATGCCTTTAATTTTTTTTTTTTTTTTTTGTTGCCTGATTGCTGAGCCTAGAACTTCTAGTACTATGTTGAATAGCAGTGGTGATCGTGGACATCCCTGCTGTGTATCTGACCTTAGGGGAAAAGCTTTCCGTTTTCCCCACTGAGAATGACTTTTGCTGTGGGTTTTTCATAGATGGATTTGGTGATATTGAGGTTTGTCCCCTTTATCCCTACACTTTGAAGAGTTTTGATCAAGAAAGGATGTTGTACTTTGTCAAATGCTTTTTCAGCATCTATTGAGAGTGTCATATGGTGCTTTTTCTTTATTTTTTTAAATTAATATATTATATCACATTGGTTGATTTGCGGATGTTGAACCAAGCTTACAGCTCTGGAATAAATTCCACTTGGTTGTGGTGAATGATCCTTTTAATGTACTGTTGGATCCTATTGGCCAGTATTTTGGTGAGGATTTTCACATCTGTGTTCATCAAGGATATTGGTCTGTAATTCTCTTTTTTGATGGGATCTTTGACGGTTTTGGGATCAAGGTAATGCTGGTCTCATAAAATGAGTTTGGAAGTTTTCTTTCCATTCCGATTTTATGGAAGAGTTTCAGGAGAATAGGTATTAATTCTTCTTCGAATGTTTGATAGAATTCCCCTGGGAAGCCATCTGGCCCTGGGCTCTTGTTTGTTGGGAAATTTTTGATGACTGCCTCAATCTCCTTACTGGTTATGTGTCTGTTCAGGTTTTCTGTTTCTTCCTGGTTCAGTTTTGGTAGTTTATACATCTCTAGGAATGCATCTATTTCTTCCAGATTGTGAAATTTGCCGGCATATAGTTGCTCATAATATGTTCTTATAATCGTTTGTATTTCTTTGGTGTTGGTTGATCTCTCCTCTTTCACTCATGATTTTATTAATTTGGGTCTTTTCTCTTTTCTTTTTGTAAGTCTGGCCATGGGTTTATTAATCTTCATTGATTTATTCTACTGTTCTTTTGGTTTCTAGTTCATTGATTTCTGTTCTGGTCTTTATTATTTCTCTTATCCTTCTGGGTTTAGGCTTTCTTTGTTCTTTCTCCAGCTCCTTTAGGTGTAGGGTTAGGTTCTGTATTTGAGACCTTTCTTGTTTCTTGATAAAGGCTTGTACTGCTTTATATTTTCCTCTCAGAACCGCCTTTACTGTGTCCCACAGATTTTGAACAGTTGTGTTTTCATTATCATTTGTTTCCATGAATTTATGCAATTCTTCTCTAATTTTTTGGTTGACCCATTCATTCTTTAGTAAGATGCTCTTCAGCCTCCATGTATTTGAGTTCATTCCAACATTCCTCTTGTGATTGAGTTCTAGCTTCAGAGCTTTGTGGTTTAAAATATGCAGGGAATGAACCCAGTCTTTTTGTACCAGTTGAGATCTGATTTGCGACCCAGGATGTGAACTATTCTGGTGAATGTTCCATGTGTACTAGAGAAGAATGTGTATTCTGTTGCTTTGGGGTGAAATGTTCTGAATATATTTGTGATGTCCATCTGGTCCAGCGTGTCATTTAAGGCCTTTATTTCCTTGTTGATCTTTGCTTGGATGATCTGTCCATTTCTGTGAGAGGGGTGTTAAAGTCCCCTACTATTATTGTATTATTGTCAATGTGTTTCTTTGATTTTTTCATTAATTGATTTATATAGTTGGCTGCTCCCATGTTAGGAGCATACATATTTAAAATTGTGAGATCTTGTTGGACAGACCCTTTGAGTATGATATAGTATCCTTCCTCATCTCTTATTATAGTCTTTGGCTTAAAATCTAATTGATCTGATAGAGGGATTGCCACCACAGCTTTCTTCTGATGTCCATTAGCGTGGTAAATTGTTTTCCACCCCCTCACTTTAAATTTGGAGGTATCTTTGGGTCTAAAATGAGTTTCCTATAGACAGCATATATTGATGGGTTTTGATTTTTTAATCCATTCTGATGCCCTGTGTCTTTTGATTGGGGCATTTAGTTGATTTACATTCAGGCTAACTATTGAATGATATGAATTTAGTGCCATTGTATTGCCTGTAAGGGGACTGTTACTGTATATTGTCTTTGTCCCTTTCTGGTCTACTACTTTTAGGCTCTCTCTTTCCTTAGAGGACACCTTTCAATATTTTCTGTAGGGCTGGTTTGGTGTTTATAAATTCTTTTAATTTTTGTGTGTCCTGGAAGCTTTTCATCTTCCTATTTTCAATGATAGCTTACCTGGATATACTATCTTGGCTGCATGTTTTTCTCATTTAGTACTATAAATATACCATTCCAGTTCTTTTCTGGCCTATTAGGTCTCTGTGGGTAAGTCTGCTGCCAATCTAATATTTCTACCATTGTATGTTACAGACTTCTTGTCCCAAGGTGCTTTCACTATTTTCTCTTTGTCACTGAGACTTGTGAGTTTTATTATTAGATGATGGGTTGTGGACCTATTTTTATTGATTTTGAGGGGGTTCTCTCTGCCTGCTGGATTTTGATGCTTGTTCCCTTTGCCCTATTAGGGAAATTCTCTATAATAATTTGCTCCAATATACCTTCTGCCCCTGTCTCTCTTTCTTCTTCTGGGATCCCATTATTCCAATATTCTTCATCTTACGGTATCACTTGTCAATCGAATTCTCCCCTCATGGTCCAGTAGTTGTCCCTCTTTTGCTCAGCTTTTTTATTCTCTGTCATTTGGTCTTCTATATCACTAATTCTCTCTTCTGCCTCATTTATCCTAGCAGTAAGAGCCTCCGTTTTTTATTGCACCTCATTAATAGCTTTTTTAATTTCAACTTGGTTAGATTTTAGTTCTTTTATTTTCCAGAAAGGGCTTTTATATCTCCAGAGAGGTTTCTCTAATATCTTCCATGCCTTTTCGAGCCCGGCTAGAACCTTGAGAATTGTCATTCTGAACTCTAGATCTGACATATTACCAATGTCTGTATTTATTAGGTCTCTAGCCTTTGGTACTGCCTGTTTTTCTTTTTCTTTTTTTTTTTTTTTGTGTGTTGAGTTTTTCCACCTCATCATTTTATCCAGAAAGGAATATATGAATGAGATAATAAAATAGTAAATGGTTGGCAAAAACACCAGAAAAATGTATGCTAATGAAGTCAAAAGAGACCCCAAATTCAGGGGAGAAGAAAGAGGACAACGAGAAAAAAAAATACATATATATATATATATATATATATATATATATATATGTATTAGACTGGTGAATAGAACAGAGCCACCCATTTGATTTTGGCTGGATTTTGGTCTCTTAGAAGAAACTACCTCCCAAAATTTTAAAGAATGGAAAAACTTATATATATACAAAATAAGGATAAACACGATGAATGGATGGAATATCCCTCTAAAGATGAAAATTAAAAAAAAAATTCTAAAAAACAAATTGATAAGATATGTTGGTTGGAAAAAGAAAAAAAAAGGTGGAGAGAATGTATTCAAGCTGGAGACTAGAACATATACAGCCCTGTGCTAGATTTATGGTATATTTTGATCTATTAGAAGAAATTGTATCTCAAAATTTTTTAGGAAAAAAAAAACAAAACCCTGATATGTATACAAAAAATAATGTTAAATACATGAAGGATTAAATATGACTATAATAATCAAGATTAAAAAAATATTTTTAAGAAAGTTATTGTTAACCTAAACTTTTTAAAAACATCAAAAGACGAAGGAGGAAAAGTTAAAAAAATTAGAAGAAAAAAACAAAAATTAAAAAAATTTAATTTAACTTGCAAGACTAAAGGATCATGGGGAGAATGCGATGAATTCCATGCATTGCTTTCCCCTAGCTATGAAGTTCCACTGTTTTTCTTGATCAGTGAACTTGGTCTTGGTTGGATATTCTTACTGATCTTCTGGTGGAGGGGCTTATTTCAATGATTCTCAGATGTCTTTGCCTGATGCAGAATTGAACCGCCTTTCCCAGGAGCTGGGCTAAGTTATCTGCTTGGTTTGCTTTAGGGAGCCTTTCTTCTCTAAACGCTTTCCCTAGAGTTCTGGAGGATGGGAATGAAAATGGTGGTCTTCCAATCTCTGGCCTGGAGGAGCTGAGAGCTCACGGCCCCACTCCTTAGTGCGTCCTGAGAAAAGTGGTCAATCCCTCCCCTCTCCCTGGTCTCCGCTCCAAGCTCACCCGGTCTGTGAACGAGCATTTCTGTCTGTGGCACACAGCCCATTTGGAGTCTCCAATCCCAGCAAATTCTTGCTGCGCTCCTCCTCTGGAGGAGAAAGATGATTCTCCCCAGATCTGCTACTTGTGGCGTCCCTGCTTGAAGAGCAGGCCCAACTGTGTCACGGATCATGGTTTAACGTAATCCCGAGCTGAGAGCTCACTCCTCGGCTCTGTCTCCGTAGTCAGCATTCCTGATGTGATACCTGTGAGCTTTGCCACATTCAGACACCCCTGGTCTTTCTGTGACACCACACTGTCCCCACAAGGGCTCCATTCCCCCTTTGCCTCTGGAGCAATGCCCTTCAGTGAAGCAGTCTTCTATTAGCAATAATCGCGCCTCGGATAAACCTCATTGGCTACGATACTGCCACTGCGCAAAGCTATGAAGCAGTCTTCTAAAAGTTCTTATTTTGTGCTCCACTGCTTCCCCGCTTGCCAGGAGCCAGCTCCCCCCCCCCCCCTACAGTCTATCTTCCCGTGGCCATGGATCCACTTCTCAGCAGGTCTTACCTTTCAGAAAGTGGTTGATTTTCTGTCCCTAGAATTGGTGCTCTTCTTCTCTTCGATCTCCTGTTTGGTTTTATGTGTTTGAAATGGTTTGATAACTCTCTAGCTAAACTCCTTCGACCTAATGTCATCTCATTCTGCTACTCCTCTGCTATCTTTCCTCCCCCTTCCCCAGCCCTTTGTAACCAGCATTCTACTCTGTTTCTGAGTTTGACTTTTTTTTTTTAACTTTGCATATGTAAAAGAGATTATAAGTATTTGTTTTTCTCTTTCTATGGCTTTATTATTGTGAAGTATTCATACTACCTGTAAAGTGGTATAGTGTTTGAAAGTAGACTTGGAATAACTATAACTATATATTGTAGACTCCAGAGCAACTGCTAAAAACGTGAAAAAAGAATAAATGATATACTAAGAAAGGAGAGAAAATAGAATCATATAAAATTCTTAATGAAAACCATAATAAGCAGTAAATGAGTAGGAGACAAAAAAGAGGAACAGAGAGCAAGGGCCACAAATAGACAAGTGTAACAAATATGGCACATATTAATCCTTATGTATAAACAATCATTTTCAATGTCAGTCATCTAAGTGAACCAGTTAAAAGACCGAGATTGTTAGAGTGGATCCAATACAACACCCAACTGTTTGTTGTCTAAAGTAACCTACGTTAAATATGAAGATACAAAGAGATGAAGAACACCTTGATGGAGAAAAATATACTCTGCTATATAAAGCAGTGGTATATATATTACTTTCAGACATAGCTGACTTCAGTTCAAGGAAAGTTATTAGGGATAAGGAAGGGCATTATATTATAATAGAAAGGTTGGTTATCTAAGAAGAGATATTACAGTATCAAATATGTGAGGCAAAACTTAATAGAATTGCAAGAAAAATAGGTCAATTCACTATCATAGTTGAACACTTCAACACCCACCTCTCAGAAATGGATAAATCCAGTGTGTAGAAAATTGATAAGGAAAATTGTTGAACTCAAAAACATGATCAATCAACTGGACATAATTCATATCTGTAAGCTACTTCATATGATAACTGAATAAACATTCTTTTCAATTTAATATAATATTTACCAAGATAAACCACATGTTGGGCCATAAAACACACTTAACAAATTTAAAGTAATAGAAACCATTTTTTGCTCTCAGAATGCAATGGAATTAAATTAGAAATGAGTAACAGGATGAAAACTAGAAAATCTCAAAATATGTTCAGCTTATATTGTACTTTTCCATATAATACATAGGTCAAAGAAGAAATCTCAAGAAGAATTTAAAAATAAATGAAAATGAAAACATAACTTACAAAATTTATGGGATTTAACAAAAGCAATCCTTAAAGGGAAATTTGTGGCACTGAATGGATATATAGGAGACTGAGCTGAAATCAGTAACTTCAGTTTCCACCTTAGGAAACTAGAAAAAGATCAATTAAATTCAATTTTAGCAGAAGAAAAAAAGAATTAGAGCAAAAATCAGTAACATTTAAATCAGGAAAGCAATAAGGATACCTGTGTGGCTTAGTTGGTTAAGCAGCAGACTCTTGGTTTTGGCTCAGGTTATGAACTCAGAGTCCTGAGATTGAGCCCTGCATCAGGCTCCATGCTGGGGTTGTAGCCTGCTTAAGATTTCCTCTCACCCTCTCCTTTTGCCCCTCCCCTCCTTAAAAAAAGAACGGAAAACAATAGAAAAAAATAAAAAAAACTAGTTCTTTGAACGATCAATAAAATCAATGTTTTAGGCCAGGCTAACTCAGAAAAAAGGAGAGATGACAAAAATATTAATACAAGAAATGAAAGAAGGGACACCACTGCAGATCCCATGGATATTCAAATATATTAAAGAAATACTATGAACAACTCTATGTTGATAATTTGGTAACCTGGATGTAATAAACCAATTCCTTGAAAGACAATTTCCCAACTCACACACAAAAAAATTTAGAATAGGTCTATATCTACTAAATAAATTGAATCGATAAATAACAACCTTCAAAAACGAAAAGCTTCAGGCCTAGATGGGTTCACTGGAGAGTTCTACCAAAGACTTAAGGAAGAAATGATACCATTTATCTGCAATATGTTTCAGAGGAAGGAAGCAGAGAGAATACTTTCTACCCATTTTATACCCTCAAACCCAAACCAGGCAAATATATTATGAGAAAATAAAACTATGCACCAGTATCTCTCATGAACATAGATGTAAAAATCCTCAATAAATTTTAGCAAATTCAATCCTCTGATGTACAAAAGTAACTATACACCATAACCTAGTGAAATTTATCCTGGGTATACAAGCCCACTTTAACATTTGAAGATCAGCTAGTGTAATGCATCACAGCAATAGGCTAGAAAAGAAAAAAATACAGACAAAAATTAACAGATGTGGAAAATGCATTTAACAAAATGCAATATTCATTCAGGTTAAAAACTGTCAATAACTAGGAACAGAGGGAAATTTCTTCAACTTGATAAAGAATATCTGCAGAAAACCTATAGCTAAGATCATACTTAATGGTTAGAAACTCAGAGCTTTCCTAAGATCAGAAAGAAGGTGAGGATATTCCCTCTCACCACTGCTTTTCAACATCATACTGGAATTTCTACTAATGCAATAAGACAAGAAAAGGAAGCGAAGAATATATAGCTTGTGGAAGAAGAATGAAGCTGTCTTTGTTCACAGAAGACATAATCATCTAGGTAGAGAATCCAAAAGAATTGTCAAACAAATTCCTGAAAGGAATAAGTGATCCTTGCTAGGTAGCAAGGTGGTACAAGACTAATGTATAAAAGTCAATTGCTTTCCTGTATACTAGCAATGACCAAGTGGAATTTGAAATTAAAACATAATACCATTAACATTAATATCCCCAAATGAAATACCTAGGTATAAATCTAACAAAGTATATATAATGTATATATGAAGAAAACTATAAAAATCTGATGAAAAAAAAAAGAATAACTAAGTAGATGGAACTATTTCATGTTTATGGATAGGAAGAATCAATATTGTCAAGATGCCAGTTCTCAACTTGATCTGTAGATTTAATGTGCTGTCTTTTAAAATCCCAGCAAATTATTTTGTGAATGTTGATAAACTGATTATAAACTTTACATGGAAACACAAAAGACCCAGAATAATCAACACAGTATTGAAAGCAATAAAGTTGGAGGACTGACACCACCTTACTTCAAGGTATAGTATTTAGTTCTGCAATCTAGAAGAGTGGTATGGGCTAAAATATAGACAAATAGATCAATGGAATAGAATAGAGAGCTCAAAAATAGATTCTTGCAAATATAGTCCACTAATCTTTGACAGAAGAGCAAAGGCAGTATAATGGAGCAAAGATACTCTTTTCAACACATGGTGCTGGAACAACTGGATACCACATACTAAAAAAGGAATCTAGACACAAACCATACACACTTCACAAAAATTAATTCAAGATGAATCCTGGATATAAATGTGAAATGCAAAAGCATGAAACTCCTAGTGGATTACATAGAAAACCTAGATAACTTTGGGTATGGTGATGCCGTTTTAGATACAACATTAAAGATAGTCCATTAAAGAAATATTTGATAACCTGGACTTTATTCAAATTGAAAATTTCTGCCTTGAGAAAGACAATAGCAAGAGATTGAAAATACTTTGTGTGATATTATAATAATGGATATATGTTATTCTACATTTTCCCAAACTGATTGAAAGGACACCACCAAGAATGAACCCTATGGACTTTGGGTGATTATTTGTGTCACTCTTGGTTCATCCTTGACAAATCATGTAACATTCTGCTGTGTGATGTTGATAATTGGCAAGTTATGCATAGGTGGGTGTACGGGGTATATGGGCAATCTCTGCATGTTCCTTGCATTTTTCTTGTAAACCTAAATTTCTAAAAAAGAATGAAAATGTCATTGATAGTTTGGGCCTATTTTGATTCTTTTCTTCAGCCTAGGGAGGAATTCAATTTTCTTGTGAATAATATCTGAATTTTCAGTGATATTTTAGACTGTTGGCAAGAAATAAGGGACAAGGACTGATGGGAAGGAATGTGGATATCTGTCCTATTAACATGACTGAAGTAACATGAGATTTAAATAAGTATGTCTATTTTTCTCTTCTCACTTTTAAAATTTTAGTTTAACTTGGAGAAATATTTTACCCCATGGACAGATATATATGACATATATCTGTCAATATATCTCAATATTTATTGAGATATATTGACAGATAAAAATTATATACACATAGGGAATACAATTTGAGGTTTTGATATATGTGTACACTGTGAGATAATAATCGTAATTTAATTACATATTTATCAATTCATATAATTAACATTTATACATGTGTATGTGATGAAACATTTAAGATTTACTCTTAGTAAATTTAAAGTGTACAGCACAGTGTTGTTAACTGTAGTCACACTGCTGTACCTTAAATCTCCAGGACGTACTCATTTTGAGTAACTGAAACTTTGTACCCTTTCACATCTCCCTGTTTTCCCTTCTCCCCAGTCCATAGTAACTATCATTCTACTCTGTGAATTTGACTATTTAAGATTCCACATATATATGAGGTATACAGTGTCTATCTTTCTGTGTCTGTCTTATTTCACTTAAGCTTAAGGTCCTCCACATTCATCCAAATTGTTGCAAATCACAAGATTTCCTTCTTTTTAGATGCTGATTATTTCTGTCTGTGCACATGTGTATATATTTCACATGTTCTTTAATTTTTTGAGATACTAGTTTTATTTATTTTGATACAGGTCAAAGTGGGATTGCTGGATCATATGGTAGTTTTATTTTTAAATTTTTGTGGGTCTTCCATAGTTTCCACCGTCGCTGTACCATTTTCCATGCCTATTGACAGTGGCAAGGTGTTCCCTTGGCAAGGGTTTCTACCTCCAATATTTGTAATACTTTGTCTGATAAAATCCATTCTAACAAATGGGAAATTATGTGTCATTGTGGTTTTTGATTTCAGTTTTCCTGATGATGAGTGATACTGAGCACCTTTCATACATCTGTCAGGCATTTGTCCATCTTCCTTTGAGAAATATTTATTCTTTTAATAGATTTAAATATTCTTTTAATATTTACCTTTCAATCCAGTTATTTGGTTTTGTTACTGAGTTTTAAGAATTCCTTATATATTATGGATATTAACCACTTATCAGCTATGTGTTTTACAAATATTTTCCCTATTACATCGGTTGCCTTTCATTCTGTTGGAAGTTTCTTTTATGACACAGATTTTTTAGTTTGTTGCAATCCCACTTGTCTATTTTTGCTTTTTGCCTTTGGGTCGTATCCCGAAAATCATTGATTAAGCCAATGTTGAGAGTTTTTTACCTGTGTTTTTTCCCAGTAATTTTGGTTTAAGGTCTTAACTTTGAGTCTTATCCATCTTGAGATTATTTTTGTATATGGTATGAGCTATGGATCCAGTTTCATCCTTCTGTATATGGATATCCAATTTTCCCAGCAACATTTATTGAAGATACTATCCTTTTCCCATTGTGTGTTCTTTGAACACTTTGAAGATCAGTAGAACAAAACTTTATGAGTCAGTTCTGGGCTCTCTGTTCTATTTCATTGGTCTGTTTTTATGCTATTCTCCATTATTTTAAATTTTACTTTTAATTTTTTTAACATTTAAAAATTTTTAAAAAATTAAATTTTACTTTTGAAAAATTTTATTTGATTTTAAATTTTTAAAATTTTACATTATTTTTATTTTGAAAAGAGTGAAAGAGTGCATGAAAAGATGGGGAGGGGGCAGAGGGAGAAGGGAGAGAGAGTCCTAAGCAAGCTCCAAGCTCAGCTCGGTGCAAAGCCTGATGTGGGGCCAGATCTCACAATTGTGACCATGATCTGAGCCTAAAACAAGAGTCAGATGCTTAATTGACTAGTCACCTAGGCACCCCATGCCATACTCTTTTTATTACTATAGTTTTGTAAAGTATATTGAGATCCAGAAGTGTGATACCTGTGCCTTGGCCAGGGAGGAGGAGGGAGTGTGATTCCTCCAACTTTGTTCTTTTTGTTCAAGGTTGCTTTGCTATTTGTGCTTTTTTGTGCTTCCATATGTATTTTAAGATTGTCGTTTTCTGTTTCTTGAATCTTAAAACTTGCTCTTTGGTGGTAAATTCTGAGACCAGCTAGCACCTCAGCTGCAGTTAGGTCTGGTAACCTACCTGCAGCCTTTCTTTGTGGCTGCCAGGCTTCCAGACAAAAAATGTCTGAGTTCTGAGGGTGATTGTCCCAAAAGATAAAGAGTCAGAGGGAGGTGAATTTTCCCAGAAGTCATACAGCCTCACTTCTGCCATTTTATTTATTAGACATAAGTCATCGATGTTGGCTTCTTTGAGAGGTGGGGAAACAGACCCAATCTTTTTATGGTAAGAAGGTCAAAGATCTTACACACATATTTATCACCATGTTATCATCATGTTCTAAGTTATAGACGACATTATGGTAAAAATAGTTTTTAAATTTCACAGAGAAAGATTTCTTTTTATTTATTTACAACTTGTTATTTTCAAACAATTTCTGCATATTTTCTGCTGATTTAAAAGGGAAAAGAGGGCGCCTGGGTGGCTCTGTGGGTTAAGCCGCTGCCTTCGGCTCAGGTCATGATCTCAGGGTCCTGGGATCGAGTCCCGCATCGGGCTCTCTGCTCTGCAGGGAGCCTGCTTCCCTCTCTCTCTCTCTGCCTGCCTCTCTGTCTACTTGTGATCTCTCTTTGTCAAATAAATTAATAAAATCTTAAAAAAATAAATAAATAAAAGGGAAAAGAGCCCCAAATATTTATATTTTGATAAATATTTTTGATCTCAAAGGAAATTATCTTGCTATCTTTTGTGAATTCAAATGGGAAGCTCTTAGAATGAACTATATTTAGTCTTCTGCTTTTACTGCCTTAAAGGTAGCCATGTGTTTTCAGTATATTTAATTATCAATCTTTTCAGTATACAGATGAAAATGGTACTAAATTATAAGATATGTCATTATTAATTCACCGGGTATTTTAACTTCACTCCCAGAGAAGTCAGAAATGGGGGCTAAAAGCATCATCTGAACAAACAAGATCCTCCTTGTAGTAACCACTACTAATTGGGGAACTTTGTTTTGGTGCTTCCTTGTCAGCTCTTACCTATGAAAGGCAGGACAGCTCCTCACTGATTTTTTTCACCCTAACTTTTTACATCATCATCTGGGGGCTTTTCTTATTTGATTTAAATCCTTCTAAGATTAAGTCAAAGGAGAAGAGATCTAATTTCCATTGGTTTGTCCAATTTATCTTGTGTAGAGAGGCAAGTCTGAGAAACAAAATTAACTTGTGACTAACCTTGCAAAATTGTATAATTTAAGCTCATATTTATTTTCCAATTTTTAAAAAAGATTTTATTTATTTATTTGTCAGAGAGAGAGAGAGAGAGAGCACAAGCAGGGTGGCACACAGAGGGAGAAGCCGGTTTCCTGCTGAGCAAGGAGCCTGACGCAGGACTCTATCCCAGGACCCTGGGATCATGACCTGAACTGAAGGCAGACTAATCTACTGAGCCACCCAAATGTCCCTATTTTCCAAATTTTAAATTCATTATCTGGGGAGAAAATCAACACTGTTTTGTAGGAAAAGTTTCAATAGTCAGCTAAGCATTTGTGCTCTTTTCTCATTCTGTGGAATAACAGCAAATAATTTAAGGAATTCCCTATATTGTTAAAAAAAAATTCTTGGTAAGTTAAAGGAGTTATCTTCTTTTGAATAAATGTTTTCTTATACAACATCATGTAATGATTTAATGTGTTTTATTTAGAATTATTTTAGTTGTGTGTAGTATATATGTGTGTATATACCTATTTAACATCTATCATTTATCAAGTGAAAATCAAAGGATTAATTAAACATGAAAGTGTTATTATAATGAGACAGTTCATTTTCTAGAACCAAAGGATCAGAGCACTGCTAGCCAAGGAAAGACTGGTAGAACTCATGAAATCTACTTGCTGTATCTTTTCCTCTGCTTTTCCTGGACTGACTGCTTCACTCTTTTCATTTATTACAAACTTTTCTGCTTTCCAGCTTCACATTAGTGAAGATGGTCACTGCCAATAGCTTCAAGTTTACTTCTCTCCCATTCTAGGGAGCTGGAAGGTTGAGATTAGAATATCATATCTAATTTTAGGTTTCTGAGGAAGGACTGATTTGCTAAGCTCTATTAATTTTTTAGCCCTGAGTTAAAGAACTGTGCCCACGGAGTGAGTTCATTTTAAATAAATTTGTGATTAGATGGAAGATTCTAGGGTTGGATGTGTCATCGTGGAGATATGGTTATTCCTTGACAATTGAGAATGTATGAGGGTGAACATGAGTGTATTATGTGTGTATGTGCGAGTGTGTGCATGTATGTATTGTGGTACAAAGTTGATGGTTTGATGAAATAACAATATGCATCCACTTTGTATGGTTAGACCTATGCCTGATCATTTGTTTAAGCTGAGTTTATTTCCTTCTCTGGTTGATTTATTGAAGTACAAGAAATATATTGCATAATTTTGGTTTGAAGATCCAGCTATACTTAGAGTAGGCTGACAGAGTCATTAATTTCAAATTAATACAGATTCCTATTTTACATACAGGATTATATTCTGTATTTCCCAAAAAAATCAGTATATTGATTTTTTAATAGTAGTTTTGAAAATATGAAACATCTCTACTATGTGCTCAGAAATCACATTAGATGAGGCTTTTGCGTGATAACCTAAAAATTGAAACAGTGGTTATAAATAAGAAGTTGAAACTTAGAGGTTTTTTATCTTTTGAAATGATTTGTGAAAATAAATTTTTCATACATTAGTTCAAATAAAATAATAAATTACCCTTTTTAAAATAAATCATCTCAGGAAACAACAGCTTTATAACAAAAGTGAAAGCAGCAGACTTTGGTTCTTTAATGCAAATCTTCTAGTTATTGAAATTTCAATGTTGTAGAAATTTTTTATGTAAGTTGTTTTTGCACCTATTAATTTTCAAATTATTTCCTTGACAGAGGGACAGAGTTAGTTTTCATTTCAAAGGAAGAAAATGATGTAATAACAGAGACATGTGGCATTAGGGAAAAGATTAGAACTCAGAGGTCCTGAGGCATAATTTTGAATTTATTCAATTAAGTTATGTCTTTCAGAAAGAATCAATAGTTAATTCCCAATTTCTTATAACTAAATCAGTGCTTTATGCCTGTTGGCCTAGGTGTAAATCAAAGGGATGGAGCTGTAAGAAGACTAAGAATGATTATGGTGGTTTATTTGTAAGCATTGTAAAGGATCTATACTAATTATAGAAGCATATTTTAAGGAAGTTTCAGAGATTAATATATGGTTTATGAGATATTACATCCCAAAACACAATATTCCAAGGTGCTTAGTAGGAAAAATTAACAGCTAAATATAACCCAATAGAAATTAAGTAAACAAACTGTAATTAGAGTAGAAAGAAATTTGGTTAGCATAGGTTACAAAATGAAGAGATCAAAGATACTAATTACAATATTAATTAGGGCCTTTGTTGGCCTTAAACTGGGGACTTAAGAGAATTCTCTGAAAACTTAATATGTGTTAATTGAGCATTTGGGAAACTACCAATAGAAAAGCGTGTTTCTAAAAAAAAAGAAAATCATGTTTCTTTTCTTTCTTTTTTGGGGGGAGTCAGTATTAGTTGTAATGAGAAAATGGAGAGGTTTTATTAATGACCAGTGGCTACTTAAATTGTATTATAGTAAAGTTTCTGAACTAGGGATATGATTGCCCTTGGCTTTTCAGACTATAAATCCAGTTTTAATTTAAAGTAGTTTCAGGGAAAAAAATGTAATTTAAAACGATGATTTGGAAATCTGTGGGACATCTGGGTGGCTCAGTCAGTTAAGTATCTGCCTTCAGCTTCAGGTCATGATCCCAGGGTTCTGGGTTCGAGTTCCACCATCAGGCTCCTGGACACTTGGCCAGCAGTTTGCTTCTCCCTCTGCCCCTTCTCTCAATCTCCCTCTCTCTCTCCCTCTCTCAAATAAATAAACAAATAAAAATCAGTTACCCATTTATAAGGATAAGGTAGTTGCAATGAGTTTCCAATCAAAAAAAAATTTTTTAAAAGAGGGACCCTAACTCCTTGATATCACATAATAATAAACTTGTTAGTTTTTCAAGAATGTGTACATGAGCAACTGTCAAGTTGAAAATATTAATCCTTTCATGGATAGCAACTCATTATTAACCTGTGGCAGATATGTAGTTATGTGTATCTGTAAATGATGGCAATACACAGGAAAAATTGACCTAAAATAAGATAGAAGTGTAAATAAATAAGAGATGACTGGTATTTTTACATATCAAATCTTAATTTTTATTCAAGTTATAGTCTTTTTTTTTAAGTAAAATGAAATTAAGATATTTTTGCAGAAAATGAGAGAAATAGAGAAATAAATGATGTATAAATTTCAGGATACTATTTTGGGAAATTTATAATATCTAATGATTCTATGTAGGGGTATACTTTAAAAATAGTGTTTTAATATTTATTTTGCATTGCTATAAGGAATATAACTAGGGATATTGAGTGTAATCTTCAGGGGGAAAACATTTGTTAATCCTTTTATTGTAAAATAAAACAGGGATTATGAAAACTAAATATGGAAAAATGTATAGTTTAAGGATTGATCGTAACGTAAACGTTTTTATAATTACACTAAAGTGAAGAAATAGAACTTTTACTAGTCACCCTGTAAGTTCCTTCATCTATTCCCCACACAATCACAAATTACTCTCTCTGCTCAAAAGTGGGATTCTCCCTCTATTTGTTATGGTTCCATGATGTATTTTTATGGGGGCATATAATTACATATCACTATCCATTATAATTCCCATATTGCCCTATTTCTATAAGTTACTGTGTGGTCAGTGCTCACCACCAGTCCTTTTTCCTGTCTTGCTAGTCATTTTGGTTGTCTACATGTCAGTTTTGTTGAATTAAAATTCATTATCTTACTATAATAAGTTATTTTAGTTTGACCTATTCTGAAGCATTGGTGCTGCGGTCTTCTATAATGTGATTTTCTTTCTCTTGCTTTGTTTTCCCTTAAATCTTGCCGTTCGATTCCCCCAGAAGCCCTAAGGAATTTTTGTTGTTTTCTAATATCCAGTAATCTCTCTCTCTCTCTCTCTCTTTTTAAGATTCTTACTTGAGGTGGTCATTCTGGATACTTATTTCATGTGTATGGCGTGCTCTTCAATATGTATTTTCACATTTAAGTTTTTTTATTTCAGGAAAGTTTCCTTGAATTATAATTTAAAATTAGTTTTCTGGTCTTTTGCTTTGGTTTTAGTGTTCAGGGTCTCCTAAGATATGTACACTGAATCTTTTGGCCTGTCTTTAATATTTATCAGTTTATCTTCAATACTTTTTAATTTTTTTTTTTTTTAGTATTTAAAATTGCCTTCTTTTTCTTCTAGTTTTTTAAAATGTTGTGTTTATTTGGTTTTATCTTCTTTCTAGTTGAGTATAATAATTTAAAAATTATTTTTTATTACAAAATATAGTTAATATAAAATATGCTATTTCATCCATTTTTACATGTACAAGTCATGACCATTAAATACATTCACATGCCGGGGCGCCTGGGTGGCTCAGTGGGTTAAGCCACTGCCTTCGGCTCAGGTCATGGTCTCAGGGTCCTGGGATCGAGCCCTACATCGGGCTCTGTGCTCCGCAGGGAGCCTGCTTCCCCCTCTTTCTCTGTCTGCTGCTCTACTTGTGATCTCTCTCTCTCTCTGTGTCAAATAAATTAATAAAAAATATTAAAAAAAATAAATACATTCACATGCCAGTAGCTAAAAATCATGGCCATCACCATGATCTATTTTCAAAACTTTTCCATCACTCCAAACAGAAACTTCTTACTCACTGAACAATAACTCCCATTGCCTGTCCCTCTAGGTTGTGATAAACTTTAATTTCTGTACCTAGATATTTTCCTATGCAAGATATTTCATATGAGTGGAATCATACAATATTTGACCTTAAGTGTCTGACTTATTTCACTTGGCATAATGTTTTCTTGGTTAATTCTTATTTTAGCGTCAGAATGTCCTTTTGAACTTCCTTCTATTTTATGGCTGAATAATATCCCCCTTGTATATTATACCACATTTTGTTTATCCAGTCATCTGTTGACGGGACCTAGGGTTGTTTCAGTTTGGGCTGTTGTGAGCAGTTGCTGCATTGAATAGTGCAAGGATTTGTTTAAGCCTCTCCTTTCTTTCTTCCTTTGCGTGTGTGTGTGTGTGTGTGTGTGTGTGTGTGTGTGTGTGTAGTTGTAGTTGTAGGTGGAATTGCTGGGTAAGTGACTGCACCCTTTAACATTCCCACAGCAAATATGAAAGTTTCAAATTTTTCACACCCTCATCAACACTTTATATTTTCCTGTTTAATCATTATAGTCATTTAAGTAGGAGTGAAGCCGTATCACATGGTGGTTTTAATTTTTCATTTCCTTTACAATTGTCATGATGTTGAGTAACTATTCATTTACTTCTTGGCCACTGGTATATCTTCCTTGAAGAAATGTCTACCAATGTCCTTTGCCCATTTTCAAATTGGATGTCTTTTTGTTATTGGGTTGTAAGAGTTCTTTATATATTCTACATATTAAACTCTTTACTTTTATTTATTTATTTATTAAAAGATTTTATTTACTTGAGAGGGAGAGTGAGGGAGAGCATGAGAGGAGAGAAGGTCAGAGGGAGAAGCAGACTCTCTGTGGAGCTCAGAGCCTGATGTGGGACTCGATCCCAGGACTCGAGTATCATGACCCGAGCAGAAGGCAGTGGCCTAACCAACTGAGCCACCTAGGCACCTTAAACTCTTTTGCTTTTAGCAGTCTGATTAAGTATAATTTGGTTGGTATTTATCTCTCTTTACATTTATCCTAATAGTTCAGTGAGTTTCTTGGCTGTGTAGTTTTGTGGTTTCTATCAAATTCGAGAATTTTTTGGGTATTGTTTCTTCAGATAATTTTTATCCCCTTTCCCTCCATCTCTTTTCCATTTTGGAACTCCCCATAATGCATATGTTGATCAGCTTCTTGGTGTTCCATTGTGCCCTTAGGCTATTAGTTTAGTTTTCTTCATTCTTTTTTTCTTCTCCTCAAGCTTGTTAATTAAATTGTTATCTTCAAGCACACTGATTCTCTCTTCTGCCTGACCAAACCTGCTTTTGAATTTCTTCAGTTCTCGAATTTTTTCCTTTTAATAATTTCTGTCTCTTTATCGATAATCTCATTTTGTTCATATATAATTTTCATGATTTCATATAATTCTTTACTTTTTTAAAAGATTTCACTTAGTTTTCAGATTGAGAAAGAGAGAGAGAGAGCAAGCACACGCAGGGGAAATGTCAGGCAGAGGGAGAAGTAGGTTTCCTGCTGAGCAAGGAGGGCAAGGAGCCCAACATGGACTTGATCCCAGGACTCTGGGATCATGACCTAAGCTGAAGGCAGATGCTTAACCAACTGAGCCACCCAGTTGTCCCTACATAATTCTTTATACCTCTTTTTCCTGTAGCTCTTTGAACATATTTAAGACAGTTTTAAAGTCTTTGCCAGTAAGTTCAATGCCTGATCTTCTTTAGGTGTGGTTTCTATTGATTTGTTTTGTTCCTTTGAATGAGCTGTACTTTCCTATGTGATTTTGTGTTTGTTGTTGTTAAGAGTGGAAATATGAATATTGGAGGGGTAACTTTGGAGATCAAATTCTTTTCCCAGTTGTTTTTGCAGAGTTGGTATTCCTTATATGTGGGTGGTCACTGAAATCTCTGTTTCTTAGCTTGTGTTTATTTGGTACTTTGACAGAGTTTTCCTTAAATGCCAGTAACTAAAAAACAAAAAGACAAATAAACGGGTAAGCAAATAACCATCTCTTTTCAGATGGTTGATCTTTGCAGATAGACCTTCAGTACTTAGCTAGACTTGCACTGAGCCTAGGGATCAGCCCAAACTGAAAATTTGTGGTCTTCTTTGGTCCTTCCTGTGCATCCATTTTTGCCCTGGGCATGCACATGGCTTTCTGATTTCCCTTTTGTCCACACCCATATTGATTACCCCAATTTCCCAAGAAAACTATGTTTCAGCTCTTCCTCCCAGGTTTTTGTATATTGTATGTCCCAACTGAGCTATTGGCTGAAGTATCTGCAGGTTGTTTTTCAGATTTGCAATGTTTTTAATCATGCTTATCACTTTTTTGCCCTAGATGAGTTCTGACTTAGGCAAAATAGATATAAGCATCATGTGTCAGTCTTTAAAGGTCGCTTCCAGACAGATAAGAGCAAATCTACACAGAAATTTAGATGTATGGTCTGCTCTTCTCCTTCTAGAATGAACATAGGGAACATGGGCTGTTGTCTTCAAGAGTGGTGACATACCAGGGAAGGAATGGGACAGGGACTAGTAAAAAAAAGGCCAGAAAGCTTTCCTATAGCTTGGTTGTTAGAAAACTTGGTTGCTATAAAACTTGATTGCTATAGAAGTATGACTGTTTTCCAGAGTTTTGATGAAGTTGATTCTGACAGTTTCTGCTTGTTTTTTGTTGCTTCAGTTGGTGGGGGCTTGAGCTTAGAACTGCCTACTCTGCCATTTTCTGATGTCACTTAAATTTTCATTTTTGAAATAATATTTTCTTTGATTGCTTTTTTTCCTGAGTAATGTTATATCATTTCTGTTTTACTAATTGGGATATATGTTTTTCTATTACCTCTTGTAGCTTTTCTTAATGTTTAAGCTAATTTTGAAAGAATATGTTACCATTTTGTTAGTTCAATGAGCAGTATTTTCTGACATTTTTTTCATCATCATTGTCTGTAGGGAGATGATTTTGTTGTTTAATTTCTCTTTTCTTATAATAACTTTGTATGCTTTTGACTTTGATGTTTTCTGCTACTTCTTTTGTTTAATGTAATTTTCCTGAACTTTAAGAAGGCAGTGTGTTCTGGGCAGCTTTTCTAACTTACGGAAACCAATCTTTTACTGTTCCTTTTTTATTTTCAGAAATACTGCAGTTTATTTTCTGAGGTTCCTTGCTCTGTTCTCCTTCCCTGCTTTTATTTGAATAATTAACTATTTTTGTATTTCCATCCTGCCCAGTTTTTATCGCACTCCCAGCAAGTTTTTGCTCGTATGGAGTCTTGTCCTTGAGAAGAGTTGAGGTTGGTCAGTTTGAAAGTTTATAGGGGCATTTCTGCTCTCATCTTGAGACCTATTTGGTGCTTACCCAAGCACATATCTACCACTGAAATACTGGTGTCAAAGTGGAATACTGTGTTTTCCATTGAATACCTTTTGGCTGTTTGGGGCTTGAGGTTTTCTCTGAGGTTTGTCAGGCCCTATTACTTTCCTTTGCTTTCCCTTGTATATGAGTGCAAGACCTGAAGGTTTGAGACTGTTGGTCGTTTGTCCTCACCTGTCTATATTTTGGGGTTTGTGAAGACACTTTGTCACTTAATTTTATAAATGTTACCTGAGTGTTTTTTGTTTGTTATCTTGTTTCTGTTTTGTTTCTTAAGGGGATGTGAAGAATTTGAAGAGCCATGGCATTACTATTGCTACTACAGCCATTTGCTCAGTTATTATTATTTTTTAAAAGTAACAAAAATGAGTTAGTTTTATGGGAGGGTAAGTTTTATACACTCTACAAATTTTGTCAGTAAGTCAATTGGAATTTATTGCAGACCTCCTCTATGCCAAGTATATAGGTTGGAGTTAAGAAAAATTTGGTTCATATTATGATTAATGTTGCCCTAGACTTGGCTAGACTATTCAGATTTAGTAGATTCTGCTGTGATGACTGCCCGTAACAATATAGACAAAGTTGGAGAGATGGAATTATGAGGGGAATGATAGGTCAATAAAACCTCTATCCTGTGCTTACAATGTCCTTCTGCCCCTTATTATTGCTGTATTTTAGGAAATGACTTAGAAATTTTTCTGTGCAAAGTTCATTTCTCAAGATTTTGCCCTATCGTTTGCTTAGAATCTTCTTTTAAAATCTTTCTATGCTTCCTCATTCTCATCATTCAAGAATCAGCTCAAATCTTATCTGCTCATGGCCCCACCCTCTCTGATCATCTTAGCGCAAGCTCACCTCCTGTCAGTGCTATTTTCTTTTATTGATATATTTATTAAATCTTAGATTTTCTTTATTTTGGATGTATTTGTTTACATGTTTATGGTTTATCTTTTCTTTCTAGAATGTAAATAAGCTTTTTAAAGTTAGAGATTCTTTCATTAATGACCATTATATAACTAGTTTCTTCAAAATATCTGTAGATGTTTTTCCTCTCTAAATGTTTTGCCACTATTATTTCTTTGGGCCAATTGATATTTTAGTTTCTGGGAGTTATACACATAGGCATGCAAAAACTATGCCACTTGAGGTAGCAAATGAGAGATTACTTCTATGCTAGAGCAATTTTTAGAGTTTAGATTACAGGTTTTCATGAAGTAATTATTAAAAATATTATGTAAATAAAGTTAGATAGTAGCTTAATTTTTAATTTCTTTTGGAATGACTTTTGTATTATGAAGGAAAAAGAAGGGGATGAAGGCAGCATGTGCTAACAGAGTTGATTTACTCTAATGTAATTTCTAACTTTATGTTACAAGAAATAAGCCCAAACTCTACCTTTTATTAAGCTGTTTTTCTAACAAAGAGCATTTTTTGTGAAACAAAAAACACTCAATTGGAACAAATTGATACTCAGTTTCCATATTTATAAGTATTTCCAAAGCATAGAAGTTTTCTCATACCTAAAATATAATTAAAAATATGTAATATTTAATAAGGCTTTAATAATTTAATTTAGTAAGATTATGTACCTTCTCTAGAGTCTATTGAGATCATTCTTGTGCTTACTAGATGTTACATATGTGACACATATATAATTCTGTTTTATGTATTTTGACTTTTTTCAACAGTTGCCCATTTTGTCTTATAGTCATGATAGTATGATTTTTTTTTGCCATTTATGTGCAAAAAGTTAAATGCTACCTTTAATTGTGGAGGATAAAATACTCATCGGTTACAATTTTTCAAAAGTTAAAGTGCCAAGTAAAATTACTCCATTTATAATACTTTACAATGTAGTTGTACTTTGTCACAATATTTTATTTTTCTTTACTGAGGAGGTGTCTTTGTATTAAGTTTATTAATAAATAAATAAACTTAACTTTATTAAGTTAACAAACAATACAGTTTATTATTTTAAATTTTATTTAAAAACTTTTTTTTAAATAAAAGAAAACATGAAACTTAACTTTCATGTTTGGGAAATGTGTATTTTTAAATACTTAAATTTTATACGGAAAAGCTGAGGAGAGATTTTTCCCTCAAATTGCCATTTTCCTTTGTCCTAAATATTTGGCACAAATTTTTGTGTTCTGCTTTTTTTTTCTTTTAAGATTTTATTTATTTATTTGACAGAGGGAGAGATCACAAGTAGGCAGAGAGGTAGGCAGAGAGAGAGAGAAGGAGAAACAGGCTCCCTGCTGAGCAAAGAGCCTGTTGTAGGGCTCAATCCCAGGACCCTCAGATAATTACCTGAGCCTAAGGCAGAGGCTTAACCACTGATCCACCCAGGCGCCCCTGTGTTCTGCTTTATATATATTTTTTACAGTGTTCTTCATTAGAGCTTAGAATTTTCAATACATAACTAAGGTCTCTGCTTTTCTATGTATTTATCTTCTTTAAACACTCTAATTCTTAGGAAAATATTCTCTTTAATGTTAACTATTTTTACTAATTTAGCCACTCCCCATATATTAAAACCTTATACCCTTTCTGATTTGAGTCTCCATCTAAATATATGTGTATTACATATATATGATATGTATATATTAAAAATTAAATGTAGGATCTTATATAAACCAGTATATGTGCATAATATATACTCTCATGTGTATACAACGAACATATATAAATGCATAGATGTCTATGTATTACATATACAAGTATACATATGCATACATCACTATACTATATAAAATACAAGATTTACTGTGATTTGGTATGTCACTGCACTTTTCCCATTCCAGTAACATTGTTTCTATAGTAACTAATGCACTGGAAAAATCAAAGCAGAAAATCAAAGCAAAACTTTCCAAATCAAAGGTTTGGGAAAAGCCAACCAAAGCAATGCTTAGTAAATGATAAGCAGGTGGATGTGTTTTTCTGGGGTCACAGTGGCTAAAGCAAAATGAAATCATTTCACTATAACAAAATACAGTCTAGCCAAAGTTCTAAACACTATATGCTATCTTTAATAAAAAAATGGCCAGGGACACCTGGGTGGCTCAGTGGGCTAAACCTCTATCTTTGGCTCGGGTCATGATCTCAGGGTCCTGGGATCGAGCCCCGCATAGGCTCTCTGCTCAGTGGGGAGCCTGCTTCCTCCTCTCTCTCTGCCTGCCTCTCTGCCTAGTTGTGATCTCTCTCTCTGTCAAATAAGTAAATAAAATCTTAAAAAAAAGGCCAAATCATTATGGTTTTCAGAAATACACATACACATATCCATAAAACCTTATATACTCTGTATACAGCATTGAATATGTCTGTGTTAGGTTATAGTATAAAAGAGGATTATGGCAGTGCTTCCAGACTGAGCCAGTATTTCCAAAGTTTGTATCAAGTGTCTATTTAAGAATAACTATAATTGGAAAAAAAAACACTTTTCTGTAGAACTTTTAAATGAATTATGCCTTGCGAGAATGTCAGGTGCCTAAGCGCCTGGGTGGCTTAGTTAGTTAAGTGACTGCCTAGGGTTTGGGTCATGATTCCACAGAGTCCCAAGATCAAGCCCTATTCAGGCTCCCTACTCAGGGGGGAGTCTGCTTCTTTCTCTGACCCTCCCTTCTCTAGTGCTCTCTGCCACTGTCTCTCTCAAATAAGTAAATAAATGAAATCTCAAAAAAAAAGAAAAAGAAAAAGAAAAGAAAAGAAAAAGAAAAAAAGGTGCCTAAGGATAAGGTCAATTTTCAGTTGTTTTTCTATGATTTTAATTCTAAAAATTTAAATCATCTAGGAAAAAATTAGAATATGAGTCTTTCAAACCATATATTTTGTTAAAATCATATTCAAGCTAGTGATGAAGATTACTAGTAGTCCAAATATTTATGACAACAAATTAGGAGTGATTTAAATTAACAATAACAGAAACACAAAATAATTTTAAAACATTGAAAGTAATTTGAAATTTGCTCTTCTTACCTTACGCAGACAACTTACCTGTATCTCGATGACTCTCACTCTTAACTGGTAAGGAGAAGAATATGCACTTGCTTTTTAACTCCTTTTCATACATATCATTTGATTATAATGATCATTGCACTAATGATCATTAAGTTGAATTTACCTGTTATTTTTCCTATTTTTAGTACAATAAACACATCGTGCAAGCTTTTTTTGGTTGTTGTTGATGTGGACAAAAGATTATTGCTTAATATAAAATAATATTATTAAAGACATACCTATAATATATTAAGTAGCTGACTCTTATTGTTAAATCTCTGGGATATATTTTCAAATGTGATATTTTACTTTATTTTTAAAAGATTTTATTTATTGATTTTAGAGAGACAGAGAGGGGGGGGGAGGAGTGAGAATGCAGGGCCTAGGAAGAGCAGAGGGCAAGGGAGCGAATCCTCATGCAGATTCCCTGCTGAGCACGGAGCCTGACAAGAGACTTAATCTCAGGACTCTGAGATTATGACCTGAGCCAAAACCAAGAATCAGATTTTCAACTGACTGAGCCACCCAGGTGCCCCTCAAATGAGATATTTTAAAATATTTTAAAAATATATTTATTTATCTGGTAAATGTGTATTGATGAGCTCTTAAGAACATAGATCATTCTGGACTTATGGAGATACAAAGATTCATTAAGATAGGTCTGGAGATAACACGATCATAAATAAAGATATGAAAGTAGAAATATTTGTTAAGGCAGTCCTGGAGATAACATGATCAAAAATAATTATAAGACATACTTGACAAGTTTTATGATACAGTTGTAGACAAAGTGTTCAATGAGGGAATAATTTGATATGGTTAGAGAAACTTTTGCTACTTTGTGGGTGTAAGTGACTTTTGAAGGCGGCTTTTTAAAGTATAAGAAGAAAAAGCAGAGAGACCAATACAAATAAAAACAGAGAGGCTTGACAGCTTCCAGGAATGATAAGCAGTCTAGGATGCTTTGAGCATAAGAAGCATTTCAGTAAAGCTAAATATGTGGAAGATGATTGGAATAGTGGGTTTTTATATTATGTGTATTGGAGAGAAATAACATAGTTGCATTTGTATTGGGCATACTGTACTATGTGTGTATTGCATAAGATGTGTTCAACATATTAGGAAGAATTAACTGGTAAAAAGAGGACTGAACATGCAGAAATTTAAGAGGAGTTAAGAAAAGCTCAAATATGTTAAGTGTTGCAGTCCTGGGAGTAGATGAGTTTACTTGGGAAGACAATTTAAAACCCTCCCCCAGCCTTAGGGAACATTAATATTTTAGGAATTTTCAAAAGAAGAACAAAGGAAGGAGAAAGGGAAAGAAAGTTTGGAGATGTGGGATTGGAAATTCAAAGTAGATATTAATAATACTTACTTGGGTGTTTAGTAAACTGAATAGATTTCGAATATGAGTATGTTTGAATACTGAAAGGAATAACGTTGTGTCAGTAGACTGTACTTAAATTTTTATGCAGTTTATTTATTTATTTATTTTTTTAAAGAGCTTTTATTTATTTATTTTTAAAGATTTTATTTATTTATTTGACAGGGAGAGACACAGTGAGAGAGGGAATAGAAGCAGGGGGAGTGGGAGAGGGAGAAGCAGGCTTCCCGCCGAGCAGGGAGCCTGATGAGGGGCTCGATCCCAGGATCCTGGGATCATGACCTGGGCTGAAGGCAGATGCTTAATGACTGAGCCGCTCAGGTGCCCCTATGCAGAGTTTATTATCTCCTTCTCATTTGTTACCAATTTATTTGTTTCATTAATCAAAAAGTTGATGTATAATGATGTGAGAAGTCTTCAGTTTTATTGATGATTTGAAAAATCAAACATTAGAATATATCATGTATATGTCTTACTTTATGTACTTGTGTGTTTCAACTAATTGTATATAATTTCATGTTTTGAATACTAATAATAACATACAGCCAAATACACAGGGAGCCTTATTTGGGGCCTGGTCCCCCATGTTGAAAAAAACAAGTAAATCTCTTAATGAGAAAGTGCAAATATTGTAGTTAAATTCTACTTAAATTCTTTGTAGTATAGGAAAGCTGTATTAAGGGGTGGTTTTAATTAATTATCAGCATTTTTAGTTGTAAGATTTTTTTTCTTTGCTTTCTCACTTTTTCTTTCAGTATTTTATAGTCTCTTCTTTATGTCCTTACCACCATGCAGTGCTCATGCTTTCTCTTCTTTCCTTTACCAGATCATGTTTCCATCTAGTGATCATTTGGAAAAATTTAGGACAAATATACTAAGACCTGAAAGAATGAGAAATCATCTAACAAATTCATAACATAAAAGCAGTTTGAGTCAGACAGACCTAAGGCTATTTTCTAGCTCTACACTTACTAGCTTTATGGCTTTTAGCAAATTATTTTACTTCCCTGAGCTAGAATTTTTTCCCTTTGTAAATCAAATAATTAGACTTATTGACAAAATGTATATGAAAAGCCAAGCACAATGCCTGCCAGTTTGTAGTCACTGTTAATTTTACCCGTCTCCACTTTCCTTTTTTTTTTTTTTTTTTTTTTGTATGACGATATGGACACAGGTGAGAGTGATGTTTAGGGACAGGAAGGCTTTCTACCACATCTGAAATGACACATCTGCTCTGCTTTGGAGGCCAGCGTGGTCTGTCTTGTTGCCAACTCAATGAAAGGCTCTAAAAGCTTGCCAAAACATTTTCTCCTCAGCATTTTCCCTAGGGCATCTAATTCCAAGTGACTTTTAAAATGTGTGACCTTTGATATTGACTATTTTTGGAAAAAAAAATCTTTATAGAGGAGTACCAGAGGTAGCAGCCCTGTAATTCTAAATCCCTTGCCGAGCAGAGAATTCTCATCTATCTGAATTGTATTTCTTTGTAAACTGCCTTTAATGGTTTGGCTTGGGCAGTCTAATCTCTCTCCGGAGATAAGAAAGAAATTCTGTGAACACAGCAAGTATTTTAAGACAGGAAAGGGGCAAAGAAAAAAAAAGATTTAATTAAGCACAGAGCTTTACCTGGTTTTCCCTACTGTTATTTATAAGCAACAAATTGCCTCTGGATTTACACCTATATACTGCTCCACAATTTTTAGTCTGGCTCCAGCTTCTTTTTCAGTCTTGTACAATGCAAAGAAAACTTGCTGTAGGTAAACATGCTTTATGTTTCTCTCTCTTTTCTGTGTCTTCATCCTTCGCCAGGAATACACCCCTAGTCTCCCAAGTTCTCTCTGTAAAATTTTCATCTGTCAGTGTGTCACCTTCACCTATTTATATATTCATAACATCAAATAGAAAGATTGATAAACAAAATAAAACCATTACCCAGTGCTATAGCTGCATATTAGATCATAGAAGAGTAGAAGTGTGTCTCTTGTTCTGGAAAAGTTCATAACTGCGTACATACAAATAATGTAATGCAATGGGAGTAGTGTGAGGAGAGAGGCATATTCAAAAACTTCACAGCACTACTCAACTAGGTCATGGACGCTCCATAAATAACATCAGTGATAACTGACTGAGGCCTTGAAAGATAAGGAATTTGCTAGGTAGAGAATGGAAGATGATTCTGGGTGAGGGGAGGCAGAAGTAACTCCAGGGAGACAATCAGATTTTTTAAGAGCCTATGTCTCCAAAAATAACACCACAACAATCCTGACTCAAAGTGAACTCTACTGAAAACTTTTGCGAAGTTATCACCATTTATCATCCAAAAGACCCATTTTTTATAGATAAGAGATAGATATTTAGCTAGATTAGATATGCGTGCTCCATTTTTAATTGTCCTGGTGAGTGTTAAATTTATTGAAGTTGACAAGTGAGTCTTGTTAAGAGTCTTATTACTCTTTATAATGTCCATAACTGGTCTTGTTATACTCTTACCACTATTACTGAAAACTTATTTATTCACTATGCACCAAGGACTGTGATAAGAAATAGGCATGCAGATTTCTTTAACTCCAAATTCATGAGATTTAATTGTAACTCTGCAATTAGGTATTATTTACTGTTTCTACTCACAATTTTAAAAAGCTATGTTTAGAGGGATCAAATGGCTTGCCTAACTTTGAATTTAACTCAGAAGGTCTAACTTCAAAGCTATAACTCTTTTTTTTTTTTTCAAAGCTATAACTCTTAATAAATACATTATCCTACCTTCACAGAAAAGTCATCCCACATACATTTGCTAAACTCTAAATGAACAATTCCTAAAATAAAGAAATAAAATTAACACAGTTGAATAACTTTCAGTGAAGAAAATATCAATATATGATAATATGCATTGCAATTTCAGATAAAAATATCTAGACAACCTTAAAATAAATGAAGCAATAAAATATTTTTGAAGATGATTTCATATACCTTGTGGTGCTGTCTCTAAAATGTACTTTTAGGACTCAGGTGTTCACACTCTGTAGGTGCTATCTGGCATGGTCATTTTCTAGAAAACAATATCTGTACCTTACTTTACCTGGATAATCCCAGAGGAAGCAGGTATGATGGGGAAGGTTGGAAAAGCAGTTGGAAGAACCAGTGAATATAAAGAAATTTGCCAGTCCCTTGTAATCTTTTTTATATATCCAAACTCCTTTGCTGCCAGTGCCCTTGTTTTAGTGGAAGGACCTCCAGAATTCATGATCCCTGTGATCTGTGCCCTGGTTCCTATATTTGCCAATGAATTTGCAACAGTAACGTGGAGTGAGCATTTGCCTTTTAATTCAACTTTCTCTTTCCATTCTAAGAACATTGCTCTGTTAATTAGAGGAGTAGCAGAGGTTAAAATGCTAGCAAAATGCTGTAGATTTATGTTATTGGTGAACAGTGTCCTGGAAATAAGATGGGAAGGAAAAAAATCCAAGTCTTTACTATTTCTCATTAAAATCCACATGAAAACACATGAGGTGAAACACTTCGAAAATGAGATTGACTGAAAACATACTGAAGCTGATTTATTGGCATGAATGATGTTCGTTTCACAGTAGTTATCACAGAATCCAAATAATATAGTAATGTCATCATTGCTCACAGTGACTGGGGCTCCTTCGTTAGTGTTATCTTTGGATTCTGTGGGATGTACTTTGAATAATTCTCAACAGTGGCAAATCTTCAAATTTAGCGTCAATTCTGTTTTTGCCATTAGCAGAAGTTAAAACGTGCCAAATTTAATGAATAAAATGGGTGATCAAAGTGGGAAGTATGATTTCTGGCCAAAAATATAGTGGGATTATAGAATAATGGTAATTAAAAAAACTGTCATTTATAAAAAGACTGATTATTCCAAAGTCATTTTTTAAACTTATTTTGAGATACTATAGGTTCCCTATAGCATGCACTTTCCAATTACTTAATTAAATGCATGTATCCTGGTTTATGTTCACAATTTCATTTTTCTCCTCTAATATATGTGATACCTAATATTTAAACTTTTTGTTGTTGAGTGACATTATACATATTTGAAAACCTCTCTTTTAGATTATTTAAAACTAGCTAAAACCAAATCTGTCTCAAACTAATGGGATATATTTTGAGAAGTTAAGAAGATAAATGGTTTTGAGACGTAAGACTTTTTTTTAAGATTTTATTAATTTTTGACAAAGAGACCTTGAGAAAGGGAATATAGTAGGGGGAGTGGGGGAAGGAGAAGCAGGTTTCCTGCTGAGCAAGCCCATATTTGGGCTTGGTCCCAGGACCCTGGGATCATGACCTGAGCCAAAGGCAGACACTTAAACAACTAAGTCACCCAGGTGCCCTGAGACACAAGTTTTTTTTTTTTAAAGATTTTATTTATTTATTTGACAAAGAGATCACAAGTAGGCAGAGAGGCAGGCAGAGAGAGAGGAGGAAGCAGGCTCCCTGCTATGCAGGGAGCCCGATGCGGGGCTTGATCCCAGGACCCTGAGATCATGACCTGAGCTGAAGGCAGAGGCTTTAACCCACTGAGCCACCCAGGCGCCCCGAGACACAAGTTTTTAACCCAAAATTAGAAGGACTAAACATTTAGTACTCTTGTAGGAAAATACTGAGAAGTAAATTACGAAGTGAGAAGAGAGTCAGACTAGTCAGACTTTATTTTGTGATGATTATAGTGGCATTATATTTATTATTTTTATTTAATATTCAACATAGTTCTGTGTAGTAGCTACTATTTTGATTTTTAGTAGGTTATCCAAGTTTGTAGTCGGTATTCAAATCCTCCTTCTGATTCTAGAGCCTTTGTTCAATTCTAACATAATACCTCTTATGTTCCCTTCTTTCAAAGTAATAGAAGAAAGACAAAACTTGGAGTCAGTTTAATTTTCATGTTTTTATATTGTTAATTGAATGTACCTGAGAGGGCACATTTCTTCAATAATCTTATTACTCAAAGTGTGACCAGCAAACCAGCAGCATCAGCATGACCTGATTAGTGACAATGAATATTAGATGCCACCCCTGACTTCTGAATTAGAAGTTGCATTTTAACAAAATCACCAGGTAAATTACTTTACTGCAGTGTTCATGAGTATATTTTTGTCAATCTTTTCAATAATATTCCACTGTCTTCTGCATTTCTTCAGGCTTTCAAACAAGGCAGAATTTTTTTTGTAATTAATTTATTTTTTCAGCGTAACAGTATTCATTGTTTTTGCACAACACCCAGTGCTCCATGCAAAACGTGCCCTCCCCATTACCCACCACCTGTTCCCCCAACCTCCCACCCCTGACCCTTCAAAACCCTCAGGTTGTTTTTCAGAGTCCATAGTCTCTTATGGTTCGCCTCCCCTTCCAAATTTTTTTTTTTTAATAAACATATAATGTATTTTTATCCCCAGGGTTACAGGTCTGTGAATCGCCAGGTTTACACACTTCACAGCACTCACGATAGCACATACCCTCCCCAATGTCCATAATTTTTTAACTATGGAAAATATGAAGTCATGAATAAGTACAAACTCATTTTGACTTCAGAACCATAAGGAACCTTGAAGGTCATTTCTAGCATTTTAGTTAAAGGACATGAAACTGATGAACACTTAATTTGGACATATTTCCAAAGAAAAAAAGTATCAACTTCTTGCTTAATAACTGTATACTCTTCAAAAATTGATCCATCACAACTCAAAAGATTGTTAGTAATACTGGGATCAAATACTAATGATTTATAACTTACACAGTTTAAAGTTATTCATTTTTCTGGATACTGATCTTTGGATCTCTTATTGTTTTTCTAACGATTTGGTCATTTAGATTTTCTTTTTATTCTGAATTGAATATAATATGCTGCACTTCTGAAATATAATAATGTGAATGGAGTTTAGCTTACTGTTTATTAGCCTGCTGTTTTTTAACAAAAAATTATTTTGAAGTCCTTTATTCACACATTTTTAATGTGAATTTTTATTAATTCCTATGTCTGGAATTGTATTTAACTAATTTTTACTTTCTAATCAAGATGACATTTTCCACTGTATATCACTTCTGCTTCACTACAAATGGGCACACTGCTAATAGGATAGTTATTTAAATTCCAATTTCTTCATGTTTGATAATATTTATACCCATTACAACTCCAAAACAAGATTTGAAGATCTGACATCTTGTGATAGAAGTATGGATGTATTAGAGGCAAATATAGTCTTCCTCAGGATCCTAAAACAGGCTGAGCTGGCTGTAGTTATACAGTGCATTAGTAGGGAGTTGGAGGCTGTTCTGTAAAGAGACTATGGTGGGCACTTGGGTGGCTCAGTTGTTAAACATCTTCCTTCCACTCAGGTCATGATCCCAGAATTCCTGGATCAAGCCCAAATCAGGCTCCCTGCTCAGCAGAGAGTCTGCTTCTCCTTCTCCCACTCCCCCTGCTCATGTTTTCTCTCTCTCACTCTCTCAAATAAACCAGTCTTTTAAAAAAATATATTAAAGAGACTGTGGCAACACTACCTTGCAAGTATGTATTTTCTAGTCCTTCCACTCAGAATATCTCCCCTTGACTTATACATGAGAAATATATTATGCTTCTCATCTAGGGAAGGAAAAAAATCATGTTAATTGAACTACTGAAACTTAAAAAAAAGGTAGTCACATTACTAAGAATAAGTGCAGTACGGTAGTTGATCTTTATTTTATTCCATTTCAGTGAATCCATGTTATGGCTCATATTTATTAAAGGATAGATTTATATATTCATTCAACAATCTATTGAGTGCTAATGTGTGTTTGATATTTTTCTGAGAACGTAAGCATATAATAGTAGAAAAGAACACACAAATTCCTAGTGTCATTCAGTGGGACAGACAATATAAATGAGTAAATTACATAGTATGTTAATGATGGTAACTTAGATGATATAGAAATGATATAGAGACTGTTGAAACTTTTTAATTAGTCTAACTAATTAAGGACCTCACTAAGAAATGGCCATTGAGCAAAAACCTGAAAAAATGAAGGAGATATGTTTGTGGATACCTGGGGTAAGTGCACTAAAGACAGAACAACAATTGTGAATCCCCAGAGGCAAAAAGTTTTGGTGTAACTGAAGTTGGCAAGTTGGCAAGGAGGCCAGTGAAACAGTTGCAAGGAGACAAAGGGAAGTAGAAAACTGCCAGCATAGAAATAAGAGGGATCCCGATCTCAAGGTGATCTCAAGATCCTTTATCTTACATTTAGCAGATGCAAATCTTAGACAGTAATTTAGGAGTGCAGGAATCATTCATTTATGTATCTATTCGCACTTTAGTTTGTTTTGATTTGCAATCCCATAGAAGTGGTAGGTAAGTAATATCAGTCAGCGAGACTCAGCTACCTGTCTTTAGGATTGATTCTGACTTCCGGAGGATTTACCCAGAACCAGTGTGTTGTGCAGCTGCTCAGCTAGTTCTCAAGGTTAGCCAGCCTCACAGATGTCTGTGGTTCTGTCTCATCTTCTGTCAACCCCCACTGCAGTTCAATTACTTTTGAGATCTCCTGCTTTCCTCTTCATCTGGGTTCTTTAGGTCTAGCCACATTTTCTGCTACTTCTAGCCACACAGACGGACATCAAACCATTCTGTTCTGCTCCATGCCATTTTGAACATGGATTACAAAGGCTTTGTCTGATAGACTCACAAATCATCACTCTGTAGCTGAGAATGGACACAAAAAATCTTTGATCAGGGACGAGTGGCTCTCTCAGTTCCCATCTGTATCTTTTCAATTCTTTGGTGAACCCCCAGGAATCATCTTTCATTGCAGGATGGTAGAGGGAAGAAATATAGAAATTTGTACTTTTTTTTTCCATTTTATTTATTTTTTTCAGCATAACAGTATTCATTGTTTTTGCACAACACCCAGTGCTCCATGCAAAACGTGCCCTCCCTATTACCCACCACATGTTCCCCCAACCTCCCACCCCTGACCCTTCAAAACCCTCAGGTTGTTTTTCAGAGTCCATAGTCTCTTATGATTAGCTTCCCCTCCCCAATGTCCATAGCCCCCTCCCCCCTCCCAATCCCACCTCCCCCCAGCAACCCCCAGTTTGTTTTGTGAGATTAAGAGTCATTTATGGTTTGTCTCCCTCCCAATCCCATCTTGTTTCATTTATTCTTCTCCTATCCCCCTAACCCACCATGTTGCTTCTCCATGTCCTCATATCAGGGAGATCATATGATAGTTGTCTTTCTCCGATTGACTTATTTCACTAAGCATGATACGCTCTACTTCCATCCACGTCGTCGCAAATGGCAAGATTTCATTTCTTTTGATGGCTGCATAGTATTTCATTGTGTATCTATACCACCTCTTCTTTATCCACTCATCTGTTGATGGACATCTAGGTTCTTTCCATAGTTTGGCTATTGTAGACATTGCTGCTATAAACATTCGGGTACACGTGCCCCTTCGGATCACTATGTTTGTATCTTTAGGGTAAATACCCAGTAGTGCAATTGCTGGGTCATAGGGTAGTTCTGTTTTCAACACTTTGAGGAACCTCCATGCTGTTTTCCAGAGTGGTTGCACCAGCTTGCATTCCCACCAACAGTGTAGGAGGGTTCCCCTTTCTCCGCATCCTCGCCAGCATCTGTCATTTCCTGACTTGTTAATTTTAGCCATTCTGACTGGTGTGAGGTGATATCTCATTGTGGTTTTGATTTGTATTTCCCTGATGCCGAGTGACGTGGAGCACTTTTTCATGTGTCTGTTGGCCATCTGGATGTCTTCTTTGCAGAAATGTCTGTTCATGTCCTCTGCCCATTTCTTGATTGGATTGTTTGTTCTTTGGGTGTTGAGTTTGCTAAGTTCCTTATAGATTTTGGATACTAGCCCTTTATCTGATATGTCGTTTGCAAATATCTTCTCCCATTCTGTCAGTTGTCTTTTGGTTTTGTTAACTGTTTCCTTTGCTGTGCAAAAGCTTTTGATCTTGATGAAATCCCAATAGTTCATTTTTGCCCTTGCTTCCCTTGCCTTTGCCATTGTTCCTAGGAAGATGTTGCTACGGCTGAGGTCGAAGAGGTTGCTGCCTGCATTCTCCTCAAGGATTTTGATGGATTCCTTTCTCACATTGAGGTCCTTCATCCATTTGGAGTCTATTTTCGTGTGTGGTGTAAGAAAGTGGTCCAATTTCATTTTTCTGCATGTGGCTGTCCAATTTTCCCAGCACCATTTATTGAAGAGGCTGTCTTTTTTCCATTGGACATTCTTTCCTGCTTTGTCGAAGATTAGTTGACCATAGAGTCAGCGTGGCCCCAGGTCCCGCAGGGTCATAGAAATCTGTACTCTAAAACTCTCTTTCCTCATACATTTTGTTAAACCAATAGGATTCTTTGAGGGTTCACTTAGGTTATTGGAAGATAAAAGATTTCCTAGGTCTTTTCTTTCATTCTCTAGTCCCTCCGTTATGACCTCCCACTCTCCAACGTACCATATCCTCTCCCCTTTTCTTTTTCTCTGAAACATTTAGTGTAGAATAGTCTGTGTGACTGGATGCCAGAGAGGTCAAAGAAAGAATAAAATTAGGTGAAAGGAGTTTGACACACACACACACGTAAGGAGTCTAGAACTATTTGAGATATTCCATATATTAATTCATTTTATACTCCTAACAAACCTGTGAGGTGAGTGCTATTTGCATTGTCATTTTTCAGATGACCAAACTGTGGCCAAGAGTTATTAAGTAACTTGTCCCAAGGTTTCTTAGCATTTAAGAAATTGTATTCAATTATACATAACAAAACCAACATTATACAAAGACTTTTTTCAAGAGTAGAGATTTGATCTGTTCATTTTGGGGGGCTACACTTAACATTATGTCTGACACAAAATCGGCTCTTAATATGTTTGTGTGGGTATGTATATATGCATGTACATACAGATATATCTATATGCTTATTAAATTAACAAACAAGGTGACGTAAGATTGGTTTTAACAAAGCTGAAGTTCAAATTATAGAAGAATACAAAGTGTTACTATCATCAGACTATATTTCTAAACTCAAGCTAATACTTTTTCATAATTTTCCTTATATGCACTCTTGACCATTATAAATTATAACTGTTGCTTCTGCAAAAGTCAGAGAGTGCTAAATGAGTGGTTAAAAGAATGAAAGAATGACATTCATTAATGAGTTAATGAAGGAAGAGGGAAGCATCTGTCTGTTGTACAGTTTTTTGAGTCGGATATATTTATGTTCACCAGTAGAACAGGTTTCAAAATAGTTGCAACTTATTGGTAACATCTGTGCTTAGATTTGTTAACTTTTTTACACCATAGAGAGTTTTTTTTAGTATAATATAAATCACTCCATCCCCATTTTACTTATGTGGACTAATTAAAATTAATATAAAATAATATAATTAAATGACAAAATTGGTGTTAGGTTAAGTCAGGAAAGGATAGAAATAATTATTAGCTAAAATTATCAATTTTTTCATTGAGGAGAGGTATAGTGTGGTTTTTAAATGGCTGATCACTGTGGGCCATATCTCCATGGTTAAAGAACCTCAGTGATGGTGTCTCCTATGTTTGGCAGAAGTAGAGAGTAGATCTTTATGGTGGTAACAGAGGAGCAATAGAGCTCAAAAACAAAGGGAAGACCTTTACCTTTTTCCTGTGGATTTCTACAGTGCACTTTGTCTACTCACTTGCCTATCAAGATTTTCCATTTTGTCCTAAACATGCATTAACCCTGGGAATGAGACACCTAAAAAGTCCTGAAACTACAGAGCACGCTTCACACCTTGACATAGAGGATCTGTTTTAAAACTGATACTCAAGAGGTGCCTGGGTGGCTCAGTTGGTGAACGACTGCCTTCAGCTCAGGTCCTGGGATCAAGTCCTACATTGGGGGTCCCTGTTCAGTGGGGAACCTGTTTCTCCCTCTGACCCTATCCCCACTCATGCTCTCTCTCAAACTAATAAATAAAATCTTAAGAAAAAAAAAATCAAAACCAAAAACAAAACTGATACTCAAATGTCTATCCAAACTACTTCAAGACCTACTATCTTGCTTCCCAACACATCCTTTCATGTACTCTTTAAGAGTACTGGCTGTGTGAGTACCCTTTCCAGTAGAAATTTGGAGCAATAAAGTAGTGTTTAAGGAGGGATAATTCTGGAGTCAGAGAGATCTAAGTTGTAATCACACCTGTTAATTCACTAGCATTGCTATCCTTATTAAATCACCTAACCTTTCAAAAGCTCAGTTTTCTAGTCTGAAAAATGAGAATAATAAAATATTCTACTTCAAAGAATTGTTGTAAGGATTAAATGTAAAACACTTCCTCTATTTTAAATTCATAATAAATGTTAGCTGCTATTACATACTATGATAACTGACTTTCCATCTTTTTTAATACTATCTCATTTAAAGAGTTGATTATCAGACCAATAAATTGTTTTTTATTTTTACAGATGGAAAAACAGGCTCAGAAATTTTAAATTTATGTCCCTGTAGTTAAACGTCCAGTTAAGCATCAATCTTTTACAACTAAGTTCCTTCATACTTTTCACTGTTCCCTAAGACCTGCTTTTTTTCAACCTTGGGAGCAGATAGAATGGCATACTGGCTAAAAATCTCTAATTTGGTATTCTTTCCTGAATTTCCATGTTTGTTGGAAAATATTTGGCAAACTTAAAGCTTCATCTAAGCCTCAGTTTTCTAGTTTACAAAATAAGCAAAATAATAGTATATAGCTAAGAGTTGTCAGGAATAAATGGAATTATTCATCTAGTTAAGGTTTTATATAGTACCTGTCATATATTAGGTACCCAAAGAAGTACTAACTGTCTTTCTCTTTGGGATCAATTAGTCCTAAAAATGTTACTGTTGTTCAAAAGTGTTTTCATTTTATTATTTAGAATTATATGAAATTTAATTTATAATCTATGTAAGAAATCCAGGCATCTAGCTTGATTACTTTATAATTATATTTGTTTCATGTCTCAAAATTGATATTCTCCAGATTACTAATCTAGAGGTTAAGAAGTTACACTCATTATTGGGTGCCTGGGTGGCTCAGTTGGTTAAGCAATTGCCTTCGGCTCAGGTCATGATCCTGGAGTCCCAGGATTGAGTCGCTGCCAAGCAGGGGGCCTGCTTCTCCTGCTGACCTCTCTCCTCTCACGCTCTCTCTTATTCTCTCTCTCTCTCAAATAAATAAATAAAATCTTAAAAGAAAACCACAAAACCTTAAAAAAGAGAACTTAAAAAAAAGAACTTACACTTAAATATAAAAACAAAATACATTTTGTATTTTATATTTTACCAATGACGACATATTCAAAAACATTGCAAAATATGAAAATACTTTTAAGGGAGGGCTAAAGCTCATTTTGTAATTAATAAAAGTATAAGAAATGTATATAGCTCCATGGTAAGAAATTTGAAAATGACTTTTAAAGATATTTACTAAAAATAAAGTATATTACTTGAAGACTTGTTAGTTTGCTGTTTTTTCTTTTTATTATTATTTTTATTATTTTATTTCGATAAGATTTCAGACTTGACAAAAGTTGAAAGAATAAACAAAAAAATCCCTGGGTACTTTTCACATATATTTCCCAAATGTTAACATTTACTATGTTTACTTTGCACTTTTCTTTGTCCGTGTGTATGTGTGTGTACGTATGTTTAGATAGTTTTTAGAACTTTTAAAAAAAAATCATACACATGATGCCACTTTTGCCCCTAAATACTTAGGTGTGTTTTTCCCTTATATTAATAACTGCTATAAAATTAGAATACTCAGGAAATTAACACTGAAACAATATTATTCTCCAATATACAGACTTTACTGAGATTTATTTGTTCTAATAATATCTTTTATAGCAGAATAAAATCCAAGATTCTGTGTTGCATTTACTTTTCATATTTCTTTAGTTTTTTAATCTGGAATCATTTCTGAATATTCTCTTGTTTTTCATGGCATTGACATTTTGTAGTAATTTGTAGAGTATCCCTTAATTTGAGTTTGTGTGGTATTTCCTCATGATTAGGTTATGCACTTGTGGAACTTTGTGATAGTCCTATTATTAATTAAATTTTCAGCATTAGTTTTAGCTTCTATTGGTGGTTTTTGCCTGAATTGATTAGTACATGTTAAGATACTGGCAAACATTTACTTCCTAATCCCATTATACCCACTACATGAGTTAATTGTGTCTTACTTTGTAATGGGAGAGAGAACAATCATGAAACATTTTTTTTTAATCATGAAATATTTTTCACATACACAAATAAAATTACAACATATTAAGTGCTGGGAAGGGAACAGTGAATACACTGATGTTAAGAATGATTGATTTGGAGGAGGGTTATCTTCAGTTGTGGTCAGTGAAGTGAGTGATATTTAGGCTGAGAGTTTAAGAATAAAAAAGGAGTTGTCATGTAAAGAATGTGGGTAGTTCAAGCAAGGAGAACTGCTCTGGGTTAAAGAGAGGGGATATATACAAGTGTGGCAGAGTGTAGGGGGCAGTGGCCAGAAGATGAGGGATTGGAACAAAACTCCATTTTAGCAATATTACTTTGAAAATAAGTGAAAGAGGGGCACCTGGGTGGCTCAGTTGGTTAAGGGTCTGCCTTCAGGTTAGGTCATGATCCCAGGGTTGAGTCATGCATTGGGCTCCCTGCTCAGCGGGGAGTCTGCTTTTCCCTCTGTCGCTCCCACTGCTTGTGCTTTCCCTCTCTCTGTGACAAATAAATTAAATCTTAAAAAAAAAAAAAAGATAAAATTTTAGAGTAAAAAACATAATGCCATTGTCCTGGGTGACCAGGAGGGCTAGCTGACAGGAAGAGGTGAAGACACGGTAAGATAATCAGTTGTAGTGAACTCAAAGGTATATTGAGTTTTGTGAGAGGGAAGGAGAATAATGGTCTGGAAACAACAGTAGGGGAATAAAGAGGACTCAGAAATGGAAAGGGTTGGAACATGAGAAAGGATGGGGTTTTGGGTAGCTTTAGGCTGATTCAGGCAGTATGAGCCTAAGAATCTGGGTAATTAATATCAGGCAGATATCTCTTCCGGTTGCCGTGTCCTGGGACATAATGAGATGAATTCAAAGATGATAGCCTAGAAGTTCTAGTCCAGTGGTAGTCCTGAATGCTGTCATTTGTGGCATGGATCCTAGAGTTGGAGTATAATTGGGAGGTAGAGGGTAAAACAGGGTAAGGGACTGGAGAAATTTTCTAAATGTAACGTACCTTTTTATTGATGATTCTCTGTGATGTCTCATGTCTCATGCTGTAATGTTGGCACTAAATGGCCCAACAACACAATAACAGTATATTTAAAGTTTTAATAAATGCACTTTGCTGTGAATTATATTACGCACTTTTATTTTATTACTTGCCTACAGCTTGGTTTTTTTATTCACTGTGGATTAATTTTTAAGTTCTTTGGTTTATGGGAAACCTAAACTCATATGAAGAGCTTATAATCTAATTACAAACCTGTGAAGAGGCATTGTGTAAGAGATTATTGCATTTGGTTGGAGTTTCTGTTAGATGACTTCTAAGGTCTCATCCTACTAGAGTCCATGATTTAATGATTCTAGCATTATTATTATTTTTTTAACCACAGAGTGAACCAGAAAAGTAAAGGGTGTTAAATGTGACCTAAAGGAAAAAATCATCTCTAATTAAGACACATTTAATGTGAATAATTCCTAAGCTTTTGATCATTCAGTGGAACTGACACTTATGTAGGTACAGATTTATGGTAGTTTTTAAAGGGATGTTTCAATTGAATGGGTAAGTTGTAAAAATAAATAAATTAATTAAAAATGTTTATTATGGGGTTTCAAAAAGGTGCTTGAGGGCTTAGGATAGACTAGGCCCTTATTTTACACCCACTGATTAAATAAGCCATATATAATTGTGCTAAAAACTTGACCAAATTAGTAGCATTTTTACCAGCTCTTACTGATTGAAATAATGAACCAGTGTTATACCTTATAAAAATATAGTAAATGATATTACAGATATAATGTCTAATGGGTATGCAGAATTACCTCTGTTGGCTGAAAAAATAATGGACCTTCCACTATTGTAAAGAATGAGTTTGCCCCCTCATAAATATTCTCTTCACAAATATTCTCTTATGATTAACTAATGGCCTTAATTTACAAGGAGTTAGTTTGTAGCTGTGGAAAGGATATGAAAAGGTGACTTACCTAAGATCAAAACCATTACAATTGTTAAATATTATAATAAAAAAAATACAAGCCACCTACTCCTTACATTTGTATAATTTTTAAAATATTTTCCCTCAGTTGCTCTGGGCAAAAGGACAGCTGCTTGTTTATAAGGCAGACTTAATTACTTTAAACACTGCAGACTGAACCATGCACCTGTAACATGCATCAGCTGCAGGGTCATTTTTGGCAATATCCTTACATTCACTCCTCACAAAGTTCAGTATCTATTTAGTTAATATGTTGCAAAAACTAATTTATTCGAAGCATATGGTCTAACAAATGTTGAATACATTTTCAGATGTTGGGGTATGTTTAGGATCCTGGAAAATTGCGGATACTTGCATAGAGCCACATAGACTTTTGAAAGGCCTGGAGGAAAGTAGTCCAGCAATCTTAATTCATAAGTGGGGAACCATTCTGATAATAAGAGGCAGGAAGTAAATTTCTTTCCTGCTCTTAACAAAGGAAATATTTTCTCACGCAAAATATTTGCCAGTGAAAGAAACCTTGATCATAAATAGCAACGTGAGACATTTGTTCATGGGTTCTTTTTATATATCAAATATGAAAATATATTTATGGAGTGATGACCGGGTTTTAAAAATAAGTACTCTGCTCATTATATTGAGCCATTTAACAAACGTATATAAATGTAACATTTCTATTTTTATATGATAGCTACTTTGCCCGTGTATGAAACAGAAGTTCAGCAAATTTATGGATTGAGAGATTAATTATAAGGTTCTTAGGTTATATAATTGATACTCCAAAAAACTTTAGTTCATAAATGAGGATATTTAATTCTAATAGTTACTTCCAAAATATGTGTCAGTTCCCTTCTGCCAGAAACTACCATAAACATACTTCTATTCAAACAAGTTGGGTTTACTGGTACATTGCAGGGAGACTGCATAGATGAGGAATCACAGGGTGCCTCAGTCAGGAGGTGTCAGAAAGGATATATAATGTGATATGGACTTGTATTGGGTAATTTGGGAGAAGTTAGAAGCAGTGATGCTTTTCCTGTATTGGACGCTGCCAGGAAGCAGAGGCAATTCTGTGCTTGGGTTTAACAAATCTTACTAAAGTTGAAGTTGTCATTGGTAAAGATTAAATAGTTACTGATAATCGTCACAATAGGGGATGTGTGTAGAGTTTTGGAGTTTGTACAATGTTCTTACTTTGTGCTCCAATGTTTCTACGGAGTGATCATATTTTGTCTTGACCAATTGCAGTCACAGAGTGGCCCTATCTGATATTGGTGCTCTATGAAAATGTTTTTGTTTAGTAAGCAAGCACCGTGGCCTAGCAGTGAGGGTCAGACCCAGATTACACTAACATCAAGACCTACCTGACAATGTTAGGCCAGCTGCCAGGGACTGATTTCTCTTTTTCACATGTAGTAGCATATACTTCTAACTGCACATTTCATGACAAAATGATTTCATGTGTAATATAATTTTCCAACTCTACATCATGCTTCCAAATTTCATTAATGTCTATCCCCATCACTGGATTGTAAACTCCACAAAGGCAGAGATGATGAGAGGAGGACACAGCAAGCCGTACCTTGGAGTTGTTCAATGAGCACATACTTATAAGGGACACTTAAAAATATAATAGGACGAAAAAAAAAATATAATAGGATGAAGGGCAGGAAAAAAGCAAAATTCTGAATGTCCATAAGCAAAAGGTTGAATATAACTAAAGATGAAACTTGTAGTAAGTTAAGAAATGTGGTTACAGATCTGAAGACATGCATCCAAGGGGCACATCTGAGACAGGTTTACATAAAATGAATTTTTTTTTAAAGATTTTATTTATTTATTTGATAGACAGAGATCACAAGTAGGCAGAGAGGCAGGCAGAAAGAGAAGAGAAAGCAGGCTTCCCGCTGAGCAGTAGAGTCCGATGCAGGACTTGATCCCAGGACCCTGAGACCATGACCTGAGCTGAAGGCAGAGGCTTTAACCCACTGAGCCACCCAGGCGCCCCATAGCTATGTTTTAAGAGAATAAACAACTGAACAAAGAGAAGCATTCCTTGTTCAGGAGTAAAGCAATCTCTGATCCAAAGAAAGGCAGCCACAACAATGTAGAGTGCATCTTTAGAGCTTTAAATGCATATAAGGAGGATACACTCAAGGGCATCATTTTTCCTTTAATATTCTAACTGAATCTTGGCACTGTGGAAAGGGTCCGCAGAAAGGGTATATCAAGTATATATTCAAGCATATATATGTTCAAGTATATCCTAAGCAATATGTATCAGGCATTATGTTAAGGGCCAAAATCATAAAAGTAAATAAGAGATGGGATTGCATAAACGATACTTTTTTATTATCATCAATACCATTCAAACAATCTTTACTTCTTTTTTTTTTTTTAAAGATTTTATTTATTTATTTGACAGAGAGAGATCACAAGTAGGCAGAGAGGCAGGCAGAGAGAGAGGAGGATGCAGGCTCCCTGCTGAGCAGAGAGCCCAATGTGGGGCTCAATCCCAAGACCCTGGAATCATGACCTGAGCCAAAGGCAGAGGCTTTAACCCACTGAGCCACCCAGGCACCCTTTACTTCTTTTATCTAAAATCACTGGAGTGACCTAAAATCTAAGAGTTGATTAAAATGAGAAAACTATTATTTTATTCCCAAGACATTGGGCCAGATGCCACAACTGGCAAATATATTTTGCAGATGAGCAACTATTGTTTTTGAATGAGTGGAATCGTATAGTTGTATATGAAGATTATAGAGTCTGCACCAGAGAGTTATCACAAGGAAAAAAAAATTGCTAAATCAATTCTGGTATTTTGTTAAAAGGCCAGACTACTTTTTGTATTGCCATTATCTGTGAATTGGTAAAGTTTTCCAAGCAAAGTTATTTATTTCAATCTATGTTCCGTATTAGCCTTTTCCTTCAAAGTGACAGCCTTTCCTATTTATTTTTCTTATGCAGTTTAAAATTTGCATCTTATTCATTTTTCAATAATATATACTGGTGTAACATTTATTAAACAGAAATTCAGAGAAGAATTTTTTCTCTTTTGCTGAAGCTTAAGTTCGATATCACTTGGTTTTATGTCTGAGTTCTGATGCATGAAATTTACAAGAGGAACAAAGAATCATGTTAATGAAATCACAGAATTTCATGGAGATGACCATACTTCTGTAGAAATTTGCAGATGATAAAAAGTATGTACTGAAAACTGTCATAGCCAATGAAGTTTGTGTGTTGCTATTATTCATTGTACCTTCTCATATTAGGTAACCTTACATGGATTAAGTGTGTAAAGTTTTGAAAACTGTGGTATCCTCTACAAAAACAAGGCTCATCTATGCTGTGTTCATTTTGTTAAGAGAAGAACAAAGGTGCTGATTAATAATACCATGCCATACTTGGGAACTCTCCATTTATTTTGCCTTAATTATTTGCCATAAATAAGAAAGAATGATATTGAACAACTTTTCTTGTTGTACTGTTCTTCATTTAGTGTGGAGAGGTGGAGAATATCACAAATAAATGTTCAGTGCCCTCTCCTTGTCCTCTCATCTTACACATTTGGTGTACGCTGTGAAATGGGCTGCACTTTTTTTGCAATCTAAATGTATCAGGAAGTTGCACTTTGCCTTTAGAAAAGTATCTGATAAATATGCAATTGATTGTATTATGTAAGAAATACACAATAAATGTAGGTACATTATTGCTATAATGATGTATTTTACTAAATTCCTGATTGTCAACTATTAGATATAGGAATTTGTAATGTGAATTGAGGAATCCTGAATAAGTGGTACAGGGCATGGCACGTGCAGTGTGTTTCTACATACACACACAAAAAGTAACAATACTTTTTATTCAATTTAATTGAACATAATATTATTGGTTGCTAAGAAAGTCAGTCTTAAAAGTTTTCATCACAAGAAAAAAAATAGCTAAGAGTGGTGATGCTTAACTAAACTCATTGTGGTAATCATTTTGCAATATATATGTATATCAAATCATCATGTTGTGCACATAAAATGAATACAGGGTTGTATGCCACTCAGTTAAAAAAGTATTATTAGCATTTTCTTTCATGAAAATGTGGAGTTTTGGGGGAAAGAGGTGCAAGTAGGAAGATACACAGTTGACCTTAAATAACATGAGGTTTAGGGGTGCCTACAGTTGAAAATCCACATATAACTTTGACTTCCCTAAAGCTTAACTGCTAATAGTTTACTGTTGACCAGAATCCTTATTGACAACATAAAGTCAATCGACACATGTTTTGTATGCTTTGGGTATTTTAAACTACATCCTTACATAAAGTAAGCTAGAGAAAAGAAAATGCTATTAAGAACATCATAAGGAAGAGCCAGTACATTTACAGTATTGTACTTTACTAAAAATCTCCACATGTAGTTGGACCCACACGGTTCAAACCTGTGTTGTTTAGGAGTCAACTTTATTTATGGTTCTTAGATATTTCTCTGATACATAATGAGGAAAACCAGACAAATATTGCTAGTGTCTGAATTATGAATTTTGTTACTAATATATATGTTCAACAAACAGATTATGGAATTCAGACACTTCCCACTAATATACTAATATTTTGAAACTTCCCACTAATGGAAATATAGTTTGGGGAACAATACTTAATACCATATAGCAGGTTTTTATCTTTCTTAATTTTACAAAGTTTAAAGGTTAATTGAAAAAATCCTTTGAGGGACCTCTGGGTGGCTCAGTCGGTTAACTGTTTGCCTTTGGCTCAGGTCATGATCTCAGGGTCCTGGGATTGAGCCCTGCATCCTGCTCAGTGGGGAGTCTGCTTCTCCCTCTGCCTCTGACTGCCACTCTCCCTGCTTATGTGCCCACAATCTCTCTGTCAAAAAAATAAATAAAATCTTAAAAAAAAAAAAAGAAAAAGAAAAAATCTGTTGAACCTAAACTGGGTAGCAAGAATAATAGTATGTTATAAGATGATAAAAGGTAGATTCATTGAGTCTTTATAAGATTTCTCCCTTTTCTGAAGAACTTGTAATAACCTTAACTACATGGTTAAGGGGATAGTTTTCATTTATGCACACTTGCCTCTATGTGTTACATGCTGAACTTGGCCTGTTCCTTTTTTTTGTCCCTTAATGAGGCAGCTTGTTGTTACTTTTTTTTTTTTTATTTATTTATTTGACAGAGAGAGATCACAAGTAGATAGAGAGGCAGGCAGAGAGAGAGGGAAGCAGGCTCCCTGCTGAGCAGAGAGCCCCATGCGGGACTCGATCCCAGGACCCTGAGATCATGACCTGAGCCGAAGGCAGCGGCTTGAGCCACCCAGGCGCCCCTTGTTGTTACTTTTTAATAGTAAAAGTCAACTCTTGCATTTGCTGGAAGGACAGTGTTTTAGTGGAAGTCTGTTGTCAGCTGATTTCTATAGAGGGCCCCAGTCCTTACTAGGAAATGCTTCTAATAGTTACCAGCCTGCTTCAATTGAGAAAAATGCCAACAACAAAATTGCACTGAGGTGGCAGCTCTCTTCTGCATCTGCTGATACCCTCACTGTCAGTCAGTGTTCTCCTTGGAGTCTGAGTTTCCTTTGGCACAACTGATGTATTAAAGAGGCGTTTTTAATCCCCTGGTAGAGTTATTTCCTGTTTGGACACAGCTTAAAGTTCAAGTCCTTTGCTCTTATATGACACATCCTAGAGATCATTTAACATTTCAATTTAATAATTCTTCACACAAGATAATTCAAAGGAATATAAATGTTTTAAAAAGATATTTTGATTCAACTGGATTTTTTTCAAGTGGTCTTATATTTTAATTTTCTCAGTATATTCTGTTGATTGAAGATAACCTTTTGAAATGAATTCTAGTGTTTGATTTTTATTTTCTCTTATTAAAGTGCTCACTTTAAAATGTTTTAAAAACGACTTAAACGTAATATTTTATAATTATAGCTGTATTGTATTTTTATAAGTGAAAATTATCAAGAGAAAACATTAACTTCTATATTCCTCTACTGGAATTGCTGTTAGTGACTTTTTTGTAGCGGCAAAGAAACTAATTAAAAAAAACCAAAACCAGTAGATTCACTCTGATTTAACAAAGCCAACTTCTATTTACCACAGTCACCACCACAGAATTTCTCATTTAACTAAATTCATATGCATTTAAATGTTCAGCATGCAAAAAAGAAAAAAAAAAAGGCTCAGTCTAGTAATCATTATAAAACAGCCCCTTATTAGAAGTATAAATTCCAGGTGGGTTGCTAATGTAAAGAATCCAGAAACTTCTAGCTCTGCTATTTTATGATCTTAGGCTCCATGATTAACCTTCTTAGGTCTGTATTTTCCCAAGTATAAAAGAAAATGGTTTGGCTTATGATCCTAAAAAGCCATATGCATATTAAAATGCTATAAATAAAATGATATTTTAAAGGGATTAAAGCAAACACCTTCTTAGGAAGACAAATTAAAATGATGTTCTCAGGAAGAGCATTATTTTGTATTATGAATAATCACTTTAATTTCTACCCAACCTTTCAACAGATGTGGTTAGTAGAATTTTGTAGTACAGTTTTGAGGTCATTGGTCCTTTTGTTTAAATATCTGAAGTGCACCAATAATTACTGCCTTTTAATATACTAAATCACATAATTTTAGGATTGGAAAAGATTTTAGAAATTATTTAAAAAGCTTTTTCTTAGATATTAGAAAAAAAGGAGACCTAGAGAAATTGAATGACTTGCCAAGATAACTTGTTGAATAACAAAATCCGAAAATTATAGATTTTAAGTGATCACCTCAGTCTTGTAGATCAAATTAAATGCTGTCAAAAGATTAGAGATTAAACTATTCAACATTGACTCAAACTAGTCTTAGATATTCATTTAAATATTTGTGCATTGGTTGCACAACCATTGGTGGTTGCAATGTAAAGGACCGACTTCACATGTTTGTATACATATGAAAAAAATGTTGGTTTGATGATGGTATCACATTTGAGTAATTTTCTCTGTGATAGTTTATCACTGGTATCTCCCTGACTTAGTAAAATTAAATAATCAGTTAGCTTCTATTTTTCACACTTTGTAGAATGTTCAAATTATTTCAAAATTGCCAACTATATTTACTGAATTCATTGACTCAAAAATATGCTGGAATCTGTCTTTACAATAAAGTAAATTATTCCTGTTCTACATACACATCTACACACACAGTTCACCTACGTACTGTGGCATATGTAAGGAATCAGAATCTTTTATTCTTTTTAGATTTGAGAAAAATTAATTTTTTTCAAAATATAAAAATACTTGTTATTTTTATCAAGTTGGATAACTACCAGATCATTTTAATTTATCATGAAGATGTTGGGGAAAGAGTGACTTACACCAAATTAACATCATAAACATGAATCAAAGCATTTTATTTGCTTTATGATGATGCTGCCTATTTTTTATCTCCTATCTAGTAACCTTAGTTATAAAATATATTGTGTCCACAAACCAAGTATATTTTTATATCTTCATTTACTAAAATTTTGTCATTTATCTAAAATTAAAAAAATGTCTCTTTTATGTCTTCATTTACTTATAATTTAAGAATCAATTATAAATATTTTCCCAGGGGAAATTATTCTGGAACCTATTTATATTTAGGCTAAAATTATATTCTGCTTTTTAAAGAAAGTGTGCCACCATTTTTTTTTTAACATCTTAATTTAATTTTATTCTTTTCAGTGTCCGAAGATTCATTGTTTATGCACAGTGCTCCATGCAATACGTGCCCTCCTTATACCCACCACCAGGCTCACCTAACCCCCCACTGCCCTCCCCTCCAAAACCCTCAGTTTGTTTCTCAGAGTCCACAGTCTCTCATGCTTCATCTCCCCCTCCGATTTACCCCAATTCACTTTTCCTTTCCTTCTCCCAATGTGCTCCATGTTATTCCTTATGCTCCACAAGTAAGTGAAACCATATGATAATTGACTCTCTCTGCTTGACTTTTAAAAAAATAAGTTTTGCCACAAGGAAAATAAGACATGCAAATTACCAACTACATTTAATTTTCAAATAAAATAGTTAAGCATGTTTTATATGATTATTAATGTAATTATTGATGTCATTATCATACACTAAAACAATAATTTTTTTATCTGATAGTTTTCATTAAATTCACAATTCTTTTCATCTCTCTTGGTTTTCAGTTATGTGTATAAGGAATCCAACATGTTGCTGATAGCTGTTTGGATGCCTTTATTCACATGAGTTGAAATTTGTTAAAATTTTCTGGAAAATAGATGGAGATGAGGAGAAAGAGTACAATTCCCCAAGAGACTAATCATAATAACAAAATGCTTACGTATTTTGAACTTTTATCCATTGATGTTAAATATTGCTATTAACCAAAAAGGTAATTTAAAAAAATTAAGCACCTACTGTATACAAATTAAATTTTAGTGATTAAATCTTATCATTAATGGTGGGGCTGGGCTGCATATTCTATAACCTATTATTTTACAAGAATAAAAACTATGATCATGTATAATATGGTCATTACGGGCTCTGACAGCAATGGAAGACTAAAGAGGACCCAGCAGAGATACATTGGAGTTACTCAAGTGTTATGAATTCATGAGGCCTCTCGTGATGTTATTTTCTATCCTTGCACTGTTAAAAAGTGATCATCCCCTGGGCGCCTGGATGGCTCAGTGGGTTAAGCCTCTGCCTTCAGCTCAGGTCATGATCTCAGGATCCTGGGATCGAGTCCCACATTGGGCTCTCTGCTCAACGCAGAGCCTGCTTCCCTTCCTCTCTCTCTGCCTGCCTCTCTTGTGATTTCTCTCTGTCAAATAAATAAATAAAATCTTTAAAAAAAAACAAAACAAAACTGATCATCCCCGCAGGAAAATGTTGGAAATATCCCTAGAACTTTTTTTTCCCCCATAGAGCTTATTTTAATAGCCTTACAGGCATCTAATATAATTTTTATTTATTCAGTGTCTTTAATTACATTCAGGTCTTAAATTGTCTTTTAGGCCATCCCTGAGGCACAGTTGCCGTGGTGCCAGACTGCACAAATAATAACCCTGTACTTAGTGCTTTGGGGAGAAGAAAATATCGTTTGTGTTAAGCAAACTTGTCAAACAGATAAAAAAATGATTTAATTATGTGAAAAACTGTTAGTCTACTATATATATTCAAAAGTATTAATCTTTAATATGATATAATTTGTCCCTGATTGATTAGTATCAGTAAAGCAGGGCAGGGCCATTACCACTGATATTTGGAATGCATTTTTACTTTTTTTTTTTTCGTATCATTTAGCCCTTTGGTGCATACATAGCGGGTACTTGTAAGGACATGTTGCTTTTTTTTTTTTTTTTTTTTTTTTAATGTAATGACAACTTTGTAAGATTAAACAGTTTAGTAGAAAGATCGTATCTATTTCAAACATAACATTTCTATTCTAAATAAAGAAAATTCCCTGGTTCTTTTAGCATATTTATTTCTTGAAGAAATTGTTCACTATCTCTGTAAAAGTACGACTTCTTGAGTCTTTTTGAACCTCATTTTCTTATGTGGAATCTGTGGAAGTTGTATCATAGAGCTTTAGTGAAGGTTAAATAATATCAGGTATTCACAACAAAAATTGTTCCCCCATTTCCACCTCTGAATATTTGATCTGGCTCCATATTCCCATTTTTCACCTATTTTAAGAATTTTTTTTGACTTAGTTGCATGTATATTGTCAGCAGCCTTAAGTATTCTGGGAAAAATATGTTTGTATATTATTAATACAAATCAGTTACGGGTATAAAGTTTTTTGTTTTAATTTGTTTTTTCATCATGTAAAATAGGTGAAGTGATTCAAAACATGGAATCATGTGGTATAGTTATTTCTGGCTCATAAAAATTCACTCTCCAGGGTGGTATTTTCTTTACCTAAAAATCAGCTTTTTCGGTTAGCATTTGGACTAATTCAATTATACAACTAAAATGACAGATATAACATTACTCCTCATCCACAAACCTATAATAATCACTAAATGATATGTTTTGCAAGACATCAAAAATAAGATTTCTTAGATATGTATTACTTCATAACTAGAAATCCTTTTTCCCCCCCTCTACTATTAACCTATTAATTTTTCTAGAGATTTATATAGTATAAGACCCTTGAGATTTACTAGGTTCCAGGCACTATGCTAAGGGCCTAATACAATATATTATAATATAATCTTCACAAAACCTGAGATTGGTAACGATTATTATCCCGACATTCAAAACTGAGGCACAAGTAAGTTAATAGATTCATCCAAGGTCACACAATGACTGAGTATTTGAGCTAAGATCTGAACCTAGCCATCTGATTTCAGAATCTATACTTTCAACTTATATTCTACATCATCTCTATTACTTCTAGTATGTATTTTATAGTGGAGACAGGTGGGCTCCCCCATGCATGAATGGCTTCTCTAGTAGTTGTGCAATATTATCACTGAATAATGACAAAGTTTTTTCTTGATCCCCGGAAGATATATTGACACCTCACTAATATTGCTATGTGAACTCTACAGTCATATAAAAAAGGTGGGATTTTTGTTGTTGTTGTTCTTTTCTGCAATGCCAGTATTCCAGAAGGTGCTGGCATCTTACCATGCCATTATCACTGATTCACTTCTGTATCCACTTTACTGAATTCATTTGGGCAACACCCATTTTCACCACAATGCTGAAGTTTCTTTATTACAATGCATTCTTTAAAGGGAATTAACCATCCCTGAAAGAGCATAATTTCCCAAGTATTAACCATCACCATAAGGAAGTGCTGTGGAGATTAATTTCAATGTGTAAAAAATTTGACTTGGAATATTGGTGAATTGATTCTGAAATCTGAATTGAACTCTGGCTCATTTGTCACCTGGTGTAAAGATTTATTTGCTCTTATACATGCATTCTAAAATCTAGCCCGTGGTTTTAATTTGGCAATGGCTATTTAGCATTCCACTTAATTTTCTTTCTAAGACAACCATTGGGATGATAAAGACAATGAAGATCAGGGTGTTTATGGACTGGAAATTTATTACTGTTTTTTTCAGGTATTTTATGATTTTTTTCCTTGTAAGTTGAAATAAAAATTTTTTTAAATGGGTTTTTGGGTCTCTGTAATTTCTGTATATCAGTGAGCATTCCATTAGTATTAAAATGTAGTAGGTAGGTGTCTCTACATTTAGGGTTTGAATATATTTATAGCTAACGTATGATTGAAATGATTTCAGGGATATAGAATTTTTGCTTATTTTTTTCTGTTAAGTGACTATATTGAGTATATGACATTACATGTTCTCCTGAGGTCGAAGAAAAAAAATATATTTTAAAAGAGGAGCTGAAAAAAAAAGTAGAGATAGCTGTATCCACGGCAACAGCATTAACACCCACAGAAAAGGGTGGGAGAGTGTGGCGGTTGGATAGCTGAGAGGCAACACTGAGTCCGGTAGGGGAGGAGGAAGGAAAGTTTTGAACCAGGACTATAGTGGGCTTTTGAAATATGTTAGGTGTAACCATTAATAAACTTGATCACTGTCCTTTTTAGGCTTTTTCAGTCTCTTAAACATCTTATTTGTGATTTTAAATAAAAAGAATGATTGAAAAATTTAGGTATGGTATAAAGTCAGTTAATATTCACTTAAAGTTTATATCATCATGGATATATACTATAGAAAATTAAAAACAATTATTGAGAAAGAAAATTCTGTATGACTCATCAATGACATGTATTTGTGAAGAATTGAAATATGTCTCTAAAATAACTTTCAAATTTAAAAAGGCATGACCCTTATTTTGTAATTGTTTTTATTTTTTCAACATGAGTTTGTAAGTATGCATATGTATATATCCATATTTATATTATATTTTTCATACACCTATGTAAAAGCACAGCTGCAGTCTTCTAGAAAGTTAGTTCCTTCATTTTGTCATGTATTTTAGTTACCATAGGAGATAAATATGAACATTGTTAGTAATAGAGCAAATCCTTTCTAATAAATTGAGACTTTTGAAAATGGTGTATATTGAAATTCTGAGTTTTTTTTTTTAAATTCTGAGTTTTTTAGTGTTATACTTTTTTTTGGTTTGTTTGTTTTTTAAAATATTTTATTTATTTGACAGAAAGAAATCACAACTAGGCAGAGAGAGAGGGGGAAGCAGGCTCCCTGCCGAGCAGAGAGCCCGATGCAGGACTCGATCTTAAGACCCTGAGATCATGACCTGAGCCGAAGGCAGCGGCTTAACCCACTGAGCTACCCAGGTGTCCCTGAAGGCAGAGGCTTTAACCCACTGAGCCACCCAGGCGCCCCTAGTGTTATACCTTTTTTTTTTTTTAAAACAAATCTAAGCTGAATTGTCAAGCATTGTATCAAAGCTGCAAAGAAAATTTAGAAGTTGTTAAAATATACCTGTGAGCCCAATTCTGCCTTACTCCTAACAAAGGAATCATCCCAGTTTAGCTTTTGTCTTCCAGTTATTGCTGGAGGGCTTTGAGATTCATCCCAAGGTAAATATAAGAAAGCCCCTTAAAATGTTCAAAAGATAAAGCGATTAATTCTTCCACTGTTCTGAATGTAAGATATTTTCTGACCCTTGTAGTTGTACTGATCTGAGATGTAGTGTTTACGGTTTCTGTTACTTTTTCTTCCTGTTCTTTCTCACTCCCCTCTCTCCTTTTTCTCCTCACCCTTACCACCTTCTAATGATGCTTGATTTATTACCTGAGTTATTTGAAGTCTCATTATAAAATGGATTTATAAAATTCAACTGTCACCTATGAGTTTCTTTTCGAATAATGTATCTCCTTAAAATCAGGAGTATTTTCCAGATATTTAATTATACTTTAATCCTACATACACATTGTTCCTTGTAGCTGTTAAAATGTAACCAAAATTTATTTTCCATCATTTTCTCCTAAATGTAACATATTATTCTATCTTAATGATATCTTAGTACATGGTCTTTAAGTTCTTTAATTGATGAACTCCTTTTTTAATCAAAGTAGTATGCCAAGCATTAAAATAAAAGGGATGAAGAAAGATATTCTATTTGGAATGAGGGTGTTTGTGTGAAGTATCTCTAGAGTCTCAACTAGATTGTTACTCTGTTAGAATTTTTGTGAATTTTTGTCATTTTTTTACCCTTTGTGCACAGAGAACCTCAGACAAAGCAGGCTCATTATTCCCTCAGGTGTAGAGAGGGTTCTTTGGGGATTTATATGGAGGAAAGCTTTCAAAACACAGTTGTACATTCTGTTAACGGGTGATCCTGAATTTCTATCCTATTAATGTACCTGATGTTACATATATTAACATTGAGAGGAGTTATTTGGAGGCATACAAATAATGGGGAGCCATACAAATACTTGGGCCACTGTATGGAGTTAAGAAGATGTTTCAAGCTAGTAAATGTCTAGGGTTTTTTTTGTTTGTTTGTTTTTGTTTTTTTTTTTTTTTCATTTGCTAACTAGTGAAAAACTCTTGAGATTTCAGTTGACTTAGAGACCCATGATGCATTTTAGGCATTCTAGGAATGGCCTTGGGAACAGTCCAAAGGGTAGTGTTTGTGGAGCGGAGGCTGTGAAAGAAGGCTGGATCATCATCATGCACCATGGGCTTCTCAGTTTAATGATGTTTCCTTACATCTTGGGAAATGTTAGGTAATTAATATATAATTTGTTCTCTAAAATATGAAAATGTATCTGTTGAAAAGATAAGCCAGCTCAAATGTCATATTTTAGAACATCTAATGTTATAAATATTTCCATAAACATTTGTAATAAATATATTGAGCCTCCTTGATATCATGTATCTCTTTGGATATAATTAAAATTTTTGACCACTTGAGGAAATAGCTATATGAGTAAATAGATATTTGGGTAGTTTCTACACATTGTTAATATTTGTTTGCTATTTGGTGAATAGTTAAAATATTTAAATGCTTAGTCAAATTTTACATTAGATATTTCATTTGTGGCAGCAAAGAGTATTAACTTGGAATTATAAAGAACAGATACATTCTTATACAATCTGAGATAAGGCAATAAAATCACCTTTTCTCTAAAGTTATCCTTAGTTTGTTGTAGTTGTGTTGATACTATAATAAAATCTGAAGTCAAGATATGCAATCCTTAAAGCAGTAATGGGATTTGCAAACTATAGCTGTTTGCTATAGTTTTTTCATCTGTGTTTAAAAAAAGTGACGTTAACATCACTTACTAGTACTTGTAAAGTTTAGGTGTTTGGCAGTATTTATCTTAAATCTTAAATGATTAGGTTTCTATAAATTTGTTTTAAAAACAAATTAGAATACACAAATGTTTGTGTAACTATAGTCCTAGTTTTTGCATATTCTTTGTTTTCAGTTGTGAAAGTCTTTATTTTGAGTTGTTGGGGAGGAAAATTTTTCCTCTACCTTTCTCTACCTTTTGGCTGATCTAAGAATTAAATTGACATGAGACAGATTAGCAGGAGAAAAAACAAAGTTTAATTACATGGTCTCTGAAGCCACACAATAAAATTGAGACCCTTCAGCAAATGACCAAGATATGCAGCTTTTATACATTTTAAACAAAGAAACATAAATCTGTGAGGAATTGGCAAGACAAAGAAAACTTATGTTTGGAAGCTTCAAATAGTAAAGAATTCTAAACAGGATTTGGGCTGGGGTAGTAAATTAGTAAACGTAACTAGATTTGTTTATACAGACTTCTTGGCTCTCAATTCCCTATCTCTGGTAATAAGTATGTCTTTTTACCTCCTGGTACATGGAGGGTACCTTTCACATGGGAGATTTATTTCCTGCTTTCTGGACAAAGGATGGTCAGAGTGTTCTTCCTGCATTGATCATTTCTTAAGTAACCTTAATTCAAAATAATATATCATTGTGACATATTTTGAGGTGGCATGACCTGGACCCTAAATAGTTAAACAAAGAAAATAAAACACTTAATTTTTGTTGCATTCTATATAAATAGGTAATTTATCCTTGATATAAATCCTTCAGTACTTCAGTAGATAAAATATGCCCTTTGTGAAATGTCATCCTCTCCCCGCCCCCTCCACAAAACATAATGAAGAGTTTGTTTTGTGGTCTGACAATTAAAAGTTCATTTTTATATGATAGTATTCTGTTCAATGATAGCTTCCAGGTAAGACTCTGCAGTAAGATCAAATTGTTTTCAAAATGGTAATGTCTTATCTTTTTGCTGTTTTTGTTGTTGTTGTTGTTGTTTTAACTGTTTCAACCTAACTAGAAAGCACAGCTACCATTTTGCTACTTTATCATGATTCCCTTATGATCTGCAAGCTCAGTTTTATTGGAGATGCTTATTCTATATTCATACTCAGTTTATTGATACTGAGGGCATTGCTAATGTGATCATCAAAGTGATATGTTCTATGTATCCTATAATATGTTCCTTAAGGGAAAACCAGAACTGTAGTATTAATTTTAAAGTTCAAATGTATGACATTAAAAATTAAACTGTAAACACTATCCATTTCAGTAGTGGCAAAATAATGACAAAGATATAAATGGGAATAAATTTTAGTAGGTAGCTATGTACTTAACATTGCTGGCAGCAAAAACAATCTTTGAGAAGAAAAATCAGATATAGCATAAGGAAATATTACAAAGAAAAAGAAATGTATTCTTAAATTAAGCCTCTATTAGATCCTAAAATTTTTCTGTAGCATTAATTGATAATGAAATCTGTCTTTCTTCATCATGCTGAATAAGGTATGTTGTAAAGGTTGCTCACAAGAAAATATGTTAAAAAATGCTCTTTGTCCAACAGACACATGAAAAAGTGCTCCACGTCACTCGGCATCAGGGAAATACAAATCAAAACCACAATGAGATATCACCTCACACCAGTCAGAATGGCTAAAATTAACAAGTCAGGAAATGACAGATGCTGGCGAGGATGTGGAGAAAGGGGAACCCTCCTCCACTGTTGGTGGGAATGCAAGCTGGTGCAACCACTCTGGAAAACAGCATGGAGGTTCCTCAAAATGTTGAAAATAGAACTACCCTATGACCCAGCAATTGCACTACTGGGTATTTACCCTAAAGATACAAACATAGTGATCCGAAGGGGCACGTGTACCCGAATGTTTATAGCAGCAATGTCTACAATAGCCAAACTATGGAAAGAACCTAGATGTCCATCAACAGATAAGTGGATAAAGAAGAGGTGGTATATATACACAATGGAATACTATGCAGCCATCAAAAGAAATGAAATCTTGCCATTTGCGACGACGTGGATGGAACTAGAGCGTATCATGCTTAGTGAAATAAGTCAATCGGAGAAAGACAACTATCATATGATCTCCCTGATATGAGGACATGGAGAAGCAACATGGGGGGGTAGGGGGATAGGAGAAGAATAAATGAAACAAGATGGGATTGGGAGGGAGACAAACCATAAATGACTCTTAATCTCACAAAATAAACTGGGGGTTGCTGGGGGGAGGTGGGATTGGGAGAGGGGGAGCGGGCTATGGACATTGGGGAGGGTAAGTGCTATCGTGAGTGCTGTGAAGTGTGTAAACCTGGCGATTCACAGACCTGTACCCCTGGGGATAAAAATACATTATATGTGTATTAAAAAAAAAAAAATTTGGAAGGGGAGGCGAACCATAAGAGACTATGGACTCTGAAAAACAACCTGAGGGTTTTGAAGGGTCAGGGGTGGGAGGTTGGGGGAACAGATGGTGGGTAATGGGGAGGGCACGTTTTGCATGGAGCACTGGGTGTTGTGCAAAAAGAATGAATACTGTTACGCTGAAAAAATAAAATGGAAAAAAAATGCTCTTTAAATAAATATACTGTTTATTGAATAATTTTGAATTTATATAAAATATTATGACTAACTTTCTAGGTATTAGGGAAGAAAAACCAGTGCTGTGGAGGACTAGAAAGTTTAATTGAGATATTTAGATATTTGTATCATATTTACAAATTTGATGTAAAAATTATTCACACTATATGTCAATCATGAATTTGGTACTGATGATAAGGTAAAATGGAAGATACCTATCTGCATTTCCTTTATCTCTCAAAGTATATGTAATATTCTTTTTTTTAAATTAATTTATTTTTTTCAGCGTAACAGTATTCATTGTTTTTGCACAACACCCAGTGCTCCATGCAATACGTGCCCTCCCTATTACCCACCACCTGGCTCCCTCAACCTCCCACCCCCCCCCCCCTTCAAAACCTTCAGGTTGTTTTTCAGAGTCCATAGTCTCTCATGGTTCATCTCCCCTTCCAGTTTCCCTCAACGTCCTCTCCTTCCATCTCCCCATGTCCTCCATGTCATTTGTTATGCTCCACAAATAAGTGAAACCATATGATACTTGACTCTCTCTGCTTGAATTATTTCACTCAGCATAATCACTTTCAGTCCCGTCCATGTTGCTACAAAAGTTGGGTATTCATCCTTTCTTTTTTTTTTTTTTTTTTATAAACATATATTGTATTTTTATCCCCAGGGGTACAGGTCTGTGAATCACCAGGTTTACACACTTCACAGCACTCATAATAGCACATACTCTCCCCAATGTCCATAACCCCCTCCCCCTCTCCCCTAAGTATATGTAATATTCTTAATAAAACCTAGTGGATCAGACATTTTTAATGGAATATACAGTTTCAAAGTACACTGGGGCTGTGAGTTTCAATAATTGGTAGTAATTTATCTACTTATATATACTTAATATTCCAGTTCTATTAATATAAGACATTTATAATTTTAAATACTCGGAAATATGGTGTTTTTCACTCTCCTAAACAATATTTTAACTTCAGGAATAAAGAAGATGTAATAGAGTGGCGCCTAGGTAATACAGTTGGTTAGGTGTTGGTTGCTTGGTTCTGGCTCAGGTCATGATCTCAGGGTCCTGTTCTCAGGGTCACGAGATTGAGCCCCACATTGGGCTCTGTACAGAGTTGGCTAAAGGGTCTCCCTCTCTCTCCCTTTGCATCTCCCCAACCTCCACTCTCTAAAATAAGTAAATAAATCTTAATCTCTATCATATCTTCTTTTATTTTTAAGGGGTGATACCTGGAAATATCTAGAAATGGAAAATCCTTCTATTTTTCTTCTTCTTTCTATGTACCTGAATCTTTTATTTACTTCTTTATTTTGTATAGGAGATATTAGGAAAGACAAAACAATAAAAGCAACTCTGCATAAAAGAAGAATAAGCAAGAGTGCAAAGAATGGGATACATTATGAAGTATATTTTTATACTCCCTGATCAAACCTCCCAGTGTGTCCCTCACTGAACAACCGACAGAAATATTTGTCAAAAGTTACTTCACTTTACAGTTCCTGGCTGATAAGTGTATTAGACCAGGATAAATGGGAGACTAAGCCATATTGTGGTAGCTGTGTCCAGGAGCAGAAAGGGTATACTTTATGGAGAGAAAGGAAGATGGAAATAGAATTGGAAAGCTCTCTTGTGGATACTATCTCAGTATTATGACCTAATACTATGCAAGGATAGTTACCAGAACATGAAGATGATATAATACTTATTTAAATTTGAAGAAATTTCTCTGTTTAGAGTGGGCCTTTTTTACATTTTTAAAAGATTTTTTAAAGTCTGTAGTATAAATAAAAAAAATTTAAAGATTTTATTTACTTACTTGACAGAGAGACGCAGCAAGAGAGGGAACACAATCAGGGGGAGTGGGAAGAAGAAGCAGGCTTCCCCCTGAGCAAGGGACCTGAGCAGGTTCCTTCCTGAGCAAGGAACCTGATGCGGGACTCCTGGGATCATGACCTGAGCCAAAGGCAGCTGCTTAATGACTGAGCCACCAAGGCACCCCAAATAAAATTTTTCTTTATTAATTCACAAGTGCAATGTTGTTCTTTTTTTGTGAACCAATATTTTAAAAATCTTTCTTGTTGTCATTGGAAGAATTACTATTTCCTACTAGTACTACCTGGTGCTTAGAGATTGTTTGCTCATCTTCTGCCAGAGAACTCTAAAAGTGATCAATTTTCTTCCAAATTGTTTTGCTGAGGGCAATTGTTGATATTGCTGTCAGAAAAAGAGGAGAGTTTTATGTACCTGGAAGAGTTTTTACTGTTTTAGGTCATTGGCTATACTGAAAACTTGAAGAAAGCTTTGGATTCCCTGACTCAACTATATATTCACAATATCCTACATGCAGTTTTAGTATTTCCTGAAGTCACAATAGTATTACCAATACTATTAGTCACAGTAGTATCCCTGGGTCTTTCTCCAGTTATCAGCCACCTCATTTTCCTTGCTTCTGTCCTCTACACTTCATCATGACGAGATCTTCCGAAGGCTAATATAATTCCTCATCCTGAGAAAGGGTGAAAGTACAATCTAAATCGGCATGCCGCTTATCGGCTAGCTTTGGCAGTAACCACACTTGCTTGAAGACTGTCTGTCAGTTCATATCGCTGAGATCCTGCACTGCTCTCAAAGTCTTGTTCCTTTTAAGCAGTCCTATGTATATAATACTCCAGCAATGGCCATCAAACTTTGAGCACTCCTTATTCTTATGAAGCTCATTTCACACAGAAATATTTAATTCAATTCCTGATTCCTTGTCTCCTGTAGTTTACTGTGTGTGTATACTTGTGCGCATGTGTGTGTGACAGACTTGACTCTTATCCCCATCATCAGAGCTCAGTTCCTATAATACTTCTTGTAGGTAAAATATTATCTAATCTCAGTAACTACCATAAAAATGAAATTGGGAAATATTAGCAGTAATATGAGAAAACTAGGCTTTGTGGTCAATCGAGTAATGTGGGATTCTATATCTCTATTTGGGGGTTCACAGTATATGTTAGCATATACCTTAAGTAGCATCAAAGTTGTGGAAACTGACTCTTTATTCTAGAGTCAGCAATTTTCAATATATTTGCATACATAGCAATTTTAGCATACAAATGAATAACAAAGTGTTGATGATTTTGAAAGTTTCACATTTTAGAAACTCTGAACTAGGTATTTAGTAAAATGCTTATATACAAAAATAATTTCCATAATACTATGTTATGGCCATGAGTATCTGATATTTTTACATAGAAATTATGGTTTTTTAAAAATGGTCGTTTAATTGATCTTACTATACTCCTCATACATAGCAGAGGTATGGGCAAGGGGCAGTATGGTGTTTTCACATTTAAAAATTATAAAATGGTTTCTTAAATAATTTTCCACTGTTGCATAGAAACTCGGTAACTCTTTTTTTTTTTTTTTAAGATTTTATTTATTCATTTGACAGAGATCACAAGTAGGCAGAGAGGCAGATAGAGAGAGAGAGGAGGGGAAGCAGGCTCCCTGCTGAGCAGAGGGCTCATGTGGGCTTGATCCCAGGACCCTGTTATCAGGACCTGAGCTGAAGCCAGAGGCTTTAACCCACTGAGCCACCCAGGCACCCCAAAACTCGGTGACTCTTCTATGACTTCACCCTGACTCTCTTCACAAAATTAGGTGGCTATCTTCTCTGTAGGGAAAAAAAACAAAACAAAACCCTCTGGGAACTATTAAAACTGTCATGTTGAGCTTCACACTTATAAGGACTTGCTTCAAAATCTAATAGCATCTAATTCCATCTTAGTAGATGCTATGAATGTCATGATTATTTTTCAAGGAGGTACTACAACCTTTATGACTGGAATTTCCTTCAAATATACTCTAAAAGAAAAGTGGAGTTAATGTATCTAGATTTCAATAAGTCATTTTCAAAGGTCTCTTTTAATGTCCCTTTTGGCAAGATGGAAAAATATTGACAGATGAAAGAACCAGGCAGCATTATAATTGGTTGAAAGATCATATTTAGATAACCATGAGTTATGGATTAGTATTAATTGGAAGGCAGATTCCTGGTGGTTTAAGACTCCAACCCCGACTATGTTGCATCCTAAATTTTCATGATTTTAACCAATATTGGTTAAAAATATTAGAAATTGTTTTTTCAAAGTTACAGGTGCTAGGAAGCTTGAAAGAATAGCAAATATGTTGAATTACAAAATTGAAATTCAAAAAAACTAGGACAAATTGCGAGACTAGATGAAGATTGTCGAAATGATATTTGAGAATTAACTCTAAGGTCTTAAAAAAAACCTAGAAGCTGTAAACACTACACAGTGAGGATGATAAACTTTATTTGACTACAGCATGTAAGTTTAGCTCAAGTCTGAACTCAATATGAGAGGAAAAAAGAGACTCTCACAGTAAGTGTGTACTATGTACTGTGAACTACGTGTTTACCCTGGGGGTAGTGACTTTCACATACTCAGCTATTTATCTTCAACAGCAAAGCAATGAGATTGGAAATTACTATAAAATAGTATAGCAATAAAGAAAATTAATGGAATGAAAATAAATAACCTGTCCAAAACCATTTAGCTAATAAGTGTCAGAACTGACCTTTATTCCCAAATTGATTAGAATTCATGTTGTTACCCATAGGATAAAGAACTCTGGGATACAGAAAGAAAGAGTGAAAAAGGTGACTTTGCCTTGATTCAACCACATCTAGTGGCTCTTCTAGGTCTGCCGTGGTTGCAGAGGGACATTAATAGAATGGATTAAGTCCAGAGGAAAATAGACAAAATAATTTCATATCATGTGCATTTAATGTAATTGGAATCTGTTTATTTTAAATAAGAAAATTTTCTGGTAGGATATGGTAGGTAGGTGATTTAACATAATTCAACGGCTATTTTCTTAAAAAAGAAAAAAAGATTCTTTTTTCTCCTGTTCGCCTCCACAGGGAAAAACTAGAATTAATGAATGGAATCTGGATATTAGTAGATTTTACTGAACATAAGACAGACCTTTTATATATTGCTGTTTTCTTTTTTATTCTATCTCTTATTATTTTATACTGTACTCTATATTTTTATTTTGTGTATTTTCTGATTTTCTTAGTTGGAAGAAAGTTCCAGGATACCAGGAATTTATGTCTCCGTAACCATGACTTTCTTAGTACCTAGGACAAAATAGGCACAAAATAAAATTGTTGAACGAATAAAAGCAAACTAGAAATTTTTAGATTCAATTTTAATCTTAGCAAATTACATTTTTATTTCCAGCAAATAGTGTTTTCTTTATTGTCAGTTAAAGAAATATTCATATAATTTGCAAATCCATAAATTCATAAGGGATTCATATAATTTAATGTCAAGAAACACTGTATATTCTAAGTCATGTTAGACATAGTGACCCATAATGGTTTGGCTAATCTATCAGTCTTTATATGGAATACCTTTTGGGACATTTTGAACATTGTGAAGTTGCATATCATCATCAAACTTTCATAGAAGTGTAAGCTCTGAAGTTAAACTGCTAAGCTTTTGTACTTGCTTGTGTTATACTGAACAATTTACACAACTTCTTGATTTCTGTTTCTTCAACTGAAACTATCAGTACCTACCTCATGAAGTTATTTTAAGTATTAAAAGCCATATTGTATATAGTAAAGTGCTTACTGCTCCATCAGGCACTGAGTTTAAGTATTAAATAATATTACCAATATTAGCAGTAAATAATAGTGTTACTCTTATAATAGCCACTGACTGCTCACACTACGTACTTTGAAAATAATAAATACTAAGGTTTGTAAAAGTATCATGTAACCTTTAGAAATGTTCCTGAGGGGTTTGCCCCCCAAAACTATAGTTCTTTTGAATTTTAGGTAGAAAAACAAAATGTTATAGGATAAAGAGAGGACCGAGTGGATTACAGATGTAGATAAAAAATTTGTCCTCCCCCCCACAAAAAAATCGTCCTCAGGGAGTATGTTGTTTCTGTACCCATTTTTATCCTTTCACAACTTTGGTCTTTTTAGGTGCAACCCCTTTTCCATTGTTTCTATTGAAGGATTGAAACATAATAGCAAGTTGAGTTGCCATGGGCAGCTTTGCTATAAAAGTCTAGCACACTCTCTCCCATTACAGTATTTTCCTTGCTTTTGTGAGAAGACTCCCACACTGGTATCTGCTGCTGAAATTGATTCTGAAAGAGCCATTTGAAAAAATGACCCTTCCTCAGGCCATGACAGGTCTGCCATGGTGTCTTTGTCTTCTCTCTGTTTTTGAAAAACCTACAGTTTTTTGTCTGAAACTTTATTTTATGAAAACATACCAGACAACTACCAGTATGACTCAGTATGACTTTAGTCATTGCAGATTTGCATTGGTTGACCTAAGGCATGTTTCAATTATCTAGCCTGAGCCTGTCTCATTTTTTTAAAAAATTTTGATTTTTAAAAATTATATGTATTACCATGGACCACTTAAGAGTAAATTGCTCACATGATAACTCTTTAATTCTAGATACATTGGTGTGCATTTCTAAAATGACAAAGATAATCTCTTGCTTCCTGCAATAGCTATAGGAATTAGAAAATTAACACTGATATCATACTACTTATCTAAACTATAGGCATTATTAAAATATTGTTATTTTTCCCCAGTAATGTGCTTTGTAGCTAAAGGAAAAATGTGTAATTAAAAAAAAATTTTTTTTTTTGCTTTAATATTCCCTTATTGCCTCTCCTTCCCACTGTTACTGAAATGGTTGTTTTGGTCATATTTACCAATCATATTCATCCATATCATCATTTCCTCCTGCATTTATGTAGGTGATCTCTAGATTCATGCATGTAAACTTAAAATATTTCTTTCTTAAAACTTGAACACTATTATTTTCTAAAGGAGTAGGACAAATTACCTATCCATGTAAATTTATACTTGCTTAAAAATTAGGCAGGTACACTAACCCCAAATAAAACAAAATGTTGATAGTTATAACATGGAAATAAAATTTATTATATCATGAGCATGTAACTCTTGTAATCTTAATTATTGCTTTCTTTCATAACTTTATTTTTTTTTATTTTTTATTTTTTCTATTTTTTGACAGAGAGAAATCACAACTAGGCAGAGAGGCAGGCAGAGAGAGAAGAGGAAGCAGGCTCCCTGTGGAGCAGAGAGCCAGACATGGGGCTCGATCCCAGTACCCTGGGATCATGACCTGAGCCGAAGGCAGAGGCTTTAACCCCCCGAGCCACCCAGGCGCCCCTCTTTCATAACTTTAAATGTGAATTCAGTTTATGATTAATTAATGAATATTGCTAGATACATAATTAAAGGATACATTTACTAATCTACCAAGGATGCCTTTCATCTGAAAACATATGTCTGTATTTATTTATTGTAAAACATATTATCAATTAACAAGATAACATTATGTGGAAAATGCATAGTAAAAATTTTAAAATGAAAAATAAAATAATACATGAAAAATATTTTTATAAAATTTAAATAACAGTATCAAAGAGATGAGAATAAAATACAGATATCAAGGGGCGCCTGGGTGGCTCAGTGGGTTAAAGCCTCTGCCTTCAGCTCAGGGCATGATCCCAGGGTCCTGGGATGGAGCCCCGCATGGGGGTCTCTGCTCAGCAGGGAGCCTGCTTCCCTTCCTCTCTCTCTCTCTCTGCCTGTCTCTCTGCCTACTTGTGATCTCTGTCTGTCAAATAAATAAATAAAATCTTTAAAAAAAATACAGATATCAAGCTGTATTTTAATAAATTCATTTTAGGGCGCCTGGGTGGCTCAGTGGGTTAAGCCGCTGCCTTCAGCTCAGGTTGTGATCTCGGGGTCCTGGGATCGAGTCCCGCATCCGGCTCTGTGCTCAGTGGAGAGCCTGCTTCCCTTCCTCTCTCTCTGCCTGCCTCTCTTGTGATTTCTCTCTGTCAAATAAATAAATAAAATCTCTAAAAAAAAATAAAAATAATAAATTCATTTTAAAAAACTGCTTCTTAGAAGTGTATTTTCCAAGAAATTGACTATCTTGATGGTTTTCCAAACATGTTTTATTTATTTAGTTTTTTTTTTTTTTTTAATTTGACAGAGAGAGATCACAAATAGGCAGAGAGGCAGGCAGAGAGAGAGAGAGAGGAAGGGAAGCAGGCTCCCTGCTGAGCAGAGAGCCCCATGCGGGGCTCCATCCCAGGACCCTGGGATCATGCCCTGAGCTGAAGGCAAAGGCTTTAACCCACTGAGCCACCCACACACCCCCAAATCATGTTTTTAAAAATGATGTCTGGTTTATTCTTTTTAAGTCACTGATAAAAATGTTTAATTGCATAAATTCTTAACACTGCTACCTTTCCTTTGATAAATACCAACAAAACACTAAAAGAGTTGTTATTATGCATCTGTGTACTTTCAGTCCTTTTGATTGATGGTTTTATTTAAATAATGTTGCGACAAATGAGTAATGCCATATTCCTATTCCTTTAGTGCCAGATTACACAGATCTTTCAGGCCCCAATGGCTGGAAAGGAAGTGTGTGATTACATCTAGTTCTTTAGATAAAGCTCATTTAAAGGATAAGACAGAAGTTTGAACAAAGTTACTATTTTCTGCTAGAGTTTTAAATAATAGTAGAAACTGTAATTCTGGGAACAAGAAATTATACAGGTTTCTTCTTTTGAATGGTACTTTAAAATTTACTTAAATGACCTATTTTGTTTTTTGATACAAAGGAAAATGTGTAATATTATTAAGACACATGAACAGGTAAAGTACATTAAGTGTAACATGTGACTGTATATAAAGTATCTTCTGCGTTGCAATCTTAGTTCTGTAAAGACTGGCATTAATCCAGTAAAACTGGTATTAAGGAAAGCAACAATAGATTCAATTCTCAAAATGTTACTTTCTAACCATTTTTTGAAGAAACTGAAATATGTTTTATCATGTTTTTTGTTACTCTATCATGCCTTCCTCTTCTGATCATTTTCTGACTCATGCCAATGAGTCAAAATGTCAAATCTGCAAATATACACACAACACACACACAGGCATAGTGAGACAAGGAATTTGGGTGAAAAAAAAAAAAGGAATTGAAGGAGGAACAAGATACAAACAAAGAAAACAAAACCCAAAACTTCAACACATAAGCAAAAGAATCAAGAATCAAGAATAAAAAAAGAATGGAAGTATGCAAATGAAGGATTAGGTAATGATTGAATGTGAATAATGAGATGAGAATAAGGAAGTAACAAAATATAGTAACTGATGGGGCGCCTGGGTGGCTCAGTGGATTAAGCTGCTGCCTTTGGCCCAGGTCATGATCTCAGGGTCCTGGGATCAAGCCCTGCATCGGGCTCTCTGCTCCACAGGGAGCCTGCTTCCTCCTCTCTCTCTGCCTGCCTCTCTGCCTACTTGTGATCTCTCTCTCTCTGTCAAATAAATAAATAAAATCTAAAAAAAAAAAATATATATAGTAACTGAAAACAAGAAAAAAAAAGAGGAGAGATAGCAATCATGCAAACTATGAAACAAAAATATAAGCACAAAATATATAGTGGATTCAAAAATACCAAAAAGGACAGTGACTGGTCTTGAAACTACCACGATGACACTAATGCTAAATTAAATTTTCTGAGTTTTTGTTTTTGAAACCTCTTTTTACTTAACCTACATATGATGAGAGTAAATCAGCATAATACGTAATTTAGAAATCTAGAACAATCTTACAAATATTTATGTGTGGTCTGCAGTTAATTATACAGGAATATATTTGTTTTATGTAACTTTTTGCTTAGTTTTTAGTTCTCTCCACATTTTTAAATTTCCTTTAAGCAGTTTTATTCATATATGGAATTTAGGAAGTAAAACAAATAAGCAAAGGGAAGAAAAGCAGAGAGGGAGGCAAACCAAGAAACAGACTCTTAACCATAGAGAACAAAATGCTGGTTTCCAGAAGGGAAGTGGGTGAAAGATGTAATGGGGATTAAGGAGGGCACTTGTGATGACCATGGGGTGATGTGTGGAATTGTTGAAGCACTATGTTGTACACCTGAAACTACTATCACACTATATGTTAACTAACTGGGATTCAAATAAAAATAAATAAAATGAAGCCCAGAATGTCTTGCATGTCATATTAACCAAAGGCATTTGAAAAATGCAGTGAAACAAACGTTTATTGATATTTTTCGTTTGTCAATATCTGTGCTAAGTCCTTTTATAATATAAATGATTCCATTTAATCAGCAGTGTGCCTTGAGTTATCACGCACAATCATCTTCAGCTAATAATTTTTGAACTTCTGCCATGAGGGAGACACTCTATTAGGAGATATAGCATATAAAGTGACTTAATCTCAGGAGTTAGAGCCTAATTACTTGATAAGGCATAAACATAAAACAATAGAAATAGCATGTAAATGCCAAAAGAGAAGAATAAACCATAACTGTTCAGGATATTCAAAGCAAGATAATAATTGTTATAAAATTATTATAAACCCATTATTATTTATTTTCATCTAGCGCAGGTCAGGATCTAAAAGATAGTTCTGGAGAGCAGGAAAGATAAGAAAAGGTCTAGTATGTTAGGTGTTTCCAGTTGTATATTAATTCTAAATACTGAACTCCAATGCAGTAGTTGACCTGCCAGTAGTTTAAATGAATAATTTTACTTTTTAATTTGGTTTTGTAAAGCATGTATAAACCATCCATTAACAGAACAAACTGTTGCCCAATTTTATAGTTCTTTGAAATACAAGATCAAACATTAGTTAACTAGAATGAGTCACATTGTAAAACAGAGGTTGAAGAACAAATTGTCTTAGTTTCTACAATGCAGTTAATCTAAAAACGACAGGAATAATTATGAAAAATTGAATTATTATGTTCTTGAAGCCTTTTGAAATAATTATGTAAGACTTCTAAAATTCAGAGCAATATTGTAATTATCATAGAATGTATAAGAAGGATCATGTATTTTGCAAATAATATCTGTGAATTGCTATTGTCTTCTAGAAGTTAAAATATTATTTTAAAAATTTAGAAGTCTCTTAAAAGTCACAAGTTCTCAGTAATACCTTATTAACTATACTGGAAAGGAGGACAAAGGAGATAATGAAAAAGGAAAATTAAAATAAAATTCATTCGGATGTGTGTGTGTGTCTGTTCGTTTCTGTGTTTGTACATCTTTAGTGTCTCCAGGCAGAAGAAATAATTGAGGAGCTTAGGCTTTTAGCAAGCCCAGCTAGACTTTAGTCAGGAGTTGTTGAGTATTACAGCCAGAAGGGATCTTTTGTTTAATATATTCTATACTATTAGAAAATAGAAGATCAAGAGTTATTTATTTATATCACCCGAGTGTATGGAATAAACTGAAAATGAGAGGATGTGCTCCCCATTTTGAGGTAAGGTGGTGAAGTACTGTGGCATAGAATTAGCATGGGCATCCACGGGGTAATATCAGGAGTAGAGGACAACAGAGACATGAAAACATAGCTTACATTATGACATGAAGGAGGTAAGTGTCACAGTAACGACCCAAGACCCAATTACTATCTGTGTGAATGACAGAGGGAGCATGACTAATTATGAGAACATATTAGTAATTACCAAGTAATTACTGAGGACCATATGGAAGGGATTCTGATTTCTTCCATATCTGTGTTTCAAGGTTGAGTCAGAGAGACTGATACTGATTAATGTTACTGTGTCTACCCTAAGCTCATGTGGCCTGGAAAAACCGGTTTCACCCAGAAATCATGTATCAGTGTAGCTGTTTTAGAATGTGGATGATGGATTTAAATGTAAATAATGCCCTATTCATATCCCCTTTAGGAAATTATCTTACTGAATTCTGACACACACATACACATGCACACATATACGTGTGTGTGCATGTGTATGTGAGTGAATACATGTATATGTGTGTATATATGTGTGTGCATATATATGCATATATACATGCATAAACATTCATTTACAGCAGCATCTGAAATGGCCAATAGTTGCATATGTCTATTAAACAATGGAATAACATACAAATGTAAGGAAGATGGAAAATGTCTAGGTACTGTTATGGACATAACTCCAAGAAACACTTTAACATGAAAGCAGATGCTGGACAGCACTGTGTATCGTATACAGTCTTATATTTTAAAATGTGAGGTAAGACTATTCTATATTTTTGTATTCTTGTACATGCATAAAAGAATTATACTTAAGGGGACGCCTGGGTGGCTCAGTCGGTTAAGTCACTACCTTTGGCTCAGGTCATAATCCCAGGGTTCTTGGATGAGTTTGCATTGGGCTCCTTGCTCAGTGGGGAGCCTGCTTCTCTCTCTGCCTCTGCCTGCATTTGCTCCCTCCCTCTCTGACAAATAAATAAGTAAATAAATAAAATCTTTAAAAAAAAGAATTATACTTAAGGAATTCTGAAAAAAATCATTATTCATGGAAGAGGTGAAAATAGGACTTAGAAGATGAGGGAAAATGATAGTAGAGAAACTACATGATTATGTATCTTTTTAGTGTTTTTTTTTTTTTAGGTTTTCAACCTTATTATTTAAAAGTAAAATTAAAGTAATTTTCTCCATTTAATAGGCATGTTATTATCTAGCAGTGGGACTGAGGTGCCTAACACCCAGTGATGTAACTACCTGAATATAGTAAAAGGATCAGATAATCTCATAAAATCCATTACAAATCAAATAACAGAGACTACATTATTGGTCATCCATTTTCTCTTAGCTATCCACATTGTACCTTCATGAGAAGAGAGATAGTAAGTAATTATGCAGATATCAGAAAGGACTCAAGTAAGTAATTGAAAACTTATGTAATGCAAATTTATTTATCCTATAGGACCACAGGTTACTCTTTCAAAATAATAACTTGAGAACAGGTTGCTCTCTTCAGAATTGTGAACTGAGTCATGATTCTGTTTGTGCCCTCACAATTGCAATGATCCTTCTCAAATTGAACCCATAAACCTGCAGCCCTTCAAGCTATTCCCAGCTTCTCTGTAACCTACTCTTAATTGCAACCTTTCTATCCCTCTAACTGTTGCTGAGCCTTTTACCCCGTGAAATATTCTGTTGCCTTTTCAACCAGCTGTCATATAGAAAAGATGTTGAATATATCGCTATATCCAATATTAGGCTTAAATATATTGTATTTTCATTTTCCGACAAAATTGTGATCTGTTAATTCAGTTGAGAAGATTTATTAAGATAAAAAATTAAGTTATTTGGGGCGCCTGGGTGGCTCAGTGGTTTAAACCACTGCCTTCGGCTCAGGTCATGATCTCAGGGTCCTGGGATCAAGTCCCACGTCTGGTTCTCTGCTCTGAAGGGAGCCTGCTTCCCTCTCACTCTCTCTTCCTGCCTCTCTGCCTACTTGTGATCTCTCTCTGTCAAATAAATAAACAAAATCTTTAAAAAAAAAATTAAGTTATTTGTAATTACACATTTCACAATGTGACTTTATTAGGTAGAATGAAAGCAGTTAAGTATATATGTGGAATATGTGTGTGCATGTGTGTTAGTGTATATGTGTGTATAATTATGTAATTTTTCAGTTAAGCAAAGCTTAAGCAAAGCATTTCTTTATGGCTAGAATTCCATAGCTGGAAAATTCTCAAAGATGTCTCAACTATTCATTTTATTGTCTTGGGAACTGAAACTCAGAATGAGTGAATGTGTAAGTAGTCACAGACATAGTTACTGTAAGTATTGCAGCCAGAAACTGTGGTCTCCTTTACATTTATAACAACAACTTTATTGAGATACAATTCATAATACCATAAAATCCATCCTTATAAACTGTACAGTTAAGTGACTTTTAGTTTTTTTTCACAAGGTTGTACAATCATTACCACTCATTTTGGAACATTTTCATCACTCCTTAAAGAAAATCCATCCCCTAACTGACTTTGTATTCATGGATTTGTTTATTCTGGACTTTTCAGATTAATAGAATCACGATATGTGGGGCTTTTGTGATTGGTTTCTTTCATTTGGTTAAATGTTTTCAAGGTTCATCCATGTTATAGCATATGTCATTTTTTTATCACTGAATAACAGTCCATATTTTGTTCATCAGCTGATGAGCATTTAGGTTGTTTCCCCCTTTTGAACTCATATGAATAATGCTGCTATGAACAGTTTTGTACAAGTTTTTATGTGGCTATATGTTACAGTTTTCTTGAGTTGTGCCTAGGAGTTGAATCACTGGGTCTTGTGATAAATCATAAATCATTCTATGTTAACATTTTGAGGAATAACTGCCAAACTTTTCCAAAATGACTGCACCATTTTAAATTCCTTCCAGCAATGCATGAAGGTTGAAATTTCTTCACATCCTCGACAGCACTTGAAATTGCCTATCCTTTTTTTTTTTTTTTGTAAATGAAGCCTCCTTGTATATGTGGAGTCATATCTCATGAAGCCTTTGATTTCTCTTTCCCAAAAGACTCATGCTGTTGAGCATCTTTTTGTGTACTTATTGGCCACTTGTGTATCTTCCTTGTTGTAATATATATTGAAATACTTGTCTATTTTTAAAATGGGTTATTTGTCTGTTCATTGTTAAATTATAAGTGTTTTTTGTATATGCTCAGTACAACTCCCTAATCACATATATGATTTGCAGAATTTTTCTCATATTCTTAGGTTTTCTTTCACTTTCTTTATGGTGTCCTTTGATGCACACAAATGTTTGATTTTTATGAAGTCCAATTTATCTATTGCTGTGCTTTTGTTGTTATATTTCAGGAACCATTTGCTTAATCTAAGGTCACAAAGTAATTCCTGTGTTTTATCCCAGAAGTTCATTTACATTTTTAAAATTCTTTTCCCAAAGGAGTTGATCCTGGGTAATTTAGCTATATGTTAGAAAATAAACAAAAAACAAGCTAGGAAGGATATGTTATATCTGTCTATATAGTAATTTTGTCTTCATTCATTGAACAAATCTATTTTGGATACCTGCAATGAAACAAGCATGATATCAGGAGCTAGGTGCTCCTATGTGATAACTAATTTAATTTTATCACCTATTCTTTGTGGTAGGTAGTATGAATTGTTTTTTTCCAAAAGGAAACAGGGAGATAAGTAACTTTACCTAGGTCATTGTGTTAATACGGAGTGGGGCTAGAATTAAAAAAAGCAGTCTGATTCTAGAGCCCATTTATAGCCACACCAAGTAACATAGTAATTGAGAACATAAATGCTAGAGCCAAAGAATTGCGTGGGTTTGAAGAGTGGCTCCTGTACTTCCCAACAACTGGACTTCGGGCTAGTTAATTAACTTCTTTCTGTTTTCTTCTTTGCAAAGTGCAAATAATAACCATAATAGGACTGTTACGGATGATTAAATATATTTAAGTACTTTAAGTACTTTAAACTGTGCCTGATACATTATTAATGTTAGTAATATCTATTTATAAATATATGTGTTACTACTTTCATGGAACTGACACTCTTTTAGAGGATATTGAGCTTGAATTATTAACCACATATAATTTGTAATTACAAATTTTGGTAAGTGCTATATGTAGAAAAGGAAAAGAATACAATTAAAAGAAAACTATAAAAGGGATTAGGTAGTTCAGTGTACTGAAGTAGTCCTCCATCCTGTGCAATGGAGGGTAAGGTCTTTTTATGCTTGATGTCTCTCTCAGATGTCTGTGCCATAATTCATGTTTTAATATATGTAGAGTTTCAACATACTGATATATATATATATATAAAGAGGAAAATTTTGATTAGGATAAAAGTGTCCCTGTCTCTAATCTCAAAAGTAGGTCATGGCCTATATTCAGAAATACAAAAAAAATTCAGCACATGAAAATATTTCATAAGGTCATATTTCCTCTGTACTGAATTTAGTATAACTACTTCAGTTCCTTTTTAGAAATGAGGGTATAAATCATACACCATTAAAATAATATTCATAATTTCAAGGTAATAAAAGCACATTTATCCCTGTAAATTTCAGGTTTTTGATCTTAGAAATACTCAAAAGTCAAGCAAATGACTCTCACTGTAGGGGAAGCATCCAGTGATGTTAAGCATAATGATTGGAATTTGAAAAGAAATATTTACAAAACACCTGGTTTAGGAACAGAAGGCAGGATAGTATTATGTGCAAATGAATGGGGGGCATTTTGCTTTGAGAAGTTTGGAGAGCTTTCTCCCTGTAGAGTAAGGGGGCTTTCTGGTCTCCTCTTTCCAACAAGATGGTCCCACATTTAAGCTTTCTGTCTGGGAAACAAATGAAATCAATATTAGTCTTTTATAATTTAAGTAGTTTTTGATGTAAATCATTAAAAATAATAGAGATTAGCATCAACAAAATTTCCATGTCATGTATATTGTTACTAAATCTGTATTTTCTTTAATTAATAAAAATTCAGACAGCCATTTTCTCCCTTTTCACAGCCAAGCCCACACTGACCTGTTAATTCTGCCAATAGAAACTTGTTGGTTAGAAGGGACACTGAAAATCCAAGAAAAAAAATCATAAATAGATGAGACAGAACTGGATAAAGCCATAGAGCTTTCATAATTCACCTGAGCAAGATTTCTTTATCCTGGGTTTGGCAAGAAACATTTCTAGAAGTTAACAAAAATAGGGCGAGGGAAATGTTTATGTGTGTCTGTGTGTGTAGAAAGGGGAATATTCCAGTGAGCATGACTAATGACTCCATAAATAGATTGTATTTGCTTATATACACTGGACGATAAGTAAAGCCTGAATTAGTTGCAGGCCAGCTGCACAGTTGCTCAGAGCACCGCTCCATGTAGAAAAGCTGAACAATCCCCCAGCATATATAATAGGTGGATGATATTAAAAATTTCCTATGAAGAAGGTTGGAAATTTCTCTAAATAAATTTTGAATTTTTCTCCCTTGGCTATCGTTTAGAGGGTATTTTTCTTTTCCCTTCTCCTGCCCAATCCTATCACTACTACACACACCTGGGGTTCAGTCGATCTTATATAAAAAATAGTATGACTTTTGGACATGGGCAGTACACTGGCCAAGTTTTGGCTAGGAAAAAAGACTTTGAGATTGCCATCTAGGCTTTAAGACTTGGAACACAGAAAATTACTTAAAAAACTTTAAGGTTTACCTTCAGATGTGACCCCTTCCTTTCTCTAGTTTGCTATTCTAATGAGGTAGGAAAGTTGGATCTGTTCATGGGGTCCATCCCTCTGCCCTTTACCCCTTACCAGTTACATACTCCTCTGTCCCTTCTGTTATGGTTTGCTGCTTTAACCTTGAGAATCAAGGAGACTGTAAACAATACAGATGAAAGTTCTTGAAAGATGCTGGGGGATAGGCATAGGGAAAGTCAATTCATCTGTTCAATTTCTAAATTAAATTTAGCTGGGGAATTCTGAAGGGCTGGAAAAGCCATTACTGGTGCTGGGGAAACAGAGGGCCTGCTACTATGTGGGGGACTAATCCTGAGCGTTTATAAATAGAATGGTACAGTCTTAAAACTTTAGGAACTGGTGGAAGGAACTGGGGCTGGGGAGTCTAATGTCATTGCTGTCTTCCCTACCCACTAGGATTTCATTTAGAGAGATTCCACTGCTAAACAGAGAATGCCACACTCCTGGGAGACAGTCTTTCATGAATGATCAAGGATTGCGCTCCTTGTCTATATCTATGTTTTGTTGTTTTGTTTTGTTTTTTTCTTTTTTACAGCACTTTAAACATTTGGGTTTTTATTTTTTTATTTTCAGTCAGCCACTGTATAGAATATCATGTTTTTGATGTAGTGTTCGGTGATTCATTAGTTGTGTATAACACCAAGTGCTCATCACAACACGTGCCCTCCTCAATACCCATCACCCCTGTTACCCCATCCCCCCGTAAACATTTGTTTTCAGTAAGGAAACATGTTCATCTTTCTTTAATCTTTAAGCCTGCTACACTGCAGTTTTTTACATGTTTTGTTTACATGTATTTTATTTTACTAATGATCCTTCTTTAACATTATTTTAAACTTATCTCTACTATTCAGTCATGCTTATATATTCAAATATTTTGTGTTTTTACTTTTTTGGTACTTTATTTCATATTCTTAGTGTCCTCTGTCTCTGAAATGTAAAATTTTACCAATTTTTAAATCTTCTGGCTTTAAGTTTTTTAATTTATCTTGATCATTTATATGATTTTAATGTATCATAATTCCTTTAAGGGTATTATATCTTTTGCCTGATAACTCATCTACGTAATCTATCACCATCAGCATCTTTTAGGCTTTTATGTCTCTAATTTGTTTCTATTTATTTGGTTTTTAAACTTTATGTTATTCCTATGTCATCTCTTCTCATTTCCTTATTTGAAATTTTTCTCTTTAGTTCTTGTTTTTCTTCCTTAAAATTTGGTTTGTGGTTACTGTGTCCCTTGGAAAAAAAGCAAACAAACCAGAAAACAAGCAAAACAAAACAAATTTATGTCATAGGAGCCGTGGCATGGAGGGAGAGGGTTTTCTTTCCTCTAGTTGTCATAGAGTTGCCTTTCCATTAATATATTTCCCCACTCTTTTTAAAGGGTTCCCTTCAAACAAACCACAGAAGAGTCTAGAGACGGCAGATTAACTCTAGGGAACTATAATACACTGTATGTGGATAGCATAATTGATTTATAGATATTTACTGTTTTGTGATACATAATGTCACTCAACTTAAAATTCATAGTGTCTCAGACAGTTTTTTCTCTTTATAAAATTTTCTTCACCTGGGGTGCCACTCAGGTTGTGCTCCTGGGGTCATAGAATCCAGCCCTGCAACTGGCTCTGTGCTTATCGTGGAGTCCACTTGGAATTCCCTTTATCTGTCCCTCTGCTCCTCCCCACTGGACTCTCTCTCTCTCTCAAATAAATAGATCAATCTTTAAAAAAAAATATATAAATTCCCTTCACCTACTTCACCCATCCCCCCACCTGCCTTTTCTCTTGCAATCACTACTTCTCTGTACTTAGAAGTTTGGTTTTTTTTTTTTGTTTCCAGACAGTGTTACTTTTGACGGGAATTTAAAAATTACCATTTAAAACACTTATTTCTCCGGGCGCCTGGGTGGCTCAGTGGGTTAAGCCGCTGCCTTCAGCTCAGGTCATGATCCCAGAGTCCTGGGATCGAGTCCCGCATCGGGCTCTCTGCTCAGCAGCGAGCCTGCTTCCCTCCCTCTCTCTCTGCCTGCCTCTCTGTCTACTTGTGATCCCTCTCTGTCAAATAAATAAAATCTTAAAAAAAAAAAAACCCACTTATTTCTCAAAATTGGGACTTGAGAACCTTCAGGAACTTGAATTTTTAACAGATATCAGATGCTGGTATAGTAAAATACACAATGATATGTGAAAATGAAGCAATATTCAACATAAATTAAACGTGCATAGTGAATATATTGTATATCTGTGTTATAAATGAAATTGGTTCAATTATTGATTTAGGTGAATATGAAACTCCTTCCTACATACTAGGATTCAGCACCACTGCAGATACTCTGGCAACGAGGAAAGAGAGGTACAATTGGCATACCTAGAGTTTGTTCAGGGGGTGTGCCCTCGTCCCGATCAGTGTTGGTCTGTTGTTGTTGTTAGTCGTTTTGTGGAATTTGCTGCATTATTTTGACCTTGGATATTGTACTAGTTTTTCTCTACTGTCAGCATTCCTAATAAAGAGAGAATCAGGGGCGCCTGGGTGGCTCAGTGGGTTAAGCCGCTGCCTTCGGCTCAGGTCATGATCTCAGGGTCCTGGGATCGAGTCCCGCATCGGGCTCTCTGCTCAACAGGGGGCCTGCTTCCCTCTCTCTCTCTCTGCCTGCCTCTCTGCCTACTTGTGATCTCTTTCTGTCAAGTAAATAAATAAAATCTTAAAAAAAAAAAAAAAGAGAATCAGGATATGTCTATAAGAAGAACATGGTCTGGGTATGCCCTCTCTAGTTCCAAAGACTGCTCATATATATTTTTTTAAGAAAATAGAAATGTTATATCCAAGCCTGATGTAGCTGTTTTGTCATTTTCCAGACTATCCTGATTGTGGCCGTATCCTTTGCAATGCCATTTAAATTTTATGTGTTAGAACAGACCTACCATGACTTTCTGGGAAGCATCTTTGATCTGCCCTTGAGAACTCTTCAACCCCATATCTTTATATAGTGGACTTCACATTTGGGCACGTAATTTCATTAGGCTTCTTTCCTTCACAAGGGAGATTTAGTGTTACACTCTTTGTTGACTCTTAAAACATGGCAGTACATTTAGCAGAACACAGAAGAGCTTTCCTTGTTAGGAGCTGTATTTTGAACTAACTTTATGTCAATATCTGCAGAAGGCTGAGTTGATAGGCAGAGTTCATGCTTCCACAAGCATTTATTTATTGTACACCTATTTCGTATGCAATCTCCAAATACTTTCATGAGCATTGGCAATAACGAATTGAATAAATTAGACAAAATCTCTGATTTCATGAAATTGACATTCTACTAGAAACAAAATTTTTATACAGACATGATACATATAGTGGATAAGAGCTTAAACTCAAGTTCTACCTGGATTTAGATCTTGGACACATTTTGGATGCATGTTCTTGGGCTTCTCTTATTTCACTTAGGAAATGCATATAGGAGTACAGGTAAGCAATCCTTTGCCTGAAATTTTTGGTGACAGATATGTTTCAGAATCTAGAAATACTGGATTTTTAGAAAGATAATATTGTACATATTGTATAGACAATATGTAATAACCTCAGCAAATCTGCTGAGCAACTTGTAGTTTTTCAAAGAAACATAGTAATAGTCATTCATAGTGAAATAAATGAAAACTCTAACTTTAACTCAGTTCAGGTCAAATTTCCCATCAAAAGGGCTTGTGTGTCAGAATTATGAAAAAATAAACAACGAAAACTGAACTTTTGGTTTTTACTGTGTTTTTGGATAGCAGATTTTATCTAAGTGTTTATAGATCCATTGTACTTACTTCCTAAGATTGTTATGATGACCGACGAAGGCAATTAATGTCTTCTCAACAAGTTCCGATGTGTGGTGAGTTTGTGTCTATCATTAATATCAACATTGGTCTGGCTATTTCTTTAGTAAGTAAAAAGCAAAACAAACAAACAAACAAACAAAAATTATTATTGAAACAGCCATTCCAGCAGAAAATCATACACTTGAACTCCTTTCATTTGACACCACACCTCATCTCAAATTATTTTTTACAAACTGGACCTTGAAGATTTTTCTGTGGAAACATTAAGAAACAGAGCTTTGTAAAACTTGCTGTGCTTTCTGCATCTTCTTGGTATAATATTTCATCCTACCATAATTTCCCCCTTTTCTTGATTTTTAATGCATTTACTTTTTACACTTTTCACCTGTTACATTGTAAGGGTTTTTGAATGCTGTCTTCAGCTTCTCTATCAAGGCATTTCATATATAATAAATTTGCACCTTGTATGTGTATGGTGTATTTATTCTCTTTGTTTTCTCCACATTTTCAGAACTAAGATCCATCACCTTTTCACCCCAAATCCCAATTTTCTGTTTTTGTTAGATTTTTATAATCTATTTGTGTCTATGTGTGTATATTTTAAATTGGCTCTTGTGAGATAACCTAGAAAAGTAACCATGATGTATATTGATTCTTTTAGGAAATAAGTTGGAAGTCTTACTTGCAGTTCAATATTGAAATAAAAACATTTTGAAATTGGAGAATAAGCTATATGCCAACTGATATATTGCATATTTAATAAGAACATTTGTGTTTCATCATAAAAACAAACTGTTTCTTTGCAATATAAATTATGAAAGTCTTTTCTAAATCTCCTAATTCTGAAAATGTTGAAGTGAAGGAAAATAAAAAGAGAAGAGAACATTTATTTTTTGCCCTTGATGATAATTTTTCTATACTGTTGGTCTGTAATTTTTATACTTCTGCCTTTTTTTTAACCTCAAAGATTTTCAATTATCATGTAAAATAATTTTTAAATTTAGAAACAAATTGTTTTATAAGAGTTAATCACATCTTATTCTTCTCCATTTTCATATTAATTTTTTATACTTAAACTTCATTAACTGAAAATTTGTAATAACAATAAATATTCATTCCCGCCATTCCATTTAGCATCATTATTACCCCATCCACACACTCTGTTGCACTTTACAAGGCAGAAACACTGAATTGCTTATAGGTCACCAAACACCCTGGCATTTCAGACTTTTATTTCTTTGTGCTTGTGTTTCACTTGTCTGTAGTAAGTGTCCTCCTCTCCTTTGTTCACTGGAGCAAATCCTGTGACCTTCAACCTAAAGTGAAGGTTATTACTTTCAGAAATTTTCTGTTGAAGGTCCTAAGGAGCGTTCTTTTGTTTTACTTATGATATTCTTCTGTATTTTCTCTTTCTCTTGTACACGTGTGCATTTTTACATTTATGATATTATATTGTATAAATTTTTATTATGAGTTTGAGAGGAGACCTGTGGCTCATTCTTCTCAGTATCCCTAATAAAGCATTCCCTATATTTTTTGTTGATTGATTATATATGCGTTTAAAATAAATTGGGTTAAAATTAAACTGTGTGTGTTATTTGAAGAATGATCCAGTTCATGGAAAGATATAAGTGCTAGCCTGAGACCAGATGATAATCCGAATGATGGAGGAGGTGGAAGAATATAAGATGTTTAGATGTAGACCTTCAGTCTGTGGTGCCAAAGCATTACCCAAGTCATTAAAATTATGGATGTGGGCTAAAGGAGAAAGATTGGACAGGGAGGCTCAGTGGGTTGAAGCCTCTGCCTTCGGCTTGTGTCGTGGTCCCGGGGTCCTGGGATCGAGCCCCACATCGGGCTCTCTGCTCGGCGGAAGCCTGTTTCCTCCTCTCTGCCTGCCTCTCTGCCTACTTGTGATCTCTATCTGTCAAATAAATAAATGGAATCTTTAAAAAAAAAAAAAAGGAAGAAAATGTGCCAAAGTGATAAAACAACAAAAAGAACCTACAGAACCAACAATTACATGTTGAGGAATGCCACCATTTAAGGGGTTTACATATGCAAAGTGATTGTGAGGGATTTTAAAAGGATGGGATGAGAAATGAGGGATTGAAAACGTATAACAAAATAGGACTGATAGATCATCTGATGAGTAGAATAGCTTTGCCCTGAAACTGGTGACAGGTGGTGAAGGTTTGACATCATAAATAAGTAAATTTGTAGACTGGAGCACATCAATTTGAGGAAGTTGCTGCATCATGCTGTTTGTTTTCTTGGTGAAGTAGAAAATAATGCCATTGTCCGTGACAATAGCTTGGGGGAAGGTTAGGTTTTATGAGAATGATAAAAGTTAAGAACAATTGTTTTGGGGGTATAGCATGGTAGCTAGAGATATTTAGAAGGATTATCAGGTAGTCCTGAAGATTCAAAAATTAGTCTGAACATGCTGACCTTTGGGAGCTCAAGTCTGCAAAGCTTTTGTAATTTTCTCCAAAGGGCCTTAGTAGCCAGAGGAAGGAAATAGATGACTGTTAATGTAGTTTGGAGTTTTTAAGAGTAGATATTACATAAACAGAGGCCAGTAGAAGAAGAAGAAGATGACAACAACGACGACAACAAATGAGTTAACATATTGATCAGGTAATAATTGAAAGGATTAACACTAGGTTGAATCTGAGGTAGACAGAAAGCCCAAGGGAGTTGAGTGGCTGATGACATCAGTGATGGTTATGAGCTTTCCTAGAAGCTGGGACAAAGAAAAACTTCTGGTTGTGAACAGTGGTCTAGAAAGTAACTTCTCCTTGGAAGTTCATCTTGTTCATCCAAGAGTTCATCCTGGTTATAAATTCTACAGTATAGTATATTCATTCTGCCTGGAGATTTTTTTTTTTTTTTTCAGATTTAGTTTCTGTTAGTAGGATATTCATCTAGCTAACATTAATTTTCATTGTTAACCATTTATAGGGTTATATCTAAAACTGATATTTTTATAGGAGAAAAGTCTCAATACAGTATTTTAAAACAATTAAAATGAAAACATGAATTTAAAATCTCAGGAATTGATCGATTGTGGTATGGTGATAAAGTATGTCAGATTCTCATTACTTCATAAAAAAATCTTTTCATTCCACTTCTGTCAGGATATCCTAGACAAGAGGTTTGTTAGGATATCCAGAGCATGCTTTTTACTCTATCTTAATTTTTACTGGGAAAGAATAAGATAAATTAAATGAGTCATCCTTAAGCTATAAGATTATCTTTCATAACCTGTTACAAGTGAAAAGCAGTTTCTGACAAGCTTTTTCATCTAATGTTTATTTACATGCATCATTGCTGATATATCCTAATAAAATTATTGATATTAGCAATAATTCACCTTCCTACATCATTTTATTAATAAATTATTTTCATATACATTATCTCATGTATACTAAATTACATTATACTCTACAGCAAAGGTAGATCATTTTAATGCTTAGAGTGGTGGCAAAAATGATTGTTAACTAGTTTATTAATGATAATGTGATAATTCATGAAAATAGTTTTTATCTTTGATAAAGGGAAGGAATACACTGATTATGCTTCCATAAATAATAAAAATGGGATTTGAAATGTATTATACATACATTTCAAAATCTTAAATTAAAAAATTCTAAACATGGGTAACAGAAAATTTAGAAACTCTCCTTTATTGTGTTTTGTATCAACAACTTCAGCTAGAATTAAGATTAGTAAATAATGAATAATTGTAGTAATATGAAATAGAAATAATAATTCAAGTAGGGAAAATATAAAGCTCCTACTCTTAAAGAACCCAAAGTTTAGCAGAATATATAATTACAATAGAAAAGTGAAGGTGCAGTGACCATCACTTATTCACTAATTCAAAAAAATGCTATTTTCAATACCAGGCATGTACTAAACACTAGCTATAATAGCATTCAGGTATTATATTATGTGCTATTGTGGGGCTACAGTTTAATAAATATGAAGTGGCGATTGTGAATCAAATAATTAACAAAAATATAAAATTTGATAGTTATATGTGATAAGAAGGAACAATAAACACAGTACTACATTCTATGGAAGAGTCTTGGTGGTCAGAGGTGCTTCTCTAAGAAAGAAAGGACTGAGCTGAAATTTGAAGAATAAGCGTAAGTGACAGCAGTAAGCACGTTCAGAGGCCCTGTAGCAGAAATGGGTTTGGTAAACGAACTAAGCTAAGGGAAGGCTAGAATGGCTGGAGAACAGAGTAAAATGGAGGATGGTGTAAAATGAGGCCACGTGAAAGTGAAGAACAGACCGTGTTAAAGACGTTAGGTTTGGTAAGGGTACTGAGGACAGTTGGACAGGATAGGGCTGGGATGGAAGTGAAGATTTGTGACCTAGTCATATTTGTATTTTTAAAATCTCACTCTGTCTATAATGTAGATGAAAGATTGGAGAATGTTAAGAGTGTATGTAGGTGAGTGGACAAGGAGAAAGACGGTGGTAATTTGGACAGAGGAAAGTGGAGGCAGATTCAAGATTTAATTATTGGATAAGATAGTGATGAGTTAAGAATGGTTTTGTAAAGAAAACAAGGGGAAAAAAAAGATGTCAAGGATAGCACCTAGAGTTCTCACTTGCTTAATTAGGTGATGGTGGTACTATTCACTGAGTCTGTATCTATCCCTCCATCTTCCCCAAAAGGACATAAGTTCAATGTTTGTTGAGACACCATGAATGATATGTTAAGTAGGTCATGCTAGTGGGAAACTTCATTTCCCTGGTCTCATATTTCTATGAGGAAGAACTCCTAAAAAAATAATATGCTAAACATTTCACCTTACCTTTTACTCAGTCTTCTCCAGAGTAGGTGGAAAGATTACCTGGTTAATGATTTTGGGGGAGGAAACTGATAATAAATATATTCTCATTCCTCCCTGTTCCTCTCCTCTTTCCCATCTTCTCCATCTTCCTGTCCATTCCTTTCCCTCTCTATCTCTGTCTCTATTTCTTAGGTAGAATTAGATATTTCTAGTAATCTCCAGAGAGCTTAAGAGTTTAATTGGTGAGTCTCTGCTACTTGAGATAAGCTTGGGATAACATAGACGAACCTGTCCTTTTCAGGCATGGTATGTTGCAAGCCCATTTTGTCACAGATAAAATATGGTCTCTATCTAAACAGTGTACCAGTAATAAAGCTTAACATTTTAATCCTCTATTTGTCTCTCCTGTGATTGTTTCTTAAATGGCTTTTAACTTATGTGGGGGAGGGAATGTGGTTTAGATCAACTAACATTCTTATATGTAAGTAGCTCAAGAAATGAGTAATCTGCCTCTAGGGGTAATTGAAACTGTGGCTATGGATTTGAGCGTCTTGGGAGAAAATTGAGGCGTTGGTGGATAACCGAAGAACCTGAACTGAATGTCTGCCCTGGTAAATTAAGATGAGGGCTAAACTATATCAAATAATTGTCAACAACGTGGACATCACATTTGTGAATTTGGCAAGTGCTGTAAGAGCCTGGAGCTCAGATTGAAGTAGTATCTCGTCTGTTTGGTGATGGTGACAGGTTTAAGTAGGAAATACTGATTCAGTACTCTCATACTCTGCTTCTTTAAATTGAGTAGGAGTTAGAAAAGGGAAGAGAATGAGCAAAGTGTGAGAGCAAGAAGATAGTGCACAATTTCAAACCATCTTCCTCCTTCCTTTTCTCCTTAAAGAACCTCTCTAAAGGGGTGATGGGTGGGGAGAAGAGATAATTGGGTGATGGGCATTAAGGAGGGCACTTGGTATAATGAGCACTGGGTGTTATATGCAACTGAAGAACCACTAAATTCTACCTCTGAAACTAATGAGAAAAAGAAAAAGAACATCTCTAAGAACAAGTATTTATTTATTTATTTTTTTGAAGATTTTTATTTATTTATTTGATAGACAGAGATCTCAAGTAGGGGGAGAGGCAGGCAGAGAGAGAGAGAGAGAGAGGAGGAAGCAGGCTCCCCACTGAGCAGAGAGCCCGATGTGAGGCTCCATCCCAGGACCCTGGGATCACAACCTGAGTCGAAGGCAGAGGCTTTAACCCACTGAGCCACCCAGGTGCCCCTAACAAGTACTTATTTAGAGCAGCTTTAAACTAAGAAGAAAGTTTTATCAGAACCATTTTAGTACATTTATTATAAAGATCATTCTTATGAACAATAATAGTAATCACCAGAAAATAATTTTTGAAAATTAAAAAATTACCTATTTTAATTATTTGAATAATGCAGGGTTGACACTGTTCTTTGAAAATGTAGAAAAGTGTATGTCATCCATTTCTTAATCTTTACTGTGAAGCATCAGAAGATTTTAAGTGTGAATTGGTTCAAACATAATTTTAACATATAACTTATTCTTGGGGTTTATCCTGATTGAAGAGGCTTTAGCTTTTCCTCAAAAAAAAAAAAAATTAGTTGCATGAAAGGCATCCAACTTAAAAAATCACTTTCCTTCAGAGAATTCTGCAGTGATTACAAACCCATACTTTGACAGTTGTCTAATATAGCTTTGCCAGGGAGCATATATAATACTAAACTATAATATAAATTTAATTGGATCAATTCATTGTGTACTTGTTATATTTGTCTAGGAATTATCATCATAAACATAAATAATGGGGTTGAACACCTCGTGTGGTGCCACTATGCAGATAGCAGCTATTGAAGAATGCATAGAATTGAAGATTTGATGACAATTTTGTGATTATGCTATGTAAACTCCAACCCATTACAGGAATATGTTTATCCCTAAAGATCAATTATTAGCATTTTTAAAATAATGCTAACAAAGTTTGCATGCTTGTAAGGCATATCATACTTTCTGTTTGATACAAGGGATTTTTTAATATTTGATTTGATTCCTACTAATTTCAATCCCCATTTCTGTCCTTCACACAATACATAAATATATAAAGCAATTGTCAATCATATATGAGAGTTTTACAAATAGATAAAGCTGCCGTAGCATTCACACAGTAATTTTTTAACACATATACTCTTCCAGTTAGTACATTGAGCCTAAAATGGTCAATGAAAATAGCTCTTGATTTTCTTCAGTTCTGTCTCTTGTTCTTTCACATAGCTGGTTTCTAAATACCTCCATATCGTGTATGAACACCTCTGAGAGCATTATATTAAACATTTCATTTATACTTATTATTGATAATTATGTAATTATGACAAGTAGTATTTTTTAGTACTATTTATATGTTAGGATCTGTGCACAGTATTTTATATTTATTAATTAAATAAGTACTTAGTGGTGCCCTCTGCATGTCTAGTACTTGAAACTAGTATATTGGGAGAAGAGTTATATTGTGGGAGTTAGAATTTATATAGTCATGGGAGGAGATTGGGAAATGATGGGATAGAGGCGGGGGTCAGAAGATTGGAGAAAAGGTCACCAATCTGCCTTCTGAAGGCAGTGTCATTAGTGACATAGGTGTTAACACAAAAAGGCTGAGAAGGAAGGGACATTCAGTTGCTGGAATGGGACTGAAACTGAACCTCATGGAGAAGTCAGTTAGAAGCTTTTGCCTCTGTGATCTCTGTCCCCACTTGCTCCATGATTACATGTCTGATAGTGGGCCTAAGGCTGCTGTTGCTCAAGTAGTGCTACTAGCAGGAAAGAAGAATCGAAACAGAAAAGAAGAGAGTGAGGACAAGTCAGAATCTGCTGGGCACCTCTGTATCAGTCACTCTATCTGATACTAAAGTATGCTTGGAAAATCATGACAACTATCTCTTTAGAAGATGGCTTTCATCTAAATCTTTTGCAAATTCCTCTTTTATCCATCTCTAACTCAAAACTATAAAGGGAAGATGATTCTGCGCAACATAGCTCTTAGCTTGACTAAGTTAATAGCCGAAGAAACCTACAAGGTGCTGTTTTAGACACTTGGGGTTCAATAGTGCATGAACAAGACAAAAAAAAAAAAAAAAAAATCCTTGCTTCTTATAGCTTACATTGCAATGGTACAGTCAGAAAATAATCTAATAAGTATTTTATTTAATGTCAAATATCAGAAAGTGCAATATAAATAATTAAGTACTATAGATAGGAGATTGTGGTGAACCAATAATAAAACATGGAGAACCAATAGCAGGAACATTGCTGTAGCCTCAGTGAAAGATGTTGAGAGCTCAGACTGGGAGGAGAGCCCAGCCGTCCTCGTGGTGAAAATGGTCATGTCCTGAATCTGTTTTATAGGGAGAGCTGTTATTGAGACAGAAAATGGCAGATGCTATTGCTTTTGAGCAAACAAATGTAATTCTGGTGGTATTTGCAGAGATGGGGAAGGATGGAGCACAAATGAGTTTGGAGGAGAAATTAAGGCCTTTGGAAGTCAAAGCAGATATTTCATATTGATTAGGCAATTACACAGAAAGGAGTTGAGCTCCAGGGAGAGTTAAAGCTGGAGATGTACATTTTAGAGTTATCTGAATCCATAATATATTTAAAGACAGAAAGACTGGAAGGAATTAGTGGGGAAGATGATGTAGAGTTTAAAAAGAAAAGAGGTATTATATTCTGGTGAAATAGGCTTAAACAGAGGGAGTAGTACTTCTTATGCATTATCTTATTTATAGGTCATTTTCCTTTACAAAACATTAGAGTTAATTTTCAGTAATGTGTTTAACATCCTAAAATAAAATTTAAACATACTGAAGTTGGGTGCAAGAGATAACCAGAATAGTTAAATTATAGAGCCAAAAGTAAGCACAGATGTATTGAATAGAGATGTTATAGACATAAATTGCAGATTTGTTTTCAGTAACCAAAACCAGAGGAGCAAAAAGATTAATTAAGCTAATTAAATTAGAAGATTTATAATGTTCACAAATTTAAGAATGAGAAGGAAAAGTTACTCCTTGGGAAGTAGCATTTGAAGCTGTGTTAAAACTATTTCATTTGGATTGTCCAGGATAATGTTACCTATAATGGCAGGTAGCATTTGGGTTTCTTACAACATCCCATTACTGAGATGAAGTGCAATAAGAACAATCTGCAGGAGCCCAAGCAGTGGGACACAAGTTCATAATTCTCTAGTAGTCTGTCTTGATCCATAATAAAATACATTTATTTCCATAAAATTCTCTCAACAGGATTTGATAATTATTAGAAAGAGTTCAAGGTTATTCTGTCTGTGAAGGACATGTACCGCTTTGGCTTCCTGTCTGTCTGTGAGATACATATGAGACCCCATATTCCAATGTTTTTCTATAGGATGTTTTGTGTAGAACTGGACAATACTGAAAATACTGTGTGATTCTAGTGTGACTTAGTAAGATGACTGACTCCTTTGGGTGAAGTAAATTGGCTTTTTAAATTAAGTTCAAAACTTTTAGTAGTGATAATTTTTTTTTTTTTTAGTAGTGATATTTTTTTGGTAGTTAAAAACTATTCATGATGAGGACTAAAATGATAGTTGGAAGTAATTCTCTACGACCACTGACACATAAGGAACAAAAATGTAGTAGGTGGGAATACCTATGAAACATCTGTAAAAAGACTAAAACAACAGCAAATAACCCAACAGCTTATTGAATATGGGAAGAAAGTCTCAAGATCAATGTGTAAATCAGTTTAACAAAATTATTTCCTCAGCATTTTGACATGGTAATAATATTCTTTTGAAATAAATGAAAATACAAGGCACATTTCTAACTCCTTCTAATATTTCACCAGAAAAAAATTGTCCACTTACACCAGGAATTTTAATAATAAAAAGGAATGCCTTTTGTACTCCTATAAGTAAGCAAAGACTCAAAAGTTGCTTGTACAAAGATGAGCTAATAACTATTATTATTTACTAGAAAGAAAACAGTATAATGAATGAGAGTGAAACATAATTCCCTTGACTATCTAAATTGTATTTTAAATGGTGAAATTAAGTTTTAAATTGCTATTAAACAGTTTAGTAAGGCAGTTAAATTTTCAGTTGTGCTGAATTCAGCAGAAACTTTAAGGTTATTATAATAATTACAAGAATTTTCTTGGCTACCAAGCAAAACAAGTATCTTATAGCAAATGATTTAAATATAGTTTTCTGTTGGAAAGAAGTAAAGACGACGATTTTTTCCACATGATTATGATTATTAAGGTAGACAACAACAAATTCAAGCAAGAAAATCCATCTTTAAAGTGTACTAAAGGGTGACTTTTAGATATGGCAATTAATCACTGTATTATTTATAATACTTTAGGAACAGCTCACACTACATTAATTGTTGATAACTTCTGCTTAATTAACAAGACTGCCCACAAATATCAAATATGAGCACAAGAACACATTTGAGGAAAAAAAAAATATATATATATATATATTAGCTAAGGACTGAGAATCACAAAATGAAAAACTTCAACTTGCATCCAAATTCACCTGCCTGAACTTTTATACTTTCACTGGATATTTTATGAATCAGTGCTTTCTTCCCAGGGTTGAAAAGTACTATTTAAGATACAGTCTAAATTGCATGGTGTTTTAATTAGAACCTGCCCTCCTCTAGTATGTTTGTAATTTTTTTCTGTACAGGCAGCTTCCTGCTTTCCCACACAGATTAAGTGATTTGACTAGAGTGCTGAAACAGACTGGAGTTAAACTGCTTAGTTTAAATCCTGGCTCCATCATTTCCCAGCTGTGTGATTTAAAGCAAATTACTCAACTGTTCTGTACCCCCATTTCATAATTTACAAATGGAGTTAGTAATGTCATATAACTTAGAAGGAGAATTAAAATAATGTATTTTAAGTATTGAGCAGCTAAACTATTAGCTAATATTTTAATTTGTGTTATTATGATCAGAAGTATTATCCTGGGCTTGCCTGGGTGGCTTAGTCCATTAGACATCTGACTTTGGCTCAGGTCATGACCAGCCCTGCACTGGGTGTCTCCTTACATGGGAATCTGCTTTTCCCTCTCTCTCTGCCCCTCCCCCCTCTTGTGCTCTCTGTCTTTCTCTCTCAAATGAATATTTTTTTAAAAAAGAAATATTATACTCTGTATTCTCTAGCTTTCTATAGTTCTCTCCTCCTCAGCCTTGGAGACATGTCTTGATTCCACCCAATTTCTTTCTCTTTAGCATCTCACTTTAATACCTGAGCATTTGAATGCACATAGTAAAGCAATAAATACTTAATGATTCAACACACAGTTCTGCCTTTCCATGGAACTTATATGCACTATGTCTCTTGCATATGCTATCTTCAGATATTTGATCAATTTCATGTCTAAAATTCATTTTGGATTTTATGAAACTATAACTAATAATGAGACCCTTGAGCATTCACTGACAGCCAGAATTGAAATTCTCAGAGTAACACAAATTCCTGGGACTACAGAGTATCTGACGGCATGATGTACAAAGAGCTCTTATGTGATGTGTGAAGCAGGAAAATGGGAATTGGGATGGACAAACTAAATGCTTAGATTAAGGATATGAAACAATGTGACATAGTTGAGAAAGAGAACTGCAAATGTCTAATAAACCAAGTGTTCCCATTTTTAATTAAAGCAGTAGTCAAGTGAGAATGCTAAAGTGCAGGAATATAAATATAACACAGCTTTCAGATATATAGAAGTGATAGCTTCATGTGAACGCAGAAGATAATGTTTGTTAAGTTAGGCTCCTTCGCCATTCAGGGTACAGAGAACAATAATATGGAAATGTTTTCTTTTTGAAAAGGAAATGCAACAGCAAAGAACAAGAACAAATAAATTTTCTTTGATTCTTGAATGGCACAATATTCAGAGTAAAAACACTTTTGATTATATATTATGTATAATAGCTGTATACTTGTTTTTCTGTTGCTCTAGGCCCTTGTTTATAGACCTAACGGGTCCTCCCCACTCTTCTATTGCTATATAATATGCTTGCAGAGCATAAATTCACCTCCAAAGGAGCCTTCTGAAATTAACTGGCAGGAAATCGTATCTAGCCTGGCAGCTAACCAATGACTCATGTATTTTAGGATGGAGGAAGTTGGGCATAATTGCCTATGTTAGTGATTGGATGCAGAAGTTTGACCACAGGTGTCTAAACTTACTAGGTCATTTCCTTTCAAGTTCACCTACTAGGAACTCAGTTCATACTGAATTGCTAATTTACTTAATGGACCTGATTCTGAATTCAGTCTTTTATTTGTTGGCCCTATCATTGGCTTGATCTCTTACTAAATTTTGAACTGTGTTCTTACTGAAATTATCAAAGGGATGCTCCAAGTAACACATACTTTCATTCCTATGTAAATATTCTTTTCTCTAATATCAGTTATGGCTTCTTTAGTGTCTTCCAGTTTATGGAACTCTTACAGTATTTGCATCATGTTATGTTGACCTGTTATGTACCTCACAATATATGCCAAATATATTTTGATGAGTACATGAAGAAAAGAGTGGATTGGGAGAAATGGCACCATAACATTGCGAAGGACAGCATACATAGTTTGTTGAATTATGGGCTGAATTACAACCCATTTTGTCATTAGAAAATACATTTTTTTAAGATTTTATTTATTTACTTGACAGAGATCACAAGTAGGCAGAAAGGCAGGCAGAGAGGGAGAGAGGAGGAAGCAGGCTCACCACTGAGTGGAGAGCCTGATGTGGGGCTCAATCCCAGGACCCTGAGATCATGACCTGAGCTGAAGGCAGAGGCTTTAACCCACTGAGCCACCCAGGCGCTCCTAGAAAATATTTCGTTGTTATTAAATGCACTGTTTTCATAGTCCATCTCAAATGTCATGTAGAAAGATAAAATAAGAAAAGATGACATAATAAACAATCCCTACCTTTCTATTTTACCTTGATACAACTATATATGGAGAATTAAATTTTTAAAAAATGTAAATAAAGAGATCATCATAGGGAGATCAATTTTAAACAAAGTAACACAAAGATACACAAAAATCAACTCAAGTGAGTTAAAAGCTTGAACATAAGACTTGAAACCATAGAACTCCTAAAAGAAAACACAGGTGGTAAGCTCCTTGACATGAGTTCTGGTGATGATTTTTTGAGTCTGACACCAAAAGTAAAGCAACAAAAGCAATGATAAGCAATGGGACTACATCAAACTTAAAAGCTTCTGCACAGTAAACAATTAACAAAATAAAAAGATAACCTACTGAATGGGATAAAATATTTACAAATCATGTATGTGATCAGGGATTAATATCCAAACATAAAGAACTCACAGAACTCAAAAGCAAAAAAAAAAAAAAAAACTAAATAATCCAATTAAAAAATGAGCAGAAGATCTGAACAGACATTTTTTTCCAAAGAAGACAAAGATATATGAATAGGTGTTCAGCATCACTAATCATCAGGGAAATGCACATTAAAATCACAATAAGATATCATGTTTAGAATGGCTATTATCAAAAAGATAAGAAATAACGTGTTGGTGAGGATATGGAGAAAAGGGAACTCTTGTGCACTACTGGTGGAAATGAAAATTGGTGCAGCCACCATGGAAAACAGTATGGAGTTTCTTCAAAAACTTAAAAATTGAACTACCATATGTACCATCAATTCTACTTTTGGGTATTTATCTGAAGAAAACAAACAATAGAGAAACAATAGTAGGAAAAGATATTGTACCTCCATATTCATTGTAGCATTATTTATAATATCTAAGATATGGAAATAACCTCAGTGTCTACCAGTAGAAAAATGGATAAAGAAGATGTGGCAGTTATATACAGTGAATATTATTCAGCCATGAAAAAGGCTGAACTCTTACCATTTATGAAAACGTAGATGGACCCTGAGGACATTATGCTAAATAAAGTAATAGCAAATGCCATATCATCTCTCTTAAAATGTGCAATCTAAAAAAAACACACATGCACCCTAAGCTCATGGAAAGAGACAGTAGATTGGTGGCTGCCAAAGGTGAAGGATCGGATGTGGAAATTCATGAAGGGGGTCTAAAAATTTAAAAAAAGGAAATATAACATATAGTGGATTACTATTTTTTTCTCAATTATCTTTGTTCCATTTGACTGTTGAGTTTAATTATATGAATGCTAAAATAAACCCCAAATATATGAAGTTTTATAGTAAATAATTTAGGTTTGCCTATTTTCTTATCTTAGCAAATTGTTTCTTTTGCATATTGTCTTCTCTGATAGAAAATATTTTAAGGAATTACCAAAAATCAAGGCATTGTGAAAATATTCTCTGCCTTGTGCTTCCTTGGAGATTAGGAGTTTTATTTTGTTAAAGTATTTGATTAATGTTAGTAAAAGAATATTTTTAGAAGAGCATTTTGATTGACATTTATTTTTTAAGTTTCTAAACAATTACTGGAGGCATCATAATAAATTCATCTCCATGCTTATTGTTTTCTTTCTCTTCTGACATTTCCCTTGATAAACTTGTTTATTACAGTTTTTCAATTTTTAACCAGGGAAACAAAGGAGAGCATAAGTACGATCAATTTATTTCTTAATTTGGACAGTTTGTACATTCTCCTATATCCTTTTCCCATGATAGTAATGAAATATATTTATAATAATTTTCTTTTTATTGAACATATTATTTTTTATATTATCTATATTCACTGTCTTACTTGCTAATAAAAACAAGGTAGACTAGCTTAGGTATTATTTACCATATTTTAGAGATGAAAACATGAATGTTAAAGATATTATATGAAGCTAAAAGCCACATTTCCTTGTTTTTACTGTTCCCTTTTCTATGCCGCTTCTATGACAGTTATAAAATAATATTTTAATTTATCATCTCAGTAATTAATTTATCCCCTTTGTTATAAAGTGACTTACAAATACCAATGAAGTTTAAAAGAGCAAGCAACAACAACAACAACAACAACAACAATAAGTTTGTATTCAAAAGTGAAACCTAAACTGAGACCAAAAATGCAAATCGCAAATCATATACTTACTACAGCTGGGTCATGGATTTAGCTATTGGTTTTCTACGAATCAGATTCAAAATGGAAATATGATCAGTTACACAACTCATGGTGCTCATAAGGTTAAAAACAACCAGTTCTTTTTGAGATGAAAAGTTGTTCTCAGTTGTAATATCAGACTAGAAATTTTCTAAGTGGAGTGGCTCTCCTAGACACCATAATAGAATAAATTATTCTCAACAACATCCTTCAGGAGATTCCACAATGAATTTTATGAACTGTTCCTTTGATAACCTCTGATGGCATCATAGTAAAATATAGTTAAGCAAAAGCAATTCATGGAGAAGTCTGTAGAGTGAAACGGACACACAGACTGATTGGATCAAGAAGTAAAAGTATTTTGAGGACTTTGGGTACTTCCTTTTTCTTCAGCAGTCTTCCCTAATTATCGATAAATAGAAAGTAACAATGTATTGAAGATTACATTATCTGCCTTTCACCTGTAATGAAGTTAATATCAGTTAAAATCAGATTCACAGAACTTAAAAGGCCACACATGGGGTGCAATAGGAGTGATACATTCAAGTGAAAGTTGAAGAGTCTAGGAAGGGCAGAAGCTAAATATCGGGTGCCCATACTGACTTCATTTTGGGGCAAACCAAGTAAGATCCAGGGGGAATAATTTGATATTATCTAATTTTCACATGTGTCAGGTTTTTTTCAGGTTTAAATACATTTAGTATCTTTCAGGGAAGAATTTCAAATTAAAGAAAATATCTTCTAATGATTAAAAATTTGGCTATCAAGGGAATTGATATATTATGTATATAGAGAAAGCTAAGTTTCTCTGAAAGTCAACTATGACTTCTACTGAATATTTCAAACTGCTAGTTTGAAAGAGTAGGACCCTTAAATCCATTTAGTAGTGTAAAAACTCAATTTTATAAGTCAAGAAGTATTTACTATTGTGAGCATATGGGAATAAGATCCACCAATTCAAATGTTAGCATTTTCTCATCATGTAGTGACTAAAATATGAAAGGACCTACTCATATCCAACATTATTATATCTTTATAATGGGGTATATGTTCTGTGTTTTGTAACAAAGTGTCTTGTACCTCTTGTTTTCACTGAGCCCTATGCAAGTTGATACCCCACCTGCACTTCCCTGCAAGCTTCTTTTGTTCTTGGCTTACGAGTCCTATTCATTTATGACAGGGTTGAGATCCTTGAGACTCTTTACACATTTTCTTATGAAGTATGTAAATTGTTTCAAACTGAGTATAGCTTTGTGGTCAAAAGAATTTTTGACAGAAGAGAATAGCCATAACTATCAAAAAGAAAACAAGGGTCAGAGGCACCTGGGTGGCGCAGTCTCTTAAACAGCTGACTCTTGGTTTCAGCTGAAGTTGTGATCTCATAATTGTGAGATCGAGCCCCGATTCGGGTTCAGCAAGGAGGCTGCTTGAGATTTTCTTCCTCTCCCTCTGCCCCTCCTGCTCGTGTTCTCTCTCTCGTTCTTTTTCTCTCTCTCACTCAAATAAATAAATAAATCTTTAAAAAAAAGTAAAGAATGATCACACATAGCAGAAAGCAGTGTACATGAAGATGATGGGGGAAATGTGAAGAAAATAAATGCATTTTGTGCAGTGGATAATGGAAACGTGCTAAGGCTTTCATGAGAGGTTGTGTGTCTAAAACAGAGCAGGTGCTCGTTCATAAGAAATGTTTGAGAAACCAGACCCTGTATGGAGCAGCAGAAACCAGAGAATGAGTCTTCGTGAATCACAGGATATGAAGACTTGCTGAAAGTGCTAGGATGTTTGCCCTGGAGAGGAAAAGTTTTTGACAGTTTTCTGTAAATACTAGCAGAGCTTTCATGTAAAAGATGCTGTAACTTTTCTATGCTGTTACAGAGATGAGAACTAGGATTCATGGATGAAGTTGTATTGAGGGAGACCTAAACTCACTGTGAGAAATAAATATTTATGATTAGCTTTGGAATGGGCTGCCTCCAGATGTAGTGAGTTCTCTTTCACTGGAGGTGTCTGTTCTAGTGTTTGTTTGTTCAGAATATTTTCATAGAGAGGGTATATCATAACCGCCTAGTGTATTGGGTGCTTTTTATCTCTGAGTTTTCTTTAGACCTTATGATAGAATTTTTCTTGTCTCTGACATAGTTTGGTATAGTTCTGAGCACATGGGAATCACTGTGCCATGGGCAAAGATGTTAAAATTCATAGGGAACTTCACAGAGAAGATTTTCTGAGTAATGAGGATTTGGGTCTGTTTTCCATGGATTCATATTGAAAGGAACATTAATAGAATAATGAATCCTACTTTTTGGGAAAACTATACCACAAAGTTGCAGGCATTGCCTTTAAATCACAGATGCCTTTAAGTGAATGACTCTTTGATGACAAATAATGATAACGTCTGTAAGTAAGCATTCCCTTGGTATGTGGGCAACAAACTTTTAAATCAATAAATGTGAAAATGTAAGTGTTGAGCTAACCTAAAATTCAGGGAAGCATATAACAGTTTCTCAAAATTTTCTCAGTATACTGCAGCTGTGGTAATAAAAACATTTCTAATAACATTCCCTCTTTCAAGATGAACTTCTAGCATACTGATATCATAGTGGTGTAGAAACAGTGCAAATGTTCTGGGTATCTAATTTATTTCATTTATGAAACACTACAGTCATTCAGCTTTTCTTGGGTTTCTGTGTGTGTGTGTGTGTGTGTGTTTATTTTTACATTTGTTCAACTGAAATTAATAGTTTACTATTTCTAGCTGTGAAGTACACAAATAGACTTAAACACTTGTAATGCAGTGAAAGATTAATAAGAACAGCATACTGCATCATAATTATGTAATCCCTCTGTAGGTTTCTTTGTGTGTATATACAGACATGTTCATATACATATATATATATGAAATGGACATCCATATATACCTCCATACATTTCTTATTCAAGACAAAAGGAAAGCATTTCCTAAATGCCTGATAGTTTTTGATAATTTCTTTAGGAACAACTTATTGATTATATAAAAATAGTGTATGTTACTCCAAAAAATGGAAAATTGATAGAAAACAATGCATTTAATGTTTATTACATGATTTTTATGTACCAAACATAGTAATATGAAATACATTAACAAGTTTGGTTTAGCTATAGCTTTTACTGTAACATTTTTTTTAAGAGTTCATTTATTTATTTATTTATTTTAAGATTTTATTTATTTATTTGACAGAGAGAGATCACAAGTAGGCAGAGAGGCAGGCAGAGAGAGTGAGAGGGAAGCAGGCTCCCTGCTGAGCAGAGAGCCCCGATGCGGGACTCGATCCCAGGACCCGAGATCATGACCTGAGCCGAAGGAAGCGGCTTAAACCACTGAGCCACCCAGGCGCCCCCGAGTTCATATATTTATTTGACAGGCAGAGATCACAAGTAGGCAGAGAGGCAGGCAGAGAGAGATGGGGGAAGCAGAGCTCAATCCCAGGACCCTGGGATCATGATGTGAGCCAAAGGCAGAGGCTTTAACCCGCTGAGACACCCAGGCGCCCCACTATAACAGTTTTTAATCAGTGCATCACTGAAAGTATGAATTCTTGCAAAGATATTGCAGAATATCAAAGGGAATATTCTAGTTTGATTTATATACTTATCTATAATTGACAGGACGTTTCTAATAAAATCATATGAACCTTATGCTTTTTAAAAATGAGTTTTACATGAAGACATAAGAGGCTTTAAACTCAAAATGTGTAAAAATATTGGTGCAGTGAAATTTTACAACATCGACTAGATGCTAACGCTTTGTTTTCAGGAGTGCTTAAAGTATTGTTAATAAATGTGTGGTCTGGAATGGAAATATCTTTATATATTTGATTATTTGTATTTATTTTGATTTTTTGTATTTATTTATTTAACCCCAAACATTTCAGTAACAAAACTAATATGTAAAATGTGTCAAGATATCAAAACAAACTTAATAACTTGTTTTGCTTCCTTTCCGCATATTACATCTACATGTCAACCTGTGGAAATTGAGGCTCCATTAAACTGAATTGCTTGGGCTCAAGGCAAACTACCTCCTTTAGAAATATCCATAAAAAACCCAAAATTGGGGGCGCCTGGGTGGCTCAGTGGATTAAGCCGCTGCCTTCGGCTCAGGTCATGATCTCAGGGTCCTGGGATCGAGCCCCGCATCGGGCTCTCTGCTCTGCGGGGAGCCTGCTTCCTCCTCTCTCTCTGCCTTCCTCTCTGCCTACTTGTGATCTCTCTCTGTCAAATAAATAAATTAAAAAAAAAAACAAAAAAACCCAAAATTGTTTAGATATTTGATTGCTTATTAAAATGTCTTACACTTCAATATTAATCAGTGCCTTGGAGTCTTTTTTTGAATTCTCCTTACTAGTATCAGTTCCTCTTGAGACAAGTTAACATGCTTTTTTGGAAATTCATTTTCCAAAAAATGTTGCTTATGCAACAACATTAAATGATTGCCTGAGTTATTATAGGCGAGTCATAACTTTTCGTCTTTGGTATTGTTATTATGTTTTTATGTTTATATGTCAGAAATAACACAAAAATTCATGATGATAAATTTCATGATGATGTTACGTTTCATTTTAACTTTAAAATTCCGGTGCAATGTATAAAAATTACCCAAACCAAATTAACTGGTAGTCTTGTGTGTTTCTATATTTTAAAATCTAGGCAAACTATTTTACACACTTGTGACTTAACCTTAGTTAGGAAAAAAGAAGAGTGGCTGAGGGAATGGTATATTGGTCGTAAAAGTAATCAGGCTGCCAGGAAGCTTCGAGCCTAAATCCAAATGCTGGGATTGATTGTCACCTTATTGCATGCATTTTTGTGTTCCTCATGCTCCTTGGCCTTTATCTTAATATCTAATGCTCATTTTGGGGGCATTTTCTTTGTTCTTATTTCATGGTGTGTATCTGATAAGCCATGAAAAATCAGTTGTGCCTTATCCTGGTAGGGTTCAAATGTTAAGTAATTTTGAAAATAAAACAGGAGCGCCTGGGTGGCTCAGTGGATTAAGCCTCTGCCTTCAGCTCAAGTCATGATCTCAGGGTCCTGGAATGGAGCCCCTCATTGGGCTCTCTGCTCAGCAGGGAGCCTGCTTCCCCCTCTGTCTGCCTGCCTCACTGCCTACTTGTGATCTCTCTCTGTCAAATAAGTAAATAAAATCTTAAACAAAAAAAAAAAAAAAAGAAAAGAAAATAGTCTATTATTGTTATGGCAGGTTACCTTCTCTGTGTTTATATTTTTTTCTCCACCTATGTTTTAGCTGCAGCACACATTTCTGCAGATTATCCGAGCTCTTCATTGGTTACAATGCCACCTATTTTATCCGTGTCTTCTGTTCATTGAAAATTCCCAGTGGTGCTTTTTAATACTTAAATATTTTTGAATTTTCTTCATTGCTCTGATATAACCTTCAAGAAGAATATCCCTACATACACAAAGCCTGATCTTTTAACAATGTCTCTTCTGTAGTTATTCATGAAATATCTCATGAAATTACACTAAAATGTAATATAATGGTTTTCTATCTTCCTGCCAATATTTATGAGAGCCTCTTGGAACATTCTGCCTCCTCTCGAGTATAGATGCCATGTGTATTATTTAATGAAAAAGAGAGACATTCAGTTTGATTTTCTTTTTTAAACAATTTTACAAAAGATTCTACAACAACATAGTAAGTGCAGATTTGCCAAAATATATCCTAAAAATGTAGCACAGATAGACTGTTGATTTGTTTGCATGACTGATACATTTTGTATCACTTTTGCTATTTACACAAATGAATGAATATTTTCTCATAAAAATGAAAATAGCTAATTTTTTAGACAAATCTTTAAGAAATTAGAAGAAATAATAAGCAGGATATGGTTTGGCTTAACAAAATACAAATTATATCAGATTATGCCTTATTTATGTGCTTGCTTGTTTATGATAGGATTATGGTTATTAGGCAACTGTGGCCAACATCATGTACCTGGACTTCAGCAAGACATGTTGCTGATCATCTAGTAAAAATACTTAAGAATTATGTTAGGCTTATTACTTGCTTGGTACTCTCCTAAGTATTTCATATTTAATTCATTTGATCTTTTCAATAGTTTTGTGTAGAAGGTGATACTACTTTTTTTCTATGAAAACTCAAGCTAACATGGGTAATTTGGGAATTTTGAATCCCAGGCAGTCTGACCCAAAAGTCCAGGTTTTTACCTGCAATGCTGTAATACCAATCAATTTAGAATAATGGAATATCACAAAAATCTTTGCTTTTATATCATATCAACATATACAGGCATACCTCAGGGACATTGCAGAATTGGTTCCAGACCACCAGAATAAAGTAAGTCAAGTAAATTTTTTGGTTTCCCTGTGCATGTAAAAGTTTTATTTATACTATACCATTGTCTATTAAGTGTGCAGTAGCATTATGTCTACAAAAACCAAGTATATGTACCTTCATTAAAAACACTATTGAGGGGCGCCTGGGTGGCTCAGTGGGTTAAGCCGCTGCCTTCGGCTCAGGTCATGATCTCAGGGTCCTGGGATCGAGCCCCGCATCGGGCTCTCTGCTCAGCAAGAGGCCTGCTTCCTCCTCTCTCTCTATGCCTGCCTCTCTGCCTACTTGTGATCTCTCTCTGTGTGTCAGATAAATAAATTTAAAAAAATCTAAAAAAAAACAAAACAAAACAAAAAAAAACACTATTGAAAAAAATGCTGAACATCATCTGAGCTTTTAGTTAGTTGTAATTTTTTTGCTGGGTAGAGGGTCTTGCCTTGATGCTGATGGCTGCTGAACAGGATGGTGGTTATGGAAGTCTAGACTGACTATGGCAGTTTCTTAAAATAGGACCACAATGAAAGTTCCCTCAGTGATTGACTCTTCCTTTCATGAATGATTTTTCTATTAGCGTGCAATTCAGTTTTAAAGCATTTTACCTCCAGCAGAACTTCTTTTAAAATTGGACTCAATACTCTCAAACACTGTTGCTACTTTTTCAAGTAAGTTTATGTAATATATTCTAAGTCTTTGTTGTCATTTCAATAGCCTTCACAGCATTTTCACCAGTAGATTCCGTCTAAGAGACTGCTTTTTTTGCTTATTCATAAGAAGCACCTCCTCATCTGTTAGAGTTTTATCATGAGATTGCAGCAATCCAGTCACATCTTCAGGGACCACTTTGGATTCTAGTTGTCTTGCTATTTCTGCCACATCTACACTTACTTCCTCCACTGAAGTCTTGAAACCCTCAAAGTCATTCATGAGGGTTGGCATCAAGTTCTTCCAAACTCCTGTAAATACTGATGTTTTGACCTCTTCCCATGAATCATGAATGTCCTTAATAACATCTTGAATGGCAAATCCTTTCTAGAAAGTTTTCAGTTGACTTTGCCCAGATCTGTTAGAGGAATCACTGTGACAGCTGTAGCCTTGGAAAATGTGTTTCTTAAGTCATAAGACTTGAAAGTTGAAATTACTCTTTGATCCATGGGCTGAAGAAAAGATGTTGTGTTAGCAGGTATGAAAACAACATCAATCTCATTGTATACCTCCCTTAGACCTCTTGGGTGACCAGGTAATTGTCAATGGTCAGTCATGTTTTTAAAAGAATCTTTTCTCTGAGCAGTAGGTCTCAGTAGTGGGCTTCAAATATTCAGTAGACTATATGTTAAACAGATGTGCTGCCATCCAGACCTTCTTCTTTCATTTAGACAGTATAGACAAAGTAGGCTTAACATAATTCTTGAGTATCCTACTATTTTTGAAATGGTAAATGAGTGCTGGTTTACTTAAACTCTCCAGCTTCATTAGTCCTTAACAAGAGAGTCAGCCTGCCTTTGAAGCTTTAAAGTAAGGCATTGACTTCTTCTAGCTCTTTAAGTCCTAGATGGCATCATCTTCCAATAGAAGGCTTTTTCATCTTCGTTGAAAATCTGTTGCCACCTTCATTAATTATCTTAGCTAGATTTACTGGGCAACATGGTGAAGCTTCCAGATCAATACTTGCTGCTTCATCTTGCACTTTTATGTTATGTCCATGGCTTTTTTCCTTAAACCTCATGAACCAGGTTCTGCTTGCTTCAAACTTTAAACTGCAGCTTCCTCACTTCCCTCAGCTTTCATAAAGTTGAAGAGAATTACGTCCTTGCTCTGGATTAGACTTTGGCTTAAGAGAATGTTATGGCTATTCAAACTTTTGCCACATCACCAATAAGAATGTTTTGCTTTCTTACCATGTATGTGTTCACTGGAGCAGCACTTTTAATTTCCTTCAGGAACTTTTCCTTTGCATTCACAACTTGACTCTTTCATGCAAAAGGTTTTCAACCTGCCTCCCTCACTAAGCTTAATCATTTCTAACTTTTGATTTCAAGTGATAGATGTGTGTCTCTAACTTTCTTTTGAACACATAGAGGCCATTCTAGGGTTATTACCTGTCCTAATTTCAATATCGGTGTGTCTCAGGCAATAAGGAGGTCTGAGGAGGAAGGGAACAGCTGGACGATAGAACAGTCAGAACACATATTTATCAATTAGGTTCACCTGCTTATATGGGCACTGTTCATGGCACCTCAAAACAATTACAGTAGTAATAACATCAAAGATCACTGATTATAGATTACCATAACAAATATAATAATAATGAAAGAGTTTGAAATATTGTGAGAATTACTGAAATGTGACACAGACATAAAGTGGGCAAACACCGTTGGAGAATTGACACTGATAGAGTAGATTCACATAGGATCACCACAGACTTTCAGTTTGTTAAAAAAAAAAAAAAAAAAGAGATATCTGTGAAGTGTGAAAAAAGGGCAAAACGCAATGAAACAAGGTATGCTTGGAAAAGTGATGAAAGACTCCTGTTAGAAGCTTAAGGGCTCTTGCCTGAAGCTTATCTTGTGCTCAAAATTTTTTAGACATTTTTTATTTAAATTCAACAAATTAATATATAATGCATTATTGGTTTCAGAGGTATAAGCCCATGATTCATCAGTCTTATATAATACCCAGTGCTCATTACATTGAATGCTCTCCTTTGTGTCCATCACCCAGTTCAAAATTTTTATCGGCTGTGAAGATACTGAGGGAAGCTATATCAAACTTGCAAGTCAAGTTGAGAGAGATAAAATGGTGATGTGCTAAGTGACACATTTGGGATAAAAAGGAGCAATGGGAGACATTACAATAAATGAATGAATGCATCAGGGCGGGGTTAAATGTAAGTTACTGTGCTTGAAGCCAATAAACCATAAAACAAGTACAACATAAGGAAAAGCTGACTCAGGAACAAGCCATGTGAAAAAGTCTTAGGGATTTTAGTAGAGCCTAGACCCACTGTGGTGTGGTTCCCATAAACATAAACCTGATTTTAGAGGGGTGGCATTAATATGTTTTATTTGAATTTAGTACAACAATAGTCTCACTTTGGTTAGGGTATACTTCTGATTCTTTTCCCAACTAATATTTTCAGCCTGATAATCATTTTCCATGTTGTAATGCCATAGGTATGAATTTCTAATTTTTTTCTAATCCACTTTGCTTTTAAAATTCAGTTAAAACTCTGATCTCAAATTTTATCTAGCTTGTATGTTCTCCCCTGTCCCCTGTGTCTCCTTAAACTGAGGCAATGATAGCTGGGGGTGAAGAGGAAGCGGGTCATGGGCTGACTTCTTTTTTTTTTTTAATTTTTTTTTTTTATTTGCCAGAAAGAGAGATCACAAGTAGACAGAGAGGCAGGCAGAGAGGCAGGCAGAGAGAGAGGGAAACAGGCTCACCGCTGAGCAGAGAGCCCGATGTGGGGCTCGATCCCAGGACCCTGAGATCATGACCTGGGCCGAAGGCAGCGGCTTAACCCACTGAGCCACCCAGGCGCCCCTCCCCTTTCTTTTTAAGGGATAACTGCTTCAATATGTCAGGTCAGAGAAGAGACGGCAAAATGTGCAAACAGTATCTTTATTCCACAGTTGCTGCTCTTCTTTCTTTACTTTGCTAACTTCGGTGTGCTCTCTCACGGGCCTCATGGATGAAATCGTTAGAAAACCCCACTGTAGAATTCCCTGATATGGGAGATCCAGTCTGAATACAAGCGAGCCTTCATTAGAGCAAATTCTTAACTGTACACCCAATAGCCCCTTGTTTGGGGGAATCTCTTCACTTAGTATTTAGTGTCTGCAGCCCAGCTTTATTTTATGTATTCACTTGACTCATGGGAAATTTACCTAGAACTGTTAAATCTTTAGGCTTTTCTACTTCAACACCTTGCCTGGGGTGATGGACCCCTTGCATAAAATGCAGAGAATAGAAATCTCCGCATGAATGATTAGAACAGAGATTCTCAAGTTTTCCCTGTTATCTTTATATTAATGCAGACTCCTAAATTTTTCTTGTACTGCTTTTGGATTCTATTCAGCAGATCTGGTATAAAGCCTAAGAATATTTTATCATTTATTTATTTTTTTAAAACACTTCAGGTAGCCAGTAGGGTTAGGAAACACTGGGTAAGATTACCATATTTACAATCCTAGAAATTATGTATATTAGTTACTTCCTTTTAAAAACCTGTAATAATTGATATATTCAACATTTAAAATCAATCATAAAAAAATTTAGGCAGTAAAGAATTGACATTGTAAATAATTAATTTTATATAAAATATATTCCAGCTTATATATATATGTGATAATATGTTTCCTCAAAACCTCAAAAATAGATTTGCTTTGTTGATGTGGTTTCCTTTTGCTAGTGAAGGAAACTAGTCCAATAAAGTAAAGGGTTAAGACCCCTTAGAGGGAAAAAAGAAAATAATATTATCCTTAGAAACGTCTATGAAAATACCTCCCAAGGCAAACTGTTGGCAGACCAGCTAATGGCAGATTGTGTACATCTGTGTGAGTGAAAATCAGCTCAAGGGTGTCAAGTGCTCTTTTGAGTCTCACTAGAGTCCCTTTATACTTATTTTCCAAACCAAGTAGTAGTTGCCATTTTTACCAGCCCACACAGTCCTATTATTTTCCCATCTTCGCTTTATAAATAGCTGGCTCTCACAGCACTTAATTTCTTGTTGGAAAATAATCAAATAATATTGCATTTCTCACATTTGGGACCTCATGGCCACGTAAACGTACATGGAAAGACCGATGTACAGATGTATTTGGATAAGGCTTCTCTGAGGAATAACACAATTGATTTTAATTTTTAGTAAAATGATTGGTTTGAAAGGAGGTTTGCTTTACTAGATCCCTACCAAATTATACCCAGACTAGTAGAGAAATAATACATTCCTAATTAATCCAATATGAAGACTAGCATCTTAAAAAAATTTTACATGAATGGAAGAGAAATTTAAAAATGTGAAATTCCTAAAATAAATATAATTATTTAAATAAAATCAAAGTTGTAGTAAAATTATGTGAGATAATTCAAATGAAAACCAGTATAAATACATTTAAATATTTTATTAAAACACTTAAATTAATACCAGGAAGATTTTCAAAATTTAAGTGATAGACTTTCAATCCCATGATTCAACCTCATTCATTGCCAACATTCTGGAGCCTCAGCTACCATTTCTTTATTCTATGATATTTATTTGTAAGGATTATTTTAGTCATACTGGTCATGTAATATATAATCTCCCTGCATCAACTGACATTTTATTATAAGCACTTACCACATTATTACCTATTACTCATAAACAGAATTATAATTATTGTGTAGCATTTTATTAGATAATATAGTTTTTCCTACAATTATATATTATGTATAGCTTGCTTTCAGGTTTTACTATTATATATAGAACTGTTTAAGAGATCTGTGTCCCTAGGGTATAATCATATTTTGGACTATTTCCTTAGGGTAGATAATCAGAAGTGGGATTATTATGATTATAGAGGCTAAACAATTTTAAGTTTTTTGCTTCATAATGCAAAATTGTTTTACATAACTCTCAGTGTGGGCGAACATCCAATTCACAGAAAAGCGAACATCCAGTTCACAAACTTGTTAGTGTTTGGTGCTCATTTTTTACAATGTTGTGAAAAATCACTTTTCATTGTTTTTCAGATTTATGTAAAATAGAAATTATTGGGTTAGTGGAGATTAGTGGAGCTAAAAAAATTTTTCCATATGTGGGAAATCCATGTGTATTTCTCTTGCCCAAATTTCTTTGGATGCACTTTTCCTTTTTTATATTAGGAAAATATAGTATTTTTCTGATCATTATTTAGGCCCTTTATAAAAAGCTTATCTGTCATAACTGCAAAAATAGTATTTCTATTTAATTTTATTTTTACTGATGTATTATATTCAAGATTTTACTTGTTATATGATCTAATCTATCTTTTCTTGCTGGTGTGTATAATTTAAGCCAAATTTGTTTATATTACAGAACAGTCAGAAATCCATAGATGTTTATTAACTCCTTCCTACCATTACATTTAATTTTGTAAGTCACAATTTTCAGAGTACCACGGTTAGTGGGGATAATTTAGTCAGTGAGAAAAGACGCCTTCTTATGGGGAAGTATCTTCATCAAAGCATCTGGATCAAAGCTGACTTTGAGTCTCAGAGAAAGCAATTAGATTAAAAGAAAATGAGGATCTTGGCTAACGGTAAGAGCTTGTAAAACATAATTCACCTTGATTGAGAGTTTTTAATCTTCCATCATTGCGTATCAAATATGTCACATATGAAAAATAATTTCAGCTTTGTTTTCAACTTTGCTAAGTTGGTCACTCTTCCTTAGACGCAAAAGTTAAGTTCCTCTCATACTGGAAGATAAAGTAGTTTCAGAGTCATTAAACACACACACACACACACACACACACACACACACACACACACTAGACTTCATCAATAATAATGTCATATTCAAATAATATCTTGTTCTTTGATCTTCTAAGGTGCCTATCTTGGTGCCTCACATGTAGTCGGAGCAGAATATATAATTGTAGAATAAATGGGTGGATTTCCTGCAATAGAATGTAAGAAGTCATTAAGCATGTCCTCATAATATCTGTAGGACTTTCAGATGGCTTGCTTAAAAGTTGAAAAAGAAGTAAGAAAGAAAATGATCGGACCTTGAAAAAACAGACGAACACAATTCAATGAGCAGTGAAAATCAATGAAGGCAAAAATGGTCCATTTTCACCTCATTCCTTTTCAGGGACAGACCAGTTTTCCTTCATTGATTTTCAGTGCTCATTGAGTTGTGTTCCCCTGTTCTTTGGTTGTAGTGTTTTCTCTATTTTTTCAGCTTCACTTTTGCTTTGCTTTAAACTATTGTTGCTCTGAAGTAGGCTTTGTTGGCAGAGTTTTAGCTCAATGAAACCATTTTTGCTTACTTGATCTTTTTTGCTCTAGATAGTAGTACCATTATTTTTTAATACTATCTTAATGGTACTTTTTCTGAAGAATCTTCCATAAACATTTTTCTTTATTTTGATCTGTCAGTCATGTTTTATGTGTGAAAAATATTTTTATGAAATTGAAAGTGAGAAAACGAAATATTTATAAAAATTTAAATTGATTAAATTGATTAGTGTGACCATTCAAATGAGGTATCTGATCTGTTTATGTTCAGTCCGTACATAAATATCTAATAAGGGTATAATGAGGACCCATACATCTAATTTTGTGATTGCCAGGTAATATAATTTATATATGTTCAGGTCAAGGCATTCTGGAGTTGTAAATCCTGGCTTGTGAGAGTTAGAGAGATGGCCTTGATTTGGGGAGAATGACCTCACTGTGGAGCTGATGGTGAAAGAAGGGACAGTGGTCCAGGTGATAATACCCATGAGGAATTAGACAATAAGTACTTGAATCAGACTGATGGATTCCAAGCGTATCATGAAAATAGGTTTTTCTAAGTACTGATATTATTATACCATCAAAATTTATCTAGATTTATTCTGGATTTAGGGAGGATTCATCTAGAAGTCTGAAGGAAGGGAAAAGCTCAGGCCAGTATTTTGAAAGCTAAAACTCAGTGAGACAAATGATTTGGCCACCAGGCATTTACAACTTTTTAGAGAATATAAATCATTTAAGAGTGCAGGCATACACATGCAACAGAGTTGCAGTAAGGTGCAGTAACTTCCCAGTATTTTTATGTATGTACATAGAGTATAAATAATAAATTATGGCGGGCGCCTGGGTGGCTCAGTGGGTTAAAGCCTCTGCCTTCGGCTCAGGTCATGATCTCAGGGTCCTGGGATCGAGCCCCGCATCGGGCTCTCTGCTCCACAGGGAAGCCTGCTTCTTCCTCTCTCTGCCTGCCTCTCTGCCTGCTTGTGATGTCTCTCTGTCAAATAAATAAAATATTTAAAAAATAATAATAATAAATTATGTCAAAATAAAGAATTAGATAAATGTACGTTAAAAGTGAGGCAAGGGGCACCTGGGTGGCTCAGTGGGTTAAAGCCTTTGCCTTCGACTCAGGTCATGATCCCAGGATCCTGAGATTGAGCCCCGCATTGGGCTCTCTGCTCAGCAGGGAGCCTGCTTCCCTCTCTCTCTCTGCCTGCCTCTCTGCCTACTTTCGATCTCTCTTTGTCAAATATATAAATAAACTCTTTAAAAAATAATAAATGAATAAATATTTTTTTAAAGATTTATTTATTGGACAGACAGAGATTACAACTAGGCAGAGAGGCAGGCAGAGAGAGAGGAAGGGAAGCAGGCTCCCCGCTGAGCAGAGAGCCCAATGCGGGGCTCAATCTCAGGATCCTGGGATCATGACCTGAGTCGAAGGCAAAGGCTTTAACCCACTGAGCCACCCAGGCGCCCCTAAATAAATTTTTTTTAAAAGTGAGGCAAATACTGAGTGTTTTAAAGAAAGAAAATCCATTTCAATAAATATATGGCTGAATGCTTCATAAAGGAGTTGAACTTTGATCTCAAGCTTACAAGATGACTCTTACTAAGAATTTAGAACATCCCAGACCGAGAGTTAATTCATGGAAACTATGGTATAGAAGAGTATATTCACAGAATAATTCTACTTGGCCCAAATGTAAGCATAGCCCAAGTATTTATTTTAAAGTGAACCTGGAAAATTAGGCTTTGGTGTAGGGTCTAGAAGATGAGTTGGAAGTATTTGGACTTTATTATAACCAGAGATCAAGCACCAGAATTAGGCTACCTCATATTCTGCTTTCTTGGTTAAAAACACATGTTGTTCTATAAACGTGAGGCTTTTGCTAGTTGTGATTGAATTTCTCTGTATTCATTCATTCGTTATTCAATTCATTATTCATTCTTAACTGTCACAACCCTTAAGAACACAGCAGTACTTCTACTTTGAGGACTTTACAAAAAAAACCAACAAAACAAACAAACAAACAAAAAACACCACCACCACCACCGCCACCACCACCAACAACAACAAAAACGAAACACAGTAGTATGAAGACAGATATAATTTTCTTTCATGGAATTTATAATAGTACAAAACTACTTTTATATTCTTGGCTACCAAACATAGATACCCTAGAAGTGAAAGTTTTAATAGAAATAATAATGCTTATGCTGTATAATTGTCTTTTGTAGCACGTCTGAAAATTCTTTTACTACACCAACATTGCCTTGTTGCAACGCTTTGGTTAGAAAATTTACCTATTGTTAATCTACATATCGCTAATCCAAGCTTAAATGAAGTGTCCTGTGTCATTTTAAACATAAAGCATAGTACATATAACCAGAATGTGTAAGGAAAACATACATATGGAAGTACTTATTCCTATCATGTTTTGTCACTTGTCCCCTCCTCATTCTTATGATTGCACATATATACACACACACCCCCCCTCAGATGCACACACATGTGTGTATATACACATATATATCTGATCACTTATTTATCTTTTTTCTATCTCCTTATGAATATGTGGTATATGTGATTATGTTGTATGCATCTATACATTAGATACTGTCCTCTGAAAAACAAATGCCATTGAAGAATTAGTTATGCAGAGATGTATTAGCCGAATAGAGTTCAAAGAAGACACGGACAGTCACAGACAATGATGAAGATCTGATTCCTGGGCAGATATAAGGGAAGGGAGGAGAGAAAGAAAAAAATAAAGAGTTGGATTGGCAGAATTTTAGATACAGTAGAGGTCTTAGAAAATTTGGGGAGGCCAGTGAAAGAGATGCATTTTCATGGACATCACAAAATATATACTTGGATGCATACATATATATATTTATATTGTATAAGTATTTATATATATTATAAATTATATATAAATATATATTTGTATATTTAGAAACATTTCTTTTCCACAATGAATTATTAATTAATTAATATCTAAAATATCTTTATTTTTAGCTCCTATCATAGACATCACATTATTAGGTACCCAATTTTTAGGATTTTTTCCACTTATGTATTAAAATGCCCATGTACAATTATCTCCTATATCAGAAGATATAAAGACACAAGTAATTTGCCCATTGGGTGTATTGTTGGAGACTGTTACCTAGTCTTTGTGAATGATTTTTAATATCCAGAAAAGAAGAGCTACAGGTTATCTTTTAATTTTCTTCTTAAAGATTTGTCTTCTCTTAGAAGTAGAAAATATTTAAGCTGTGTGTGGGATTCTTTTTTTAATACTCCGTAATTTTGGAAACCTAATTATACTACTCTGTTAAAAATCTTTCCTAATGAAATTAAAAGAATGATTATGGGCAAAGACAATATTATGAAACTGAATATAATTGCAGATACATATGTACTAAACCATGGGATGCACACTTTGGCCATAGTCAAAACATAATTAGATTTCTCAGAAATACCTCCTAGTGTTTAAGAGAAATAGCACTATATCACAGTGATACAAAAGCGTGTATAAATGGTGTGACCTTTTTTGAGAAATATGATTGATAACAAATTACATGCTGTTTGCTCTGGTAGTATTAATGAAGCTTGAATGCCTTTAGACAAGTCAGAGAAAATGTTTTTTCATACTTTAAAGAATGACAAACAATAATAGTTGTATCTTTTTCCATTTAGTGGTTACTGGGTTTCCTAATTGTGTTATTCATGTAGAGCAGAGGGAGGAATATAAAGAAGAGCACATAGGTTGGTGGGAGTGGGTATTAAGCACAATAATAAATTTGACCAATACCTTATAGGTCTTTTGATATTAATTTTTTCATACTTTAATAGCCTATCTATTGAGTCTCCTTATATATCAGTTTTTTGGTAAAATGAAACATAAACATAACGAAAAATCCATTATATTTATCTCTGAAAAATGTTATGGGAATCTTATGTACACATGAATGCTATAGTTCATGTACCATGGGGAACATTCACATTAAATCTGCACTTCTATAGTGTCTCTGAATTACTTTTAATTATTCACATTTTTTTCTGTTACCTAACAACTCACAAAAAGCAGAACTTAATTTTAGCAAATAAATCCTTTCTAAAATGTTGACTTCTAAATGTCATCTAATTTATATGTTTCTTGTATGGTGGAGATTTTGTTGTGCTTCTAGCCATCAATATTTTACAGCTTCATGATTGAGGAATGAAAATTAGTGCTACTTTTTATAGTACTACATTAAATCTCAATTAATTAAAACAATTTTAAGGGAAATTATTCTCAGTTATAGCGGAACAACTAGAAAAAGCCTAACAGAGCTCATCACTTTGAAGGGCACTGGAATTTTGTGTAAGAAAAAATAATACTTCTAACTTTTAATAATTTGGAGCAATATTTTAATGCATTTATCCAATAAGGATTCACTGAGTTTTACAGGCAAGGTACTTCTTACCTAATAAGTGCTAGGTGAAAAATAGACACATTGCCCTGCTTTTGCAAAACTTGTTTTCCGGTATTCTTATATTCATCAAAAAACTTATTTTCTAATATTCTTATATCCCTCGAACAGTCCACTCTAGAATTGATAATTTAATTGCTTCTGGAAAGAATGCTGAGAGGAAAAGTACCAGGTGTCAGGAGAGCCCATAACTGGGTGTTAGGCCTAGAGTTGGGTGTCTTGAAGAGGAGAAATGGAAGAGAAATCTGGAAAATGAGGAGATAGCATCAAGGTATATAGTGGAGGAAGAATGTTCCAGTCAGAAGGAATAGAATATGGGAACATCCTGAAGTGGGGAGGAAAACATGCTTCAGGAAAAAAGAGACCGTTGTGACTGGGGCTCTGAAAGCACCAGGTCTGAAAGACCTGGGAAGTGAGACTGGAGAAAATGGTAGGTCTCTAAATGTGTCCTCATCTAGCCCATAAAAGAAAACTTAAGGAACATTTTTTTTTTTTTTTTTATGTGGGGAGCTTATTAAACTTTAGGTCATTATTTGATACCAGAGTGTAATAGTAAATTATATGATCTTAATATACCTGTGATATTCTTTTTTTTTTTTTTTTTTAATTTTTATTTCTTTGACAGAGAGAAATCACAACTAGGCAGAGAGGCAGGCAGAGAGAGAGGAGGAAGCAGGCTCCCTGCCAAGCAGAGAGCCGGATGAGGGGCTCGATCCCAGGACCCTGGGACCATGACCTGAGCTGAAGGCAGAGGCTTTAACCCACTGAGCCACCCAGGCGCCCCTACCTGTGATATTCTTGATTAACTCACAGAGACTGTTCTTTTTAGCAAAAGACAAATTGCTGCCGCATTATACATTTTAAGAAATTTTTAATGAGCAGTTTTATAAAGATCATATCATTTGTATAGGTCACTTATTTATTTGGGAATAAGTTGGCATCATTTGGTGGGTGATACATCAGAAATTTAGAACTTTCTCCCATCTTTCCAAGTTCCTAAAGTGTATTACAATGAAAAGTTTTCTTTGTAAAGTGTTGAAGGTGTTTCTCAATGGAAGCAATATAATGAACTTTTTGGCAGCTCTCTTAGAAAAAAATCCGTCTAGCATTTTTGGAAATGAGTAGGGAAAAATGATAAATAATCTAAAATAGACTCACATTAGAGACTTACATAAAATATTATGCACTGTGAATTGGGAATTACATTTTTTCCATAATATCTTTAGGAAAGGTATTGTGGTTCTATAAGAATGGGAAATCACACTCCCATGAGAAATTTGGCATTAACATCCAATTCTAGAAGGAAAAAAAAAATCTTAGTCTTTTTTTTTTTTTTTTAAAGATTTTATTTATTTATTTGACAAAGAGAGAGAGACAGAGGAAACACAAGCAGGGGGAGTGGAAGAGGGAGAAGCAGGTTCCCTGCCAAGCTGGGAGCCTGATGCCAGGCTCAATCCTAGGACTCTGGGATATTGACATGAGCCAAAGGCAGATGGTTAAGCAATGAGCAACCCAGCGCCCCGAAAAAATCTTAGTTTTACATACCAGTTTGGATCTACTTTATTTTTTTATTTAATTTTAAATTTTTTAATTCTACTGTAGTTAACATACATGGTATATTAATTTCAGGTGTACAATACAATAATTCAACAATTCCATGTGTCACCCAGTGCTCATCAAGATAAGTGTAGTCTTAATTCCCTTCACCTATATCACCCATCCCCCTGCCCCTCTGTGACATCAGTTTGTTCTCTATAGTTTAGGGTCTGTTTCTTGGTTTGTCTCTACTACTCCTCTGACCTTTGCTTTTTTGTTTTTTTTCCTTAAATTCCACATAAGAGTGAAATCATATAGTTTTTGTCTTTCTTTGGCTTATTTCACTTAGTATTATGGTCTGTAAGTCCACCCATCTTATTGCAAAAGGTGATTTATTCTTTCATGCTTTTTTATGGCTGAATAATATTCTATTATCTATATCTATATCTATCTCACTACCACATCTTCGTTATTCATCTATTTATGGACATTGGAGTTGCTTCCATATCTTGATTATTGTAAATAATGTTGCAGTAAGCGTAGGGTGCACATATCCCTTTGAATTCATGTTTTCCTATATTTTGGTTATATAGCCAGTAGTGCATTTACTAGATCATGAGGTAGTTCTAATTTTACTTTTTGAGGAGCCTCCATACTCTCTTCCACAGTGGCTGCACCAGTTTACATTCCCACTAATAGTTTATGGTGGTTCCTGTTTCTCCACATCATCACAAACTTTTATTGTTTCTTATGTGTTTTTATTTTAGCCATGATATCTGTTTTAAAAGTGAAATCTTATGAGAGACTAGTGGAGTTTGATCATTAAGAAGTTTTCTCTTCTTTCCTCTAAATTCAAATGTCCAATCTGGTGTCTATGGAATATATTAGATAGTGCGGAGGTTGCAATTCAGAGTAATATAGTCAGTCACTTGCATTAGTGAGAACGAAAAGGTATGTTTGAGATGTGACTCTAAAACAGGATCGGGGAACCTGGGTGGCTCAGTCACTTGCATTAGTGAGAACGAAAAGGTATGTTTGAGATGTGACTCTAAAACAGGATCGGGGAACCTGGGTGGCTCAGTTGGTTAAGCGTCCAGTTTGATTTCCACTCAGGTCATGATCTCAGGGTCCTGGGATTGAACCCCACAAGGGGCTCTGCTCTTAGTGGGGAGTCTGAGGATCCCCTCTCTCCGTCTCCTTCTCCCTCTCCCCCCACCATAATTAAATAAATCTTTTAAAAAAATAAAACACAGGATCAAATGTGTGTCTTACTTCTGGGATCTATGTCATGCATTACCAGTTTTACTTTATGTGTGGAATAACAAACAATATATAAATTACAGTAATATGTAAGGTACTATATATTAATAGGAAATACAAGTTTATTTCTTACTACTTCTTTGCTGGCTTGTTATGAAAACCCCCTAACTAGTCATCCTGTTTCCTGTATTTTCTCTTATCTAAATTAGACATATTGTTATTTTAAATCACGGATATATTAGGCAAAATTTGTGCCTAAAATCCTTCAATAATTATCTTCTGCTTTATATATTAGACATTAATACATCCTCCTGTCTTTAACCTATCTTTCTAGGGTTATTTTCCACACTCCCTGCAACCAACACAAACCTCTTATTTTGAATTTTACCTCCAGGCTTGTTCACATGGTTCCCCCTGTTTTTATTTTCTCTTTTTCCTGTTTATCACCTCAATTTCTGACTATTCTTTAAAATCAAGTTCAGATGACTTGAACTCCATGAGCCTTTCCCAATCCTATCTTCTTTTCATCAAAGAATACTCTGTGATACATTAACTATACTTTTTCCATTGCATTATTTATGTCTATCTGCTAGAGTAGAAGGAACTTGAAGGCGGGGATTATATCTCAGTCATTTAGCTCAGTGTTGCATGGTAAATATACCTAGAATGAATAAATATGTAAAGGGAAAATACATTACTTTTATACACATCAAGAGAATGCAGACTTCATCCACATACACAAATCAAGTTGAGTATTTAGCTGACTTGAAGAAGAACTGTCTTATTACAGAGAAAAGTATAATTTAGTATTTGTTCACTTATTCATTCATTTAAATTTTTTTCTGCAATAATTTGTTGAGCATCAGTTTGGGCTACGAGTATTATACGGTAGTTTCTAAATTCAAGATTGATGTGAATCTTTACCTGAGTTTCTCAAGAAATGTGACATTTTCTTTTGAGAGAAGGTATAAGAATATATATTATGGAGAGAATGTTAAAAAAAGTATGTCCAATTTAATTGGGTTGAACCTATATTAATGTGTAATAGGAGTTTGTATTGGACTCTTGTTCCCCTCCCTTAAAGAAATTCATCTACTACACATTTTTATTCCTTTGAAATAAAATATTTGTGCCTTTGTAACATTGTTTTTGCAAATAATTTCAACACCTAGAATAAATGAAGCTATTTTTCACTATGAGGTACTGACATAAAGGGAAATAATGAATTCAGGCATGAACTATGTGGTTAGAAATGGAAGTACTTTACTTTCAACATAACTGGTATATTTTGACTATGCCAAAAAGTTGTCCTGGCTAAAAATGATCATATCTTTTCATTTTAGCACGAAAGTGAATTGTTTGTATCTTTAAATTTTTGTTCATTTTATTCTCAAAATAAACTCTTAAGAAAGCAAAATTTTGCAGAACTATTAGTCCCTATGATATGCATGATGTCGACAGACGAACCAGTGAATTAGATGACCTGAGTGCTACTCCCGGGTCAGTCACTGAATTAAGTCTGTGACCTTGGTCAATTCATCTAAATACATTCTACCTCAAAAACCTTATCTGCACAACACCCAGTGCTCCATGCAAAACGTGCCCTCCCCATCACCCACCACCTGTTGTGCAAAAAGAATGAATACTGTTACGCTGAAAAAATTAATAAAAAGGGAAAAAAAAATACAAAAAAAAAAAAAAAGAAGCTACAGAATTGTAATAAAAGTTGTTTTAAGTGCAAAAAAAAAAAAAAAAAAACCTTATCTGCAGAATTTGGGGATTAGTCCTTAATGGTAATTTTTAAACTTCTCTGAGGAGTCACAGTGGTTCACAGAGTCTGTTTAGGAACTGCCTGGAAAGAAGGATAAGCCTAGTGTGCTCAGTTCCACCATTTTTAGTATTTTTGTGTTCTGTTTTATGATGTTTTAAAATCCCCTTTACAGTAGATTCCCTAGATTGAATGATTTCTATATTTCATACATCAATAATTTTAATTAATTTTTACTTCTCTATGGAACATGGATAGTTTCAGGTAAATATAATTATTATTCAGTTATTTTATTCACTTATCAAACTTGTATTGAGAAGTTTTTTATGTGTCTGTGTTTGTACCTAATGTTTTGGAAAAACAAAGGCCACAGAGTTCAAAGTCTACTGGAGAAGATAGTCATATAAATATCTAAAGGAAAAAAATCCATGTGATAAGTGTTGTACCTGAAATGTGAATAAAGTATCTTTGAAAGATACCAGCAGAAACTATATGCTTCCTAAGCTTCATGCACCTGGCAGTTAAAGAATTATGTAATAGCAGACTGATGCAAGTTTGTTTTAATTCTGTGACTTCAGCTTCTGTTTTGGAATTGAAGCACTTTTTATTTTAGAACCATTAATTTTAATGTAGGTGCTTTATTTGAAGGAAGAAATATTATATTTGAAAGCAATTTTTATTTTAAAAATCAATTACTCACATATTATTATATTACAATATGCCACATTTTAACCATTAGGAAAAAAGAGTTAAAGCCCATAAAAGTCCATAGATTGTAAGAGATATAGAGATCCTTATGACACAAGTAATAACATGGAAATTTTTATAATTGTTACAAATAATATAGTATGTAAGTATGTCAGAGTCTAAGTGAATTACCCATTGTGACATGAGCAGTCATAAACGTATTATATATTAACATAATTTAATATAACGCTAAATGATAACGTTTAAACCATCCTTAAATACTGCTCACAATTTACTTTTAGTGTGTACGTAAACAGCCTCAAAGTAAAAAATACTACTGCATGAATAAAGGAATATAAAATTCATATTATTTTGCTATCTAGAATTCTAGGTTTTGGTTCATTACCCATGTTAATTATTACATTGTCTTTTTTCCTTCCTATTTTTTCTTTGAACATTAAGTTTTGTCCTCCCCTAAATATGAATAAATACATCTTGCCTACCCCAGATTTCATTCTGCATTAACTGAAATATATATTCATTTGTGATGGTTAATTTTATGTGTCAATGTAGATAGGTCAGGATACTCAGCTATTTAGTCAAACATTATTATAGATGTTTCTGTGAAAGCAGTTTTTTAAAAAGATATTTATTTATTTATTTATTTATTTATTTGACAGACAGAGAATACAAGTAGGCAGAGAGGCAGGCAGAGAAAGAGGAGGAAGCAGGCTCCTGAGCAGAGAGCGCGATGTGGGGCTTGATCCCAGGACCTGGAATCATGACCTGAGCCAAAGGCAGAGGTTTTAACCCACTGACTGAGCCACCCAGGCGCCCCTGTGAAAGCAGTTTTTAGATAAGTTAACATTTACATCAGTAAACTTTGAATAGAACAAATGAATATCCTTTATATTGTGGGTGGGCCCCATCCAATCAGTGAAGGACTTCATAGGAAAAAAAAACAAACGATCTTCAGTGACGTAGAGGGAATTCTGCCAGTATATCACCTTTGGACTCAGATTTCAGCCCTTCCATTAGTTTTCATCTTTCTGGCCTACCCGGTATATTGTAGACTTGCTAAGCTTCTACAATCGAGTGAGCCAATTCTTTAAAGTCAGTCAGTTAATCAGTCTCTGTCTCTCTCCATATCCTGTAAGTCTGTGTATTACTTACTATATGTATGTGTCTGCTGTTGGTTCCATTTCTCTGAGGAGCCTTAATGCTTTAAGGCCTAGAAGGTACTGACCATGTTATAGTAGTTTGAACAAAAAAATTTGGCCTAAGGCAGAAAATAACTACATTTATATGTAATGTGATATTGTGATGTAGATATTGAAAAGGCAAATATAGTATGGTCAAGTTAATAGAGTGAACAAATATTCTTCCAGAGGCAAGAAGCAGTATTATGAATATGTAGGCCAGTTAAGTACTCAATTTTATTCACAGAGGGACATTAGAGAACCCAATAATGCTGTGTTCTCAAGCGAAAGTATCCAGCCTTTCCTTACTTCCCTCTTCCTAAATATCATGCAGACAGGCCTGGGTACTGTACAAAAGTTCCCGACCTGTATGATGTGTGACAAAATTTGAGAGCTACTAACATATACATCTGGAATGGAGGAAAACTAACTTCAGTAGTATATAACCCTTATAATTGTCATTTATGATCATTATTAAGTTCTTAAGTTTAGTTCCAAATCATTTTACAAATATTTTGGCTGTTTTTCCTTTCTTTTGTCTTGTTTTGACTTTTAGTGGAAATGTCATTATCACATGCTTTTGAAAGCCTAGAATAAGTAGGGCTTATTTGAAATTCTGAACTTTTTGAATCTGAAATATATTTCCTGAAAGTTTGTTCAGATTTAGTAAAATTGTACTGTAGCTTCATTATTTTGTTCTTTTTAAAAAATATGATATTAGAAAAGGATATTAGAAAATATGATAATCTAGGGAAAAAGTGCACATCAGGCAGGTAAGTTTTTTTTTTCCTTTATCAACAGTTTAATATATTGGATCTCCTTAAAAAAGAATATTACATAAAGAAACTTTTGAATCTCGGGGCACCTGGGTGGCTCAGTGGGTTAAGCCTCTGCCTTCGACTCAGGGCATGATCTCAGGGTCCTGGGATCGAGCCCCACATCAGGCTCTCTGCTCAGCGGGAGCTTGCTTTCCCTTCCTCTCTCTCTACCTGCCTCTCTGCCTATTTGTGCTTTTTCTGTCTCTCTCTCTCTCTCTCTCTGTTAAATAAATAAATATATTTAAAAAAAACCACTTTTGAATCTCAATATACATACCTCCCTGATCAATTTTCCTTCTTTATTCCTCATACCTATTTTACCATATACGTATTTATCATAAATATTTGCCTATTATTTTACATTTAAAATTTTATATGTGTGATATAGACAACACAATATTTATGTAACTTGCGTTTTTCAGTTAATATTCTTGATGTTTGCCATCATTGTGTATGTAGGTTTGGTTTATGTACTTTCATTGAAATAGAACATTTACTTTTTTACTTTGCAAAGATACAAGTATTTTACTATCTTGCGGATGCATGTTTTATTCATTTGTAATTTGCTCTAATACAATTTACACAGTTTTACTGAATGTTTTTTGATCATATCTTTGTAAAAATAGTATTTTAGTGAGTGTTCCTTACATATCTCATTCAATGGTGAGATTTTAAAATGCTCATCAATTTTCAAGTTTGTGAAAATGTTTGAATATTTTAAATATTTTCTCAGTATTTTAGTAAAATTATATGATGCAAGTCTTGAAACCTGGGAAAACAGTAGTTTTCCCAGAAAATATATGTATTTACACATATAAACATGTAAACTGACTTTTTTCTACCTTATAGATATGGAGGTAAACGTAGGGGTTGAGCATGTGGAACTTCCTATAGAGTTCAGCCACGCAGTATACTATGTTAAGTATCCATTACGTTAGTTAACATGTTTTGTAACATGTAGTAAAGTGGATGTTTTATTGGACCACTGGGTATGGTACATAAACAATTAATTTTGGAACCCTGAAAAAAAATAAGATTAAAAGTAGTAAACAAAACATTTAATCAGGTATTTTTTCATATTTTCTAGCCAAAAGATCCAAGATGTAAAATGAGGATTGATGCTATATACCCTCCATAAGTCTTTTTCCTAAGAAGTCAAATATTCTTCCAGTGTAGTGGCCATATACCTAATTCTTATAAAATTATAGATTCTAAATGCATTTTGTTCATAATGTAGATTTTCATTCTTAAAGAAAACCATAAAACCTAAACTTACACTTATATTTCCTTCCTTATCTCTGACACACACTTTCTACAGGAAGCTTTTGAAGTTATTTATGTTCTTCATATTGATGAAATTAAAGTTTAAATCCAATTATATCAAACTCCAACTAAGTTTTAGTCTCTTCTCTAGGTGCTTTACATATGGAATCTGATTATATATAATATTTAATTCCAAGGAAGTGTTGAATGATTGTGTATGTTGGCTTTTTTTTAAGATTTAAATTCAATTAGCCAACATATAGTACATCATTAGTTTTGATGTAATGTTCAGTGATTAATTCATTGCATGTAACACCCAATGCTGATCATATCATGTTCCTTCCTTAATGCCCATCACCCAGTGACCCCATCCCCCCACCCACCTCCCTATCCACAACACTCAGTTTGTTTCCTGGAGTCAAGAGTCACTCATAGTTTGTCTCCCTTTCTGATATTTTTCCCATTCAATTTTCCCTCTCTTCACATATGATTCCCTATACTACTTCTTATATTCCACTTTTGAGTGAAACCATATGATAATTGTCTTTCTCGATCGACTTATTTCACTTAGAAAAATACCCTCCAGTTCTGTCCATGTCATTGTAAATGGTAGGTATTCATCCTTTCTGATGGCTGAGTAATATTCCATTGTATGTAGGAACCATATCTCCTTTTTTTTTTTTTTAAGATTGTATTTATTTATTTGACAGACAGAGATCACAAGTAGGCAGAGAGGCAGGCAGAGAGAGAGGGAGAAGTAGGCTCCCTGCTGAGCATAGAGCCCAGTTCGGGGCTTGATCCCAGGACCCTGAGATCATGACCTGAGCCGAAGACAGAGACTTTAGCCACTGAGCCACCCAGGTACCCCATGAAACCATATTTCTTTATCCATTCATCTGTTGAAGGACATCTCAGCTCCTTCTACAATTTGCCTGTGGACATTGCTGCTATGAACACTGGGGTGTATTTTCACTATGTCTGTATCTTTGGGATAAATACCCAGTAGTGCAATTGCTGGGTCATAGGGTAGCTCTATTTTTAATGTCTTGAGGAATCTCCATACTGTTTTCCAGAGTGGCAGTAAAAGCTGGCATTCCCAACAACAGCATAAGAAATTTGCCCTTTCTCTACCTCCTCACCAACATTTGTCATTCCCTGTCTTGTTAATTTTAGTTATTCTCACTGGTGAGAGGTGGTATCTCAATGTGGTTTTCATTTGTGTTTCCGTGATGACAAGTGATGTGGAACATTTTTTAATGTGTCTGTTGGCCATCTGTATGTCATCTTTGGAGAAGTGTCTGTTTATGTCTTCTGCCCATTTCTTTTTTTTTTTTAATTATTTTTATTAACATAAAATGTATCATTTGCCCCTGAGGTACAGGTATGTGAATCATCAGGCTTACACAATTCAGCACTCACTGTAGCATATACCCTCCTCAATGTCCATAACCCAGCCACCCTATCCCTACTCCCCCCCAGCAACCTTCAGTTTGTTTTGTGAGATTAAGAGTCTCTTATGGTTTGTCTCCCTCCCAATCCTATCTTGATTCATTTTTTCCTTCCCTACCCCCCAAAACCCTCCTCCCTGCCTCTCAAATTCTTCATATCAGAGAGATCATATGATAGCTGTCTCTCTCTGATTGGCTTATGATGCTCAACATAATACCCTCTAATTCCATCCACATTGTTCCAAATGGAAAGATTTCATTTCTTTTGATGGCTGCATAGTATTCCATGGTATGTATGCATATATATATATGTGTATATATATATAGTCAACTCTTATTTATCCATTCATCTGTTGATGGACAGATAGGTTCTTTCCATAGTTTGGCTATTGTAGACATTGCTGCTATAAACATTCAGGTGCATGTGCACCTTTGGATCACTATATTTGTATATTTAGGGTAAATACCCAATAGTGTGATTGGTAGGCCATAGGATAGCTCTATTTTCAACTTTTGGAGGAACCTCCATGATGTTTTCCAGAGTAGCTGCACCAGCTTGCATTCCCACCAACAGTGTAGGAAGGTTCCACTTTCTCCACATCCTTGTAACATCTGTCTTTTCCAGATTTATTAATTTTAGCCATTCTGACTGGTGTGAGGTGGTATCTCATTGTGGTTTTGATTTATATTTCCCTGATGCCAAGTGATATGGAGCACTTTTTCATGTGTCTGTTGGCCATCTGGATGTCTTCTCTGCAGAAATGTCTGTTCAGGGGCGCCTGGGTGGCTCAGTGGTTTAAGCTGCTGCCTTCGGCTCAGGTCATGATCTCAGGGTCCTGGGATCGAGTCCCACATCGGGCTCTCTGCTCAGCAGGGAGCCTGCTTCCCTCTCACTCTCTCTGTCTGCCTCTCTGCCTACTTATGATATCTCTGTCAAATAAATAAATAAAATCTTAAAAAAAAAAAAAAAAAAAAAAAAAAAAAAGAAATGTCTGTTCATATCTTCTGCCCATTTCTTGATTGGATTGTTTGTTCTTTGGGTGTTGAACTTGGTAAATTCTTTATAGATTTTGGATACTAACCTTTTATCTGATATGTAATTGCAAATATCTTCTCCCATTCTGTTGGTTGCCTTTTGGTTTTGTTAACTGTTTCCTTTGCTGTGTAAAAGCTTTTGATCTTGATGAAGTCCCAATAGTTCATTTTTGCCCTTGCTTCCCTTGACTTTGGCGATATTTCTAGGAAGAAGTTGCTGCGGCCGAGATCAAAGAGGTTGCTGCCCATGTTCTCCTCAAGGATTTTGATGGATTCTTGTCTCACCTTGACGTCTTTCATCTCTTTTGAGTTAATTTTTGTGTGTGGTGTAAGGAAGTGGTCCAGGTTCATTTTTCTGCATGTGGCTGTCCAATTTTCCCAACACCATTTCTTGAAAACAGTCTTTTTTCCAGTGGATATTCTTTCCTGCTTTGTTGAAGATTAGTTGACCATAGAATTGAGGGTCTATTTCTGGGCTTTCTATTCTGTTCCATTGATCTAGGTGTCTGTTTTTGTGCCAGTATCATGCTGTCTTGATGATGACAGCTTTGTAATAGAGCTTGAAATCTGGAATTGTGAGGCCACCAACGTTGACTTTCTTTTTCAACATTCCTCTGGCTATTCAGGATCTTTTCTGGTTCCATATAAATTTTATGATTATTTCTTCCATCTCTTGAAAAAAAAAGTTGATGGTATTTTGATAGGGATTGCATTAAATGTGTTGATTGTTTTAGGTAGCATAGACATTTTCACAGTCTTTGTTCTTCCAATCCATGAACATGGAACATTTTTCCATTTCTTTGTGTCTCCCTCAACTTCTTTCTTGAGTGCTTTATAGTTTTCTGAGTACAGATTCTCTGCCTCTTTAGTTAGGTTTATTCCTAGGTATCTTATGGGTTTGGGTACAATTGTAAATGGAATCGACTCCTTAATTTCTCTTTCTTCTGTCTTGCTGTTGATGTATAGAAATGCAACTGACTTCTGTGCATTGATTTTATATCCTGACACTTTACTGAATTCCTGTACAAGTTGTAGCATTTTTGGAGTGGATTCTCTTGGGTTTTCCACATAGAGTATCATATCATGTGCAAAGACTGATAGTTTGACTTCTTTGCTGATTCAGATGCCTTTTATTTCTTTTGGTTGTCTGATTGCTGAGGCTAGGAGTTCTGGTGCTATGTTGAATAGCAGTGGTGACTGTGGACATCCCTGTCATGTTCCTGACTTTAGGGGAAAAGCTTAGTTTTTCCCCATTGAGAACGATATTCGCTGTGGGTTTTACATAGATGACATTGATGATATTGAGGTATGTCCCCTCTATCTCTACACTTTGAAGAGTTTTGATCAAGAAAGGATGCTGTACTTTGTCAAATGCTTTTCCAGCATCTTTTGAGAGTATCATATGATTCTTGTTCTTTCTTTTGTTTATATATTTTATCATATTGATTGATTTGAGGAGGTTAAACCAAACTTTCAGCCCAGGAATAAATCCCATTGTGGCTGTGATGAGTAATCCTTTTAAGGTACTTTTGGATCCTATTGGCTAGTATTTTGGTGAGACTTTTTGCATCCGTGTTCATCAAGGATATTGTCTGTAATTCTCCTGTTTGAAGGAGTCTTTCTCTGGTTTGGGGATCAAGGTGATGCTGGCCTCAGACAATGAGTTTGGAAGTTTTCCTTCCATTTCTATTTTTTGGAACAATTTCAGGAGAATAGGCATTAATTATTCTTTAAATGTTAGGTAGAATTCCCCTGGGAGGCTGTGTGCCTGGGCTCCTGTTTATTGGGAGATTTTGATGACTGCTTCAATCTCCTTAGTGGATATGGGTCTGTGTAGGTTTTCTATTTCTTCCTAGTTCAGTTTTCGTAGTTTATGCATCTTTAGGAATACATCTGTTTCTTCCAGATTGTCAAATTTGCTGGAGTATAGTTGCTCATAATATGTTCTTATGATTGTTTGTATTTATTTGGTGTTGGTTGTGATCTCTCCTCTTTCATTCATGATTTTATTTTTTGGGGGTTCTTTCTCTTTTCTTTTTGGTAAGTCTGGCCAGGGGTTTATCAATCTTATTAATTCTTTCAAGGAACCATCTCTTAGGTTCATTGATTTGTTCTATTGTTCTTCTGGTTTCTATTTCATTGATTTCTGCTCTGATATTCATTTCTCTTCTCCTGTTGGGTTTAGGCTTTCTTTGCTCTTCTTCCTCTAGCTCCTTTAGGTGAAGGGTTAGGTTGTATACTTGAGACCTTTCTTGTTTCTTGAGAAAGACTTGTATTGCTATATACTTTCCTGTCAGGACCACCTTTGCTTGTGTCCCACAGATTTTGAACAGTTGTGTATTCATTTTCAATTTGTTTCCATGACCTTTTTCAATTTTTCTTTAATTTCCTGGTTCACCCATTCATTCTTTACTAGGATGCTCTTTGGCCTACTTGTATTTGAGTTCTTTCCAGCTTTCCTATTGTGATTGAATTTTAGCTTCAGAGTATTGTGGTTTAAAAATATGCAGGGAATGATCTCAATCTTTTGGTACCAGTTGAGACCTGATTTGTGACCCAGGATGTGCTCTATTCTGGAGAATGTTCCCTTTGCAGTAGAGAAGAATGTGTATTCTGTTGCTTTGGGATGGAAAGTTCTGAATATATCTATGATGTCCATTTGGGCCAGTGTGTCATTTTAAGCCTTTGTTTCCTTGTGGATCTTTTGGTTAGATAATCTGTCAATTTCAGTGAGGGGGCTGTTAAAGTCCCCTACTATTATTGTATTATTGTCAATGTTTTTCTTTGATTTTGTCATTAATTGATTTATATAGTTGGCTGCTCCCATGTTAGGAGCATAGATATTTAAAATTGTTAGATCTTCTTGTTGGACCGACTCTTTGAGTATGATATAGTGTCCTTCCTCATCTCTTATTATAGTCTTTGGCTTAAAATCTAATTGATCTGATATAACTAGTGCCACCCCAGCTTTCTTTTGATGTCCATTAGCATGGTAAATTGTTTTCCACCCCCTCACTTTAAATCTGGAGGTGTCTTTGCCTCTAAAATGAGTTTCTTGTAAACAGCATTTTGATGGGTTTTGGTTTTTTGTCCATTCCCCTACCCTGTGTCTTTTGATTGGGACATTTCGCTGATTTACATTCAGGGTAAGTATTGAAAGATTTGAATTTTGTGCCATTGTATTGCCTGAAGGTGACTGTGTACTGTATATTGTCTCTCTTCCTTTCTGATCTACTACTTTTAGTCTCTTTCTTTGCTTAGAGGACCCCTTTCAATATTTCCTGTAGAGCTGGTTTGGTGGTTAAAAATTCTTTCAGTTTTTGTTTGGAAGATTTTTATCTCTCTATTTTCAATGATAGCCTAGCTGGATATAGTATTCTTGGCTGCATATTTTTCTCGTTTAGTGCTCTGAATATATCATGCCAGTTCTTTCTGTCCTGCCAGGTCTCTGTGAATAAGTCTGCTGCCAATCTAATATTTTTACCATTGTATGTTATAGACTTCTTGTCCTGGACTGCTTTCAAGATTTTCTCTTTGTCGCTAAGACTTGTAAATTTTACTATTAGATGATGGGGTGTGGACCTATTCTTATTGATTTTGAAGGGGTTCTCTGTGCCACCTGCATTTTGATGCCTGTTCCCTATGCCATATTAGGGAAATTCTCTATAGTAATTCTCTCCAATATACCTTCTGCTCCCCTCTCTCTTTCTTCTTCTTCTGGAATCCCAATTATTCTAATGTTATTTCTTCTTTTGGTACCACTTATGTCTCAAATTCTCCCCTTGTGGTCCAGTAGCTGTTTGTCCCTCTTTTGAGCAGTGGCCCGACTGTGCCTCAGATCATGGTTTAAGGTAACCCTGAGCTGAGAGCGCACTCCTCAGTCCTGTCTCTGTAGCCAGCTTCCTTGCTCTGATACCTGGGTGCTCTGCTGCACTCAGGCACCCCTGGTCTTTCTGTGACCCTGCAGGTCCTGAGAACTCACTGTCCCAGTGCGGGCCCCTACTTAATCTCTCAAGCAACGTCCTTCAGTGGAGCAGACTTCTAAAAGTTCTGATTTTGTGGTCTGCTGCTCCACTGCTTGCCAGGAGGCAGCCACTCTCCCCTGCAGTCTATCTTTCTGTTGCTTTGAATTCACTTCTCTGCACATCCTACCTTCCAGAAGGTGTTCGATTTTCTGTTCCTAGAATTGCTGCTCTTCTTCTCCTCTATTTCCAGTTGAGTTTGTAGGTGTTCAGAATGGTTTGATAACTATCTAGCTGAACTCCTGGGACCTATTGATATTTCAGTTTTCTACTTCTCTGACATCTTGCCTTCTCCCTCTTCTGCCCATTTCTTGACTGGATTATTTGGTTTTTGGGTGTTGAGTTTAGTAAGTTCTTTTTCTTTCTTTTTTTTTTTTTTCATTTTATTTTATTTTATTTTCAGTGTCCCAAAATTCATTGTTTATGCACCACACCCAGTGCTCCATGGAATACATGCCCTCCATAATACCCACAACCAGACTCAACCAACTCCCCACCCCACACTCCTCCAAAACCCTCAGTCTGTTTCTCAGAGTCCACAGTCTCTAATGGTTTGTCTCCCCTTCCAATCTCTCCCAACTCACTTCTCCTCTCCAAATCCCAATGTCTTCCATATTATTCCTTATGCTCCACAAGTAAGTGAAACCATATGATAATTGACTCTCTCTGCCTGACTCATTTCACTTAGCACAATCTCTTCCAGTCCCGTCCATGTTATACAAAAGTTGGATGTTCATCCTTTCTGATGGAGGTATAATACTCCATTGTATATATGAATCTTATCTTCTTTATCCATTCATCCTTTGAAGGGCATCTTGTTTCTTTCCAGTTTGGCAGCTGTGGTCTTTGCTGCTATGAACGTTGGGATACACCTGGCCCTTCTTTTCACTACATCTGTATCTTTGGGATAAATACCCAGTAGTATAATTGCAGGGTCATAGGGTAGCTCTATTTTTAATTTCTTAAGGAATCTCCACACTGTTTTCCAATGTGGCTGCACCAACTGGCATTCCCACCAACATTGTAAGAGAGCTCCTCTTTCTCCACATCCTCTCCAACTCTTGTTGCTTACTGTCTTGTTGATTTTGTCTACTCTAATTGGTGTAAGATGGTATCTCCATATGGTTTTGATATGAATCTCCCTGATTGCTAATGATGATGAACATTTTTTATGTGCCTTTTAGCCATTCATATGTCTTCTTTGGAGAAGCATCTGTTCATGTCTTCTGCCCATTTTTTTTTTTAAAGATTTTATTTATTTATTTGACAGAGAGAGATCACAAGTAGACAGAGAGGCAGGCAGAGAGAGAGAGAGAGGGAAGCAGGCTCGCTGCTGAGCAGAGAGCCCGATGCGGGACTCGATCCCAGGACCCTGAGATCATGACCTGAGCCGAAGGCAGCAGCTTAACCCACTGAGCCACCCAGGCGCCCCTGTTTTTTGATGTGATTATCTGTTTTGTGTGTGTTGAATTTGAGGAGTTCTTTATAGATCTTGGTAAGTTCTTTATAGATTATATATACTAGTCCTTTATCTGCTATGTCATTTCCAAATATCTTCTCCCATTCCATAGGCTTGTTTTATTTTCTTTTGAGTGTTTAAATTTACTTATGGTCACCAGTATAGTTTGGTTAGTTAATTTTCATTTCATATTTTTAATTTATTAGAGTTTTGACACAGTGATTATTTTCCTGAAGGAGCACACTATCATGCTAGAGTAGCAGAGAGTTTGTAGGTATTACTCCCAGAAAATATTCATCAACTTAGAAGTGTGTAATTCAACTCTTTCGACTTTTTAACCACACCACTGAAATTTTATGTTACATCTTAAGTAGCTGTAATTTTTGTATATTGTGGTAATCTTTGTACAGATAAAATGCCTATTATGTAGGGCATTACAAAATATAGAAATGTTTTATGTATTCAATTAATAATAAGCATTGCGGCAGAACATAGTACTTGACTTTATGAATACAAAATTCCTTTCCTGGCCAGGGCTTTGAAATCACAAGGTAAACTATTTTTTTCCCCCTCTGCAATGGGCAATAAATAGCAATATATAATTACAATTCACAATACTCACATCACTAAATTACAGGTGTGTTATGGTTTTTGTCAAACACTGCAGTTGTCTACCCATCACAATCTAACAAGGAGAAAGCTTTATCTTTAATTGTATTAGTATACTCAAGCAGGATTCTTAACCATTCTTATCACCAAATTTGCTATTCAGGATAGATATGGTGGGAAAAAGTCAAAAAAAATTTTTTTTTACCCTGTCATTGTTTAAAAATATGATAAATTAAAAAGCATTTTTGTGTGACTGTTGTTTTTTTTTTTTTTCTTACATCCCTTAGCTGACAGAAAATAATATATTTTGGCTTAAGAATAAAGGTAAGGTTTTCAATTTGTGCTGAAGTTCACTATTCAACACTGAAATATTTTTTGTTGTTATTATCTGAAAGCTCAAGCAAGAATTGGTTAAGAATATGAAAATGGCTTGCTACTTTGGGAGGTGATATTCTATAATTTTTAATTTAAGGTCTTCCTGACCAAGGTATATTCCAAAAATACTATTTTCTTATATTTTGACTTATATAATTTAATTATCTTGCTTAAAATAAAAAAGAAGTAAAATATGTGTATGATTCCTCATAGAACTTTCTTAAGTCACTCTTGATGTATCACTGAGGGTCTTATGGACCAAAGATGAAGCTAGTGAGACTTGTGCAGATACATATGGCTACATGGGTGTATTGTGATGTCTGACAAAGCTCTCATTTCTGTTGAGACCAATAAAATCAGAAGAAGTAGACGCATCTTTATTATAAGGGACACAATTTTCTCTTGTTCAAATTTGTATAGGCTTAAATTTTATTTTTTATATAAATCCATGTCTATATGAGAGAAGTGATTTAATTAATATATAGTTTATAAAAATAGCTCTCTGTTTATTATATTTCTATTAATTTTTCAAGGCTCTTATTAAATGATTCTTGATTCATATGCCATTAGTAGGAAAGTCAAACAGTGATTCTAAAATGTAGTAACTAGTTACTGTAAAGTTCTCATTTAAAACACAGTTTTTCATTTCCTTATTCTGTTTCAGAATTCAGGGTCAGAAACTATTGTCAATCTAGATGTTGTAAATTATTCTCTCAAACTGAGGTTTTTTACCCTTATCCATCCACTTAGAATTGTCTTTCAGGACTCTTGCTTGTAAATCATTTGTATTTTTTCTGCACCCTTAAATTATAATCTCACTCTTTCTGTAGAAACCCTCATTTGGGGTATTGATGTTTACTTAAATACAGATCCATCTCACTGTGTTTAAGTACACAGAATGAATTTTATCGTGACAGAGTTATGTCTGTAACTTTTGAACCACACCATTTATGAGAATAATTTAATGTAATTAGGTCTTATTTTTAATCATTCATATATATCTTTTGGAAAAGAAAGGAAAAAAATATCTGCAGTAAGTTTAACAACAGTGAGTCTTAACTCTAAGATCAACAGAAATCAAGGGACTTGGATAAATTTGTATTTAAACCTAAGGTATCAAATCCAGTTCACTGAAATTGTCAACAATGATTTACAAAAACGAGTTGAAGGTCACTCTTCATTTATTCACTTCCATATTGATTTTTGTTCTTCTTATACCTGTTCTTACACAGCTTCTTTTTGTTTAAATAACTTTATATAAAAAAGTCAGGAACACTAGGACTTAAGCCTCCTATTGCTAATTTTAAGAGAAATTTAACTCTTTCTCATCTACCGTTCTTCCATGATGTGAAGTGAGATACTAGATGTTAGATTCATTGAGGTCTGATGATTCTACTGATCCCAGTCTCCATCTTAGTCTTACCACCTCTATTTGTTTCCTTCTTCCCCCCTTTTTAAAAAACCCAATTGTTATTTTCTTCAGCTTCTCTTCCTTTTCAATGCTTCTTCCCTTGCCCTCCCCCCACTTTATATGATAAGTCACTTTCAGTGACCATTCCCATCCCATTCTCAAATATTCATAAAATATCCTTTCCTAAATTGTGGAGCATATGATCTTTCTCTCATCTCCATCATTCCTTCCTATTTTATCATAGAGTCTATAATATGTCTATAATGACGAAATTAAGAATTAGGGCTGTCATAGCAAGAACCAAAGGAATGAGAAAGAGTGGAAAAAGTATAGGTCTGGTTTAAACTCCTTTAATTAAAAAGCAAGGAAAACTGCTTTAATTGTGTGCTTTCTGTTAGCAACAACTTACTTCTTTGTATTCTAAGAGGATTTTTTCTTTATTATATTCTCTTCCCTACCCTAACCTTAGTTCAAACAGAGGCTTCAGATCATTTCAGTTAAGAGAAAGAAAAAACTGTTTCCTTTAATATTAGACATAAAGCTATAGTCCTTCATACTAGAAGGGTTTTAGTAGGTATATTTACTTGTTGTTCTATGTATTTTAGCACAGTCTAGATGAATTAAGAGAATATATTTAACTATTTTCTTCTGATGACAAAACAATATAATGCCGACTAACACTGTCACTGTGTATCGATTGTAAGAGTGTCAGAACATCTCAAAAAAAGGCAATGTGTAAATCCAGTGTATCATGTTCAGTTCAACTAACATTTGATAGTGTGGGTCAGGCTCCAAGGAATCAAAAATGAAAAAGACAAGTTCATTGATCTCGAGCTTACAGATTTGTAAACACATAATGTAAACACATAAATTGTAAAAAGGATTGATTTATTTCAAAATAGGGGTATGTATAAAATAGGGCAGTTGTACAGAAAAGTACCTAATTCTCATAGGAAGCTAAGGCAAGTCCTTCAAAAAAGTAAACTCTCCTGGGAAGAATTTTGAAGGATGAGTAGGGATATTTGTCAGAAAAGGAGTGGCGAGGTAGGTAAAGGAAATTTTAGGCAGAGAGAATGCATACAAATTGGAGAAGACATTACTTAATTAATAACAATGTTTTAATTAATTAAAGTGTGTGTTTTTTGTTGGGATTACATATATGCTAGCCAAGAAAATGCTATACTGCTAGCATAAGGCATCATTTTACCAGGATGCTTGATTTGTTTGCTCATTGGTATTATGGAGCTTATTTTAAAAATTATTTACACAGAATTATAATTTACCAGCAACAAATAAAAAAAAAACTCTTAGGGGTGTGAATGATGGGGCACTTTTCTTCGCAGTTTCATCAAAATATTCATTGAGGGGGCGCCTGGGTGGTTCAATGGGTTAAGCCTCTGCTTTCAGCTCAGGCTGTGATCTCAGGGTCCTGGGATCAAGCCCCGCATCGGGCTCTCTGCTCAGCGGAGAGCCTGCTTCCCTCCTTCTCTCTCTGCCTACTTGTGATCTCTGTCTGACAAATAAATAAATAAAAATCTTTAAAAAATAAAAAATATTCATTGAGGAAGAGCTTACATTTGTCTAATTGGATCTTTCCTTTTAACAGTATCTAATTAAGTATTTATTTGCAGTTTATAAAGCATCATAATCTTTTTTGTCTGGAGATCTTGTTTAAGATGTCCTTCTGTTTATGATATTAAATTAGGTGCCAATAGGATAAATAATGAGATTGTGAAATGTTAATACCAAGGTCAGTTCAGTTTTCTACTCATTTCCACTAATATGAAAAGCGACTAATACATTTGCATAAATCTTGACTTTTAAATGGGGTAATAAACAACCCAAATTGCAAATTACTAATTTATCTCTTTAGGCTGTAGATAATTTGGACAAAAGAAAGATCCTATACAGAAAGAGGTTGACACCCTCACAAAATCCTTTTGTATTATTTTTGTCATGTAGATTTTCATTGCTTTTCAGAATTTTTACATGGATTTACACTTATTTTTCTTTAAAAATGAGTCTTGCACTTTTTCTTTAACTATATTTCAGATTCTTGCTTTTGTTAATTTTTGTCTATATTTTGCTCCTTCTTCCAACCCTCTTTTTAATGTTAAGCTTATTTTTCTGTTAAACCAATGAGACTGTTTAGCTTTTAAAATTTATTCTACATTCTCTAAACTGTTAGTATCTATGAAACTAGACTTAAATTGGTCCGCAATTTTTTTCACCTTTTCTAACTGATATTTTAGAAGTCTTCTAAGAGCTTAGTATATAAGAGCTCTTAGTAAGAGCTCTTAGCTTCCAAGAGCTTATCTTGGAAATGGGTAATGTAAAATAATCATATTAAAACTGCATGAATCATGAGAAATGTAAACTTACCTATGAGTATATGAAAATTTGTCCCAAAGAAGTACTAGATCATCAGTAATATATGTATACCATAGAGACTGTAATGAACTCAGGCCATTTCAGCTTTTATCTAAACTAAGAAGAATAAGTTAATTTATCCACCCAATGTAAACCAAAATACAGTTATATACTATATGCATTCTTACCATGTTCTGGAGATACAAAAATACTATTTAGCATTTATTGACTATTACATAGCAGTTATCATGCTAAAAGCTTTCATCATTAGGTAATACAAGTTTTCAATAAACCACCTTCTATAGGTGCTATAATTTTGCTCAGGTTTTGAGGTCAGAATATTAAAATTTAGAGAAATGAAATGACTTCACCAAAGTCATCAGCTAGTAGAAAGTGGAAGAACGGGAACTGGATCCTAGTTCTATCAAAGCTCATGTATGTACCTGATGTACTTTAGAAGCTCCACTTACCCAAAATATTTGGTTATATATTAACCAATCAGAAGAATTCCTAATCAAAGAGACTTATTCCTTTGAAAATATTTTCTTTAGTTTCCAGTTATTTTGCATTTTATTTCCAAAAACAGTTATAGGAGAAAGAAAATCTTGTTTTTATTATAGCCTCCACTCCCAGTATTAGAGCTATCCAGTGCGAAGGGGGTTAGACAAATTGATACTGGGAAAGGAGACGAGTTACAGGAAAAAAGCACAAACAAGCAACAAAACCAAACAAAGGAAATGAAGACCAAAACCACAACAAAAGTACAAAATTTTATAGAATAACCCCAAATCCATCTCAGCTTTGAGGTCTGTGTAATTTTTTTTTTTTGATGGCATGATTAAAAATAAGAGTTAATGAGAGATGTTGGGAGGTAATAAAGCAAATCTAAGAAGGCTTAGTCACAGGGAGAAGTTCATTGCTCTCTGAATTATTTTCATAATAATAAGGACTAAAATTACTTTAATAAGAATAAAATTTGAAAATGCAGTTATATTAATAAATTAAGGAGACACTGGTTTCATTATAGTCCCGGAGATAGCATTATATATACACAAAATATTTAGTCCATACATATTCCAAACCTACTGAAAGCAGAGATAATGTCTTAGATGTATTAAAATTTTGCTTAGAATGCTTTTTATAAAAACAGGTGCCAAATATTTTGCCCAAATAAGAGAATAGAAAGATCCATTCTCACTGGTATTTCTAAAAGCTCTAAGTATACTGTTATAATTGGATGTGGACCTTGAGGTTAGGAGACAATTTTCCCGAATATTAAATTTCTCTTTTCTTTATCAGCTAAAAAATGAAAACTTCCAAATAAAACTAAAAAGATAGGGGGAGGAAGGCAAATATTTTCCACTAACTTTAACCTTCCGTAGAAAAATAACTCCTCAAATGTGGCCCACGACTCATTCAATATTTTGATTAAAAAATATATCAATTTGTTTAAAAAATACCAATAATTAAGCTTTAAAGTAGTGCAACCTTTATTCGTTTTTTAAAAAGAGAGAAACAAATTTATTTCAGTATTGTCAAAGGAAGCCCTCATCCCTCTTTAATAGGGACTATTCTTTATGTAGTCTTTCTAAGTATAAAGAATTGCCTGGAATTCTTAGAGGTTTGGCACAGCCTAACTACGGAATAAAGTCTTATCCAAAACTGAAATGTATTAAAAAGAGAAGAAGGAGCTTTAAGCAAAAATTGGCTAAGATAGCTTGGAATTTCATCTGCATTCTAAGTAAAGTTCAAGGGCATGAAACTACTAGTGTTTCATAGGTGAACAGAATTTACGCTTATTGTATGTTAACTGTGACTCATAGCGTATAGATATTATCTATAAAGCATCAAACAAGAATGATTGATAAGGTTTTTCAAATATTACAGATTTAAAATAGTGATCTGAAACAGGCCTTAGAGATTATGTAGAACAGTGGTACTCACTGCTTCACTGTAATACTGTTCAATTTTGAGAAACATGTACTTTAATTTTCCTAATTAATACTCTCCATGTACAGTATTCCTAGAACATCTTTAAGTTGATGTGTAGTCTATTGTTGCATTAGGCACAAATCCTGAGAGTAAATAACAAAATGCAATGGTAAGTTCAAGCCAGTTTCAAGGAAAGATAGCATTTTTCCTGGAACATATGAGAACTTTACCATTCACATATTTAACAGAGCAGTATACAGGCAAAATGACACAATAGAAAGGCAAGGAGATTGAATGTTCAGTGTAGATTTTTTTTATTTTTTTAAGATTCTATTTATTTATTTATTTATTTGACAGACAGAGATCACAAGTAGGCAGAGAGGCAGGCAGAGAGAGAGGAGGAAACAGGCTCCCCGCTGAGCAGAGAGCCCGATGTGGGGCTCGATCCCAGAACCCTGAGATCATGACCTGAGCCAAAGGCAGAGGTTTAACTCACTGAGCCACCCAGGTGCCCCGTTACTAGAATTTTTGATAGGGATTTCAGTGAAGCTGTAGATTGCTATGGGTAGTGTAGAAATTTTTACAATACTAATTATTACAGTCCATGATCATGGTATATCTTTCCATTTATTTGTGTCTTCAGTTTCTTTCATCAGTGTCAAAGTTTTCATTGTACAGTTCTTTTACTTCTGGTTAAATTTATTCTTAGGTATTTTATTCTTTTTGATGTAATTGTACATGCTATTTTTTCTTCATTTGTGTTTCTGCCACTTCATTAACAATGTATAGAAATGGAACAGATTTTTTTATACTAGTTTTATAATTTGCAACTTAACTGAATTCATTTATTATTACAATGGTGGAGTATTTGTGTTTTTCTCTATATAGTATAATACATCTGCGGATAGTGACAATTTTATTTCTTTTTGTTTTTGTTTTTCTTTTTCTTTTCTTCCTTTCTGCCTTTTATTTCTCTTTTTTCTTGCTTAATTGCTGTGGTGGGGACTTCCAACACTGTGTTGAACAAAAGTGGAGAAAGCACACATCCCCATCTTGTTCTTGATCTTAGAAAAGCTTTCAGCTTATACTGCTCAGTAAGATATTAACTGTGGATTGCCATATATGGCCTTTATTCTGTTAAGTATATTACCTCTCTACTACTTTGTTGAGTGTTTTTTCATAAATTGATGTTGAATTTTTTCAAAAGCTTTTTTGCATCTATTGAGAAGATTATGTGATTATTATCCTTCACTTTGTCAGTGTGATATGTCATGTTGATTGATTTGTAGATGTTGAAGCATCCTTGCACCTCCGGAATAAATCCCACTTGATCATAACATGTGATTCTTTTAATGTGTTTTTTTATTTACTTTGCTCTCATTTTGTTGATAAATTGAAGATTTTGAGAAAAATAGGTATTATATCTTCTTTGTTTGGTAGAATTCACCTGTGAATCCATAACCTCCTAGACTTTTGTTTGTTAGGAAGTTTTTTATTACTGATTCAATCTTGTTACTGGTAATTGGTCTATCAAATTTTGTTTCTTCATGATTTAGTCTTGGAAGATTGTAAACTTTTAAGAATATACTGATTTCTTCTAGGTTGTCCAGTTTCTTGGCATCTAATTGTTCATAAACTGTTGTCATAATTTTATAACCCTTTGTATTTCTGTGATGTTAGTTGTAACTTCTCATTCATATCTGATTTTATTTGAGCTCCTTCTCCCTGTTTTTCTTGGTGAGTTTAACTAAAGCTTTGCCAATTTTTATCTTTTAGAAGAATCAGCTCTTAGTTTTATTTATCTTTGTAATTGTCTTTCTAGTCTCTTATTTATTTCCATTGAGATTAAAACTGTATTCTTAAAAAGATTATATATGTGTGTGTTATAAATTATATAAAAATATATATATTATATATGTTATATGATCATTTTACCTATTGTCACAATATATAGCCAAATATCGTTATTTAAAATTTGCTATTGTGAAATAATGTAATTTTAAAAACACATCAACAAAGTTCCTTTATTAATGAAAATTATTTTTTGGTATCCAATTTATAAGGCTAATCAAGTTGATGTAATATATAATTTGTATGGTCATCCAAAATATACTAAATGAAATGTGATCATTTTAAAAATGTCTCAGATGAGTGAGGGGGGTGGATCTACAAATACAGAGATGGCTAAACTATTCGATTTGTCCGAGAGAGACAGAGACAGGGAAAGATTGATTGTGTGGTTCTGTTTATAATTGTTAGATATGTAAAGATGTACTTAAATCTTTTAAACTTGGAAGAATAGTTTTGTTAAGAGGCAGCAACTCTGGACTGGAAAATTCTAACATTTAAAAAAAAAAGCCTGTAAATGTTATACTTTGTTAATACAACACTTACTTTCTCATATGCAAGACACTTAAGGTGTCTGTGGGTAACTCATCCTGGTATCACTGAAAGAGTAGCAATCTGAATCTAATATCAAGTTTTTTAGTTTAAAATAAAAGGACAGACACATCTTTGCAGTTTAAAGATACAGTTTCCAATGACCCAGTTTTTGGCATATTACTGTCATTGTTCACTCTAGGTTTCTAAATACTGTTTCTATGCTTACTGAGCCAGAGACAGCATGCTCAATTGTGTCAGTTTATACTTGAATACCTTTAATATGTGAATTCATGCATTCTACTCACCATTTATCACCCTAGCCCTCTAGGGTGATACACAAATGTAGTTTGGATTTTCTTCAAGTGTCATAAATACCCTGGCCTATATTTTGGTTTTAATATAATTTCTAATTTTAAAAAAGATGAATACCTTAAAATTCGTTTCTGGAAACAACTTAGTATTTTAAAGTAAAATTTGAATCCATTTAAAAATTTGTGTAGATATATATAACAATATATATTGTAAATTAAATATCTATATATACACACACACACATACACACACACACACACACACACACACACACACAAACATACATACATATATACATGCCATAAATTTGTTCTTGGCATAAGAGTTACATCACATAAAGAAAAATACCGGTCCTGAAAAATAGTACATGCTTAGGAAATACCTGTTGACTTCATAATTGCATAAGTAAATGAAGAAACTACCTGTAAAATTCATCAATATAACATTTAAAAAATTAATTGCATCTCATCCAATATCATAGTTATAATATTGTTCTCTAATTATTTTCTATTACAATATCTTTGTTTTTCTTTACGATTGAGGTTTCATTTTTCCAGTTTCCTTTTCCTGTGGTGTTTTCCCTCTTCTTTCTTGCCCAAGCTAAATGTGTAGTTGAATTCTAAAATGTAAATTTCGACTATAGCACCATGAAACTTTTTAGTTTGACTATTCTGGAGGAGTCAGTGTGGAAATTCCTTCAGATTTTCAGATTTTGCATGTTTCCTTGATGGTCACTTGGAACAAGTTCTTTTAGGATATGAGTTGCCAAAGGGAAAGTATGGAAATAATTTTGATGAGCAAGCTATGATTATACTTCTACAATATTCCTAAGTAGATGGCTTGCTTTGGACACATTTTTAGTATCTCTTTTTGTAACTCTTTTTGTCACTCTCAGAGTCATCTTCCCATTCTTATAGACATTTTTCTCCTTCTTTTCCCCCACTACCAATTCATTGCTCCAAATTTGATCTTAATTTTCTGTCCTCTTTTCCCTAATTGATAGAGTGATAGTGATAATTCTGAATGGGAGTACTCATAGGAGTGCTTTGTAGGGACAAAATTCTAATTTTCAAGACCCATAAATGACATCTCAAAGACAAACCAAGATTTACCATATTCCTTTGTTGGGTTGGCTTGCATACGAGTACATAACATTGTCAAAGTGTAGTAAAGGAAGATAGATATCTCATATGAACCATTTGAAAAGAAACAGAATTCAGATCTATGGTTATTTATTGATTTTTACTTAAGAAATGTGCTGATTTCAAGGGAAATGTAATGAAGGAAAATATACCACCTGGTGTGTGATTATGGTACTGGATTAATGGACTTCTTTGCAAGTTAGAGGAAGCATTTTATGATTGATAAGCAGTAAGGAAGTTAGGTCTCCTGAGTGGCTCAGTTGTTAAGTGTCTGCCTTTGGCTTAGATCATGATCCCAGGGTCCTGGGATGGAGGTCTGCATCAGGCTCCCTGCTCAGCGGGAAGCCTGCTTCTCCCTTTCCCTCTCCCTCTGCTTATATTCTCTTTCTCACTATCTCTGTCAAATAAATAAATAAGATCCCCAAAAAAAAAAAAAAGGTAAGAAGTTACATAGGCCCTTTTCTGAGGTAATGTGGATTTAGTTTACTGTAGTCCAGTTGTAATTTTTAATTGAGTTTGATCTATTACCAGTTGTGATTACATGGATGAATAAATGCCTCAGTTATGCAAAGAAAGTTTAAAAAATTTTTTTAAAGATTGTATTTATTTATTTGACAAGAGAGCGAGAGAGAGAGAGAGAGAGAGAGATAGCAAAATAGGGAACACAAGCAGTGGGAGTGGGAGAGCGAGAAGCAGGCTTCTCACCGAGCAGAGCCAGAAGCAGGGCTCTATCCCAGGAGATGATGACCTGAGCTGAAAGAAGACGCTTAACGACTGAGCCACACAGGTACCCCTAAAAATGTTTTTTATTTGCAGTGTTTTGCAATATTAGTCAATCAAAAATGTATATTGAGCATTAATAATAACTGAGGTATTATGCTATTTAATGAACACACAAACAGTATAAAATGGATACTGTGATGTTCCTCATTTTATATATGGGAAAACTGGAGCACAGATATATTCATTAATTTGTCCTAAGTTCACACAGAAAAGTAGAACCAGTTTTTTTGGGGAAAAAAAAAAGACGATATGGCTAATAAAATGTGTTACTTTTATAAGGAATACTTTTCAGACCATGTTCTGTTTTATGACCCTCTGTGGTCTTTTACATGGTGGTATTTATGTAGCTGAGATCATAGACAGTAACCCCACCATGTTGTTGTTTTCTTTTTTTAAAAATTTAGTTTAGTTTTTTTTTCAGTGATCCATAATTCATTGTTTATGCACCACACCCAGTGCTCCATGCAATATGTGCCCTCTTTAATAGTCAAACACGGTGGATAAGTCAGATCTTTGGCTGTATTATCTTGTGTAAACCTCACCTAGCAGTATATATATTTTTTCATTTATCCTAGTTTTTTTTTTTTTTTTCCCGTAATAGCTCTTGTCTTCAGACCTTTTCTAATTGTAATTGTTGAATGGTAAATAGGTGAATTGACCAATAGGAACAAAATGTATTAAGTAAAAAATAAGAAGTACAAATTAATCAGTTCAGGGGAGAGTGAGTGCTGTAGGCTGCGGTAGGCTGGAAATCTGTTAGGAGGTGAAGCTTGATCTGAACTTTGAAGACAATAGAGAAGGGGGAGCATATTTTGTTAGGATAAGTTATTAAACTTTTAAGATAATATAAATATTAAACTAATTTATTAATTCAGTTTTAAGAGTAATCAATAGGAATCTGATTCTTTTTTTAACTTTGTTATTAGTCCTGGCTTAAAATTTTCCATTAAATATTGGCTCTTATTATTATTACAATTATTTTGAGTCATATTTTTCCTTCTGCTTAATTTTATTAGTTTTCCAATAGCAAATAATGATAATTTTTGTCAAAATTCATGTATTCTCTAAGTTCCACTATAATGTAAGTTTAATATTATTAATTTGTTAGTGTAAAAGAAAAACAGATCATCAGAATCCATAAGGCAGATGGAATAGGAGTGGAATGGGGAAAATCCTTTTTTTGTCATCTTTGTTGAAATGTCTTTGACAATTAAAAGTTGTATATAGCTTAGGTGTATAACTTGATATCTTGATATATATGCTGTACGCATTGTGAAATCACCACCACGATCAAACTAATTAGCATATTTGTCACCTCCATGTAGTTATCATTTTGTGTGTGTATGTTGAGATTTGTTAAGATCTGTCCTCTTCACAAATTTCAAGAATACAATACAATACTCTTAGTTATCTTCACCATGCTGTATATAAGATCTCTAGAACTTACTGATCTTGTGTAACGGAAACTTTGTACTACTTGCCCAGAATCTCCAATTTTACCCTCTTCACCCTTGTCAATCACCATCCTACTCTGTGTTTTTATGAATTTGACTATTTTAGATTCCACGCATAAATGAGGTCATGCAGTGTTTCTACTTTTGTGTTGTTTATTCAGTTAGCACAATGTCCTTTAGCTACATCCATGTTGTCACAATGGCAGGATTTTGTTGTTCTTAATGATTGAATAATATTTTTGATGTGCATCTTCATCCATTCATCTGTCAAAGGACATTTACGTTGTTTCTATATCTGGACTACTGTAAACAGTGCTTCAATGAGCATGGGAGTGAAGATATCTCTTTGCAGTACTAATTTCATATCCTTTGGATATATACTCAGAAGTGGGATTGCTGCATCATATGGTAGTTCTATTGTTAATTTCTTGAGGAGCTTCTATATTGTTTTTATAATGGCCATACTAGCTTACGTTTCCACCAGCAACGGTTCTCTTTTGTCTACATCTTTGCTAACACTTGCTCTCTCTCTCTCTCTCATTTTTTTTTTTTGATAATAGGGATCTTGACATATGTGAGAGAATATCTCATTGTGGTTTTAATTTCCATAATGATTAGTGACATTGCACACTTTTTCATATACCTGTTAGCCATATAAAGTTTTTCTGTTTGAGAGGTGCCTATTTACGGTTTTTGCCCACTTTTTAATTGGGTTATTTATATTTTGGGTATTGAGTTCTGAGTTCTTCATATATTTTTAATATTAACCCATATCAGATACATTGTTTATAAATATTTTTTCCATTCTGTAACTTCGCTTTCATTTTGTTAATTGTTTCCTTTGCTGTTTCTTTTATCTTCCTGTAACTTCTTCTTATGTAATTTACTTGTCTTGCTTAAAGTGAATGTCCTTGTTTATGATAATAACAAATATCAAATTTTATTTTACATAAGTTTGTATGACATTAGTTAATAGTTTCCTCGTGTCAGTATTGGTTACAATATCCAAAAACATTTCCACATTTTCTTCTCTAAACAGAAACATTGTCTAATTATTGGTAAGACTCATTATTAACAGCACCAAGAATATTGGAAAGTATATTTTCTTGTTGTAGTGCCTATGTTAGTTTCCTGTGACTGCCATAACAAATAACCTCAAATGGATTGACTTATAACAACATAAGTTTATTCTTTCACAATGTTGGAGGCTGGGAGTTCAAAACCCAACTCTCTAGGAGGGTTGTGTTCTTTGCGGAGATTCTTGGAGGAAACTTTGCCTCTTCTAGCTTCTCTTGGCTATCCTGGTATTCCTTGACTGTGATTGCCTCTCTCTGAACTCTGTCTCTGTGGTCATATTGCCTCCTCTTCTTCTGTCTATCTCAAATCTCTCTCTGATTTTCAATTATAAGGACATTTACTATAGGATTTAAGATCCACTTGGATAAGTAAGGGTAATCTCTTTAGCTCTCCCAAGATTCTTTACTTAATTATACCTGTAAAACTCTTTTTCTAAATTAGATAACACCCACAAATTACAGAGAATAAATATAGATATAGCACCACTCAATGCACTACAATCCCCTTTCCTTCTTCTGAGCTTTCCTCAAATCTCATATTTTGATTCCTAACTATGCTTACAGCCCTGTGCTCCCCCTCCTACCCCAGTGTAGCTCTTAGGAAATTTTTGACTCTTTATTACAAAACTTTACTAACTTTAAAGACTTCTCATCTTATTATTCCTGTTTAGTATCTAATTCTCTGAAGTCCTTATGCTCCATATGCTGACAAGGTTGGTAAAGTTGACTGGTGTAAGTACAACAGAATTATTTTTCCATGCACAGTTAAAGTTCTGAAGTCAGCAGGATGGGCTAAATATGTAAGCAACACAAACATGGAGAACAGAATTAATGCAGCCGTTACTAGCTAAGTACACGGAGTTTTTGGATTAATGAACTCAAAAGTCTTGAGAAAGTTGTTTATAGCCTTTCATTTTATAGTTTTTATATCTTTACACTCTTTTTTTTCCTATGTGATGTTTTTTATACTTTTCTGATGTAGAGGAGCATTACACTTTGTTGTGGGTCAATTATGTAAAGAATTGATAAAGGTATCTTGTGATCAATTGCTCTAAGGTGAGTGCTCGTTTAACATAGTGGTAATAGAGAATGGACATGAATTATAAACAATAATTAAATTATTCTCATATTCTTATACTGTCTTTCAGACCTGGACGCATACTGTTGAATTGGTGAAAGGGAAATGAGAATATAATTTTACTCCCTTTAGTTATGTTAACTGTTCTAGATAACACGATAGTTTCATACAGATTAACATTCCTTTAAGACAAGAGAGAAATTCAGGTCAGAAAAAGAGGTTAATGTTTGGTCTTTGTTTAATATTGTCAACCTAGAGCCTCTTCTCAAATCATATCCCTGGGAATATATAGTCATCCAATTCTGTTTTATCCTGGACCTTCCTCTGGCTAAGAAGCTCCAAAGATGCATGAGACAAGAATCAAAGTGGAGGAGAATATTTGCTAATTCACTGTTTGCATCCAATACTCATGACTTAATAAATTTAAATGTTTAGTTTATTATTAATATGACTTCTTAAGTTATATATGTTATATCATTACTTTTGAAAAAATTTTTTTAAGTTTTAAATTGTGAAATCTGTGAGATACTAGTTAGCAAAATGTGCTGCACCATGGATTGTGTTCTTATGTGGAATGATTTAACAAAACATACTAGACACATCTACATATATTTTTTGCTTACCTAATGTAGGCAGTCACAAATACAACATTATACCAAAGAATTTTATTTTTATAGAAGATGTCAGCTAATTTTTTGAGTTAAATTTCCTCTTTTCAAGTGATGTAGGCACATTTTTTCAGTTTATTTTGTCAAGACTTAGTCAATATTTATGTTGAGAGGAGGCAGTAAGACTCTCCTTGTCAAATAAATTGTGCTAGACTTCAAAACTAGAATAAATCTTGGATAGAGGTCACCAACTACCAAATACAGGGTACAGTCTGATTTCTGAATGAGGTTAACAACTTGGGGTCAGATGTCTTGAGAATGGGATCTGGGGGAAGCAGATATGAGAAGTATGAATTATTTTGCCAAACTGAAGTCGAAATAATGAAAATCATATTTGACATATTTGGGGGACTGCTTTAGGATCCTACAGGGACAGGGAGACAACCAAGCAACAGGAAAAAAAAAAAAAATCCATTTAGGATGTTTAGTAGCAGAGTGTCCCTAATTGGGACCACACCTGACACTGCAAAGCTAAGCAAATTAGCTCTAATACTTTTGAAGAATTCTAAGAAATGGAAAAAAACTGTATATGAGAATGTATAATTGCTAACCCTTAGTAAACTTTGGTCAAACTCTCTGATTTGCTATGTGAGGGAAGATTAAACTATGCAAATGACGAAGCAAGATTTTCTCCATATACACTGACTAATAAAAACTTAACTATTCCCAAATTTGTTTTGTTTTTATTGTTATAATAGAATAAGATAAATGTATGATAGGAGGAGGATTTCCATAAGGTAGAGAAAATTTTAACTAACCATAATTGCTAAAGCCAGTGTTTTGATTCATTTTTAATTATTTTAACTGTTATTTATCAGTACTTATTATGTGCTGGCTATTGGTCTAAGTGCTTTACACATATTTTTCTCCATTCAATCCACACAATGGCCTGCTTAATTAGATAGCATTATTTGTTCCATTATAGAGATTAATCCAAGATACAGAGGGTTTTACTAACTTCCACAAAGTCACAAAGATACTAACTGGCACAAATGGGATTAGAAACCCCAAGAAAATCTAGAACTGGATATTGAAGCAGTACTTCCATAGGCAAATCACTGAGATGCTTTCTACAAACTATATAATGTTTCAGTCATTTACCTGAGAAAGCTTAGTAATTAGAAAAAAATTATAGATAAAATATAATTTTGGATATCCAGAAGCTCCAGAAATAGTGTATTTTATTACATACTACATAAGAGAGAAATAAAATATTATAGGAATTCCGGATACTAAAAATCACTTTTGTGTGGAATGTTCAGAGAAGACATCTGGAAAAATTAAAGGTTCCAAATATATCCTGTATAATGAGTATTTAAAAAGGTAGAGAGAAATTCAGTTTTAGGCAAAGTCAGAGAACAGAACAAATAAGGTTGAATGAGGCATAATGTGACATAGATTAGGAAAGCACATTAGGGGGCACCTGGGTGGCTCAGTGGGTTAAAGCCTCTGCCTTCGACTCAGGTCATGATCTCAGGGTCCTGAGATTGAGCCCCGCATCAGGCTCTCTGCTCAGCGGGGAGCCTGCTTCCTTCCTCTCTCTCTGCCTGCCTCTCTTGCCTACTTGTGATCTCTGTCAAATAAATAAATAAAATCTTTAAAAAAAAAAAAAGAAAAGCACATTAGAATAGGAATGGAGAACGCAAGATTCAAGGCACAAATTTCTAGACCTAGTTTAGTAGGTATTGAGATAGTAGGATGAAACAAAGAGCACCATATGAATAAGCAGAGTAGTGGTTAGGTTTATGAACTTTGGAGTCATATCTTTGATGGAGATTTCATCTCTGCTACCTATTATCTGTGATTTTAGTTAAGCCATCTAATATTATTTTGCCTTCTGTTTCTTATATGTAAACTCAGATTAATGAAAACATTTGCTTCATTTGGTTATTACCTGGATTACATAGAAAACTTCATGTGGAAGTCTAAGCACAGTGTATGCCTTAAATTGAGGAATTACCTGTTCATTAAATAAACAGTTTTTGAAGGTCTTTTATAAACACATCATTGCATATTACTAATTTTATTGTTACCATTACTGTTTTTATTTGATATAGCTAATAATTTGAGGAAATTCATGGCAAAGATAAATAGGGTAGATGAAAAAGGGGGGAGATAGAAGGTGAAGAAACCAATTATAAAATAATTTCAGGGGTACAGAAGGGGATAAAGAGGCCTAAAAGTGGAATATGACAATGGGAAAAATAAGGAATTGATGGGAATATCCAAATATTTATAATTGAACACATTTTATTTACATATTTTTATTCATTATTTATAATATATTTACTTCCAGAAGAGATAAAAACATGACTTACGACAATTAGTAAGAGAGGAAAAATGATTACAAAAGTATTTGTAATGAAAAAGCATGAAGAAGTGCTCAAGATTTTTGAGCCCTAAACTTTACATACATGTCAGTGTATCATATCTACTGTACTAATTTTACCCTTGTGTGTGTTTGACCCAAGTAATAATATATAATAGCTTTCTAAAATTTTCCAGGCCTGAAAACAAGATTTGGAATTGAGTGAGTGGAATTGAGGGGAAATGAGTGAAAACTGGTGATGTTAATACAGAGTAGTTAATAATAGTTGTGGAAGCTGTGAAATAACCAAGAAGACTTTGCTAATGGGATCTCATTAACACCCACATTGATTTGACTGACTTGTATTCCACACATATACACTTGACTCTACAAAAGATAAGCTGGTCAATTTGAAAACCCAAATGTTATATAATGCTATTAATGAAAACACTAACCTTAAAAATGTTTATTTTTAATCATTAAAAAACTAAACTCTGTGGACAGAATCAAATCACCTTTATCAACTTAGTAATAAATTTTATTTGTAGTAAATTTTATGTCTTTCTGTTGGGTATACAGCACACACACACACAAAAAAGAAAAGTAAAAGAAATGTGCATCATTCATAAGTCTCATATTTTATGTAAATTGAGTTTTTTTACATTTTTTATGTGCTCCTTGTTGTGATAGGAAATATAATGGATCTTGCAGCTTTAAGACATTATTTCAATTTGATTTTAAAAATCAGATTTATATTTTTGTTTGAGGTTTATGAAGTACCTTATCAATTTCTCTCCTCCCTTTTCTTACATATACATACATTTACACACACATACACAGACTCTTACCAAAAGGTTAAGATAAAAGGAATTACAAGGGCAATAATCTTTGACAGGAAGGAAAAAGAAAATATGCTAAGTTAATGAGTTAATATAGTTGATGATTTAAGTTAGTGTAGCATTCTGAATCTTATTAGAGCAAAGACAACAAAAGAAAACAGGAAAGGAGAATATTACATATATATTAGAAATTCAAGTTTCTTGGTATATGGAATCTTTCCTACTTAAAAAGGGAAATCTCACATGGGAATATTATAAGACATACTGTGTGTGATATAATTGACAATATCTTGACTACAAAATATACCAAACACAGAAGAAGAATTCGTGTGGATTTTTTTTTTTTTTTGGTGGGGGGGTGGGATGGGAGGCGGGGACGAACCAAACTAGACTATAAAAGAATAGTAACCAGCTAAGCTCTTATACTTGAATAATTTTTTTTTTTTTGTGGTAAGAAACAACATGAGATCTTCTCTTACCACATTTTAAGTATACAGTACAATGTTGTTAACTATAAAAAGCATGTTGTACAACAGAAATCTAAAACATTTTCATTTCACATGATTGAAATTTTCTAAACATTGATATCAGCTCTCTATTTCTCTGTCTCTCTGGCCCCTGGAAAGAACCATTCTACTTTCTGCTTTGATGAGTTTGACTGCTGTCGCTGCTGTATGTGGAATCACCCAATTTTCCTTCCATGATTGGTTTATTTCATTTCTCCTGATATCCTCAAGGTTTATCCATATTGTAGTAAGGGAGAGGATTTTTACTTTTTATGGTTGAATAATATTCGATTGTATGTATATAGAATATCTTCTTTATCCATTCATCTGTCGAGGGACATTTAGGTTGTTTGTGTATCTTGGCTATTGTAAATAATGCTGCAGTGAACATGGGCGTGCAGAAATTGCTTTCAGTTCTTTTTTTTTTTTTTTAAAGATTTATTTATTTATTTATTTGACAGACAGAGATCACAAGTAGACAGAGAGGCAGGCAGAGAGAGAGGGAGGGAAGCAGGCTCCCTGTTGAGCAGAGAGCCCAATGCGGGGCTTGATCCCAGGACCCTGAGATCATGACCTGAGCCGAATGCAGAGGCTTAACCCACTGAACCACCCAGGCGCCCGCTTTCAGTTCTTTTGAGCCTATATCCAGAAGTGAGATTGCTGGATCATAAGATAGTTCTACTTTACATTTTCTGAGGATACTTCATAATGTTTTACATAGGGCCTGCACAATTTTGCACGCCTACTAACAGTGTACAAGGGATGTGAATCATCTACATCCTAGCTAATATTTGCTGTTTCTGTTTGTTTGTTTTTATAATACCCATCCTAACAGCTGTAAAGTGATATATCATTTTGGTTTTGATTTGCATTTCCTTGGTGATTATATCCCTATCAAAGTCCATGACATTTATTAGAGAAACAGAAAAAAAATTCTAAAGTTCTTATGGAATCATAAAAGACTTAAAATAGTCAAAAACATCCTGAGAAGAAAGAACAAGGTAGAAGCCTTGTAGTTTCTGATTTTAAAAAACATATTACAAAGTTGGATGGGTGGTGGTATGATACGACAGTTGATTAGGGAATGTTTTTCCCTGAGGTCAGCCAGTTCTCTTGAGAGGTCGTTAATCAGTTTTTCCGCATGGCAGTGTTAAAAGGTAGGTGCAGGCCTGGAAAGGGAGAGAAACCTGATGAAAGTCTTGTCAGGTTAACAGGCCTTTTGTTCAGATTGCTCAGTGGGGACAAACAGTTCGACTAATCACTTAGGAGAATTTAAAAAAATGAGAATTTGGGTAGTTTTTTTGGTCAGTGTTTGTTATAAGTAAAACAGGGATTACTTGTGAGTCTTATCTAAGTTACATAGTGAAGGGGTTGTTCTTTGCAGGTAGCCATTTTGGGGAACACAAAAAGGGCGGGAAATTTCTTGATTGGTGCTGATTTTACCAGGATTCTGGTAAAATTTGACACTGTCACTGCCAAATGGAACTTTGCTGGCAAGTGCTGCAAATACCCCTGTCTGGTGAGCTTGCAGGGAGACTGGTGTTAGATGGCTTAGTTCCTTATGAACTCTTCTGTTCAGAAGACCACAGTGAGTCTGTGCCATAGCCTCACTTCAGCTCTTGATTTAGACTGTCATCTCCTCGGCAAGAGTGCTTCAGCCATAGCAAATTTCAAGTCAGGTCTGTGAATTCTCAGTGGAGCATACACACCAGGAAGAAAATGAAGGGTGCAGACCAGAAGAGCTGACTGGGTGATTATATTTATTTACTTCCTTAATTCATCACAACAAAAATGTTGGTGCTGGAGCACCCTGTACTGTGACCTGTCTCAAAGTGTGAGTTTTGGGTGGTGAACAGCCTCTTTTTTTTTTTTTTTAATTCTATTTTTCCTTAGTTTTATTGAGATGTCATTGACATGTATCACTGTATTAGTTTAAGGTACAACATAATGATTTAACGTATGTACATGTTGTGAAATGATTAGCACAATAAGTTCAGTTAACATCACAGTTATTTTTATTTTTTATTTATTTATTTTTAAAAGATTTTATTATTTATTTGACAGGCAGAGATCACAAGTAGGCAGAGAGGCAGGCAGAGAGAGAGGAGGGAGCAGGTTCCCTGCCGAGCAGAGAGCCTGATGCGGGGCTTGATCCCAGGACCCTGGGATCACGACCTGAGTCGAAGGCAGAGGCTTTAACCCACTGAGCCACCCAGCCACCCCCACAGTTATTTTTAAAATGGTTTTTGTTCTACATACTGTTTAATACATTGAAATACATCAGAAACATACTATTAGATCCATTGAAAGCATATTTGGACTCTCAGTAGTTTTTCAGTTTCAATTTTGGTTTTTTTATTTTTGTTTTTGTTTTTTATTAACATATAATGTATTATTTGTTTCAGGGGTACAGGACTGTGATTCATCAGTCTTACACAATTCAGTGCACTCACCATAGCACATACCCTCCCCAGTGTCCATCACCCAGCCACCCCACCCTACCACTCCCCTCCCTTCCAGCATCCCTCAGTTAGGTTTTCCTGGGATTAAGAGTCTTTTATGGTTTGTCTCCCTCTCTGGTTTCATCTTTTTTCATTTTCCCCTCCCTTCCCCTATGCTCCTCTGTCTTGTTTCTCAAATTCTTCCTATCAGTAAGATCCTATTGTAATTGTTTTTCTCTGATTGATTTATTCTGCTTAGCATAATTCTCAATTTTGTAAAAAAAAGTCTTTCTCAAAATTCATCGTCCATTTTGATAGACACAGATGAGTATTTTCATGTAAAACTAAAAACCATAAATCAAATCATTATTGGAAGAATGGCGTTTTTAAAAAATTAAACACTGATGAAATAATACATTGAATTTGCTCCTCCATTGAAGGTAAATGTTTTCTCTTTAAGTAAAAGATGAATGTCCATCTATTAAATTTATTCAAATTTTAAAGTTGAAGACATTTTAGTGTTTAAAACAATACAGCTGAAAGAAATCTTCCTTAGAATTAGTTACTGGTGTCATTATTTTCTTTTATAATTTATTTGTGGTCTTGCTGAAGAAGAATTTCATCTTGGCGTGAAGAATTCTGATGCTCACATATTATAATAAGAGATCATGTCATTAAAGTTTTTTGACTCTATGTTCTCTTTCCAGTTTAAATTGATGAGGTAACAAATATATGGAAATTTATTCTGCCTGTTTGTAGCCTTCATCATATTCAAAGTTAAAAGATGCATTTTGATGGTGTGGGTTGGAGAGGATGGCAGGTGATCAGAATTAATTAGGAATGCACACACAGGAATAGAGTTAGAAGTACAAATTACAAGTATCTTCATTGGTGGTTTATGAAAATGGAATGCCAGATTTCTTTAGTGCTTATAATTTCTGTCAGTTTATGAGCCATTATACAGTATTCTGATCTGATAAATTTTTAGTGGATTTATCTTAAGGCTTTATTAAGCTGAATAACAAATGGGGATATGCTTTATTTGAGATGGACAGTTCTGAAGCCAGTAGGTTTCCAAGATGATTTAGAAGGTGGATAACTATTTCACTGGTTTATTGTGTTCACCTCCATTAAAGACAATTACTATGCCCTATTGAAAAAGTAGTGTGGATAATTGCTACAGCACATGAAATTTGATTCTAAATTCCCAATATGAAACCCTATCTTGGAACAAGTCCATGTTAGCATGAGATTGGTGGGAAATATCATAGGCGGTAGTCTTTCTAAAGTCTTTAAAAAGGTATTTTGGTACCCAGATGCCATTTTGATTATTATCAAATTACCAGTATTAATCTTAAAAAATCTAGAAAGAACGTAGTCAAAATACCAATGAATGATTTCTCTTTGCCATAATCATCAATGCCCACAACAAGTAACAAATTCATGCTGGGGGGAGGTGGGGTTGGGAGAGGAGGAGGGGGTTATGGACATTGGGGAGGGTATTTGCTATCATGAGTGCTGTGAAGTATGTAAACCTGGCGATTCACAGACCTGTACCCCTGGGGATAAAAATACATTATATGTTTATTAAAAAAAAAAATTGGAAGGGGAGGATTTCATAAAATCCAATATCCTATCTAAAAGTAAAAGCAAAACTGATTAGAATGGAGTAAGAAAAATATCTGGAGTAGCAGTTAATCAGCTAGTATAGTCATTTTTTTTAATAAATTTATTTATTTTTTTTTCAGTGTAACAGTATTCATTGATTTTGCACAACACCCAGTGCTCCATGCAATACGTGCCCTCCCTATTACCTACCACCTGGTTCCCCCAACCTCCCACCCCCACCCCTTCAAAACCTGCAACATGGGGGTCAGGGGGATAGGAGAAGAATAAATGAAACAAGATGGGATTGGGAGGGAGACAAACCATAAATGACTCTTAATCTCACAAAACAAACTGGGCGTTGCTGGGGGGAGGTGGGGTTGGGAGAGGAGGAGGGGGTTATGGACATTGGGGAGGGTATTTGCTATCATGAGTGCTGTGAAGTATGTAAACCTGGCGATTCACAGACCTGTACCCCTGGGGATAAAAATACATTATATGTTTATTAAAAAAAAAAATTGGAAGGGGAGGTGAACCATAAGAGACTATGGACTCTGAAAAACAACTGAGGGTAGTATAGTCATTTTATATTTTGTCTTTTGCTTACTTATCTTATAAGCAACTTATAGGCAGACTTTAGGTTATGCACATGCCTGCATCTCCGGTACTTTGTTTTTTTCCCTGATATATTAGCTTAATAAATATTTGATGAACCACTGTTTCTGAAAGTAATCAATGGCTTGCTGAAACATTTATTTGTGAATGTCTTGAAAAGGACTTGTGAGTGAAAGGTCTACTACATGCATTATTGTGTATCTTGTTTATTGCAGTATCTTGGTTAAAGATCTCTTACATAATATAAATTATATTTCCATTTTCAAAGATTCAAAGAGCTCTAGTTCCATGTTTCCTGCAGTATATTGAAGCTTTTTACGTTATGCTGTAACTCCACACTCCCTAGTCCTAACACAAAACTTTTCATGTCTTTTTCTCATTGCTGTCAGCTTAGCTCAGTTCTTTATCACGTTAAAATTAGTTTACAGCAACAACCTAAGAACTGATTTCTCTGCCTAAAGCAGAGTGTTTTACTTCATTCTTGTTTCTTGGCATTTGACAATGAATGATGTGGTAACTAGTGAAATTTCTTATTATATTGAGTTGTTACTATGTTTTCATTGTCATGTTTTACATATTTGTATTGATCAAGAAAATGCTTTACATGTAAGTGGGATTTGTTAAATAAATTTTGACTACCTCATTTCATTCTTATCTATGAGCCCATTTCCTTGCCCTTTGTATTTTCTCTAAAATTTAGATGTTTTTTAGAGGACACATCTCAATTATGTTGTCATGTTTAATGTTTACCAACCTAAATATCCTAGTTCTTTAAGTCTTTGATTAGGAAACAGAGACTTGGTTTCTTTTTTTTTTGGTGTGTATGTATGTATGCACATGATGTCAAGGCAAATTGATTTTTACATTTTACCATCTTATTGTGTATAAAATTAGGTGACTATTAATTATTCTGTGATTTCTTCACAAGATGTTTAAGACAGTATCATTTCTAACCCTTTATTGTGTCATTTTATAGTACACTGGGGATGCTAGATCATATTAATTTTAGATTAGTAATACATTTTTTTCAAACTAGGCATTATATATTTTATACAGACTATAAAGGTGAATGAAGAGGTTTTTGTTTTTGTTTTTGTTTCTTTGTTTGTTTGTTTGTTTTTGTGAGCTTGGCTTTCCTTGAGATCAGCACATTTCCAGAATCTGAATTTTTAGTTATTCCCAAGCATGCTTCTTTAAAATAAACATTTTTATTTATAAGTATCCTAAAAGACTTGTGTATATTCACTAGGACCAGGTGAATTTATGAGGGAGATCCTTCCCTAAGACAAATCTTACAAAGGCTTTGAATATAGAAAAGGACTTTATTAAACTTGTTGATTCCCAATAAGCATATTCTGGAAAGACTCTAATGAGCTGTCAGGAGCAATTCTCTTCCTTTGTTATTAATTTGGCTGCAGTCTCTGAAGTTGGAGAGTTCTCTCATGGTAAATTATCGACAAGAATTTAGCCCTCCTCAATGGTGTGTAATTGGCAACAAGTAGGACCAGGTATTTTGAGTAAAATAGTGTTTATTGGCTGTATAAATATTAATCAGGGTTTATTATATAACCAGGTAGGCAATTGCATTGATACATACTTGCATGTATCATTGAGAGTTTAAGCAAGACTTTTCTTCTAATGATCACTATTTAGAATGCCAATTATTTAATTAGAGCATCCTTTCAGATAGTCTGATTAGAGAACAGGACAACATTTTTACATCCAGAAAGCCTCTGTCTAGTTTCAGTTCCATTCCACATGTGATCCGAGGCACAGACATTATAATGTTTCTTTGGTGGCAAAGTAAGTGGTAGTCCTGAAATAGCTAGCTCAAAGACTCTTTGAACCAACAGGTTCTTAAATGATACATAGTATAATAAGTAGTGAGAAGTTGTATCTGAAATCCCATGACATGAATATTATTGTCAAAGTTATCTTAATAATTGAGTAATCAATTTTGGGGGTAAAACTGGATATGGTTTTAAGGGTTGGTGTTTCTGTTTCCCCAAAAAGGTAAAGGAGGTTTGTATCCTAAAAAGTTGCTTCAAAAAGGGCATCTTGGAACTATTCAAAGTCTCTACGGAGAGAGAATTTAATTTCTTCAAATTTAATGAATTCAAACTTTTTTTTTTTTAAACATATGTCCCTACAGTTGTTTCCTTCCACCAGATACCAGTACTGGCCAATAATCCTAGAGTCTGAATCTTTAGTCATTCATAAGCTTGCTTCTTTAAAATAGACATTTTTTAGGTATACGTATCTTAAAGGATTGTGTATATTCACTAGGGCCAGGCAGATTTTATGAGGACTATCTTTCCTTAGGACAAATTATAGTGAACAAGGCAGAAATAGCCAACTAGTGACAGAAGCCAGCCAGAAATCAGAGTGAATGCACTCTTACAGTTACAGCCCTCCCTCACAGAACCTAAATTCTAAAGCTCAATCATCCTCCATAGTAGCCAAAGCCTTCTGAGACTGACCTTTAATTAATGGTTGTATGTGTCCGTAACTCTTCATTCAAGTCTAGTTGTTTAAGAGGGACTCCCTGCATTCTCATGCATTCCTTGCCTTTCCTAAACACTGCTGCTAATTAATTTCTTAAAAATTGATTTCAAAACTAATTATTTCACTTTTCTCATTTATCTCTTATTAACTTCAGTTGACCATAGGATCAGCTTACCTTGACAGTTAATTCTTTTTGATCTAGACTTACCTAGATTTCTAGGTTGTTTCTTAGAACAAAATGACCTTATTGCCGTCATTTTGAATACTTGACTCTAACCTTTAGCTACTTCCAATAGCAGATAATCAGAAATAACAACACAAAGTAGCCAGTTAAATATTTTTTCCCTGAGCTGAAGCATTGGTTAGCAAACGATACCATCTACTGTTTGTTGTTTTTTAAAAGAATTAATTAATTAACTAATTAATTAATTAATTAATTGAGAGAGGTGGGGAGAGAGAGAGTGTAAGAGCCCACATAAGCAGGGGGATGGGCAGAGGGAGAGGGAGAAACAAATTCCCAGCTGACCTGGGAGCCCAACATGGCCTCATCCCAGGACCCTAAGATTATTACCTGAGCTGAAGTCAGACATTTAACGAGTGAGTCATCCAGGCACCCAGACCATGTCCTGTTTTAACAGTACATTTCTGGGTTAAATGTAGGGACCTAATATGACTTGAAAAGGCAAAAAGGAACATAGAAGTAGATGAAAAAAATTAGTATTAGCTCTATATTTCTACTACTCAACTAAATTTATAGTATATTTTTCTTTTTCTTTCTCCTCTCTCCCTTCTTTCCTTTCTTCCTTGTCCCATTGCCCCAAAGTCTCTGTTTTACACACTTACTGGATTCAAAATTTCCTAAAGCCAATGAATTATTCAGGAAATTTCAAACAATTACTTTATGATTCTCACCAAGTTTGCTCTTCCAGATTAAACTCTATTTTGTCATGTTTGTGTCTGTGGTACTTGTTTTTGTTTGTTTTGGGTCAAGGACTTCATATGCTTTTATTATTTTTTTTTTAATTTAAATTTTGTTAGTTAACATACATTGCAATATTGGTTTCTGGTGTAGAATTTAATGATTCATCACTTATATATAACACCCAGAATTTATCACAGGTGCCCTCTTTAATATCCATCACCTGTCTTAGTCCATTCCCCACCCACTTCCCTCCATCATCCTTCAGTGTGTTCTTGATCATTATGAGTCACTAATAGCTTGTTTCTCTCTCTCTCTCTCTCTCTCTCTCTCTCTCTCTCTTTTCCCCTTTTCCATAGGCTCATCTGGTTTCTTTCTTAAATTCCACATCTGAGTGAGATCATATGGTATGATCTCTGGCTGACTTAGCTCACTTAGCATAATACACTTTAGCTCCATCCATGTCATTGCAAGTGACAGGACTTCATTCTTTTTGATGGATAAATAATATTCCATTGTGTATATGTATCACATTTTCTTTAGCTATTCATCAGTTGATGACCATTTGGTCTCTCTTCATAGTTTGACTACTGTAGATAATGTTGCTATAAAAACTGGGGAGCAGGTGCCCCCTTTGAATCATAATTTTTGTATCCTTTGGGCAAATACCTAGTAGTTCAATTGCTGGGTCATATGATAGTTCTATTTTTAACTTTTTGAGGAACCTCCATACTGTTCTTCAGAGTGACTGTACCAGCTTGCATTCCCATCATCAGTGCAAGAGGGTTCCCTTTTCTTCACATCCTCACCTGTGGTTTCTTGTGTTGTTGATTTTAGCCATTCTGACAGGTGTGAGATGGTATCTCATCATGGTTTTTGGTTTGTATTTCTCTGATGATGAATGGTGTTGAGCATCTTCTCATATGTCTGTTAGTCATTGGATGTCTTCTTTGAAAAGTATCAATATCTGCTGCCCATTTCTTGACCTGATTACTTGTTTCTGGATATTGAGTTTGGTAAGTTCTTTATAGATTTTTGGATAATAACCCTTAATCAGATATGTCATTTGCCAATATCTTCCCGCATTCCATAGGCTGCCTTGTTTCCTGTGCTGTGTAGAAGCTCTTTTGTTTTTTAAATAAAGATTTTATTTATTTTTTTAACAGACAGAGATCAGAAGTAGGCAGAAAGGCAGGCATAGAGAGAGGGGGAAGCAGGCCCCCTGCTAAGCAGAGAGCCCAATGCGGGGCTCCATCCCAGGACCCTGGGATCATGGCCTGAGCCAAAGGCAGAGGCTTTAACCCACTGAGCCACCCAGGTTCCCCTAGAAGCTTTTTATCTTGATGAAGTCCCCATAGTTCATTTTCACTTTTGTTTCCCTTGCCTCAAGTAACATGTCTAATAAGAGGCTAAAGTCAAAGAGGTTTCCACCTATGTTCTCCTCTAGGATCTTGATTGTTTCCTGTCTCACATTTAGGTCTTTCATCCATGTTGAATTTGTTTTTGTGTATGATGTAAGAAAGTGGGCCAGATTCATTCTTCTACATGTGGCTGTTCAATTTTCCCAACACCATTTGTTGAAGAGACTGTCATTTTTTCTATTGATCATTCTTTCTTGTTTTGTCAAAGATTAGTTGACCACAGAGTTGATGGTCCATTTCTGGGTTCTCTGTTCTACTCCATTGATCTATGTGTCTGTTTTTATGCCAGTACATACTGTATTGATCACTATAACTTTGTAATACAGCTTGAAATCCAGAATCATGATGTCTCCAATTTTGTTTTTTTGTTTTTTGTTTTTTTTCCAGAATTTCTTTGGATATTTGGAGTCTTTTGTGATTCCATACAAATTTTAGGATTGTTTGTTCTAGTTCTGTGAAAAATGCTTGTGGTATTTTGATAGGGATTGCATTAAATATGTAGATTGCGTTGGGTAACAATGTTTGTTCTTCTAGCCCATGAACGTGGAGTGCTTTTCCATTTCTTTCATAAGTGATCTTTTACCTCTTTAGTAAGGTTTATTCCTAGGTATCTTATTGTTTTTGGTGCAATTGCAAATGGGATTGATTCCTTTATTTCTTTTTTGTGCTGCTTCATTATTAGAAACAGATTTATGCACATTAGTTTTATATCCAACAACTTTGTTGAATTCATGTAAGAGTTTTTACAATTTTTTGTTTGAGTCTTTTGCGTTTTCTACGTAGAGTATCATGTCGTCTGCAAATAGTGAAAGTTTGACTTTTTCTTGCCAATTTGGATGCCTTACATGTTTTCCTTCCTTTAATCTCTGGATATTTTTTTATTTTTATTTTTTATTTATTTTCAGCATAACAGTATTCATTGTTTTTGCCCCACACCCAGTGCTCCATGCAATACGTGCCTTCCTTAATACCCACTGTCTGGCTCCCCCAACCGCCCACCCTCCACCCCTTCAAAACGCTCAGGTTGTTTTTCATAGTCCATAGTCTCTCATGGTTCACCTCCCCTTCCAGTTTCCCTCAACTCCCTTCTCCTCTCCATCTCCCCATGTCCTCCATGTTGTTTGTTATGCTCCACAAATAAGTGAAACCATATGATAATTGACTCTCTCTGCTTGACTTATTTCACTCAGCATAATATCTTCCAGTCCCATCCATGTTGCTCCAAAAGTTGGGTATTCATCCTTTCTGATGGAGGCATAATACTCCAGTGTGTATATGGACCACATCTTCCTTATCCATTCATCCATTGAAGGGCATCTTGGTTCTATCCACAGTTTGGCGACCGTGGCCATTGCTGCTATAAACATTGGGGTACTGATGACCCTTCTTTTCACTACATCTGTTTCTTTGGGGTAAATGCCCAGTAGTGCAATTGCAGGGTCATAGGGAAGCTCTATTTTTAATTTCTTGAGGAATCTCCACACTGTTCTCTAAAGTGGCTGCACCAACTTGCATTCCCACCAACAGTGTAAGAGAGTTCCCATTTCTCCACATCCTCTCCAACACATGTTGTTTCCTGTCTTGCTAATTTGGGCCATTCTAACTGGTGTAAGGTGGTATCTCAATGTGGTTTTAATTTGAATCTCCCTGATGGCTAGTGATGATGAGCATTTTTTCATGTGTCTGATAGCCATTTGTATGTCTTCATTGGAGAAGTGTCTGTTCATATCTTCTGCCCATTTTTTGATATGATTATCTGTTTTGTGTGTGTTGAGTTTGAGGAGTTCTTTATAGATTCTGGTATCAACCTTTTGTCTGTACTGTCATTTGCAACTATCTTCTCCCATTCCCTGGGTTGTCTTTTTGTTTTGTTGACTGTTTCTTTTGCTGTGCAGAAGCTTTTGATCTTGATGAAGTCCCAAAAGTTCATTTTTGCTTTTGTTTCCTTGGCCTTTGGAGACATATCTTGAAAGAAGTTGCTGTGGCTGATATTGAAGAGGTTACTGCCTATGTTCTCCTCTAGGATTCTGATGGATTCCTGTCTCACGCAGAGGTCTTTTATCCATTTCGAGTTTATCTTTGTGTACGGTGTAAGAGAATGGTTGAGTTTCATTCTTCTACATATAGCTGTCCAGTTTTCCCAGCATCATTTATTGAAGAGACTGTCTTTTTTCTACTGTATATCTTTTCCTGCTTTGTCGAGGATTATTTGACTATAGAGTTGAGGGTCCATATCTGGGCTCTTTACTCAGTTCCAAAGGTCTATGTGTCTGTTTTTATGCCAGTACCCTGCTGTCTTGGTGATCACAGCTGTGTAGTAAAGCTTGAAATCAGGTAACGTGATGCCGCCAGTTTTGTTTTTGTTTTTCAACATTTCCTTAGCAATTTGGGGTCTCTTCTGATTCCATACAAATTTTAGGATTATTTGCTCTGGCTTTTTTAAAAAATACCGGTGGAATTTTGTTCGGAATGGCATTAAAAGTATAGATTGCTCTAGGCAGTATAGACATTTTAACAATGTTTATTCTTCTGATCCAAGAGCATGGAATGGTCTTCCATCTTTTTGTGTCTTCTTCGATTTCTTTCATGAATGTTCTGGAGTTCCTCGAGTACGGATCCTTTACCTCTTTGGTTAGGTTTATTCCCAGGTATCTTATGGTTCTTGGTGCTATAGTAAATGGAATCAATTCTCTAATTTCCCTTTCTTTATTTTCATTGTTAGTGTATAAGAAAGCCACTGATTTCTGTACATTGACTTTGTATCCTTCCACGTTACTGAATTGCTGTATGAGTTCTAGTAGTTTGGGGGTGGAGTCTTTGGGGTTTTCCATATAAAGAATCATATCATCTGCGAAGAGAGAGAGTTTGACTTCTTCCTTGCCAATTTGGATACCTTTTGGTTCTCTTTGTTGTCTGATTGCTGTTGCTAGGACTTCTAATACTATGTTGGACAAGAGTGGTGAGAGTGGACATCCTTGTCGTGTTCCTAAGCTCTGGCTATTTTGAAAAATTCTTGCTAGGAAGAATTTTTAGTTGTTATGCACTTGATATATGTATAACAGAGGGAGTTTAATCATGGGTAATCAGACAACCAGGTCATAAAATCAGAATTATCTCAGTGGATGTACATCAACAGAGAAATTTAAATATATTACTTAAATATATTATTTTATGTATTACATGAGAAAACAATACTATTTTTATTAATACTTACAACAAAATAATTGAACAATTACTATGAGTTAGGGCCTGCATTATCTCTTTTAATCATTACAGAGCTCTAAAAGAGCTTGCTTATTATTACCAATATATAGAGATAACAAGTACCAGAGTCAAATCTGAGTCTGCCAGCATAATTGCTGCTGCTCATAAACACTGGACTGACATGACTTTGTTATATGCATTTTAAAATGTGTATTTTAACATTACCTTTACTGTATACATATTGTTTTTGTTCACCATACTGGTAATACTTCTGATTTTACTAGAAAAGGATTATGCACGTAATAGGCACTTAAATACATATTTAAACCTAAAGAAACTTATTGGTTAAAAAATAATTCTATCTTATGTTTCCTGCAGTAATATTGCTGATTTAGATAAATATAATAGTAAATTTGTAATAAATTTTATATCCTTGACTTGGGATGAAAACAAACAAAATTCCATAACAGAAGAAAGTAAGTCACAAATAAACTGTTTCACATATACAGAAACTGTGAAGAGTATTTAAAAATCACTTTTGTGGTAGTAGAGCGACGACAGCATTCATGTGGGATCTATTTCATTTTAGACTGCCTTTCTAGTCACGCAAAACCAGAATTCTTCCCATGAGAGAGTGTCTAGATCAAAGAAACTGCTTCTTACTCAGTTTCTTAAACTACAAAAATATTTGAAATGTATTTTAAGCTCCCCATGTCCCTATAACCTTCCTACTAGATTGATCTTTTTTTTTCTTTTTTAAAGATTTTATTTATTTATTTGACAGAGAGAGATCACAAGTAGGCAGAGAGGCAGGCAGAGAGAGAGTGAGAGGGAAGCAGGCTCCCTGTGGAGCAGATAGCCCGATGCGGGACTTGATCCCAGGACCCTGAGATCATGACCTGAGCCGAAGGCAGCGGCTTAAACCACTGAGCCACCCAGGCACCCCCCTACTAGATTTATCTTAACTCTGAGCATCTTATTAATTAGTCATGGGAAGAATGTCCTCCCCAGGATTTATTGTTAGTTGCTCTGGGAAAATATTCAATATGCATATTAGCAACATATTTTCCCAATTATACAAGGGATAAAAGAAGGTAGGGGGCCTCTGGTGTATAAATGGATGATGGAAGAATTTTAGGTGGCTGAGGAAATTGCAGGCAGAAAGGATGAAAGTTTTATATAGCTATGGAGACAATTAGAAGGATTGATATAATCATCCTTTTAGGGCATAAGAGTAGAATAATGAAAATTTTATAAAAATTAAGTGATGTAACTGAAACGTAGCCAAGATTGAGTGAGATCGGAGTATATAAGCACCATGGAATCTGAATGAAGGATTCTTCCAGGTTCACCTATTATCCAAACTGGTTATTGATTACTTAGTATTCATAAAATATAATGTAGTATAAAATAAGACATAAAATATACTAACTCATGTTGAGTTGAGATAATTCTAAGTTAAATGCAGAGTAATTATGTAGAATGGTTATTTTCTGACCTGTACATCTCCTCTTGATGGGTCAGTTGTGGTGAGGAAGAAACCTCAGAAAAACACATCTTTATGCTTTCTTGGTAAGGTCGGAAGGAATTTAGATAATACTAGCTCCATAACATATGCATCAACACCAAGACGGGCTAACATTTTAGTACAACTATGAGTTATAATCATGGCTAAATGAATTAAAGAGAGATTTTTAAGAAATATATGAAATGAAATTCTATTTGCTAAAGACTGAGAAAAAAAATACTATTTGTTCAACAAATGTTCTGACTGAATGTATAGTTCTTTTTTCCCCTTAGATAAGGACCTTGTAATATAAAGGACATATTCTTTTTTTTTTTCTTTTTAGTTTTTAGGGTCATATCCTTTAACTTAATACTAAATATTTTGAAAATCATTACAAACTGCATTGCATATTTTTTTTTCCATTTTATTTATTTCTTCAGAGTAACAGTATTCATTCTTTTTGCACAACACCCAGTGCTCCATGCAAAACGTGCCCTCCCCATTACCCACCACCTGTTCCCCCAAACTCCCACCCCTGACCCTTCAAAACCCTCAGGTTGTTTTTCAGAGTCCATAGTCTCTTATGGTTCGCCTCCCCTTCCAAATTTTTTTTTTTTTTAATAAACATATAATGTATTTCTATCCCCAGGGGTACAGGTCTGTGAATCACCAGGTTTACACACTTCACAGCACTCACGATAGCACTTACCCTTCCCAATGTCCATAGCCCCCTCCCCCTCTCCCAATCCCACCTCCCCCCAGCAACCCCCAGTTTGTTTTGTGAGATTAAGAGTCATTTATGGTTTGTCTCCCTCCCAATCCCATCTTGTTTCATTTATTATTCTCCTATCCCCCTACCCCCCCATGTTGCTTCTCCATGTCCTCATATCAGGGAGATCATATGATAGTTGTCTTTCTCCGATTGACTTATTTCACTAAGCATGATACGCTCTAGTTCCATCCACGTCGTTGCAAATGGCACTATGGAAAGAACCTAGATGTCCATCAACAGATGAATGGATAAAGAAGATGTGGTATATATACACAATGGAATACTATGCAGTCATCAAAAGAAATGAAATCATGCCATTTGCATTGCATATTTTTTAATTTTCCTTCAACACTGATATTAATCCTAATTCCAAAATAACTCACACTTTTTGAATGTATGCACATGTTCCTTCTCCTTTTATTTCTTCTTTCTGGACATCTTCAGTCACTGCTTTTGGTATACTCTGACACTTCTAGTTATACTCTGCGTTTGGATTCAATCTACTGGCATGTGAAATAAAGGTCCAGCTTCTTAGATCTTGTATAAATGAATAATAATGAAGGTCTGAGTGAAGACTTAACAACCTTTGCCTTAAGTTGAATGAACTTCATACATCAGACTTTAAGTAAAACTTGGACAATCATCACAAACCCATAAAGGAAATTCAAGCACTAGATTGAAAGAGTAGTTTAATTTAGGTCACTTTTGGTATCCTTTCCAGAGAGTTTTCATAGAGTCCTTTTTTGATCTTCCAGATTCCCAACTGTGTTCACTTCTGTTAAATAAAATTATTGGAATTAAGTTTTAGAATTCATATGTCATGGAGTACATGAATAAAATGAAGGATGATAACAATTTATCATTTAAACTGAAATATTTTTAGTCTGAAAAAGAGTGATATTAATAATTATGTCAGGACAGTAAGGATAAACTGAGACTTTCTGCAGCTAATCAGAATGCATAAAGTCATATGTGTGTTAGAAAATCCTCCAGGTATAATTTTTTTTTCAGTGAATTAAAAAATGTTTTATTTAGTTCATTTACTTTTACAAATTATAATTGCTTTTTTCCCAGCATCCAACACATTTGTCTTTTATTCCCTAAAACTGACACAAAAAGAAGCAAATAGTTAATATTACCTTTCTCCTTTTGGTCTTCTACCTTATATTTCTATAAGGGAGGCAGCAGTCCCTTTTTAGGCCTTAGTTCAGAGCTTAATTTTAGTCTTCTTTTATACATTAAAGCAATAGTTGGAGAAAAACAAACTGAGTAGTATAATATAATTTTTTTCTAGGAAAAAGATAATTCCTTAATTCTTTGTTGTCTACCCTAATGATTTAATATAATTTCAAGGCTTCTTTGAAGACTTAAAAAAAGGCTTTGTGACTTTTTCTTTTACCCCCTGGGAATGCCACTTAGTAGGTGCCAAAACATATTTAGCAGGTGGTAACTAATTTTCATTTTAATGAAGCTAATCTTTACAGAGTAGGATAACATAAGGTTTTACCATCTGTGTGTATCCTATTTAGTTTAATCAGGTTGGAGAAACCTAAAAGAAAGTCTACGAAACAAAAAGCTAGGTGTTGTTCAACACCAGCGTCAACTATCTGAAAACAGCACTATTTTAAATATCAAATATATAGGGAGATTATAAATGGCAATATATTGCCCACAATTTTTGCTAAATTATATATTCATGATTTGCATCCAGTGATCTTTTAGAGCATTACTTAGGAAGGCATTTTGAATTAAGATTTTTAATGTCAGACATCTAAAAATCTAGCTGACAGTTCCTCAGAACAGAAATGCTAAAAGCATATTTCAAGAACCAGAGAATTTAAAATATTTTGCTGTTCTTAATTTTTCCTCTGTTGCACATCATTGGTGATAACTTCTCTACACAATTCTTATTTTCAGCTTTTTTTTTTTTAAAGATTTTATTTATTTATTTATTTGACAGCGAGAGAGAGAGAGATCACAAGTAGGCAGAGAGGCAGGTAGAGAGAGAGAGAGAGAGGGAAGCAGGCTCCCCTCCCTGCCGAGCAGAGAGCCCGACGTGGGACTCGATCCCAGGACCCCTGAGATCATGACCTGAGCCGAAGGCAGCGGCTTAACCCACTGAGCCACCCAGGCGCCCCTCAGCTTTTGTTTTAATATACATTTAAATCATTCTATTAGCTTCTGTTTGACTGTAAAGTTTAAGAAACCTTTGCATCTCTGATGTTGTCTAAGTTTGAACACATTAAAATATTTTTATGAAAAAAGATTATGGCATATGTTTGTTTTTTATCTCAAGAAGGAGAAAATTCTCATTGCTTTTTCAAAGCCACTTATATCTTGTCTATATAAGTAATAAATACAAGTGGGAAACTGAATATTTACTACATACTTAGATTAAAAAGGTATTCAGAATATCGTGAATTCAATGAGAATAAAAAATGGCCGAAAGAAAGTATAGATTATCTTACGGCTCAAAATAAAATGAGATACGTATAAAATGGAGGAAGACAATATAAGGGGAAGTGGAAAGGGCAAGAGAAAAAGTGAGAGAGAGGGAAAGAGAAAAGAGAGAATGGTTAGGGATAATATAGATAAATATGAGGAGAAGACTAGGAAGGAATCCCACATTTGCATGAATATTTTAGTTACTTTTGATTTGAGTAATCTTATAAAGTAAGGAGGTTAGTGTGATTTGGAAATAAAGAACTAGCATTATTAGGGAGCTGAGTCAATTCATGATTAATTGCACAATGGACTGAATTTCAGGTATTTATTTAGAATAAATCTCCACATTATTAGAAATAGGATACTTTGGGCATTAGGAGCATTTGTATGTATCAACTGTACTTAAGTACCAAAGATAAACTCATGCTGAAGAGAAAAATTTGCTGAGCCGATTAAAAATAATTAATATTAAAAGATTATTTACTTTTAAAAGGAATTCTTAAATTGTATTTTTAAAAATAATTGCTCTAATGAATTTAATTGATTTAAAATTATTAATTGCAGGGGCGCCTGTGTGGCTCAGTCGTTAAGCAGCTGCCTTCGGCTCAGGTCATGATCCCAGAGTCCTGGGATTGAGCCCTACATAGTGCTCTCGGCTCCCTGGGAAGCCTGCTTTTCCCTTCCCTACTCCCCTTGCTCGTGTTCTCTCTCTCACTGTCTCTCTCTGTCAAACAAATAAATAAAATCTTTAAGAAAATAAAATTGTTCATTGCTTAATTGATGGACTAGAGATAAAAACATGACAAAATTAAAAGCTGTTTAAATTATGAATGTACCAGACATGAAGTTAAGACATTTCTGAAAGTATTGTGCAAATTGATAGTGAGGCACAACCCTATTGACGTTTAACGGGTACAGACTATATTAGTTTTATTAAGGTAGAACATTTTTTTTCAGACTTTCTGTGTGTTTCTGGCATCTTACTAGAATTTGCTTAGCAGTCTTTCTTTTACTAACACCCGTTATCCAGCAACTTAGTGATTAGTTTCTAGCTTAAGTTTTTTGAAGACAGTATTGTCTCCCAAACTCATTTTTTCTTTCATAATTTCTATGTTTGTGCTTTATTCTTTATTTTATGGTATTTTTCCATGATCTCCAGTACAATAATTAAGGTATCAGTACTGATACTACTTTTCTCACTACTTCTACTAAAGTTGAATTTTTTTTTTTTTTTTAAGAGCTTCTATATACAGTCCTTGGAGATTAAATAAAGAAGTTTTGTGTTTAAATGGATTTAAATCTCTTTACATTCTCTTCTTTCTTATTAAGGTTGTTATCTGAATTCTCAGCGATATTTACTTCATTTGGAGCTAATCTTCTTTGTGTGTTTTATTTTTTATTTGTCTCTTTGACTGCCATTACTTTGCCTACCTACATTCTAGTCTGATTGTTGGGATGCTTTAAGTAGCTAAATCCTGAAATCGGTAGGCATATGTCTTTAGCTCTGAAGTGGTATCAGCTGGCCTGGAATCTCTCTGCTCTCCAGGAATCAGAGAAATCCTGTCTGCTGCTTTTCTCAACCACAGAAGTAAGCTCTCCTCGCTTGAGGACTGTGGAAAACAGTGACCAACACCTGGTTTTTAGCTCCTCTGGGGTCTTTGAAACTTATCAGATCTTTTGGGTGAATTTCTTAAAAGAGAATTTTTTTTTTTTTTAATTCATTAGAGCTTTCCAATATTACTCACACCACCCAGAACTCCCCCCCCCCTTTTTTTTCTGGGATTTTTTTCAGATATTTGTTCTATTCCCCTAGTCTTTACAGCTCTGTTCCCCATTCTTTCATTATGGCAGAGAGTTACGTGCTATTTTTTATGAATGTCAGTAGAAGTATAGGCCTATAGATGTGCCAGCCCTGCCCAATAGTCCCAGAAGATTCTTTCTTCTCTCAGGAGGAATGCTGGTTAATTGAATTAGAATAGGAAGGGAGGACATCAGGAATGCATTCAGAAATTCCCAATGATTTATTTGCAGAAGTTTATTTTAATTGACTAATTTGGCAATACTTTATTTTTTCTATAGTAGAAGCAAATAATACACTGTGGAGGTAGCCAACTATTGTGTGGCAAGAAATGAAGTGAATACTGGCATCTGGGAAGCGGTAGGTGGTGCCAGTGGGCTCCTTCTATCAACAACAGAATTTGACATTTGTTGAACACTTAAAGTATGCTCTAGGCACTGTGTCAAGCTGGTCTATGAGATGAAATATGAACAAGACAAAGATCCTGCTTTCAGTGTGCTCACAAAACAGGGATTGGCACAGGAGGCATGATGGCAATGGTAAGCATGTCAACTTAGGGGGACTTCCAATTCACAGTCTTCTCCAAGATAAATGATTACAGGGCACAGAGACAATGTCACACCAGCACCGTCTCACCCTGCCTTCTACCTCTGGTACCGAAATTCTGCAGGCTCTTTAGTATACTCTCTGAGGTATGCGTCCTTTTAAGCTTTAGTAAACAAAACATGCCAGCAGCCTCCACTTTCACTCTGTGTGACCTTTAGGTTGCTCAACTCTGAAAATCAGAGTCTGCTAGGTTGGAGTCCAGTGACAAGTCACAGTGGTGCTATTGTGGGTCTGTATTGTCATCAGTGTTTAAAATTTCTTCCTGATACACTTTTACGGTTGTACCCTAAACACTAAATGATTACTTACATATATTTGAGATTGTGATTAATTTGACAGGGAAGATGAATAAAATAATCAGAAGACCTGCAGCAGAATGATGATTTTATTTCTTAATGTAGGCATAGCATCATTTTGGTGCATTGAATTTTTGAACTCATTTTCATTCTTGGATCATGGTATGGTTTTTTTGTAATTCATTTGGAAATTGGTTGTTGGACAAATTATTATTTAACCAGTTAATGTTTCTTTTAAAAATAACTACTTTAGGGATACCTGGGTGGCGTAGTCAGTTAAGCATCTGCCTTCAACTCAGGTCATGATCCAGGGTCTGCGATCGAGTCCCCTATTGGGCTCCCTGTTTGGACGAAAGCCTCCTTCTCCCTGTGCCTGCCGTTCCCCCTGCTTGTGCTGTCTCTCTTTCTCTCTCTCTCTCTCTGACAAATAAATAGATAAAATCTTTAAAAAATAACTACTTTAGTTAAAAAGTAAATGATTATACTGTTACCACAAAGCAAACAGGAATTTAAAATATTCTAAAAATTTTATTTCTATTATGGTTAGAAAATTTCCATTTATATCTTATAAATTCAATTAATGCTAAAAGGAAAGAATCATCTTGAACGCTTACATCAGTTTAAAAATTACATGTGAACTAAAAACTTTATTAAACATTATCATTTATTAGCTGGGTCACCTGGGTGGCTCGGGTGGTTAAGTGTCAGACTATTGATTTCTGTTCTGGTTATGGTCTCAAAGTTGTGGGATCATCCCCATGCTGGGCTCCATACTCAGCAAGGAGTCTTTTTGAGAGTCTCTCTGTCCCTCTCATCTCCCCCTCCCCCTGAATGCTCTGTTTCTCTCTCTCAAATAACAAATATGTAAATACTTAAAACATTATTGATTAGAATTAATATCAAACATTCCATAATTATTATAAATAAAAAACAAATTTTTTGAAGATATTTTGCAGATGTTTTCTACCCTAGGTAAAGATGTTGCCAAACTAAAATCAAATGGATAAATATAAAAAGGAATGAACACAAAACAGAAATTTATTTTGATGTTTTGGATGGTCTTATTGAACATAATATACTCAAATTCACCTACTTGATATTCAAAAGAAATGTTTTAAGTAAAAATGCTGGTCTCAAACATCAGAAGTATAGTTACCCTGTACGTGTTTTTAAGGGTGAATTCATTTTGATACAAAGGTATGTGTTATCTACCTGAGTTCTTGGAACTATTCGGTAGAAATAGTGGTATTATTTTTTCAGATAATAACAGTGATCTAATGCCATATGATTTTCAAAAGCAAAGTAAATAATTGAGTCTTCTTATTATGGGTGGTTTTAAAACTAGTCCCTTGAAATATGGAGACTTTGATCATAGTCTTATTTAAAGACTTTCTTCTCTGAAAATCCGGAATTCCTTGTACTAATTATGTGCTTGCCATTTGCCGCTGAGAATCTGACAATAAAGTAGTAATACCTAAAGTAGGAGGTATCCTATCCTCATTATAGTCAGCAGTACTAAATTCTTAAAAAACAAAACAAAACAAAAAATCATTTCTAGTTGAATATCAGAGACTCTAATTTTAAATAAGGTGGAGTTTCTTTCTGCTTTCTAAAGCTCTGAATAATAAGTTTACTTATTATTTACTTATTATTTACTTATTATTATTACTTATAAGGTCATTTTAGAAGTAAGTGATTAAACAAGATTATAACATCCTGACAACAGAAACTTAATTGTACACCAAATTAATCTACCCCATCTCAAAGAGATACACAACCAAATCTTCTAAATTAGATTAGGATTTATGGACCCATTCAAATTCCTTGATCTCATTACCATTTTTTTTTAACGAGACTTCTTTAACAGAATTTTTAATGTTCTTCGAAGTATCTGATAATACATTATGAGCTTATTTCCCAGATCATTATACTTGCATTTCTTAATCCAGTGGACTTTTCAGTGGTCTGCTTAAATGCCAACCCCCTCCAAGAAACTGATGGCCAGTCCCAGAGCAGCATGATTACCTTTCCTTTGAACATTCAGCGTATTGTATATTTTTATTTTTCTTATCTTACTTATAGCCATGAGTTAATGCTAAGAATTATTTTCCTGTTTTATAAAGATAGGGTAAACCTATAAAGGAAGTTTTAAGTACTTAATAAAATGCCAAGGATCTCTAATAGGTATACGGTATAACAATCATGAATCTTTATTGAAGTTAATGAGGTGCAAGGTATTGAGGTAAGAACTATAGGAGTTCAAGAAGTGTGAACCATTTTCCCTGATGTCAAGGCAATAATAGTCTAGTTGAAGAGATGCAAAGTAAAAACGTGAAGATATCAATATAAGATTTATATATCAGTTTAGGACCAGAAATGTGTAGTTCATGATGATTGTTAACTATATTATGCAGACTATAATTGCAATATGACTAAATAATAAGAAAAAAATGCTGCATTGATAATGGACTTTTAGGTAAATTGGAATAATAATTGTGATGAATGGGTAAAATTTGGATGGCCAGAATAGAGGAGTAAAGGTTATTCTTTGCATATGGAAAAATCTAGCAAAATTACAGAGATGTATACATGAATGGCTCTGAGAGATCCATTCTGTGAGATGAGATTCTAAGAGAAAAATAGCAGAATGGAAGGAAAGTGAAATTTTCAGGGACTTTTGTGTGATGAAGAGGACTACATGCCAGGCAGGTGCTCCCTAAGTAAGTTTGAAAAATAGGATTCAGGTTGATGGTGTTAAACAGAACTCATGTAGAAAACATGTAAATATTACAGAGGAAAATAATTATAGAAAGTGGCATTAATTATATTCAACGAGAAAGTTAATCGAACAATAAATAAATGAGGGTGGCTCAGTGGGTTAAAGCCTCTGCCTTCGGCTCAGGTCATGGTCTCAGGGTCCTGGGATCGAGCCCTGCATCAGGCTCTCTCCTCAGCGGGAAGCCTGCTTCCTCCTCTCTCACTGCCTGCCTCTCTGCCTACTTGTGATCTCTGTCTGTCAAATAAATAAATAAATAAATAAATAAATAAAATCTTAAAAAAAACAACAATCAAAAAACCCCAAACACAATATTAAATGAAAATAAGTTAAGAATACAATTATAATTCTGTATTTGCATATTAACTAGGGAAAGGACAAAGTATATTGTAAATTTACAAAACCTGCTTTAAAATTAAGGAGAAATTTTTATTGGTATTTTGTTAAAATTTGGGCAGTTTAGGGTAGTATTAACTAAATTTCTAGAAGTATATGTAGCCAAGATTTAAATAATACAAAGATATATGACATGTAATATAAAAAAATGTCAATTTTAGACAAGTTTGATTCCAAAAAGTGGTGGTAGAATTCTAAATGATTTTGTAACTAAGGAGTTAAACTCTTTTCTAGGAAATTGGAGATGAGAACATTAAATCTCTGGACAGGACTGTAGGTGGTTTTGTAGCACAATATATGTGTGACCATTAAAAGTATCACAGGAACTCAAAATGGATTTATGTTAAATAAAATTTTAATTGAAGGAATATGAAAGAGGGAAACTATTGTTTAAAGTAAATATGCTATATTTCATTTGCATTAGAAAAATGCACAGAAGAAACATTATTTTTAATTATATTGAGAAACAGTTGTCTGGTTGACTTTATTGTCTTTGTGTAAGCTAAAAACAAAACAAAACAAAACAAAAACTCACCAGTTTACTGGTGAGTACTGATCTTGTTTTATGTTTGAGTTAGTGGCAGTTTAAAAGTTGTATTTCTAATTAGATTAAGAAAAATCACTCATTCCTTAGCTGCATGCAATAATATCATTTCTGTTTTTTTCTATTGCTTTGCTGAATTCAATTATTGGGAATTTGAAAGTGTACAGCCTTAAGATACTCTCAAGTAATATGCATTCAACTCTTTTGAGACAATGTGTTGATATGGAATATATCTTCAAATTTCCACTCATGATATAACATAAACAAAACAGGTAGGGAAGATTTAATCCTTGGTTTCTGGAAATCTTTTCACCTTCTCTAAAATGCCTTTTCTTGGGGCACCTGGGTGGCTCAGTGGGTTAAGCCTCTGCCTTCGGCTTGGGTCATGATCTCAGGGTCCTGGGATCGAGCTCCGCATCGGGCTCTCTGCTTGTGATCTCTCTCCTCTCTGTCAAATAAATAAATAAATAAAATCTTTTAAAAATGTAAAATGCCTTTTCTTTCTGTTTTCCTTTTGTTATTGTGGTTCTTTATTTCTTTGTTAGTTTCTTGTGACTCTACTCATAGGTGATTTTTTTCCTCTAATACTTTCTTAGCACAGCCTCATACTTAGACTACTGTTACTTTCCTTCCTTAATTTCACTATATACCTCCTTGACAGAGCAGTCTACCTTCACTATCTGTATTTCCTTATAGTCAATAAACTTGTTAATCTATTAAAACCTACCTTCCTTTCTCCTCATTAGTTTGATGATTCTGCTCTCAGAATCATATGTAGCTAGCATTTTGGGTAGCTTTACGTGCATTATTTCACCTGAGTCTTCTTTAGAGAGTGTCATTCATATATTTCCTGCATAGATCTTTCTCTGAAACTACAGACATATTCCCAAATTATGCTTTCTCAGGCTCCTGAATGTCCTCGATGTTTCATCACCTGGATGAAAGCATCTCAGATTCAAGACATCTAAAATCTAAAATTATGTTATTTTCTACTGCTTACTCCATGGCTACAAATGTACTTTCCACTATAATGCATTTTTTTGAGGGGCATAGCTCTTTATTTGGTCCTGAAGAGAGAAAATGTAGAATCATCTTCTTTTCTCTGTATCTCATACCGTGTATGTAGTTAATCTCTGAGTACTGGTGTTTTGATTTACTTCTGTAAGTCCTCTCAATAATTATCCTTAATTGTTATCTGCCCTAGCAGTGAGTGAGTTATGATATATGTGTGTGTGTATATATATATTTTTTCTTTCTACTTTTTTTTCTTTTACCAGATATAATAGCTTCTTAGCAGTGATTCTTGTATCCATTACATGCTGTCAAGCAGCATATAACTCTTGAAATGTGAACTCACATTTCCACTTCATTTCAAGTCATTCTCTTCAACTTGCCATGCTACATTGTCTATTCACACAGAATTAGGTATCATGCTTCCAACAGGCCCTTCTTTCATAACTCCATGCCTTGGGCTCTCTGTCTTATATTATGTAGAATACTGTTCCCTGGCTTTCCTTGCATTGTAAATCCCTTCCAAATACAATAGGAAAGTTCAATTCTCTTGTAAATCATTCTTATCTCTGCAGAAATATTCCCTTTATTCATTTGAAATAGCATTTTAAACTTTTTATTTAATTATGCCATTATATCTTGTTGGACATTTCATATGTGTCTGACACTCAAAATAGACTACGCTTTTCCTAAGGAGAGTGCTGTTTTATCTTTGTAAACACAGTTTTTGAAAAAGTTCCCGATATATAGTAGCTATTCAATAACCGCTACTGAGTAAGTACTTCCATTAAAACACTTATTGCATTGCATCCATTTATTCAATCAACAACTATTTATTATGTGATATATGCCAATCACTATCCCACTTCTCAGGCTGTAATAATAAGTGCATGAATTCCTTGATGTAAAGCTTACAGTTTATAGAGGGATAAAGGAACAATTAAATAACTGGATTTCACATAGTAGTAAGTTCCATGAAGCAAATCAAAGAATGATGCAATCTATGCACCAATCCAATGACAGGGCTAAGTTTGGTTTTTGAAAGGCAATCATCCAGGCCTTCACTGAGGAGGTGACATTTAGTTGAGACCTGCGTAATATGAAGGAACAAAGTCCTAAGGAAAGAGGCTGAGAAAAACGACACATAGCAGTCCACAGGGAGGAATGAGTATACCATGTTGTAGAAACTGCAAGAAGACAAGGCTGTCTGAAGAAGAGCAACGAGACAATGGTTGTGAAAGCTGATATTGAGAGAGGTGTGTACTGTAGGTCTGAGAAAGAAGGTTTGGATTTCATCACATGTGTGATGGGAGGACCTTGGTTTTCAGTAGAGAGTTACAGATGATCAGTTTTTTTTTTTTTTTTTTTTTTTTTTAATTTTTTTTTTTTTTATTTATTTTTTTTCAGCGTAACAGTATTCATTCTTTTTGCACAACACCCAGTGCTCCATGCAAAACGTGCCCTCCCCATCACCCACCACCTGTTCCCCCAACCTCCCACCCCTGACCCTTCAAAACCCTCAGGTTGTTTTTCAGAGTCCATAGTCTCTTATGGTTCGCCTCCCCTCCCCAATGTCCATAGCCCCCTCCCCCTCTCCCAATCCCACCTCCCCCCAGCAACCCCCAGTTTGTTTTGTGAGATTAAGAGTCATTTATGGTTTGTCTCCCTCCCAATCCCATCTTGTTTCATGTATTCTTCTCCTATCCCCCTACCCCCCCATGTTGCTTCTCCATGTCCTCATATCAGAGAGATCATATGATAGTTGTCTTTCTCCGATTGACTTATTTCACTAAGCATGATACGCTCTAGTTCCATCCACGTCGTCGCAAATGGCAAGATTTCATTTCTTTTGATGGCTGCATAGTATTCCATTGTGTATATATACCACATCTTCTGTATCCATTCATCTGTTGATGGACATCTAGGTTCTTTCCATAGTCTGGCTATTGTAGACATTGCTGCTATAAACATTCGGGTACACGTGCCCCTTCGGATCACTATGTTTGTATCTTTAGGGTAAATACCCAGTAGTGCAATTGCTGGGTCATAGGGTAGTTCTATTTTCAACATTTTGAGGAACCTCCATGCTGTTTTTTAAGATTGCTCTGGCTGCTTGGATGTGGAAGGAATCTAATCTGAGAGACCAGTTAAGAGGCTACCAAAAGCCTCAGTTGAAATAGTCATGGTTTGTATCACTGCAGTGGCTATGGAGGTGATAAGAAATTATTACTATCAAGATGGATTTTGAAGGTATAAAATAGAAATGGGTTAAGAGCGCCTGGGGTGGCTCAGTCGGTTAAGCATCTGACTCTTGGTTTCAGCTCAGGTCATGATCTCAGGGTCTGAGACTGAGCCCAGAGTTGGACTCTGTACACAATAGGGAGTCTGAGATTTTCTTCTTTTTCCCCTTCCCCGCGCTCTGTATCTCTAAAATAAATATATAAATCTTAAAAAAATAGAAATGGATTGTATGTGAAGCTCAACATGTATGAAGAATTACTAATTACTAATTTCTTATTTCTTGACATGTGCAACTGTATAAATGGTGATGCTATTTAATAATGGATAAAAATTAGGAAAAAGTATAACCATTAATCTATATCTCTAATAGAATATAAATTCAGTTAAGGTGGGGTCCCTGATTTATTCTTCTTTCTATTCTCTAGCACAGAGCTCATCAAAAGTAGGCTTTCAATAAAAAGTAATCATCCCTGAATCTTAATCAACAAATAGCTATTGTAACTATTTTTATTTTAAAAATTTTATTTTTATTTTAAAAATTATTTTTATAATTTTTCAGCCCACATTCACTCAACAGATATAATGGAGCGTGATAAATGCACTGAGGCAATAAGGATACATTAATGAATAAAGTAGATACCACAAATTTATATTCTAATTAAATGATTTATACAAAAAATTAATAAATAAAATATATAATAGTGATAAATGCAGCAGAAAAATTAAGTAGAAAAAGACAGTTGAGGTCAGAGGGACATTACAAATTTACAGAATCTGTGAAAGCCCTGAGTAGCAACATGCTTTGCATGTTCTAAGAATAGCAAAAGGCCAGTGTGGCTGGATCAGGGTGGAAGAGATGAAGTAGTAGGACATAAATTCCAAAAGGCAAGGAAAGAACAGATTATGTAGAGCCATATTGGCAATTTTAAGAATTTTATCAGTTAAATCAGAAAAATGAGAAGGTAAGAGAGTTTGTCAACAGAGAAATGACAAATTATGATAGACACTTAATAGGATACTTCTGGATTCTGTGTTAGGAAGAGACTGCCTTGCAGGGTCAGAAATGAGAAAAACAGCTACTACACAGTCTTGGCCCAAACTAAGTGAATAACTGAGTGTTGGGAGCCATGGTTGGATATCTTTTGAAGTTAGAATATATAGAATTTGCCAATGTATAGGATTGCACTGGATATGAGAGAAATAAAAACATACAAAGCTTTGGGCCTAAAAAATTAGAAGAAAGGATTTTTCATTTACTGAGTTGAAGGAAAAAGGAGACATGAGGAGGAGCTCATATCTGGACATACTGAATTTGAGATATCCATCGGACATCCAAGTGCAAATAACAGGCAGGAGCTGTCTACATAAGTCTGTAGTATCCGAGGAGAGCTGTTCACTTTAGAGTCATGGGTTTGGGAATCATCAGAGTTATCTGTTTCTTAAGTCAAAAGACTAGGTGGGATTATCCAGGTGTTTATAGAAACAACTCCTTAGTTCAAAATTAAGAAATTGTAGGGATAAAAGGAGTCAGCTGCTACTTAAAAACAAGGAGAGCATAGTATCTTGGAAGCCATTTAAATGAGGAAGAAGTGAGCAACTCTATATAATGTACTGATAGTTTGGTTCACAATAAGATTATTATTTTTTTATTTATTTATTTATTTATTTTTTTATTTATTTATTTTTTTTCAGCGTGACAGTATTCATTCTTTTTGCACAACACCCAGTGCTCCATGCAAAACGTGCCCTCCCCATCACCCACCACCTGTTCCCCCAACCTCCCACCCCTGACCCTTCAAAACCCTCAGGTTGTTTTTCAGAGTCCATAGTCTCTTATGGTTCGCCTCCCCTCCCCAATGTCCATAGCCCCCTCCCCCTCTCCCAATCCCACCTCCCCCCAGCAACCCCCAGTTTGTTTTGTGAGATTAAGAGTCATTTATGGTTTGTCTCCCTCCCAATCCCATCTTGTTTCATGTATTCTTCTCCTATCCCCCTACCCCCCCATGTTGCTTCTCCATGTCCTCATACCAGTCAGAATGGCTAAAATTAACAAGTCAGGAAATGACAGATGCTGGCGAGGATGTGGAGAAAGGGGAACCCTCCTCCACTGTTGGTGGGAATGCAAGCTGGTGCAACCACTCTGGAAAACAGCATGGAGGTTCCTCAAAATGTTGAAAATAGAACTACCCTATGACCCAGCAATTGCACTACTGGGTATTTACCCTAAAGATACAAACATAGTGATCCGAAGGGGCACGTGTACCCGAATGTTTATAGCAGCAATGTCTACAATAGCCAGACTATGGAAAGAACCTAGATGTCCATCAACAGAGGAATGGATCAAGAAGATGTGGTATATATACACAATGGAATACTATGCAGCCATCAAAAGAAATGAAATCTTGCCATTTGCGACGACGTGGATGGAACTAGAGCGTATCATGCTTAGTGAAATAAGTCAATCGGAGAAACACAATAAGATTATAATCCAGTCTAGCACACTTCTGAGAGTGAGACAGGTCACTATTAATTACATCTGAAAACAATAGACACAAGCCAGTTCTGTTCTAGGTAAACTCGGATGTATGGTCATGAAGTGATGTTTCAAATATGAAGAAGACTAAGAAATGATCATTACATATAGTGATGTGTAGGGCTTAATGACCTTGAGAACAAAAGCTTTGATAGAGTTTTAGGATTAAAAGTGTGATTGAATTGTTTCAAGAGAGAATGGGAGGAAGGAAATTGGAAATAGTAAGAACAAACAAATCATTGGAAAGATTTATTATAAAGAAAAAAAATGAGGTAGAACCAGAAAGGTTATAAGACTCAAAAGAATTTTTTTTAAATTGTGATAAAAAAATATATATTATTACCATTTTAATAATTTTTAACTGTAAAGTTGAGTAGCAGTGAGAACATTAATATTTTTGTGCAACCCATGACTGCCATTAATCTCCAGAATTTTTTCATCTTCTGAAACAGAAACTCTACCCATTAAACAGTAACTCTGGTTTCCTCCCCTCAGCCCTGCCAAACACCATTCTACTTTCTATGTCTGTAAATCTGACTGCTCTAAGTATCTCATGTAAGTGGAATCATAGAATATTTTTTTGTGACTGGATTATTTCACTTAGCATGTGTCTTCAAAATTCATGTTGGAGCATGTGCCAGAATTTTTAAGACTGAATAATATATCATTTATATGTATGTAAATACCACATTTTATCATTCATTTTCTGTGGATACTTGAATTACTCTGCCCTTTGGCTAAGTAATGCTTCTGTGAGAACATAGTTATACAAATACCTATTTGAGTCTCTGATTTCAATTCTTTTCTTATATACTATTTTTTAAGACAAAAGAAATCTTTTTGTAGGCTTTCTATATTTCCTTGGGCCAGTGCAGAATCTGGAAAAGAGATGAATGATTTGTCCCTATGTCCAACAAATGTCTTTTAGGGAGACAATATACAAACTTAAACTAACAATCAATCTTAAGTGCTTTAAATCAACAAAATACTTTGGGGTCTTACATAGCTAGAAGCATGTTCTATACGTAATAACAAGGCATTCTTGTTATACTCTCCAAGTCTGTCTGATTACTTAGGAACTTTGATTTGGAATCAGAATGAGAATAGTGTAACATGTATAAACCAGTAAAAGCCAACCTTGGCATTGTTAACATCTGATTATTTTATTATTGTTCTTGCTCTGCCTCTTTTTTGTTTTATCTGGCTTTGGTATTTTTAAAATTATCATCTGAAGTCTGATGATGTATACTGTATTTGAGTCTCAGACTTTTCACTTACTTTCAGTTGAAATACAACATTGACTTGATACAAATCTGTGAATATATCATAAAACGTTAGTACAGGATTCACAAATAGAATGTCTCCTAGAGCAAACTTTAGCAAATAGTGTAAACAGAACATTTGCAGGATTTTTACAGCAATGGCATCCTCCCCAAATTGATGTGTGTGTGTGTGTGTGTGTGTGTGTGTGTGTGTACATATATAATCTCCCAATGTTAATTGCTATGATATTTGTCTGCCACTAAAAACTGGCTCTTTCCTAATTAGCCTTTTGCCCTCTCTTGCCAATGTCATCTGTTAAAATCTGCAACATTATTATTCATTATAGAAGAACACAGCCATCACTGAATTCTGACATCTTGAAATTGTTTAGGACAAAGCGGTTGATGGAAGAAGGGAAAATTTGATCAAGTTTATGTCCCTGCTATGCTCGAGTTATGCCAATTTTGGAACTGTACATTAAAAGGAGAAAGTTTGAGTTATTGGACCATAACATGATCTTGTTCCATCTTTAGACAAAGGGTCACCTCTACTTAAAAGGAACTCTTCCTTTTTACCTCAGGTCAATCATTAATTTCACAAGGAAAACTCTTGACTGTATTATATCTCAGCTCCCTCTACCATAATGTCATAGCACAATGTAGCATTCTTCCTAATTCTTATTATCATTGTAATTAAAAGAAATTATTTTAAAGATTTTATTTATTTGTCAGAGAGAGAACAAGTGAGCATAAGCACAAGCAGTGGGGAGGGGCAAAGTCAGAGGCAGGGGAGAAGCAGATTCCCTGCTGAACAAGGAGCCTGATGCAGGACTCGATCCCAGGACCCTGGTATCATGACCTGAGCCAAAGGCAGATACTTAACCAACTGGGCCACCCAGGCATCCCTATCATTGTAATTTTTTAATGATTATTTGAATAATATCTGTCTCACCTATGAAATTGTCCACTCCCTATTGATAGGGATCCTGCCCCTTTTTGTCACTGCTTGTATCCCTGCTTCCTTGCACAGTGTGTGACACCATAGTAGGCATTCAAAAAATTCATCTGATTAATTAGTGAGTGAGTGAGTAAATGAATGAATGAATGATAAAGACATATGGAGGGAATTTTTAAAAATATGTGTTTTATGTGAATATAATGTATTATAGAGGCTTCCAATTAGGGAAGGATAGTATGGATTAAAGAATTGTATATTCATTTCTTCAGAATTTCAAGTAAGAGTTGAACAATAAGAATTTCAGAGCTGTGGGGCACCTGGGTGACTAAGTCAGTTTGTCTGACTCTTTTCTGCTCAGGGCAGGATCTCAGGGTCTTAGAATCGAGCCCTGCATTGGGTTCAGCACTCGGTGTAGAGTCAGCTTGAGTCCCTCTTTTCCTGTCCCTTTGCCCTTCTCCCTGCTCTTACACCCGACCTAAAATAAATAAAATCTCAAAAAATAAAAGAAAGAATTACAGAGCAGTTAGCAGGTTTTAATTACATCACATTGAATTGAACCTTTGGAACTGTGAAACACAGAAAGACCATTGATGGGCAGGCATTTCTCAAGAGAAGACTAGAAATCAAAAACCCATAAGCAGAATTGCTGTGTTCTTACTAAGCTGCTTGTATGGGCCAACTGATAAGTGCTATTTTACCCAGGACAGCTTAAATTTTATACAGCCAGGATTATTTTAGTGTTCTGTACATTTCACTGTATTCTAATTCTCTCATGTTTAATCCCTGTGAATAGCTGTAATTTTACAGAACATTTTACTTCATGACCATTTGGGATAACTGGAAGTTTATTGATTTATTATTAGCAGTTAGAGTAAGCAATGATTTGGTATTTCTCTGCACCACCAGGTACTGACCTTGGCAATTTGTATTTTTTTTAAATTTTAAGATGTTTTATATTTTGTTTGAACTAACCAAGAAGTGAATCTGTTATTTTTGCAGGCTGTGGAAATCTAACTCTGCTATATTCTGTCAGGTTTAAGTAGATTTACTATTATTATCACAGCTAACTGATGTGTGCTAGCTGACCTCACATGTTCTCCCAATGAAGAATGGTCATATGAAAATCTTTGATCTTTCAATGAAAAACGACACTTCTATAGCCATCACTATCCACAGAGTCTCAGTGACAAAAAGGACAGAGTAGCCAGTGGTCATATCCACATTATACATGTTAAAACTGTACTTTGCTCTATGGCTGCTGCTGCTATTTGTAAAATACAGCTCTGCTTGAATCTTTGCCTCATAGTCACAAAGCCTGCCAGACTCCTTTGATCACAGAGTCACCCCGTGCTTACAGTCATGTTCCAAGTTGGTCTGCTGCTTCTCTTCTTTCTAAGCAGTGATATTAGAGGTTGTGGTTCAGCATGTGTATAAAGTATTTCTTCTGCCTACTCTGTCTGCAACTACTCCACCTCAGGTCTCCATCCAGCAGTGGCTTGGACTCAGTAGAGTCTCTACAAATGCCCCGTATATGCAGAAATATCAAACTGAGAGCAATACAGTTTTTCTTTGTAACAGCGAATACATACAATATTATTATCTTTTGTATATATTTATATAATCATGTAGTAGTTTACAGTTTACTCAGTTTATAATTCAGTACTGTATGCCACCATAAGACTGAGAAAAGGTTACTGCCTTATGATAAAGTAGTTTTTCACTATTTTTAAATCCTGTTTCCATATAAAATTCTCTCTGAAATCTGATTAGCATCCATCTCTCATAAATATTGATCATAGTAATGCCAGTCTCATTTTTTTCCTTAAAATAAGACCACTTTCCAATTAAACGGTAATTGAAATAGACAATGTAAAAGACAGTGAGTTGTTTTGCATTAAACGATATTATTTTGTATAACTATAATTTTGCCCTCTGAGGTCTACTTTCTAACTGATTAATTTATTACAGAGGGGCCGAATTTCGGTTCCAATCTCAGATCCTGGCAATTGTAATAAAATGAATTCCAAAAAATCAAGAAATCCACTGATGTACCTAATAATGCGTTGATTCTCTATGGTTAGTTTGGTGTTCTTCGGCTAATTGTTGTGAATATTTCATATTTATTCTGCTTAAAATCTGCCTTGGGTATTGTAGAATTATAATTACACAAATGGTACAGGTATTACCATTTTATTATTTATGCAGTGCATATTTATTTTGTGCCTACTATGTATAAAGCTTTATTCTAAATGCTTGGATACATCCTATGATTAACAGACAAAAGAAGAATCGTGCTCCTTTGTTTGTTGATATTCTCTACATTTTGTGACTTTCAGTGAAGGCAAATTGTTCTAATACTAGTTACCACATTTTTCACTTCATTTGTCAGGTTGATTAAAATTTTTACATGGAGAGAAGATTTTTAAAAAATCGAATTCCAGGCAGGCTTATTGCAAGAGAATACTGTAGACCCAGAACCACTGAATTTTGCCTGCCTCAAACCATGGCATGTTATGTTTTTGTTAGAGCATTATAGTTATATAGTTATATAGAGGCATGTAGAAAGAAAAGTCACAGAAGGCTTGCAGTTGTTAATCTGTTTTTTATATCTCAAATATTTTATTTGAAAATAATGTGGATGAAATGTTAAAGTATGTTAAAAAAAATCAACTTAACTCTCCTAAAAGGAAAGACTGGTCAGTACTTTTGTTTTGGTAAATTGTATTTTATAATAAGATACAGTTTCCCTTATAATTTTTGACCTTTCGCTTATTCTATCATCCACATTTTATTAGATACTCTTTATTATATAACAATTCCTAGAATTGTAGGAAAAGTGTAGTAATTACTTCATCAAATGCTCAAGATAACCAACACTTTTGTTTCTATGGGGTCATTAAAACAAAATATTTTTAGTAGTAGGCAACTAATGATTTTCAGGTTTGACACAGAGTTGACCCATCTCCTCCAGTAACAGCATCCCTATCGTTTCAAATTGCAATCAGTTCAAAATATCATTTTAATGATATCAGATTGGAAGAGCGCCCTGTGCAGTTTGACAGCTGTGCTCTATATTTAAGCTCAGTTAAAGCTCACTTGAAAGCAGCATGTCTTTGTAGTCATGAAGCTCCTTAATGCTGTGACATGTCTGTGATTCTGTGCATCAATCATGGTGGCAGAAAGCCATATTCCTCCTTACGAGGACACACTATGGAAGCAGGCAATGAAATGAGTATTGCTATGTGTCTGTTGCTGTGCAGCGTTCTTAGTTTAAATTACTCTCCTAGCTCCCAATGGCTCCTGACATTCCCCTTTCTTTCTACCCTTCCTAGCATTATTGTCAGCTCTTATTCCTTTGTCAGGTTGCCACTTAGTACTGTCCTTCTTGGGGTCTTACTATCGATAAAAATAGAACCACAGATCTTTATTTTCATTTTAAGGATGTGTCTAATAAGCATCATGAAATAAGAAATTATAATTATACATATTATATATAATTACAATTATAAGAAATTATACAGGTAGATAGTTACATATATTCAAGATATATTTTACTTTTTATATTCTTGTTCTTGTTTTGTATAACTGACTTCATTGCTACCTACTGGAATCTTTTCATCTTTTCAAAGACAGATTCATTGTGTGGTGTTGCCCATTTCCAAGCTCCACCTCCAGCCGAATCCCTCAGCAAGGTGGTTCCTTTGGTTATAGAAAACAGTCCTCAAGGTGAATTTAAAGTGAAACAGTAGGAAAAGAATTAGTATCTCCTATCTTGTTTGAGCCTTTTGCTTGTTTTCTTTATTCATTCAATAACTCATTTATGATTCAGGATATTCATCTGTATTTTCTTTCATCATATTTATTAAAAGCTGATAAACAAAAAAGATACTGTCTATACTTTTGAGTATCTCACAATATCTTGTAAATAAAAGCCTTGGAAAGCTTTTTATGATTTAGATATTCTTTTGTTTGCTTGTGTGTGTGATAACAAAGAATATTAAATATCTTTCAACTATATTGGCTTCATATATTGTTTTCCATGTAATATATGAAAAAAATAGTCTTAAACATTTGAAATACAGATAAGTAGTACTTGGATTTTATTCAAGAGACCATGTAATTAATCAGCTACATGAGATAATAGTTCTTACCTCAAGTTTTCCACAGTTGGAATATTGGATTTTTAAAAATTTGTGGAAGCATATGAAAATGCCTTCAGGGAAATAATCCAAATAAATCATACTTGGTCTTGCATCATTTAGTGCTACTATATGGAGACCCAAATTTCATGTCCCTGTATATAAATCATTATAGTTTTGAGGTATGTCAGAAATGAATAACATTTTTCAGACAGGCAAAAGATCTGTCTTGTGATGCAGTACAAAAGATTTTATTTATATATTTTTAAATTTTTAAATTAATTCTTATTCAAGTATGATTGAGATACAATTTTATATTAGTTTCAGATGTACAATGTGATGATTCAATGTTTATATATGTTTCTCTGTGCTCATTAAGGTAATTATACTCTTAATCCCCTTTTCCACACCTATCCCACTTATCAGCTCTCTAACAACCACCAGTTTGTTCTCTGTATTTAAGAATCTGGTTTTTTGTTTTTCTCTTTTTTCTTGGTTGTTTTGTTTTACTTTTTAAATTTCACATATGTGGAATTTGTCTTTCTCTAACTTATGTTACATTAGCCTTATACCCTCTAGGTCCATTCATGTTGTTGGAAATGGCAAGATTGCATTTTTTTATGATTGAGTAATATTCCATTTTATATACACAAACCCCCTTCCCCCACATCTTACTTAACCATTCCTTTATTGACAGAGACTTGGTTTGCTCCTGTAGCTGGGCTATTATTAATAAAGCTACAATAAACACAGGAGTGCATATACCTTTTTACATTAGTGTTTCTGTTTTGGGGGGAGGTAAATACCCAGTAGTAGAATTTCTGGATTATGTGGTAATTCTGTTTTTAATCTTTTGAGGAACCTCCATACTGTTTTCCACAGTGGTTGCACCAACTTGGATTCCTACCAGTGGTGCACAGGATTCTTTTTTCTCCACATCCTTGGCACACTTGTTACTTCTTGTGTTTTTGATTTTAGCCATTCTGATGGGTGTACAGTGATATCTTATTGTCATTATAATTTTCATTTCCATGATGATGAGTGATGTTGAGCATCTTTTGTGTATCTGTTGGCTATTTGCATATAGTCTTTGGGAAAAGGTCTATTCAGGTCCTCTGCCTGAATTTTAATTTGATTTTTGGTGTTGAGTTGTGTAGGTTCTTCATATATTTTGGATATTAATCCCATATCAGAGATAACAGTTGCAAATATCTTCTCCTATTCAGTAGGTTGCCTTTTTGTTTTGTTCATGATCTCTTGCACTGTGCAAAAGCTTTTTATTTTGGTGTAGTCCCTATAGTTTAATTTTGCTTTTGTTTCCCTTGCCAGAGGACACATATCTAGAAGAATTTGCAGAGGATGATGTCAAAGAAATTACTACTTGTGTTCTCTTCTAGGATTCTTATGGCTTTAGGTCTCACATTTAGGTCTTCAGTCCATTTTGAGTTTATTTTTGTGTCTGGTGTTAGAAAGTGGTCCAGTTTCATTCTTTTATATGTAGCCATTCTATTTTCCCAATACCATTTATTGAAGAGACTGTCTTTTCCCAATCATTTACTCTTATATCCTCTGTGTAAATTAATTGACCATAAAGCCAAGGTTTATTTCTGGGCTCTGTATTCTGCTCCATTGATCAATGTGTCTGTTTTTGTTCCACTAGCATACTGTTTTGATTACCGTAGCTTTATAGTCTGTCTTGAAATATGGGATTGTGATACTTTCAGCTTTGTTATTTTTCATGATTGCTTTGGCTATTCAATATGTTTTGTGATTCCATACAAATTTTAGGATTATTTGTTCTAGTTCTGTGAAAAATGTTGTTGGTATTGTGATAGGGATTGCATTAAATCTGTAGATTGCTTAGGTAGTATGGACATTTCAACATTTGTTTTTCCAATCCATGAGCATAAAGTATCTTTCTATTTGTTTGTGTCATTTTCAGTTTCTTTCATTGATGGTTAACTTCATCCTATGTATTTAATTTTTTTTGGTGAAATTGTGAATGGGGTTGTTTTCTTAATTTCTCTTTCTACTACTTCATTATTAGTGTATAGAAATGCAACAGATTTCTCTTTATTAATTTTACTTTCTTTACTGAATTAATTTGTCATTTCTAGTAGTTTTTTTTTTGGTGTAGTCTTTAAGGTCTCCTTTGTATAGTATCATGTCATCTACAGATGCTGAAAGTTTACTTCTTCCTTATTAATTTGGATATCTTTTTTTTCTTATATGATTGCTGTGGCTAGGACTTCTAGTACTATGTTGAATAGAAGTGGTGATAGTGGAAATCTTTATCCTGTTCCTGATTTTAGAGGAAAGACTTTCAAATTTTCACCATTGAATATGATGTTTCTATGGATTTTTCACATATGGCCTTTACTGTGTTGAGGTATGTTTCCTCTAAACTTACTTTGCCATGAATGGCTCTTGTGTTTTGCCTAATGCCTAAGATTTTAAAGTAATTTCTAGAGAACTATTATGTTTTCTGACCAAAAAGAAATAATCTCTTAATCCTTACATCAAGTAGCCAAATAATAAATATTTTTTCTCATAACCATACATCCATACTTCTAATTCTACAACCTCATAGTTACTGTGTGTCCAACTCCTCCATTTTGTATGTGTGTTTTCTTCTTCCTCGTCTTCTCTTTTTCTTTCTCCTCTCCTTATTTAAGATTGATTTGGGTTCTTCAGTGAATTCTTTGCCCAATAATTGTTCTAGGTAGAGTGAGGATAAGGGCTAGCTTAATAGGCTTAGCATACTATAAATTCAAATCTGACAATGCCAAGATACCTAAGTTCTGATTAACTCTGCACCAGGATCTGATCTTCTATGCATTGATTTAAACCATATCAGGAAAAACCACAATATAGTGCACTTAGTTGAGCACTGAAGCTAGTTGTTGATTAAAGTTAAGGGAAGTTAAAAACAAAAAAAGACTAAGAGACAAATACTGTATGAGTGTACTTTTGAAGTATCTAAAGTTATCAGATTTATGGAATTAGAAAGTAGAATGCTAGTTGCCAGAGGCATGGGAGAAAAAGAAATGGTTTTTCAATGTTTTTATTTAACTACAGTTAACAGTCAATCAATCAACCAATCATTGACCTATAAAAATATTTGTTTCCTCAAAGTGTATTCTTTTGTTAGAATGTGACAAGAAGTACTTTCAGTTATCTTCATTTTTCTGAAATTCAACAATGCTTCACTATTCTAGAAATCAAAATATTAGAAACTTTTATCTTACAGTTAGAAATCAGGTTTGAAATAAAAAGTCTTTGGGGGACAATTATGACATTTACTTAAGTTCCTATGAAATTTTTTGACACAAGTTTCTTTTTTTTCTTAAACTAATATGATGGAAACAGAAACCCAGAAACCAAAACTGAAGGTAATCTATGACTATATGACATAGGAGAAGACAAGCTCAAAGTCTGGGATAGAGGGAAGGAGAATATGTATGTTCTAAAAAATGTATTAAAATTAATCTTGCTTTAGTTAATATTGTAATTAATTTTTATATCAAAATAAAAATCATGCGATGCCTGGATGGCTCAGTCAGTTAAGCATCTGCCTTTGGCTCAGGTCATGATCCCACGGTCAAGCCCCACATTGGGCTCCTTGCTCAGCAGGGAGCCTGGTTCTCCCTTTGCCTGCTTCTCTTCCTGCTTGTGCTCTCTCTCTCTCTGACAAATAAATGAATAAAATCATTAAAAAAATCAATTGCAGCTTGGGATTACATGAATTTAAAGTGACTATATCCAAGTTTGAGAAGCATTTCCTAAAGGCACCAAAGAAAACAGCCATCTAATTTGTAACTTTGCTAAGGAAGTAATTCTACCCATGGGTTATTGTGAGAAACACATTTTGCCATTATAGCTTTGGGTGTTTACCTGCTGCGATATCTAAAAATTTTAACCAAAAGTACTTTGAAGTATTCTATATTTCAAAGTTTTAAGAATCTAAGTATCATAAACAATTTATCTGAAAAACCCATGCTTATGTGCAATATAGAAAGGAACAAATAAAGAAACAAGATATCACACACCCACAGAAAAATCACACACACACCCCCCTACACAGAAAGGCCTTAGACTACTAATTCTGTGAACTAGAGCTCATGTACCGTATAAGCATGAGTGTCCTACAGTTCTAAGATCTTTAGTTGGCTACCCTTGAAAACCAAAGATACGTGTTCTAACCCTTGCCTGAGTAGGAAGGCAGACCAAGGTCCCAGTCCGAGAGAGAGAGAGAGAGAGAGAGAGTTAATTCTCTTACTCAGCTTTTGTTCTATTCAGGCTTTTAACAAATTGAATGAGGCCAACTCACATTGGAGAAAGCAATCTGCTTTACTCAGTTTGCTGATTCAAACATTGAATTTTGTTTCGAAACACCGTTATGGACCCATCTGTAATAAAGTTTAACCAAATATCTGGGCTGCTCATGGGCTAATTAAGTTGATACATGAAATTAACCTCTACATGTACCTTGTCAAAGGAGAGCGCGTCATTTATGCATTGTTTTTCTTATTCAGACTATCAAGTTTAAAAATTTGCAGATCCAGGGGCGCCTGGGTGGCTCAGTGGTTTAAGCCTCCGCCTTCGGCTCAGGTCATGATCTCAGGGTCCTGGGATCGAGCCCCGCATCGGCCTCTCTGCTCAGTGAGGAGCCTGTTTCTCCCTCTCTCTCTGCCTGCCTCTCTGCCTACTTGTGACCCCTCTCTCTGTCAAATAAATAAATAAAATATTAAAAAAAATTGCAGATCCAATTTATGGCATATTAGAAATCAAACTTGAAAGTAGGTTAAGATAAGTCTCACTGATAGTTAAAACAATAAATATATTGAATGTTTAAAGTTGAGAAAAGCAAAAAGAGCATTTTTAGGAACAATTATTGAGCTATGGGCCAATATAGTAATTGCTGTTAACAAGTAATAAAAATAATTCTGTTCTTTTCAGGACAGTGAATAATATTTTTAGAACAAAAATTATCTCAAAGCATTAATTTATTAAGAGTTTAACATTTAGAGTGATACATTTTATTTACAGAAAAGTAAATTTTCCCAGTCAAGAGTAGAAAATTTATATATTATTTGGAAAGAATTCAGGTACAAATGTGAAAAGGAGAAATTCTCTGAAGCTATGCTTCCCATTACTATTGAAATGCTATAGTTGCTTTAGATGAAAGTGACTAGTTTTGATATATATGATTTATCTGTTATGGAAGCTCTATTATATAACACAAACATATAAAAATTTAAAAATATAAAAGAAATTCTAATATGTATTTTAGATCTGCTAGACGTTGATTATGTAAAAAATTGCCAGAACAGTTTTGCAAAAATCAATGCATTATTTTAATGCTCAGAAATTGGGGCACCTGGGTTGCTCAGTTGCTTGAGTGGCTGACTTCGGCTCAGGTCATGATCCCAGGGTCCTGGGATGAAGCCTCGCATTGGGTTCTCTGCTTGGCAGAGAGCCTGCATCTCCCTCTCCCACTCCCCCTGCTTGTGTTCCCTCTCTCGCTGTGTCTCCGTCAAATAAATAAATAAAATCTTTTTTAAAAATTAAAATAAAATGCTCAGAAATCATGGCTATTACTTCTTAAGTCTGTGTCATAGGATTCATTTATATACATGGAGGAACCTAAAATGCACATTACTGGGTCAAAGAGGTGAACTAGAAGCCTCTAAGTGAAAAAGCTATATACTCTATGACAACTATATGGCATTCTGGGAATAGTAAACTATGGGATAAGGAAAAGATCAGTTGTTGCCTATAGTGGCATATATGCGTGGTTGGCAGATGCAATAGGGAGATGAATAAGTGGAGCATAAAGGATTTTTTTAAAGATTTTATTTATTTATTTGACAGAGAGAGAGAGATCACAAATAAGCAGAGAGTCAGGCAGAGAGAGGGGGAAGCAAGCTCCCCGGAGATCAGAGATCCCAATACAGGACTGTATCCCAGGACTCTGAGATCATGACCTGAGCTGAAGGCAGAGGCTTTAACCCACTGAGCTACCCAGGCGCCCCATCATAAAGTATTTTTAAGTCAGTGAAAATATTGGATACAGTAGTATAATGATGGCCATATGTCAATCCATATAATATACAATGTCAAGAGTGAACCCTATAGTAACTATGGACTTAGGATGATTATGATGTGTCAATTTAAGTTCATCCTTGGTAACAAATGTACCCTGCTGGTTAGTGATATTGGCTAATGGTGGGAGGGGAGCAGCTATGCGTTTGTGGGAGCAGAGAGTATATGAGAGTCTCTCTATCTTCTTATCGATTTTGTTGTTAACCTAAAACTGGTCTAAAAATAACGGATTAAAAAATTGGACAGGAAGGATGTACAGGAGAAAATCAGAATGACATCAAAGGCTTAGAGAGTGGGAATAAGTAAAGGAGACCATACTTTCAAGAACTAATAAATGGAAGGAAGAAATGAAATTGTAGGTTTGGGTTGTAGGCCAAAGAGAAAATCAACCTATCATCTAATAGTGTCATATCTCTCCCATTCTAGGAGGAGCGAATAAAGGAAATAAGTGAATTTGAACAATCTCCTATAGAAAGTGGATAAGATGTGCTTAAAGTGGTACCTCAGTGTAAGCAGCAGAAAAGTGGGTGAGGATGAGCTTACATTCATATAAATTTGTAGATTAAGGGAAGGAAAGTTAAGGAAGACTATGCATTATCACCACAGACTTCCTAATGAAGCACTCAAAGTTTCCTTTTCTGGCAATCTAGGGTTGAGTACAAAGTTGGAATACCTGCAGAAGAAAATTGATGGGGCTTGGGTGGCTCAGTCGGTTAAGTGTCCTACCCTTAGTTTTGGCTCAGGTTGTGATCTTGTAGTTGTGGGATTGAACCTTGTGTCAGGCTCTGTGCTCAATGCAGAATTTACTTCAGATTCTCTCTCTCTCTCAAATAAATAAAATCTTAAAAAAAAGAAGAAAATTTAAAATAAATCGTACACATGGGAAAGTAAAAAGTTAGTGGGTGTATCAGTTTCCTTTTGCTGTAGTAAAAATTACACTAAATTCAGTGACTAAATCCCAGAATTTTAGTACTTTATATATAGTTTTATAGGTCAGAAGTCTGGCATGTGTCTCACTAGCTAAAATCAAGACATCAGTAGGGCTTTGTTCCTTTCTGTTCTAGGCCCTAAGGTGAAAATACTTCCTCGCCTTTTCTAGCTTCTAGATCCTGCCTGAACTCCTTGGCTTGTTATCCCTTTCTATCTTCAAAGTCAGCAATGGCTATATAATACTTTCTCACATCTCAGTATTTCACATTGACACCTCTGTCCCCATCTTCCACATTTAAAAGATCCTTGTAATATATTGGACAAACCCAAATAATCAAGGATAATCTCTCTATCTTAAAGTCAACTGATTAAAAATTTTAATTTAATTTGCTACCTTAATTCCTCTTTTCTATGTAACCGAATGTATTTATGGGTGCTGGGTATTAAGATGTTGGCATGTTTGTGAGACCACCCTTCTGCCTATCACAATGGCTGATGCCTAGGGTCAACCTGAATTTAGAGATTAGGAATTGAAATGATGCTAATCTTGGAAATGGAAATTTACACACCACAATAAAGGGATAGAGGAAGTTGGTTTTAGCATGAATTCAGAGTTCAGTTTGTGTTTTGGTGAAAGGATAGGAGTACAGAAAAATTAGGTGGTAAAGAGAGAGTATGTTGCATAATGAGGCATGGTGTCTAGTCCTTTTAGCAAAAGACACTAGAAAAGGAAAAGGCTGATAGACTGCAGGGGGTGGGGGCATGGCGTAGAAAAAGAAGGATAAAAGGAACTGGCAGTGAGATGAACTGTCTGTGAGATGAAAAAGTAGCTATGATGTATTTAAGGAAGTGAAAGTCAGAAAAATTATATTAAGGAGTAGGATATTTGAATTTAAGATCTCAAAGTTAGACTATTTCAAGGGGATGAAAACTTCCAGGACATAATCATGGATACAAATAGTTAAAGAACAATGGGAATTATGGCCATTGAAATGGAGAATTTCAAATATCTATAAAGTTATAGTGTTGTATGCACCGTTCATAATATACCCTGAAGTCATCTGTGATGATAGCTGGCCTTGTGGTAGAAAGATCACGAGACTGGTAGTAATTCCTAATCACTGAGGGAGAACTCTCAGAAAAGTAGTCAAATATGGAGGTACAGACTGACAAAATGAGAAACAACGAAGCAGGGATTTGTACTTGACTATAGGTAAGAAATGATCTGAAGATAGCATAGCTAATCAGAAGAAAGCTTCCTCCTCTTTCTGGCCCCAAAATATAGAAAAGAAATGAGAATAAAGAGCCTCTCCTGATAAAAGCTACAGAAGAAGTTGAAAACTTTGGCTTGAGTTATGTTATAATTAAGGCACAAAAGTAAAGATGCAGGGACGTTTGTTTACCATAGAACAACATTTGAAAAGTCCTAATAGAAAGTTTTTCAAGGAAAAGCTACATATATGTATTAGGGGTTCATGGCGCCAAAGAGAAGAATCATGGGGCAGTATTCCAAGCAGGTGAACTTAAAGACTCTAAGCTACTGTTCTTTTTAAGTGATGACAAAGGATAGAAGTGATGATGAAGTTTTCAAAGAGAACATTGTAAGAAATTTACAGTAGCATGAATGAAAGCAGAAGCCTTATTGAAAGAAGGAACATAATCATGTTAAGAGTTGATGGTAATCTTTGTAGATTTAGTAAGTCTTAAATAGTCCAATGTCTCTTCCATAGGGAGTTTTCCTTAATTACATTGTTGAAAGGAAGGATGGAAGGCAGAGAGGGAGGGAGGGAAGGTGGAATTCAATAGAGAAATATAAGGAAAAAAAAAACATTAAGTTATTTTCTAGTGTTATGAGAATGGATTCATCCTAGGGTGCTTTCAACACAGCTCCTGATGCTATTCTTTATTTCTGCAGGAAAGCACTATAAAGCAAAAAAACTCTGATGGTTGTGTTTTTAAATACTAAAATGTAAGTCTTAAAGTTAGGCCATGTTAAACTAAACATCTACCCAAGTGAGCATATTAATGTGTGTATACACACACACACACACACACACACACACATAATAGAGTATTATTATATCATAAAATTGTATTAATTATATTATGTTGTATCATATCATATCATATTATATCATATCATAATGTATATAATGCTTTCATCTTTGAGATTTCCCTTTTAAAACTGGCATTCTGGTTTTTCTAGCTGAGTATTTGTTCACATAGAGAGATAAGGATGTGAGGGAGGAAAAGATAATATCAGTAAGGACCTGCTTTGAAGAATGGCATGAAACAGTGGGGTGTGCATCTCTCTTTGTAGCTACTATCACTCAATGCATTTATTACAATGAGAAAGAAATGCAAGCTTTTACAACCTCTTACTATCTGAATAATGAGCTATAAACACTTCTGATCACATTAATGCTGCAGGAAAAGTGAACTCAGTGAGGAAAGAATTAAAAAAAATGATTTTCCTTAGATTTGGAAAGCAAATTTGGAGTTAATTAGGATTGTTTAATAAATTTCTGCACACAGTGGGTATTTTTAAATTATAAACAGTAATTATATGCCATTTATTATTTGGCATATATATGTAATCAAGAGGGTTTGGACATTTTCAAAGTTATCTTTTAGCTTTATATAGGAAGAGGTAGCAGGAAGAGGGAGGTACAGTATTACATATTATTATGGAAGATGCAGTCATCCAAGATCCTAAAATAGCTGAAGCATTAAATGAATATTTCCAAATACATTTACAAGGGAGAACATTTATGACTACCTATTTTATATCAGAATTACTATGGCCAAGATAATAAAGAAGGAAAAAATTCAAGCCTCTGAATTTTCTTAACTTGGTTGTGCTGGTAGCACATGACAATACTACAAAAACTTTTATTAGGTTTAAGTGCATTTCTTTTGACATTTCATGAGTAATTGAAAATAGATGTGTAACACTCAAGTTTATATATTCAGTCTGCAACCTCAGCGTTCACTAAATAAACGAATTATCCAGAAAACATTTTTCCCATATCTTGTGAATATGGCATTATTGGTCCATAATAACATGGTTATTGATCTGATTTTTCAGTACAGGAGACTGATTACAGTGGTTTCTTATTCCATTGCATTCCATTCCATTGTATCTTATTGTAAACAGTGATGCTTGTAATGCTAAAGATTAACCCAAAGGGCATTTTCCCCCATAATTTGAATCATGACTTTTATTGCTTTCAAAAAACATGACAAAAATCAGTTGAATTAATCTTCTTTGTTTAGTTGGTATGAGACACAACAGAAGGAAAAATAAAATGACATCATCAAAATTACTACTCTTAAAACACAGTTTGGTGTGGTCCATGACCTCTTTTAGAGAGTCATAAAACTAATTTATTGAAATGGAAAAAATTTAAAAACAAATGAAATCACAGGCAAACTTGACTGACTACCTCTTTATTTGGGTTGTGGATATATGTATATTAATTACAAATTTTAATTGTTTCCTTTTAAGAATTGTTTGAAGACTGATCTCTTAATATTTTTTCTAATATTTAAATTTTTTCCTTTTTAAATGAGAAAGATAATGTTAAAAAATGGAACGTGACATTGAAAATAACCTTCAAAATGATTAGAACTACAGAAGTAATATCCATTAATTCACATGGTATTTTGTTGTTGTTGTTGTTCATATAGTCTTTTAAAGCACATAGTATGTTTAACAGCCTTCTTAGTATTTATTAGGGAAGAAATGCTTGACTGAAGTCTTGAGAAGTTTATAGTCTCTTTGAGGAGACAAACCTACATATGTAAAGGGAAAAGCCAGCTAATGAAGTGTGTGGTAAAATCTTATATATCCAGATTTCACAGACTGAAAATGAAGGGAGGTGTCAAGCATCCTAGGAAAGTTTCTCAACATGCTCCACCAGAATTGCTTCTTTGTCATCACCCCAAAAAAAATCTTGTTTAAAAAAAAAAAAATCTTGCAGAAAGGGGTAGAATACTTCACAGAGAACAATATGAGCAAAGATGTATGTGGGATTGGTAGAGTCTTTTCATTACATCAGAGAACCACCTTAATTGTAGAATATCTGAGTGAAATAATCCTGTGGGTAACAGAAGATAGGAGGCTGGATTAAAGATGAGAAATCCAGGGTAAATGAGCTTTCATTAGGTCTGAGTAAAGGGAAAACAAAACAAAACAAACAAACAAAAAAACAACCCAGGGACCAAGTTTGAGCCTAGGGGTTACCTATTTAGTGGATGGGAAAGGAACACAAGCAAAATATTCTTCACAGGACCAATCATAATTCATCATTACCACATACATATTATATACCAAAAAGACTGCCCTAGGCACTGAAGAGTCAGCAAAGATGAGAATGTCCTTGCTGTTGAAGAGCTTACTGTGTAGTGAGAGAGTTAGACAGGTAAACAAATCATTCAGCCACATAATAGGTACAATCCCAGTGTGCCTAAAGGCTATAAGGGAACAAACACACAGATCAAAATGCCCTTTCTGTCTGGGAAGATGAGAGAAGAACTCATTGAGTAGTTGACTTTTGAGTTCAGTCTGAAAGGATGAATATTGATTTGAAAATCAGAAACAAAGGGGACTAGAATCCCAAGTCTGGAATTTGCAGGTACGAAGAAATGTTAAAACAGGTTGCAAGTCCAGATTACCAAATATAGCTAAATGGAACTGCAGCCCAGGAAAAGGATTGGGCAATCATAGGAAGTGAAGTTGGCACAAGCAGGGATGGATAATGAAAGGCATTGCTTAGATTTTACCTTAAGATGCTATGGAACCATTTGAGGATTTAAGCATTTTAAACTGTGTAATGATGTTGTCAGATACTGTACTTTGAGCCGTCATTTCACCAGTTGTGTAGAGGATGAGTTACAAGTCAGGGCCAGAGTTCAAGACTCTGATCTGGTGGCCGTTGATAAGCAAAGCTGAGTAGAATCTATTTAAATCATTGGCAGTCAAGAAGCAGAGAACAGTGAAAAGCTTTAGAGCCAGATGAAAGCTTGGCTGCAATTATAATTGAGTGGGTAACGGGGAGGATGAATTACAGAATGCATTCTAAGCTTTGACTTTGGGGCTCTAGAACCAAATATGGGTATCGCAGTAAAGAAGGAGGAGGAGGATAAGAAGTTAGTTTTGGTATATAATCAATGGATCAAGCATTTATTTTGCCTTTATCGTGTGAAGAGTTTTTCATGTAGGGAAAGTTTCTATTTAGAGATGATTGCTAACAAATGCAGAAGGGATAATAAAATTAGAAAACTCACCACTTTGCAACCTTTAATAAAATAATAGACCCAGTGATGATGATCATCGGTGAATACAGTAATGAATTTGATACTGATAGGGCATTTCTTAAGAGAACTCTAGGATGACATCACCTGAAAATAAGCTTCAGCATTACTAAAAGTGGGGCAGTCATATATGCCCCATGATGTGATGCAATGGAAAACACAGATCATCACATATCAAGTATTTTTCTATTTTAAAAAAAATGGTCCTATAACTTATCAAGAATTTAGAATTAATTACCACTTTATCGGAAATAATGAGACTATTAGAAAAAGTCAACCATTATCACAAAGAGCAATCAAAGCAATGCCAAGAGAAGAAATACGGAGTGAAGGTGGTGGTAGAGGATGAAAAAGCGATTTCAGAGGCACAATAATTAAATGCAATTTGCAGAACTTAAAACATAGACTCAGTATTATTCTACTTAATATTTATTGTTAATTTTATTGGGTATGTTGTTAGGGATATATACTGATGAATTTACAAATGGAAAAACATAAAACCTTGGGTTTTATTTAACATGACACAAAATAAAAACTTTGTGGATGATGGGTAAAATAAGATTGGGAATGTTTATCTCTGAAGCTTAGCGTTGGGCACTGGATAGATGAATTCTCTTTGAAGTCCTCTCTGTTTCTATGTTTGAGAATTTCCATAATGAAAAAGAGAAAACAGTTTAAAGCAGGTCAATTTTAAGTGTTCACCAGATGTGCAGGTGTAGATTTTCAGTAGAACTAAATGTGAATAGATATTCTAAATTACTTTTGAATGAAGTGTGCTCTAGAAGTTTATGCAGAGTACAGAGGAGACTATAGTCATCTGAGTTCCAGGGAAAGCAGAAATGGAGCGAGGAAGAGAAGTTAGTAGAAGATACTAAAAGGATCAGAGAGATGGGAAGAAAATTGGGGTAATGTTATAAAAAAGGGAGAATCTCCACATACATAATATATCATACAAGGTAAGTATTATATATTAGAATTTCAAATGATATGCTATCACTGGTAAATATATTGAGGAATTTTAGAGGAGTAATCAAGGAAAGAAGAGAAAGGATTGAAAAGCTAGAGAAGATTCATGAGTGAACTAGAAATAAGACATTGTAATTCTTTGTATCCTTTCAAAAAGATTGGCTCTCACATTTTTCAAATAATGTTCACTTTTATTTTTATTTGTTTTTTACTTTATTTGGTAGTAGATAAATATGAGAGTCGGAGCCCTTGCAATTTGTGTGCATGAACATAGAATTTTGTAAAAAGTACAAAAAACAAGATGTTGACTGTTACTGTTGCATCTTCTATCCCTTTTCCCCTCATATACGGTGGTGGTTGAATGATCACTAGCATTTGTGGAATTCAACTGAAAGGACTTTGAATTGAGAATGCTTTTAGTTTAGATTGAGTGGGATATATTATAGGTAGTCCAGTTGGAGTTTAAATTATTCTGGCTGTGCAGGCATAGGGATAGTTTATAGGAATAGTCCTTCCACCCACACTGTGAAAAATCATTGTGACACAAAGATACAGGGCCATGATTTGTGCTATAAGCCTTCCCATGGTGCCTGGCCCTGGAAGCATGTAGAAAGTAGAAGAAAAGCAAAATTTAAAATGTAGAGAGCTAAAAACATAAACGTAACTGGTTCTCATCAATACCTGACCAAATGTATATTCTGCTTGTCGGAAATATACTAGATAATATAATATATATATAAAATCACAAAAATATCATATCATTTTTTCTATTTTATGTGAAAATATAATTGATCCAGTTCCCTGTGTTTGTACAGCACAAACCTTTGGTACTAGACGCAGTAACTGTTTATAACTGCTCATGCTTAAAGGAAATTTAACAGAAGTATTCCTAAATTTGAGACTATATGCCCTTTAACCAGTAATGTTCTGTGAAGACATGATGGTAGAGTATGCAACCCTTGAATGATAGGAAGAAGATCCTTAGAAGCCATGGTAGGCAGGGGATTAATATAAAAATATGTTACTTTTCTACATTTTTTGACTTTTAGAGTATTTTGCTACTTTTACAATTGAGAATTCTTTATGATTCCCTTTTATGCATCCAAAATAGTGTTCATTGTCATACCTAATACTGCAATCATAATTTCATATTTTTGTCAAAGAAACTTTTTTCATAAGAGCGGGATGTAAATACATATAGGAGTCAAAGAAGATGGCTTATGCAAGGAAGTGTAATAAACATTTACAAAAAAAAATCATAAAACCTCTCATCTCTCTTAGTTTTTGCCCAAAGAAGAGATGAAATGGGCTTTTTATCAAAAGAAATAATTTTCTTCTTAAAAATGTATTTTGAAAAATCGTAAGGTTCCAAGGACTAGTATAGTCACACATACACATACAAAAGATATACATTAAAAATAAACTGTGTTTAGTTCAGATCTGATTATTGCCTTCTTCCTCTACTCAGTCATCCACCTCCACCTAACAAGAGAAGCATGTAGCTCCTTCCTTTCACTTGTTTTTTTGTTGTCAAGTCTGGAAAGTAAAGGATTGCCGTATATAAAAATGAAATTTTTTTTAAAAAGCAAAGAGAATAAAATTTTTAAAAAGCAAAGAGAATAAAATGTAAGCAGATTGGAATGTTGCCTCTTTGGGGAATTTGAATAAAATACTATTTCTTGTTAATAAATCTAAAAAGTCAAATATGTAACGAAAGTACTTTGTCCCTTTAAGTCTCTAAAATTTTTGCTCTCATGACCACTCGGAGCAAATATTCTGTACCTACAAATATACTTTACAATAAATCAAAGATGTTTAGCCTCCAATCAGAAGACTTAGGGAAAAAAAGTCTTAAGCCATGTGATAATATATCATTAGGATAAAAAATTTAGGTCACTATGGATTAAAAGGACTGATAATTTTGTAATTGATACAATTTGTTGTGAGCGGCTCTCCTAGAGCGAGTTGAGCAGGTGGTAGCAAAGGCTCCCTGGTCCTCGGTCGGAGGGCACTCATGGCTAATCCCCTGGGCTCGTTAAGGCCCTGTTGTTTGCCTTAAGATTATTCTCCCATGTTCTGCTGTCATTCCGAAAGCAGACCTTGTGGTCTACCCTGCAGTTGCATTTTCTATAATTATGACTGACACATCCTGTACATGAGACATGTCTCGTCTTTGTGCAAAAATGCTATGGTAATCACTTATGAAACAGAAATATGCTATGGTAATCACTTATGAAACAGATTATAAGAGTATGTGCTTAATAAAGAACTCTGTCACTTGCGTCAATTGGCCTGGTGTCCCTCGCGTGCTCTTCGCATTCCCTTTCCCCCGGGACTCTCCCTCTTTTTCCCCTTTCTTTTCCCCTTGCTGTTTGTCGTGCGGGCACGACAAGTGGCGCCCAACGTGGGGCGTCTCGGGAACGAGGTGCTGCTTTCGATTCAGGTAAGGTCCCGGTTGGTCCGGGACGCCGCGAGTAAAATGGGACTTTCGCAATCAGCGGAGTCCACCTATTTCATGCAAACTTTGCAGACTCTCCTCAGAGAAAGGGGGTCAAAATTTCTAAAAAGGAACTTGAGGGACTTTTTAAGGTGATACATGATTTCTGTCCCTGGTTCCCTAAGGAGGGGAATGTAAATCTTGAACACTGGCGCCATGTCAGGCAAGAAATTAAAAATCAGATCTTTGCCCGAGGTGCCGACGCGGTGCCCCCTCGAACTATGACTACCTGGTCCATTATCTGTGATCTGTTGGACCCTGCTCATAGTATAGTTCTGGTTTCTCCGAAACCCGGCTCGTCTCCCGGTAGCTTAGCTCCTACCCAAGCAGGTGAATATTTGTCTGAGGACCCTGATTACGTGGAGCCTCCACCTCTCCTATTTAGGGGGTCCCCTATGTCGATTTCCTCTGGCTCTTCTCATTCTGGCTCCCATTTGGGACATCCTACAGATGATTTTCCTCCTCCTCCTCCTCCTGCTGTTCTATCAGGAGGGGATGAGTTCGGGGCCGATGATGTTTATTTGGATGATAATAATGATGGTAATGCTGATAATGACAATAATGTTTATAATCTCTCATCGTCTCCTCAGCCCTTACGTTCCTTTTTGGATAAGGGAGAGGACGACCTTGGTACTATTCCCTTAGAAGGATTAACCCTTTCCCCTCCTAAAAGGACACCTCCCACATCAGATCCCGAACATAATGCCCAATGGAAGAAACAACGTTTCAAATTGCCCCCTCCTAGTAGGCCACCCTTGCCTGCTCCCCGAAAGGTATGTCCAGTTATTCGTTCTACTCAGGACGAACAAGCTCTGACCTTTTCTGCCATAGGTGTCACTCCCTTGCAACGTGCCTTATACGGTCTCCCCCCCAGTCCATGTTATCTTGGGGCCAAATTAAGGCCATGTCAACAAAGGCAGTATTCCTTTTAAAGGAACAGAATCAACCATGCACCCCTTCTATTCTCTTTCTGGCTTTTATAGCATTGATTACCGCAAACACAGAAGCTGCCCCTTATTGGGCTTATCTACCTGATCCCCCTCTTGTTCAACCTGTTACCTGGAATGATCCCACACCTCGAGTGCATACTAATTTCACTTGGGGATTTAGAGGCCTTAATGATTATAATGTCGGAGAGACGGTGGCTCGCCCTTTTGATTGGCAAACTCGAGCCACCACCCCCCCTATTTGTTTCCAGTTCTTTACCGATGATAACCCCATTTACGGATGTGTATCTACTGCTAAATATCCTCGAGCTTTATTTAGGGATCCTGGCACTCCCGGGTATGTCCCCGGCACGCCGAAAGAACCTGCTACGCCCTGGAGTATTCTTGAAGTTGTGCCCACAACCCCAGTCACCACTCAGAAATTCGGAATGCGTCCCCTGGGACATCCCCCTTGTGCAACTACCTATGCCTGGAAGAGATCCGACAGTTTGTGGACTGAGTGTGTCCAGGAGGAACCGTTGCTCCTTGCTCCCACTGGCATCGACTTTCCTCTTACAGACTGGTCCAAAAGGAAGAAAGAAAAAATGAACATCCCCCATGTTCCTTTGCGTCCGACTGGACCTCGAGAAGTAAATTTTGGTCAGCTCCCTGGGTCTATGCTGTCCACCCCCCAGGGTATGTTTCATCCTGAACTTTGGAAACTTGTCGCTGCCATGGGGCCCATGCGAAACCAAGATCTTATATCGGGCCAACTAACGCTTCGTGCTTGTGTCCCGCGTCCATTTCTGCTAGTCGTGGGGGTAGGGGTTGTTACATCTATGAGGGTTAATGATACAACCATGTATGATATCCATTGTCCTAGGTGCAGACTAACCAATTGTATTCCTATAGACGCCATGCACTGGCCTCGATCTCCCGTACATGTGTTCCTGGTAATGCAGCCACCTTTTGTTCTTCTCCCTGTTGAAATCGAAGGCCCCTGGTATGCTAATTATGGCTATCAATTTGCTGTGGAATTAGAAAACCATTTGCGCAGACCTAAGAGATTTATTGGGCTTGCTATAGCTGGTGTTACTGCTCTAATATCTCTAATTGCCTCAGCCACAGTTTCTACTGTGGCCCTCAGTAATACCGTCCATACTACTACCCATGTTAATCAGCTGTCCAAAAATGTTTCAGCCGCTCTACATATACAACAAAATATAGACCAAAAAATCTTAGCCCGCTTAGATGGTCTAGAGGAAGCAATGGAATTCTTAGGTTCACAACTATCAATATTAAAAACACAAATGTCTTTAATATGTCATGGTGCATTTCAACATATTTGTGTCACACCGTTACCAGCGACGAATTATTCTTGGCCAAAAATCCAAAATCATCTTAAAGGCATATGGCATGATGCAAATGTTAGCCTTGACCTTCTCGAACTCCAAAAGAGTATATCTGCCATTGGGCATGCCCACCTTGACATTGTTAACCCCTCTGACCTTGCTCGTTCTATATTGCATACTATGCAGGGTTTTAACCCAGGTAACATGCTACAACATACCTTTTGGTATCTTCTGGGACTAATAATCTTACTAGGAATTTTATTTGCTATATGGTGTTGTTTCTACAATGTATGGAAACATTTCTTGCAACGTGTTAATGCCCACCTACACTTTTGACAATTAAAACAAAAAGGGGGAGATGTTGTGAGCGGCTCTCCTAGAGCGAGTTGAGCAGGTGGTAGCAAAGGCTCCCTGGTCCTCGGTCGGAGGGCACTCATGGCTAATCCCCTGGGCTCGTTAAGGCCCTGTTGTTTGCCTTAAGATTATTCTCCCATGTTCTGCTGTCATTCCGAAAGCAGACCTTGTGGTCTACCCTGCAGTTGCATTTTCTATAATTATGACTGACACATCCTGTACATGAGACATGTCTCGTCTTTGTGCAAAAATGCTATGGTAATCACTTATGAAACAGAAATATGCTATGGTAATCACTTATGAAACAGATTATAAGAGTATGTGCTTAATAAAGAACTCTGTCACTTGCGTCAATTGGCCTGGTGTCCCTCGCGTGCTCTTCGCATTCCCTTTCCCCCGGGACTCTCCCTCTTTTTCCCCTTTCTTTTCCCCTTGCTGTTTGTCGTGCGGGCACGACAACAATTTACAATTTTCAAAAGTATATTATATTATATATTGATAAAACTATATTTAGAAGACCATAAAACTTTATGCTTAATTATTTATAGGGGTATATACATATTATTTGTATTATTATATATACATCATATGTATGCACACATTATATTATGTGGGAATGTAAAATTATTAATGCTGTTTACATGTGTTTTCCAAAGTTTATTTAAATCACTTAAAATAATTTTAGACAGAGTTCATTAGTTTGATTGTTATTTTTCAGGAGCGAGGTATATGTTAATGTTTAATCCTGGATCCACAATTTAACCTAATTTATTTCTTCTTTTGAAGTTTGTATTTCAAAAAAAAGCTTATCCTCTTATCTTTTATGTATATTTTTAACAGCAGTGTAGACATAATTGCAAAAATGATAGGCTACTAATTTTATTTTTATAGTACATACCAAAGTTGAGAATTTCCCATTTCTTTTCACCAGTGTAGACAACCCAAGTTTGTCCCACAGTTTTTCCATAAAAATGTAACTGATCATTCTTCTTATTCTTTCTGATAGTGAAATGAAGGTAGATGCTAGGTTGCAGTACAATTGGGAAAAATCACAGAGGAAGACTTGTGATAGTCCTGAGTTTAATCCTTAATCAGTCACTACCTTTCATATGATCATGGGCAAAATTATTCATTCAACTCTAGAGTATGATTACTATTTGAATGCTTTTATGTTCATTAATAATTAATATGAACTAGCTTTTTCCCCTCATTTTCAGAATGACAGTATAATGAAGACTCCATTTTCCCTTATGAATCCAACATCTCTTGTCACATATTTGGATAGGGGTGCTGTAGAGGGAGACCTTGAATTATTAGTGAGCAGCCAACAAAATATTTATCATTAGCTTTCATTTTTCAGCATTATTTAAGTATTGTTATACTGTTGATATTAAACGTCATTGATAGTATGAGTGAGAAGATTTCAAAGAAAGCAGCTGTCCTGAACTTTTGAGAAAGTTAATTAATTCATGATAAAGTGATATAATTGCAGGCCCTAGTTCATAACTTGATCCCATAATGATGGAAATCTTTAGTAAAATATAAGTTGCAGGTTTATATTTTAGTTAAATAATTATTAGCAGCCAAAATATAGGCAGAATATTCTCTTTTATTTTAAAGAGCAGCATTCCCCTTTAGACCTGGAGATTACAGTGAAAATTTCTTACCTTATATAGCTAACTGTCTAATTTTGAACCAAAGAACAATCGCAAACATTTTTAGACTAAACTTTCATCACTCAGGTTCTCTGAAATATATGTGTAATTATCCTGATATACTCAGATGCTTATTATACTACTGCAGCATATATCTGCAATGTATTAAAATAGATGGCTTTTACAATAAAGAAGTTAAATAGAAATGAAGTTTTTTGAAGTATATTGGAATTCAAGGTAATCTTTCTAAAGTATTTCAGCTTTTTTTAAAGCATTTATCTTTGTGCCATTTGTTTTTCTTTGCCCAAATGCTGTGATTAATTGTTTAAATGAACAGAAACAATAATCTTCATTATTTATTTCATTACTATGGAGATTCCAGAGAATAAACTCTCTACTTTTGATTTTGGAACCATATATTATAAAGTCCCTGTTGCTGCAGTAATGAATTAATGTACTGAGGTAGTTCTCAAAACAGTTGGCAAATGTTGATAGAACAAAGAGTCATCAAATATCAGAACGTTCAAAAAAAAAAAAAAGTTCAGAAGTACAATAATTATGGCCATGTACTGACCAAGAGATAAACTAAAAAAGAATTGAAAGTATAACTGAAAGTATACCAAATAAACTCCATTATTATTAAAGCTAGTGGTTAAGTTAGACTGCCCTAGAAATCTATGCATATGTTCCATAGTACTCTAGAACTTACCTAGTAGAATTAAAATTGATACCCTATGAAGTTAATAATAAATAGCTCTCCAATTTTTTTCACTCCAATTTAAAAAACTACCTAGGGAATTAAGATGAAACTGAAAAATTGATTTACAATTATCTCTCTAATGATAATTGTGTTATTTCATTTTTTGGCTTCCATTTTCATCTTATATTTTCCATTTTCTCTGAATTTATGAATACATGATGTATTCATATATATATAATGATATAGAAATATCATTAAAAACTTTACTATTTTAGTTATTTCTCTAAAAAATAATTTTGACCCATTTTTTCCTCCATCTCATATGCCTCTTGTTTACCAGTCTTTCTCATCCAAATTCAAATGACCTGGGAAAAATTGATAGCAAGTAAATGCCTGAGAATGACTAAGTATAATAAACAGCTGCTAACATGAGCCATTTTCAAAATTAGACCTGGAAAAATGTTTCTTCTGTTTGTTTCCATATGAATACACTAGATGAGAAGTTACTGTATCTTTATCAGCCCATGCCTTATATAACATAATGCATTCAATATACAGTTACCAAAAAGAACAGTAGGTGTTTGTGAATACTCAGGGAAAGAGGCACACATAGCCTTCCTTTTATAAATAGGCTTACTTCAGCTTTATATTCAGTAGACGCAATCAAACATGAATTTATGTTCCACCTCTTTCTACTCTACAGTACATAACTTCACTAAATAATTGTAATGTTCTATTTTTAACTATTTCATTATTTTTACCTTGACAAATTTACTATTGTCCATTCATTATATTTTGAAGGTGGGAGATTTACTTCATTAAATAATGATTGTGAAATTTTATTCCAAGTTATTGCAGAGAGTTTAATTTATATCCACACTGGTATTTGTTGTTATATAATCTTACTTTCCACCTAAACTTACACGTTTTCATTTCACAAAGGGGTAACAGATTGTTCTGTCTACATCAGGAATACTGAAACATTTTGATGGACACTATTATGTTGCAAATCAACTGCCTTGAATGTGTCCATTTAATTACAGAGGTAAAATGGATTTGTGGTCACCAATCCTTGGTCATGCTTGTATTTATGATGTAGTTTTTTTTTTTTTTTCTATGACACTTTTTTTGTAGTGAGTGAAAGGATGAATTATTAGATTCTAAGTTTTTTATGCAAATAGATTTTCTCATATTTCCTCCTGCTGCAATCTGCCCAGAATAAACATACTATATTATATGAGTAATTATACCCTAAATGTCTTCTTCTGGATGCAACTCTGAATAATATTTTTCTTGTGGGTAGTGATCATAGTTTGTATTTGCAAGTAGTCTATTAGTCCTTTAAAGACCTTCCTGGGATACAAACAGCTTGCTTTCCAAGGAACTCGTGTGTGTGTATGTGTGTGTGTGTTTTAAACTTGAGCAAGATCATCTGAAAATTAGCACTAATAAATAAATATGAATTGAGAAATCAACCCTATACTGACAATTTATTAAATAAATTAGCAGCCCTCACTCCATTTCTGTTAGAAAATTCTACTTTTTATTTAACTTAAGTCCTTGAGATTATAGGTTAAGTCTGTTTACTCTGGTTCTTTTCTCAGAGATAGTCACCATTATTTTGTATATAATCATAATGAAATCACTTCACTATTCTGTTTTGTATTTGTTGATAAATTCATTACTTCACATACAACTTATCTCTAATACTTTAGTAATAAATAGCTGCCTGTGAGCATGTATTAGGTGCTAATTCTGTACTTAGGACCTTGCCTGTCTTTTCTCATTATTCTTTTTTTTTAAGATTTTATTTATTTATGTGACAGACAGAGATCACAAGTAGGCAGAGAAGCAGGCAGAGAGAGAGAGAGAGAGGAGGAAGCAGGCTCCCCGCGGAGCAGAGTGCCTGATGCGGGGCTCGATCCCAGCACCCTGGGATCATGACCTGAGCTGAAGGCAGAGGCTTTAACCCACTGAGCCACCCAGGCGCCCCTCTTTTCTCATTATTCTTAAAAACAGCTCTTGAAATGCAGATTGTAATTGAAACCAAGCTTGTATTACTTCACATGTCATAATCATAACAATTATTCTCATTCTTCTAAACTCTCTCCAAGATTCAAATGTTTATCAATTTTAGGCATTCCAAATTTCTTTTTTTTTTTTAAATTATTTATTTGAGAGAGAGGGACAGAGATAGAGAGGGGTGAGGGACAGGGAGAGAAGCAGACTCCCTGCTGAGCAGGGAGCTTGGTGCTATGGAGTCATGACCGGAGCTGAAGGCAGGCACTTAACCAACTGAGCCACCCAGGCGCTCCAGGTGTCCCAAATTTCATCATTATCTGATAAATATAGATTCAAAGCCAGTGTACGTGGTTGTTTTTTGTTTGTTTGTTTTCATCTCACAGATGATGCTATAATTCAGTAATGTTTCTGAGTGACTCATGTGCTCACTGGTCCTATTAGTTCCCTGGAAGAAGAAAATTATAAGAAATGCCACTAACTATCTGTTCTCATAAGAAAGTTTGACTTTTGCAGTTCCACAATGAAAATACAAAAGATAAAAGTTGTATCCAGCCAAGTTATCTAACAAGACTGTTTGGAAGATTAAGTAATGTAGGCCAAGCACTTGCCGCAGTAAATGCTCCATAAATAGCTGTTACTCTTCCTGCTTTGTGAGGTTACAGGTAATCACACTTGTCCATTACTGCATCCCTACCTTTAGCATGGGTCCCAGTACAGGAAATGTTCACAAATTAAGTGTTAGATGAATAATGAATGTGAGGTACTGGAATAAAGGGAAGTTAGAGTATGGTGAATAACGTCATTGACTGTCCATTAGGAGATGAATTTTGACTTTAACAATATGAATGACATGAACTGAAAAATGCATTCCAAAGCAAGGGCCTATCATTTATTTATAGTCAAGATGAGAAAGGCTTATTGCTTAAGACAAATAATAATAGCACAACAGTATATGCCATATGGGTATGAGGTGGTATTTCCTCAGTTTCCTGCTGGCCTTGAAGCTAATGAGTATTTACCTTCTTATATTTATGTACAGTAACTGTTTTTGTCTGTACACTCTTTAGTATGAAGTAGTGCTTTTGTCCTATGTATCACTGGTGACTAAAAATTAACAAAGGAGTAAAACAATATTTATTCATATTAAAATACAATTTTCAAGATAAATATTATTTTTTCTGACAATATTGATCTCATATTTCTTAGGTAATTCATTTCAAGCATTTATTTAAAGTTCGAAGACTTCTAAGATGGTGTTTTATAATTATAATCATAGGCAAGTCATTATTCTTTTGATTTCCCTATTTGGCTATTTACACTGTAGATAGAAAAATAAACTTCTAATTGGTAATATTACATTTAAAGAATCTTATTAATCATTACCAGTTTAATGATTGTTATTATTCCTTTAAAAAGACCTTCTCTGCATTGTAATTTAGTATGATAGCCTCAGAAAACAAAAGTATACATGGTTTGGGGCGCCTGGGTGGCTCAGTGGATTAAGCCGCTGCCTTTGGCTCAGGTCATGATCTCAGGGTCCTGGGATCGAGCCCCGCATCAGGCTCTCTGCTCCACAGGGAGCCTGCTTCCTCCTCTCTCTCTTCCTGCCTCTCTGCCTGCTTGTGATCTCTCTCTGTCAAATAAATAAATAAAATCTTTAAAAAAAAAAAGTATACATGGTTTGCATTTATTAACATAAAAGTTTATTAAGAGTCATAATTGGCCAGCTTTTTTGGTTACTTTAGTATTAACCGTTTTTGATACCATTGCATCTTTCTGTACCTTCCTATTTAACTTCAGTTAGGAACATCACACAAAATTAAAGTTTATTTCCTCTCCTAGCTCTAACACTAAATTGCTGTGACTGTACTCCTTCAAGTCATTATCCAAATATCTTCTTATTCCTTTTAAAACATAAATTTTGAACGTTGATGAAGACTTCTTAAACCAAAAGATACTACTACTCTCAAGATAGGAGAAGACTACATGAAAATTCAAACTGCCAAGTTTTTTTTTTTTTTTCCCCTTTTTATTTATTTTTTTTTTCAGCGTAACAGTATTCATTCTTTTTGCACAACACCCAGTGCTCCATGCAAAACGTGCCCTCCCCTTCACCCACCACCTGTTCCCCCAACCTCCCACCCCTGACCCTTCAAAACCCTCAGGTTGTTTTTCAGAGTCCATAGTCTCTTATGGTTCGCCTCCCCTCCCCAATGTCCATAGCCCGCTCCCCCTCTCCCAATCCCACCTCCCCCCAGCAACCCCCAGTTTGTTTTGTGAGATTAAGAGTCATTTATGGTTTGTCTCCCTCCCAATCCCATCTTGTTTCATTTATTCTTCTCCTATCCCCCTACCCCCCCATGTTGCTTCTCCATGTCCTCATATCAGGGAGATCATATGATAGTTGTCTTTCTCCGATTGACTTATTTCACTAAGCATGATACGCTCTAGTTCCATCCACGTTGTCGCAAATGGCAAGATTTCATTTCTTTTGATGGCTGCATAGTATTCCATTGTGTATATATACCACATCTTCTTGATCCATTCATCTGTTGATGGACATCTAGGTTCTTTCCATAGTCTGGCTATTATAGACATTGCTGCTATAAACATTCGGGTACACGTGCCCCTTCGGATCACTATGTTTGTATCTTTAGGGTAAATACCCAGTAGTGCAATTGCTGGGTCATAGGGTAGTTCTATTTTCAACATTTTGAGGAACCTCCATGCTGTTTTCCAGAGTGGTTGGACCAGCTTGCATTCCCACCAACAGTGGAGGAGGGTTCCCCTTTCTCCACATCCTCTCCAGCATCTGTCATTTCCTGACTTGTTAATTTTAGCCATTCTGACTGGTGTGAGGTGATATCTCATTGTGGTTTTGATTTGTATTTCCCTGATGCCGAGTGACGTGGAGCACTTTTTCATGTGTCTGTTGGCCATCTGGATGTCTTCTTTGCAGAAATGTCTGTTCATGTCCTCTGCCCATTTCTTGATTGGATTGTTTGTTCTTTGGGTGTTGAGTTTGCTAAGTTCCTTATAGATTTTGGATACTAGCCCTTTATCTGATATGTCGTTTGCAAATATCTTCTCCCATTCTGTCAGCTGTCTTTTGGTTTTGTTAACTGTTTCCTTTGCTGTGCAAAAGCTTTTGATCTTGATGAAATCCCAATAGTTCATTTTCGCCCTTGCTTCCCTTGCCTTTGCCGTTGTTCCTAGGAAGATGTTGCTGCGGCTGAGGTCGAAGAGGTTGCTGCCTGCGTTCTCCTCAAGGATTTTGATGGATTCCTTTCTCACATTGAGGTCCTTCATCCATTTGGAGTCTATTTTCGTGTGTGGTGTAAGGAAGTGGTCCAATTTCATTTCCCACCAAAAAAGAGAACTACAGACCAATATCCTTGATGAACACAGACGCAAAAATTCTCGCCAAAATACTAGCCAATAGGATTCAACAGTACATTAAAAGGATTATTCACCACGATCAAGTGGGATTTATTCCAGGGCTGCAGGGTTGGTTCAACATCCGCAAATCAATCAATGTGATAGAACACATTAATAAAAGAAAGAACAAGAACCATATGATACTCTCAATAGATGCTGAAAAAGCATTTGACAAAGTACAGCATCCCTTCCTGGCCAAGTTTTTTTTTTTTAAGAATCACTCTACATGACTATTTTTATTTCAGTAAAATCCTGAGAACTAGATAATTAATAAACATTAATGGCATACCTATAAAAAATAAACTAAGTGAAAATATTAATTGTAGCATGCAAAGAAGTAGTGAAAATAATACCGTTAGCTATAGCACCATGGGAAGATGGTAGGAATAATTATTAATATCTGGAGATGCATTGCTTTGGTAAGTAGTAAATTCTTCATTAAGGAAGATGTTTAAACATTGACTAAATGAAACACTCTCAGGGATAACATAGAAGAGTTTCAAAAATTGAAAATTTTTTTTGTATATTTCTATAGTGTTCATGTCTAAACAATCACTGAATTATTCTAAGATTCTAAAAATAAAAATAAGATTCTGAAAGGCAAAAAAAATGCCACAAAGTATGTATCTATATATATATGAGTTAAAATACTAGTGATTTGCTCATTAAAATGTTGAGGTAGTAAGAAATTGTAGTATTTCAAAAATGATTTTTTTTGTCTGAATATAATGACATTGTCACTTGTGTTGAAAATAAAAATAATGAGATTTTCTTACTACTTTATTTAATAACAGATTTAACTCATCTAACATAAATTAACATAAAAAAACATAAAATAACTCATCTAACAATAAAAAAGATTGAAACAATCTTATTGCAAAGATTTAAAACCAGATTTTTTTTTTTTTTTTTTAAACAAACGTTTGAAATTTCCAGGAGGGAGATAGTGGGAGAGAATTGGGCTTGCCACAGATTTTGTTAAATTATATTATCATCTTAAATCTAGTTCATTCACTCTAAAGTGTTTTTTGCCCTTTTATCAGATTGTACTTTATAAATATGCTCCTCTATCTCTCAGTAAAATTATAATCTGTAAATTATGCTTTGGAGAATTGAATTCTCAAGGTAGACAAGCTTAGGTCCAATTTCATTCCCTAGCAGTATAACTTGAGCACAGTGGACTCTCTGAGTCTCAATTTTCTCCTCTTAGTTCTTACCTAATAGGGTAATTGTAAGAATAACATAACATCCCTTCAATACCAAACAGTTTCTGGTTAATGACAAACTCTCATAATTGCTTCCTATTATTTACTTTCTGTTTGTATTCTCTTTTTCACTTCCTTCCATGAGGGGCTCTATGAAATCCTTGACCTGAGATGAGTTTTGACTATTGAAAAAGAGAGAAAAGCTTAGAATTTTAAAAATACAGAGCAATTTGTTGGAAATAACTTCCTAAGAAAAAACAAACAAATAAAAAAATAGTTCAGTGTAACTTATGTTTCATTTATCTTGAATGTCCAAGTTGCCCACCGAAAAATGTATCTTTTAGTCTCTGTTCTATTGACTGTAGTCTTTTAAGGTAACAATTTGAAATTTGGGTTGCTCCGTTAGAAAAGCAGTTTTTAGCATGCCAGTAAATTCCTAAAATTAGCTGTCATATTTTTGATATGTTTCCTAGATCAGACTGTTGCAATATAAAAGAAAAGGAGGAGAAAAATTAATTTTATTGGAATTCCCACTGCTTTTTCATAAATGGCTAGCTAAATTTTTATCAGTGAGATTTCCTAGTGCTCAATTAAAGTATTTTCCTTTTATTTTGGAGTGTAGAGAAATCTCTGATTCTCTACCAAAATAGTAAATAAGAATGAAATGCTTTTCATGAAACAACACAGTCTAATGCAGACATTGGTATTTATCTCTGGCCAAGAGCACATTTTGACAATTTCACTTAATTTTTTTGACTCAAAGATTATTTTGACTTCTCCTTAGTTTGGTTAAAATGGAAAAACAATGGACTATCCCATAAAAATAGTAGTTCTGTTTAGTTTTAACTTCTGCATTCAGTGAAACACAAACATGTTTAAATACAAATTCTAAAAATGGGTTGGATGTTTAATAGTATAGTTACATGAGAACAGGGCTTCACTTTTTTTTTTTTTTTTTTAAAGATTTATTTATTTGACAGATAGAGATTACAAGTAGGCAGAGAGGCGGGCAGAGAGAGAGAGAGGAGGAAGCAGGCTCCCAGCCAAGCAGAGAGCCTGATGCGGGGCTCGATCCCAGGACCCTGGGATCATGACCTGAGCCGAAGGCAGAGGCCTTAACCCGCTGAGCCACCCAGGCGCCCCCAGGGCTTCACTTTTAAGACAAGCTTCTCTAAATAAAATGTGAACCAGTGAAGGAAGAACATATTGTAACAAATGATCTGTGACATGCCCTGGAATGTTTTAGAGAAATGGAAAGCTTCACCTTCAAGAAACAGTCTTGTGGTCAAAGAAACCAAGAAATATTTGAGTTATAATATGATGAAAAATAAAATCAAATGAAAACTTTAACCCTTATATTTGAAACCTTCAGGACATATGAAGAAACACGTATTACCCTTATCTAGAACTTCCATTGAGATAATTGATAATATCCAATCCATCCAATTTTTTCTAAAGGCAGATCCACAACAATATATATTCATTTTAAAGCCAGTAAGATTTATCTAAAATTTGGGGGAAAATGCATGAGAAAACATTTTGGATGCTAAGCTATTTTAATTAAAAGAGCTATAATATGAGCAATAAGGAAGAGAATAAGACAAACTATATTTAATGAAAATGGAAGGGAAATTAACATGATTTTTAAAAGAAGAAGCTATGTTTCTATCCATGTATAAGGTGGAATTGGACAGTGCTCTAATCAGGTATTTCTGAAAAAAAAAATATATCTTCACGGTATGATGCTATTAGTGCTCTAATCAGATATTTCGGAAAAAAATACATCATCACAGTATAATGTTAATATTTACTTTCTGTAAATACTATATAGTTTCATTAAATGAAAAAAAATGGAAGGATTTTTTGTTTTTCTTCTTCCTCTGAATAAGGATTCTTAGAATGTGGATGTGCTGTGTGAAATGTATGTCTGTGTTCCTTTTCATCTTAACCTTGTAATAAATTTTTTTGGAGTAAGGTTCAAGAAGAGACATAACACTGTAACAACCGCTAGTCTAATATCAAGAACATGCCAAAGTGTAGTTCCCAAATCACTTTACATGTCCTCATTACTTTGTTACAAAAACTGGCATAGTTGAATAATTATAGAGTCACTATATAGCATCTCTCAGTATATTCTTTATTATCCCATTGCCTTGTTAAAAAGCCTTAATGAGGGGCGCCTGGGTGGTTCAGTGGGTTAAGCCACTGCCTTCGGCTCAGGTCATGATCTCAGGGTCCTTGAATCGAGTCCCGCATCAGGCTCTCTGCTCAATTAGGGAGCCTGCTTCCTCCTCTCTCTCTGTCTGCCTCTCTGCCTACTTGTGATCTTACTCTGTCAAATAAATAAGTAAAATCTTTAAAAAAATAAAATAGGGGCGCCTGGGTGGCTCAGGGGGTTAAAGCCTCTGCCTTCGGCTCAGGTCATGATCCCAGGGTCCTAGGATCGAGCCCCATATCCGACTCTCTGCTCAGCAGGGAGCCTGCTTACCCCCTCTCTCTCTGCCTGCTTGTCATCTCTATCAAATAAATAAATAAAATCTTTAAAAAAAATAAAAAATAAAATAATAAAATAAATAAAATAAAAAGCCTTAATGAATATGAAGCCGCTGTGGCTGGGCCTTTCTTGAATATGCTCCAAAAGGACATTTCCTGTCTTCTTTGCAGAGGGGTTGAGAAGATAATTAAAGTTTAGGATACATTGAAAATGCTAAGATCACATAAATACTAAATTACTAGCATTTCGATAATCAGAAAGCAGTCGTTAATTATAAATATGTGTATATTCCAGTATACTCTCTTCTTGTAATAATTATTTTTACCTATCGATGGAAGTTTAATTTTTTTACATTTTTCTAGAGTTATGTTATCAGCATTGTGATTATATGCATGTGTGTTGTGCCATTTTTAAATAAATAGACAATGCCAGTATAGGCTCAATGTTTTGGAAGTCATTCATTCTACAAAATATTTACTGAAGGTAAAAATGTGCAAAGTATTTTGTTAGACATTATAGAGGAGGGAAAAATGAATCTTGCTTGAACACTTAGGAGTCCGGGAAGTAGAATGAGACATATAATATAATATTGCTAATACTCCTCCCCCATAACAAACATAGTGCTATGTTATTTCTAAACCTCTCAAAACTCAGCACAAGGAGTATTATAATCTCCATTGTGCAAGTAAGGAAATTATCCGTGGTCATACTGCTAATGAGGTAGCAGACCTAAGTGAACAACTCTGCTCTTTATTTGTTCTTAGAATATTCCAATTATATTTGCCTTAATAAAATTTAACTTCTTAATAATCCTGTATCTGTTTGTCCATTCCATCAAATAGTTTCTTTCAAGAAGTATTTTTCTGTTATGAAATACTTAACAATTAAGTTACTTGCTCCCAAAACTAAGACTAGAACTTGGCAAACTCAGTAAATGCTAAATTAAGTAATGAATGGATTACTTTGGGAATGGGATGGTCTTTTTAAATAGATTTACATTTAAAAAAAGGCAAATAGTGTCAAAATTCAAGGTGATAAAATTCTTTGATTTTGAGATTTATCATAAAAAATGATAGTAAATATAAACAGATAATTTTGTTCAGTGGTTTTCAAAGTGACAGTTTGAGAATTTGTAGTATTTTTGGTTGACACAATGACTAGGGAGTTTTACCAGTGGTTTGGGAACTGTTTCAGGGGTTGATTCCAACTCTTCATGCTTTGACATAATATTGACCACATGAAATAAGGCATGGTGGGAGTATTTACACTGTGGAAATTAACAAACACTACAAAATGCGGTCTTTCTTTTTTTCCTTTCAAAAGACATCTATTTAGCAATACTGGCTTCCCTTGTGCTTGATGAGCAGAATCAAGGAATGTTTAACACCTTCAATTCTTAGGAGAGTTCCTCATGAGAAAGTACTCTCCTCTTTTTATAATTATTTGGGCTTAGACCCATCCCATATACCATAAAAGGAAAATTTAATTTTTCCATAGTTTTAAAACAGTGATTTTTTCAAGAGTGTAACTACCATGTAAATTGACAAAAGGCTGTTTTTTACTTAATTGCTATTTTAGAAAATCTATTGTCTTCTGTATAGTGGTGCCAATGCATTTATATCTTCAAATGTTTATCATTTTATCAAGAAAACTTTTTTTTGTTTTTCCTTTATAATGTAGTCATTGCATTGTATTGAGGTTTTTTTTTTTTTTTTTAAGTCAAATGTATAAGTAGTTATATGATCTGTGAACTCCATTTTAACCTATTAAAGGAACACTGATGTGGTTCGGTCTCTTCGTTTTACAGAGGAGAAAACATGCCCTGAAGAGGTAAAAGGATCTAACCAAAGTCACAGAACTCAGTGACATGCCAGGCTATATTAATTCATCTACTTTCCATTCACTTTCATTAACCAAGCGCTTTAGGTATTAGCCTAATTTGTAATAATAAATGTATGCTATTTGTGATAATGCACAGATAGCTCTCTTAACTTACATCTAACAGAGACCTTGGTATCATTCTTCCAGATTTCAGCAATATAATTTCATTTAAACCATGCCACATTCTCTTTTTCAGTGACATAGAATCCGTTTATCAGGTCACAGTCCAGTAATGATGCTGCCACATTTAGACTTTTATTCTGTTTTTATGGTACCCCAGAAATATATCCTGAATTTCATACTTCAAATTAGCTTTAAGCTTAATGCATTTGGGAAACCAGTTGCTTTGATTTGAAATGGCTGGCTCATGCAACCACCTAGGCACAAGACGCTTACTTGAATACTGTAGCTGATGTGACTGCTGCATATTAAGCTGAATTTTAGCTTCAGCTGTTACCTATGTAGTCAACCTGAAAAAACCTTCTTTTTTTTTCCCAAGCTGCTGTGTCAGCTAAAGCAAGTGAAAACTGTGGGTTAGATGCATACAGCAGAGGAAATGAGGACTATCACTGGAACTTCACACTGCACAATAAAGAAAAAAAAATGTGGCTTTGTATTCTAGGTCCTCATGGATAACTGCCTATGAATATCATGGCAGTGCTATCCTAAGCAAGGCAGTTCTTCTTATTCCAGTTTTCTCTTGCTCAAGGTCTCATCCAAGAGTAGACTGAAATTAGCATAATGCTTTAAAATATAGGTCCAGTGAATTCAGGTGAAATTTAAAACCTCTGGTTGATTTTTCATTAAAGCTTGCTTCTAGATTTTGTCATGTGCAATGAAAAAATGTTGCCTGAATATTTATCTATATATGAATTGGCATTCTTAAAGTTGCTGATATGAAATATGTGTTCAAGTTCCAGAATTTAACAGATTTAACATTAAAATCGCCTATGTAAAGAATGCTTATCAAAATACTTCTCATGGCTGAAATAGAATCCGCTGGATCCTTCATTTATTATTATTCTATCTCCATCATCAGTAGCTCTCTGATGGTACAATTCACACAGGATTAAATATAAATATATCAGGGCCTCCTGGGTGGCTCAGTTAGTAAAGCGCTTGACTCTTGATTTCAGCTCAGGTCATGATCTCAGGGTTGTGAGATCAAGCCCAGTGTTGGGTGTGGAACCTACTTAGGATTCTGTCTCTCCCTCTCCTCTGCCCCTCCCATCCCATGCTCACATAAGCACTCTCTCTCTCTTTCTCTAAAAATAAATAAATAAATATATAAAAGTAAATGTAAATATTTCATCCTTTTGTAAAATGCAAACACTACATTCATGTAAATGTGAGTCATGCTGTTTCCTGTGTTACCTGGCATTATGATAATGTAGTAAACTGCTTTAATCTTTGCTTTGGTTTAAAGCTCTGATGTTTTCTTTTTTCTTTCTGTGGAACTTGAGACTCTTTAGAATGTAAAGAATGTGTTATTTTGAATATGATTTTTTCTTTTTTATAAATCGTGGGTAAAATGGGGTTTTTGATTCACCTGGTGTACACTTCCATAGGTACCAGGCCAGCTCAAAATGTTCCTCTTCCAGAGTCTTCAAGTCCTTCAAGGACTCTCAGAGTATTAGGTATACATTAATATAAAATACGAATCTCCAAATAAATGTTACTAGAATTGTTTACAAATTTATTTTTCCTTGGTACCATTTTATTGCAGGAGCATCTCCAAAGATATTCTTCAGTTGGTCAAATTTTAAATATATCACTCTTTTACATCATTTACATTTTACAACATTTTTTTTTTTAAGTTTCAAATATGCCAAGGACCAGCTTCTCTATTATAATCTACTTTTTCAGTAAAGAGACATATCCTTTATATCTGGCACAATATTAAAAAGCTGTTTAACCTAGTTGATTTGACTCTATATTTACCCATTAAGAAGATACATTTCCCTTTGACTTACACAGTTATGTAAATGGTAATTTACTATAGGTAACGTTTTTAAAAAGCTGTGAAGAGAAACTGACTTTATGAATTTGACCTTTCAGATGACCTTTGATTATCAGACTTTTCCCCCATCATGTTGTGTGTTCAACTAGATCTTTGTACATGAAAATAAAAAGCAATGAGCCATAAAAATGGTTTTGCAGACTGACATTATGATATTACCAGATTTCTCATAAAGAGATTTATTTCACTGTGTGACCATGTGTTGGGTAACTAAAAAGGAAGGTCTTCTCATGTTAAGAATAATGTTGATGAATGTGTGTGTGTGTGTGTGTGTGTGTGTGTGTGTGTGTGTGTGTTTATGTGAGTATACTCATGCTTTTATAACCAAACATAATATAGGGATTTAAAAAAATGCGAAATCACTGAGACATCCCTTGTGCATTTCTTGAAGTACAATTTAAACTACTAGTAGGTGCAGACTCTTGTTGAAAAAGATTGGCTTTTGATTCCTAGCTTTTTCCATAATAGAATATTTTACCTACAGAAGAAAATAATCAGTAGAGAATATCAACTTGTTCAGGGAAGACTTGACCTTGAGAACAGATTAGATAACCAATTTGCAGAAGTTTAGCACAATGTGAAAACCTTCAATAAGGATGCTTAGGGGGGTGCCTGGGTGGCTCAGTGGGTTAAGCCTCTGCCTTCAGCTCAGGTCATGATCTCTGGGTCCTGGGATGGAGCCCCACATCAGGCTCCAGGGAGCCTGTTTCCCTCTCTCTCTCTGCCTGCCTCTCTGCCTACTTGTGATCTCTCCCTCTCTCTGTTACATAAATAAGTAAAAAATCTTAAAAACGAATAAGGATGCTTAGAGATATATCCCAAAAAATTGGTCTAAAGACCCCTAAATGCCTCTTTCACCAAGGTCAGGATTGTCCCTGAGTCTCTCAGCTATGCAGTTTAGAGAGGCTAGGAGCTAAGTAGCTGAGGGAGAACTAGAACCAAAGTCTTCTGCATCTAGTATTCTTTGAGAGTTACTGCCCCCAAAATATTAAGGTTTATAGCCTTGAATCAGCAGCTTCTTTAGTATCTTAACATTGTATTTTATTATACTCAATCTTATTTTGGATAATTAAGTCATAATGAGATATGCACCTGTGTAAAATGGAGAAAATAATACAACATGCAGATTATTATTTAAATACATGCATATACATTCACTGTGTAAGATATATAGATACATATCACTTAATGAAGTCTGGCACATAGTAAGCCTTTAATCAATGAAAGTTACTAATTATAATAATAATTAACAATAATTATATCAATACATGTTACTGAATATATACTGTCAGACATAGAATTATAATAGTGCTAGGAGTGAATCTTCATAGGTACAGTTGTCAACATAGTACAAATACAGTACTCAACATACCTTAAAATATATTTTATCTTTTAAAAATATCAGTTCTTTAAAACGTTTTAAACAATCAAAAATAATTTTAAGTTCATAAGATTTAAAAATATCTTAAAATTCTAATACTTAACAAAACGGAGAGAGGTTTACTTGGAAAGTAGATGACTGTGACATTTTCAATTTATATATTTGCAAAGTAACAAAGCAAAACAAAACAAAACAAAAACAAAACAAACACAAACTGAAAAATATTTAATGTTTTGTTTTAACAAACCTGGGAAATATAGCACTTAGCTTTTATTGTCATTTGGGGTAATAGTTAAGCACTCTGAAAAGGAATTTATTTCCTTTGTTTTGCCTAGTTCATTGCTTTCATTATATGCCAGTATACCTCACACATTCACAGCTTGCAACTCTTTTGTTCTCACACATAATTTGATCCTACAAATAGGGAAGAATTAATTGAGGTTATGAAAATAATGAAAAACCTCAGTGGAAACAACTGCATGATGACATAATTCTGATTTCTAAAAAAGGAAAGGATAAAATTAACAAGATATAGTTAAAAATGAATTTTAAAAACAAAAATAGAAAAAGAACATATAATACCTGAATTCTCCTGAGTTTCAGACAATGAGGAAGGTTGGGGGGGGCAAGATAAACCCAGAAATGTACAGGGAACAGAAGAACAGCTGGAATAATATAACACTGAAATTTACCCATTCACCAGCAGTATTCAGAAGCATAAAAAAATTGAAGGGACAAAATCAGGATTATCGATAAAATAAAATTAGTATGTTGAGTAAGGTGTACTCCTCTTTGGGGATAAGTTTCATGTCTTCCTTATATTTATATCTCTAGGCTCTGCATCATACTTCCCAGATAGTAGGAGTCAGTCTCTTTGAATTTAATCAAATTTGATAATAAAATTTGATAGCAAGTTCTTATTTCATGAAGGGAAGAAGGAATTAATGATAGAAAAAAAAAAGACACCTTTATTGATAATCCAGTATAGATTAGCTCTAATGAGAAAATGTTACTCCAATTTTAAACTTTAGAAAATATCCAAAAATTATTTTTTATACATTGTATTATAAATATCTTTTTCAAATACATGGAATAATACATTGACAAATGTGATTTCAGTGCCATAGTTACTTTAGAGATCTCATTGATCATAGGGTAGTTTTGAGAATTGGAGAGTAAAAAAGGCAAGAAAAAAATTTAAAGCATTAAATCCAATTTTGTTAATTATTTGAATTCATTTAGGTAATTAGAAGGAATTAGCCATAGTATCCATTATTCAATGAAATGCTTTATAAGTATTCTATTTAAGTTATAATCATTTAATTTTACTCAGGACAAAACCATTTTTTTTTAAAGATTTTATTTTATTTATTTTTTTTCCATTTTATTTATTTTTTCAGTGTAACAGTATTCATTCTTTTTTGCACAACACCCAGTGCTCCATGCAAAACGTGCCCTCCCCATTACCCACCACCTGTTCCCCCAACCTCCCACCCCTGACCCTTCAAAACCCTCAGGTTGCCCCAACCTCCCACCCCTGACCCTTCAAAACCCTCAGGTTTTTTTTCAGAGTACATAGTCTCTTATGGTTCGCCTCCCCTCCCCAATGTCCATAGCCCGCTCCCCCTCTCCCAATCCCACCTCCCCCCAGCAACCCCCAGGGAGACAAACCATAAATGACTCTTAATCTCACAAGACAAAACCATTTTTTAAGAGGTCAGGAATATATAAAGAAATATATCTAACTTAAGTAAAACTGTCTTCTTTTTTTAAAAATATTTGTAGCTGTTTCTTAACTAGTTGGTATTAAGTTGTTTTTTTTTTTTTTAATCAAGACAGAATTGGCACTTAAGTAATTGTAATTAATAATGACTGAACAAGGGAATAGAGAGGTGACGGAGATTTATCCCCTCAGTCATGATTATTTGCAGTGGATGATGTGTATTAAGCCTTGGGGAAAAGAACTAGACTCTGAATTAGGCTTTTCTAGTTCTTTGTGTATTGTGAACTCCTGTGGTGGCTTTATTGTGCACATAACGACCCTCACTGTCAGTATATTCTTTTTTGGTTATAATTCTGGACTAAAAAAAAAGGACTTTTTTTCATATCTAGTAAAGGAATGAGAAAACGTTATTCAAATAGAACCTCATTTCTCTATGATGAAGATAAGGGAGTACCTCCACACTGTGTAAGATTTAAGCCTTCCATTTCACAAGCCAATGTCAGGAAAGAACTGTCCGTGGCCACGGTGTTCCTGTCCACTGATATCACTGGGAGCCTTGTTAACCTGCGTTTGTTCAGCCAACACCTCTCTCACAACTGCCAGTCTTTCCTGAAGACTCCTGGCTACCATATCAGTTCAGTGCTTTTCAGTCTTTGTCATACTTGATATTTTATGTAAAATGTTTTGTGTAAGAAGAAGGTATGTGTTCATTTTCTATAATCTGGAAATGCTCTCCATAGTCTATTTAACAATGCCTTCTCCTCATTTCTTCTTTCATCCTGACTGCTCTATGTCTTTTTAGATTGTTCTCTTTTCCGTCCTTTTTTTTTTTAAGATTTTTTTTTATTTATTTGACACAGAGAGAGAGACAGCGAGAGAGGGAACACAAGCAGGGGGAGTGGGAGAAGGAGAAGCAGGCTTCCCCCCGAGTAGGGAGCCTGACACGGGGCTCAATCTCAGGACCTTGGGACCATGACCTGAGCTGAAGGCAGGCAGTTAACAACTGAGCCACCCAGGTGCCCCTCCATCCTTTCAATGTTAGTATTCCTCAGGTTCTGACATAAATCCTCCTTCTTTCTTATTCTACAGGCATTTTCAGGGTAATCATCTATGCTCCCATGGATTTCGTGACCCTATATTTGCTGAAGGCTCCTAAAATGACACTTGTAACTCAGACTTAGTCTTTATTTTCTTCCATTACATACTAGATTTCTCCTAACCCACTAATCCATGATTTTTCCTACTCTTCATATAAATATCATGATTAGAGATTGGAAAAACCTCCTCAGCCTTTCCCTGATCTTCATCCTCCCACTTGGCTAAACTTAGTGGTTAGTGGTTACCACTAAGTTCTGTAGAATCTGCTTCTTGAGTCAACATGTTTCTCTTATCCCCACTGACTCTTCCTTCATGCCATCCTTCAGTTATGGCTTTATAGGCACTTCCTACTAGAAAATCTGTTTCCTTAGTTGACTCTCGGTTTCATACCTTGCATGCATACTACACTTTGCTTTATTCACTGTAGTAATTACTTTCTGTATTATAATGGTATCTGTACTTTACAATGTCCCCCATAAATTTATATATCAAAAATGACAGATTATGTTTACTTGTGTCATTAAAATATTTTCTGCATCTGACGCATAACCTGGCTCATAACAGATACTTAAGTATTTGTTGAATATAACACAAATGTTATACATTATTTTTTCAAAGGCATTATTGCCTTTTTGAAAATGAGGAAACTGAGGCCCAGCAATGATAAGTACCACATCATCATATGTAACACAACTAAGTTATGGTCAAAATCAAGGATTTTTCCACTATACCTTTCCACCGTTTCTATTCATATTAAATCATTTCCTCTCCATGTGAATGAATTCGGTTTTTGTCTTTCTTCACTCACTACATTCATACACATCACACACACTTCCAACAGTTTGGCACATCCTTGTCTTGGAAACTTTTCTAGACTGTGATTTTTAAGTGATGCAGAATCAATTAATGCCATTGAATGAGAAATATCATTGAAGGATAATTTGAATTTAAGGAATCTAAGAAATATTTTAGCCAGAGATTTTTAAGAAAAAAAAGGAAAAGAAAACCTAGAATTTAAGGCATTTTTATTTTCTGTAGGACTTGCATGTCAGAAAGTTGATGAGTTGCAGTTTAGTTTACACATAAGTTGTTCCTAAAATACATGCATACTTTCGTAGCTTGCAAAAGGATGCCCCCAATTCCTCTTAAAATCTACAGTCATGTCCATATATGGAATTATTATTCTATATAACCTATGTGAACCATAACAACTCAAGAAGATGTGCTGATGGATCAAATAATTCTATGTTCTCTTAACAAGGTATGCTATTCCATTGTTCTTTAGTTTCTTTGTAGGGAAAAACTCAAGATGTTCCTATATGATATTAAAAAGAACTCTTTAAATAAAATGAAACATTTTGTAAATGATAATTTCCTAATAAAACCACCACAAATTACAGTGGGAAAGTTAAATATTTTATATTTTATCTGAATTGCCAGAACAAAACATTGATATGCATACAGTATACAGATAAAAAGTGATTTTTACCATGCAAAATGATAGATGGCATATAAAAATGTTTCATTTCAGTACTTCATGATTATAATGAAGACATATACTCTTGGAATCCAGTTTTTAATTTTTGATGAAATTTAGGAAACTATAAGTGTGAACACATAAATTACATTCTGTGACTTTAGAGTATTTGTGAAGTATGTAATGAACATCTGTGAGGTGTAGAATAATTCTCATTTACAAAAGGAAGAACTTTGTAACACATATTTAGTTTATGATCTTATGTTAAAAACTGTCAACTCCTTCTTTTAAGTCCGTATTCCACAGATGTTCATTAGACATCTACCATTAAATGTTAACGAAATCTCTTCATTAGAGGTTGAATAGATTTAGAGGCAACTAAAAAAAAAAGGGAAGCCTTTTTTTTTTTAAAGCTTGAGTATAATCCGACTTTCCTATGTGTATAAATGTAACTCATATTTATTTATGATTATTTATTCTAAAAATATGCACACCAATTTAGAGGGGCTCTCTGAGGCTGTGAAGAGCTTGCTCTGGAATCCCTTTTTTCTCAGCCTCTCTAATTGAGGGCACCTTCGTACTTTCAGGGCACTTTACAGCCCTGAGAATAACCTAATAAGAAGAAAAACCTAATAAGTGCCATAACTATGATGAAATAAAAAGAAGAATCAGTTAAACTACAAAGTGTCACACTCAAGAAAGACTGGGAGCGCATAGACTCGAATAGTCCCATGCTCTGGAGTTTCCTTACTTTAGAGCTATCTCTTCTATCCACATCAAAAACTTAATGTATGAACCAAATTCATTATGATAAGATAAACAGTATTCATATAAAAAGGATTACATCAGGATTTAAACAGTATAAAATTGCTTGTAGTTAAATATTAGGCTAGTTAACATTATAGAGAATAATCTCAGATGTTAAAAACTTCATTTAAAAAATCAGTCACGTTTCCTAAGACAGTTAAAAATAATTTTAAGAAAAAATAATTTTATGATCCTGGCTGTTTCTTTTTCATCAAATTTGTTAAGTGGAGATCATTGGAAACAACTTTCATAACACAGTGTGTATACTGTTTTATATTTTAGACTTTCATGTGCTAGGTTTTCCTTCCTCTGTGAACTGGAAAGGATAGATTTTATAATTTTTGTTTTATGAATTAAGATGTCCAGAGAGGTTAAGTGACTAATTGTGTTTTTTATAAACCAAGAAATAACAAAGAATCTTAAAATCAAACATATATGTATATATATATATGTTCAAATGAATAATATATACATATCAAATCAAAATATATATATATTCCTTTATGTGTACAGTACTAATATGAAGCTTTGTTTAAAATGTTGAAATATAGTATGAAAACTATTATGTGTAAAGAGATAGAAAACATTGTCATATGCAATTGGATCTAGCTCAGAATCTGCCCCTTAGTAGTCTGTAGCATTGCCATAACTTCTTCAAAAATAATTTTATCATCTATAAAGTGCACTAATAATACCTGTGTTATCTCAGTGACAGACAAGTTGTATATGTCAATACCTGGAAGGATTAAATTAGTTTTATTCATTCATTCATTTAATCATTATCCATGCAATAAACATTTACTGAGTACATAAGTGTCTTGGCATTAGTAGAGATATTGGAAATAAATGAATGGACTTAGATGGTAAGAAAAAGGAAGTTATAAATCATAAGACACTACTACAAATATAAACAACATAATCCATCATAATACCAGACAATTATACTTACCATTGGTAAAGGAGTCTGAAAAGAGGCTGAAAGTGCTGCAGTAGTCCAGGCATGAAATGAGAAGGATTTGGGCTGGGAGGATGCTGACAGGAATGCAGACGTGTTCATACTTATGAGTTACACATACTAAGTAAGAAATATATCGGTTGGGTCTCTATCAAATAGTAAGAGAGGAATAGAGAAAAGGCAACTATGATTTTAATCATGAGGCAATGACAAAATGATAGTAGAAACATTAAGAGGTGGGCAGTTTTGGAGAAAGCATTGACAATTTCAGTTTAGGTCGGGTTGATTTTGAGGTGATTGGATGCATACGAGATGAAAAAAGATTCAAATTGAAGTTAGAAGAAAAATTAGCATCATGTACTCTGAGTAAGCAGCACTTAGGACCAAGTTTGAAGAAGAATCAGATTTCTGATGCAATATTGAAGAGACAAAAGACTGAACATGAGAATCTGTACACTGGGATGCAGAATGGACAAAAGGAGAAAGAAAAGAAAATAGTGGTAATATCCTAAAAACCTGTAAGAAAAAGGCAGTAGAAGAACATGTGTCACCCTAACAGTAGAGAGGCTAAGAAAAGTGAAGAAAATTCTGAAGAAACAGAATTTTGTAATAAAGAGATTGTTTGTGACATTTGATAGTGTAGTGCAGTAAAATTGTGGCAATTGGAGAAAGGACAATGGATTAAAAAAGGAGTGGTTCAAGAGGACATAGTGACAGTGGAAGCTTGATAGCAAAATCGTGTCAAGTAGGTATAGGGAGGAAAGATTCAATTAGTGAGATAGGAATTAGGGAGATAAATGACGGACAAAGAGAAGGAAGAGCTTGAATCCAAGAGAAAATGTAAGGTTGCTATGAGAGGGAGTTTTCTTAAGATATGATGAAACAGATTCTAAATCTCAACAAGAAAGAAATTTAAAAATTTGAAGGAAAAGATGAGAGGTTCTACAATTACACATAGGGAGTTAGAAGGTTTGAGGGATCAACAAATAACATCAACAAGTGGAGGCTGAATTTCAGCTGTATTGGTGATGAAAGTTGCATTAGAGAACATGGAGCATTACGTAGAATGAGAACATAATAGGCTACTTAATTCTGCACCTTGAAATGATATAGACTCACTGACTTGCCTGAGGCACAACTGAACAACTCCAGTCTCTTCCCTGTTCCCTCAACCCCCAACAGTTCTGCTCCAACGAGTTTACCACAAGGTAGGGCAGAATGTGTCTCCTTGCGGGCAGACTTACTCAAAAATTTAAAACAATGGAAGAGAGAGAGAGGTGTTATATATACTGAAAGACCAATTAAAATGAGAAAAGCAAGGATTGATAATACAGGAGAGTGTTTGTCCCTGGCAGGGAAGCTGCTGATGAATAGGTAATGTGCACTGAGGTAAAAGCCATGTTGCTACTAATCTTCTAGACCTTAATGTAAGTGGTATGTTAATTAATGTGAGGGGAAATCTGTGGTGACATACTTTATGAAAAAGATGATACAAAAAATCGAAGGAGTAACACAGTTTAAAAAACAACAAAGAATCTATTCTGAAGGAATATCATCACATGAAATCTCACTTCCAAATTTTCTCAAGCCTTTTGAAATATATAAATTTCTCTCTCTCTTTTTTTTTTTAAAGATTTTCTTTATTTATTTGACAGAGATTACAAGTAGACAGGGAGGCAGGCAGAGAGAGAGGAGGAAGCAGGCTCTCCACGGAGCAGAGAGCCCGATGCGGGGCTCAGTCCCAGGTCTCTAGGATCATGACCTGAGCCGAAGGCAGAGGCTTTAACCCACTGAGCCACCCAGGTTCCCCGAAATGTATAAATTTCTGTACAAGTATAAAGGCATGGTGAAGAAAACTGTTCCAGATTTGTAGGCAAAATAAGAAAACAATTTGGGAAATTTTCACTTAAGAAAGTTTATGTCAGAGACATGAAAGCACATCAGTGCTGAGATAATTTAATCAGGTAATTTGCCTGTCATCCTGACTCTCAGATATTGTTATTTACAGCTAATATAATTTCTGATGGAATAAAAACTATACATGGGAAATATTTCACTTTACCTTACACAAAATATTTTGTTTATTATAGTGGACTAATATGCAAAAATAACTTACAATAAAAGTAGATATACTGGCAATAACCACTCACATAAATGATCAGTATAAATTTTCTTATCAATCTCAGAACAGAATCCCAGTCAACAGGCTGATGATCTTGTGTACGTCTATCTCTTCCATTACATATTTGTGTCATCTTGGACACTTTTATTATATCCCAGATTCTCAGTTTTATCACCTCCTGTCCTTGGTTTTCAACTGACCAAATTATGGTAGATTGATTTTGTTGTCTGATAAAAGAATCAATGAGTGCACTTATGACATATAAAGATAGCAAAGATTAAATTGTAATTACCTCATAAAATTAAGCGATATAAAAATAGGAGGTGTTTTTCAAAAGCAGAGAGAAAGGAATAATTTTGAAAGTGGGATCTAGTTATGCAAGTTGCATGAGGAAAAATTTGGAGGCATAATTACCTTAATGTATTAAAGAAAGCAGAGTCTCAAATGCTAAATTGAGGAGTCAGAATATCTTTAATATCCTTATGGTGTGGAAGTCATGGTTTGTCTGGGAACCTGAATGTCAAGACAGAGCAGAAAATAAAAGATCAGATTAAGCCATGAGAGATATCTGCAGTTAGGATCTGGGTTGAAGTAAAGTAGCAGTAGGACATAATGTAACTGCAGATAGAGGAGGATAATTTAAATCACAAAACAACTATAAAGTTTGAAGATGAAGTAAAATAATTTCAGAGTTAAAGCGCCAGAAATTTCAAGTAATATTTGGGAGAATGAGAAGCTTATCCTTAATTTCATTGAGGATAGTGAGAACCCATTTCAGTGGTGTTAAAAATGATAACCATATTGCAAAAGAAACAGAGGGGAATGATGGTGAGAAAATGAAGGCATTTGGCATGAATTTTATCTTCTAGGGGTTTGGCATTGAAGAAAAATAACGAAGAACTGCCTAAAATATTGGGATGAAATTTACTTAATTGCATATTGGCAAGTTTTGGAGGCTTTTTATCTTCTCATCTGTGGTTTGTCAGAAGTAAAGATGGCTTTTCACATTTCCTGTCTCCTCAGATTTGAGATTTGGCTTCCCAGCCATGTTGAGAATGGCGTTATCTTCAAATATCAGGGGTGTGATGTTGCATATTGGACCACAGATGCTCCTCACTTCTGTAAAGCTTTTATATTATTTTGATTTCTTTTTTCTAGTGAAAGTTTGTATTTCACCCTTCTCACTTTTCTCTCAGTTGTTAGAGGCTGCCACAGTGAGCTCTAAATTCTTTGGCAGATGGTCCTCAGGGATGACTGCTGTAGAGTCCCTAGGTTATAAGGATCTATTCTTCTTCTCCACCTCACTTCAATAATTTAAATTCTTTGGCCTGTCTGACCCATGACAGTGGAACATAAGGGGAACTCAAATCTAAGTTGAGATGTGATCTATAGGGAAAATTGATCCAGTGAGAAAGGCTTGGTTGTGGACCATTTATACGTTCTAACGTGAGAAAAAGGATCAAGAGGATAAAGGCGTGTTGAGCAGGATTTCCCTGAAAAGGTGTCAAATTCTGATAACAACAATAACAAAAACAAAAAGAAAGATCAATGTATATGCAAATATTTTCCAAAGTAAAGCCCAATTTTTATAACTTGCATAATCATGGATTGATTCTTCTTTCTCCAATATAAGAAAGCTTTAATTTAAAAATTAAAAGAATATTTTAGATAATGCAAAATATATGGAAATACATTGTCCTTCAATAATTTAACAAATCATTATACTTAATTACAAAATTAGGTTTTATTTGAAATAAAAGGCAAAGCTAATTTCCATTGGATTTTTTTCTTTAGTTTTTGCAGTATATTAGCAATCGGCTGATGTTTAACAAATTACTCCAAACTAAATGACTTATAACACAAACCTTTATCATCTCATAGTTTCTGTGGGTCGGGAATCTGGATGGTACTTATCTAGGTGACTGGTTCAGGGTCGTTCATAAGGTTGCAACCAAGTTGCAGCCAGCACTGCAATCATTTAGGGAGGGTCCAGCTCCAAGCTCATTCCCTAGGCTGTTGGCAGACTTTAAGTTCTCACTGGTTTTTGGCTAAGAGCATCATTTCCTTGCCTTGTAGGCCTTTTTATAGGGGAACATGCTTCAACAGGCAGCAGGCTTCTCTTAGCATACATTAACAAATGCTGAAATAAAACCAAATTGTCAGTTTTCACTATAAGTATATGCATACTTGCTACACTCTAAGGAACCTTAATGTCATGCAATCATCTAAAATATGCTGCATATATTTTGCATAGAATCACAGAACCAGAATAATTTTTAATGGTATTCTTATAGTCAGTCTATGCCCTGTCAACACAAATCTGAGTGTGGAGTATAAAATCTCAACCTGAAAGATTCATTATATTTTTGGAATCAATAGAGTTTCCTCTATTTTGCCAGTCCTTTCCAAAATGCTTGGCATTGCATAACATTGCTCCTTGGAAATGATGTAGAACCTCACAGATATCATCTTTTAAAATCCCATTATTTTGTACAATACTGTGATATATATATATATTTATATACACACCATGATATATATATAATACCACAAGACACACACACACACACACACATGGTTTGCATATGAAGGTTGTGGACCATTTATATGTTCTAAGGTGAGAAAAAGGGTCAAGAGGATAAAGGCGTGTTGAGCAGGATTTCCCTGAAAAGGTGTCAAATTCTGATAACAACAATAACAAAAACAAAAAGGAAGATCATAAAATAGAGATACATAAAATAGAGATTTTATGTACCTGTCCATGGAGATGCTGGAGACACTGACTGGGTTATAGCCATGGGGATGAACAGACTGTATTCTGAAGATGTCATTCTCCTTTTCAAAACACTGGAATACCATCCCATTCTTTATTCTTTCAAAAAAGGCCAGACTCCTAAGTTAAGCTCTTAATGAAACCTGTGGTAAGGATTTGTACTCTCTTTTCTCACAATAAATGCTAGAACCACTATTTTTCATACATTAATGCAAGAAGCATTTACTACACCTTAGATTCACACTCCCTACCTTTGAAGAATGATTTTTTTTTTAAGATTTTATTTATTTATTTGACACAGAGAGATACAGCGATAGAAGGAACACAGCAGAGGGAGTGGGAGAGGGAGAAGCAGGCTTTCTGCTGAGCAGGGAGTGCAATGCCGGCTCAATCCCAGGACCCTGGGATCATGACCTGAGCTGAAGGCAGACGCTTAATGACTGAGCCACCCAGGCGCCCCCAAAAGTTCTTTAAATCTAATTAATTTTTCAAATCCCTGATCAAATGCTGCCTTTTCCAACAGGACTTTCCTAGTGATCCCAGCTAGTTACAATCCTCCCACTTTTGATCTTTCCAGTAAGTCTTTATTTTTGTTTCTTTGTGTTTTTATCAGAGGCACCATCAGATGCTACATTTTATGACAGTTAGATTATCTATCTGTGTACTACCAGATCATAAATTCTCTAGGCATTTGTATTCTCAGTGTCCATCATTGAGCTTTACATATAGGGCACATTTAATAAACACTTGTTACAAGATGAATGGAAATAATGAATCCATTACTAGAACTGATAGTGCCCCTGGAGCATTTGATCTCAGATATACTGGTGGCATAGGTCAACAGAAGAAGAGACAATGACTGGTTTTATATCTCTTAAGAGCTGAGTAAAACCTTTAATAAATTTATTGTGGCTAGAAACCTGTTCCATATTCATTTTACCATTAGCTGTTTTTCTTTTTTCAACTTAATTTATATGCTTCTTTTATAAAATGTTCTAGGAACATTTTGTTTATTCCATAGTATAATTTACTCCATAGTTTAATTCCATTATAGTATACCATCCATAATTTGTAAGTAAATTATTCCTATTTAGCTTAATTTAATCTGATTGTATATCAACAGTTTGGTACAAACTATATAGATGTATTTTCAAATGCTTACATTATACATAACATTTACTAGCATATGCTTTTAAAAGAGTATATGTCTTGTGTTGACATCCACTATCAAGTATTTTAAAACCTGGTTACTGAGACTCAGTGTCTAACTTCGAGAAAGACATTCTTTTTCTTATTATTTTTACCACTTTCACCAAAAGTTTTATTGTCTAACATAATCAAAGAAAGGTATAAGTAAAAAATAACCAACCGTAGGGTGAAGATAATCCCATTAAGATTGCTCACTATGCAAAAACTGGAGGAAAGATCCAATATTTCCACATAAATAATTACCAATTCATACTAAAACAGGAATCGATAACAATATTCCTACTGAAGGGATAAGTTTGTGTACAAATAAAAGGAGTAGTTAACAGTTACTGAGCTCCAGAGCCCCAATCCTAACTCACAAGGATTGCAGAGTGCTCACATGTGTGAGAAATATCATCATTATCTACTAATTAATTTTAGTTTTTATCAATATTAAGCTTTTTGCACTTTGATTGGAAACCAAAATAAATCAAAATATTACCCCTCTTAATTTACTCTAAAAGAAATTTTCTTTGTATTTTCCTAATGTCTGTATAGTAGTAGATGTGTATTTGGCCCTATATCATTGCCAAAGAAATGATCTATTGAAAGAAATGACATTTTGGGAGCTCTAAGTGAGGGGTAGGTCTCCTGCATATTGTATGATCCAGAATGGTACAGTCCTGATGAAGGAAAAAGGTGGAAAAGACAGGAACAGGGAACCTGTTTGTCAAGAGGCAGATGTACTCCTAGGGTGGACATATGTTAGGTGCAGAACTGAATCTCTACTTACATGCTCTAGAGGTAATCTCCCTTTGCACCTTTCTTCACACACACACATCCTACAACCTCCGCATGGCAGAGGGAGGCAGGTGTCAGATGGATTTTATTAATGAGGCTAATGAATAATAATTCTCTTCCTCTTTTGAAGCTTTTTAAAATCTGGCCACACCCTTCCAAGACAATCTTGCTTGTTTTCCCTAAGTCACACCTTGAATTTAAAGCAATGGGGGATTCCATATTGGTTTGGGGGTGAACTACATAATGTTAAAGCCCTTTGCAATATTTTTTTTTCTCATTTTAAATTTATTTATTTTTTCAGCGTAACAGTATTCATTGTTTTTGCACAACACCCAGTGCTCCATGCAGAATGTGCCCTCCCTATAACCCACCACCTGTTCCCCCAACCTCCCACCCCTGACCCTTCAAAACCCTCAGGTTGTTTTTCAGAGTCCATAGTCTCTTATGGTTCGCCTCCCCTTCCAATTTTTTTTTTTTTAATAAACATATAATGTATTTTTATCCCCAGGGGTACAGGTCTGTGAATCGCCAGGTTTAAACACTTCACAGCACTCACGATAGCACATACCCTCCCCAATGTCCATAACCCCCTCCCCCTCTCCCAACCCCACCTCCCCCCAGCAACGCCCAGTTTGTTTTGTGAGATTAAGAGTCATTTATGGTTTGTCTCCCTCCCAATCCCATCTTGTTTCATTTATTCTTCTCCTATCCCCCTAACCCGCCATGTTGCTTCTCCATGTCCTCATATCAGGGAGATCATATGATAGTTATCTTTCTCCGTTTGACTTATTTCACTAAGCATGACACCCTCTAGTTCCATCCATGTTGTCGCAAATGGTAAGATTTCATTTCTTTTGATGGCTGCATATTATTCCATTGTGTATATATACCACCTCTTCTTTATCCATTCATCTGTTGATGGACATCTAGGTTCTTTCCATAGTTTGGCTATTATAGACATTGCTGCTATAAACATTCGGGTACACGTGCCCCTTCGGATCACTATGTTTGTATCTTTAGGGTAAATACCCCGTAGTGCAATTGCTGGGTCATAGGGTAGTTCTATTTTCAACATTTTGAGGAACCTCCATGCTGTTTTCCAGAGTGGTTGCACCAGCTTGCATTCCCACCAACAGTGTAGGAGGGTTCCCCTTTCTCCGCATCCTCGCCAGCATCTGTCATTTCCTGACTTGTTAATTTTAGCCATTCTGACTGGTGTGAGGTGATATCTCATTGTGGTTTTGATTTGTATTTCCCTGATGCCGAGTGCGTGGAGCACTTTTTCATGTGTCTGTTGGCCATCTGGATGTCTTCTTTGCAGAAGAAAGCGAAATTAAGGAGTCAATCCCATTTACAATTGCACACAAAACTATAAGATACCTAGGAATAAACCTAACCAAAGAGGCTAAGAATCTATACGCAGAAAATTATAAAGTACTCATGAAAGAAATTGAGGCAGACACAAAGAAATGGAAAAATGTTCCATGCTCCTGGATTGGAAGAATAAATATTGTGAAAATGTCTATGCTACCTAAAGCAATCTACACATTTAATGCAATCCCTATCAAAATACCATCCATTTTTTTCAAAGAAATGGAACAAATAATCCTAAAATTTATATGGAACCAGAAAAGACCTCGAATAGTCAAAAGAATATTGAAAAAGAAAGCCAAAGTTGGTGGCATCACAATTCCGGACTTCAAGCTCTATTACAAAGCTGTCATCATCAAGACAGCATGGTACTGGCACAAAAACAGACACATAGATCAGTGGAACAGAATAGAGAGCCCAGAAATAGACCCTCAACTCTATGGTCAACTAACCTTGACAAAGCAGGAAAGAATGTCCAATGGAAAAAAGACAGCCTCTTCAATAAACGGTGCTGGGAAAATTGGACAGCCACATGCAGAAAAATGAAATTGGACCACTTCCTTACACCACACACGAAAATAGACTCAAAATGGATGTAGGACCTCAATGTGAGAAAGGAATCCATCAAAATCCTTGAGGAGAACACAGGCAGCAACCTCTTTGACCTCAGCCGCAGCAACATCTTCCTAGGAACATCGCCAAAGGCAAGGGAAGCAAGGGCAAAAATGAACTATTGGGATTTCATCAAGATCAAAACCTTTTGCACAGCAAACTCCTGGTAAATCACACCCTCCTTTGAAATCTTTTTTGAATATTGCCTGTATTTGTGGTAGAGATAACACAGAATAGCACAGTATTTTCCAAAATGTTCTTTGAATAGCCCCATTTGAAATGGGATTTCTGAAGTGAAATGATTTTGGAAAATGTCACATATTCTGTCCTCACTGTTGGATGCTTAAAAAGTATATTGGCATATCAAAGGCTTTGGAAAGTCCTGGATTGAAGTTCGCTCATCTTCTTCAACCCTGCATTTCTTAAACTTCTACGAAACTGCATCCTTATTTCATGTAGTAATTATTACCTTCCTATAGAACACATATGAGAAATGCTGGAGAAATAGAAATATTTACAGGTTTGTGTGCCAGACACTTACGTGTTACAAACTTACTTCAAATCTCACTTCCTTACTTTTGTAATTTATTAACTAATCTCACGATATTTCCCTAATTTCTCTAATTCTTTCTCTTTTTGCATTTTGGCAAAATGGAAAGTATTTCATACAGAGTAGGTAACACAAATAGATTAATATGCTTCTTCCACATTCTGTTTCCCAGGAGGCCCTGAAGTTCAGTTGTTTCACGGAGCTTGGTATAAGTCTCTTTGTGGAAGCAGGAAATATGTCATGAGCATCTTGACTGTTCAATCCAATCTTGCACACTCTAGGTATACGATGATGAGTTCATTCCAAGCAAAGCTCCATCGTGTGGCTACATTACTTTGTTTACGTTCAGAAACATTAGATGTAAAAGATCTGTAGCTATTACATTCATTGAAAATAGTGTCATGTATAGTGTTCATGTATAGAGACATATATACTAACATATATCCATATATACATTTGAAGTCCCGATTTTGGCTGGATGCTTGTGTCACCATTTTGTTACATTAACCATACTAGTGAAAGTTGGTGGCTTTTTGGATTGTTTCTATGATATCACAGATAGATTCAACCTCAACTATGTCAAATACAGAAAAATGTAATTATCATTCATATTACTCCTAATACATACCTAGAGGATCACAGTTTTTTAGGGGTGCTATGACTTCGGCAGCTTGGTATATCAAAAGATTTGTAAAACCATTATTGTGAGAGCTTCTGTGTTCTCTAGAAGGCTAAGTGAATAGACCTAAGATACACTTTTGTACAAATAGTGAACTTTCTTAAGTAGGCATATTCAAAAGTACAAATGAGTAATTTCATTTTATCTTGATATACACCATTTTTTTTAACTCTGACAAAGTTTGGATTAAAGTTTTCAAAGAAGGTTTGTTTTGCTTTGGATCTATTTCTCATAATTAGTCTAATGATGCATTCTTGCCTGGAGGGCCTCATTTGTGGGTTCTCTCCTCTGTAACAACATGAAACCTCTTTGGAAAGAACAAGTTGAGTTTACTTAGACTGAGGCCATTGCAATGATGAGCAGGAAAAATTTAGTTTTGTGCTTAACTCTGTAGGCTATAAATGAAATTACTCAGATATCTCTCAGGTTAATGGGCACTGAGTGACACTTAAATGATACTGCAATATTCTAATAATTTCTAGTGCTAATTAGTACAATATCAAATCAGCAGTGAACATAATTAAAATTTTTTTGCTCTATTTGAGGGTAAGTATCATAACTTTACAACTAATCTAATGATAGGTATTTCATTAAAATTAAGCCAACACTGAATTTTGCTATAAATATATTTACAAGTTATGGTCTAACAGTGCTTTAATCAATTCTCATTTTTTGGCATTGGCTGCTTTCTTTCCAGACCCTTGAAGGTCAGACAGATGCTGCCATGTTCCCATTCCTAATTGTGCCAGATCCGGGGGTATGTAGAAACATGGACTAGCACTGGCTATAATGGAAGAACACAGGCTTTGGAGTCTAATCTTGATTTGCATTTTGGCTCTCTCTATCAAAATTTTGTTATCTATAATATCTACCTCATAGAAATTTAGTAAAGATTTAAAGAGGATATGTATTTAAAATGACTAATAGAGTGCCATAATCATACAGGATATATATACACATATATACATACATATATATATATGTATACACACACATATATATATTTCTCTTTTTCTATGAAAATCTGCTTTAGAAAGTGTTTACAGACTTATAGTTATCAATATAAATCATGTGAATATTTTATTTATAATTCTAAATTATCCAGGCTGACTCTCTTTTATTTGGCACAGAGAATTGTGAAGTTGATACAACCATTTTCTCACGAATTTGAGACTGCCTTCTGTCAGTGCCTATGGAATACACCTTATCTAAGTGGTTTTATAAAGGATTGAATTGTAACTTCTCACTATGCCACGCCCCCCCCTTTTCCAGTTTAATGATTAAAAAGAGTAACATAAAAAGATTATGTACTTCAGTTAAGCTTTTGGAAAGTTCTGAAAATGAGAAGCTATAAAGAAATGGAATGAGTTATCTTTCCTGATAACTAGAAGTGCATTTCCCACCATTACTTGTTTGTGGTTACCTTTCAAGAGCTGGTAGGTTTATCAAATTTTCTGCCTCAGTAAGGTGTGAGTAATTTATAAACTAAAGAATCCCTGGGCTGGAAAATTGATTTTATGCTTACAATGGATGAAAATTATTAACAAGCCTAATAATAGTAGGAGTAATTTTTCTGTAAGAGCTACTGTTTTCATTTGCAAAACATAACAGGGGACAATTACATATAATTCTATTTTCTACCTACCTTGAAATATAATCTATTAAGAACACTGATACTCAAACTTCAGAATGTTCATGTATAGAGACATATATACTAACATATATACATTAGTGACTGCTTAGGATATTGTTGTATTATTGTAGATCTTTCCCTTTACCAAATTTTCAACATATAACTAATGAGTAAAGCCAGTCAACTCATATTATTTTTGGTCTCAGAGATTTATGTAAAATTAATTAAATCCTAAATATAATTGTGTCACATTAGCCAGTTATTTTTCATTATATTCCCTCTGGCTCCAACTTATTCAATTATTCTTACTTTTCTACAGCTTCTCATGACCAGTAATCTCTAGCTACATGAAATAACTTCTGTCAATGCATACCTACATTTTTGCTATTCTCTGCCTCTGTTACTTTGTTCCTTTCTCAGTTTGTCTTTCCTGTACTCATGTAATGTATAATTTTACCTATTTTTTAAGGTCCAGCTCAAATGACCTTCTTCCACATAATATTCTCTGATCTACCCATGAACTCTGAACCACTTTGAATCTCTATAATGTTAAATTCAGATATCGTATATAGGGCACATTGCATTTTACTATGTATTTAAGAATTTATACGGCTATCTTATGCTCACTACTATACTATACATTCAGTGAAGCCAGAAACTATGTGTCATTTAATATTTAGGCTTTCTTTTACATGGAAAAAAATAAAACTCTTAGGAGTTAAGCAAAACTAAATTCATTTCCAAAAAGGTTAATTTTAACATAGTCATAAAAATATGAATTTAATGTAATAGACATTAAATACTTGCTAGCATACACAAATAAATAGAAGGTCCAGATTTGGTTAAAAAAATAGTTTTGCCCTCAAGGGCATACCTTTTCATGAAAAAGAGAGACAGACATACAATCATTACATGAGTGTGTGGCAAGATGTTGTAATTTGTAGATTGATAGACACATAAAGTACAGTTAGAGCACTTGATGAGAGAGAGGTGAATTTTGAATGGATGAATGTGATGTGATTTGAGGTGTAACACTTTCTGTTTGGGAATTGTATTTGGGTCTGTGGAGAGAGCCCAGTATCAGTACATAATTTAGCTCTAAGAATCATGAATCCAGTATTTCATAGTTCACTTCCAGTGAGGGACTCATAAAATTCAAGGTAATATACAGCATTACTTTCTGAGTGAAATTGAGCGAGGCGATTTATTTAGAAAATTGGTGGAATTCTATCCAAGATCAACAGCTGAGAATATGAATTTAAGTTCCAAAAAAATCTCTATCACTCATTCAGAAGGAAACAGAAGCTCTACATGAAAGGGGTAAATCAACACATTTGAAATTCAGATACTTAATTGTGACATATGTTGTACTTAAAATCAGACCATTTGAAATTTCATATCTGCTTATGAAATACATTTTGCTGGTACAATTATATTATTTCTTCCAAATTCTAGTATATGTACCCGGTGTTGTCAATGTGGGTGGTGAGTTTATTCATCAAAAGAAGGAAAGGTATCTCATGCCAGAATACATTTGCTGTTCTAACAGCAAGTGATGACCATTAAAATATAGACTTTGGAATTATTAGTTTTTGTACTTCAATCTGACTTTAACATTGAACTACAAATGTAGGAACGGTTTTGACAAGGAATGTGGTTTTAATGAGTTATTGAACTCTTTTCAGCCCTGTTTTTTTTTTTTCATTAAATATGTAGTTATGTTAACTTACTAATTTCTTGTGAGTACTTTGATAATATATTAGGAATTTATTAATTTTGTAGTGGTAAATTGGTGAAGATATACTGTACAAATGAAGCTTATTTATAGAAAAAAATTCCCAGGCTGAAAAACAAAATAGACAATATTGTAAAATATGTGAATCATGGCTGTCAGTTAGTAGTGTTTTTCATCCAATATGATTTTTTTTAGTAGATTTTCTATTTACTGAATTCATGTTTGCTAGGAGCTAGAAATGTGAAATATTTGCCTACTTGATAATACAGTTTAAGAAGACTAAACTGTTGTATCTCACAAAATTTTTTTAAGCATTTTTAACATTGCAGGTTTTTCCCTTAATCCACTTAATTTTTTTTTTTATTAATTACTTTGAAACAGAAACATGAACAATTCAGTAAATTGAATAGACAAGCAGAATTAGTTCCTCCATTTGACAGAGCAGGAAACATTAAATGACTTATTCAATGTCACACAGAAAAATGAGTGTCAAGACATCATCGAAGGTTCTAAGCCTAATCTATGGGAGTTTGAACTCTAGAAGGGCAGACACTCCCTCTTTTGAGTTCACTGCTGCCAGCACATGGCATGGCACCATGCACATCACTGAGGCTGATGCTTGCTTACATCAGTACTCATGCTCCAAACAAACATTAGGAAAACTAATACACTTAATGAAGAGGCCAAATGGTAAAAGAATAGTAGACAAGGCTAATCTGTAATGAAGAACCAAGAATGAAGGAGTTACAACAAAATGCTCTACCATGGGTTAGAGGTCAATATCACAGACCTACCCGTCAATCTTTAAGATGACTATTTCCAATTTAACGTTCACACTGCCTGAATAATAGTGCAGTCAGCATCCCCCAGTCCCATTTTGTTATCACTGACTTTTATATTCCTGCTCACAAATCTTGAGGAACTCCCTAGAATAAAACATGAAGCTTCTTCCCACCAGTGATCAAAATCATACAAACCTCTGTCAGTTGTTTCAAATGGCCTTTGTTTTCACTTAATTCTTCTGATAGTTCATGCTTTTTCACTTGCAGTTTGGAGATTTCCTTTCTTAATGGATTCACTAATTCATAGAACCGAATAGATACATATTCAGGAATAGAAAGCTGGTCTTCAGGAAAATCTTTCAGTTTCATATATTGCTCTTCTGTCAATTCAAGGTCACGCAAGTTTCGGCGAATATCTCCCGCCTTCTCTCTTAGCTGAGTATTTGTCTCTTCTAGTTGCTTCTGTCTCAATAAAATAGTTTCCATTTCTTGTTTCATTAGTTCTTGATATTTTCTGGCATCCTTTTGTTGAAAAGTCAATTGATTGTCTAATCTCAATGTTAGTAGCTGCTTCTGGTGAAGTGCATCATTAAGTTTCTCTTCCAATTCTTCAATCTTCGTAAGATAATCCACTTTCAAGTTGTCTATCATCATATTTTTCTGGGATAGCTCTATTTTCAGTAACTGAATATTATGAAGTAATTCCTTACGCTCGATGAGTTGCTGGGTGATTTTGATTTTACCATCTCGTTCTTCTGATGATGAAATATCATCCGTAGGAACTGTTGTTTCTAAACTAATATCTTCAGATTCCAGAGAGCTAGAGATGTTCACCTTTTTTGATGCCCTGGCAATTTTTCGAGACATTTTTTTTTTTTTTTTTTTATTATTATGGCTGTTTTCTTCTCCAATTCAATTTCAATTTTTACCTGGAAAGATTCAACTACTCCACGTCTAAGGCTGGACCAGCCACTACCGCCGCCTCTTCAAGGAGCTGAAAGTGTCCCTCAAACAGAAACTCAGGTTTCAGCTCCTCAACAAGGAATTTAGATTAGGGAACGTTAGGACCCGTAACCAAGACAACCACTTCCGCGCCGGTAGGAGGACGGAGGAAGAGGCTACGTGCAAGCCCCCTCGCCGCCGGAACTCAGCCTGGATCCACCCCAACCCACTTAATTTTTTGATTATAGCATTATGCCACTGTAATGCTGGCCATCTATCTACCTTCCTACTTACCTACCTATTTATCTAATCATTTCTGTGACTAGACTGTAACCTCTTTAAGGCTAGGATCTGAGACCAAGATCTCCTACTAGCGTATATAATACAGTGTGGATGCCTGGCATAGGAACATACTTATATGATGTTTGTTAAAGGAAGGGCTATAATGAACCTGTAGTTTTCTCTAATGTTGGGTAGGCCCAGGACTAGTTGTTCTCAGACACTAGGGAATTGGATATTATTGTTCATATTTTACAGAATGAAGGTAAATGAGTGTATCGGTTTGCTATAGCAGTATAACAAAGTACCACAAACTTGGAAGCAAAACAACACAAATGTGTTAGTTCATAGTTCTGTATGTTAGAAGTCTGTCAAGGCATGAGTGAATGAGTTCTCTGCTACTGTTTTCACAAAGCTGAAACCAGAATATCAACTGGGCTGAGTTCTTGTCTGGTGGTTATAAGGAAAAACCTGCTTCCACGCTCATTCTTATGGTCAGCAGAGGTCAGTTTCTTGTGGTTGAGTGACAGTAATTCTCATTTTCTTGCTACTTGATAGCTAGAGGCCTCTCTCAGCTACTAGAAGCTGCCTGCATGCATTGTCTTATAGCCCCATCCACCTTTCAGTCAGCAATGGCATATCCAATTTTTTCCGCATTATAATCCCTGATTTCTCCTTCTGCTCCCAGCAAGAATAAGCTCTCTGCTGCTACAGATTCATATGATTAGGTCAGTCTCAATCAGATGATATGCCTGGTTTGAGATAAACTGATTTGGGACCTCAATTACATCTGAAAAATCCCTGCGCAGCCACCCTAAGTTAGTCTTCGAGTTACTGGCTTAAGTTGTAGGTTCAGTAGGGGCCAAGAATCTCGGAAGGGCCATTTTAGAGTTCTGTCACCACATAGATGATCCCCCCCCCAAAAAAAATTTTGTCCAAGTACCCAAGGTAGAGTTTCATTGAAGTCTAAGTACAGTTTTTAAAATTATTTTATTAACATATAATCTATTATTTGCCCCAGGGGTACAGGTCTGTGAATCATCAGGCTTACACACTTCATAGCACTCACCATAGCACATAGACTATATGCAAACCAGATCAGAAGAGACGAAACTGGGGGGGAGAAGAAAGGGGGAAAACAAAAACCAAAAAACTGTTTGTGTGTGTGTGTGTGTGTGTGTTTGTGTGTGTGTGTTTATATACATATATATATGTATATATATGTATATATATATATATAGTGAATAAAACAGAGCCACCCACTTGATTTTGGGTATATTCTTGTCTCTTTAGAAGAAACGACCTTCCAAAATTTTAAAGAAAGAAAAACTTAAATACATACAAGAATAAGGACAAACATGATGAAGTGATGGAATATGACTGTAAAGATGAAAATTTAAAAAGATACTATAAAAGGAATTGATAAGATAAATTGGTTGGCAAATGAAAAATAAGAGAAAATGTGATTAGGCTGGAGACTAGAACAAAGCCATATGTTAGATTTTAGGTTATATTTTGATCTATTAGAAGAAATTGTATCCCAAAATTTTAAAGAAAAAAAAATGGTATATACAAAAAATAAAGATAAATATAGTGAAGGGATAAAATATGACTATAACTATGAAAATTTAAAAAGACCTTAAAAAAGTATTGTTAAGATAAAATAGTTAAAAAACATTAAATGAGGAAAGAGGAAAAGTTAAAAAAATAGAATAAGAAAAAAATAAAATTAAAAAAAAATCTAACTTTGTAAGACTAAAGGATCATGGGAAGAAAGCCATGAATTCTATGCATTGCTTTCCCCTAGCTCTAGAGTTCGGCGGTTCTTATTGAATGATTAACTTGGTTTTGCTGGATGTTCCTGCTGATCTTCTGGGGGAGGACTCCTCAAATATCTTTCCCCAAGGTGGAATTGTACTGCCCTTGCCAGGGGCTAGGCTAAGTAATCTGCTTGGGTTAGCTCTTGGTAGCTTGTGTTCCCTGAACATTTTCCGTAGAGCTTTGGAGGACAGTAATGAAAATGGTGGCCTCTCAATCTCTGGCTTTGTAGAAGCTGAGAGCTTGGGGCCCCACTCCTCAGTGTGCCCTCAAAGAAAAGCCATAATCCCTCCCCTCTCCCTGGTCTCCAGCTGCACTCCGTGCCCACCCTGGCCTGTGACTGAGCATTTCTATCTCTGTTGCACAGCCCCCTTTGGAGTCTCCAAGCCCAGCAGATTCCTGCTGTGCACTCCCGCACTGCTCCTCCCAGAGGAGGAAGGGGGTCTCTCCAGATCTGCCACTTGTGAAGTCCCTGCTCAAAGAGCCTTGGATCATGGTTTAAGGTAACCATGAGCTGAAAGCTCACTCCCTGGCTCTGCCTTTGTAGCCGGCTTCCCCTCTCCACTACCTGGTAGCTCTGCCACACTCAGATACCCCCAGTCTTTCTGTGACCCCACGGGTCCTGAGACCATACTGTCCCGGTGAGTGCTGTACCCCTGCTTAGCCTCTGGATCAATTACTATCAGCGGAATATTCTAAATGTTTTAATTTTGTGCTCTGCTGCTCCACCACTTGCAGGAGCTAGCCCCTCCCCCCATGGTGTATCTTCCCTGCCACTTTGGATTCACTACTCTGCAAGTCCTACCTTCCAGAAAGTCGTGGATTTTCTGTTCCTAGAATTGCTGCTCTTCTCTTCTATCTCCTGTTGATATTGTAGGTGTTCGGAATGGTTTGATAACTATCTAGCTAAACTCATGGAACCTAATGATATTTTAGTCTGCTACTCCTCTGCCATCTTGCTTCCTCCCTTAAGTACAGTTTTTTATAATCTTTTGATACATACCACATTTTACAAAGCTTAGAATAATAATCGTGCTAAGTGTAATACTGTATTTTCCAATTTTATGTTGTCAGTTAATATACAGAGTTCTCTAGCTTGAACATTCTTTACTTGAGATATTTGCATTTACTTAAAATACAGTTGACTCCTCCATCCCCCACATGTAATTGAAAATCCACTTGTAACTTTTGACTCCTGAAAAACTTAACTACTGATAGCCTGCTGTTGACCTGAAGGCTTACCAATAATATAAAGGAATGATTAACACATATTTTGTATGTTATATGTGTTTATACTGTGTTCTTACCATAAAGTAAGCTAGAGAAAAGAAAATCTTATTAAGAAAATCCTAAGGAAGACAAGATACATTTACAGTCCTGTGATGTTTTATTTATTGGAAAATATTTGTGTATAAATGAACCTCACATACTTTAAACATATGTTCAAGTGTTCAGTTGTAAGTTAACATTTTTAAGGAATTGGGAAAGGCTGGAAAAGTGCATTTATTTAGTACCTGTTATCTGGTCTACATATTCTATGTGCTTATGAAAATGACATGTTTATCGTATACTCTGGTAAAGTGCCAGATGTATTAAAACTTCTGAAATTAATAGCTATATATCATATTTACTCAATCATTTTTAAGCAGTATTGAGGTTGTCAGCTGACTTACTTTTATAATTAAATATGAAAATGTTCTCTGCAAATGGAAATAAAAAAAATGGTTTGACATCAGCTCTTTCTTGATGGCGCATAAGTGACAACCTATAGATTTCTTTGGGATATTAGTCTTCAAATAGAAGGCATTGGTATATTGTGTATAACTAATCTATTACCTATATAGTCTCTGTATAGCAGCTAGCATCTTTGGAAATAGTAGGGGTGCATGTGTTTTTTTGCCAACTATTGATAATTCTGAGGGCCTGACAAGTTTCAGTAAAGCTTGTGGATATGCTTAGCAGCTGATGCAATTTTTTGTGGTGAAGTATTCTCTCACTTTAGCGAAGTATGTGTAATTCATCTTAAAATAAAAATAAAAATTATTCAAGGTGCAGCATCTCAATATGTCATCGTATACATACATAGAAAAAAAGGCAGAAATCTCATATTGCCATTCAATTCAATATGGCAATATTTTTATTTTTTATTTTTTGAAGATAGAAAACAATTTCCCAGAGTCATTATTCTGCATAGCACATAACTTGCTAATTGCATTTACAGGAATAAAACAAAGTTTGCCAACAAAGCAAAAGGGAAACCAAAAAATTTGTTGATGACATATCCAATGAATACAGTTTGGACAATAGGATGCATGTTAGGCCTGACTGAACCTATTCATTCTCCTGTCAACAGCTGGTACGCCTTCTTCACAAATGCAGAAAAGCCACAGGATGTTCATCACTTTTGTAAACAACATGTGCAACAAGTTCCTTCACCTTCTACAATCCTTATTGCACATTGAGATACTTTTTCTACTGGATGAGTAAGAAATTACACTATCATTAAACAGTGATAACTAATTCGATCTGTATACAGTAACAGTACAGGTACTGTTTTTGAACATGTTGAAGACAAATAATTGAGAGAAATTCTGTGTAATTATAAGAACATGGTACTTCATGATGCCAAAAAATGCCAAAGATAATACAGTTTGGTGCACATATTACACAGTTTCATCCAAAGTATGGTCAGTACTGTGTAATGCTTATGCTTAGTTGTGACTGAGTGTCACTGCAGTGGTTGGGTCAGGAAACTAGCTATTAAAAGCTGTTCAGTCTCATATCCCAATCTCTAAGGTGCTGCCTCATCTAGAGATTTATTTCCTTGTGATGAACATTGTACCTCCAAATGTTCTTTTTTTTAAGTAGTAACCCCTTCAAAAGTTAAAAATGATCACATATGCATTTGACTTTTAACTAGTTTATATATATATACTACTTTTGTGATATTGGCATACTATAAGAGTAGTATGTAGACTAGCCATTTAATTTATGAAATGGCTCAAATACCACCAAAAAACTATTGTATCAAATAGCCTGTAGTTGTCATTAGCAAGCTATATAATGATGCTGTTTCTTCTTTTTTAATTCCTTCATAATTCTGAAACATTGAGCTTCAAAAATTATATTTACAAATTTTCTTATAGATTGTCTTATTTCCTAATATATATAAATATACATATATTTATATATATATGGTTTATCTACACACGGCTTTCCTTTTATCTGAATTAGATGAATTTTAGGAGCTCTTCTCCTTAAGATTATAATCTGATAGATTTCCAGCTTTAACTGAGGTTAACTTTACAAAAAGTGCTAAACTTATATTTGCAACTTCTGCAGAAAAAGTTGCTTGCTTAGATTCTTAGCATATTTGAAAATTTATTAAGCATTATGAAATATGATCAATTCTCCTCCTTTATTTGTTATATCTTAATTTAAGAAGGACCTTTGGAATTTATTAAGTATTTATACAAAGAAATGTCTCATTGCATTTAGAGAAATAAAACAACGTTTTATTGAGAAAATGGGCCTCTAGAGCATGAAACTTCTTAGAATTTTTTTTCAATTTTTCACTGCTTTAAAAAATCTATCTACAAGATGAACTTAATGCCAAATAAAATTGAGGTGTTGGTCTCTGAACAATAATTTTGACTCAAGACCTTAGAATATATAGTTTAAATAGTTTGTAGAAGTATCATTATTCTATTAATGTTATGATTGGAGGTAGCTTTTAAAATATTCAATTATATAATTATATTTCCTATATTAAATATTTATTGCCTAATATGCACCAAGTGCCATTGCACTGGTGATTTCTTTTATGAATATAACAGACAAAATCCTTTGCTTCATGGAACATGTATTCTAGAGAAGGGAAGAAAATTAACAACAAATAAAGAGTTAAGATATGTAGTCTATGTACTATGTCAAAAAATAAATCAGGGAAGAAGGAAAGGGAGTGGAGGTAGAGTCTAAAATTTTAAATAAAGTGATCAAGAGAGGTCTCACTAAGAAGGTATCATTTGAGCAAAGACCTGTAGCACATGGGAAAGCCAGTTATGCATTTGTTTAAAGGGAAGGCATCCCAAGGAGAAGGAAGAACAAAATGAAGATCTCTGAGAAGGGAACATGGGTTGTCGGTTCTAGGAACAAGGAGGTTGGGGTAACTGTATGTCAAGGAGCAACAAGTTGGATATGAGGGTCTCAAAAGAGACCGTAAAAGCCCCTGGAATGATTTCACTGTGTCTACAGATATGTTGAGATATCCATTCCTGGCTGCTTCCCACTTTCCAGCTAGCTTTTACAATTTTTGTCTCCTCCAAGTTTTCTGACTTCTTATGTTAGTTCCTCAGACACATACTACTTTACTCTTCTGAATTTTCTGCATATTTGATTTTTGACATCAGGAATGAGGAGCCTTGTTATCTTGTCAGATAATAAATTTTCATAAGCCAGAAGTAAAAAAAAAAAAAATCATTGTAAAACAATGATTAAAACACTAAAACATTATATACATTTTATTCAATTCTGGATCAAGAAAGTTGTTCTAGACTGTTTCATCATTAAATCATGAACATTTTGTAAAAACAGTGAAAAATACAGAGTTGAACATAACAAACATCCACCTGTATACCTACCAACTAGAATTTACAGATATAAATATTATGTCAATTTGTTTTAGAAATTATGTTAAAGGAAAGAGAATTTGTTTACATTTTTTATTGGGAAAAAATCCCCACAATATTTATTTAAAATTTAACTTCAAATATTAAGATAAGAAATAGTAGTAGGGGATCTCTAGGAATCTACTTACATTTTCTTCATACACTTCACCTAAGAATTTTTTTGTATCAGCAATGTAGTAGAATTTTTTCTGAACTTGACTTTTTTCTTTTTAACTTTTTCTCTGTGGTTAATTGCTTTACATGAAATACCATAAATAAGCATTTTTACTAGACATGTTTTGACTTTTGAAATAATTTCTCAAGAGGTTAATAAAAGGCAATAGTGTATTCTCTGTCATCTCTACTAAAATGGCCCACAGTTCATTTAAGTTATCACCTCTTTCCAGCTGCTATTTTATTTTCTTTTTCTTCAAAGGGGAATGCTACATATCATGTCATTGAGACAGCCTGTCTAAAGAGATGAATTAAGGACACAGTTTGAAGGCATTCATTGTTGTCTCTTTTTTCAGCACATTTTTCTAAAAGCAGAATATTTTTTCTCAGCAGAGGGCTACGTTTTCAATGTAGATACAGTTTATTCATATAAAAGCTATAGGTTTTTGAATCTAGAAAGTCTTATATTCAAGTCCTACTTCATTTTCTTTTTAATTTGTGATTCAGTGATTCACCTATCATTGTGACTTTGTAATTTGGTGTTCTCATCTGTAGAATGAGGATGGAAAGAGCTATGTAAATAGGAATTTCAATTTTAAAATGTTATTGCTCTTTTCTTAAGAATAAAACAGTGGCAAATGTACATACACAACTTTTGCCATATTTGTAAGACTTATTGATTGATGAATTTAATTTTTTTTTTCAGTGATCCAAAATTCATTGTTTATGCACCACACCCAGTGCTCCATACAACACATGCCCTCCTTAATACCCATCACCTGGGTCACGCCACCACTCCACTCCAAAACCCTATTTGTTTCTCAGAGTCCACAGTGTCTGGTTTGTTCCCCCACTCCGATCTCACCCAACTCACTTCTCCTCTCCTTCTCCCAATGTCCTTCACGTTATTTCTTATGCTCCACAAGTAAGTGAAACCGTATGATAATTGACTTTCTCTGTTTTACTTATTTCACTCAGTGTAATCTCTTCCAGTTCCGTCCATGTCGATACAAAAGTTGGGTATTCATCCTTTCTGATGGAGGCATAATAACTCCATTGTATACATGGACCATATCTTCTTAACCATTCGTCCATTGAAGGGCATCTTGGTTTTTTCCAGTTTGGTGACTATGGCCATTGCTGCTATGAACATTGGGGTACAGATGGCCCTTCTTTTCACTACATCTGTATCTTTGGGATAAATACCCAGTAGTATAATTGCAGGGTCATAGGGTAGCTCTATTTTTAATTTCTTAAGGAATCTCCACACTGTTTTCCAAAGTGGCTGCACTAACTTATATTCCCACCAATAGTGGAAGAGGTTTCCCCTTTCTCCACATCCTCTCCAACACTTGTTGTTTACTATCTTGTTGATTTTGTCCATTCTAACTGGTGTGAGGTGGTATCTCAGTGTGGTTTTGATTTGAATCTCCCTGATGGCTAATGATGATGAACATTTTTTCATGTGTTTGTTAGCCATTTATATGTCTTCTTTGGAGAAGTGTCTGTTCATGTCTTCTGCCCATTTTTTGATATGATTATCTGTTTTGTGTGTGTTGAGTTTGAGGAGTTCTTTATAGAGCTTGGATATCAGCCTCTTGTCTGTAGTGTTATTTTTGAATATCTTCTCCCATTCCATGGGTTGCTTCTTTGTTTTGTTGCTGTTTCCTTTGCTGTGCAGAAGCTTTTGATCTTGATGAAGTCCTAAAAGTTCATTTTCACTTTTGTTTTCCTTTGTCTTTGGAGACATTTCTTGAAAGAACTTGCTGTGGTCCATGTCGAAGAGATTACTGCCTGTTCTCCTATAGGATTTTGATAGAATCCTGCTTCACATTGAGGTCTTTTATCCATTTCAAGTTTATCGTTGTGTATGGTGTAATAGAATGGTCGAGCTTCATTCTTGAACATGTAGCTGTCCAATTTTCCCAGCACCATTTATTGAAGAGACTGTCTTTTTTCCACTGTAGATTTTTTCCTGCTTTCTCAGAGATTATTTGACCATAGAGTTGAGGGTCCATATCTGGGCTCTCTACTCTGTTCCACTGGTCTCTATGTTTGTTTTTGTGTCAGTACCAGGTTGTCTTGGGGATCACAGCTTTGTAGTAAAGCTTGAAATCAGGCAACGTGATGCCCCCAGGTTTTTTTTCTTTTTCAACATTTCCTTAGTAATTTGGAGTTTCTTCTGGTTCCATACAAACTTTAGGATTGTTTATTCCAGTTCTTTGAAAAATTCCAGTAGAATTTTGATTGGGATTGCATTGAAAGTATAGATTGCTCTATGCAGTATAGACATTTTAACAATGTTTATTCTTCCAATCCATGAGCATGGAATGGTCTTCCATCTTTTTGTGTCTTCTTCAATTTCTTTCATAAGGGTTCCGTCGTTCCTTGAGTACAGATCCTTTAACTTTTTGTTTAGGTTTATTCCCAGGTTATCTTTTGGTTCTTGGTGCTATAGTAAATGGAATCAATTCTCTCATTTCCCTTTCTTTATTTTCATTGTTAGTGTATAAGAAAGCAACTGATTTCTGTACATTGATTTTGTATCCTGCATTATTACTGAATTGCTGTATTAGTTCTAGCAGTTTAGGGGTGGAGACTTTGGGTTTTCATATAAAATATCATGTCATCTGCGAAGAGAGAGAGTTTGACTTCTTCTTTGCCAATTTGAATACCCTTTATTTCTTTTGGTTGTGTGATTTCTGTTGCTAGTACTATGTTGAACAACAGTGGTGAGAGTGGACATTGTTGTTGTGCCCCTGATCTCAAAGAGAAGGCTATCAGCTTTTCCCCACTGAGGATGATATTTGCTGTGGGTTTTTCATAGATAGATTTTATGAAGTTGAGGAATGTTCCCTCTATCCTTATATTTTGAAGCGTTTTAATCAGGAACGAATGCTATATCTTGTCAAATGCTTTTTCTGCATCAACTGAGAGGACCATTTGGTTCTTCTTTCTTTTCTTATTGATTTGTTCTATCACATTGATTGCTTTGCGAATATAGAGCCATCCTTGCAACCCACTGATGAATCCCACCTAGTCATGGTGGATAATCTTTTTAATGTCCTGTTGGATCCTATTAGCTAAGATCTTGTTGAGAATTTTGGCATCCGTATTCATCAGGGATATTGGTCTGAAATTCTCCTTTTTGGTGGGGTCTTTGCCTTGTTTGGAGATCTGGGTAATGCTAATTTCATAAAAGGAGTCTGGATGTTTTCCTTCTGTTTCTATTTTTTGAAACAGCTTCAGGAGAATAGGTATTATGTCTTCTTTGAATGTTCAGTAGAATCCTCTAGGGAATCTATCAGGTCCTGGGGTCTTGATTTTTGGGAGGCTTTTGATCATTGCTTCAATCTCATTACTAGATATTGGTCTATTCAGATTGTCAATTTCTTCCTAACTCAGTTTTGGAAGTTTATAGGTTTCCAGGAGTGCATCCATTTCATTTAGGTTGGTTAACTTACTGGCATATGACTGTTGATAATAATTTCTGATGATTGTTTCTATTTCCTTGGTGTTAGTCATGATCTCTCCCTTTTCATTCATAATTTTATTAATTTGGGTCCTCTCTCTCTTCTTTTGGATTAGTTTGACCAGTGGTTTATTGATCTTATTGATTCTTTCAAAAAAGCAGCTTCTAGTTTCATTGATGTGTTCTACTGTATCTCTAGTTTCTACCTTATTGATCTCTGCTCCAATCTTGATTATTTCTCTTCTTGTGTGTGGGATTGGCTTAGTTTGTTGCAGATTCTCCAGTTCTTTAAGGTGTAAGTAAAGCTGGTTTATTCTTATTCCCCTTAATATTTCTTGTAGTGCCAGTTTGGTGGTCACATACTCTTTTAAACCTTGCTGATCTTGGAAGTTCTTTATCTCTCCATCCATTTTGAATGTCAGCCTTTCTGGATAAAGTATTCTGGCTGCATGTTCTTCTCATTTAGTGCCCTGAATATGTCTTGCCAGCCCTTTCTGGCTTGCCAAGATTCTGTGGACAGGTCTGCCGTTATTCTGATTTGCCTTCCTCTGTACATAAGGAATCTCTTCCCCCTAGCTTCTGTCAGATGATCTTGTCTAAAATTATGATTCATCAGTGTCACAATTAAATGTCTGAAGGTCTTTCTACATTTGTTGCTCTTAGGGGGTGGTCCCTCTATGTCTAGGACACGATTGCTAGTTCCATTCCCCAGATTGGGAAAACTTTCATCCAGAATTTGTTCAACTTTATCTCCTAGTATTCTCTCTTTCACCAGCTCCTCAGGGATCCTAATAATTCTGACATTGGAACATTTTATGGCGTTATTTACTTCCCTAATTCTGTTTTCATGGGTTCTAAGTTGTTTCTCCCATGCCTCCTCGTGATCCTTTTTCTCTATAGTTTGTTCTCTAGATCACTGATTCTGTCTACTGCCTCGGTTACCCTAGCTGCTAGAGAATTAAATTAGATTGGATCTTATTGATAGCATTTTTAACTTCTTTCCCAGGTGGCTTTCACTTCTACCATTAGGGATTCTGTGCTGTTAGAATGATTTTCTCCATCCTAACTTGCCTAGTTAATTGCTAACTGAAATGTCTTTCCAACATACTGTCTATGTTCATATCCAATAGTTTTGATGGAGAGGGCACAGTCTCTGTATTTTTCCACTGTTGGGCATTCCTCCTCCTAGTCATTTTAGTGAGAGGTGCTTGAGGGGATGTGTAGCTGAATACATCAACCGTGATCCAGGCAGTTGCACCCTGGGATGCTTCTGAGTAATCGGAAGTCACGACCTAAAAGAAAGAAAAAAGAAAGAGAGGGAGAGAAAGACAGAGAAAGAAAAATAGAAAAGGTCCAGATTGAATGGACCCCAAAGGTAAGATTTATAATGTAAACAATCAAAAACGGACCAACAAAAAGACCGACAAAAGTAAATGACAAGGAAAAAAAAAAAAAGGAAGAACCCAGCCAAGCTGAACCCCAAGGATAGGATTTATGTAATACCAGAACAAGAACAAATACACAGAAACACTGACAGAAGAAAAAGATGGGAGGGTGGTTATAAATCGTGGATGTGGGTGAAGAAGGTTATTTTGATTCTTCCTGAGTGTATCTTGATATCTTTGTTAAAGGACTCAACTTTCCAGAGTTAAGGGAATTTAAAACTGGTTTATATATAGGGGTAGTATTGATTAGGGAAAGAGGATTACCTTGAAGTTTATATCTATATGTATATTTAAAAATATAGAAAAGAAAAAGAAAAACACAGGTATATGTTTGAAAATATTAAAAGTTTATTATGTTAAAAGATTATTAGTTAAAAGGTTACTATGAAATATGTTGTATTAAATCTCTGAATCTATTAAATCACTGAAAAGTGGGTTTAGAAAATTAAAAGGTATCAGAATAGTGAGAACAAAGTAAAAATAAAAGTTGTATCTATGAAATATACAGGTTTTAGGGCAATACCGAGTGCTCAATATAGTTTTCCCCTATATTGAGGTTTTACAGTTTTATGGGGTCCCGGTGGTGGTTGTCCACTCTTTCTTCTGGCTAGCTTTCTGGGGGAGGAACCTGCGGCATTGTTTTTCAGGCAGTCTTGCTTGGGTTGAGTCCTCCTGGCCGCTGTGATGGGGCTGGGTTCTGTGGAGACCGGTTTTTCAGGCTTTTGTTCTCTGGAGGTTTTTGTTCTTTGGAGGCTTTTTGCCCGCTGTTCGGAGTTTTAGTGGAAAGCAAACTGTACCCAGACCTCCACCTCAGAGAGAAGCCTCAGTCTGCTTACCTCCGGTCCAGAACACACAGACTCTGGCTCTGCAAACTCCGCTGAGCCGTGCGTCCTCTCAGAGGTAGCGTGCGTCCTCTCAGAGGTAGTGCACGTCCCCAACCACCATCTCAGTGGTTGCCCGAAGCGCCCGCTTGTCTCTGCACCCCTGTGCCTCTAAAACCAGAAGCGATATTGGTCCAGGGAGCTGGCTTCCGGTCGCTGCCTTTGCTGGGGCTACTGTCTGGGGTCCAAAGCTCACGGTTGAGCAGGTTGCCACCGCAGATCATGACCAGAGATGGCACTGAGATCCTTCAGGCCCCGGCTGGGAGAGTCCAGATGCTTGGCTGGTCCTAGAGATCGCCGGCTAAAACCCACATGGAGCTTTCTCAGATGCAGGCAGGGAGTGGGTCAGACCCTGGTTGTTTAGTGTGTGCAGAGCACAGAAGTTCTAGGGAGCGCAGGTTGACGCTGTCACCAGACTCCCTCATGTGGGAGTGGAAGTGCACACAGCCCAGAGTGGTGGTAGAAGCCTCGCAACGCGGGGGGGGGGGGGGGGGGGGGGGGGGGTCCACCGCACTCTCTTTGCTAGGAGTGGTCACTGGCGGTGGCTGTCCTGTGTCCGTGGGCTTAGGCCTATGCCCATGACTGCCCAAGTCCACCAGTTGTCCCTGAAAATCTTTTGCTCTTTTTGAGTGCTTTTAACCAGACTCCAAGTTAATGTTGGTCCCCAATCACAGGGCACTTTTGTATTGGGGTATTACTTTCTAATGGGTTGCTTCTGGTGGCTCCCTCCCACTTCTGTTTATCCGTTGATATCAGTCCGATTGTTCCCACTCGCTTTACCTCTCCACTGGTGTCTTCTGCCTCTGTAGAGATCCAGAATTGTATAATCCTGTATCTTACGCTGATTTCATGGGTGTTCAGAGTATTCTGGTAGATAATTAGCTCACTTTAAGGGACGGGTTGAAACAGGGTCTCCTACTTTTCCACCATCCTGTCCCTCCCCCTGTAAGATTAATTTATGCAAGAATTTAAAAATGGCACTTGAAAATTGATTTCTTTTAAATATTTGACTTGTAGAGGATAAAAATGATAGTTATGAGACAGATCTTTATAGACGAGAGAAACTAGGCCCATGTTGCAACCACTTACAACTAATAAATAGCCCAAAATATTGTCATCCTCATAAGGACACTCATGTCTCACTTACTGTTGGCTAGCCTACAGTTATAATAGAACCACTATTCATGAAATACTTGGTAGGGCAGCTCCCTAGCAACACCTATATGTTGCTTCCTAACATATTTCCTTTTTTTTCTTTTTTTTAAAGATTTTATTTATTTGACAGAGAGAGATCATAAGTAGGCAGAGAGGCAGGCAAAGGGAGAGGAAGGGAGGCAGGTCTAAGCTGAGCAGAGAGCCCAAATGCAGGGCCCAATCCCAGGATCCTGGGATCATGACCTGAGCCAAAGGCAGAGACTTTAACACACTGTGCTGCCCAGGCCCCCCCTAGCACATTTCCTTATTCAGTATATACAACACCACAAAATAGGACATGTTGAGAAAAAAAAAAGTTCATAGATTTTCATAAAATTTTTGGTTTAAAGTGCTCATAATAAAGAAGATAAAGCTACAAGTGAATTTGGAGTTAATAAAATTATGAAGTTTTAGATTTATGTCAGAAAGCTATCTTTTTCCTATCTGAAATATACCACATAATGCCTTTTTTTCTTTAGAAATGAAGACATACTCTACACTTCTAAAATGCTTAATTTCAAGTTACTTATCTAAGTCAACTCAGATTGGTTAATTACTTGTTTTTATCTAGAAGCAGAGTGAATTTTTGACTTATGCATAAAAATATATTTTTACTATACAGAAGATAACCGAAACTAAACTATTTGTGTGTAAAATGAGTTTCACTTTACAAGCGCATAGAATTCACACTTTATTTTTTCATACAGGTATTTCTTTGACATACGGTTTTACTTATACCAGTGTTCACACTTTTTTTATGGTAATTGAAGGTAGTATTAAAAGGATCTAGTGAATTGTTACAAAAGAAAAAAAGTTATATCTGTTCCATCTAAAAATATCTGCAAGTCTTCCCAGTGAATGTGCTTTTCAAGAAGATACCTTCTTACTTTTTTTTTTTTTAAATTCATCATTTCAGTTTGGGAACAATTTGAATTGCTGTGCAGTATTAAAAAAGTCTCCTTTCAGAAACCAGTTCTTTCTTTTCTTGTCACGGCAGTTAAATTTGCAATAATAGGACATTGCTTCAAACAAATATATGATATGGAGAATGGGACTGAAACAAGATATAAAGCTCTGGATTACTTCACAGATTCAGTAGGAAGATGTGGAAAATAATTTCAGGAGTTAAACAATCCCATTCCCCCCCCCAATTTTTTAGTTGTAAAATACATGTAACTTAAAATTTATTATGTTAACCATTAGTAAGTATAGTTTAGTTGTATTCAGTACATTCATAATGTTGTGCTACCATCACCACTATATGATGAACTTCTTTCATCCAGTAAAATGAAACTTTATGCCTATTAAAATAAAACTCTCCATTCCTTTCTCCTCTATCCCCAGAATTCCACCATTCTCCTTTCTATCTCTTTGATTTTGACTACTCTCATTATTTAAATGGATTTATAGAATATTTGTTTTATTGTACTTTATATAGTATTTGTTTTATTGTAACTGGCTTATTTCACTTAGCATAACGTCTTCAGATTTCATCCATATTGTACCATACATCAGAATTTCCTTCATTCTCATGACTGACTACTATTTCATTGTATTTTGCTTGTCCATTCATCCATCAATAAACACTCAGGTTGCTTCCATGTTTTAGCTATTGAGAATAATGATACTATGAACATGAATGTACAAGTATTCCTTCAAGACCTTGCTTGCAATGTTCTGAGATATGTGGGCATAAGTGGAAATGTTGGATCATATGGTAATTCTATTTTTTAAATATCACCTGTATCATTTTTCATTATCACAAATGGTACAGAATGGTTCCAGTTTCTCTATATCCTTGCAAACCCTTGTTATTTCTGGTTATTTTTGATAGTAACAATTCTAATTAATCTGAGGTATAGTTTCGATATGCATTTTCCTAATGATTAGTGATGTTGAGCATCTTTAATCAACAGATTTCTCATGAATTTTTGGGCACTTACGTATCTTCTTTGGAAAAATGATCAAATTTTTTGTTTTTGGTTTTTTTGAATAAAGATTTTATTTATTTATTTGACAGACAGAGATCACAAGCAGGCAGAGAGGCAGGCAGAGAGAGGAGGTGGGGGAAGCAAGCCCCCTGCTGAGCATAGATTTTTTTTTCCCCTTGAGGGGCTCTATGCCAGGACCCTGGGATCATGACCTGAGCCAAAGGCAGAGGCTTTAACCCACTGAGCCACCCAGGAGACCCTGTCTTTTTTTGAACTAGATTGTTTTTTGTTTTGTTTTGTTTTGTTTTTTAGTTTAAAGAGTTCTCCCTGTATCTGGATATTAATTTCTTATCAGATAAATGATTTAAAAATATCTTGTGAGTCTCTTGCAGACAGTATATAACCGGATCATTTATTTTTAGCCATTCTGTCTAATTCTGTCTTTTTTTTTTTTTTTAAGATTTATTTATTTATTTGACAGAGAGAGAGATCACAAGTAGGCAGAGAGAGAGGAGGAAGCAGGCTCCCTGCGGAGCCTGACCTGGATCATGACCTGAGCCGAAGGCAGCGGCTTAATCCACTGAGCCACCCAGGCGCCCCTAATTCTGTCTTTTGATTAGAGATTTTATAACATTTATATGGGGAATAATTACTAAGAATGGACTTCTGTCATTTTGCTGTTTGTTTTCCCTGAGTCTTAGTAAACTTATTGTCTCTCATTTCCTGCATTACTGTCTTCTTTTTTACTTAGTTGTTCTTTTGGTAACATTTAAAGTTTTATTTATATTTTAACATTTAAACATTTAAATTCCTTTCTCATTTTCTTCTGTGTCTATTCCATAGCTCTTTTCTTTGTGGTCACCATGGGGATTATTCTTAACATCCTAAAGTTTTAACACTCTACTTGGAATTTATAGCAGTTATAATTTAATAACATGCAAAAACTCTGCTCCTTTATACCTTCATCCCAACCCTTTCAGTTGTCAATGTAACAAAATTATATTTATATTCATTGTGTGCCCCAGAACATAAACTTAGCTTAAAAAAAAAGCAAAAACTGTCTCCGAAGTTATGCAGAAAGCCAAACTTAAAATAATACTAGCTTCTAGACTGGTAATTATCTTTTTAAATTATTTTAAAAATTTTTATAAACATATAATGTATTTTAGTCCCAGGGGTACAGGTCTGTGAATTGCAATAATTATCTTTTTATAAAATATATATTAGTATCTTAAGTGTAGAAATAAAAAAGTGGAGTTACATATTGTCATTACAATAATGCTGACTAATAATTGCCCATATATTTACCTTATATGATCTTTATTTCTTCATGTAACTTTGAGCTGCTGTGACATTTCCTTTCATTTCAACCTTCAGGGCTTCTTTTAGCTTTCCTTACAATGCAGGTATAATGATAATGAATACTCTCAGCTTTAATCTGGGTATATCTTAGTTTCTCCCTTAATTTTGACTGCTGCCTTCTGTTTCTAATGAAAAATCTGTTGATAATAGTATTGAGGATCCTTTGTGTATGAATGCATTCTTTCTTGCTGATTTTAAGATTTTTCCCTGTGTGTTTGGCTTTGAAATTTTGATTTTAATGTGTCTTGGTATGAGTCTCTTTGAGTTCTTCTTTGTTGGAGTTCACAGAGTTTCTTGGATGTTTACATCTATTGTCCTTTATCAAATTTTGGAAATTTGAAGCCAATATTGCCTCAGTTATTCTCTCTTTTCCTTTGGGAATCCCACAGTCTCACATTATGGGATCCCACAATCCCATATTGTTCTTCTTGATGATGTCCCACAGGTCCCGTAGATCCTGTTCACTTTTCTTCATTTTTTTTTTTTTTCCTTTTTCCCAGACTTGGTAATTTCCATTGTCATATCTTCAAGGTCATGGATTCTTTCTTCTGCCTGCTCTTTGAGTCCTTCTAGGGAATTTTTCATTTCCGTTATTGTACTTTTCAGCTCCAGAATTTGTTTCTCGTTTTTCTTTCGGTTTTCAATATCTTTATTGATATTTGCCCATCCATTGTTTTGACTTTCTCCACATTTTTTCCTAGTTTAGTGATCATCTTTAAGACAGCTATTTTAAAATCTTTCTCTAGGGGTGCCTGGGTGGCAAGTGGCTAAGCCTCTGCCTTGGGCTCAGGTCATGATCTCAGGGTCCTGGGATTGAGCCCCGCATCAGGGTCTCTGCTCAGTGGGGAGCCTGTTTCTCCCTCTCTCTCTCTCCACCTGTCTCTCTGCCTACTGATCTCTCTGTTAAATAAGTTAAAAAAAAAAAGAAAGAAAGTTTAAAAAAAGTCTTCCTCTAATAGCCCTACCACTAGTTCTTTTTCTGGGATAATTTGTTAATTTAATTTTTTCCTTCAAATAGACCATATTTCTTCATTTCTTCATATACCATGTGATTTTTTTTTGTTGAAAACTATATATATCAATAAAAAATAGGGTAACTCTGGAAGTCACAGTCTCTTCTTTCCTCAGAGTTTGCTGTTTTTGTTTTTGTTTTTGTATTATTTATTGTTTCCTTTTTAAAATTATTGTAGATCATCTCTGTGTCAAGAATCAGCCTGAAATGCAAATTTAAAGTCTTTTCAGTTCCTGTCTCAACCTTCACCTTTTCCTAGGCATGTGCATTGACTTTTTAATATGCCTGTATATATAGTTGCTTTTGAATGACCTGGCTCCCAAAGGAGAAGAGAAAAATGAAGGGGGAATACATGAATGGTGACTTTTTTTTTTTAGTATTTTATTTATTTGACAGAGAGAAATCACAACTAGGCAGAGAGGCAGGCAGAGAGAGAGAGAAGGAAGCAGGCTCCCTGCGGAGCAGAGAGCTCGATGTGGGGCTTGATCCCAGGACTCTGGGATCATGCCCCAAGCCGAAGGCAGAGGCTTTAACCCACTGAGCCACCCAGGTGCCCCGAAAGGTGACTTTTTAAATCTTTTGGAAGTCACTTCAGCCAGAGAGGGAGGAGATTGCAGCAGTGGAGGGGAGTGCAACAATAGTGGTTTCCTTTCTCTTTTTATACCTCTAAGATCAGAAGCAGCAATCAGCTATCTGTGGCAGCGCGCAGTATATTTAGAGGACATAATGTTTTGGGGTTCTTTTTGGCCCATGCTGGCTCACGCAAACTGTGTGCAAGGTGCTCCTAGAAAGGCTTACACTTACAGCTGCCTACCAAATGGGTGAGGGGTGGAGGATGGGTAGCTGTTACTGTCCTAAAGGCTGAAATTGACCAAAACTAACTCAATTTACCCTCGAAGCCTTCCTCTGGAAATTGCAATCCTTCAATTATATTGAGACTTCCAAAATAGTTATTAGACAGAATCTATCAGTGCAATTGTTATCTAGATAGGGAAACAAATTCTTGATGCTTCTTATTCCACCGTCTTCCCAGAATCCACTGTAAATAGTGCTTTAAAAAAAAAGATTTATTTATTTATTTTAGGGAGAGAGAGAGAGAGAGAGAGAGACTGTAAGTACATGAAAGTTGGGGGAGGGGCAGAGGGAGAGAATCTTCAAGCAGACTCCCTGCTGAGTGTGAAGTCCAAGGTGGGGCTCAGTCCCAGGACCCATGAAATCATGACCTGAGCCAAAACCAAGAGTCAGACACTCAACTGACTGAGCCACCCTGGAGCTCCAGTAGTGCTCCAGTGTGTGTGTGTGTGTGTGTGTGTGTGTGTGTATATATATATATTACTATATATATAGTATATACTATATATATATAATATTGAGATATCAGTAATCTATATATTTTTATAAATAAAAAATATATACACTATATATAGTTATATATATATATAACTATATATATATATAAATAGTTATATATATATATATAACTATATATATAGTGTATATATTTTTTATTTATAAAAATATATAGATTACTGATATCTCAATATTTAGTAATCTTTTGAAAATTACAAATAATTCTTATTAGACAAACTAATTTGGAGTATATATTCCCCAAACACCAAACTTACATAAAAAATGCACAACCTATTCAGAGAGTATCTCTGTTCCAACATAAAATAATTATGTTAAAGATTAGCTTCCTATTATCCTCCACATGGAAGAGTCAGATTATCTGTTCCTTAAGCAGCCCACATTTCCTTTTGTTCCACAGACTTCTGGAAAACATACAGCAAAGTCAAATATTCAGTTGAAACTATCATCAGTTAAATGTGCTTTTGGTTTCTATATAACTTTACAAAAATTCCAAAGGAAATATGAATTCAAATGTTATTGGAGTCTTGGGCTGTGTAAAAAGACCTGTGTTAGAGTGAAGAATCCCTTCATCAATTTGACTTAGCTCACACTGTGATGGAATGTTACAACATAAACTCTAACACAGATGCCCTTGTCTGAAAGCAGGAGACAGTTATTGGAAATTTGGCTATTTGGACTATGAGTTGCTCTTATGTTATCACTTTATCATAATATTTTGAGGAAAAAATGAAAATTTAATGGTATCTACAATATAAAAATATTTCAAAATTTACAATATGCCTTCAAGTATTTATGTATAATCATTTTAGTGGTCTGCATGGAATTTTATCTCTTTACAGTTATGTCTTTCTACATCATATCGCTAATTCCCTCTGTGATCCTGGCACTGTCCTCTCTGGACTTGATTGTCTATATTTAGAACAAGAATGATGCTCACCTATAAACTAGATAATTATGGTGGATAAGGTGGAAGTTAATATCATAATGTACTTTGAACTCTGAGAACAAAGTACTAAGTAATCATTATACACTGGGAGATAATGAACCAGTTAGTTTCTATACCTCGTCACAATTTGAATATTACATACCCAAGTAAATTATTAAAGTCTTTTAATATGTAAATGATTCTGGCCTTGTCATCCTATCAGGATCATTAGTCACTAAGGGGAAAAAAATTCTAACTCCTTAAAACAATGAAAGGCTAGAGATTTGTTCTGAACCCTGCATTTAAGAACATATCAAAATGCATGTTACCAGAACCCTTTTAATATTACTCTAACGTAACTGTAAAAATTTCCATTTGCGTAATGTTTAAAAATTTATCTCGATTTAATTCCTTGTATATATGAGGTTATTGAAAAAGAAAAATTAAACATAAAGCTTGAGCCAAAATTGAATAATTGAGCTGAACTACTCTTTAAATAGTATAGTTTAAATCATGTGGTAAATATTGCATCTATAAAAATATTTATAAGCTAGTCCTAGTTAATAAAAATTTCTCCAACAAAAAAATTAAAACCTATTTAAGACTTTTAACATACAAAAAATTGTATTGTGATACTTATGAAGATAAAATTTTTCCTATCACTTGGTAATATAAAAATTTATAGTCATGAATATATTGCCCTATATTAAACTCACAATTTTTTAAGGAAGGTTTTGAAACTGAAAGCTGTGAATTCTGCCAGTCATGACTAGTTTTAGGTCTCGGGAAGGTTACTTAATCTGAGCCTTATTTTCCATCAGAGGTTTTTCATCAAAACTCAAGGATATAATGCTGGTTAACCACTTAGTACAGTGCTTATTACTAACACATGTTAATTATTTTCACTGTTATTATTTCAATTATTATAAACTTTTTTTTTTAGAGAGTTTATTTATTTATTTGACAGAGAGAGAGAAAGATCACAAGTAGGCAGAAAGACAGGCAGAGAGAGGTGGGGGTCGGGGAAGCAGGCTCCCTGCTGAGCCTGATGTGGGGCTCAATCGCAGGACCCTGAGATCATGACCTGAGCCGAAGGCAGGCGCTTAACCCACTGAGCCACCCAGGTGCCCCACAATTATTATAAACTTAACAGAAACACAACAGAGTAAAATTGTCTCTGATTCCAAATAATATTTGCTCATTGTCATGAATTTGGTGTATCCCAGCACTTCCTTGACAATTAGAATTAATGTTTTGATTTACTTCCTTAGTCAGGGAGGATTAGAAAAGGTTAACTGAGGAAAATATACCCCTTGATGAAGCGAGAAAGAGTTCTAAGAACCACACTTCATACCTGTCAAGGAATTAACATAGAACCTATTGGGAATATTTCTGTTGAAAGAGAAGGGACTGTGGAAAACGTTTGTAATACAATATTAATTTGTGGAAGATATCTCGAAATAATTAATATTACCCGGACAGATAGTTTTATACCCACACACATGCATAGACATAGACGCACACACTGCCTTCAATGTAATAATAGCCCACTGAAATGGTAATCTGTAATGTTCAAGTGGAGATGCCAAATGGTATAGAAAATTCTTATTTTATGTGGTCACAGCTTTACTAATTTTTCTTGCTCTCTACTAGTATGGAACATATTTGGCTACTTTTCTTCTGTGAAGTGAGAGCAATGTAAGTAGAGGGTGAAATAAAGGGGAAATCTGATTTTTGAGGTATTTATATTGTCTTCCATTATTGTGCTTCTTTTGAAATTTATATAAAATTTCCACTGACATAGGGGAATACCATTAATAGATGCAAAAAAAATGTTACAGATTTCTTGATTTGGATATCTGTTTAACATATGACTAATGTGTATGCAGAGTGCATTATTAGAATTAAGAAAAAAACCCACCTATTTGTAAATTGAGTATCCAAAACCGTGAAGATACACAATGATTTAACAATTCTGAATACCTCTGAATAACTATGAAGCCTACTGTGTCCAGTGAATTGTCCCTAAGCAGAAATTTTTGCTTTTTTTATTTAACCTCCTAAATCAAATTGTTAATGCCTCCAGGGAAAATGTAACACATTTTATGCAAAAATAGTCTTATGATCAAGTTTTGTTATGAGTACACACACATACACACATACATATATATGAATGCTATAGCTTATGATATATGTTATATATATGTGTATATATATATTCATACATATACCTGACATTATATATATGCATGTTTTTCCATAAAGTAAATGCTTTAAATGAAAAAAAAAAAAAACATAATATGGAAGAAATAGCTCCAAATTTGAAACCAGAAAACTTAAATTCCTACTCTATTCTTCCTAACTTCTGGCTGTATAATTTTGTTCAAATCATTTAAACTCTTCTCACTACATTTTCTGAAGAAGTGGAGTTTATGTATACTATCTTTTTTTTTTTAAGGATTTATTTATTTATTTGACAGACAGAGATCACAAGCTGGCAGAGAGGGAGGCAGAGAGGAGGAAGCAGGCTCCCTGCTGAGCAGAGAGCCCGATGTGGGGCTAGATCCCATCGATCCCAGGACCCTGGGATCATGACCTGAGCTGAAGGCAGAGGCTTTAACCCACTGAGCCACCCAGGCGCCCCTATGTATACCATCTTTAAAACTTTTTTCAGCTATGAGTCTATGAAATCCCCAGTTGCCCACTCCGTTGTCATCTTATCAAGGCATCTGAATGTTGCTATGGTCTGATTCAACATGTAATAGCTTTCCACTGTCTTAAGAGCAAATTATTTGTTAAGAAACAACCAGGCTTGGTTTGCTGATTATCTCTGTGTTGAGGGAAGGTTATTTTGAGGGGTGGATTGGTGGATGCATGAATATATGGGAAAAAAAAATAGAGAAGAGGAAAAAATGCACAGAGAGGGAAGCCAAGAGACTCTATTATGTTGCTTCAAAGACAAATAGATTTATTTCATAGATCACCTTTGAAAAGTTCATTCTTTTTTAAAACTACATACTATAACGAATTATCTATATTAGGCAAAATTAAATAAACGAAGACTTTGAACTTTGTGACTGAAAAAAGATGAGCTATTTTTTATTTTATTTGCAACTATGATATCCAACCATGTATTTTGGTCAGTTGTTTCATACATGTCTTTTTAGATGATAGGGTTTTAAACATTGATGATGCAAGGGTAGTGCAGATGTGTTGATACTTGTTACCATATATTTAGATAATAATATTTAGGTATTTAGATTATATATTTAAATTATTTATTTTAATAGTTATTTGGTATACTAGTTATACAAAATTTGATACAGTGATCTTCCAATAATTCTACTGAGTAGAAAAAATTTAAGACATATATCAAAACATTTCTCAATGTTTTTATAGAAAACTCGGAGCTAGATGAAGACATTTTCTTTCCCCCATTATCTTACCAGCTAAATAATGTTTCCTCCACTTGCCTCTTATATGTATAAGGAAAAAAAAAAAGAATTTAAATATTCAAACTAAAAATACAAGTGTATGATTATAATGTGTTGAATAATTTGGGTATTCTGGAATCATAATGACTATGATAATAAATTCACTTGCAAGTACATTAGCAAGTCTACCATTGTTTTAATTTATAGTTAGTTGTAACTCACATTTTTACTCCTGTTTTTGAATCTAGTTATTTTATAATATTATGCCTAACTAAACATAAGGAAAAATTAATCAATTACTATTTCTTGACTAATTCTAAGATATCCAGGCTCCCTTCTATACACTCAAAAGTGTAAAAATAGTTTCTGTGGGGCGCCTGGGTGGCTCAGTGGGTTAAGCCGCCTTCGGCTCAGGTCATGATTTCAGGGTCCTGGGATCGAGTCCCGCATCGGGCTCTCTGCTCAGCAGGGAGCCTGCTTCCCTCTCTCTCTCTCTCTCTCTCTCTGCCTGCCTCTCTGCCTACTTGTGATCTCTCTCTGCCAAATAAATAAATAAAATCTTTAAAAAAAAAAAGTTAAAAAAAATAGTTTCTGTGACCCAGGAAATTATATTTTGGTAATGAGATGAGCATACATACAGCCATCATGGAGACAACACCATGAATAAAGACACAAAGGTAAAAATGCTTTTAAGCTTAATGTTTCTTAAAGCTTCTAATGTTTTTGAAAATTATGGAGTTGGTTAGCTTAGTGACTTCTAATGCTTTATTTAGCAAGCACATTTGTAAATATGAATTTGTGTAAAAAGATTTTATGATATAAAATACTGACTTGTACAGATAACCCTACACAACAAGGAGAAAAAAAGATGTCAGGATAGTTTTAATTATTATAAACTATAATTCTTTACTATCTAAGATGTAAGATCTATGAAGATAAGTAAACATGTTTAGTTTGTATTTAAAAACTTATATGTGGGGTGCCTGTATGGCTCAGCTGGTTAAGTGTCCTACTCTTGATTTTGGCTCAGGTCGAATGATGATCTCAGGGTTGTGGGATCAAGCCCCACATTGGGCTCCATTCTTAGCAGGGAGTCTGTTTGGGATTCTCTCTTTCCCCCTTCCACTAACTCCCCACAAGCTCTCTCTCTGTCTGTTTCTCTCTCAAAATAGATAAATTAACTCAAAGCAAAATAAAACCTATGTTTTCTTGCCTGTATGTGTCACTCTCTTTGTAAAGCCTTTTCTCTCTCATGGGAGGAACAGATCATCAGTCCCTAATAACGTAAATGACTGATTGCAAACTGGTACAATGGGAACATGTAGGAGGTGTTCCTTGTCTGTTTTATTTCTTGGTTATTCTTCCTTTCAGTTTGACCAATGTGAGGTGTAGATAGGATATATAATCTGTTGATCAAACTTTGTGTGTGCATGTGTGTGTTTGTGTGTGTGTGTGTGTGTGTGTGTGTGTGTTAAGTGGTAGGAGAATTATTTCATCTGGACAATAAATTGATTCTGCTTTTCATCTCAAGGTTGTAAAATAAAACTGATAGTAAAAAATGCTAATAAAATAGCTGGGAAAGAACTAGTTGCTGTCTTCATGTTAACTATATGGTCATGAATGTTACACTTTATAAATTTCAAAAAAAAGTAAATCTGAGATGTTTGATATCAGATTGGACTGGTAGTATATGTGTATTGATAGAAAGGATAAAAAGATGACATTGCTATACTATTGGAAATGCATGAATTAGGAAAGAGCCTTTTTTGTCCGGTTCTGCATGTGGAACTCACTGAGCTGTTTTCAGAATAGTTGTGCTTAATACAAAATGCTGCCTGTACTCTCTTGGTTAAAAGCCAAATATAAGATGAGATTTTATAGCTGAAGAAAAAAAGTAAATAGATAACTGGATTTGAAATATTGGTAGGATTTCCCGTTCTTTGGTTATGCTGTGTGCAGTAAGATGAAATGTTTCTTCTGTTTACTTCTTGCTGTTTGCAGAAAGATGAGCTACTTCTTTTGTGCATTTCCTTTCAGTATATCTTAATTCAGCATGGAATGACTAATTTGCTATCAGTTCTGTAGGTTTCTGCTACTTATTAAGTCACGTTTAATGTTTAAGGCAGTCTTAAGTATTCTGTTAGGTAACATTAAAATGCTTCCATTAAGAAATGTGTTACCAATACTCAGCAGAAGTCAGTATTATCACCTGCTTTAAAAACAAGGTTGAGGGGCGCCTGGGTGGCTCAGTGGGTTAAGCCTCTGCCTTCAGCTCAGGTCATGATCCCAGGATCCTGGGATCGAGCCCCACATCGGGCTCTCTGCTCAGCAGGGAGCCTGCTTCTCCCTCTCTCTCTGCCTGACTCACTGCCTACTTGTGATCTCTCTCTATCAAATAAATAAATAAAAAATCTTAAAAAAAAAAAAAAAAACAAGGTTGACTAAAAACTATTTTAAAAGACCCACTTAGAATCCATGACAAGCTGAAGCATCTTTATATAAACATACATCACTTCTTTGTGAATAGACATTTAGATTATCTGGTTTAAATGAATTGGTTATTTCAGCTCCAATTGTAGTACACTGTATCACACTTCCTAACTAAAGTTAGAATCTCTAACTAATTCTAATTTCTAATTCTAATTTTTTGATAGTTCTAATTTCTGCTAAAGAAATCTGTATATCTGGATCTGATAGTATTAGATTTAAATGTAATGATTAATCTAGATTCTCATAACAATTACCACAAATTAAAATGCATTTTCATGAATGTAGCTTCAATGAGCAAGAAACATCCAACATTTTACTCTCTAATTTCACAAAAACAGTTTCTAAAATAGATTTCAATCTGATTCAGAAGTGATATATGAGGTCAAAAGTTAACATCTATAATATATATTTTAATAAAATATTAATTTCCTGACTAATAGATATATAATAATATAATTAGGGAGCACTTTATGTATCAATTTAAAAATTCTTTGTCCTTGCTCATGCTCTTAGCTGTGGGAAGGTATTCAAATTATACTATAGGAAATAGAAAGCAAGGGTTTGAAGAGGCTGCTCAAAGTTAGTACATTCCAGGCAAATATAAAAGAGCGGTGACAAGGGAAAGCTAGATTCACACAAAAAGCCTCTTAGACACTCCACCTTCTCTATTTAAAATTAAAAATTGCCTCCCTATCATGAGGCCATTTAAGGTGAAGAGGGCAAAAGTAACCTGCCACACTTGTCAGAAATAGACATAGTTTCACCCTTGCTTTATCATGTATTGACTCTAATAATGCATGTTGAATATCATGATCTGTCTTTCATTAGAAGGCCAATTTGGGCTTTAGTCACAAATGCATAAAATCAACAGAAGTGGCATAATTAAAACGTCTGCTTCTACATATACATATGTGTGGGTGTGTATAGATAAAAACATGTACATGTATAACTTTCTGTATATATAGTCTGTGTTTATCTCTATGTGGGTATATAATACCCATATTGTATTTACATTTGGAAAAAAGACATTTTAATGCACACACAATTTTATTTTTATATTTATACACTACAAAGAATATTATATTCAAGAAAAATATTATGCGGATGTGGATATGTATATGGGTATGTATGCGTAGTCATTCCATTATTGTGTTACTGACCCTGGGTGTATGTCGTTTTTTGGTAGGAGGAAATTCATTTGGTTCACTCAAAAAGGCAAAAAAATACACTGACCTTGTGTTTATAATTTAAAAATAAATAATTTAAAAATATGTTCCTGCTTAGAGCTAGCAGAATCAGAATGAGCACAAATAAGGCATGTGTGGCCAGATGGGAAAGAATCTCCCAGATCTGAGTCAGGATCCTCCTAAAAATACATTTATTTCTTAGGGGTCTAATCCTGAAATGGAGTATACCATAGTGATTTAGAACAAAGACACTAGAGTCAAGAACCCTGGCCCTTATTCCTTTGGCATATTCCTTGCACTGAAACACATAATTATGTGTATCACATAATTATCTTAAGGATTGAATGAGATTCTGCAATATGGGAAATATTAATGTAAAATGTCATATTACAGTATTTGAAAATAAGAAAACACCAGTGTTTATTGAAAATGTACTATTTAGTTAGCACAACTTATTTATATTTTACATGGATAAACTTATTTAAAGCAGTTAATAACCCTTACAGATCATTATTAGATTTTACAAATGATGAATGTGGGGTTTAGAATTTGAATCCCATGTTCAAGGTCATATACTTAACAAGCTGCAGTCAGAATTTGAAATTAGTTTACTCCTAGCACTGGTATGTTTAAGCTACACCCTGCTGATAGGCAATCATTCAGAGAGAAGTTAGCCATAACTCTTATGATCATTATTATTGTATGTGAGTGAAAAGGCCATGATATCTACCAGGATTTTTGTTAATTCTTCAGAAATTACTTCTTAAATTACCTCTGCTCAGAGGTTTGTGTGTGCCTAAATTTTCTATAAATGTTATTGAATTTACTACTGTTTAATATACTGAAACCCTTTTTCAAGATAAAAAGAAAGGAAGGAAGTAAAAAGAATAATGAAAAATAAATTAAGATCACAATAGAAGTCTGATCCCTGCACATTGTGTGAATGGATCTCAGAAAGTTTCCTGATTTTATCTCTTATTACTCAGAAAACTATTCCTCAGACTATGAACTCCTAAAGATATTATGATAGGAGATGTCTAATGTATTAGCTACTTCATTCTGCAGAAGATTTTTGGACTGATTATATTGTTTTACTAAAGCTCTTCCTGAAATCATAGTGTGATGTACTATTCCTCATTTCCATTTGGAAGAAGTAACTACATGCCTACCTAGCTATCACACTGCTTCCAGTACAGTGTGCTTCAGTAATAAATAAAGTGCATGCTTTAAAGGAAAGTATACATTTTTCAAATATATAAGTCCCTTTGGCATATTTCCAGAGAGCACGACAGAATATTTATGTTATTGTTTAATGGAAACACTCACTTCTTTCTAGGAGCAATTTTTGATGAATCTGCCAAAAAGGATGATGAGGTGTTTCGCACAGCAGTTGGTGACCTCAACCAGAATGAGGAGATTTTACAGACTGAGAAAATCACATTTTCGGTGACATTTGTTGATGGAAGCAACCCTTTTCAAGCCGTTCAAGAAGGTAAGGCCGATCAGCAGTCCAGTTTTTATTTTATTTGTATTTTGGTTCAATTCAAATGGCAATAGAATTAGATTTGTAAAAGCTGTCAACCTGGATATCATTTTTGGGTCTTTACTGCATTGCTTTACTTCGACAGTGCTGTTTTGTAGATGTTGATCCTGAATTCCACTTCTGAAAAGGCAGAGTGTGGAAAGTTATTTTAATTGAAGTATTTGTGAAAATGAATATAAAAATTTACAGGAAAAGCTTTATAATATTTATGACTGTAGTGTAAATTAAACATTCCTTAAAACTGTGACTTTCTATCTGAATGTTTAGTTTTGACTTTTTTGAGATAAGGGCCACCTTGAGTGTTGTTACAACATGTGATGACATATTTCAGTTATTCATAACAAGTGCATTGGTGGAAAGAAAACCTGTAGGCACCACATGCAAATCAAAGATTTTAGACTGGCATCCTAACATAATATGCCAAATACTAAAAACATTTGCCTCCATTCTCTCTTTATATTTGAGTGAATTAACATTTTCATAGGTACCAATCATATAAATACAATTTTTTTTTATTATACTGGAATGATCATTTGTATGAATGAAAGTTTTGATTGAAGGATTTAAGAGTAATCAAATTTTATTTTTGATGTTATTATTCTAATGAAATAGCCTTTTGATTGGCAAAGCGCTCATTGTTCATGAAACTATTTTCTGCTAATCTAGGTTACGTTTTGTTGTGACAATATATTTAGACTAAAGATACCAATACAAAATTTAGTCAAATGAAGCACTTGTTTCATCGAAAAACTTAGAGAAGATTTGGCAGAAGAAAAGATGGATAAGATATTAAAGTACTAAAGTTTGTCAGGAAAGTTTTAAAGACAAATATTGAAAGGGTAAGGGAAATAATATACATATTTTTGAAAATACAAAGATGAAAATGCTTTTCATCTAATGTTGCATCTGCATGATGTACAGGTAACCTTTATTGGAATATGCTTTTGACCAATAACATTGGCTACTGTTGAAGCTTATTTATGCTTACTTGTGTCAGTAAGAGAACAGGTAGAACGATTAGTGAGCTACTAGATTTTCCTTCTAAATAATTTGATGGAGTGAAGAAATATTATTTTAATGAAATAAATAGAAGTGTTTTAGTAAAAGATGTTTTTGCAAAGAATATGGCGCGTATATTAATAGAGAATTTGAACGCTACTAAGTACATAACAATTTAAAAAGTTTAATAAAAGCATCTAGTTATTTATATTTTAAAATCAGAATTGTTATGGGAATTTGGGATCTGCATAACTGTATACATTGGCAAATTTTCTGTTGAAACATTTAAAAACTGCTTAAATTAATATTATAATTCATAAAACAATACACAAAATAATAAAGTAGAATTTGAGGAAAGCCCAATAATGTAAAAGAATATTTCTTATTCAACTCTTAGTTTTAAGGACTGGAATGAGTGCAGGAAAAAAATGACAGATTTATTTTTGCTGTTTTCCTCTGATTACATATTAATAACTGTAAGCTAACTTTGAAGACATGCTAAAATATCCATTCCTTTTAAAAATGCACTTTGAAAAGTGTGGCAATAAGGAAATGAAGACAACGCAATAGGTAGAGGGGAATTACAAAGTCTGAAAAATATGTCCGTCACACCTTCTTTAGACTACAATTTGAAAAGAAAGGATTTTTAAAATACCACCATTAATCTGTTCATGTATTGCTTTTTGTAGCCATTCTGCTGTCAGCTCAATTCTGGAACCAAAAATATCTCTCAAAAAGAACTACTGTTCCTTGAAAGAATTTGTGGCACTGAAAGCAAATTGAGAGAGGAAATAAGTTTTAAGTTTCAGAGACAGAGACCACTAGATATTTGTCAAGAAAGAAGAAAGAGCTTGACAGTTTGTCTGATAGTTTCTGATACTAACAGGATGTTCTGGACCAGTTATTTTGATGGTCTGCTCTGGATAATGAACCTGAAATAAGTTTTAGGAAGCCCTGGAGCTAATATGTTTCTACATTCAATATAAAGAAAGATGTTGGCTAATTTTAGAAATAAAAATAATTCTAGAGCTCTTTCTGTAATTGATTGGTCTGAAAAAAAAGTAAAATATTCCATTGAAAAAGAACAAGAAATAATTCGGGTATTTTCTTAAATGTTTTGAGAAAATAATTTAGGAGAAAACCTTATTGTGTCATCAAGGATGGCCAATTTTTCTATGATCCTATCTTTGCTGCAATAGCATTAAAATCTATAACCCAGAAGGTCTTAAATCAGCTTGTTTGTTTTTTACATTCTAAAGAAGGACAACAGTTTCAATGATACGTTTATTACTGGTCATTTACACATTACCACTAGTGATGAACTTTTAAAAAATTCATGGTTTTGAATTTTTTTTTATTTGTTTGAATTTGAAGTCTGATCCTTGAACAAACAGTATCATCAAGGATATAGGGATTTGGTAATAATAAAGAAGAAATCTAACAATCCGAAATCCTCAACTTAATTTTTGTTAAAATTTCTTCCAACCAGCCATATTTAAGAGCTGATTTCTATTTTTCAAAATTTAATTTTTTTGTTTACTTTATCTTTCTACTATCTGCATTTAATGGGAGAAGGATTTAAAGATAAATAGCCTATGAACACTTAAGTAGTATTAGAATATTGGTGCTATTAAAATGCTCCTTTGTAGTTTTGGTTACAGTACGTTTTACATAGTAATAATTATTTTTAATAATAATATTTAGTAATTATTTTTACAGTGAGTTTATAGAAGAAGATATCTTGGTGATAACACAGGATTAATAATCCTTTCTCAAGATCAGTGATTATATCTATATCTTTATCATTAGCCTGTAATATTAATCTCAGCACTTTTAGGTAAATGAACAGTAGAAAATAAATTCCTGCTTTTAGAAAAGTAATCTGGGTTTCAACAACCTATTTTAGCAATTATTTTCCCTTCTTTTTGAATGTATTTGTTGATAAGCTCTTATTCATATTTTGTCCTTTGAGTTGTAGAGTGTTAACTGGGGGCAAACAATTTTTCATATCTTAACTCAGAATTATTTTTGTCACGGTAGGCAGGAATCACATGGGTTATTTTTGAAAATCTTGAAAATGGCAGAGGTGGACGATTTAAATGTTTTTCCTAAGTAGATGAAGTAATTGAGAGCAGAGTGGTTAAGTTATTCTCCTACACAGTACAAGTGTGTAGCAAGAGAAAGAACTAAACCATGACCTTCAGTCCACGGGCCTACTTTCCTTGCTACATCCTTGCTACATCTGTTAACCATATGTACATGAGAGGGAACACACAGTGCATTCTAGGACTTCAATAAGAATTCTAGAGAATAGAAAATTGTAGCAGATTTATATGTTTTGATACTAAAGTTCATGGGTTTTAGATAGCATGGAATAGTAGAAATCTTCCAATCTAGTTGATCAACACCAGTTGATTACACAAATCACTCTTGTTCCTTCATCTTTGGTTTTCTCATTTATAAATAATGAAAAAAATCAAACATGATGTATTTTTAAGATTAGTTTCATCTTTATAGATAGAATGTTTCATGACTCTATAGAATACATTTCCAGATTTAGAAATTTAGGATTATAGAAATGATAATTATTTACTTAGTCTTTAGACAAAACTGAACTTGCTGAAATTGCCTCCTAGTTTTTCAGTGGCCTATTTCAAAAATAAATTAAGAGGGTATATGACACCTGTCCTTGGTCCTGCCATCTCATCCAACCATTCACCACAACCTAAAGAACTCATTACTATCACCACGATCCAGACACAGTCTCTTGCAGATTTAGTTGACCTGGATCAGTGCACCTGTTACCAGATTACTCTCCTTACTTCTTTCTTATGGATTGTTGTCTCTGTGTCATCTATAAACTGGATAAAACATGGATGAACAAATGTGTGGTGAGAAAGACACTGATTTTCTCTACTGAAAGCAATAGCAATTGTTTATATTGTTGGCTTCTAGTTGAGCCTGACACCACTTTGGTCCATGAGGGGTGGGGATTCCCAAGAAAACAAGGTCAGGGGAAAATAAGGGAAGTGCATTTATAAAAATGTTCACATAGGAAGTTGTATGCAGAAATAAGAATTTATGCATAACTTTTGCATTCTTTGGATGTACCAGGAATGTTGTAAAGCACCATGTGTTGATATTGAATGGCAAAACACAGTTAAAACCTTTTAAAATATTTGTTCTTACTAGAAAAACACCTAAAGGTGAAATGCATAGTAAGAAAAGTTTAAGGGCAGAATTATGCTATATATAGGGCAGAAGTATCAAATGATACTATTTGAAAGAAAAAGTGGCACCTATCATAATTATTCTTACTTATGCTTTATCACAAACCATAAATAATATAGTTATAAAAACTTTTTAATTTAAAAAGCAGTAATGGTTAAGACTATTCATCATCTGAGTTTCTGCCTGGTCCACCTTCAAATTATTCCTTTATATATCCAACATGAATATTGTTTGCTCCCAAAAGTCATTTGTAAAAAATAAACATATTACTTTAATACAGTGATGGTTTCAGTTAGATTTGCCTCATATATCTTCCAAAGTAAAATTAAGTGTAAAATAATGTGGTTGCTTTTATTTATAGCTTATGGAATTTGTCTTATTTCTTTATAGTTATAAATAAAAGACACATGCATCTATATTATGTATGTAAAAGAGATACTGGGAGAACAGTGGAGCCAAAGAATTGTAAGAAAGTCTAACTAGGAGTATGCACTTCTCCAGAACACATAGCCATTCTCTGTGAATATTTCTGGTACCATAGGCTAAATCTGAGTAGTCTTGTTCAAAGAGTATGTAAATGTAAAAGAATGATTTATGTGGTTGCTCTATATGATGCTTTGTTGAAGGGCTTAGTCTCATAATTTATATTCCTCTCACCTTTAATAGGACATCTTTACTGTGATAAAAATTCTGCTTATTTGGAAATGTTTAGATTGGATTCTGCAACTTTTCTAGGATAGGACTGCAGTGTGTATGGCTCTTCAGCCTGTGTTTCCTTGGACCAATTTTGATAGCTCAACTGCAGCTTACTTTCTCAATTGCCTAATAATAAACTGAACTTGAGGATTGGTGGGTCCAGGGGGCCAAGAAATAAAACCCAAACATCATGCAGGTATAATTCTTCTCATTCAGTCATTTATTTATTCATTTTTTTCATTCCACCTTTCCTTCCCACATCAAAGCAAGTGTCGTGCTTTGAATCCCAGTCTCCAGGCCCAGTGCTCAGTGGAACTGGTTCCCAGCCATTTGTGCGAAGGGGTGGGAGTAAGAGATACTGCAGTTGACTGGTCATCTCCAAAGACCCACACCAAAGGAGGGATTTGGGATGTCCGTTCAGTGGTTGGCTGGACCATCATCTTCCCTCCATGAATCTGGGATACTTAGCAATCCACTGACCACCCCAGGATCACTTCTCCTTTATACTTGCCATATTCTAAGGACTGGCCAGTAAGATCTGGAATCAGAATCTTCCTCTTGTGTCATCTTTAGTACCCACCATCAATGTAGTATTAAAGTATAAAGAATTCTGTATCTGTTAGGGACAATAGTAGCACGCATTCTTTTACGCATCTCACAGTAACCCTTTTCATTGAATAATTGCCAGTCAGGAAGAATTAAAATATGTTTGGAATCTAATTTCAAGAGTACTCAGTAAAATCAATTTATCCAAGTACTTTTTAAATGCCTAGTAGTGTTCCAAGATTGGGCCAGCCATAATAGGAGATTACAAAGGAAATAGAGGACACAGCGTTATAACTGCAGGAAGCTTTAAAAATGTACTTGGGAAGGGCTATGGATTTTTAGAGCATGACCAGTCATTATGCCTTCTACCTGTAACTTATGTTTTTAATGATGTTAATTGTAAAAAGGAACAAGACATTTTACCTTTTAAAAAATATTTACTTTTTGGAAAAGACAGTGAGTATCTTTCTTAAGGTAATTCATTGTTTTCTAACTTAAAGTTAATGAAGATACAAATTGTATGACTTAATCTTTGTTTTCTGTGATTTATTGTTGTGCTCCGGTATCAGTAATCCTTTCCCTTATCTAATTCAGTATTATGCTGTTAAAGTAACAGGTCTCTGATACTGTGGATAGATTGAAATTCAGATGTTATAGACCTCTATATCATAATTTTATAGCCTTTTTGCTTTGAAGTCTTTTACCTCCATATCTACAATTGTGTACTCTTGTGTAAGTTACCTCATAAAATATATATTTTACCAATATGTGATGCTCTGGATCTTGTTTTATTTAGAAGAAGCTTTAACAGCTTTCTATGAAAGCTGTGTTTAGCAGAGTAAAGATTTATTCTTTTGTTGTTGGCTAAGTGTTCTTTCTTCCTACCAAGTATTTTTCACACAGTAATAGCAGACCACTTTCTTCTCTTTCAGCCTTTTCAGCATTCTTATGGCAGCATAATTCAGTTTTTAATCGGTCTTTTATGATACTGACTTGATAAAAGATTCACCTATCTGTCTTAAAGTGCCTCTGAATATATGGTTTATTGGATTAAAAACCACACTTACCTACATCCTATAGTTGTTATGAGAGTCCATTGTGTAGTCATAAAAATAGTTTAAGTTCACATTAAAGATGACTTTACTATATGCAGAATTTTTAAACTATTACCCGTATTACTGCTATCAGTGTTTCAAATGTTACAATCTACTTGCTTAAATTAAGAACAAAAAAAGACCTGATTTTAAATTATTTTAATATTTAACACCTATTTTTGTATGTCCTTGGCAAGTGTTATGTGAGGTTTATGGGAAATGAACTATGTGTGGTCTTTTAGTAATCATGCAATATTTTGTTCAATTACCTTGTAATTTTCAAAAGAATTGTCACTGAAACACTACTTTTGAAAGGAACATACACAAAACCAATGTACACTAGGAAATTGCATATTCTGGGAAAAGAAGAGAATGAATCAGCAAGTACTTTTTGGGTGCTTGTAAGCATTCAGCCTTGAGCTAATACTCAGCAAAAGACTGTGCTCTCCACTGGCTGCCCTGTAGTCTTCCATGGTTAGGTTGACCTTTATTACCATGCATTAGGTCCTGACCTGTATGGTTCCTTTTCCTTGCCCCTATAGTGCTCTTTCTAAACTCCTCATTCAATGCCCTTTTAATGCTTGATTCTCAATATTGTATTGTATGCACTTAGCATATCTACATTTCACTGAATATATGTCTTAAATTTGATCCCATTTGTTTTTTGGGGAGGAAAAACATGGAAATAAAGCATGTGTGTCATGGAATTAAATAAATCTGCCTTTATTTGAATTCTGCTCCATCTCTTGTTATCTTTGGGATCCTAAGCACACCTAATGTCTCTGAACTTCAGTTTCTTCATATGTAGAATTGGGCTAAATACATACTCCCTGGGACTACTATGACTATGTGATTGTGATTTTATGGGGTTGTAATTATTGTATGTAGGTTTCTCTTCTAATCTAAAAACATGTTAATAGTAGAGTACATGATGATTTAGTACCATTGCATGTGTCTGTCAGTAAACTCTATTGCTCTCTGGCCTTACCTTCACAAACACCCTCTACCATATACATTGGTGGTTCCCATGGATACCACTGATTCCAGTAACCTTATTATCTGCCTGGTTAGCATCTTTTTTTTTTTACTCCCAGTTGAGTCTTTCCTTATCAAGATGCTGAATGCTGGGGTTGTAAAAATATAGAAATTAAATGCTTCTGCTTCCCCCCTCCCCCTTCCTGGGCTAGTTCTGCTAGTCAGCAGAGGAAGATGGGAATTATACTTGTAGTATAATTTATTTGGCAAATAGTAGTGATGTTGCAAAATGTGTACTTTGGGTTGAGAGGATTTAAAATACCTTGTTACCATTTCTGGGAAGTAAAGAAAGCCTGTGGAGACCAAATTAAAGCTTTCTGATGATTTGTGTGGGCTGAATACAATCAGTGAAGTAAATAAGGCACTGAGTCATTACTAAATGGTTGTAGAGAGACATGATGTTGTAGAAGAGCTATATAAGAAGGTCGGATATAGACATGAATTCAAGGAAAGCTTTATGCTTTGAGAGATGCATCATCTCTGGTATTTTGAGTTTATTTCTGAAATGATTGTTTAAAAGGTTATCTTTCTATGTTCTGCACATTTTCATTTCAACTATACATGGACAAATATTAACTTTAAAAACTTGGTCATTGGTTTCTTTGAATTCTCAGTACTGTTCTTCTTCAATAATACATGATATCATGTTGTTTCTCAGGAATTCATGTGTCATTTCAAGACATATTTACTTTTTGGTCTTTGATAGAATAATACAATATGATGGTAAGATTGGCTAAAGCTCATTCCATAAAATATACTTTCAAATATACAAAAAATCTTAAAACATAGAAAATTAAAAAATAGACTTAACCTGTCTACTATAAACGAGAAATATGTTCCAAAGTGGAAAATGTTTTCTTAAAATATATTATTTTGAGAAAAAAAGTTCTGTAACTCCAAGTCAGAAGCAATACTATTACAGAGACTGAATAGAATAACTTTAAATATTCAGTAATAATTTTTGTGCTCTGCTTTTGAATTAACACTTATAAAAGATAAATAATACTTTGAGATAGTCTTGAGTACTTATTCATATTATTCAAATTGAGCAAGATGTAGAGAACTTAGGTGATAGAAAGTAACTAGAGGATTTAAAAAATAAAGACACATTCTTTACTGAAAAAAAAGAATAAGAAACTGACATATCAGCTTCATTCTACCTTCTTCCAAACCTGTTTTCATTCTGTTACATTGATTTGTCAATAACCTTTATTATTTGGAATTAGTGATTTCATCTTTTTATTGTTTTGAATTTCTAAGTGCTTTGCCCATTTAAAGGAGATTTCTCTCCATGTTAACCTACAATGTCTATGTCTGTATTTCTATATATACACATACATATGCATATGAGTATATGAAACATATACACTACAAATCATATCTATGTATGCCATCTATATATGATGTATCACTGTATATAGTAAATTTACCAGATACTTTGTTCTTTAGGTCATTCTTTCAATATTGATTCATGCCTTTCAAGGGGCAATTTTTTTTTTAATTTTAAATTTTTATATACTATGTTTGTTAAAATGGAACAGGGAGGATTTGATGTCAGGCCACCATCATTCATTATCCAAAACTTCATGCCAGGGCTCCATGAGAACACAGAATGGACCACCAGTTTTAACATCCTTTCTTTGGAAATTGGTTAAAGTTTAAATATGGGAAGGGTTGACCAACTGTCAGAAAACTGAATTACTGAGTACGATTCATTATTGTTTCAAAAATTAAAATCATAATTGTTAACTTATGCCTAAGATGATTTACATACTGTTTGTGCACTGGGTTAGGAGTTTATACAAAAGAGTGAGACAAATTTCACTGAGCCACCCAAGGAATTTATAATCCAATAAGAAAGATATACAAAAAGAGCTAAGTAAACAAATAAATAATTTTTTAGTGGAAAAGAATGATATAAAGGAAAGTAAATAATAATATGAAAGAAACTAACGGGTAGGGTATGTGGTGTTTGTGTGTGTGTGATTTAAAACCAGGAGTTTATTTTTGATAGATTATGGAAGATACAAAAAAGTAACATAGAAGTCGAGATTTGAGGTTGCAGAGTATCCAGTAATGCAAAGAGGAAATAGCAGGCCTGGCTATTGCATATGGGAAAACCATTTGGAGGCATGGGCTTTCTATGTTTGAGGCATGAGATTATTTTTGAATTCTCTAGTTTTTAATCTGTTGCTTTACAAGTGTTTATTTTCATCACCAAAGTCATTATTTTTTGGGTAGCATACCACTCATGAGTTTTTTTTTTTTTTACCCGAATCTGCTTTAGTTTTCCCTTTGGCAGTGAACTATGTTCCCAAGGAAAGACTGCTGTATCCTGAAGGTTCACTGACATCTGGGTATGGAGATGTCATTCCTGGATCTTTCTTGGATTTGAAATTCACATTTCTGTAATTCTAATTTTGGATATAGTTATGGCAACATTTGGGCCTTTTATGTAAATGTTATTCTAAGGAAAATGAAATTAAATTTAACAAATTAAAGAAAGAATTTAACTCAGTTTTCCTGGTCTTTTAATACAGAATAATGTAGAGAGATATATTAATATCTAAAACTTGGAAAGAATCATTTTGTGGCTTTTATATTTGCTGCACGTTCTGACAAAATAGTCTCCTTTGTAAAATCCACTAATAACAAGTCACATTTCCTTACTATATTCCATAAGCTGTTAAAAGTGCTGCTTCATTTTTTTTCTTCCTAATCTTTATACTGCTTGTAAACTAAAAAGTAGTTACTATTCTTACAAGCATTTACTGGTGAGGAAACTGAGGTACAGCTAGGTTGGGTAACTTGTCATCCTTGTAACCTTTAGAATAGTGCCTAGAACACCCTAGTTTCTGTTGAAGTCTTTTATTTGGGAGTTTCAGGTATGTTAACAGTGGGAGGGACAATGAGGTCAAGGTATTTATTTTCTGTTTCTTGTTTGAAGTCACCTTGCGTTGGCTGTGTACCTTAAACAAAAGTCATGCTTTTCTAAAGGCAGCTGCTCTACATCACTTTCATTCAGAAACCCACAAATTCTTCTCCTCTCTACCCTTCGGACCAGGATGGGTTACCACTTCACTGTTACTAGCTCTGAATTCTTGTCGTGCTAGTCCTCATTTTCTTGCTACACCCCACCCACACCTGTGTCATTCAGCCTTTCCAAAAATAAACCCTTCTCCAATTATCCTATTTCAAAACGGCTATTATTATTAACCACTACACTGTGCTCCCTGTGTAGAAAAGCTAATTTTAGCTCATTCTTAATGATTTGATGATTTGTCCAGTCCAATCGGGAAGTGCTATGATCTGTTGGAATGTATTTCTAGATTTAATGCCATATATACATCATATTACAAAACCTAGATTTCCTCACACAGACCTTTAACTTCTGCCCTTTATGAGCTGAAATCTTCGTGTCCACAGGTATTTTAACAGTGTAACAAAGGCTGACTTGATATTAGGGGTGTTCACTGGCAATGTCCCTTCAGAAAGACACTAGGTTTGACTACAAACAGGACTGATAACCAAACAGCCACGCCACCGCATAGTTGAGAGACTGCTCTTTAAAGAAACATGGTTATTTTAACTTAAAATGATATGGAACCAACTTAATGAAACTAATGTTCCAGTTATATATATTAAAATGTCTCTGTTTGAAAATCCTCTACTACGATTAAGGCATTTGGTGAATTGGTTGTTTACGAATTCTTGAATATCTTACTCCATTTTCTATAGAGAAAATTTCCCTTATACCTTTCTTTTATCTGTTCTTTGCTTTATTGTGAAATCTAGACTGTTATTAAGTTGGTGGGGGAAAACCAAAACAAAATATATTTTATTGTTGGACAAACTGCACAGCCAAAGGTTTTTGTTTTCTCGTAACTTATAAAGAGTAATAAGGAGAAACTAACAAGTTCCAAAAGAACTGTTTTGTATGTTATATCTTTTTATTTCCAGACCCATGGTTTAATAGATACTAATAAACAGTTAGTGGTCAAATAGCAAGCTACAGAATAGAAGGAAAAGTAGGAAAGTTCCACAAAAGCATGACAAGCTGTATAAGATCTTTGGTTCCTTCGTCCACCTAATATTATTCGGCATCCCCGTATATGATACTAAAGTTGAATTAGTAAAGAATATAGAGGTAACTTAGAACCATTCTGCATTTTCAAGGAACTTTACTAATGAAGATTAAATATATGTGCATAGATAACATAATTATCGATAGTAGTTCCATGCAGAATAGCAAGTTCAATAGAAAATGAGATGATTTACAATGAGGTATGGTGAATTGAAGGAGAGGGTAAAGAAGAAATAAAAGAGGAAAATAGTAAGCCGTGTTTCCTGCTCTGAAAAGAGAAAAAAGATTTGATCAAAGAAGTAGGCATGTTCAAAAATACATCTTCGTGACTGTGAAAAATGTGATCTGGGGTGAGGGTGCACTGGAAATGGAAACATCAGGCCAAAAGGATAGAAATGTTAACTTTTCTGTCAAGGTCTCATTATTGTGTTCCCAGCTTCAAGGTCACCTGTTTCCAAAACAAGTGTAGATTATTCGACTCAGCATGGAGAAAATCATTACTCAGCAAGTAAAACTAAACACTAATAAGGGTATTAATAAAGACATTAGTCTTCATAAAGCAACATCCTAGAATTTCTTTTAAAATGTAGCATATGTACTAAAAATGATTTGAGATCAAAGATGCTTCTTCAGAGGCATGAAACTTAACTGTTTTAAGAGCAAGTAGTATTTTAAAAATAATTAACATCTACAGAAGAGTAATTGCTTTTCATTTTAAAGAAAGAGATAAGCACCCAAGTTTTATAATATGAAAAATTGTTATGCATGTGCATTAACTAGTGTCCTCAAAGGATTTTTACTACACATTTAGCATTGTGTGCAATAACTTTCTGTCATGGCACTGTGCTCTGACATGAAAACACTGATTGTTTCCTAACTGAGTTGGACAGAAGTAGGTGAAGAATAATGGTATGTGTTGAAGTTCTTTTGTATGCACAGTCTGTGATTATGATCTTTTTATTTGCTTTAAGTGAATAGTTAATATTTTAAGTTAAAAGCATTTTTATTAGTTTGATTATTCATAAGTGGCCAATGAAGCTTGTTTATCTGAATAAAGAAGTGTTCTGCAATCTGTGCAAATCAGCATCCATTGTATTTTAATCATGGACTCATTTATTCTTTCATCTAAGTAGATATTGGGAGCTCATAATTTGCAAAATACTAAAGTACTGAAAGAGACATCAAGGTGTATCAGTGTGGTTTCTAGCTTCAAGAATCTTATGTTTAGCAAGTAACAGATACAAATAATTTTAACATGGATATAAACATCATGATATAAGGTGCAATAAGTTACAACATCCTCAATATTCCGTAAAGGTGAAGTTGTTACAGGAATTACCTTGCTTTTCCTTCTTCACTCACTGCAGGGAATACTTGTTTTTCCCCTGCATGTTCAGTGTGACCCCTATTTGATACCAAATATAGCAGTCCATTTGAGGTAATTTAGCATCATCTCAGACTTATTGAAAACTTACCATGTTGCTAATCTGTGTATTCACTCAATTAATTCAGCAAGAATTTATTGAGTGTCTATTATGAGTCACGAATTACTCCAAGAACTCATGATATAGTAGTAAATAACACAGCTGTCCTGCTTTCTTGGAATGCATATTCTAGTTGAGGGGACAAGTAATATATATAATTTCAGGTTGAAGAGTTGGCATGAAAAATTAAAAAAAATATGAAGCAGTATAAGTGGTACAGAGGTGCTGAAGTTGGGGTGTCATTTTAAAGAGAATGGTCAGGAAAACAGCTTTCTGAGATGACATGAGCAGACACTGGAAAGATGAAAGGGAACAAGTGGGGTCACTCTCTGGGGAAAGCCAAGTGTGCAACAACTTCTATTAGTACAATTAGTAACTGTAATTCTTCTGTCCTCTCAGGGCCACATGAATATCTGATTTCCATTAACTGTGTAAATACCTTATATTTGTGAGTATCTGGAGTTATCAAGTTATCCTGCCAGTACATGCAGTCAATTATGTCTTCAGGCCCTGCTTCGTTTTTGTAAATCTGTTTCATAAATTGAAGTCCTTTATTTAAATTTCAGCCCTAGCATTGATGTTCAGGCACTGGTTTCCACACACTACACTTGCAGCCTATCTGATATTCTCCTTGGGTGTACAAACCCCGTCATCAAGCTTGAGAAGAGAGTCAGTGCACCTGCTAGTTACTTAAGCTTTTTCTCTTCACCATCAACAGTTTATTGTGGATTATTGTTATTATCTGTTATCATAATATGAATAAACTCTTCTCACCCACTGTATTAAATTGTTTAAAATAGATTCTTCTCTCCCACAGTAGCACAGATTTAGCTGGGTCCATGGGCCCTCCAGATAGGACTACATTTCCCACTTTTCCTTGCAGTTACATGGAAGGCCAGTGGAATGTGAGTGGAAGTATGGACAATTTGCAAGTCATTTCCAGTGTAAAGATAAGCTACTTGCCCTGGACTAACACTCCACACTACTCTCAGTGACTTAGAACATTGATGCAACTGTGACGCAGCTTTGACCATGCAGATAGAGACAATCCACTAGAGGGTTTCTGAGCAACAAGATAGAAGGAACCTGGCTGTCCTGTAGACTAGAGCTGCCCTGGGGTGGACTGCTATGTGTGAGAGAAGTTCACCTCTATCATACTTAAAGCCCACCCTGTTTGGGTTGTCATTGTTCTAGTAGGTTAAGCTTTAGTATGACAATCATGCATGCCTCTCTGAACATCTCACTAAATGAAGCAGATATCCCACTGCACCTGCTACCCTAATGAGGATATCCGATGTTGTAGACCCAGATACTCCCCTTCTATTCTTTCCCACACAGGGTGGTGGTTTTTGTTTTTGCTGCTCTGCTGCTGCCACTGCTGCCCCTTCTCTTCCTCCTGCAACAGCTGTCCCTCTTAAGGTATAATTTAAATATTATAAAATCTATCTATTTTAAATGTACAACTCAATTCTTAGTAGTAAATTTACAGACTTATGCAGCCATCGTCAAAATCTAGTTTTAGAATATTTCCATCATCAATAAAATTCCTCATGCCCTTTGCAATCAGTCACACCCTATTCACGCAGCACTCCCAGGCAATTGCAAATCTGTTTCTATAGCTTTACCTTTTCTGGGCATTTCATATAAATGACATTAGACAATATGTAGTCTTTTGTGTCCAACATCTTTCACTTAGAGTGAGTTTATGATGTTTATCCAGATTGTACTATGTACTAAGAATATGTTTCTTCTAATGATGAATGGTATTCTGTCATAGAGATGTGTCCCATTTTGTTTTTCCATTCAAAATCTCACGGACTTTGGATTGTTTCCACTTTTTTACTGTCATAAAAAATGCTGCTATGGATATTTATGTAAAAGTTATTGTGTATGTGTGTGTATACACAAAAACAAAATACAAAATAAAATATACATATTTCATTTTGTGTCTTGTCTACTCAGGCTGCCATAACAATTTACAAGGACTAGGTGTCTTCAACAACAGAAATTAATTTTCTCACAGTTCTGGACACCAAGGTTCAGCACGGTTGGTGTCCGTTGAAAACTTTTCCCTTGGGTTGCAGACAACTGCCTTCTCGCTGTATGCTCACATGATCTCTTCTTTGTGTGTGCATGGAAAAGAAAGAACAAGGTCTCTGGCATCTCTTCTTATAAGGACACATCCTTTTGGATCGGGGCTCCACTCTGACCTCATTTAACCTTAACTGCTTCTGTAGAGGTCCTGTCTCAAAAGGCAGCCACATGGATGAGTTCAGGGGTTCAATATTCAAATTTTGGAGAGACAGGAATTTTCAGTTCAAAATATTTTTCTTGAGTAGATACCTAGGAAGGAAGGGGAATTGTTTAGCCATATGGCCAGTCAATCTTTAACTTCTTAAGTAACTGCACAACTGTTTTCCAAAGTGACTACTGAGTTTTACATTCCCAGTAGCAGTGTATGAGGGTTTCAGTTTCTTCACATCCTTGTCAATTTTGTGAGACATATGAAGTGGTATCTAATTAGGGTTTTAATTTATATTTTTCTGATGATTAATGATATTGAGTATCTTTTCCTGTGCTTATTGGATATCTATTATATTCTTTTTTTTTTTTTTTTTTTTTTTTTACTTTATAAATACAACTTTTATTCTGGTTCATTTTTTATACATATAGATAATTTTTTTTTCATTTTATTTATTTTTTCAGTGTAACAGTATTCATTCTTTTTGCACAACACCCAGTGCTCCATGCAAAACGTGCCCTCCCCATTACCCACCACCTGTTCCCCCAACCTCCCACCCCTGACCCTTCAAAACCCTCAGGTTGCCCATATTCTTTAATGAAGTATTTATGTCCAAATCTTATGTGAATTTTAATTACATTTTCAACTTATTAAACTTTAAATATTCTTTGTATATTCTTGAGAAATTTTTTTTATCAGCTATATGATTTGCAAATATTTTCTCCAAGTCTTTTTTTGCCCTTTTCTTAATGGTACATTTTGAAGAAAATTACTATTTGCTGAAGTCCAGTTTAACAGTTGTTTTCTTCTCAGTAACTTGCTTTTGGTAATTTATCTAAGATCTCTCTGAATAATCTAAGATCAGTGCATTTTTTTTCTTTTTTACTCTTAAAATTTTACATGTTGAGCTTTTATATTTAGATTTAGGAGCAATTCGTCTTGGTATTTGAATGAGGCATGAGGCAATATTTTGGCACGGGAGTATACAATTTGTCCAGCACTATTTCGTGGAAATAGTATTCTTTCACCCATTTCATAGCCTTGGCACCTTCATTGAAAATCAATTGACCATAAAAATAAGGGTTTATTTCTGAACCTTCAGTCTTATTCAGTTGATCTATATGCCTGTCTTTATGCCAGTAATACATTGTTGCTGTAGAGGTAGTTTTGAAACTGAGAAATGTAAATTCTATAAACTTTCCCTCTTTTTTTTTTTTTTCCCCAGACTTACATTTGACAATTGAGTCCATCCCATTTTTGTATAAAGATTAGGATCAACTTTTAATTTCTTCACATAACCTTCTGGGAAATTGGCAAGGATTATGTTGAATCCATAGATCCAATTTGAAGAAGACTGCAATCTTAACAATAGTGTTTTCTTTTTCATGAACATACAATGTGTCACCATATAGTTAGATCTGCTTTAATACTTTTTTCTCTATTATTTTCTGGTCTTCACTCTACAAGTCTTACACTTTTCAATTCATTTTTTGAATTCTATTTATTTTTATAATACTGTGAGTGGAATCATTTCCTAAATTTTATTATCAGATTGTTCTTGTGAATTTATAAAAATATTTTATACATATATTGATCTGGTCACCTATGGCCTTAATGAACTCAATTATTTGTTCTAGAAGCTTTTTATTTATCCTTTGGGATTTTTTTACAAAAAGGATTGTATTACACAAGACAGAGTTTTAATCCTTTTTTTTTAAACTGGATGTCTCTTTATGTTGTTTGTTTTTTTTCTCTCCTGATTACACTGGCTAGAAACTCTAGTACAGTATTGAATAGAACTTTGAGTGGAGAAAACCTTTCCTGATTCCAGTCTTAGATGGAAAATATTTAGTCATTCAAATTTGAGTATGCTGTTAACTGTATGTTTTCCACACAGGTCCTTTATCTTGTTGAGGAATTTTATGGAATTTACAGGAGTAAATTTACAGGACTCACTATGACTTTCTCTTTCCTCGGATCTCCTTGTTAAATTTCTGGCTAGTTTTCTGGTCTGTTGCTGGATCAAACGTGTATTGCAACCTCAGGTTTGCTAAGATTTTGACCTTCCTCAATTTTTGATACTAAGATTGTTATTTTCAATGAACCCCCCAAATATGACTTTTCCCATATACCACTCTGGACCAAATAGCCCATTCTGGCATGAATCTTTTTTTTTTTTATTCCTTATTTTTTTTATAAACATATAATGTATTTTTATCCCCAGGGGTACAGGTCTGTGAATTGCCAGGTTTACACACTTCACAGCACTCACCATAGCACATACCCCTGGCATGAATCTTTTGATTTTCATATCCTTCCTTGCCTGCTAAAACTATAATGGAGCTTAAATGTGGAGTTAGAGAAGAGGTTAAAATTTAGTGGGGTTTCTTTCTCTTTCTTTCTTTCTTTCTCTCTTTCTTTCTTTGAATAAGGGATTTTCAATTTGTTGTGTACCTTTGGTCAATATTTAAGAACATTGAAATATTCTTTTTTCCCCCCAATTCTGTCCAGTTTTATCATTGCTTTTTGGAAAGGAGATTTTCTAAGGTCCACTTTTGTCATTTGTGAAGTTCCACACCCTTTGCCTCACTTTTTTTTTTTTTCCATTTTATTTATTTTTTCAGCGTAACAGTATTCATTCTTTTTGCACAACACCCAGTGCTCCATGCGAAACGTGCCCTCCCCATTACCCACCACCTGTTCCCCCAACCTCCCACCCCTGACCCTTCAAAACCCTCAGGTTGTTTTTCAGAGTCCATAGTCTCTTATGGTTCGCCTCCCCTCCCCAATGTCCATTGCCTCATTTTTTATTTTATTGTTTTTACAGAAGCAATGTATTAAGTTTTTAGTGGCAGCAGTATCATTTTAGCAAAAACATGAATGGTAAATCATATATGAAATTCACTTATTAGGGTAATTCAGAAGGGGAGAAGAATATCAGAAAATTGACTATAAGGAACACTCATTAGTTTAGTTTGTCTGGAACTTTACCTATTTTAAAGACCAGATCAAATTAGGAAGGTAACTTGAAATGAGCTAGTAATAGATTTTAAATATAAAACTAATGGGGCACCTGGGTGGCTCAGTGGATTAAGCCGCTGCCTTCGGCTCAGGTCATGATCTCAGGGTCCTGGGATCGAGCCCCACATCGGGCTCTCTGCTCCGCAGGGAGCCTGATTCCTCCTCTCTCTCTGCCTGCCTCTCTGCCTACTTGTGATCTCTCTTCTGTCAAATAAATAAATAAAATCTTTAAAAAAAATATAAAACTAAGGTTTCTGAGTTAATGTCTTAGAAAGTAGCAAAGAATGAAAGGGTTTTTGTGGTGGAATGATATTTTATACACACATGCACACATATACACTCACACACTTTGGGATAAAGAAAGTAGCTTAACACAATATGAATGATAGATTAGAGAACAGAAAACTGAAATCAGAGAAACCAGTTGGGAATCTTTTAAAACAGTTTAGGTGGGAGGTAATAAATTCTCAGACTTAGATGTCTGTAGTGTAAGGGGAAAAGTGAGCTGCTGTGAAGCAATACTGCAGGAAAACTTGGTACCTTATTATAATTCTGGGGTCAATAAAAGGGGAAATAAAATAAGATTTCTATCTTGTGGCCTTTTATTGACCCCAGAATTGGCCTTTAGAAATAGACAAATACACAATTAACAAATAAGGAACACAGAAAAAAAGACATACAAAGATAAATAAGTGTAAATGTTAGCTAACATTTATTGAATTCTTACTGTCACCAGGCATAGTTGTGTGAGTTTTACATAAATTAGTTACTTTTCACATAGACCTTTGCATATATTAGGAAACTAAGGAGGTGAGGTTACTCAACTTAACCAAAACTAATAGCTAATAAATGTTGCAGTTGAAGTTTTAACCCCTGTCTGAATATAGGCATCAGGATGCAACTGGAAGAGTGGCACTGGAATTCTGTAGAAGAAACGGAGCAGGGGTTTAAGGCCATATTTTCTGGAGGTGGAAGTTATAGCTAATATTGGGTGCAATTGCCAAAGATGACGATAGGTCCGGAGGGAAACCTTTTGATATATCTTAGCATATAATTAAACTTTGTGAGAAGGGAAAGAAAAAGGAAAAGCAACTTTGAAATTGCAAGAAGAACCAATTATCATTATCTCTGAGAAGATCCTTCTTTTGGGGGCAGTTATCTTAACTGTCATTGAATGTTGTTTGGATGAGGCGTACAAAAGGTCCATGGAGTCTAGAGATGAGGAACAAACTGATTAAATTTTGAAGAGAGGTAGTTTCGTTATAATGTTAGTGGTGTTAATGGAAGACCAGTCTAAGCAGTAAGGAATCAGAGGATGGGAAGGACTAAATATCATGAGTAGAGTCTTTTCTTCAAAGTTTGATGATGTCGTTATATGCATAAAATAACTAGAGTTTAGTAGAACACTGAACACATGACGGCAGTATTTTGAATTGAGTAGAGAACTACCCAGAGTCGGGGTGAGGGGAGGAAGTGGGGACAGAGGGTTGGAGAGAAAGATTTATGATAGTTTGGTTTAGAAAAGTGTTAAAGAGAAAGTCTTGGTAAATATTGAACTATTGAGTTACTGGAACAATCACATTTGTTAACACAGAGAGGAAAACTAAGGAACTGGGAAATGACTACAATCAATTCAGTGATACCGAAGGCAATGGGACATTGGGAATATGCAATGGAAGGTCGAAAAGTTTTGGAAATGCTGCTGGGTCAAGTCAACTAGGGGGCACTGAAAGTATTTTTGAGTAATAATAAGAACCAACCTGATAATCTGGAAGAGATGGTATAAAATGATTTTCAAGATAATCTCCAGAAATATTAGGAATTTGTCAACATAATGGAAATAAAAAATTCTAAGGTTATTTTTTTCCATTTTTATGGCTAAGTATTATTTTTAGAACATTCTAACAATTATAAGAAGTCTTGAGAGTGAATGAGCCATTTGAAGATAAAGAAATTTTTCTTCAAATAGATGCTGTTTCTACTTCTCTTTGTTGTTATTAAGTCCTTATGTGGATTTTTAAGATTTGATGTTTTGTAAAAGAGAATTGTAAGAATGAGAAGAACAGTGTTTAAATTTTTAAAAAAATATTTTGTTTATTTGAGAGAGAGAGAGAGAGAGAGAGCACAAACAGGTGGAGGGGCAGAGATATAGGGAGAAGCAGACTCCCCGCTAAGCAAGGAGCCCAATGTGGGACTCACTCCCAGGGATTGACCTGAGCTGAAGGCAGCTGCTTAATCAACTGAGCCACCCAGCCGCCCAGAAGGTTTACAACTTTTGAAGTAATTCTGATATTTCCCTTGTGATTTTTCCTTAATTTATGTGTTCACAGTGAACACCAATCTCTGAAAGAGGTTTCTTAAGGACATTTAAGAGGCTTCATTTATTCTATGAATTTATAGAGTAAATTATTTAGCTCTTGGTTCTGAGACAATCATCTTCATCATCTAAAGTGGTGAAGTGGAAAGTACATCAAATTTGGAGTCTAAAGCAAAAGTTTTGTTCCTGGATCCGGCTCTTAAGCAATTTCTCTAAGCACATATTCCTGAATTATAATATAGGATTTAAAAAAATGCCTAAATTACTTTACAGGTGTATTGTGAGATTCTAGTAGGTGATTGATTGGAAAATCTATATGATCTATTAAGTGATGGCATTTATTTATAAATCCCATATTCATCAGCATGGAGACCCATACTAGCCTAGAACTGAAGCTTCTGTTTCTTCCAAAATGGTTTTATTAGTTTGAATAAATGAAGTTTAGCACCATTGGGAAGCTTTGGAAGGTGCAGAATTTGTTGTTCGAGTTAATCCTTAAGTAAACTTTAAAGTGATCAGCAAGAACCTAACAAAATTCTGAGGATATCAGACTGATTGCTACAAAAGAATATTAAAGAGTTATTATATAAAAACTTTAATTACTGGGCATGCATTAATTGATATACATCAAATATATTTGCTATCACATTGAATAAAATACCTTGTTTTCTCCTTATGATACTGGTGTGCCGTAATAGCATCTTAATTATACATTAAAAACATATACGATTTATTTATAGTTTATATATATAAACTGCTTACTCAAAGTGTGAACTGTGTGCAGCACAAGGATACATAAGCACACAGAAAGAAATAGACTTTAGATTTTTATCTTTTCTGTCCTGGGTAATAAAAGAGATTCCTTCAACTCACATGAAACATAACTATATTATTTACTTAGTTATTAACTTAGGGAAACTATACATATAGATGGAGCTAAATTCTGGAAATATAAAGATCTCCATCTGTGATCATCCCTCCCCTGATGAGATTTTATTCCAGTGGAATAAGATGTGTAAATTCTAGTAGTCAGTGATGGTAGTGGCATGTGTTCATACCAGAATAGCTTGAAGAAGAACTTGATTCTGCTCATGTAGGCAAGATTTTTTTTTCTTTTGCTATGATTATCCTGGAGTAATTACCATAGTAAATGCTGTGGCACCACTAACACCCACATAGTCGCATTCCTTCTGTTTATGTGAAAGGCAGCACCATTGAGTTGGAACTCAATTTTTTCCATGAATGCATTATTTAAAAATACTTCATGAACATAGCTGAAATTGTATACCATAAACTTGAAGATTCTAATTTTTGCCAATTGTTTCCAAAGAAGCTGTGTAAAATGATAAGGGGAAATAAATATTTAATAATGTTTTGAACAGTTATATAACCTAACTTTTGCACATATTTTGATTCTCATTTTTTATTAACTTTTATTTGTTTAGACCTAAAGCCCCCATAAAATTCCACTGTATATAGACCTAAAGCTCCCATAAAATTCCACTGTATATGGGATTTCACCATAATATTTTAAACATAGAGCCATAGGATGTGGCTTAAATTTGTGGTTAGCTTTTGGAAAATAAGTTACTTTTGAGCCATATATATGGATTTCAGACTGATTGCTACAAAATACTATTTAAAAGTTATTATGTAAATTTTGAGCCATATTTTCTATGTATATGTATATATTTGCCAGATTTAATACATTTAATTAATATTAATATTATGACTCATACATTAAAATTTCTAAGATTCTGCAAAGACACATGGGCTTAGCTCCAGTTCTCAAGACTGATCAGAAACAGTAAGATCAAATCTCAGTTAAGTCACATTTTTTACTAGCTCTGAATCTGTGGATGTCAACTCTTTGTATAAGCCTCAATCTTCCCATCTGTAAAATTCACATAGTAATAATAGGTATGGTCATTTAAAGTTTAGTCTTTAGGAGTAAGTTTTTTTTTAAATAAAAATTAGAAAAAACATAAAAGCAAATGGCATGTAATAGGTACTTAGTAACCGATAGCTATGAAAGATCATCATCCATCATCATATTTCTGACTTGAACTACTGAAAATAAATGAATCCATGCACAAATGGCCATAATGTAATTATAGTCACCTTTTTTTTTGTAGTTAACAATGTTTCAGAGATTTAAAGTGCCTCTTAAATACAGGCTTACTACCTATAGAGAAGTGGATTAAAATTCACCTGACTATAGGAGCTTTTTCAAGGTATATTAATACCTAGATAGCTTTTAAATTGACTTTAATTGAGTCAGTCTGTAGTCCCTTCTTTCAGCACATAAATGTACACACGGAACACATGTTTAGTAAAGCTACTTCTTAGATTTTAATATGTGATATGTCATTGATTGTGGTATTCTGACCTTCAGAATATATTTTAGAAAGTTCTTCTTTTCTACCTAAAATTCAGGATAATAACAGCACCATCAGCAAATCAGCAAAATCATCACAATAACTCTCATTCAGTAAAAAAGGCTTATTATGTACCAGGTCCTGTTCCGAAGTCTTCATACATATTGCATCATTTAATCCTGACAGTCCTATGAAATAGTACTATAATAAACAGATCTAACACGGGAAACTTAAGGCCCACAGAGGTAGGGTAAAGTGGTAACATCCATACATTGCTAAGTGTAAGTCAGGATTTGATCTCAGGTAGTCTGGCTATAGCGTCTCATTCAAAACAATAGGCTATAAATGATATTCCATAGTTTTATTGCCTAATTTTAATTTATAGCATTAACAGCTATTAATCCATGTTGTTTTGGTCAAATAATAGACTAGTGTAAGTTTCAATTATGATTGTGACTAGCATATTGTTTCTTTGGATTAGAAAATTTATGACAACTAAGTATTTCTTGACCAGGAAACTCATACTGAATTTCTCTTCAAAATATTTTTAAGGATTTATTTCTGAGCTCCAAATGAGCTATCAGAAAGTAAGGTGGTTTTAAAATTGGAACCAAGGAAATTGTGTTTCAGGTAATACTGAGAAGTGGTAGCACACATTGGTTAAGAAGCCGAAGGCCAATGTACTTTAAACTTAGTGGATACAGTTTTGTAAAATACAAAATAATAAGGAATAAATGAATCATTGATAACTCTAATACCTAAAACTATTAACTATATACTTGATATTTAGATAGTAATACATAGTATTTGTACCATATAGACACAGACAAAATAATGTCAAGGACATAGCTAATAGTAAAATAATTGGAAACATGAGAGTTTTGGATTTATTATTTTTGTTTTTAATATAATTTATCTAATTGAAAATTTATATAATTTAAATTTTAATAATGGCTGTGTTTAATAAACACTTAACAAATTCCTGAAAGTACAACAACAAGCTGTCACAACAGGCAGTAGGAACAGGATGCTAGGTTTTTCCTAGTGTCCATGATTAGTGGGCAACTCCCATTTATTTTCTCCAGACAGAATTCTCTTATGAAGGATAGGAGGATAAGGAAGATGCCAGTTGTGTAGGATTAAGAAGGAGACTGGAAATTTTCCACCACTCTGCTCACTAACTGTTACCAAAACAAAACAAAACTGTTTTCTTCTGTTTCCCCTCACCCATAACTGCTGTGGCACTACTTCCAAATGCGGATTCTCAAGGGTTCTCTAGGGCGAGTTGGATCCCTTACTGCTCCTCCTTGGCAGGCATTTGAGTAGAGACTCCTTCTATTCTGCTAAATCAGTTGTTAGTACTCTAGTCTTCTCAAATCTACTAAAATCTTGTATTGTCTTTTAAATTCTTTCCTTTTCATTCTTTGTTGCAGTTTATTCTTACATCATGAATTTAGGGTGAGAGGTGGTTATTGAAGAGGTATATACAATAACTTTCTAGTTTCAGTCCTTCCATATTTAGTCAGAAATTTGGTACTTCTTTTTTTAATACATACAAAATTTATTAAAAATAGATTGCAAATTAAATACAGTAGAAATGGCAATGTACAGCAGTTTTGATTTTTTTTTTTTTTCTGCAGTGATACACAGTTAAGAAAAGCACATATTCACATTTGGCCCAATCATCTTAGGATCATCAAATCCATCTCTCTCTTTTTTTTTTTAAGATTTTATTTATTTATTTGTCAGAGAGAGAGGGGGAAAGAGAGCGAGCAAGCACAGGCAGACAGAGTGGCAGGCAGAGGCAGAGAGAGAAGCAGGCTCCCTGCTGAGCAAGGAGCCCGATGTGGGACTCCATCCCAGGACGCTGGGATCATGACCTGAGCCGAAGGCAGCCGCTTAACCAACTGAGCCACCCAGGCATCCCTCAAATCCATCTCTTAACAGGTTTTATAGCCACACGTACAAATATCCCTGCATGTAAATATTTATACATATTTGCATGTATTTATGTGTTTGTTGTTTTTCTATATATTGACAAAATAGTAGTTCATCTGCATCTTTGTTCATTAAGGAAAGGGTAGATTTAGTCCCCATAAGGCTGCCAGTGTTCTCAAGCTATCTGGAAGGAGCCTGCTTTTCCTAGAACCTCCAGAGCAGACATTCACATCTTTCATAAACACTTAGAACCATTTCTTAGATGTTTATCATAATCATAGGGTTCACCAAATATAAATAATACAGAGAAAATGATACAAAATGAGGAATAGCACATATTCCACAATACCTTTGTGTATGTTGATGTGTATGTAATTAAACACTATTTTAAAAAGTATTTGTTTTTGTAATGGGTACTTTATCAACCCATGTAATTTTTTTTCCTCTGAAGTGTACTAAAAAAAAAAAAAAAATCAGTCCTCTATCTTCAGATTTGCAAAATGTATAGGCATCAGGGTCTGAGGATTTTGATTACGTCTAACCCCCTGGGAAGTAATAAATATTTTTGTGGTGTCAGGTGCTCCATCTCAGTGTGTATACCACAGAAGATCATTTCCAACCTTCTCAGTACACCTGTCATCTTGTATATTGCTGTAAATCATCCCCATTGCGCTGCTTCAAAATGTTTCACATGTAACACCCCTAGGTATTCAATTAAGCACTGGGATTTTCAGAATGGTGTCGAAAGTGGTGGGGAAAGAGGTGGAAAATGGAGTTGGATATAACATGCCTCTTGCTGTCAGGCACGATTTCTTCTCAGATAGCCAGAATACCTGTTATAGGTTTATAATGATACAAAGAGAAGGTGATGAATAGAAAAGGACATAAGCCTAGTAGTGTGCTTTTGGGGAAATGTGTTCTAGACATATAAAAATTAGGTTTGGTGGATTTTAATAACTGAGTACTAGATCACTAAAATAACTAAGGGACATAGTTTTAAAAATGCGATTTTTTCTTCTTTATTTAGAAAGCCATCGAAGATGAAGAAGAGTGTAGGTGTTTATTCACAATAGCATAATGAAAGTAATTATATCATTCTTCACTTAAATATTTCCTAAATTTGAATGCAATGTTTTTAGGAATCCATTTGGGAAGTAGTGTTGGAATTATTTCTAAGCTTAGATGACTACAACACTGTGATAAAACGGTGTTTCCGGGCGCCTGGGTGGCTCAGTGGGTTAGGCCGCTGCCTTCAGCTCAGGTCATGATCTCAGGGTCCTGGGATCGAGTCCCACATCGTGCTCTCTGCTCAGCAGTGAGACTGCTTCCCTTCCTCTCTCTCTGCCTGCCTCTCTTGTGATTTCTCTCTGTCAAGTAAATAAATAAAATCTTTAAAAAAAAAACAAAAAACGGTGTTTCCTTGGTGTAAAACATTTCCAAACTTGTAATATTGTCCAAGTGCATATTGTGAAGTCTTGAGTCTAGACATCGATCATTTTACAGAATAAGCTATAAGGAAATCAGCTAAACAATACTGAGCCATTTTTCTACTGTTCTATTTCTGTGTGTATAGAGTGAGTAGAAATCTTTAAAAATTGCTGCCCTGAAATTTGCATAGCTCAACTTTCCGTTTTTACGCTTCATCCCATCTCTGTATGCATTCTTCTTTGCATATATCATAAATTGGTTAGAGTTTCTTAACTCATTATTTTATGTCTCCATTGTTTTTTTTCGTTCCTCTTTATCACTAGCATGTGTGTGCTTATTGTTTTTGGAAGAACAGTTTTCCCTTTTTCCTGCCCCACTGATACTTTCTCACACTTTAGTAATTGCTTAAGTGCCATTTTCTTTCAGAAACGTGTTCTATATACAAAGCCTTCTTTAACCCGATGTGTTTTTCTGTGGGTTCCTCTTTTTGGTTCTTCCACAGCATCCTGTGCTGAATGCTAGACCTATTGCCCTGTCTTATAGAATCAGTTCCTTTCTTGATTCTAACCCACTAGACCTGAAACTTAGTTAGAGCATGGATTGTGTCTTATCTTTATTCTTAATAAAAACAGATATTTATATAACAATGAGGCAGTTTCTTCTAATGAGATATTTTATTCTGATGGAATTAGGTATTGGCAAAGGAAGGATGTAGGAAGGAAACACATATGGAGGCTGGAACAAGTAGTTAGTTATACTGTGCAAGTTTACTAAATTAGACTAAGTTAACTCTAATCTCATTGGAGACAACAGGCATGCGGGAAGTTAAGATACTCTGTGCATTGTAATTGTGAACTGAAGTAAGTAGCAAAGCTCATGTCTGAAGGGGATATCATTTTCCAGAAAGAAAATACTGCTAGCTGTTAGATAGTGAGTAATAATGGGATAAAGTAGGGAAAGATAATTTTCTCACTCTCTTTTACTCCTTTCCCTATCTCTTGTTCTATCTTTCTGAAGTAATGAGTTTTGTGATGTTCTCTAAAGTTCCCAAGATTTGAAATATCTGGACAAAGGCTCTGGAAGTCAATGTAATCAGATCATGCTTTAGATAACAGAGCGCTATTCCAAATAATATGGAACTCAGAATAGAGTCAGTGCACCGTCCAAGGGAAGAGTAGAAAGTAACTCAAGTTGGGATAATTAGTGGCTAAACCTTAGTTTTGAAAGTGGTATAATGCAAAGGCCTTGGGCTTGGTGTTTGTTCACTGAGCCCTAGAAATATTCTGTCATTTGTCAGGGTTTGGATGAAACATTTGAGTTATTTCACTTACAAATATGGTATTGAGCTTTTGAAATATTGTTCTGATCAGAAATTTTGTGATTGTGGAACAGAAGTATCATTTGTCCTTAATTGCTTTAAATCTTTGTTCTAGGTAGTTTTTATTTGAGCTGTTGCTGAATTTTTTTTAACATTAAGTAACTTTTATGTTTGTATACATATCATCATCTCTTTCTGAAAAGATAAAACATGAATAGATTTTGAATCTACTCTAAAAATCTGAAATCTAAAAAATAATCAATAAATAATGAAATAAATAATAAAAATAATAAATTCTAAATAAATAAATTTAATAATAATTTATTTTATTATTTTAATATTTTATTTAATACATATTTAATATTTAACTTAATGATTATTATTTTAATAATGATTTAATAATAAATAAATAAAATAATAAAATTTAAAATAAATAATAAAATCTAAAAAAACATATTTTGCCAAATATGATTTCAAAACCCAAAGCCTAAATTGGTGTATGTGGATTTCATTTAGTTGCAAGCAAGAATGTTAAAACAACAACAACACTTTCCTAAGTGAATGTTTTGGTAACTTTTCAAGGATATTAGAAGTACATGATTTTGTGTTCAATTATTTTTTGTCTAAGAATCCACAGATAATGCGACTTGACATTTAAAAGGCTGAAGAGTAACCAGGTTTTTAATAATCATTTGAAATAATGGTGCTTTGTTCTATAAGAAATTTACTTCCTTGATGTTCAGAATTTTAGATAATTTCCATGCATTTACTGTTGGAAAGGTCATTCAAGTTTGAAGATTTTGCACTTTAAAATCTAAAGACGATCTTTAAATTTTCACTTTTTAGCATCCTTGTTGGTAAAATGAGCTGTTATTGGAGTTAGACTATTACCACATACAACTAGATAATACTTTCCTGAATAATTCTTTCCTAAATAATTCTGGCTCTAGAAGAGCCACTTTGCATATTTATTTTTCTATTGAAAGAGTTTCTAATTTTTTATTTGACTCCTTCCTTAACTTTTTCTTCCCTTAGGAATTCAAAGACCGTGACGGTGACTTATACATTGAAAATAATTGACACACCCGTTAAGTAGATTTGCTTAACAGTTTTCACAATATTCCTGACATAGCAAAATGATTTTGGAATTCGATTTAAATTCATCCCGTTATATCTATAGCAAAGTAAAATTGCACACTGCCAAGATACAATGGGAAGAATAAATAGTAACTTGAGGACATCAGAATTGATGCAAGAGATGAAACACCAAATCCCTAGATAAACTTATAGCAGACTTTGCCTTTATGAAACATAGCTGAAATTTGGAAATTTGGACTACCTGTAAAATCTCATGGGTTAGATGTTAGAACTCCTGGGAGGAACAGCAAAAAGAACAAAAAGAAAAAAGGCAGGTGGAGGAAGGAAGAGACAAGTTTTCATTTTATATTAGGTATCAGCAAATTTCATGTAAACTAAATCATGAATTCCTAAATTCAAACTTTCCTGTTTATTTCTTTGTACTTTCTCTTTCTGTTTTATGCTATTCCTGAGCCAATCGTTACTTAGCATATGGTAGACAAAATGAATATTATTACCCAGAAAATCTTTTAATTATGAGTCATAAAGCCTGTATTATCTATAAGTTTGATGTTTTTGGGAGAGAAAGTAATGATTTTTGGTGTAGCATGTTTCTGATGTGTTTACATTTTCAATATATCAGAATTTCCATAGGTTACATTTAGGGCATAATAAATATGAAAAACTTTAAAAATCGCTACCATTTTGTTCTAACTTAGCTAAAGTTACTTTGAATAACACGAAAATTATCCAAATGTTTTGCCAACTCATCTACAGTCTACTAATTTCATTTTCTGATGCTGGGGAACATTGACATCATCATGAAAGATGATCACTTTTACAAAAGATGAAATTTGGTGGACTGAAACACATATGCATGAGTTTACCTCTCATCTATGTTTTTACCACAGTCTGCAGTATTATAAAAGGACAAAGGAGTCTTATGTTTTATTCATTCACTACAAATTTTTTAATTTGCATTTTTAATGTTTTCCAAGGTGAGGGCTAACAGAATCATGGCAGAACTGAACATTGTAACTTTGTTGTCCTTAGCGCACTCTTAAATGTCCCAACGATGTATCTGCCACAAAGTGCAGCTTAACACTCCAGTTATTAGCACACATGCCCTTTTGCACTTGAAAAATCCATGTTTTATTCAAATACAGCCCAAATGCCTTGTTATGATGCCACTAAGCTAAGGAAGACAGTTCACTACCAGAGAGTAGATAATAAACACACTCGTCAGGAAGAAATAAACATAGGCAAGTGACTAATCCTGATTAACATTCTAAGTAATTACTTTGGTAAACATCAATTTGTGGAGATACAGACACATAAAATGAAGGTAGACAAAGCAGTGCCTGGGCACACGTATTCATATTTTTAAGTAAGTTGGAAGAATCCACTGTCAAGGAAATATTTCAGGGAAAAGTTTTAAAAACAGATACACTAATTACTTGTTTTTTTCAGACATTCAAACCATAGTGAAATGTCACATATCTTATATTTCAGTATAAGCAACAATATCTAAATAGAATTCTAATTCATGTGCATTCCTTGCTGAGAGAGAGAGAGAGACTGAGAGGTTTAAGTTGATTCAGTGGGTCAGACAGAAGTGTTGCCAGCTGCGGTAAAGAAACTTTCCCCACACTGCATTGCCAGAGCTTCTCAGTTCTGACCCACAGTCACAGTGCCAAGAGCTGCCAGGAATGCCAAGTGTGTGCTGATTTTGTGATGTGGAGAAATACAGATCTGGGTGAGAATACTTAATTGTTTTGAACTGCTATGTTTGGTTGGAATCTGAGCCAAAATCTCCAGACATAAAAAGAAACAGTGGCAAAAATCCTCAGGCACAAACATACTTTGCATTTATTGCTTGAAAGTAAGCAGGGCATTTGAGTAAGCAACACTTAGAGTTGACTTCAAGCCTTTGTTTTCTAATTATGAAGGCTGAAGGAAGGTAGCAACATTTGTTTTTGTGTACTCTTGTGACTAAAGATAAGTTCTCAGTTGCCCTCAGACACTGGATGTTGGTAGCTTGGATGTACTTGTTATAGCTTCCAATGAAGTTTTATTTCTTTATTATTTCTCCACCAAACTTAAGTATAAAAACATCTGTTATTTCCTGTGAGCTTATTAAAGAGGACTCGTTATTTTTTGAAAGGCTTTTGGGTTTTTTACTTAAAGATATCAAGTTTATGAATTTTGTTTTGTTTTGTTTTTATTTTATTTGAGTTAGGAAACAGTTTTAAAATCTCTTGTACAAGTCTATGGTTTTAGAAAAAGAATAGTTTAAAATATTCTTATAGAAATCATTAAAGAATATACCGTGTTTTAACTAATTTTTACTATAGAGCATTTTAAAACCTTGAACACAACTAACATTTTTGAAGTATATTTTCAATCATTGAAATTGATCTTCACTGTGTCAGTAATTTCAAGTTCATTATGTTGCTATCAATTCATCCATAAAAATAATTTTCTTTAGTAAACACAGCTTTAATTTATTACATCTGGTTCTGTCATGTGAACGTCAATTTATCAATATACATTTGCATAATAACTTTATGAATACATATATTAGAGAAGTTGATGAGCACCTTCTGTTCTCCCCACCCCCAAAAAATGGATTGGTAAGATTGAATTAATGATTGGTGGATGATGTTGAAAATTAGTATCTGATTAATCATGAATTGATTATACGGAGTGTCTTGGAATGCTTTTTGTCATATGTTATACAGTAACTGATTGTAGGACCATTATATATTTTAGGAACTTTATTAAAGTTAGCTTATGTGATTTTTTTTTTTTTTACCGTTAGAATCACAAGAGTTTGTGAGCTTGCTTAATCCTGCTTGAATTACTATTTCGCTAAAGATTATTAATCACCAGCTGCCATCACTGAGTGGCAGAGTTCCAAGGCTGCCCTGTGAGGACGCCTCTGTTCATCCTCTGTCCCAGGGTGACATCGTATAGAAGCCTTTTTGGCTTGTTTGCAAAGGCATTTAATTGCCTTTAAATGATATATGTTATCACCAAGTTTAAAGTCAGAGGATGTTCAGGAAAAAAAAAAATCATCAGATGTTTCATCTACAACAACGAAGTTACCCCGTAATGCTGTTTGTTAAGAGTCACGTGGATTTAGCGGGGGAAAGTTCCAGGTCCTTTGTACTAACTCCTTTGCTCACCCTCTTCCCATCGATCACCCAGTGATATATTTCACAGGGTCACAGAGGACAGCGTGGGAAGAGAAAGACTTTGACCTTTGAATCCTGTACATTATTCAGTTGTACATTCTAGGGGTTTTCATGTCCTCAGGCTTCAGCATACTGTGAAATGGTGACATGTCAAAGGTTGTATTATTGGATGATAATGCTGCTCTGAAAGTGTATAAGCTCAGCTTCCAGCGTCCCCTGCCAACACTGACAGATCCCAGGACAGGTGCAAATTTGACTTCACACATCACAATTGAACAAGCCGAGCCTGAATATTACCTGACTGTGCTAAAGTTTTCACTTTTTTTGCTGTCTGCTTTCTTATCACTTCGTAGGGGTTTTTTTGTGTATTATTTTTTTCAGAGGGAAGGAAATTTGGAAAGGTTTATAAACTGAAGTTCCAAAACTTTTAATAATTTCTCAGTCATCAAACATAGGTTCTGAAAAATATTCTCCTCATAATAACCAACTTATTTTCAGTTCTCAAGAAAATTAAATATTTATTTGAATTTCCTGCATATGTACATTTTAAAATAGTGTCATTTTCAAAATCATGTTCTTTAGTATTATGTAAATATGAAACCATCACCTTTAGCTTTTGTCTCATAAATGTTTTTAAATAACTAGCTTTCAAAATGTTTGAATTCACTAACAGAAAAATAGCAGACATCTGAAAGAAAATCTCCATGAAGTGTTGGCTTTTATTTTATATTTGCTGCTTTCTTAGCAGACTTTAAATTGCATTTTCATCCAAGAATCGTGTTGTCACCGTGTTAACAGGTTCAATCAGGTAAATAAAAGGCTTGATGGGAAGAAGTTTAGGAAACGTACAGAAAAGATGGTTTTTAACTCAAAACACAAGAACGTCTATTTTTAGTTTCAGTAAAACCTAGTACTTGGTCTTTTACTCACTCAAAAATGTTTTTCTTCTTTTTCCAACATTTTAAAAATTAAGATCAAAAGAATCACTTGAACAACTTGTTGAGTGACTCATGTTAAGATGATTCTCACATACTAGATAAAAGCATGTGCTTAATATTCTGACCATTTGTTTGTCCATGCCCCTGTATTTATAATGTTAATTTCCAAAGAGCTTACTGATAAACAAAGAAAGAAAGAGTAGGCATTGGGGGATGGTGGTGCACAATGTCCCTTTAGGATAAAATATGTAATGTGTGCTTGCATGACTCCCTATGCTGGACAGACCCAACTATGGAAATTATATTTAAATATCACATACTTGAAAGAAACTGCTTTTTTTTAAGTGTGTCAAAAATGTTTTTCAACAAACTGTTGGAGTTGTGACTATATTACCATGATTACAAGGGACTACATAACTTGTAGCTGAAATTTTTTTCTATAGATATGGGTTTAAGAGAATGTGAATTTCTATTAGAAAGGGATGAGTTCAGTAAGATCTTTTGAATCTGTGGGTTGGTGTCTATTTCCCATGTTTGAAAATACCTTTCAAATCCTTACTGTGTCAGATGGTTGCTCTTTTCTACTTCCAGTAGTTTAGATAAATGATTCTAACATACTCACTTGATCATGCATCTGTTAACTTCTCTCTCATATTTTCTATCTCTTTTTCCTCTAGTATGCTATCTCACAACACAAATTCCCTGGTTATGTATAATCTGCTGTCCAACATATCCATTTAGTTATTTATTTCAAATATTCTGTTTTTCATTCATAGTCGTTCTGTTTGATTCTTCTATCTATGTATCTTTAGTAATATTAACAAATAAATCATCCAATTTATATAAATTTCCTTATATATAAAATATAAATATATGTTTTATATTTTATTTCTTATAATTTTAATCTCTGAAATTTTCACATTATTGTCTTTGTTTCAGCTGACTTTCCCTCATGGTACCTTAGTTACATATGTTTTTCATGTCTTTTTTTTTTTTTTTATAATGTTAGCTGCTCATTTTTCTTGAGCTCTTACTTATGAAAAGTCTTTGACACCTCAGATACAGATGTGGCAAAACTTTGCTTTGCTCTTGTCAGAGACCCGAAAGCTCTAATGAAAATTAACCTCTTTAAATTGAAATCTTATCTTGAGATTTCCCCCGCCCCCTGGAACTCAGAGAATGAAGAACCAACTCTGATATACCCCTATGAGTTCTGGCAAGTGAGTTTGAATTCCCAGGAAAGATTTTTCTTTTTCTGCCTTGAACCAGTTTTAGATAGGGAAGGATACTAAATGTATTTTTAGTTCATTTGTACACTGAGGCTGCAAACTTTTGTTGTTCCAGTATTGAGGGTTCACAAGAAGCAATGCTCAAGTTGACCAACCTGTCAAACATCTTCAAGGTAAATGCCAACTTTGTGATTTCATGAACTTCTATGACCTTCACTTCATTCCTTGGCCTTAGTGTGCTTGCTTTCTTGTCAGCTCATGTATATACTTTAAGAAATGTTTTATCCACTATTTAATATATACTTTCTTTTTTTTTTTTTTTTTTGAGAGAGAGAGAGAGAGAGAGAATAGGGGAGGGTCAGGAGGAGAGGGATAGAGGGAGAACCTTAAATAAGCTCCATGCCCAGCACAGAGCCTGACTAGGGCCTCAGTCTCATGACCCTGAGATAGTGACCTAAGCCAGACACTTAACTGGCTGAGACACCCAGGCGCCCATACTATATACTTTTTAAGTAAGACAATCGGGCTGGACATCTGATCCACCGTATTTCAATAAATGAAAACCCAAGTGGATTGCTTTATTGACTAAGAAAAAAGAAGAAGTAGAAGGATCAAGGACATTGACCTCCCATAGACATTAAAAACCTTGATCATTTCACTTATTTGCTGCTTCTTTGGAGGGAAATCAACCTTGACAGCCGGCAGGTAGCTGACACACCAGCTTTTATTCTAACATTAGTAGAAGGAATTGTTTAATGATGCTAGTTCAGATTACTTTCCTTCCTAGTATATGGGGCAATTGTTTCCAAGTTTACAACGAATCCATGTTTTCAAAAAAAGCCAAGATCTGTTAATATCATCATACTAATTTCAGCTAAGGTAACATGGGGAATAGAAGTTGATAGGAACATGTAAAAACAAATTGGAAATTTAGAAAACTCATAGTAGATGATGTTGTTCATTTGAAAGTAATTTTCAGAGGTCTTATATTTAAAAATGTCATTTTTTAAATATGATCTCCTTACTTGTGTATAGATAACATAATATTTTATTTTAATGCTTAGTGTCCTACCATTTTTAGATTTGTTGCAACTTGATTGATTTCATATTTTCTTTTCAATTTGTTGAAGATTTTAGAAGAGATGGATGATTTGTTTAAAATAAATCTTTAAAGCATAAAGCCAGTGACACTTTGCTTTCATTGTTCATATTTTAGCATTTACCACATTAACTCAGTGTAGAAAAGTCAAAACAACTTTGGAAACCAGGGAAGCCTGGATTTGACTGCTCTTTTTACTGCACACTTGCCCTGTGATTTCAGGCTTACTGTACCGTCAGCATCTCAGGTCTCTTATTTGTAAAATAGGACTAATATTGGTACTAAATAAAGAATAAAATAATTAAGATAATAAAGCACTTAACAATGGTTAAATGTGAGCTGTTCTTCCAACATCTTCGATATTTTTACTAACTGATTTCTCATTGAATACCGAAGATCTTCTAAGTGATAACTAAATTCAAGAGCATTAAGCAAAATAATTACACAGTGCTCAGAATTAGAGAAATAAGATTAAAAGAATAAAATTGCTTGAAATACATGATACAATGATATGAGGACACATAATAAACTATATAAAATATAAGGAAACATAGAATCTATCTGAAAGGGATATATGTTATTCTTAAACCATTTTTTATTTCAAACAACTGTAATATCTGCATATGAAACGTCCAATATCCTTAGTAGTATATCTTTAATATTTTATATTAAATAGTTTATATTATAGTTTTTACTTATATTTAACTTCCCTATAAATAAAATATTTGTTACAAAATAATTTCCTGATTTCCATATATCTTCATCATTAGATTTAAGATCATCATAAGCAGATTTTGCAGTCATATTTGATAACTATGCATAACTTATTCCACTTTCCATGTCCACCTAAATTTTTATGGCTGTAGTAATAGTGTTTTCTGATTATATTTTCAATTTGTAAACAAGATAGTAATGAGACTCTTCCTTCTTAATTTTCTAAGAATCTCTTAATTTTAGAATGTGTCAATAACTGGCAATTTTTAAAGCAATTTTATATGCTTTAAAAGTAGAGTCTATTTTCATTTTCATTCCTAACCAAAATAGCATGTCTTCAATATGGGCTAGAGCTGCTATTACTTTTCAAAGAACATACTTAAGATTTTTTTCTTAGTATAAAAAATGGAGATTAATAGAATTGATTAATAATTTCTGTGTTCTTGCTTAAAATATTTTTGCATAGGGTACAGGAATAGTGCAACAGAAATGCTATGAACTTGAAAATCAGAAAGATATAACTTCAAGTTCTCTTCTGCTACTTGTAAACTGATATTTGGAATGAACAATTTAATATCCATAAACCTCTGTTTCTTCCTATGCAACATGGATGTAATCACATGGAGTTCTGATAACAACTAACACATTAAGATTGTATAAAACAAAATTGTTTTTGTAAAATATGTGGAACAGTGTGATAATAGTTTCTATGATAATAATATATTTGTCTAGATTTAGCAATAAGCAAACATTAAAATACATGTGTATATGTGTGTGTGTAAAATTGACACCTTTCCAAATCTTGTGGCATCTAACACAAACACTTTTAATGCTAAACCAACATACAAGACACACTTGGACACAGTTTTTACAAAATAGCTGCCAATGGAGTATGAAATATAACTATGCATTTAAGTGCATTGATTAAGCTTAACCCTCAAGTAATATTAGCTACTTCTAGTATGTTTTCTTTTTAATAGTGTTACCCATAGAGTACTATCAGAATACTAAGTCATGTGCTCTGTTTAAAAAACAATGGAATTACCACACACACACACACACACACACACACACACACACACACACACAGAAAAGGAAGGAAGAAAGCAAGCAAGCAAAAGAAAGAGATGTTGCATATAATATGTTACATTGGGAATGGGTACATTGATTATATAAAAAAAAGGTAGTACCAGCATTGAGGATAACTAGCAGAGGTGCTGGATATTATATAATGTTGACTTCATTGAAAAGATATTTGGTTTTCTATAAATTTTATAGCCATGGGCGCCTGGGTGGCTCAGTATGTTAAACCCTCTGCCTTCGGCTCAGGTCATGATCCTGGGATCCTGGGATGGAGCCCCACATCTGGCTCTTTGCTCCTCAGGGAGCCTGCTTCTTCTCCCTCCCTCTCTGCCTGCCTCTCTGCCTACTTGTGATCTCTGTCTGTCAAATAAATAAATAAAATCTTAAAAAAAATCTTTTTATAGCCATGATCTACATAAATGCATGGATAGACATAAAAATAAATATCATAATTCTACTAAAGCCTCATTCTAATGGAAATATTACACAGAAATATGTGTATTTTATTTATATCCATATGATCTGTATATAAACATACATACCTATTCACATTACTTTTCTTGAGTGATATCTATCTGCTTCCCTTAGGTAATAATAAATTGAGTTTCACTAAAATAAATAATATGGAATATTTGGAACAAAACCTCAAAGCTCTTCAAGAAATTGTTTCTGGATTATGAAGCGAACAGGCATTGTGAAACAGAAGCTTTCATTTTTATTCTACTCTTATATTGCCAGCTTTTGGTGTTATGGCTATTAACTTTTATATATGTCATACATTTTTATGGCAATAGTTCAGCTTTCTGTTTGGTGAAGAACTAGACTCCTGTTTCTTTCTTTTTTTTTTTTTTTTTAAAGATTTTATTCATTTATTTGACAGATGAGATCACAAGTAGACAGAGAAACAGGCAGAGAGAGAGGAGGAAGCAGGCTCCCTGCTGAGCAGAGAGCCTGATGTGGGGCTCCATCCCTGGACCCTGGGATCATGACCTGAGCTGAAGGCAGAGGCTTTAACCCACTGAGCCACCCAGGTGTCCCTAGACTTCTGTTTCTTGAACAATGCATGAGCAAATTATCCCATGCCTTCAAAGTCTTTATAAGATTTTTTTCTGTTTAACAATATGTGATTGAATTTTTAAATCAAGCAATTTAAGATTGATTTTTTAAGAAATTGGCACTAGATCAATCAAATTGGCATTAGAAAAAAAATAACAGGTTTATAGTCTTTGAAGATCATCTTCAAGGTGGTACAATACCCTTTCTATACCAGTAGAGTACCACTTCAAATAACTTCGCTCAAATTTGCCAGAGGCAAATGAGTGATTCTATAATCACATAAGATAAATATTCCATCAGATTTTATGATTTTTATGAGATTTTAAGGTGTTAATGATTAATGTACAATCTATATGTTACATAATTCTTTTATTTTATCCCTCTTGCTTTCTTCATTATAGAATAACTTTCATCCAAATGTTTTGATGGCTTTTTTACTCTTCATTTTATTGAGAAATTAAAAAAATACATTTTTATAAATATGTGATTTGATATCTGAATGATAGTTTCTGTTAAAATATAATTACAATTATTATGAAAGTATCATGATAAATAATTTCTTGATGTAATCAAACCTTTAGTTAACATTTAAACTTCTAATCTTCCCATAAGTCCTATATTTTATATGTAAATATTTTTATATACATTTTAAACATTTGTGTGAACAAGAATTTATGTGAAATCCCCATATCATGATATGGTGACATGTCTCTTAAACCTCTTTTAGTCTCTAAATTCTAAAGCTCTTTTTCCCCCTTACTATGTGTTTATTAGTAATATAAATCTGTATCCCCATGTAGGTAATGTCAAGATCAGGATACACAATATATCTAGTCCTCAAGAAAGTTTCTTCCTGCCCCTTCCAGTCTAGTTCCTTACTCCCAAATCTTTCATACAGAGGTAACCACTACTCTTATTATTATTTTTTATAATCATCAGAGATTAGTTTTGTCTATTCTCGAGCTAGTATGTTTTCTCTTGCATCTGCCTGCTTTATTCCGTCATTTTTTTGAGATTTATCCACGTTGTTAAGTGTATCAATAGTACGTTTCTTTTCTTGTCAAGTGGTATTTTGTATGAATAGATCACAGAATTTTTAAAAAATTTTTAGTATGTTTATTTTCTGTTGGCAGACATTTATGCAATTTATAGTTTTGGACTATTAAGAATAAATTTGCTATGAACATCTTTGAAGAAGTCTTCTTATGGAAAGATGCAGTCATATCTCTCGGAGTGTGTTAGGGTAGAGGTAGAACTGCTGAATCAGAGGGTCTGCAGAAAACTTTTGCATAGTGGTTGTAGTGGTTGTACTCTTTTAACTCCCACCAGTTTTACACGAGAGTTCCAGTTGTTCCACATCCTTGCTATAGCTTTTTATGGTCACTCTTTTTTTTTTTTTTTAAGACTTTATTTATTTATTTGACAGAGAGAAAGAGAGAGCTCACAAGCAGAGAGGCAGGCAGAGAGAGAGGGGGAAGGAAGCAGGCTCCCTGCCAACCAGAGAGCCCAATGTGGGGCTCAATCCCAGGACCCTGAGATCATGACCTAAGCCAAAGGCAGAGGCATAACTCACTGAGCCACTTAGGCACCCTTGGACAGTCTTTTGAATAACAACATTTGGATGGGTATGGTTTGACATTGAAGTTTTAATTTGCAATTCAGCTATAGCTTATACTGAACCCTTTTAATATTCTTAATGGCCATTCAGATGTCTTCTGTTAATGAAATGCTTCTTTAACCTAATGTTTTAAAAATTGATTTTATTTTTATTTTCTTTTATTGATTTGTAGTTATTTCCAAGAATATGTTCTGGATGTGGTTCTGTCATCAGTTGTAAAGTTGAATAGCTCACATTTTTACATGTCTTTACTGAGTTTTTAATTTTGATAAACTTTACCTTAATCCTTTTTTAAACGGTCTATCTTATTTATTTGAGAGAAAGAGAGAGAGAACACAAATGCACAAGAATGAGTGGAGGAGAGGCCAAGAGAGAGAGAATCTTAAACAGGCTCTACACTAAGCACAGAACTCGATGTGGGGCTCGATCTCATGACCCTGAGGTCATGATCTGAGCCAAAACCAATAGTTAGGTGCTTAAACAACTGAGCCACTCAGGTGTCCCCAGTCCTTTTTCTTATATACCTTTTATACCTTTTGTGTCCTGTCTAGTACATATTTGCCTATTCTGGCGTCATAAATATATTTAACTATTTTTTTTCTTGAAGTATTATAGTTTTAACTTTTGTAACCTTAGCACTTAAATTTAAATATTTAACCCATTGTATTAGAGCTCTGCAGAGAAACAGTCAATAGGAGATACATAGATAGGTAGATGATAGATAGCAATAAGATATATATAAAATAGATATAAATAAAGATATATATATATAAATCACATGTATATGAAGAGATTTATGGTAAGAGATTGGCTTATATAATTATGGAGACTGAGAATCAGCCATCCACAAGCTGGACACCCAGGAGAACTGGTGTGGTAATTTCTATCTAAAGACAAAGGCATGAGAACTGGAGAATCTATGGGTTAAGTGCAGTCTTAAGACTGAACCTGGATGTTGCAGCTCAAACAGCAGAGGACGCATATTTTTTTCTTCCTCCACCTTTTTGTTCTATTCAGGCTTTCAAGTAATTGAATGATATTGCCCACATTGGGGAAGGCAAGCTGCTTTACTTAGTCCACAAATTCAAATATTAATCTCATCCAGAAACATCTTCACAGCCACACCCAGAAATTTAACCAACTGTCTGGAACCTTGTGACCTGTCAAGTTGACACATAGCTTTAACCTTCACACTCCTCTTGAATTAGTTTTTATGTATGGCAACAAGGCTATCCAAATACAAATAAGAATATCAAGCAGATTTTTCTGATATAACTTTTGCGTCATATTGACATTTTTATTTTTTCATCTTTTTTTTGGCTTTTGAATTAGTAGTAATACAATGGCCAAAAAAGTGTAAAAAATAATCTTTTAATTTTATTTTTTCCAAGATTTTATTAAAGGTCAACTTTTTAACTTAGATTTATACATTTGAAAAGTGTCCATTGTTTGTATAATTTTTTTTTTTATTTTATTTATTTGACAGAGAGAGAGATCACAAGTAGATAGAGAGGCAGGCAGAGAGAGAGGAGGAAGCAGGCTCCCCGAGGAGCAGAGAGCCCGACGCGGGGCTCGATTCCAGGACCCTGGGATCATGACCTGAGCCGAAGGCAGCGGCTTAATCCACTGAGCCACCCAGGCGCCCCGTTTGTATAATTTTGATATTAGTAGTCATAATTTCATTTTCTAAAATGAAGGAAATTTGCTATAATTGATAAGAGTGGGTCTGAGAGACAGTATTGCATGGTGCTTAGAAGGAAGGACTCAAACATTTCTAACTGGTGTCATCTTAAATAAGTTACTTTAGCTTCTGCGTACACTTTGCTTATCTGTAAGATGGCGTCATGATAGTATCTCTTCATATCGTTGTTGTGAGGGTTAAATTACTGTTAACATTTGTAAAGCTCTTAGAATGGAGTCTGGGGGCGCCTGGGTGGCTCAGTGGTTTAAGCCGCTGCCTTCGGCTCAGGTCATGATCTCGGGGTCCTGGGATCGAGTCCCGCGTCGGGCTCTCTGCTCGGCAGGGCGCCTGCTTCCCTCTCACTCTCTCTGCCTGCCTCTCTGCCTACTTGTGATCTCTCTCTGTCAAATAAATAAATAAATAAATTAATTAAAAAAAAAAAAAGAATGGAGTCTGGCACATGGTAAGCATTATATAATTGTAAAATAGTTTCTGAGTGGGGTTCTAAGATGATTTTATTTATTTAACAAAAGAAAACAAAACTGAAGAGGAATACAAAAAGAATACCAGGCTAACAAGATACTACAGTCAATATTATCAAAGTATAAGACAGTGAATTGCTACAAAATAATCATGGCTTGGTGAATTATGGTTTGGTTTGGTTTTGTTATGTGAAACTAAAGCAAACTATAAAACCACCACTTATAAGAGAAGCATTTGTAAAGCTGCGGCCCCATAATAGCTTTCCATAATTAGAGTAAGATGACATGAAAGATGGAATGCATATTTTCTGCAGAACTGTTTCCTAAGCATTTCCAGAGAATATCAATAATTTGAGAGCACTATAGGAATATGTTATGAAATTTTCCTCATGGATTGAACTTTAAGAGAAAAATACAATGAAAAGAAAAAAAAGAAATGCATTTTCTTAGAAATAGATGAAGTTTATGATGGTGCAAAAATATGGAAATTTAGGGGCGCCTGGGTGGCTCAGTGGGTTAAGTTGCTGCCTTTGGCTCAGGTCATGATCTCAGGGTCCTGGGATGGAGTCCTGCATCAGGCTCCCTGCTCAGCAGGGAGCCTGCTTCCCCCCCCACTCTCAGCCTGCTTCTCTGTCTACTTGTGATCTCTTTCTGTGAAATAACTAAATAAAATCTTTTAAAAAAATGGAAATTTAGTTAACAAATTTAATATGTACCTCTGCACCCAGTTGAACTCTGAAGTACAGAGTACAAAGTAATAATTTGAAATATTTTTTCTTCTATAAATGGAAATGAAATTAGTCAAATTCAACAGGCTGGCCTCATTTCACTTATTTGAATATTCTTTTGTTTGTCTGAATCCGTACAAAATATTCTGTTTATTTTCTTGTACGATCTTGTGAGGTAGGTTAAAAATGGAATGTTCTCTCTCTTGTAAAATAAGCAAGATATTGCTTTTGACTTGTAACCTGTTAAAAATAATTTCATAAAATGAATTTTCTACCCTTGCTAGAGGTTTTATCACCTGAATTTTTGGCCAAAATATTCAATTTTTACTTGTATGACTTGACATTTACCAAAACCTCTCATTAAAGTAGTGTGGCTTATACTACCTTGATTTAATAGTACTAAGTAATGAAAGTGGAAACAATGTCTAGTTTAGTACCTTCATCTTAACAAAAGAGCTGTAAGTCATTGTTGATTTGATTTAATTTGATTTAGAACGTTTAAAGAAATGAAATACTGGGTTATTAAACTCCATATAAATGCATGACTAAAAATCATAAATACTTGAATCTTTAAGCAGTATGATCATCACTGCTTTAATTACATTATTGATCTCAATATCTTCAGTAAAAATTTGTACATATACATATATCTTGGAACATTTCATTACCTTTCATTATTTCACAAATGAACAAATGGGGCACATATTTGTAGCAGTTAAATTTAATAATAAAATATTTATCAAGTACTTACCATGTGTCAAGCACTACTATATATGTTGGCAGTTGGAAAAAAGCAATAAAACACAGTATCTCTCATTACTAGGATCACATTCTATCAGAGTAAAAAATAAGGCAATAATAAAAATGTAATTGATAAGGCTGTATATAAAATGTTATGGGTAAGCCAAGCAATTGTAAAGAATAAATAATAAACTATCTGGGAGATCAGGGACATTTCTAGAGAGAAGTCACAAAAATATACCGCACTCGTTGTAGTGTTATTTAGAACTAACACTTAAGTTTCCATTTGATTCTTATGCTTGATTCATTGACTTTATCAGTTTATATATTTTTCCTTAATAAGGAATGAGTACAGAGATGAAAATCAAGAGTTAAATGGATTTTTAAAAATAAAATACATGGATATATACTTATAATATAAAATACATGTTATCAGAACATAAATATAAGAAATGTATTTCTAACATTGTTTTTAGAGATAAATATTATTTTTGTGTAGAACTGGATGTAGTGGAATAAATGGAATTATTGTGATAGACATTGGCCTACAATTGAACAAGTTCAATTAACTTTTGATTCATTTCATAAGCTTCTGTGAAGTTATTAGTACCAAAGTAGAGGTGATATATAAACAAAGGGCATTAATGGAATAGGCAGAAAAGAGCTATATATGTTTTTTTTCTTAAAAGTTTAAGTTTAGAAATCATATTATGTTTTTTGGTTGAATCAGTGCTTTGTCAGTTATAGTGAACAGATCTCCCTGGTTTTTTCCTATGTTATATAATTTTGTCACTGAGATAGAAGAGGATTTGAGAGAAATAGTCTTAGTGCTTTACCTTGGAGAAATATATAACAAAGAGAAGTTTATTTTCAAAGACTTTGCTCTTATATTTTATTTTCCTTTCAGTCTCAGGTCTTATTATCTGTCTCATTTTCATGGATGTGATTTTGCAAAGGTATCCTTTGGTATCACTAACCAAATACCTTGTTAGATAAACAAAGGGCCAGCCAGGGATAGAAACAGTTTATTTAATTTTCAGCAGTTGTTTTACTACACAGTATGTCTCTAGTGCTTTATTAAAAGAACAACAGTGGCATTTGGTATGTGTGAAGAAGAACAAATTTACTAGAGTATGATTTCTGTTCCCCCCACAGAGTCTATGGTGCAGCCTGGTGATTTTCTGTCTTTTCAAACTGTTCACTGATCTGGCAAAGAAAATTGCCTCAACATGAATAAATAAGTATTAGTTCATTAGCTGTGCTTAATTAACACAAATAAAACTGATGAACCCAATGTTGAGTGTGCTATTGCAAGCTTTCTATTTTATAAGCACCCCTCAGCATTTGTGATTTATTAAATAATTTATTCAGCAAACATTAACTGAATACCACATGTTGGTCTGAGACTTTGCTAAGTGCTGCAGATACAAAAATGTCTTACAGTAGTGCACTATCAGGAAAAAAGATGGCCAAACAAATACTTACAGTATTATGTGATGTATATAATAAATACGTTGACAGTTATGGGAAATTGCAAACTAGATAGATTGATTTGGCTGGAACAGAGAGACCTATAAGGAATAATATACAGTGAATTTGAAGAGACCATAGAAATGGCAGAAGTTAGAAGAGTGTAGATTTAATGTCATGATTCTTTTTAAGATTGTATTTATTTATTTGACAGAAAGAGAGAGAGCATGAGTACACAAGAGGGAAGGAGGGCAGGGGGAGAGCGAAGACCGGCAGAGGGTAAGATAGAAGCAGAATCCCTGCTGAACAGGGAGCCAGGTGTGACACGGGGCTCAATCCCAGCACCCTGAGATCATGACCTGAGCCGCAGGCAGACACTTAACCAACTGAGCCACCTAAGTGCCCCTAATGTCATGATTCAATGCTACATATAATGGATATGGATTGAAGGAGTATGAAGGGAGGTTCCTTTATGTTTCATGTCTGTAGTTTGAGTCTGTCAGATTGTTTTAGTAACTATCCTATACTTCAGTTATAGTTCTATAATGTACTAGATAAATGACCTCAGAGAGCAGAGTACTGAATGTTGGCAAGGATCAGGATTTGGCCACAAGAATGAAATAACACTGCAGTTATAGTTGATTTCATTGATCTATGTAAGGGAGTGCATTTTTGTTTGTTTGTTTGTTTCAGGTGTTTTTCAATAAGTTGTGCACAAAGATACTGAATATTTTCAACTAGAAGTTTTTGCTAGTAGCCTCCACATGGAAACTGCTCCATGTGACAAAGCCTTCCCTGGATTTAAATTACATTAGATGATAATAACAATTACGGATCAATGGAATTTTGTTGCATTTTAACTATTTTCGTACTGGACATGGGGCAATATTGTTTTGTAAGCAGCAGTGTGGTAGGGTATTTGTGTCTGGAAGACTATAAAATGACGACTTCCTTGAGGACCTTGGGGAATTATTTGGCAACTTCTACTTTAGAGAGCGAGTCACTGTGGAGATAACATCTGCTTATCTGGTATATTTCCTTTCTCATAATTCCTGTTAGAGCTAAGGTAAAAAGTCAACAATTACTGCAGTTATTAAGGCATAAAATTATTGGTATCATGGAACCAAAGTTTCAGGGGTCCCAGGGAAGGAGATGACAAGAAAAGCACAAGTGAGAGTGAAAGTGTTGAATGAGGAATTGAGATGGGAGTCTAGAAGAAAACATACATGTCGGTGTCACAACAAGGAAGTGGAGACACATAGCAGGAAGAAGAGACATGAAGATCTGACCTCAAAGCTGTGGAGTACCCATCTATTTCGGACTTAAGACTATAAATAACCCCAAAACACAACCACCCCTCCACGATAATCATATTTGTTGCCAAAATGTAAATACAATAATATCTACCTATGAGGTCTCTATACCTCAAAATCAAAAGTATAATTGTTCACTTAAGCATACTTTTTCATCAAAATGAAGAAGTTTTAGATACATATGCACCTATTTTTATCCTAAGTAACTATAAGTTACTTATATACTAAGTAACTATAACACAAAGTATGCTAGACTTCTGAACCACTGGTACCCACTTTTGTTCTTTGTCTGGTTGTGCCCCCATTTACTTGGGCATGTTCATTTTAGCCCCATGAAAATATGCTATCCTTCATTATTATATTAGTGTATATTTTACTTTTCTATCAAATATATTGGATTAAACTGAAAATTAAACTTAAACTTCCATTCATCTTAATGAGTATGTATTCCAGATGCTATACTTTCTGTATCCGCAATAGCTCTCAAGTAATATGGAGTTAGCAGATTTGAATGGAAAGTGACATTGTCACTTTTGTGGACAGGTCCCTATGGGCCCATGCCCAAGCACTAAGTTGACCTTTGTGATATATTTGTGATATTTGTGCGATATATTCCCACTCATTCCTTGGGTAATAGGGTGTAATATCTCTTAGCTTTGATGAGCTATGTCACAAACAAATCCTTGAAAACACTTTTTTTTTAAAGGGATAATAACAATATATTCCAGATACTGAAACAGGATGCCTATCATTCTTAAAGATAGAATGACTAAGAAAGGCAATATGGTTTGTGTTAGTGCTGGACCTTTATTTCAAAAGGTAAATTCTGTTCGTCTTAGGCAGCTCGGAGTGTTGTAACAAAATGCTATAGATTGGGTGGTTTGAACAACAGATGTTTATTCCCCACAGTACATGAGGCTGGGAAATCCAAGATGTTAGCAGATTTGGCTCTTGGTGAAAACTTTCTTCTTGGTTTTCAGTCCCCTTCCTTCTTACACTTTTACATGGTAGCAAGGAAGCTGTTGTGTCTCTTCCAGTACTTAATGAGAACACTAACCCCATCATAAGGACTCGACTCTCATGACCTGATCTAAATCTCATTATCTCCCCAAAGTCCACCTCCTAATACCATCATATTGGCATTTAGGGCTTCAGTGTTTGAATTTTGGGGAGACACAAACGTTGAGTCCATAACACTGTTCACACACTCAAGATATGTGTACACATGAAGGGCATTATTAAAATTTGAAGAAGTAGAGCATCAGTTTGAGTTAGTTTATAGCTAAGAGTCTATTATTAGAGTTCAGATATGAGATGGCAAAGGTTATGTATCTTCCTGCTGAAGAACTGGAGAAACTATATGGAGGAAAGATCATCACAGTTTAGTGTAATTTGTGGGATGCATCATCTTATATTCATACATGGTATTATCACATAATCCTCCTTCATGGGCGCCTGGGTGGCTCAGTTGACTGAGTGACTGCCTTCAGCTCAGGTCATGATCCTGGAGTTCCTGGATCCAGTCCTGCATTAGGCTCCCTCCTCACCTGGGGGTCACGTCTTCCTCTGACCTTCCCCTTCTCATGCTTGTTCTCTCTAATTCTCTCTCTCTCTCAAATAAATAAATAAAATCTTAAAAAAAAAAAAGTCCTCCTTCATGAATCCTTATCTAAACACTTCAGTAAGTGATTGACTGTTAAATGAAAGCCTGACAGATATCTTTATTTTTTTTAATTTTTATTTATTTATTTGACAGAGATCACAAGTAGGCAGAGAGGCAGGCAGAAAGAAGGGGAAGCAGGCTCCCCGCAGAGCAGAGAGCCTAATGTGGGACTCAATCACAGGATCCTGGATCATGACCAGAGGGGAAGGCAGAGGCTTTAACCCACTGAACCACATAGGCACCCCCTGACAGATACCTTTAAAATTTATTAAAGTGTCTTTTGCTGACCCAAAGGGACTTTCTGGAATTCTCAGCTTGAATTTAAAGAACGTTCCATAGTTTATTTATATTTCAGGACAAAAAATCATTTTAGGAGGAAAAGGGAAGTTTCTTTATACTCTCTGTGTGTGTGTGTGTGTGTGTTGGTGTGTGTGTGAGTATATGCATGTGCCTGTGTGTTTTAGAGAAAATGCCGATATGCTAAAAATAGCCATATAAACAAAAGATGCACAGTAAAAAACAATAAACTGATGTTTTTCATAGCATTACCGGATAGTGTTTCAAATTACTGACCATCTATTATCCATTGTTTTCCATATATTTCTTAGAAGGTGAAGAAGGTATGAATAACTCACAGAACTACTAACAATGCGTGATAACAGTACATACTAGCAACTTTATTCACCACCACCATGACAAAATGTTTCCTAATCATTGCAGCCCAGTGATAGGCCAAAAAAGTGAGTGAAATTGGTTTGCGTAACAGCATATGGTTAACAATTACAGAAGTGTTTCAAAAAGGGCTAAAATTTTTAAATCATCACAATCTATTCTTAGAAAGTAGTCCTAATACTACGTATCATCCTAAACATACAATTACTCTGTCACCCTGTATGGAAGACAATTTCCTGTGAGCTCTCTCATGCAATGAAAATCAATAAATCACATGTTAAAACTGAGAAATGTGCTGCCTCTGGAAGGAGTATTAATGTGGGGATTTAACTTGTGTTTTGAAGTACACTTTCTTTTAGTAATCAAAGTAATTATTTTTACAAGATGACATAAATTAGATAGGCCCAGATACCAAAGTTGCTATATATGAGTTTTGGAGAGATAAATAATTTGTCAAGATGTATGCTTGAAGCAAAGTAATATAGAACAGATAAAAATTGAAATATATATGGCAAATTTATTTTTTATGTGAAACATCAATTTGTCAGTTTATAGTACCGAATTTCCAATTATTAAATAAAAAATGTCAAGAAATGGGCTACAGTATCTTAATAATGAATTGTTCTATTCCTTTCATACAGTACAAAAAGAAAGGTTTGTTTTCAATTAAAACCCATATTATAGGAAAGAAATAGTGATTATTCAGGGACATTTGAAGAATTGGTGGTGAAGGAAGGCTCAGGGCATTGCTTAGGTGTTGCATGTATACTCTGTTGCACAATCTGTGAGTCATATTCTTGGATTCTTATTGTATTTGTGTGTTTGCTTTCCTAGGATCTGGGTTGTCACTTTATGTTTTTTCTTTTATTCCTTCACTTGTATTTTTTCTTGTTGCTTTTGAAATACCAGTTGAATTTGACAATTTTGCTACTTAACCCTACTTAAGAATTTGTCATTATTTTTCTTGCCGTCAAATTGTTGAACTAGTTAACTTTCAGGATTTTATCAATACTTGAAAAGCATTTCCTAGTATGTATGTTAGCAGCTTAAATTATAGCACCGTCTAGTCATTTGACTAAATTCGTTATTACAAGGGATAAATGTTTAGAATTAGGCACTCCTCATTTTAACCTCAGAATTAACTTTATCAATAGTTTAAAAAGAAAAAAAAAAGAAAAAGAAACATCTAGTGAGCTTTGTTTTTTTCTCCATTTAGTTATGTGGGATTAATTTGTTTTTATATTTTATTGAGGAAAATGGTTATAGTCTTGTCTCAGGTTTTGATAAAGGAGGAGTCTTCCTCATTGTCATTCAGAGCATTTCCTTTTGTTCTAATATAATTAGTTGAAATTTGTATCTGGTATCTGTGTGTTCTGTGGCAAATTGAAATAACTTGTAGATGTGTATCTTTGTTCAGACATGTAAAATATGGTGGTAGGAGGAAGAAAACTAAGATTCTGATTTGGTAAATTTTTATTTTCTCCAAATAGCTGTGGAATGTGCTAATATAGTGTGACTGCTTATAATGTTAGTTATTAGGCTAATAATTTATTTTTTCCACAAAAAACAAGCTTTAGCCCTTATTATTATAATTATAAAATATTAAATCCAGAGTTAAATATCCTATATATGGTTAAAATGTTATCAAACATATTTTTAAGGCATATCATAATCTTTGACCATGGGGATATAATCAATTAAATGTGTCTATTCAGAGTAGATCTACTCATTACTTAAGTCAGAGGTTTAAATGGGTATTTTTTATTCCAGTTATGCTGGTAGCTAGATGATTTTTCACTAGTTAGTGCTGAATGCTTTTCTCTATTAAATATTTCGGTTCATTAAAATGTGGATCCCCTTTATATCTAACTTTGGCACTATATTCTTCAGAAAGAAATGTTCAGAGGAAACAAGTTTGTCTGCTGAGCAAACAATGAAGCCAGAAAAAGGATTGCACAGGGAATTAGATTAGCCACGCTGGTAAAGGCATAGCTGAAGCCCCATTAGGTCTGGCCTAGGGAGCATTTGTGTTTGGAGGAACTGAGCAAATCACATTAATTAATGTTCACAACTTTCTTTGGTGAAAGGGCCTGGTGTCAGAGAGAAGACAGGCCTTTTCTTTTTTATCTGTATGTTATACATGCCCACCAGGTCCCTTGGCCTCTGGAAAGAAAGTAAAAAGAACTGAAGCAAAAATAATCACTCCTTTAGTCTTAAAGCAAAAAGAAATGTTTACTCATTTAGACCATTCCTTTCATTAGAATGTTGATTTTTAAACTACAATGCGTATGTCTGTATATGTGTTTCTATATGTGTGCATGCATTTCCTTTCAAGTAAATTCAATTAGGAAGAACTATCAAAAGAGTACACTAGATTTGTTTTGTGCATTCAGTTGTTTTTATACTACTTTCTTTTTAATTTTTGGTTATATGTGGTCTCTGCTGTAAAAGATTGCAGGCTTGTGTGGATGCAGAAATAAAACTGGATATGCTATAAAAGACATAGGGTATGAATTGAATCCTAAAGTTATGTATAAAGCAAAATTATGTGTTATGAAAATAAAATAATTTAGCATTTAAAGCTTTTTCATCAAAATGTGTTATTACTTTAAAGTCTCCACCTTGCAAGTAGTTTTGATTCAGTTATTGCTATTTCCATGTTTTCTAAAAGCAATATTTTGATAGTAACGTTGATGGTCTCTATTTAAAAGAGAGAGAAATGTGGAAAGGGAATGTTGGTTAAGGATGTTATGTAGGAAAATTTACTGGTGGCTTAAACAGAGCCCCATTTGGTAACAATGCATTACTCTGGTGGGGAATCAAAATGAACTGGTCTTCAACTTTGCAGAGGTAGAATTTAGAACACTTCAAAAAGAATATTAAAAATTGGGTGCCTCGGTGGCTCAGTTGGTTGGGTGACTGCCTTAGGCTCAGGTCATGATCCCGGAGTCCCAGCGTGGAGTCCCACATCCCTTTGGCCTCCCTGCTCAGCAGTGAGTCCGCTTTTCCCTCTGCCCCTCCTCCATCTCATGCACACACACACTCTCTTTCTCTCTCAAGTAAATAAATAAAATCTTAGAAAGAAATTAAAATAAATATACTAAAAAATAATTTCATTTGAGTGGATTAACTTCCATAAATAATCTTGCCTGAGACTGATAATATAAAGAAAAGTCATACCACATTATTCTTGTGTAGTTACCCAAATACTTTTACTTGTTATCTAAGATGTTCCCTTCCTAATCAGTACTTGTGAAAACCAAATGAGCAATTAGAAAGCACTTGGAGCAAGGGGAAAAAAGATTATCTGAAAGGATAATACAATGAGGTTGAGATGTGAAAGGATAAATCTATTCCTGTCTCACAGCCAAAGCTTTCTAGTACTCAGAATACATATATCTTCCAGACCCATTAGCACTTCTGGAAACTGCTGGCAATACTTGACAAACACTTGATCTTTAGGTCAGATTTGGTAAGCAGCATATAGCTAGATCATTTTTATTTTTTTAGCACATAACTTTCTTCGGATAAGACGCAATAAAACTCATTAAGTTCACTTTCTTGCTTACAGACAGAATCTCACATTGACACTGACATTAGACTTTACCTTGGTTGAAACTCTTCTGTGCTCCCCAATATTGTAACATCACTTTTACATGAAAGCTCTTGGGTTATTCTTCTAGATGGTAGAGAATAGCCATGACAAGATTACTCTCAGTATTTCCATGCTGAACATTCTAAGGGTATCTTAATGTGGAAACCATGTATGCAGTACTTTTAAAAAATTGTGTTGTGTCAATCCTAACAGTCTATGTGGAAGTAGAGGCCCAAATTGGGTGTAAAACAAATGGGGGGGGCAGTTTTATTCAAAAAGAAATGCTACCAGTTAGTAAATACTTATCACAGGAAGGTCGAAAGAACAGAAATAATCTTCAGGTTGCTATGCTTGACATACTCATCCTGGCTATGGATAGTAAAATTCTCAGACCAAATTGTAAAGGAGTGATTCCTGTTCAAAAATTGGCCAGAATGACAGCCTAGGGAAGGTTTCAGGTTTGCTTTCAGTTTGGTTTAACCAAATAAGAAACAGTGCAAAGATGAATGATAACATGAGTAAATGAACATAGCTTTTCCATGTCTCCTTAGTTACCTACAGGCAACCAAAATGTGGTAATCAATGTAGCCCTTACAAAAGGGTCTGATTTTTTTTTTTAATTTAAAGATTTTTTATTTATTTATTTGACAGAGAGAGATCACAAGTAGGCAGAGAGGCAGAAAGGGCCTGATTTTGATTCTATTAGAACAGAAGAGGAGCTATTTCCATAGTTAGTTTACCCAATACTTTATAAGGAGATTCCTTACTTTGCCAAAGACACCTAATCATTTATTGTACTTTTTCATGATTCAACATTATCTATATGACACTTTTATTTAAATACAAATACATTCATTTGCCTTACATGCACCGAATAAACCTTTTTTTTCATGTTACAAAAAGTGTGATTTACTTTTACTAAATTAGATTTAAGTGAAAATATATGTTACATAAAACAAAGCAGTCTCTTGATTTCAGCTCATGTCATGATTTCCGAGTACTGAGATTGAGCCCCGGGTCAGGCTCCCCGCTGACCTGGAGCCTCCTTGAGATTCTCTCTCCCTCTTCCTCTGCTCCTCTCCCTCCACCCCTGCAAACACACTCTCCCTCACTCTCTAAATAAAATAAAATATAAATAAATAAAATTGGCTTTTCTTTATTTCATGATAAAGGCTAAATGCATATTTCTTTTTATAACTTTAGTCAATTAAGCTTAATTTTTAATAACTGAAAACAGTTTATACTATAGCAGCACATTTCTTTCTTTATATATTACCCATTTTCATATCATGAAAAACAAAAGTGTTTGAGGTCTACCATAGTCTTTGAGTTAGAGAAGTCCAAAGTGGGCTTAATTTTCTTAGTTGAAAATTAACATGCTTTTTTGTATTTTATTCTCTCATGTAAACCCCAGTGAAACTCTAAGCCCATCTCATCACCACATGTATTTTTCTCTGAAAAGAAAGTGAATAATGATCAAGTAATGCAAGAGGTAGCCAAATTGGAAAGAAAGTATTGCATCTAATTTTACTATTCTGTATTTTCAAAAGAAACTTCTACAAGTGGTGAATATTGAATCCTATGCGTTGAAATTAATGGGTTTCTAAGTAAATGTAAGTATGTATTTACTGCTTCAAGCAGAGGATAATTTTATTATGATGATTTTCCAAAATGAGGAAGAAGACTGTCAATAAAACAATCTCTGTATCTACTGAATAGTTAGCTATGTTATATTATAACCTGAGGTTAAATGCAATAAGAAAAATCCAGGAAATACATTTTTAATATATAGGCACATAAAAGTAACTATAAAAATTGGATATATGGGGTGCCTGGGTAGCTCAGTGGGTTAAGCCTCTGCCTTCAGTTCAGGTCATGGTCTCAGTGTCCCGGGATCAAGACCCACATCGGGCTCTCTGTTCAGCAGGGAGCCTGCTTCCCATCTTTCTCTGCCTTCCTCTCTCCCTACTTGTGATCTCTCTCTCTCTCTCAATCTCTCTGTGTCAAATAAATAAATAAATAAATCTTTTTAAACAATTAGATATATGGTAATCACTTCAAGCCAACTAAAAAGTATTTTTGGCTATTGCTACCACTATATAATATTCTTAATTTGTTTAGATACTAATATGTAAAGCCAATGAAACAGAACAAGAAAAGCCAGTGGAAAATATTAAATATATCTATTAAATTTAGAAATGAGTCAGTAGAACATGATTCAAGTCATTTTTGCTGCCAAACAGCATGGCACAAAGCACAGGAGGGTACAACTTGGCAAAAAGTAAAGGTGAGATGAATTTATCGATCATGTGGAAAATATATTCCAAATCAATCATTTGCTAAGTTATTCTCAAAAATGGCTTTTAAATACTGATCAAGAAATAACATTTTGAATTTCCTAGTGTACTCCTTATGTTAAGTTTATTGCTATAGCATAATATATATTATATTGTTTAATACAAAAACTGTTGTTCACTAATACATTAAAATACAATATTGAGAAATTTTAAAATTTCTCTTTATTATGAGATTAAAGCTTACCCACTGGATAACAAAAATTTACTTGTTATTTTACGTTTACAAGCTGTTGTGCTATTGAGCTCATTGGATAGAATGAATACAAAGCAGTCAAACATAGTGATACTGATTAGCTTCATGTAATTCATATGATAAGGGTAGAAGTCTAGATCTTTAGGCACTACACATACACAGAGCCCACTATTCAGCCTTCATACAACGGAAGCTACTTGAGAATTTAAAAAATACCAGTGTCTTGACTGACAAAAATATGAAATGACAGGAGTAATTTCAAATAGCTCCAAAGCAAATTAACCATAATATTTATTAATATCATCATCTTTGCTAACAAGGAGCAGGGCAAACAAAATAGACTTCAGAGTTCAGATCAACTATGCAAATGGATGAAGGTCATATAAAATTATGAAAGGTTAGAGATAACATTGTTTTAAAAGCTTAAATATATGAGTAAGTGACTGGGAAACTCACGGAGCATCTTCTCTTGGGTTTGAGGGGAATATGCATGAATAGTAAGTTGATTATCACTGTAATTACTAAAAGTTGTTATCTAATGTGTAGGCAAAGTCATTGCCTAATATTTTACTATCTTTGTTGGAAAAAGCCACTTCATAATGATGTTTTGTTTTATTTGTTTTTTTGTGTGTATGTGTGTATGTGATTTGCTTTTTTAAAAAACATTTATTTTTATAGTAGCAAAATATACGTAACAAAATTTACCCTCTTAACCGTATTTAAGTATGCAGTTCAATGGAAGTAGGTACATTCATGTTATTGTGCAATGATCAACACCATCTATTTTGAAAACTCTTCATCTTCTAAAACTTAAACTCTATACTCATTAGAAATAGTCCTCATTCCCTCCTTTGCCCAGCCTCTTGTAATCATGATTCTATTGATTTTGACTACTCCATAAATGAAATAATACAGTCTTTGTCTTTTTTTTTTTAATGATTTTATTTATTTGTGTGTGACAGAGGGGAGGAGCAGAGGAAAAGGGAGAGGGACAAGCGGACTCTGAGCCCAAAACGGGACTTGATCTTAGGACCCTGATACTATTACCTGAACTGAAAGCAAGAGTCAGACATTTAACTGACTAAACTACCCAGGCACCCCAGTATTTGTCTTTTTGTGAAGAGCTCATGTATTTAGCATACTGCCCTCAGGCAGTATGGCATACTCCATGTAGTAGCATATGCCAGAATATCCTAACATTTTAAGGCTGAATAATATTCCATTTTATGCATCTACCACATTTTGCTTATCCATTAACCATTCATGAACACTTGGGTTGCTTCCATGTTTTAGACTTTGTGAACAATGCTGCTATAAACATGTGCGTAAAAATCCTCTTTGAGACCCTGCTTTCAGTTTGTTGGGAGATATTTATCCACATATGAAATTTCTGGATTACGTGGTAATTCTATTTTTACTTTTTGAGGAAACACATACTGTTTTCGATGGAGGTGTACCATTTTATAATACCATCCACACTACATGAGAGTTCCAATTTCTCTACATCCTCACCTATATTGTTAGTTTTGGTTTTTTTTTTAAGTACTCATCGTAATGGGTGAGGGGTGGTATTTCATTGTAATTTGGATTTGTGTTTCCCTGACAATTATTGATGTTGAACATTTTTTCATGTGCCCATATGTACATCATATTTGGAGACATTGTCTGAATTATTCAAGCCTTTTACTATTTTTTAACTGGGTAAATTTTTTTTCTGTGGTTGAGTTTAGTAGTTCTCAATATTCTACATTATTTTATATATTTATATATTATATATAATATTATTTATTATATATTATATTATTTTATATATTTGTATATTTTATATATTATATATTATTCTATAATATATATTCTAGATAATAATCTCTTATCAGATCCATGATTTGCAAATATTTTTTTTTCCCATTCTTCAGTTTTCCAACCTCATCCTGTTGGAGAATATACTTTGTATATCTATCTTTTAAAATCTATTGACACTTAATTTGTGACCTAACCTATGATTTATCCTGAAAAATTTCCCATGTGCACTTGAGAATAATGTATATGCTGTTCTTGTTGTGTAGAGTTTTCTCTATTTGTCTGTTATATCTACTTACTTTGTCTTCTTCAAGTCCACTATTACTTATTTATCTTTTGTTTAGTTATTTTACTAATTATTGAGAGTGGAATATTGATGTCTCCAATTATACTTGTAGAATTGTCTGTTTTAATTCTGTCATCTTTTGTTTAATATACTTTGTCTATCATTAGGTGCATAAATGCTTATATTTATTGCATGTTCTTATTGTATTGGAACACTCATATACTGTCCTATGTATTTTGAAACCTTTTTTGACTTAGCCTATTTTGTCTGTCATATTATACCCACTCTTGTTCTCTTTTGGTTACTATTTGAATGGAATATTTTTTTCTATCCTTTTCCTTTCAACCTTTTTGTGTCTGTGGTCTAAAATGAGTTTCTTGTTGACAACATATAGTTGGATCATGTTTTCTCTAATCTTCCAATGTCCCATTAACATTTAAAGTGATTATTAATATGGAGGAACTTCTATCACTGCCTATTTGCTTACCATATTTATTGTAGTTTATTTTTTGTCCTTCATTTCCTGTATTACTGTCTTCTTTTATGCTCAGTAGATTTTTTTGTAGTGAAATGTTTTAATTCCTTTCTCATTTCCATGTGTGTATGTTCTATAGATATTTTCTTTGTGATTATCATGGGGATTACACTTAAGAATCCAAAGTTATAACATTCTAATTTGAATTTGTACCTTCTTACATGTACAAAAACTTTTCTTCTTCACAGTTCTATTTCCATCCCTTTTGTTTGTTGATGTCATACAATTATATCTTTATACATTGTGTATCAAAAACATAAACTAATACTTTTTTAATGCATTAGTCTCTTATGTAGAGAAGAAAATTTGGAGTTATGAACTGAAGTCACAATAATATAAGGTTTTATAATTTTTCATGTATTTACCTTGACTGTGAACTTTTTATCTTCATACATCTTTGATTTACTGTATAGTGTCCTTTTATTCTGATGTGATGACTCCCTTTAGCATTTTCAATCTATCAGGTCTAGTGGTAACAAACTTCCTCAGCTTTTGTTTATCTGTGAATGTCTTAATCTGTCCCTCACTTTTGCTATATCAGTCCATGGTCTTTTGGCCTTCATATTTTCTAATGAGAATGAGAAATCCATTTATCATCTTATTGAGGATTCCTCGTACGTAACAAGTTGCTTCTCTTCCTTTCAAGATTCTTTGTCTTGGGCTTTAGACTGTGTGTTTCAGTGTGGGTTTCTTTGAATTCATCTTAATTGTATGTTCACATTCATGTCTTTCAACAAATTTGGGAAATTTTCTGCTATTATTCCTCCAAACATTCTTTCTGCTCCTTTTTTTTTCTCCCTCCTCCTGAAAAAGCCCACATTCTATTTGTTGGTCTCCTTGATTGTGTAACACAAATACCTTAGTCTCTCTGTTCGCTTTTCTTCCTTTTTTTTTCCCTCTGTTACTCAGACTTGCTAATTCCCATTGTCATCTTTTCAAGTTCACTCATTCTTTCTTATGCCTGCTCAAAACTGCCTTTGAATCCCTTTACTGAATTTTTCGTTTTAGTTACCTCCAGACTTTCTTTTTGGTTTCTTTTTGTATTTTATATCACTTTGTTGATATCTTCATTTTGTAAATAATTTTCTTAATTTTCACATCTTACTTTATTTCTTTGAGCACTTTAAGCCTTGTTTGAAACCCTGTTGGGGTACCTGGGTGGCTCAGTGGGTTAAAGCCTCTGTCTTCAGCTCAGGTCTTGATCCCAGGGTCCTGGGATCAAGCCCCACATCAGGCTTTCTGCTCAACAGGGAGCTTGCTTCCATCTCTCTCTCTCTCTCTCTCCCTGCTTCTCTGCCTACTTGTGATCTCTGTCTTTCAAATAAAAAAATAAAATGTTTAAAAAAAATAAAGTTTTGTTCTGTAGATCTGCCATCATGTCTCTCTTAGGAATAGTGTCTGTTTACTTTATTCTTTCCTTTAAATGGAACACACTTTCCTGTTTCATTGTATGCCTGATGGTACTTTTGAAAACTGGGTATTTGAAGCTAGTAATATTATAACTCTGGAAAACCAGATTGTCTCCTTCCCTAGGGTTTGCTATTTGTATTGTTATGTTTTGATTGCTGTAGGCTGTCACTGTGCTGAGGTGTAAACTTAGGTCTTTTCACATCTTTTCTAGTCCTGTACCTTTTTTGCATGCTCCTTGACTTTCTAACTTTCCCCATATATGCTTTCAATGTGTTTAATATCTAGGTTCCAGAAGCAGAAAAAGGGAAAAGAGAAGGGGCAAAAACAGTGCTGGACCTTTAAATACCTTGGAATTTAATTTAACCAGATGAAGAAAGGCTTAAACAATGAGAAGAGTGACTGCCATTTTGTGTCTGCACCTTTGTATTCAGAAGCAACAGCAATTGACAAACACATCACCACTATTTGAGACTGGGTCCTTATTGACCATCTTGGATCCTTCCAGCTGGATGCAAAATGTTATAGGAATACATGCACAACTATCTGCCATGGGACTGGGTGCTGGATATCCACTGTTGATTTCAGAGCTAAAATTCACCAACATTAACCACAGTTTATCATTCAGACCTTTCCTAGTAAGTCACAAGCCTTCAGTATATCCCAGAGTTCCAAAATATATATCTCAGGCAGACCTTGCCAGTGTAATAGTTGTCTGGGTGGAAGAGGGACTCCTAGTGCTTCTCACTCCACCATCTTCCCAGAATCCTCTCCTGGCTTGGGTTTTTAATAGTATTGGGTTTTCAAAACAAAACAAAACAGTCTTTTAAATCAGTAAGACAAATGCTTTATTGGGTAAGATTTGATGGAGAACAAACATAAATTATTTGTTTTGTGATTATAAATCCATGGTCCCTGTGATATAAAAATTTATATAAGGGTATTGTAATGTACCAATAAAAATATTATGTCTATATTGTAAATTTCTGTTTTTAAAACCTGTATGCTATTATTTTTTTTGTGGTCCATCATAAAAGCATGAATTCAGATTGGCTTATCATTTCTCTGAAATTTTTGTTTCACTTATGTTTAGAAGATACACATTATTCATGTCTTTTGACCATTTCTTGACTAGATTATTTGGTTTTTGGGTATTGAGTTTGATGAATTCTTTGTAGATATTGGATACTAGCCCTTTATTTGATATGTCATTTGTGCTGGATGGGAGGTGGGTGGTGGGGTGATTAACTGGGTGATGGGAATTAAGGAGGACACATGATGTGATGAGCACTGGGTGTTATATGCAACTGATAGATGATTGAACACTACATCTGAAACTAATGATGTACTATATATGTTGGCTAATTGAATTTAAATTAAAAAATAAGATACACCCCATTCAAATTAAAAGATAGTGACTAGATTTACTATTTTCTGTTTACATATTATACAAGAATGAATAAATGGCTATAACCACCATACTCTCTAAAATGATACTCCATAAAATCTCTTTCAATGCATAACCCTTTTATCTACAATGTGTGTACTTATAAACTATTTTTTTAATGTGGACAGATGCCCTAATATATGAGAATTCATTGAAAAAAATCCATAAAAAGCATCCACGTGAAATGGAAAAATTACAAGGAAAGGTTAAAATGAATTTTGAAAATTTCTTATTAAAATGAATCCCTTTCTCATGTTTGAAATGACATTTAGCCAATTAATGGTCAACTTAGATAAGTGATTACTTTCCAAATTCAGACTTTGTAAAGAGTTAAAATGTATTTAGTCTCACTTCCTAAAGTTTAAGAATTAATATAGTTTTCTTCAATAACTGTGGCTTTTTCTACATCTACTCCCCATGCCACCAGAAATATGGGAACTTTCAACATATTGTACTACATGTATCATCAAACTAAAAAAGCAGAAATGCTCTCTTTATCCTTTCCAGGTCATTAAATATGATCAGTAATAAAGCTTAAGTGAAAGAGTTTGTTATGGTGGTAGCTCCTGGTACTCCTCTATAGAATTCATGAGGTCAGATTCCACAGTGTCAAGGAAAATCAACCTAATGAAGCAATTTAATTAAAATTAATTGAGTATAATTCTGTCTCAACTATGAGATTGATGTAGAGCTTTTTTTTACCATTTTCTTTGCTTACGTTGAAACTACACTTTCATACTTCTCTTTTTCTCTTCCTCCATCTTTTTCTGTAATGGATAGTTTTAGTAGATAATAATGGTTTGTAGAATTTAGAGATGTAAAAGACTTTTGAGATCATTTAATGTACTCCATGTTGAGATAAGATTATTTTTTACTTCCTTTACATGTCTCTCATATCTGTTCTGAATGTAGTTTTTAATAAAGATTCCAACTAAGCTAAAAGTAATCATATATTGAAATTCTATGGGTCCTTTTTAAAATCATATACTTACCTTAAAATATAGTGTAATCCTGCTGACAAACTTGTGTGAGTCAAATAGGTAGATTTTAGTTCAGAAATTTAGATTCATGTTCATGTTACAATACAATGGATTACACAAGTCAGCATGATTTGGATGGATCTAATTAAATGGAGGAATATACAGACATAGTGTACCTTTAGCACATAACTGACTTTTCTGTCATTTGGAAATATTGTTCCCCTTACAAAATCAGTTTTATTATTCCAGTAAGTTAAATATCTTCCATTTTGGCTCCCTCTACTGTGCTTGGGTATACATAAATATAGTCTTCCTGCCAGGTAGTCAGTACTTGTAATTAAAATATTCACTAAATTTGGCAGCATTGAGTATAAAGAGATAGACATGGTGGTGAACAAATAAATATACTGGGCCTTCTGACTAGAAGCATGTTTTCAGCATGATAGGATAGTGTAATCATTTTTGTGCATACCTAAAAAAACTGAACATTTCCTTTCATGTGCATGTCTCTTCACTTCTCTGATGTTATTTATAGTATATAGTGATACAGTCCTACAGATTAAAATTTACATCTCTTAAATATTTTATATCTTTCAAAAATGTCATTAAAAATTTCCTATGTATACAAGAATGCAGTTAACGTTCTTTGTTTATATTTACTCCCTTCAAATCTTACTCATTTTTTTAATATTATACCTGGAAGAATGATAAATGTAATTAATCAGAAAAACTTAAATACATTGAATACAATTTCTCTAGTGTTACTCTATGCATTCTATTAATATAATTAATCATATCAATACCAGATGGACACTAATATAATTACCAAGGCTCTCGAACATAACCAGTATATCTACCAGAAAGCTTTGTATATTATAAAACTCTATCAACCTAAATACTATCAGCATGTCAGGGTACCTGAGCAAGAATCACGTGGAGAACTGAAGCAGGGTAACTGCAGGCAGAAGGGATCTTTTTAAACTAACTCACTGATAAAAAGCTTCAGCAGCATGACATATCTCTGACATGCTGGGAAACAGCAGCTGACAGAGCAAACCAACATGTAACAATTGGATTCAGGGGTGAGGATATAGGACCATAAACCAAATGAGGCTTGTGAACAGCCACCAGGGTTGCAAATCAAAGCCATTATGCACCTATTCTATGTAGGGCCAACTGTTGAAATTTGTAGTGTCCTTTTCTTTAGACTTTCATGAATGAAAGCAGGTATCAACGGGTGACCACACAATAGAGAATATGATTTTATTTCTGAAAGAGAACTTACACATCATTTAGGAAACATTTGACTTTATCAATTGTCTATTTTAATTCTGTGTCCAAAACCGAACCACCTTCCAATATCTATTGTTAAATAACTGAGCTTCAAATAAGTATCATGATTTCTTGTACTCTAATCAACTAGAGACAACTTCCAAATATTTTCTGTTCTGTGAGTAACTGAGCTCTTCCTCATTATGCCTGTCTTGACTGGCAAAAGTGAGGAAACATCTCCACAGGTGATGAAACCAGTTGTACCAAAACTTGTGACAGTGTTTCCTTCATTCTGGCTATTGTAAAACAAAGCAAATAACATAAAAGACTTCACAAGGCTGTATACAGAAAGAACAATAAATCATTAGCACCACAGGAGAGAGTTTTAATAGCCTTTGATTAATCTATAATCTACCACTGTTGCAATATTCTTTGTTAATGGAATTTTCAATTAGATTGTTATTTGAAACACAATTCATTTTACATTTATTAAATGTTCTGCATACTGTTATGTTGTCATTAGGTAGCGTTTAGCAAACTGATCATTAAAGCAGCAAACGAGGGTCACAGATTTATTATAATTTTTAGGAGCTTGCAGTGCCTTAAAACATTCGTTAAGAGATTTAATGATAAGATTCTCATATTCTATATTTTAAAGACTTTTTACTTTTCTTCACATTTTTCTTCTCATTTTACTTCTTTGTTGATGAATATTTAGCAAGGTAGTAACTATTTTGAGCTCAAATGTATGCTTATGTATTGTATTAAATACTGCTTATATGATACTACCTATCCCATAAGGTTTTTTTTATAAGCATTAAGTGCAGAGTAAGAGTTCAAATAATCTTAGTTATTTTATTATTGCTAATAATAAATAGATGTAGGATAAAGTGTCAGTAAATGTGAACTTTTAACATCAAAAATACCAAGTTAATATGTAATATTTATATAGTAATCTCAGAGGGCCTGGCACTGTTCCAAGTGTTTTGCATGTCTTAATTCATTGACCTTCACAATCATCCTTTGAGGTAGGTAGTACTGTTATTCTTACTTACAAACAAGAAAACTAAGGTGTAGAGGGATTAAATGGTTGGCTCTAGGTCAGCTTTGTTTTTGGACCCAAGAGAGTTCAATTCCAAAGCTGTATTGTTAATGACTATACTTTACTACTTCTCTATCAGCAATCTCAAATTAAATAGTCTATTCCAAAATGTTCATTTGTAAAATAGGTGTTTGGAAATTTGAATGTATATATCAAGTCAAAATAATAAGTTTGCTACTACTCAGTCAAGTTTTGTTAGAATCAGAATGTATCAAAATGTTACCATTTATAACACACTATTATGTGAGAAAATAAATTCAGACTTCCATTTATAGCCTCTCAAAACTTATTATTATCATGTCGTTGATCTGCCAGTTGAAATAAGGATAATCTCCAAATTCATGCTTTCCAGTTCCAAATGTGTGATGTTTCCCCCATGACCTTTAATGGAGCTTATAGCAAGGAAGAATAAGAAGTAAGGAAAATATTTGTCAGAAATGGACCCAGGGGAGTTATTTGGTGGAAGGTAGACTAGAGATTAGAGAAGGAAAATGAAAAGAGAATGTACAATGGCCTGAATAATGAAAAGCAAAGTGGGGTGTTGGAGAAGTTTATGACTAGAGACATAATACATTCTTTTTGCCTTTACTTTCAGTCCTTTGTGTGTAGGTTTCTTCCCATGAACCACATCATTTCTTAGATATTTCAGAAGCAGCTTTTGATGATAACTATTATATCTTTCCCAGATCTTCCCCTTTTTTGTATTTACCAACTGTTTTTAGAGCATATGATTTCTAGATAGACTCACCATACTGATTCCTTGAAATTGTATGTTTGTCTTAAATTACTACTTAGATTAAATATTCCAAAATAGCTTGACCAGCCCTGTGAAATATGTGAGATTTTTGTTGTCCATTATCTTAATTCTGTCATATTAATTTTATCATCAGAGTTTGAATTCACTTTTGTTTTTCTTTTTATTGATTTTGTGTTTAACTTATCATGAAAAATTGCAAACATATACACACAACAGAGCATAGCATAGGGAACTTCTATGTGTCCATCACACATTTTCAACAGTTATCAATGCATGGCCCATGGTGTTTCATATATATTTTAATTTAGTTCATGAACATTCTTTGCCTGCTCCAGATTATTTTGAAGCAAATCTCAGACATATTTTAATCCATAAATATTTCAATATGATCTTTAAAAGATAGAGACTCTCAAAAAACACTAACTCAGTACTATTTTTATAACCAAGTTAACAATTATTCCATAATATCATCGAATGGTTCATGTTAAAATTTATTCAACAGTATTTTTTATGGTTAATATTTTCACAGCCTTTTACTACCATTTTACTTTCAACGAAATAAATGCTTTTATACATAAAATGAATCTCTTAATATAAGCAAATAATTGGATTTACTTTCTATTTAGTCTGACCATTTGAAGACCTAATGGATAAGACTACTATTGTGGAAGTAGAGAATCTTACCTGTTCTTGAAGTGAGTCAATAAATCTTAGTCACCAAAGTCTGCAAATAGGGTACAAAAAAAGATTAATGGAGATGGTATACCTCCATCTTCCATTTGATATTAGCTCCATGAGAGTAACCATATAGTTGGTGTTTTTTTGTGTTTTTGTTTTATTGTTTGTTTGTTTGCTTTTTGGTAAATTTATAGGCCTCTTTGAATACAACTTAGATTCATGTAGTGATGTTGGTAGCATAAGCTTTGATGATATATGAAAAATGAATGACTCCTCAGACAGTAAAAGCATCTCTTTAGCATTTGCTACATATCAGATGCTATTCTGGACCCTTCACATTTTATTTTCTACATGTCACTTTGTTCAGTCCTAACAAGAGCATCACAAAGTAGGTATTTCTATGGATATATTTTCAGATATAGAAATTGAGGATCATAGGGAAAATATTACTTGTCAAAGGGCATGAAGAGAGTAACTGGTAGAGTAGGCATATCTTTTGTGGTCTCTGTGACTTCAGACTCAGGCTTGTTTTTGACCTCGCATAATGCCTTTTTTCCCCCGTAATGCCTTCTAATAGAGAGTATATGTCCCCTGGAAATCAAGTAAACATTAGCAGGAATAAATGGAGTCCGTTTTAAAGGTACCTTTAATTTTGGATATTTGCTTTTAGAGCTCTTCACTGCAAACCATGGAGATCTAAATCTATTTCTTTTTTTTCCTTCAACAAGGAAAGACATCTTTTCATGTCTTTTTTTCTGCTTTGAAATTTAAAATCGTCGTGTAGATTCAGCAAGCACTTTAGTTTTATACTTTATTGGGTTTTGTTTTCATTTTTGGGGTTTTGTTTTGTTTTTGGGTTTTGTTTTGTTTGTTTGTTTGTTTTGTTTTGTTTTGTGTTTTTAGTTTTAATCTCCCAATTCCATAGGGAACATCTTCGTAACTTGTCACAAAATTGGAACCGTAACCTTCTGTCTCCTTGAGGTCTATTCCTTGTTGTTTCTGATAGGGAAACAAAGTTTTATTTAGTCACCAGTTTCTTTGGGTTTGTATGAATTTTTCCCTCTGTCCTCTTCTATTAGCCTGATACACTCCACTTCATTAACCAGATCTATTCTGATCTTACCTCTTCCTAACACATAACTTTATTATAGCTAGTAATTCACATAACTTTTAATACTTCTATATATGTTATCTAATTTTCTGGAAAAGATATATGTCATTAAGGAAGACAGGTATCTTCATTAATATAAATCATTCTCTACTGAATGGGTTCATTTTTATAAGCTAGCCCTTGCTTTTCATTTTATACTACCCTCATTTTTTTTTTTAGGTCTTTTAATTGACTCTGAATAGTATGTAAAACCATCATCATTCAGCTTGGAAAAAATAATCTCATAATGAAGTTACTGACAGCAGTATCAGTGATTAGTGCCACTAATAGAAGATAAGTAAAATAGAGTGGCAAAGGTTAGCAATATAATTGATTTCTTTCCTCTGATCTTTAATTACAAGTGTTAAAAACTTTCTAGATGTTAAATTGACTGCAAAAGAATGAATTGGCTGTCTATTGACCTAAAAAAAACACAACAACATATTTTTAAAGTAGATATTTATTACCCTATAGAGGGAAGGGCCACTGTATACGATATGTATGTAATTCTGACTGACTCAATTCTCCTTTCTTGATGTGGGGGAAAAAAGGTTTAGGACTTGGCCTGACTTGTGGGTCTCAGAGTTCAGAGGACAAGAGGAGCTCTTTATTGGAGATTTAAAAAGGTGTCGAATCAGAACAGGGTGTAGCCGTGAGAATCCAGTAAGACCCAAGTAAATAGAGCACTTCAGGGAAATTTAGCATAGGCTTTACTCTCCATGGCTGATTTGAAATAACAGACACAAAAGAAATTCTTATCCAATATTAATATTAAATATAGAGTTATACTTTATTTTATAGACTGTAACAACTTAGTTTTAATATTCACACATACAACATGTGTATGTTCAGAAATCTACTGTTTTATGAACCCTAAGAACACAAATCTGAATCAAACCAGTGGAGGGTTTAGCCTTTAAAATTGAGCAGAAATAGAATGATAAATGGGGATGAATAATTAAACATGAGGTGTAAAATGATACATTTCCAAAACAACAACAACAACAATGACAACAACAACAACAGATACAGAATAAAATATTATGAGCGATAGAAAAGGGGGAGATTTTCTTTTTCCTGCTGGTATGTTTAGGAAAATCTTTAGGGTTAAGTAGTAATTAAATTGAATCTTGAAAATGGTGAGTATTATATTGATAAAGGCATCTTCTAAGTAGATGATCAGCATAAAGAAAACAGTAAATTTTCAAAGCAGAATAATTGCAGGATCAGAGTTGCAATCTTGGAAGACTATGGTGACGGGACAAAAATGGGGAGAGAACCTGAAATAAAGTTGGTAATGAAAGGCCAAGGTGCAGTCTCAGTACGCAGACATGAAGACTGGCAGGTATGAATTAATGGTGAAGCATATGCATAAAGTGAATCTTAGTAAGAAAACACCAAGGTTCTGTGCCAAAGGTACCTAGGTGGAGATAACCATCGGGCAATTGAAATATGAACTGGGAGCCCGCATCTGAAGATAAATTTCTAAGAGTTAGGAGTTACTAATTTTTTTGAGAAAATGGTGTAGAAAGAAAAGATTTAAATAATTTCCTTAGGATACACCTACATTAAAGACCATGCTAAAAGATGTAACAGAAATGGACAGAAAAGTTGGAAATGATGTAAGAGAGACCCTCACCATGAAAACCTTTGAAAAGGGGGGGCTTAAGTAAAAGGGTGTTGCTACTGTGCAATAAGAAGATCTGTCACAGACCACAAAACTATCTATTATATGATGATATAGAAAAGCCAGTTAGCTGCTCAGTTAGCTGCCAGGGACTGAGAGTGTAGGTTAATGATTAAAATGAAGGAACACCATGAGGTAACTTTTTTAGATTGGTGAAGTGTTCTTTATCAGGATTGTGATAGACTTTACACATTTCCCCAAATCCAATGAACTATACACCACAAAGAAGGATTTTAATGATTGTAAATTTAAAAAAATAATAATAATAATAAAGAAAATAAGAAACAAATGAGTCATTGGTGTATTGATTAAAAAGATTCACAAAGTGGGGGCGCCTGGGTGGCTCAGTGGATTAAGCCGCTGCCTTCAGCTCAGGTCATGATCTCAGGGTCCTGGGATCGAGCCCCGCATCGGGCTCTCTGCTCCGCAGGGAGCCTGCTTCCTCCTCTCTCTCTGTCTGCCTCTCTGCCTACTTGTAATCTCTCTCTCTGTCAAATAAATAAATAAAATCTTAAAAAAAAAAAAAAAAAAAAGATTCACAAAGTGGAAGACTAAGAGTATATGGTAAAGAAATGGAAGCAATAATACAGCCTACTTTTCTAAGAAGGTTCATGGTTAAAAAGAAAGAAAAGAAAGTAGTTTATTTTTTTTTTAAGATTTTATTTATTTATTTGACAGACTTAGATCACAAGTAGGCAAAGAGGTAGGCAGAAGAGAGAGGAGGAAGCAGGCTCCCTACAGAGCAGAGAGCCCAATGTAGGGCTCGATCCCAGGACACTGAGATCATGACTCAAGCCGAAGGCAAAAGCTTTAACCCACTGAGCCACCCATGCACACTACAAAGAAAGTAGTTTAAAGCAGACTCATGGTTGATTAAAAGAATGTTGTTGTTTGAAGAGAGGAAACCTGAAGATGTCTGTAACAGAGGTTAAAAAAAATCCATGAATATTTGAAGGAGATAAATAATGTGAAAGCCTTGAGGGCCATATGAAGTAAAGGAAAAATAACAAAAGTTGCTTTTATTTTTAGGAGAGGGAAAAAGGATTAGAGAATGGGTGTAAATGCAGGGTATCATTGTAAGGTAGCATCACTTCATGATGGAAGTGTGGCAAAGTCTTGTTTAGAAAAATCTAGCTCACCTCTTTCGTTTTAATAGAATCTGAATATTCAGTTTTTACCCTCCCAAATGCTTTGCCCTTTGATAGTGCCAAAGTGTGAACATTGATTGGTCTAAACCAGTAGATCTCAAAGTATGGTCCTTAGACCATCATTATTATCATCACCTGAGAATTTGTTAAAAATGTAAATTCTTCTCTACACATACTAAATCAAAGACATACAAGTGGCCATTAGGTATATATAGGAAGAATGTTCAATGTCACTAATCAGTGTAATGAAAATAAAACCACAATGAGAAATCACCTCACACCTATCAAGATGGCTATTATCAAATAAATAAATAAATAAATAAATAAATAAAAGTACCGGTAAAGATGTGGAAAATGCACAATGGTGCAGCCCCTATGAAAAATAATATGAAGGTTCCTCTAAAAATTAAAAACAAAATTACCATATAATTTAGCAAACCCACTTCTGAGAATTTATCCAAAATAATTGAAATCAGGATCTTGAAGATATATTTGTACTCTTTGAAAGAGAGGTACAAGCTCTCCCACATTCATTATAGCATTACTCACATTAGCCAAGATGTAGAAAGAATCTGAATGCCCACAGATGGATAGATAAAGGCAACCTGGTATACAGTCATGCACTGGAATACTATTCAGCCTTAAAACTAGAAGGAAATTCTACAGTATGTGACAACATTGATGAACCTTGAAGACATTATGCTTAAAAAAACACACCAGCCACACAATATTTCATGATTCCACTTACATGAGGTATCTATAATAGTCAAATTCATTGAAGTAAAGAGTGGAATGGTGCTTTCAGGGAGCTGAAAAGAGGAGGAAGGGGTGTTAATAATAAATGGGTGTGAAGTTTCAGTTAAGCAAGATGAATAAGTTTTAGAGATCTGCTGTACAATACTGTACCTGTAGTCAACAGTACTATAACGTACACACTGTTAATTGGGGCACCTGGGTGGCTCAATGGGTTAAGTCTCTGCATCCAGCTCAGGTCATATCTGATCATATCCATATGGGATAGAGCCCCGCATGGGGCTTGCTGCTCAGCAGGGAGCCTGCTTCCTCCTCTCTTGCTGCCTTCCTCTCTGCCTACTTGTGATCTCTTTCTCTCTCAAATAAATTAATATTTTAAAAATAAATAAATAAATTACTGTTAATTGTGTTATCTCTTGCTTGCTGCTATAGTTACTATAACTGAAATGAAAAATGAATGCTTGTGTCTGTTACATTCTCCATTATCTTCTTTCATATCAAAATATTGCAGTTCTCATTGAAAATATTCTATGCTTTCGTTAACAAATGTGTTGATCAACAAATATAATACGTCTTTTCAGACTGTCAGCAGGACCTTTGCATAGTCATTAGCACATAATCTGAAACCAAATATCTAGATACTTAATCAGAGACAATATTATCAAGATAAGTGGTGTTGTCTTTGGCAGATGCCAACAGCATCTTCCCCAAAGTATAATGCCATAGGGATTGGATTTACCTTAAAATACTAAGAAAAAAAGTGGGGGGGAGAAGGTAAAAGGGAATGATGAAGCAAATATACTTAAATTTTTATAATCTTTGAACTTGGTGATGAAAATTTCATTATGCAATTACTTTTATTTTGGCATATTTAAATATTTTATATTAAAATTAAATATGTATATATACTCTAAAACAAAATCAAAGGAGGTAAAATGTCATAGAGAAATACCAGAAAAATAAATAAATTTAGCTATTTTTATAAGCAAAATATTTAAAACAAAAAATATTGATAGAGAAAAAGAGAAAGTCCATTCAATAATAAAATCCACCAGAAAGACCAAATAAGTACTAATGGGTGTGCGTATAAAAAGAGTAGTAGTTAAATATATAGAAATAAATGCTGATATGATTACAAAGAGAAATCAAGAAACATATCATTGGAAAATTTTTAAGATACTTTTAGGAAATGATAAAACAAAAATTAGGGTTGGATAATCAGGATGTAGGGGTGTTAATGATAAAATATTAACCAGCATGATTAAATAGCTTTATAGAATGTAATACAATCAGCAAATACAGTGCTTTTCTTTTTTTAATAATGCAATATTTACCATTTATATATATATATATATATTTTTTTTAAGATTTTATTTATTTGACAGAGAGAGACACAGTGAGAGAGGGAACACAGCAAGGGGATTGGGAGAGGGAGAAGCAGGCTTCCTGACTAGCAAGGAGCTTAATGCGGGGCTCCATCCCAGGACTCTGGGATCATGACCTGAGCTGAAGGCAGATGCTTAACGACTGAGCTACCGAGGCACCCCAAATACAGTGCTTTTCAAGTAAATATGGAAAATTTAGAAAATTTGATGTCCTAGCATGTCAGTAAAGTAACCATTTATATAAAGTTTAAAAATTTGAAAAGCAATTCTCTTTATATTTTTTATGCTTACATACATAAAGGTACAAAATTTCATAGAAATTTCAAAGATGGGTGACATTTTGGGATCTAGAGTGGTTACCATTGATTATATAGGGTGCAGAATAGAAGTAAGCATCATAATTTATCTTGGAAATTTGTTTTAATCACTATATAAACATACCTCAATATAATAGAAATCAAACTGCATGAAGCAATTTTATTCACAGGAAGGATACATTTGTGTGGAGGAGAGTATGACATTTTCTCCTCTGTCCCATCCTTCTCTTTTTGTTGTTTTTTTTTTTTTTTTTATAGTGAGGACATTGTGTTAGGATTCTCTTGAATTTAATGGAAATATATTTGTGAATTACAATGATCAAATTGTCTTATAATGGGCAGATGGCAGTTCCAATTATATGTGTTTTTCATGAATATGTTATTTAAAAAATGTGAACCTGGATCTAACTACAAATGTCTCTGAACATGACATGTTATACTGCTGCATGTCCCCAAAGGTATTTCTAAAGCAGTTTTATCTACTTTAAAGTAGGTAACATATAACAAAACCAGAGGAATAATGATAACATAGTGTTTATGGTTTTCATATGGTTTTTGAATAAATTGAATACCCAAATCAAACATATTTAATACTACTAATATGTGTCAGAAGAGAAATATTGAGCTGTGCTTACTTGAGTCCTGCAATATTTTATTTAGGATGATACTTTTCTGAAATATGGCTTAAACATTATGATCATCAGTAATATCCCCAAAGTGAATATAATTAAACACAGTGATTTACCTAATTGCTGAAATGTCAATAATATACTTAACCCATGTAAGGTTTACTTACTTTATTTATAAAGTGAATTTATTTTATCAAAGTTTACTTAAGGCAACTATTAAGATTAATAAATAATGACTTAAAATTTAACAAACCAACATAAATGTTTTATCATTATATACAGATTCTGCTATATTTATTAAATGTCTACTCTGTGCAACATTGTGTTGAATTGGATAGTTACTGGAGAGGAGAGGTGTTCAATAGTCATTTGCAAAAATAAGATAAGGTTGATGGTCTTGAGGAGTCTATTGTGACCAATTGAGGAAATAGATAAATAGAAGTGAAAGGTGGAAAAAACAAAACAAAAGAAAACAGAAAACCATGGTAGAAAACTGGGGTTGACTTCCTGAAGAATCAGGGGAGGATGAAGTGACATTTAGGTAACAATATAGAGAAAAAATATATATAGTAATCAATTTCATGTGAGTTGATAAAATGCTTCTTCCACATTTTAAACTCATATAACATTTTCTTTTATAGTGATTAGTTGGGGTTTGGTTATATGCTAGAACTAGAGTTTACAGTTTCTTTCTTCTTCTTCTTCTTTTTTTTTTTTTTTAAGATTTTACTTATTTATTTGACATCACAAGTAGGCAGAGGGGCGGGCAGAGAGAGAGGAAGAGAAGCAGGTTCCCCGCTGAGGGTAAAGCCTGATGCAGGGCTCGATCCAAGGACCAGGATCATGACCTGAGCTGAAGGCAGAGGCTTTAACCCACTGAGCCACCCAGGCACCCCTAGAGTTTAAAGTTTCTTTAAATGCTTATAGACTTAACATGATGTGGATATATACAAGTTTATGATCATATAGTTTTAATTTTCCAAGATGATTCTGCCTTCAGTTTGAGATGGTAGCAAGAATCTAAAATTCACCCACCTTAGGGAACTCCTGGCTGGCTTAGTCAGCAGAGCATGTGACTCTTTTTTTTTTTTTTTTTTTTTTTTTTAAGATTTTATTTGTTTTATTTGAGAGAGAGAGAGAGAGAGTGTGCATGCGTGCACAGGAGCAGTCAAGTTGGGGGGGGGATGGGCAAAAGAAGAAGGAGATAATCTCAAGCAGACTCTCTGCTGAGCGTAGAGTATAAGAGGGGCTTGATCTCCCCACCCTGAGACCATGACCTGAGCCAAAATCAAGAGCTGGATACTTTAACTGACTGAGCCACCCTGGCACCTCAGACGTGTGACTCTTGGTCTCTGGGTTGTGAGTTCAAGCCCTATGTAGGGCATGGAGACTACTTAAAAAAAAAAAAAGAGAGAGAGAGAGAGAGAGAGAGAGAAAATAAAATACAATTCACCAATCTCAGAATCCCCACTCCCTTATTCTTCCATCTATTCTCACCATCCTCACACAGGGAGTCCTTGGAACTGCAAGCTCTATCCAAAGCCTACAAAAAACGGAGCTAGTCCCTGCCCTTGAGAGAACCGAGGCCTTTTGCCTGGTATCCCATAGAACGTTAAGTAGATTTGAATCCAGTGCTTTTTTACTCCCCGTTCAATGCTACTTTCACTGCTTCATTCTGACACAACGCTATCTAGTAATAACTAGGGGTAAGTATATATTAAAAAAATAGGAAAAAATACATTCTGTAAATTAATAAAGTTAAACACTCCTTCCTGTCAAGTTTTCCTTTCATTTTGGTGAGGTCCCATTATTCATTGCTTAAAGATTAAGTTTGAACATTGAGATTGACATTCTGTCCCATTTAGTTAGCTGGAGAGAATTTCATTCTTGGTTCAATTCAATAATTTATAAGGCACAAACTATTTACAATTAAATTTACCCCTTAAATAAAGCACATCACCATGAGTATTATTTAAATATTTCTTTAACTTCCAGGAATGTATCCTGATTGGCAATGGCAAGAGACAAATGTAAAATAATAGCAACAACAACAACAACATATTTGTTTAAAATGGTATTTCTGTCTTTCCATGGGGAAATTATTTTATTTTCTTGGACGTTAACCTTAAACATTTTTATATCAGCAGACATTATTATTATCTCTAATATTGTCAAATGTCAGGTGTGTCAGGTATCAAAGGCAATCTCTTGGGCTCTGTTGCCTTGACAACAAATCATGCTCTTGGGAGTCCTTGTGGAGCTGAATGTTTGGTTTCTGAAAATGTAATAAAACTGTTGCTGGATTCAAATCAGCTACCCTTCCCTTCAGCTGTAAAACAATTGATCATTCTCTAAAGCATTCATCAAGTTGCACTTTAAAAGAAACACACTTCTTGATATTTGTGATCCTACCCAACTGGATTACAAATCACAGTCATTTTATAATGTTCTTTTTTGATACCCTGAAATTATTATACAAAAAATAGTAGTGATGTGTTCTAAGGTATACCAACCTGTGATATGGATTTCATATCATCGTGTCTTTCAAAGGATTTTATATTTCATATTTAAGTAAGTGAGAAACATGCTTTGAATTGAAAAATATATTAGAAGTTTAATATCTTGCTTCTTTAAATAAAGGAGTTATGCTTAAGCATTTTCACGAAGTTTGAGCCAGTTAGCCTAGGTTTTGAATTATTTGAAACTTTTGGAATTTCCTTCGCTCCTTTGTCATTATTATAAGTTGGGTTTCATTCTAATTTTTTTTTTTTCCCACTCCCATAGTTTCCACCTCCCTGGAATCATCATGTTCTTTAAGATTTAAACAGAATGAACCTAGGCATTCATTGCATGTTTCCACAGATCTGCAGATATTCCTTGCAGTGCCCGGGGCTGGGGACTAGGAAGTCCTCATCTCTTTGACACTTACGGTTCAAACCTCTTGCTTTTTGAAGTACATCAGCTTACTGGATACAACCTTGGCCATCATTCTTACCTAAATACATAATATATATATTCATATACATAAGATTTATTGATCCATATTATTAAAATTGATGCACTTTATTATATGTAATCCAGAAATCAATAAAAAGTCACAAAAAAGTGGACCGTACATTTCTTCATACCATTATGTAATTTTTTTAACTTGAGTTTCCAATAAAAACTTTAGTTTCTTGGTTTAGTCATATTTTCCAAATCATTGAGCTAATACGTAGTTTAGTTGAAGTTTGTTGGGTTTGGCTTTGTCTGCCAAAAAAAGAAAAAAAAAATTGGAATGTAATCTAATTACAAAGATGACAACAGACAGAAGGAAGTCCAAAATCATTGGCTTATAAAAAAGTATCTGAGCCTCATCTCTTCTACATGAAAAAGCTATCCTCCTGTATCCTCCAGTCAAGGTAGAGTCAATTTGTTGTTCTGTAAAGTGGAGTATCAACCACTTTTTATCATTATATTGTAGATTTGATTAGTATTGAATAGAATTTTTTTTACTGAAATAGTCCTTATGAGAGTCTTTTCATTTTATATCTTAAATCTCATATTAATAACTATACTATTTTTCTGAGCCTTTTAATGTATTTGTTTACTGTAGTTTTGCAGAATTTTGCTACTTTATTAGACAAGAGGAAATAAATGACACACTCAAGCAGAATTGAATGAAAGGACTGTTTATAAAATTGTGGGCAAGGAGAACCCCAGGGCCAGCAACAGTAGAGTGATGTCACTATCCCTGGGCCTGCGGGGCAGAAGCTAGGGTGCGAGTGGTTACTGGATGTGCTTTGGTCTTGGTCAGAAGTACATGGCTGGAGGTAACTTACTATACTTATTGTGTTATATCCAATAATCACCTAATAATATTGTATTTCAAAGAAGATAAAATGACTTTTTCAAGTCATTTGAAATATTAATTTCAAGTCATTGAAAATATAAATTTTCAAGTCATTTGATATATTAACCCAAATAAATCAAAATCTCTAGACTGAGGCCCCAAAACACAAAACATAGTTGTGTTTGAGATAAGAAAACCACCTTTTGAAATGACTGCATTTGTCATAAGAAACTTTTATCCTAAGACTTTTTTTTATTTCCATCATCATGTACACCAGTGCCAGAAAGCCACTATTGCTTTGTAAGGTCTGGGATCCAGACCCCCTGTTAAGCTCCCCACTCATCAGGGAACCTGCTTCTCCTCTCCCTCTGCCCCTTCCCTCCTGCTCCTGCGCTCTCTCTCAAATAAATTAAAAAAAAAAAAAAAGTATCACTTCCTAAGGTTCATGATTTTACTACCCTTTTATACACAGGTTTTTAAATATACCCTTATTTTTTTTGGAAAATACCGTTTGTATTTCAAGCAAACACATTTACTACCTAGAATTTTATCAAAATCTTGATAATCTAATAATTTAAAATAAAAATCTGTGAGTTAGGTGAGAAGTGTCATTTCATTTCAATTTTTATAAAGAAAATAAACTAGAGAAAAACAAAAGCCATCCCAAATTATATAACTTAAGGTCATATTATGAGATAGCTTTTAACTGTTAAATATTGGTCACTATTCCAACCTAACATCATTTAAGACTAGTATCATTTTTGAAACAGAATTGACGTATGGAAATCAAAAATATTTTCTTTTTTTCCAGGGCCCCTGGGTGGCTCAGTGGGTTGGGCCTCTGCCTTCCGCTCAGGTCGTGATCCCAGGGTCCTGGGATCAAGCCCCACATCGGGCTTCCTGCTCAGCAGGGAGCCTGCTTCCCCCTCTCTCTCTGCCTGCCTCTCTGCTTACTTGTGATCTGTCAAATAAATAAAATTTTTTAAAAAAATTTTTCTCTTTTTTTTCCCCTTTCAAACATGAAATTAAAATTAAAAACCCATGTACAAAAAAATTTAGAGCAATAAAAGCCAGAGAATGTGGGTGTAAAGAAAGACTTCTTTGTGAGTTCCATTTTGTTGGCCTTTTTTCTTTTTTAAAGATTTTATTTATTTATTTGACAGACAGAGATCACAAGTAGGCAGAGAGGCAGGCAGAGAGAGAGAGAGGAGGAAGCAGGCTGTCTGCAGAGCAGAGGGCCCGATGCGGGGCTCGATCCCAGAACCCTGGGATCATGACCTAAGCCAAGGGCAGAGGCTTTAACCCACTGAGCTACCCAGGCACCCCTTGTTGGACTTTTTAATATTCTATTACTAACTATGCAGTTTAGCAGCTTGTCATTTAAATGTCTTGTTATTAAAATATTAAGCATCATAAAATACCTTTTAATTTATCTTTCATATTGTCCATTTCATGAAATAACCATAATGTTCTTTCAAGTGAAAATTATAGTTAAGTAAATGTTCTTACTTTTAAAATAAAGCCTTGTAGTTTCTGTATCATTCATCAATCTATTAGAATCATTTTTCTACTAGAATGTTCCCTCACATACAACATACTCTTAATTAATAAGAATATAACTTTCTCAATGCTTCTCTGGCCTTCTTAGCCAAAATATTTTTATTTAGATTTTTCAAAATGTTATTGCTGTTTTAAACTAGTATTGGATAAGAACTTATAATCACAAGACTTAAGAAGAAATGTTCAGAGAAACCCCTGGGGAGATGCAATTTTGATATTTAGGACTATATTGTGTAACATAAAATATGGAATGTATAGAAATATATAGAATGTATTACATATTGAATATTTAGAAATATAATGCCTTATGTTTCTAAAACTGAAACTTTCCCCTTCTCTCTAGGATTTTTTTCGTTTGACTTCAAAATAGACACAACTTTCGCATAATAGTTGTCCTGGCTATAAATGTAGACAATTTCACTCAACTGCACTCAGTGGCTTTTCCTGATTTACAGTTCTGAGTTTCTTAATTTTTATAAGTCAACATAAAATAGGATCTGTACAATTTCTGTGACACCGTATTTCATGGTTATGTTTTAAGAAATATTTGAGGTAAACTACCCCTGCCCAAATCTAAGAAGTATAGTTACTTACTATATAGTGAGTGTATAGACTTAAAAAACTGTGTTGACATAAACTTCAGTGTATCCATGCCTTTAATTTGCTTACTTTACTTCTATTTTTCTAACTTTCCATTTTGTTGGAAAATGATTTTAATTCGTTTTCATTAGCTGAAAATATTTTTGACTTTTTTCTTACATTAATAACTTAAAATTGCACTGCAGTTTGCCACATGTTGTACCATTCACTCTTTCATTTAACCTTTACCATAATGTTGTGAGATCAACAGGAAATGATTATTTTAAGTTTAAGAAAACTGACAGTCATTAGGAGCATAAAGATAAGAATTGAGCTGAACTGCATATAAAATCCAGAATTCATAGCCAAGTCTAGTTAGATTCTATCAGATTCATGCTCAATAAGACAGTATGATACTTAATGTAGTTCTTCTTTTCTTTCTTTTTTTTTTTGGAGTAATATTTATTTATTTATTTATTTTTATTTATTATTTTTTATTAACATAGAATGTATTATTTGCTCCAGGGTATAGGTCTGTGAATCATCAGTCTTATACAATTCACAGCTCTCACCATAGCACATACCCTCCCCAGTGTCCATAACCCAACCATCATACCCCTCTTCCCCCACCCCGCAGCCACCCTGTTTGTTTCCTGAGATTAGAGTCTTATGGTTTGTCTCCCTCCCGATCCCATCTTGTTTCATTTTTTCCCTCCCTGTTCCCCACCACCCCCAACTCTGCCTCTCAAATTCCTTTATGCTAAGCGAATTAAGTCAATCAGAGAAAGACACATCATATGATCTCTCTGATATGAGGAATGTATTTCTTCTTTCAATTTAAATCAGCTTAAGAGACAACTTATTAAAAGCTTACTAGGTTAAAGCACTGCAGTGAGAATAACACAGTTGTATAAGAGAGATTAAAGCACAAGATGGCAAGTACATAATATCATAAGTTATAAGAACGTTGCTAACTTGTAAGAAGACATTCTTAATAGGCATATGGTACTGATGAAAACCAGAATTTAAGGGTCAAGACATAACGGTGAATTAAGGTGAAGCCTCAGATGATCACTGTCTTCTGGAGATGATGAAGATGATGAAGATTTGGGTTGGGAAGAGGTGCTGAAGGCGCTGAGAATAGATGCCTAACAAAAGGACAACATACAAACAAAAAATGAATTGGACACATCTGCTAAAAGAATAAGGCAGAAATGGTTACAAATTAACAGAATTGAAAGCCTATGAAAACAAGGGGTTAACCTAAGAAAAGAATGTTCAACTAATATAAACATTAAAAAAGAGGATTTTATCAGTAAGAATAAAAGAAGGTTTCATTTGGGAAGATATTCATTTACCAGAAAATGATAAAACTTTCCTTTTCTCTAAAATGTGATTATTTTTGAAGTATGGAAATGTAGAGAATGTGATAAAGTTTTTCAAAGGTGAGTAGAAAAATGTCAGAAAACAGCAATCACAAAGCAGTCCTATATATTTTTGGTGGAGTTTGAATATAGTCTTTCCACACTTTCTAACAAGTAGAGCCTATAAGCAGTACACATATGTGCAGAGAGTTACTTGATTGTGCATGCCTAGAAAGATTTGAATGCACAAAATTCTAAGGTGGACCAAACTTGTCTCAGGAAAAGGGGCCACTTTACATTTGCTATGAAGTTGAGAAAGGACCTGGAAACATCTGGCTCCGATCTTTGTGCTCATGGAAATGATTGGAGGATCAGGTAGGGAAGAAGGCAAACCAACACTGGCAGTTATCAGAGACAGAGTTCTTCCAGTGAGCTAACTTAATTCTCCTGAGCCTACTTTCTACTTAGCTTCCAAAAGGGAGCAGGGAGAAAGTCCGTCCTAGCCATAGTCATCAGAGCCATCAGGGAGAATAAGGGCTCCTCACACCTCCCTTGCTCAATGTCACACAGCTAAACACTGACAAAACTGGGACAGAGTCCCAGCATCTGATCTGGCTCTAGTGTCTGTGCTCTCAATGCTATAATATTTGCTACTGTGGAGATCACATATATTAATATTGTAAGTGCATAGTAGTTTTTGTAAATTTTAAAGGATGGTTTGAGAATTATCATCCTTTACTTTTTTCTCTTTTTTTAAGATTTTATTTATTTATTTGACAGACAGAGATCCCAAGTAGGGAGAGAGGCAGGCAGAGAGAGAGGGGGAAGCAGGCTCCCCACTGAGAAGAGAGCCCGATGCGGGGCTCGATCCCAGGACCCTGGGATCATGACCTGAGCTGAAGGCAGAGGCTTTAACCCACTGAGCCACCCAGGCGCCCCTCTTTTTTTGTTTTTGCTTTGTATGTTATTCATCTACTTTTTTCTCAAAGATGAATACATAAATACAAATTGACATTTTGCTCTGAACTGGTACAATCCTGTTCATAAATTCAAATGGTGACTGAAATATGTGAAAATTATGTATATCTAATTTTGATTGACTGTTTCCCTAATTTAGAAGTGAGGTTCTTCAGTGTTATTTCTATCATAGCAGACCATCTAACAGATTCTCTTAACTCTGTCAGACATTCAGTTAATCACCTAATGTTTAATCTGCATTTTATCAAGTAACCAGATCAAATGCTTAATTTAGCTGACTAAATGTGTTGATACTCTGCATCTTAGTCTTCTCATTCAGATATTTAAAAGATGTGTAAGATTTTAAAGTAAGATTCAGAGAACATGTACATTTATTCTTAGCCTTTCAGTATTATTTTACTTGTTATTCTTTCTTTCCTGCAATAAAAAAAAAACACAGAAAGTTACCATAAAATATCAGAAAATTGACCACTCTTTAAAAATATACCACTCCTCACTAGAAATAAAATGAAAGAAGTTACTATTTTATCTGGTTAATTTATACAGTGTTTATGCATTTGCAAAAACAATTTTGAAGCATTCTAAAATTAGACATAATTAATTGTTGTAATTATGGGAATCTTAATGGGTCACAGTTTGAAAAAAAAAGATTAAAGTGATATTTTGAAATTGATGTGAATATCTTATATTTGGATAGAATACAATTGTTCTCTTTTTTGTTTTGCATAATGTATAATGTTTTCTGTTTTGCATAATGTATCTATGACTTTTTGATATATGATTTCTTTTTTCATTATATTCATTGAAAATGACCAGTGCTATTAGGTCACTTTTTAAATGTATTTATTTATTTTAGAGATTTATTTATGTATTTTAGAGAGAGAGGGAGAGAGAGAGAGTGCCCACCTACATGCACATAAATGGAAGGACAGGCAGAGAGAGAGGGAGAGAGAGAATCTTCAGCAAGCTCCATGCCCAGCATGAGCCTGATGCAGGGGTCGATATCATGACCCTGAGATCATGACCTGAGCTGAAATCAATAGTAAGATGTTTAACCAACTGAACCACCCAAGCCCCCTTAGGTCACTTTTCTCTTATATGTTATATTAAGCTAATTGGCTTAGTATTATTATCTTATTTCCTACACAGAAAAACATGTCTCAAACATTGATATTTTTGTTGTTACATTTTCATAAATTTTGGCTTATATTTATTGATACTCTTCAAACTGTTGGTCCTGTATTATGTGTTAAGCTGACCCTTCTTATTTCAATAATTTGGAATAATGACATATTCATCCATTTTCCAAAATATTTTTGATACTTTGACATTTTAAATAAAAATGAAGAAATTTCCCTTCATATAAACTGAATGAAATCTGGTTTTCAGTTACTTTGTTCAAATCAATACTTTGAATAAAAAATAAATACTAATCAAACAAAATAAATGAAATCATATATCTTATTATTTCATATGGAAGTCTGATGGTCTTTCTTGCAAGTTTTACATTCCAAATGGTTTAGTGTATATTTTGCTTATAGCTTGATTGTTTAAAATTTGGAATCTGTATCTTCTATAGATAAAAATTCAGGTGGTAGTCCAAGTTCCTAGCCAAATTCAAATAACCATGTTTCACTCAATATTACTAATTTTTATTAGTTCTAACAAGTGTTATTTAACTGTATTAGTCAGGATTCTTTACAGAAACAGAATCATAGGACATATGTATACTATAGGCTATAAAGACATAGATAAATTTATTTTAAAGTATTAGTTCATACACTTTGGGAGGCCAAGAAGGCCTGCCATCTTCTCTCTGCAAGCTAGAGAACCAAGAAAGCTGGTGATACAGTTTAAACACCTGAGAGCCAGAGCTTGTGGCATAAATTCCAGTTTGAGTCTGAAGACATGAGAACTAGGAGCACTGAAGACAGGCAAAGGTAAATATCGCACCTTAACCAGTCAGGCAGATAGAGTCAATCTTCCCTTCCTCTACCATTTGCGTTCTGTTCAGGCCCTCAACAAACTGGATTATGCCCACCCACATTGGGGAAGGCAAATGGCTTTATTCATTCTGCTCAAATTCAGATGCTAGCCTCTTCTACAGGCACTCTCAGAGATAGTCAGAAATATAATGTATAACCAGATCTGGGCACCCTGAGATCTAGTCAAGTTGACACTTAAAATTAACTTTATAGTAAATTATTAGGAAAAATATATAATCAAACATGGTTTTAAAAGTTGAATGTATTTCCCTCTTTTTTTTTAAATAATTATACTTTCCTTCACTTCTGTTTATATAAACTTTACTATTATCCAACACCTGTTACAGCCCCAGTTTTTACGTGAGAGTCTTAGAGCATAATATGGGGAATGATAGGATACAGAACTTTATTTGCACTTTCAACTAGTCAAATTATTTAAAATATCATGAATCTAACATTCATATTTTAATTTGTTAAAGGATTAAATATGAATATATATTATTGCTTAAACAGGTGAAATTGCGTATATAGAAAATTTCACCAAAAAAATTATACTTCACATATGGTCTCACTTATTTGTGGAGCATAACAAAGAACACGGTGGACATGGGAGATGGAGAGGAGAGGGAGTTGAGGGAAACTGGAAGGGGAGATGAACCATGAGAGAATATGAACTCTGAAAAACAACCAGAGGGCTTTGAAGGGGTAGCGGGGGTGGGGGGGGAGGTTGAGGAACCAGGTGGTGAGTAATAGGGAGGGCACGTACTGCATGGAGCGCTGGATGTGGTGCAAAAACAATGAACACTGTTATGCTGAAAATATACAAATAAAAAAATAAAATAAAAATTAAAAAAATTATACTTCAAATTATTGCTAATTTTAGGCAATGTTAAGTTTACTTTTTAATTATTAACTCCATGATTATACCAAACTTTACCTTAATTACTTATAATTGGGTTAATGAAAATATAGTTGCCTGACTTTTTGGAAGACAGACATTTATCCTTTATCTTAAAGAAGCTATCATTCATACTAACCTCACCCAGTTGTGATCCAAATCCCATATATACAACCGTTATAAAAACCTGGTGAATACTCATTAAAATGAAGCAAATCTGTTCATTTGCAAAGACACATCAACAGCATAGTGAAGCAGTGTAGAAGAATATGATTCAAGAATGAAAACAATGTTGCCAAAATTAACTAATATTTTAACCTGTGATTGAGAGAACATTAAAAAGTATGCCTTCGCCATAGTAGATGATAGGATATTCTAACACTGTGAAGCTGAGCATTCTTGCTGCCTCACAGCAGGGTGCAACAATTTAAAAAAAAAAAATGCCCCTAGGTTTTACTTGACACTGTTCTAGTAGACTCCAGACTACTGAATATGAACAAGGATTTTAATATAATTTATTTGGCAGCACTTGGAATGTTCCTTTTCTCTGACGTCTTGTACCTTTTCCTCATGACTCTTTGAAATGAATTTTAGTGTTTATACTACATACTTTCTAGTTTTGAATAGCTACAGTGGCATGAGCCTTAAGCAAGCTTTTAAATGTTTGTTTTTTAGATTTTATTTATTTATTTTAGAGAGAGCATGCACAGGTGTACAATGGGGAAGGGGCGGAGAGGAGGGAGAAGGGGTGGGACAAGGTGATGCTGCACTGAGCACCACATGGGGTTTGATCCCACAACCCTGAGTACAAGACCTGAGCTGAAATCCAGAGTGGGTCTCTTAACCAGCTGAGCCACCCAGGGGCCCCTAAATGTTTGTTTTTAACATATATATCTCCCTTCCCAGTTTGTATTCAACTTTGTTTTCCATTGAGCTTTACTTTATCTGAATTTCTGATTCCGTCTGCCTGTACCTTCGCTGAGAATGAATGCTTTTTTGTATTTTTTTTTTTTTAATTTTTCCTCCTTGCATTCTGTTGAACAATCTTCAGGGAACAAACGTTGCTATCAGGGTCACCAGGAATCTCCATAAAATCAAGCTCAATACTTAATTCTACAGCATTTGCTCTAATTGGTTGCTCAATTTAGTGTAATATTTTACTTTTCTGTTTATGATCAGCTCCTCTCCTCTACCTATATATAAGCATTTCTCGTGGAAAAATGAACAATTTTGCTCTGTTCACCAAGTATTCCGAGCTCCTAGTATGTTGTGTCTGGCACATATTAGGTCCTCAATAACTACTTTTGAATAAATGGTTGAATGAATGAAGCAATCAATTGACTAATCATCTTTATGGGTTATAAGAAGTGTGGCACTTTTGGTGCCTGTGTACTAGTAAAGAATAAGAGACAAAATTTCTTTGGGCTCTATCTGTGCTATTTCTTTTACCTAGTATTTTTTTAATTTATTTCTTATTTTTTTATAAACATATAATGTTTTTTATCCCTAGGGGTACAGGTCTGTGAATCTCCAGGCTTACACACTTCATAGCACTCACCATAGCCCACACCCTCCCTAACGTCCATAACCCCATCCCTCTCTTCGTACCCCTACCCCCAACAACCCTCAGTTTGTTTTGTGAGATTAAGAGTCACTTATGGTTTTTCTCCCTCCCAATCCCATCTTGTTTCATTTATTCTTTTCCTACCCCCCAAACCCCCCATGTTGCATCTCCACTTCCTCATATCAGGGAGATCATATGTTAGTTGTTTTTCTCCGACTGACTTATTTCATTAAGCATGATACCCTCTAGTTCCATCCACATCGTCGCAAATGACAAGATTCCATTTCTTTTGATGGCAGCACAGTATTCCATTGTGTATATATACCACATCTTCTTTATCCATTCATCTGTTGATGGACCTATAGGTTCTTTCCATAGTTTGGCTATTGTGGACATTGCTGTTATAAACATTCCGGTGCACATGCCCCTTCGGATCACTACATTTGTATCTTTAGGGTAAATACCCAGTAGTGCAATTGCTGGGTCATAGGGTACTATTTTCAACATTTGGAGGAACCTCCATGCAGTTTTCCAGAGTGGTTGCACCAGCTTGCATTCCCACCAAGAGGGTAGAAGGGATCCCTTTTCTCCGCATCCTCACCAGCATCTGTCATTTCCTGACTTGTTAATTTTAGCCATTCTGACTGGTGTGAGGTGGTATCTCATTGTGGTTTTGATTTATATTTCCCTGATGCTGAGTGATGTGGAGCACTTTTTCATGTGTCTGTTGGCCACCTGGATGTCTTCTTTGCAGAAATGTCTGTTCATGTCCTCTGCCCATTTCTTGATTAGATTGTTTGTTCTTTGGGTGTTGAGTTTGCTAAGTTCCTTATAGATTTTGTAAACTAGCCCTTTATCTGATGTGTTGTTTGCAAATATCTTCTCCCATTCTGTCAGTTGTCTTTTGGTTTTGTTACCTGTTTCCTTTGCTGTGCAAAAGCTTTTGATCTTGATGAAATCCCAATAGTTCATTTTTGCCCTTGCTTCCCTTGCCTTTGGCGATGTTCCTAGGAAGACCTTGCTGCGGCTGAGGTCGAAGAGGTTGCTGCCTGCATTCTCCTCAAGGATTTTGATGTATTCCTTTCTCACATTGAGGTCCTTCATCCATTTTGAGTCTATCTTCGTGTGTGGTGTAAGGAAATGGTCCAGTTTCATTTTTCTGCATGTGGCTGTCCAATTTTCCCAGCACCATTTATTGAAGAGGCTGTCTTTTTTCCATGGGACATTCTTTCCTGCTTTGTCAACGATTAGTTGACCATAGAGTTGGGGGTCTATTTCTGGGCTCTCTATTCCGTTCCATTGATCTAGGTGTCTGTTTTTTGCCAGTACCATACTGTCTTGATGATGACAGCTTTGTAATAGAGCTTGAAGTCCGGAATTGTGATGCCACCAATTTTGGCTTTCTTTTTCAATATTCCTTTGGCTATTCGAGATCTTTTCTTCTTCCATATAATTTTTAGGATTATTTGTTCCATTTCTTTGAAAAAAATTGGTGGGATTTTGACAGTGATTGCATTAAATGTGTAGATTGCTTTAGGTAGCATAGACATTTTCACAATATTTATTCTTCCAATCCAGGAGCACGGAACATTTTTCCATTCTTTATGTCTTCCTTGATTTCTTTCATGAGTACTTTATACTTTTCTGCATATAGATTCTTAGTCTCTTTGGTTAGGTTTATTCCTAGGTATCTTATAGTTTTGTGTGCAATTGTAAATGGGATTGACTCCTTAATTTCTCTTTCTTCTGTCTTGTTGTTGGTATACAGAAAGACAACTGATTTCTGTGCATTGGTTTTATATCCTGACACTTTACTGAATTCCTGTACAAGCTCTCGCAGTTTTGGAGTGGAGTCTTTTGGGTTTTCCACATATAGTATCATATCATCTGCGAAGAGTGATACTTTGACTTCTTCTTTGCCGATTTGGATGCCTTTAATATCTTTTTGTTGTCTGATTGCTGAGGCTAGGACTTCTAGTACTATGTTGAATAGCAGTGGTGATAATGGACATCCCTGCCGGATTCCTGACCTTAGTGGAAAAGCTTTCAGTTTTTCTCCATTGAGAATGATATTTGCGGTGGGTTTTTCATAGATGGCTTTGATAATATTGAGGTATGTGTCCTCTATCCCTACACTTTGACGTGTTCTGATCAGGAAAGGATGCATTTGTCAAATATTTTTTCAGCATCTATTGAGAGTATCATATGGTTCTTGTTCTTTCTTTTATTAATGTATTGTATCACATTGATTGATTTGCAGATGTTGAACCAATGTTGCAGCCCTGGAATAAATCCCACTTGTTCGTGGTGAATAATCTTTTTAATGTACTATTGAATCCTATTGACTAGTATTTTGGTGAGAATTTTTGCATCTGTGTTCATTAAGGATATTGGTCTGTAATTCTCTTTTTTGATGGGATCCTTGTCTGGTTTTGGGATCAAGGTGATCCTGGCCTCATAAAATGAGTTTGGAAGTTTTCCTTCCATTTCAGTTTTTTGGAACAGTTTCAGGAGAATAGGAATTAATTCTTCTTTAAATGTTTGGTAGAATTCCCCTGGGAAGCCATCTGGCCCTGGGCTTTTATTTGTTTGGAGATTTTTGATGACTGTTTCAATCTCCTTACTGGTTATGGGTCTGTTCAGGTTTTCTGTTTCTTCCTGGTTCAGTTGTGGTAGTTTGTATGTCTCTAGGAATGCATCCATTTCTTCCAGGTTGTCAAATTTGTGGACATAGAGTTGCTCATAGTATGTTCTTATAATTGTCTGTATTTCTTTGGTGTTAGTTGTGATCTCTCCTCTGTCATTCATGATTGTATTTATTTGGGTCCTTTCTCTTTTCTTTTTGATAAGTCTGGCCAGGGGTTTTTCAATCTTTTTAATTTTTTCAAAGAACCAGCTCCTAGTATCTTTGATTTGCTGTATTTTTTGTTTGTTTGTTTCTATTTCATTGATTTCTGCTCTGATCTTTATGATTTCTCTTCTCCTGCTGGGTTTAGGGTTTCGTTCTTGTTCTTTCTCCAGTTCCTTTAGGTGTAGGGTTAGGTTGTGTACTTGAGACCTTTCTTGTTTATTGACAAAGGCTTGTACCGCCATACATTTTCCTCTCAGGACTGCCTTTGCTGTGTCCCACAGATTTTGGACCGTTGTGTTTTCATTATCATTTGTTTCCATAAATTTTTTCAATTCTTCTTTAATTTCCTGGTTGACCCATTCATTCTTTAGAAAGATGCTCTTTAGTCTCCATAGATTTGGGTTCTTTCTAAATTTCCTTTAAATTTGCGATTTAAATTTGCTTGCGATTGAGTTCTAGCTTCAGAGCATTGTGTTCTGAAAATACGCAGGGAATGATCACAATCTTTTGATACCGGTTGTGGCCTGATTTAGGACCCAGGATATGACCTATTCTGGAGAATGTTCCATGTGCACTAGAGAAGAATGTGTATTCTGTTGCTTTGGGATGAAATGTTCTGAATATATCTGTGATTTCTATCTGGTCCAGTGTGTCTTTTAAGGCCTTTATTTCCTTGTTGATCTATGCTTGGATGATCTGTCCATTTCAGTGAGGGGAGTGTTAAAGTCCCTACTATTATTGTATTATTGTTGATGTGTTTCTTTGATTTTGTTATTAATTGGTTTATATAGTTGGCTGCTCCCACGTTAGGGGCATAGATATTTAAAATTGTTAGATCTTCTTGTTGGACAGACCCTTTGAGTAGGATATAGTGTCCTTCCTCATCTCTTATTATAGTCTTTGGCTTAAAATCTAATTGATCTGATATAAGGATTGCCACCCCAGCTTTCTTCTGATGCCCATTACCACGGTAAATTGTTTTCCACCCCCTCACTTTAAATCTGGAGGTGTCTTCGGGTCTAAAATGAGTTTCTTGTAGGCAACATATTAATGCATTTTGGTTTTTTATCCACTCTGATACCCTGTGTCTTTTGATTGGGGCATTTAGCCCATTAACATTCAGGGTAACTATTGAGAGATATGAATTTAGTGCCATTGTATTGCCTGTAAGGTGACTGTTACTGTGTATTTTCTCTGTTCCTTTCTGATCTAATACTTTTAGGGTCACTCTTTGCTTAGAGGACCCCTTTCAATATTTCCTTTAGAGCTGGTTTGGTGTTTGCAAATTCTTTCAGTTTTTGTCCTGGAAGCTTTTTATCTTTCCTTGTATTTTCAATGATAGCCTAGCTGGATATAGTATTCTTGGCTGCATGTTTTTCTCGTTTAGTGCTCTGAATATATCATGCCAGCTCTTTCTGGCCTGCCAGGTCTCTGTGGTAAGTCTGCTGCCAATCTAATATTTTTACCATTGTATGTTACAGACTTCTTTTCCCGGGCTGCTTTCAAGATTTTCTTTGTGTCGCTATGACTTGTAAATTTTACTATTAGGTGACGGGGTTGGACCTATCCTTGTTTATTTTGAGGGGAGTTCTCTGCACCTCCTGGATTTTGATGCTTGTTCCCTTTGTCATATTAGGGAAATTCTCTCCAGTAAGTCTCTCCAATATACCTTCTGCTCCCCTCTCTCTTTCTTCTTCTTCTGGAATCCCAAATATTCTAATGTTGTTTTGTCTTATGGTGTCACTTATCTCTTGAATTCTCCCCTCATGGTCCAGTAGCTCTTTTTTCCTCTTATGCTCAGCTTGGTCTTCTATATCACTAATTCTTTCTTCTGCCTCATTTATCCTAGCAGTAAGAGCCTCCATTTTTTATTGTACCTCATTAATAGCTTTTTTTATTTCAACTTGGTTAGATTTTAGTTCTTTAATTTCTCCAGAAAGGGCTTTTATCTCTCCAGAGAGTGTTTCTCTAATATCTTCCATGCCTTTTTCGAGCCCGGCTAGAATCTTGAGAATTGTGATTCTGAACTCTACATGTGACATATTTCCATTGTCCGTATTGATTAGGTGCCTAGCCTTTGGTACTGCCTCTTGTTCTTTTTTTTGTGGTGAGTTTTTCTGCCTTGTCATTTTGTCCAGATAAGAGTATATGAAGGATCAAATAAAATACGAAGAGAGTGGCAATGGCGCCAGGAAAATGCACTTTAACCAAATCAGAAGAGACCCCAGGTCATGGGGGGGGGTGAGGACGGGGATAAAAAGAAGTTCAGAAAAAAAAAATATTAAAAAAAGAAAACAAATAAAGAAAAACATAGATAAAAGAAAAAAAATATATATATATATTAGACTGGTGACTAGAACACGGTCACCCACTTAATTTTGGGAGTATTTTGGTCTCTTAGAAGAAACTACCTCCCAAAATTTTAAAGAATGAAAAATGTATATATGCGTAAACGCAATGAAGGGATGGAATATGCGTATAAAGAGGAAACAAAATTTTTTTTCAATTTCTAAACAAGGAGTTGATAAAGTATGTTGGTTGGGAGAATAATGAAAAAGAAAGTGGAGAGAATTTGCTCAGCCTGGAACAAGTCCAGAGCTAGATTTAGGGTATATTTTGATCTATTAGAAGTTGTACCCCAAATTTTTTAGAATGAAAAAACCCTAAGTGTTTTCAAAAAATAAAGTTAAATACAACGGATAAAATATGACAATAATAATGAAGGTTCAAAAATGATTCTTATTTTTTTATGAAAGTATTGTTAAGATAAACTTGTTAAAAAACATTAAAAAAGAAAAGGTTAAAAGTTAAAAAATAATTAGCAGAAGAAAAAAAATAAAATTAAAAAAATTTAAATTAACTGTAAGACTAAATAATCATGTGGAGATAGCCATGAGTTCTGTGGTTTGCTTTCTCCTCCTCTGGAATTCCTCTGCTCTCTTTGGTAAGTGAACTTGATTTTGGCTGGATTTCTTGTTGATCTTCTGGGGGAGGGGCCTGTTGTAGTGATTCTCATGTGTCTTTGCCCAAGGTGGAATTGCACCGCCCTTACCAGGGGTCGGGCTAAGTAATCTGCTTGGGTTCGCCTTTGTTCCCTAAACGCTTTCCGTAGAGTTCTAGAGGATGGGAATGAAAATGGCAGCCTCCCAATCTCCCGCCCGGAGGAGCTTAGAGCTCAGGTCCCCACTCCTGACCTCAGTGAAAATCGCTCAATCACTCCATCTCCGTGGCCTCGGCTGCGCTCTGAGCTCACCCAGCCTGAGATTGGATCAAGGTAACACCGAACTGAGAGCCCACTCCTCAGCTCTGTCTCTGTAGCCTGCTTCCCCGCTCTAATACCTGCGAGCTCTGTGACACTCAGACACCCCCGATCCTTCTGTGACCCTGCGGGACCTGGGGCCACGCTGACCCCGGGTAGGCTTCACCCCGGTTTAACCTCTGGAGCATGTCCCTCAGTGGAACAGACTTTTAAAAGTCCTGATTTAGTGCTCCGTTGCTCCGCTGCTTGCCGGGAGCCGGCCCCTCCCGCCGTGGTCTATCTTCCCGTCGCTTTAGATTCACTTCTCCGCCGGTCCTACCTTTCAGAAAGTGGTCGATTTTCTGTTTCTAGAATTTCTGTTCTTCTTCTCTTTGATCTCCCATTGGATTTGTAGGTGTTTGCAATGTTAATTAAGCTATCGAGCTGATCTCCTGCTACCTGATGTAGTCTCAGCCTGCTACTTCTCCGCCATCTTGACTCCTCCTCTCCTTTTACCTAGTATTTTTAACAGTCCATGAGGTGATGCTTTCCAGTCTCAGAAATGGAGTTGTGAGGAAGAGAGAAGAAGGTATTATTTATTGAGTGTCTGTTATATGGCAAGTACTGGACTGCATATACATTTCATCATATTCTCCTAAAAACCTTATGAGATAGATGCTATTATTATCTCCACTTTGCAGATGAAGAAACCGAGGCCAAATGAGAGATGAAGTAGCTTGTTCAGGTTCACCCAAACATGAGTTTAGTATGAAGAGCCGTGCAGTGTTCTATTTCCTTTGGTGCTAGATAATAAGTGTTGTCAATCCACAGAAAATTGAAGGAATATAAGTCAAAGTTTCCAAAGTAAAATACATATTCATTTTGGAATATTTGTGGTGTTTTCATTGTCGCAGTACATCAAGATGTCACTAAAGTAAATGAACTAACAGAGCTAAAAGCGATTTTATTTTCTTTTCCAAGCATACTCGGGCTTATAATCATTATTCATGGGATACATATAGCTGTCCAGTAGCCATATGGCTAGGGCTGCCCGATAAAAAACAGGATACCCAGTTAAAGTTGAATTTCAAATGAAACTCTATCTGTATGCGTATCTCTCTCATACGGTATGGGACATATTTATTCTTAAAAAATAAAATCATTATTTGTCTTAGATTCAGAGTTAACTGTGCTTATGCACTTCTATTTGCTACATCTGCAATCCCTACACCTGGTTAAATCCTCCCTTGCCCTTCTGTTACTTGTCTTGCTATTCTGGAAGACAGGTTTTTTTGAGAAGGTAAAGACAAAGAAAAAAATAGAGAGAAGGCAAGTTTGAAATTACTTTAAAATGATAAAAGCCACATGACTACTCTTGCTTTGTATGAGGGAGGAGCAGGGATTATCCTATAACACATTTGAATATAGGCTAAGTTTACCTACAGACCTCTCTGAGCCTTACCTTCCACCCTCCCAGGTTCTATCTCTGGTGCTCAGAAACTGAAAAACTGTGGATAGTCTCTTCATATTCTCTAGCCTCAGCTTCCCTATCTATAAAATATCAGTATTCTTACATATTAGAAAGAAAATAAACAGGTAATGTATATGACTGACTTCTGTAAATATCGTGGTTGGTCAGGATCTCAATGAAACTTTTTTTTTAACAGAATCCTGAATAATTAGAAGGCATTCATGTGAAGAGAGAGAGAGAAAGGGAATAGAGAGAGAGAGAGAGAATGTGTGTGTGTGTATATTTATGCCACTACAAAATAAAGGAGTGAAGGACCGGATAGCATAGTGCATAGAAAATACTTAATGGGGACAGAGGATCCCATACCAATCTTGTTTTTAAAGATATTATTTATTTATTTGACAGAGAGAGACCACAAGTAGATAGAGAGGCAGGCAGAGAGAGAGCGGGGGAAGCAGGCTCCCCATCAAGCAGAGAGCCCGATGTGGGACTCGATCCCAGGACCCTGAGATCATGACCTGAGCTGAAGGCAGCGGCTTAACCCACTGAGCCACCCAGGTGCCCCCCAACCTTCTTTTTAAATTTCAGCTTTATTAAGGCATAATTTACAATTAAAATTGTAAGACATTTAAAGTGTACATCACAGGGATTTGATGTATGTATACATGCAAACAGATGCCCCTCCCCCATCTAATGAATTAACACATCCTTCACCTCACCTATTTAACTGTTTGTCTGGTGAAGACATTTGTGTTCCACCCTGTTAGAAAATTTAAATTATATAATACAGTGTTTCTTGTCTTGGTGATCAAGGAAAGATTTTCAAGGATAGTAGAATTAGTGAAACCCCTAACAAAATAAAGGGGATGAAATAAATGCACTTCTTGTGGTGTCTTCACATGAGCAAAAAGTCCAGTGTGCAAGTACAAGGATTCACATTGAAGTTCTGACACTGCTGCTACAAGCCGAGGGTCTGTATCGGAAACTGGATGGAGTTATAACAGGAATATGTTCATGGCTCTTGACTATAGAAAGCCCCCGACAACAACCTATGGGGTTTAAATTTTATCCATTAGGTACCAAAGAAAATTAAGAACAGGTGACAGCAAGCCCAAATACTAGATAGTTTTTTTTTTTTAAAAGCAATAACAGCCTAAATTACAACAGTTACAGTGAGATAGAATGGTATATGGGAGAATATTTTGACAGAAAGATCAATAGGGCTATCTGTAGGATTTGGTAAGGCAAGAAAAAAAATTATAATTTGATAAAAGTTTTAAGTCTGGATATCTGGGAAAACATTACATTCTTTCTTCTTTTTGGTGGCAGTGGGCAGTGGTAGGGTGAAAGCAGAGTTCACTGAAATGTATATGGAGAGAGAGGAAGAGAGAGAGAAATGGATGGAGCATCTGGAGGGAGACTGGAAAGGAAAAGAGCATGAGTCTCATCTTTGCTTGGAGTCTGGGTTTTCTTTTTATTGGTGATTGTGTTCTGGTGCACGTGTCCTCTTAGGCATCCAGGAACTGGTCAGAACAAGGAAAGGATTCAGGTGTCCTTCATAAGTCACTCCTTCCCTGAAGCCAGGTGTCTTGGCTTCAAGGTGTTCTGAGTCAGTGGTCTTGGAGAATGTTTATGACAACCCACCTGGTCGCTCCTTAGATGTTATCGACTGTGCTGGAAGAGTCCAAAGATACAGGTGCATGTCTTAGCAAGAATAAATGCTAGAAAAAACAAAGGATAAAAATGGCTTTTTTTTTAATGGGAACCCTTCAGTTTCCCTATCTCTTAATTGAAATAGATAATCAGAAATGGGTTAGATTGGAGAAAAGGCCATTTGAAAGAAGACATTCAATGAGGTGTATCAGCAAGAAATTAAATATATGGACTGAAAAAGCCTGAGTGAAGTATAGGATGAAAATAAAATTTGGAAAAATGAACATTGAGGTGGCTGATGTTCTTTTTCTACCATTTAAATTTGTATTAATGAGTCGTACAACATCAATTACATACTTCAACTTATTTTGAACAGAGCTTCTGTGTAAAGAAAGGGACAGTGAAATATTAACTACCTTGAAGTCAGAGCAGATATGCATAACAGCAGTACGACTGGATAGCTCTGCTTTGTCTGGTTACCTTTACATCTGGTTGCTGCCTACTTAACTGTGCTTGGCTTGGCGTATTTGACAGGCAGAGTAACAGAGGCCAAAACAAAAGAAATTCACAGTCTGATTTCAGCAGTTGTTTAGTTTCTACACATAGGCACACATTATCTACATTTTTTTATAGAAGTGGCAACAAAGTAAAGCCCACGAAAGCATCTGTATCGATTTGAATAGAAAAGAAATTTATCATAAAAGCCATTTTAACTCTGCCTCAGTTTGCCCTTTCTAAAATGGAGGTAATTGATTACCTGTTGCTGTCACTGAGTTGTCAGTATAACTATTCCACCAGATTATAATATAGTTGGAATACATTTTTCAGGATTTAAATGACACTGACTTCATTCAATTATGTGCTTTTTCTCTGTTGTTTCTAATCTACCCATTTTTCATAGTTGTTAAAAAGTGGCCATGATATTTTGGTATTTCCAATTTAGAAACTGTTATTTTCCTCAAATAGATAAGGACAATGGGAAAAGTAGAAATTTTAAAAAGATTCTTTAAAAGAATTCATAATTATATTATACCTAAAATAACAAAAGTGATATATTAATAAAATGTCTCTGAAGAAGTAGCATAGGATAATTTAGAAACTACTAAAATATTATGATCTAAAAATGAAGTATTCCTCATATTTATCATACCCCCATGTAAATCTATTAAAGATTTAAATTAAATATGGACCCAACCCAAAATTGCATTATGAAATACTATGCACTATGGAAGAACATATTATCATAAAATTGTTCTTTCAGTGCTGGAAATCGCTGTCTCTGCTTCATTGGGACCCTGGTACATCTTTTTAGCTAGTTGTTTTCTTATTTTGCCTTTGTAAATTTTTTTTTCTGTGACTACATTATTAGTATAGACCCAAAATACTTTATAAAAAAAAAATTAAGTCAGTAATTTAATGTTTATTAAACATTCCAAAATGTTCTATCTGAAAAATAGAGTGTTCAGCCACTTGAATATTGTCAAATTGTTGAAAACTATTTTGGTGTAGTCTTTGCTCTAAGATGTTTATCTCACAGGATGCTTGGTTAGTGGCTGGATCTGACTGGCTGGTTGGTAATATTCTTCACTGAGAAGTAAAATAAATGGATAACACTGTCATGACATTAATTTTAAGTATCCCAGCACATGCTCTCAGTGAGTGTAGCAATGTACTTTAAGACCTCAATTTTAGGAGCAGAAAGACTTGTTAGTGTTGCATCTGCCATTTAAATAGCTGTGTGATGTTTGGCATGCTTCTTTTAAGCTAAGCCTCTACTGTTCATATGTGATTATATGAGGTGCATTTGAATAATAGTTAGGAAGAATAAATGAGATCATTAAATAGGTACTTTTCAAAATAAGGCTTTATCATTTGCCACTACTTTTTTACTATATAAACAGATGCTTTCATTAGCTGACTTTAATATTTTTAAATAGTTATTTGTTGCTGTCATACAACTAGATAACACAAGCACAAAATCAGTCATGATTTTCATCACCTATTTTATCTTTGGAGACATAATTAGTTCAGAAGCCTCTACTTATATTTATCTATTTGTTTAAAGCAATGACTTTTCACTTCAGTTTCTCATTCTACCATAAGCCTTGGAATATCCTCATAATTGTATTCCTTGTTACCTTTTTGGATTCGTGCAATTTTATTGCTTTTAGATCAAGAAAATCTTTTAGAACTGATTCACAATGCTTGTGCTATATTAATAAATATAGAATTGTGTAAGTCTTTTTAGGTAAGTATAATGAAACAAAACACACAATACAAATATGTCTATTATAATATAGACTTCTTTATTGTGTGCTTTAAGATAATACAATAAAATATTAACTTTTTAATAGAGTCTCTGTTGGTAATAAGCTGGGACCTGAGATTTTTGGTGACTATCATCTGGAAACATTTGAAGCACTCACTAATTCTATCTGAACTACTTGAATTAGGCATTTGCGCTGTCTCAGGATAAAGCTCTGTCTCTCATATTCTCACTAATTTTATAACCTCTCCAATGATAACAATGCATTGTAATAAATATATGCATTCATAAATCTCTCGGTGTCATCTGGATAGGCCATATATTGAGAATCATCGATACGGCCTAATGCTCAAGATTCTCATCTTTAACCATCTTGAATCTTCTAATACCAGAAACCTGTGGTATTTCATATATACTAAAGCTTTCCTGGAGGTGGAGTGGATACAGTAAACTTATTTTAGAATGTTGTTTTAATCATAGTGGGAAATGTACATAGTGTGTCTTGAAACCTAGTTTTTCAATCAATTTATTTCCATTTATTCACTCACTCATAAATTCATTAAAAATTATTAAGCACCTTTCTTAATGGTGCTGGATGGAACTGGAGGGTATTATGTATGCTAAATGAAATAAGTCGTATAGGGAAAGACAATTATCATATGGTTTCACTCATATGTGGAACAGAAGGAACAGCACAGAGGACCACAGGGGAAGGGAGGGAAGATGGGAAGAAATCAGAGATGGAGACAAACCATGAGAGACTCTGAACTCTAGGAACCAAACTGAGGGTTACAGAAGAGGGGGTGTGGGGGGATGGGGTAACTGGGTAATGGGTATTAAGGAGGGCACATGTGGTGATGAGCACTAGGTGTTATAGACAACTAATGAATGAATCATTGAACACTTCATCATAAACTAATGATGTGCTATATGTTGGCTAATTGAACATAATAAAAAAATGAGTAAGCACATACTAGGTACACATTTTTATAAGAGCAGTCCTTTCTGTTACGGGAGTCACAGGTTACTGATAAGAGTGCCATAGGAATACATTGTTGTTATGTAGTATGGCAAATACCAGAAAGATATATACTATGAAATTCTAGATCTAGAGGAAATATAGGGGCCTAAGCAATTTTTTTCTGGTGGTAGACAAAGCCTGGTTTGAAATTCATAGGCTCTAGCTAGTTAATAAGCAAGTGTATTCCAGATGGAAGAACTTGAACAAAATCACAGTGCTATGAAGTATCACTACATGTGCATAACCTCTCACATTTACAAGACTTAACTTTGGAAAGGTTAGTCAGTCTCTGTTGACTTAATTTTTTTCATCTGTAAAATGAAGATGATCTCATAGGTTCTTGTGAGGGTTAAGTGAGATAATTTGTGGAACTGATTTAGCTTGGTGTCTAATGCATAATAAAATCTTAACGTTTGGGGCATCTAGGTAGCTCAGTTATTAAGCCTCTTCCTTGGGCTCAAGTCATAATCCCAGGGTTCTGGGGTTGAGCCCTGCAACGAACTCCCTACTCCCTGGGAAACCTGCTTCTCCATCTCCCACTTCCCCTGCTTGTGTTCCCTCTCTGACTGTGTCTCTTTCTGTCAAATGAATAAATAACATCTTTTAAAAAAAATAAAATCCTAACGTTTTTTGAACCCTTCCATTGATCCTATCACTCTAAGTGCTTTGTACATTTGTCCAGTAAGTCTCACTTCATAGTCTTCAAGTTTAACTACTGGATAAATGTTATTTTGGATTGAATATATAAGTTCTATGTTTAAACAAAGTGGATGCTAACATTAATACAATTTTTAAAAGAAGAGAAGGTACAAGGTACATGTAAATAGCATTAAGCTATCCAATAACTATGCCTGTACTGAACAATAATTAGAAGTGAATTACAGACTATAGCCAAGATTTGCTAGCTCAACAGAGTTAAGTACTAGGAGTATTTAGCCATAATAATGATGTCAACTTTTTATTTTACTAAAAATATTCTGTTTATAATATGTGATGTTACTATTTCCACTGACAAAATGAAACAAGTTTGTTGGAGGAAGTATTAGGAAATGCTGTATGAAAAAACAAATCAACACTCTATAATAAAGCTAGGGAATATTTTCTTGCCTCACTATAGCACTATCAAATAGAAAATTAGAATTGTATATTGTTTCTAACAATTTTAGGTTTCCTCCTATAGCATTTCATTATTGGCATTCTACATAGTATATACTGTAAATGATTTTCTTTTAATAAATCACCATAGAAACTTTTCTGGTATGGTAGGTAGGTCACTAGCTTGTAATTCCCAAGTGGTGCTTTATATGCCTTTTAAAAATTAGTAAGAAGCAGTCTTTTCTACTCATCTAAAATTCAACTACTCTCCCACAAGTGCTTATCTATAAAATACTAATTGCTGTGAGAGATCATCATCCAGTTCCTTAGCACTCTCAGGTGGGTGGGCTTTCGACTGACCTAAGCTTGCTTAAGGAGTCCCCTACTATCTGGACTTGATTTTTTTTTTTTTTTTAAGATTTTATTTATTTATTTGACAGAGAGAGATCACAAGTAGGCAGAGAGGCAAGCAGAGAGAGTGAGAGGGAAGCAGGCTCCCCGCCGAGCAGAGAGCCCGATGTGGGACTTGATCCCAGGACCCTGAGATCATGACCTGAGCCGAAGGCAGTGGCCTAAACCACTGAGCCACCCAGGCGCCCCCTGGACTTGATTTTAATTGCCATTGCTGTGCACTCACCAATTAAAAGAATTACCGTAAGTGAATAGAATGAAGTGTAGACTTGATTTTAATTGCCATTGCTGTGCACTCACCAATTAAAAGAATTACCGTAAGTGAATAGAATGAAGTGTAGCGGGGATGACTGCCTTGAAGTGCAATCAAAGTGGAAATAACTATTGTATTTATGAAGGTTCAAAAACAAATGTCACCTAGAAGAAATAATAGAGTCATAATGGAATACTGTCTGAATATGAGAAAGATACATATTTCTTTTTTGTTTAACATGAAAATGACAAGGAAAGATAGAGCTTATCACTGTGAATTAAAGCCCAGAAATAGAACTATTATTGAAATAAAGGTCTTAGAAATTGGAAAGAAGTCAAAGAGAAAGAACATAAAATAGTTCTGATTGGAAAAAATACTAACTTGTAAAGAAGCCAAGAGGAATTTGGATTATTAAAGTTTTAGAGAAGTTTTATTCTATGAAGAAGGAACTGATTTTAAAGAACTCTGCTCTCCTTGTAGCCCAGGAGGAGAATGGGCTTTGGAGAAAGTGTACCCAGGTTAGAGCACCAATAGCTGAGTGATCCTGTATGCATTTTTGTCTCTCAGCCTTTTCACATATAAAATGAAAGGAATATATATAAGATTTTGTGAGGATTAACATTAAATAATGCATGTCAAACACTTTGTACACTGCCTAATATATGGTTTTCCCTGACTGCTTACTAATGGTAGTAAATAACAATAATTAATTAAAAATGATTCCTATAGAATCTTAATTAGCTACTTTCTTCTAAATAGCTTCAAACAAATAACTTAGGCATCTAGCCCTCTTCCTTCACTTTGATCTGTTTCTCTGTCAGTGGAGAAGTGGAAACAAAAATAAAAGACATTGACACCAACTTATTCATTCTTCTATACTTAGAACCTGAGTGAATGACCCTGATCAGGAACCTCATAAATATTTGTGGATTGAAAAAAAAGAATATAATTTAAATGATCTAAGACTAGATGAATTTATGGAGAAGATTCATGTGAACAATTTTTATTTATTACTTCTCTAGATGTTATGGGTTATTTTGAGTTATTCTACTAAATTCATCATTTGTGATATTGTTTTGTCTAAATAAGAATAATTTTCTTTATACATTGCATGAAAGAATACCAAAGGGACCACATATCTCCATTTGGTACAGTCTGAGTGTGTCCTTTATTTCACATAATAAATTAACTAAGAGAAAGATTTCACAGTCTCTGTCTTAAAAAAAGTATAGTAACGAGGGCGCCTGGGTGGCTCAGTGGGTTAAAGCCTCTGCCTTCAGCTCAGGTCATGATCCCAGGGTCCTGGGATCAAACCCTGCGTCAGGCTCTCTGCTCTACAAGGAGCCTGCTTCCTCCTCTCTCTCTGCCTGCCTTTGCCTACTTGTGATCTCTGTCTGTTAAATAAATAAAATCTTTAAAAAAAAAAGTATAGTAACGGGAATGGGTAATAGTAGTTGTATAGGAAGATAGAGGATTGTGCGGACTTGGCACAGTCTACGCTTGCTTTCTCTCCTTCTCTTGCTCTCTCTGTGCACCCCGCTATATCTATAATGTGATAAGAGTGGAGATGACGAGTGGTTTTCAGTTTTACCTGAATATAAATTTCAAGTGTCACCTGTTTCTATATATTAATTATTTCCTCTGTAAAATACCATTGATGCCCACCCAACTGTTGTGAACATTTTAAAATAAAAAGTTCAAAGTGTCTTGGACATAGGAGGTGATCATTAAGCATTGCTTAATTTTCCTTTAAATAAATGTTAGCAGATAGTAATAACATATTAGGTTGCTCAGGCAAACAGCAAGGCCTAAACAGGTGCAAGGTAAGAAAGTATACCACATAAAGAGAGCATTTTTTAATAAAATTTATTTCTTACACACAATTTTACCTTGAATGTATTATTCTAAACAAAAGAAAGAAATATTTCATCAATGAAGCCTGAAACAAAGTGAAATAGCTAGTTTATTTTCAACAGTTATCATCCTACTCAAGTTAATCAATACTTGTATATTATCAGACTATGATAAAGGCAGTTAATTCATGTTCATATTTATTCTTTCATCAAGTATTTACTGAGAGTCTACCATGTGCCGAGCATTATCGGAAACACTTAAGAAATATGAGTGAACAAAATATACCTGCATTGAAGAAAGTTACATTCAGGAGAACTAGAATTTCTTTTGATACACTGGAACGACTGGTGTTCGTTGGCCTCACTTTTGAACCATGGAGTATCACAGTTTTACTCTGTGAATGTTGTGAAAGTGTTTACTCACCTAACTCGATATAGGTAGCATTTGTGGAATTAATATGTAGGATTAAAATTGTAATGTTTTAACATTTTCTATTTATCAAGTCCCTTTTATTTTACTTCCTAAGATGATTTTCTGTACATCAGAAAGGAGAATTTTTCTCCTACTCTAAGAGCTTAGAGGTTGGGAGACCTCATTAGCCCTAAAGGGTAAGGATTTGTCACCCCATTTCAGTGTTATTACATGAAGTGTACCATTTTTACTTTAGAATTTCTAATTAGTTTCCCATTTCAGCTCCCATATCCCAATATATATTAAGTTTATTTAACATTAACAATAAAAGAACGCAGAATGGACCAGGAAATGTCAATGCCATTTTTATTGTTCTATTCTTCCCTCTGGTTGCTCAAGGAAATTTGATTTGCCTATTTCATAAAGGTACTTTCCCACAACTGCCTTCAGCTATTACGTTTTCAGTCAGCTTATTTCTACCCAACAGTGCAATCTGGAAGAGACCCAAAGTTGGTTTCTGTATTGTCTGTATTAGAATGTTGTCAGTAACTTATTACGGGATCTTATTGGCTCGTCTTTGTCCTTCTGTATCACTTTCCCAGCAGAATTACAGGTAATAAAAATCTCTATGACTAGGACCTTGGGTTTGGATAGTTCAATTAGTTGTTCAGGAAGTCTATCAAAAATGTGTCTCTAGGTCTCTGAACTCCAGCATTTTCATTATTAGAGTGAAATGTTAGTGACAAATGAGGTATGATCGTCTAGACACCTCATCAGCCTGCTGGCTTGTTGCCTGAAGTAAAGGGGCAGTTCTAAAAACATCAAGGTTTTGATGGGGTTCTAAACATGTGACTTAAAATCAAAGCCCATGAAAAATGGGGACAATCATACATTTTGGGGCAATAATAAACCTTTATAGTCATCTGAGATTCCACAGTCAGAATCAAAGCCAAGTATTCATTTCAGGATGTATTAGACATTAAGTTTTAAGATGAGTTTTCTTATTAGCTATGGTTATAAATACAAGGACTATTTTAAGAAATGGCAACAGTTTAAATATGATGACAGTAGGAAAGCTTACTTAACTGTATTTTATTAAAATGTTCTATTCAGAGTTGTGATTAACAAATACTAGTGATTGTCATTTTAATAAATTTCATGTATATGGACAGGCATTATCAAGTAAAGTTTGTGCTAACATATGTGTGATTTCTGTACTTATACTAGTGGTTTGCTGTGAGAATGATCCTGCCGTCTGGAACATTTTGGCAATCTATAGGTAGATTTTTGGTTATTACAAGGTGGATGGAGGGCATGGTGAGCATTTAGTGGGCAGAGATACTTGTTATTTTGATAATCTGTGAAATAAAAACAAATGTTCTGACTCCAGAAAAATATTCCCGTGTTTTAATGCCCACTTTTACAGCAGGAAAACTTGTTTGATTGCCTGAGGCCAGATTTTAATTCCATTTTACTTGTAAAATCAGAGTATGTTTTGTACAGTTTTAAAGAGACTGAATTTTCCATAATTACCACTATTTTCTGAAGTTACAAGAAAACAGTGCTTTATTTTATTTGAAAGTTTACCAACAGCTGTTTTCCATTTTGTGAAATTACATTACTGATGACAATGCTAGTCATGGTTTTTAGTCACAAAGTTAACACGTGGTCATCATTCTTTCTTCATAGCCATTTCATTCAGGAGATTGTATATACTATTTACAAATAGCAGAATATGATTGCTTCATTACAGAATGTAAAGAATTAAAAATTTGAATACTAATTTTTAAATTATTTTTCTTAACTTTTCTATATATATTTATTAGATTCTTAGTTCACATATATATATGTCAGATAGGGAGTTATAATGACATTTTTCTTTCTTTTTTATTTTTTAAAGATTTTATTTATTTAATGAGAGAGAGAGATCACAAGTAGGGAGAGAGGCAGGCAGAGAGAGAGGAGGAAGCAAGCGCCCCGTGGAGCAGAGAGCCTGATGTGGAGCTCGATCCCAGGACCCTGGGATCATGACCTGAGCGGAAGGCAGAGGCTTTAACCCACTGAGCCACCCAGGCGCCCCAATAATTATGTTTTTCAATCAACTAAGTTACATGGTCTATAAATTGCATTTCTGGTAGTAATAAAAGGGACAATAGAAATATGTTGTAAGATAGGTTCTGAGTCCTCTATAATTGATAAATGTTGATACACATATATAGAAAATCTGGCTAGTTGACCATACAGCTAAATACAAATGCTACAAGTATCTAAATTGATAGACATTTCTTGGGTGGAAATATGTGGATTTTAAAGAAAGTTCCTGGCAAATTCAAACCTATAAATGGAGAACAAATTTTGAGATGAAGCTGAAAATAAATACTGAAGTCAGAATAATGGATTTGCTTTAAGCACTTCAACTACAAATATATTAAATGCCTCATTATGCATGACACCTTGCTAAATTCTGGGGAGACAAAGACAAATATGAAATAATTCACTCCTCCAGGAAGTGTTTATTCTAGTAGGAGGAACAAGTATCTAAGGAATGTTAATGTAAATTTCTAATAGAGTTGTTACTCTATTCTATTTTATTTTATTTTTTAGTTCTACAAAAGAATGAAAGGGAATTGAGAAGGAGCTTCCTGCAAGACATACTTTGAAAGCTATGCAGGGGACCATGTTGTGGAAAATCTTATATACTGAACTAAAATAATGTCATAAGAACAGAGAAGATGATAGTAAAATGCTATTTAAAGCGAGCAAATATCAGCGAGAAAACTTATCTCTGCTGTTTCTATCTGTGAAGGAGCGTGACTTTGTTGTAGAGGGAAACATTCAGTGGTCTCTGATGGATGGGTGGGTGGGTGGGTTGATTAGTGTCCTTCCTTCCTTCCTTCCTCTTTCCTTCCTGTCTTCTTTCTTTCCTTCCTTCTTAAAGATTTTTTTAGTTATTTGAGAGGGAGAGAGAGAGGAGGGACAGCGGGAGAAGAAGAGAAATCCTCAAGCCAACTCCCCACTGAGCACAGAGCAGATGCAGGCCTCAGCCCCAGGACCCTGAGATCATGACCTGAGCTGAAATCAGTTGTTTGACACTTAAAGCAAGTGAGCCACCCAAGTGCCCTTCTTTCTTTTTTCTTTTCTTTTCCTTTTTTTTTTTTTAATGTAACTGAGTCTAAAAAGTTTATTGATATGGTTTTAGATTCCATATTACAAGCAACCTTTAAGAAACCTACAGCTTATCAAGTTCTGGTATAATACCAAGAAGAATATCCACAATTATCTAAAAGGCCATTAATAAATACTTCCCTTTCCACTTAAATATCTGTAAGAGATCAGATTTTTTTCATATACAGTTGACCCATGAACCATATGGGTTTAAATTGCATGGGTCCAATTATATATGGACTTTTTCTTTTTGAAAAATATAATAGACTACAATAAATGTATTTTCTCTTCCTTATGATTTTCTTAATAACACTCTTAATAACATTTTCTTTTCTCTAGCTTACTAGAGAATTCTTATTGTAAGAATGCAGCATATAATACACACAACATACAAATATGGGTTTACAGTTTATGTTATGGGTAAGGCTTCAAGTCAATAGTAGGCTATTAGTAGTAAGTTTTGAGTGGGTCAAAGTTGTATGCAGATTTTTTTTAATAGGCTTATGGGCATTTTTAAAATATTTTTTTAAATTTTTTAACTTTAGTGTAATTAACATACAGTGTTATATTAGTTTCAAGTGTGCCATATACTGATTCAGCACTTTAATACATTACTCAGTGCTCATTACAATAAATTTACTCTTAATTTGCTTCATCTATTTCACTCATCCCCACCCATCTCTTCTCTGGTAACCACTGATTTGTTCACTATATTTAAGAGTCTGGCTTTTCTGCTTTGTTCATTTATTTTGTCTCTTAAATTCTGCATATAAGTGAAATCAGATGATATTTGTTTTTCTCTGACTTATTTCACTTAACATTATGCTTTCTAGATCCATTTTTGTTGTTGCAAATGGCAAGATTTCATTCTTTTTGTGGCTAATATTCCATTATATATCAATCACATCTTTATCTATTCATCTGTTGATGGACACTGTGTTACTTCCACATCCTGGCTATTGTAAATAATACTGCAATACACATAAGAGTGCATATATATTTTTTTCAAATCAGTGTTTTTATATTCTTTGGGTGGAATTACTGGATCATGTAGTAATTCTGTTTTTAATTTTTTTGAGGAACCTCCATACTGTATCCCTGGTAGCTGTACCAGTTTGCATTCTTACCAACACTGCACAAGTTTTCCTTTTTTCCACATCCTTGCCAACACTTGTTGTTTCTTGTGTCTTTCATTTTGGCCATTCTGACAAGTATGGTTTTTATTTTCATTTCTTAATGATGAGTGATGTTGAGCATCTTTTCATGTGTCTGTTGGCCATCTGTATGTTTTCTTTGGACAAATGTCAAGTTTGTGTCTTCTGCCCATTTTTGAATGTGGATTATTTGTGTTTTAGGAATGGAGATGCATTAAATTCTTTACATATTTTGGATACTACCTCCTTACTACCTATATCATTTGCAAATATCTTCTCCCATTCAGTAGGTTGTCTTTCAGTTTGCTGATTTTTTCTTTTGCTGTGCAAAAGTTTTTATTCCAATGTAGTCCTAATAGTTTATTTCTGTTTTTGTTTCCCTTGCCTCAGGAGAAATATCTAGAAAAATGTTGTTTTGGTCAGTGTTGGAGAAATTACTGCCTGTGATTTTTTTAGTATTTTTATGGTTTCATGTCTCACATTTAGGTCTTTAATCCATTTTGAGTTTATTTTTATGAGTGGTATAATAAAATGGCCCAGTATAATTCTTTTGCATGTGGCTCTCCAGTTTTCCCAATACCATTTGTCTTTTTTTCATTGCATATCTGTGCCTCCTTTACCTGTATTAATTGAGCACATAATCATGCATTTATTTCTGGGCTCTATTCTGTTCCATTGATCTTGGTGTCTGTTTTTCTACCATTACCATATTGTTTTGATTACTATAGCTTTGTCATATATCTTGAAATCTGGGATTGTGATACCTCCAGCTTTGTTCTTCTTTTTCAATATTGCTTTGGCTATTTGGGGTCTTTTGTGGTCCCATACCACAATTTTAGGATTATTTGTTCTAATTCTGTGAAAATGCTATTGGTATTTTGATAAGGATTGTGTTAATTCTGTAGATTTCTTTAGGTAGAGTGGACAATCTCTATTCTTCTAAGCCATGAACATGGAATGTCTTTCCATTTCTTTGCATTGCCTTCAATTTCTTCCATCAGTATTTTTTAGTTTTCGGAGTACATGTCTTTCACCTCCTTGGTTAAGCTTATTCCTAGGTATTGTATTCTTTTCAGTGTGATTCTAAATGGGATGGGATTGTCTCCTTCCTCCCCCTCCTCCCCCTTCTCCTCTTCCTCTTCTTTTTTTTCTTCGCTACTGCTTCATTGTTAGTGTACAGAAATGCAATAGGTTTCTGTATATTGATTTTGTACCCTTCAACCTTACTGATTTTATTTATTAGTTCTAGTAGGTTTTTGGTGGAGTCTTTAGGGATTTCTGTATATTGTATTATGTCATCTGTAAATAGTGAAGTTTTACTTCTTCCTTACAAACCTAGATAAGTTTTATTTCTTTTTCTTGCCTGATTACTCTGAATAGGTCTTCCATGACTATGTTGAATAAAAGTGGTAAGAGTGGGCATCCTTATTGAGTTCCTGAAAGCTTTCAGTTTTTTCACCAATAAATATGATGCTATCTGTGTGTTGTTTATATGTGGCCTGTATTATGTTGAGGAATGTTCTCTCTAAACCTATTATGAATGGATATTGAACTTTGTCAAATAACATATGGTTTTTATTGTTTCTCTTACTGATGTGATGTATCATACCAATTGGTGAATATTAAGCCACACTTGCATCACAGGAATAAATCCCACCTGTTTGTGGTGAATGATTTTTTTAATGCATTTTGGATTTGGTTTGCTTACATTTTGTGGAGAATTTTTGCATCTGTGTTCATTAGAAATATTGGTCTATAGATCTCTTTCTTTGTAGTGTCTTTATCTGGTTTTGGTATGAGGGTAATGCTGGCTTCATTAGAATGAATTTGGAAGTTTTCCTTTTTTTTTTTTTTTTTTTTTTGAATAGCTTGGTAGTCGGTTTAATTCTTTTCTAAATACTTGGTAAAATTCAGCTGTGAAGCCGGCTGGTCCTGGACTTTTGTTTGTTGGGAGTTTTTTGATTACCGATTCAGTTTCATTGCTGGTAATTGGTCTGCCCATATTTTCTGTTTCTTCCTGATTCAGCTTTTTATGTTATATGTTTCTAGGAATTTATTTATTTCTTTTCAGTTGTCTACTTTGTTAGCATGTAATGTTTTCATAATATTTTCTTATAATTCTTTGTATTTCAGTGGTGTTGGTTGTTATTTTTCTTCTTTTATTTCTGACTTTGTGTTTATCTTAGTTTTCTCTCTATATATTTCTTTCTCCCTCTTTCTATTATGGGTCTGGATAAAGGTTTAACAATTTTGTTGATCTTTTCAAAGAACTGCCTTCTGGTTTTATTGATCTTTTATTTGTTTTCTTGGTTTCTATTTCATTTATTTCTGTTCTAATCTTTATTCTTTCCTTCATTCTGCTGTTTTTTTCATTTTTATTGTTGTCATCATCATCGTCATTGTTGTTATTGTTGTTCTTCTTCCTCCTCCACCTCTTCTTCCTCTTCTTTTTCTCCTCCTCCTCCTATGTTCTTCTTCCTCCTCCTCTCTCACTATTAGGTGTAAGTTTGCTCATGGGTATCTTAAAAGAATAAAGTGATGAACTCAATGAGAAAAAGGATAATCAAAATACCACTACATAATAAAAAAATAATAATTTGACTTTTCAGGAAGATTACTAGAGAGGAAAAATAAGGGAATGAAATCAAATGGGGGAAATGGGTAGATATGATGTTGTTTTGGTAGTAGTGATAAAAGATTGCAAGAAGCAAAAAAGAAAATTTGAGATCATAGAATGGGAAAGAAAGATACCCATGAAAATGTAATTTCCTGGGAGTCCACAAATTTCCAGGAAAACACTGGGCTTCTCATAATTTGTTTAAAGAGCACAGAACAATTTTATTTAATTTATAAATGAAAGAGTAATTGCAAATGTGGAGAATTAAAATATCCAACAAGTCATCATAATGATTAGGTTGCAGACTTTAAAGCAGTATTTCTTAGGGGTGCCTGATTAGCTCAGGCGATATAGCTTACAACTCTTGATCTTGGGGTCATGACTTCAAGCCTTATGTTGGAAGGTAGAGTTACTTCAAAAAAATTTAAAAAGTAAAACAGTATTTCTTAAATATCTCTTAAAAATTCAGTTTCCTCTTTCAATCACTCAAGGACATATGCTCTTTTAAAATAAAAATTCATTTGCCTCAATGTTCCAGTAATGGAGATAATTCCATTTTTGTGCTTATCTCTTAGTGGGCTGGTAGTGTCCTATTTTAGCCAGTACTTCATAGGCTATACTTCATATAGTAATGCGTTGCAGGGCTACATGAGTACGTATCTTAACTTTCACGAAGTATTGTGAATTCATCAAAAACACTTAATTTCTCTGTCAGTTTTCTCATATGCAGAATATTCTATCTATCGTATATTTTTTTAATAAGAAATGTAAGGGAGACTATCACAATATTACTTCTCCATCTCTTCTTTAGTAGTAGAATCCCTGAATCCTGGCTGTATACCTGAAATCAAGTTTCCATTTCTCAGACTTCTTTGTAAGTAACTGTTGCCATATATCTTGGTACTTGTCAATTTTTCTTAAAAGGGAGATGTTTTGTGCAACATGATTTGATGTCTGATGCTTCTTGGGTCATGAGCTAGAATTATCTGCTGAGGTTGGTGGATCACCACCAGAAGAATGGAAACCTGAGTGCTGTATACCATAGACCATTATAATAGCCCTCCACCAGACTTCTATGATAGAGACAAATAAAATTCTACCTTATTTATTTTGTGTTTTCTCTCACATGCAGAATAGCCAAATCCTAACTGATAATTGTATAAATGAGAAAGGATGGATAAAGAAGTGTTGGACACATAGAAGGCACTCAATAAGCATTAATAATAAATATTAAAGTGAAAAAAATCAATTTGTTCAGTAAATGCTTAAAAATTATCTCTTGTGTACTTTGTACTGGTGATATGAAGATAATTCAGTTGGATTATGTGTAGGAGTAGTTATCATTATTTGTATTTTTAACATATCTTCTATAATTGCATTTCCCTGAAAATTCAAAAAAAATCAATACTGAGTGATAATCCCACTATTATAGTTTATGGTTACAAATATTCATCAACTTATGATGGGATTATGTCTTGATAAACCCATTGTAAGTTGGAAATATGGTAAGCTGAAAATGCATTTAATGCACCTAACCTATTGTACTCATATTTTAGCCTCATAGGTCTAACCTACCTTAAATGTCTTCAGAACACTTATAGTAGCCTACAGTTGGGCAAGATCATCTAACACAAAGCCTAGTTTGTAATAATGTGTTAAATATTGTATGTAATTTATTGAATATTGTATTGAAAGTAAAGAGCAAAATGGTTGTATGGAAACAGAAGGGTTTTAAGTGTATTGGTTGTTTGTGTAAGTATATTGGTTGTTTACTCTATATTGGTTGTTTATTACATGTCTAACTAGGTGTTGTGGCTCACTGCCACTGCCCAGCATCATAGAGAGTATATTGTACTACACATTGCTAACCCATGAAAATACAAAATTTAAAATTCAGAGTATCATTTTTACTGAATATGTAACACCTTCACCCCACTGTAAAGTAAAAACATCATGAAGTCGAATCATCGTAAGTCAGGGACCTTTTGTATTTCTAATTTGGTATAATACTTATCATTTATGCTTTTTACTCTTTATAAATACGGTATTATTTTAGGTTGATTGCATAGGTAAAGATATTCTATAACTAAAAATTTAATGAAAAATGGGGGCACTTGGGTGGCTCAGGTGGTTAAATGTTTGCCTTTGGCTCAGGTCATGATCATGGGGTCCCTGGATCAAGCCCTGAGTCAGGCTCCCTCCCTGCTAGGCAGGGAACCTACTTCTCCCTCTTCCTCAGCTCCTCCCCTTCCATTTGTGCTCCCTCTTCTGCACTCTCTCTCTCACTCTCCTCTCTCAAATACATAAATAAAATCTTAAAATGAACATATTCAGTCCCTTTAGAGACATGCTAATGGAAATTCATTTTTTATTGCCATATAGCGTAAGCCTACTAAAAAACTACCTAAATTAACTAGCGTGTTTCAGCAAGGTCTTCTACTCAGAATCCTGTAAAGCTGAAATCAAGGTATTGTCTGGCTGCATCGTGATCTGTAGGCATGACTAGGTAAAAAAAAAAGACACTTTCAAACTCCTTTAGTGTGTTGGCAGAATCCTCTCCTGCAATGGAAAGATGAGGTTCCAGTTTCTTGCTTATGGTCAACCAAAACTGCTCCTGTGGGCCATTTTCAGGTCCTTGACCAGTGACCTCCTCCATTTCAGCAGTGGATAAACTCACCAACTTCTTCTTATGCCTTAGATGTCTGAATTCTTCTACTCCCAGGCAGAAGGAATTCTGCTTTTAAGATGTTCATGGAATTAGTTTAGGTCAACCCCAATAATCTCTTCATGTTAAATTCAAATGATTAGTAATCTTGATCACATCTGCCTTATGTCTTTGCCATCTAAGGTAGCATAGTCATAGGACCAACAATAAGGGAAAAGGAGGTCATGGAGACATTTTATATTCAGCCTACAACACTAATCTTATTACTAACTGGTATATGGATTTTATATTTATAGATGGTTATTTTTTAAGGTCATCTTTGAAAATATTTCTTTCATTTAGTTATATTCCAGATTGTTATTTCTTTTAAATATTACTAATGTTATGTATCATTTAATGAATAATTTAAAAAGTTTTATTCTTCCAATAAATTATTAAACTGGCATGCTTTTGTTAACATTGTTATTTCTAAAAATTTGCATTCATAAAACCTTAACAATGTTACCAGTTTATAACATAGTAACTTACAATTTGGTGTTTATTATCCTTTATGTAAACAATCATAGTTTTATGTAATTATAGCCATTGCATTTAAGCATTTTACCATATCCATATATGGATTATAAAATATTAAATCTTAAAATATATTTGAGACTCTATCTTAAGAAGAAGTTTTGAGTATCATTTATTTACAAATAAATCTTTTAAATAATACTTCACTGCATTTATTGATATGGTCATAGTGTTATACCATTCTCTTATTATTTTATTATGTTAATATGTTAAATAAATAAGTAAATATATCATAATAATGGTTTGAAATTATATAATCATTATAACATGTGCTATAAGTTTCTTTCGTTAATGTGTTTAAATACGGTTTAGGTTCACATGAATAACCACATATTATTTCATTTGAATATTAAAAATTATTTTGAATATTTGAGATGTAGCTTTTGTGTGGGATCACTCAGGGATAGTAGAATACTGAAAATTTAAACCCAGAGTTGAATTATTGATGACATTTGGATTTGTCTTTGACTTGACCTTTTCTGAAAAATTTTAGATAGGGTTTATACAGTTCTGTGTTTTTTTTTCTTTGTGTTATCTTTATAGGAATAATAAAAGTCAAACATTCTAATATACAGGGGATAGGAGATTATTTCAGTTTTTATCAAGACATGTCTCTGAGTGAACTGTAACCATGAAAAATATATACATTTAGATCCATGGAAAAATTATTTTAAGGTAACCTACCAGAAATTGGTTCTTGGCTAGTCTACTAAAACCTCAATAAATCAAATTTGTAGCTATAATAAAATTGTTAACTTTTCTCAGCTTCCGTTAATCTAGGTAGTAGGTAATGAGAAAGAAATGCATTTTTGTGGAAACTGGTACAAAATGAAATCTTTTAATAGTTTTCTACTTGAGATGTTTTCTGTCATTAGACGTCTTAGCGGAATCAAATGAGTCCTTCATAAAATTTTCAACCATTTATTCCCTATTAAAGTGGCAAACACATGTAAATGACATAGTCATTAGCATGGGTGAGTAGGTCATAACTCTGCATTTTCACATTAGTGGATTGAGTCACATTTGAATTCCCTAAATGAATGCAACACTTTTTGTTTCACTAGTCAAAAATCCAATAATGGTTTTTAAGATTGTTCCATGAAAATTAGATCCCTCAATTACTTTCTTCTATCTTACCCTTTGACCTTCTACAAAGACTTTATTCTTTTAGCTGGTTTCCTTACTGAAAAGGACAAGACAGAGTAAGTTTTGAGTTTTGACATGTCCATGATATTATTAGCAGGAATACTGTGCATTAATGCAAAGCTGCCTGGCTCTATAATGGCCATGTGCCCTGCCTTCAAAGGCTTTGAGATGTTTTAATTATGAAATAAGACATCAAATGCTAAATTTAAATTGCGTATTGTAGAGGAAAATTGAATGGTGTGATGATACAAAGCCCTCACTTCCTTCTCTCATTCTTTTTATTCACCGAACTATAATTTTCAGGGTCATTTATTTCCACAATCTGTTATAAATGAAAGCTTGTTTGGATATCTTTGTGCTTTGTTTGGCGTTTGAAATAGCATTGGTATTGGGGTGCCTGGCTGGCTCAGTTGCAAGAGCATGACTCTTGATCTCAAGGTAGTGAGTTTTAGCCCCATGTTGGGTATAGAGATTACTTAGATAAATAAATAAATAAACTCTAAAACAGTGTTGGCATCGTCTTATGTTATCTGGCATTATAGGATCATAGAGGGAGCTGCTTCAGTGGTTTGCTTTCATGAGTAAACCCATTATACATATTGGGTCAGTTCACCCATAATTGCCTCAGAGAAAATAATTTATGTTGTCAATATTTATTCACTTAAAAATTTAAGATAGTCTGAGAGTTATGATACAAGAAGATGAGAAGGTGAGAATTTTGTATCTCATTGTGTTTTATTATTACATATCATTATTACTTTTCCATTATGGCCTATTGTTTACAGTATCAGCATAGCAATTAATAATGTACGGCAAAAGTGGAAGTGAAGAGATAGGACAAATCATATGTGTTTTTACTCCTTTTGTGGTAGGTTGTCCATGACTTGGCTCTTAAAACTGTTCACAGGATGCTCTTCCATTGTGGCTTGGCATCTGGCACAGTGTTTGGAACACAGTGGACACTTAATAAGCAATTGTTGAATGCATGACATTATGAATGGGGAGATGGTAAAGAGAAGGAGAGGAGAGGGAGAATAGTCATCTGTCTTCCTTCTTTAAGAATATTTGAAAATGACCTAAGAATCTGCACATACTGTGTGTGTTGAGACTTTTTTAAGGCAATGCATATGCAGAGCTGGGGGAAAGCAGTCAGCTCTTCCTGTGCCCTAAGGCCACTTGTATTTCAAAAGCAAGATCAAGACTTCAAGGCAGAAATCCTTGACAGTAGGGCAAAGAAATGTTAAACAATCATGACAGGAAACAAATTATCTTACACTCTATAGGTAGGTATATAGAACAGAACGGAGGCTGACAGTGCCTGTCAAAGTGAGAAAAGTGGTTATGTGTAATGATTTATAAAGTATATTTAAAACAGTAACTCATTCAATTGAAAGCACCATATGGACCTTGATAGTTTGTTTGATGTTGTTCAATTAATGAATTTTAAAGTAAACAGTGTGTGTCTATATAAAATAAATGAAGCACAGTTTTTGATAGCAATAAGTGCATTTTAGATCAAATGTGTTCCTTTAAAGCCTTAGATATAATTGTATTAAAATTAATATATAATTGTCATTAAAGGAAAATATATTTGATTGATCGATTGAACTATAAGAAAATAGTGTTTTGGGGAACCTGGGTGGCTCAGTGGTTTAAACCGCTGCCTTCGGCTCAGGTCATGATCTCAGGGTCCTGGGATCAAGTCCCACATCGGGTTCTCTTCTCGGCAGGGAGCCTGCTTCCCTCTCACTCTCTCTGCCTGCCTCTCTGCCTACTTATGATCTCTCTCTGTCAAATAAATAAATAAAATCTTTAAAAAAAAAAAAGAAAATAGTGTTTTAATAAATAATAGCTAATGAAAACAAATTAACCTATAAAATCACATAGTTCATTCCTTCACATATTTCCACTGAACCGAAGCTTTGTTCCAGATATTACAGATCCTTTCAAGAAAATTAGGAAAGCCATTATTATTTATGTGACAAGTGAAATAAACAGTTTACAAAACATGAAATGCAGTTAATGATCAAGTTTTAACACCAATATCACTAGATTAGAAGAAGATATAACTTAATACAATACTCTTTCCAACTTGTCACATAAGGAACTGATGATGATGATGGATGATGATGATGATGATGGTAAAGATGATAAAATCTTAGGTGAACATTCATTATAATGAAAAAATAAGAACAGAAAAGATATAAAACTACATGTTTTATATACTTTGTGTATATATTTTGTGAATTATTTAGATAACTCTTAAATTAGTGATTAAAGATAATAATGGCATTTTGCTACTCTGTGTTTCCATAGACTGCCTAGCTCAACACAATTACTATTTTTGAGGTTGGTTCCATACTGTATTTATAAGCAAGGCCATACTGTAGGTCATAGAGAAGACCCTAAAGATTGACCCAAGAGATCATTCAGTTTTTGAAACTTAAGGGAAATTAAAGCTTAGTGAGCACCCATATTGTTGTAATTATTTTAGGAATTTGGCTTTTGCTCCATCAGGTTAATACAGTGTGGATTAAATTAGAATTTAAAATGTTATTTTTAAATATGCAAATATGAAGGACTTTTACTTAAAGAAAATTTTCAATAAATCATTTTGTGTATCTTGCACCAGCCACATTTTGAAATGTTGGTGATGAACAGCTAAAATTTGTGCATGTGTCAAACAATGTTTGGTATTTACATATGTTGTTTTAAGAGAGATTCATGATGTATCAACATTTGAACAGGAATAAAGAAGAACCAAAAAAAAAAAAAAAAAAAAAACCACACACACACACACACACACACACACAACCCCAAAACCTTAAAAAGGTAGTTTTCTTTGAATCATTCACATAAGTATCTGTCTCGTACCCACAGCTCAAAACTTGACAGAAATATGTTTTTTTCATGAAACTTAAAAACCACCGTTCCTATCTTTGATGTCCAATCAATTCACACTTCAAGGCATTCAATAGCTACTTCTGTATTTTAAAAAGGAACATTAGCCTTTCAGAATTGCCATTTCTTGTAGAATTACAGTCTATTATAATAAAATTGTTCACATAATGAAGAATGGTCAGGATATGTCCACTTTCCATGGAGTTGCTAATGTACAAAATATGGGAGATTGTCCATGATCCTAGTATTAGACCCTAAAAAATTACTGACCTATATCCCAGGCTTTCAAATCAAGGTAGATTACTTTTCCTTTTAGTACTTCATGTTTGTGAACTCAGTTAAGTAAGTAGATTCAAAATAACTATTAACATTACAATTATACATATCAAAGATAAATTGTTTTCTGTATTAAATATCCATAGAGACTCTTTTTCCTGCTGTGAATTAGATGTATTCTCCATTCCAAACCAGGCTCACTTCACTTCAGTAATATAGCAGACATTTTCAAATATATAAGAGGGCTCATCAGTGAAAATTAATTTGACAGTGTAATGGTGCATAGTGCTGTAAGACATTCTTTTTGAAGTAGGATTACAAAACATGAAAATATGACACCATATATTTTAAAAGGCAGTGCATTCTATGTACAAGATAAGACAAGCTGCGATATATATATATGCATATGTATATATATATATTTTTTGACTGTACAAAGGTAGAATATTTTCATTCTGCAAGTTTCTTGTTTTACCATTCCCTCCCCATTCCTCACTCTCTACTTCCCATTATCCACCATTGTTAGAAGCTCCACTTTTGCAGCTCTGGAAATCCTGAATACTTCTAGGCTGACATATTGCAGGCCTTTCTTACTCACCTCACTCTTGTTGAAGGCCTGAATGACACTTCAGCATCCTATTTAAAAATGTAGCTATCAGACTCCACAGTCAGAGTCTATGCTTCTTAAATGTAAAGGGCCTCTTGAAGGACAAGATTTTCAGCTTCTATTCCATGAACTCACCAAATACAAAATTGTATGCTACTATACTATTTCTGTGTCAGGTTTTGCCTTGGTTATAGCAGTATATTGTCATGGTCAAGAGCACAAATGTGAAAGCTACATCTACCATAGTTAACTATATGACCCTGAACAAGTTACTTAGCCTTTTGTGCCTTAGTTTTCATACCTGTGAAATAGGGATAATAATAATAATAGTGACATCAAGAGTGTTGTAAAGATTACATGATAATAAATATAAAATGCTTAGGGTAGCTAAAATAGTAGGTTCTGTATAAATATTAGCTTTCATTAATGAATTCCTGATTCAGAATAAAAGTTTTAAATAAGTGATGGAATTTGAAGAACAAGGATTTAAATTCTAATTTGTTTTGCTGAGATTTCACATGAATCTATATATTTTAGCTAGGTATTCTTGACAATAGTCAGGGGTTAGACTGTAACAGTAATCTATGTTTATTAAAAATAAGTTTTTAGACATCTTATTTTTTTGAAGATTTTATTTCTTTGTCAGGGAGAGAAAAAGAGAGAGAGAGAGAGAGAGAGAGAGAGAGAGCGGGAGCAAGGGGAGCAGCAGGCAGAGGGAGAAGCAAGCTCCCTGGATCCTGATGCAGGGCTCGATCCCAGGACCCTGGGATCATGACCTGAGCTGAAGGCAGACACTTAACCTACTAGAGCCACCCAGGCATCCCAAGAATTTAGATGTCTTAATAGGTTAGATAAATTGGATAGAAAAAAAAAAAAAGAGAGAGAGTCCAAGTTCTTTATTCAGTTTTCAATTATGATAATGGGACTGAGGAAAATAGTGGCATATAATTCTAAATTGACAAAGAAGCAAGTTAGAGTAAACTATAAATATAAACTATCTGGTTATCTACTTAAAGGCTTATTCTGTTAAAAGCAGATCATCTGATAATTTTTGCCTTACTGAGAGCTTTACTTTTCAAAGTGTTGAATAAGGACTGCTATTTTACAGGATCTTATTCTATCAAAGAAACATCAGTTGGCAAGGTGGAAGTGACAGAAATCTTGGGAGAAGATGATGATATCATCTCAAGTGCCATAAAGCCAAGGAAATGAATACTTTGTAGAGTCTGGTATCTTCCCCAGATTTAAGAAAATCTTCTGAACAAAACAAGCTCATGACAGAAATATGTATGCTTAAATGCTAAAAGCCCTGAAAAAATGAAATCTTTATTATAGCCTCCCAGATTTCTTAATGAAAAAGAAAGCAAACTGAAAAACTGATGCAGCTGTATAGAGATGGAATATTCTGTTAGGCTTAGCTTTTTTTTTTTTTTTTTTAATAACAAAAAGCAGTATATACAAAAAGTGGGACAAAACACAAAATGAATAATAAATTTTAAGAAAGGTAAGAAAAACTCTAAAACATGGACAGAGGGCTAAGTGAAAATGTTGAGTATAACATAAATTGTGTTTTATATTATGCATATTCTAGAAAAGCAAGAAAAATCTAGGTTTGCTACTTGATCACTGATGGCAGAAAAAACAGATCTACTCAACTTCTATTTTATTTCCATATTGCCTATTTACAAAGAGCAAAAAAATGAGGTTAATATGGAAAGAGTTGAAATTGAATTCTAACATAAGAGAGAGGAAAATGCAGCATAAATTAAATAATTTTTACTTACCCAAAGATACAGTTTTGTATGGAATATAAAAACATGTGCAGACATGGAAATTAAAATATTATTTCATAATGTTCCAGGATTATAAAAGCATAGAATTTCAGGATTTGAAAGAACATTAGAGGTTCATTTAACATTTGATGTTTGAATGTCCTACCCTTTCATTCTAACAAATTACTAGAAACAAAAGAATATATTGATTTTTCAAAAGGAAAGGATTTAGGTAAGTAATCAACAAATCTTGATGTTAATCCTTGGCAAAAGGAAAAAAAAAGTTAAATATATTAGTAAACAAGTGTTTTGTGAATGTTGAAACAGAAAGAGGAAAGCTCTAGAAACCTTACAAGTTCACAAGGAGAAAAATTATTTCTAAGGTCTGTCTGTACTTTTGCAGTGTGGCTAACTATAGATAGATTATGAAAAGTGCTGTAACCATAATATGTCTTGATTTAACTGAATTATTTAAATGTCATTATATCATGTGAACAAGACAGAAATGTATCGAATGATGGCAGAGGTTTATGAAGTTGTAGCTGGTTGGGACACTATCAGAGATTTTCTGTACTGTATGGATGTTATCTGGAGGAATGTCTTCAATGGCATGGCTAAGCTCCCTATTATTATTATTTACTGCGCTACATGTTTTCAAGATGCTATAGAAGGCATGCTCATCCTAAAACAGACATTAGTATATATTGCCATTTATTGAATGATAGTGTTTTATTGTAAATAAATGGAGAAAAAGATTATTTAAAAATGATAAGAATAACTAGTTAATACTTAGAAATAATTTTAATTATATTTATATTCAGGAATAAAAATAATTGTATTAATTTATATGTGAATTAAAATGATTATTAAAGTTTAAAAGAAAATAGAAAATATTATTTGCTTAACAAACCTGTTTCTCCAGCCCATTGCTCTTACTGAACTCCATGCCCAAACACCCATCTCTGTTGGACATGCCCGTTTAATTGTTTCACAGACATCGGACTCAATAGATTACAACTGAATTCATTAGCATGCCTCATATTCTCTTCTCTTCCTAGAATTACATGCTGGGGAATGGAAGCATTATATACCCACATTTTCAGACCAGAATCCTAGCAGTCATTTGACTCCCTATAATGTATTCCCTAAATCAAATTGGTCATTAAGTAGGGGTTTGACCAAAACTCCATTTTAGCAATATTACTTCGAAAATAAGTAAAAGATGGGCATCTGGGTGGCTCAGTCCGTTAAACGTCTGCCTTTGGCTTAGAGGTCACGATCTCAGGGTTGTGGGATGGAGCCCTGGGCTCCCTGCTCAGGAGGGAGTCTCCTTCTCCCTCTGCCCCTCCCCCCTGCTTGTTTTCTCTCTCTCTCTCAAAAATAAATAAAATCTTTAAAAAAAATAAGTAAAAGAAGGAGTGAATTAATTTTCTAATTTTCTTGTTGAGAATTCAGCACAAATAACTGCATTTCAAGGACAGTAACCCATTTTTCCTTTATTAAAAAAGTATTTATTAGCACCTACTATAAGTAAAGTAAGAAGAATGCAATTCTTTGTAATATAAGGTACATGTGGTACATGAAATTTTTGTTGTTGTTGTTTAAAGATTTTATTTATTTATTTGACAGACAGAGATCACAAGTAGGCAGAGAGGCAGGGAGAGAGATAGAGGAAGGGAAGCAGGCTCTCCATTAAGCAGAGAGCCCGATGAGGGGCTCAATCCCAGGACGCTGGGATCATGACCTGAGCCGAAAGCAGAGTCTTTAACCCACTGAGCCACCCAGGTGCCCCGGTACATGAAATTTTTTTAAGAAAAGGAACAAACCTGAGTGCTTTAGCAGTTCAGATAGATAGCTTTGGTGGATAAAGAACTAACTTCTTATTGAACAGATCAGAGTCTGAATTCTAGCTTTTATTCCACTTACATACTTTTAGATTACTTCTGATCAGAAAAATGGGGGTGACAATGTAATAAAGATTAAATGAAATTATATATGTGGTTTATCTGGTATAGTTCTTGACACATGGTAGAGCTTAATAAATATAAGTAACTTCTCCCCCTTTATCTTTCTTCCCTACAAAAGTTAAGATTATTTCTAGGAAGAGGATCGAATAATGATTTGGAGTAAGCAGAATACTTCATTTGTCCTGCAACTATGAATTGTATTAGAACAGAAAGGGACAAGGGTGAAAATATTTTATATAGAAAGATTTAAGTAAAGATATAGAAGTGGAAAAGGACAGTGCCTATTTAAACAATAAGTATTTAAATGCCACATGGCAGACATATATCTCAATAGAATGTATAATCCTAAAAAGAAGGAATCATGTCCATTTTAGTTTTCAGTTATGTACTAAAGACCTAATAATTATCGGAGCATAGTAACTACACGAGAAAATGTTTGTTGAGTGAAAGAATTAATAAAAGACTATAGGGAAAATGGGAATTATCCTGAAAAATCATGGCTCACAGAATGACTTAAAATATAGGGTTTGGTACAATAATCATTCTTTGATTAGATTCTTGGTTGGTATAGTGATTGATGAATAGGTTAGGAAATCAGGAAAGGAGCTAAAGAATAATGAATCTCATTCAGTGATTGAGAACACATCTAAAGCTCTTATTTGTAGATCAAAAGGGTTAAATACCAGCAATTTCAAATGGTGCTACCTGTGTGTGTAATCAACTTACATCTGACTTTTCAATATCACAGGCGAATTAAATGTACTATTGTTTTCTCTTCTTGTCTGAGATGTGAGCCGTCTTAAATTTAATATTACCAGCAACAATGAATACCTTTTGAGGTTATGGTGTGTTCTCTAGTATTTTTTGATACTTATTACCTGTCAAGTAGTATTCCGGTAAGGTATTGAAATTCATTTTCTTACTGTATCTGTTCAGGGAAGAAATCTGATTTTCCAGAATTACATATAGTAGAATTTTTAGTTCAATGATTTTTCTCTTTGTTTTAGACATTGGTATAAAAGAAATATAAAATTTAAAAAAATATATTGTATTGCTGATATATGTATCTTAATGTATAGAATATAATAATTTAAAAATTATTTGGAACTTATGATACCAAAAAAGTATTTGTAAAGTATTTTGAAGCTAAAATATAAAAAAAGAAAATAGGTAAGATGGATGCAGTTGAACAAAATTAATTTTTGTAATTACAAAGCAATTTATGAAAACAAATAGATTGAGTCAGGGGGCCTTTCTTTTGTTAAATTGCTAAAGCTGTTAATCCATATTGGTTAAGCTAACAAGACTCAGGTTGAAAATCAGTTCTACCTACCATAAAATGGGTTTGGCTCTAGTGAGATAATTTTGTTACTCCATGGGGCGCCTGGCTGACTTAGTCAGTGGAGCATGGAACTCTCTTGTTCACAGGGTCCTGAGTTTGATCCCTATGTGTGGTGCAGAGTTTACTTAAGAAAAAAAAAAAAAAGGTTGCTCCTGTCTGGGATCACTGAGTATTGATTCTAGACAGTCAGTCTATGAAGTTGCAACTTTATTTGATTTCTCAGATTTCTTAAGTAAAAATGTTGACTTGGAGATCTTTGGACTCATTGAGGAAAAAGTAAAATAAATTAGCATTGTCTTAATAAATAAAAATTTCTTTCATTTTTATAAGAAAATGTTCACCATTTTTTCCCAGTTTCCCAGTCTTTTAAGTAATAATATTCTCAGTTATCTAGTTACTCAATAACATATATAATTACCAAAATTTTTAGTTAAGTTTCTTGTATTACTAAAGCTTAATTTATGTGTTTATTTATACATACAAGTATTTAGTTATCAATATTTTTCACACAATTTCTAAATGCTAAGTCATAGACCATCCAAACAAAACAACAACAACAAAAAACTTTGTATAGCAAAGAAGAATTTCAGTTTACAAAATGGAGTTATAATTTGTTTCTGGTTTCTTTGCTAACTGAATAAATCTCAATGTAAATTTGTGCTAAATGACTTGCTGTTAAACAAATAAACAAAACAAATGAAAATACAAAAACCATCCAGGAACAGAAAACCTACTAGTTTATGTGAGCTATAACACACATCTTAAGTCGACTGAATTTTGATCCCTAGATAATAAGCATAATACTGTTTCTTTCAAGTGCGTGTCAGAAAACTTTCCATCCCAGCTTACTGCTTTCCTTCAGTTTCGCTATCCTCTAGAATCTAACTTTACAGTATTTCTGCACCCTTGGCCAGATTGCCATGTGTAAAATGCTACTTCTCTAAGCACTCCTCTTCAAAATAACCTAAAATAGTTCCTATCATCTATGATCTCAAATCCAAATCATTCATCTTATTATTCAAGACCCTACAACATTTACTCCCATATCTATCTAATCAATATCTCCTATGAATCTATTTGACTTGACAATTATAACAATTGTTTTATTACTACTAAAAATAGAGAATGATGCTGAAAAATGGGTATAAAATTTTCTATAAGATACTATGTCTTCAAGAAACTCAATTCATAGTAAGGATACACATGAGACACACACACCACAACTATATATTAAAGGTATGTAAGTGGCATGTATTTATTGCATATGTCACATTAGTGATACTCTAGTGACATTATGATATATGTATACATCAATTTATACAAATTTGTACAAACTCCTGTGTGAACATGAACAGAAAAATAATATGAATTCCAGCTGGGACTGGGGTGACTAATGGAGAAAGGGGAAAAAAAATCATTTATAAAAGGAACTACTTCATGTTTTCTTACCTTTTGCATTCATTCCAATATTTAGTTTACAAAGCCATTTATGATTATGCATTAATATCTCTGTTTTACAAATAAAGCAGTTTAGACTCAGTGATCCATCTAGAGCTAGCTCCTTGTGACTTGAAGCCCCTTTACAATATATCATTTGTAAATTCATGGTTTAGAGATTAAATGTGATTTATGGGTGAAGGAATGAGCAACAGATGAGCAAAAACACAGAAGGAGGCAAGGAGGTATGGAACATACTCAAAGAGTTCAAATTGCTCGGGTTTGGTTTGTGATTAGGAGATATAGACAGGGAAGTGCATTTATATGAGACTAGGAAGACAACTTAGGACAGATCAGAGAAGTCTTCGGTAATGAGAGCCATGGAATATTTTTTGTTAAATGTGTGCTATGAGTGAACTTCATAACTTTCCAGTCACCTACTTAACACATTTTCCCCTGTATTACTCTTCTGTTGATAAATGACAAATTACCCCAAACTTAGCAGCTTGAAACAGCAAGTGTTTATTTTATGACCAATTCTGGTATCCAGGAACCAGGAGCAGCTTAGAAGGGTGCCTCTGGCTCAAAGTTTCTCATGAGGTTTCAGTTGAGTGGTTTCATCAGAAAACTTCATAAGGGATTGCAGGAGCCACAGACCAACTTCTAAGCTTATTCAAGTGGTTGTTGAGAAGCCTCAGTTCCTTACCATGCGGGCCTGTCCATGGGACTCCCTCAGAACCAGGCAGTTGACCTCTCACAGGGTGAGGAATAGGAGAGAAAGGGAGACCAAACAAAACATAACATGACAAAAGCTACAGTCCTAATTTTGGAAGTGGCAGTCCATCTTTTATGTTGTATTTTATTTATTAGAAATTAGTAAGTCCAGCCCATATTCAAGTGAAGTGAAATACACAAAGATGTGAATACCAGGAGACAATTATCATTGGAGCCCTCTTCAGGGCTACCTGCTTATGTTATTCACCTTCTAGACCACCTAAATTCAGGTGGTTTAAATTAAGGACTACCTTTCTCCATGATTGATCCTTTGACATATTGAACTATGCTGTTCCTGACTTACAGAAACTTAAGAAAATGCCTTCACCAGGGACTTAGACATATAATTTTTGTTTCTTCGGTAAGATCCAAACCAGGTACTATACCTATGTCCTCAGAACTCTCAGAAAAATAAAATATAATATATGCCCAATATAACTCTATTGACCAGAGAATGCTATTAAAGGCATTTCTTCTTGGAACATTATCTGTTAAGATTCACCTTTACTTTTACTATTGATTCCCGGATTTTTATTGATATTTGTTTAAGTACTGATTGGGTAGCTTAGATAGCATTTCCCAAATGCAGATAGCATTTCTGCAGAAGTGTCTGCAGAATAAGAGTTATATTTCCATTTGTTTAGTTTTGGCATTCGCTTCTGTATTTCTTTCTTAATGGACTAAAATGTATAGGATTTCAAAGGTTCAGAATTTTCAGAAATTTTAGTTGTGTGTTAATATTTTTCAGATTTATTTGACCCTAAGGCCCCTTTTGGAAAATGCTAATAGGCTTTGTCTACCATAGAGAAAAAAGTAAGCTAGTTTACTAGCTAATCAGTATAAGGTCAAAGCAGTGACTCTCTTTTCATTCATCTTGAAATGTGATCTAAGAATTTTCATTTTCCAGAGACTGCTTAATATTATAATATGTAAAGCAAAAAACCCAAAATGAAAAGATCCTATATAGAGGATTTTAATACCATTTGACTCCTCTGCTATTTTGGATTTCCAATATACTAAAACCTCAAACAACAACAACAAAAATAAAACAAAACTCATTCTTTAGAACTTATTGCAATATTGAAGCATGGAAATAATAATACAGGTAATTATTTTTTCCACATTAAGGTGAACATAAAAGGATATTTGTTAGGTCTTCTTATAGTTGCTGAAGTATTGTTGAGATTAGTAAGGATTTTTTAAAAAAGGATTAAATTGAAAGAAAGATTTTGAGAACTCCATCTTTGGAGAAAAAAAAATTGTATAGAACTCCAATTTTTATTTACTTTTATTTTTTTTTTCTGTCTTTCAATAGTATCTGGGATAATATACTCCACAAAAATGTTTACATTCTATAACACTCCATTTTGTCTATTGATTATAAGCTTAAACTACTAGACAGAAGAGGTAGAAAGCAAAATTGTCATAGTAATTGTGATCTCTGCTATTTTTAAAGGGAGTTTATTTTTTTCTCTCCACAGGAAAAGTTATATTGGCACTCACCCACTGAACGGTAATATAAAGCTGCATTGATTCCCCCCCCCCCCGCCTACTTAGAATGGCACTTTATTGGATTCATCTTTGACTTAGATTAAGCACACAAAAAATAATAGAATTTAATGGAGTTAAATTTACATTCATTTTGTTGCTAGTTTATGAATTTACATTATGTTCTTATACTTTTCTTTATACGTAAATAATTTGCTTTTAAACAGATTTGAAGACATTTTTACTTAGTTCATGCTGAGCGACTTAAGATGTTTCTTTAGAAAAGGTGCCAAGCTATTTCAGTGATTGGTGTAAAACAAGTCAAAAGTAATAATAACACAGGGTTTTTTAGCAGAACAAAAGAAAATATTCCCCAGTTCATTAATGATGTTTCTATAATCTTAAGGTGCCAATAGAGATGAACTTGGTTTTGGTTGGTACAAGTGAATTAACAATCAGTTAAATCAGAGTACAATGCTATTATTTCAAATCCTTGCAGCAGATAATAAATTTAGATTATAGTTCATCTATCTATCAAAAATTGATCTAAATAAAAAAGGTGGGTTTGAATACTATTATGCAAAAATAGAAAGAATGTTGGCATTTTAATCATTGAATTCAGTGAAAATTGGAGGAGATACGACATGCAAGTAAATAAAATACTAATTCAAATTTTAGGAATTATAATGTATATACTACTTAAAATTTTAGATGATGTCTAATTGGATAGCCTAGCTTTGCTCTGAGAATAAATCTCAATAAAAGAAAGTATCTATTGTTGTTTTGTTTACATTTAATACAACTTGGAATGAATAAAAGCTTTTGAATTTAGATACTAAAACAAACCACTTAGCTCACTTTAGAGAAGAAATATTCTCATAGATTTTTTATTTTTTGTTTTCTTTTAAATTTTTTTTGGTTTAAGCAACTTTGGGAAAACCTACTTAGGTTTTTTTTTTTTTTTTGGTAAATAACTTTTTATGGCATAATTAGCAAAAGCTTTCTATCTGCTCTGTATCTTACAATCTAGGAAAATCTTTACTATAATGTATTCAAAAAAAGCAAAAATCTGATAAAAAATATGATTATACATGTATTTTAGTGTATCTTTTCTGTGTGAGGTATGCATACACTCATCTTCGAATTGCAATTTGTTACAGTGCCTTTTGGCATTAATCTGAGTAGGAATCTATGTAATTTTCTTCTGCGAATCTTGAATAATTAAAGAGAAGAACTTTAGGAAAGCTGATTTTTCTTATGCACACTTGTTCTCTTGAAAAAGCATATGAATAAATAGAAGACTCCAGACAAATGCTTTTATTCCCAATGGAGCAATTATTTGGGGGGCAAGTTTTATAAAACATTAATAGTTATGTTTCAATTTGATTATTTGGTAACCACATTTCATAAATTGAAGGAAGTGTTGGAAGCAGAGAAATAGAATGATAATAGAAATACATGTTATTGTTTGTAAATTTTTCAAGCACTGTCCTAGAAATTCTTAGGATATGTTATCTTGTCCCTTTGACTAGAGGAGGAAAAAATTAGTAAAAATAGGGAAATTGTGAAAAGTTGAGAGGGCTTCTTTGAAAGGATTCGATAGAATATAATTTATAATGAAATATGTGAATTCAGCAATTTTTTAGTATTTGTAGTCTACACTTCATCCTCTTCACTTTAAATCTGCAAATAATTTTAAAGACAGGAGCAAATTTTGAAAATGGCAATTGTGAGTATAAATGTTTTACTGTTTTATCATTTTATGTTCACACATATGCTTAATTTCAAAGAACAAGCTTAAATGCATATTAAACAGACTTTAAATTGTATGACTACTGATTCAAACATGTAGACTTTGGTTGCTCATTATTTTCTCTCCCAATCTCTTATTGAATGTGGACTATGTGTAAATATAATACTTGCTAGAGTCATAATAATATGTATGACGAGTCTCTGCCTTCAAAAAAGTCCTAAGTAAATAAGCAGTTGACATGAAAACAGTTTCATAGTAGAGCAATAAATGTGACATTAGAGTCAGGGACTGCTGTTGCCTTAGCCTAGAGATCTGAGGCTGCATTTTATTGTTAGTGATACATGAATGTCATTTTCCATGTATTTATTCCAGCCATTATTTTGGACTGTGATATGACTGCTTAATTTTCAGCTCTTTAACCAAGATTTTGAATGGTTGCTGAGGTTCTGTCCCCCTTAAGAATTGTTATGATCATAGCGATACTCCTTTATGCGCAGCTTTTATGTGTGTATTTGCATTCTTGTCTCCCCAAAAAATTATACTCTGTTTATAGATAAGGCTTATATCTTTCTGATGTAGTTTTGTGTGTTTGTTGTGCACCTGTCCCACTTCCAGATTTATAGCTGGAAGGCCAAGTCCAGTGACTGGCATACATCAAAGGCTGGTTTACGGCACAAAATCTGAGAAAAGTTGTGACCCATTCCACCTATGGAATCCGTTTTAAACAGAGGCAGATACTCACAAAGGAAGTCAGGATATCCACTCTTACTTTTCTGTCTCTGTCTGTCTGTCGTCTGTATGCATGTATGTGTTATTTCTGTCAGAAGGAGAAGTATCTAATATGTATAAGGGGCAAGAAAGAGAAAACGTTGCATCACCACCTCATAGCACATTCATTTAAGGCCATTTATGGTTTCTAATTTCAATCAAATGGAATTCCTATAAACTGCTGTCTGTCGGTTCCTGGAGGTCTGACTATTATTAAGATTGTATTTTTCTTGTAAATCATAAGAGTGTTACAAACTATAGTGGAGTTTCATGTCCTATATATCTGCAATCTTTATTAGTTGACCAGTTGTTTTTCTCCTGCCTTTGTTGCTAGGAGTTACTAGTACCCGAGGAATGTTACTGCCTTTTCCCTCTCATCATCATGAACCATTTTTCAGTTGGGTTCCAATGTCTGTTGATTAGCTCACTCAATATACTTTTTCTCAACCAATTATCAGTGAAGCTATGTCAGTTTGTATCCTGAAATCACTTGAAAGCAGAATAATATATCCACTCCGTAATCTCTGGAACTGCATATATAATACTTTACAGAGCAAAAGTGATTTGGGATATGTAGTTAAGTTAAGGATATTAAAATTTGAAGGTTATCCCAGATTATCTGAATTTAACCACAATGTTCTTATAATTTAAAAAGGGAGTCAAAATAGAGTCAGAGGAGAGAACAATGGATGCAGAAGTTGGAGTGTTGGTTTGAAGGTAGGAATTGAGAGCTAAGGAATGTGAGAAGTCTCTAGAAATTGAAAAAGGTAAGAAAGGAATTCTGTCCTAGAACCTCCAGAAGAAACACAGCCCTGTAGATACCTTGCTTTTAATCCCATAAGATCATTTTGGACTTCTAAACTATAGAACCATAACATAAGTGTTCTCTTAGGGCATTAAATTTGTGGATTTTTCTTTTTAACAATACAGCAGTAGTAGGAAACTACTATATTTCTAAAAAATAAGAAATGCAGTAAAGTGTTGAGTTGTGTCCCAGCAACTAGCGAATGGATATGCTCATGATTTCTCACTCATTTCTTCTTTTAATACATTGACTGTCATTACCAAGTATGATACTATATGTCTCACTGGCAACAGACAGGTACTTAGACTGTGCCCATCTAGTAGTACTGCTCCCAAATGTTTACTGTCCATACTAGATAACAATTCCTGGGGAATGTAATTATGTGTAATTCATTATTATCATAAGCCTTGACCTAGCTTATAAACTTAATAAACTTTTTCCTAACAAGGCCAATGGATCACCTCTTGCAAAAATAATGTAATTACAGATATTGAATTGTATGTGACAAATTTTATAGAAGGGAGAGATCACTATAGAATAGAAAGATCAGGGAGAATTTCTAAAGAACATTTGCCTAGGCAAAAGAAGAGATGGAGAGGGGAGAGACAGAGAACATCCCAGGCAGATAAAACAAATGTCCAGGTGAGGGGCACCTGGGTGGCTGAGTGGGTTAAAGCCTCCCTTCAGCTCAGGTCATGATCCCAGAGTCCTGGGATCGAGCCCTGCATTGGGCTCTCTGCTCCGTGGAGAGCCTGCTTCCTCCTCTATCTCTGCCTGCCTCTCTGTCTGTCAAATAAATAAATAAAATCTTAAAAACAAACAAACAAACAAACATATGTCCAGGTGAGAAACTTCTGGTTTTATTTAAAATATTTCTGTAGTGTTCCGGGCCACCTCCGTGGCTCAGTCAGTTAAGCGTCTGCCTTCAGCTCAGGTCATGATCCCAGCGTCCTGGGATCTAGCCCTCTGCTGGGCTCCCTGCTCAGTGGGGAGTCTACTTCTCCCTCTGTTTGCTGCTCCCCCTGCTTCGCTCTTCTCTTGCTATCTCTTGTCTCTCTCCCTCAAATAAATAAATAAAATCTTTTAAAAAATATATGTATATATTTCCGTAGTGTTCATATGATTAAACAAAAAATAGGCATTATAATGGGTAGGAAGCAACCATTTATGACTTCTATCTCTTAAATCATAATAAATGCAAATTTTGTATGAATATTAATATGTACAATTTTGTACTATAGAATCATAAAATGGAAAAAAAAGAATAAATTTTGTGATACAAATCCTCATTTTAGGGGTGCCTGGGTGGCTCAATTGTTAAGCAGCTGCCTTTGGCTCAGGTCATGATTCAAGTGTCCTGGGATCAAGCCCAGCATCAGGCTCCCTGCTCAGCGGGAAGCCTGCTTCTACCTCTCCCACTCCCCCTGCTTGTGTTCCCTCTCTTTCCCTCACTGTGTCTCTCTTTATCAAATATACAAATAAAATCTTGAAACACACACACCCCACACACAAATCCTCATTTTAAAAAGGGCCTCAGCATTAAAATAATTCGACTTCTTAAGTATGGTCTATTTTTTATGTATGAACAAGTATTTAGAAGTGAGTAGATAGCAATTCTTTTTTAGGTAGACTTCAGTACAGTCACAATAGAAAGGAATCTTATGTACGTGTGATTTTGTCAGGGAAAACGGTCTGCTCATTAAAAATACTTTTAAAAAATTAAGGTGGTTCTCTATCTCTGATCTTAAAATGTAACAAATTAAGTTGCTGAGAATACCCATTTATAGGGTAAACCATAAGAGATAATTGATGTAAGTAGAACTCCTTGACTATATAGTCATATTTACATTCCATCCTCTTTCACTTCACACAATTATGGCTAAGCTATGTTTAACAAAAATAGTATGGTTATAACTCCACTGTTCTATATTTAATCCCAGTCCATGTAATATTGCAGGTATCTACCTATTAGGTCTTTAGCAAAATAGACCATTCTCAGTTTTGTCTTCATTTAGTACATTTAAATCATTAAAAAAAATTTTTTTTATTTATTTGAGAGAGAGAGTGAGCCAGCACAAGCAGGGTAAAGGGCAGAGGAAGAAGCAGACTTCCCGCTGAGCAGGAAGCCAGACAGCAAGCTTGATCATAGGACCCTGGCATCATGACCTGAGCCAAAGGCAGATGCTTACCTAACTGAGCCACCCAGCACCCCACCCCCCATTTTAAGCATTTTTGTCCTCTTGTTTGTAAATTGATACTCTAGAAATCTGTACATTGCTGGAACACAGGAAGTTTTCTGTCTTTAGTGTATGAGCTCCAAAATACCAGCTGCAATTGTCAGTTTCCTGCTAATTTTTTCCTTGTCTAATCTCTGTTTCTCTCTTGTTTAAATTTTACTATAAAGATGTGATTTAAGGGAATATTTTTGGTAAATTCACAAGAAAAATTTAACTTCCAGTTAATACTCTTGAAAAATATTTTTAGGAGTCACAAAAATGCAAACTATTTCTTTTTTTTTAAATTTTTTTTAAATATTTTTATTTATTTGATAGAGAGAGGTCACAATTAGGCAGAGAGGCAGGCAGAGAGAGGAGGAAGCAGGCTCCCTGCTGAGCGGAGAGCCCAATGCGGGGCTTGATCCCAGGACCCTGAGATCATGACCTGAGCCAAAGGCAGAGGCTTAACCCACTGAGCCACCCAGGCGCCCCCAAACTATTTCTTGTATCATTCTCCTGGTTGTAGCAGTCTTTCCATTTGCTTTAATATTTCATCCACTATGTGTTGGCTAGGTAAGGAATGTGAAAGTTTATTTCATCTGTACATGTTTTTCAGTTATTTTAATTTTAGGAAAATACTAGATGAAATTAGAACAATTATTAATATTTTTAAACTTTAGTTCTAGTTGGTAAATTGAATAGAAATATTTTGCGTATGTCAAATTTAAGGAACAAAACAGATGAACATAGGGGAAGGGAAGGAAAAATAAAATAAAGTGAAAATAGGGAGATAAACCATAAGAGATGCTGAACTCTAGGAAACAAACTGGGGGTTGCGATAGGTCAAATGGGAGGATAGGGTAATTGGGTGATGGGCATTAAGGAGGACACTTGATGTAATGAGCACTGAATATTATATACAACTGGATCACTAAATTCTATCACTGAAACTAATAATACAGTATATGTTAACTAATTTGGATTTAAATACAGAATTTATAAATTAAAAAATTCATAGCGTACTGACATAACCCATAATATTTAATTATAACATAATATTTATTATTAATATTAATTTAATATTTAACATTCTTAAATAATTCTAAATCATATACTGTCAACAAATAGATGATATTTGGATAAAGAAAGGAAACACAGAAATTTGAAGGGCTAACGAGTGGCACAGCGCACTAGATATTTCTATTTAGTTATCTTTCTCCAGGTTACTTATATTTAATGTCATTTAATATCTCTTTTATGGTACATTTCCAAGGAGTTTTCTATCCCAGTGATCTTCTCAAGTTACCCTGGAACCTGATAGTTTCTTCTTATTTTTTCTATATGGTCCATAAAATTTAACTTAACTAAACAATTTAGGGGCGCCTGGGTGGCTCAGTGGATTAAAGCCTCTGCCTTCAGCTCAGGTCATGATCCCAGGGTCCTGGGATCAAGCCCCGCATCCGGCTCTCTGCTCTGTGGAGAGCCTGCTTCCTCCTCTATCTCTGCCTACCGCTCTGCCTACTTGTAATCTCTGTCTGTCAAATAAATAAATAAAATCTTAAAAAAAAATAAAATAAACAATTTAAATTTTTCTAAGGTTTCATAAAATGTTGTTGGACTTTTAAAACTTTTCATCTTTAGCCTTTGGATAACTAAAATTATACACCATTAATTTGGATTAATCATTTCTGCCATGATGTCTTTAAATACATTTAAACATAGATGTGAGAGGTTTTTTTATCTTCTTTTTCCCATTTTTTTTTTTTTAAACCAGTGTTGTTACCAGTCTTGAATCTAGTTTGGAAATTGTGCAAATCCCATGCTTTTAATCTTTTTACTAACTTTGTGAAGTTTTACCATTTATTAATACCTACAATGTGAACTGAATACAATCAGCAGATGTTGATTTCTTAAACTAAGCCTTCTTGTGACTTCAGTGAAGTGTTTTGGTGGAAGAGCAATTATATGAAAGTCTTAAAAAAAATCCCATGAATTTCAATTTATAATTATATTTGCCTTTTACTTCACTCTAGGCTAAGGAAAGGAATGAAGAATTTAATGATAAGCATAGTAACATTTAAAACATGGAAAAAGATAATCAGACAAGGGAAGAAAGAGGTAGAAGAAAAATTAAAAAACTGTTTTCTGACTTCTTTCACCCATGTAACATGTTGTATCACTTAATCTTCTTCATTGGTACTATGTTTGCCAATATTCTAAAGTTAATGAATATGCTGGAAATAATACTTTTAGTATAAGAGTGACCAGTCCAACTGAAGCAGGAGAGCTAGGTTCTTGTCTCACAGAGTTGAAGAATGAATCTCATGGACGAAGGAGAGTGAGTAAAGCGATAGAAGTTGATTAAGCAAGGATACAGAAAAAGCTTTCAGGAGTAAGAGGGGTCCTGACAGGGTTGCCACTGAAAACTTTTAGGGTTGGTCTTTTATAGAAAGTTAACCAGGGAACTTAAATCTTTTTGACTTCTCTACTTGATAGCACCTTTGTGTAAGCAGGACTAGTGATGACATCTTTAATGGCTTACTTCTTATTAGGGTCTGTTTATTTTCTGTTGACCACAGGAGATTGTCATAAGTAAGACTACCCCCTCAGACATCTAGGACAGGGTGGTCTGAAATGTTCCCTTATCTCTGGTATCCTTATACCTCCACCTTCTCATTTTTGGGATTTCTGTGAGTCTGATCATGGAACCCCATATCTCTCTCTGCTGGTCCTGACTATCCCTTTCTCACAATTAAGTGTAACAATTACCTCCCAGCTTTTTCAGATCATGGAAGGGAATCCACAGTCTTCATGAAAGAAAGATGTTATCACCCTAATATTCCTCTAAGAGTTGAAAAAAAACTTTAGTATAGAATAAAATATCAAGTTAACCCTATTCCAACTCAATTTCCATAACACTTGCAGAAGAGACTGTTCTTTCTTTTTGGATTTTTTTCCCTCTGCTTTGGATCATGTTTTAGTTAGTGCCCATTTGAAGGCAAAGAACAGATACTCACTGAAACTAGCTCAAAAGAGGTTTATTGTAAGGACACTGGTCAACTATGTGCAATGAGGGAAAGGAAATTTAACTGTGTGGCACAGGGACTGGAGATGAGAAATAAAAATTTGTCAGTGAGACAGATAGACCTTTCTACATTTTTCTTTATGGAACAACATAGATGCTGTGCTAATTTCTGCTTTTTCATGCATGCCAATGTGACCTTCTTCAAGTATTTTCAAGTACTTGAAGCTATTCTCGCTGGTCACCATCCTCCAAATGATTTGACTTTCTCATGGTCTTGGCATTTCTTAATTGTGGCACTAATTAACATTTCAATTCCAGGGCTGTTATCGCTGACTGAAACATCTAAAACTTTAAAATTTTTTTTTAAAGATTTTATTCATTTATTTGAAAGACAGAAATTACAAGTAGGCAGAGAGAGAGAGGAGGAAGCAGGCTCCCTGCTGAGCAGAGAGCCCGATGTGGGGCTCGATCCCAGGACCCTGGGATCATGACCTGAGCCAAAGGCAGAGGCTTTAACCCACTGAGCCACCCAGGCGCCCGAAACATCTAAAACTTTAGGTCAAAGCATTAAAACAAAGAAAGATTATTCTTCTCACATAATGAATTGCAAGTGAACCCCTACAGAACCAAATCCATCTTCCTCCCCTCCAGTATAAACTATACCTTTCTCTTGTGTTTCTGATATCAGATTGCTGTTTCCATAATTACTGTCAGATTTATCTGAGTAATGTTGAGTAACTCAGGTTTATCTGGTAACACTTCATCACTCCTGGTTTTACCAAATAATTTTGATTCTGTATTTATAATTCTTCTCATATCTGATTTACATTTTTACAGTCTTGTATGGGAATTAAGAATGGGAATTCTGAGGAAGGATGCTGGAGTATAAATTCAAGCTCCATCTCTGATAGTTTATAGGAGACAAGTACCATAACCCCTCTGTGTCTCAGTTCTTTTCACTGTAAACTAGGACAAAAGATTATATTTAACTCATAGGATGTTATGAGATCAAATGAATTAAATGTAAGGCACATAAAACATGCTTACATTTTAAGCACCATATAGGACTTAGATAGTAATAGTATTAATTCCCATTCTAACTGAAACTGCTATACATTTAATCCTTCTGGACTTTGTAATAACTTCCTATAGACCTCCTTGTTAGACCCATCTTTCTAAATCAAGAGTTGGGTCAAAATTTCTGTAGTAAAATATATTTGTGACTTTTCCATGCCATCCAAATTAAAGTTATATTTAGTAGTTCTCAATCTACCCTAATTTAGTTTCCCAGATTTGTATCTTTACTACATCCTTCTGTAATTGCTTTGCTTTTCAGCTATGTGAGATTTTACATACTTTCATGCCTACAAGCCTTTGCTTACGCTGTTCATCTCCCCTAATTCCAGCCTTATAGACACTTCAACACTTGTCTTATTCATTCAAGCTTTTACATAGAAAAACCTTTGGACTCTAGGGATGCCTGAGTGGCTCAATGGGTTAAGTGTCCAACTCTTGATTTCAGCTCAGGTCATGATCTCTCGGTCCTGGGATCACACCGTATGTTGGGTTGGTGCTCAGTACAGAGTCTGCTTAAGGATTCTCTCTCTTGATCTCTCCCACTGCCCCTCCTTCTGTTAACACTTTTTCTTTCTCTCTTATATAAGTAAATAAATCTTAAAACAACAACAACTTTTGAACTCGTCTTCCCCCTTAGAATAGAAATGATAATTTATTTATTTAGTTAGTTAGTTTTCCCACAGAATTTTCCAATTTTCTCAGTTGAAGTGCTGAAATCTTATTAGTAGCTCCTGGTTATATGTTACCAGCCCCTACTGAAGGTCAAGAATATTTACTTACTTTTATATATCCATCATGCATGGCATAGATATTTATGAATAGTAAATACTCATTTATGAAATTAATTAGTATATGAAAGAATAGAGATACATATTCAAGAGTAGAGGTTAAGTTTTGAGTTAATTTGTTTATTTTTTAAAGAATCATACGAGCACAGGCTAGGAATATTTATTTCAGAATTGATGACTTCAATAACTTTCTGCCATTTTATCTACTACCAGTTACATGTCTATTATAGTCTAATCCATTAAATGAGAAAACATGTTATACAAATAAAAGCCAGTATCAACTTTGTCTTAGAAATAGTATCACATGTTTTTGTGTACAGATAATATTTCATTGGTACCACTATAAAGTGCTACCTCTTTTGTAATGTATTATGAAAGTAATTATTAAATGGCATTCTTAAAGATATAATGAATTTATCTCTGACATAATATTAAAAAATTGTCCAAAATAAATTTGGCTTAAAAAATACCTTTCAGGGGCCACCTTGGAGATTCAGTCAGTTAATAAGCATTTGCCTTCAGCTCAGGTCATGATATCAGGGTCCTGAGATCTAGCCTCATGTCAGGCTGTCTACTAAATGGGGAGCCTGTTTATCCCTCTCCTTCTGTCTGACTCTCCCCGAGCTTGTGCTTTCTTTCTCTCTCTGTCAAATAAATAAATAAAATCTTTAAAAAACAAAACAATACAACAACAAAACAATATATATTTCTCAGGGCTGACTATAGTCTTCCTCAGGTAACATACCTCAATACAGTAAAGACCATATGTGACGGACCCACAGCTAACATCATATTCAAAACTGAAAGCTTTTCCTCTAAGATCAGTAACAAGACTGGATGTCCCCTCTTGCTACTTCTGTTGAACATAGTGTTGGAAGTCATAGCCAGAGCAATTAAATAAGAGAAAGAAACAGCAGGCATCCAAATGGAAAGGAAGATGTGAAATGGTCACTATTTAAGGATGACATGACTTTATATATAGAAAACTCCAAAAACACCATAAAAATCTATTAGAACTAGTAAATTCCATAAAGTGGTAGGATACAAAACCAATATGCAAAATTCTGTTGTATCTCTATATACTAATAATGAACTACCTGAAAACAAAGTAAAGAAAATAATCCCATTTATAATTGCATTAAAAATAATAAAATACCTAAGAATAAATTTAACCAAGGAGGTGAAACACCTGTATATTGAAAACTGTAAGACATTAATGAAAGAAATTAAAGAAGATACAAATAAATGGAAGCATATTCTCAAAAAATATTCTCTGCTCATGGATTAGAAGAATTAATATTGTTAAAATATTCATACTACCCAAAGAAATACACAGATTTAGTGACATCTTTATCAAAATTCTTGTTACTTTGTCAGACAAAAAGAGCAAATAATTCTAAAATTTCTACAGAACCATGAAAGACCAAAAATAGCCAATTTAATCTTGATAAAAAACAAAGCTGAAGGCACTGTCCTCCTGATTTCAAACAATACCACAAGTATAGCGATTAAAACAATGTGGTATTGGCATAAAAACAGATATATGTCAATAGAACAGAATAGAGAACCAGAAATAAACTCACATATATATGGTCAATAAATTTATGACAAAGGAACCAAGAAAATACAACAAAGAAAGGATAGACTCTTTAATGAAAAGTGTTGAGCAAATCAGACAACTACATGCAAAAGATGAAACTGGACCACTGTCCTATACCATATACAAAAAATTAAAGTGGATTAAAAATTTGAGCATGAGACCTGAAACCACAAAACTCCTAGAAGATAACACAGACTGTAAAATCCTTGATGTAGGGTGTTGCCAAAGATGTTTTGAATCTGAAAGCAAAACAAAAAATCACAAAAGCAAAAATAAACAGGTGTGACTATATCAAACTAAAAAGCTTCTACACAGCAAAGGAAACCACCAACAAAATGAAAAGGAACCTACCGAATGGGATAAAATATTTGCAAATCTTGTATCTGATATCCAAAACATATAAAGATCTAATATAACAACTCAAAAGCAAGAAAAACAACCCACAATTGGCCAACAGGTGCATGAGAAGATACTCTATATCATTAATAGGGAAGTTCAAAACAAAATCACAGTGAGATATCATCTTACATCTGATATATGTAATGGAATATCATTCAGGTATTAAAAAAAGAATTTTATCTTGCCATCTGTGTCTAGTGAATTGTGAACTCTCTGAGATGTCTGGGATTCTGGCCAGGTACAATACATTGTAACAAATAAGGTGCCTGAGTAATTCACTCTTTAAGGTGAAATTTATTTTAGAGTCGTAGTCTGAGATTTACAGGGTCAATGGAAATTTATACAATAAACTGTCAGGTTCTAGTGCTCAATCCCTTTGTGCTTTCCTCTGAAGCATCACAGTAAAGATCAACTTTATAGAGAATGAAGCAGAAACATTCTGATGAATAGATGAGGATGAGTAGACACTAGCAGTATCCAGATGTCTTGTGTTGACAATAAGGGTATGTTAAATTATCATTGTTGTTGATAAAATTTCTGAGATCAGAAATAACAAAGGAGGATGATACTTGTGTCTGATTTCAATTGTATGTCTTTTTAAAAATTACTTGCACTGAGGATATTTAAAAATAATTTGATCCTTTTCTTGGAGTACTTTCTTTTTTACTGAATTGATCTTTTTAAATTTTTTATTTTTTTATTTTTTTTAAGATTTTATTTATTTATTTGGCAGACAGAGATCACAAGTAGGCAGAGAAGCAGGCAGAATGAGAGGAGGAAGCAGGCCCCCTGCTGAGCAGAGAGCCCTATCCAGGACTAGATTCCAGGACCCTGGGATCATGACCTGAGCCAAAGGCAGAGGCTTTAACCCACTGAGCCACTCAGGCGCCCTACTAAATTGATCTTAACTTGCAAATGTTACTCAGTGCTTAATATACTGTTTTTTTTCCTTCTTCCTGTCTCATCGCATTATGAAGACATACACACACACACACACACACACACACACACACACACACACTCACACACATACACACACACTGCTAAGTCTGTTTATACTAGTCATTCCCGTCAATACCACTTTCTGCCATGTTACTATTCTTCACAGTTTTAGTAAAATCTAAATATTTAAAAAGAATTGTTTTAAGGGCACCTGGGTGTCTCAGCCAACATTCAATTCTTGATTTCAGCTCACTTCCTGATCTCAGAGACATGACTTCAAGCCCCCTGTTGGGCTTCATGCTGGGCTCCATGCTGGGCATGAAATCTATTAAAAAAAAAAAGAAAGAAAGAAAAAGAATTGTTATAATACTACATGATGATTAGTTTGAATTTTGGCTCATTCATTGTATTATTAATACGAAAGAAATATACATTTACCTTTCTGTTTAATTATTTTTCGAGAGTTTTACCTGCTATGATCTCCCCAGTATATCTGAACCTAAGTTAATTGTAATGAGAACAAGAGTTGGCAAGTGGAGGAGGAGTGAGGTTTCCTTTTGTTCTTTTGTCTTAGTCTAGACATGTTAGTCCTGGAAATTCTAAATATATTTAAATATTTAAGGACCTTGTCAAATTTTTAATGCTACAAAGTAAAAAGGAAAGTAAAAAGAAGTGATGAAGGAAGGGAGGGAGGGATATAGAGAGAGAGGAAGGAAGGACAGAAGGAAGGAAGGAGGGAGAGAGGGAGGAAGGAGGGAAGGACAGAAGGAAGGAAGGAAAAAAGAGAGAGGAAGATGAAAGAAAGAAAGAAAGAAAGTAAGAAAGATAGATAGATATATGGTTAGCATGGAAATTTATGAAGTAATGCAACTGGCCAAAAATCAGTTGGATTTTTTCCTCCCTTGCTTTCAGATTTTAACTCACAAACAAGTACCCCATAATACTAATTTTCTTGTCTTTCATTACAGAAATGCAGAGTAGAATGCAGTAAATCTGCATTCAGCTACCTTTAAACTATTATAGATCTAATGATTAGGTAGTAACTGCAATAATTTTCCTTATTCCAAAATATTTGTGCTGTCTCTATATATTTTCCTTAAATTTTCATCAACTTGGACATATTTCACTCTACATTGCCTGATAGAGTAGTCCATGGTATGCTGTGAATAAAACCATGGTTGAATGAACCCATGAGTAACTTCAGATATCAGAATTAAAACCAAGAGAATTTATGTCACATTAGACATGGCATATAGCTTATAAAATCTATTTATTGTGGCAGTTTTTATTATAAAAATGCAAAGGTTTGGAAGAAAATATCATCTTGGTTCACTCTGTGATTAGTGGTGAGAACAATACAGAGTTAGAGTATCTGGAGGTTCTGTCATGGTGATATTTAGTCACAACTGTTTAGGCTTTATAGTAGGTATTAATTAAATTGCTGTTAATTTATCAGTTATTTGATACTTTTATCTGAAAGCAATCTGAACATTTAGTTTTGCTCCTGCAATGTTAAATTGATGAAACTAATTATGGTAAAATTTATCTCCTTTTATCAGTTATAAGAACTCATAAATCTTACTTCATGTGGTCCTTTTAAATATTTATATCATATTTCACTGGTATTCATGAACTTAGAGTATAAAGAACCATTATTTTACTTCTGATCTGTCACTAAGTTTCTACATCACTTTGAGCAAGCCACTTTTTCTCTGGGACCTAACATCTTTATATTTCCTTGAGATATAATTTTCTTGGATACATCTAAAGGCCTAAGGCTATTTGCTACTATCTCTGTAAGAAGATAACATTTTCCTTTTATTTACCTAATCCTTCCTATGCATAGATTTCTTTTCAGAAGTTCTTGCCAATGGTACAAGTTGCATATAGAAAGGATGTATTATCTCCAGAGCATCAATGTTGACAACAGTACTGCCTTCCCTTTACTTACCCAACATATAGAGAATTCATAGGGTACAAATCCTCAAATCCTTGAGAATTTGTTTCAGTAAGGGCTGGATAAGTGGATAAGTTCAGTTGATGATGAAAAGCTTATATGACCTAACTATAGAGAAAAAGCAAGCACAGAATTAGATACAATCTAACCTATGATGATGCCAAATGTCATCTTATAATGGTAGAATAATAAAATAAGTTACTTTTAAGATGAAAGTGCAGATTTCGTTCTGCTCTGGTTTTCAATAACATTCTGATCTCTAATTTTTATTTGTTCTTTAGTGCTTTTGTTAGAATGATTTGTGATTTCTCTAGGAATTGTTTGTATTTAGGGAGCTATGTATATAGAAAGAAAAAACAAATTCCCCCAGAAGCTATATGGCATTTTCTTTAAAGTTTCAGAAGAAAACGCAAAAAATGCATTATTCAATATGTGTTTCTTGGGACCCTCCTATGCTCATGACAGAGTAATAAACAAAGTTCTAGTCTCAAGAAAAATATAATCTAGCAAGTTGTCGGGGGAAAAATCATGCTACAACTCTTATCTGTGATTGTCCTTGCTGTGTCGTCTTTTTTCTCCAGTTCTCTTTGCTTTTTCCATTACACTTTCTAAGATGAGGCTTTTCCATGATTATACAGGAAAAGAAATCGTTATAAACTTCCTGACCTTCCTCTTTTCCTCACTGAATGTCAGCTTAGTCTCACAAAAATCCTGATAGGAAATAAAAAGCATCTATTAATGAACATCCAATAGAATGTACTAACCCGTCTTCCCAGGTAGTGTTGTGGACTTATATATTAGGTCGTAAGATGTAATTATTTCAACTCCTCCCTGCTATAACATAACTCCATTCTTCATTGATCACAACTGGGTTCCTGTGCATAGTTTTCCTCCAAACTTTAATGATACAATTTTTCCTTACTGAAATTTCTACACTTGAATTCACAATGGTGTGATTTCTGCTTTTTGTGACCAGCTGTCCTTTTCTTCTGTCTCTTCCTAGGACTAGAATACTGATAAGTTTTTGCCTGGATCCATCTTTATTTTCTCTTGTCATGCCCAGCCAATGCAAGGATTCATGCTTGTAGTCATTTCCTGATGACAAGTAGCAGCTTGTTTAGATACTGAATATATTTTTCCGGGGTTTCCAAACTCAATACTTAAGGCATACATTGAGAAACTGTGTCATCTAAGACATTTTGTTTAGGAAATGCCAAATACAAACACAGAAACAAAACCAAAGCCCCCAAACTGGCTTAAACAAATAAAGTGATGTTGTTGGCTTAAAAACAGAAAATCCAAAGGTTCGGTGTAGAGGTTCAGGAAAACTATCATCCCTGGCTCTTCTAGTTCCCGCTGACTTCCAGGGTGTTATCTTCATTCTGGGAACCTATGTATCTCTGTCTCACCAGCAACCCCATCTCTTTGGTAGAAAAATTTCTACAACCAAGTGTTCTAACTTGATTAAGCTTATAGCACATTATCCAAGGGTAGGGAGGGATGCTTTCTATAACCTCTGTGCAGGTCTTGGGATTCACCTCTTTGGTTTCAGCTGGATTTGTGTCCATATCTAAACCAACTATTTTTTTTAAAGCAATGGATGCACTAAAATTTTAAGCCAGTCAGAGTCCTGTGTTAGAGCTGAGAGTGAGATTAATTCCACAAAATTTGTAACATTTTCTTCTAAGGAAAACGAGAGGAAAGGAAAAAGCATGGATGCTGGAGAAGAAATCAACCAATATGCCTTACAGGCATTTTCAGATGTCTCATACCCTAATACCAGCTGCCACCTGTTTACAAGAAATGATGAAACCACCACTCCTCCCCTCCCTCTTAGGCTCTCTGGTTTGTCCACTAAACTCAGTGACTACTGTTTCCTTATTCAGCTGGGAATACTTCCCCCAAACAGGTCCTGACATAGGGAACAAGTCTTTCTGCTTCTAACCTTCTTTTGCTACCTAGCTCAGTTGCTTTAGTTAAGGCTTTAGGATCAGTAATGAATATGGAAATTCAACACTCATGAATGAGGACATTAGTTCAATTCAAAAAAATAACAGTGAAAGAACATCTTAGACATTCACATGGACCAAGAAGGAATTCAAGAGATATGGTGCTAAGAATGACACACTTAGCTTCAACATGTATTAATAATTCCAGACCCCTGCTCTTGAGGTGATGTTATGGAAGTAGCAGCTGAATATTTCTTATGTCAGCTGTCTGTAGTCTCTATATTTCAAAGTTTAATGCCTATTCTGTAACTTTCATGTATTCTATGCTACAAAAATGTTTGGGCGAACTCCTGTTTTATTTCTCATTTGAAATATTTGTAGATTTTGAAGTCTCAGTATTTCAGTAAGAGAAAGTTGTGGAAGAGTATACTTCATTTTCCATTTGTAGTAGTAATTTAAGCAGATATTCAAATATGTATTTAAAAATATTTTTATTAAAAACACTTAGAGATAACTGATTTTTTATTTATAAAACTTAATTTCAGATTGCATCATATCAAATATAAATATTCAGTGGGTGTCTAATATTTGCTGTGTCTTCAAAGAATACTAATTATAAGAAAATTATTTGTTGATCTTGGCAAATATATCTTTGCATAAGTAATGGATAAAGCAAGCATATAGACTATGTGTACATATAACTTGTACATGTATTTAACTAAGAAAAAAAATAATGAATTACAATAGAAAATAGGTTGAGAAGAAGAAATATGGGTGGCATCCTGACCATGCTTTAAAATCGTTTAGATGGCAACAATCATTAAAATATTTCTACTAAGAAAAACAAGAAGAGACCTATAGATTAAAAATAATATAAAATTTTAAAGAGATAAATTTATAACAAAGCAGTAAAAAAATAGTAAATAAACTACTTTAAAAAACCCTACCATCCTTCAAAATAATATGCAATTAAAGGACAATAATCAAAAATTATAAATAAAAATATTCGTGTAACTATTGTAAATATACACAAAAAGTTTCTTGATTTTTAAAATAATTAAGGAAATTAGTCCATACAATTTGCTTATAAAAATGTAGAATTTTCAAATACAGATTCTTGAGTAAATACAGAGAGGTAGTATTGAGAAACAGACAAAGTTGAAACTGTGTTCTCTTTTCCACGGAGCTTTCTTTTTAATATTGTTATTGAGAATATATATGCTGACTCAATTTCGTGTCTCTTTTTCCCACACTTGTTCTGACCTTTGCCTTCAATGTCAGCCATGATCCATAGACATGAACAACCTCTACACTTTCAAATACAAACTTATACTATACTGTAATGACTTTTGACATTCATAGCCATTTCAACATTCTAATAACTAAATAGTTTAAAGGTAATGGGCAAAAAGTATGAACAACTCTTTGATTAACTATGTCTTGATGTTTTGAACCTTGAAGAGTCTAATCTGAAATATCCTTCATCATAACCTATGTAGACAAGGGAAAGTGAGATTTCAATAGCCACTAGACAGTTTGGATGACAGCCAGATGAGCCAATGTTCTGAGGGCTGGCAGTGACCTTGGAGTGAATTTTGCAAAGGTGCAAATTTCTCTGTCTCAGACAGGCAGTTCTGTGATTAAGTAAGTAAGCACACCTACAAAGTTACAGTGCTTGGTAAATGCATGTCAGATGTAAACAATATCCTTTCTCTAAAGGACTTTGAGGGGAATGCTGAACATAGAGCCAGATTTACAGTATAATAGTCTGCACCTCATATGTAAGAAGTGCTCAAATAACTGGAGGAGATTTATGCAATTTAGATTAAATGATAAAAAAATCAAGCCTTATAGCTTTTCATTCCCTTGAAGCAAGATATAATTTTTTTTCACTTTTCCTTAGTATTTCTTCCTTTGAGCAATATTGTCTCATAACCGGATGGAAAAGAAAAAAATCAAGAGACATACACAGTAAGCAAGTGCATTTATTTATATGTTTGTATAAGAAGAGTTCTTATTATCCCTGAATTTTTGAGATCTGTGACAAAATTTCTTGGGAGAATACTAAAGAAATGTATGAATGGATTCTTAGCAACAAAATAAATATTAGAGTGGACAAAGTCAAATTATTTGACAGCTGTAGAATCATAGATATGTGATTTAAAATGCCCCAGGAAGTGAAGGAATATTGTGAGTGGCATCTTAGGATATCTAAGAAGAAAAGCAGTAACTCCAATATATTTTTATCGAAGTGAGTTTTTTCACTTGGTTCTTTTTGACACTGACAAACATCCTAGACCATGCATAATATAAACAAGATTTTTTTTAGACCACTGGTGAGTAAAAGAGTGTTTGCTATTTGTTAAGTTTATATTAAAATATCCATCAAATATACAAATTATGGCAAGTGAATGTGTAAAGTGCTTCATTAATAAAGGTACAGTGTGTATATATCTATTTCTGTCTAGTTCTATGTCAGTGTGAATGTTATTGCAGAAATTGGAAGAAATATGCTTAGAAAAGAGATAGTAAGCTTAAGACATTCTAGGGCTACAATATGAATTTCATTTATTTAAATTCTCTTGAATCAATGCATTGTAAAATTATATTTTAATATTCAGTCTGGTAATGAGCATAGAAGTTACATATTAATTTATTAATTAAAGAAAGAAAAAATGTATGAATGAAAAATTCATAGCACTTACTTTGACACCTAAAGAGTTTTTACTACTGTTGACTGTTATGTGAAATCCCTTTATTAAAATTCAACTAATGGGGCGCCTGGCTGGATCAGTGGGTTAAAGCCTCTGCCTTCGGCTTAGGTCATGAACTCAGGGTCCTGGGATCGAGCCCCGCATCGGGCTCTCTGCTCAGCGGGGAGCCTGCTTCCCTTCCTCTCTCTCTGCCTGCCTCTCTGCCTACTTGTGATCTCTGTCAAATAAATAAAATCTTTTAAAAAAAAATTCAACTAATAAACCCATTTTAAGACAATGATTAGTTAAGTAACTACTCAGAAAATGGAAGAATTAAACCCAACAAATATCACAAACTGTAGATATATCAGGTATTGTCCTTCAGAGATATGTCTTTAGCCTGAATTTATTCAATTATATTATCAAAATATTTTCAGTGAGATACAGAGTGATACCACTTTGGATGCAATTGCTAAAATCTGGAGAGAGCTAAGGTTTCCTGTGACTTTGAAACATTACAGGAATGTTACATAATAAATGACAATGTTTTCAAAAGGGATAATTATAATAGAAAATAGCTGGCTGAACACAAAACAGGTTGGTATGAAACAAGTTAATGTGAATAAGCAATGTGACTTTACTGAAAGCTCATATATTAGGCACCCTGTTTGTTTTTTACCCAGTGGTATTTGTTCAGTTTAAAATAAAAAAATACTTGAATGTCTTCATAACAGGATGATTGCAAATATCAGAAAACAAGTCTTAGTTTGAGAGAGTGTGCAACTTAATTTCCACAAAACTGAAGGGATAGACATGTGTGAGATCCAGAGAAGCCAACTACAATGTCTAGTAGGCCTGGAAATCAGGGGCTCTGAAGAAAAGTTCAAAGAGTTACTATCACTTAGTTCAAGAAAGGATGGCAACTCACATATGTAAAAGACTATAGTAAAAAAGATCTCCGAAATGAACAAATGTGTGTGAAAATTATAAGAAATAGGGTAAAGTAAAAATAAAGAGGATTTAAACTAAGTATAAGAATGTTATGAAAATCAGATGGTGTTTTAAAAAGGGTACAATTTTCATCACTTAACTATAGAGTTAGAAAGTTTTTTGTCTATATTGATGGTAGTAATACCTAGATAATGACAGTATGAAGAAAAGTTCTCCAGTGCTTGTTCTGAAAAAAAAAAAAGAAAAGAAAAAAAGAAAGGAAGGAAGGAAGGAAGTTATTTTGCACATTTCTAATGCATAAACCATCTCTGATTTCTGCTAATTCTATAAAAGTTAGCATGCAAACCAGTTTGCATTATGGAATATTTAATGTTTTTATTTTGCTGCAGAGATCCTTCAGTTTTTTTGCTCTAGTAACAGAATGTGATGTGTGTCTTGTAAAACTAATGTAACTTGCAGTACTGGACACTTCATAGTCTTGTAGTCTTGAGAGTACAAGGACTTTGGTGGCTGTTGTGTTGTTTTGAGAAGAGAAGTTCTTGAGTCAATTTGATTATGGCTTGGAAAAAGACTCAGACCTCACCATAGCAGGGAAAAAGCTTATGGAATCTACCCAGATACTAAAGGACTGGAGCATGGTAGAAGGAGATAAGACAGCTCTGAAGAATAGGAGCTTACCCACATGAGAGGAAATACAAAGTACATGTGAAGAACATGTATTGTAGGATCAAACTACCTGGGTTTAAACCCAAATTGGTCAGTAAATTATATCATTTATGCCTTCATCTGTAAAATGGCAGTGATGATGGTATGGACTTCATTGTAAAGTAACTGTTGTAACTAAAGCACTTAAACCAGTGGCTGGAACAGCATATAAAAATGACATAAGGGTTAGTGATTATCATTAAGAATTACTCATGTGGTTTTGATTTGTTTTGCATCAGTGGTCTTAGAAATAGTGTCTTATTTTTTTTTAATTTATTGTTTATTTATTTACTTTGTCCTTTTAGAAATAACATGTTAGCATCCAGACTTAAAATGACCATTTGTGGTTGCCTGAGTGGCTAAGTCTGTTAAGCATCTGCCTTGAGCTCAGGTTGTGATCTCAGGACCCTGGGACTGAGCCAAAGTCAGGCTCCCTGCTCAGCGGGGAGTCTACTTCTTCCTCTCCCCTCTGTTGTTCCCTGTTTCTGTACACTCACTCTCCCTCTCTCAAATAGTTAAATAAATAAAGTCTTTAATAAAATGACTGGCTATTGGGTAAAGATAGCAACTTCCTGGACTTATTTAGATGAGGTTTTGTTTTGTTTTGTTTTGTTTTGTTTTTAGCTTAAATTAAAAAAAAAAAAGAATTTTCTCTGACAGTACACATTTTCTTTCGTGTAAGTGATCTTTCCCAACAGTAGTTGCTTTTATACCTGCGTATATTTTATATTTTATTTTACATCTATTGTGAATTTTAAAAAAAAAGGATTTAATTTTCCTGATAGCATTACTTCTGTTATTACTTCCCATGTGTGCACGGGACACTCTTAAATTGACCTTGTCTGTGCTTCATACTGTAACTAATGGATATATCCCCTATGGAGAGGGCTACATTATGCAGTGGCTAGAGTCTATGTCTAAGGCCACGCCATGAACTACAGGCAGAGCCGATGATGCTCCGTAGCCATTAGTGCTGGCCTTACCTCTGGAGTCTAGACCTCAAATATGGACATCAAACCAGCCTTCTGGCTACTGGCTGAGCTCCAGTAGACATAATATGCAAATGAATTTTAAACTTCGTTTCTACCATTTTTGGGATACTAAATCCATACCTATTGTCACTCCCAAAAATCAATCAATCAATCATTAATTTCTGTGTCAGGCACCACTTTAAGCACTAGGGATATAGTGAAGAAATGGGCAGAGAATATCTCTTCTTTTAGGATGCTACCATTGTATAGACAAGTAAATAAGTACTAGTAAATATAATTTCATATTTTCCAAGAACTATTACAAAAAATAAAATAGATAAATAGATACAGTATTACAGAGTAACTGGGGTGGAGTGAGCTGTTTTAGATGGAGTTGCTGGGAAATGTCTCTTTGAGGAATCACTTGAACAGTAACTTGAACCAAGTGAGAGAACCTCCATTTGAAGATGTAGGTGAGGAGTCATGAATGTTGCTGCAGCATACAAAAAGATGCAATGAGCTGAGCTATGAAAGAGCTTGATGTATCAGGGAACAAAAGGAAAACCTGTGTGGATGAAATAAGGAAACTAAAGGGCAAAGCCTTTTCAGATATTATTGTTGAAGTACTCAGGAGCCATTTATCTAGGAATCTTGCATTTGATTTACTTTTAAATGTAGGTTATTGCAAGAATGTTAGTAATGACAATGGAATGGCATTAAAATAGTTCATGTTTTTAAAATTACTCAGTTCTGCAAGTAGGACAAACTGCCAACAGAGAGAAGCTTGGCAGGAAGAAATGTTGTATGTATGGTAGGGGTAGTGGCATTGGGAGTGAGAGGAATCAAATAGAATTGACAAGCATTGATAATCCTTTGCGAGATGTTTTTCTATGAGGGAAGCAAAGAAGCACAAGAGGAACAAAGTATCAAGAGAAGATTTGAGACACAAAGTCTAAAAATAATGCAGAAGTGAACACTGATGATACAAGACAGGTAACAGATAACTGAAGGACCTATGCCCTTGTGTAGATAAGAGCTAATGAGATCCAGAGTACATGTACTTAAGACTCTCTTGGATAAGTACACAGATATTTATTAAGCCAATAAGGAGGGCAGATAAAAACTTATAAATGTAGACTGACAGGTCTGGGTTGGGAAAAGAGATCTGTTCTCTTTTGACTGTTTTGGATTTTCAAAATCTATGTCTAAATCATCAGCTGAAAATAGGGAGAGAGGTATTAGAGGTTTGAAGAACAATGTGCAATATATTCATTTCATCAAATGGAATTGAATGATAATGAATTTGGCGAGATACAGGATACATTAGTACTTAACTTTTGACTTTCACGTGTGTTATATTCTGTGGCTGTTTGGAAACCCACAAAAACCATTTTTTATTACAACATCTAGATTTTAAATCTTGTTATATAATGTTTTTAAACTCTGTTAAATAAGCTTTAATGTGCCACCACATAGTTTAATAGTTAATAAGTGTGGCCTTTTGAGTTGAGCATGCCTGACTTCAACAGAATAAATTCCTTAATATGTAAGCCTCAACTTCTTTTTATGCCAAAAGGGAGTTGTCTTTAGAATAAACATCTTGAGTTTAAACCTGGACTTCACTACTGACTGAGGAACCTCTGGCAATTCATTTATCTGAAAATTAGAATAAAAATAGTTTCTCCGCGGGGCACCGGGATGGCTCAGTCCTTAAGCACCTACCTTCCACTCAGGTCCTGAACCCAGGGTCCAGGGATTGAGCCCCGCATTGGGCTCCCTACTCCCTGGGAAGCCTATTTCTCCCTCACCCACTCCCCCTGCTTGTGTTCCCTCTTTTGCTGTCTCTTTCTGTGTCAAACAAGTGAATAAAATCTTAAAAAAAAAAAAAAAAAGTTCCTAACTGGGACACCTGTGTGGCTCAGTCGGTAAAGCAGCTGCCTTTGGCTCAGGTTATGATCCCTGAATTACAGTGGTAGCAGCTATACTACTCAGGATGCAGTACTTGATAGCAGCATCTTTATGGCCATGAAGGTTTCCTTTTTCTTTTTCTTTTCTTTCTATTTTTTTAAAAATATATTTTAACCAAAGTATTTCCTCTTGTTTCAATATCTGTTGAGTCCATAGGGGATAGACTTAACCTATATAGATGTGAAGAATGTTCTTACTTTGATCAAGTGTGAAATTTAGCATAGATTAAAACTATTTATGTTGGAGAACAACAACAACAAAAAATCTGGTATAAAAACATTCTGAAAACAAATATGGACTGTTTAAGGTAAATTACTCTTCCTAGGATGACCAATAAAAATAGTTTTTATTTTAAAGTTTTAGTTCCTTTGAATAACAACCAGTCAAGAGGCCCACCAGCAAAAGAAAAACATTTTGATTGTTTACTCTAGGGACAGGATTCTAGAGAACACATGGAATTATTGGGAAAGGTCAGTTGGCTATAATAGTTAGAGAGAAGGTCATGTCTTAAAATGTCATTCCTTCCCTCTATTCATAAACAAAGAGGTAGGTGATCTTTCAGTGGAAATCAGTAATATCTCCAAAAGAATTCTGGGCTTTCAAATGTATATCAACTTCCTTTATGACGTTATCTCCCCAAACTTTTTTTTTATATAACATATATTCTGTCAGACTGGGCTTGTTGCTCATTATCTGACAGGTCTCATTCCATATTTATTTGCATGCTTTTGCTAACAATTGTTCTTTACACCTTAAATATTTTTTTTCTTTATCTCCCGATGTTAAAATCCTATTTATTTTCATAGGTCTTTTAAAAAAATATATTATTTTTAGGCTATCAGACACATGAAAAAATGTTCATCATCACTAGCCATCAGGGAGATTCAAATTAAAACCACATTGAGATACCACCTGACACCAGTTAGAATGGCCAAAATTAGCAAGACAGGAAACAACGTGTGTTGGAGAGGATGTGGAGAAAGGGGAACCCTCTTACACTGTTGGTGGGAATGCAAGTTGGTACAGCCACTTTGTAAAACAGTGTGGAGATTCCTGAAGAAATTAAGAATAGAGCTTCCCTATGACCCTGCAATTGCACTGCTGGGTATTTACCCCAAAGATACAGATGTAGTGAAAAGAAGGGCCATCTGTACCCCAATGTTTATTGCAGCAATGGCTACGGTCGCCAAACTGCGGAAAGAACCAAGATGCCCTTCAATGGATGAATGGATAAGGAAGATGTGGTACATATACACAATGGAGTATTATGCCTCCATCAGAAAGGATGAATACCCAACTTTTGTAGCAACATGGACGGGACTGGAAGAAATTATGCTGAGCGAAATAAGTCAAGCAGAGAGAGTCAAGTATCATATGGTCTCACTTATTTGTGGGGCATAACAAATAACATGGAGGACATGGGGAGATGGAGAGGAGAGGGAGTTGAGGGAAACTGGAAGGGGAGATGAGCCATGAGAGACTATGGACTCTGAAAAACAACCAGAGGGTTTTGAAGGGGCAGGTGGGTGGGAGGTTGAGGAACCAGGTGGTGGGTAATAGGGAGGGCACGTACTGCATGGAGCACTGGGTGTGATGCCAAAACAATGAACACTGTTATGCTGTAAATAAACAAATAAACAAACAAACAAAAAAAATCTAATCTGAAAAGTTTTGCCCTCCCCCAAATTATATTTTCTGAACTGTCTCTATTTAAAAATAAATTCAAAATTAATATCTTATTCCCTAATATATATATATATATATATATATATATTATTTTTAAGTAATCCCTGCACCCAATGTGGGGCTCAAACTTACAACCCTGAGGTCAAGAGCCACATGCTCTCCCAACTGAGCCAACAAGGTGCCCCTATTTTTATATGGAATGTAATGGAAAAGTGCTTTCTCTAATACTTATATCTGTGATGACCTCCTCACTTTTGTAAATATTCATTGCTCTTGATTTTTACATCATATGTGTCTCTAAATAATTACTATTATGAGTTAAGTATATTAATTGATACAATATACTTAATTTCAGCATTAAGATTAATATTAGGGACGCCTGGGTGGCTCAGTGGATTAAGCCGCTGCCTTCGGCTCAGGTCATGATCTCAGGGTCCTGGGATCGAGCCCCGCATCGGGTTCTCTGCTCCGCAGGGAGCCTGCTTCCTCCTGCCTCTCTGCCTACTTGTGATCTCTCTCTGTCAAATAAATAAATAAAATCTTTAAAAAAAAAAAAAAAAAAAAAAAGATTAATATTAAATATATTATATATACTCATATATGTATCATCTATGCTATCAAGCTCATGGAGAATGGAACTTGTATTAAAAGCCTTGAATTCCTCTATGAATAGTAATAAAGCTCTCTTCAGGACTGAAGGATCTGCTCCCCTCATTGCTGGGAAGATTGTCCAGCCCAAACTCTGTCTTTTTTGAGAGGTGCTTTGGCTGAGGTAGCCTTCATTCAGGGATTGTTTTCCTTTCCTTGGGAAGCCAACATCCAATGACCAATAACATGAGAGTATGAAGGCACAACCCTCTCTCCCAGGAAAACTTTCCAGGGCCACCCTGAGGTTGGGCACCACCACACCTTATCTCTAGCTCTGTCCCTTCTTGTTCCTTCTCACACACCCCAAAATTTCTGGTGGCCCTGAGAGCCTGTGCCCTAATAAATCTCCTTTATTCACATTTCCATTTCACCAATTATTTCCTGGGAGACCCCCAACCTATAGCATCTGGAAGGAAAGAACTATAGTGAACCAAAAAGCACATTTTTGTGTAATCCTGTCTTTCAAGCCTTTAAAAATCACATCTGCTATTAGGCAATGATATTTTGAGCCTAATTTGTTCTTTAAAAATTTACAAATAGCTATGAGTACACTTGATCATGAGTAAGTTTTGCTATGTCTAACATTCATTAAAAATGACAGGTTTTAAACTAATATGATGCAATAATCTTTAAGTATTCACTATACTAGGCACTTGTTTATATAGAGAAGTGACTAAAGTTTCCTTATTAATTAAATCCACTGTCTGACAATCCTACGTGAACCTCTATTTCATGTTTTGAATTAATGTCCATTTTAACTAGATTCGATACTAGATCAATTATTTTATATCCAAATTTTGATCATTGCAAACAAAAAAAATTCTAGAATTGTTTTTCCGTCTGCCTTATGCTAGAAGGGTATCCATGCTAAAGAAAGAGCACATTATTCAGATTTGAACTTCTTTCTAGTTTTTATATTATAAATTGTGATTAACTTTTCTTGTGTGGATTTTTTATAATACGGAACTACTGATTAAATTAGAGTAGGAAAGTAGCAGCAAGCTCTTTATACTGTCTCACTGTATTTTCTAATTTTAACTCTGTTGTTCTGGTTTCTTCATAGCTCTGTTTAGTCAGACATAGGAAATAGTAATTGAAATCTTTAGGAAACAGTATTCATGATGATACTAGACAATTCACATGTGGTTCAGCCCACAGCTTCAAGGGTTATGGAGGTCAAAAGTGACCAAATATTTTGTTTCTAAGTGCCATCAAAGTGCAGACCTGAAAGACTCTCTCATGCTGCACATCTTGACACTGATTCTGTGTCAGTGGTCCTTGGAGTGTGAGAGACATTGTGTTTGTGTGTAAGCTCTAATGGCAACTGCAGAACTCACAGGGAAGGTCTCATGAAATATGAATTGACTAGCTTCTCTACTTCCTTCACCTTCCCCTCTTTCTCCTCTCTCTATCAAGAATACACAGCTGGTGAAGATACATCAAATACAACTCAACTGAAATCACCCACTTCCTTAGCCAAGGGTTCTAAGAAAGGTATTGTGTCCCTGAAATCAAGAAAGTGCCAAATTCCTGACTCATACACTCTTTCTTTCTCCTCTAACCAGTGTTACAAATTTCCCTATAGCAGTGTTATTGAAGTGTTGTGTTATATATGTAGGGGAGATGGTAAGCAGCTGAAAAATATTGTCAGTAGACTTCAGTGATCTAAAAAACTGTCAAGGCTTTTTTTGCTAGGTAAATTATAGGAAAACATCAGCTTTTATTTATGCTATTGTAAAAACCTATACTGAACTAGCATGAAGTTTATAAAGATTTTTATTTATGCATTCAATATATATTTTATATGTTAACTTCTAGGTTATAGTCACTGTTGTTCTAACCTTACAATTAATGGTAGGAGAAGGAAAATAAATGAAGAAAGGGTCGAGGAAAGGAAAGAAGAAAATCAGTGAGTGGTAGGTAATTTAAAAAATAATAAGACGGAAGAGAGAGTTTAATAAAGCAGAAGTGCTCTGTGTGACATAATTTTATTTAGAATGGTCATAGAAGGCAATTAAGATTTAGGGGCATCTGGGTGGCTCAGTGGGTTAAAGCCTCTGCCTTCGGCTCAGGTCATGATCTCAGGGTCCTGGGATTAAACCCCGCATCGGGCTCTCTGCTCAGCACGGAGTCTGCTTGCCCCTCTCTCTCTCAGCCTGCCTCTCTGACTACTTGAGATCTCGTCAAATAAATAAGTAAAATCTTTAAAAAATTTTTTTTAAAAAGATTTAAAAAATACTAGAAGGTTACTGCCTACGTTATCCTCTAAGATTTTCATAGATTACTGCCTTTTATGCATTTTGAGTTTATCTTTGTGTATGGTATAAGAGAATGGTCAAGTTTCCTTCTTCTATATATAGCTGTCCAATTTTCCCAGCACCATTTCTTGAAGAGACTGTCTTTAGGCAGTAACCTCTTTGACATCGGCCACGGCAACATCTTTCAAGATATGTCTCCAAAGGCAAAGGAAACAAAAGTGAAAATGAACTTTTAGGACTTCATCAAGATCAAAAGCTTCTGCACAGCAAAAGAAACAGTCAACAAAACAAAGAGGCAGCCCACGGAATGGGAGAAGATATTCGCAAATGACACTACCGACAAAGGGCTGATATCCAGGATCTATAAAGAACTCCTCAAATTCAACACACACAAAATAGATAACATCAAAAAATGGGCAGAAGACACGAACAGACCCTTCTCCAAAGAAGACATACAAATGTCTAACAGACACACGAAAAAATGTTCATCATCATTAGCCATTAGGGAGATTCAAATCAAAGCCACATTGAGATACCACCTCACACCAGGTAGAATGGCCCAAATCAACAAGATAGTAAACAACAAGTGTTGGAGAGGATGTGGAGAAAGGGGAACCCTCTTACACTGTTGGTGGGAATACAAGTTGGTGCAGCCACTTTAGAAAACAGTGTGGAGATTGCTTAAGAAATTAAAAATTGAGCTACCCTATGACCCTGCAATTTCACTACTGGATATTTACCCACAAAGATACAGATGTAGAGAAAAGATGGGCCATCTGTACTCCAGTGTTCATAGCAGCAATGGCCACAGTCACCAAACTGTGGAAAGAACCAAGATGCCCTTCAATGGAAGAATGGATAAAGAAGATATGGTCCAGAATGGATAAGGAAGATGTGGTCCATATACACTATGGAGTATTATGCCTCCATTAGAAAGGATGAATACTCAACTTTTGTATCAACATGGCTGGGACTGGAAGAGATTATGCTGAATGAAATAAGTCAAGCAGAGACAGTCAATTATCATATGGTTTCACTTATTTGTGGAAATAACACAGAGGACATGGGGAGATGAAGAGAATAAGGGAGTTGGGGGAAGTTGGAGGGGGAGATGAACCATGAGAAACTATGGACTCTGAAAAACAATCTGAGGATTTTGAAGGGGTGGGAGAGTGGGAAGTTAGGTGAGTCTGGTGGTGGGTATTATGGAGGGGATGTATTGCATGGAGCACTGTGTGGTACATAAACAATGAATTCTGGTACACTGAAAAAAAAATTTTTAAAAATTAAAAAAAAAAAAGAAGATATGGTCCATGTATACAATGGAGTATTATGCTTCCATCAGAAAGGATGAATACCCAACTTTTGTATCAACATGGACGGGACTAGAAGAGATTATACTGGGTGAAATATAAGTCAAGCAGAGAGAGTCAATTATCATATGGTTTCACTTACTTGTGGGACATATGGAATAACACAGAAGACATTGGGAGATAGAGAGGAGAAGTACGTTGGGGGAAATCGGAAGAGAAGACAAACCACGAGAGACTGTGGACTCTGAGAAACAAACTGAAGGTTTTGGAGGGGTGGGGTGGGGAGTTGGATGAGCCTGGTGGTGGATATTAGGGAGGGCACATATTGCATGGAGCACTGGGTGTGATGCATAAAGAATGAATTTTGTAACACTGAAAAGAATTAAATTAAAGTGTTTTTTTTTTTAAAGAATTTATTTATTTATTTGACAGAGAGAGATCACAAGTAGGCAGAGAGGCAGGTAGAGAGAGAGAGAGGAGGAAGCAGGCTCCCCGCGGAGCAGAGAGCCCAATGCGGAGCCTGATCCCAGAACCCTGAGACCTTGACCCGAAATACTAGAAGGGATGGTGATTAAATGAGGTAATCAACCATAGGGTTGTTGAGAGAATTTTTTTTTTTTTTTAAGAGAGGGAATAGCAAATACAAATACCCTGAGGTAGGAGAGTATTTGCTCTTGTTTAAAGACTGAAAAGAGAGCCCATGTGGTGGTAAGGCAATGAAAGAAGGTGAGAGCTGATGGATGCCAAAGAATTACAAAGGACCCTGAAGTCCTTAAAGACTTTGCTTTTCTCTGAATAAGATGAGACAACTTTGGGGATCTAAGTGGAGAAGAGGCATAATCTCATTTAAATTTTAAAAGGATCACTCTGGCTACTGGATAGAGAATGTAATGTCAAAGCTAAAGGAATACTTCTATCTTTTTTTAGGTAAAAACAACAAAAAAAAATAGGGGTAGGAAGTTTAGTATGGTAAGGTTAACTCATCAAGCAATCAGACTCCTTAGATTTTTCTCCCACATTATCCTCTGCACATGGCATCACCTCATGGTCAATGGGTACTTGTGATCTAGCTCTCATGTCCCTCTTCTGGCCTTTTCTTTAAAGACACTTCATAGAATTTAAATATAACACTTCAGCTCCACAGCATTGGCCAATATTGAATCCCATGATCTTGCCTGGCTGTAGGGAGACTAGAAAATGTATTTCTTTTTTTTTTTTTTTAAATTTTATTTTTTTTCCATTTTATTTATTTTTTCAGCGTAACAGTATTCATTCTTTTTGCACAACTAGAAAATGTATTTCTTAACCTGCACCTTCACTTGCCCAGTCGAAAGACAAACAAACAACAACAGCAACAAAATCAAAGATTTTTAAGTTGTTTTCTTACTAAATGAGGAAGGAAACATCTTACAAAATACAAAGAAGGATCACAAATTGAGACTCCTATTTAAATAACTGAAGCTCAAGTTTAAGATCTTAAAATTCGGTCTTTGGAAGGTAAGCATATGGACAGCTCAATGCTCCCTAATTCAGAGTACCTGCTTCTCTCTCATCTTTCTGCATCAGCTCAGATTTTCCTTCCTGCCCTATCCTTGAACACATCATTCTTGCAAAATTTGAGGCCTCATTTATATCTTCAAAGGACCCTTCTCTTGCTACAGATTAAATCATTTAACCTGTATTTATCCCCTAATTAATATCTATATTTTTTTCTTTATAGAAACAACACAATTTATGATTTTTATACATGTATAAGTATTTCATTGACAGCTTTCTCTTTTATTAGGCTCTAAAATATATGAGTGGGATCTATGTCTTCTTTGCCCATCATTGTATTCTCAGTGCTAGCTCAGTGACTGGACAGGGAACTGTTGAAATTTATTTGTTGAGTAAATGAACATCTGAATAAATGAATTTGCATAGTATTTATAGTAGAAATCAAGCCAAGGAGATTAGATTTCAGGGTCCTACTGCTGAAGTTCAGGAGACTAGAAATTTTCTGGAATCATTTTAATAAGTGTATCAAAGCTATTAGAATTTCTACACAATACATGCTGCTTGTGTACACATAACAACCATCATTATATCTCATTAGCTCTTTATAATACTTTTAAAAATTTATGAGCTTGGAAAGCTTATGAACTAGCAAAACTTGGTTATTTTATAGACCTAGAGCATAATTTCTATACTATTTAGAAATATATGAAGTAGTCTTTTGAGGAACAGCACCTGCTTATACTTTCAATTTTATACTAATTTTCCTATAGTATTAGGGTTGTACAATAAACTAAGATAAAAATAGTGTCAGTCATCAGTACATTTGCCTTTCTTTGTTTAGAGGCTTAAGAATCTGGACTAAAGTTACAGAATACAGGGGACTGATTTTAGAGGAAGGTCAAAAACATAAAAGCAAATTACTTTGACAAATTTGAGTATTATTTTTCACTACAAATCAGTGTCTAAGCTCATCATTACATGCACTGTTATAAATACGTAATGGGTAGGGATAAACAAAATGCATTTGCAAGTATTCATTGATCTTTAAGGACTGTTGCTACTATTTAATGAAGCAGAGAGCTTGGTTGGTGTGTGAGACAGTATTTTTTCTTGGAGTCCTGTCAACCATGCAGATAGTTGATAGCTTCTCAGTCAGGCTGACACTTTTAGGTAGAGGTTTACTGTAGCATACAAGAAACAGTGACCTGTGATACAGCCAAATGACTGCTAAAATGGTATGAAAAGAGCTTTCAACTCCCTATGGCACTACTAATGTACCTGAAATTTTTAAAGTACGTTTTAGTAGTTATGAAAGGACCCAGATAGAGAGTACTGAAGACTGGTGCCCTCACTTTATCCCCCTCAGTTCCCAGCACAAGAAAGGCATCCCCTCTGATTGCTATCATCACTGGTAGTGGGAGCTCAAGGGATGTAGAAGATTACTTTATTCTCAATTTGATCTTGGCCCTCTCTGTTTGATCCTTGCCTCTCTGCTGAGATTTAAATTTAGTGAGATTCAAGAGAGAAGTTTTATTTTGATATGCACTTCTATAGATACTGACCTAAAAAGAGACTACCTTATTATACATAACTTATCTGATTTGCATACTGATTCTCACTTCAAGCTTGAGCAACATATGACTGGCAAATTTAGGAAATAGGTTTCATGGACTACTGTCAGTGCAGGTAACCCTCTGATTTATAGAGGTATATTTCCCTGGAAAAGCTATTATAAGTTAAAACAAAATTCATCCAATTAATTTTTTTCCCAGAAAAAGTTACAAAAGAGAATTCTTTTGAAAACTGTTCAACCTCTTTTAAATAAAAAAGATAACAATCACGGAGGATCACAATTAAATCAGTAAATAAATTAATAGAGTGATACATTTGTAGAGCACAAAGTTTTCTAAAAGTCATGCACCTAATTTAAAGACTAACACATTGCTAATGATAGAAAAGTGTATTCATTGTTATTTTTTTAAAAATCATCCATATACCGGAGACATGGTTTCATATCTTGAAATGCTTCTGACAAGTTGCTGATAGTAAAAGAGGTAACTTAATCTCTTGGATCATAAATAGACATCTCAATGGGGTTAATAGTACCTATTTCACTGATTGGTTTTAGATGTAGAATACCACCTAAGGTTTAAGTAAGATAGAACTGAGTTTGTATTTCAGCTCTCTATTAATTAGTAGATGAATGCCCAGGTGATTTACTAGGATTGTTTGATTGCTAATTATCCCCAATATTCATTCTCTCTCATTCCCTGTTGATATTCATCTTCCCTTTGACCTAGGGAAAGTCATATGACCAAGTAATGGCCCATAGGGTATGAGAGGAAGTGATGTAGGCACTTTCTGGATCTAACCTTTTCAAAGTACCTCCTTGCCTTCCACTCCACTTATATCCTTCCCGTGGGCTGGAGTATGAACATGGTGGTGAAGAACTTGCTTAAGCCATACCAATGAAGGCAACATCCTAAGGATAACAGACCTACTAGTAGAAAGAATCTGGGTCTCATAATATGGTGGAATAAAACTACCTTCCTAAATTGACTATAGCTCTGCACAGCCAGGCAAGTGATAAGCTTCTATCTTATTTAAGCCATTGTATGTTTGTTTTTTTATTATAGCAACGTGGCCTATAGCCAGAAAACAGTGTCTTTGAGGAAGGGACCAGACTCTCTGTGGCTTGAGTTTCATAGTCCATAAAATTGAGGTATGAATGGTACCTACTCATAGGTTTATTTTGAAGACAAAGTAGTTCTTGTATGTATAAAAAAAAAATACACATTTAAAATAGCACCTGGCAGATAATTAGCATTCAGTAATTATTAGCTATGTTTATTTTTTTATTTTTCTAATTATTACTATAATTGTTTTTTTTAAGCTTTTATTTTTAAGTAATCTCTACTTACCTCAAACTCACTACGCCAAGAACAAGAGTCACAGGCTCTACTGACTGAGCCAGCCAGGCACCCCTAATTATCACCATAATTGTTATTTGTGTACTTTAAAAAACTACAAAGTTAAATATATATTTTAATTCTTAAATAAAGCATAAGAGCCATACTGGATAAAAATAGTGGCTGAAAAGAACACCTTTAATTTCAAAGCATGAAATTAAGTAGTTTTTATTCATAGCCCCAAAACATTTGAAGAAAGTTCCCGAGATGAGTTTTTGACTTTTATTGAGAAATGAATGCAGAGAATTGTGTTTTGTTAGTGTTATGTGTGTCTATGTGTGCATATATGTGTACTGCATTGCAGATTTTCTTGGAGAACATCAAGTTTTTTTTATCATTCTTCTGTCTTCAGAGAAAAAACAAAAATCTTTTGGTTTCCAGAGCTAGGATGCCATCAGGATTAGTAGTTAGGTCTGTTACCTTGATGCCATATGATTATTCCAATCTGTGGCTCTCCTTTACACCCGACTGACTCTCTTAAAAAAATAAAAAATCCAGATGAATGGATAAAGAAGATGTGGTATATATACACAATGGAATACTATGCAGCCATCAAAAGAAATGAAATCTTGCCATTTGCGACGACGTGGATGGAACTAGAGCGTATCATGCTTAGTGAAATAAGTCAATCGGAGAAAGACAACTATCATATGATCTCCCTGATATGAGGACATGGAGAAGCAACATGGGAGGTTAGGGGGATAAGAGAAGAATAAATGAAACAAGATGGGATTGGGAGGGAGACAAACCATAAATGACTCTTAATCTCACAAAACAAACTGGGGGTTGCTGGGGGGAGGTGGGATTGGGAGAGGGGGAGGGGGCTATGGACATTGGGGAGGGTATGTGCTATCGTGAGTGCTGTGAAGTGTGTAAACCTGGCGATTCACCAACCTGTACCCCTGGGGATAAAAATACATTATATGTTTATTAAAAAAAAAAATTGGAAGGGGAGGCGAACCATAAGAGACTATGGACTCTGAAAAACAACCTGAGGGTTTTGAAGGGTCGGGGGTGGGAGGTTGGGGGAACAGGTGGTGGGGAATAGAGAGGGCACGTATTGCATGGAGCACTGGGTGTTGTGCAAAAACAATGAATACTGTTACGCTGAAAAAATAAATAAAATGGAAAAAAAAAATCCATGGCTTCCCTTGACTGCAGACATTTGTTGTCCAAATTCTTTGCAGTTTAGCAACACATTAGTTATAACAGTGAGCATTTATCGTGTTCTGATTTTTCTCAATGCATTACATGGACGATGGCCATTTTTCTGTATTTATAAATATCTCTATTCTTTACCTTATGCCACATCTTATTTTCAAAATGTTTTCCTTAGAACAGTGCTCCTGACAGATAGCTCATGAAAACTGCATTCCGTTGTCAAAAAAATTATGAAATATTGTGGATTGTGTTCCTTTCTTGGAGATACCCGAGGTGCATTAGCTATTAGTGTCTCTGAAGAGTCCTAGGAAAATAAAATATATTTAGGTTTAACCTAGTTTTCCCAAACTTATTACTATGAGACCCTTTCTTTGTAGAGAATCTGTTAATCGCAGAAAACTTGTGGGAATCTCACTTCGTGAAACCTATTCCCAAAAGATTGCAATCACCATAATCATGAGAAGTACTATTATCTTTCTCTCATCATCAAACACACAATTATTCTCCTTTTCCTTTATGTTACAGGAGCATTCTATTTCTTTTTTTGTGCTTTTTAGCGTTCACTTTCTTATACTTAAGTGGGCATATCACTCTCTATATAGATTGTTAACTCATTTAAACTACTTTTTCTTCTATCAGTGTGCATTGCCTTGTATAACATATATAATGGATGTTTAGTGATTGTTTTCTGTATTTCATCCTTTCATCCCTTTTTTATTTGAGTGAAATATGTTGCTTTAAAAAATAAAATACAGTAAGGCTTTTTAAATTTAAATTCAATCAGCCAACATATAGATCATCATTCGTTTCAGATGTAGAGTTCAGTAATTCATCAGCTGCATATAACTCCCATTGTTCATCATATCATGTGCCCTCCTTTATGCCCATCAGCCAGTTACCCTACTTCCCCACCAACCTCCCCTCCAGCAACCTGTTTGTTTCCTGTAGTTAAGAGTCTCTCCTGGTTTGTCAAACCAAAAAAAAGAAAAAAAAAATGCAGTAAGACTTAAGCACACAAGTGTTATCTTTCACATGGTCTCATTTGTTGTTCATTCATGTATGAGAATCTCTCTGTACATGGTTTAGTTTCAGAGAACAGAATTCTCTTACCTTGTTTAAATAGAAAAGAATTTTTATAGGTTATTTAATGCCTTAATACGGTTAAAGAAAGAATTCTAGATCAAACTGTTAGGAATGAATCGCAAAGCTACCGGCACTGAATGGAATTACCCAACACAGCTAATGTCTTTTCCATGGTGAGAAGCCACTAGCTTGAGAACCACTCCACATGGCATGGTAAGCATACCTATACAGTCAAGGAGCTACTACACTCACCAAACAGCAACGATGAGAAAGCTACTTTTATGGCTGGCGGACTCAGAACCATGCCAGACTTAACTTCCATCGTGACTCCTCCTCACCTACATAAACGATGATGGGGCACTGGAAACTTATTTAGTGCTACTGAAAAAGAAAGAGATGAATGTCTCCATGACCATGCCATGGAGAAAAGCACAGGTTCTGCCCTTTTTTTCCTTCCAAACCTTCTCTGATTCCGTCTAATTGGCAAAATGCAACTGTCATCTAAAACCCTAGCAGCCAGGGAGTTTCGCAAATGTATTCTTTCCCCGCCAGACTCTGCTGTACAGAGAGGCACACAGAAAGAATGTGAAATGAATATTGGAGCCAGTCACTGTCTATCAACACTAACTATTAATCTTGTTTTATTTATACATATTTTCCCTTATTCTCATACTTCCTCACTTTTCTATTTATCTCTCTGTATTTGATTTCTTATACCCTCCTCTTTCTCTTATGCAGCTTGAATCAACATGGAGACTTCTATGTCCTCCTAAAGAAATTTTATAGTGGCACCTGGGTGGCACAGTTGGTTAAGCGTCTACCTTCAGCCCAGGTCATGATCTCAGGGTGCTGGGATCGAACCCTATGTCAGGCTCTGTTCAGTGGGGAGCCTGCTTCTCCCTCTGCCTGCCATTCCCCCTCCTTGTGCTTTCTCTCCATTTTTCAATCAAATAAATAAAATCTAAAAAGAAAGAAAGACAGAAAGAAAATTAAATAAAGGAATTTTATACAAAAAGAGGGAAGCAGTGGCATGCTTTTTCTAATCATCTCATGGTAGGTGAACTAAGAGCATTTCTTGAAAACATAGCATGCTGTATCTTAGCTGCAATACTGGGTTTATGAATAAACAACACTGTAATTTATTTCTTTCCACAACTCTGTGTTGTAGATATTAATCCCATTTTACTAAGAACAAAACTGAGACACGTTGAAAAATTATTTATTAAAGATGATGCGTCTTGTAAGTCTGGGACCCATGGTCTCTTCCTAATATAGCTCAGTCTAAGATTGCCTGCTATTTGAAACATGCTGAACTCTATTTTCTCACATTTTGTCTGGAAAATAAAAGTAGAGAGCTTAAATTATAGTGCAGTGTGCAAAAGCCCATATTACTATTTCTGTCTTGGGACCTCTTTTATGGTGAGCAGCGCAGTTTCACTGATGCATACACATCAATTCTTACCTTATTGAAAGGTGATGCCACATTCCCTGAACCTTAGCATCCTGTGCAGTTTCCTTTGCTTTAGTCTTCGAGGCTTTGTATTGCTGGGTAATTTACATGCTCTGTCAAGTCATACCGGAAAAATCATCTACTCGTTCGTTTAACGCAAAAGAAGTTTCTATGATCTGCAAACAGAATAGTCCTTCACTCTTATTTTTTTTTAAAGATTTTATTTATTTTTTTGACAGAGAGAGAGATCACAAGTAGGCAGAGAGGCAGGCAGAGAGAGGAGGAAGCAGGCCCCCTGCGGAGCAGAGAGCCCGATGCAGGGCTCTATCCCAGCACCCTGAGATCATGACCTGAGCCGAAGGCAGCGGCTTAATCCACTGAGCCACCCAGGCGCCCCTAGTCCTGCACTCTTATTCACTTGTGTCACCTTTACTTTTTAAATATCTATTCTATATGATAAAAATCTAATTGAATGAAATGGCTGCCAATACAATCTGTAATATTATCAATCCCCTTCCCTGTGTTTCTGAATTATACTAAACACCAGTAAGTATGAATCGTGAAGTGTGGATATTTAACTGCATTGTAATTCCCTTTGAAATGCTATTAAAGGGGTCAGTTGAAAAAATCATAGCAGAAATGTCTTTTGAAACATCAAACCCATCTTCACAGATTATATTATAGTTATGGTACTAGGATTTGGAAATCATTTAATCCGCCCAGTTATATCTTTTTCACTTTATTATACTTTACTTTTGGACCCTGTGTTCATGATGCAGTGGTTATATCAGAAATATTATTACAAAAAGGTAACACAAATAAACATCTCTTTATACTAGTATGAACTTTTGGTGAGATTTAAACATTCTAAGACAATTTAATTTGCTCATTAAATGTAAAATATAGGGCACCTGGGTGGCTCAGTGGGTTAAGCCTCTGCCTTCTGCTCAGGTCATGATCTCAGGGTCCTGGGATCACCACATTGCATCGGGCTCTCTGCTCAGCAGGAAGCCTGCTTCCCCACCGCCTCTGCCGGCCTCTCTGCCTACTTGTGATCTCTCTCTGTCGCAAATAAATAAATAAAATCTTTTAAAAAATGTAAAACATAGTATGAAAAGCTTTCTATCTTCCTTAAAAGACAAAGATTTGTGCATAAAATTGAGGACATCATTACAAACAAAAAATATGTAACATACTATCAAATATGTGAATTGAGATTAATTAATATCATGATCTTTAAATTATTATAAATTCAAATGAAAAAGTTTCAATATTTTAATTATTTTAATTTTTATTTGATCTATTTTAAGGAAGCCACAGTGAGATTTTTGTCCATTTAACCATCATTTTTGAATAAAAGAAAACAAATCCAACTTTACTGGTTAAGTTTTGGGATATAATTCAGAGTTTTTTTAGCAATCATACAGCATATATACCACTCAAATGTTGCCAAGCAAATCACCTTGTCTTAATTAAACATGTAGTTGTACAGGTATTCATTACAAAAATTATTTAGGCCCTGCTACATGGCAGATCCTTGTAAGTGCTGCAATAACTAGATTGAATAAGAAAGCCACGATCCCTGACCTCTTTGAATTCATAAACAAGTGATGGAGAGATATATTAGAAATAAAAAATATAACTAATTAATTTTAATTGTGTAATGTGCTATGAAGAAGTAATACACAGGCTGAAAGTACATGTAAATGACCTGGACTTGGCTGTCTCAAGGCAGTGGTAGAAGTGGTTCTATAGAGCCTTTCTTTACCCTCCAACCAAAGGAAAAAAGGGAGTTAGCTAAGGTAAGTGATGTGGAAGGGACAGTAGAGGGAGCACATTCAAAGGGAAACAGGTGGCTGAGACTCCATATACTATCAGCAGCCTATGGCTCTGGGAGACGAGACTGACAGGATCTATCTAGGTCATAATAGAGCCATGGAAGGTATATTGAGGATTTCGAGGAAACTCATCAAAATATATCTTTTCATAGTCCTTTACTGGGCACACCTTATAGAGAACTGTGGTATCATTGTTAGAGAATGCTACTGTGGATTAACCCATTTGTACATATTTCATTGAGAATGAAGTTACTTCATCTGTGGATTACCTATTTGTAACTTTCATTGAGAATGAATTACTTCATACACTAAAAAGAAATGAAAGAGTGGATTATTTCTCAGGATACTTGGATTCCTTCCAAAATTTTTCTAAATACTCTAATCTTGTTTGCTATTGTCAGATATCCCGTTTTGAAGAAATTAAGTTCACCCATTTTCCTAGTCTGTCTATTATTTAGAGGTAAACAATGGCATTTTATTACGTTCATTCTGGTTTGTGTGGAAACTGGAAGAGACCTGTCTTGGGGAAGACCCATCTTGCTTGTGTGGCTACTGAGAATTTTCTCTCCGGTCCCTCCAAATCAGTATTATCCCCCTCTATTTCACAATATTTTGGTAAATGCTGAGTTATCATTGGACTCAGAACTACTTGCTCTTTCTTCTTTAAATTACTGGTAATGCTTAAGAATTCCTGGGCACTTATCAAATTTCAGTGTGAATTCTTAATGAGTACTCTGTTATAGAGTACAGGCATCTGTGTTTTGAACAATGCCTTTGGTTGATTTTTTTGCAGGAGATTCATAGATTTGTACGTTGATCACCATTTCCCTAGAAGCACAAAGGCTGGCAAAACAGAACAAAACAAAGCAAAACTTAAGACTCAGTAAAGTACCCAGTTTGCATAAGTACATTTAGCCCCAGATTATTCATTTCTAAATGAGATAGTAAATTCCATGTATCTCTTCTCCCAGAAGAGGTTTGTGCCAATGGAGGTTATCCTAATATACCAAATTTAAATTGCAAATTCATTCTAATTTAACTAAAAACTATTTTTTTTCCCCACATTAGTCTTTCAAATAGACTTGGACATTTCCAGTATACTTGGGCTCTGCATACTTCCGTGATTCTTGTTTCTGCAACCCAGAGTCAGCTGGTATACAATTTGCAGCAAAATACATGCTACTGGGCAAGGTTCTGATAACTTTCATTCTTTTCTATAACTTGTATTTTTTAATATTGAAATCTTGGAACAGCAAATGGGTTTAACTTAATTGTCAGATTAATCACTGTCCTTAACACATGGCCTCCTCTGTCAGAACTGTCAGCCTCGACAGTGTTCATTTCTTGTGTCCAGGTTCAGAACATGATTGATGTTCACCTCAAAAACAGAATTCATTTTTTAAAGCTACTAGTGTCATTGCACATAAAGGAAATTTGTTAATGCGTGCATTATGTTTAAGAAATCGGTAACTCTGCAGGTAAATTGTCACACTAAAGAGAATTTAAGAAAAATAAACACTGACATGATATAGGGATATCATGTAATCTGGTAAAAAATAACATACGTTTTGATAATCTCAGATTAAAGCTTTTCTTCCTTTTAGATTGAGAGCAAAACAGCTGTTGCGTGTGTGTGTGTGTGTGTGTGTGTGTGTTTGTATTTAATCTTTCATCATAATGATGATTGGCTTTTAAAATGTGTTCAGTGTTATGTGTGATAAAAGTAGATTCTTCATAAGACAAGTAGCTTTTTAAAAAAGATTTTATTTATATATTCATGAGAGAGAGAGAGGCAGAGGCAAAGGGAGAAGCAGGCTCCCAGCAGAGCAGGGAGCTCAATGTGGGACTCCATCCCAGGACCCTGGGATCAAGTCCTGAGCCGAAGGCAGACACCCAATCGACTAAGCCACCCCGGTGGCCTGACAAACGATTTTCAATGAAATAGTTGATGTTTTTACTCTGACATGATTGGTATGCTGGTATAGGAAAATTAATTCTTGTATTGTTATGTTTTAGGTCAAATCATGGGCCCCATTGTTATGGTACCATATAGTGATATTTGCTCACTAGTACTCAAAAAATCTCTAATACTTATTTTCCTTGAATACAGAAATTGAAGAATTAGTACTGGATACACATCTTCCACACATATACCAGCTCCCCTCTGGACATTTCCATAGGTGATATGTGTGTGTGTGTGTGTATGTGTATGTGTGTGTGTGTTTATGTATAGGTGTGTGATGTGTGATGTAGAAGAGCATTAAGTTATTTAGCTGCATATTAAAATTGTCATGTGAACTAGATTTTTGTCCCATTTCTAGTATTTAATTTTTATAATTCAAGATCTCCTAGAAATAACCTAGAAAGTAATATATTTCCTGGTACCACTCCATATAAAATATTGCCTCATTCCTCTGTAAGAATTGTTCTTTCTATATTTGTAGGGAGACATTAACAAAAAAGAAGAGGTTGTACTACCTTCATGTGGGGAAGAAACCCCAAACCATAGAATATTAAAATGAATAATGAGTTGAACTCAGTCTGGGAATATGTGAATAAATGTAGCCTACCCATATGTCCCTGAAAGGAACTAAAGGAATTTTTGTTTTCCTGAACCCTGTAGAGTTTAATTATGGAAGACAGCAAGAAAAAAAAAATACATATGTGAGGTGATCTCAAATACTGAGTGGAGAATTTTAATACGTGAAACAATTTTATCACATAGTTAAGAAAAATGACCATAGTGAGTGAATGTTTGGATCAATCAATAACTGTTTAAAAATTGAATAAATTGGGGCACTGGGTGGCTCTGTGGGTTAAGCCTCTGCCTTCAGCTCAGGTCATGATCTTAGGGTCCTGGGATCGAGCCCCGCATTGGGCTCTCTGCTCAGCAGGGAGCCTGCTTCCCTCTCTCTCTGCCTGCCTCTCTGTCTACTTGTGATCTCTCTTTCTCTGTCAAATAAATAAATAAAAGTTAAAAAGTTGACAGCCAAAATCATCATCTTAAATAATATTTTTTTAAAAATTGAATAAATTGCTGAATATAGAAGTGAGTTATCCACCCACCAAAGTGTCTATATAAATACTGGAAATAAGTCATCAGTGATGTTGGAAAAAAGATTGCTGCATTTCATAAGGCATTTGTATAAATGTGTTGAAATCTTCCTCAGTTCTAAGGTTCTGTGGTTCTAACAATTTATCAGATTTACCAGTAGTGGGTTGACTTCATTCCTTAACTTACTTATTTGGCCTAGAAAATAACAACAACAACAAAAACTAAATACCTAATTTTTCTCCTCTTTTCCATTCCTACTGAGTTCAGGTACTTACCGTGTTTTGTTTCGCACTAGTGTGAGGGCCTCAGACCAAAAATTCCCAAGTTTTTCTCATCCAAGCCCAAATCTGCTTAAAAATTTTCAGTGACTCCCCATTTGTTGCGAAGAGAAATATTAAATTATTAGTATAATATTCAAGGATCTGGTATGGCTTTTCTTTTTAACCTCCCCTCCTAATGGCCTTGCTTTTTTAAAAGGTTGTTATGGACTGAATTATATCTCTCCCAAATCTCCTATATTGAACTCCTAGCTCCCAAAGAGACCATGTATTTGGAGATAGGGTTTGTAAAGGGGTATTAAGGTCAAGTGAGGTCATAAGGTAAAGAAAAGTTCTTATCCCATATGACCATTGCCCTATAAAAGGAGGAAGAGACACCAGAGATGCAACTACACAGAGAAAAGGCCGTGGGAGGACATGGCGAGAAAATGGACAAGGAAAGACGCCTTAGAATAAATTTTTAGTGTTTAAGCTATCCAGTGCGTGGTATTTTGTTACGACAGCCTCACAGACTGGAACTGGGAACCTATTTTATGTGTCCTGTGCAAATGTCTAGAGACGTTTTTTTGTTTGTTTGTTTTTGTTTTCAAATCCCAGGGATGTTATTATCTATTGACTAGAGGTGAGGGGTGCTCTTAACCATCCTATCACTTGAAGGACAGCCCCACATGCTTATTCCATCCAGAATGCATCCCTTGTGGCCAACATGTTCATAAACTATTGAATTAGAATGCTCAGTTCACGTTCTCATCCCCAAGAAAATATTTTCACCACCTCAAAGACAAATACTTGTTCCTCATTTCCACCTTCACTGATATATATATATATATATATATATATATATATATATATATATATATATCTACTATTCCATTTCAACATTATTTACCTTTCAGTTACTTTTATTAACCTGTGAAGTTTTTGGTATTATGTTTCTGTGAGTTGCTGAACTTTCTATGCATTATATCTTTCAAAGAAAGGTATATGATTTAATCCTAACTCCCCTGAACTTACTTACTATTTTGCCCATTGCTAAAAATTAAGATACCTAGCTCCCTATCATGGACATTCTGATTGAACAGACTCAGGGAGCAAAGGAATTTCGACTCAGGGAGCAAAGGAATTTCAACAAGCATTTCAATAAGGATTGTAAGTGATTGCAACAAACTGGCAAGTTTAAGAAACAATTTTATTCAATTCTAATATTCTAAATGTCATGTAGGCCTGAGATACCTAATGGATTACTTATAGAAGTAATTGTGGTATCTGATAAGTTTGGCAATCTTAATTTTATTTAAGAGCTGTATAAGAATGGTATATAGGAACTGTATCAAGTTTGAAGATGGCCTGAATCTCCAACTATGACATCTTTTTTTAAAACAGGAAATAAAGAATCGGAGGACAAAAAGGTTATCTGCCAGGTATCTTCCTTCTCTTAGTGAGCTCTCTAGTAAGCAGCATTAATAATATCGATTTATATCTCATTGGCTTCTTGTAATATGAATGGAGGACGGAAAATGTAGTCTTTTCAGTGGAGATGTCATCTATAATAATGTCATGGCTTTGTTACTATAAAGAAGAATATATATATTAGGTAGCTAGCAGCAGTCATTGCTAATCTATGCTTTATTAGTTTTGTTTCGCTTTAGCTCTTTTTACCTTTGGTTAAAGGATCATGTTCATAAGGTCTAATTTGGTATAAAAATGAAAAAAAAAAAAAAATCCAGGCACCTGGTTGGCTCAGTGGGTTAAGCGTCTGCCTTCTGCTCAGGTCATGATCTTAGGTCCTGGGGTCAGGCCCTGCATCGGGCTCTCTGCTCAGTGGGGAGCCTGCTTCCCCTTTTCTGCCTGCCTCTGCCAACTTATGATTTCTCTCTTTCTGTCAAATAAATAAAGAAAGAAAAAGAAAAAAGAAAAAAAATCCAATTTATTACTGAAGGTGATACATGGCAGTAACTTTACATATAAGTCACAATATACTGGGGCATCTGGGTGGCATAGTCGGTTGAGTGTCCAACTCTTGATTTCAGTTCAGAGTCCTGCAATCGAAACCAGGGTCATGCTCCATACTCAGCATTGCCAGTCTCCACACGTAGTGGGTTCAGCAGAGAATGTGTTTGACTTTCTCTCTCTCTCTCTTTCAAATAAATAAATAAACCTTTAATAAAAAACCCACAATGTACCATGTATTCTAGTTTTCATGTATGTAAAATCTAAGACACAACAATTTAGAAACTGATCATTAGAGGAAATAGTGGTAAAAGTCATGAGTGTATGGTCAGATTTTAGATCAGATTTTTGACATAATGGTCAGGTTTTTTTTTTTTTCCTGCAGTCAACATTAATCATTATAAGTTTTCTTTATTTTATTTTTAGGGACTTAACTTGAATGTTTTGAGGCAGAATGTATTTCAGTAATTCATTCATTATTTTTAAATACTCTTCATATCAACTATGTATAATTTTATTACATGGGATAATTTAACATCAGCTAAAAAAATATTCAGGTTCTGTCTCAAATGATTTATTTTTTTCACAGATATTTTGTATAACATTTAGAGTTATAATAAAATATCCATTTTCACTGCATGATATTGTGTTCTCTGAAGAGTATAATTTTAAAACTTTTAAATTATGAAAGCAGAAGTGGGTCACCTGGGTGGCTCAGTTGGTTAAGCCTCCAACTCTTTATTTCTGACGTAGGTCATGATCTCAGGGTCTTGGGATTGAACCTATGTCTCCTGGCTCCCTGCTCAATGGGGAGTCTCCTTATCTCCCTCTCCTTCTCCTCCCCCTGCTCTCTCTCTCTCTCTCTTAAATAATCTTTAAAAAAATTATGAAAGCAGAAGGAAAAGGGGGATGAAAGAGGCAATGCTTTGAATAAGGCAGAGATGTTTTCATTGTTGCAGACCCTTTCCACTAGGGCTTAGCCTTAGGTCTTTCATGAAAAAAGGGTGAGTTTGGGCTTCTTTCAGATAAGTAATACTAACATAGTTTGTGCCCATTCAAGGCCTGTTAAGCTCTCTGTTCAAGGTGGTGAATATTCTATGTGTATTTCTCACATTACAGTTAGGCTGTTCATGCATGATAATAGAAAGCTAAAGGGATTAAAACTTCTTTTTTTATACCTTCTGGTCCTGTATTATTGTGTGTCCATCCATCCAAATATTTCATTAAATATTATTCTTTTCCTAAAGCATTGCAAATGAAAAGGAAGGATTTTTTTTTTCTTTTGCTTAACAGGTACAGAAATCTTCTACTGTGACTATTTAGCAAATCTGGCAATTTATATATTATCAAATAAATGGATACAAATCATTAATTGAAGTTATTAAACATTACCTATTTGGAATCAATGTCGATATAACTTTACACAGTTATTTCCCATGCTATTTAAATTTAATTATTTTAAATTTCAATGACATTAAAATTTTCAAAGTGATTGAAATTTACATGAAGATTTTTAACACATAAAATAGTTGAGATGGTTAGACATTTTTCTTTATTATGTTTTAATTGTACAATTGTCTTTCTGTGCTCTTATTTTTTTGGAATATTGTGAGCCAATTTTTCATGTCTATTATACTATCCAGTATTAGGCTCTTGTTCTCAAACATAATGTCAACATTTATCAAAGTATATTAAGAAGGAGTCTTTGAAGTGTTAGATATGTTTTATATATTGATCTGAACTGTGCAATTTAAGATGTATTCATTTCATAGATGCATGTTATAGCTCAATAGAATATAATAATATTTATTAGAAGTTACTTTTGAATAATGTGGTCTTCTTTATTATAAAACAAATGATTTGTTATACATTGCTAATTTTTATTTTTCAGATAAAGGATTATTCTGTTTTTAATGTTTGTAACTTTAATGCCTAGTATAGTATCTGGAATATAAAGGAAGCTTCATAAATGTTTACTGATTAAATTAGTGGAGTCCAGTAAAACATAAAAGTTGCATTTTTCATTATTATCAATTTACAAATGTTTTTATGATGGTGCATCTTATTCAGATATGGTTGTTGTCCTCAAGGGGTTCACAGTAATTTATTATTTGTGTAAAACTTTTCTTCTCCTTAATAAATAATTTCTCAAGGAACTTAGAGTTTATTGATACTTTGAGAACTCTTTAATTTTGCTTAGAATATTATTTTTAAAATAATAGTTTTGCTAATAATTTTTCTCTTAAGGTATTTGTTCTATGATTTTTATAATTTTAAAAGCCAGAGAAGACTTGGCTTCAAATGATAATTTTACAATTAAGACTGTGGAAAACACCTATTCATGTGTTTATCTCCATTTTTGTCTTATTCATTTAATTTTGTAAATAAGTATTCATCATCTTGTTTTCATGTAGTCCATCTCTATAATTGCCATCTGAAATTTTAACTTAGGCCTTGCAGATTCCCTTATATCAAAATCTATGTGTTACTGTTAGTAGAATCAGTAACAATTTTACTCAAATGTCCTTTTCTTCCTCTTTCTCTTTCTTTCTTTCTTTCTTTTGATATTATTCATTTACTTATTTTAGAAAGAGATATTCTGTGCAGAGTCAGAGGGGGAGGGAAACCGACTCTTGAGCAACTGGTGCCAATCAGAGCTAGACCTCATGACCCTGAGATCCTGATCTGAGCCGAAACCAAGAATTGGTGCTTATGGGCCTGAGCCACCCAGGTGCCCTGCAAGGGTTATTTACTTTTCAGGCATAATTTGAAAGTGTTTAATTACTTAATATTCAAGCCTATGTGATGAGACTACATAATCTTGAGATAGATCTGGAAACATATGGAACGACAACTTTGTTAAAAAACAAAACAAAACAAAACTGTAACTTTAACTTTGGTTCCTCCTATTTATTTATTTATTTATTTATTTTAAAGATTTTATTTATTTATTTGACAGAGAGAGATCACAAGTAGACAGAGAGGCAGGCAGAGAGAGAGAGGGAAGCAGGCTCGCCGCTGAGCAGAGAGCCCGATGCGGGACTGGATCCCAGGACCCTGAGATCATGACCCGACCCGAAGGCAGCGGCTTAACCCACTGAGCCACCCAGGCGCCCGGTTCCTCCTATTTAAGGAGGCATTTGTGGGGCACCTGGGTGGCGCAGTGGGTTAAGCTTCTGACTCTTGGTTTCTGATCAGGTTTGATCTCAGGATCATGAAACCCATCCAAGCAGTCTCTGCATTCACTGCAGAGGCTGCTTGGGTTTCTCTTTCCCTCTGTCCCTACCCACCCCTTCCTCTCTCTCTCTCTGTAGGATAAATAAATAAACCCTATTTTAAAAAGAGGTATTGGTAATAGGGGAAAATATTTTATTTTGCTACTAAATTAATATTTTCCCTTTTATATTTTTCTTGATATTAACAAATGATGATCTGGACTTTACTCATGAAAATGACTTTATTTGATGTAGTTTTGGTATTTTGATGATGTCAAATTTGTACACTGATTGACATTTAAACAAACTGAATTTGGCTTTGTAAATTTGGATAACATTTTATTCTAAGATGTTCATTTAATCATCTTCAGCTCTATCACTGTATTTTCTGTAGATGTATATAGTCTCAAAACACTTTTAAAAGAATATTTCAACCTGATTTGAAAGTCCAGACTTTGTTTATTATTTTAAATCATGTCCATGTATGATTATTTTAAAAGATATGTAGGTGACTATCTCTTCTGATTTTAAAATTTAGTATATTTTATTTTTAAAAAATTTTTAAAAGATTTTATTTATTCATTTGACAGAGAGAGAGAGAGGGAGAGCAGGCACGAATAAGGAGAGCCGCAGACAGAGGGAAAGGGAGAAGCAGACTCCCCACAGAGCAGGGAAACTGATTTGGGCCTTGATCCCAGGACCCTAGGATAATGACCTGAGCCAAAGGCAGACAGCTAACCAACTGAGCCACCCAAGCACCCCTAAAGTTTAATATATTTTAATTTTTTAATATGAGTGTCATGTTATCTAGTCAGGCAAGTAACATTCATGAATATAATCCCTTTATTTGGGGGCACCTGGGTGGCTCAGTGGGTTAAGCCTCTGCCTTCGGCTCAGGTCATGATCCCAGGACCCTGGGGATCGAGCCCCACATCGGGCTCTCTGCTCAGCAGGGAGCCTGCTTCTTCCTCTCTCTCTCTCTGCCTGACTCTCTGCCTACTTATGATCTGTCTGTGAAACAAATAAATAAAATCTTAAAAAAAAAAAAATAATCGCTTTATTTGTAAATATTTCAGTAAATTTAAACATATATGTATAAAACTCAGATTGACACAAATTTTTTATTGGTACATGTATCATTTATCATTAGAAAATATAAAATGGTAAAATAATATGAAATATTTGAAATATCCTAAGAAAGTTATCACCTTAGTGTTTGTTAATAGTCTTATCATACTTAAAAAATAATAGTTGTGATATACTGGGGCAGCTAGAAGCTATGTCTAGAATTCTTTTCAAGTTACCATTGATTTGTACACAGTGGAAAATAACAAACTAGGTGCCAAATATGATCCATGTGAAAATATTTTCCCCTAGGGAAGTATTTTTCTGTCTTCAAGAGGAGCAGTAAAGATCTTGATCTGGTGCTCTGAGCTATGTCATCTTTTTTTAAGATAGTTTAAAAGTCATTTGCTTTGGTATGAGAGTGAATTATGTGGTATTAAGTACTGCAGTAGCACCATTAAACATTATGTCATCAATCTTTTTAGGATATGGAAAGGTCAGTGTCCAAAAGGCCATTTTTTAATTCCTATTTTAACTCCAAGCTGAAGGCAGTTTTCATTGTGTGCCTTTTTTTCTACAACTGACATAATCCACCAAAAAATAAAAGGCTCCCAATACTACCCATGCATATCCAGCCGAAATCTAACCTTATAGAGATTGCCTTTAAAATACAGGCAGAGCTTTTTTTTTTAAATGTAGACAAATAGATGAAGCTGTTTCCAAAATTGGAATAGTAATATTAATTACTACTAATATTAGTTGCTAAGATATAGCCACAGTATTAAAATGTTCTGGAATTCCTTGGATCTGTAACTAGCAGAAATATATCACACAGTTACTTGTTCAAAAAAACTTAATCTCTCTAACCTGTAATTTTAGGAATAAACATGATATTGAATTTTGTATTATTTTGCAAAAATTACATTTGTGTTTGTTTTGTTTGCCAAGATACTTTTCAAGAGAATCGAGGAGGGAAAAAAGAAAAAAAGTAGAAGTAATTTCTCTTTAGTTCTAAGTCAGTATTCGAACTGAAAAATAGAATTTTCTGCTTTGAGTACTATCCTTAAAAACAGACTATATTTAAAAGCAACCTGATAGAATTGATCTTGATTCTTCCTATATTTCTTTGATCACTTAAAGAAACCATGTCACAAAAGAGATATGCCTGGTGTTTTGGTATTTTCCGTGTGTGTTTGTGAGTGAGGTTTTTCAATTCTTTTTTCATGTTTTGATATAATTATCTAGCTGATTTTTTTTAAATACTGTCAAACCTACCAAGTAAAAGAAAAGACAAGAAACAGCAGTTAAGATAGATTTTTGAATACCTTTTGTGTACTTCAGCTTTTTAAAAACAACTGTTTCTAAAAACTCTGAATTGTAAATTGACATTTTAATACATGATCATAGGAGCATTTCTTCTTCTGAAAATGACAGGGTTAGAATATATGATTTATATATAACATTAAGGATGCCAGAACTAGCAATGCATTAAAAATTCTAAGGTATTTAACAAATGCAGAAGTGTTTAAAGAAATGAGCAGGTGATTGTGAAATCTAAGAACTTAAAAAGAAAACAACTCCATACAACCAAGATTAATTTATAAACTGTCCTGAAGCTTATCCCTATCTCTTAATTTTATCATGTTTTCCCTGCTTAAAGTTCTTGTCTTTTCTCTAAATACCTATGGGCTTCCTGGCTCTTAACATATGCCTTCTTTGTTTAAGCCAGCTACTGGGGAATTGTTTGACCCCAGTTTAATTTAGATAATAATTTTATAGACTCCTTTTTTCTTGGTTTGAACAACTTTAGGTCAGAGGAATTTAGTGACCAGTAGATTTATGATATCTGTTTTGAAATGAGAGGTTTAAAAAATACTTTAATATTCTAATAATGTTATAATTTTATCTTATATACTTCACTATCAAGTTTTTTTAAATAACCTCTTTATATTATATTTATTTTATCATATTTTTAGCAACTAGACTTTGATGTAACCATTGCAAGCACTCAAAGATACTTAAATGGATAGGAAAAAAAAAAAACACAGCATAGATAATATTAAATTCAAACACCCAGAGCCCTATTTCTTGCAATGCAGCCAAATAAAATGAAAAGAGGATATCAAAATATAAATGTGAAAAAAATAGATTTTAGAGTGCTGATACTGCTAAAAGACATTATTTGATGGTTTTAATTTTTTAAAAAAAGGAAAAAAACTTGGGGCCCCTGGGTGGCTCAGTGGGTTAAGCCTCTGCCTTCAGCTCAGGTCATGATCTCAGGGTCCTGGGATCGAGCCCCACATCAGTCTCTCTGCTCAGCAGGGAGCCTGCTTCCCCCTCTCTCTCTACTTGCCTCTCTATCTACTTGTGATCTCTCTCTATATATCAAATAAATAAAATCTTAAAAAAAAAAAAGGAAAAAACTGTCACTTAACGTTATTAGTCATTGTATACTTTAGGGGACTGGAGATTCTGGAGTATTTTCAGTCTTAAAATGGACATAGTTTAATAATCTTGGTGATGAAGTGGGGGAGGAGGGTCTTTCATTACTGCTGGATTTAACCAAAAGCTTAATTAAATAGATTTTAATCAGATAGCAAATTTAAAGATTTTTAAATGCAGGCCTTTACGATTAAGGGTAGAAGTGTCCTTGAAATCAGTAGAAATATGTGACAGAAGATTGAACACATATACTTGAGCTAAGGTTGCTAGATAGCACCTTTCCTGAAAGTCAATACATATTTGAGTGATTTCTGCTGTTTTGTTCTAACAAGCAAACATTTTATTAATAGTACATCTGAATAAGAGCTTCTTTAGGGAATATAGCAAATAGTATAACCCACTTATTTATTTTAAAATATATTTGTTGAGCCTCTGATCTTCCAAGTACTGTTCTGAAGTATTTGGATAAACATAAAAAGGTAAAGCCTAGTGATGAGAGAGGAATGAATAGGCAGAGTACAAAGGATATTTAGGAGTGAAAAATACTCTGAGTATTTTGACACGTGGTGGACACGTGTCATTATTTTGGGTATCTGGACCCATAAAATGTACAATACAATGAGTGATTCTTAATGTGAATTGTGGTCTTTAGATGACAATGATATGTCAGTGTAGGTTTATCTTTTGTAATGAAAGTGGGAGCTAAAGAGGAATGAAGGATAAACCCATGGCTGTTAGCCTGTACAGATGAAATAGATATGGGGAATGTTGCAGTAGTGGGTTTTAAAGGTAAAACAAGTGTTCAGTTAGATATATAAGTTAATATTTCAAAAGGGTATTCTAGGCCTAATGAGGTTGTCAATATATAGATAGGATTTTAAATCATGAGCCTGGATGAGATCACCAAGAGTGCGAATGAGGATAAGGAAGAGAAGAGGAGCAAGGATACTGTTCTAGGGCATTCTGACATGAAGAAGCCTGGGGAGAAAGGAAAAAGCTGCAAACGAGACTGAGAAGAAGTAACCAATGAGTTAAGAGGAAAATTAAACCTGCCCATAGGTCACATAGAAAGGAGAATTGACAGTCAAACATGGGATTCACAGAAAGGAAGTTAATGTTGACCTTAACATGAGCAGGAGTCAGAGTAGCAAAGACAGAAACCTAACTGGAATGGTTTTGAGAGAGACTAGGTGACGGAGATGAAGGAGTGCACTTGTGATGAGCACTGGGTGCCGTATGGAAATGTTGAATCACTATGTTGTTCACCTGAAACTAATATTACATTGTATGTTAACTAATTGGAATTTACATAAAAACTTTAAAAACTCAGGGTTGGCGTGGGGGGGGGGCGGATCCTGCCATTTGTGACAACATGGATGGACTAAATGAATTAAGTCAGACAGAGAAACACAAATACTATATGTTCTCACTTACAAAAAAAGAGATTAAAAATTCATGGTTAGCAGAGGTAGGTGGTGGTGGGTGGGGTTTTTGGATGAAGGTGATCAAAATGTACAAACTTTTTGTTATGAAATAAATAAGCACTGGGGGTATAATGTGCAACATGGTGACTAAAGTTAATACTGCTCTATGGTATCTTCACAGTTGCAGAGAGAGTAGATCCTAAAAGTTCTCATTATGAGGAAAAAATATTTTTCTCTCTCTTTTTTTTTTCTTTTTGTATTTATATGAGATGACAGATGTTAACCAAACTTACTATCATAATTGTTTTGCTACAATACAGGTCAGTCATTATGCTATATACCTTAAACTTATACAGTGTTCTAGGTCAATTATATCTTAATAAAACTGAAAGAAGGAAAAAAGAGAATGGAAAAAAATGGGAAGGATCACCTGGGTGGTCCAGTCGGGTAAGTCTCCAGCTCTTGATTTTGGCTCAGGTCATGATCTCAGGGTTCTAAGATCAAGTCCCACGTCAGACTCCACACTGGGCATAGAGCCTGCTTGTGATTCTCTGTCTCTCTCTCTCCCTCAGCCATTCCCCCCAACCCAAACCCTGACCTCCCTCTCTTAAAAAAAAAAAAAAAAAAAAAAAAAAGGTAAAAAAGATAGAAGGGGGAAATCACGTATAGCCAGCTCTTCGTTTAAGAAACTTTGCTTCTGAAGAGAATGAAAAGATGAAATAGTTGAGTTGTAGGGTCCACATGTGTTCATTTTTCAAAGAAAACAACCTTTTTTTTTCAAATTTTCGCTGATGATTTACACTCCCTTTAGCAGTATGTGAGCATTCTCCCTCATCATTGCCGTTATCAGTAGCTAGTATTATTTGTCTCCTAATGTTTTACTAATTGCTGTGTATGAAAAGTTATATCCCATTATGATCTTAATTTTCACTTTCCTGATTACAAGTCAAACTTGGCATCTTTTTGTATTTTTATTGGGTATTTTTATCTATCTTGAAACATGTATTCGGGATATCCATTTATATTTATCTTGATGTAACTCTTTTGACATTTAATCTTCATTCTTATTTTCTTTTTTGTTTTTTGATTTTCCTCTTAGGTAGTCTACCCCAGTATCCCTTTGATATAACGTTCCTTTGTTCTTTGACTTGAGAGATGCCCTCTAGTTTACTTCTTGCATGTTTTGGGTAGCTAAGATTTGAAGTACACATCCTTCTACTCAATTTGATTTACTGCAGAGGAGATAAAATAAGTTTTGTAAGACAATAAATAATATGTATTTGTTATCAACATAATAAAATACAATTATGGATCCTGCTAGCTATTTTGGTCTCTCTCTTTTTTTTTTTTTTTTTACAGATGAGGAAGTTGAGACTTAGTGAGTTGAGTAGCTTTATCAAATTACACAACTAGTAGGTATTAAAGTTAAGAATTAAACCCAGAAATTATCTTATTCCAAGCCCAGTGCATGTTCTGACAAACCATACTAAGAGTTATGGTGAGAACAGAGGTATGTGGGACTCCAAAAGATTTTCTTCTGCATATTCTTGGAAATTATTTTAGTTTTAATGTAAAATTACATCACAATCTTTTGTTTTGTTTTGTTTTGTTTTGTCTAAAGCTTAACTCTTCTCTGCCCCAGACAGCAGTCAGATACAGCCTTCACTGATGGTAGAAAAATTTTCCAGTTAAACACAAAGATTCATTGGCTGGGCTATTTTCCCAACTGTTGCAGGCCTTGTCCCTTCCCTAGACTGTGTAACACTGTATGTTAGCGTAACTTACATAAATTTAGTGTGTCACAACTTCAGTACTATAGTAGTATCTGACACACAAACAGATGTCTCTCCCAAGGAGCTGTTCCAGAGGGTGGGTTTGCCTAATCCAGTACCAGATCTTGATTATAGTTGTCATTTGGCATCAACTGGTTTTGGCATCTAGTATCAATAGTAACTAAGGATCGCATTTTGAAATAAGAATACAAAACTTTAAATAGAAAACAGAAAGTTTGGGTTAATGATTATTTATTCATATAGTGGAATGGATTGCTACATTTTGTTATTAGTGTACTTAAGCACATGCTATAAATAGATTGATAGGTCCCTATATAGCAAATAACATAGATCTGAATATATACAGTATATGGTGTCTATTTGTACATATACATATACATTAATAAAATATTTTAGGCTCTAAAATTAACATTTTGCATTATGGACTCAAAAAGGAAAAAAAAAAAGGTTCTGTAGTGTTGGGTAGTTAAAAACAAAAAATCCCTAAGCTTTATTTCTTTGATGCATCTTGTACTTCTCAGTAAATGGCAGGTAATATTGTTAATATACTTTAATCTTTTTAGTATTAGAAAATAAAGTGCTTTTGACAGAATTCTATTCCTAAATCCTTTTTTGTTTGTTTTGTTTTGTTTTTCATTTAGAGGGGTCTAAATGGAAGAAGTAAGCACAGGGACATGGGAAAGAAACTGCTTGGGTTTTAATCCCACTTTTACTATTTAAGACTTAATGATATTTGAGCAACTTTCTTTCATTTTATATGCTTTAGTTTACTCATTTGTAGAATGGGGAAATAGAAGTATCTGTCCTTATGTGTTCCTTCTGAGAACTAAATGTGTTACATCAAAACTGCTGGTACTCAGTAAATATTACCTATAATTATTATCAGAGAGAAAAAAGAATCAGACCTTAAATCACTGGTAATAATTATAACCCACTAATGAGATAACCAAAGTTAGATAAGGACTTCTTCTTCTAGACTAGTGATAGTTTAATGGATCATGAAGTTTGGTAATAATTATAACCCACTAATGAGATAACTAAAGTTAGAAAGATAAGGACTTCTTCTAGACTAGTGATAGTTTAATGGATCATGAAGCTTGTCTCAAGAGTTTCAAATTCAGACCTAGCACTTTCCACTAGTATTACCTTAACAAGTTCTTCAAAGCTTCAAATCCTCAGTTTTATTACCTACAAAGCAAGGAAAACAGGAAACCTTTTGGATAAAGCTGATGTGGTGATTTAAAAAATAATAATGTAAAACATCTAAGTGTACAATCTACACATAAAAATAAATGTGAAGTACTTTACCTAAAAGCTAAATCACATGCTAGAAATTTTTAATTTTTAAATAAAGAACTATATAATATTAACTTCCAGATGTGCTTTCCTAACCTTTTAGGAAGCTGTGGAAAGTAAAACAGTCCATTTCAGAAAGGCATGCCAGTGATATTCACAAAATATGAGGGGAGGAGTAATAATAAACTAATGGTATATAATAGTATCTGTGATTTCATGATTATAAAAAAAATTACAAAAAGGTGTTAAACCATCATTGAAGTGAGAAAATTGTGTATAGCATTTCCAGGCTTAATATGTGGTACATAGCTATAGAAATAATCCTTTAACTGGGTAGCATTCTGTAAGCATTTTTAGCTCCATGGTTTTGCCCATCACACTGTTGACTCAGACAGGTAGGACTCACTTGGACCATGTGTGTTACTTTAGTAGTAACTGAGAAGGTTCTTTAGTGTGGGGCTTCCTGCAGCATTTGTTGAGAATAGCGCTGTGATGAGAAATGATAGATAGATAGATAGATAGATAGATAGATAGATAGATAGGTAGATAGATATGGTTAGATACATGCCAGACTGCTTTGTTTCCATACCATCAGTATTTTTCTGCAAGTGGTTTTATTCTCTGTAACCTGAACTTATGACCAGGACACTTGGTGACCAAGAAACTCTTTCTGCTTGGAGTCTGAGCTAAAAAAAATTTTTCTGTGTTTCCTCAGCATCATACTTTACCGTGTAACATTAAACTCATCCCTGAACACATTATTAATTACTGTCTAATACCATATCATACTGGTTATATAAGAACTTGAGAGGCATGCTATTAACATCACCCCTGAGGTTATGTGGAGTTCACAGCTGTTAGAAAAGTTTGCTGTGGTTGGACCTGGCCTCCCCCCTTTATTCTCACTGACATCTTATGTGAAGTGCTGTTGTCCTTGTATAGTACATAGTGCTGTTGTACTTCTTGGTCTCTGGGAACCAAGAAAGGATTTTATTATCTGGAAGGAGAAAGAAAAAGCGCTTTCATTTTTCCCTTAAAAATTAGGTATGGGGGGGACGCCTGGGTGGCTCAGTTGGTTAAAGGGCTGCCTTCGGCTCTAGTCATGATCCCAGCATCCTGGGATCGAGTCCCACATCGGGATCCGTGCTCGGCGGGGAGCCTGCTTCTCTCTCTGTCTCTGCCTGCCACTCTGTCTGCCTGTGCTCACTCTCGCTCTCTCTCTCTCTAACAAATGAATAAATAAAATAAAAAAAAAATTAGGTATGGGGGTGCCTGGGTGGCTCAGTTGGTTAAGCCACTGCCTTTGGCTCAGGTCATGATACTGGAGTCCCAGGATCGAGTCCTGCATCAGGCTCCTGGCTCAGCAGGGAATCTGCTTCTCCCTCTGAATCTCTCCGGCTCTTGCTCTCTCTCACTCTCTCTTTCTCTCTCAAATAAATGAAATCTCAAATAAATAAATAAAATCTTTCAAAACATAGGTATGGGAGGAGAAATCATTGGTAGTGAACTGTAGACCCATATAATTCTTGGAGATATGGTCTAAAAATGCAACTGTTTGAAAATATTAATGTATATTAGTGCTACTGTAGAATTATAGAGCACAGAGATATACAGCATATTTGTATATGTACCATTCCTCTTTCTGCCTTTGCATAATGGGGAGTAATTGAGGAGAATATGGATAGAAAGGAAGTTCTTACATTTGGATTTCTTTCTAGTGGGAATACTAAGCTAGGTATGTAGAGATAATTCTAATCTATGGTCCGTAAAGCAAAAAAAAAAAAAAAAAAAGTCCTGAAAAGTTAAAACTAAACCCACCAGAGATTCACTGTAACATTAACACTTTGCATTTACATTGTTACTATTCTACAGTTACCTCTTGTTTGATTTTTCACCTAGAACTTTAATTTTTGTTTTTAACTTTTGATTCCAAATGAAGACTGTCGTAAGTATTTTGGTGCATCTGCTTAACTGATTAAAATGATTTTTAGTTGAAGTGTGAATTTTGGGCTACTCAAGGCCACTTATCAATTATTAATGAAATATGTTTATTTGTAGAGTATGTGTTGTATGAGCATTTGAACCAAAACTTCGCTTTTTATTATGTCTTAATCATTCTGGAGCATCATCTCCAATTTCATCCACCTTTTGCTACTTTTCTATGGTGAAAATCTTACGCATGAAAGGATAAAAACCAAACAAACCCATTAGTTCAAGTCTCAATTAAAATATTGCAAAGTAAAGACAACTTTAAATATGTGTTCTGCAGAGAGCAAGGCATTTAAAAATATTAAATGCAAAATGGAGCAGATAAATTGAAGTTCAATTGGTTATTGTTCAAATTCTTAGAAGGTGGTGGGAGACTTACCTTTTTTTTTTTTTTTTTAAAGATTTATTTATTTGACAGAGAGAGATCACGAGTAAGCAGAGAGGCACGCAGAGAGAGAGGAGGAAGCAGGCTCCCCGCTGAGCAGAGAGCCCGATGTGGGGCTCGATCCCAGTACCCTGAGATCATGACCTGAGCTGAAGGCAGAGGCTTAACCCACTGAGACATCCAGGTGCCCCAGGAGGCTTACCTTTTGAAGCTATGGATTAAGATATGTAGTCAGCAAGACTGGGGTAGTAATTTAGCAGACTTTGTTTGAAAAGCTCCAGTTTAGTAAGAGGGGTAAGGAGGAACAATAGGGGGCTGAGGTCTTGCAAGCTTGGGAAAAAACTTTTCTTCAAATATGAAACATATACAATTCATTTATATATTTGCATATATAAAATCTCCAGTCCATGAAAAGAAAGATTGGAGTTGGGTAGCGAAGTACCACAGAATCTCTTTGTAAAAAGCTTGCAGATTTGGATAGGTATAGTGTTTTCACATCTATAATCATTTAATATCTTGAATTATTTATCATCATTGACAGTGAACCTAATTGACTCTGAAAACAGTGAAACATTACCAAAGAAAACATTTTGGCCTCAAGGTCAATTAGATGCTTTCCCAGAAGTAGTCTGATGAGTAAAAGAAAAAAAGAAAAAAAGAAAAAAATAATAAAGAAAAAAAAAAAGAGTGGGGAGAAATAGAGTCTTCTGTTTTTTGATATTCTGATATATCCAGATATATAAATACAGAACTAACTCTGATCACCTATATTTAAGTTTCAAAGCACTTAAGGTGAAATGATTGAGTCTAATATAGCAATTTATGTCAAAAGTGCCGCACTTAACAGAGTTCCTCTTGCCCTTTTTTTTTTTTTTTACCGTTATTTTGATGCAGAAGGCAAGCTACTTCCTTGAATTTAGCTTTCAAAAGTCCTGGTTCAAAGAAGAGATCTTGCAATTAGGAAATTAAGAAATATATATATGTATTTTTTAAAAACATCCTTAATGTTAAGATTTTGCTTCAGAACCACCTATCTGAGACACATTTCTTCCTATATTTTAAGATTTTCAACTTAAATATTTGATATTTCAAGTTAGATAGCTTGATTTCAGACATACTGCCATATTCTTGTGAAAATAAATCATATATCTAAGATCTTGCCTAATATCTATAAAACTGTGTTTAATATTATACAGCATTCAGTGACAATTGTGCCTGATGAGCCATTAAGAATGCATAAATAAGTGTATATCAAGAAGTATGAAAAAAAATGACAGGGCAGACATGTCAGCATTGCTAAATATGGCTCTAGGATTGAATATTGCTGGTATTAAAGTCAATCAGGACTTTTCCTTACGATGTCTTCCCAGTATTATTATGAATTTACAGGAATTAAAAGGACCACTGCCAAAAACATGGGATTAAGTTGCATATATATGTTCCCCAAGAGACTCTTAGAACTGATTTTCAAGAAAGACAGACTGAGGGGCACCTGGGTGGCTCAGTGGGTTAAAGCCTCTGCCTTCAGCTCAGGTCATGATCCCAGGGTCCTGGGATTGAGTCCCACATCGGGCTCTCTGCTCAGCAGGGATTCTGCTTCCCCCTCTCTCTCTGCCTGCCTCTCTGCCTACTTGTGATTCAGTCTGTCAAATAAATAAATAAAATCTTAAAAAAAAAAAAGAAAGAAAGGCAGACTGACTTTGAAATATGGGTAAGTTTTCAGAGCCTTCCCTCTTAAAATTGGCATTCATTAGAAAACTCTCTGAGCAATCTTCCTTAATAAACCCAGATCCATTGGCTGCTTTATATGATGTTGCAGTACTTACTGTTGATTTGTTAGTAAGTATGTGGAATTACTGTTCCCACTCAATAAATATAGGACTGCAAACCAGGCATTTTCCTCACTTGCACTTGATCTGCAACTAGGGTGTATAGAGTTACCACGTCAGCAAAGAGCACTAGACACTTCATATGTAACTTGCATATCCATGAATTGAGATAGAATTTTAAATGTTTATTTTTAAAGTTACATATAAATGTATTCATTCTCTAGGGCTGCTATTACGAAATATACACTGAATAATTTAAACAATAGAAGTTTATTTTTTCACTGTTCTGGAGACAGTAAATTCAAAATTAATGTCAGTCAGTTTGGTATTGTCTGAGGCCTCTCTCCTTGGCTTGCAGGGACCACCTTCTTGCTGTATCCTCAAAGGTTTTGTTTAGTTTAGTTTTCCCTCTGTTTGTTTGAATCACTGATTTCTTTGAGTATGTCCAAATTTCCTCTTTGTATAATGACCACTAGTTAGATTAGAGTAGGGTTGACCCTCGTGGGCCATTTTAACTTGATCACCTCTTTAAAGGCCCTATTTTCAAGTACAGTCACAATATGAGTTACAAGTTAAACCTTCAACATGGATGTGAATGGGGCAGGGGCGGGGGGCACATTTCTGCACAAGTATCACTTTCTCAAGGAACGTGTTTCCCAACAGACTAGGTCAAATTCTTCTATTATATGCTTTTATATAACCTCTAACTCTCCAAATCATTTAGCACAAATTTAAATAAAATGGTACACTTAGCTTTTTAATGCCTATTATGCTTAAACAACTATACTTTCATTTTATTCCTAGCCCCTCAAATAAACCTTGCGCCTAGTAAGAGTTCAGTAAACATCAGTTAAATGCACAAATTCTACTTACCGTAAGTAATTTTCATTTGCAAAATATTTTTAATAATCCATCATATACTGTATCATTTGGTCTTCAAACAAGACCAAATGGTAATACCATTACCTCATTTTAAAGAATGAAAAAAAAAAACATTCAGTAACTTAACTAGAGTATGTCAGTTAGGGATATTTGAACTGGAGTCTCTGATTCCAAATACTGTATCTTTTTTCTAAAACAGGATTTAAAAACTCTAAAGTTGTGATAACTAAGGAGAAGACATAGTAAAGAAAATGTCAGCAACAAAGACAGAAAAATAATGTACATAAAATAGATTAATTTTAAAAAAGGAAAAAAGAAACAAGATCTCATACCTAGCAAAGTAACCCGAAGAAGCACCTGTGGGATGCATATTAAAAATATTAGAGCAGGGACTTCTGGGTGGTTCAGTGGGTTAAACCTCTGCCTTCGGCTCAGATCATAATCTCAGGGTCCTGGGATCAAGCCCCGCATTGGGCTCTCTGCTGAGCGGGGAACGTGCTACCCCCTCTCTCTGCCTGCCTCTGCCAACTTGTGATCTCTGTCAAATACATAAATAAATTTAAAAAAATCTTTAAAAAATATTAGTGCAAACAAAGTTTTAAAGGAATCAGTGTCGTGGATTTATACAACATGCTCAAATAATGAGGTAAGCCGATGGGAAATACAAGAGCACGTATATCAATGTGGACCACACGTCATTTAGGAGACAGGTCAGCCTCAGTTGCATACATATGGCTTAGAATAACAATGATTTTTATATTGCTGCTGTTCATGTTCTACTATAACTAGCATCAAAATCACTTGAAACTTGTAGGCATTCAAAAACAAGGTATGAGGTGAAATGGGAAGATTGTCAGCTTTAACATGTAACTGGGAGGAAAAGACGTCAAGAGAGGCATGAAGCTAGATCAACTGTTTCTGGTATGCTGGGCTGTCAGGATTCAGCCATGATGTTTAGGTCACTTTCCGACAGACTTAGACAAAAATTGTTTCCCATATAAAACACATAGGGTTAAAATTCTGAGTTAAAGGTTTAAGAGACAGAGCAATGATTTACGTGTGAGTACGGGTCCTAATTTCATTAACTGCAACCTTGTTTGATTATTTATACTCTCTTAGATTTGGTTTTCTTATCTGGAAATATAGTGGCAACCATAGTATGTACCTTGAACAGTGGTTGAATTGGTTAAAATATATAATGAATATCAAAGTCCTAGCTGTCACTGGGTTCACTAAATATTACCACACAAAGGGGAAAATAAACACAAACATTTTTCTCCTAATACATTACCCATAGATATAGAAGGCTGCTTTAATTTCACGCATAACATTTTGTTACCAAGAAATGCCATGCCATGTTGTGTGAGAAGAGTCCCTGAGAAGTGCACGCAGCACACAGTCTTATTGTACTGTTAGAAGTGTTTCCCAAAGAATTGTATCTTTGTCAATCATTTATCTTGTGGATAATGTCTGGTCTTATAATGCATCCTGTTTTAAGTGTTTAACATGTGTTCATAATATTATGGTAGGTTTATTGCATATTAACCATACGGGTGAAATTTTGTTATTTCTTAATGCAAGTGAATGATTCGTGCAATAATCTCTGAGCACAAGTGTTTTGTTTCTTTCTTCAGGTCTTGAAATCCCACTTCCCCTGAGGTAGTCATCATTCATTTGGAGTGTACCTTTTCTTGTTTTAAAAATTGCATTTAAACATTTAAGACCATTATTTTAGCATATAGATTCTTTTTCTTTTATAATATGTATTATTCTGTTTTCAAATCAGTTTCTTCACTTAAGCTACGTACCTTGATCATATTTACATGTCAGTATTTATTTGTAAAATAATATCTTGAAAAAAAGTAATATTAGCACATGGTAAATTCAATGTACTGATAATATAGGCTAACATATAGTGTTTAAACAATGCCAAGCACTTTTCTGGTACCTTATATATAATTCATATAATCCTCATAATAATCCCAAAAGGTAGACTTTTTATTCCTCATTTTATAGATCAGGGAACTGAGGCCAAAGGAAATTAATAACTGCCCCTAGGTTACACAGGTAGTAAAGAGCAGAGCTAAGATTTAAGCCTGAGCAGTCTGTCTCCACTGCCCATGGCCAGCCAGGTATACAATAAAAACATTTTGTCCCTTTTAATACTGATATATGTATATATACATATTTGAACAGATATATATAGCTGTTCAAATACGTATTCATATGAATACCTATTTGAATTTATATATTTAAATTTACTATGTGTCAAATGTGCTAGTGTTTTCATTCCTTTTTTTTTTTTTTTTTTTTTTTTTTTTTTTTGCCTTGCCCCAAGGTTACAATTCTCCTGCTTTTCTTCTAGTCATTTTAGAGTTGTGCTTTGGAAAAAAAAATAGATTTTATTTTTTAAAGTAGTTTTAAGTTCACAGCAAAATTGAGAAGAAAATAGAGTTCTCATATACCCTCCCCGCCAACCAGAAATACAACCTCCTCCACTAAATCAACATGCCCTGCCAGAGTGGTATGTTTGTTACAATTGATTAACCTATACTGACACATTGTTATCATTTCAAATTCCATATTTTACATTGAGTTTTACCCTTGGCATTTTACATTGTAGGAGTTTTCACAAAAGTATAGTTGCATGTGTTCATTATCTAGTGTCATACAAAATAGTTTCACTGTCCTAAAATTCCTTTTTGTTCTGCTTATCTGATTTTTTTTTGCCCCAACCCTGAGTAGTTGTGTTTTTTATATTAAAATCTTTACTCTATTTGGGATATGTCATAATTTCTGTTATTGCCAGAGAATCCAATGATATTCCTTTAGGTGAAGAATCCATTGCACATTTATTATGTAATTATTCCTATATCGACTGCATTGGAAAGCTGTAATTTTTCATATACATTAAGTTTTCAATATATGCTTGGCTCTACTTGTGGGCTTCCTGTTCTCTTTCCTACCTCTATTTTTTTTAACTATTCTGAGAATGCCATACTGTGTCGATTATAATAGCTTTGCAGTAAGTTTTCAAAGAAAGTAGAAAAACTGCTTCCATAATATTCTCCCATTAAGAAAATAGCTTTGACATTCTTTCTTATTTGTGTTACAAAATGAACTTTAGCATTCTAAGCCCATTGCATACACACATACACACACAAACTCACTGATATTTTGTTTGAAATTGATTTAAAATTAAACACCACTTTGGAGAATTGGCATTTAATGATGTTAAATCATCCTGCTTTGATATTTTATGTATTGTCACTGACATGAATGAGATTTAAGTGATTTTCCTTTTTTAAATACATTTATGTAATAAAACACTATGTGCATAGTTTATACACACATATTCATATGAATGCCGTGTCTTTAATTTGTATGTGTGCTTCTTTGTTTTGCATGAGTCATTGGAAAGTTAGAGATATATATTATGTCATCTGAAAAATGCACAATACTTTTTAGCTCTTCTTTTTCAATACTTATGTTAGCTTATTTTCTTAAATTGCTGGATTTCATTAAATTTGTTAGACTGTTAAACAATCATCAAAATCTTGGTTATGATTTTTTTGGCATTAGATTTAACATTTGGAATTTAACATGAGTTTTGTGCAGGTTTTTAAGAAATAATCACAAATAGGGGTGCCTGGCTGACTCAGTCAGTAGAGCATGAGACTCTTGATCCCTGAGTTGTAAGGTCGAACCCCACGTTGGCTGTAAAAATTACTTAAAAATAAAATCTTTAAAAATAAATAAATAAAAATAAATAAGATTTAAATAAAGATAATCACGTGTAAAAATATTTATTAGTCTTTTTTTTTTAAATTAATTTTAGAGTATATAGGGTGCACGGGTGATTCAGTCAGTTATGTGTCCAACTCTTGATTTCAGCTCAGGTCATGATCTCAGGGTGGAGAATTTGAGCCCTGAGATCGGCTCCATACTGGGCATGGAATCTCCCTCTCCCTCGGGGCATGGAGGCTCCCCCTCTCTCTGCTCCTCTGCCCTTGCCCCCCTGCTTGCACATGTGCGCATGCTCTCTTTCTCTTAAAAAAAAATATGAATAGCTGCTGAACTTTATTCAATATATACTCAAAATATTTTATGCAATTATATATTTTAATTATTTAACTTATTGCTGCAATAAAGTATATTCAGGGAATTCTTAATATTGAACAACCCTTGTATTTGTGGCTTCAGTTTCTTTGGCCATGTTGCATTATTGTAATGCACTGCTGGAATGAATTTGTAGTATTTATTTACAATTTTTCACCTATTTATATATGATATTAGCCTATAATTTTTTTCCTTTTTGATGTTGTTATTAGGACTTTACTAGCTTTGTAAAATAATTTTGGAAGCTTCCCATCTTTTGTTTTATATTTGAATTAACTATCATGGGCTCACCTATTTCTTAGAAGTTAGTTAACCTTCTGTGTGTAACCCCTGAGAATAATTTTGACTGTATGTCATCAATCTTGATAGAATTTTTCATTTTTGTTCATTTTTCCATAATTTGTAACTTCCATTTTGTTTTACTACTTATCTGTTGTTTATTAGAAGCAAATTTATTAATCTCCAAAAGAGTTTTAAATTTTTTTTCATAATCAAAGAATATAACTGAAAATAAGTAATTTTTGAATATGAAGTGTATTGTGACCAAATATACAATTGTTTTTCTAAATGTTTAACAGTAATAAAAGCCATAAAATTCTATGAGTCAATATTCTGCAAACAACAATTGAAAGCTGTTAATTATTATTAAAATTTGTTAATCATGCTTTTCCTTTAAAAAGTGAAATAATGTATTCAGGCAATAATTGTGGCTGTATCACACTCTTTTATATCCCCCGTATCTGTGAATTTTCATCTCATATGTTTCATCATTTTATGTTTGTTATATAATGATGACTGTTTTTAGAAGTATACCTCTCATCATTGCAAGCTTCATGTTATTTGTTTATAATCTTTTGTGAACTCTGGGCTTATATGCCAAGTTACCTGAACACATTATCACCATTTCCCCTCTCTTTGACACACTTTTTTTTTTTACATCCACCTGATATCATCATCATCCTTTTATTTCTCTTCTATCATTTGCATTTTTTTAGGTGTGATCTTATAAATAGCAAATGACTGGATTTTGTCTTTGAAACCAATTTGCATCTTTATTTTTAATAGTGGTGCTTACATTTGTATTCACTGAAAAATGTTTGCTCTTATTCCTTCTATTATACTTTATAAACCATTTTGCCTTTTCTTTTACTTAATTGTATTGATTCATCAAGTTTATTTTTAATTACTCTCATTCTAACAGTTATATTTAAACCTGGATTTCTCTATTTGTCTATGAAAATGAAAAAAATCACTGTCCCACCACCCAGGTGTTGGAAATGATCACTTTACTCATCAAGATAAAACCTTTAAATGCCTTAATCCTGACTCTTTATTCTGTTACTTCTGAGCCTTATTAAATTATTTTAAAGTATAGGTTTCAAGTATTATTAGGTCTTCCTAGAAACTTTTATAATATGTTTACTATGTTTTATGAATTCTTAATATTTATGTTACAGAATTCAGTCACATGCTCATCAAATCATATGTAACTGGAGGGCGCCTGGGTGGCTCAGTGGGTTAAGCCGCTGCCTTCGGCTTGGGTCATGATCTCGGGGCCCTGGGATCGAGTCCCACATCGGGCTCTCTGCTCAGCGGCGAGCCTGCTTCCCTCTCTCTCTCTGCCTGCCTCTCTGTCTACTTGTGATCTCTCTCTGTCAAATAAATAAATAAAATCTTTAAAAAAAATCATATGTATTGTGAGATTAAGAGTCATTTATGGTTTGTCTCCCTCCCAATCCCATCTTGCTATGGACATTGGGGAGGGGAGGCGAACCATAAGAGACTATGTACTCTGAAAAACAACCTGAGGGTTTTGAAGGGTCAGGGGTGGGAGGTTGGGGCAACCTGAGGGTTTTGAAGGGTCAGGGGTGGGAGGTTGGGGGAACAGGTGGTGGGTAATGGGGAGGGCACGTTTTGCATGGAGCACTGGGTGTTGTGCAAAAAGAATGAATACTGTTACACTGAAAAAATAAATAAAATGAAAAAAAAATCATATGTAACTGGAGATTATAGGAGTAACTGGCTGACTCAGTAAAGCATGCAAATCTTATCTTGGGGTTGTAAGTTGAAACCCACATTGCCCACAGAGTTTCCTTCAAAATAAAATCCTTTAGGTTCGCCTGGATGTCTTAGTTGGTTACATTTCCAACACTTTTTTTTTTTTAAAGATTTTATTTATTTATTTGACAGACAGATCACAAGTAGGCAGAGAGGCAGGCAGGGAGAGAGAAGGGAGAAAGCAGGCTCCCTGCTGAGCAGAGAGCCCGATGCGGGGCTCAATCCCAGGACCCTGGGATCATGACCTGAGCCGAAGGCAGAGGCTTTAACCCACTGAGCCACCCAGGCGCCCCCATTTCCAACTCTTGATTTCAGCTCAGGTCTTGATCTCAGGCAGGGACATGAATCCAAGCCCTATGCGGGGATCCATGTTGGTTTTAGAGTCTACTTTAAAAAATAAAAATAATAATAATAGAAAAAATAAAATATTTTAATAGAGACTATATAACATTTATTAATCACTACGTTAATATTCATCATCTTTCTTTATCATAATCTAATTATTAGCGGTGGAAATAGTAATGCATTAACTATCTTAAAAAGGGGATGAGGATGGTATATTTCGTGCATTCATTATATGTAAAAAATGTTTACATTTTACCCTTTCATGAAAGTGATAGCTTGGCTGGTGTGCTGAATAAGTTTCATTTTCCCTTATGAATACCTCCTATAACTTTTTATTCCTTTCTGTGCACCCTGGAAAGATGTACATCAATAGGCTTTTGCTATATGGCTTCCTGAAGGGTTTTGCCAAGGACAGAGTAGAAGTCAGGATATTTCTTCTCTAACCTCCATCCTTGTTGGGGTAATTTTGATCTGGCTAAGTCTTTTAACTGAAGATTATAGTGTCTATCATGAGGCCCCCATCACACAGCCCTGTCTTTTTGGCTAAGAATTACTCTCTCCCAGTGGTCCTTCAGATCTGTGAGATAACCATACTCTAGGTACTAAACCATCTTTTGTAATTTTTCTTACTTCTAAACACACTTTTAAAAGTAGTCCCTTCATTAAAACTTGTACCATTTGGCTGTATCATTTGATTCTTGCTTGGACCCTAAGTGATATAGCTGCATATAGGATTCTTATTAACCTAGCTCTTATTGTCTGCTGGTAGATTATTATTTTTTTAAGATTTTATTTATTTATTTGACAGAGATCACAAGTAGGCAGAGAGGCGGGTGGAGGGTGGGGGGAAGCAGACTCCCTGCTGAAATGCAGGGCTCAATCCCAGGACCCTGGGATCATGACCTGAGCCAAAGGCAAAGGCTTAACCACTGAGCCACCCAGGCGCCCTGCTGGTGGATTATTAAACAAGTGAAAATAGAGATGGACTGAGCATAGTGAATAGACTCCCAAGCTCTCAGGAACCTTTGTATTGAAGTATAGAAGAGAAGGAAGACAAGGAGTGTTCTGATTTCTCTAGGTCAATGTGTGGAAGGGTAGCTTCAGCCTGGCACCGTAATTCCTCCTTGGTGTTACAGAAGCAGACTAGGAGAGCAATCACCCATGTGCTAAGAGCATTCATTCAAGTTGTACATCTAGTTGTTTGTCATTCCTCTTCACAACCATGATATTGAAGGTCTCCAGTTTGGGCCCTGCTGGAGTTACAACACTCCTCATAGTGTTTCTTGTAGTGCCTAGTTCCACACTCTCTTCCTGAAACCTTTAAATCTCTGTTGTATCTAAAATCTTTTCCAGATCTCTAAAAAAGTCCATGGTTAACAGAGACAGAAGCTCAGAATATGGCCCTATTAACTCACAGTGTGCAATTCCAATATACATATTTGATGACAGGTAAAAACAAACAAACAAACAAAAAACAAAACAAATAAACAAAAACTACAGTTCCTTTTTTCTCACAAGGTAAGCAGAGATCACAAGATACGATGTGTGTGGGCAAATAAAGAGAATGAATATCTTGTTTGACCTATTATCTGCTTGTGGGTTCATTGCCCTGTGATGACATTTTGATGTCAGTTTTGTTTTGTCTTTTTTTCCCTATTAGTGGATATCTTCCTAATAGTAGGTAACCCATATGTTATGCAAAAAAATCCATATCTCTAGTACTTCAGCTACCTCTTCCTCCAGCCCCTGTTCTTCATTTCATAATAGACTTTCCTGTATCTACAACTCGTTAAATTCAGTGGGAAGATCTCAGACCCCCCCCCTTTTTTTTCCTTCCATCTGGAACCCATTCACATGTGTTTGTGTTGTTTTTAAGAGTCTGCCTATCTGGGCGGCCTGGATGGCTCAGTCAGTTGGGCATCTGCCTTTCGGCTCAGGTCACAGCCCTAGAGTCGGGGAATCGAGCCCAGAGTCAGGCTCCCTGCTCAGTGGAGAGTCTGCTTTTCTCTCTGCCTGCTGCTCACTCTGCTTGTGCCCTCATTCTTTCTCTCTCACTCTCAATCTATCTCAAATAAACAAATAACATCTTTAAAAAAGGAAGAGTCTGCATATATGAAAATAATTGCTTCTTTTCCTTCTAATGCTGAGGAATATCCAGCACTACAATCTTGGTGTATAAGTTTCTTAAGGCTGCTGTAACGAACTGCCACAAGATGAGCATGTTAAAGCAACCGAACTTCATTGTCTCATGGTTCTGGAGGAAATAAATAGGAAATAAAGCGTCTGCTGTGCAGCACTTCTTTAGAGACAGATTTGTCTTTGCGTCTTCCAGCCCCAGGCATCCGTTTGCTGGTGGGAGCTTCACTCCAATCTCTGCCTCGTCTTCCCTTGGCGGAGCTCCTTCTGTATCTGTGTCTTAATGTGGTGCTCTTCTCTCTGTATGTGTTTATCTCCAAATTTCCCTGCCATATTTGATTGGGGCCCACCAGCAAAGATCTTGTTTCCAGTTAAGGTCGCAATCACAGGTGGGAGGGATTAGATCTTCAGCATATCTTTTGACAGACACAGTCCAACTCGTGACATTTGGCTTTTTTCATTTCTTTGTAGACATATACTTTTATTTTGCTATTAAATATATTATTTGGGGAAATATTCTATTTATTCTATTATATAACTTTTTTTTCAGAATGAGTTTTAGTTGAAGATGAACAATAATTTTTGCATAAACACAAAATAGTTCAAGTTCTTAGGATTCAACATTTAAGCAGATAATAGTACCGATAATTTAAAGATAATTAAATGGTACATTATTTATATTATATTTTAGGAGAAAAATCTGCAAAGGATATTGTTGATGATTACCTTATAAAATACAAGATTAAATTATTAGATGATTTTATAATTGGGTACCCAGTCTCACAATAATAGTAAAGTGTAAGATAGGCATTTAAATAAGGTGATTTTCTTTTGTATAAGAAATTATTTATTTGATTAGATTTCTCCTGTATGACTGCTATAATTCTGTATTCTCTAATCACAACTAAAATGAAAATTGGGAAACTGAGAACCCAAATTTCCAGGTATCATATAACTTAATATATCAGCATTGTTTCATGAGTTTGCAAACTTATCTGCAGTTGGGAAATACTTATAGTTTATTCACAACTGTCCTTGTTGAAGTTGGCTTTGTAAATAGGCTGGAGCCCAAATTTAATAACTTAATTTAGTAACAATTTTAGCCTTATTGTTACTAGGGCAGCAGTTAACATTTAAGATGAAAAACTGATGGGAATAATAATTTACATTACTCAACTTTGTTTATTTGTTCTTGCCTAAACTCCATTATTATTACTAATACTGGCTAACATTTCTTCTGATTTTATTATGTACCAAAGCTATTCTAAGCTTTGCATATATTAACCTTATACTCTACAGGCCTATGAGACACATATTATCACTATCTCTATTTTAGACATGAAGACACTGAGAAACAGAGATGTTAAGAAATTTGTTCATGTTTACATTGCTAATAAATACTGGATTACTGAGTTTTTAAACTATATTATCATATCTCTATTACCATATTGCCATGTGACTTTTGACTAACATTTTTATTTCTTTGGGCCTTAACTAATTCACTTATTTAAAAAGATAAATAAAAGGAATGGATTAAATTGGCATATCTCACTCTTCTTGAGACCAAAGCATCTCTTTTAGAAGTTAAGAAGTTCTAAAACAAACAAACAAAAAAAGAACTGTGGTCACTTACATTTGGGAAACTTAGACCTTCTTCTACAGATTCTTAGTGCAATTTAGCATCAGACCTGAAAATTTCTGTAGCAAACATATTCCTTTAATTTAAAGTCATTTTCACAAATTTATTTGATCAAAAAGTTTTTTTTTTTAATTTTATTTATTTGACAGAGAGTATGGCAGGGGGGAGGGAGAAGCAGGCTCCCTGCTCAGCAGGGAACCTGTCATGGGGCTGGATCCCAGGACCCTGGGATCATGACCTGAGCCAAAGGGAGATGTTTAACCTACTGAGCCATCCAAGCATCCCTGACCAAAAAAAAAAAAAAAGAAATTAAAGGAATGACATACTGCTGTATACTTATTAGGATGGCTAAAATCCAGAACACTGACAACAGCAAGTGCTGGGGAGGCTTAGGAGGAACCCAAGTTATTATTCATTGCTGGTGGAAATGCAAAATTGGAGAGCCACTTTCAGTTTGGCAGTTTCGTACAAAACTAAACATATCTTACCATTGGGCTCCTTGGTATTTACCCAATGGAGTTGAACATTTTTGTCCACACAAAAACCTATCCAAGATGGTTATAGCAGCTCCTATTCTTAAGGCCAAAACTTAGAAGCAACCAAGATGTCTTTTAGGAGAGGAACAGTTGAATGAAGTGTGGCACATCCAGACAATGCATGGTTTTCAGCACTAAAAAGAAAAGGATTATCAAGCCATGAAAAGATATGGAAGAATCTTAAATGTGTATTACTTAAGTGAAAAAAGCCAGTCCGAAAAGGCTACATACCATGTGATTCCAATTGTATGACATTCTGGAAAATGCAAAACTATGAAGACAGTAACAACAATAATTGGTTGCCAGGGTTGGGGAGAGGACTGATGAATAGGAATAGTGCAGAGGACACTTAGAGCCGTGAAAATACTCTTATGATACTATCATGGGAGACACATGTCATTGAACATTTGTCCAAACCCACGAATTTAAAACATCAAGAATGAACAGTAATATAAACTGTGGAATTAGGGCAATTATGATGTGTCAATATAGGTTCTTCAGTTGTAACAAATGTTTAACTCTGGTGAGGAATATTAATAATTGGGGAGGCTATCTATGCATTTGTGTGGGCAGGGATTACACAGGGAAACTCTGTACCATCTGTTTAACTTTGCTGTGAACCTAAAACTGCTCTAAGAATAAAGTCTATTTTAGAAAATCAGATAAACCTTATCTTCCACACTTGAGGATGGTGTAGAAATAACCTATTCAAAAAATATATTTTGAGACTACAACTTGGAAATTCTGAATTTAGATATTCTAAAGTTCTGTTAATCCCTAAAACTGCAGCTATCTGGTATTTTATTTTATTTTTATTATTTTTTCCCACTGGCATTTTATTTTTGGGGGGTCTTTTAAAAAAATTTTATTTATTTATTTATTTGACAGACAGAGATCACAAGTAGGCAGAGAGGCAGGCAGAGAGAGAGGGGGAAGCAGGCTCCTCGCTGTGCAGAGAGCCTGATGCGGGGCTCAATCCCAGGATCCTGGGATCATGACCTGAGCCAAAGGCAGAGGCTTTAACCCACTGAGTCACCCAGGCGCCCCAACCACTGGTATTTTAAAGAAGATAATTCCCTTATTAACAACTTCTAGAGTTCATCGATATCTAATCTTTTTTTTGAACTTTGTTTTATCAAGTTTTCAAATTTTCTCTTTTGCTCTCAATTCTGCATATGATATATGGGATTCTCTCCTTACACACATACATACACAAATACACACTTAAAATCAAAGCAGAGTATATACTCTTATCATTTTAAAGGATTCCATTCACTCTCAATGAAACTAATGGATGATTTAAGATTCAGTTTTATCTTTCATAAAAGAACAAGAAACCCTCTTCTACATAAAGAATTTTTAATATACAAATACTAGAGATCTGCTGATTATGCTGTTCTTATTAAATTATAGGATTATATTAAGTGAAGCAATGCAATAATAAAGTGATTTCACTTTATTACTCCAAACTCCACTTACGTGCTCTTCCTTCAAGATCCATAATACCTTATACCGACACCTTTCTTAATGTGTATTTTATTTAATAATTGCCATTTATTTGTCTTCCTCCAGTATTAGGCTCTGTATCTTTCTTTACACCAAGTAAGGTATCCTATTTTTAACTTATATTTACACTAAGCATAATGACTAAGACCTAAGAAATACAAGAGCCTCTCATGTATACATATAGTTTAAGATAATAATGATTATTATTTGGATAGCATTTTATAATTTACAAAATAATTTTACTTAGCATATTTTGTTTGATCTTTCAAAAATTCTGCATTTTTTCAGATAAGAAAACAAAGACTTAAGGGCCATTAAGTGACTAAAATATGAGAAGTCATTCTTGAAATTGAAAGATGTATAATATTTAGCTAGGAAGAGAGCAAAGGCACAGTCATTTCAGAAAGTATAACAGGCATGATTTAAGGTCCATGAATGAACATAACTATGATATATGTTGTGAGACATGAGTTAAGTTTGGATACAGTATGAAATTTCAAAGCAATGTATCAGTTGTTGATTTATTACCTATAGAACCAATCATCGTTTTTTCTCATTGTTATACTGGCTCACTTTTCTTTTTTTTTTTTTTAATTTTTATTTATTTATTTTTTTCAGCGTAACAGTATTTATTGTTTTTGCATGACACCCAGTGCTCCATGCAATACGTGCCCTCCCTATTACCCACCACCTGCTTCCCCCAACCTCCCATCCCCCGCCCCTTCAAAACCCTCAGGTTCTTTTTCAGAGTCCATAGTCTCTCCTGGCTCACTTTTCTGCATATGCATCCAATACAATAAGCACCTTAAACATTTTAGATCAGATTTACTTTCATTTCATTTGATCTCAAGAAGCCCAATTTTTGAGACAAGAAGTCGTAACCAGAGTGCAATATGTGAAGATTTAATACAAATAATAAAAGCTATAATATTTTTAAGAGAAAAAGAAAGCGCTGGCAAAAAAGATGGTCATGAAACATGGAGCAATTACTGTATATAATGTTAGACATAGTACAAAATTATTACTATATGTACTACAGTTATTACATATAAGCAAAATATATATTACCATATAGTAATAGTATATATGGTAATTACTGTATATACAAAATTGTATTACTAAATATATAATTACTATTAAAAAAGTCTAATTACTATATATACAGAAAGATATATATATACAAAATTTATTATATATATACAAAACACCTAAAATTATGAATGAAAAGGAGATACTGATAAGATATATTATAAGTGAGAATACGGACAGAAGTAATGAAGCAGGAAAAGGAATCTGCATGTGGATTATGTTATTGCGGCTCCAAGTTCTCTTTTAAAGATAGTTTTTCTGCCTTGTACTTTTTTTCTCAATATTTACAAATTTTGTGTGTATGTGTCCATGCATATGTGTGTATATGTTATTGCATGGACAGCGGATTAAAAGGCTACATTAATTATTGGGGTAGGCAGACTAAAGGTCCCAAATATATCTGCATCTTAATCTCTAAGACCTGTGAACGTGCTGCCTACATGTAAAGAAACTTTGCAGACATAATTAAATTAAGGATATTGCCCAGATTAGCTGGAAGGGCAGAACGCAATCACAGGGATCTTTACAAGGAAACAAAAGTGTCAGAGAAATTTGAAGATGTTGAACTGCTGGCTTTGAAGCTGAAGGAAATTGCCCTGAGCCAAGAAATGCAAGTTGCCTAAGATGAGGGGAGGTGGGGAAGGAGGGAAACAGATTTTCCTCTAGAGAATCTAGAAGGAACATAGCTCTACTAAAACATGGTTTTAGAACCGTAAGACCCAGTTTGGATTTCTGGCCTCTAAAACTGTAAGAGGATATATTTTTGTTGTTTTAGGGCATTAATTTTACAGCCATGTATTACAGCATCAATAGAAAACTAATATAAATATCAGATATTTTATTTGCACCTATAAGATATAAAGTCAATCTAGAATTTCTTATTTGGCCATATGATCAGCAGAGACAATTATACTGCTTACAAACATTTTACAAGAATAATTTTAGAATATCAATAAACACTTATAAAGGATGGAGAACTTAAGAAGAGAAGTGATTTAATTGTGAAATTTAATTAAATTATTTGATGTTTCCATTCTGGAAGAAACCTTAAAGTGAAAGAAAAAATCAGACTCTGAATGTTTTCTTACTGCTGTACTTTTATAAAACTCAAGTTTTTTAAAGGATCAATGTACTCTAAGGAACTGAAATGTTAGGTTCTATCTCATGTCTGCATTACACACTCTATTCTTTCGAGATGGCAGATGATCAACTCTTTAGCTCTTCCAACCCAACAAAATGCACACAATGTAGTAGAGGTAAAATTTTGTAAATGATTATGAAATGGCTTTCACTATTTCATTTTCATGTTGGCCAACACTTAGAAACATAACCTCAGTTAGATAGATACAAATATTTTGAGACATTATTTTATTCCAGATAGATAACAGAAAAAAAGTGAGTCACACAAAGGATATCCTAGTTGAGAGCATTTTGGCCAAATACATTTACAAGTCAAATAGAATGCCGAAGTGAATTTTCCTTAATTTTAGCAATATTTTGCAAATGTATCCCATATAGTACAATTGCAGAAATAGCTTCATCATTTCAACAAGAAAACATGCTCTGCCAAACATAAAGCATTGTTAATCGTACCCTCAAAAACATTACATTGTATTAATATTTTCTCATTTATGCCCATTTAAGATGACTATTTTGACAGATAGCATTCATTAGTACTTAGAATTAAGTTTCCATGGCTAAGACTTTGAGCCAAGATGCAAATTAAAATAAATCTTAATTGGACCTTAGAAGTGTAAGAATAATCAGGAATAAATTAGAACTGCATAAATAATTCCAAAGTAATCTACTCTCAACAAACAATGCTGCAAATTTACTATAGAGAAGTACAGAATAAAATTTGTTGAAATGTGCTCTAATCCAAATCTCAGTTTAGTGCATACTCATATAATGCATGCGTAATTTATGACATATAGTATTGAATATGCATTTAATATTTATGGGGTTCCTCTTAAAGGATCTTGATTAGCTCTCTTAATTATTTCAAGAAATCCCAGAATCTTAGATTTGAAGGAAACCCCAAATTTGTCTCCTAGTCTAAATTGCAACATTCCCTTTAGCAATATTCCCGATAAATACCCATCCAGTCCCAGTCAGGCGCATTCATGAATAATCTCTTTTTTTAACGCCACATTGGCTAATGGCACAAAACTAGTACAAAACAAGGTACTATCTTAAACTTGCTATTATTTAAAAAGAGAAATCAAGTGCAAGATGTGCATTTAGGTCAAATAGGAACTAGAACAGGTCACTGGAAATAATTTTCATTTAGTTAATTTTTAAAATATTTGTATTCAATAATATGCTAAATTATTCTAGAGTCCTAGAAATTTATATCAATGAAGAAGAGATGTGCATAGATATTAATCAAAAAGGATGTTCATCACAGACCTTTAGCAATTAAAAGTTAGAAAAACAAATATTCAAACATAGAGGATGGTTACAGAAATTAGGCCTATCTATACCTGGAAATACTATATATATATATATTTTTTTAATTTTTCAGAGAATATATGATAAAATACAAGTAATCTTATGCTAAGGCAGATTGGAAATGTTAAAAACTATTAATTCTCCATGGTGATAACATTAATAATAATGTATAATAAAAATCACATATATCATGCACATGTGCAAAGACTATTTGACACAGCTGTCGATATAATGAAAGTGTCATGAGGGAAATTAAACTAGTAAGAACAGAAATCATAATGGTTATTTGGGTAGTAGAATATAGGTATTTTTTTCCTGTTCATATTTTACTATTTTTTTCAGATTGCCTACATTAATCATTTATCACATTTTAGGCTTTTGCTTCAATTTTTAGTTTTATCCAGGAGAGTGTCAAAAATAAGCAAATCTGTTTTTCTAATGTGATGAAACATCACTGATAGATCTGTCAGAGATACTACTTTGATATGTATTTATTTATTTACTTTTATTTTAAATTGAGGTTAGTTAACATATGGTGTATTATTAGCTTCAGGAGTGGAAGTCAGTGATTCATCAGTTGCATATAATACCTAGTGGTCGTTAATCCTTTGCTATTTAGAGAAGGAACAATGTGGCAATAATACTCTACCCAACAAAATCATCTTAAACTAAGCCCCAGAGTAGGAGGAAGTACATCAAAATAATGTGTATGTATTTGTGTTTTGCTTATGTTTCTACGTTGTCCTTTCACTTTCCCCTTGAAAAATCAAATATGAGAAGAAACACTTCTGTGTTGATATTTTTGTGCTCTGCCTTGCTTTATCTTATTCCTTGTGATACATTTTGTCCACTGTAATATTATAGAATCATATCACCTTTCTGTTGGAAGTATTTTCTACCTAATCTCATTTATTTCCCCTTGTGTTTTCTTCTTCCTTGCATCTACAATTTAGTTTATGTTGTAAATCTACATTAGCACTTACATCACCAGGTGTGGTAAAGAATAAATTAAATAATGCCTGTATATTCCCCTTTGACACATAGTAAGTATTCAACAAATGACAATTCTGTATCTTTTCCTTTTCAAATAGGTACACACACAATATTTTATTTTATAGAAACTGAGAATTTTATTTAAAATCCCTTAACATTAGGGGCACCTGGGTGGCTCAGTGGGTTAAAGCCTCTGCTTTCAGCTCAGGTCATGATCTCAGGGTTCTGGAATCGAGCCCCGCATTGGGCTCTCTGCTCTGCGGACAGCCTGCTTCCTCCTCTCTCTCTCTGCCTGCCTCTCTGCCTCCTTGTGATCTCTGTCTGTCGAATAAATAAATAAAATCTTTAAAAAAAAAAATCCCTTGGGGCGCCTGGGTGGCTCGGTGGGTTAAGCCGCTGCCTTCGGCTCAGGTCATGATCTCGGGGTCCTGGGATCGAGCCCCGCATCGGGCTCTCTGCTCAGCAAGAGGCCTGCTTCCTCCTCTCTCTCTTTGCCTGCCTCTCTGCCTGCTTGTGATCTCTCTCTGTGTGTCAGATAAATAAATAAAATCTTAAAAAAAAAAAAATCCCTTAACATTAAACATAATTGAGTCAGTTTTAATATGACTTCATGTTTCCTATAATTGTGAATGATTGCTTAAAATATTTCTTATCCAGTTTAATATTTATTTTAACAGCAGAAATTTTCAACTTATGTCTCTCGTAGCTTACAATTTTTTTGAAAATTTGTTAATTTGTGTTATGGTCTTCTAGTTTGATCGATTTAAGCTTTGACATCTGCAAATTTAAAGAACGCTATCCTTTAAATTTATGAGTTCTATTTTTTAACTACAGTTAGGTATTTTCATTTTCATGAATCACAGAACACTAAATATTTTTAAAAATTGTGAATCTACAAATGACTTTTTACTGTCTTTCACATGGGCAGTATCACTGGTACCCCACAGATTATGAATGTCAAGAGGGAATTATAGATAAATAAGGCTATCTATAAATCTGATTCATAGACTTATGAATTCTTACCACAGAGCATTGGAAAGACAGTGGCAACAGTTATATTTCTGGCTAAAAGCTTATGTTTAGATAGTTTCATATTATAAGTTTCTCTGGGGGCAGGAATCAATATTTATTCTAAATTAAGGTGCATTTAGTTACTTAACCAGAAGTATCTATCTTTTTGCAGTACTCACATGCCCCTGAAAACTTGGACACAACTTCTAAAAGTAACTTTTTCTAACTAGAAGTATAGATTTCTTCTATATGTCTTTTAAATAATAAAAAAATATTTTTATCTTTCTCATGTATTTATTTATTTTGGTTCCAGTGTGCATGCATTGAAAAAGGATAATGCTGTTGTTCTGTACATTTCACACCTAATTCCCATGTTTTTAAAAATTCCCATTATTACTAGTAACATAATTGTTTTTACTACTATTCTTTTTTATATTTTGTATGTTTAGCATGCACTTAAATGTCATGTAATGGAAAGCAGATTATTTATTTAACTTCCAATTCAACACCAACATATTGAGAAAAACTATTATTTATATGGAGTCATTAAGCCCCAAATTTATGTATATTACACTGGATATCCAGATATTTTTAAAAAGCAAGTTTGCTTGGTTTTGTATTTTTCTCTAGAGATCCAGGATTATATTGACATTGCTAAAGAATGAGGCAAGAAATTTAACCTATACCAACTGGAGTAACTAAATTTTACAATATCATTATATTTTAGTAAGATATAAACTTCACAAACTGTTGACAATAAAAATCAATCACATTTAAATAGAAGAGGTACTGAAAAATGTTAGTAACATTAAAAAAATGTTCAATAAAATTTTAAAAGCCATGAAGAATTAAATAATTTAAAATAGTGAAGCACTTTTGGGTGGTAAATGCATTTTTAAAAACAGTTTTTAATCTTTCAAGCTCAGTCATCCTAGAGGAGTGATCATCTGTCAAATTTTCATGAAAATATTCATCCCATATAAGTGAACTCCAGTTGTTTAATTCCCAGAATATTCTATATATCAAAAACAATATATACCAACAAGCCTTCAGCTTGGAATATCCGTACAATCTCTATGTGAACTTGAATGAAAATTACTTTTAACAATAACTTATGATGTAGTCTGATTTTCAAATGAATTTATTTTTATCATGTAACTATCATCATTTACCTAAAGAAATGGATGTAGTTATTCATTATCATTAAGTGATAAACAAGTTGTTTAGACATTTAAAAATAAGTCAATTTGATTTAGCATTGTAATATACATTATAAAAATACTCTTACACAGTGAAAATGATCTGCCAAGTCAGATAAATCAAAAACAGTATAACAAAGTTATTTAAAAAAATTCTTTCCTCGGGAGTGCTATTGTTTGAAAAGGTGTTTGAATTCGAAGGGTAGAATAAACAAAGGATGGAAACATAAATATAAATATAGAAATGCAAAATCTATTTTAATTATAGAATTGCTACTATGATTTCATATGAAATATTTCAATAGCAATCATCAATTTAGAATAACACCTCTATTTTAATGAGACAACTTCATGTGGTGAGTTTGTTTTCTTATCCAAGTAGAATTATATATAGTGATGAAAAAATCACTACCATGAGATGAATGAAAACTTGACTTATGCTGTGCAGGTACACAACTCTTTATAAATAATCTTGCAATCTGATACAAAAGTGTCTATAATTCTGACATGTTTGACATTCCCATTCATTTCAACAACTCGTTGACATATATTTAATTTGCTACTTCTTGAAGGTGTTGCTTGAAGTTCCCTTTCACTTGACAGGTGCCTGACAGCTCAGCCTCACTCAGAGTTTAACAAAATGGAAAAAAAAAATGTATTATCTAAACCCCTGTGGACTATTCATTTTATGACTTTGATAATGTTCAGAACTAAACTTGGTTTCTTTAGATATTTATAAGGTGCCCTTTTTTTTTTTCTTGGCGTTTTAAAAATGTGTGTATATACATTTAGCTTTCCATTTGGGCTCTTTTTGACAAACCCTGTGCCCTGCAATTCTCAAACCATAACTGATGATTAAAATATGGATATGTGAAGGGAATTAAATAAAAATGCAACTTCTGGTTCCTCACCATTTATATATTTTAGTAAGATGAAAAAATGTTAATATTTATAATACAAATCATGCTCTTAGTACCTGGCATCTTTGACAATACATTTGAATGTGTTCTGGTTCTGAATACATATTTACATCCATGCATGCTTCTCAGACTATTTCTCATAGTTATTCATTATGACAAATAATATACACCCTTTTAATAATAGGAGCAGATGACTTTGTTTAAGAGCAGGCAGAAGCTTATTGTATGTCAAGGCTCCTAAGAAAAAGTAGCTAATACCAAGCCGAATTTAAACATTCTTTGGTGAAAATCTGTTTACCTCATCATTGTCTATGTTATGTGTGCAAAACATAACATCCTTGGCATCATATTGAAAGATTCTTTGTAACTGATCCCACTATATATTTCTAACCCAATTAAGCTCCCACTTGTACCCTGCCAGCTCTCTCCTTCTACTCATTGATTCGATGATGGTGTAAGAAAAAAGTTCCTTTGCTAAAACCATTCCCAGAAATTTATCTCTGTTCTCCATCTGGGTGGGGGGGAGGACAAGTTTTATTTTTTAGAAATCTAACCCAAAAGTCACGTAGCATTTTACTGATACCCTCACCTTTTGCAGCACTTGTTATTCCTTTTATGCCTGGGGGCACATTTTGGATTATTGTCTTGTATTATTGCTACTTTACCTGTAGATTAAGACTTATTTTACCATTTACATATGTAGTAGTCGAAAACCCATCTGGAGGTGAAAACTACACAGCAACTTTGAACAGGGAAGGTTTACTATAAAGTGTAAAGAGATATAACAGAGTATTGGAATAATGAAGGATTGGCCAGTAATGATTAAAGAGAACTCTATAAAATATAGGAAAGTAGATATAAACAGCAGCCATTGCTTCTAGAGCTGATGTGTTGTATCCAAGGAAGAACTTTGTCACTGCTGTCATCCAGATTCCATGAGAGGCAGCCATGGCTCACTTGACGGTGGACAAGTCACTAAGGTGCAATCAGAGCAGATTTTGCTGAAAATCTTTCCCCTGGGGTACTGACGACACTACCATAGGGAGGATCCTAACTAGCACCACTCCTCTGCAAAGCCATCCAAGGAAGCATGAGAGGGAGTTAATTGGCAATGTCATCTGAGGGTCTAAAGCAGAAATCCACCCACAAGGGGATGTTGCACATTGGTATTCATGGCAGAGAAACCCACGGGGGATGCTGGAGTCACCTGTTCATAAGGAGGGACCTCCCAGGCAGCACTCATTCCAAAGTCCCTTAGGGGGTTTTGGAGGAAGCCATCTACAGGGAAATTCCAGACCTTGGAACACATTTTAAAGCCACCAGAAGGATGCCAGAGGAAGTTTCTGGTTTCTAGGTGCCAGTAGGCATCCTGTGCTACAGGAGTCAGGCACTGGAGAAACCGAACACTGCAGAGTCTGATGAGAGGAGCACACTAGGACCCAAATCAGAGACCCTTCTTCCTCCATAATACCTCTTACACCATCTACTGACTAAACTTTCAAAACATGCAAGTTGGCAAAAGAAATATTTTTAGAGCCCTTCTAAATGATTGAAGGTCAGACAATGGAGAGTAGGTTTGGGTCTGACAATGTATTTGAAACTAGCACAATACACTTATTACTAACTCTGAACAAATCAAAATTTCCTAAAAGACAAAATGGCTTCTTTTAATTCCTTTTATGTCCCAGGACATAGTTTTACGTATGAATGATAATCAGAAACATCTCAAATAAATTTGCTGTTTTTAACCATTATGTTCTTACAAATATGATGTGAATTGTGTCTTTGCTATTTTATGTGCAAAAATGTATGTCATCAGCATCAAAGCTAACTATATTTATATAAGTATACTGTCATTTTGCTTCGTATGTATGTAAGCTTGTATGTGCATGTATAAGTGTATATAAAGTCCATCTCTGATTACGAAGCCTGACCGTTATAGGAATTAATCAAATAAGCCTGGTGGAAGTTAGAAGAAAGCTATTGTATTTTATCTATTTTAAGATTTACTATTTATTTATTTGAGGGAGGGGCGGAGGGAAAGAGAGAATCTCCAGCAGATTCCATGCTGAGCCGGGAGCCAAACATAGGGCTCAATCTTACAACCCTGAGATCAACACCTTGGCCAAAACCAAGACTGGCCATTTAACTGACTGAGACACCCAGGTTGCCCCTGAAGAAAGCTCTTTTAAACCTCAGAGAAATAAATGACAAGTCTTGATATCAACTAGTTAAAAATATAGATTTTCATTCTTCAAAGGAAGATGCTATACACTGATTTTCTAATAAGTTACATAAAGATAAGTATAGGATATTTTCTTTCTTTTCCTTCTTTTTTTTTTTTTTTTTTTTTTTAGATTTTATTTATTTGACAAAGAGAAAGACAGCGAGAGAGGGAACACAAGCAGGGGAAATAGGAGAGGGAGAAGCATGCTTCTCACTGAGCAGGAAGCCTGATGCAGGGCTTGATCCCACGACGCTGAGATCATGACCTGAGCTGAAGGCAGATGTACCTAATGACTGAGCCACCCAGGCGCCCTGGTATAGGATATTTTCTTTAAGTTTTTACATTTCAACACTAAAAATATTTTACATACATATTGATGCTTAAAAGTCGATCTTAATATCTAAATAGTAATATTTAAAAAGTACATTTTATTAAATATTTAACTGTGTCTAACTTAATTGCAATAAAAATCTGACTACTGGGGCATCTGGGTGGCTCAGTTGGTTAAGCATCTGCCTTAGCTCAGGACATGATCCTGGGGTCCTGGGATTGGGCTCTGGGTTGGGCTCCCCCTGCCCAGCCCTCCTCTTGCTCGCTTGCATGCTCTCTCTCTCAGATACATAAGTAAACTCTTTAAAAAAAATCTTACTATTAATAATACATTAATTTATCCTTCCTTGTCAATTTGTACATTTATATAGTAATTATCTGAGAGAGAGCCAAACAAAATAAATATCATAACTAATAAAAAGCTACTGTTGGGAGAAAGAAGGAGAGCTTAAAGATGAAGGTTAAATATGCTAAAATTATAAATAATTCAAGTATTCTCCAAGGAAAGATGGGTAAATATTTGATATAAAAAGAGCTCAGGCATTTGATGCAAGCTGTCCAGATTCAAATCCTACTTCATCTTCTTTTTTTAACCTGCAACCTGGAAAAGCAATTTATTTTTTTTTTTTAAAGATTTTATTTTATTTATTTATTTGACAGAGAGAGATCACAAGCAGACAGAGAGGCAGGCAGAGAGAGAGAGAGGGAAGCAGGCTTGCTGCCGAGCAGAGAGCCCGATGCGGGACTCGATCCCAGGACCCTGAGATCATGACCTGAGCCGAAGGCAGCGGCTTAACCCACTGAGCCACCCAGGCGCCCTGGAAAAGCAATTTAAATTAAAAACATTAACATCTCTTCTATAAAGTGGGGATTCTAATACTGAATAATGAGCAGTTTCTATGGATTTGGTGAAATTACACATAAAGCATGTACTTTGGTAATAGCTTACAGAGATCTGCTTGTATTTAAAAATGGGGACAAATAACTTTAAAATGAATAAAAGTTATTTATTTTAAAGATAGGTGGGGATGTACTGTACCTTGAATTCCAATTTATGTCTCTGTTTTGAAGTGCAGAAGTTTGTATGTAACTACCAAACAAATTGTGCTTCATGTACCTTAGAACTGTGTTTGTTATCTTTCTCCTAAAATCTGCTCCCACTTCTTAACCATCTTTGATAATGTTTCTGACTTTTACCTAATCACACAATTCAGGAAACTGGAAGTCACCGTGGACCCTACATCTACCCACATTCAACATTAAAAATGTTTCTAAGTCATGTTAAGTTGAGGGAAATTGGAAGGGGAGGCGAACCATAAGAGACTATGGACTCTGAAAAACAACCTGAGGGTTTTGAAGGGCCAGGGGTGGGAGGTTGGAGGAACCAGGTGGTGGGTAATAGGGAGGGCACGTATTGCATGGAGCACTGGGTGTTGTGCAAAAACAATGAATACTGTTACATGTTGAATCATTTCCTTAAATTCTGTTTAATACATTTTCTTCTTTTTAACTCTTCAAACTTTCATTATTTCAAAATAGTAGCAATAACATCTTTTTGGCTATTTCTTAATTAGACTTAATCATCTAGTTTATCAGTATCCTTTATTTTTGTCTCCATCATGTACATTGTTGTGGTTTTAAAAAATGTAATGCTATCATATCACCCCTTTCCTTAAATCTTTTAATTAAATTCCCGTAATCACATTCTAACTCTTTTGCTTAGAAGATAAAGTTCACACTCTGTAGGATGACATACAAAGTCCTTTAATTCTCACCTCAGCCTACATGTCTAGGTATATCTTCTTTTGTTCCCCACAAATATCTAATACTCAAAGCCTAATAAATTACTTACAGTTTCTTGAAATTGCCGTGACTTTTCATGCTTCCATATGTTTGCAAATTATATTCTTTTAGAGAGAATGCCATCATTATGTTTGATTTCTATAAAAAAAAAAGCCTGTGATTTGCAGATGGCTTACCATAAATCTGATAATATGCTAAATTCTTATGTGATTAATCTAAATGCTATGGATGGCAATTTGGTGAGAAAACAGATACAGTAAAGTAATAAATCTTGTTCAAGTTGCAGAATCATAAACAGTAGTAGTCAGGCTAAGGATATGATTGATGCTAAAATTTCTGTAATCAGAAAGGTGCTGCAAAACTGAGAGCAATCTTATATATCTGTGTGAATTTTTTTCTGACTCATCTACATGTGAGACACTGATAATCATGTTATTTTTTATGTTATATCCAAACATATTTCTTTATTTCAAGTATCACACAAAAATTCAGTTGTGGTTTTTATGTCTGTCATTCTTAATATACTATAAACTGATGTGAGGCAAGGATAACATTTTTGTTAACCTAACTTATTGCCCAGTATGTACTCAGTAAACTCTTTGAACTCATGAGTGAATTAATGAGACAGATTCTGTCCTATATTTTGTATTCTAATTTACTGATATATGACTGGAAGTGTCATTTGTTCTATTACCTTGCATTCAGAAAACATTTCAGAAGGAAAATGGCATCTGAAATACATACTAGAGGTTATGGGTTAAGCGTCTGTCTTCAGCTCAGGTCACGATCTACTAGAGGTTATGGGTTAAGCATCTGCCTTCAGCTCAGGTTATGATCCCAGGGTCCTGGGATCAAGTCCTGCATTGTGCTCTTTGCTCAGTGAGGAGCCTGCTTCTCCCTCTGCTTGCCACTCCCCCTGCTTGTGTTCTCTGTCTCTCTCATTTCTCTCTCTCTCTCTCTCTCTGACAAATAAATAAATAAAATCTTAAAAAAATAAAATACATACTAGAGAAGAATGATAAGATTTTGACAGGTTGAAGTGTAATGAGAATAGGCACAGAAAGCCCAACTTAATAAGAGCCATTTCACTTATTCTGATCGACAATTGATTTGATGTATTAATTGCACATGATCTTGCTCACAGACTTACTAGCTGTTTATTTGGCTTTAAGGATATTCTTAAGTAGCAAAAGTTAGAAGAACCTTTTCTTATATTAACCTGATGAGATGTTATCCCACTAAAATCCCCAGCCCACCCACAACTGAAGAGCTTCCCTGGAAGTACTTCTTTACTCTTTGTATCCCTTCTGAGTATATTAGATGCACATGAAACTGAGCCAAAATACATCTGGACACATTTGTTTCTGCTTTGAACAACTGCCCTTCTGTAATATAAAATTGAAACCTGTTCTTTACATAAGCTTCTGGAAGGCACAGTACCTATCTATCATATCTATGATTTTATATGAATTATTAAATCTCTCCCAATAATTCTGCAAGAAGTGTTTTATTTTCTCATTTTTAATGAGGAAATTTATGGTGCAAGAGTCTTATTCTCATGGTATGTAGCTAATCACTCTGATAAGTTAGTGATTCAAAACCATTTATTTGTCTTAAAACCAAAGCCTTTGCTTTTTCAACTTTGACAACGCATTCTCTATGTGAGAGTGCATGAGCATGGACAAAATTTCCAAAGGTAGGAAAACTTACATATATTCAGAGACTCATCCACAAAATTGACAGATTCAAATCCGAGATTCTCAGTATTTGGGCATCAGTATCACTTGGGGATGTTTTAAAACTTAAGCTCAGATTTTACAAATCTTCATCAAAGATAAATTAAGTCACATACTCTGAGAGAGGGCCCCTGGCATCAGAAGTTTTTTAAGCTCCTGGGTGACTCTGATGAGCAACCAATACTGCAAACCACTGCACTAAAGTAAAGGCCATGTGTGTAGGGGGCATCATGAATACTGAACAGTGTTTAACATCGTGAATATTAGAATCAGGCCTGCAGGATACAATCCCACCTCCCTCACTTAGTACCTCTGTGACCTTAGGCCAATTATTACATTTCCAGTCATTTGCCTGTAAGATGGAAATAAACTAAAATATGTAAAGCACTTAGCATATGAAGTAGATTTAATTCATGGTAATTCATACTATTTAAAAAGAAATAGCAAATAAATTTTTTAAATGATATTAAAGTTATGTTGGGAAATATCTAAGAATGGGGGAAGTTATTATCATAAAAGTGTAGCTGACAGAAACAAATTGGATTAGAGATATATTTTTTTTAACCCAGATGTTTATGATTTTGAAAAATTTTGCATTCACACATTCTTTGCAGTAGGTAATCCTTGGTATTAATTAAATGCAGTTTTTAATTGGCATAAGCTTATAAATTCTCAGTATCCCATAATGATGAGAAAGGATAAGAGTGTCTGGTTTTGATAATATATGAATAATTATGAGAATTATGGTGTGCTTTGTTTTACTAACTATCAGATATTTTTCAGATGAATGGAATTTTGGATGCCTTAACTATCAGTTGCATAATACCATTTGCATTCTCTTTTTTTGGCCATTACTGGTCTTGAAATGATATAGAAACAACAAACAACAATGGAAGATATACTGTTTTACATATTAAGATACTTTTAATTCAATTCTCATTTAGTTCTTACCCTGAGACATGGGAACGAAGAAACTCTGTGGGTTAATGGCTTGTAGGGAGACAGCTATGACAGGAACCCTTTCCTTTTAACTTCTACTCTAATACTAAAGATTTATTTGGAATATGCTGAATGTCTAGAAACTGAGAGTTAATATATTTGCCCAAGTACCAGAACAACTCTATGAATTTAGTATAACTAGATAACAGGAATAGGGTGGGGGATCACACTAATTGTTGTAGGTCTAAGTTGAAAGTCAGAAAATTAATCAAGGTACTGGAAACCTGAAAATTCTCAGAGAATCCAGGAGGCAGAACTGACTCCCCCCAAGTCCAGATGATCAAGGCACTGATGCAAGCAAACAGAAAGAGAGCAAAGAAACACAACTATGCACCTTGGGTCTTGTTGTTCAAGACATGAGTAGTACTGGATCATAGGGCAGTTCTATTTTTAACTTTATAAGGAACTTCCGTACTGTTTTCCAGGGTGGCTGCACCAGTTTGCATTCTGACTGGATCAATTTTATTTCATTTTATTTTTTTTTAAAGATTTTATTTATTTATTTATTTATTTATTTGACAGACAGAGATCACAAGTAGGCAGAGAGGTAGGTAGAGGGAGAGGGAGAAGCAGACTCCCTGCTGAGCTGAGAGTCCGATGCAGGTCTCTATCCCAGGACCCTGGAATCATGACCTGAGCCCAAACCAGAGGCTTAACCCGCTGAGCCACCAGGTGCCCCTGACTGGATCAATTTTGGATAGAAAAATTATTACATTAAACCTGTTCTTTGTTATAGGACTTCTGAGAGACTTCAATAGCTTGAGGTGCAATGTTAATCTTTAAGAGGTGCAAGCCATTGCAACAGTTTATAAATTTGTATTTTTATGGATCCTTTTTTGGTTTCTTAAAAGTAACGTTCTTCAGAAAGTATTTTGAGAAATACTGAATTTCTCAATAACCGAAGGATAACAGAAATGAGTCCAAGGAAAGTCAGTTAGGAATTAGTCTCTGTTAATTTAGGAATTTCCGATTGTTCACAAGACCTGATGTATGTCCTCAAGTAGATTCAAGGCCAAGGTATAATCAAGAAGGAGTGCTTAAAGAAACTGGAGAAAGTCATTTGCCTCGTTATCAATTGAAAGCTTACCAATATAAATTGCAATGTATTAGGAGTTATTATAAATTTCATGTTTAATTTCTCTAAATCTGTTAACAAAGCAGTAAATATGCCATTTTTAAGTGATGAAACTGAGGATTAAAACCCTTAACCAGCTATTTAAAGACCATACAGACAGTAAATGACAAAGCCAGAGTAACTCAGATATAGGTAGGAAGCACATGTTTTCTCTGTTATCCTTTTTCTGCTTACCTAAAACATTCATCGTAAATAGTTAAGACATTGGAGCAATATAAAATATAATCTAGTTACAGGAAGGTATAGAAGAGAACTCAACTTAAAAACAAACAAAAAAACCCCAGAACCTTGGCCTCTAGAAATATATTATTTATTAGAAAGATAAAACATGAATAATTTAAAATAAGACTGTGTATAATCTACACAAGAAACACTTAGAGCCCTTGATTACCTAAGAATTCTGAAGTTAGTAAAACATTAATAATAGGTAATTTATAAGATTTAAGACATATTCTCAAAAGGTAAGTTGAACATCAATAAATGGACATTAATAATGATAAAAGTAGGAAGATTTTAATACATGAAAAGTTAAAAAAAAATGTGGACATGGAGTTGAATGGTCTCACTAATGCAGAAGGGAAATATTGAAGAAGTTAAGGATTAGGTGGAAAAATATCTTGAATCTATCTAGAAAAATATCTAGAATCAATTTCTCTTTACTCTTTATGAATCATGTAGGTTTTATCTCTAAGATAATAACGTTTGTAAAGAGAAAAAAAGAAAAATGAAGAACACAAAAGAAGTTGTCTATTGCTAGTTGGTACAATGATTAAAATTAGGAACTGAATATTTTATAGAAGAATTTTTAACAAAACATGATAAAGGGGAAAAAAGTGTGGCTTTTCATATGGTTAAGGAAAAATTCTTTGAAAGCACAAATGTTTTCTCTAGTCCTGTCAGTACCTAGCATCCAGAATAGTGACAAGATCATCATACATGATTGATTTATTAATCTTTGCTAAATCTGTTAGAAGACATTAAGAATTTATTGAATTCATAAGATGTGGCAGAATTCTCAGTAATCTCAACTTCTATATTATCTTTACAACAATAGCGAGGAGTACATATCATTGTTCATGTTTGATCCAGATTTCATTTCACTTCCATAATCCAAGGTCAACATATTCTAGAATATTTGGGATAAAGAGGATTTATCTCTGCTTTACTGCTGTGATTTATGTTTACAATCTAGCTATGCATTATCATTCCATTGACTTTGGAAGGTATCACCCTGGTTCCTTCACATCCTCAAAATATGGCATTTTATTGGCAGATTATATATGATATGATATGTTTGGTAATAAGAGATGGTATGTGAGTGGTATTAAGAGATGGTATCAGAGTGCACACACACATACACCCACACACGACCTTGAATTTGCATGTTAGAATTTTATGTCCTTAAAAATCCTTTGGTCGGGGCACCTGGGTGGCTCAGTGGGTTAAAGCCTCTGCCTTTGGCTCAGGTCATGGTCCCAGGGTCCTGGGATCGAGCTCCACATCAGGCTCTCTGCTCGGCAGGGAGCCTGCTTCCCTTCCTTTCTCTCTGTCTGCCTCTCTGCCTACTTGTGATCTCTGTCAAATAAATAAAATTAAAAAAAAAAATCCTTTGGTCATGCTTGCCACTGAATGAACATGTTTCTTATTGGTTCGCTTTCTCCAATCTGGGATCCTATCATTAAATCTCATTTTTCCTCATCCCTGCCCCCATGCCAGTGTTTACTCAGAAACCTTATGCTTTCCTCTAACTGTGGGATCTTGAAAGCTTTAAATTTGCACTGGATTATATAGAGCATAGGATTATTTCTCAGGTATTTCCAACTCAGAAAAAGACCCATCAATAGAACTGTAAAACAAAACACAGATATTTTATTTTATTCAGACATAGAAGTGGATTCTACCAATAAAATTTTTAAGCGCTACTTGTTTGCCAGCTGCCACACTTATTCTATGACATGGTTTCTGCTCTAAACTGTGTAACCATTTTAATGGCTCTGTATTGTTGGACAAGTCAGCTAATATCTTCGAGTTTTATGAATAGAGGAATAGGTTCTGAGAAGCAAAGTTAGCCATTCATATTCACACAGAAAGATTACAACATGGTCTATTAAACCAAGAAACTCAAATTCTTTTTTTTTCCTACCAAAACCACAGTTTCTATTAATTAGAAGCAATCACTCAAAAGTTTGGTGGAATATACCTAGACCATAGTACAATGAACACATCTTATATCTTGCTTGAATTAGGATTGACTTTAGTGTGGCCATCATATGTATAACATGCATTTGTTGTTTGGTAAAGATGTGTGGACCAGATAAACTGATAGTCTTTCTAAGTTCTTTTATTTATTTACCTTCCCATGGATACAACAAATCCTTGGCCCACAAAAATATTATATAAGAACTGTGATTATTTTCCTAGGAGCAGGCATAAGAGTAATTGCTTCTAACATTGACAATAAAAGTGAGAGTAGAGACTGATGGTACTAAGAACAGGGACTGCATCTATGATGGTGGTTAGTAACTAGTATTATAGGTAATACTAATAAGAAGGACTCATTCCTCTTGCAGGTAATTCATAGAAAATGGGATAACTGAACTAGACAATCAAGAATTGGCTGGGTGAACATGAATTTTATTAAACATGTAGACTAAGAAAGACATAGACGGAGATATTTTTGTCTTCTTGGGCATCAGGTAATTTTCCTTTTTATTTATTTTTATTTTTTTTAAAGATTTTATTTATTTATTTGATAGACAGAGATTGCAACTAGTCAGAGAGGCAGGCAGGGAGAGAGAGGAGGAAGCAGGCTCCCCGCTGAGCAGAGAGCCCGATGCGGGGCTTGATCCCAGGACCCTGGGATCATGACCTGAGCTGAAGGCAGAGGCTTTAACCCACTGAGCCACCCAGGCGCCCCTAATTTTCCTTTTTAAATAGAATGTACAAAGCACTATTAAGTTCCCAAATTTGGTATAAGTTATTAGAATTTATCATTCTTTGTACATTTGAGAAAAATATGATCTTTATTATACAAAAATATTTAAGCCTGTTATGAAATAGCTATGGCTTCCTTTGTAGTGTTTGTTGTTTGATTGTTTCTAACAGTTCTTAGGCCAGGCATTCTCTAGTACCTGTGATACTCTTTTCTGAAAAAAGTCTTCCATTTTGGCTGCTACTTTCTTGGCAAGACTTTTACATTTTTGAAAGAGAAACTTTCATTTTTTTATTTCAAAATTTAATAACATTTTAAAGCCATGAATTATTCTTTTCAAAAAATAAAGAAAAGTATAATTATCAGACCTACCTCAAAGTTTTATCTTTGTACTATACCAAGCAGTTAGCCCTGGATTTATATGTAAAAAATTTACTCTTTTATTTTATGTTAATTGCTGACATATCTATTTATGGACTGCTATTCAAATTAATGTTAAGAGTTTGTGTTGAGTAAGGAATTAATTCTAACTTGTCTCTGTAATTAAGCATTGTACTTTGCCTTCAGATTTTTTTAAAGATTTATTTATTTATTTATTTATTTTTTAATTTCAGAGAGAGAGTGGGGAGGATGGGCAGGGAGAGAATCCCTGCTGAGTGAGCATGGAGCCCAACACAGGGCTTGATCCTATGAGTCTAAGATCACGACTTGAGCTGAAATCTAGAGTTGGTCATGTGGTGCCTGGGGGGGTTCAGTCAGTTAAGCTTCTGCCTTCAGCTCAGGTCATGATCCCAGGTCCTGGGATCAAGCCCGGTATTGGGCTCTTTGCTCAGTTGGGAACCTGCTTCTCGCTCTCCCTCTGCCTCCTGCTCCCCCTGCCTCCTGCTCCCCCTGCTTCTTCTTCTCTCTCTCTCTCTGACAAATAAATAAATAAAAATTTTAAAAACAAAAATGAATCAGTTTCTTAACTGACTAAACCACCCAGGTGCACCTACCTTCAGATTTTTTTAAAGTGAAGTCTTTGCGGGGGACACCTGGGTGGCTCAGTCGGTTAAGCGGCTGCCTTCAGGCCAGGTCGTGGTCCCAGAGTCCTGGGATTGAGTCCCATATTGGGCTTCCTGCTCAGCAGATGCCTGCTTCTCCCTCTGCCTGCCACTCCCCCTGCTAGTGCATGTTCTTTCCCTCTCTCTCTCCCAAATAAATAAAAAAATGTAAAGTGAAGTCTTTGAAATGCTCTTTTGTAAGTAATAAAATATCAAAATAGGTTGATTGTTGGATAATATGCATGAAACAGTGTATTAAACACATGATTAGCAATAATGAAATGATAATTACAAAAAGTATATGAAAGTAGTAACACAGAGCCACCCATTCATGAAATATTTCCATGGTAGACCCTTACGTACTTAGCAAATAATCTCTTGCTTTTTATTCTAATATGGTTCAAGTATCTGAACACTCAGCAATGTGCCCAGACCAGCAATGAAAGCATCACTAGTTTATAACAAGGGCACAACTTGTCTATAGAGTGCCATTGTACAAGTAAGAATAAAAAGGTATTCCTCATAAATTCATGGATAGTGAGTAAATAACCCTGTTGAAGGTGAAAAAAAAAAAGAAAAAGAAAAAGAAAAAAAGAACAACGCCTTTATTTGGGGCCCGTGACCTGGTTAGAAGATTGAACGTCAGCCCTTACTTAACCCCATGGCCAGATACTGAGTTACATGAACACATGCAACAACCATATCCAAGTCAGAGATTCCTATATGCTGCTGAGACACTAGGATGGTTTACAAATATACTGAGATGTTGATCTTTCCAGCCCTCGTGGGAGCTTGGCATAGCCAAATCCCATCGGCCAGTCTCCTCTGGGCCTCTGCAGTCTTGTCTGTTTCCACCAACATGCTATATACCTATCATCATTTGCTGTGTGTGACATGAAAAAGCAAGGCTGGCACCAATATTTGTCATCCTATATCTTTTTGTATATGGGTACACAAAGGTAGATAGTGAGTCAGATAGATATTTCTTTCATATAAATGAGAGACATGTGCGTAAGTACAGGACCCCACACAGATATATACACCATGTTTTCAAATAGGATGTGATAAAAGGAGCCAAAGCAGACATTTTGTAGCCTTGAAGAAATATTTTAGAGACAAAATGAAGATAGAAGATCATCAAAAGAAGGAAAGGACCTTCTGTCTTCTTACCAACATTGGTGAACTTCTGAACATCAGTTCTTCATACAAACTTAAATTGAAGGTGACTTTGATGGATCCAGAGATGTTTCCTTTAAATCTAAACATTCTCACAATGTAGACTGAGGACCCCATGAGTTCACTAAAAAGAGTTCATTGATATGTTTCAGATTCCAGATTCCAACTACTAAGAAAGTACTAATTGTTGAGTTTCTGTGTAGAATCAAAATATAAAAAATATTTTAAAAATCCACAATTATCTGAAAAGACTATTAAAATATTCCTTTCCAGTTACCTTCCTATGTAAGCCTGGACTATCATTATATACTTCAGGTAATACATTTCTCAACAAATTGAGTACAGATACAGATATAAAAATCCAGTTGTCTTCTGTTAAGTCAGGCATCAAAAGAAGTTATAAAATTCATTAAACAGTGTTACTGTTTAAACATTGCTACTGTGCTACTGTTCTCACTATTCTTCTGCTGAAAACCATCATTTTCCATATATATATAAACATGTAATGAATTTATTTATGTTGTAATTTTAAATGAGTTAGGTATATTTTTATTCTCAGATGATTACAATTTTTATTGAAGTATAGTTAACACAATATATATTAGTTCCTAGGTGTACAACATATTAATTCAACAAGTCTATGCTGTACCTGTGATTTATTCAGGCCATAACTGGAAGCCTGTATCTCCTACTCCCCATCATCCATTTTGCCCATTCTCCTACCCAATTCCCAGATTATTTTTTAATTAATTTATTTTTTTTCAGCATAACAGTATTCATTGTTTTTGCACAACACCCAGTGTTCCATGCAATACGTGCCCTCCCTATTACCTACCACCTGGTTCCCTCAACCTCCCACCCCCGCCCCTTCAAAACCCTCAGGTTGTTTTTCAGAGTCCATAGTCTCTTATGGTTCGACTCCCCTTCCAATTTTTTTTTTTTTATAAACACATAATGTATTTTTATCCCCAGGGGTACAGGTCTGTGAATCTCCAGGTTTACACACTTCAGAGTACTCACGATAGCACATACCCTCCCCAATGTCCTTAACGCCCTCCCCCTCTTCCAACCCCGCCTCCCACCAGCAACCCCCAGTTTGTTTTGTGAGATTAAGAGTCATTTATGGTTTGTCTCCCTCCCAATCCCATCTTGTTTCATTTATTCTTCTCCTATCCCCCTAACCCCCATGTTGCATCTCCATGTCCTCATATCAGGGAGATCATATGATAGTTGTCTTTCTCCGATTGACTTATTTCACTAAACATGATACCCTCTAGTTCCATTCACGTCATCGCAAATGGCAAGATTTCATTTCTTTTGATGGCTGCATAGTATTCCATTGTGTATATATACCACCTCTTCTTTATCCATTCATCTGTTGATGGACATCAAGGTTCTTTCCATAGTTTGGCTATTGTGGACATTGCTGCTATAAACATTCGGGTACACGTGCCCCTTCGGATCACTGCGTTTGTATCTTTAGGGTAAATACCCAGTAGTGCAATTGCTGGGTCATAGGGTAGTTCTATTTTCAACATTTTGAGGAACCTCCATGCTGTTTTCCAGAGTGGTTGCACCAGCTTACATTCCCACCAACAGTGTAGGAGGGTTCCCCTTTCTCCGCATCCTCACCAGCATCTGTCATTTCCTGACTTGTTAATGTTAGCCATTCTGACTGGTGTGAGGTGATATCTCATTGTGGTTTTGATTTGTATTTCCCTGATGCCGAGTGATGTGAAGCACTTTTTCATGTGTCTGTTGGCCATCTAGATGTCTTCTTTGCAGAAATATCTGTTCATGTCCTCTGTCCATTTCTTGATTGGATTGTTTGTTCTTTGGGTGTTGAGTTTGCTAAGTTCCTTATAGATTTTGGACACTAGCCCTTTATCTGATCAGTCGTTTGCAAATATCTTCTCCCATTTTGTCAGTTGTCTTTTGGTTTTGTTAACTGTTTCCTTTGCTGTGCAAAAGCTTTTGATCTTGATGAAATCCCAATAGTTCATTTTTGCCCTTGCTTCCCTTACCTTTGCTGATGTTCCTAGGAAGATGTTGCTGCGGCTGAGGTCGAAGAGGTTGCTGCCTGCGTTCTCCTCAAGGATTCTGATGGATTCTTTTCTCACATTGAGGTCCTTCATCCATGTTGAGACTATTTTCGTGTGTGGTGTAAGGAAGTGGTCCAATTTCATTTTTCTGCATGTGGCTGTCCAATTTTCCCAGCACCATTTATTGAAGAGGCTGTCTTTTTTCCATTGGACATTCTTTCCTGCTTTGTCAAAGATTAGTTGACCATAGAGTTGAGGGTCGATTTCTGGGCTCTCTATTCTGTTCCATTGATCTATGTGTCTGTTTTTGTGCCAGTACCATGCTGTCTTGATGATGACAGCTTTGTAATAGAGCTTGAAGTCTGGAATTGTGATGCCACCCACTTTGGCTTTCTTTTTCAATATTCCTTTGGCTATTCGAGGTCTTTTCTGGTTCCATATAAATTTTAGGATTATTTGTTCCATTTCTTTGAAAAAAAATGGATGGTATTTTGATAGGGATTGCATTAAATGTGTACGTTGCTTTAGGTAGCATAGACATTTTCACAATATTTATTCTTCCAATCCAGGAGCACGGAACATTTTTCCATTCTTTATGTCTTCCTTGATTTCTTTCATGAGTACTTTATACTTTTCTGCATATAGATTCTTAGTCTCTTTGGTTAGGTTTATTCCTAGGCATCTTATAATTTTGGGTGCAATTGTAAATGGGATTGACTCCTTAATTTCTCTTTCTTCTGTATAGTTGTTGGTATACAGAAAGGCAACTGATTTCTGTGCATTGGTTTTATATCCTGACACTTTACTGAATTCCTGTACAAGCTCTAGTAGTTTTGGAGTGGAGTCTTTTGGGTTTTCCACATATAGTATCATATCTTCTGCGAAGAGTGATAGTTTTACTTCTTCTTTGCTGATTTGGATGCCTTTAATATCTTTTTGTTGTCTGATTGCTGAGGCTAGGACTTCTAGTACTATGTTGAATAGCAGTGGTGATAATGGACATCCCTGCCGTGTTCCTGACCTTAGCGGAAAAACTTTAAGTTTTTCTCCATTGTGAATGATATTTGCGGTGGGTTTTTCATAGATGGCTTTGATAACATTGAGGTATGTGCCCTCTATCTCTACACTTTGAAGAGTTTTGATCAGGAAGGGATGCTGTACTTTGTCAAATGCTTTTTCAGCATCTATTGAGAGTATCATATGGTTCTTGTTCTTTCTTTTATTAAAGTGTTGTATCACATTGATTGATTTGTGGATGTTGAACCAACCTTGCAGCTCTGGAATAAATCCCACTTGGTCATGGTGAATAATCCTTTTAATGTACTGTTGAATCCTATTGGCTAGTATTTTGGTGAGAATTTTTGCATGTGTGTTCATCAAGGATATTGGTCTGTAGTTCTCTTTTTTGGTGGGATCCTTGTCTGGTTTTGGGATCAAAGTCATGCTTGCCTCATAAAATGAGTTTGGAAGTTTTCCTTCCATTTCTATTTTTTGGAACAGTTTCAGGAGAATAGGAATGAGTTCTTCTTTAAATGTTTGGTAGAATTCCCCTGGGAAGCCGTCTGGCCCTGGGCTTTTGTTTGTTCGGACATTTTTGATGACAATTTCAATCTCCTTACTGGTTATGGGCCTGTTCAGGTTTTCTATTTCTTCCTGGTTCGCTTGTGGTAGTTCATATGTCTCTAGGAATTCATCCATTTTTTCCAGTTTGTCAAATTTGTTGGCCTAGAGTTGCTCATAGTATGTTCTTATAATTGTCTGTATTTCTTTGCTGTAAGTTGTGATCTCTCCTCTTTCATTCATGATTTTATTTACTTGGGTCCTTTCTCTTTTCTTTTTGATAAGTCTGGCTGGGGGTTTATCCATCTTATTAATTCTTTCAAAGAAACAGCTCCTAGTTTTGTTTATTTGTTCTATTGTTTTTGTTTGTTTGTTTGTTTGTTTCTATTTCATTGATTTCTGCTCTGCTCTTTATGATTTCTCTTCTCCTGCTGGGTTTAGGGTTTCTTTCTTATTCTTTCTCCACCTCCTTTAGGTGTAGGGTTAGGTTGTGTACTTGAGACCTTTCTTGTTTCTTGAGAAGGGTTTGTACCGCTATATATATTCCTCTCAGGACTTCTTTTGCTGTGTCCCACAGATTTTGGACCGTTGTGTTTTCATTATCATTTGTTTCCATGAATTTTTTCAATTCTTCTTTAATTTCCTGGTTGACCCATTCATTCTTTAGAAGGATGCTGTTTAGTCTCCATGTATTTGGGTTCTTTCCAAATTTCCACTTGTGATTGAGTTCTTGCTCCAGAGCATTGTGGTCTGAAAATAGGCAGGTAATGATCCTAATCTTTTTATACCAATTGAGACCTGATTTAGGACACAGGATGTGATCTACTCTGGAGAATGTTCCATGTGCACTAGAGAAGAATGTGTATTCTGTTGCTTTGGGATAAAATGTTCTGAATATATCTGTGATGTCCATCTGGTCCAGTGTGTCATTTAAGGCCTTTATTTCCTTGTTGATCTTTTGCTTGGATGATCTGTCCATTTCAGTGAGGGGAGTGTTCAAGTCCCCTACTATTATTGTATTATTATTGATGTGTTTCTTTGATTTTGTTTTTTGTTTTTTTTTTTAATTTATTTTTTTCATATTTTATTTTTTTTTTCCATTTTATTTATTTTTTCAGCATAACAGTATTCATTCTTTTTGCACAACACCCAGTGCTCCATGCAAAATGTGCCCTCCCCATTACCCACCACCTGTTCCCCCAACCTCCCACCCCTGACCCTTCAAAACCCTCAGGTTGCCCCAACCTCCCACCCCTGACCCTTCAAAACCCTCAGGTTGTTTTTCAGAGTCCATAGTCTCTTATGGTTTGCCTCCCCTCCCCAATGTCCATAGCCCGCTCCCCCTCTCCCAATCCCACCTCTCCCCAGCAACCCCCAGTTTGTTTTGTGAGATTAAGAGTCATTTATGGTTTGTCTCCCTCCCAATCCCATCTTGTTTCATTTATTCTTCTCCTATCCCCCTACCCCCCCATGTTGCTTCTCCATGTCCTCATATCAGGGAAATCATATGATAGTTGTCTTTCTCCGATTGACTTATTTCACTAAGCATGATATGCTCTAGTTCCATCCACGTCGTCGCAAATGGCAAGATTTCATTTCTTTTGATGGCTGCATAGTATTCCATTGTGTATATATACCACCTCTTCTTGATCCATTCATCTGTTGATAGACATCTAGGTTCTTTCCATAGTCTGGCTATTGTAGACATTGCTGCTATAAACATTCGGGTACACGTGCCCCTTCGGATCACTATGTTTGTATCTTTAGGGTAAATACCCAGTAGTGCAATTGCTGGGTCATAGGGTAGTTCTATTTTCAACATTTTGAGGAACCTCCATGCTGTTTTCCAGAGTGGTTGGACCAGCTTGCATTCCCACCAACAGTGGAGGAGGGTTCCCCTTTCTCCACATCCTCTCCAGCATCTGTCATTTCCTGACTTGTTAATTTTAGCCATTCTGACTGGTGTGAGGTGATATCTCATTGTGGTTTTGATTTGTATTTCCCTGATGCCGAGTGACGTGGAGCACTTTTTCATGTGTCTGTTGGCCATCTGGATGTCTTCTTTGCAGAAATGTCTGTTCATGTCCTCTGCCCATTTCTTGATTGGATTGTTTGTTCTTTGGGTGTTGAGTTTGCTAAGTTCCTTATAGATTTTGGATACTAGCCCTTTATCTGATATGTCGTTTGCAAATATCTTCTCCCATTCTGTCAGTTGTCTTTTGGTTTTGTTAACTGTTTCCTTTGCTGTGCCAAAGCTTTTGATCTTGATGAAATCCCAATAGTTCATTTTTGCCCTTGCTTCCCTTGCCTTTGCCGTTGTTCCTAGGAAGATGTTGCTACGGCTGAGGTCGAAGAGGTTGCTGCCTGCATTCTCCTCAAGGATTTTGATGGATTCTTTTCTCACATTGAGGTCCTTCATCCATGTTGAGACTATTTTCGTGTGTGGTGTAAGGAAGTGGTCCAATTTCATTTTTCTGCATGTGGCTGTCCAATTTTCCCAGCACCATTTATTGAAGAGGCTGTCTTTTTTCCATTGGACATTCTTTCCTGCTTTGTCAAAGATTAGTTGACCATAGAGTTGAGGGTCGATTTCTGGGCTCTCTATTCTGTTCCATTGATCTCTGTGTCTGTTTTTGTGCCAGTACCATGCTGTCTTGATGATGACAGCTTTGTAATAGAGCTTGAAGTCCGGAATTGTGATGCCACCAACTTTGGCTTTGTTCTTCAATATTCCTTTGGCTATTCGAGGTCTTTTCTGGTTCCATATAAATTTTAGGATTATTTGTTCCATTTCTTTGAAAAAAATGGATGGTATTTTGATAGGGATTGCATTAAATGTGTAGATTGCTTTAGGTAGCATAGACATTTTCACAATAACAAATAATGATTTTGTTATTAATTGGTTTATATAGTTGGCTGCTCCCACATTAGGGGCATAGATATCTAAAATTGTTAGATCTTCTTGTTGGACAGACCCTTTGAGTAGGATATAGTGTCCTTCCTCATCTCTTATGATAGTCTTTGGCTTAAAATCTAATTGATCTGATATAAGGATTGCCACCCCAGCTTTCTTCTGATGCCCATTAGCATGGTAAATTGTTTTCCACTCCCTCACTTTAAATTTGGAGGTGTCTTTGCATCTAAAATGAGTTTCTTATAGGCAACATATAGATTTTTTTTTTTTTTATCCGTTCTGCTATCCTGTGTCTTTTGATTGGGGCATTTAGCCCATTAACATTCAGGGTAACTATTGAGAGATATGAATTTAGTGCCATTTATTGCCTGCAAGGTGACTGTTACTGTATATTGTCTCTGTTCCTTTCTGATCTACTACTTTTAGGCTCTCTCTTTGCTTAGAGGACCCCTTCCAATATTTCCTGTAGAGCTGGTTTGGTGTTTGCAAATTCTTTCAGTTTTTGTTTGTCCTGGAAGCTTTTGATCTCTCCTTCTATTTTCAATGATAGCCTAGCTGGATAGAGTATTCTTGGCTGCATGTTTTTCTCGTTTAGTGCTCTGAATATATCATGCCAGCTCTTTCTGGCCTGCCAGGTCTCTGTGGATAAGTCTGCTGCCAATCTAATATTTTTACCATTGTATGTTACAGACTTCTTTTCCCAGGCTGCTTTCAGGATTTTCTCTTTGTCACTAAGACTTGTAAATTTTACTATTAGGTGACGGGGTGCGGACCTCTTCTTGTTGACTTTGAGGGGGGTTCTCTGCATCTCCTGGATTTTGATGCTTGTTCCCTTTGTCATATTAGGGAAATTCTCTCCAATAATTCTTTCCAATAGACCTTCTGCTCCCCTCTCTGTTTCTTCTTCTTCTGGAATCCCAATTATTCTAATGTTGTTTCATCTCATGGTGTCACTTATCTCTCAAATTCTCCCCTCATGGTCCAGTAGCTGTTTGTCCCTTTTTTGCTCAGCTTCTTTATTCTCTGTCATTTGGTCTTCTATATCACTAACTCTTTCTTCTGCCCCATTTATCCTAGCAGTGAGAGCCTCCATTTTTGATTGCACCTCATTAATAGCTTTTTTGATTTCAACTTGGTTAGATTTTAGTTCTTTCATTTCTCCAGAAAGGGCTTTTATGTCTCCAGAAAGGCTTTCTCTAATATCTTCCATGCCTTTTTCGATCCCGGCTAGAACCTTCAGGATCATCATTCTGAACTCTAGATCTGACATATTACTAATGTCTCTATTGATTAGGTCCCTAGCCTTCAGTACTGCCTCTTGTTCTTTTTTCTGTGGTGAATTTTTCTGCCTTGTCATTTTGTCCAGATAAGAGTATATGAAGGAGCAAGTAAAATACTGAAAGGGTGGCAAAGACCCCAGAAAAATGCGCTTTAACCTAATCAGAAGAGACCCCCAAATCGTTGGGGGGAGGGAAGGAGATAAAAAGAGGTTCAGAAAAAATTTAAAAAATAAAACAAATAAAAAATATAAAAAAGAAAGAAAAAATATATATTAGATAAACTAGTTAAAAAACATTAAAAAATAAAAGGGTAAAATTTTAAAAAAAATTTAGAAGAAGAAGAAAAAAAATTGAAAAAAAAATTAAATTAACCACAAGAATAAAGAATCATGGGGAGAAAGCCATGAGTTCCGTGCTTTGCTTTCTCCTCCTCTGGAATTCCGCTGCTGTCCTTGGTATTGAACCTGCTTTCCTTGGTAGGTGAACTTCATCCTGGCTGGATTTTTTGTTGATCTTCTGGGGGAGGGGCCTGTTGCTGTGACTCTCAAGTGTCTTTGCCCAAGGCGGAATTGCACCGCCCTTATCAGGGGCTGGACTAAGTAATCCTCTTGGGTCCCCTTTTGGGAGCTTTTGTTCTCTGAACGCTTTCCGTACAGTTCTGGAGGACAGGAATGAAAATGGCGGCCTCCCAGTCTCTGCCCCGGAGGAGCCGAGAGCCCGGGGCCTACTCCTCAATGCCCCCCAGAGAACAGCGCCCAATTACTCCTGACCTCTGGCCGCACTCCGAGCTCACCCAGCCTACGTACGACCTGTTCAAGGTAACGCCGAGCTGAGCGCTCACTCCTAGGCTCAGTCTCTGTAGCCGGCTTCCGTGTTCTAATTCCTGAGAGCTCTGCGACACTCCGACACCCCTGATCCTTCTGTGACCCTGTGGGACCTGGGGCCACGCTGACCTCGGGTGGGCTTCACCCCGGTTTAGCCTTTGGAGCAACGTCCCTCAGTGGAACAGACTTTTAAAAGTCCTGATTTTGTGCTCTGTTGCTCTGCCGCTTGCTGGGAGCTGGCGCCTCCCCCCACGGTCTATCTTCCCATCGTTTTGGATTCACTTTTCTGCCAGTCCTACCTTTCAGAAAGTGGTTGATTTCTATTTCTAGAATTGCAGTTCTTCTTCTCTTTGATCTCCCGATGGATTTGTAGGTGTTTTCAATGTTTAGATATGCTATCTAGCTGATCTCTTGCTACTTGATGTCGTCTCAGCCTGCTACTTCTCCGCCATCTTGACTCCTCTCTATATTTTCATTTTTATGAAATGAAATGTTCAAGAAACATTTTTATTTTCCTTTATTTATTCTTTTATCCCTTAGTTGTTCAGGAGAGTGTTGTTTAATATCCATGTGTTTGTGAATTTTCTGATTTTTCACTTTTGTTGATTTGTAGTTTTGCATCATTGTGGTCAGAAAAAATAGTATGATTTCAGTTTTCTTGAATTTGCTAAGACATGTTTTGTGAACTAACATATGATCTATCCTCGGAAATATGGCATGTGCTTTTGAGAAGAATGTGTATTCTGCTATTGTTGGATAGAATATTCTGTCTATGTCTGTTAGATTCATTTTGTCCATGGAGTTGCTTGAATCCTCTGTTTCCTATCATTTCTCTGGATGATCTATCTATTATTACGAGTGGGAATTAATACTAAAGTTCTCAATTATTTCTCAGTTTAGCTCTGTTAACTTTAAATATATATATATTTATATATATACACATTTTTAAAATTTCTTTTCAGCATAACAGTATTCATTGTTTTTGCACTACACCCAGTGCTCCATGCAATACGTGCCCTTCCTAATATGAACCACCTGGTTCCCCCAACCTATATGTGTGTGTATATATATATATATATATATATATATATATATATATATTTCTCTGGATGATCTATCTATGATTAAGAGTGGGAATTAATACTAAAGTTCTCAATTATTTCTCAGTTTAACTCTGTTACCTTTTAAATATGTATATATATATATATATATACACACACACACACATATATATATATATTTGGATGCTCAATGTTGGGTGCATTAATACTTATAATTATTATATCTTTTTGATGTACATACATTTTTATCATTATATTATAACCTCTGGATATTTTTAGTATTTTTAGTTTACAGTCTGTTTTTGTCTGGTATAAGTATAGCTACACTTGCGTTTGTTGTTATTGTTACCATTTCCTTGAAATGTCTTTTTCCATCTCTTCAGTTTCAGACTCTCCGTGTCTCTAAGACTGAAGTGAGTCTCTTGTAGGGAGACATATTGTTTGGTCTTATTATTTTTACCCATTTAGCCATTCTGTGTCTTTTATTTGGAAAATCTAATCCATTTATGTTTAATATTCCTTCGGTATGTGGGACCTGATAGAATGATCGGTTTTTATGTGAGGCAAGGGTTTGAGCTCTGAGAATGGAGATGGATGGGTGTTCCTCAGGCTGAGAACACTTGGATTGGAGTTTTGGCTTGGCTTCCTATGCAAGTGAGCTGTAGGATGGGTTCCATTGTTAACTGAATTCTCCGGTTTGGCTCAATAGATGATAGAAACTGTGTAGTATATTCAGTAATAGATGAGGCTATGAATTAGCTTCCCTGCCCTGACAGGGCAGCAGGACAGGATCCAGGGCCTATATAGCTCCTTGTTTGGGAACTTTTATTATGTCAGAGTATACACTGAATTTCCTGGTTAGGTAAGGTCACTTATAGAGGGAAACCACAGTTTGTGTTATCTGTTAAAATATTGCAATGCTTAGAGCTGTTGAATGGACTACATAGCTTCCCATGTGCTTTGGTTAGGTTCTCTGTTTGGATAGGCTGAAGGTTGTACTCAGTAATGAGCAGGGCTGTGAATTAAATTCCCTGCCCAAGCACAACGGGAAAAGCTGCTCTAAAGCTGGTAAATCTTTTTGTTGTCCTGACTGAAGCTGGAACATACCTCAAGTTCCCTAACTGAGGAGGGCCACTGATACTGTTTTCCAAACTATAGCCTCTGCCTGCTTCTCTGTACGGTTCAGCACCACTGGGCCACACAGCTTCTAAGAGTTGTTGCCAATGCTTCTGGCCCATTGGGACTGTAAGCTCCATAGTGGGTGGAGCTATGTTGCAGCTCTTTACCTAGGCAGATGGAAGGTGCTCCTCCAGACTACTCTCAATTTCTCAAACAGGGTCTCTAGTTGGAAGGGGCCAGGAACTGCTTTCAGCCCTGGCTATAAATTAAGCCTCCTGCCTTTGTATAACATAGGAATCCTCCAAAAACTGTACTAACTTTGCTCTGGGTGCACTGAGGTCTACCTGCCTGTTCATTGGCTCAAATGCCACTGGGTCACCCAGTCTCCAGGAGTCGTCACCAGACCCCCTGGTCAAATGGGGCCAGAAGACACTCCATAGTTGGTGCAGCTGTGACTCTGCTTCTTTCCTGCATGTGGTTAAACTAGGGTCTAGATCCAGCAAAAATTTTATTTTAAGAATTCCAATCTGGCAAATCTGTAATCCACTGAGTTCCTTGGTCAGAATATATCCCTTCATTCTCCAGATGAGCAAAATTTATGGTTGGAGTTATTACGTGGGCACTGTAGTTATGGAGTTGATTTCCCAAGCTCCATGTGCTGGTTGATGTAGGCTTCTCCCCACTACTCCATCACAGTCAGATTCTTGGTGGTTGAGCTCTGCAGATTCCTCTGTAGTCTCTATGGTTTGATATCAGAGTAGGAACCTCCTCAGAGTTATCCAGTGTTAGGGAAGACTGATTTTCTCTAGGGTTCTCTTTTCTTGGTGGAGGAACTAGAGACCCAGTGGAGATGCACTGGCTTGGCAGAAGGGCAATGAGGTCAATGTGTGGTTCCTTCTCTTACTGGTCTAATGCAGTCTTGGTTTCTGTTAAAATTGTTGCTTCAGCCTCACCATGTTCTAAGATTCTCTGTGTGTGTGTTGTTTTTTTTTTCCCTTTGATAGTTGTTGGTTATCTTGTGAGAGAGACCAAAGTCAGGAATGAATACTCCTTTCTGAATACCTTTTATCATTTTGTCTTACAAATGAGTTTATCGTTAGCTAAGAAAGCTACAGTTCTGAAAATTATTTTAATGGCAATGAATCTCACTCTTTCTCTCTGTTGCCCTTGAAAGAGTACAAAATAGTTTAGGAGCTCAATGAATTAAAAAATATAAATAAATAATGAATTAATGTATGAATGGATATAAACATTTTAATCAAAAGGAATTTTATTCTTCATTTATTTCATGTTTCAAAACATTTAACATAGGGTTTGTTTCACTGAATTGAAGACAATTTTTCTTTCTTGTAAAACTTTAGAAGTGTGTTGTCAAGTCATTTGTTCAAATTGTACCTATAGATAAATAGTCAAATTTGATAGTAAACTTCCAATGGTGGCAATGACTAGAAATGTTTCCCCAAATTGTGAGATTAATAATTATCTAGGAGTTCCTATTAAATATGCAGATTTTTAAACTTTGTGATAGGCTTATTAAACTTGACTCTCTGATCAAGAGACCTGGGAAACTGCATCCACCCTTCAGGTAATTGGTGGTGTTGGTCAATAACTATATCCTAAATAAAACCAAAACTTATATTTTGAGCTAATAAATCAAAATTGGTCTGTTTTGATTTTTTCAGTTTTCATATCCACTTTCAATTTGCTACTGAAGTCACTGATAAAGTTACTAATTTGACTAAAGCCACATATTTTATTAATTTTGAATTAAATTCATTCAGAATTCATAATAATTTTACTGTAGAAATTGTGGACTATACTTGCACTTGATAGGTAGATAAAAGTTATCTTTAATAAAATGACTTAATAGTTTTAGTGGAGTTGGATGAGGACATACAGAGAAACTGTTTAACGCATATAAGAAAATATACTTGGCTTAAGTGTTCTTCCAGAGCATTCGCATAGAGTATTATGCGAGTTGTAAATGTCTCTGATCTGTTCATTAAGGTAGATCTGCCAGAACTATTACTTAACAACAATTGTTAAATAATTAGTTTGGGGGCGCCTGGGTGGCTCAGTGGGTTAAAGCCTCTGCCTTCGGCTCAGGTCATGATCCCAGGGTCCTGGGATCGAGCCCCACATCGGGCTCTCTGCTCCGCGGGGAGCCTGCTTCCCCCTCTCTCTCTGCCTGCCTCTCTGCCTAGTTGTGATTTCTCTCTGTCAAATAAATAAAAAATATTAAAAAATAAATAAATAAATAAATAACTAGTTTGTGAAATTTTATGGCCCTAAAGGAAATAAATTTACATTTGTTTGTGGATGCTCTACATTTTAGACTTTTAACTAATCAAGGATGATAACCATCTCCCCCAATTAACTTTTAGTTAATGAAGTTTTACTTTTAGCCCTTTTTTTTTTCTGTGTTTCTGGTAAGTAGGTAAAAAACATCAACACACATTTTTTCTAAAATTCGTTAGCCTATTGTTTTGTCTGTTTCAGTATATGTTGAAATAGAGAAAAGTACTAAAAGAGAGAAAACAAAATGAATATAGAACAACCACGCACAGTAAACCTGGGCTTCCAACAGTTTTATATCTTCAAATGTAATTCTCATAAGATCACCCTCTTCTTCTAAGAAAAGAAAACTGAGCCTAAGAAAGATAAACTGTATGTCCAAGATCATGTAATAAGTAGGACAACTGGGATTTACAATGTTTGTCTGTTTTCAAAACATTCCTTCTCTTGTCCCACATGAAAATATTTCTGTGTTCTCAATAAACTGAACAGAGATAAGCCTGTTCAGTTTTTGTAATGTGTAATCTGTACCAAACAATGTATAATTAAGACTTTTATCAGTCAATATGACAATTTTGCTTTATGTTCCAATGTAGCACTATTTTCCAGACACTTTATATATTATTATGAAAAATTTCCCTTATTTTAATGTACTCCTCAATAAATTTATTATTAATAGCAAAACTTTATTTATGAAAACATATTTTTGAGGAGGTAAAGATGGCAGTAGAGTTGCAAGAGGACTCTAGGCTTACTTTGTCCCCTGAATACAGACTAAATAACCATCAAATCATCCTAAATATTCCACAAATTGATCTGAGGAATGGCAAAACAAATTCAACAACTGAAGGTAGAGAAGAAGCCACATTGAAGAAGGTAGGAAGGAAGGAAGGCAGAGACCCAGAGTGTGGCCACTGCAGTGGGGAGGGAGCCATGGTTCCAGAGAAGGATGAGTTACAATTTAGCATACAGAAGAGTGCACAGGGAAAGCAAATCCCCATAATAATTGGCTTAGAAAGTGAGAGGGCCTAAATTTCACGAGTTCTTGCAATAAGCACGTCTTAAAACTTGGAGTTTTTAAGGTCAGCGTGCTTGGCTCTAGGAGAGTTCAGAGGACATTGGGATTGCTTTTAGAGAAAAGTGAGGGCAATTAGCCCACAGACATAAAACCTGGACACAGCGATCTGAAGAGCACCTGGGGCCCACAGTGAGGAGATTAGTTGCTTATCTCAGAGGATGTCCAAAAGAGATAGCATTCCCAGAGAGCCTTCTCTGGGAATAAAAGAACCAGCAGACACCATTTTCCTCAACATAAGCCAGAGTCACCTAAAGGAATTGGGGCAGAGCCCACACTCCCTACCTAACTTGCTTACACCAAGTTCTAGACCCCTGCACTCTGGAAGAACTGCCCTTCCAAGTCATGCTTGCCTTAGGCCCAACATGGTAAAGCCTCCACCCCAGAGGACCAGACCAAACCCCTGCTCACACTGTTCCTCCAGACCAGGGAGTTTGCAGGGCCTCTATTCTGGTTATGGTGGTGACAGGTCTCACCTTGTCTTTGACAAGCAGACCAGAGCCCACCTAGTTAAAATACACCACATTACACAAATACACACAAAATACACAAGCCAGGGACCAAACACTGCCCACAACAGGCAAAGAGAGCCTCTCCAGATGACTGGCCTGGAAAATAAAATGGTTGGAACACAACAAAAGAGCACAGGCAGCACACACTCCCTGAAGAACCAGGCTCTGGGGAACAGTGGACACTACAGTTCAGGGCACTACAGGACTTCTTCTTCATAAAGCACATATTCTCAAAAACAGGAAACATAGCTGAATTTCCTAACACAGAGAAACAAGCACAAGGACTTTAACATAATGAAAATATAAAGGGATTTGTCCTAAATGAAAGAATAGGACAAGGCCATAGCTGGAGATCTAAGCAAAACAAATATAAGTAATATTCCTGCTGGAGAATTTAAAGCAATGATCATAAGGGTACTCACTGGGCTTGAGAAAAGAGTGGACAGCACCAGTGAGACCATTAACACAGAGAAAGAATGACATAGCAGAGATAAAAGGCTCAATAAACAGAAACATGCCTGATGGGAAGAATATCAGGCAGGAAAAAGCAAAGGGATAAACTAATGACCTAGAAGACAGAGTAATGGAGAGTAGTCAGACTGAACAAAAGAGAAAAGAAGAATTATGCAAAATGAGAATAGATATAAGAGATTCAGTGACTCCATCAAATGTAGTAATACTCACATTATAGGAGTTCCAGAAAAAGAGAGAGGAAGGGGGCAGAGAATTTATTTGAAGGAATAATAGCTGAAAACTTCCCTAAACTGGGAAAGGAAACAGATATCCAGATCCAGGAGGCACAGAGAACTCCCATCAAAACCAACAAAAGCAGAACCACACCAAGTCATACTGTAATTAAAATGGCAAAATACAGTGATAAACAAACAAACAAGCATAAAGTATTAAAAGCATCAAGACAAAAAAAGACAGTTATATACAAAGAAAAGCCCATACATATCACCAGATTGTTCAGCAGAAACTTTCCAAGCCAGAAATTAGTGGCATAATATATTCAAAGTGCTGAATGAGAAAAATCTGTAGCCAAGAATACTCTTTCTACAAGGCTATCATTCAAAATAGAAGAGCAGATAAAAAGTTTCCTAGATAAACAAAAGCTAAAGGAGTTTAACCACTAAACCAACCCTGCAAGAAATATTAAAGGGGATTCTCTGAGGGGAAAGGAGAAACCAAGTGACAGTACAGAGGTAAGAAACTCAAAAGGTATAAAATGAATATTTTTGTAACAAATCAGTCAAGGAAATAATCACAAAAAATGATGTAAAATATAACATATACCTAAAATGTTATGAGGAAAAGAGAAAATAATGGGTTTAAACTTAAAAGATGATCAATTTAATATAGACTGCCATATACAGAAGTTAAATACAAACCTAATGGTAGCAATCTATCAAAACTATTCATAAGTATGAAAAGAATAAAGATAAAGAAATCCAAATATATCATTAAAGTAAATTAGCAAACCATGGGAGAACACAGAAAAGGATCACAGAAAATCTTTAAAAACAATCACAAAATATGAATATGATAGATATGGATAAATATCTATCAATAATTACTTTGAAGGTGAATGGACTAAATGCGCCAATCAAAAGACATAGTATGTCAGAGTGGATAAAAAAACAAGACCCATCTACATGCTGCACACAAGAGACTCATTTTAGACCTAAAGACACCTACAAATTGATAGTGAGAGGTTGGAGAAACATTTGTCATGCAAAAAAGTATCTGAGTAGCAATACTTATTTTGGAATAAACTAGACTTTAAAACAAAGACTGTAACAAGAGAAAATTTTATTTTATTACAGAATAAAAGAGACAATTCAGCAAGAAGATATAACAATCATAAATATGTATGCATACAACATTGGAGCATGTAAATATATAAAACAATAACAAAGTAGTTAATCAATAATCATACACTAAAAGTAGGGGACTTTAACACTCCACTTACATCAATGGGCAGATCATCTAAACAGAAAATCAACAAGGAATCAATAGCTTTGAATGATACACTGGACCAGAGGTATCAGAACATTACATCCTGACACAGCAGAATGCACATTCTTTTTAAGTGCACACGAAACATTCTCCAGAATAGATCACATATTAGGCCACAAAACAGGCTTTGATAAATACAGTAAGATTGAAATCATATCTTCCATGTTTTCTGACCACAATGCTATAAAACTAGAAGTCAGCCATAAGAAAAAAATCTGGAGGTTAAATAACATGCTAGTAAATAATGAATGGGTTGGCCTGGAAATTAAAGAAGAAATTTAAAAAGTACATGGAGATAAATGAAAATGAAAAATACAATGGTTCAAAAGCAATTTTGGGGCACAACAAAAGCAGTTCTAAGAGGGAAGTTTATAGCAATAAAGCTACATCAAGAAGCAAGAAAATTCTCAAATAAACAACCTAACCTTCCACCTAAAGGAGCTAGAAAAAAGAACAACAAATGAAGCTTTAAGCCAGCAGAAGGAAGGAAATAATAAAGATTAGATCAGATTTAAATGATAGAGGGAAAAAAAATCCAATAGAACAGATTAAAGAAACCAGGAGCTGATTCTTACCAAAAAAAAAAAAAAAAAAAAAAATCAATAAAATTGGGGTACCTGGGTAAAGGAGTCATTTAAGCCTCTGACTCTTGGTTTCAGCAGTTCAGGTCATGATTTCAGGGTTGTGAGATCAAGCCATGCATCAGGTTCCATGCGCAGCATGGAGTTTGCTGGAGATTTCCTCTCCCACTTGTGCATACACTTTCTCTCACTCTTAGATAAATAAATAAATCTTAAAAAAAATAAAATTGATAAATATCTATCCAAACTCATCAACAAAAAAAGAGAAAGGACCCCCCCCCAAAAAAAATAAAATCACAAATGAGAGAGAAGAAAGAACAACCAACCACAGAAATAGCAAGCAATTATAAGAGAATATTATGAAAAACTCTACACGAACAAATTGGACAACCAAAAAAAAAAAAAGGATAAATTCCTAGAAACATGTAACCTACCAAAACTGAAACACAAAAAAATAGAAAATTTGAGCAGACTGATAATCAGCAAAAAGATTAAATCTGTAATCATAAAGTTCCCAGCAAACAAAATTCGTGAAACAGATGGCTTCACAGGCAAATTCTACCAAACTTTTTTTCAAGAGGTGATATCTATTCTTCTCATACTATTCTAAAAAAAAAAATAAATAAATAAGGAAAGAAAGAAACAAAGAAAGGAAGAAAAACTTGCAAATTCATTTTATGAGGCAAGCATTACCCTGATACCAAAACTGGATAAAGACATTACAAAAATGAGCACCACAGGCCAATATCTCTGATGAACATAGATGCAAAAATCCTCAACAAAATACTGGCAAGCCAAATGCAACAATACATTAAAAAAAATCATTCATCATGATCAGATGGAATTTATTGTTTGGTTACAAGGGTGGTTTAGTGTTTGTAAATCAATCACTCTTATACATCACATTAATAAAAGGATAAGAACCCTATGACTCTTTTAATAGATACAGGGGAAAAAAAAATTTGACAAAGTACAGCATCCATTCATGATAAAACCCTCAACAATGTAGGTTTAGAGGGAACATATCTCAACACAATAAAGGCCATATGTGAAAAACCCATAGGAAACATCATACTCAAAGGGGAAAAAACTGAGAGCTTTTTCTCTACAGTCAGGAACAGCACAGTGATGGCCACTCATACCACTTTTATTCAACATAGTACTAGAAACCCTAACCCCAGTAATCAGACAACAAAAAGAAATAAAGACATCCAAATTGATAAGGAAGTAGGAAAGTAGAACTTTCACTATTTACAAATGACATGATACTCTATATAGAACCCCCAAAAGACTCCACCAAAAAAACCTGCCCAGAACTAATAAATTCAGTAAAGTCACAGGATATGAAATCAATTCACAGAAATTTGTTGCATTTATATATACCAATAATGAAACAGCTGAGAGAAATTTAAAAAAAAAAATCCCATTTACAACTGCACCCAAAATAATAAGATAACTAGGAATACCTGGGTGGTGAAATACCTAGGAATAAATCTAACCAAAGAAGTGAAAGACCTATACTTTGAAAACTATAAAACACTGATGAAAGAATTGAAGATGACACAAAGAAATGAAGACATTTCATGCTTATAGATTGGAAGAATAAATAATGTTAAGATGTCTATACCCCAAAGCAATCTTCACATTTAATGCAATCCATATTAAAGTATCAACAGTATTTTTCACAAAGCTAGAACAAATAATCCTAAAATTTGTAGAGCATCACAAAAGACCCTGAATAGCAAAAGCTATCTTGGGGGTGGAGGGAAAAAAGAAAGAAAAGCAAAGCTGAAGTCATCACAATTCATGACATTAAGTTATATTACAAAGCTGTAGTAATCAACACAGTGTCTTACTGGCACAAAAATAGACACATAAATCAACATAACAGAATAGAAAAGTCAGAAATAAGCCCATAACTATATGGTCAATTAATCTTGACAAAGCAGGATAGAATATCCAATGTGAAAAAGACGGTCTCTTCAACAAATGGCATTGGGAAAACTGGACAAAAACATGCAAAATAATGAAACTGGATCATTTTCCTACACTATACACAAAAATAAACTTGAAATGGATTAAAGACATAAATGTGACACCTAAAACTGTACCATCCTAGAAGAGAGCACAAGCAGTAATTTCTCTGATATAGGCCATAGCAACTTTTTTTAGAGAGGTTGAGTAAGGGAAACAAAAACAAAAATAAACTGTTCAGACTACATCAAAATTAAAATTGTCAAGCACAGCAAAGGAAACAATCAAAAAACCTAAAAGGCAACCTATAGAATAAGAAAATGTATTTACAAATGAAATCTGATAAAGGGTTAGTTCCTAATTAAAAAACTTTTTTTAAAAAACTTCAAAAATTCAACACCCTAAAAATAAATCATCCAGTTAAAAATTGGGCAGAAGACATGAACATACATTTTCTAAAGAAGCTGTACATTTGGCCAACAGACACATGAAAAGGTGTTCATTATCACTTACTATTATCAGGGAACTACAAATCAAAACTACAATGAGATATCAGCTCACGACAGTCAGAATGGCTAAAATCAACAGCACAAAAAATAACAGGTGTTGATGAGAAGGTGGAGAATGGAGAACCAACCCTCTTATACTATTAGATGGGAACAGGAACTGGTGCAGCCACTCAGGAAAACGGTGGAGTTTCCTCAGAAAGTTAAAAATAGAACTCCCTTATGATCCAGCAATCACACTACTGTATATTTGCCCAAAGAATATGAAGGTGCCTGGAATGGCCAGCAATCCCTATACCAAGGGATGAAAGATTTTGCTGCAAACTTTGCTGTGAAAGAGAGGAGAAGGCAAGGGGGTCAAGGCTTAGAGACAAAGACCCTTTGGTTTTTGCTCCCACTTGCATTGGTCCTGCAGGATAATCACAGATCCTTATTCACTACTTCTCAAGCACATGATGTGTGACAAGGGTTCTTTCTGAAACTAGGAGATTTGTTTACAGGAAAGATAACGATATGCTAATCTGTGTGGTCTACTAAACATAGCCTAAGGAACACTGCTTACATCTCTTAGATCATAGGGCGCCTGTTTGGGCTAGGAAAACTTCAGGGAAGGCAACTTCCCACATCATTCCAAGGCACAGAGTTGTCATGCAGGCAGGCCTGGGCATTCCAAAGGCTTTACCCCCTTCTCTGAAAACTTCCCTTGTCCCTTGAGCCCTCTGTTACATTTTAGCAAGCCAGGTATTATGACTGATTTCATGCTCTACATTAACCCTAACACAAAGGGATATACGCACCCCTATGTTTAAGCAGCCCAAGTGTCCTTCAATAAATGAATGGAGATGTGTTATATATACAATGAATATTATTCAGCCATAAAAAGGAATGAAATCTTGCCATGTTCAACCACATGGATGGAGCTAGAGCATACAATGCTAAGTGAAGTAAGTGAGTCAGAGAAGACAAATGCCATATGATTTCACTCCTGTGTGGAATCTAAAAAACAGAACAACAGCAAATGGGGGGGGGGGGGGAGAGTAACCAATAGGCTCTTTAACCACAGAGAAGAAACTGATCGTTACTAAAGGAAGGTGAGTGAGGAATGGGTGAAAGAGGTGATGGGGATTAAGGTTTGCTCTTACCTTGATGAGCACCAGTAAAAAGAATAACAACAACAAAACCATATGTTTCTTTTTCATTTAAAATATCTTGTATCAGCCATAAATAAGTATTCTCAGCAAAGACTTGCTATGGACAAACCCTTGGAGAAACTTTGGCTGCATGAAGAGATCCTTCACAGATTTTCTTTTCACGTGTATTCATTATAATTTTATGGTTTTTTGACACTCATTGAAAATGGAACAAAAATTTTCCTTCTTTCCAGATCTATAGTCTCCTTTACTTTAAAAAGAGAATAAGGTTATTCAGTTTAAAGTAGCTATAAGATTGTAACAGTTCATTGTATAGTTATAGAACATATTATACAGCTGTCATTTGACCCTTCTTTCGAAGAACTATTTGAGGTATCTTTCTCAGGAGGAAATAGAATTATTAAACTGTCATTATCTCCCAGTGCCACTGAAAGGACATGTGTTCCAATGCCATATTGCCTGACATTTAAACTCATACCTTGGGATATTGAGAAACAGGAGGGATTGGTGAAGGAGAGAACCAGTTTGATATTCTCTTACAGTATAGGAAGACTTTAGGATTTTTGCCCAAACTCAGATTTAACTTGTATTTCATGTAACAGAAAAGAAAGAAAAAAGAAAAAGAGCATATAAAATGAACATTATCATCTTAAGTTTCGTTCTTTCATCCTTGTAAAAGACAGCAATAGAAACTTACCAAAGAACCTGAGAACTGTGAATGATTTTTCTGAAAATGAGTGATTTTACTTTGCAGAAAAAACAAACAAACAAAAAAATGTTTTCCTAATGACTAATGGCTGATCCGAGAATTGCAAAATGATACTGGGGTTCAAAAGGTAATGTCCAAATTAAAAAAAAAAAATGCTGAATTCAGTGCTAGGAGATCAAGCTCTGATATGTTAAGCACTTTTATTCTCAAGTTAGGAAAACCTGGATTCAAATGCTGTCTTTTCTATTTACTAGCATTATGGCTTTGAGCAAGTTAACAGGTGTAAGCCTTATGTTCCTTATCTATAAAATGAACATAACAATTGTCACTTACATTTTAATGTTGCTGTGACAACTAATATAGTGCATGCAAATAGTGTTTGACAAACCTTAGTATATTATAGAATGTAATAAATATTAGTTGTGGCTATTAACTCTATATATGTATATATTAAAAAGGATAGAAAAAGTAAAGTATTTAGAGAGTAAAAGTATGAACTTAATTGCTTATGACAAATATGGTCATGGTTTCATTAGTGTGTACTTAGCTCTAGACCCATCAAGTTGTATGTGTTAAATGGGTAGATCTTTTTGCATGTCAATAATACATCAATAAAGTAGTTTAAAATTTTAAATAAAGTAAATAAAAATGTAGACTTAAGTAAATTAAGAAAGAGAGAAAGAGTAGTATATAAAAAATGAATTTTATTTAGTCCTTGAAGTTAGCTGCCTTTTTTCTTCTGGATCCAAGTGGAAAGAGCAATGAAGGACTTGAGCAATCACAATATTCACAGTGTCCATTAGAAGAAAAGAACTCAAATTAATTTGATCAGACCTATCTCAACTGATTTTAAAAGGAACATTGAAAGATGATGTGAATGTTATCTAAGCAAAATCCCTAGAATAAATTTAATAAGGGATGTCCAACAGTAGTTTCTTAAAACATATGTCAATGCAATCTTGGAGCATAAAGATAGTTCAACACAAAAATAGTCCTAAGTGGGGCCACAGCAATACAGACTAAATATTCATAGTTCTTTTCTTTCTTTTTCTTTCCAGTTTTATTGGTGTATAAATCACAAATAAAACTGTAATATATTGGAAGTGTATGATATTATTTGATATATATATGTTGAGATGGAACATATCTATCACTTAAAAGTTAGTTTTTGTGTGTGAGAGAGAACACTAAAGATCTATTCTTTTAGCAAATTTTAATTATACATAGAGTATTATCAACAATACTCACCGTGGTATAAGTTAGAAACTCAAATTTATTTCACAACTGAAAAATTGTACCCTTTTACCAATTCTTCCCCATCCACTCTGCCCGTCATTCCATCTGCAAAAATCTTAGTTAAATGCAGTCCTGCTTGGTTATTTTTGCTTTTGTTGTCTCTGCTTTTGGTGTCAAATCCACAAAGTCATTGCTAAGACCAATATGAAGGAACTTAACCACCTATGTGTTGTTCTAGAAGTTTTATGGTTTTTGGTCTTATATTCAAGTCTTTGACCATTTTGAGTTGATTTTTGTGTATGGTATTAGGGTCTGGTTTTATTCTTTTGCAAATGCTGTCCTGTTTCCCAGCACCATTTATTGAAAAGACTATATTTTCCCCATTACCCCATTATCTATTCTTTGCACCTTTATCGAAAATGGCATACATTGGGTTATTTCTGGGCTCTTTTATTTTGTCCAGTTAATCTGTTTGTTGGTTTTGATGCCAGTGCTATACTGTTTTGATTGCTATAGTTGGTTTTTTTTTTATAATTTTTTTATAAACATATGAAGTATTATTAGCCCCAGGGGTACAGGTCTGTGAATTGCCAGGTTTACACACTTCATAGCACTCACCATATCACATACCGTCCCCAATGTCCATAATTCCACCACCCTCTCTCTACGCCCCTCCCCCCTGCCACCCTCAGTTTGTTTTGTGACATTAAGAGTCTCTTATGGTTTGTCTCCTTCCCAATCCCATCTTGTTTCATTTATTCTTTTCCTACCCCCCAAACCCCCTACACTGCATCTCCACTTCCTCATATCAGGGAGGTCATATGATAGTTGTCTTTCTCCGATTGACTTATTTCGCTAAGCATAATACCCTCTAGTTCCATCCACATCGTCACAAATGGCAAGATTTCATTTCTTTTAATGGCTGCATAGTATTCCATTGTATGTATATACCACATCTTCTTTATCCATTCATCTGTATTGGATATCTAGGTTCCTTCCATAGTTTGGCTATTGTGGACATTGCTGCTATAAACATTCTGGTGCAGGTGCCCCTTCGGATCACTACATTTGTATCTTTAGGGTAAATACCCAGTAGTGCAATTGCTGGGTCGTAGGGTTGCTGTTTTCCAGAGTGGTTGCACCAGCTTGCATTCCCACCAACAATGTAGGAGGGCTCCCCTTTCTCCACATCCTCTCCATTGATTGCTATAGATTTATAGTTTCTTAAGGATTCAGTTTAAACCAAAGACAAATCGTAGAACATCAAGATACTTCCAGGGAGGGCGCCTGGGTGGCTCAGTGGATTAACCACTGCCTTCGGCTCAGGTCATGATCTCAGGGTCCTGGGATCGAGCCCCGCATCGGGCTCTCTGCTCTGCAGGGAGCCTGCTTCCTCCTCTCTCTCTGCCTGCCTCTCTGCCTACTTGTGATCTCTCTCTCTGTCAAATAAATAAATAAAATCTTAAAAAAAAAAAAAAAGATACTTCCAGGGATACAACTGTTTGTAATAAAACCAGTTGAGAAATAATTCATAAATCTCAAGGTCCTGAGATAGAACTCCATATGGGGCTCTGCACTGGGTATGGAGCCTGCTTAGGATTCTCTGTCTCCCTTTCCATCTCTCCTGCCATCCCTCTTAAAAAAAAAAGAAAGAAAGAAAGCAAAGAAAAAAGAAAGAAAAAGAAAAAAGAGGAATAGATATATATCTGGGCTTTCATCCATTTATATTAGCAGAATCATTAGTAAGCAAATTTACTATATGGCATCCTAGAGCCCTGGGAGAATACTGCCTTTGACTCCATGATGATCTTTTTAAAAAAATCTATATAGGAATTTATGTAGAATTTTCTTATTCAGATAAAAGAATTCTATATTCCCTACTTAACATATACAAATTTTAAAACCATTATGTAGTCTTCTACATATAAGGAATAAAATGATAACCAATTTTAAAGGTCTGTCATTTTTTACCTTAACCTAGAGTAATAGAGATTAGAATTGTAGTACCATGTGCTGATAGAGATAGTCTATTTTCAAAATTTTGAATTTTAAAAAGGAATAGTTTTAAACACCAGCTTGTTGTTTAGCCTATTGGCAGCTATGGCGATGTGCTCTTGAGGACCCTTTGTTTTCTAGAATCTTACTCTCATTATTTTCTGGTGGGTGATAATCACTACTGTGCAAAAACCAGCACACTTTAACTTCTGTAGGAGTAACCAGGAATGGAAAACCAACTGCTTTAAAAGAGTGTTTTTATGGCTATCTTTTGAACTTAGATTCATGTTAGAGTAGGCACGGCCAAAAATCTATTTTTTTGCAGCATTAATTTGAAAATGTCAGTTATGGGAGAGTGATCTCTTTTTAAAGTTGCTAAGAAAACATTTTTCTTTGTTAGCATCAACCTAAAGAATTTTTCCTATAACCTTATATTTATATTCCTATGAAAGCAACACCAGTTAGTACTAAATACAAAGCTATTGTCATTCCAGTGACTATCATCAGTATTGCCTGCAGAAATACATGAGGTTATATAAGGGTTTTATTTAGGTTTTATGTTTCAGATTTTTTGGGGGGAGGCATTTTATTTGAGGTCTCAGGCAAAGACATATCAAGCCCCTTTTTTTCACCATAACCATTTTAAAAGTTTCTATTTTCACATGGTTTTGTGTTCATTTAGATCTTTAATAGTATTGTCATTTGGCATTATAAAAATAAAATATGGGCAATCTTCACATTCTGAGATAAAGATTAGTTCTTTTTATGAAATGGAGGAATGAGGGAATGTGTAAATTTAAGCATTTAATTAAGTGGTATATAAACATCTTTTATGAGCCAACTACTGTATTACTAGGGATATGGTAACAAATAAAACAGTTTGTATCCTCTCGAAGCTTAGATTGCATGACAGAAGGGTGACATTAAGCACATGATTTCCAATAAATACTATATTATTTCAGAGATACAGAGAGCTTTAGAGAACAGAGTGGTTAGAGACAAGTCAGAGAATATTTTTCTGTGTGCTTTCTGGACACCACATTTTATCTTATTTAGCTCTATAATTCCTATTTAGGTCTGTGTGGACTCAATGATGGAGTTGGAGAGAAAAAATGAGAGGTTATGGGAGGATGTGTGCAGAATGCTCAGGAAATGAGGTATTAAAAAACATAGCTCTTGGAAATTCATCAAATAAAACTCTTGTCACTTTGCATTGGAAATATATAATGGGACCACTTTTGATTTGATCAGCATTGGTTGAAAATCTGGAGTACCAGAAACTCTGTAATACAAGAAGGATATAAAGACTCCACTCTTCTTAGATCTTGTTTTAGTGGTGAGATAACTCAAGGAATTACATGATTATAATATACTAATATGAAAAGGCAGTGCTCAATGACAAGTACAATGTTCTGAAGGAAAAAGAACAGGTGCTGAGAATTTTTAAAAAAAGATTTATAAAAGAGACAGCTTAAAGGATAGAATTTTGCAGGTGAAGATAATCTGAGGGTAGAGAGTATCTCAAAACATTAATGCAAACTAGGAAGATGAGAGATAATCTAAATTTTCTAAGTATAGACTAGTAATTTTTGGAGGCTACATAAGAGAATAAAATATTGGAAATAATAAAGTAAGATGAGTTAAAAATACATACATACATACATAAAAATACAGGCAAAGAGGCCTGTAGAAAGCATTATAAACAGGGATGACTGAACATTCCTAGAGAAATAGGCTTGGAGCTACATATACATTTAATACAGAGGGAATGCTTACTCATGAAACTCTTCAAGTGATGCTTAGAATGCTGTTTCTCATACATGACTGTATGTTAGTTTTATCCATTGTATGGAATTGTATGTCCGATTGGCAAGGCAGATTTCATTGGCTACCATGGGACATAGAAAGAATTTTTCGGGTGGAAATATTTGCCCCCTCCCTCACCTCACGTGATTTGGGAGCCTACTAAAGTTTGAGAATAATTAGATGAAAATCTATGGCACTTTCTTTCCAGTACCTTTCCTACAATTTGCATACAAAGATGTATGTATGCATAGACATACTAAGGAAGAAAAAAATGGTATTGAGTGTACATTTAATTGAAGTATAATTGAGATACAATATTATTATAGTTTCAGTGTTCAACATAATGATTTGATATTTGTATATATTGTGAAATCATCTCAACATTAAGTCTATACCACGTGTCACCATACAAATTCACATTTTGTCCTTGTAATGAGAAATTTTAAGATTTTCTTTTATAGAAAATTTCAAACTTTTAATAAAACATTTTTGACTGTAGTCCTTGTGCTGTACATTACATTTTGACTTATTTATTTTATAACTAGAAGTTTGCACCACTTGATCTTTACCCATTTTGCCCCTTCCCTCTGGCAACTTAATCTGTTGTTTGTATCTTTGAAGTTTGTTTTATTTGTTTTGTTTTGTTTTTTTTAGATTCCAGATATAAGTGAAATCATGTATTATTTGTCCTTCGTGATATTTCATTTAGCATAATACTCTCAAGATTCATCCATGTTGTTGCAAATGGCAAGATTTCATTGTTTTTATAAGTATTTCATTGTGCAGGTCTTAATTTGACTTAGGATGGAGTTATGTCCCAATGAACCCATTTTAGTAGAAAACATTGTAAGTTGAAAGTCCATTTAATACTATGAACATCATAGGTTAGCCTAACTTCCTTTATCTTTTTAAAAAATTTTATTTATGTATTATTTCTGCGAGAGAGAGAGAGCACGACCAGGTGAGAAGGGGGGAGGGGCAGAGGGAGAAGCAGACTCCCCACTGAGCTGGGAGCCCATGTAGGCTTGATCTAGGACCCTGAGATCATGACCTGAGCTGAAGGCAGAAGCTTAACGACTTACAATTGGGCAAAATTATGTAACATAAATCTTATTTTATAATAAAGTGCTGAATCTCATGCAATATACTGAATAGCAAAGATGAAAAATGGGGTGGTTATATGGATACAGAATAGTTTAAGTGTATCAATTGTTTACCGTCATTATCATATGGCTGACAGGGAGCTGTGCCACATATCACAACCAAGAAAAACGTCAAAATTCAAAAATTAAAGCATGGTTTCTGTTGAATGAATATTATTTTCACACTGTCACTAAATCAAAAAATTGTTATATTAAACTATTATAAGTTGAGGGTTGTCTATGTATATATACCACATCTTTCTTATCCATTCCTCTCTCAAGGGACATTTTAGATTATTTCCATGTCTTGGCTTTTGTAAATAATGCTGCAGTAAACATAGGATGTGCATATATCTTTTCAAATTGATGTTTTCACTTTCTTCAGATAAATGCCCAGAAGTGGAATTGCTTCAGTATGGTAGTTCTATTTTTTAATTTTTTGAAGAATCTCAGTAATGTTTTCCATAGTGGCTATACCAGTTTACATTCCAGCCAACAGTGAACATGGGTTCCTTTTTCTCCATATCTTCACTAATATGGTTTCTTCTTTTCCTTTCTCATAATAGCCATTCTGACAGGTGTCAGGTGATATCTCATTGTGATTTTGATTTGCATTTTTCTTGATGATTAGTGATATTGAACACCTTTTCATGTGTCTATTGGCTATCTGTATGTCTTTCATACAGAAAATGTGTCCTCAAATCATCTGCCCATTTTTAATTGGATTGTTTGGTTTTTTGTTGCTGAGGTGTATGAGTTTTTTTATATTTTGTATATAAACCCCTTATCAGATATATGATTTGTGAATATTTTCTCCTATTCTCTTGGTTGCCTTTTATTTTGTTGATGTTTCCCTTCACTGTGCAGACACTTTTTTGTTTCAATGTAGTCACACTTGTTTATTTTTGCTTGTATTGTCATTGCTTCTGGAGTCAGATCCAGAAAGGTATCATGAAGACTGATGTTAAGGAGGTTATCGCCTATTTTTCCTTTTAGGAGTTTTATGATTTCTTGCCTTACATTCAAATTAATAATCCACTTGGAGTTATTTTTTTGTGTATGTATGATGTAAGATAGTGGTTCAATTTTATTCTTTTGCATGTATTTGTCCAGTTTTCTCAACATTATTTACTGAGGATACTGTCCTTTCCCCTTTGTATGATCTTGTATTCATTGCTGTAAATTAACTGATCATAAATGTGTGGCTTTATTTGTTGGTTCTCCATTCTATTCCATTAATCTTTTTAGCTGTTTTTATCCCAAACCATACTGTATTGATTGTTAGGACTTTGTAGTATAGCTTGAAATCAGGAAGCATGCTATCTCCAGCTTTGTTCTTTTTTCTCAAGATTGATTTGGCAGGTATTAAGGAGGGCACATATTGCATGAAACACTGGGTGTTGTACATAAACAATGAATCTTGGAACACTGCATCAAAACTAATGATGTATTTTATGGTGACTAACATAACACAATAAAAAATAAAGATTGCTTTGGCCATTTGGGATTTTTTGGTGGCTCCATACACATTTTAGAATTAGTTATTATATTTCTGTGAAAAATGGCATAGGAATTTTAAAAGAGATTACATTGAGTCCGTATGTTGCTTTGGGTAATATGGACATTTTAACAAAACTGATTTTTCCAATCCATGAGCATGGACTGTCTTTCCGTTTATTTGTGTGTTCTTCAATATCTTTCATCACTGTCTTACAGTTTTCATTGTACTAGTCTTTACCTCTTTTGGTTAAATTTAGTCCTAGGTATTTTATTCTTTTTGATGTAATTCTAAAGGAATTTCTTTCTTAATTTTGATAGTTCATTGTAAATGTAGAGAAATGCAGTGTATTTTTGTATATTAATTTTATAACCTGCAATTTTACTGAATTTGTTCTGTTTGTTTGTTTGTTTGTTTTCAGGAGAGTCCTTCGGGTTTTCTGTATATAAAATCGTGTCACTTATCTTTTGTTCTTTTTTTTTTTTTTCCCTGCATAATTCCTCTGGCTAGAATTTTCAATACTCTGTTGAATAAAAATTGTGAAAGTGGGCATCCTTGTTTTTCCTGGTTTTAAAGGAAAAGCTTTTAACTTGTACCCTTGAGTGTGATGTTAGCTGTGGATTTGTCATATATGGACTTTATTATGTTTAGGTACATTCCTTTTATATTCACTGTGTTGAGAGTCTTTATCATAAATGGATGCTGAATTTTGCCAAAAGCTATTTCTGTATTTATTGAGATGATCATATGATTTTCGTCATTAATTTTGTTAATGTAGTACGTCATGTTGATTGGTTTCTTGCTGCGAACCAGTCTTGTAACCCTGGAATAAATCCTGCTTGATCATGGTGTATGAGGCTTTTAATATATTGGTGAATTGGTTTGCAAACATTTCGTTGAGGATCTTTGCATAGGCGTTCATCAGGGTATTGGCCTGCAGTTTTCTTTTTGTTGTGGTGTCTTTGTCTGATTTTGGTATCAGGGTAATGCTGGACTCAAAAAATGAGTTTGTATGAGTTCCCTTCTCTGTAAATTTTTGATAGAGTTCCAGAAGAGTAAGTGTGAATTCTTCTTTGAATGCTTAGTAGAATTCACCAGTGAAGCCATTTAGTCCTGTACTTTTGTTTTGGAGGAGCTTTTTGACTGCTTATTCAATCTCTTTACTAATAATCAGTTCATCCAGATTTTCAATTTCATCATGACTCAGTGTTGGTAGGTTATAAGTTTCTAAGTGTTTATCCATTTCTTCTAGGTTGTCCAGTTCATTGGTATATAATTGTTTAAATTTCTTGTGATTCTTTCTTTTTCTCTTGATATCAGTTGTAACTTATATTTCTTTTTTTTTTTTAATTTGAGCCCTTTCTCTTTTTTTCTTGTTCAGTCTAGCTAAAGGTTTGTTGATTTTGTTAATATTTTCATAGAACCGACTCTTAGTTTCATTGTTTTTGCTAGCCTCTTTAGTGTCTATTCCATTTATTTGCACTCAATTTTTATTATTTTCCTCCTTCCACTAACTTAAAGCTTTGTTTGCTCTTTTTTTCCCACCTTAGTTCTTTTGCGAGTAAAGTTAAGTATTTTATTTGTGATTTTTTTAGTTTCTTGAGGTAGGCCTAAACCGCTATGAACTTCCTTCTTGGAACTGATTTTGCTGCATCTCATAGAATTTGGTGTTGTAGTTCAATATTCATTTGTCTCCTGGTATTTGATTGTTGGCTTATTTCTTCTTTGATATCTTTTTTTTTTTAATTTAAAAATTTAATGCTCCAGAGGTGACTTGCAAACTGATAAAGAAAGTAAGCAAAAGCAAAATAAAACAAGCAAAAACCAAACTCTCATGCAAACACTGACCCTTAAAGATAGAAGAGCTTTTAATTATCAACTAGTCTGACTTCTTTTTTTTTTCCATTTTATTTATTTTTTCAGCGTAACAGTATTCATTGTTTTTGCACAACACCCAGTGTTCCATGCAATACGTGCCCTCCCTATTCCCCACCACCTGTTACCCCAACCTCCCACCCCTGACCCTTCAAAACCCTCAGGTTGTTTTTCAGAGTCCATAGTCTCTTATGGTTCACCTCCCCTTCCAAATTTTTTTTTTTTAATAAACATATAATGTATTTTTATCCCCAGGGGTACAGGTCTGTGAATCGCCAGGTTTACACACTTCACAGCACTCACGATAGCACATACCCTCCCCAATGTCCATAGCCCCCTCCCCCTCTCCCAATCCCACCTCCCCCCAGCAACCCCCAGTTTGTTTTGTGAGATTAAGTGTCATTTATGGTTTGTCTCCCTCCCAATCCCATCTTGTTTCATTTATTCTTCTTCTTTGATATCTTCATTATTGACCTATTGGTTTTTTAGTAGCATGTGGTTTCATCCCTACATGTTTGTGACTTTTCCAGTTTTGTCTCATAATTGATTTCTTGTTTGAAACCATTATGGTTGAAAATGATACTTGAAATGAATCTTGTCTTCTTAAATTTATTGAGACTTGTTTCGTGGCCTAACATGTGATCTGTTCTGAAGAATGTTCCATGTGCTCTTGAGAAGATTGTGTTCTCCCACTTTGGGATAGAATGTTTTATATATACCCATTAATTCCATCTGGTCTAATGTATGTTTCAAGGTTAGTGTTTTCTTATTAATTTTCTGTCTGAATGATCTATCCACTGATGTATTAGGGTTATTAAAGTTACCTACTATTACCGTATTGTGGTCAATTTCTCCCTTTATGTCTATGAGTATCAATTTTATATATTTAAGTAGTCCTATAAATATTTTATTTTCTTGCTGGATTGGCTTTTTATCATTATGTATTGCCCATTTTTGTCTTTTATTACAGTCTTTGTCTTAAGTTTTATTTTGTCTGATATCAGTGTAACTATGTCGCATTCTTTTGGTTTCCATTTTCATGAAACATATTTTCTATCCCTTTACTTTCAATTTGTGTGTGTCTTTACATCTAAAGTGAGTGTCTTGTGGGACAGCATAGCATATAGATGGGTCTTGTTTTTGTATCTATTCAGCCACTCCATGACTTTTGATCAGTGAGTTTATTTCATATACATGTAAAGTAATTGATAGGTATGTGCTTATTGCTTTTTATTAATTGTTTTTGTCTATTTTGTAGCTCCTATGTTTCTTTCTTCTCTCTCTCTCTCTTTTTTCCTCCCCTCCCTTGTGGTTTGTTGACTTTCTATAGTATTGTACTGAGATTTCTTTCTCATTATGCGTGTGTGTCTACTATGGGCTTTTAGTTTGTGGTCACCATCTATTTTAAGTTGATTGCAGGTTAAGCTTGCATACATTCTAAAACTGTACATTATTACCTTCTGCACACCACACACTTTGTGTTTTCAATGTCATATTTTACATCTTTTTATTTTGTGTGTAAAATAACTAATTAATAGAATAACTAATTATTCTACCTAAATTTACTACTTTTGTCTTTTAATTTTCATACTATCTTTGTAAGTAATGATTCCACTACTTTTATTGTTATTTACCTTTACCCTTTACCTGTGAGATTTTAATTTTCATATTTGTTGTTATTACTCACAGTGCCCTTTTATCAGCTTAAAGAAATCCCTTTAACATTTCTTGTAAGGTTGCCTTATTGTTAATGAATTCCTTTAGCTTTTGTCTGAAAATCTCTACCTTTTCTTTCAATTCTGAATGATAACTTTACCAGGTCAGTTATTCTTGGCTGAAAATTTGTTTGTTTCATTTTCTTTCAACAATTTGAATATATCATTCCACTTTTTTCTGGCCTATGTTTTTTTCTGAGAAATTTTCTAATAATCTTATGGGAGTTCCTTTGTATTAAGTTTGTTTTTTTTTTCTTGATGCTTTTGGGTCTCTCTTTATCTTTAATTTTTTAACACTTTTATATGTGTTTAACACATTATAATGTATCTTAGTGTGGTCTCTTTGGGTTTATCTTGTTTGGAACTTACTGGATTTCCTGGCATCTGGATGTCTATTTCTCTTTCCAGATTAGTGAAGTTTTTTTAGTCATTATTTCTTCAAATAATTTTCTGCTCTTTTTGTTCTCTCTTTTCTTCTGGAACTCCTATAATGCAGATTTATTCTATGTGATATTGTCTCAAAGTTACATGCATCTATCTTCATATTGTTTTAAAGATTTTATTTATTTATTTGACAGACAGAGATCACAAGTAGGCAGAGAAGCAGGCAGAGAGAGAAATCAGGCTCCCTGCTGAGCAGAGAGCCAGATCCAATGTGGGCTCAATCCCAGGACACTGGGACCATGATCCAAGCCGAAGGCAGAAGCTTTAACCCACTGAGCCACCCAGGCGCCCCTCTTCATATTTTTTTTAACTCTTATTTATTTTTGATGCTTTTCTTGGGTGAGTTCCACTGCCCCATCTTCTAAGTCACTGATTCTGCCTTCTACTTGTCTGCTGTTGAATCCCTTTAGTGTATTTTTCCATTCAATTATTGTATTCTTCACATCTGTGGCAATGTTTGTTACTTTCTTATGTTTTCTCTTTGTTGAAGTTTTCACTGGGTTGATCCTTTTGTAAGTTCAGTGTAGCATCTTTCTGACTATCATTTTGAACACTTTATCACATAAATTACTTGTAAACATATTTTGAAGGTTTTTTTCTGGGGTTTTAATCTTGTTCTTTCATTTGGAACATATGCCTCTTTTTTCTCATTTTGCTGAGTCTCTTTGTTTCTATGTATTAGGTTAATTGGCTATCTCTCACAGTCTCACAATATTCTTATTTAAGAGTTAACCTTATGAATTAATTTTTCCTATCTCTTGGTTGTTTCTTGAAACTTTGTGATTGTACATTTTGTTGTTGTTGTTGTTGTTTTGGTAAGTCCCAGTGGTTGAGGGTGGGCTAATCTCAAGGATCTCAATCAGCTCTTCGTTTCAGACTGACACTTTTCTTGGTAAGTCCCAGTTGTTGAGGATCTGCTAAGATCTGTGGGTGTTCCAAAGGCAGAGACTTCAGTTAGCCCATAGTTTCAGGCTCATTGGAATATGTACCTTCAGCCAGAAGCTCTTAAGACTTGCAAATATGTACAGTTCTGTGGGTTCACAATTGTAGACCCTGCTGGCCTTTAGACCAGGTGATCTAAAGGTGTCCTCTTAGTGAGATTTCCAAAATGTAAGGCAAGTGTGTGGACTCCTTTCTGGAAGGTACTAGCAAGATTTAGCAAGGCCAAATGAGAGCTGAAAGGTGGTATCCCTAGGCCTGTGTTCCCTGGGAGCATAAGTGTATATATTATACAATTTGCCTTGGAGAGCTATCCATATTAACTTAATAATTATGTATATTCTTTGAAATGACTACATAGCTTTCTATAGAATGGCTGTCCATTATTAATTTAATTACTTCTATCTTGATAAGCATTTCCATTTTTTGGCTAAGTTTTGTTATTACTGATAATGTTGTAATTAATATTCTTTAACATGAATCTTTAGAATATGCCTATAATTCTGAAAGTTAGATAAGTAGACATTGAATTTTTTGATCAGTTGAAGGGTTACTAAGTGTGGTGGTATATTGCATTATATTATCAAAATCATTACTATTTTTATAACTGACACATTATAACCACATGGCAACTAAGGTTACATAATCCAGTTTCAAAATATAAATATTTGCTAAATATGTTTTCCAGAATTAAAAAAAAGGAAATATGTTTGAGTGCTAGCATCATTGAATAAACTGAAGACTAATATTAAAATAAGGAAGTAAATAGTATACATTAATACTAGTGTTGGTAATGATCCCACATTGAAATAGAATGCATGTAGATTCTAAATAATATTAAGAGCATATATTCCAGAACTTAGTATTCTGAGATGTAATGACACTATCAAAGGATAGTAAGAATTAATAAAACTATAGAAATATGTAAAATTCTTCTTATTCAATGAGGATTTATACTCCTTACAAACATCTTTGTTCCTATGGGAGGACAAGATTCTACACAAATAAATATTGATTCTGACTCGTTCTCCCTAGAGTCTGTAACCCTCTTAGAGTTGTTTGAATTTGGAATTTAGCATCAGGGATGGTAGCTTTCCCTGTACAGAGACTTCTCAGTCTGAGTTAGTAATTATAAGTAGTTAAAATTTAAGTGAAAAAATATTCCACCTTTGGAATCTGCAACTAAAAGGTAGTAAATTGAGGAATATAATATAATTTGGTTGGAATAGCAAATTACTTCTTTTATTTTTTTTAAGGATTTTATTTATTTATTTGACAGAGAGATCACAAGTAGACAGAGAGGCAAGCAGAGAGAGAGAGAGGAGGAAGCAGGCTCCCCGCCGAGCAGAGAGCCTGATGTGGGACTCGATCCCAGGACCCTGAGATCATGACCTGAGCCGAAGGCAGAGGCTTAACCCCCTGAGCCACCCAGGCACCCCAGCAAATTGCTTCTTTTAAAAATAGCAGACATAAATGAAAAAAAAATTAACTGTTTTATTAAAGATTCACATTTTTAAATTAACAATTAAAAATAATAAACAATTTAGCTGAAACAAATCAATTCTTACACATCATTTGCCCTATTTTACTTCAAAGCATATATAAACAAAAGGTTTTCTTTATTTTCTTTTTAAGATTTTTATTTATTTATTTGAGAGAGAGAGAAAGAAAGAGGGAGAGAACAAGAGTGGGGAGGAGTGGGAGAAGCAGGCTTTCTGCGGAGCAGGGAGCCCCATGCAGGGCGCAAAGCAGGGCTCCATGCAGGGCTCGATCCTAGGACCCCAGGATCATGACCAGAGCTGAAGGCAGTCACTTAAGCAACTGAGCCACCCAAGCACCCCTAACAAAAGATTTTCTAAGCCTTTCCTTGTGACTTGATTTATGTGTAGCAAAGAAAAGAGAACTATGAAATCCAAAATTATTTTTCCCACTTTGTCTGTCTACTGAAAAATATAAGTATTATTTCTTTGTGATGTGTTTCTTGATATTTTTAGACCCTATCCTTGAATAGAGTGGAGTAGTTTCTACCCTTTCCACTTCATATCATCTTTCACATGTTGCCAATATAAAACTATATCAATATGTTGTGTCTAGCTTTCTTGCTAGACAACCCTTTTGAGAATAGCATGTAAGACTTAATTCAACTTTAGGAGACTTCCACCGTAGTTTTTAAAGTTCTTGGTCTCAGAAATTCTTTGCACTCTTAAAAAATAGTGAAGTCCATGGGGAAATAGAGAGGAGGAGGGAGTTGAGGAAATTGGAAGGGGAGATGAACCATGAGAGACTATGGATTCTGAAAAACAACCTGAGAGTTTTGAAGGTGCGGGGGGGTGGGAGTTTGGGGAACCAGGTGGTGGGTAATAGGGAGGGCACATATTGCATGGAGCACTGGGTGTGGCGCAAAAACAATGAATACTGTTACGCTGAAAAGAAGTTAAAAAAAAAAAAATAGTGAAGTCCTAAAGACCAAAGAGTTTGGCTATCTGTGGCCTATAGACTAAGTCCAGCCCACCTCTTGTTATTATAAATTACTATTGACACAGAGCTACCCCATTTATTTTCATATTGTTTATGGCTGTTTTCTCACTATAATGACAGAGTTGACTAATGTGAAAGATGTCATATGGTCTCTCAAACCTCAGCTCTTTATTATCTTGTCCTTTGCAGGAAAACCTTTGCCATCCGCCATATAGCTAGTGGTTTTGACCTTATTAGAGATTAAAGCTTACACAATTTTAAGAATATGACCATAGGAAGATCACTTTTTTTTTTTTTAAAGATTTTATTTATTTATTTGACAGAGAGAGACCACAAGTAGACAGAGAGGCAGGCAGAGAGAGAGAGAGGGAAGCAGGCTCCCTGACAAGCAGAGAGCCCGATGCGGGACTCGATCCCAGGATCCTGAGATCATGACCTGAGCCGAAGGCAGCGGCTTAACCCACTGAGCCACCCAGGCGCCCAAAGTTTACACAATTTTAAAATTGAGAAATACACAAGCACACTTTCCATTAACCATCAGAGCTAATGATCATGTAGCTTTTGGGAAACCACTGTAAATTTATGAGAAAATGAGAGAGAAAAAAAGCAAATAAAGTTTTAATGTTATTATGTAAATAATTTTAACCTCCTGGGAGACCTTGAATGTGTTTCAGGAACACTAGGGTGTTCTGAGACCATACTTTAAGGATTGCTAGAATAGTATGTCAAATAGTAACTTCTCAATTCATATTGAATTGAATAAGCACTGAAAACAAAAGAAAACAAATTTTTCTGTAATGCCTTAGAGTTTACAAAGAACTTTCGTGTCCATTTTTATTTTAAGAAAGTTTAAAGGAGGCAGAAGAATCAGAGGAAAGAGTTTTGTTATATCACATATCAGAGCATGGTGGAAAGCTGAGGAGAAAGATAGACCTATAACCTAGTGACCATGATTAAGGAATATGTAACAGACAGAAAGGATTAATTTAAAATGGACCATATATAAAGGCACTTATATGACTGAGTTGAATTTTTGTTACATTGCAAAGAATGGTATAATACAGTCCCACAGTAAAGGAAATATGATATAGTAGTATAATATATGGGGACATAGAAGAGAAATATTAGGAATAGTGAAACAAATCATTTTCAAAAGAAAATCTTCAAAGGAGGATTGCTTGATGAAATTTTACAATGGAAGACATACTGCCTTCAAAAAAGTTAGGTAAGGGGCGCCTGGGTGGCTCAGTGGGTTAAAGCCTCTGCCTTCGACTCAGGTCATGATCCCAAGGTCCTGGGATTGAGCCCCATGTAGTGCTCTCTGCTCAGCAGGGAGCCTGCTTCCTTCCTCTTTCTCTCTCTGCCTACTTGTGATCTCTCTCTGTCAAATAAATAAATAAAAATCTTTTAAAAAAAAAAGTTAGGTAAGACTTTTCTTAGTGTTTGAGTCTGTTTTGACTTATCCTGTATCTGTACCCTTCAGGTTAAAAAAAAAAATCAAACATTTTAAAATTTTTTATCTGAACTTCTGTGTGAGAAACACTAAAAATACAAAATTTCAAAAAGAAATTTAAATTTGGGAGTGGGGGTTAGAAATAGTGAAAGAATATTTCAACACTTCTTTTGTAACCTGAAAGTAATTGAGGAAGGTTTCTGGCATACTAATACATCATGACTATGCCTTTACATGCTTTGTTCTATAAAAAGTTTTTGCATTTGGATTGGAATCTAGTTATTCTTATCACCTATGTAATTGCACTCAAGTGTACTCTCCACTATAAATTAACTACAATCCAGTTGTTGTGGTTAAACAATGTATGATTTATGTTTGAGTCACATAAATGAATTAGAGTCTTTATTCAAAGTGCTTATGGGAAATGGCTTCTTTTATATATGTTGCTTAAGCATGTCCATTATTCCTACAGAAGGTATCTAAATGCACAAAATCCAACCATTCAATTGGAAGAATGTTTAAAAGAAAAATTAAGATCAGCAATTATAAGCCTGAACTCATCTAGAAACAATTTGTTCTATCTTATTATTAAAAACAAACACAAATAAACTTTAGTAAGCCATGGTGTTTTACCTCCTTCAATATTATATTTGCATTATTTGCTCAGCAAGATTAGTAAGTAATCCCTGTGGAGATATTAAGGAAATTGTTTATTTTTCTGTTAGGTACACAAATGTGTATTATATAATACATAATTGCTTTTAATTGGGAGACATGAAAATTGAATATCACTACCATGTGTGGCATGTGAATTATAATGTGATATTTATAAATATTTTAGTAGTTACCATTTACCAGATGGGAGTGATGTGTGTTTTTGCAAGTCTGAAACATGTTTTTTATGACTATAGTCTACATTTGAAGTCATTTATTCTGTCTTTGCAATATGGATGCAAGTTCTCTGCACTGTAAATAGTATTCCAAGCTTTTAGCAAATCAAGAAATCCTAAAACATGAATCCATGTTAAGATGAATGTTAACAATTCATTTGACTAATGAATATTAAATTGAAATGTTTTCTCAGTGTGTACCATAATTGGAAATAAAAGGCTGAGCAAATTTCTAATGTTTATTTTTACTAATCACATATAACTTTGGAAAAATAACTCTAATGATGATATTCTAATATGGAGGGAATGGCATTAAAGCCCATGTTCTATTAGACATAAAACTTTATCCTTCAACATTAAAATGTTATTGCTGATTTTCAGGTGGTAATTAATATCACTCTTCTTTATCTGTATTTTGCAAGTCAGAGGAAACACCTGCTAGAGACTGCAACTTCTTTTGTGGAAAAAGCTTTTCCCTATTTCTTTCTTTTACCGACTCTTTTCCTATCCTCTCAGATTTCTGTCATCTTCATCACCACCCTTCTAAAATACAATGTACTTTTCTTAAAGCCACCTAGACTAGACTAGGTTTGGTGTGAGTTCTATACTTACTGGCGCAGACAATAGAAATAAGCATTATATTGTCACTATTCCCTTTTATGCAGATTGGCTTGGTGGCTTATCTTGGCTGACACCCTGCACATCAATTGGTGTGTCTAAGAATGCTATGGCAGTCAAACTGTGAGCCTTTCAAGCAAGCATATATAATTTTAGCATTTCCTGATGCATGCTTGAAGAGTTGCTTTTCCGTGCTTTCAGGCATTTTAATGAGGAATCTTAGTTTGGTTTACAAATTTGGTAAACACAACTTGGCGTTGTTATGTTTAGACTTTGGTTATTATTTCATAATGTGTGTTTTGAGAGTCCTTGATGCTGTAGAAGAATAAAGAAACTTCATCTTTCTCCTCCTACTGTATCAGTAGACAAAATAGGAAAGGAGATAAACCAGAATTAGAGAGGACTTTTTTAATCAAACAAGATTAAAATTTTTCAAGTCTCTTAGGATAAAATACCAATTATACCATGGTATACATACACATACACAACAAACACAAAACTCTGAAACAAAATAACATCCTTTTTTTTTTTTTTTACCAGTTGTTTAACAGGATTATCATTAAATCTGAGACTCAAGAAAGTTATATCCTAGCATTTGAAGCCCAAAGTGAGATTTTGCAGTTTTAAAATGTCCCAGGGAAACATATATCTTTGAGCAGTGTGATGGAATTAAAGCACTATGAACATTTGCAAGAGAAGCTAAATTAAAGGCACAAAATTTAAAAGGATATATTATTTCATACATAAATTGCTGGCATCCACTTTATAAATAGGAATTAGATTTGTAGTCCATAAAAAATCCTTAGGTAGCTGTGATTTACATTTTTCTGTTAGTTGTTACAGTTTAATATTTCTCTTAATGCATTGAAATTTGTTCATGCCACTTTTTGAGAGACTAAAATGAAAATGTTACAAACAGGAATACATTAATGAAAATGTTACAAATAAGAATACAGCAATGACATAATCAGCTCAGCATCTTTGCAAGGCTGAAATAGTGGGGAGCTTAAAATATTTGGAATTTATAGCTTTTCTCCTTTCTAGGTGGCTATATGCCTAAAATAGTAGAATTGTATAAATTGATTATTAATATTCAGTTACTATTAGATTCTCTTAGTTTTTGGTATTAGATCCAGAGAAGCTCTATCTTGAGGAATGCTGTGGAAATGCAGCATAGGGTCAGTAAGATATAATTAAAGAATAATGATTTAAAATTAAGGGGGCTCCTGGGTGGCTCAGTGGATTAAGCCGCTGCCTTCGGCTCAGGTCATGATCTCAGGGTCCTGGGATCGAGCCCCGCATCAGGCTCTCTGCTCCGGAGGTGAGCCTGCTTCCTCCTCTCTCTCTGCCTGCCTCTCTGCCTACTTGTGATCTCTCTCTCTGTCAAATAAATAAATAAAATCTTTAAAAAAAATAAAATTAGGACCCTCAGTCTCTCATTTTACTTTATTAAACTCAATGATCTTTTACAAGTCATTGTTTTGTGGTATCAATCTCTTCCTGTGAAAATACATCATTCCTGATCTTCTATATAGATACAAATTATTTCTTTAAAAAATAATTTCAAACTTTTACTATGTAAATAATATCTAGGTGTTTGTGACAAATTCAGGTTCCCAGTAGCCATTCTAGACATCTGACTCAGTGAGCCTTGTTGTTATAGTAAACCTAAGTTTCAGGAATTTGTCCTCTAACTTCTACCCTATAGGATTGTGATGCATGTGGACCACATTTTGATGCTACCTTAGAGAGACTGGCTAAGTCCTCAATTATCTCCAGATTCCAGGGGGAACAGGTTTTATGAAAGTCAGTGACTTACATTGTTATTTCTTCATAATCACCAGGAGCAAAAATATTACTTTGAGTGATACTGTTTGGAAATATATAATCCTTCCATGTAGGATGTTGTGTGTGCTAAAAGCCTTCAGTAAGCAACTCCTTCAATGAGCATGCATGCCTTCATTTTATTCTATAAAGCAAAATAATTGATACTAAAGCCATATGCAGCCATCCAAGTAGTATCTCTTCAATTAAAAAATCAAAGAAATAGTTCAAAGAAATTCTTGAAAATCTCTTGCTCCTACTGTCACATTTCTATATTTGAAAAACAATGAACTTCATAGTTTTGCTTCTGTTGGTACCCTGCTTCTCTAAAGAAGTAACCTAAATGGGTTATACTTCTACATGCTATAGGGCCACAAAATTCTGTCTTCATAAATAATCCAAATGGGAAATGAACACTGAAACACAGAAACAACTGGCTTGCCAAGGAATACTGATCCCAAGTTCTGCTCTTATCTAATCAAGAAGAATTCGGGTGTGGATGGTTTATATGGGTTCACACATGGGCAGCTTGTAATCTGCCTAGCAACTCCTTTTCTCATTAGTTCGGGCTGTACTTAACACTTGCTTTTCCCACATAATGGGACAAATTTAATTGGAAAATTCTGCTTCCACTGGAACTGTCAGGTAAATTTTGCTGAAATAAAGCCAACTGAAAATTTCCTGTCAGAAATGTACTCACCTGTTTCTCAAAATGTGTAAAACTTGCACATTTTAAAGTATTTCTAAATGTATAGACTTTTCTAAACAGGCATCATACATATATATTTTTGAAATGATGAGATTGCTGATGACCTATGTTATCTTTCCACAGCTATAATTTCACATGTGTAAAAGTAGGGATTAGGACCCCATTTGAGGAGTTATTGATGTCTTTCAATGTACATCTGATATTATTAGATTGTTTTATTTCCAGATAAAAGAGCTCATTACTACTTCTCTACATTTAGATGAGAATAAGTTTATTAACATTTAAGTATTAATTAATATTAGTTTAATTACAAAAAAAAGTTCCAGATGCATTCAATTGTCATGTAAACAGGTGCAGTATTATAAATAAGCTGCATTTGGACACCTGATTTGCCAAAGATTTTCTCTATGGCATCATAGGCTAAGTGAAGCCAGAAAGGTTATTGCCCAAGGGGAAACATTTGTAGTTCTCAGTTCATTTTTGTGCCTTATCACTTATATAATAGAGTAGTCAGGCAAACACATATATATTATATATTTATTATATATGTAACTATATATATGTAATTATATATATTATGTAACTACATAATATATATATAATATATGTAAGTGTGTGTGTGTGTATATATGTGTATGTGTATATATATATATATATATATATATATATATACACACACTTAAATCTTTAAGTTTTCCCCTTAGCAATTCTGACAGCTGTAAGCTCTTCTCTTGAGGGAATGCATAGGAATGTCATTTTAATTTTATTTTCCTTTTATCATCTCTCCTTTATATAAGCTAAGGACTAGGGAGAAAAAGTCAAAGTACAAATGGGCAGAGCTGTAGTAAAATGAATAAAGATCCTTAGCTGGCATTAATGAGATGCTTCTGGAGAAGTTATTACCAAATTGCAATGCTTACAACTGTAAGAAGTAACTGGGAAAACCTAGGGTCATCTTGCTAAATACCATGGTGGGATTTTTAAGAATGCTGCAGCACCATGTTATCCTTGTAAGCTCATTATAGTGATGTAGTCCAGACTCTCTTCAAGTGTCATTAATAACATGCTTTAGGGGTTTGGCCCTACTATATAAAAGTTCTAATCCTTGTTGCCCAGGATTATTTTGTTTACTTAAAAGGGCTCGTGTCACATGTGATCATAAAAGATCTGAAAAATAGTGATCAAAAAGAAAAGGCGGGGCATACCTGCAATGCTTACAATTGAATACAGGAGTCCAAGTGCCCCGCAAGCAGCTTTTTAACAATACAGTATTTACATCATTCATATTCATAATATTTGCTTTGCTGGATGTTGATATCATATCTTACCTGTATATGAGGAAATTCCACATGCTTAGTAAGAGAGTTTAAAAATTCATTTTAGGGACACTGGGTGGCTCAGTTGCTTAAGCATCTGCCTTCAGCTCAGGTCATGATCCCAGAATCCTGGAATCAAGCACTGAGTCAGGCTCCCTGCTCAACGGGGAGCCTGCTTCTCCCTTTCCTCTGCAGTTCCCCCTGCTTGTGCTATCTAGCTTGCTCTCTCACTCAAACAGGTAAATAAACTCTTTAAGAAAGGGGGGCAGGGTAAATTGCCATTTAAAAATTTTAAATAAAAATTCATTTTAACCTATAATTTAGAAATGTTAGTAAAATTTGGGAAGACGGTATAATAAACCATCATTAGATTGCAACTAACACTCAGGAATCTAGATCAAATTATGCATCATTTTATAGATACCAAACATGGACAGGTGCCGAAAAGTAATACCTTACGTTCTGAGTTAGTGAAGCCAGCTAGAAGCAGATGTGGTCTGCAGGCAAAGAGCAAACTGAAGTCAATGTCTGGAGTCAATAACTACAGTGAGCCCACACCAAGTATCTGGGGCACTAAGAAACATCTAGGGCATATGTGTTAGGAAAGATGAAAAATAAAATAAATAAATAAATAAAAAAGGAAAGGTGAGGCTATAGTTAAGAAATTAGAACCTGAAAGGATTAAAACAAGTCAAGAAGCTGAGTATGAAATCATGTAAACCAAAGGTTCACAAAGCCAGCCATCAACAAGAGCAAGGTCTAGTTACTGATTCCTATTATTTGGCAGTTATATGGATTTGAGAAATGGTTCTCAAACTTTTGCAAACCAGGTAGCTTTTTCATTTATAAAATTAGTGATGGCCCCACAGAACTTTTGTCTGTATGAGTTATATATCTATTAATGTCTATGATAGAAGAAATTTAAACTTAGAAAATATTAATTTATTCTAAAATCACAGTATTAAATAATAAACTCTGCATATTAACAGAACATTTTTAATGAAAACTATATTTTTCAAAACAAAACCAATTTCATGAGAAAATGCTTTTTAAAATTTGTGCAAATCTATTTTATTGGTAATCTATTTATTTATCTATCTTATTAGAACGTTCTATATTTAATCTGTTTCAGTATTTTGTTTCTGTTGAAGTATATCAGGAAAATCCAGCCTCATACAGATATGGCGACAAGATATGGAGGAAGAGAAATGAGTATTTCCATAGCCTTTTCAGATCATTGTGATTATTTTTTTCATATTTGATACTACACGGAACTCAACAAATAGGAATTTCTCAAGTTCTAGCTGCAATGTAAAATCCTGAAGTTATATCAGTAAGATTTTTATTCTGTTAAATTAATATACATAGGCTAGAGTGCTCTTTGAATGCATATTTCCCCATGAATTATATAGTAAAATGCGGTGGTTATTTAGAAAATGTTGATTCACTGAGTTATGCAGATCTTTCATATGTTTACATATTTTAGTATATAATCTCAAACATTACATTCATTAATATCATCACTGATTTCATCCAAAATCTATTTTGGTATTTATAGCCTGTCACCTTCACCATGGCAGATACAAGTTTTTCAAAAGTCTGTTTGCTTTTAAATTTTCAGTTTTAAGTTAACAAGTAATATGGTTTGTTTTCCTTGTAGTGACAGACTCATTTCATTCATTCTTGAGGCACACTCATTTCATTCATTTTTAAGAAAATGTGTGTCAGGTACTCAAGTCTGAGTTACCAGTTTTTCTGTCAGTCATTCTGCCAAGTAAAGTTGATGTTTGATGAAAACACTTGGCTACTTCAGCTTGTATCTCAATCACACAAGTGCTATATAAGGAATTTCTGTTTTTTCATGTAGATTACTAAAAAGGAGACCTCTAGAGCTTAAGATTCAATGAAATTATTTTTTTACTGCTTTATCAAAGACATTCTTAAAATTGAATTTATATATGTGTCTCTATCTATCTGTCTTGTCTATCTGCTTATTAAAAGTGAGTGTGTGGGGCACCTGGGTGGCTCAGTGGGTTAAAGCCTCTGCCTTCAGCTCAGGTCATGATCCCAGGGTCCTGGGATTGGTCCTGGGATTGGTCCTGGGATTGAGCCTTGCATCGGGCTCTCTGCTCAGCAGAGAGCCTGCTTCCTCCTCTCTCTCTGCCTGCCTACCTGTGATCTCTGTCTGTCAAATAAATAAATAAAATCTTATTAAAAAAAAAAAGTGAGTGTGTGTGGGACACCCCTGAGTAGCTCAGATTTAACCATCTGCCTTTGGGTTGAGACATGATCCTGGGGTCTTGGGATGGAGTCACACATCAGGGTCCTTGCTCAGTGAGGAGCCTGCTTCTTCCTCTCCCTCTGCCTGCGCTCCCCTGCTTGTGCTCTCTCTCTCTCTTTCTCTCTTACAAATAAATTTTAAAAATCTTAAAAAAAAAAAAGTGAGTGTGTGACTATTGATCTGTCCATCACCACTGCCTTAATTAGGATTAAGATACCAACAGTTTTACCAACCATTGCTTTAGCAACATCTAAGTTTAATGTTTAGCAACATCATGCAAATGTTAATGCAAAGAAAAGGGAAAATAATATCTCGGAAAACATTATAAAAATAGTTTGACCTCAGGGATTCCATACAAGGTCTTAAGAATTCCCAGGGACCTAATACCATGCTTGAAAAACCACTGTTTTTGGAAGAGGCACTTTGATTGGTTTTATAAAAATGTCATGTTTCGAACTTTTAAAAATTCTTTTGTTTTTTTTTTTCCCCTCATTTTCATGAAGAGAAAAAGCAGTAACCCTGGGGCGCCTGGGTGGCTCAGTGGTTTAGGCTGCTGCCTTCGGCTCGGGTCATGATCTCAGGGTCCTGGGATCGAGTCCCGCATCGGGCTCTCTGCTCGGCGGGGAGCCTGCTTCCCTCTCACTCTCTCTGCCTGCCTCTCTGCCTACTTGTATCTCTCTCTGTCAAATAAATAAATAAAAATCTTTAAAAGCAGTAACCCTGCAACATTTTTCTGTATTTACTTCCCTACTTTCCTGGTATGTAATATAAATCAAGTTTTAAGTTAGTCAATTATCCAAATTTTAATTAAGGGTTTATTACATGGTGGACATTGCTTTAGAAACTAGACAAACCCTATTTGTAAACACGACATGAGGATAGGAATCATTTTTCTTCTTTCTGCCATATTGGAACATGTCAATAGGGTACCTAACAAAAAAATGGTAAATATATTATCCTACTTTCTGCCCACCACCTCCCTTTTCTGTCTTATTTCTCCTCCCTGCTTCTTCCCCTTACCTCCTTTTTATAATCCCTGTCAGGGCCTTGAGTAACAGGTCCATACATGACAATAATACCCAAATGACAGGAAATTTTGTTGCTTCAGGTGTTTATAGGTAGTACCTTTGACAGTTACTTTAGATTTCTTTGTATTTTTCAACAAACTTACTTTATCTTTTCCCTTCCAATATATATTATATATAATATGTTTGTGTGTGTGTATATATACATATATATATTTAAAATTTAAGATTTTTATTTATGTGGGAGAGTGCGAAAGTGAGAGAGAGGTCACAGAGGGATAGAGAGAAGCCACTGAATGGAGAGCCCAATGCAGGGCTCAGTTCCAGGACCCTGAGATCATGACCTGAGCCAAAGACAGACGGTTTAACCAACGGAGCCACTGAAGCTTCCCAGCTTCTAAAATATGTTTGGATCACATACTCTTGACCTAGTGTGCAGGAATTTAAGGAATGATTTCTTTAATTCAATGTATTTAAACTGAAACAAACAAATATGTCCTCCCATTTCGTCCCCACTATAAGTGAGATCACAGGGCATTTGTTTTTCTCTGTCTGATCTATTTTACTTACCGTAATGCCCTTGAGGTCCAGCCATATATTGCAAATGGCAAGATTTCACTGTTTCATGGCTGAATAATATATATACACACATATACAATGGACACCAATGTATTTTATATATGTATTTATAATACATTTATATATGTATATATATGCATAAATGCATTTGGTGATAGCTTTTAAAATTTTATTGATGCACAGCTTTGCTGTGCAGTAACTTCCTTGATAGAGTCCCATTTGTTTAGTTTTGCTTTTGCTGCTTTTCCTTTTGGTATCAGATTAAAAAAAAAACATTGCTGAGATCTATGTCAGGAATCTTCCTGCCTCTTGTTTTCTTCAAGGCATTTTATGATTTCAGGTCTTACATTCAAGTCTTTAATCCATTTTGAGTTTATCTTGTGAAAGGTATAGGCTAGTGGTCTACTTTCAGTCTTTTACATGTGGCGGTCTAATTTTCCCAGCACCATTTATTGAAGAGACTGTCCTATCCCCATTATATATTCTTGGCTCTGTAGTCCTTAATTAATTGACTGTATATGTTTGGGTTTACTTCTGGGGTGTCTATTCTATTCCACTGATCTATGTGTCTGTTTTTATCCCAATACCATACTTTGTATTATAGCTTTGTAATATAGTTTGAAATCAGGGACTGTGATGCCTCCAGCTCTATTCTTCTTTCTCAAGAATGCTTTGATTACTTGCAGTCTTTTATGGTTTCATACAAATTTCATAATTATTCTATTTCTGTGAATAATGCTATTGAAATTTTGATGGAATTGCATTGAATCTGTATATTGCTTCAGTTAGTATGAACATTTTAATAATATAATTATCTTAATCTGTGAACATGCATTATATTCCATTTGTTTTTGTCTTCTTTAATTTCATTCATTAATATCTTTCAATACACAGAGCTTTCATTTCTTTGATTAGACTCATTCCTAGATACATTATTTTTTTATACAATTGGGAGCAGGATTGTTTTCTCAAATTCTCTTGCTAAGAGTTTATTATTAGAAACACAACACATTTTTGTGTATTGATTTTGTATCCTGCAACGTTACTGAATTTATTAGTTTAAATAGTTCATTGATGTAGTCTTTAGGGTTTTCTCTATATAGAATTGAGTTATCTGCAAAAAGTGACAGTTTTGAATCTTCCTTTCTAATTTGGTTGCTTTCTTTTCCTCCCTACCTACTTCCTCTAACCAAGAATTCTCATACCATGCTGAATCAAAATGGCAAGAATGGGCAGCCCTGTCTTTTATCTGATCTAGTGGAAAAGCTTTCAGTTTGTCACCACTGAGTATGATGATAGCAGTAGGCTTGTCATACATGGCCTTTATTATGCTGAGGTACATTTCTACTATATCCACTCTGTGGAAAGTTTTTATCATAAATGGATGTTGAATTTTGTCCAGTGCTTTTTTTTGCATCTTTAGAGATTATTATATGATTTTCATCCTTCATTTTGTTAATGCGGTACATCATATTGACTGATTTGCATCCCTGGAATAAATCCCACCTGATTATGATGTATCATCCTTTTAATGTATTGTTGAATTTGGTTTGCTAACATTTCGTTGCAGATTTTTGCCTCTGTGTTCATCAGGGATATTGTTCATCAGGATATTTTCTTTTCTTATGACATCCTTGTCTGGGGTTGGTTTCATGGTTATGCTGGTCTCATGAAATGAGTTTGGATGAATTCCATCCTCTTCTATTTCTTGGTAGAGTGAGATTGATTAGTATTAATTCTTCTTCAACACTATGGCAGAATTCATCACTGAAGCTGTCTGGTCCTAGACTTTTGCTTGTTAGAGTGTTGTGGTTACTGACTCAACCTTATTACTAGTATTAGTCTGTTCAGATTTTCTCATCATGATTCAGTTTTGGTAAATTATATGTTTTTAGAAATTTATCCATATCTAAGTTGTCTAAATTGTTTGCATATGATTATTTATAGTAGTCTGTATGATCCTATGTATTTCTGTGGTATCAGTTGCAGCATCTCCTTGAAATAAAGATAACTAAATTTATTGTAGTTTCTTACATATATTTGATTATCACAGTAACCCCGGGTGTAGGTAGTATTACCAGTCCTTTTAACAAATGAGGAAACTGAGTCATAAAAAGTTTCTTATGTCCCCAATGATAAATCCTCAATCCCAAGCAGATAATTTGTCCTCAGTGACATCACTTTTTAGTACACAAAACTACTTCTTAAAAACCATCCTAAAGACTCTCCGTGGTCTTTTTTTCCATATTTACAATATCAGGATGCTAGGGTGGCTCAATTGGTTAAGTGTCCAACTCTTGTTGTTAGCTCAGGTCATGATGTCAGGGTTGTGAGATTGAACCCCACATCAGGCTCTGCACTGAGCATGGAGCCTGGTTAAGATTCTTTCTCTCTCTCTGCCTCTGATTTTCCCCAGCTCACTCATGCATGCATTCTCCCTCTCAAAAATGAATAAATAACATATCAAAACACCACCTTTCCATTGTTTTCATTATTATCCTACCTTTTGTCACCTGTCAATCAATGGCCATTTTAGAGACTGAAATGTTTTGCTAAGTATATGTGGACTATTACTACCTGATTCAGAGCTGACTTCAGTTTTTGTCAGAGTCTCAGATGGACAAGTTTTCCTTTTCTAATGATGCTCCTGCTGTTTCTTCCCTTGGAGCCTTGACTAAATTTTTGCCGAAGCATCAGGTGTGCACAACCAGGTCAAACTGAAAAATTTCAACCTCTAACTCTTCTCCTCTGGCATTTACCCATAGCTCAGTCATTCACCCATGCTCACAGAATGGCCGTTATCAGCCACAGTTTTACTCTTGGTTGATCCTCCGTATCACATTTCAATTGCTTCTGCATGAGTTGGGTCACACCTTCCTGTCTCTCTGTTACTGTCCTTTTTTTATTCCCTTCCCTTTCTAATCCTTTGGATAATAAAACTACATTACTTTAAAATATTAGAAGACCTGGATCTCCTGGATACCTCAGTCAGTTAAATGGCCAACTCTTGATTTTGGCTCAGATCATGATCTCAAGGCCCTGGAATGGAGCCTGCAGCAGGCTTGGTGCTCAGCAGGGATTCTCTCTCTCCCTCTTCCTTTGCCCCTCGCCCTACTCATGCATGCTTGCTCTCTAAAATAAATAAATAAATCTTTGGAAAGATTTTAAAATGCCTGTGTTCAGTAACATAAAAATGCATCTTCTACTCTGATTTTAATATAACTATGTTATTCTAAACATGGCTATACTGATAAGTTTGTTGATACAAATTTTCTAATAGGCTGTATCCCAGCTCATATTTAGCCATTGTCATAAATGTGATTTCCCAAGGATTGTTTATTTTATGGAATGGGATAGAATAAAATTCTCTCTATCATACGAAAAAGCACAGTCAAATGGTAAAAGAAGGAAGTGTGTTTCAATTATTTTTTAAATTAAAATACACCTATACAGGCACACCTCATTTTATTGCACTTAGTAGATATTGCGTTTTTTACAAATGGAAAGTTTGTGGCAACCCTGCATCAAACAAGTCTATCAGCACCATTTTTTTCAATAACATTTGCTCACTTTGTGTCTCTGTGTCACATTTTGGCAATTTTTCAATATTTCAAAGTCTTTTATTATTATTATTTTTATTATTATTATTAGTAGTAGTAGTAGTATATTTCTTATGGTGATCAGTGATCTTTGATGTCACTATTGTAACTGTTTTGGGACACCATGAACCATGCTCATATAAGATGGTGAACTTAATGGATAGATGTTTTGTGTGTTCTGGCTGCTCTACCAACTGGCCATTCCCCCATTTCTTTCCCTCTCCTTGGGCTTCCCTATTCCCAGACACAACAATATTGAACTTTAGCCTATTAATAACCCTACAATGGCCTCTAAGTGTTCAAGTGAAAGGAAGAGTCACATGTCTCTTCGTTTTAAATCAAAAGCTAGAAATTGTTAATCTTAGTGAGGGAGGCATGTTGAAAGTGAAATAGGCTGAAAGCTATCTATCACTTGCTTTTGCCAAACAGTTAGTCACGTTCTAAATGCAAAGGGAAGGTTCTTGAAGGAAATTAAAAGTGTTACTCCAGTGAGCACATGAATGATAAGAAAGTGAAATAGCCTTATTTCTTTTTTTTAATTTTACTTAAAATTAATTAATTAACATATAGTTATTATTAGTTTCAGAGGTAGAGCTTAGTGATTCATCAGTTGCATATAATACCAAAATAATAATAATAATAATAATAATAATAATAATAATAATAATAATCCAGACAAGAAGTGGGCAGAAGACAAGAAACAGCCTTATTTCTGACCTGGAGAAAGTTGTAGTGGTCTGGATAGAAGATCAAACTAGCCAGAGCATTCTCTTTTTTTTTTTTAAAGATTTTATTTATTTATTTACTTGACAGACAGAGATCACAAGTAGGCAGAGAGGCAGGCAGAGAGAGAGGAAGAAGCAGGCTCCCTGCTGAGCAGAAAGTCTGATGTGGGGCTCGATCCCAGGACCTTGGGGTCATGACCTGAGTTGAAGGCAGAGGCTTTAACCCACTGAGCCACTCAGGGGCCCCATCTCAGCATTCTCTTAAGCCAAAGCCTAATCCAGAGCAAGACCCTAACTCTCTTCAATTCTGTGAAGAATGAAAGAAGTGAAGAAGCTGCAGAGGAAAAATCCGAAGCTAGCAGTTTGGTTCAGGAGGTTTAAGGAAAGAAGTCGTATCTGTAACATAAAGGTTCAAGGTTAAAAGGCAAATGCTGTTGGAGAAGCTACATCAAGTTATTCAGTAGATCTAGCTAAGATACTTAATGAAGGTGGAAACATTTTTAAGATGAAACACACTTTCAAGATGAAAAAGCCTTTTACTGGAAGAAGATACCATCTAGGACTCTAAAAGCTAGACCGAAGTCAATACCTTGCCTTAAAGCTTCAAAGGACAGACTGACTCTCTTGTTAGGAGCTAATGCAGCTCTTGACTTTAAGTTGAAGCCAATGCTCATTTACCATTCAGAAAATCCTAAGACCCTTAAGAATTATGCTAAATCTCCTGTGCCTGTACTGTATAAATGAAGCTACAAGACTAGATGACAGCACATGTGTTTATGACATGGTTTACTGTATAGTTTAAACCTACTATTGAAGAGACCAACTGTTCAGAAAAAGGGAAAAAAATATTCCTTTCAAACTATGACTGATCACTGACAATGTGCCTGCTCACCCAAGAGCTCTGATGGAGATGTATAGCAAGATGAATATTGTTTATATGCCTGCTAACAAAACATCCATTCTATAGCCAATAGATGAAGTAATAGTTTTGACTTTCAAGTCTTATTATTTAAGAAATACATTTCATAAGGCTGTATCTGATATAGATAGTGATTCTTCTGATGAATCTAGGGAAAGTACATTGAAAACCTTCTGGAAAGGATTCAGCATTCTAGATGCCACTAGAATATTCATGATTCATGGAAAGAGGTCAAAATATCAACATGAACAGGAATTTGGAAGAAGTTGATTCCAACTCTCATAGATGACTCTGAGGTGTTCAATATTTCAGTGGGGGAAATAGCCACAGGTGTGGGGGAAATAGCCACAGGTGTGGTGGAAATAGCAAGAGAACTGGAATCAGAATTGGAATCTGAAGATGTGACTGAATTGTTGCAACTCATGATAAGACTTTAACAGGGGAGGAGTTTCTTCTTGTGCATGAGCAAAGAAAGTCATCTCTTGAGATGGAAACTACTCCTGGTGAAGATATTGTGAAGATTGTTGAAATGACAACAAAGAATTTAGAATATTAGATTAACTTGGTTGATAAAGTAGTGGCAAGGTTTGAGAGGATTGATTCCAGTTTTGAAAGAAGTTCTACAGTGGGTAAAATGCTTTCAAATGGCATCACATCACATAGAGAAATTGTTCCTGATAGAAGAATCAATCAATGTGACAAACTTCATTGTCTATATTTTAAAAAATTGTCATAGCCATGTCAGCCTTCAGCAACTGCCACCTTGATCAGTCATAAGCCATCAACATTAAAGCAACACCCTCTACCAGCAAAAAGGTTACAATTCACTGAAAGCTCAAATGATGATTAGCATTTTTGTAATGATTTTTATATTTTTAATTAAAATATTTACATTTTTTTTTTCCCTTTTTATTTATTTTTTTTTCAGCGTAACAGTATTCATTCTTTTTGCACAACACCCAGTGCTCCATGCAAAACGTGCCCTCCCCATCACCCACTTTTAAAGATAATTTTATTAACAGACTATAGTATGGTGTAAACATAACTTCTACATGTATTAGGAAGCCAAAAAACTTATTTGACTTGCTTTATTGTGGTATTTCCTTTATTCTGGTCGTCTAGAACTGAACCAGCAGTATCTCCAACATATGTCACATTTATTTATAAAAATTATCTAGTGATTTCTACCTATTGGACATTATTAGCTTCACGCGTATTGGTGCATTTAGTACATGCAAGGCAACTAAAGGATTTTATGGAGGATTTTATTGTCTTCATATAAGTTGTCAAAGGACAAGGTGATAAACAAAATCTCACCACTTTCTCCTTACTGTACTAGATTTTACCATCACCTGTCCTTTTGAAGTAATGTACACCTGTGTTGCTTCTGAATGATGGAAATGATGATATGCTACTCCACAATTCTCAATTCTCCATTCCTTAATGTAACATAAACAGCTTGAAATTAAACTTGGTGGAGGTATTAACACCACACAAATAAACAAACCTTCATATCAGAGATTTGTTGTTTTGTTTTCTTTTTGGAAAGCTAGTTGTTAAATATTTTTCATCATGTAGCTGGTTTTTAGACCCGACTTAATGTAGAAACACAAATTAGATCTTCAGCCCTCTCTTTTCTTTCCCTCACTCTTTCATTGTCCTGCTGCCCTTTCTTTCCTTGCTTCTTCTGCATACCTCTCTCTCCATTTCTTCTCTGTCTCACCTCATGTATTGCTCCAATACCATACGTGTATGGACCTAATTTCCTCGTACTGAAGATAGGCTTTCTTCATGTGACAAGAGAAACAGTGGAAGAGCATATTTAGAATTCCATGATCCTCAAAGTAAAATTCCTTCTCCAACTCCACTTTGAGAAAAATATGTATCAGAGGACTTGGAATGGCCTGAGATGAGTCATATGTCAACACCTGGAAAAATTCTTATAGCCCAGGTAATAAGTAACTAGTATAGTGTGTCTGTAGCATTACCAGGTAAGAATTTAATTTTTTTTTTTTTAAAGATTTGATTTATTTATTTGACAGACAGAGATCACAAGTAGGCAGAGAGAGAGGAGGAAGCAGGCTCTCTGCCGAGCAGAGAGCCCGATGTGGGGCTCGATCCCAGGACCCTGGGATCATGACCTGAGCTGAAGGCAGAGGCTTTAACCCACTGAGCCGCCCAGGCACCCCAAGAATTTAATTTAATGAAGAGCCCTACGGGGATTTGGAATCACACCAGAATCATTCTATTTGAAGTTGTAAGAGAGTTCCACAAGAGAACTTGGAGTATTAAACAAACAGAAACAATAATAATAAAAATGTTTTGATTCTCATAGATACCCTGTAGGTTGAAACAGAATAAATATTCTTTAAAATTTAGTAAGTATGGATTCTTAAGAGTTCTCATATTATCTCTTTTTATGATATACTTTCTTATTAAAATAATAAACAGATAAACTAAAGTAGCCATCATCATCATTATTTAATGTTTTACTCATGATTAAACAAAAATGGATATGGGAAGAAAAATAGAATTTAATTTATAATAGTGTTTTAAACATTAAAAGATTTAATGCATATAAAGAGTTTAGTTCAGTGCCTAGTAATAGCTATTAATATATGTTTATCATTTCCATTATTTTCACAGTTGTTATCATCAGTACTCAATACCCCTTTAAAACAATGAGATACCTAGATAGTATACTCATAGTTTTGTGTCATATATATATAAATATATATATACACACACACATATATAGCTATATATACACATATACATATATATACACATATATATACACATACACATACACACACATATAGCATATATATATGTACATGTGTAATTATATTCCTGCATGTCTATTTCTTTATATTCATTGAAGAAATCTGGATGGCTTTACTTTAAATTTAACAATGATTAACTTTAGAAATTTTAGATTTTGCCAAATTTACTTTTTGCATTGTAATGTTTTCAATACTGTTTAAGTGTTATAATGAGTTTACTTTTCATGTCAGAAATACATATTCTTTTTAGAGATAACATTGTTTCACATGCTTAAATTAATTTGTTTCAAGGTACTTCCAATTTATAATGGTTCTTCATTTTAATATATATAAAATGTATTAAAATATTAATTAGTTAAGTCATAAAAATACCAACTGTAGATACACTTATACCATTCTAATTCAAATATTATTTAAAATATTTTTTATTAAATTTTTAAATGTTTAGCATGACTTTAAATCTGAATTTGTTTATTATATAATCACAACGCCTTATAAAAATTTCACTTCATATCTGTCTTGTAGAAAACTCACTAAAGGACAAAGTCAGAGGAAGATTATACTGGCATGACCAGAAAACTTGGGAACTGAGAAACTGATAGGCAAGCATTTTCTCTATTCTACAAGACTACATAATCTTTTCACTGAGATTTGACTATTTAAATATTGTCTCCTGTGGCTTCCATTTCTACCAGTTTTCCATGGTGATGAAGTAATATTAGATTACAATTACAATGGTTGCCACCATTTAACCATACCATGTCTTTGATCAGCAGATGGATTGATATGTTTAGATGTAAGACAGGACATGTGTTTATAACAGTAACTACCAGTATATACCTTAAAGAGCGGGCATGAGCACAGAAGGTGAAAGGATGAAAGTAGAATGTGAATATAGGTCTGGTGGTGATGCTTTATATAGAAACATGTAAGAATAATAGATAAACTCTACCAAAAATGGAACTGAAAGCATAAGGGAAAGGGGAAAAAAAATCATTCTAATGCCATCTGATATCAGGGTATCTAAGTATAATGAGTTAAATTGTACTCCCCCATTTATATGTTAAAGTCCTAATTCCCAGTACCTCAGAATATGACAGCAATTGGAAAGAGCATTTAAAGAGGTGATTAGTTTAAATGATGCTGTGAGGGTGGGCCCTTATCTAATCTGACTAGTGGTCCTTACAAGAAGAGAAAATTCAGACACCTGGTGAGACACCAGGAGTGTGCATACTCAGAAGAAAGACCATATGAGGACACATGGAGAAGGAGGGTTCAGAAGACAGCAAACATATTGATATCTTGATCTTGGATTTCTGCCCTCCAGAACTGTGAGACAATAAATTTTTGTTGTTTAAGTCACCCAGTGTGGTATGGCAGCCCTTAAAAACAAAAACAAAACAAAACAAAACAACAACAACAATAAAAACCTAATGTGCTAGATTTACCTTCTCAAGGTAGAGAGAGTTATAAGAATGTCTTCTATCATCACCATGGTGCCTACGCTAGACATGAAGTTGAAAGTGGGTGATAGAAATCAATGAAGAGGGAAAAGAAGTGTTTCTGATTTTGTGTTAGGATGTGATGCCAAGTTTGACAATATCTTGAATGCTAAAGTTTATCTGTCAAATGGCAGACATCAGCAGGTATACCTTTGTTTAATGCTTTCATCTTCATAGAAGTTCCTCTACTGGCAGTTGTGGAGTCCACTCTGACTTGGGAAGTTGTAAGAGTTGGAACAGCATTCTTCCTGGACCACATGATTTCACAAAAGGGAAGTTTGAGACCATGCGGTGAGGCAGTTGGGGGGAAGCAATTGTCTATAGTAACTAAGGAGTTGAGTTGGCTAACATATGGGAAAACCGTTCCTGTTAAAGAAAAAGAAAGAAAAGAAAAAGAGAGAGAGAGAGGAAGGAGGGAAGGAGGGAAGAGAAAAGGAAAGAAAGAAGGGAGGGAAGGAAAGAAGGAAGGAAGGAGTCATTTCAATAATTTAAATTATTGTGGCTTTTCCTACATCTATTGGCCTCCTGTGTACTCTTCACATTTGTAGCTTCTAGTTACTCCCACCATTCTCCTTTGCTTCTGCCTCCAACTCCACTCGCCACCTTATAACATCTCCACCTCTTCCCATCGTTTAATAAGCAACCTTCATTTCAGTCTCAGGACTACTGTTTTCTGTGATATTACCAAGCCATTATAAACTCTACTCTACTTTATACTTTATGCTATACATGATTGGCTATAAATGAAGCCAGGTGATATTTTCTATGTAGTAAAAATCCAAGTCTCTGAGATAGCAATTTACTTCAATATTTATATTTTGCTTTATTTATATCTACATATTTACTATGTAAAATGTATATAAAGTATAATATATGTTATATATTTATATTTATATTATAGTTTTCTTGATTCTTGGTTATTTTTTAATGATTGAAATTTTCCAGAAATCTATTTGAGAGTGGATTATTGCATATAAATTTAATCGCAAAAAGTAACAAAATAAAACAAAGCCAAAAATGTGTTATATTATTTTCATATATTTCTACTTGAAAAAACAATTAATCACATGATATACCAGAAATCCTGTGGAAACAATTATATTTATGAGTCTCAGAAAATTTTGTACTTTTCAAAAATGCAGTTTATACTTCAAATATTCAAACTATGAACTCACTATACACTATTAAATTGTTGAAAGATCTATAAAGTTTATGAATATGAGATCATTTATTTTTCCATAAATCTATATATACTTGACATGTTTTTAGATACACACACCATGTAATTATTTGAGTAAATCTATATAATACATATTTTTACATATACATTGAAAGAAAAAACTTTGAATAATGTATATTGTATCCCAAAATGGTTTTATGTTCCCACAAATATTCTTTTAATAATATACTTTATTTCAGATACTTTGTTACTTATAAAACTTTATATTTTAACATATTTACATCTTGGTGAAACTTGTACATTTTTCACAAATAGAACAGCTAATTTTGTTGGTGAACACAGACAAGATTCATTGATATATATACAGTTTTATTTGAAATGTTTGTACATAAACTTCCAAGCTTCCAGATATTAATTATCAGTATTTTATGAACCCAGATTATATCTACACTATCTTGTTCAACTCCTGCCTATGTATTTCAGTATTTTTCCTCTGAGTAAGCTGGCTAATTTTAGGAAATTTCAAGAAAAGTGAATCTTAATTCTCAAATGATACAAATAGTTCAGTTATTTTATTACAATATAGCAAACTGCTGCAGGTGACATTGACAAGCTGAAAGATTAAAATGTGGAGTTGTTGAATTGGGATCCACAAGATTTGAAGAACAAATAATTTCCTTCCGATGATTGGATGTGTTCAAAATGCCACTTAAGTGTTAATTTCTGGAGTTTCAGGGATTTGAGGGACTGAGTTATCTTCTGAAAATTCATGCAGTGGCATTGTCTTAGGCACCAATAAGAAGGCATTACAAATATTGCAGCTAGTAACTATTTATTTGCTACAAGTGTCTGCATTTATGCACAGGAAAGTCAAAAGGTGGTAGAGGGGAGGCAGATGACATGATAATTTAATAATAGTCAAGTTGATTTTTAATTTATGTTGACATATTTTACATTTGCAAAAAGTTCACCTGCTTCTGCAATAATAAATACTCTTAATGATATCAGATAACACTTCGTGATCTTTTAATGCAATGCAATATTGAGTAGCTTCATACTTCATGTAGTGCATACACGCAGAAGACCTAAAATATTAATAAGACCTAGAAGACCTAAAATATTAGTAAACCAGCCAGAATAGTTTACATGAAAGTTCAGCAGTTCAAAACACTTGCTTTTGAGAATATATGACTTTTTTTCTCTTGATGGTTGTAGGAATAAATAAATATAACCTAGATTTCACCAGAAAAATATTTTCATTAAGCAAATTGAAGGAATGAGGTAAAAATAAATAAAAATAATTCAGGGCTCCTGGGTGGCTCAGTGGGTTAAAACTTCTGCCTTCGGCTCAGGTCATGATCCCAGGGTCCTGGGATCGAGCTCCATATTGGGATCTCTGCTCAGCGGGGAGCCTGCATCCTCCCCCCCTCCGCCTGCCTCGCTGCATACTTGTGATCACTGTAAATAAATAAATAAAATATTAAAAAAAATAAATAAATACAATTCATCCAAAATACATAGTAAACTAGTGCAAGGGTTCAGTTTATAGCTCATCATAGTTATTTATTTATTTAGTGTTTCAAAATTATTTAATATCATATATGTAGTCTGAAGGGTTTTTTAAAGATTTTATTTATTCATTTATTTATTTATTTACTTTTATAGATTTTATTTATTTATTTATTTGTCAGAGAGAAGAAGAGAGAGAGCACACAAGCAGGCAGAGAGGCAGAGAGAGACGCAGACTCCCTGCTGAGCAAGAAGCCCAGGACACTGGGATCATGACCTGAGCTGAAGGCAGTGGTTTAACCCACTGAGCCACCCAGCCGTCACAAGATTTTATTTATTTTTTTGAGAGAGAGAGATACAGTGAGAGAGGGAAGACAAGCAGGGGGAGTGGGAGAAGGAAAAACAGGCCTCCAGCCAAGCAGGGTGCCCAATGCAGGGCTCAATCCCAGGACCCTCGGATCATGACCTGAGCCGAAGGCAGATGCTCAACGACTGAGCCACCCAGGTGCCCCTGTAGTCTGCAGTTTAAAACATGCACCATAACTCTAATTAGTTTTCCTTTTATGTAATAGATATTATTTAAGTATCTGGAATGTGATTAAGAGAATTATTAGATATTTTTTAATATGCTATAGGTACACAGAAAACATTAATATATCTATATTTTAGTCAATGACAGAGAAGTTTTATTGAATAGCACTTAAAACATTTGTCCAAACTGTCTAGTGAATCAGTAGAATAGCTAGAACTAGGGCTAAGTTCATGATCTCATGCTTTCCATCATAGATATAGGAGTACATAAAATTCCAGATGGTATTAAGGTGAGGCCAACATGAAACCTGAAGTTCCCACCTACAGAGAAAAGGACATGGAAAAATGTGTATACTTTGTAATGGTCATTTACAAAAAAGGAATGGATCACAAAATGAATACCTTTTTTTACGAAAGAATACAGAATGGCTCCTGGGGTCACCAAAAAATTTTTACAAGGATCAGTTCTTAAAGATATGGATTCCTATTGTATATGGATTTGTAAAGGGTGGTAGTTATTTAGATCAATCAATTAGATCTGTGCAGATGGGGGAGAACCAGGCTTTTGTTCACATCTTTAAGTTGCATGAAAAATATTATTATTTTTTTCCCATTTTATTTATTTTTTTCAGCATAACAGTATTCATTGTTTTTGCACAACACCCAGTGCTCCATGCAAAACGTGCCCTCCCTATTACCCACCACCTGTTCCCCCAACCTCCCACCCCTGACCCTTCAAAACCCTCAGGTTGTTTTTCAGAGTCCATAGTCTCTTATGGTTCGCCTCCCCTCCCCAATGTCCATAGCCCCCTCCCCCTCTCCCAATCCCACCTCCCCCCAGCAACCCCCAGTTTGTTTTGTGAGATTAAGAGTCATTTATGGTTTGTCTCCCTCCCAATCCCATCTTGTTTCATTTATTCTTCTCCTATCCCCCTAACCCCCCATGTTGCTTCTCCATGTCCTCATATCAGGGAGATCATATGATAGTTGTCTTTCTCCGACTGACTTATTTCACTAAGCATGATACGCTCTAGTTCCATCCATGTCGTCGCAAATGGCCAGATTTCATTTCTTTTGATGGCTGCATAGTATTCCATTGTGTATATATACCACCTCTTCTTTATCCATTCATCTGTTGATGGACATCTAGGTTCTTTCCATAGTTTGGCTATTGTAGACATTGCTGCTATAAACATTCGGGTACACGTGCCCCTTCGGATCACTATGTTTGTATCTTTAGGGTAAATACCCCGTAGTGCGATTGCTGGGTCATAGGGTAGTTCTATTTTCAACATTTTGAGGAACCTCCATACTGTTTTCCAGAGTGGTTGCACCAGCTTGCATTCCCACCAACAGTGGAGGAGGGTTCCCCTTTCTCCGCATCCTCTCCAGCATCTGTCATTTCCTGACTTGTTAATTTTAGCCATTCTGACTGGTGTGAGGTGATATCTCATTGTGGTTTTGATTTGTATTTCCCTATCAAGATCAAAAGCTTTTGCACAGCAAAGGAAACAATTAACAAAACCAAAAGACAACTGACAGAATGGGAGAAGATATTTGCAAACGACATCAGATAAAGGGCTAGTATCCAAAATCTATAAGGAACTTAGCAAACTCAACACCCAAAGAACAAACAATCCAATCAAGAAATGGGCAGAGGACATAAACAGACATTTCTGCAAAGAAGACATCCAGATGGCCAACAGACACATGAAAAATATTATTAAAATATTTTTAATTTAAACAAAATACTGTGCAAGCTTAATAGTAGGCAAATCAAAGAATGAATCTTGGGTAAGAGAGGAAAAATTGGCAGTATGTGTGTCTGTGTGTGTTTGTATTCATGGCACTTATGGCAGGATAAAGAAGGATAAGAAAGATTTATCTACAAAAAATATCACACTGAACAAAATTACTTCTTTGTATGAATTTGGTTTATAACACCACTTGGGAACAAGAAATAATTCTATCTTGTTTTTCATAAGCAGATAAATCTAGCTCAATTTCTACTGGTCACAGGTTGTTAGAAATTCATCTCATAAATACTTTGTTAGTATTTTCCCTCTCCCTAGGATATACGAGATTCTCAGGAAGGGTATACACAATACCTGAAAGTGGAGGAGTTTTTAGCCCACCATGACTATTACTGAGATATCTCCTGTCCAAACTGTTGGCTTTTATGGGACGGTAAATCCCTTTCATTCTGCTGAGTATGATCTTAGGGATTTTCGCCAAAGTCACACCATTGGTGTCTTCTTACTACTTTTTTGTACACTCATTCACGTGTGTGTGTGTGTGCGCGTGCACACACATCCCAATCCTCCGTAAACCAGGAGGTGCTATTCCTCCACTAGTTCTGCTTCCACTGCTGCAAATTCTATCCCCAGCAGAAATGCCCAGGACTGTTCATCTCCATGTCTTATCATTGGATAAGCAGCTTTCTGTTCCTGGGTGGGAGCAGTTCTGCCTAGCCCACTTACAGCAACAGACTTCCATAATCAACCTGTGCGACCCACAAAAACCCTCATGGTAGTGCTTTATAGTGCTTTGTATACCGTGGATCACATAGAATATTATTATCTTTGTCAAGAAAAGAAAACAACCTTTCTATCTCCCTGATCATGCCAGAGCTGAAATGGTCCACATCTTTTTACTTCTACACACCATTCAAAACATACATTTGGCATCTCTCTTTCATTCAGATTCCAGTTGCTGTCTTTGGTACAGCAACACTGGAAATGTAAATGAGGAAATCTAAACTTGATGCAAAATTTTCCTGGATTAATGCCGGGGGAAAAATAAAATCATTTAACTCATTACCTCAACAATGAAAACGATGTCCACATTTTTATTTCAATCAACATTCCACAATAACAATATTTGCACAACGCAGTTTTGTATAATATATTTTTTAGTTATAGTCAGTTGAACCCTCAATACTGTTTGGGACTTTTTCATAATTTTCAAAATCTTTGTGTTTCTCTGAGCAGTTGTAGCATAACTTTTTTTTTTTCAAGTTACTTGCCTTAATTCATACTGATATCATCAGGTTCTTAACTATCCCTAAAATTTTCTATTTTATAAGAGATTCTTCATCTTTACCTTTTCTCCAATAAATATGTGCTCTAATTCAAGTTTTTGTTCTCCATCTGCGCTGTCTTCTTTGTTCCCTTCTTGTCTCCTCCAGAAGCCTGAACCATTTCTTTTCAAGATTTATTTATTTATTTATTTATTTATTTATTTATTTATTTGAGAGAGAGAGAGAGAGAGAGAGCATGCACAAGCAGGGGGAGCTGCAGGCAGAGGGAGAGGGAGAAGCAGAGTCCCCACCGAGCAGAGTCCCATGTGAGACTCCATCCCAGTACCTGGGATCATGACCCTACCCGAGGCAGACACTTAACAGACTGGGCCACACAGGTGCCTGCAGAAGCCTGAAACTTTAATAAGCTTTCTATCTCCCTCCACACTAGTTACTTTCCCCAAGATATGCTGAGCTATATTTCACCCTTAAAACAACACAAACCCACTTGTAATGTGGGGAACTCATCCTTCAAATTAAAATCACGTTTCAATCCTTTTACCTCAGTTGTTTTAAAATGCCAGTGTCTCCACTTCCATCCATTTCTGTTTCAACCTCCCACTTCTGAAGCTTTCTGGTAAGGTTTGTGTATTCCTCTATCCATCAAATACAATGACATTTCTTCAGTCCTCATCCTAAGCTCTCTGTTTACATATGTCATTAGCTGCTCCCTCCTGCTTGAAAGGCCTCCTTTCCTGGGTTTCTGTGCCATTTCTTCCATAGCTCCTCACAGCAAACTCTTTGCTACAAACACTGAAATATTCGGAAGTCATGCTCTTTTACATCTCTTGGCCTCTGCACATGCTCTTCCTCAGAACTTTCATTCTTTCATTTTTTGCCGAGTGAATTTCTACTCTTCCTTAAAAGTTTCAGTTTCATTTTTAATTCTTTTGTAAAACTCCCATATACCTTCCCACCACGAACTCATCAAGAAGAATCAATCATTCTCTCCTTGCTGCTATAAATATTTTGTAAATACTTTACACTTTGTTATTTCAATGTTTACATTTTATAAAATGTATGTGCTTGGTGTCCTCTACCAGAATGTGAACTCCTTAGAGGAGAGGCAAACCCTTGACATGGAACAGACTTTAGAATCACAGAGACCATGGCTCAAGCCTTGTTTGTCTACTAGCTGAGTAACCTTGGACAAGTTGTTTAAACTCACTAACCTTCAAGTTCCTTACCTATAATAAAATGATCCTCACAAAAGATTATAAAGATTAAATGATTAAATGAATATAGGAAGTAGCAAAGTGAATTCTGCAAAGGATATCAAATAAATGAAAGATTGAGGCAGTGAAACTCTAACTTGGCTATAGACACACAATAAATGCTTGATAAATTCCTGTTGAATAAGTAGATGAATGAATGAAAGTGAGTTGGGAGAAATCGGAGGGGGAGACAAACCATGAGAGACTGTGGACTCTGAGAAACAAACTGAAGGTTTTGAAGGGGAGGGGAGTGGGTGTTGGATGAACCTGGTGGTGGGTATTATGGAGGGCACATATTGCATGGATCAGTGGGTGTGGTGGTGCATAAACAATGAATTCTGGAACATTGAAAAGAAATTAAATAAAATAAAATGAAAAAAAAAAGATGAACCCTTTCCTTCCCATTGAATATGTATTGCTAAATAAATAATCCTATCATTTCTTGAAAAAAAAAGGGATATTTCCTTTGTTGAAAATTATTTACCTCTATCTTTTACACTTATCTTTCCCAATCTATAAGAAGTTTAAATCTTTCTCTCTGTTAAAATAATATTTAGTTATCGTGTATTCATTTGTGCTTTCTAGTGTGTTTATTTGGCATAAATTTTTTTGCCAAATTTTTAATTTTATGAAGTAAATGATATAGCATGAAAAAATATTATTATTATCGTACCTAGGTCGAAGGAAGGTCAAGGATGTAGACTTTATTTTGGATGGCCATACACCAAAATATACAAAGAAACAGATTTAAGGATAGAAAACTGGTGGTGCTTGCCATTTAAATAAAAACAAAATGACTGTATTAATATTCTGGATTTCCTGGTGCCCACAAGGACATTTAGCCCAATGGAAGACTTATTACAGCAAAAGCAGACAAATCTCTTGAGAGAACCACCAAAATTTTTGTTTATCTATGCATGAGAAACGTGGAGTGACATTCTTTTATCCTAGTGGAAACAGCTAATTTAGTGATATATGTTCAGAGCATTTCAGCTTCTGGATGTAGGTTATGTGTGTTTGTGTGTGTGTGTGTGTGTGTGTGTGTGTGTGTTAAGGTAAATTCTTTTTATGAAGTTAGAATTTTAGTAAATAAAACAAGATGAAATTCAGAAAAAAAAAATTGAAATAAATTTTTAAAACTAATTGCACAATATAGGGCACTTAGGTGGCTCAGTGGGCTAAGCCTCTGCCTTCGGGTCAGGTCATGATCCCAGGGTCCTGGGATCGAGCCCCACATCAAGCTCTCTGCTCAGCAGGGAGCCTGCTTCCCCCTCTCTCCCTCTCTGCCTGCCTCTCTGCCTACTTGTGATCTCTGTCAAATAAATAAATAAAATATTTTTAAAAAACTAATTACACAATAGTAGCAGATATTTATAAATACGAACAGGAGGTAAAAATATGCTTTTAACTTTTTTCCTAAGTAAAGTACATGTTTTCAAAATTAATATCAATAATAATGTAAATGACAAAAAGAAAAACAAAACTAAGACCAAAAATTCAAAATTTATGGAATAATGCCTCCTCCCAACTCTTTTGCCATTAAGAAACCGAGTTTTCTGATTAGTGCTTTCTTGGACTGCCCATTTTGGAAAAACAAAAATTTGGGGGTGTATACTACATCTGGCTTAAAAGATAAAAATTCAAATATAAGTTATACTCATCAAACTAGTTTCATTCCATGAAAGTTCTGGCATGTCCATTATTTCCACTTTTAGGCTCTTCTTTGTAAGAAGGCCTTTTGAAACTATAACCATACAGAATTAACTACAAGCTTCTTATATGTCCCAAATCCAGCATTGTGAAACCAGGTCTTACAGCTGCTTAGTGACAGAATGACAAATGAATGTTCTCTTCATTGTAGTGAAAGATGACTGACTTAATGAGCCATGTTCCACTTGTCAGTTAAGTTTCTTCCTCTGTGTGTCTCTTTACACATAGAGCTATTCCTTAAAAGCACAGTGTAGGGGAGAGAAAGAAGTATATGATCCCTGTCTTTGCCTTTTAGGAGAATAACCCTCCATATCAGATAAAAATATTGATTATTCAATATTATTATTTTTATTATTGGAATTATTATGAGTATTTATATGCCCTGTGAGTGTGTACTTTATACTAGTGGGTTTAGTTACTTCCCGTGACTGTGGCTTTCTATGTTCCCTTTGTTATTTTATGAATCACAAAGAGATTAGTTTTATTAATTGCAGTTGTTTAAAAATCTATCATTAATACTGTATTTCTCTTTTCTACAAATAAAACAAAACAAATATCTAAGCTTTAAATTAACATAATGGCCTTGGGAATATAATACAAAATGGTTAGTTAATGGAAATGGAAAAATAACTGTTCTTATTGTTTGCAGTTTTATTATAAAGCTTAAGTCATATATATTTTTTTGCTTAATAATGATTGATATCTTCACAAACTAATACAGTTTTTTTATACTAGGGGAATTTTTGATTGGAAATATTTATCATCATAGAGATGAATATAATGTACGAAGGTACATAAAATTAATGACTTTTAAACTTTAAATACAGAGAAGGTAAAATTATTTTTACTCATTGTATATTGATAGTATACATTTTTTTTTTTTTCTTATCTCAAGAGTTTATTTCTGTGCTAACCCAAAGTAAGGCCTTTAGGAAACTACAGGACTTTTTAACCTGGCTATTTCAGGATAGTATACCTTTTTTAAGATCAAATCTTGTCTCACTGTGTTTCACATTTATTCCATTAAAAACAGATTTAAATATCACTAAGGAAAGGCTCAAGTAAAAATTATACTTTAAAACTATTACTGGAAAGATGCAGAGGACTCTTTTCCCAAGTTACATTTTCTTCCACTGATCCTTAGTTGGCAGTCTACACTTCCATTCCTCTGTTGCTGATTTCTTTGATCTTCAGAGGGATCCAGGATCAAGAACTAAGCAACAGACTTGATTCTTCATTCTTCCCTGCACTTTCATCATATATTAACATGTAATATTTTTCTGTGATCGTATTTTCATTTCTGTCCTTTTTGTCCTCTGAATTCTTCTATCTTCTATTTTATTTTATTTTTTTAAAGATTTTATTTATTTATTTGACAGAGGGATAGAGATCACAAGTAGGCAGAGAGGCAGGCAGATGGAGAGGGAGAAGCAGTTTCCCTGCGGAGCAGAGAGTCTGATGTGGGGCTCCATCCCAGGACTCTGGGATCATGACCTGAGCTGAAGGCAGAGGCTTAACCCACTGAGCCACCCAGGCATCCTTCTATCTTCTATTTTAAACAAGGCCATTATTTTCCACAACTTGCAACCTTCCTTCCCAGAATGACTTATTGCCATTATATCTGATCTTTCAGTTTATAATAAGCAATATGTCCAAAGTTAAGTTCTCTGCTCAAAGCATGAAATGTAAGTATCTATCTGCTTGAAGCAGTACATATTAATAATAAATACACCATATGGGATAATTATAGGAATAAAAATATAAATAAAGCTGTTTTGCTCCTGCAGTTTTGAATACTCTTTTTTTTTTTTTTCCTGGAAGTCTCAGTTCTAAAATAATATGTATAAAGTCAATCAGTAACAATCATATGACTAATTTACTTTAAAAATACTGTAGCATTGGATTGCAATGAAGGATTTTCTACCCAAGTTTAAATTAAAGGATATCATTTTTAGGAAACAAAATTTTTCATCTCATGAACATCTTACCAGATAAACTGGAGAAAAAGATCAGCTTTCTTCATCCTTTCTTCAACCTTTTGTAGTGTATAGAGTTAGGTTTATATGCAGAGATGATTAACTTCTCATCTGTATTCTGTTATTTTAAAGAATTAATTTGAAGATCCAAAATGTACCCCCCTTCCTTTCCAGTCATCCCTAAGAACTGAAAATTACAACCTGAGATTCATTTCTTAGGATTATATTTCCAGACTCACCTTGCAAAAACTCAAACAATTCTAGGAGATAACCACACACAAATAAGTTTGAATGACACATTAAATGGGTATTATATATCTTTAGAAAGGGAACAAAGGATTTCATGAGTAACAGTGAGAAACAAAATATCGAGAGATCCAGACATTTCTGCAGATAATGGCAAGGTACCTGCCGAGAACAGAGCTTCTTGAGCTTAACTGCATTGGCATTTCTTGGCCAGAAAAGTCTTTATTATGGGGATCTTCTCTGTGCATTGTAGTATCTTTAGGAGCATTCTTGGTTTTCACCACTAGATGCCTACAGCTCCTTCCCAATTAATGACTACCAAAATAATGTCTTCCACATTGGAATAAGTCCCCTGAGGGCAAAATTACACCCAGTTGAGAACCCCTGGCAAGGTGAAAGGTGGAGCAATCATCGCATATTTGGGCGGGGGGTAATGATCATATTTAATTACATTATAACTAATATTTCACTCAAATTCTTTTTTTTAAGATTTTATTTATTTATTTGACAGACAGAGATCACAAGTAGGCAGAGAGGCAGGCAGAGAGAGAGGAGGAAGCAGGCTCACCGCTGAGGAGAGAGCCCAATGTGGGGCTCGATCCCAGGACTCTGGGATCATGACCTGAGCCGAAGGCAGAGGCTTTAACCCACTGAACCACCCAGGCGCCCCTTTCACTCAAATTCTTAACACAAAACCAAAGAGGTAATATTATTTGCTAAACTAAGGACTAGAGAAGTTATTTTATTTGAGTTTAAAGACTGAAAAAGTAGCAGAACTCAGGAGTCAGCCTTAAAATTTACACTCAAGCAACTCAAAATGTACAATCAGAGATGGATGGAAAGAGAAGGGACAACAAATAAACATGATGCCTACCTAACAGTTTCCCTGAGGGCCAATTTCTCCTTGTTAATATCAATTTTTTTATGATAAAATGCTTACTCGAGATTCTGGTCCCTGTATAGAATTTTAAAAGTGATTTATCTTTATTTCCTACTTTGTACTTAGACCTTAGATTAAAGATGCTAGATTATGATTTGTGAAAGTACATGGAATCCATAAAAAAGAAAGAAACAAACAAACAGACTTTATAATGATAGATTCGATGGCATGTCATCAAACAGAAATTTAAAAAGTAAATATTGCCTCTAGGAAAGTAAGAGTGTGCAAGACCTGGGAGATCAGCTATAAGCTGTCAGCATTTTTTTACCTCTCTCCCTAAATTTGTCTATGAAATGCAAAGCTCAAAAATTTTCAATTAAAGACTTGAGAGTGTGTGGAAAACAATTAGTTCATTTACCCAATGTATTATTCATTCATCTGACAGCAGCATGTAATCTCCAAGAGGGTAGGGATTTTATTTTGTCCACATTTCTTCCTATATAACTGCTATTTCCTCTTAACTCTATACAGTACCTGGAAGATAGTTAACTATTTATCAAATGAAAAATAATAGCAATGAATATAGTTTTTTCTTTTTTCTTTTTTTTTTTAAGATTTTATTTATTTGACAGAGAGATCACGAGTAGGCAGAAAGGCAGACAGAGGGTGAGGGAAGAAACAGGCTCCCTGCCGAGCAGAGAGCTAGACGCTGGGGCTCAATCCCAAGACCCTGAGATCATGACGTGAGCCTGGCTCGATCTCAGGACCCTGAGATTGTGACCTGAGCCAAAGGCAGAGGCTTAACCCACTGAGCCACCCAGGCACCCTGAATACAGTTTTTTCTATATATATCAGAAAATGTGTTAAGTACAACGACTTGTGTTTTTACTCTTTTCTTTGCATTTATTTTTAAATTTTATTAAGTTTTTACTTTTAATTTCAGTATAGTTAATATATAGTGTTATATTAGTTTCAGGTGTACAATGGGGTGATTCAGCAATTCTATACATTGCTCAATGCTCTTCATAACTACTGTATACAGTGAATTCTTTAAAAAACCTATTATTGCAGGAAGATGTGTCTGACAAGGAGTAGATGAAGAATACAGACATTTAAAGAAATAATATAATGTATTATTTACTGTAGAGTTATGAATTTTTGAGAGTTACAAGCATTTTAATTATAAGTAAATACACCTTGTCTTATCACTCCTATTTCAAGACCAAAAAGCCTAAATTATGAAAATATGACCCTACCCAATTTTAAGTGAACAGGGTTTATCATTACTGTCCACCGCCATATTAGTTTTCTATTGATGGTAACAAATTATTACAAACGTAACAGCTTAAAACAGCACCCATGTATTAGTTCATATTTCTATTTGTTAGAACTCACACAGAGAGTAACTGGGTTCTCTGCTCAGGCTATCACAAGGCAAAATCAAAGTGCCAGTCAGGCTGGGTTCTTGTCCGTTGGCTCTGGGGGAGAAATTCACTTCGATGTTCATTCTGACTGACAGAAGTCCGTTCATTATGGTTGTAGAACTGAGGTTGCTGCTTACTGGCAGTTTGCTAGAAGCCACTCAGCTGCTACAGGCCATCTACAGTCCTTGATTCACAGTTCCCTCCGATTTGAAGCAAATAGTAATGTGTCACAGAATTTCAGTCTTCTTTTGTGACCAGTTGGGAAAAAGAACAAACAAAGAAACAAACAAAAAACCCAACTCTCTCAGGGTGCCTGGATGGCTCAGTTGGGTTGGCATCTGCCTTCGGCTTAGGTAGTGATCCCGGGGTCCTGGGGTCAAGCCCCGCATTGGGCTCTCTGCTCAGCTGGGAGCCTGCTTCTCCCTCTCCCACTCTTGCTGCTTATGTTCCCTCTGTTGCTGTCTCTCACTCTTGCTGTCAATAAAATAAAATCTTTAAAAACAAAAAAACCTCTCTGCTTTTTAAAGGGTTGTATTATTGCATCAGATTCATCCTGATAATCTCTGTCATTAATTCAGCTGTCATATGACTTAAGTACAAGAGTAAAATCCATCAAGTACAGTCCTGTGGATTATACAGGGCATGTACACTAGGAGGAGGGAGATTGGAGGATCCAATTTTTTTTTTTTTACACTTTCTTTCTTATTTGTGCTCACTAACCACTAGACCAGTTTAGTCATAGTTGTCATAACACTTACTAAGGCCTTCATATTAATAGTTAACTTATTGCTTTAAGTTTTAATCTTCCTTTTTATTTTTTTATTATTTTTTTTCTTTTTCCCAATTGATGGATATTTATTTCTTTTTTTTCCCATCTATTAAATTTATTTATTTATTTTTTCAGCGTAACAGTATTCATTGTTTTTACACAACACCCAGTGCTCCATGCAATACGTGCCCTCCCTATTACCCACCACCTGGTTCCCCCAACCTCCCACCCCCGCCCCTTCAAAACCCTCAGGTTGTCTTTCAGAGTCCATAGTCTCTTATGGTTCAACTCCCCTTCCAATTTCCCTCAACTTCCTTCTCCTTTATCTTCCTTTTTAAACTATAGGTATCTTCTGGTTTCCTCACAATTGCAGGCTGACAATATTCCTGGCCCTCAATCCTTTCCTAATCCCACAAAATAGATGCTCAATGAATATGTATTATAGGAGGAAATGAAAGCAAACAATAGAGAAATCATATTATATAGGCTTCTAATTGGCTTACTCTGATCCTTGTTCTGATTCATCCAAGTATCAGGCCCAATGTCACCTTCCTAACTCATTGCAACATTGCAGATGGCCTCCCCAATTATTTGTGGTGTCATCAAGCTCTTCACTTCCCTCCTTACCATTTTCTGTAATGATCTTTTTCACTTATTTCTTTACTTGTGTGCTGTCTGGCTTCTACTAGAATATAAGATCCTAGCAGATGGATACTTTTTTTCTATTTTCTGCATCATTGTACCTCTAGAGTTTGGACTAATACCTGGCCCATGATGGGTATTCAGTAAAGACTGAAAGAATGAATTATGGACTGGCAGAACTTTCCAGGCCTTGCATGCAATTTTTCATGGCCCAATTAGTAACCTGAATATTAAAACTTTAAAATGCATTGCAAGAGTTTTCTAACATTTTTTTACAATAATTTCAATCTTAGCAAAATTGTTATCTGTAATCTCCATTCTAATTACACAGTATATTTACCTCATACGTTTAACCCAACAATCAGGAATGTGTTATGCAAATTAGTTAACAACCAGAAGACAACTATTGGGAAAATTAAAGATTTTAAAAATTTGTTCCAGTAGCAGCTGTGCTCAAAAAGGCAGGAGTGTGGGAATGGGGTAATTCTTACACCCAAAATTTCATATAATCGAAATGCTTATTGTTGATACAAATGTACTTCTTTCGTATTCTTTTGGACATAATCATTTTCATTACGTAGATTGGTCCTTGTGTTTGACCTTTAACAACTGTGTTTTGACTTTAAACGTAGATTAGTCAGCATTTTTCTATGCTCTTCCTCATGTTGTGCTAGAAATACAAAGTAAAACCAGGATTGCTATTTGTAAGGCATTTTGAGCTTCCCAGAGCCTCCTCTGCCATCACCAATTATAACTCCAAGCATGTTCTCCTATTTCTATTGTCAGATGGAAAGTGACAGTTTCTGGTACTCTGCAGCTTGATAAACTGTCCCCTAGAAAACACCTTCATCAGCATAAATTCAGGTTATTGTGGGTCCATTTTTCATAAGCTAAATGTCCTGTTGTAATTTTAGGTATCCTAAAATGTAATTATTTAGATAGAAACTGCAAGTAAATAAATCCTTGATTCATTTTCTTTTAAATCCTGGAAGCTCAGTGCCCTCAATGCAGCTTTGGTAGAAAAATCATTGACAGCTGCAGACTCCTGCCACTTGAGACAGATTGATAAGTGCACAACAACTTTTAAAAATCTCCATTAGTTATTCGCCAGTAATTACTTTCTACTGGCTCTTCTGTCAATACTTAGTCATTTTGTCTATCAAATTAACTAATTAATGCTAAGTAACTTTCTAAGGCTTTTGCTTAAAATAATAAATCTTACTATCTTGAAATTATATGTTATGCACAATCTTTGAGTTTTCCTATCTTATGGAAAAAGCTGAATTCTCATTTTTTTTTAATGTGGGCTTTTATTTTCTGCCTATATGTACATTTCCACATTTTTCCTCCACCTTCATTGTTTACCCATGGTGAGATAATTGTCTTTTAAACCTAACTCTATCAAGAATGATCTTGTAATGTGTATTCTTTGTGCCTTTTCTTTATTCTCAAGTATCTTCTATCACAGTCCTTATGAAGTTTTAGAATAATCACTTCTTACATATCTACTTAATCCAGCAGCCTGTGAAAATCCCTATCCTTTTCCTCTAGTTTAATCAACTCAGGGACTTAGAATCACCAAACTATACCTCAAAAAGTGATAGAGGAAATTTTGCCAACTAGTATGAAATCAAAGCAGCCTTCTCTCCTAGTCCTCAAATACCATTGAGTCCTTATTCTGAATTCCACATTAGCTTTTAACCAATGGAGTAATCACTTGTTGAGAGGCTCTCTTTTTATGGAGTGTAAAGTGGGTGTTTTCCACTCTCACCATTGTAACTGTACTAAGAAATGTTTGTCTTCATTTTATGGCCATTGGTGTGTTGGGAAGTGTAGGTTGAAATTCCATGTTAAAGGACTTTAGAGTGAATGTTTCTAATGATTTTGCTATCATTGGGTCAGCATTTTTCGGAAGGAAAACTTTTGAGGTCAGTCAGCATAGATATCATGCTCTGAGATCATTGCATTCTGGATGTCATATAACAAATACCTGTGACCTCAATTATAGTTGAAAGGATTCCTCTTTTCTCAACTCCCTAAGCTTAGTAAAGCCTGTCTTTCAGTTCAAATGATCAAAGAACATACATAAGATGGTTAGTATTAAGACTTGTAAATACTTGTTTCTAAATAGCTACGTTTGAGATGAACTTCAAGATGTTTCCCATTAATAAGATAAATATTGCTGAACAGTTGCATAACAGTTGTATTCACAAATTATTTAACAAAATACAGTATCAGACTACCAGTAGTTTACAGGAACAGGCATTTGACATAAACCTAGTTTGGCTCTGAACCAAGCAAAAGATCAACAGATTGAAGATCTTTTTTAAAAGTCTGGTAAAAGAAATTTGGGTTGTTGACCAAAACTTCTTGGTAACTTCCCATGGGAAAATAAGTTCTTTTGGAGGACAGTACTGAATAGCTTGGCATATGCTGACACTTTGTTACAGTCTTTTCAATAGCAGAATCATTTCCAGGCCACCAGACACAGTGAATAATTCCTGAATGTGCTACATGTGGTGTGGCCAAGATGACAGTACTGCCATCTGGAACAATAACAAAATTTCCTCAAAACAGACATCCTTTATGGACAGATAACTCATGCAGATCATGTGTCAAGGGCTTGATTTCTTTAGACATTTCCCCACCGGACTTTACAGTCACAAGCAGAAGCACAGCAGAAGTAACAAAATATTATTACAAATAAGAAATGTATAAGCCATACTCTATTGTGCTTTTTTAATATTTACAGATGTTAGGCAACGTACAGCATACACTGGTATTAGAAACAGATACTCAGCTTTTCCATCAAATGTAAGGAGGTCTCATTGTTATTTGGCATGGAAAAAGAGGAAGTTCACTAGTGACTAAGACACCGCAGACTGCTGAAAAGATAATATTAATAACCTGAAAAACTAAGAAATCTTATCTCAGACAGTATCACCAAACATGAATGCAGCAGCTCATCACAATATCCCGATTTTAATTCCACTTCCAACAGCATTGTTTTATTGTCTCTTATAACTGGTATAGCTTCCCTCTGGGAACCCCCAAGTTTATTATATATCCCCCAATCGATTTTTCTTTCGTGTTCTCTTTATTAATGAATTCATTATTCAGTGATTTTCAAGCATTTTACTAAAGAAACAGCCTTTTATTTGTATTAAATCAATGTAGAAGCTGAAGGATTAAATCATATAAAATATCTGATTGATTAAATCAAGAGTGAGATGCATGCTGGGGCGCCTGGGTGGCTCAGTGGGTTAAGCCTCTGTCTTCAGCTCAGGTCATGATCTCAAGGTCCTGGGATCAAGCCCTGCATCAGGCTCTCTGCTCAGCAGGGAGCCTGCTTCCCCCTCTCTCTCTTCCTGCCTCTCTGCCTCCTGTTATCTCTCTCTCTCTGTCAAGTAAATAAATTAAAAAAAAAAAAAGTGAGATGCATGCTTCTCTGACAAGTTGAATGGACCTTATGGTTCCTAGAATTACCTCCATAGCATCCTAGGGCTCTAACTAGCCCTTTTTTAAGAACTTCTGCCTTTGCTGTGGTATTTATATAGTCACTTCTTTTTCTCCACTATGAAAGAAACCCTGTCATAAAGTAATTCTTCAAATGATGTTCTGATGATCTAATATATAGGTGTTTTGAGCTAGGCTATAGAAGTAATAGAACACAAAGTTTGTTTACTATTTATAATTAATTAAAGTAAACAAAAAGTCAGATAAAAGAAAATAGAAAGTAATAGGAAGGAAAAATTTGAAATTTAATTATATTCTTCCAGTCGTCAACAAATATCTTTGGTTGTAACTTGCCCAATCCATAAATATATACATGAAATAATGCCTTTAGACATAAATGTCTAATTCTTGCTATCATACTCCTTTTTACAGAAGTGATCTGTAAAATTGTGTCTAGATGGAATATGTTGTGACTCTGTTAAGTCTACAGTTCTATGCTTCTGCCTACTTGATATACAAAACAAAAATAAGATGCTGCATGTTTTTCTGGCTGATGAAAACTTACCTAGAGAGCATTTATGTGGTTCACTGATTATGCTAATTACTCAACCCACAATTCCCTGTTTCCAGTGGCAAAGATCTCACTGATAATGAGGAACTGGACATAAACAAAATTATGGAAGGTTCTAAACAGAAAACATTGTACATTAGCATAAAAATAATATATAATGAAAGTAATGATATTAAGATAAATGTTCACCTACTAACAATTTACAATATACTTGTTGCTCTTTATTTCAAAAGCAAGTTTATTATACAACAAGGACTTATACATATGATTATGTATTATAGTCATAGAATAATACTGATTTTATTGCATTTATTTTATTATATTTACTTTGAGAATGTACAATAAATATTTAAATAATAGTTTTGGTCACCTAGTTTTTAAGTAATATGGTTGATAGAAAAAGCACATGACAAATAAATTGCCACTGTATTAAACAAATTTTTAGGGAGTTAAGTATATATCTGCTTTAGTATTAGAGAAATGGCATATCATTCACTAAATTTAGTATAAAATCCAAACTCATTACAATGGACCATAAGCCCAGTGTGATCTGGCTTCTTCCCAAACTCTGATTTCACCCCATCATTTTCTCACTTATTTGTCAAGCTCTAGCCATCCTGGCTATCTTCATATGTCTCTTAAAATGAAACAAGATGGGATTGGGAGGGAGACAAACCATAAATGACTCTTAATCTCACAAAACAAACTGGGGGTTGCTGGGGGGAGGTGGGATTGGGAGAGGGGGAGGGGGCTGTGGACATTGGGGAGGGGAGGCGAACCATAAGAGACTATGGACTCTGAAAAACAACCTGAGGGTTTTGAAGGGTCAGGGGTGGGAGGTTGGGGCAACCTGAGGGTTTTGAAGGGTCAGGGGTGGGAGGTTGGGGGAACAGGTGGTGGGTAATGGGGAGGGCACGTTTTGCATGGAGCACTGGGTGTTGTGCAAAAAGAATGAATACTGTTACGCTGAAAAAATAAAATGGAAAAAAAAAAGTAAAAAAAAAAAATTAAAGCTGACTTTTTCCCTCTTTTTAGGTATAACCTCTCACTGCAGGTCTCTATACGGTACATTTCAAGTTAAATTTTACCTTTGCCATTGTAATTTCACTGAAAACTCAGTAATATAGTCTTCCAGAACTCATTTTTATTTCACTCTTTTCTTTTATTATTTTTGAAATTATTTTAGTTATTTATAACTTTTCTTGTTTATTGTCTTTTTCCTTCCTACTATTGTAATTTGTGTAATTTGCACAAAGACAAGGGCCTTATATGTCTCATTCAGCACTCTATTCCTTATGCCAAGAATAGTATTTGGCAAAGAACTGACATTCAGTATATATCTGTTGAATAAACTGAGTGAATAACTGAATGAATAAACATATATTTGAGCCATAAGCCATATGCCTTTTAAAGTCTAATTGTCAAAAAAAAAAAAGTAACAGTTCCAAAATATTCTTGCTTGAAAACATGTAATAGACACTATGAGGCTAGCAAGACAATCTGCAAAAATAAAAGAAAACAAACATCGTTATCATATGCTAGTGCCAATTTATTACTTAAAAGGAAAGTTAAAAATTGCAAGTTTCAAACAACATGAATAGTAAATTGATAAAATTCAATAGTAAATGTAAGTTTTTATCCCTCCACAGAATCAAAGACAACACCAAACTTTGAGTAAGACCACACTTGTGTTGAGGGTGTTGGGATTGGGGGAGTGAAACATTGTGAGGAAGCGCTTCTAGAGCTTCAGGAGGGTTTTATAGTTCATCATCACTTGACTTGCTTGATACAGACTTGGATGATACATCACCTGATACATGAACTTATTTGATATAGGATAGGTTACAGACAGGGATGGCCTTCCTGTTGCCTGTCTGACACCCTCTTACCCACCAAGCAGTTGCTTCTTTCCTTATTATCCTTATGTCATTTCATACAACCTTTAGCTGTTTGCATATTACATTTAGTATATCTAGTTACATATCAGCCTCTCCTTCTCCATTGGGAAGGAGGACTTATTGAAAGGTAAGAATTCATTTTTTTGTTTGTTTGTTTTCATTACCTTGCCCCACGCCTAGAAATAAATTCCCAGTGGGTGTCAGTGGACTAAGTACTTAATTTTTTTGTGAAAGCCATTTTAAGAATCAAATGGTGTTGGGAATGCTTGATGTTTTCCTTTCTTTGACAACCAATTCACATACTGTCTTGATATTTTATTTTACCATACCATGTCAACATGGAGAGATGCGGTTTTTCACCAAAATCTATAAATAATGGCTCATTCAAGTAACCTTTGATGTACATAATGTTGTCATGTGTTCTTTCAGACTTCCTGTATATCTTTCTTGATGTCAGAGAAGCAGTGCAAATGACTTTGGATTATACTTTTTAAGAAATTTACAAATATTATATTTCTTTCCTTAAATTAAAAAAAATGCATCATGAGTAGTTAAATTTTTGATTAATAAGGGATTGAACATTGAACTCAAATGGTTTGGCCCATTGTGTATTATAAGTCTTCAGAGTAATAACTATCCTAAGTGTAGTAGAACAGTTTACCAGTGCAAAGGCATTGATAAGAAATGCTATTGATTCTCTTTATCTGCTATTAATGAAATGCTTTGCTCACCAGAGAGTCAGTGAAGAACGCTGAAGTGAAATGCATCAGATGTCAGTAAGAACATGTGCTGTGCTGCTACATTAAAAAAAATTATAATAGAAGTGCTTATGCTAATACTTGCTGGTCAAAAGTGAGAATTATGGACATACATTCGAGCGAGTGATTCTGGAACTCCTGAGTGTGGAGAGGATAGACTTAATTGAATTAGTTTTTGAATTTCAAACCTTTACAGAAGACCAATAGTTAATATATTGGTAGAAGGCTAAATGAAGTTCTTAACACTCTGTCATTCAATAGAACTTCCAAAATTTCCATTATCTGGAATCCCGGGTTTCTATCTTACTTAATTTTTTTATTGTCCTGCTTATTGAAGCTCCATTGATTTAAAACTAAATACATTTCTTGCTAGATATGTGTAGGAAGTCCTAAAAAGTATTTAGAATGGGTATCATAGAAAATATACAAGCCATAAAATGTTAATTATGAGAATGATTTAACAGATAAGAAAATTGCAACCCAGAGAGTAGTGATTCTCAAAATTCACTGTATGTCAGGTTCCTGAACCCCATTTTTGCAGTTGGTTGAGAAGGCTGAGGTTTGCACTATAGTATTTTGATGCAGATGATAGGTAGATGATACTGAGGGATATATTTTTATGCACAGAATACAAGTCAACTATTTTCTAGACCAGTCTATTTCTATTACTGCATAAATTTTGAATGCATTAAGACAATGTACAGCTTGAGAGCTCCACCATTTCTTTCAGTAGAGCTATAGGAAAACAGTGTTAGTTTTGAATCATGGGTTTGGGTACATAGAATTTTTATAAGGAAAGATTATTTGAAAAAAAAATACTCCTGTCCACCCTTACATACTAATGCCACAACAACCATTTCTCTGCTAGCCGCAGGAACCAATTCTCTGCTAGCCGCAGCTAGTAAAGTATTTGGTTATTTTGTTCCTACAACTATAATTTTTTTTACTACAAAACACTTACTCTCTAAAGATTTCATTCTTCTGCCAATTTAAATTTCCAGTAAAATAGATGAGTAGAAGATGAAAATAGAAACAACTAGACTATTCTTTCTCCTTTAAAACATCAAAGGCAATCACTTTGTTGATATAATTTGTGACTAGTTTCTAAAATGTGTCATGTTTATAGTAGTTTTTATTTTATTTTTTGATAAATTATGTTTGACATGTAGATGAAAAGGCAGAGAAAAGCTACATCTTATGTAGTGTGTGTGTGTGTGTGTGTTTATGTGTGCAATATATTTTAGAATAGTATTTCAAAATGAAGAGTGGTGAGGCACTCTATTAATTTTATGAACTAACTTCCAAAGAATATGTCAAAAATAGATTGTCAGGTACATCTTGGCATTTGTCAAGAGTAATATTGTAGCACATCTTTCCTTTTATATTGCTTAAAAGATGTGTCAAAAAATCTCTTTTTTAAATATGGAAATGTTAATCATGAACTCCAAATTATTTTACTTTTTTCCAGGGCGCTGTATGACATCTAAATTAAACGTTAGGATGATAGGTATGCACAGTTTCTGTGGCCTCTGAAGAAAAGGAAATTATTTTTAAATTCTATAGAGGTGCAAGGCAATACATGTGGGTTTTCTTCTCTACCTTCCTTTGTGTATGTGTGTGTGTGTATGTTTGTGTATGTGTGCAAGGGGAAATTTTTGTCTGACAGATTAAAAACATTAGATTACACCCCAGTTACAGTAATTACAGCTTACTGGCGACACTGTCATTAGCAGAGCAGTCCTAATATCTAATTTATAGCAAGGCCATGAATAATTAATTCAAGACAAATTTGATCATTGAGTGTAGTCATAATGAAATAGATTGGTACTCAAGACAGAACGTTTTGGCAGCTTTTATACACAATGCTCTAAGATAAGATATATATTTACACAGTTTTGGCTTAAAAAATTAGGAGATTGTGGCTTAAACAGATGCTAAATAAACTGATTGAAGTTCTCTGTCAGAAATGACCAAAGAAACTGGTAGTATGAGCAACTCAGTGCCTTCAGTCTGAAAAGGGCAGAGATCTAGTCCATCTTTGTGTGCTTAGTGTCCAAAACATGACAGGACTAAAATATTTACTTTTAAATGAATACATGGAAGATGAATGCATGAAAACGGAGTTCTTCTGGCTTAAGGTCTTGGTAGTATCTCACGCTGACAATTCGTGACTTTTGCTTGTGTCACTGCCCATCTTGACCACACTCCAGTCATACAGGTTCGCTTTCCTTTCTGCAAGCTCCTTTCCACTTTTTACATGTCCATTTTCCTCTCTCTCCAATCCTGTTCCCTTAGATATTCAGAGAATGGTTGTTTCTCATTAAGTCTCATTAAGTCTAAAAAGACCTTCCAGGCCACCTTAATTTCAACTATTATCTGGAATGTGTGTGCATAATATATTTGTGTATAATACTGTTTATTATCAAATATATCTACTTACAGTACAGTTTATTATCTTCCCTTTCACTTCCACCCAAACTCCTTGAGAGCAGAAACCTTGTATCATAACTCACTCTATATGTAGAACAGTGCTTGGCTTATGGTATGCTGGTGCTTTATAAGAATACAGTAAATAAATGAATGCTATGAAAGTATTTCATAAATTCTTTCTTTAGTGCTTCCAATAGATTACTTTTATAGAAGAAAATTTAACATTATAATATGAATTTGATATGTATCTATTAGTGTATTATTTTTAATGAAGACACAATTAACAGAATAGTTTTAAAAGGCATTAACAGAGCATTCACTTTTAAAATTGTATTCATCTTTGACACAGTGGGGAAATAAATGAAGTCTTTTAATGCTTGGAAGTTGTCTATATTATATGTGATGAAAAGTGGAAAAAAATAGTACCACTGTGAAGTAAGGGAAAGTAATCTGTAGATTTTGCAGCTTCAAATAGGATATTTTATATATATAGCCTTAATATATGTGGCAAAAGATGTATGTAACTGTGCTTAGTTTATTACTTTGTGACAGGAAACAATATAAAATCATAGGACACACTTGTGATAACATCAGCCACTACCTAATAATCTCTACCATGTTTTGTATTATTTTAAAGTATTAAATAAAAAATCATTTATTTTTTTCCCAGTAAAACAAGTAGATATGCATTTTCTCCCTCTCATTATTGCACTCTTTCTCTCTCTGTGTCTCTGTCTTTCTGTCTCTTTAAACTTTCTTGCAGTATTAGGTGAACAGACAATGGTTAGATAGAAATAAAAAGCTTTATGCCCAGGAGTTTTGACACAGGTTTCTCATCATGCCTTGGTAGTTAACTTGTTGCTTAACCTTCTGGCCTCAGGATTTTTGTTTGTTTGTTTTTGTTTTGATTTTGTTTTTTAATATGTAAAATAAAAAGTCAACCTAGCTGATTTCTAATTGCGTAAAATCATATGATTCCATTAAGCATATTGGGTTTGCTGATTAAAATTCATTTTAAGTTGGTTTTTAGAAGTTTCAAAACCATGTCTGGTATTTAATTTCTGACAACTGTACCCTTGGGCTTTTTGGTTGTTATGTGAGTGTATAGTACTCACCCCCAGTGATCAAAAGAACAAGCTCTATAGCCTGGGGATCTGATATTAAGAAGCCAACAATTTAGAAATTCTGATGATCTATGCTGTACTTTGAATATTGGAAAATATGAAATTTTTTAAATTTAATTTTGTAAGGAAGTAATTTTAAGATGTCATAGTCTGATGGCTTAGGGAAATGTGCAATAAAATGTACAAAAGTGATCCTGGTTTCATACTGTAAAAGACTTGGGAAAAATATTGTCTAATGTTTTCAATGGATAAAATCATTACTTAGTCTACATGCAGAATGCATTTTCCTACTATGAAGGAATCTTCCTCTTCTGAGTTTCTTTGTTGCTTTAAAGAGAGAAGATAAGTCCTATTAAATTAAATTTGTAGTGGAACTTACATAAAAAAAGAAACTCTATGAGAAATCCAAGGTCAGTTGTGTGGGTGTGTGTTAAATTTTACACCTGGTAAGAAAGCAAGATTCTGAAAATTGAGCTCAAAGGAATTTTTACTTTTATTAACTTATTTTTTAAATAAAGATTTTATTTATCTGACACAGAGAGAGAGAGAGGGAAAGAGCAAGTACAAGCAGGGGAGCAGCAGAAAGGGGAGACACGGACTCCCTGCTGAGCAATGAGTCCGACAAGGGACTCCATCCCAGGATCCTGGGATCATGACCCAAGCCAAAGGCAGCCACTCAACCGACTGAGCCACCCAGGTGCCCCTTAACTTATTTTTTAATAGAGAAATTACATATGGGACCTTACATTAATTATGTTGAATAATTTATTAGTATGAAATGAAAATGTATGTCAAACTCCAATATTATTTTCTCTTTATTCACATTAATTTATGAATATAATTAAGAAGAAAAATATGTATAGAAGGCTGTTTGTTTCAATGTAATAACCAAGAAAACATATAAATGGAATTTTAGTAAATCAATGAAAATTTAGATCTCATCTTAAAAAAAAAAACTAGCAATATGAAAGAAACAAGAAGTAGATTTATTTATGGAATTCTCCACAAATGAGGAAAAGAACTATAATTTCATGGTTTGTTTTTCTATGATAAAGAGATATATTAAAAAAATTATGTCTAAATATTATCCAGAATTGTGTAATTGCATGATAGAAACTGAGAATTTGAAAAACTATTAATATAGCATCAAAAACTGAATATAGTTTTATAAAAATATTGGAAATGCACAAAAATAAAGGAAAGAAGTTGGGATATGAACTCAAATTTCATAAACTGAGATTTGGTTTGGTTTGATATGATTTTGTTTCTTTGGATCATATATTCTGAATCATTTTTGTTATTTTATTTATTAATAACAATAATGCAAAACCACTTAGATTTTCAGTTTATTAAATTCTTCAATAATGGACTCAATGAGGAAGGCAAAATAGATTTTATTAACTTTATTTTAAGGATAAAGAAAGTGAAATTTAGCAAAATCAGCTATCTTAGGGAGTGTAGTAAATTGAAATACTAGGATTCAGCCCACCTGTTTCATTCTCAGTCCATTTTTTTTCATAACCATAATATTGTACATTTTTGAAAAATGTGTAAATCTCATATTAATTATTAAAATTGGATTTGAATTCTAATCTTATTCTGATTTATACTCTATATTCAACTCTTAATTTTTATCTCTAGGGTTATATTTGATAAATAAAAGGTAAGAATTTAAATATGTTTCCATTATCAAATGCCTTATTTATCTATAGAAAAAATTACTTATGATTTCCTACCAATGAAAGAGAGGTATAGAGAGAATTATTCCTGAATTAGATGCTAATTTAGTTTCTAATTCTCTTTTTTAAAGTGCCCTGTCCTGAAACTGCTATGGTCCCCTGTTTCTCTTACGTTCAGAACTTAGAATAGGAACCGATGAAATGGTGAGACCATTCTCAACTGTGAATCCTCAATCTATGAGTGTCCAGATTTCCTACCTCGTCTATCAGTGATACTATTACAAAATTTGGCACTTTGGTAGCAGTCTATGACTGATTTAGTTGTCTTATTTATTATAGCTTCAGATGCTGCAGTGTCTCCCAATTAGACTGTAACTTCTTCATGAGCGTGTGGTTGAGGGAGTTTCCTTAGTAATAAGTGGAAAGTATGTGTCCAAAAGAATAGAGATTAAAGAATGTAGATTAAATTAATCAGGCTCAAATAAAATGGTTACGTTACCATCCTGTTCATTAGTCTTTAGTTCGTTTGAAATTGAATATAATATCCTCTATGTGTTTTTAAATATGTGTATCATACCTACATTTCATTAATAGAAAAAAATAGTAAAGAAAGATAGACTAAATCAGGCTCAGTGTAACCTTTCTGACACCATTTTAAATATCTAAAATTTATTCAGTTCCTTCTATACTTTGCATTATGAAAGCAGATCTGGAATACCAGAAAACATTTAAAAATCATTGCAGCATCTGTATGTATGAATAAAAGCTAGATTTTAACATAGAAGTTACAGATAATATGTCTCTTTTTTCCTATATGGAAAAGTACCAGACTCTTTTCATGCACATCATGAGGATTTTGGGGACTTGCCTGAGAGGCTTACTTATATATGTAGGAAATACCTAATTAGAGTTGTTTTCAATGGAATTACAGTGGTACTCAGAGAATTCTATCACACTTCAAATATTTTCCTTCTAAACATTAATTTATATATCTTAAACATTTTTACTTATTTTTTTCAAAAACTTTCTGATTGTGGACTTGAGGCTTTTTCTTAATTGATGTTTATGAACATTCAAATTATTATTATTTTTTTTTTTTTTGGAGGTGATCTAGTTCCAGCATTTCCTTTTTTTTTTTTTCTAGTTTTGTTTTTTTTTTTCCATTTTATTTATTTTTTCAGCGTAACAGTATTCATTCTTTTTGCACAACACCCAGTGCTCCATGCAAAACGTGCCCTCCCCATTACCCACCACCTGTTCCCCCAACCTCCCACCCTTGACCCTTCAAAACCCTCAGGTTGCCCCAACCTCCCACCCCTGACCCTTCAAAACCCTCAGGTTGTTTTTCAGAGTCCATAGTCTCTTATGGTTCGCCTCCCCTCCCCAATGTCCATAGTCCGCTCCCCCTCTCCATTTTGAAACATTTGTTTTTCAGCAGAATTCAAATGTGTATCCATAAAATAACATTTTAATTAGATAATAATTGCATTTTATTAGACAAAATTTTCTTTAAAATTATGATAAAATATTGTGTCAAGAAAATAAGTATTTCAAGGAAAGGCTAATTTATGAAACTAAATATTCATTCCAAACCATTTTTCAGAGCACCTGAGTGGCTCAATTTGTTAAGCAAATGACTCTTGATTTGGCTCAGGTCATGATCTCAGGGTTGTGAGATGGAGCTACATGTTGGGCTCCATGCTGGGCCTGGAGCCAGCTTAAGAACCTCTCTCTCTCCCTCTCCTTCTGTCCCCCACCAGTCCCCTCCCAGCTCCTGTGTGTTCTCGCTCTCTCTTAAAAAAAAAAAAAAGTATATTTTATAAGCAAGTCATAAAGCTAAGATTGAATAAAATATGATATTTGATAGTGCAAGAATGAGGATTTGAAAAAGTTTAATAAATATGTTGATTTTATTGCATTTTAGGATAATATAGTTAGCACTTTGAAATGTTATTTTGAAACATGTTTATAATAACATAGGTTGCATACAGATATGGCACAATATATGTAGGTGGGCTGAATTTTGCAAAACACTGATTTAGTACAACATATTTATTGTATAGATGAGGAAATTAAGATCCAGAGAAGTTACATGAATTATCCCAAATCAAGTAATTTGAAGATAGAAATTTAAATCATGTTAAACACAAAGACCATATTTATCTAGAATAAATGAAGATAACATTTTCTAACAGTAATCATTAAACATTTACTGAGGACTTACATGTGCCACAGGATGTTCTAATATATTTTTTTTTTCATTTTATTTATTTTTTCAGTGTAACAGTATTCATTCTTTTTGCACAACACCCAGTGCTCCATGCAAAACGTGCCCTCCCCATTACCCACCACCTGTTCCCCCAACCTCCCACCCCTGACCCTTCAAAACCCTCGGGTTGTTTTTCAGAGTCCATAGTCTCTTATGGTTCGCCTCCCCTCCCCAATGTCCATAGCCCGCTCCCCCTCTCCCAATCCCACCTCCCCCCAGCAACCCCCAGTTTGTTTTGTGAGATTAAGAGTCATTTATGGTTTGTCTCCCTCCCAATCCCATCTTGTTTCATTTACTCTTCTCCTATCCCCCTACCCCCCCATGTTGCTTCTCCATGTCCTCATATCAGGGAGATCATATGATAGTTGTCTTTCTCCGATTGACTTATTTCACTAAGCATGATACGCTCTAGTTCCATCCACGTCGTCGCAAATGGCATGATTTCATTTCTTTTGATGGCTGCATAGTATTCCATTGTGTATATATACCACATCTTCTTTATCCATTCATCTGTTTTAAAATTGCCTTCCAAATCTTCTGGTCCTATTAGGAAAAGTTGCTGCCTTTAAGGCATTTGAAATAGCAAAGAGTATGTTTATAGGGCAAGGGACCATGTGGTACACTGAAATTGCATCCACAGATACACAGTATCTGTATACCAGTAAGCCCTCTGATACCATAACTTTCACTCCTTCTTCCATGCATGTAATACTATAGAACTAAATTCTAATATTTTTGTCTTGTTGCTTTCAAGTAATTTAATCTTTAACTTCCAGAGAGATCCCTTTGGGATATTTAATGCTTATCATATCATATTAAAATAGTTTGGCAGGATATGGATTATCTGTTTTGGATACTTTACAAACTATCAAAACCATTTTTTTAATCATTTGTTACTATTTATTTTATTATTATTGTTACAGACCAGTCACATCAATGGGTATCATATCTACTCCAGGAAAATCTGGTAAAACACATATTCCCAGAACTTCATCACCAGAGATTCTGACACATTCATTTTTATTTTTTCAAGTGAGAGGAAGGAATCTATAACCTAAACAATGTCAGTGGACTACTCTAAGAAATATTGATCATAAGTTATTAAATATGGAAGTAAGAGTGGACATTGTTGGATTGAATTAATCCATTGAAAACATGTCTGTGAACTTTATTCAGTGCTATTTTTATTGCATTTTTCTGGGTAAAAGAGAACATGCTATTTCAATGTCCATCAAGAGTGAATTTGTTTTGTATTTAGAATATCTTGGGTGTGCACGTTTATAAGAAACAAAGCAAAACAAATTAAAAAAATAAAAATTTCTCCACAGAAAGACCTCCATGCTAAACTCCAGCAACTCAATCTATGTATAGAATATTAACAGGAAACTTAAATGACAAGGAAATGAGAAACAATTTTGTCTTCTTATTCCTTGCTGAATGGAATTACGCAGTCTTTGGTTACTACAGTGTCTCTAAGGTAGGGACTTGAATATGCAGTTTTCAAAGGTTCATTCTGCTCCAAGGTGATGCTTTTCTATTTGAAAGGAATGTTTAGCCAAGAGCAAATGTATTTCTTCTGTTTTCTTCTAAGAGACAGAAAACTGTCACTATTTTCTATTTCCTTTTTTATATGTGGGGAACCATGTTTAGCATTGAAGTAACTTTGCAATGTCCTTAGTTGACACTTAGTGTACACCAGTTGAATGAGGGCTGGCAAAGAATTATTTATTTAAAAAAAAAAATCTTGAAAATCCTGTCTTACTTCATGCACATTCTTATGCAGAACAATGTAAAGAGGATGAAGTTATTCAGCTCAGCATCAGCCCAAATATACACAGTTAATTGTCAGCACAACCAGGTTCCCTTCTATTCTTAACAGAATTTCACCAGGAAGTCCACTAGGATGCCCTGTCACACGCTACATTTTATCCTGCAAAGTGGCTCTAAGTCCATGTTGACAGATTTATGCCAACCTTCAGGGACAAATATCAGACATCCTAAGCTACCTAGTAATTTGAAGAATGACTTAAGATTTCAAGATTGGAAAGGCTTTTGATATTTTCATCTCCTTACTCTTTTAATCCTTTGCTAAATGTATTCACTTTTTTTTCAGATGAATTTCATAGATTCAGATACCAGAAAGAAAACCATCTGGTACTTTGTGTTCCCCAATTCTAAAGTTCTACAGTTCTAAAGTTTGGATCCACATATTTTATTTGTATTAATTCAAAATAACAACTTAAAATTCAGAAATTGGAGGAGAAAGAATCAATATGGCAGTCCTGATGACTGTGAACTGGATTAGATTCTTCCATGGAGAATTTTTCAAGAAGCGGCCATAGATATAGATAGCTATAGATATAGCTTAGATATAGATATGTCAGTATATATATACACATATATATATCAACTTTAACAAGCTGATTTTACCCAGTACGTCCCTGAAAATAGAAAAATCCCTTCCTACCACATCTGTAAGACATTAATTTACCATTAAAAATGTTTATTAATTCAGAGCGCCTGGGTGGCTCAGTGGGTTGGGCTTCTGTGTTTGGCTCAGGTCATGATCTCAGGGTCCTTGGATCGAGTCCCGCATCAGGCTCTCTGCTTGGCAGGGAGCCTGCTTCCTCCTCTCTCTCTCTGCCTGCTTGTGATCTCTCTGTCAAATAAATAAATAAATAAATCTTTTAAAAAGTTTATTAATTCAGAATTGTGAGTTATTTTACACAGTCACCTTTCAAACATCTGCATTGTATAACCCTCCCAATGGATGGTGATTGTTGGTTAGAACAATCCAGAAAACAAAACGAAAAAAAAACTGGTATTTTGAAATAATTTAAATATATCCTAGCAGTACATTTAATTTATTTCAGTAAATTTTATTGTTTAGATAAATATTGGTGCCCAATACTTGTTGACACAATGGCTTAGGGATCATGGAAAAGAGGGAATACCTGTACACTGATTTGAAATTTAATATTTTTATTAATGAAAATTTCAAGGATGTTTTTACTTCTGTAGGATCTGTTGCTTTTTTAATATTTCCTGGGTTTTTTTTTTCAAAGCAAACAAATTTATTTTTTCTGTACATGACAGAATTCCTTGTACTGAATTGCAACTATTTCCTACTTTTAATATTCATGTACTCATTCTTTTAGCAAATATTTAATTAATTCTTAATTTGTATAAGACATAGTGATATAAGGAACACTCCATAAGCTCAAAGTTACAATCTAGTTAGAGAGATGACATGCATATGAAGAATAAAAAAACAGTAGCATGTATTAAATGCCATAGGGGAATAGAAAAAAATTCTAATAAGAGTTCAAATGAGGATTAACTCACTTCAGGCAAAATCCCATTATTATAAGCCATCCAAATTTTGTTGGTATACTAAATGTTATTTGATGCTTGGTGAACACCAAGCCCAGAGGGAAATTGCATTATATTAAATTAATTACCCTTAATTAGTATAATGATTCTCTGGCTTTCTAGAGGCTTTATCTTATTTTGACATCAAATTATTAAAAGGAAACAGAATTGTCTGTTTCATTTGAAATTGTGTTTAATGTAAATGAAAATAGATAAGGACTGGAAGGAGGGGTATAAAATGTTTTGTGGGGTTTAAATTTTCACAATTGTTAATGATATCTTTATATATATTATTACATATATTTATTAATTTTGTGTATGTTATACATTTACATATAAATATAGATCTTTAAGTAGAAAATGTAAGGTTATTGATATTTTGACTCTCTCATTTAGGGAAGACAATGATTACTTTTGTGATCCATGTTGTGGTTACTTATTACATGCAAATGATAACCATAACAATACTTTTTCATAGTAGTAAGAAATAAAGGAAACAATACAGTAAAGTAAATAACATCACAACTGCACACTATAAGCCCACAATAAATGTTAATCCTAATAATACTGATTTTATTTGATCTATAACATCCTGTTGTCTTATTTGGTAAATAACATCCTACAGACTAAATGAAAGGCAGAGTTCAGTGTGTTATCCCTTTTACTTTGTGCCATTAAACATAATTGGAGAAATTGCAAATAGTCATGTTTATATATTAAAATTTACTACATCATTGTAATGAAGGGAAATGTAATGAAACCCAGTAATGATCCTCTGAGTCTTTTTTTTTTAATGCAAAGAAGTAGCTATTTTATTTATTTGTTTTTATTAACATATAATATATTATTTGCCCCAGGGGTACAGGTCTGTGAATCATCAGTCTTACACAGTTCACAGAATGCACCAAAGCACATACCCTCCCCAATGTCCATCACCCAGCCACCCTGTCCCTCCCACCCCCACCCCTCCAGCAAACCTCAGTTTATTTCCTGAGATTGAGTCTCTTATGGTTTGTCTCCTTCCCTGGTCCCATCTTGTTTCATTTTTTTCCTCCTTTCCACCCATGACCCCCTGCCCTGCCTCTTAAATTCCTCATATCAAAGAGTTCACATGATACTTCTCTTTCTCTGATTGACTTATTTCACTCAGCATAATACCCTCTAGTTCCCTCCATGTCATTGCAAATGGCCAGATTTCAGGGGTTTTTTTGCTGGCTGCATGATATTCCATTGTATATCTATCAATCTATCTATGTGTGTATATATATATATATACATATGTATATATTATATTAGATAGATAGATACCTCATCTTTATCCATTCATCTGTCAATGAATATCTAGGTTCTTTCCATAGTTTGGGTATTGTGGACATTGCTGGTAAAAACATTTGGGTGCATGTGCCCCTTAGGATCACTACATTTGTATCTCTAGGGCAAATACCCAGTAGTGTGATTGCTGGGTTGTAGGGCAGCTCTATTTTCACTTTTTGAGGAACCTCCATACTTTATTCCAGAGTGGTTGCACCAACTTACATTTCCACCAACAGTGTAGGAAGTTTCCCCTTTCTCCACATCCTTGCCAACACCTGTCCTTTCCTGACTGGTGAATTTTAGCCATTCTGACTGATGTGAGGTGGTATCTTATTGTGGTTTTGATTTGTATTTCCCTGATGCCAAGTGATGTGGAGCACTTTTTCATGTGTCTGTTGGCCATTTGGATGACTTCTTTGCAGAAATGTCTCTGTCCATGTCCTCTGCCCATTTCTTGATTGGATTATTTGTTCCTTGGGTGTTGAGTTTGATACCTTCTTTATAGATTTTGGATACTAGCCTTTTATCTGATATGTCATTTGCAAATATCTCCTCCCGTTCTGCTGGTTGTTTTTGGTTTTGTTGACTGTTTCCTTTGCTGTGCAAAAGCTTTTGATCTTGATGAAGTCCCAATAGTTCATTTTTGCCCTTGCTTCCCATGCCTTTGGCAATGTTTCTAGGAAGAAGTCGCTGCAGCTGAGGTTGAAGAGGTTGCTGCCTGTGTTCCCCTCAAGGATTTTGATGGATTTCTTTCTCACACTGAGGTCTTTCACCCATTTGGAGCCTTTTTGTGTGTGGTGTAAGGAAATGGTCCAGTTTCATTTTACTGCATGTGACTGTCCAATTTTCCCAACACCATTTGTTGAAGAGGCTGTCTTTTTTCCATTGGACATTCTTTCCTGCTTTGTCAAAGATTAGTTGACCATAAAGTTGAGGGTCCATTTCTAGGCTCTCTCTTCTGTTCTATTGATCGATGTGTCTGTTTTTATGCCAATACCATACTGTCTTGATGATTACACCTTTATAATAATACAGCTTGAAGTCTGGAATTGTGATACTGCCAACTTTGGCTCTCTTTTTCAATATTTCTCTGGCTATTCAGGGTCTTTCTTGGTTCCATGTAAATTTTAGGATTATTTGTTCCATTTCTTTGAAAAAAATTAATGGTATTTTGATAGGGATTGCATTAAATATGTAGATTGCTCTAGGTAGCATAGATCTTTCAACTATATTTGTTTTTCTAATCCATGAGCATGGAACATTTTTCCATTTCTTTGTAGTCTTCCTTAGTTTTTTCATGAATACTCTATAGTTTTCTGAGTACGGATTTTTTGCCTCATTGGTTAGATTTATTCCTAGGTATCTTATGGTTTTAGGTGCAGTTGTAAATGAGATCAACTCCTTAATTTCTTTTCTTCTGTCTTGCTGTTGGTGTATAGGAATGCAACTGTTTTCTGTGAATTGATTTTATATCCTGTCACTTTACTGAATTCCTGTATGGGTTCTAGCAGTTTTGGAGTGGAGTCTTATGGGTTTTCCACATAAAGTATCATGTCATCTGCAAAGAGGGAGAGTTTGACTTCTTCTTTGCTGATTCAGTTGTCTTTTATTTCTTTTTGTTGCCAATTGCTGAGCCTAGGACTTCTAGAACTATGCTGAATAGCATTGGTGATGGTGGACATCCCTGCCATGTTCCTTACCTTAGGAGAAAAGATCTCAGTTTTTCCCATTGAGAATGATATTTGCTGTGGGTTTCTTTTTTTTTGAGGTGAGTTTTTCTGTCTTGTTATTTCATCCAGAGAAGAATAGATGAATGAGAGAACAAAATACTAGAAGAATACCAGAAAAATATGCACTAACCAAATCAGTGGAGACCTGAAACTGGGGGGAGAAGAAAGGAGAAAAAAAATCGATCTATATGTATATCTATAGATATAGTCATATATGATATATATCTAGAGATATGAATATCTATCATATCTATATATATGGCATATCTATAGATATATTTATATATTTATATATATACCAGTCTATTTTATATATATATTTATATTTATCTATTTATATATATTTATATGTATTTATCTTATATTATATATTTATATATATATATATATATATATATATATATATATATATATATATATATAATAGACTGGTGAATAGAACAGAGCCACACACTTGATTTTGGGTGTATTTTGGTCTGTCAGAAGAAACTGCCTCCAAAATTTTAAAGAAAGAAAAACATATACATATAAACAAAATAAGGGTAATATGATGGAGGATGGAATATGACTCTAAAGATGAAAATTTAAAAAGATTTTAAGAAGGGAATTGATAAGATAAGAAGTTGGTTGAAAAAAGGAGAAAATGTGATTAGGCTGGAGACTAGATGAAAGCCATATGCTAGATTTAGGGTATATTTTGATCTGTTAGAAGAAACTGTATCCCAAAATTTTAAAGAAAGAAAAACTTATATATGTACAGAAAATAACGTTAAATACAATGAAGGGATAGAATATGACTATAACAATGAAAATTTTAAAAGATTTTTAAAAAGGTATTGATAAGATAAGTAGTTATGGTTAAGATAGGAAAAATTTAAAAAATAGAATAAGGAAAAAATTTTAAAAATTTAACTTTGAAAGACTAAAAATCATGGGGAAAGAGTCATGAATTCTATGTGCTGTATTCCAGTGGCTCTGAAGTTTTGCAGTTCTCATTGATTGGTGAACTTGGTTTTGGCTGGTTGTTCTTGTTGATCTGGTGGAGGGGCCTGTTGTATTTCTTCCCAAATGTCTTTGTCTGGGCGGAATTGCACCACCTTTGCCAGGCCCCAGGCTAAGTAATCTGCTCGGTTTTGCTCTCAGTAGTTTCCCTGAACACTTTCCATACAGCTTTGGAGGACAGGAATGAAGATGGCGGCCTCCCAGTCTCTGGCCCAGAGGATCCGAGAGCTCAGGGCCCGACTCCTCAGTACGCCTTCAGAGAAAACCAGCTAATCCCTCCTGTCTCCCTGGTCTCTGGCTGTACTCTGAGCTCACTCAGCCTGTGACCCAGCATTTCTGTCTCTGGTGCACGACCCAGTTTGGAGTCTCCAAACCCAGCAGATTCCTGTTGTGTACTCCGGTGCCACTCTCCCTGGGGGAGGAAGGTAAGTCTCCCTGTGTCTGCCGCTTGTGGGGTCCCTGCTCAAAGAATAGTGGCCCAATTGTCCCAGGGATCACAGTGTAAGGTAACCCCAAGCTGAGACCCCCCCCCTCGACTCCGTCTCTACAGCCAACTTCCCAGCTCCAATACCTGGGGACTCTGCCACACCCAGCACCCCAGTCTTTCTGACTTTCTGGGATGACACTGTCCCCACAAGTGACCTCCCTTAGTGGAGCAGACTTCTAAAAGTTCTGATATGTCTTCCCCTGCTCTGTTGGTTGCTGGGAGCTAATACCTCTCCTTGGTCTATCTTTGCATATATTGCCTCGGATTCACTTCTCTGCATGTCCTACCTTCCAGAAAGTGGTCATTTTTCTGTTCATAGGATTACTCTTCTTCTCTTTGATCTCCTGTTATGTTTGTAGGTATTCAGAATGGTTTGATAACTATCTAGCTGAATTCCTGTGACCTGATGAATTTAGATCTCCTACTCCTCCAACAGCTTGCTCCTCCCCCTGAGTCTTGCTTGTAATGAAAAACCTAGCCTTTCTTCCTACTCTTTGTAGTACATACACCGATAAATCCAGAGTTCATTAGCCTACATTATGACTCTGGAGAACCTAGAATATTTACCCTATTAATATTGCTCTGGAAACTAACCTGAATCATTTTATTAAAACTGTGTTCTTACACCTACCTAATAGCTTGATCAGATTTCTCTACCTTTATGCTCACAACTCAATACCCACTTGGTCTTCCAGATGCCATGGCTCCCTTTTCAGTGTACTGACAGACTAGTAGTGGTATACACCCATACCATTGACCTTGGAGACTTTCAAAGCTCCTTTGTGCTAGGAGTGTTATCTTCTGCTAGAAATCCCTCATACACTAGCTTTTTAGGGTAAGGGACAATGTTATTCTTATTCATAACTGTATTCACAGAGTCTAATTCAGTATTTAGTACAGAGATCTTCAATATTTGTCAAAATCAATCAACTACTTAATTATTCATTTAAAAACCTTAGTCATAAAGGGAAAAAGAAGCTTTCTGAATGCATGAATTCAAAATGAAGGGAAAATTAAGTGGGCATTATGCCATGTTTCTTGATGTTAATCTGTTCTACCCAGGTCAGAAGTGAAATTCCCCCTTGTAAGAGTCAAGTGTGCACCTGTCCTTTCAGCCATAGTTTCTAAATCTCACAATACAATATAGAAATCAAATAGACTCCCATCAGATAACTTAGCTTAGATATAATAGGGGTGCCTGGGTGGTTCAGTCGGTTAAGTGTCAGATTCTTGGTTTTAGTCAGGTCTTGATCTCAGGTTTGTGAGATCAAGCCATGTATTGCATAGGGCTCTGTGCTCAGCCGGAAGTCTACCTCTCTGCCACTTCCCCAGCTCTTTCCCCCTCTCTCTTGCTGTCAAATAAGTGAATAAATCTTTAAATATATATGTAAGAATGAAATTTTATATTCTTTATCTCTTAAAATATTTTTAAAGATTAAAATAGTTTGCCTGCAGGAAAATCCAAAGTTTGATTTAACATGAATATGTATACATTATTGTGTGTGTATGTGTGTGTGTGTGTGTGTATAATTTTTTTTTTTTATTGGTCTAGAATTTCCTTAGAGAACTCATGATACCAGGCCATAGTGAGGGAATCAAGACCTCATTGTCTGGCCAACTCACCAAGCTGCAATGACCCCCTTTGTGTGATACTGCTACCTTCCCAAAGCAACTCAAGATTAAGTGGGCAGACAAGATGAAAACAAGATGCTCTGGTGGAACACTTGCAATAATATTAAGAACCTCTTGCACTTGGTTACCTATTATCTGTTCTTGGACGGACTCAAGTTTGCCTTCTAATAAAGTTGATGCAAATGTTTCATCTGTTTCATTTTCAATATCTTCAAGAGAAAATTCAAGCCATAATCTTTCCAGATTATAATTTTTTCCCCTCAGAGAAAAACTCCCTCTAACCTCCTGACTAGTTTAGATTTCAAATACTACACCTTAATTTCCACATTTATTATCATAAAGGATAAGTAATGAGAGATTATAATTATCTGATTTTATCTACTGCTGCAGCTTAAGGCAGCTAAATTTGAAATTTTGTCATTTAACTTTATCTCATGGAAAGTGCTTTTTTAAAATTTCAATATATTTTAAATGCATTTTTAAGGATAACAATTAGTACAAATATATTCTAGACTGTTGATTTGTTTGTTTGGACCCTTTTAGCTATGGAAACCTTCATCTCCTTCCTTGTTCCTTCATTTGTCTTTTTTTTTTTCCTTTGTCTTTTTTCAACAGTAAAAACTGACTCACTCACCATCATAATGTTATAATCCTCAGAGCACTCCACAGGTGTACTGCTCAACCATGAACAAATGATCATTTTCCTGGCTCCTTTTCTTTCATGATGCCATGGTCTCCTCTTGATTATGCCTATATTCCTTTTACCATTCACTTTCAAATATAGAAGATATGTATTTGGGCAATTACATCATAGAGTGAACTACTGAAGGGCTTAGAAAGTACCCATGTGATAGGGGAATTAGTGCAATGTATAAAACTGAGCAGAAATTTAGTCTGCTTGGCTTTTTGAAGCCCATAAGTGATTTTCTACTTTGACATAGGTCAAAGTAGAAATTTTATGTTTCTGTTCCCCCCCATTTTATTGAGATATAGTTGACATAAAACATTGTACTAGTTTTAGGTGTGTAGCATAAAGATTTGATATATGTATATATTGCAAAATGATCACCACAATGAGTTTAGTTAACACAGTTACAAATTTATTTTTCTAGTGTTGAAAACTTTTAAGATCTATCAACTTCTTAGCAACTTTATCTCTTAACCACTTTCAAATATACAATTCAATGTTACTAACTATAATGACCATGCTGTACATCACATCCCCAGCATTTATTTACCTTCCCACTGGAAGTTTGTACTTTTGACCCCATTCACCCATTTAACTCACCTCCTTCTCCCATTCTGACAACAACCAGTCTGTTCTCTATATATATGAGTTAGATTTTTTTATATTCCACATAAAAGTGAGGTCATACAGTATTTATCTTTCGCTTTCTGACTGATTTCACGTAGCATAATACCCTCAAAGTCCATCCATATTATCACAAATGGCAAGTGTCTCTTAATTTTTATGGCTGAATGTTATTCCTCTGTGTATGTGTGTGTGTGTGTGTGTGTGTGTGTGTGTGTGTGTGATATGTTATTTATTCAATCATTTGTCAGTTGCTCTTAGGTATTTCCATGTCTTGACTATTGTAAATAATGTTACAACTAAATAGGGGTGCATGTATCTTTTCAAGATACTGGTTTCACACACACCCACACACACACACACACACACACACACTCACAGAGAAAGCATGAAGAATGCACCAGCTTTCCTCCCAGTCTCTGGAAAAGATTGTAGTTAGCCCCTAGATGTGTGTTAAATTGGAAGCCTGGCCTTAGCCCACTTCTTTAAGTATACAAATAGACTTATTTCAGTTAAAGACTGGATAATTTAATCTGCTGCCTGTTTACTGAGCTCAAGGTTGGCCACAGTGAGCTCCATAAGCCCATTAAGGACCTTTTTTGTTTACCATTGTATTGTGGGCCTCATGGACACAAGACTTATTGGTTTTAAGACCTAGGTGTTTTGGAGGCCATGCCTCAGGTGGAAAACTTAAAAGTTGGGAACTAGATGCTGGGTCCAAACCCTTCACTCTTGAACGAGAAGTTGGGAATTTTGAGTTCCCTCTTGATTGTATGTTACCATGTGTAGACAGGTGTGGGGGGGGGGAGGGGAGAGGGTGACATGCAATCAGGTGAAATTGTGTCTCAGACCCTTCTACCCCTTTGAGTGTGCTGGGGGGGGATCTTTGTTTTTGTTGGTCTCATTCACTTGATGTGTAGGGGTCACTCAGCTAATTTCTGGATTTCTGTCAGAGGGAATTGTTCTGTAGATACCTGGGGATTTGGTGTGTCTGTAAGAGGAGGCAAGTTCAGGATCCTCGTTTGTTGCCATCTTGAACCAGAACCCTTTCTATATTTCTCTTTCTGCCCTTGTTAATAGCTAACAGGATAAGATTATAGTAATTTTAATTTGTAGTGCTTAGGTAGTATGAAATGCCCGCTAAAATTTTATTATAGTTATTATGAAAATAACATTACTTTTAGATGTTTTCATTAATAGGAAAAGAGTGCTGAGAACAGCCCTGCTTCTCAAATCAATGAGATAGAGTGACAGAGTTGATGTGTTGCTGAAACGTTTTGTGAAATAAAAGTTTTGATGTGATTTGCTAACATGTATGGGATCATAAGCAATAATCTGTTAATAAGAACTTTAAAAATATTGTTTCAAAGATAAAATTGGGGAGATGATTTAAACAATGTGGCTAGATAGGTGTGTAAGGACTTAATTTCATATATATTTCTTGAAAATATGCATTAGTCTTATTTATATATTTGCCTTTTTAAAAAGTCTGTATGCCTCTTGTATTCTGAGATTCCATTATGTCCAGGTAATAGTCTTAGGACCCATAACATTTACTAAGGATTACTGCCAGCTGGGGCAGGTGGTGGCTCAGGGATAATCCTTAAGAAGTGCCCATATTCAATTATTCTCACTTAAATGATTAAGTTTGGACATATTTGGTGGGATACAGTTTTACTTTAGAAGCAAGGTGAAATTTTTCATCCTTAGTTCTACTCTTGAAATAGTCTGCCAGATTGATGGAGCCTCATTTAGGGCTCATCAGAAACCGTGAACACTGCAATATGGTTTGATTATAGTGCTAAATATCAAGCAACACAGACAAAAATACCATTTAGCCAGGTGTGATTTATGCATACTTTAAATAAAAAAAAAACATTTTCTTTCAAAATTTAAGGTCATTTGTTCTGTGTACAAAAATATATGAGTTGTAGAAAGCAAAAAAAATCAATGTTTAATCACAAATGATTTTAGTAAACTATCTTTTATTAAAGAGACATTAGTAACCATGGTTTTTTTCAAGATTTTATTTATTTATTTGACAGACAGAGATCACAAGTAGGCAGAAAGGCAGGCGGGGAGGGGGCGGGGGAGCAGGCTCTCCGCTGAGCAGAGAGCCGAATGCGGGGCTCGATCCCAAGGACCCTGAGATCATGACCTGAGCCCAAGGCAGAGGCTAAATGCACTGAACCATCCAGGTGCCCCACAATGTTTTTAAAGATGAGGCAATACTGGGTAGTCAGTGGCTTTTTTGTTTATCCTATTTGAAATGCCCAGAACAGCAATAGGAGTTTTAAGTTAGAAAAATGTGTTGTTAAATAAAAATAAACCATTTTATTTGTGATGAGGTTTTTGAGAGCCTTCAACATGCTAATACACCTGTGTGCTAGAAGGATTACCAAGAAGGAAATCAACATTTGACCAGAAAACCTTTAAATTTGAAATATCTCCCCCCATTATCACTTCTGGGGAAAAATACTTAGGCATCATTAAAGCACTGATTACTGGTTCCATTTTTTTTTTTTAAGATTTTATTTATTTATTTGAGAGAGAGTGTGTGAGAAAGAGAATGAGCATGAGAAGTGGGAGGGTCAGAGGGAGAAGCAGACTCCCTGCCAAGCAGGGAGCCCGATATGGGACTCGATCCCAGGACTCCAGGATCATGACCTGAGCCAAAGGTAGTCGCTTAAACAACTGAGCCACCCAGGCGTCCCTACTGGTTCCATTTTATAATCATTTCATGTCTTCACTCCTTTGCTGTACTTAAAATAGATAATTGCATAAATGATCATTGTCAAGAACAATACAAATATTTGATACTATTATGATAGTAGTTTTTGTCCTGTTATCATGATTGCTGCTATTTCTTTGTGCTATTTCCCATCCTGGAGCTCTAGACTCTTTGCACTGTCAGAAAACAGAGAAAGACCGGTAGCCCAACGTCTAGATGGCTCCAAATCCTTACTTAGACTTGCAGAGCAAGTTTCTTCCTTTTCCCAGCTCAAGGTAGCTGATATCTAGGGTTTCCTTTCACAGAGGCATGTGACTGGTGCATGGGAATAAACAAAATAACAGAGATTTGCATGACTGTGTATGTTTTTTGTTTTTATTCTTGGATTGATAAAAAATGGTAGAAGCAAGAGCAGGTCAGAGAAGTTCTCCTGAGCGTTCAGACATTAACACATGTACACAAAAGTCATATTTATCTTTATTTTATATCCATTGTCTTTGGAGCAAACCCCTCTCAAACTCTTCAAGATATCTTCTCCTTAGTTGAAATCAACTAGATCCTTGTGGACTCTGCCTCAAATGGCTTGCTGGTTTTCCTATGACAGTGCCATCATCAGGTAGGCGTCCTGGGACTAAGGTCACTGTGAGAGGGATACAATCAGTGCAGTTTTGACAAAGATTTTTAACTCACTCATTTCCATTTCTCCTGTGGTTTTAGTTTCTGCTACTATTGAAGTAAAGAAAATATTGAATAAATCTTTCACTGTGTTCTTTGTTTTCTTTATTTTGTCTCCCCTTTTCTCCTAAAATTTGACCTTGTCCTCAAGATCTGGATGACCCATATATTTTCAAATTTTCTAACTTGCGGTTTTATTTCTTTCTGTCCTCTATAGACCATATCCTCTCTTAGATCATTACTTCCTATTTGATGCACACACTATTTCTATCTACTTATTACTCAGTGCTACTGCAAAGAACAATGCATAGTAGATCCTTTTATACATGTTGGTTGAATGAATAAACAAATAATAAACAAAGGAATAAATGTGAAAACATCTATGGAACCTTAAGTTTCATGGAATATGATGCAGCCTATATATATACATATATATATATATATATATATATATATATATATATATATATATATACATAAAATGAACCATCCAGGTTCTTACTTTTTAAAAAAGAAGGATTATATGAGGGTGTCTGGGTGGCTCAGTAGGATAGGCATCTGCCAGGCTGGAGTCATGATCTTGGAATCCTGGGATAGAGCCCTGCATGGGGCTTCCTGCTCAGCAGTAAGTCTGCTTCTTCCTCTCCCTTTTCTCCTCCTCTGGCTCTGCTTACTCCTTTCCCGCTCTCTCTCAAATAAATAAATAAATTTTTTTTTTAAAGAAAGAAGGAATTATATGAAGAGAATTAGTTATTTTCACTTGAATTTTGATTATCAGATTTTGAACAAAAAGTTATTTTTAATAGATATAATGATACCTTTCAGTGCATTTTACTCTACATGTTACTAACAATAGCAAATTTTATTTTTTCAGAGCTTATGATTTCATAAGCTTCCTATACTAATATTGAAGATATTAGTATAGAATCACCTGTAAGTTATGTAATATATAACATGCTTTGTATACCTGTATTGTGAAGATTGTTTGTAAGTAGATTCTGGAGTTAGAATACTGTAGCAAATTCACATTAACTTGTCAGTCCATACAAAAGTTCCTGAGAAAACTTTTCTATGTGAGTCAGTCCATCCCCTGTTATATAAAATGCAACTGAATTAGTATAGTATAAGTATTGATTAATGATTTTCAAGCATAATCCAGGTAATCCATGTAAGATGAGCTTATAGTTTTTGAGAACCCCAATTTCTGATGCTCAATTTTTAAAAGATCTGAAATGCAGTTTAAAAATAGAGACAAGTAAAAACCATACTGGACCTTAAAATTTAACATTGTAGAAAGAAATCATGCCTAATTCTCATTTTTTATGTTATCTGTAAAATTCTGTGTGTTCATCAATGCTGAATAGGAAAGTCTTTCAAATTTAATTTTATTTTGTCTTACTTCATTTGGATCCAAAAACAGAGAGGATTGTTCACCTTATAAGATTCTATAGAGATGCTCTGTGCATGTACAGCCTTTAAATTTCAAATCTCTATTATATACTCGAGGTAGGTTGTAGCACTCTACTATCTCTGCTTTTTCTAAAACACTCTTATTGACAACAGAGAAAAATTAGAAATGCGGGAGCTTTATGAAATAATGTGTTAACTTGACAACTTATATATCACTCCAGTGCTAATAAAGTGAGTTGGGTATGAGGATGCTCTCTACAAAACAGTTTTTTTCATTTTAAAAAACAATTTGTATAATATGTTTGTATTTGTGGATTTATGATATTTTTAGGATCTGAACTTAAATTTTAAAACATCTCTATTTTTATTAGTCATAAAAAGATTTACTTTTCTTAACATTTATTTTTATCTAAGTTTCTTATATCAATTTTAATCACTGCATTATATGTAAAAAATAGAAAATAGGAAAATCCTACTGGAAATAAGAACTTTTAAATACACAGAATATATTGATTTATACCTTAATTGAAGATAGTTTAAAATTAAAATGTTCTTTTATAAAAAAATACGGTTCTAGAAAAATATTGGAAAGACATTTTAATGTTATATATAACTCGGTTTGGGGGTACTCAGTCTATGTGATATCTATAGTTTAAAACTGCCATGTTTTTCAAAAATTATTGACTCAAGAACGCATATTGAGTGTATTTATTAAGGATGCAACATCTTGGGTGCCTGGGTGGCTCAGTGGGTTAAGCCTCTGCCTTTGGCTCAGGTCATGATCTCAAGGTCCTGGGTTCAAGCCCCACATAGGGCTCTTTGCTCAGCAGGGAGCCTGCTTCCCCCTCCCCACCTGCCTCTCTGCCTATTTGTGATCTCTCTCTCTCTCTCTCTTTGTCAAATAAATAAATAAATAAATAAGAAAAATCTTTTAAAAAAAAAGGATGCAACATCTTAAGGCAGAATAAAGAATTCAGATTTTGGGGGGAAGACTACTGAGTTATGATCTTGTATAAGAACATTTTGTTTTTCACTGAATTATTTGGTTATTCTTGAAGCTAACGGTCTTTTAGGTCTGGCTCGCCAACTAAACCTGGGGTTCAAATAAACATATTTCTGCTGACAATCACACATGATAAACATTGCCTTGCTTAGAAGATATAATTAAAGATGAGTGTATGATACTGTCACAGATATGTGGTGATATTCCTAGGCGAAAAACAACCAAACCTCTCCTTAGTAAATAAATGTTTAATTTTACTTCCCATTTAGTCATTTGTATTATTCCACATGCATAGAATTTATGTAGAAAATAGAAAGCATATATTTAGTGTATTAGACTAATTTTAAAATATAATATTCTTATTTGATGCTAGATTGATGAACAGTTTTCATTTAAATTTCTATGCTTTAATCACTTTTATAAAATATTGTCTTGTATCTTTAATCAAACTTCTGCCAGACGTATATTTGTCTATATATATGTTCTTTCTAATGCACATAAGTCAACACGTTTTACCTGTCAGGTAGATTGGAAAGAAAAGGATGAAAATTTGTATCCCATGGTGTATATTGTTTATATGTACACCATGACATACATTTTGTTGTATTTGAAAATGCTGATTGTTCTTTCTTTTTTCTACCCTAGCCTTTTGTTTGTTACCAGTTTAGAATCAAACCTGGATTGCTTTACTGCATATTAATGCAATGCAAGCAAACCAGTATGTTCATAGATGGCTTGAACAGATACTTCACCACTCTTGAGGAAAATATATTTTTATCTCATTGAATTAAACTTTTAGATATAGAAAAGTATTTAAGAGAAAGTCATTTTGACCATAAGTAATAAACTTATTGCCTCTGTTTATGTAAATCTTAACAAATACTTTCACCATCATAAAGAAGCAGAATTAATAGTATTTATAATAGTATTTATAAATATATAAATTTATAAATTTATAAATAGTATTTATATTTATAAATAGTATTTATAAAGATAAAATCTTTAAAAAAAATAAGTATCTGTTATATGCCAGGCACTGTATTAGACACTAAAGATACAGAATGAATAAGAAATGAGACATGCTTTCCAGTCTCAAATAGTAGACTAGGCAAAAATACAGAGAGAAGTCCTAGGTGAATCACAATACTTTTTTTTTTTTATTAAGATTCCATTTATTTATCTGACAGAAAGATCACAAGCAGGCAGAGAGGCAGGCAGAGAGAGAGGAGGAAGCAGGCTCCCCGCGGAGCAGAGAGCCCCATGCGGGGCTCTATCCGAGGACCCCGAGATCACGACCTGAGCCGAAGGCAGCGGCCCAATCCACTGAGCCACCCAGGTGCCCCGAACCACAATACTTTTAAGCTTTTCTTATCAAGGGTGCAGAGTACATAGCCTACTTTTGAGTCATACTTGCAGATATAAAGATTTTTTTCTGGCATAGATTATAAAAAATGGCTACTAATTCAGAATTTCAAGGGCAGTTCTGTCTTGTTTTTTGAATATTTCATTAAAATATCAGGATTGACATTGTTTCACATTCCAAAGCATACCTCTTTCATTGTGCTTTTTACCCAAAGTGGCACTACACATATGTACACGCACACAGACATTTTGATTATATTTGAATAATGAAAGAATCATAAGAGTGTTGATGTGGGTCTAAATTCTTCTATTAAAAGATGTGCATAATTTGTCCAAAAAGGTAAATGGTGCTGTTTAAGATAGATTCTTCTGCTTAAAAAATTGTTCTTAGGGCACCTGGGTGGCTCAGTTGGTTAAGCGTCTGCCATCGGCTCAGGTCATGATCCCAGGGTTCTGGGATCGAGTCCCACATCAGGATCCCTACTCAGGTGTGTTTTACATATTTGTTTCCTACATAATAATTCCTTCTTCTCCCTAGCCCCCCAATCAGGATCTCTCTCTCTCTTTCTCAAATAAATAAATAACATCTTTTTAAAAATGTTCTGAAAGATATATTTTCCTTATTGTATCAGAAATTCATTATGCAAGCCATATGATTATGTTGTGTAATAAGGAATGTATTTTCTCTAAAAATATGACAGCTTGTTTTTCATTCCCAGTGCTGTTTAGAGATGTTAGGCCACAAATATTAGCTGTCACGTCTATTAATATACCCAAAGTGTCAATTCATAACCCTGAGACTAAAGAAATTAATAAGAAAGACATAAAATAATTTTAAAAATCATTAATAAGAAAGCCAATTTTGAACAGTGGCCATGTTTAAAATCTGACATCACTAAACTGTGAAATTCAGTCTAAAGACTTACTAAATGATTTGCTCTTTTTTTTTTTTTTAAAGATTTTAGCTATTTATTTGACAGAGAGAGAGAGAGGGTGAGAGAGGGCAAAGCAGGGGAGCAGCAGAGGGACATGGAGAAGGACATGCTGAGCAGGGAGCTCCATGTGGGCTGGATCCCAGGATACCTGAATCATGACCCAAGCTGAAGGCAGACCCCTAATCACCTGAGCCACCCAGGTGCCCCAATGTTCTACTTTTTTACAGTAAAAACAATGGATTATTATAGATTTGTAAAGTTGTTGAGTTGACACTTTGAAGGTAATTTCATTTGTTAACAAGAACAATAATTTACTAACTGCTATAAACTGTTTAGCATAGGGTAAAATAGTAGCTACAGTATGTCATTTACAACAGACAAGAAATATGAATTCCAAAGGCAGAAAATATTCTTTTAATTGATTGAAAAGGCATATTACTTAAAAGGATCAGATGCAGTAATGAAGGAGACCTGATGCTTGGATATAGTTGTGTTTTTTTTTTCTTGGACTTTGAACCACTTTTATTAAAATAAAATAAAACTACCATATGAATCCTATGTCACAGTAAAAGCTTAATGTAGATTCCTTTCTGTATGATCCCTATCTTGCTCATCATGGTATTCCATTGAGTTTAAGGCAGTGACTAGCAGACGTGAATACTCAGTGATTGGAAATAAGACAAACCATGGTGGAGGAATAAATAAAGTTAGCTCTCTCCTCCTTCTTGTTCACTTCCTCAGAATTCTTTATTACATATTTATTGGAGTCTAACATTTCAGTCGAGGAACACTGAAAAGACAGAAAGGGATCTGAATTGACAGAAATCCTGAGACCTCTGATCCCCTGCTGCTCTCCCCATTAGACAAGCCATTGAACGTCCCTGAGCCTATTTCTTCAGCTGCAAAATGAAGGATTTGGAATAGAATGGTTCCTCAAATTATGCTTCATTGGTGTTATAACAGAGTATACTGGCCCCCATGAACTTACTTTTCTCTTAATCTTTAAAGTTTGACAAACTTCTGCTTTATGTTTTTCTTGGCTTTAGAGAGATAATTCATTATTACTGTTTAAAAGATTCCCTGCAGTGCCACAGCTGGCACAGGTGAAAGAAATTAAGTAAGAGAGGAATAGCACCGTGAGATTTCATCACCTACCCTGCTTAATTATAGAAGTCAGAACTTGAAAATGAGATTTAGGAAGATAAGTTGAAATGCAGATAATATGTTTCAGGATAATGTAGGGTTGATGATGTGTTATTTTGGAATCTCAAGTTTTCAACTTCTGCATAAGTAAAGAAGGGTGGTATTATAAATCTAAAAGGGAAAATGGATTCTCCATTCTCTAGGCCAATGAGTTTGATGTTGGTTCTATTAAAATTCTAATTTGATGACTAATTACCTGAAGTGTGAGCACTGAGTAAATAGTAACTAGAAGCTAACAGGAACTTTTTGGTTACAGCTATTATCAACTCAAGGGACTATGCAAAAGTAGTGGACTTTAATTTATACAAAATATTTAACAAAAATACCCATTATATTCTTTCCCACGTAGTGGAGAAATATGGACTGAAGTATACTCATGGCTGGTTGATCAAATTTACCCAGTGTTAATTACACTGGGTAAATCAATCTAAAAGGAGGGTCTCCTTCACTTTTTCAATGATTGGATGGTTGCTTATTAATTTTCAATGGTTATATATGGTATTTTCAAGTTTCTAGATGATGACTTGGTGTTTTATATAAAGTGTTTAGTATTATCTTGAATGACCAGAAAGGATAGACTAAATTGAGTAGGATGAAATTTTATAAGGCAGAAAGTTTTACATTTGGCATTTAACTTTAGAAAATAAACTATACAAGTATGAATGCTAAGGAATCCAGCTTGACAATATTTCAAGTGTAGGCTATCTAACTTGTTAGACAGGTCTTGGGTTTCATTAATAGAAGAAAAGATTTTAGACAAAAACACGTAATATTTCTGTTCTATACTATATTGGTCAGACTTCATGTCAAATTTTATTGTGGAAAGCATGTACAAAGAAAGGTTATTTTTTTTTTTTTTTTTTTTTAAGATTTTTTATTATTTATTTATTTGACAGAGATCACAAGTAGGCAGAGAGGCAGGCAGAGAGAGAGGAGGAAGCAGGCTCCCCGCTGAGCAGAGAGCCCGATGTGGGGCTCGATCCCAGGACGCTGGGATCATGACCCCAGCGGAAGACAGAGGCTTTAACCCACTGAGCCACCCAGGCGCCCCCAAAGAAAGGTTATTTAATTGAAATTAATCTAGCTGAATGATTAAGTTGTTGGAAGTTCTCAAAACCGTGTATAGTAGACCGTGGTTGGACTTAGTACCCCCTTTTATTCAGACATTCATCTTTCTTTTGGTAACCATAATTCTGTTTTCTTCCTCAGAATTGAGACTTCTTCGACTCTGAGTCCTTACTTTTTGAGTGAAGTAAGATTTACAATCTGTGCTGAGGACAGGTCAGGGGAAATATATGAAATACAATCAAGGTCAACAAAGATGGATTCTGTAGCCATAATTGTTGTGTAAGGACAGTATCTATTCCGACTGATTGTTGACAATGTCCATTCTGATTGACATATACCCAATTAATGTCTACATATACTCCATAATTTATGTTAAATCAGCCTATTCTCTTTGCCCTGTACTCAGTGATGAATTTCACGATTAATGAGAATTATGCTGAGGAAATTTTCTCTTGTTTGCTGGACTCAGTTATGAAAACATGAACTTGTAACTATTAACATTGAAATGAGAAAATCTGTGAAACTAGTGTGGGGTACATGAGTCAAGTTTTGGAGATGGCAAAACAAGGTTCCAATGACATAATTTAAGCCCCTAGATCATAATAGATCAAAGTAGATCTACTTTGGTACTTAGGTCAAAATGTAATTAAGTTTTGCTCAATCTAGAACCAAAGAATCCTAACTGATTTATTATGTCGGAAACAACCAACTATGTAAAGCACACCTAGAGGATGTTTACTTTATAAGGCAGAAAAAGAAACAAGTTCGTTATATATAATCGATCTGTTGTCAGATTTCTATTATTTAGAGGCTATCAAATGCTACACGTGGCTAGAAGTTCTAACTAGACAGATTTGGGATCAATGAAAGAATGAATATCTTCACAATTTGAGTTGTCCAAAAATGAAATGTCATTTTCTATCATAGTAAATATTAAGAGTCTGGATTATCAGGAATATTGTTTTGGGTTGAAGTATCCACTAGCTGTTACTAATATTCTTCACATTTATTGAATAATTACTATGCCAGTCACTGTAGCAGGCACAGTATATATGTTGTCTGTGAAGTCAGTAATATAACTAAATGAAGAAACTAGGGAGCAATGTAGTTGAATCACATGCCCAAAGAAAGAAAATAGAAAGTAACAATGACGGGAGTGAAACTCAATATATCTGACTGACTTTAAAATTTTGCCATTTCCCCGTTAACATTCTAACAGAGGCCTGGATTTTTATGGATTCAATGCAATTATAAAACCCTGTATTTTGCCAATATTTTAGCAATTATTTACATAAAAAGAAAAATGAACTAATGTAGTCCAAAAAATGAATTATCTTTGATTTATGGATAGTAAGTTTTTACAGAAGTTCTAAAAATACACTAAAAGCACTTTAGGATGTAAATTCCATGATGATTAAAAGGTATTGTACCTATGTAAGTGTAATTGGACTGGGAGGCTTACATAACTCTATAAATGCTGAAAGAAAAGAAATCAAAACACAATTAGTCATAAAATGCCAAACAAATATGTTATAATTTCTAAGAAAGCTCAACTGAATTCCCAGGCAATATGTATTCAAGGGATAAATAGCCACATACTGTCCCAAGAGTTGTATTCAACATGAATTTTTTGAGAATTACAGTAGTGAGGAAAATAGAAGAAAAACTTTCTGTTTTAATGAGGTCCTGATAGGCAATATACAAAGGAAGTTTGGTTGATAATTACATTGCTGATTTATTGCCTTTCAACTACATCTTTAAAAATAAGGAAAATATCATTGCAGGCTCATTTTTAAAAAGTCCCAGTGCAGGTGGTCTGGAAGAATATTTATGTAAGCATCATCCTTATTGTTTGAAGTCATTGTACTTTGTAGTATGAGAAGCACATCCACAGATCACAGGACTAGTATAGTCAAGAAAACACACTGCCTGGTATAACGGCTAACTGGAATTTGTTTTCATCATAATAATTTCTCAGCTCTTTAAAAGCAATGGTTTAATAGAGGGTTCATTATGTGGTTTATTTGGTAGAATTTTATGGTCAAACAGACCCAACTTTTAATTACGACCCTGCTGTGAGCTGGGTGAGTTCTTTAACTTTTGCAAGTTTCTGTTCTCCATCTGGTAAGGAGATGCGGATGTTTACCTACTTCCGAGATTATTGCTGCAATTACGTAATACAGTCTTAAAGTTCTCTGCCTGGCTCAAATGGTGCTGAATGGACAGTAGCCGCTTTCTCTGTTCCTTCTCTCTAACCTCTCCCCAGGCTTCTCTGGCTTCCCTGTAATAATCTCAAAATTAATGAAAAACAACTATCTTCTTAACACAAGTCAGACATTAGGCCTACATTTTGTGTATAAGCTATTCTAAATCTTATGGAGATTTATGCCCTTATGGAAAAGGGCAAAGATTGCATAATAAAGAACTTTAGAAATGAACAGCAGTCCATATTTAAATCAAACTATTTCCTCTTTTTACCATCCCACTGTATTTCAGAATCATCTTCCTTCTTCTCTTTCTTTCTTTCCTTCTTTCTTTCAAGATTTTACTTATTTATTTGCCAGAGAGAGAAAGAGAGGCAGGCGGAGGGAGAACCAAGCTCCCCGCTGAGCAAGGAGCCTGATGCGGGACTCCATCCAAGGACCCTGGGATCATGAGAAGGCAGATACTTAAGGACTGAGCATCACAGGCATCCCTGTTTCAGAATCTTTTGACATCCTTCCAGAGTCATATTACCTGGGTGTCATAGCTTTTCTTAGTCATGCCGCAGAATAGTTATTTTACACACAAAGTTTTCTTTGCCAAATTTGAACTTTAAGTATTGGTCTTCCCTAATTTAGGGAAAGTCACTCAAGTGCAGTGTAACCACAGAGGAAATATATTACCTCTTAGGTATAGAGAACCTTGGAACTGACGCTGAAACACAGTGAAAACAGGAAATTTAATCAAACGTCATTAGCTAGAGCCCTAAATGTTTTATAAGCAGAGAGCAGTTCCCTTAAAATGGGAAACTGGGAAAAAGGCCACAAAGAAATTAAATGATTTTTCTCCTAAGATCACATAGCGATAGAGTGCAACAGTCATGAGCAGAGCCTAAGAAGATTTAGGAGGCTAACATTTTGGCTAACCAAGCTTTATATACTTTTCCAGCTAAGGAGGAGTTAACAAGTACAGAGTTACATTTTCTCTTGGTTTTGATATTCAATGCATCCAAAATCTTTGTAGATTAGAAGAATAAAATGTGTAGGTTGTATATATCAAATCACAAAAATAATTCAAACCCACGTGTCACATCTATTTTTCATATATTTTAGTTATTACCCATTGATTATATATGCTGAGTACACATTCATCACAGGATGAATCAGTGCCCTTGCAGCACACAAAAAATTTAAAATTAACAGTAAATAAAAGGATGAATATCCATCCTTTCTTCATCATACCCTAGAAAATGGGAAAATAATAATCGCTTCTTGGCTTTTTGGCTAAGATCAAGAGGAGAAAGTGAGAAAATAAACATTTAATCTCTGAAAGTTCTAAATTACCAAAGAAACAAAAAATGGAATAAAGTTACACATCTTTTTTTAAATCATATATGAGATCTAGCTATGTGACAGACTTGCAAAAGAAAGCTCTATTTTTTCCAACATTTTTAAAAGCAGCAAACCATGAAGTACGATTTTATTTTGTCTTAATGATAATAAAAGGTATTACATGTCACCACTGAACATATACTGTACGTGCTTATGACTTCCAAGGTACTTTTTATTAGTTTAAAAGACTGAGCTGTTAAATGTAGCATAAAACTGTGAAGTTCCACTGTTCTGCAGCAGGGGAAAAATTCTTTTAATTGGATGATTGCAGAGGGGGAGAGAAAAAGAAAAGGGCCTTTAAAAGTTTGGGTCATTCAGATAAGAAAAATTCTGGATGCTTCAGCAAAATTACCAACACTCTGAGATTCAATTTTGACTATTATTACTAATGTAATGCTTTCAGTGTACAGTAAATTAGATCTTGAACACATTATGGGCCAAATACTATCCTTTTATACTCATGTGTAACCCGTAACAGGTTTCAATGGGAGATGTGTATGGTTACTTGAAATCAGTTTTCCCAGTGTTTTTCTACCCTAATTCTGATAGTGAAGGCAAAATGGGAAGAAATATGTGTGAAAAATTCAATAGCAATAATCTCTTTATACAACATTTAGCTAATTACAGAGTTTTATACCATATGTCATTTTGATATATCTTTATAATGAAATAAATTTAATTGTGTAAGTAAAAATGTATTAAAGAGCTTCCAAAATCAAGATTGAATATTAGAGGTTCAGAGAAAGGTGACTGCTTCTGTCTATGTCTAACACAGCATTGTGTTGACAAGAATAAAATTGTGAATTCAGTTATGTCAAATGGTCATTCATAATAATATTGTTAACAGGAATAATTTATTCTTTATAAAATCTATAGACACTTTTATAATTGTAAATTACTTCTTTAAAGATTTTATTGATTCATTTGAGAGAGAGAGCACAAGTGGAGGGGAGACAGAGGGGAGCAGCAGAGGGAGAAGGAGAAGCAGGGAACAGGATGTGGGGCTCAATTGCAGGACCCTGAGATCATGACCTGAGTCGAAGGCAGATGCTTAACCATCTGAGCCACTCAGGCATCCCTGTAAATTACTTTTAATTCACATTTTTCCCATGTTTATAATATCCCTGTCCCTTATCTCTCTCTCATTCCTTTCTTCCTTCTTTCTTCATTCCTTTATTCTCTCTCCTTGCCTCTCCTCTCCTCTCCTCTCCTCTCAACTCCTCTCCTCTCCTCTTCATTTTTTGGAGTTTTTTGTTGTTGTTTTTTTTTTGTTTGTTTGTTTATTTGTTTGTTTTTGCTTATCTGCAGATCTCTTTTTTAGTTTTAGTTAGTTTAGTTTTCTTTTCTTTTCATTTCCTGGCTCATTATCTCGGAAAATATTCTCCAGGATACAAGTTATCCAACAAGGGATAGTCTTTCTTTTTTTTTTTTTTTAATTTATTTTTAAAATTTCTTTTCAGTGTACCAGAATTGTTTATGTACCACACCCAGTGTTCCATGCAATATGTGCCCTCCACAATACCCTCCACGAGGCTCACCGAACCTCACACCCCCTGCCCCTTCAAAACCCTCAAGATTGTTTTTCAGAGTCCATAGTCTCTCATGGTTCGTCTCCCCCTCCAATTTCCCCCAATTCCCTTCTCCTCTCCATCTCCCCATGTCCTCTGTGTTATTCCTTATGCTCCACAAAAAAGTGAAACCATATGATACTTGACTCTCTCTGCTTGACTTATTTCGCTCAGCATAATTTCTTCCAGTCCCGTCCATGTTGCTACAAAAGTTGGGTATTCATCCTTTCTGATGGAGGCATAATACTCCATAGTGTATATGGACTACATCTTCCTTATCCATTTGTCCGTTGAAGGACAATCTTGGCTCTTAACACAGTTTGGCGACTGTGGCCATTGCTGCTAGGAACATTGGGGTACAGATGGCCCTTCTTCTCACTACATCTGTATCTTTGGGGTAAATACCCAGTAGTGCAACTGCAGGGTCATAGGGAAGCTCTATTTTTAATTTCTTAAGGAATCTCCACACTGTTTTCCAAAGTGGCTATACCAACTTGCATTCCCACCAACAGTGTAAGAGGGTTCCCCTTTCTCCACGTCCTCTCCAACACATGTTGTTTACTGTCAACAAGGGATATTCTGAGACAACATCCTGAGTCATTGTCATGGGTGGTTAATTTGTGAGAACTAAAATCAGTCTTGAGCTGCTTCTATCATGCAAGCTAGGCTAAATCCCATGCTTTCTAGATACTAAGTAGGAATCCATGTTTCCTAAAAGCCACAGTAAGGATGCATTTACTGATTTTTTAAAAAGATTTTTTTTTTAAGGAGCAGCTTTTTTTTTTTTTAAATTTATTTGACAGAGAGAGAGAGATCACAGGTAGGTAGAGAGAGAGAGGAGGAAGCAGGCTCCCCACTGAGCAGAGAGCCTGATGTGGGGCTCGATCACAGGACCCTGGGATCACGACCTGAGCCGAAGGTAGAGGCTTAACCCACTGAGCCACCCAGGTGCCCCAAAAAGATTTTATTTATTTATTTGAGAGAGTGAGAGAGAGAGTGTGTGTGCACAAGTAGGGGGAGCAGCAGAGGGAGAGAGAGAAACAGGCTCTTTGCTGAGCAGGGAGTCTGATGCAAGGTTCAAAACCAGGACCCTGGGATCATGACCTGAACCTAAGGCAGACACCTAACCAACTGAGCCACCCAAGCGCCCCTGCATTTACCTATTTAATCATTAGAGTTCATTATATGTTTGTTATTTTTATTTATTTGTTTATTTTTAGAAAAGGGCAGATTACTGTGATCTGAATCACAAGAACAAACGCAAGGACAAAAAGAAAAAAGAGTTAAACACTATTGTGCAAAATGTAAGCCATCAATAGAGTATTTGTAAAAGACATATCATTCGTTCATTCATTCATTCAGGAAAACATTTATTGCACTCATATTATTGGGTATGAGATAGTACTCGGTGCTGGGATATGTAATTAAACAGTAACAATAAAGCAAGAGTTATACCTACCTTTGTGGAGGAAGGTGGGAAGGAGGTTGATAACATAATGAACAAGTAAATTTTATAGACTTAGAAGATTCTAAATGGCCATGAAAAAACAAAAACAGCAGGATCAGACAGATCAGGAACATTTGGGAGAGGGGACGGCAGATAGTTGTAGGGAGGTTGGTGCATTTGAACAAAGACTTAAAGGAGGTGAGAGGATTAGTCAAGAAGTTACATAGGAGAGAAGTGTTTTAGGGATAGTGTGCAAGGGACCCAAATTTGGGCATGTGCCTAATGAATTTTAGGACCAGCTGAAGCTAATGGAGTTGGAGAAGATTAAACCAGGAAGAAAGTAGGAGGAAGCGAGGACAGTAAGAGAAAGTAAGAGTAGGGCATTATAGGTGATTGCTAACTTTAATTTTGCTTTAGATGGAACCTCTAACAGATTTTGAGCAGAGTGCCACAGAATGACTTTTAACAGGATCGCTCTAGTTGCTCTGCTGAGGATATTCTGCAGGAAGCCAAGGGCAGCAACGATTACTTAGCATTTAAAAAAATTATTTTAAAGAAGATTGAAATAAGATCATGGACTCAGGAAGATGTTTTAGGGGTTCTTAGCTTTATATAAAATTGTGAAGTAGGTAAATTAACCTCTGATATGCCTAGATTTGTGTTTTACCGCTTTTTTTTTCTTACCACCCCCGCTGCACTTTATCTTTGTCAAACTCAATTTCAGCAAGGAGTCCTATAACCACACATAGAGGTCAGGATGTCTGTCTGCCCCTTAAGTGTTTTACCTACATTTTTAATAAGAGTAACCCATGGGAACAAGTTTCAAGTGGTTAAATTTCAAATCTTACAAAACAAGAAGAGATATTTTTGATTAGAGATGAAATTAGGTCCGGTTCAACCTCAGTCAATTCTGGTTCTTGATTTACTTACTAAAAAAGTTTCTCTCCATCAACCAGAAAGCTAAATACAAAAATTTTAAAAATGACTCACTATTTTTATTTGAGGCAGAGTGTTGAGTCTATAATAACTTTTCTGGGAATGTTCACTGAATTGTTACAGGGAAACAATTAAGTGCCAGGCAAGAATCAAAACACTAAATTTGAATGAGATGTTGCATCTCTGCCCTTCAAAGTGTTCAGAGGCTGGAGCAAACACGTCAGATGCGTAACCTAATCACAGGGGGGTGGTGAAGGATCTGTTGAAGAAGGTGCCTGTGTCTGTGACAGCTTATCCAAAAATTTTCTCCTCCAGTCATCCTCTCCATTCACCTCAATCCAGTTTCTTCCCTTCTCTCTATGAACAGCACCATCTCCTCTTAGTCACAGAGGTTCTTAAACCTAAGATGGTTGTCTCCATCCTCTCCCTTTTATTCACCTTTAACATTCTTTTGCATAGGACCTGTGTACTAAATTTGAGTCTATTTCTATTTAAGTAATCTCTAACCCAATGTGGGGCTCAAACTCAGGATCCCCAAATCAAAAGTCACATGTTTTTCCAACTGAGCCAGCCAGGCATCCCCTTGCAGACGCAGACTCTTGAAATTACTGCTTCTGTCCCTGAAGCCTTTACCTACCCTAGTGTGTTCACCTAAAGCTTACAGCATATCTGGCATCATACCAACTGCACATTAAACTAGTAACTAGTATTAAAAATAACAATTGAAGTTTTCTATGTACTATAACATTAGATACACACTGTTTTGTCTGGCATTTATGATCCTCTGAGTCCTGACCCTAACCTACAATTTTAGCTAAACCACTGTTCATTGTCTCACATGTCCTATGAGCTATCTAAATCTGCCTGTCTGCTCGTCCCCCATCGTTCTCTGCCTTTTTCACTCCCCGTACTTTTTCTTATATTTTCTGTCTCTTAAAAGGAATTCATCCTTCCCTTCGTCTGAGGAAGTCCTACCATTATTCAAGGCTCTAAAATCAACTTTCTCATAAAATCTTTCTTTAAAGACATATCTTTTTTCTCTTAAACTACATGATAGCAGCAACTTGTGGCTTCATTATTTTTAGTTTTTAGAATTGTTCCTTGGTCTTGAATAAATATATATTCATTTAGATTAACATTAATGTACTGCTTTAATTTGAAAAAGTCATATTATTTTGATTACTTCTCTATACTCATTTTAAGTTTTAATATATTACTTTGTAATTATGTGTGTATGTGTGGTGTATATATGTGTGGTGTATATATGTGTGGTGTATATATGTGGTGTATATATGCACACACACACACACACATATATATATATACATATATATGTATATATATATATATATATATATATATATATATATACCAAAGATGGAAACAATGCCTTTTTTCACTGAATTTAAATATTTCCTTGACATTTGTTTTGCACTCACAGTTATTATTGATTTAATAACTTAATGTAGAATATCCTTGTTTTTAGTAGAATGCTGTGAGATTGGATATTAGTACTTATTTTTGCCACAAAATTACACATGTGCATTTACCAACCAGAGCATAAAGCATATGGGTATAGTAGTATAGTTTCTAATATAAAATAGTCATGAAAGCATACAGGAAAGAAGGAGAGAGCATTGCAAGGAAAATTATAATTAAGCAAAAATCTCAAAAATCATCCCCTCTGTAATTAGTCATGACAAAGTAACAGGGAATAAAATTTCAAGGGGCAAACAGATTAGGAAATTAAAATCATAGCCCAGAGTAACAGTGTCAGTGAACAGAGTGAAGGAAGGAAGATATTTACAAATTACAGAAAAGGAATTTTAGATTAAGAACGTAGAGGCTTCATCTTATAAATATAAGATATTTACAAATTACAGAAAAGGAATTTTAGATTAAGAACGTAGAGGCTTCATCTTATAAATATATCAGTTGAGATGAATGGTCCATAAAGCTTTATGACTTTAGCATAAATTCTGATGAAAAGAAATACTATAGTAGACCATGGTAATTTAATTTTTCTGTGTAAAAATGTGATGGCTTTTTAAATTGTTGACTAAAAAATTTAAGGTGGTGTTTTGCTTCATCAACACAGGCACTCAGCCATTATCTTTTTTGAATATTAAGCTAAATGCCCATAACATTTATTTGAAACATATATCATACAGAGCTTTTCCTAATTTTCCAACTTAATTAAGGAATTGTATTTATTTCATCTAAAGATACACATTTTCCATGGTATACTAAATCATATTAGATGATGAAGTGGACTATTGAAAGCTAATGACATTCAAATTCAAAATTTAGTCCATCTCCACCCAACACAAAGGTAGTGATGAATTTGGAATCCCATTGAATAAATTAATTATGCAAGTTACACAAATTTCTAAGATCTTTAACTGCAGCTTGGCTTTAAAAAAAAAAGCATGGTCGTTCTTTATAAAATATCATAATGGTAACTTTTGTATTTTTAATATGATGGTTGTGAAATTAAAATTAGGTAATATGTTAAATGGTTTAAAAATTAACAAGCACACAAGAGATCTGTCAGTATGAAAATAGGGTTGAATTTTCCAAGAGGACTTTCTGTAATGTTGGAAGTGTTTACGTGGAATAGTATACTGTTTGAAATGGTAGCCACAAGCCACATGTGGCTACTAAACACTTGAAACGAGGCTTGCTTGATCAGGAAATGAATTGTTTTCTTACATTTAATTTTAATTAATATAAGTTTAAGTAGGCAAATGAGGTTAGTGGCTACAATATTGAAAGGTACAGATCTAAAAATAACCTCTGGAATTTTATTTGATCATTTAATAGCCCAAGTAACTCATGCAGCTGCTACAAGTTATTTTTGTTTAGACAATCAGAATTTCCCCTGGGGATTGCAATGGAGATTTCAGATAAACTGTGAATGAGTCTTTTAATATTAAATTATTAACATATTACTTTGGCTATCAACTTGGCTCTAAAACTAACTTTTAGTATTTATGTTACTTTAATCAGGTCATAAATACTTAACCCTTAGTTTTCTCAAATGTAAATGAGTAGAAAATGTGGATGAAGGTTTTAAAAAGTTAATTTGTGTACAAGACTTACAGAAACAAATTAATAGTATGTTTTCAAATACATAGTAGCTATCTCTAATCAAAGCAACCATGACAAAAAAATAAATATAGGTCCTTGTCTAAATATAGAAGTATTTATTATTAATGACAATGTGGTGATTCTTTGGTTTTGGTCAATATATAGACCGAGGTCTTCCCCTGCACCAGGATTAATTAAAGACAAATACTTTGCTAGTGTTCTTGGTATGCTTGGGTGTTTGTGCCCTTTGACGAGCTTTTACTACTTCACTCATCCCTTAGATAATTTTTCAACCTTTCTAAAAATCCTTCCATTTCTGAGTTGAGCTCAGAGCAAAATGAGAAGCTGGGTCTTAGGAACCTTGCTGGTGACAACCTTTCCTGCTCCTCACACCCACACTTTAATCTTTAATCATGGATGGCATGATAAAGCTCTCTTTGTCCTTGTATCCTTTTAGTTTTTAAACTGTATGGAAACCTACATTTCCCACCCCAAAATAGAAATGTCTATGGCATTAAATCTTCTCCCAAAACAAAATCCAATTTCATTTTTATTTGTGTTCTTTATGACATAGACTAACCTTGATTTTACAGATTTACTACTCAAGAGTGTTGGCCTTGAACTAGTAGCATGGCTTCCCCTTGGAGCTTGTAGAAATGCAGAATATCAGGCCCCACACCAGATCTACTCAATGAGAATTGGCATGTTATGATTCCTAGGTGTTTCATCAGTAGGTATGTAAGTCTTAAAAGTACTAACTTAGGGGCACGTGGGTGGCCCAGTGGGTTAAAGCCTCTGCCTTCGGCTCAGGTCATGATCCCAGGGTCCTGGGATCAAACCCCGCATCAGGCTCCCTTCTTGGCAGGGAGTCTGCTTCCCTTCCTCTCTCACTGCCTGCCTCTCTGCCTACTTGTGATCTCTGTCTGTCAAATAAATTTTAAAAATCTTTAAAAAAAAAAGAAATACTAACTTATGACACACACTTGTTTGCTCTGAAAAAATAAGGTGTGTTTTTTAAATTGATCTTGTCTTTTTGCCACTTGCTTAAATGAGCCAAACTTTATTATCCTCAACCAGTTTCTGCCCCATTTTTTTGTTCCAAATCATTTTATCCATTTTGTTTCCCTTGTAACATTTTTTAAAGATCATACAAGTACAAGAAATAGCTAGACTTCCATCCTTCTGTTATCTTATATAGAGTAAATGTGCATATTTATTGTCCCAACCTTCCTGCACATCTCTCACTTAGTAATAACTTGACAAAGTGGAATGAGGACAAGTTTCTAAAAATAGGTGCTTGGATCACTTGGAACACTATCAACCTGTCCTAGTGATCTTTTATCCCATTTTAAGTTAAATGCTTCTTTATAAAATACTGATTTTTCTCTTTCAAAATATTTAAGTGTCCTATGACATATTTCTTCCTTGATCTTTAAGTTGATAATTTCTCCTTTTGTTTACTTCTTTGTTATTTGGTATCCAGCTTCAGGATAAGACAAGATCCTCAACAATTCTTATTTGTTGGTTTTGCTTACTCTTCATAATCTAAGAGGAAAGAATTATCATCTTACCCATTTTTACTTCAAGTTTGTGACAAGTGCTTGTTATGTAAAATGACACTGAGAAGTAAATGAATTTTGATATTTATTATTGTTATTTGATGTGGATTATTCCTGCAGGTAGTATTTAATTATTATTGTACAAATAATAGAAAAACAAAGCCCTGTTAAATATGTCATACAGTGTATGCCCTATATTACTTTAAATATCCTGAAGCTAAAAATGTAGGAGAAATTTTGATGGGTTATTTTTTTTTCCTTAATTGGAATCCTAATATAATAATAATTTTTTAAAGTTAAAAAGACATACAAATAAGATATTAACATTAGATCAATGTTTTATTCTGCTCACCCATCTTCACTGATACAAATCTTATATTACACAGTGTAAATATCTTTTATGGTTTAGGACTATATTGCTTAATGTAACTCTTTTATAGACCAATGTGAGTAATGAACAACAAATACTTTTAGTCAAAATTTGGCTTAAAAGAGGAAACTTTTTTTCTGGTATTTCTCATTTTATGAGAAATATCTACTTATGAGACTTAACTACTTCAAAAACAATTGGTTTCATACAGTATTTTCCCACATGGATAAATATTCTTATGCCTACATAATATTTCTGCTTTGATTTATAATTGCTTTTTAGAACAGTTTGTTGAATTTTTTGTTTTCAAAAGTTTTTCTAATATGTATGAAATACATCTCTCAAAAAGCAGCATATGTTTTATATTTACATTTATATTACATTTATTATTTACATATATTACATTTATTATTTACATTTATACAGTTTTACTTATTATTTCTTTGATTGACATTTCTGATAAATGTGTTTTGGTTTAGTTTTGTTCAGAAAATGGTTTGCTGAATAAATCTTGTAGCTTAAGTCTGATGTTGAGTTAATTTTTATTATTTTATCTAGGACTACATGTTGCATGCCGAAAAAAGAGTAGAGGAACAAAACAACTATTATATTTTTCTTTCTTATTGTGATAACCATAAAAAAATGCCATGAGCACTACTTAACTTTATGTTTAAATAAGTTTCTAATAAGCTTAAAGTGTATTATATTCTAGTAAACTAAATAGATTTAGCAATTGACCATTGGTTAATGCTGATTGCTTTAGTATAACTCACAAAATGACAGAAACAATGGACTTAGAGAAAATAGAACATTTTCTATTCAATTAAATTAAATTCCAAATTATGAATTTAATTATGGAATTATAGTTATAATTGTTATAATGTAGATAAGTGTTATAGGTAACGCTGGTTATATGAAAGAGATTGCATTGATCACACTGGTTAACTTAATTAAAAACCAGAGTGCTTCTTTGCCCATTCCATATGACTTTGTAAAATTGATCATGAGTTCTGGCACCTAATAGGTGGTCATCGGGTACAGTCCATCTTGCTGTTAACAGGAAATATCATGGTATTTGTGGAACATTACCAGGATGATGATGATGTGGGAAGTAAAGTCTCTTAGATGCATTCTTAATCTGATATTCTGTTAATAAGTACCTTTTTTCTAACAGTCATTCACTATGGACAAGAGCTAGTGTCTTTTCTCATGTAAAATTATTTAATAAGATTATGTTGAGTGAATTATATCACCAAATATTTTAATAAGAATTGGTGTATTAATAATGTAAACATCCATTGAATACATGCTATGAGAAACACTGTGCTAACTGCTTAAAAACAGGTAAGAAGTAAGTTAAAGGTTAAAATTAAAGGTCATGTTATTTCACGAGTTACTAAAGCAATGAACATTAACCAATGGCCAATTGCTAAATACATATTTTAGTATTACAAAAGATACTCAAAGGCAAGATAGAGTTTTTTTTTTTAAAGATTTTATTTATTTATTTGACAGAGAGAGAGATCACAAGTAGGCAGAGAGGCAGGCAGAGAGAGAGGAGGAAGCAGGCTCCCCGTGGAGCAGAGAGCCCGATGCGGGGTTCGATCCCAGGACCCTGAGATCATGACCTGAGCCGAAGGCAGCGGCTTAATCCACTGAGCCACCCAGGCGCCCCAAGATAGAGTTTTATTAGAAAAATATTAGCATTAAAACTGTATCCACTAAAAAAAAAGTTAAGAGAACTAGCGTAATTTTCTTTTTAATTTAATTTTATTTTTTCAGTGTTCTAAGATTCATTGTTTATGCACCACACCCAGTGCTCCATGCAATATGTGCCCTCCTTAATAACCACCAGGTTCACCAAACCCCCACCCCCACCCCTCCAAAACTTCTGTTTGTTTCTCAGAGTCCACAGTCTCTCATGGTTCATTCTCCCCTCTGATTTCCCCCAATTCACTTTTCCTTTCCTTCTCCTAATGTTCTCCATGTTATTCCTTATGGTCCACAAGTATGTGAAACCATGTGGTAATTGACTGTCTCTGCTTGACATATTTCGCTCAGCATAATCTCCTCCAGTCCTGTCCATGTTGATACAAAAGTTGGGTATACATCCTTTCTGATTGGAGGCTTAATACTCCATTGTATATATGGACCCTATCTTTATCCATTTGTCCATTGAAGGACATCTTGGTTCTTTCCACAGTTTGGTGACTGTGGCCATTGCTGCTATAAACATTGGGGTACAGATGGCCCTTCTTTTCACTACATCAGTGTCTTTGGGGTAAATACACAGTAGTGCAATTGCAGGGTCATAGGGAAGCTCTATTTTTAATTTCTTAAGGAATCTCCACACTGTTTTCCAAAGTGGCTGTACCAACTTGCATTCCCACCAACAGTGTAAGAGGGTTCCCCTTTCTCCACATCCTCTCCAACACTTGTTGTTTGCTGTCTTGTTAATTTTGGCCATTCTAACTGGTGTAAGGTGGTATCTCAATGTGGTTTTAATTTGAATCTCCCTGATGGCTAGTGATGATGAACATTTTTTCATGTGTCTGATAGCCATTTGTATGTCTTCCTTGGAGAAGCATCTGTTCATATCTTCTGCCCATTTTTTGATATGATTATCTGTTTTGTGTGTGTTGAATTTGAGGAGTTCTTTATAGATCTTGGATATCAGCCCTTTGTCTGTAATGTCATTTGCAAATATCTTCTCCCATTCCGTGGGTTGCCTGTTTTGTTGACTGTTTCCTTTGCTGTGCAGAAGCTTTTGATCTTGAGGAAGTCCCAAAAGTTCATTTTTGCTTTTGTTTCCTGTGCGTTTGGAGGCATGCTTTTAAAAAAATTGCTGTGGCTGATGTAGAAGAGGTTTCTGCCCGTGTTCTCCTCTCCGATTTTGATAGATAGCTAAAGAACAATCATATAATGAAAACTAGTTACTTTTTGTATTCTTTAGAGAAACGCTTTAGCAAACCCAAAGAGAGCTTACTCCAATATATAAGTGAAACAAAATGACCACTTTTTCACATGTTTAGGTAATAGCTAGTCCACTATAAACACCTTCTATCAAATGTGAAATAACTTTTTTTAATAATTGGAGAAAAAGTGACTCTAATATATATTTTCAAAAAAACTCTTACAGGGGTTCCTAGGTAGCTCAGTCAGTTAAACAACTGCCTTCAGCTCAGGTCATGATCTTGGGGTCCTGGGATTGAATCCAGTGTCCCACTCCCTGCTCAGAGGGGAGTCGGCTTCTCTCTCTTCCTTTGCCTCTTCTCCCCCTGGTGTTCTCTCTTTCATGTTAACTCACCCTCTCTCTCCTGAAATAATAAAATCATTTTTAAAATTTTTAAAATAGCTCTTACAAGTAATAAAACTTCTGATTATTATGGCTTTAAAATTTTAAAATTTTAAATTTAATTTTAAAAGTGTGATTAATTTCCCCAGTTTGCCTAATGCTGTCTCAGTTTTAGGCCTGAAAATCTTGCATTCTGGGAAACTCCTTAGTCCCAGAGAAACCAGGAAGTTTGGTCCTGATAATGTAACATTACCTTTATTATTTTGATATTTTAATAGTGAAAGCATGTCCTATATGGGAATCCAGAGCACATTGAGGTTTAAACAGTGAAAACTTTAATATTAATCACACACATCTTCATTTTCTAAACATTCATTAATTGAGCTTCTGTATTTTAAAGTATTATTTCCTATACTTATAACATTGATAAATCATACTCTCTGTCTTTAGAGAACCCATAGCCAAATCAAAGAGCCAAGCATATGAGATAATAAAATATAATTAACTGCTAGGAATTTTTCCTAACTCCTACAAGCCCACAGTACTTCGTTTTGTTTGTTTGTTTGTTTGTTTGTTTCCCTTTTGTTACACTTTGTAAGTATAAAATGAATACTGTATACGTTTCAGGAAAACAGTGAATTAGAATAGTTCTGTAGAAACATTTCCCATGTTTTAAGATTTAAATAAAATTTGGATGCACTTAGATTAGTTATCGGTGCCATTAAACAGGTATATTGATGGAACTCTTTTTTAACTATTTGATTTAGTTGTTGTCATTTGGCATTCATGCATACTTTCCTATCTTATCCCCAGACTGAATGGTCTGCACTCAAAAATAACCAGGCCTGTACAGCTCTCAAATATTTTACACATTCTTTTTCTAATTTATACTCAACTCTTAGGGATATATATATATATATCCGGATATATATATATATATATCCGGATATATATATATATATGTATGTGGATATATATATATATTTGTGGATATATATATGTGTGTGTGTGTTAGAAAATATATACACACACATATATATACATATATGTATATATAATTACACACACATATATCATAGAAAAAATATATATATCTAGATAGATAGATACACACACATATATCACAGAAAGTGTTCAGGCTATTGTCAACATCAACTATAATATTAAAACTCAAACTGAAAAAAAAATCTTTCATATACATATTATCTAAATTTTTCACTGAGCAGTGTAATTTTGAAAATTGTGATTTTAATTCTATACTATTTGGAAGAAAAAATAATGTGAAAAAATATGACTTAACTTTTTAAATTTATTTTCCAATAAAATGTCACTTTCAAAAAAGTATAATTATACAAGTTGATAATTGTCAAAATAAAAAGAAAAACAAAGGCTTTGAACACATATAAGCCTTGGACACTCCCTCCACCCAGGAGGAATTAAAGAAGACTCACAGAGAGAATGTGGTAGTTGAGGAAAAATAGAACTAAGGAAAAGGAAAGGAGGAAGGCATTTCTAGGCTTAAGAGCATGAAAGGAAATCCATGCTCAGGCTATAGTGAGAAATTTAGGGCTATTATAATATAGGATAGATGATATGGCGATTTTGGCTTTTTCAGAAAGACCATTGATGGTGCGACTTGAGCAGGTAGAGTTCATTCTATGACCAGTGACTTAGGAAGAAGAGTACATATACTCAGGGATTTACCAGAATCACCTGAGAAGGTTTTTAAATTATAAAACCCTGCACCACTTCCCCTGCACCCCCCAAGAATCAGCTGAGCAGGTCTGAGGTGAAAGCAATTTGTATTCATATATTTGTAATGATTTCCATATAATCATGATGACCATATGGATTGAAAGTCACTAAATTTGAGTCAACTACGACAATTATTTGAATTACATAATCTCATGTAAATATTAAATACGAAATTTAAAAATAACTCTGAAAGTTTTGTGCAGAATCAACAGGCAACAGATATTTATTTGAAGCGTGCAGCTGAGAGATAAGAGACAATAAAGATTTTGTCAAGGTAGAAGGGAGTGGTGTTTTGGGAGAAATTTTAAAAATGGAGGACTGTGTACTTTGCTTGATGCTTACAGTACACATTTTGTGAAGACTTTCTTTTTTTAAGATCTTATGTATTATTTGAGAGAGATAGAGAGTGAACATGAGCAGGGGGAGGGGCAAAGGAAGAGGGAAAGCAGACTCCCCGCTGATTAAGGAGCCCTTTGCAGGGCTCCATCCCAGGACCCTGAGATCATGACCTGAGTCGAAGTCAGACACTTAACCCACTGAAACACCAAGGTGCCCCTTGTGAATATTTAACTAACTCATTTTATACTGCTTTCTGACAGAGCCAATACAGTACAAATAGAGTACAAACATTGCCTCAAGAATATGAATCTATAATATGACAATTAATGAATATATTCTTTCTCTTGTGTTTTCTTTTACATGTTTTTTTTCATTATTGTGTGTATTCAATCACCTAACATATAATTTTTGAATGTCTATAATATGCCAAACAGTACTAACTAGAGGCAGTGTCCACTTATAACAGAAACGGTATATTTTGAAAGAACCATGTATTTCATACAGGTATTTTCTCTAAATTGCTCTCCCTAATCCACTTTGCTAAGGATTTAGAAAGGCTTTCATAAAATTGCACCACATTTCTCGAGGATAACTTAACTGTAGGTACCAAAAACATTTGAAATGTGCAACACATAATGGTGATTTACTTCTACAGGTAGTAATGTATTGCTATGGTTGTTGAAGTAGTATCCATACCATGTATATTTTGTATTGTTGGATGGTTGTAAAGCAAATATTATGGCAACATGGAATATCTATCTCTTTTCCAATACAACAAATGTATACAGATATTCTTGGACTGAAAAATAACTGCTGCTATGTCATGAGGGAAACGTATTGTATAAATAACATGTTCCATCTCAGGTTCCTTTTTCACACGTATTATGTTAGTACACAACCGTATCTCTAACTCAAATATCCTTGGCAGTAAATAGAGGCCTGCCTTTACCAGTATTGGCAAAGAGATACCTTTTTTAATAAAAACTATTCTTTCTAGTTTATGTGCATTTAGTATAAAAAGCAGAGCAACAAACAGTAAATCACTTGCGGTGTTAATTCTTAGGGATTATAACAAATGGTATTAGAAATAAGCAAATATAGCCCACATAAGTTTTAATTATTCCTATTTATGGAGACATAATAATTAAGGAATAAAGATGCTTAGTTTTATCAACATGTTATTGGTTCACATGTTATATTAGTGAAATGGTAATAACAAACATCATACATGATGGCAGACAATATTTTTGTTTTCATGTTTGCTATGCACTTTACCATATTACTGCTTTCTTTACCATAACTTTCTTGAAGTTTATTTAGTATACACAGGATGTTCTATTTTAATCTCCCTAATTTTTTCACAGTAAGATCTGAAATTAATTCACATTTTTATAAGGAAACATAAGTTTTAAGTTCATAGAAGAGACAGGTATACTACACCTGGTGTGCATCTGTTCAGCAGCAAAAAGTGAAGAAGCTAAATGAATATGCCCTGAGGTCTACAACTAAAATATATCTTATAAGCAAGAGAAAGAGACACCAAGATTTAAATTGGATACAGGTAACATTTTAGAACTTGAGGTGCAACATACTTAACTTCTGCAGTAGCATTATGAAGACTGCAACACTAAAATGAACTTATCCAGTCTACTAGAATGCAATGTCCTGGTTTTACCATGGATGTGGAAGAAATAGTCATAATTTCTGAAATTTAAGATGTGTGTGTTAAAGGGGAAGTACATCACTTTTTTAATCATTATTTATTTTTTTTTAAGTGGCTGGATTATAGACATTGAGGAGGGTATGTGCTATGGTGAGTGTTGTGAATTTTGTAAGACTGATGATTCACAGACCTGTACCCCTGAAGCAAATAATACATTCTATGTTTATATATATATATATATATATATATATATATATATATATATGTATATAGTATTCTTAAATAAAATCAATCAAACAATCAATCATGGGGAGAGGGCGAGTGTCTTCCAAAACAAAGCCACATGGCAAGTCTGGGGCACTAGATTTTGAAGATAGATTTGTCCATACCATGCTGTTGCATGAGATTATACTATTCTAGCTATACTCATTGCATTATAGATGAGAATTGGGGAAAAACCCGACAGAGTGTGCTCTCTCTCTAAACCATACGTTTCGGAGATTCTGAAGAATTTAAGGCCTTCTTCACCCACCTTCCTTCTAAGCCTTTCTTTTAACATTAATTAAAATACTTTGGATGGCTTTTTTATAGCACAGTTTTGCCTGTATTATCAAGGCTCTGAAATAAGACCCTTTGTTGTGGCTTTATCATATTAGTGTGGAAGTTTCTAATTAAAGATGGGCATTCCACATTCTGTGTTGTTCCTGAGCTGCTTTACTGATTTACTTTTCCTGTATCTTAAGATCAGTCATTTAGCATAGCCTTTCTCCAAAATGCAAGGAATCCTTTCCTCTAGGCTAGTCTTTCCACATTTTTGACATATGCCTTTAACTTATTAAGGGTGCTGAATTAATTACCAAAAGTGCAGAATGAACACAATAAAAGTGTCTTTATTCAAATTAGGTAAAAGTTTCCTACTTGTTGCTGAAGTGTTTTCAGTAGAATCCATCCACACATAAAGAAATGACCTCAAAAAAAAAAAAAAGAAGGAAATGATCTCAAAATTAAAAAGTTATTTTGAGTATAATTTAATTTATTATTTAATCCAGGCACATGATTCATATTCTCTCCTTCCCTCTCCTTCTCTTTCCATCTCCCTCTCCATGTCTCTACAAATCTCTCTCTCTCACTCACTATATTTCCTTTCTCCTCCCACCCTTACCAGAGTACTTGAAAAAAGTAAACTATAATGCTGAGATGTCTGTGTCGAGGTTAAAGAGAATCCCTTCAGAAATTAAGGTGTCACTCATATTGAAAAACTTTATAAGAGACCTCTGGAGACATGCACCAATATATTAGCTTAGTACATGGAAGAATAAATTGAAGAAGAAAAGCCCTAAAGTACTGAAGCCTGATGATATTTTCAAAGTAACTGCCATTTTTAAAAGAATTATTTCCTTTAACCACAAACAAATAGAAGGTAAAAACTGGGTATGTAATAATCTATTACCTTCTTTATGATATTTACATGTAGGTTGTACAATGCAAACTACAGAAAATAACTTTAGAATGACATATATATTGGTAAAATCTTTCCATATATGTAGTTGTTTTGTTGTTGTGTGTGATTTTTTGTTTGTTTTTCTTGTAACTATGTTCTAGGAATGGCATTATCTAAGCATAGATTATGAAGCCAGCATATATACATATCACACGCATACACACACACACACACACACACACACATTTTTCAAGAGGCCAACACATATTAAACTTGAAACTCTGACCCATGCATTCAATTGAAATGTACCCAAACTTATATTTCATAGTTGCATATTAGGAACTGTTCTTTTAGTTTGAGAAGCTTCTGCTTTGTGTTTTGGCTTATTTCTTTCCACATCACTCCGTGGACACATTTTAGCTTTATTTATTCAAATTATAACATTGTTTTTATTTAATTAATTTCACTAGCAAAAGCTCAAAGGGGTGAGGTATCTAGATATATAAACTACCAAAAAGCCTGATCATTTGTGGATCTTTATAATGTCACTGTAAATAGTCTAGATATTTTCCTTACTACAGAATTAGAATCTCAGCAGCAACTATTGTCTAAGAGTGTGTTTAATTATGAACAAGGAAAATAACAAAATAAGATTTTAATATTTCAGATTATTATGGTGATATTAAAAGGCTGTATTTTATTAAGTGACATTTCTAACACTTTTCCATGATGTCGGTTAATTGTACCCCTGGGATATTTTGGTGAAAATAAATTAGAAGTGAAACAAAATAACTATGAGGAAAATGCAGCGATTTCTTTGCTCTTGTTAATGAGTATTTTGAATATTAATTTATGGCTAGAAATGTAGACTTTTTTTTTAAGATTTTATTTATTTATTTGACAGAGAGAGATCACAAGTAGGCAGAGAGGCAGGCAGAGAGAGAGGAGGAAGCAGGCTCCCCGCGGAGCGGAGAACCCGATGCGGGGCTCGATCCCAGGACCCTGAGATCATGACCTGAGCCGAAGGCAGCGGCTTAATCCACTGAGCCACCCAGGCGCCCCTAGAAATGTAGACATTTTGTAATTAGCTGGGTATTCAGTAACATGTTTTATAGTGATGACCTAGGTGCCATGTGAATCCGGTTGTAGAATGAAAAGTGATCCATTCCTGGCCAGAGATAGTGATAGTAACATCTCATGGGACTCGTGGGACTCATGGGACTCGTGGTGGTTGTCTACTGCTGTAAGAGATTCACATATTCTTTGATTTCTAAACAAGGCCTGTAAATTGCTATGTGTAACATTACCAAGGACCTCTGTTGTAAGTGCTGGAAAAGGTCTATTGATTGAAGTAATTAATAGATAATTATTAATGTACAAGGCTTTTTCAGCAGTGAAGTTATTTACACAATGAAGTTCAGTGATTTAGTATTATGACTATATCCCACTGCCTCCTCCCCCTGAAAACAAAAAAATCTAACCTCTAATTTTATAGATCATTTGAAATAATAAAATCAGACAAGGTTTTTAAAGCATCTTGCTCATTTCACTTGGAAATCAACACAGTTCAAGTTCGTCATAGCTCATGTTTAGGAACCATCCTAGGCCTTGCATTAAAACAGTCATTTTCTATCGTTCAAGAGATGTTTCATATCAAAAGAGAAATACCAAGAGTACTACCTGTACCCTAGTTGTTTGGAAAACCTGTTAAGACTTGTGAAGAGTCAGAGGTTTTATCTTGCTTGATAGCTTACAACTTATCCTGCCAGTTTCATGGATTATGAGAACATATGAGACCCCTAGGACAAAGACAAAGAATTTTATTATTCACTGGAATTGTAGCCAGAGCATAAGTAATTTTTCATTTAGTTCCCAAGCTCCAGTTCCCATAGGATGGCATAAAAGAGCCAGATGATACCTGCACACAACTGAGATGCATTTCAGATGAAGAACCTTGACCCTAGGGACATAAGTCTTTATTATGCTGGAGAGTAAGCATGCCTACTCTTTGCTCCAAAGGGGAACACTGTTTCTAAATTCTATGTTGTTTATTACACAACACTGAAAAAACAGCCCAGAAAAAAAGGGCAGTTAGTGCTTTGCTTGCCAGACATACAGAACTGTCACACACCCACAGAGTATTCTTTCTCAACAGAACCCATGCAGGTACAGACTGAAGACCACCTATTTTACTATTCCCATCAGTTCACACCAACTATAGCCATATAAGCCAATCACTTGAACAACAGGGAACTAAAAATGGAAACTTACCTAAAGAATAGAAGAGAAAAAATTGAATTATGTGCGTCCATTAATACAATGATCATATAATCTATGATTTAGAAAGTTTTAAGTCAAATTTTGATGTTTAGAGGTTAATATTTAAGAGAATTCAGTCAACTCAGAAATATTCTGATACTAATTAAGTTTTCCATGCATATTTAAGTTCTCCTACATGAAGAATTAAGCACACAGAAATAAAATGACTGCAAAGTTTGTAGAAAACATGCTACACCAATATTCTGCAGTTTAATACATCCCTAAATTTTCTAGCCTTTATTGAATTTATGTAAATTCTCCTATCTAACATTTACTTGAGATAGATTTTTGTGATTTAATTAAAGGAATGGTATTTGCAGCAGAGAATTGGAAAGCAATATTTAGCTTTAGTAGGTAATTAGCCACTGAACTAAAGGTCTGGTCATTTTTCTGATTTCACGCTAAAATGAAAACACTGAACAAAACTACATAACAGGTAAGAGATATTTTCCATTTCAAGTTGGTAAAGTTTCTAAAGATTTTGATTTAGAAAATCTCTTGTAAGTTTTGCATGGTCATTCAAAATGCAAAGTATTTGAGGCAGTTAATTCTTGAGATTCATCTTTGGTAACATAGTAATGCTTTGATTTTAGCATCTTTTGATAGCATAAACTAAAAAAAAATCCATCTTCTGCCAATAAAGATCAAATCAAATTGTTTCTTCTATGTGAGCATTGTATTGCACATATTAGTTTTGCTTAGGCTTAATTTTGTGTATTACATTGTTACGATAAGTATTTCTTCCCTTTTTTACCATTAGAAAACTTAGAAAAGATTTATGTTATATAAAGTTTTAATCTTTAAAGTACCTCCAGAAGTATCAGCTTTTAAAAGGCAACTTTGTAGTACTTAATAAATGTAAGTATTTTTTCATACTTCATCTAAAAAGTGCTTGATTTGAATAAAGCTTAATAACCATTCTTTGTATACCTATTTCCTTCCTTCATATATTTGTAATATTCTTCTACTTTGTCCCTTTTATGTAACACTGAGCATTTAGTTTGGTTTTTGCAAAAGAATTCTTCCTTAATAAGCAGTGTATTCTCCTTTAAAAATAAAACCACTGGGGTACTTGGGTGGCTCAGTCATTAAGCATCTGCCTTGGGCTCAGGTCATAATCCCAGGGTCCTGGGGTCAGGCCCTGTATGAGGCTCCCTCCTCAGCGGGGAGCCTGCTTTTCCATCTCTCACTCCCCCTGCTTGTGTTCCCTCTCTTGCTGTGTTTCTCTCTCTCTCTCTCAAATAAATAAATAATTTTTTAAAAATAAAACCACTAATTCCTAATAAGAGCAACAAGTAATTTTTCTGGGTGCTTGGTTATAATATTTTACTTGTGGTTTGGTATAATAAGTATAGCTACATTCTTGTATACAGAGCTGAAAAATAATAGGGTGATGTGAGGATAGGCTTGTGGTATAATGAAATTTATAGACTAAATTAATATGTAAAATCTATTGTAACTTTCACTGTTTGATAAAGTGTTCTTGAAGAATTTTAAGGACATTAATAGTACCAATAAAATTCAGAGTTTAAAATTGAGAGTTTCTTACCCAATGAAGATCTGCACTTAGACTCCATCAACCTGGGTTAAAATCTTGCCTTTGCCACTTATTGTGTGAAATTATTGAATTCCCTTAATCCTCCTTTTTTTAATCTGTAAAATGGTATTAATAATGTGCAATTTACAGGTCTTACTTGTTAAGTTTAATGTGTAAAAGAATTTGACACATAATGGTTGTTTCATAAATACCTGTTTAATATTAATTACTTTTTACTTAACTCTGGGTTTTATGGAATCAGTACCTTTTTTTAAAAGTATTCATTATATTCCAGTTAGTTAAAATACAGTGTAATATTAGTTTCAGGTGTACAATATAGTGATTCAACACTTTCATGCAACACCCAATGCTCATCACAAGTACTCTCCTTAATCCCCACCACATATTTAACATATCCCCCCCCCCCCACCCAGCTAACTTCTGGTAACCACCAGTTTGTACTCTTTGATTCAAGATCTGTTTCTTGGTTTGCCTCCCTCCCTCGCCCTTTTTTTTCCTCTTTGTTCCTTTGTTTTGTTTCTTAAATTCTACACATGAGTGAAATCATATGATATTTGTCTTTCTCAGATTGTCTTATTTGACTTAGTGTAATACTCTCTAGCCCTATCCATGTCTTTGCAAATGACAAGATTTCATTATTTTTTCATGGCTGGGTATTATTCTATTGCATAAATATATACCACGTTTTCTTCTCTTTTTTGTTGCTGTCCAGTTTTCCCCCCACTATTTGTTACATTTGTTGAAGAGACTGTGTTTTTCACATTGCCTATGCTTACTTCCTTTGTCAAAGATTGACGGTATAATCATGGGTTTATTTCAGGGCATTCTATTCTGTTCTCCTGATCTATTTGTCTGTTTTGTGCCAGTACCATACTGTTGTGATTACTATAGTTTTGTAATATAACTTGATGTCATGAATTCTGATGCTTCCAGCTTTCCTTTTTTTTTTAATAAGTTTGCTTTGGCTCTTTGGGGTCTTTTTTTGATCCCATGCAAATTTAGGATTGTTTTTTCTACCTTTGTGAAAAATACTGGTGGTATTTTGATATGGATTGCATTAAATGTGTAGATTGCTTTGGGTAGTATAGACATTTTAATGATATTTGTTCTTCTGATCCATGAGCATGGAATATCTTTCCATTTCTTTTTTTCATCTTCAATTTCTTTTATCAGTGTTTTATAATTTTCAGAGTACAGGTCTTTCACTTCTTTAGTTAGGTTTATTACTAGGTATCTTACTGTTTTTAGTTCAGTTATACATGGGAATGATTCCTTAATGTTTCTTTCTCACGCTTCATTATCAGTATATAGAAATGCAGCAGATTTCTATACATTGATTTGGTGTCCTGGGACTTTATCGAAATTGTTTATCAGTTCTAGCAGTTTTTTGGATTCTTTCTATTTATTCTTTGCATATTAATTAGTGTTTTTGGTATATGGCTAGCATTAGGTTTGTATATAACTTCTTCTGCATATAGCAGTCTATATTAGACTGATGGTCATTTAAGTTTGAACCTGTAGTTTTTTCCTCTCCTCCTGACATTTTAGGTATGTTATTTTATACCCTCTTTTTTAAGTTCCTTGAGTGATTTTTTTTACAGAACTATTCATTTAAACTGCTTTTATGTTTCCTGTCTTTATACTTTCACTTTTATTCTCTCCTTTCCACCCAAAGCATTCCCTTTAATAATTCTTACAGGGCTGGGTTAATGATCATGAACTCCTTTATGTTTTACTTATCTGGGAAACTCTTTATCTGTCCTTCTATTCTGCCATCCAAGTACTAACCAGGCCCGACCCTGCTTAGCTTCCGAGATCAGACGAGATCGGGTGCGTTCAGGGTGGTATGGCCGTAGACTGTCCTTCTATTCTGAATGATAGACTTGCTGGATAGAGTTTTCTTGACTGCAGATTTTTCTCATTCAGCATACTGAATATATCATCCCACTCCCTTCTGGCTTGACAATTTCTATTGGAAAATCTTTAGCTAGTCTTATGGGTTTTCCATTGTAAGTTACTATCTTCTTTTGTCTTTATGCTTTTATTCTTCAGCAGAGTATTTTTTAACCCACTGAGCCACCCAGGTGCCCCTAGCAGCGTATTTTTAAAATTTAATTACCATGTGTCTTGTGTGGGCCTGCTTTGGTTGATTTTGATAGAGTTCTCTGTGCCTCTAGGATCTGAATATCTGTTTCCTTCCCCAAATTAAGGAAGTTTTCGGCTATTATTTCTCCAAATAAAGTTTATGCTTCTTTTCCCTCTGTTCTTCTTCTGGAACCCCTATGATATAAATGTTAGTATGTGTGATGAAATCACTGAGTTCCCTAAGTCTATTCTCATTTTGCATCATTCTTCTTTCTCTCTTTTGTTCAACTTCATTGCTTTCCATTACTTTGTCTTCTAGAAAATTAATTTATTCTTCTGCTTCTTCCAGCCTGCTATTTATTGCAACAAACATGTTTTTAATCTCATTTATTTAAGCTTTACTGGTTGCAGGAACTCAGGAAATTCAGCCCCTCTCATTTTCCAAACCAGTGTCTTTTGGGAAACATTCTCCTTGTGTGTTCCACTGTGTGTTTTTCTCTCTCTTACCTTTCTCCACAACCACAGCAGCCAATATCCATTTCTCCCCTAATCCATGTCTCCATATATCTCGCCATTTTCATTGTGGCTCTTCTTTCCCTTTACTTTTGTTCTGTTAGTCTTCTGGTCAATTTCTGGGGTATTTAGGATGATTTCATAGTTATCTAATTGTATTCATGGGACCAGGTGAATCTAGAATCCTACTCTGCCAACATTTTCCTGTCTCTCTAGAATCATAGTATCTTAATTATGGAATGAACCACTGTGTTCTGGTCTAACTCAGTAATTCTGCTAAGAATAAAAAAAAAATACAAAGACAGCAAAGATCTTGAAGAAAGAGAACCTTTGTGCACTGTTTGATGGGAATGTAATTTGATATAGCCATTATAGAAAACAGTATGGAGGTTCTTCCAAAAATTGAAAGTATAAATACTACATGATCCAGCACGCTACTTTTAGATATGTACCATTAGAAATGAAATTAAGATCTTGAAGAGATTTCTGCATACCATGTTCAGTGCAGCATTATTAACAATAGCTAAGATATACAAACAACCTATGTGTCCATCAGTGGATCAATGGATAAAGAAAATGTGAGATACGTGTAATGGAATATTATCCAGCTTTTTAAAAAAAGGAGGAAATCATGGGGCACCTGGGTGGCTCAGTGGGTTGAAGCCTCTGCCTTAGGCTCGGGTCATGATCCCAGGGTTCTGGGATCAAGACCCGCATCAGGCTCTCTGCTCAGCGGGGGGCCTGCTTCCCCCTCTCTCTCTGCTTGCCTCTATGTCTACTTGTGATCTCTATCAAATAAATAAATAAAATCTTAAAAAAAAAGGAGGAAATCAAATCCTATCATTTGTAACAGCATGAGTAAATCTGGAGAACATTATGCTAAGTGAAATAAGCCAAACTTAGACATATACTGAATGATCTCACAAGGGGAATAAAAAACAGTCAAACTCACAAATGCAAAAAGTAACATGGTGATTGCCAGGGAAGGGGAGTGTAGGCATTGGGGGAGATGTTGGTCAAAAGCTCCAGAGTTTGTTATGCAGAATTAATAAGTTCTGGAGTCTAATGTACAACATAGAAATTATAGTTAATAATACGCAATTATACACTCGAAATTTGCTAAGAGAGTAGATCTTCAATGTTCTCACAACACACACAAAAACACACACACACACACAATTGTAACTATTGAAGTGATGGATAATTAGTGGTAATCATTTCACATTTTATACATGTATCAAAATATCATGTACATCTTAAATATATATATATAATTTATTTACCAATTATACTTCAATAAAGCTGCAATATTGTTTGTACATTTCAGTTCAAATCTGACTTACATAATCTTTTATGTCGTGTAAGATATTTTGGGAAATTCACTTTATATATGAAGAATATTGATCACAATAATTCTTTATACACTGTACAAAAAAAGAGAGAATACATTTGAATATCAGGGGCTATATCAGAACTATTTCCAAGAAATTGATAGGATATAAGACTTCAAAGATTCAGTTTTCTGGTCAAGAATAAGTGATTTGGGTGCTTAAGAACTAAGCCTTCCATGAGACTGGAACATAGAGTTGAGGCTAAATAACTGCAATTTTCCAAGTGTATTTCTACTTATTAAGAAGTTACGTGGTAGTCCCATAGCATTTACCTCCACTACTCTCTTTTTAAAATGCTTTTGAACTTCTGGCAAAAATTTGGATAATTTGATCCACTGGGCACTGCAGCAAAGAAATATAAAATAAAATCATTTTTTCTTTCTATTCCTTGCCATTTTCTAAGTATTTTATGTTCAATTATGCTTTGAAATGTCACTGTTTTCTCAGAAATAGAGTGTTGTGTATCATTTTAGACTGACTTTGTATGTAAAAGGTAGATAGGTCTGAAATCAGGAGGGCAATGATTGACAATATTTTAGAGGCAGTGTCTGTCGACTCTCTACAGAATGTCATATAAATGTATACTAGCTCACTTTAAAAAATGATGGCTGTACTTTACACAGCAAGTTTGTAAATTTTTATTCTAGTATTTGTAAAGAATGAGTCAATAGTGATTTTTTTTTTTTTGTTTTAATAACTGTTGAAGCCTGAAATGCTTTTTCCTACTTAAGAAACTTAAATGAGATCTGCTAGGGGAAGACATTTTTATTGAAATACGTTACACAAAGGAAATGTACTTTTTAAATTATAAGATGCATTTTGTTCTCTCATTCAATTTTTTCCAGTTGTGACTTTTATTTTGTGATCTTCACAAATGAGTCATTATGAAACACTTTTAACACAAGTATGTTTCATAATAGTTCAAGTAATTAGTAACTATTGAGGCCTCATTGCCTTACAAATTGATTAAACATTTGTATAGTTTAAAAATGGAAATATTTTACACTAAGGCATCACTGAGATTTGTTTGTAAATATGAGTCATACCATTAATTATGCTATCCTTTGCAGTAATAACGTTAAAGTTCATTTTAAATTTATATTACTTCTAGGGATTTGTAATATGAAAAAGAAAACAGAAGAAAGATCAGGTTTAATCTACTTATTAGGTCTTCTTTAATTCCTTTTGCAATGCTTTGTAGTTTTCACTGTACAAGTTTCGCACCTCATGGTTAAGTTTAGTCTTACATGGTTTTTGTTTCATGCTCTATAAATGGAATTATTTTCTTATTGGATTGTTCATTACAAGGATATAGAAATAGAGCTGATTTTTGTGTTTTGATCTTTCATTTTTGTAATTTTCCTGACTTTGTTTATTAGCTCTATTTTTTGGATATTTTATAATTTCCCTTTTATAGTATCATGTCATCTGTGAATACAAATAGCTTCACTTCTTCCTTTCCAATCTGATGTCTTTTATTTATCTTTTGCCTAGTTGCTCTAGCTAGACCTTCCAATACAGTGTTAAATCACAGGGGCAAAAGTCAAAATTCTTGTCTTGTTTCTTAACTAAGGGAAAAGTTTTCAATCTTTCACTCTTAAGTGATGGTAACTCTGTATTTTCTGTAGATTCCCTTAATCATATTGAGGGATTTCCCTTTGTCTTAGATTTCTCAGTGTTTCATGATGAAAATTTGTTAGTTTTTTAAAATTTTTTTTTCATTTTATTTATTTTTTCAGTGTAACAGTATTCATTCTTTTTGCACAACACCCAGTGCTCCATGCAAAACGTGCCCTCCCCATTACCCACCACCTGTTCCCCCAACCTCCCACCCTGACCCTTCAAAACCCTCAGGTTGCCCCAACCTCCCACCCCTGACCCTTCAAAACCCTCAGGTTGTTTTTCAGAGTCCATAGTCTCTTATGGTTCGCCTCCCCTCCCCAATGTCCATAGCCCCCTCCCCCTCTCCCAATCCCACCTCCCCCCAGCAACCCCCAGTTTGTTTTGTGAGATTAAGAGTCATTTATGGTTTGTCTCCCTCCCAATCCCATCTTGTTTCATTTACTCTTCTCCTATCCCCCTACCCCCTCATGTTGCTTCTCCATGTCCTCATATCAGGGAGATCATATGATAGTTGTCTTTCTCCGATTGACTTATTTCACTAAGCATGATACGCTCTAGTTCCATCCACGTCGTCGCAAATGGCATGATTTCATTTCTTTTGATGGCTGCATAGTATTCCATTGTGTATATATACCACATCTTCTTGATCCATTCATCTGTTGATGGACATCTAGGTTCTTTCCATAGTCTGGCTATTGTAGACATTGCTTCTATAAACATTCGGTACACGTGCCCCTTCGGATCACTATGTTTGTATCTTTAGGGTAAATACCCAGTAGTGCAATTGCTGGGTCATAGGGTAGTTCTATTTTCAACATTTTGAGGAACCTCCATGCTGTTTTCCAGAGTGGTTGCACCAGCTTGCATTCCCACCAACAGTGGAGGAGGGTTCCCCTTTCTCCACATCCTCGCCAGCATCTGTCATTTCCTGACTTGTTAATGTTAGCCATTCTGACTGGTGTGAGGTGATATCTCATTGTGGTTTTGATTTGTATTTCCCTGATGCCGAGTGACGTGGAGCACTTTTTCATGTGTCTGTTGGCCATCTGGATGTCTTCTTTGTAGAAATGTCTGTTCATGTCCTCTGCCCATTTCTTGATTGGATTGTTTGTTCTTTGGGTGTTTAATTTTTTTTTATAAATTTTTTTTTTCAGCGTAACTGTTAGGTTTTTTTTTAATCAAATGCCTTTTCTGTGTTAATTTAAAAGAAATTGTTTCCACCCTACCCCTTCATTTTATTAATGTGGTACTACATTGATTTTTTTTAACATGTTAAAGTACCTTTACATTACTGGGATAAACCCCAGATAATCATGGTATATAATCTTTTTAAGATGTTGCTGGCTTCAGTTTACCAGTAATTTTGAGGATTCATAAGTTTTGTGGGTTTATTGTAAATTTTTCTTACTAATGACTTAAAACTTCACTGTCAACTTCTCGGGTTTTGTTTCCCAGGAATTTCAAAAGAATAAATAATCTTTCTTTTGCATGAAGTCAACGCTTTTTCATAAGAGAAGTAGCATGTTTCCATTACTTCCTATTAGTTCTATTTCCAAATCTTTTTTTAGAGTGGCTAAAGCACAGTGTAATAATCGTCCTAGGTGTTTGGTGTCAAGAATAGTGGAAGGAATATTGACAATCTTTCCGATACTTTAATCCATTTTATTTTTTTCATTTTTAACTTTGACAGTTACTTTATTTATAAATTAGTATTTTTTTCTCCAAGTCATTAAACTAATCAGAATATGTAACAAACGAAACTTACCCTTAGGATTTCACTGTCAATTTAAAGTTTCTGATGCACTCACTGATTATAAAACACTTATACAGGAGACCCAAGGACCTAAAGAATTTCCTTCAAAAGATGTTGTATTTGCCTCCCTATAGACTCTATTAAACCTACAGATAATTGTTTTTGTTTAAACTGATTCTTCAGTTTCACTAATCAATGGAGACTAGTTGAAAATTTTTCAGATACCTAAACTTGAAATTACAGTTTAACTTTTCCTGTTAAATCCTTTATTCATTAAACAAGTTTCCTACTGTTGTTCTATAGCTGGGGCATGCATCCTTCAGTAATTAACTATGTGATGATGCATGTAATATATAATTTTGAGTCCTTGTATATAAAACACCACTTTATTTTACCCTTACCCTTGATTAATAGTTTACCATTGTGTCAGTTGTATGGGTTGGGAGTAATTTCCTCTCAGTACTTTGAAAGCATTGTCTGTTGTTTCATAGAATCCAAAATTACTTATGAAAATAACAACCATGTTAGGTTTATAAAAGGCCTGTTTCCCCTCCCATCCCTGTCTGGTGGAAAAGTTTAGGATAAACTCAGTAATTTTTGCTGTTCTAAAGATCTACAAAATTATTGCTAGTTATTTTTATTTTTAAATTATTATTATTTATTCACCTACACAGTCAACGAATACAGTAATTCTTCGGCTCTGGGAAATTTCATTCTAGTTTTTCCTAATAATGTTTATCTTTCATTTTCTCAAATCTGATAAGCTAAAAAAAGGTACTAATAGTCATTGGGAAGGGGGTTTTACTAAGGAGCACTAAGATCCATGTTAGCTGCTCCATTTTTTTTTAATCAAGCACAAATGATCACTTCATGCATTTTATTGATAATCTATATTTTAAATTTGCAGTATGACATCGTACATAGGGAAAATGCTTCTTCCTAAAAGATAACTATTTTTTTTCCATTTTATTTAGTTTTTCAGCGTAACAGTATTCATTCTTTTTGCACAACACCCAGTGCTCCATGCAAAACGTGCCCTCCCCATTACCCACCACCTGTTCCCCCAACCTCCCACCCCTGACCCTTCAAAACCCTCAGGTTGCCCCAACCTCCCACCCCTGACCCTTCAAAACCCTCAGGTTGTTTCAAACCAGTTTTAATATGACTGACTTTCAAGATCTTGTTTTCCATTAAAGAAGTTAATTTTTAGCAGTTTAAAATACTGTACACAAAAAGAAAAAACAAAAACAAAAACAGAAAGGAAACTGGGTACATTCTCAAAATTTAATACAAGGCTTCCCAACCAGGAATCTTCTGGATAGATATTGGAGAAGGGTGTTATGTTCAGGTTTAAATTGAAAGAAAATGTAGCTGCCCCATTTTGAAAGAATCCTTTGCTTTGCTTTGCTTTGCTTTGCTTTGCTTTGCTTTGCTTTGCGTTGCTTTGCAAGAGAGAATATGAACTGACTGCCTTTAATTCTTTTAAGGATGGTGGAGGAGAGTTGTTATTGGGAGTATTTTCAGTTGATCATCTTGTTTTTAGGCTTTTTATTGCCTGTCATTCTTGATTCATCAAGTCTGCCTCCCAACCCTCTGAAGAGTATTTTAGGCAAGATTCGTGTCTGCTTAGCTTCAGCCCTCTCCATAAATATTTTTGGCTGCAACTACCTGCACTGTGCTTTATGAGTCAATACCTTTCCACCTGTCTTCTAGAAATTTGTTGAAATGTCTAGTTTGCTGATGACCTACCACTTGTTCTTTTTATTTTTATGGCTTATAGCTTTTAAAAATAACTTTACTATCATAGTTTACTTCTCTCAGAAGGGAGAAAAATAATTACGTTTTCCCAGCCCACCTCCTTCAATCAAAAGTTTTCTTACCACAATTCACTGGCACGTGGCATTTGGGTATATAAATAGATTTTAAGGAAGCTTTGGAAGATGGAAGGTCCTTAAAGCAATTTATTCTTATTGCAACATATACATGTCCCCAAAAGTCATGTGACTATTATTTTCTATTATGTAATCATTTGACTGTTTTTTCTGTTATTTAGACTGTATTCTCATTACCCATTCTTCTATTACTTATCCCATAGACTAAATTTTCTTCATATTTTTATGCAGATTATTTTATCCATATCTTTTTTTTTCTTGTTCCTTTCTGAGTATATCTTCACAGTTTCACTTTCTTCTCAAATAGCTTATCCAAGTATTTTCCTAAACACTTTCTTTCCAGAAAGGAATTCTAGTGACAGCTGTGTTAAGTTGTTTGTTTTAACTGTTTCATTATAAATTCCAAATTTTCATTTGTACTACTATGTAATATTGAGTGTACGTAGTTATTTCCAACAATAAACTCTTTCTCCAACACATTGACTGCTGTATGTAAAGGAAGGACCAGAGGTGAGGTGGACATTGAAAATCTCACAACTGTTAGTGCTATGGATCTCAAAATTTAGCATCCGTTAAAATCACTTGAAAGACTTGGTGATACACAGATTGCTGGGTCACATCCCATAATTTTTTATTCAATAGGTCTGTTTGGAGCCCAATAATTTTCATTTCTGTTAAGCTCTGATTCTGATAGGGTTGATCTGTGACCTATAATGAAAACAATTACCTAAAGAACCACTATTCCACTAAAAAATAATAACTCAAAATCCTGAATAGGAGAGAGAATGTAGAGACAGTCCAAATATGTCGATACTTTTTGAAAGCATTACTTTATATAGTTGTGAAATGTTAATATTTTCCATAGGTATTAAACAGCAGAGAAAGATGTTTGAGCAGTACATAGCTGAATATTGTGTGTATTTATGCGATTAGAGGTTTTACACCCTGGTAAAATGAGTCAAAGTGCACATAAGCATTAATTACAGCTAATATTAAAATACTGTGGAACTATACAACACAGGAATTAAAATAGACCTCATCCTTTTTAGGTTTCTACATGTAAACCAAATATTTACCATTTTTATGTACTAAAACAAAAGAAATATATATTAAAGATAATATTTTTTAACAAAATAAAGCTGCAGTTATAAAGTATATAACAATGGCTGAAATAAAATCAGAACTGCTAGTTTCCCATTCTGTAGAGCAATAACATGAATATTCCCTATGGAATAGTAAAGCTACATTATGAAAGGATATTTATTATTAAAAAGAGAATTTACAAAGTCTCAGATTTACATTTTTTCAACAACTGAGTATGTCTCATGATTTAACTTTTAAGATAAGTTAGATAGCATGAGCAAATGTCTGCTTTCCGAGAATAGATTTGAATAATGAGAAACTGCTTCATGAGCAAAATAGCTTTTAGATATCCTTCAGTGTGTGTGTGTGTGTGTGCATGCGTGCGCGTGCACGCGTGTGATGCACATTGAAAATCTCACAACTGTCTCACAAATGTTCTGTCAATACAGAACATTTAAAACGTTATTTCTACTAAAAAGACTGCATTAGAAAGGCTGTCTTTCACATCATATTTATCAACAAGCTTTTGCAATTTTATCTGATGAGCTATATTTTTGGTTGATTACCTCCAGTGTAATAATAAAATGAAGCTCATGCTCTTTGTTCAGTTTAATTACCTTTTGTAAAAAATCATTTAACATTTTATTATCAGCATTTTTCCATGCCATCAAACATGCTTCTAAAACATGATTTTTAATGTCCAAATGATATCACACCATATGAATGTGGCATAAATTAAGCATGTTTCCTACTGTTGGGAATTTCCTTAAAATTGTTTCCTTAGAGTGGAATTGCTGAGTCTATATATATATATACACACACATATACATTCATGACTTAGTAAATTTTTTGCAAAGAAAAAAATGCAACAGACTAATACCCCTATCTACAGTGAAAATTTTAGTTTTATAGCACCTTTGTGAATAAATACTGCCTGCTATCCTTTTATTTATATTTGCTAGGTAAATTATCACAGTAGTTTTAATATGTCACATTAGTTTTAATTTGCATTTTTGTAACTTTTTGTGTGGTATACCATTTTTAATATGGCTTGAGGTTAATTGTTTTCTTCTTCAGTTTAAAATACAGCTATGGTTATAGTGAGTATAATCTATTATGTAAAAGGAGGAAAAGAACTACTAAGACTGGAATATTACTTTTATACTATTTTCCTATTTTAAATCTGAAAGTCTAAGGTAAATATATTTATGAATGCTACAGCTGATTTTAGTATATGAGGACTACAGATGCTCCCTTTCTTTCTTATTTTCTTCCTTTTCCCCCTCTACTTTTTATGCACTAAAAAAAAAGTTTTATTTAAACTTGTTTGCCAAACCCAGAATCCATGCTTAGATTCATATTTTGAGAATAATTATCATTTGTATGTCATCCAAAATGTGAGATATGCATGATATATTGCATAGAATTAATATTCTTAATTTTGAAGTTCATAGAACATAATAAACTATGTGAGCATATTTGGTAGTTTCCCAAAGCAAAATCATTTCATTTGCAAATTGAAGCATGATGAATTAATAAAATCTTTGAGAATGCAAAAACCAGTATCACATGAGAATAAAATCTGAAGCATCTAACCTTCAGATGTATGGTGTCACTTATTCTAAATGTATATGAATCCGCTATAAAGTGAGTGACTTAATTTTCTAATCCGGGATTAATGAGATTATATGTATACGTGTTTTTTTTTTCCAGAAACACAGTCATTCCAAGCAACTCCTTATTAAATGTGATTTGTGTGTGTATGTGTGTGTTTGTGTGAGTTGATTTTTTTTAATCAGATGACAATTTCAGTCCTATGAGCATCTGACAATATTAGAGGATCATGGAAAAAGTTCTAAAGGCATCATTATTATACAGTTAGAGGAAATGGTGTATATGTGTGTGTCAGAGAGAGAGAGAAAAGGAAAGAGTATTTGTGGAGTAGCTTTTAAATCTTTTGGACAGGATAGATTAAAATAGAGCTAATTGTTGAATTTATAATTATTGAATATTCATCTAAGTATTAAGGAAAAATTTTTAAATGAGCATAACATTTTAGAAAAATGATGATTGAGTGAAAAACTGAAATAACTTTACAACTTCAGAGGTGACTGAATCTTAGTTTACGATGGGCTTTCTTCCAGCAGTAGAATTGGCAGAGTTCAGATAGGGAGCTAAATACAACTCCACAGTGATAAGAAATGGGAAAAAAAATAGCAAAGTAATTGCTTTGGCAATGATCTAGTTTGGAAGTGTTGGATTCTTTCAGGTAGAATCTGGTAACGTTTCTGTACCTGGGACACTCTTTGGAGCACTCTATGAGGTCAAATATGTCTGTGTAGGGAGGTAGATACTATTTAGAACCTGCTACCATCCCAAATATTGCAACTGAACTGATGCTAGTATTGTTGTGCACCAGGACTTGTTTTTCTCTGTGTCCATGAGCATGAGGTGAAGAGGAACTATTGCTTAAAGATTTTTCTATCTGATACCCTTCAGGATCTAATGAGATCAGTCAGCTTCAGATAAACATACTGATGCTGAGCCTGTAATTGGCCATTTCCCTCAGCTAATTCATTTGTCTTTAGCTGTTCTCCCAGAAGGATGGCAGTGTATGTTTAGGGCAAAAGAAATGCCTATATTTATATGACTATTTGAGACAAGTCAATAAAGATGTAGCAAAGTTTGGCTTTTGGATTTGTCCTCTTTTGCTCCTCTGACCAGCTGTACATGTTTGGGAAACTAATCATTTACTTTGACAGACTTACTCTGCATCACACCTTCTACTGAATTTTCTGGAAAAGCAAAAAGTGTTTTGTCCTCTGGCATTCACACACCAGGTGGTCTAATTTTTGCCTGTTGGCTCACAATAGGTGTTTGGAGGTTTTCTCCCTGACCTGAATCGATTCTCCAACTGACAGAGCAAAGTAAATCTTGGACAAAAACAACAAAGAATATGTTTCCACTAGCAAGGTCAGTGTAAATTATGGAGGATTTGCATACTAAGTGATGAATCCTATGAGTGTTTTTGTTTGAATAGAAATATCAAAACATCAAGACATGTTGACTTAGACAGATACATGGTTTTTTCAGTACAGTTTCAATTATTAGTTAATATTACTTCATTCCCCTGATGCTTGTTAGTTGCACAACTAGAACTTTGGCAGTTTTCCTACTCCAGTCCCAGAAGAAGCAGAGCTGGTCACAGACAATTCTTCATAGGATGCTTCCTCTGACAGTGGTACCAAACAAGGAAGGCAATAGGATATATTTATCCCTTTAAATATTGGCCTCAAAATTTGGTCCTTCATTTGGCTCTCTTTATGTTTATAAAGCCTTTGAAAATGTACTTAAGTTTTTGACATCACTGGAAGTAACATATACTGGAAAAACATTCCTCTCTGGGTAAATTAGACTGGTTTCTTTCTTTTTTTTATAATGGCACCCAATCGTACTTCAATTATGGGATGCTCTTATGTTCCATTGTGTTGAGAATTGCTTGGAAGGTCCATATATGAATCATTTATACTGATCATGGTTTTATAGATTTTGTTCCTAGTCACTTTCAGTATTTTCTTCTCCTATCATACATATCTAAAGATTTTTTCCTCTATTGTTCTAAAATGAACTCTTTAACTCTTTAATCCATTTTCTCTGGAGGCTACCAAGTTTTCTGACATCTCTGTGTAGATAAGAATTAGAACCACACTGTCAGGATATAAAATCAATGCACAGAAATCAGTTGCATTTCTGTACACCAACAACAAGACAGAAGAAAGAGAAATTAAGGAGTCAATCCCATTTACAATTGTACCCAAAACTATAAGATACCTAGGAATAAACCTAAACAAAGAGGCTAAGAATCTATAGGCAGAAAACTATAAAGTACTCATGAAAGAAATTGAGGAAGACACAAAGAAATGGAAAAATGTTCCATGCTCCTGGATTGGAAGAATAAATATTGTGAAAATGTCTATGCTACCTAAAGCAACGTACACATTTAATGCAATCCCTATCAAAATACCATCCATTTTTTTCAAAGAAATGGAACAAATAATCCTAAAACTTATATGGAACCAGAAAAGACCTCGAATAGCCAAAGGAATATTGAAAAAGAAAGCCAAAGTTGGTGGCATCACAATTCCGGACTTCAAGCTCTATTACAAAGCTGTCATCATCAAGACAGCATGGTACTGGCACAAAAACAGACACATAGATCAATGGAACAGAATAGAGAGCCCAGAAATAGACCCTCAGCTCTATGGTCAACTAATCTTCGACAAAGCAGGAAAGAATGTCCCATGGAAAAAAGACAGCCTCTTCAATAAATGGTGCTGGGAAAATTGGACAGCCACATGCAGAAAAATGAAATTGGACCATTTCCTTACACCACACACGAAAATAGACTCAAAATGGATGAAGGACCTCAATGTGAGAAAGGAATCCATCAAAATCCTTGAGGAGAACACAGGCAGCAACCTCTTCGACCTCAGCCGCAGCAACATCTTCCTAGGAACATCGCCAAAGGCAAGGGAAGCAAGGGCAAAAATGAACTATTGGGATTTCATCAAGATCAAAAGCTTTTGCACAGCAAAGGAAACAGGTAACAAAACCAAAAGACAACTGACAGAATGGGAGAAGATATTTGCAAACGACATATCAGATAAGGAGCTAGTATCCAAAATTTATAAGGAACTTAGCAAACTCAACACCCAAAGAACAAACAATCCAATCAAGAAATGGGCAGAGGACATGAACAGACATTTCTGCAAAGAAGACATCCAGAGGGCCAACAGACACATGAAAAAGTGCTCCACATCACTCGGCATCAGGCAAATACAAATCAAAACCACAAGGAGGTATCACCTCACACCAGTCAGAATGGCTAACATTAATAAGTCAGGAAATGATAGATGCTGGCGAGGATGCGGAGAAAGGGGAACCCTCCTCCACTGTTGGTGGGAATGCAAGCTGGTGCAACCACTCTGGAAAACAGCATGGAGGTTCCTCAAAATGTTGAAAATAGAACTACCCTATGACCCAGCAATTGCACTACTGGGTATTTACCCTAAAGATACAAACGCAGTGATCCGAAGGGGCACGTGTACCCGAATGTTTATAGCAGCAATGTCTACAATAGCCAAACTATGGAAAGAACCTTGATGTCCATCAACAGATGAATGGATAAAGAAGAGGTGGTATATATACACAATGGAATACTATGCAGCCATCAAAAGAAATGAAATATTGCCATTTGCGACGACGTGGATGGAACTAGAGGGTATCATGCTTAGTGAAATAAGTCAATCGGAAAAAGACAACTATCATATGATCTCCCTGATATGAGGACATGGAGATGCAACATGGGGGGTTAGGGGGATAGGAGAAGAATAAATGAAACAAGATGGGATTGGGAGGGAGACAAACCAAAAATGACTCTTAATCTCACAAAACAAACTGGGGATTGCTGGGGGGAGGTGGGGTTGGGAGAGGGGGAGGTGGTTATGGACATTGGGGAGGGTATGTGCTATCGTGAGTGCTGTGAAGTGTGTAAACCTGGCGATTCACAGACCTGTACCCCTGGGGATAAAAATACATTATATGTTTATAAAAAAAAAATAATTGGAAGGGGAGGCAAACCATAAGAGACTATGGACTCTGAAAAACAACCTGAGGGTTTTGAGGGGGCGGGTGTGGGAGGTTGGGAGAACCAGGTGGTGGGTAATAGGGAGGGCATGTATTGCATGGAGCACTGGGTGTTGTGCAAAAACAATGAATACTATTATGCTGAAAAAAAATAAATAAATTGAACACTCAAAAAAAAAAAAAAGTTCACATTTTTAAAAGCATAAATCCCCAGTGATTAGATTTCTGCCCACCACTATGGACCAACCACCCATTTACTTTTCTAGAGATATGTTATAGATACATAAACAAATATTATTTTTCTATCCTTTTCTATTCAAATTTCTTTAGACTACACCTATTATTCTGAAGCTTGCTTCATGTACTTAGTATGTTTTAGATAATAAGTATTTATTCTTGAAGAACTCCATATTCTTGTTATGGTTGCATATCATTCCACTGTGTGTAATTTATTAAGGTTTACCCAGTCTTTGTCAGTTGAAAAAAAGAAGTTTCAGTGAAATGTTGTACCAAACCTTATCTGGCATTTCTGTAATGTTACATCATAAATTTGAAATTATTATCTTTCAAAAAATAAGAAAGTTATTGAAACTTTATTGAAAATCATTTATAGATTAACTTAGAGAAATTTTAATCTTAATGAATTTGTTCAAATCCAAGAAGAGGGTACAACTTACTTTCTATTAAAGTCTTTTTTCGTTTTTAACATTTCAAATTTTTCTGGAAAAATAGTGAAATTTTCAATTAAATCAAAGTTTATTTTTAGGTATTTTAGTATACCATTTACAATTATTGTTGGTATTGCTGTTTTAATTGTTTTGCTATAAATCCTAATTGCTTTTTATATTTTATGAAACTTATAGTTTGCTGTATATTAATCTTGCACCCTACAAGCTTACTGATTTACTTATAGAGAGAAGGTTTTCAGTGATCCCCTTGTGATTTGCAAATTATGAACACATCATTTATGAATAATGCTATTATCTCCTATTTACTAATCTTCTTATTTCTAATGTTACTTTCTTTTTTTTATTTTTCAAAGATTTTATTTATTTATTTGAGAGGGAGGGAGAGAGAGAGCACAAGCAGCAGGTAGAGGGAGAAACAAGTTCCCTACTGAGCTAGGCCCTGACTGGGGCTAGATCCCAAGATCCTGGGACCACGACCTCATCAAAAGAGAAACACAACCCACTGAGCCACCGCTAATGTCACTTTCTAACTAACTACTGTCTTTAGAAAAATATGAATTGATAGTGGTTAGTGTGCTTATTTATTCCTGTTTGGAGGAGGACTTTTTTGAACACTTACCCACTAATTATAATGTTGACTTTTAGGCTGAGACAGATATATTTTCTGATTTTGTAAAATATTTTCTGATTTTAATAAAATATCCATCTAATCTTATTTTACCCACAAATTTAATCAGGAAGAATATTAGTTTTTGTAGATGGTTTTATAATTTGAAAAGATAGACATATTTGTTTTTTATATGATGAGTTATATCAGTCAATTTTCTACTACAGCTCATTTTTGCCTATTTGGAATGAACTTCATTTATTTATTCATTTAATGAGTTTATGACTTATGTTTGTCAGTATTGATTTTGGATTTTTTAAGAAACCCATAATTTAGAACCCTTATTATTTATCTTTATGTGTATTTTTTATCAGTTGAAGGTATCATTGTTATGCTTGCTTAATACAAATATTTTGGTGAATAAAAATAAATTAAAAGATATGAAAATATAACTTTTTAAAAGTAACTTAATTAGCAATAAAATTTTCTCTTTATTAAATTTTTAGTTTAATTCTATGGAATTTTATGTACCTGATCAATTATGGTTATTATTTTGAGAAGGGGATGTAAAGGAGAGGAACCTCTAACAGCATTTGCTTTTTATTCTGTGGTAATTAATGCTTAACATTTTCTATGTCTCCTAGAGTTAGTTCGATTTTTCTAGAGATATCCCATTTCATCTAAATTTTCAAATGTATTTGTGTAGAGTACAAAGCATATTTTAGTTTTTACTATTTTTTTCTGTGTGCTTACTTCCTCATTTCTATTTTTTTAATTGAGACATCATTAAAATATAACATTATATTAGCTTCAGGTATATAACACAATGATTTGGTATTTGTATATATCAAGAAATAATCACCACAATAAGTCCAGTTACTATCCATCAATGCACATAGTTACAATTTTATTCTTTTTCTCCACAATTTCTCATTGCTATTTCCCATTTTATTTGTGTTTTTCTATATTATTATTAAGTTAGGTATCAGTTATATAGAATTTTTAGGTGTTTTTTAAAAACTAGCCTTGAATTTATTAATTCTACAAGTTTTCTGATTTCTAATTCACCAATATGTACTTTCATCTTTATTAATTAATTCATTTTATCTTTTTTTTTTAAGATTTTATTTATTTATTTGACAGAGAGAGAGAGAGATCACAAGCAGGCAGAGAGAGAGGAGGAAGCAGGCTCCCCGCTGAGCAGAGAGCCCCATGCGGGGCTCGATCCCAGGACCCTGAGATCATGCCCTGGGCTGAAGGCAGAGGCTTTAACCCACTGAGCCACCCAGGCGCCCCTTTATTTTATCTTTAGTTTGTCTTTTTTTCTCATTTGTTTGAGTGGACAACATACTTTCTTTGTTTTCATTTTTTTATCAATGTACATATTTAGGACTCTAGTTCATCTCAGAGCACTGCAGTAGCTATACCTATAATTTCTGAGAAGTGAGGCTTGCATTGCTGTTTTCATTGTTATTATCTGGAGAGTCTGCAGCATCTAGTTTGATTTCCTCTTTGAAGAATTCTCTTAGAGTAATTTTTAATGCCCTGGTTGTAGGACCAATTTGTTTCTGATTTTGCTAATTTATTTAACTGCTCTTAGAGTATTAATAAAACTATAGTAATCTATTAGAGCTTTTTGTCTGTCTGTTTTCTAAGGTGGCTGTAAGAACGTATCACAGACTAGGGAGCTTAAAACAACAAAAACTTAATGTCTTATAGGTCAAGAAGCTAAAGTAAAGAAAATAAATAAATTAGAAAGAAAAAGAAAAATCAGTAAGACTATATTCCCTCTTAAACTCATAGGAGAGAATCCTTTCCCTTTCCCTAGTTTCTACTAGTGACCATCAATCTTTGGCATTCCTTGGTTTTTAGCTGCATCACTCTAATCTCTGTCTCTGTTGTCATATGGGACACCAGTCATACTGGGTCAGGGCCCAGCCTAATGATTTCATCTTAAATTGATCACATCTGCAAGGTTCTTATTTATATATAAGGTCACATTCACAAGTATTGGGAGTCATGATTTCAAACTTTTTGGGGGAGGGGGTGGAGACACTATTCAAACCATAACATACATTAATAGAGTGTAACCCCAGTGCTTCAGTAATCGTACAGAAATGGTGTCCCAAAGTAAGCTCTGCATTCTACAGTTTGCGTATTTGTATATGCTATAAAATTTACCAAAACTTTTATGTAATATATAAATGTTTTTAGATTATGATCTACTATAAGTGTTATTGCTTTCAGCATGAGAAAATTCATTATATAAATTTTTGAAAATTTTATTGAAATTGTGTAGAACTTATCTATGATCTCACTATTTTTGTCTGTTGCATAAATTGGAAAAGAAGTATATTTTGGTATTATGTTTCTCTTTATTCATGATGGGTATAGTTAAGTACTCATTAGTTGATGTGATTCATTTTATTGCTTGTAATAGAAATTACTGACCAGAATTATGGCTCAAGTCTGTCATCAGGGAACAAATCATAGCAAACAAATCCAACAGGAATCAATATGATGACTCATTAGTAATGAGCTATCACCAAGAGTCCCAAAGAGCTGAAGACGTCACACCATATTGTTTCATACAAACCAGATGTCAGTAAAATTAGTAAAATTAACTTCTAAAAATTGACACAGTAATGTATTCTATTTTTATATCAGGGTTTTGCAGGTTTTAAATATTGAAACTAATTTATGCCCTTTGATTTTCTTCCTCTCATTTGTTTTAAATTTTTTAACTTCTTGAAGATTCTTATTCTTAGAATTTTTATAAAGTCTATTCCTAAACATATTGACTATATTTTATGTTTTATACTCTCACCTGTCCTATTCTGTGATATTTTAACCGTTTTCTTATGAATTCAAGTTCAGTGCACACACATACGCATGTGCACATGTGTATGTATACTCACACACATATATACTTGCAGAGAACAAATTCCAAAACACATTGAAAAAGAATTCAAAGAAATTAATTTTAGATATGACATCTAATCCAACTCCAAATCTTCTGTTATGCTGTTATGGCCTATGCATATTTGCTCTCAACTACTATTACATTCTTGGAAATGAAGTAGATCAATAATGGGTTGTTGGGATGGGGAGTATAGCATTTTCTAAAGGTGGTAGAGCATATATTCTCCAGAAGAATGGATAATATCAATCTAAAACCTAAGTATTTAAATTCTCAGCTGACTAAATTTGGTATATTTCTTCATATTTTGATTCCCTGATTTATTCTTTTATAATAGCTATATACATAATTAAGCCTTCTCTCAGTTTAGGCAGGAGAATTTGTCCTTTTGATCAAATTGCTATTCACTGATTAAATTTTGTAAAGTACATACCTTGTGCCAGAAACTAAGCTACATTTTAGAAAAAGAGAGTATAGACCCTGTCCTCAATGACTCATGATAAAATAATGTTACTCTGCTATGTGAAAAATTCAGTAGGAAACTCCACTTATAAGTGATATCAATCTATAGCTGAAGAACAAGTCATGAATTCCTACTGTATGCAAGACAGTCTGCCAGGTGTTGCTGAAGAGAGCAGGAAGGAGAGAGTAAGCTCTCTGCTTTCAAGAGCTTACCATATAATTGAGAAGACAAGGCCTGAAGGTGAAAGGCCAACATAGAATATAAGAAATATGCATGTTATTAAGGACTGATTGCCTGGTAAGCTATAAAAGTGGTATGATAAGTTCAGGTGAACGTTGGTCACTTTGGCCAAAAGAAATAAGGTGAACCACAAAGAGGACAAAGCCCTCACTATATGCATTAGATGAAGTAGAATTTTGAATAAAATTATAAGCTCATGGGACACCAGGGTGGCTCATGAGTTAAGCCTCTGCCTTTGGCTCAGGTCATGATCTCAGAGTCCTGGGATCTGCTTCCCCCTCTCTCTTTGCCTGCCTCTCTGCCATTTGTGATCTCTCTCTCTCTATCAAATAAATAAATAAATAAAATCTTTAAAAAAAAATATGAGCTCATGATTTATACTGTGCTATATTACATTTAGATTTTGATGGACTCTACTTTTGAAAGCAGAGGTAGTAATTAGGGTTAACGTCAATTAATAGTTTCTGTGTCAGCTGTTGGTGGGAATGCAAGCTGGAGAAACCACTCTGGAAAACAGCATGGAGGTTCCTCAAAAAGTTGAAAATAGAGCTACCCTACGACCCAGCAAACACACTACTGGGTATTTACCCTAAAGATACAAATGTAGTGATCCGAAAGGGCACATGCACCCTAATGTTTATAGCAGCAATGTCTACAATAGCCAAACTGTGGAAAGAACCTAGATGTCCATCAACAGATGAATGGATAAAGAAGAGGTGGTATATATCTACAATGGAATACTATGCAGCCATCAAAAGAAATGAAATATTGCCATTTGTGACTTTGTGGATGGAACTAGAGGGTATCATGCTTAGTGAAATAAGTCAATTGGAGAAAGACAACTATCATATGATCTCCCTGATATGAGGACGTGGAGATGCAACATGGGGGGTTAGGGGGATAGGAGAAGAATAAATGAAACAAGATGGGATTGGGAGGGAGACAAACCATAAGTGACTCTTAATTTCACAAAACAAACTGGGGGTTGCTGGGGGGGAGGTGGGGTTGGGAGAGGGGGAGGGGTTATGGACATTGGGGAGGGTATGTGTTATCGTGAGTGCTGTGAAGTGTGTAAACCTGGCGATTCACAGACCTGTACCCCTGGGGATAAAAATACATTATATGTTTATAAAAAAAAAATTGGAAGGGGAGGCGAACCATAAGAGACTATGGACTCTGAAAAACAACCTGACGGTTTTGAAGGGTCGGGGGTGGGAGTTTGGGGGAACAGGTGGTGGGTAACAGGGAGGGCATGTATTGCATGGAGCGCTGGGTGTTGTGCAAAAACAATGAATACTGTTATGCTGAAAAAAATAAATAAATTTAAATACTGAAAAAAAATCAAATGCTTCATAGTAAAATTGAAGTATTCTTATTTTTTGAAATTAAGACAAATTAGGCAAGTTGTTTTTATTCTAAAGGATAATTTAGTCTAGAAGATAGTTCTTTGTTTATTAACTATTTCTTAATCTTGGCTACTTAGATTTTATTTATGTATTTTATTTATTTTTTATTATTTGTAAGTATTATTTATTAACTAGTGAGAGAAGTACAGTTCATGTATGGAAATTAGAAGAAAGAAGGATATTTATTACGTATTACTTGATTTTATAACATCAGATCTTTTAAAATAATTCAGATTCAGTTGGGATGCGTTTTAATTACATAATGGAAATAGAGATTAGATTTTTTTTTTCAAATTCTGGAATTAATTATATCTTTTGCATTCAGGGTTACAGAAATATCTAGAGAAATGTGCAGAGTCAAGAATATTCATAAAAAAGAGAAGAGCCATTTAGATGGCTCCAAAAAAAATTTCTTCTTGAAATCTTCTTTGGCCATTCTGTTCAGAAGTAATGTCTCCTTTTTTTGAAGAATGAGAAAATTTGTAGGATATATCCATGTTAACACTCTATCATAGCTTGGGTATTTACTTACCTCCCATTCATAGTGAATATAAGTGTCTTGAGGGCATAGGCTCTGTATCTATGTTATCAATAGCATCTCACATAGCATCAGGCTACAAAAATCATATGGTGAATAAGCTCTTAGTGTCCACTTTTCATTGAGAAGATTTGATATATAAAAGATAAGGAAGCAGAACTAAGTGATAAAACTATTGCAGATGTTCATTAGACTTAGTGTGATATTCTGGTGCTGTTCATAATCTCTCTTATTTTCACAGCTGCTAAGGTAGATAAAAATCTCCATTTTACAGGTTAACAACAGGATTGGCAAACTTTAATTAGTTAGCAAAAATCCAGGCTGTGTCTTAAAAGTAGAATTGCTATTTGATGATACAGATCTGGTTTCCAAGTCTACACCTTTACTATTCTAGATTGCATGTTTCATTTCTGAATTAATTCAGTAATAATCAGCTTTGAGCCCCAAAGCCAGGCTACCAAAACACTTAAATATTCTTTTTTTTTTTTTAATTTATTTGACAGAGAGAAATCACAACTAGGCAGAGAGGCAGGCAGAGAGAGAGGAGGAAGCAGGCTCCCTGCCGAGCAGAGAGCCCGATGTGGGGCTCAATCCCAGGACCCTGGGATCATGACCTGAGCTGAAGGCAGAGGCTTTAACCCACAGAGCCACCCAGGTGCCCCAAACACTTAAATATTCTTATTGTTGAGTTTTAATAGTTGGTTATGTATTTTGGATAACACTAATCAGATAGGGCTTTTACAAAAATTTTTCCCCCAGATCATGGTTTGTCTACTCATTTTCTTGACAGTGTCTTTGGCAGAGCTGAAGTTCTTAATTTTAATGAAGTTCAACTTATAAGTATTTTTCATTATGGGTCATGACTCTGGTGTTGTACCTAAAATGTCTTCGCCATACCCAAGGATATGTAGATTTTTTTCCTATGTTACTTCCTATGAGTTTTATAGTTTTGCATTTTATATTTAAGTCTATGATCCATTTTGTGTCAATTTTTTGAAGGGGGAAAGTCTGTGTCTACATTTATTTATTTATTTTTGCACGTGGATAATCAGTTCTAGCACCTCTTGGTGAGAGAACTGTCATTATTTTTTTTTTTTAAGATTTTATTTATTTATTTGTCAGAATGAGAGATAGAGTGAGAGCGAGCGCAGGCAGAGGGAGTAGCAGGCAGAGACAGAGGGAGAAGCAGGCTCCCTGTCAAGCAAGGAGCCAATGTGGGACTCGATCCCGGGACGCTGGGATCATGACCTGAGCCGAAGGCAGCTGCTCAACCAACTGAGCCACACAGGCGTCCCAGAACTGTCATTATTTTATTGCTTCATTTTATTGCCTTTGTTCTTTTGTCAGAGATCACTTAACTGTATTTATGGGATCTCTTTCTGTCTTCTTTCTATTTTGTTCCTTTGATCAATTTTTCACTTTCACTGGTACCACACTGTCTTGATTTCTGTAACTTTATAGTAAGTCTTAAAGTTGGGTAGCATCAGTATATCAACCTTATGCTTGTCCTTTACTATTGTGCTGGTTATTCTGAGTCTTTAAACCTAAATTTTATAGAATCATTTTGAAATAATGCATTGAGAGATATCCAATAGTTTCTGTACTTAAAAAAAAAAACAAACCCAGAATAAATTCCTAGAATGTTAGAGTTGGAATGTTCGTGGAAGTAATTTGCCCTGGTCTTCTAGTTGATTCAGTATAATACAATAAGAATTATTGTTTTCACTCAAGATTCATAGAGAGTGTATTGTGAAGGCCCCAAATTAATGGAAGTCCAAATTTTTATTTATTTTATTTTTATAACCTGTTATGGACTGATGAACTGTTGCTTGTAGTATGCTTATAAGTATTAAGGATACACAGTTTTCTGATTCTACTTTAACTTTTAGCAAAGCCATCGTAATGATCACTTTGAGTAAAAAAAAAAAAAAAAAAAAAAAAAAAAGTTGGTCCCTAGTGATGTTTCTAAACTATGTAAAAAATGAAGATGTTTTTGTTTTTTTTGAAGTGTTATTTGTTCAGCAATGGACTATTTTAGGAGAAACAATGGAGCACCCCTTGATTAAAAGTACAGCATTTGGAGCAGAAATGTACCATCAGGATACCAGTGTTTAAATTCTGGCTCTACTCCTTGCCTATTTGGCAAGTTATTTCAACTTCTTAGGACCTGTGTGTGTGTGTGTGTGTGTGTGTTTAATATGTGTTTAATATGTGAAATGCACATAACAGTAGAATCTATTTCACCATGTAATGGAAAACATTTATCATATATAAAGCACAGAGAACAGTTCCTGACATACTGTAGGCATTATGTGCAAGCTTGTCATAATCATTCTATGTGTAGGGACAGAACTGAGCACAAAATCTTTAAAAAAAAAAAAAAAGAAAGGCAGACTGACTTTGAAAGATGGGTAAGTTTTCAGAGCCTTTTTAGACTGGCTTCTTTTTTACTCAGCATATTAAAAAAACTTGGATTAAAAATATTTCTATAAAGGGGACGCCTGGGTGGCTCAGTTGGTTAGGCAGCTGCCTTCGGCTCAGGTCATGATCCCAGAGTCCTGGGATTGAGTCCCACATCAGGCTCCTTGCTCAGCAGGGAGCCTGCTTCGCACTCTGCCTCTGCCTGCCTCTCTGTCTGCCTGTGCTCTCTCTCTCTCTTTCTGACTAATAAATAAATAAAATCTTTAAAAAAAAGAAGAAGCTACTTTCTAAAAAAAAATATTTCTATAAAGGAAAAACTTCATTAAAATCTAGTTTTTACTGTTTAGCTATATCATACTTTGGTCTTTTGCCATGTATTGAAAATATAAAGTTCTTGGATATAACAATGTTTTAATTACATTGAATTCTTGATTTTTCAGACTAACAGAGGACAATGGTAGCATAGCTAATGTCCAAGCCTTTTACATTTACCTTTAGGATATACTGTGTGTAGTTTTGACAGCATATTTGCTTGACTAAGAGTATTCAGCTAGAGTAATATCAAAATTGTTTTCAATTCCCCTAGCATATGCCAACTAGAAACAGATAGAGATGGATTTGAAGTGTCATGTCCAGCAGAAAGCAGCTGGAGATTAAAGCCTCATTCTAAATAATCTACAATATGAACAGTTCAACTATAGATAAATAATTTTGACCACATGTTGTATTATTGCTTTATTAGAGATAAAAAAACACAGGCTTTAACACCAACTTGGATGAGAATTTTAATCTTGAATTAATGACAACTAATGATTTTCATCATGATTTTATAATTAAGAGAGTGTTCTTCTTGGGATCCATGTTATATATAATCAGGTCTTTGTGGAAATTTGGTAAAATTTCTTATCTTAGGTAAAATTAATAATGATAATAATAATAAAGCAAAATTTATTGAATGCTTACTTGTCCCAGGCACTCCTCTTAGTACATTCACTAATTTAGTCCTCACCATAAGACAATGAGACATGGAGAAGAGAAAATGTATTGGAGATGGACCCACAGCAAACATTGTTAGATATCCCACTTTTCCTATTTTAACTCTATGCTTTGGCTTTCAATGTGTTTCTGACATAAGAAAATTGAATCATTAACAATTATTTTCCCCAGTGAAAAATCCTGCTTTCCCTAGCACCAGCAGAGCTCTTTATTTCCTTTTGAAAGAATCATGGAAGTCTGAGGACTAGATAACCAATGTTTTATGTGAAAAAGATCAGAAGAGTGGCCAGTTCTGTCTCAATGAAGATACTTCTTGAAACAAAATACTTTTAAAAGTATGTTAATAAGAGGGCACCTGGGTGGCTCAGTGGGTTAAGCCTCTGCCTTCAGCTCAGGTCATGATCTCAGGGTCCTGGGATCAAGCCCCACATCGGGCTCTCTGCTCAGCGGGGAGCCTGCTTCCTCCTCTCTCTCTGCCTGCCTCTCTGCTTACTCGTGATCTCTCTCTGTCAAATAAATAAATCTTTAAAACAAAAAAAGTATGTTAATAAGACAATGTATTCTCAGTCAGATATTTTTAACCCTGGTTTCAATATATCCTAGAAATTCAAGGCTAAAAAAAAAAAAAAAGAAAAGAAAAGTTCCTTAAAATTCCAGTCAAATGCTTTCATTCTAAACAGAGTTGGGGTTGGTTTGAAATCCTCCCTCTTTTTTTAGGTCTTGGTATTGCTCAGTGAAATAGAAAATTTAAGACAAAGAAATATTTTTAACTTTGAGTAAGAATGTCATGGAGTGCAGAGTTGTGGTGGCAGCTGAGATTCCACTAACCCAAAAAGTTATGGGTCACCTAACACAAATTGTAATTTTGTCAGGGGAAGATTTTCACACTTAACAGCAGTAAGTGCTCCCATTCAGTCTGTGTTTTATTCAGTCTTTTTTATCACCAAAACAAAATGGAAGGATGAATGTGTCTTTTATAAATACATTCAATTTATTGTGTATATATTATTTAAGATAGAATACAATAGGTTATTTAATAAAAAAGAATTTATGTATTTTATGATATCTGTGAAAATAGAATACCTAAACTAAACTGAAGTTATTTGGGCTATGCAGCCAAATTGAGTCTATGACTTTTTGTTTAACACGTAAATACTAAGAGCATTTGTTTAGAATACAATAATAGAAAAGAGACCTAAATTTTGAAAATTACTTTATCACTTATGACTAACGTAAAAATAGTAATTAGTGAGAGACAATGTTTTAGAAATAATTTTGTTAAATTCTGTTAGTGAAATGTTATAAAGCCAACTGAAAGAATCATTTTCAAATATTTCTGTTTAACCAGCATTTTAGCTACAGTTCAGTAAGGGACAAGGAATCAGTGGTAATGAGAAAATTTGTAGCGATGAATCCCATTTCATTATATTTCATATTAAAGTGCATGTGATATTGATAAAGTAACCCTTTCTGTACTGTGTCTTCCTTATGACAGATAACACAAAAGGATTAATTAGTGATTCACATTTAAGTATGTGCATGCAAGTATGTGTACATGTTGGTATATTGTTAAAGCCTTCAAATAGGTAACATAGGAATACTGAGTTTTAGGGATTAACCTTTACAGGCTCAATTCTCATAAAATGTTCTCTCTTAATTACCCATTGAGGAATTGTTTTTAAATTACTATTTTAGGTGGGAAATGTCTGGAAGTAGGCACTTTACGTAAAAATAGTGATTTATATTAGTTCAGTTGTTTTGCAATTGACTACTAGATAATAGCATGGAAATAATAAGCATTTGGTTAAGTAACTTAAAATTATTTTATTTATTTAATTTTTACTTTTATTTTGTTTTATGTTTCACTTTTTTTTTTTTTTGCTGTGCATTCTTTTTTTTTAAATTTTTTATTTATTTCTTATTTTTTTATAAACATATAATGTATTTTTATCCCCAGGGGTACAGGTCTGTGAATCGCCAGGTTTACACACTTCACAGCACTCACCATAGCACATACCCTCCCCAATGTCCATAACCCCCCTCCCCATCTCCTAACCCCCCTCCCCCCCAGAAACCCTGTTTGTTTTGTGAGATTAAGAGTCACTTATGGTTTGTCTCCCTCCCAATCCCATCTTGTTTCATTTATTCTTCTCCTATCCCCCTAACCCCCCATGTTGCATCTCCACATCCTAATATCAGGGAGATCATATGATAGTTGTCTTTCTCCGATTGACTTATTTCACTAAGCATGATACCCTCTAGTTCCATCCTGTTTCATGTTTTTATTTAAATTCTAGTTAGTTAACATTTAGTGTACTATTAGTTTCAGGAATAGAATTTAGTGATTCACCACTTACATATACACCCAGTGCTCAATACATCAAGTGCCCTCCTTAATACCCATCACCATTTGCCCATCCCCTGTCCACCTACCCTCCAGGAACCCTCAGTTTGTCCCCTATAGTTAAAAATCTTTTTTTTACGGTTTACTTCCCTCTGTTTTTTTTTTCTTTTCCTTATGTTCATCTGTTTTATTTCTTAAATTCCATATATGAGTGAAATCATATAGCACTTGTCTTTCTGTGACTTATTTCATTTAGCATAATACACATTAGCTCCATCCATGTTGTTGCAAATGGTAAGATTTCATTCTTTTTAGTGCCTGAGTAATATTCTGCTATATTTATATCATATTTTTGATTTCCATTCATCAATTTGTGGACATTTGGGCTGTTTCCATAATTTGGCTACTGTTGATAATGCTGCTAGTGGACATCAGGGTGCACGTGCACCTTTGAATTAGTGTTTTTGTATCCTTTGGGTAAATATCTAGTGTTACAATTGCTGGATCATAAGGTAGTTTTATTTTTAACTTTTTAAAAATTATTATTTATTTATTTGACAGACAGAGATCACAAGTAGGCAGAGAGGTAGACAGAGAGACAGAGGAGGAAGCAGGCTCCCTGCTGAGCAGAGAGCCCAATGTGGGACTCGATCCCAGGACCCTGAGATCATGACCTGAGCTGAAGGCAGCAGTTTAACCCACTGAGCCACCCAGGTGCCCCAGGTGCCCCTATTTTTAACTTTTTTTTTTAAGGAAACTTCATAGTGTTTTCCAGAATGGCTGCACCAGTGTACATCTCCACCAACAGTGTAAGAGGGTTTCACTTTCTCTGCATCCTTGCTAATACCTGCTGTTTCCTGTGTTGTTAATTTTAGCCATTCTAAAATTATTTTTTTAAATTGATAAGAAAGGATGCATTTTAATAAGATTAGAGAAATACAAGAACAAGGAGTAAAATATTTTAATTTGGGAAATAAAAATTAATGTATAAAACATGGTTTATGAATAATGTGGCTAGTGCTTTATTATAACACAAGTTGATCTCTTGAAAAATATGGCTGTAGCGAAGAAAGCTTAAGCGTGAATTTGCTTATCACTGTCCTATTTAGGAATATCATTTAGGGATATATTCAGGGATGTTATTTACCTTAATTTTCTAGTTCTCAAAGGAAAAGGGAAAAGTTATTGTTTTCCCTGGGAAGAAATACTTTTTGTTAGATTACCCTATATATTCTGATATTTAGGTAGAAGAGAAACATTGAAAATGTATCAGAAAGCAGTTGTATTTGGATCCCACACTTTTAGAAGATAGAAAATATAGTTATAATAATTGACATGTATGGAATGACAACTGTGTAAAAAACATTATCCTCATTATTTTAAATGCCTTAAGTCATAAGTCAACATCACTAAAAAGATTCCAATTTTGAAGTAATTGTGTGGATGGATTGATCTCTTCTATCTCCATTACTTATTAACTCATAAAGAAGAAGGACTTAGTTTATACACCAGTGAATTAAGTTTTGACTGGAACAGAGGTGGGAAGATTAAAAGTACTAGAACTTTAAACTAATATAAAGGTAACTATATTAATGTGAGATATGAGGGTAGATAAATTCAAGGTAAACTATTGTAATTTTAGTAAACTCTTTACATTTAATGAATATTAATGCTTTCTAACAATTGTTTAAAGTATTCAGTCTTATTTTAAAATCACTAGAAACTATAACATACACTGTACATTAAGACTATTTCAACTTAGTCATAGTAAGAAATGATCTGTTAAAGTAAAAATAAAAATTAACTTTTTACCAGGGGGCACCTGGCTGGCTCAGTTGGTAGAGCATGTGTCTTCATACTGGTGTTGTAAATTTGAGTCTCACATTGGGTGTACAGATTACTTAAAAATAAGAATCATAAAAAAATTTCACAGACAGCAAATCTCTGTTTTTAACACATTGATTAATAATTGACTCATAACATGAATGCAATCTAATGTTTTAGTGAATAGCATAAAATACTTCTATAGTGTGAAAATGATTATATCCCAATGCAGTTTTTCTTTTCAAACTGGTTTGAGAATTTAATCATAACAAAATTCTCTGGCAGGCAACATTCAATTTTTTAACATGCAGGAATAGACCATGATAATCTTGGCTAAAAATTGGCTTGAAGAGGGAGTTATAATGCAGTCTAATAAGATGTAATAACCACAACAAAAGCTGTATCATTACTTGTAGATTGCAGATGAGTAGTGATCAGCCCTTTCTCTCATCTCACTTTCCATTTTGTTATGTGAAGAAATTTCTACAAACTTGTTTTACAAAATACTTTTTGCAATCAGTACTCTATTATTAGTAACAACTTGCTGACAATCAGTTTTGCAGCTGATGGTAGAAGCATATCAAGAGAGATGAACACTGCTCCTCTGATGTATGCATCCAGGTTACAAAATTGGATAATGTTTAGATTACATGAAGTTAATATCTAACAGTGGATTGTGGAGTGTTCTGCTAGCAGGAACTAACTTCCTCTACTTCTCCTCAAGGGGTAGATGGCCTAGTTTGAAGCTCAGAAGAAGTAAATTTTCATGACAATATAAAACATTTACGTATTTACTCGTGAGCTACATACAACTGCTTTGTCTTAAGCCAGGCTTTAGACAGTTAATGGACTACCTAATTAAATTATTGAAAATTACACACATATAAATACAGAGTATTCTTTTGGTCACTATTTTTTTATTCTTCCACACATTCATAGAGTATTGATAATTTAGAAGACAATAAGATGACTTCAACTTAGTCATAATAAGTAATGATCTGATAGACAAACTAAAAATAAAGATTAACTAATGAGGGGGCACTTGCTGAGTTAGTTGGTAAAGCATGTGACTCTTGATCTTGGTGTTTTAAGTTCAAACTCCACACTGGATGTAGAGATTAAAAATAAAATTAAAAAAAAAAACACAACAAATCTCTCTATAGACATAAAAGTTAGACATGGATTAATATACAGATTTGCAAAACATGAGAAAAAACAAAGGAAGAGATGATGCATACTGTAAATTTAAATCCCTTTTATAGTAACAAGAAATGTATATAAGACATTTCTGCCTGTTCCGATTATATCATGGGTAGTAAGTCACAGAGATAAAAGCACACATAAATGCAAGTAGAATTGGCCCTTGTATTGTGAGTGTCTTTCACAGTATTGTATTATATGAATATAGACATCTCTTGGGAAAAAAATATATATATACACACACATACACACACACATATATATGTACCTTTTTATGACCAGTTTTAATTGTAACCCTGGGAAAAACGTAGAATAAATGTCTGGCATACTCATTCTCATTTCCCTACTCACCTATGCTTAGAAACTATATGCAATTCAGTATGACCAAAAGCAAAACACAGATACAAAATGCAAAATCTGCCCTTTGGTATTGTGGCTATACTTCTTCCTACAATAGCAGACAAAATTGAATTGATGTCTATTGCTGACTCTTCCAGAATTGTGGTTTCAGCATAGCTGAGTAATTTCACAGATATATTAGCCAGTTGGCATGAATGTTTTATAGTAAATAAGTAAATTTTGTCACTATTAGTTGTTTTCATTATCCACTCTCTTACTTCATAAAATGATGAACTCATATTAAAATGGGAACTCATACTTGATGCTTAGTTGCCTTATGAAGCAACAGACTCAAGGATTAGCATCCATGACTGACTATAGTTTGTAAGGAGCAGATGTGAGAGTAGAATGCAGTTCTTCCCTCACTCGTGCAATTCATCCAACAATCAATCAATATTTACAGTGTATCTACATGCCAGGTTCTGGGAAACTTACCTGCTATAAGCAGAGTCAGAAAACTAAAGAGTAACAAATAAATATGGAAGACAATTACGTATTGAAATATATACTATGGGGGAAATGAACAAGGTGATCTGTGAAAATGCAATTGAAGCGAGTAGTGTAATACTGTTCTAAATAGAATAATAGGAGTTTTCTCTAAAGAGATAATGTTTCATATGAAACCTGAAGGACAAAGAGGAGTCAGCCATGAAAAGAACTGGGAGAGAAACATTCTACACAAAGGGAGCAGAAAATGCAAGGGCTCAGGGTTAAGAAAGGACTTAGTAATTTCCGGAAACAGAAAATAAGTTAATATAACTGATGAACTATAATGGGGGCATAGCCATAGTTGGAGATAAAGTGAAGAGGTAGGCAGGGGCCAGATCTTTATAGCATTTAATGCTTTTTGGGAAAAAAAATGGATTTGATTCTAAATGGGACTCCTCAAAAGAGCCTTAAGTAGACACTTTCTGATTTAACTTTTATAGAGAATATTCTGGCTACAGTGTGAAGAATCAATTATTTGGAAACAGGAATGAAAACCATTGTTATAATTCAGATGTGAAATGATTATGATTTGGACTAAAGTGTTTGTAATGGAGTTGGAGTGTTGTGAATACATTCAAAATATATGTTTGGATTTAAAATCAATAGAATTTGCTGATGGGTTGAATATGGATAGGAAAAGAAAGAGATCAAATGTGATTCCCACATTTCCAGGTTGAGCAACTGTATAGACTATGATGCTATTTATTCAAATAAAAAAGACTAGGAAAGAAATATAAGTAGGAAGAGTAATTAATGAATAATTATTTTATAATATATAAAGAATATAATCAAAAGGGAATTTCTATTAGTCACCTGGAGGATAAGAGAGAGAGAGAGAGAGAGGAAACTCTTGGCATGCGTTATAAATTTGTTTATATTGCTAGACATAGTCCTCAGCAAGATTACCAAGGGAAAGTCTATATAAAAAAGAGAATAAGGATCAGGACCAATCCATGGGCATTTTGCAATTACAGCCTGGCTGTGAAAAGGGTCAAAGGAGAGGAAAGGAAAAAAGAATGGATAGAGATATAGGAGGAAGCCTAGGAGCATGACTTAATGAGACCAAAAGAGAGTGAAGTTTACTGAAGTAGGAAAGGCAATATGTAGAATAATGCTCCTGGTTAGAAACCCTCTATTATAATTAAGAGGGACCTGGTAATTTAAAAGAAGTTCTAAATTTGAAATACATGTTCTAAAATATTTAAACTCAGCACCTGTCAATGGCCTCAACTTGCAATGGACTGAGGGTGTTTTTTTTAAAAAATAAAAATTTATAATAGCTGAGTTAATTCTTGATATCTCTGTACATAAAGTCAAACCTTTATTTTTTTCATGCCATGATCGTAAAAAACTTTGATTTGCTCAATTTGAAGATATAGGCATAAAACTATTATGTAGCTGAGCTCTGACATACTCATTTCATATTGCCAGATGCTATAAATGTCTTTTTTATGACTTTCCCTTCACTCTAGAATAGTTATTCATGTATAAACTTCCTCCACAGTTTGATTCCTAACCACAATCCCTTTTATCCTGTTCACCCTTTCCAAAAGTCCTGAAGACAGGAATGCATTATTTTTGTTCATTATTACAATTTCACTGCCAGAACGGTATCTGGAACATAGTAGGCACTCAAAAAAATATTTGGTGAAAGAACTTATTTCCATTCCTGATGTTGTTGCTTTTGCTCCTACTTTGCTTCTTTCTCAATTAACCTGTTTCAAGATTTCTGATGGTCTTATCAAGGCTTCAGAGGCCTTCTCTGGATTGTTTCATTTCCTTAGCAGGGATAAAATAAATGAATTATGGTGCTATTATCATAAGATCACAACAGAAAGCACCTAGAGCCCATGGTTTAAAAAAAGGGGGAGGGATTTAGAAAAGAACAGAATGCACCATTTCACTACTAAAATGTTAATTATTGTGCTTCTTTTTAAATCACACAAATTATTTCATATCTGTGTTGGCGAACATGGTAGCCGCTATCCACATCTAATTATTGAGTACTTGAAACTTGGCTAGAACAAACTGATTGCCAGAAGTATAAAATATATCAGATTTGAAGATAGTACTAAGAAAAGAATGTAAAACATCTCATTATCAATGGTATATTAATAATGGGCTGAAATGGCAACGTTTCGGATATATGTGTTTTAAAAGAATGAATTACTAAAATCAACTGCATCTTTTAAGAAGATTATTTACTGCAAATATTAAAAATTTTTAAATCATATATGTGCCTCCCACTATATTTCCATGCACAGTGCTGTTCTATGCACAAAGCAAGGGCCCTAGACCATGGCATAGGTATCACCTAAGATATTGTTAGACATCCAGAATCTCAGGCCCTTTTACATAACTGTGAATCAAAATCCACTTTTTAACAAGATCCGCAGGTAATTTGCATGCATGCTAAAGTTTGAAAAATGCCACTCCATGTATTGTCGCTGTCTCCAAAGAGCAAGGTGTGATTGTGCCATTGAATAATGACACATCCAACCTCATTTCCTATGTAATTCAGACTGAAATCTAAAAACTGCAAATCTTACAGTGATGCACAGAAAGGTTAATATCGAATGTGAACCCAGCTTGCAAGCCATAGTTCTGCATTTTCCACTACAAGGGTTCATGTACCATACTTTGGAGTTAGTGCAAGCAAAAGGCAGCTCACATTGCTTCTGCATTTTGTTACCTAGAGAGATTTGCATTTAGCAAATTTAGCTCAGCTGGCACTTATAAAAAGCAATTGCCAGAATGCCTGTGAAATTTAGTCCCTTATACAATACTTACAGTGGTCAGCAGGAATGCTAGCAGGCAGCATCCCATTTTTGGAGTTAATCTGTTTTATCACACAGTGTAATTTAAAAGAGCTTTGTCTAGCAGGAATCTGTTTTTGTTTGTTGGGCTTATGATTTTTCCAAGTTATATGTTCTTCCTCTCAAGCAAATTTTTTTTTTTCTTTTTTTTTTTTTTTTTTTATTAATTTTTTCAGCGTAACAGTATTCATTCTTTTTGCACAACACCCAGTGCTCCATGCAAAACGTGCCCTCCCCATCACCCACCACCTGTTCCCCCAACCTCCCACCCCTGACCCTTCAAAACCCTCAGGTTGTTTTTCAGAGTCCATAGTCTCTTATGGTTCGCCTCCCCTCCCCAATGTCCATAGCAAATTTTTAACTTACATATATTATATTGACTTTGATAAAAATATGATTTTCTGAAAGTATTAATTACAATACTATTGAGATAACATTTAGAATCCAATTTTTTAAATTATTTGATCTTTGTATTTTATTTAGTATCTTTTGTAGGCACTGTATTTATTTAGATAGGGTTAAGGAGAGTAGTGTAACATTTAAAAAATTTTTAAATTATATGAGGATGTAGTCATGTTGTTAAATAATTCACTTAGTAAGGATTCAGAAAATCTTTAATAAATTGCTTAAAATTGTAGTTAAATAATTAATTGGTATAATACTGTTGTCCTAGAAAATCACTGAAGGTAATTGTTGTTAGTCTATAGATCGTACATTCCCATTTAAAATCATGCAATACTTTGGCAACAGAAGCAGCATTTAGACACTTTCCTCTTTTCAAGTTGAATCATATTGAAGGAAATGAAATAAGTTAGTTAAAAATACAACTCCTAGAATATGTACCAATTATGTATTTGTTATCAAGTAGGAAAGACTTGTACTTATCAAATACCCTCCTTGGGAGTCAGAACTAGATTTGAGGAGTCAGATTTTTTATTTGCTTTGTTTTCCACAGTACCACTGTGGAAAACGTGTAGAACAACTTGAAACTCCTAGAAGAATTTCCATGCATATTATATCAACGATATAAAAACTGCAATTTATGTGTAACTAGAAAAGAGTTAAAAATATTGCAAGTACAGTATAAATTTAATTGAAGCATATTAAAGAAGGACAAATAATTTGAAAGACAAATATTTGAAGATGAGGTCAGATATCCAGGAAAATATGTGGGTAGTTACGCAGTTATCCTGTTTCTTTGCCTCCAAACAAACAAGACACTGTTCCCACATTGTTCCACTTACTTTTCATAAGTCTTCAGGATAGATATCTTCATCAATACTGAAGCTGAACAAAGAAAACAAGTAAATTACCCAAAAGCATACAGCTAACTGAAACAGAAAGTATAATTCATGTCTAATTCTAAGGTAGATGATTGGCTCATTGCCAATGCCTGAATAACAGTCAAAATTAGGTATTTCTGTAGCTTTAGCATAATTTTCCTAATTCTTTAGGTGAGCAGGTGTAATTCAACATGTTTTCCTTATGGTTTTGTCAGAACATGTGTGAATATACATGTTTTAAATTACTGATAATTCCAATGGTATAATAATTATTTCATTTATTTTTCATGAAATGTGAACACTGCCCATGTCAATGATGTAAATACTGTGAACCCATAGTCACTGGATACCATATATATCCAAGTTAATATCTATGTAACTTTGATAATGATTTCATTGTAACATTAGGAGCAATTGTGCATTTGAGTATTTCTTGTAATTATAATTAGACATTCTGTTTCAAACATGGAAAGAATCAATAGTTCAAAATTGTTAGTTAAGGGCAGAAAGATTAAATCTGTAGCTAACCCTCATTCCCAAGGCCTTTTTCTCTTTATATCATATTGTTATGGATTAAAGAGTTAATGCAATTTCTCAGTGTCTATATCAACAACAAGTAATATACAGGGAACTGAAGCTGGATTTATAGAAACAATTACTGTTGGTTGTATTTGGTATATAAATACATATGATGATTCGCAAGAGTTCTGGAAAGATGCAGTCTTAATAATTCAGGAAATCTTGGGAGTATATCCTCTGTCCTCTAAAAACAGTGAATCAATACAATGCGTAGTCTAATAACAATAAGGTTTTTTTTATTATTCCCCCTTTAACTCTTTACTGTGAAAACTCACGTCTATGCAGATCAACAGTTGGAACTGGTTTAAATTATGCAGTGTGGAAATAAATATTGCTGAATTTACCTAGCTCAGACAATGCTGATGTGTGGAAAGTTTAGTTTATTTCCATTTTTACAGAAGAGTATCTTCAGTGTAAAATACTGCTTAAAAAAAAAAAAAAGTGACTCTGAACTCAGCACCTGTATGTGATAAGGAGGAGTCTAATTTTTACTCTCCTATCGTCCTTTTTTTCTCTTTTAGATGTGATAATGAACTGTGAAATGGTCAAATGAGAGGAAGGAAAAAGAACAACTGTGGCTGATTCTCAGTCTAGATAGTCAAATAATTCAGATTTTTCTACAGTAATAGCAGCTGTTAATATTAGTAATAAACATGTGATATTGCAAAGTATATAATATTTCCAGTTCAATAAATGTAGTAATATGAAGATTACCTATCAATTTCTTATAATGGTCTTAGACAGAAAAGTTGAAATTGAGTTCAAATTATCTATGAATATGTAATTTTAGCTGTTACCTAATATTTTGTGAGTGATTAGAAAATTGCTTAAATTCTATTGAATAACTTAAGTGCTAAAAACATCACAGGCTTCCTTGACACTTCATTTCATTAATTCCACATCTAATTTGTTCCCAGATTCTGATTCTTCTGCCCTCCTCTTGTCATCTTCATCTTCAGTGCTTTAGTTCAGTCTTTTATCATCTGTCACTTGGATTTTTGCAATAGCCTTCTGCCTGTGTTCATATTGTTTTTTTCTCATTTCATTCTCCACATTGCCTCCATGGTTATTCAGGTCTATTTATTATAATGTTTGCTATTTCATAGTTCTTCGTCTAAGGTCTCATGTAGAGAAATAAAGTAAAAATAGGTGGTAAGCAGAGCCATGCTTACATATAATCACAGAACAAATACTTTGTTTTCAATTTAACAAAGACTAGTTAATTAAGATTCATTAATTAGACTCATCAACCTCTTAGGGATACAAAAGATGATAGTATACATCCTCTTCTGAAGACCACCAAGCAGTGAAGAATGATGTATTCTCCGTGTCCGTAAATACAGGTTATGGGCCAGCCTGGTTTTAGCTCTGAGGTTAGGAAGCAGATCACCTCTTCAGTCAGTTAGGAAGGAAAATCTCCCACATCTAAAAAGTAAAGGTGGTTTCAGGTTTTATCTAGGCGTTTATGCAGAGAAGTATATGACTTGAATAAAGTGATGTAGCACACAAAATAAGGCCATATTAACATAGATAATTTGCTGTGATAAAAGTAATTCAGAGTAGTATTTCACTTAGTTTTGATTTTGTAATGGTAAACTCATGATGCATTTACAGTATTTGGTATGTCTTACTAATATTTTTGTATTGCAAATCACAAAGCAGATTTTTATGAATGTATAATGTAAGACTACATATGAAAAATTTTTACTTTCTAATTTATATGCTCTTGCAAGCAAGAAGGGATGATTTAATCCAAAATAAAGGGGAAATATTTATATGATCTTCTCAATCTGCATCCATTCTTTTTCTGTTCTCCTCTTCTTTCTTGAAAGCATGACATGAAAGAGATTTACTTGCCTTATTTTTATTTCCAGAATGAATTAAGGCAACATTTCTTGGAGACTTCTTTTTTTTTTTCCTGCAGAGGGATAAGATATTAGATTCTTCAGTACCCAAAGTTGAATTGCCACTTCCCAACACATCTGAGAAATATTTCATTCATGAGTGAATCAGATGTTGTCAATCAAATATAGGTCATTTTCCAGAGTTTGAACTTCTTATAGAAGCTATACATCAATTATAGAAGCTGACTGATACATTATCATAGATTATCTATGTGATAGTTGCTACATCTGAGGAAGAAAATATCCAAAATGCATTTTCATTAGAACGGCTCAAATCACCACCTGCTTAATCTTTACATCCTCATGCAAATGACTTATGAACAGTTTTTAAAGAATAATAGAAAAGTAAAAATGTAGCACAGACAAGACATGCATTGATGAAGCAGGTAAAATTGATTTTTATATTTGCTTGGGGATGTGGATCACTTCCCTGAATCTGGTTTTCATTGATCAGTGGTGATGGACTATAGATTAAATGTCATATCTAAGCCCCAACTTTAAAATCTGTTACCCTCAGGAGAAAAGTATCAGAAGAACAAAAGACTCTATTTATAAGCCACACCAATAGTAAGATGGAATTTGACACATCCAAAAGTAAGAAACCCTAAGGAGAATACTATTTACATTACTCAGAGACAAAACACCTTCAAAGAAGAGTCTCATAAACGTCTCTTTTGGGGATTAATTCAAAAAGTGAAAAAGATATGTGGAGGGTATACTTTATGCTTGCCTTTTGGGTATGTAGATAGAGCAATTGATCAGAGAATGTCTCTATAATCAAATATTGATTAAATATTAATTGTTCTATGGTGGCAGAGGAACAATGTGGTAGAACAGTATGAGTTAACTGTAATTCAGAAAGGACAGGGCACCTGGGTGGTGCAGCTTGTTGATCTTTTGACTTGGTTTTGGCTCAGTCCATGATCTCAGGGTCATGAGATTAAACCCCAGGTCAGGCTGCCATTAAGCGTGGAGTCTGCTTGAGATTCTCTTCACGTTCCCTTTTGGCCCTCCCACTTGTGCCTTCTCTCTCTCTTTCTTCCTCTTTCTTTCAAATAAATAAATAAGTCCTTTAAAAAACAGTGATTTAGAAAGGAAAACAAGTACGTATGAGAGAAATGGAAGGATAACTGTTTACATATATGATTTAAACTGGCTTATGTAGAAGTAAATTATTATTCTGAATTGTGGTCTATTATGAAAAAAAAAATCATAACAATAGTTTTGTTGAGTAGAAAGAGACCTCACAGATCATCTAATTAAAGCTTTTTATATTGTAGATGAAAAAAACCTGAGACTCAAAAAGGTTATATGCCTTACCCAAAGTCACATGTTGAGTTACCAGATGATAACCCCAGTCTACTTCATCCCAGGACATTGATCCCTTCTTCAAATCCAGCTTTGTTTTCTGCAAGGTCACAAACCCTCAAAAAGATCCCTCTTTTCCTTAACATAAAAATGAACAACTCTCTGGCAAAAAAGTCTTCCCACTCCTCTCTTAGTGTGCCCTTCTAATACAGACTAATCAGCCAGTATGAGTTTAAAAAGGGAGGAAGTAAGTAATTAGCAAGTTTTGACTTATTACTACCTAGTTTATCTATGAAGACACTGATTTTAGGAATGTTTCAATGTTAAAAAGTTACAATAAATGTAGAAAACATTGGAAAAATCAAGTATTGTCATTAGCAAACACCAGTGTAATAATTGTTGCAGGTAAGAACTATGAATGAATGCTGATATATTAGTTGGCAAACATTTGAGGATAAATGGGGTATCAGGGTATTCATAGTGTCAACATATCCTCCCTTTCCACTTGTTTTTCATTTACAAAGAGCAGACTGGGAGTGCTATAGCAGAGAAACCTGTCAAACAGTAGGTCAGCATAGTAAGACATATTGATATCATGTACCCCTGAGAGAACACAACATCACTCCTTTGGTGTTTTTTGCCATAACTTTATGATGTCAGTCTAATTGTGAGAAACAACTTGAGAGAGATCTATACAATAGCTCACAACTACTCATCAAGTGTCAAAATCGTGAATGAAATGGGAAATCTGACGAATTGTCACTGATTGGGTGAGACCAAGGAGATCTAACACTAGGTGCAATGTGGGATTCTGGATTAGATCCTGGAATAGAAAAAGGACACTTGGTAAAAACTAGTGAAATTAAATAGAGTCTGTGCTTTAGCTGATAACAGTGGTATACTGGAACTGACTTATACTAGCTGAGACAACCTGACTCTGTGCATCTTTAATAATGTTGTGTTGGTAGGTTGAAATTGACCATGGTGGGAATAGAAATACAAGGAAATAGGCAAACACTACAAATCAGGGCTTCCTTCCTCCCTTCTCTGGAGACCTTACTGTAGCATCCCACCACTGGTTAATAGTGTTGTGTCAGTGTCCTGGTTCTCAGGATTGTTCTAGGGTTAGATAAGTTACCATTAAGGTTTCTGAGTGAATGGTATATATGAATTATCTGTACAATATTTGTAAGTTTTCCGTAAGTCCAGTATTTTATTATTTCAACACAGAAATTTTAAAGAAAGTAATAGAACAGGATTAAATATTATGAATACTGTATAAATGTAAAATAATTTACATTTTTTACAACTTGTATATATAAGATAGGGATATAAGGTTAAATAAAGCCCCTGTCCTCAAAGATTCACTGTTTAACACAGTTTAGACACTTTAGAAAATTTGAAGGATTTGTGAATCAATGGAAACTTTGAGTGGCACAGGATTCTTTTTTAATTTATTTCCTTCCTTTCTTTCTTTTACTTTTCTTCATCTATTTTTTTTTTCATGTTTTTACCCTCAGTACCTGAGATCTTTCAGGAATTAATCAGAAAATAAGGACTTAATGAATAAAGCTTCAAAATAGACTGTACAAAGAATGGGGCTTTTGAGAAGACTCTTTTGTTTCTATTTAGAATTGGTTCATATTAATTAACATCTATCAAGCACTGATTATGTGCCAGTTCTCCTGGTTCTAAAAGGAAAGTATTGTTATATTACTTTTACAAATGAAGAATCTGAATCTCTGAGATACTGCAATTTACCCAAGTTTTTTAGTAATAGGAAATGAACTAAAATTTGAACTTCCTCATTATTAAAAAAAAAGGCATAGCCAAGGTTAATAGTCACAGTATAAGGCATAAGTGTAACTCTACATATGTTTTCATTGAGAAGTTAAAGTCTAGACTTACTTAGGTGTGCTCAGTGGAATTGCCAGGTTAGTGATGTTCCCATTGCTCCATAATTGTCGCTAGAAATAACCCCTATTGGTGGAGAATAGTGGTTTTAGAAATATTTTATTAATGATTGAATTTACACTTAGATATGAATTTTTTGAAGATTAAAATAAAAATATAACTCTAGGACTTAAACAATTCCAATTCCTTTTAGTTGCAAATGTGTTAAAAAGTCAAATACTCTATGGTACTAAGGAAGACACTTATATGAGAAGGCAACGTTTAACTTTATATCTGATATCACATAAAAGTTATGATTTCTTTTCATCATGAGATGGTTAGAACAGTCTTACAATGTGACATTTGTTCTGGAATATGTATTGTGTTACAGACTTAAATTTTACATTAATTGGTTGGCTAATTCATTTATTCAATAAGTACTTGTATTATCTATGGCCTTTTAGCACCATACTTCAAAATATAGTGTTTTTTGTGTCTGGAATCAGGAGTGGCTTAATTGGGTACTTCAGGCTCAGGGTTTGTCACAAAGTTACGATAAAGGTGTTAAGGCTGCAGTCATCCCAAGGCTCAAATGGGAAAGGATCCACTTGAAAACTCATTAGGTGTTATAGATATGTGTGGTTCCTCACGGACTTTGATACTGAAAACTTCAGATCTTGTTGATTGGTGGCTAAAGACTAATGAGGGATTCACTACACAGCAATTTACCATATAACGTTTATTTCCAGCAGGGCCAACAAATCAGGCACCAAGAAAGAACAGACAAGACAGAAGCCAAAGTCTTCTTCTAATCTGACCTCAGAAGGGGCATTGCATTACTTCTGCCGTATCCTATTAATTAGAGCAAGTCACTAGATCCAGCCCTCACTTGGGGAGAGGATATTACACTGACAGGAATCAGGGATCATTGGGAACCATGATAGAGAAGGCTACCATAGTATTTATTAAATGAAACTGTTTAATTCGATTTATAGACAACACAAGAAATACAAATTGTTTTATATAATGGCTTAAGTCCCGGTCCCTATTGTAGAGGTATTCAAAATCTCTGGAAGGATATAGAAAAGTAAAAAGATAAATTGTAGCAATAATGTGATAAATAGTATAACTGAGGAATAAACAAAATGCCACAAAGAGCCCATAAAGCGTGCTATTAAGTCTGTTCCGGAACTGTAAGAATGTTTAGCAAGAAAAGGCATAACTGATATATGAAGAGAAACAGCCTCACAGTTAGCATCTAGCTATTTTCCATTTACTATTAATAATAACATTATTAAATAAACCATTTAGCTCAACTTCAATTTGTAAACAATTGGAAGTTTTATGAAATTCCCGTAGCTATTTTATGTATGTGTGTATGTGTGTATATATATACATATATATAATATATGTATGTTTATGAATATACGTATTCATATATGTGTACACATATACCCTTAAGATATCACACAAAAGAAAGTGAGAGAGACCTGAGAATAATGCAGCCTTTACGAATGATATTGTGACACCTGCAACTGCGATGACCTAACTTATAAATTAGACTTTCTGAAAGGACTTGAAATTTCAGTAAAAAAGATATGATGGATGTTAAGCTGTGGGAGTTAATGTATAGTTAGTATTTAATGTACTTAATAATTTTTTTTAAAGATTTTATTTATTTATTTGACAGAGAGAGAGATCACCAGTAGGCAGAGAGGCAGGCAGAGAGAGAGGCAGAGAGAGAGGAGGAAGCAGGCTCCCTGCAGAGCAGAGAGCCCGATGCGGGGCTCGATCCCAGGACCCTGAGATCATGACCTGAGCCGAAGGCAGAGGCTTAATCCACTGAGCCACCCAGGCGCCCCTGTACTTAATAATTTTCAACACAGCTGCTCTGGTCAGAATTTTTTTAGCTCATGTCAGAGCTAATTTTAATAAAAGGTGACCATCTTGTGGTCCCAAAATAATTTACACATGAATATAAGCATCTGCCACACCAAAGTACCATAATATTAACCTGTTAACTTTTGAGCCAGAATCTTTCACACAATTCATCATAATTTATGTTGGTGACATATAGTTATGACTTGCAGGTGCTACATCTTTTTACTGAATAATATTATGTTTTATAAATTGAGATAAGACAGAATAAACATTCTATATATTTTATTCAGTTTATATTAAAGAAATCTACAACATACAAACATGTTTCAAGATTATGGCAGCATTTATGAGAATGCTTCACTTTAAGAAATAAGCATCAGGAACTGAAAGAAGAAAAATCTAGCTGAAAGAAATTTACTGAAATCTCCCCATAAAGAGAAAATGTAGCACTTGTTTGGCTTTAGAAAATACTTTCACCATAATCAAGCAAAATAGACATTTGCTAGGACCATTTGGAAGTGGAAATAGGCTAAGTTTTTACTGTAATCATTTTATGGTAGCAAAATGATCTGGTGTATAGCAAAGAAATGTAAATTCAAAATAGTGTAGCAATGACCCTAAAATGTTTTCTGTCATATTATCAATGTGTTGGAAATAGTAAATCTGAAGTATGAATACATTCATATTGCAAATGTTACACCCCAAATCACGATAATTTGAAAGAAAGAAAGAAGAAGAAAATAAGTGAATACCAGATGGTAGTACCGACTCACAGTGTATATAAAATTTGGTGACCTAATTGAACAAGATGGGAGCCCTAGAAATGGGTTTGATTATGAATACTGGAAATATACAAACATCATTTCATTGTTTTCCATAAAAGTAATAAAAATAAGACAGAGCAATAACTCTGAGAGAGATAATCCTGAATATATCCAGTTCAAATTATTCCAGCACAAATCCAGAAATACCGTAATAAAACGACTATTAGGAAGAAAGGGGTAATAGTGATGATAATGATAAACACAATGAATGTCCATCCTGTGCAGGAAATTAGGCTAAACCCCTTATGTATTTCCCCATTACCAACAACTTTACAATCTGGGAATCACCTTAATTTTTTATAGTTGAAAAATACTTGAGACCCATTAATATTAAGCAATTAACCAAAGTCAAACAGAAAGTGGGTATGAAACTCTAAATTTAAAACTCAGAATTTTTCAATGGTCTTAGAATCTACATTTGCAATACTAGTGATTATATTTAAAGAGATAAATGCTTTTTAAGAAAAAAAGGTAGGCAAAAAATTACTGTATTATATGTTTATGAATCTGAAACAAATATATAGTAAACTATGAAACCAACAATAAGCATGAAATCATGAACTGGAATAAATGTGATGTAAATTAGATATCATTAACTTACAAAGACCACACCATGGAAATTAAAAGAACCATCTCCATGCAAATAATTAATGCTACTTAACCACCCAAAGGAGAAATAGAATAAGGATCTAATTGCTCAGGTTGGTTTTATTTATGAGCAGTAAACAAAATTAAAGGATGTTGCTAAGTATAGGGTAGGCAACAATTATAAAGTAGAGGAAATTCTGTTCTCAGACTTACTACATATTTGTGGATGTGAGATTCCTAAAAAGGCATTTTAGAGCTTGCCAAAGGTTAAAGAAAATTAATGAATAAAAAGTTAATTTAAAACAACCAAAATGTATCAGGAAAATGAGAGATGCACCTGCAAGTAATTTAGATCTGAGTACATATACACAAAAGTTTGACATTTTAAAATTCACTCGTAAAAACAAAACAAACAAAAAAAAATTTGCTATAGTAGAGGTTAGTAGAGGTTATGTTGACTTTTTTTTTTTTTTTTTTTTTTTTTTGAGAGAGAGAGAGAGCATGCCCCTGTTGGCGGGGAGGACAGAGAGAGAGGGAGAGAGAGAATGCCCAGGGCAGAGCCTGATGCAGAACTGGATCTGGTGACTCTGAGATCATGACCTGATCTGAAATCAAGAGTTGGGCGCTTAACTGACTGAGCCACCCAGATACCCCTAGACTATTATATTTTTGAGGATCTCTTTCAAATATAAAAATGTACTATTCCAGTACTAACTATCAACATCTATGAAAGGAAAGGGTGTACACTGGCAGTGCTAAGTTACTGTCTGGTCTCCTAGCCCTCCATATGCATAAGAATAAGGCAGAGTCAGTTGGAATTCCCAATTATGATTACTCCTTTGCTGGACAAAATTGCATCAGGTAGAAGAGGGCAAACCCAGTATAAAGAACTGGATTTCCTGTCAGACCATGTATCTTTACATTTTCATAAATTTTTTTTTCTCATTTTATTTATTTTTTCAGCGTAACAGTATTCATTCTTTTTGCACAACACCCAGTGCTCCATGCAAAACGTGCCCTCTCCATTACCCACCACCTGTTCCCCCAACCTCCCACCCCTGACCCTTCAAAACCCTCAGGTTGCCCCAACCTCCCACCCCTGACCCTTCAAAACCCTCAGGTTGTTTTTCAGAGTCCATAGTCTCTTATGGTTCGCTTCCCCTCCCCAATGACATTTTCATAAATTTTAAAGGATGAGCCACTCTCCTAAAGTAAATACGGGACTTTTCCGAACCACTTCTGTGAGTGGTACGATTGTTAACTACAAAATGATTTGGGAGATTCTAGCGACACCTGAGAGTGGATAATGACCAATGATTCATGACAACTTCACATTCACTTGTCACACCTCCTCGCCATTTCTAGATGCACAAATAATGCCACAGTCTTACTATGACCACTTGGGTCCCAAATGTATTGATTTACATTGTGCGACACCTAAACACTGATCAGATTTTTTTACAATTTAGAAATAATATCTGGGATTTATTTCATTTGTGGTATTATACTCATAAAATGAAATATATCTTTTCTATTTTTCCTCATTTTCAGTATTACATTCTGCAGTTATATTTTGTGATTTCTATATAATAAGTAGTAATTAATGCACTTTAGTGAAACATGTTTATTATCAGAATCTTCATTTAAGCTTGGAACATGCATGCTTATGCATGACTGCATCTGATTTTACCTGCAAAATAATGATTTTTTTTGTGGTCCAGTGAGCAATAAATGCTTTCTACCTCTCTCCTATATTTACCAGAAGGTAATAATGAAATGTCACAGACTTGAAGATCATTAAAATTATATTTGAGATCCCTTTCAGAATTTGTCACCTTTCCAGCTGCTGGGTGCCTTTTCTCCTCTTTGTTGTGTCTCATAAATTTTTATGACTTCTTTGCGTTGGAAATTTGTAATTTTTCCCAGAGCTCCACCAGGTCCTCTAGAAGTAATAAAACTCTTGTCACTTTCCATTGCACCTACTTTTAGAGTAGTAGGGCCAACTGGCTTCACTCTGCAGCATAATAGATAAAATAATCAATATGTTCAGGCTGAAAAATTAAATGCAGCAATTGTGTCACGACTGAGTCACAGCACTTTCGGCAGGGAACAGATGGCCTTTTAAGCGATTTGTTAGATTTCTTGAGAGAGGGTGTATTTTTCTCTTCTTTTTGTATCTACTTGATTTTGCATCTATAAAAAAAAATGTTATCCAAGGCAATTGTTATAAAATTCATTTGGCCCTTCTCAAAAAACACAGTATTGTAACTACTGAAAAAAACTGTAACGTTTTTAAAACAAACCATAAATGACTCTTAATCTCACAAAACAAACTGGGGGTTGCTGGGGGGAGGTGGGATTGGGAGAGGGGGAGCGGGCTATGGACATTGGGGAGGGGAGGCGAACCATAAGAGACTATGGACTCTGAAAAACAACCTGAGGGTTTTGAAGGGTCAGGGGTGGGAGGTTGGGGGAACAGGTGGTGGGTGATGGGGAGGGCACGTTTTGCATGGAGCACTGGGTGTTGTGCAAAAAGAATGAATACTGTTATGCTGAAAAAAAAAATAAATATTATTAGTATATTAAAAAAAAAAAAGAAAAAAAAAAAAAGAAAATATTCACGAGGAATGTAGTTACCTTAGAGTCAGTTCTGATTATACTTCTAGCTTGTATTTGTGAACTTGGTATGTGTGCTCAGCCGTACTCACTTCTCTTAGTCTACATGGACTTAGCGGGGTTGTAAGTTTTCTATCACAAAAGTATTTTCACTATTGAGAATTTAATAAATTTTTAATCTCTTTTTTTTTGAAGATTTTATTTATTCATTTGACAGAGAGAGAGATCACAAGTAGGTAGAGAGGCAGGCAGAGAGAGAGGAAGGGAAGCAGGCTCCCTGCGGAGCAGAGAGCCCGATGCGGGGCTCGATTCCAGGACCCTGAGATCATGACCTGAGCCGAAGGCAGCGGCTTAATCCACTGAGCCACCCAGGCGCCCCAAATTTTTAATCTCTTGAAGTAATGTCCATGATTCTTTTTGTTGTTTTTTTTCTTACTCAATGTAAATTAAATTTACCACTAAACCTGATCTCTAGCCCCATATTTCTCCCACAGTTTAATGCTTTTCCAGAAAAAGAAAGATGCTTCTCAGATATCCCACTTCAATTTGAAGAATACATAGTCACTATATTGCATTCTTTACTAGGCAATTTGAAGAAGGATGGTTAGGCATTTAAGAAAATGATTGCATTGTTTTTTCCCTATGGGTCTCAGTGTATTGATTTTCTGTATAATTTTGACAACCCTAAAGACCACAGACAATGAAATTAATTAATTTATTTAACAAATGTTGGGTGCCTGGGTGTCTCAGTGGGTTAAAGCCTCTGCCTTTGACTCAGGTCATGATCTCAGGGTCCTGCGATAGAGCCCCGCATCGGGCTCTCTGCTCAGCAGGGAGCCTGCTTCCCTTCCTCTCTCTGCCTATCTCTCTGCCCACTTGTGATCTCTCTCTCTCTCTGCCAAATAAATAAATAAAATCTTAAAAAGAACACAAATGTTTGTTGAGCATCTAGTGTGATCTTCATAGACATTGTGCTAGATCCTAGATATAAAGCAGTTTATAAGATAGACAAGAACTTGTGATCATAGAATTTTATTATGTTTAAATATGTTGCGAATTAAATGTATGTTTTCTTGTTTCAAGACTAAGGTAATATCCTAATTTTCCCTAGGAAGTCCCAGTAAAGACTTTTAAATTGTAGACATTACTAAATTGAACTGATTTGATTGTTGGATCAACATGTAATTTCAGATTTCAGAAGAAATCTCCCTCTTTTTTCCAAACGTCTGAGGATACAATGAGGTTGTACTTAAAATTTGCACATGGTTGAAGGCATGCCCTCTTGCTGTTTGAAGGCCATAGAAAACAATCCACAGTTGCATTTAAAATAAGGAAATTAGAGCAGGTGCACAAAGAGAAGAAGAAAGCAAATTGGAATATACCCAGTAATAAAGCATAAAGGAAAGTACGGATAGGTAAATAGATTTTTAAAAAATATTTATTTATTTACTTGACAGACAGAGGTCACAAGTAGGCAGAAAAACAGGCAGAGAGAGAGAGGAGGAGGAAGCAGGCTCCCCGCTGAGCAGAGAGCCCCATGCGGGGCTTGATCCCAGGACCCTGGGATCATGACCTGAGCCAAAGGCAGAGGCTTTAACCCACTGAGCCACCCAGACGCCCCGGTAAGTAGATTTTTAATCTTAAATTCCACTTTGCTTTATAAATTCAGTGATTTTATTAGATAATAATACCTGAGAAGAATATAAAATATGCTTCACACTTTAAAATAATCATTATTTTTAATTCCTATATTCTATTGGAAATGCCAACTCATCTAATCTTCAAAAAAATGTAACAGTGACTGGGACCAAAAATTGATTAATAACTCAGGTTGACTAAGGCTGTATCAGAAAAGCCAGCGGCACACAATCTCTCACACTGGTGCCAGCAAAGCCATTTGGTATATCCCCTGAATACAGCCAAATTCTAGGGTGAGGCTCTGCTGAATGGCCTTGGCACAGTATATGCCAGGGTCAGAGGCTTGGGAGTGCATATTTTCCAGTTTTCCTTTGGGTGACTTCATATTAAGAGCCAGCCATGGTGCCATTTACATGGCAAATGCTGCAGACTTCTTTCTCCCAGAAAGTTGGCCCTTAAATATTACTCACTCCACAGCCCTGAAGGAATGAGAGGTCCTAAAAGAATGATCCTTTTTCCTTACCCATAACTTCCTCCTGGGAAGTGCAGCCAAGTGCAGCGTCTCGCCACTCCGGTCTGGCCACTTCTTGCATAGGCAGGGAATTTGTATTCTTTCCAAAGTAAGCAAATTCTCTGATTATCAGTAGAGTTGAGATTATTGGCTCAGTTTTCTTCATAGGAGGAGAAATCTCTCTTCCTCCCTGTCTCTTTCCCTTTCCCGTTTCATCCATTCCATAGGGGTACATACAAAATGTGTTTGTGTGTTTGAGCGTCGTTGGTAGGTATAGCAAGGAGAGAGAAGACTCAACCTTTACTGAGCACTGACCATTGACAAGCATTTTGACAGATGTTTTACATATGTTAACTCATTTTTCCTTATTTATTTATTTTTATTATTTTATTTATTTATTATTTTTTATTTTATTTATTTATTTATTTTCCTTATTTATTTTTCAAAACTCAGATAGGCCACATCATTGTGAGAAGAGCTGACTTCCAGAAAAAGATAAGGAAATTTAATTTATCTTGAAAAGTCAGAGAAGTGATTTTCACAGAAACAAAGTAATCAAGCAGGGTCTTATATAAGCAAGAGTTACCTAATACCAAAATTTATATAATAATACATGTCATATATTAAATATATGTCATGCTATTAAAAGTTTAATACATTAAATATCCTGATTCTTTGATATATGACATTTGCTTTGATATCATTTCATATCACCCAGAAATTATTCTACTATATGTTATAATATGCAAGAATATCTCAGCATAATGAACAATTCTAGCATTTTCCCTTTTAGATTTCTGGCCATAATGCCACAATATGCAAAAATACCTGGGCTTAACAAATAATTCCAGCATTTCTCTTGTCTTTTTGATTTTTTTGTTTTAGAAGATTTGATGGTCCATCGATCAATTGTTTTTAAAAATTTTATTCTATTAAAAACATGGTAACGTGATTTTGCAATTAAGAAACATTAAGCTTCAACTCTGGCTATTTAAAGAGTTATACAACTATTTCTTTCATATAATATATCAGATCACAGTGTCACAGAAGAGTATGAGGCTTAAATCTGAATCTGGGTCTGGCACTGGGGGAAATAAGTTAACGTTACATCACAGTGTACATTTGCACTGTGTTGTGCATTCTCCAAAAGGCTTGGAGACTGATGAGATAAAGGCCCTCATCCCACAAGCTGGAGATGGGGAATGAGAAGCCAGGAGCCAGAAAGTCCCAAACTCTTTTAGATTACACTGATTCCATCTAGTAAATTACCTTTCTCAAAGAGATTTTTAGGACCTGAAATGATAATATTCTTTCAAGAGGTCATTATGACTTCTGTGCACCCATCAGTGTAGGTCTCATATCTTGCAGTGAATATGAAGGTCTAAACACATTGCTGTAAGTGTCAGACTGGCAGCAAATGCATTCTTCTTCTCCAATTGACCATTTCTATTTCCGTTTGTCACATTGTTACCAGATGGATAGTCAGTGGAACAGGTCTGTTATCCTCTTCACAGGATTATTTTATAACAGTTGTGGCTATTTAAAAAAGATCGTGCTGCTAAAACTCTCAAAGCTTCAAAAGAGGTTTATCCGTCATATCTTAGCTATGCATCACTGTCTTGATAATTATAAACTAGCCCTATTGTATTTGATATCGTATCTCTTTGAAATAATATTTCTATATTCATTTGAGAAGCTATGATTATTAATATTGAGATGTACTATCTTCTGCAGTAGGAGTTGTTTGGAAACATTTAACACTATTACTTAATAGTATTAAAACAAAAATAATTATGTATCAAGGCAGTGAAAGATCTAGTGTGTTAGGAGGCATTATCCACCTAGTGAGAGAGTTAAAATCTACTCGTAATATGTGAGCTGAAGTTTGGTATGATAAAAATAAAATACGGGGGTCCAAAGATATGGGCCCTAATTGTAAGACTCTCCTTAATTTTGTGTAACCTTGTATGAGAAAATTACTTGTGGTGGGAGGTGCAGGGCTCTTCTTGGTGAGGTCAGAGTCCCGAGCATAGAGATCCTTAAAATTATAACTGGTCATTCTTAAAAAGCAAGGGGACACATTTTATCCTGATAACTGCTGGGAGGAGACAGCTTTATGGAAGAAGCTGTTATATGTGGACGTTTTTAACTCCTGGTAGCCTGGGGAAATTGGAGAGGATATGGATATGGCTGTGTTGTCACCAAGGACACCAGTGGTCTGGCCTCACAGTAGTGAAGGCCTGATGGTTTATGGAAACACTGAGTAAATTGTTTTACTACTCTGGCCATTGATTTCTTTTTCTCTCAAATTATAGAATTGAAATAATCTTGCAGGCTCCAGAGCCAGAAGACGTGCACTGAAATTTCAGCTCTGTCACTTACTAGCTATGTGATATTAGCACAGCAGTTAAGACCATTTCTGTTGATAACTACCAGGAACTCTAACCCCCACTAGCAAAAGAAAGAAAAAAAGAATTTATCACTCACACACTATGAACTCCAGGAAAAACTTGCCAAACCATGTAACCAGACCCGTCTTCCTGTGTTTGTCCTGGTGGTGGCTAGCTGTTATGGCTTTACTCTCCCTTGAGTTCAAAGACTTCGGAAGAATTAGACAAACTTGAATCTCGTACACATCTGAACCAATCTCTCTGGTTAAGTGGGTTCTCTGAGCTCACAGATCATACGCTAATACTCTATTCCTAACTCTCTTGAAATCAAAGGAATTGTGTAACAACTGAAATTCTTTTTTAAATATCCTATAATGAAATCAATTAGTTAGAATGGTTTGCTTCATTAAAAACATTTATTTATTATAACACTCATGCCTTGAGTTTTCTCTCATCTGACCATGGTATTGCTTAATTGTATCTTTACCTATTTTCATCCATTGTCAAGGAAAAAGTTATATCTCTACAACAAAGTGAAGTAAAAAGTTTGAACATGTTATTTCCATATTTTCCTTGCTTTTTAAATTAAAGCATGAGTTGCTTTGAAATTTAATTGAGACCAATGGGACCACAGAGTCTTTGCATTAAGAAACTCAGATTTCTACATGTGTATCATTTCATTTAATTATAATATAGTATCAAATATGTAGGATGGTATATTCAGGAGAAAGTTAATTTTCTTTTTCATGTTTTGGGCAAATATTTTCAGTATTATTGTCCAAATGAGTTGAAATTGTATAAATAATTTTATGTGATTATATATGGCATCACATAAAATTATTTATAATATATATCTCCCCACCCTGGGAAGGGGATCATGGTTTTATCAGATTGTCAAAGGTATCCAATACTAAAAATGGTTAAGAATGAATGTATGAGATTTAAAAAAATCAGTTTTATTGATGTACAATTGACAAGTCAAATTATAAGATATTTAAAATGCCCACCATGGTAGTTTTATATATATACACACACACACACAAATGTGTGTGTGTATAATTATTATATATTATATATTTGTATTATTACATTATATATATATACATATACACACATTGTGAAAGGATTCCTCTCATATAGTTAATTAACCCATCCATCACTTTTTTTTTTTTAATTTTTATGTGTGTATGTGAGACCATTTAAGTTTTACTCTGTTAGCAAATTTCAAATATGTAATACAGTGGGGTTTTTGGTTTGTTTTATTAGAGTTTGGGTTTTTTTAAGTTTATTTATTTTATGTATTGATCTCTACAGTCAATGTGAGGTTCAAATTTATGACCCTGAGATCAAGAGTCAGTGCTCTTCTGAATGAGCCAGCCAGGTACCCTTATTGTACAGTGTTAACTGCACTCATCATGTTACACATTGGTTCCTTAGACCTTATCTTAACATTGAAAATTGTATCCTTTTACCCTATCACCATATTTCCCCCACTCCTGAGATGATTTTTTTCTTCAAAATTCATTCTATGAGGTCAACATTAACCCAGATACAAAAACCAGATAAAGACACCACAAAAAAAGACAAATACAAGCTAATATTTCTGATGAACATAGGTGCAAAAATCCTCATGCAAATATTAGCAAATCAAGTCCAACAGTGCATTAAAAAAAATTATTCACCATGATTAAATGGGATTTAGCCCAGAGTGCAAGGATGGTTCAATATTTGTAAATCAATCAATATGATGCTTCGCATCAGTAAGAGAAAGGACAAAAACTATATGATCATGTCAATAGATACAGAGAAAACATTTGACAAAGTAAAACATCCTTTCATGATAAAAACCCTCAACAAAGTAGGTCTAGAGGGAACATAACTTGACATAATAAGGACCAATTATGAAAAGCCCACAGCTAACATCATAATCAGTGGGGGGAACCTGATAGGTTTTCCCCAATTATCAGGAACAGGACAAAGATATTCACTCTCCTCATTTTTATTCAACATACTAGTGGAAGTTCTAGCCACAGCCATCAGACAAGAAAAAGAAAAAAAAAAAAAAAGGCATCCAAATGTGTAAAGGAGAAGTAAAACTTAAACTATTTGTAGGTGACATGATATTATATATCAGAAACCTTGGGGTGCCTGGGTGGCTCAGTGGATTAAGCCTCTGCCTTTGGCTCAGCTCATGGTCTCAGAGTCCTGGAATCAAGCCCCACATCAGGCTCTCTGCTCAGTGGGGAGCCTGTTTCCCCTCTCCCTCTGCCTGCCTCTCTGCCTGCCTCTCTGCCTACTTGTGATCTCTCTCTGTGTGTCAAATAAATAAATAAATAAAAATCTTAAAAAAAAAAAAAAAGAAAAGAAAAGAAACCCTGAAGACTCTACCAAAAAATCAATTAGAAAAAAAAAATCAATTAGAATTGATAAATGAAGTCAGTATGGCTAAAGGACACAAAACAAATACACAGAAACCCACTGCATTTCTGTACATTAATAATGAACACAGTACAAATTATATAAGTATACCTATATCTATGAGTATAATCTATAATCTATCTAAATCTAATCTATAAGTAATTTAATTTTACTTTGTCACATATCTATTATCTATCATCTATCTACCTATCTACCTGCCCACCTATCTAAATTCCTATATATTTAAGATAGTATTATATTAGTTTCAGGTTTCAATATTGTGACTTAACTATTCTATACATTACTCAGTGCTCATCATGGTAAGTGTACTCTTAATCTCCTTCCTCTATTTTATCCATCCACCCACTCACCTGTCCTCTGGTAACCACCTGTCTGCTCTCTGTAGTTAAGTGTCCAGTTTTTGGTTTGTTTCTTCTTTCTTTGTTTTGTTTCTTAAATTTCATATATGAATGAAATCATATGGTGTATATTTTTCTCTAATTTCACATACCATTATATTATCTCTATGTATGTATGTCATTGAAAATGGCAAGATTTTAATCTTTTTATGGCTGAGTAATATGCACTGTATGTTAACTAAAAAAATTTAAATAGAAAAAAATGAAAATTATAATAAGTGTCCTTATTTTAAAATGTTCTTTGTGACAAGATACTTGGCTTGTCATTGTTTTGTTGATGTCTCATTTCTTGCTCAAAATTCAGGTGTGCTTTTAATTTTTCCCCCATAGGAAACAAAAACTCATTATATAAAATTTTAATATTTAGAAAAGTTAAAAAAAAGGAAAAACTTCTTCCTTATTTTTAACATAGCCTCTTCCAAAATGTGTATGCATTACTCTTATTCATGTTTCTGTGCAATAAAACATGATATGGTAATTTAATTATACCATGTACAGAACTTTGTATTCACTTACTAATTAATTTATCAAATATTTTTCAAGTTCCTGCAACATAGGGTGGCCAAACATTCTAGTTTATCAGGGACCTCCCTGCTTTTATCAATGAGAGTCTCAAATCTTGGGAAATACATCAGTCCCTGGCAAACTGGGATGATGAGTCACCCTGCTACAAAGATGGAGATGACTGACATGACTAGAGTAATACTGAATTTAGAGTGAGAGTGATATAATAAATTCTGAAATTGCCTTATATACTATTTTTCATTTACTAGTATTTTTCATGCTACAGAATTTTTCAGTAGCACTTTTATATAACAATAAACTTTCACAGTGTAAATGTAAAAAATGTTAAAAAGTTTATAAATCTATTCCTTCAGCTTAGACTTCTGACATATTTCTCAGTTTTGTATTGTAGACAGCACTGATGCGAACATCTCTCATTACAACTCTTTTTGATGTTTATAGTAAATTTCTTTAAGATAGTCATAAGATACAGAATTGCTGAAATGAAGAATAAAGATTTGTTAGTTCTCTGATACATGCTGCCAAGTTGCTCTCCCAAAATACTTTAACAATCTATATTTCCAGGGGCACCTGGGTGGCTCAGTGGGTTAAGCCTCTGCCTTCAGCTCAGGTCATGATCTCAGGGTCCTGAGATCGAACCCCACTTCAGGCTCTTTGCTCAGCTGAGAACCTGCTTCCCCCTCTCTCTCTGCTTCCCCCTCTCTCTCTGCCTGCCTCTCTGCCTACTTGTGATCTCTCTCTGTCAAATTAAAAAAAAAAAAAAACTTAAAAAATTTTATATTTCCATTCATTTTTTCAATTAGACACAAACTTTATTAATCTGGAATAGTTTTTCTGTAGTTTCGTGGTCAGTCAATATTTACTCGGGTATTCTGAAAAATAATTCTAAAGGGCAGTAAAGGGAAATAGGTTTACATTGCCATACAAGAGTTTTAGTTAAATGTAACAATCTTATTATACTCATTGGAATCAAAAATTGGGGCTCTAAAAAATGGATTTCCACTTGGCTGAGATGTTTAATGGGTATCTGTGTTAGAAAAGTTCTCAAAGTTAGAAGGGCTGATAATTCCATTTAGATTTAGAAACTCTCACTTCAGGTAATTATATGTGAATGAGAATAACAACGTGTTTCCTTTGTGACCAGAGGCTCTATTAGTCAAGATATTGAATCCATTTCACATAAGAACTCTTTTCTTTTAATCTGATATAAGATTTTCAAAGTAAGTTTAAAATGTGGCTGAAAATTGTATAATACTATAAGTTGAGTTGTAGGGTAAGGATTCTGATAGAACTTACATTTTCCAGGAGAGAGAAGACTCTACCTTAGTAATAAAGGAAATGTATATTCTAAATCTGAATATGATCAAGTAAGGTATCCTCATCCTTTGGCTCAAGGTAGCTTAGTAACTTAGAAAAATACAAATTATTAAAATGTTCTTTAGTTAACAGTTCTCTAACACAAAAGAATTAACTTTTAATGGTATTACAGAGAAAATTTAATATTTAGTTTTAATCTCAATTTAACTATAACAATTTCTTATATTTTTTCATATCTTGTTAAACCATAATAAATCTGCCAACTAGTTCTAATTTTCATCAATTAAATGTTCAATCAAATTTGAAAATGCAAGGCTAAAATACTTTTGCTAATAAGCATTTAGCACTGGATAAAAACATATTTACTTTGGTTTAGTAATGTTAAGCTAACAAGCATATGTTTAATATCACATAACTATTACAACATTTCCCATCTATATTCAGCATAAACTTTAACTCTAAATTAAAATTAACTCATCATTAGAATGTGAAGCCAGGGCAAAAGTTGTATTAAAATATAAAAATTTTATGGGTAAACATATAAGCATATTAATTGCCTCTTTTATAAAATAAAGCCACAGTAAGCCTCATTTCAGCCCTTGTTCTCTGATCTCGTTAACGATTGATAGTACAAGCATGTGATAGAGCAAGTGAAGTGGAACCAAAAGATGCAATTGAGCTGAAGAAATTTAGATTGGATTCACATGTAAAATTAACTATCATATAAGAATCAAAGTTGTACTATCTGGTAGAACTTAACGTTTTTAAGAATAAATAGGATATTAAATGCCTTTGCATAATAGTGAACATGTTAATTGTTAAAATTGCATAAAACAACATTAATTTTTTTTTCTGTTTCAATTGGTGCTCTGAAAACTATATTTAGTGAGTGCTCATAGCATTTGTATCAGAATACCAAGTTTCCTAACAAATAAGAGACTAAAGGGAAGAAGACAGAATACTTTGAGAATCTACCATGGCAGCTATATGCTGGGTCACTAAATTTACTCAACAATTCTATGAAATATTACTAATCCCAATTTATTAACAAGAAAACTAAGATTCAGAGAACTTATGAGACTTTTTCAAATTTACCTGGCCTGTGGATGGTAGAACCTTTCTTTAAACTCACGCCTACCTTCCAAGTCCATAATTTCATCCATTAGATCACATGAATATTAATGGTAGACACTGGGATCATCATTTTCTAAATATTTCCATTTTTCAAGTAGCACTCAAGTAAAAATCTTTGTACACATGTTTTTATGCAATATGTAAGTAATTCTGTATGATAGATTCTAGGAGGTAAAATTTCTGGAATAAGGTGAATACTTTCACTCTTGATATATTTTATATATCAAATTATTGATATTATACTGCCAAATTATTTGGTTCTTTCCATGGTCTTGGCAGTTTTCAATACACAGTGTAGAAGAGCTGCTGTTTTCCTTAACCTTTCCACTAATGGAAATATTTAAAATAATGTTACTATATTATTTCATGATAATTTTATCCAATATAGGTAAAAAGCAATAACTAATCCAAAAAGATGATCTCATTATTGAGCCTTTTGAGGAGAACTATTTTTAGTATATCAAAAACTCGAAGATTTAATTTTTATTCCACACGGCTGAATTAAGTTTAACCATAGTGTGACATCACAATATAATAAAGATTGCTAGGCTATCTTATTTAAAGACAAAATCCTTGTGTGTAATAGCCCTCTAATACCTGACATTAACGTAGTTGATGGAGTCAGTGATTTCATTCTAGCTGTGATTCTCCTTGTTCACAGTTGTTAATACAATATTTGTAAAGCTAACCCTTACAAAGAAATATTTGAAAACCAGAAATAGTCTCCCCATCTTAGGAGCTTGGTCAAAACAGAAAATACCCTCTTAAGCAGATGGAGGTAACTCAGGATAATCTCTCCATCAAAGGAGCATAACTCAATCACATTTGTGAAGCCCTTTTTGCCATTTAAAATAGCATTCATAGGTTCTCGATTAGGACCTACCTATCTTGGGGGGCGTAATTCAGAGTATCAAAAAAGTCCAAATCACAAGTCATTAGTGTTATTTATCTTCTATTTGTATTCATTGTTATGCTCAACTGAAGTGCAGTATCTATTAGGCAATTGTTTGAACAGTAAAGCTTCTGATTCATGCTTAAATTATTCATTATTGGTTTGGGTCATTTATTCAGAGAATCATAGTCATTTGACCCTTTAGCTTTCTCTGACGTCGTGTAGTATTGTAAAACTGCATAGCCATCTCACACAAATGGTCCTACTGATCTATATCTCATTTTCCCCTACTTCTATCCAAATTAAGAAATATGCAAAACATGATGAAGTACATTCAATTTCCATGGCTATCTATGGCTGCAGAATTACTGGAAGTATTTTATCTGGGAATAACTTGCATACATTTGTGGAAGTGTTTCCTTTTCTAATCTCACCTCATTATTTTGAGCAATCTCCAACACGCTCTTCAGTCCTGGTTTATGGAAAAATTAACTGGGATATGTTAGTAGCAGTGCTGGGCAGGGGGGTGGAGGAGGGGGAACAAACCTGAAAAAATCTTTAAGAGTTAAAGATAAATAGCTGTGTCTTCTCAGAGCACTTATGCTAATATACATCAGTAGTCTCCAAGAAGGTAATTTAGTATGTGATATTTCCATAATTTTACTTAATCAGGGACATTTTTTGTACTTGCAGCCTCAATTAACATCTTCAGCAACTAGTGAATCAAGGAAATACCACCTATTAAAGACTCAAAGGCCTTTATTTACAATTGTGAAATCTGAAAAGCTTTAAAAACTAGATGATACTTCTTAACTCATTTGTTTGTCTTGATGTCTTTTTCATCACACTTATTTCCAGCTATTGATATCTTTGCCGTAGAAACAGTAATAAGCTTGATTTGGGGTGCTGCTGCTGCTGCCCCGATAGTGTTATATAAAATATGGTATATGCACATTATCGCTTTTCTAAAACCCAAGTATTCTGAATATTTAGATCACATTCTAGGGTTGCTAATAAAGGATTATAGACCTGTATTTTATAATACAGAATCTGCATTTTTTCACAGGTGATAGAGAAGTCTGTTTTTTTTCCTTTAAGTTTGTGATCACAAGTCTTAAGTAGGTTCCCGGCCTTACCCAGGAATGCTACTATTGTCTCTTAGCGTTCTTTGTGTTTAATTTGTAACAGATGCAGTCAGTAGAGGCCCCCCTCATTTTCCGTCACTGGCACTACTAACCCGGCTGCCGAGGTACCTGTGCCCTGTTTCAGGTTTGTGGCTGAGCAGGCACTGCCTGCGTGCTTACCTAAGGCCACTCTAGGATCTCACCTTCGTGGTACTTCTGTGGTTATCTTAACCACAAGCAAGTCACACATGTACACACACACAAACACTAAGTTTTGCCCTTTCTGTGTCATCCTTCCCCATAAGAGGCAAACATGCTGTATTACCTCTTATATTCCAACGCTATTACCTCTATAAATACCATACAGTCTCCACATGACTACCACTTCCATCCCCTCCCCTTCAGATCAAAACTCTTAAGTAAGCTGCCCAAACTTGCATTCTGTAATTCTTCACTTGCTTTTCTCTCTTCAACCCACTCCTGTCCACTGAAATTTCTTTTATCACAGTTGCTAATGATCTCCATTGTGAAATTTGTGGAATTCTCTGTGCCTATATTACGTTAAAATTTGACCAGTCTAGTTTGTTGCTCAGTCTTGAAACCATACTTCATTTTGCTCCCAGTTTTAGTTAGTTTCCCCCCGCCCCTTCTGCCTACTTCAAGTGTCTTTCTCCTACATCTCTTCCAGACATTGGGTTAGCGTTTAGTGTGAGACTTCATCTCTGCACTCACTGTATGTGATTCCATCTATTCCCATGGCTTCCACATTTTAAATTCACCACAAGATCTCTGCTATGCTCCAGATTCTCTTACTCATTATCCATCTCCAAAGGTATGTATAACAAGAATTCCAAACTTTGGAGTCAAGATGGCCAAACTTTGTTTCAAAAAAAAAAAAAAGAGTTGATTTTTTTTTTTTACAAACCCGTTCCCTCCCTACTATTTTTCTAACCTCAACAAATTACATGCCATTTATCCAAATGCTTAGTCCACAAACTTAAGGATCATCCTTGAAACTAATTTCTTTTGTACTCTCACTCATTCATTCAGTAAGTGTGGTCAGTACTACTTCAAAACATATGTCCAGCAGTATGACTTTTCACCATGAATCCTGCTCCTGTCCTAGTCTAAGTCGCTGTTAAATGTGAGTTAGAGTACTCCAGTAACCCCAGTCTCTCTGCCTCCCATCTTTTATCCCTATAGCAGTGGCAAACATGATCTTTTCAAAATGTAAAGTAGTTCATGTCTCTTTTCTCAAAACCCTCAGATACTTTCTCATCACATTCAGGGTAAACACACACACACACACACAACTCTTATACCAAATAGAACTGAAACTATTCAGTTATTTCCAGTGCTCAAATTTTCATACATTGCATATTTATAGTAACACAATATACAGCAACCAATCAATAGTGGAAACAACCCAAATGTCTGCCACCTGATTTATGATGAATCATGATACATACATAAAGAAGTATTATTCAGTCATTAAAAGATATGAAGTACTGGGCATCTGGGTGGCTCAGTGGGTTAAGCTTCTTCTCTTCGGCTCAGGTCATGGTCCCAGGGTCCTGGGATTGAGCCCCACATCGGGCTCTCTGCTCAAAGGGGAGTCTGCTTCCCCCCTCTCTTTGCCTGCCTCTTTGCCTACTTGTGATCTTTCTCTCTGTCAAATAAATAAATCTTAAAAATAAAATTAAGTACTGATACATGCTGCAAACTTCATGATCTTAAAAACATTATGCTAAGTTGGCACCTGGGTGGCTCAGTCCTTAAGCAGCATCTGCCTTGGGCTCCGGTCCTGATCCTGGGATCCTGGGGTTGAGGCCCACATCAGGCTCCCTGTTGGGCAGAAAGCCTGCTTCTCCCTCACCCTCTCCCACTCCCCCTGCTTGTGTTCACTCTCTCTGTGTCTTTCTCTGTCAAATAAATAAATAAAATCTTAAAAAAAAACCCATTATGCTAATTGAAAAAAGTGAGTCACAAAAGGTCACATTTATAATTCCATTGATATGAAATATTCAGAATAGGTAAATCCCTAGATACAGAAAACAAGGGTCCTATGTAGCTCTTCAGTCTCATCCCTACCACTCTCCATTTATAGCCCTGTTCTTACAGCACTGATCCCTGTTTATTCTTAGTCCCTTAGCATATGCTCCCTCAGTTTACTTGTTACTGCTTCTTTCTCTGTTTGGCTTTCTCTTAAAGCAAATCCTGGAATGCCTTATTCTGGCATTTGATTCAGGTATTTTCTTCAAACATCACACCTTCACAAAATATCACCTCCACAATAACTCAGGCAAAATTGCCATAGGATAATAGTGGATTTATAAATCCAAATCTCTCCAAACATCCTCCAGAACCCTGTAGACTACAAGCAGCATAACTACCCACTGAAAACATCTTTAGCATATCCAATATGCAAGACATGCAATAAACTTAAAATTAACTGAGTGTAAGAATATAAATAGCCGTAACAGCAGAGCTGGCTCCGGAGCCCAAACTGAAGTAGGGAGACAAGGACTGTGAAACAAAAAGAGAGGAAGTGGAAGGCTAGTGGTGGCTGACCATGGATAAAATCACCCCCACAAGAGACAATCCCAATCCCGATGCTGAGAACACGTCTAAGGAAATAACTGAGAATAGATCTAAGAACAGGTGAGCAGAAGGAAGATGCTTGAAATTATGTGAGACCAAACATTAACAATCATGGGAAGACACTATTTCTACGCAAGAATGGGCAAATTAAAAGGATATGGAATATTCCTTGGAATCTTTAAAGTTGAATTGAAAAAAAGAATTAGAAAGTTGAAATTAAAGGCCCTAAAGAAATAAAAGAGGATCACTGTATCAGAGAACCCTGCTACATTAAAAACTAGGATACCCTCAGTTAAAGAAATTTCATTTTAACAACACAAGACAGTGTGCATGTACAAAGAAAGAAATATACAAAGCCACTAAAATTTCCTTTGGCCTCCCACCAGCCATTGCTTGTTTAGGAGAAAAAAAAAAAAGATATTTCCAATGAAAAGAATACTATAGATAACACACATACAAACCTACCACAAAAAGAAAAGAGCTATTAAGTATCAACATTTTTTATCTGAGGAAAATTCTCCCCCCATCTTCCCACATACACACAAAACAACCTGTAAACAGAGGAAAATTGAAACAGAACACTCCAAACTTAATATCTTTTTTAAAAATCACTTGTAGATATGAAAATGAATATATTTTAAGTCAACGGACTAAAAATAGAAATGGACAAAAGAGAAAGGTGTGAAATCAGAACTGAGTAGGTCAAAAAAGGAGGAAGAGAGAGAGGAGAAAAAAAGATACGTCAGCAATAAAGTTTACACAGAAAGGTACCGAAGGAAGAAAAGATTCTCATGAGTGTTTTTTTATAAGTGACATTGATAAAGAGAATGTGTGGAGAGGAATTAAAAACCCAAATAATAATAAAAATAAAGATCTAGGAAGAAACAGAAAAAATTAATGGATATGGCTATACCAGAGGATTGAAATTCTTAAAATTGGAGTCCTTGAAGAAGAAACCAAAACAACCAAACAGGAAAATTATTCAGTTGTATATTGGAAGGGCACATTTCATTAAGTTTAAATATACCCTAGAATAATTTTCAGCCCTTACGCATATTTTTCTTAAAAGTCGTCTGGGTTTCGAAGCAAAAATATCAAGTTAGTTCCAAAGGAAACACAATCAGGTTATCATCAAACTTCTCCACAGCAATATTCAAAACAAAGCAATTGATGGAAACCTGTTTTTAAAAACACAAAGAAAGGCTATGTGAGCCAAGCTGTCTTTCAGGTGTCATAAACTTGAAAGAGCCTAGAGAATATTGTATTCACTAGATGATGAGCTTTATCCAACTTAGTTTTTATTAAGTTAAGTTTGACCAAAAACTTGACAGTGAACACTGAATATATTTAATTGTAGATCTAAGACTAAAAGGTATGAAAAGGGAGAGAATAGTATTATGTAAATATGTTATGTTCCTGCAAGGTAGGAATTTTGCAACTTCAAATAGAGGATAAAGAAGAAAAAATGGAAAGGATATCATTAATTTTCACAAAGATAGAGGTGAACCAAAGGATATCATTTAAAGCTTAATTAGTATCCTAAAAAAGGGGGGGGGGAGGGAAATGGACTAAGAGCTTCATAAAAGCTTAACCCTTTCTCTTAAAGAACTCAAAAACTTCTAGGAAAGATAACATATATACAATCATGGTTTCTATTATAGCTAATCTCTGAAAAACTTTCAAAAGTAACAAAAAATGAGTATGTCTAGAATCTAGGAAGGAATTTTATACAAAAATAATGAAAATTGTATTGAGAATATACAAATTTGTTGAAATTCTGGGCCAGAAATGACACACTGTATTTACAAGTGTGCTGTTTGTTGGTTAAAATGTACAGAAATATAAATATGCCTTTGCAAATGAAGTAGCAGCCTTTAAAAAATATCCTTGGTTCAATTTCTATTCTGTTTAGAATAAGCCAATATTTTTCTTTTTGAAATCTCTTTCCCCTTCCTTCCTTCCTCCCTCCCTCCCTCCCCTCCCTTTCTTCCTTCCTTCCACCCACCCTTCCTTCCTTCCCTACTTTCTGAAAATGAATAGATTTTTTGAAACTGTTCCTGCAAATTATGTGTGTGTGAGTGTGTGGTTTTTTGGGGGCAGGGTGTTCTTGTTTTGTTCTTTGTTGTTTGGGTGTTTCGGTGATCATGGCAGCAGTGAGATGATATTTCATGTAAATCACCTACTTCCAAATGCATTTTAAAACAGTGTATAATAATTTCTGCTTTTGTTTCCTTTGCATCAGCTATAGCTAGCTGTTTTTCAATATTTTTGCTTAATGAAGTCAAAAGCAATATAAACAAAATTTCTCTCTGCAAATGAATCTCATCCAGCTGCATTCAACTATGAAAGAGCTCTCAGAAAAGACTACCCATTAATTTTCATTTCAAAAATATTTTGTAAAGTGGTTCATGGGCCTTGTTAATGGCCTTCCTAATGTTCTCTGATCACCATATGCTGTCTTCACAAAATACCAGGTCTATGGAGAAAAGTTCTTCCTGTTTATTTTAGGTTGAGTTGTTGGGAACATGTCACTAAGTCAAATCAGATAATTTCATTTCCTTCATCAAGTACTTCTGCAATTTGGTGGCTTAAAAACAGAGAAATTTTTTAGATTTATTCTACTACATCTAGTAGAATGGCAACAGGTGAGTAAGTGAATATCTGTGTGGATCTGAATGAACTGAAAGAATTTATTGAGTACACGGGGTGACCTATCCTTCCTACTCCAGGAGAAAGCAAAAATGTACATTAAGCAGGATGATATCTTAATGGACTATTATCATCCTAGCTTAAGCTGGAGGCAAAGCTGCTCTATTAAGGGAGGAAAAAATAATTAGGGTCGGCTTAGAGGGTAGACAGAAGGATGTTCACCCAACATCAGGGACCTAATCATCAGTAAGGAGAGCATAGTCATTTACTTGTAATGAACAACAAAGCCAAATCCAGATAGAACCAAAGGACTTTTCCTGGAGTAAAGTCTATCTTATTAATATGTGATGTTTATAAAATTGTGTAGTTATTTCATTCTTTGTGAGGCAGAAATCCCAGTTTCTGATTCAGTTCTTTTTCTTCTTCTTCTCCTTCTCCTCCTCCTCCTTCTTCCCCTACTACTACTAGTACTACTACTACTTCTTCTTCTTCTTCTTCTTCTTCTTCTTCTTCTTCTTCTTCTTCTTCTTCTTCTTCTTCTTCTTCTCATCTAGAGTTGGAGAGCTTGATTTCTGTGCTTCTATTTACAAGTATTTCTAGAAGTTATGTACACTTCTCTGCCTTCAGATACGCTGTTAATTGGTTGTTTTTTTTGTTGTTGTTGTTGTTTTGTTGTTTTTTTTTTTTAGAATTTACTCTTGTGGTGAGATGCTTAAAGCCTTTGTAGTCATTTCCCTAATTCAATGTGGTGCCCTAGAAATCTCTGAGCAACTGGGGTTGCTGGGGGGAGGTGGGGTTGGGAGAGGGGGAGGGGGTTATGGACATTGGGGAGGGTATGTGCTATCGTGAGTGCTGTGAAGTGTGTAAACCTGGCGATTCACAGACCTGTACCCCTGGGGATAAAAATACATTATATGTTTATAAAAAAAAAAAATTGGAAGGGGAGGCGAACCATAAGAGACTATGGACTCTGAAAAACAACCTGAGGGTTTTGAAGGGTCAGGGGTGGGAGGTTGGGGGAACAGGTGGTGGGTAATGGGGAGGGCACGTATTGCATGGAGCACTGGGTGTTGTGCAAAAACAATGAATACTGTTACGCTGAAAAAAATAAATAAATTTAAAAAACATAAAAAAAATCTTCTCCAGTTTTTTGAAGATACCTCTTTTCAAAGATTTTACCTTGAGTTTTCTCTGGAGTTCTTTGTTTATCTGTCTGGACTCCTTCACTCTGGTTTAGAAGATATTAGTAAGAATTATCAGGATTCTGTTAACTAACATCCTATCCACATTATCTTGGGGGACAGGAAAACCAAGCCATTAGCTGCCACTTTTGATATTTATGGTGGGAAGTTATCCACTTTATTATTATTTTTTTTTGGAAATAAGGAACTTTTTATTATTAATTATTTTAAAAATTTCCCATCTGGTATTAGGGAGTATATGGTAGATGAATATATGATCCAGTTTTATTCCACCTCTCAGAATGCTTTTTCTTTTAAATATTTGTATACACATGCATTTGCATATACAGACATGTGTATATTATTTTTGGGAGGGGTGGAATTGGCACTTAAAGTTTCACTGATGTCATTCATTTATTATACATACTTTTCAATATACTTGACAACTTTTATTTAAGTGTCATGAGGCACACATAGGGTATATTATGTTCCAAACAAGAAAATGGAATGAGATAAAGTAGTTTTGGGACTGGGAAATGGTTGACTTTGTTTTACCTGAAATTAATTCTAAGGCGTTTCTGTGTCTGGACACATAGTGCTATTCAATAGAAAGAGCATCTCTGGAATTCTCACTTGTTTTATCATTTTGGTTTCTTAGATCTCCTACCATCAGTGTTATTATGGAAGCGGGTGCCTTCTGTAGCTTATGAATAATACTAAAGTAGTTTCCCTTAACACTTCCCCAAATGAGATCTGAGCCACAGGGCTGAGGGCCCGTACTGAAATAGAAACTTTATAAAACTCTAAAATTTCTTCATGTTGAATTATTTTGCTGCAATGAGAGTTGAACATGTAAGTGTACTCAGGCTAAGAGCCTGGGGAGGAACAGTTCCCTACTGCAACTTTTGTCATTACTCTTGATTCCACTCATTCCTTTTCAGATGAAGGTAAACCAATTGAAATACTACTTACCACTTACTTTTGCATTTCTCTCTTTGCCTTTCTTCTGTTCTCTTTTAAAGCTGGAAGAGCGGGAGTGTATTTCTAGTCAAAACTATGGATTCACATGCACACCAGTATACAGACACATACACATACAGCTTAGCATCACCACTCTAGTGTATACCTAAGATTTCTCTTTGTTTATATTATGATTATCCACATTAAAGTAACACATTGATGAAAATATTTTGAAAACATGATTAGCCTATTTAGGCCTAGAACAACCTGGTTCAAATCTATCATACATTTGACTGGTGCTGGTAGATTATCGCCATATCATGAGCCATGACCTGTATCATCCAGGGCTTGAATTTGGAATTTTCTCTGTTTCAGATTAACTAAGTAAAGCAAGATGGCTGAGGCCCTGGGAAACAAGATGTTATTATTTTTAAAAGCAGGGAATACAGTAGTGATATAAACAAACAAACAACAAACCCGTTTTTGAAATATCTAAAAAGACTAGTTACCCTAAGGTATGAGAATGGGATAAAATTGCCATGAAATAGCTGGATCCTTTCATTTAGTTACCCCAAATTATTTTTACTATGAAGAAACAGAATCTCACTCTGAAGACATGAAAAAGTTACAGCTGAGCCAGACTATACATATGTTTGGGTGCATATGTGGTTTTATACATATATATATATATATGTATTATGTATATATAACAAGATATATGTGTATATAAATCAAAAATATACATCACAGTGTCATTGAGTGTGAAATTAAAATAATCATATAGAAGCTCCAAGTGAGGATAGCACCTTTAATTTAAAATTCTGACAGCTTTTCTGAAATTCAAATGAAAAGTTTTATACAAGTTGCTTACCTGGCAGGATTGAGATGAGGATTACTATGTATGTGATAGAAAAATTTATAAGCTGCCTTGACCTCCTCAAAGAAAACCTATAGTAGTGATTCGAGAAAAACATCCACTTTCCTTTTAACCCCAGTCTGACATCAGATCTCCTTTCATACTGGTAGAGGAAGTTGGTATAATGGAAAGGATTTTAGGAAGTAAGCAGATGGTTTTGAAGGAAGGTACGGATGATCATGAGAAGAGTTTTAAAGCGTTCTTTGGTTTGTTGAGATTTTTTTAAAAATCTGCATTTATTGTGGATAACTTTATGTTTATTGGCACCATATGCTAATACTATGTAAACACAGGATGGCTACATATTTAGTTAATATTCCACTCAATGAACTTCTCAGTAAGTTAAAAGATTTAAAATAAGTCAGGATACATCATCCATATGTTGCTCGTATTTGATATTTTAAGCAAAGGTGCTAAAAAATATAAGGGTTTAACTTGCCATGTGGACATGTATATATATATATGTGTGTGTGTGTGTGTGTGTGTGTGTGTATACATATATAATATATTAAATGAATGAATATACATACATATATTGAAGATTTCATTTCTGTATTAGAGGTTTTGTTGTCTTCAGTGAATGCTTTTCTAGTATATATTATGTATGTATGTATTCCCTTTACTATCATTATGAATTCATACTTTGTGGCTGTCTAATAGGTCGGGCATGCCATATATCCTACCTATTAAAACTGCATTGTTTGGGGGAACCAGGTGGTGGGTAATAGGGAGGGCACGTATTGCATGGAGCACTGGGTGTGGTGCAAAAACAATGAATACTGTTATGCGGAAAAGAAATAATAAAAAAAACTGTATTGTTACCAAAACATTACTAGATATTCTGATTAATTCTTAATTTTTTAATCATAAATTATGTACGTCATCTACTTTCAGTATTTAAAAGTAGGAGATAAATACCATGGATCCATGTGCCTTAATGAACATTATTTGAAGTGTAATTCTGAGCCAGGATTTTATAAAGCATATGTTGGGACTAAAGGGATGAAGTGGAAGAAGGGTCAAAAGATGATGAAATATTGGCAAATACTGACAGCGCTGTTCCAGAAGATCAAATTCTATGCGAGAGACTAGATTCAGTATAACTAATTATAGAGCAATGTATATCACAATAGAAATATGCCTAAGTAAAATTTTGGGCACTTTGTGTAAAAAAGGGGGATAAGTTAATTCTGCTTACATATCAGTTGAAAGCCATATGGAGCTATGGGTTTTCTGAGTGCCAGAGGAAAGTAGGCATTCTAAGCACAAGGAAATGTGTGCAAATAATAATACAAATAACACAAAGTTATTTGAAGAGAAAACAAATAGTTTTCTGGGGCAGGAGCTAGACTTTAAAGAAGCAGGGTGGTAGTTAGAGGCCATTGTATGAATAAATATTACATCAAGTTTATATAGACTCCACAGAGAATGTGAGTCATGGTAGTCACATAAGAAACTTGTGTTTTAGAAAGGTCAATCCTAGACAATATAGAGAATGTGCTGGGAGATTTGTAAGGGAGAGTTTATGTGATAACCAGTATAATATTAATTCGTTTTTTGTGAAAAATAATATGTGGTCAAACACAATTGAAAAATTCTCAGTCAATATAATTAAGCATTGTTCAAAGTCTGACTAATGGATTACTTGGTTATTTTAATACATTACTAATATGTACTGTCACACACACACACACACACACACACACATTGCAATAGTGTCTCCATCATTATCCTAACTTATTTTGCTGTAGGTGAATATATGCATATTATATCTATATCTATCTATCTATATGTATGTATATGTATACGTATATTACTCAAGCACATACAGCTAATTAAATGGCGTAGCCAAAAGCCTAACCCATATATGTTTAACTACAAAGCTGTTAATCACCGCACTAGAGTCATTTCATGGAAAAGAAATGATAAGCAATGGTGGAGGGATGGAGAGGAGGAAGAAACTTCAAGGGATAATCAGAATATAATACCAACAGGATTTGTTCGCTGCTGAGTGTTGGAGTCTTAACAGAGAGGTTTCATGAGGTAGATTAATCTTTTCAACATGTGTGCAAAACCATGTGTATGCATACATGTACCTTATTCAGAAAACAGGATTTCCAGCTTTAGCTTCAGATTCTCAAAGGTATTTGAAGCCACTAAAAGAATAAGACCCACTGGTAGTGAACCAAGATGTATCCCTGAGGTAGACTAGTAGATCCAGAGGGGTGAAAAGGAAATGAGGAGAGCAATCTTGAGAAAGCAGTGTTCCAGATGTCAAAGCAATGAGGGAGCTACAAAACAGCTTAGGGATTAAGAACAGAGATACTATAGTTAGACCACATGGGCACAAATCCTGGTAGTACAAGTAACTAGGATTTTGTTTGGGTTATTTAGCCCTTCATAAAAATTTTCCACATGTATAATATAATATAATAAAATAAATAAAATAAGAATATAAAATAATATAAATAAAAATAACAACTTATCTCATAAGATAGTGATGAACAACAAATGGTTTTATACCAGTTAATTATTTAGAAAAGGGCCCAACACATAGGAAGTAGTGTAAATCAGGAATAGGGGGATCTTCTCTGGGGATTTACATATGCTATTTAATCTTCACAGCAATCCATGAGTTAGTATTGTGAATCCTACTGTGCAGTAGAGAAGCTATCATTAAAACTAAGCAGACTCAAACAAAAACAAACAACTAAGTTGACTCACAGTTTTGTTTGACTCCTAAACCCAAGTTATTTCACCTACACTATATGGTCATTGCAGAATACCAAATGAGAGGATTTTCAACATGCATAGGCTTGCCAAATTCTATAGAGGAAGAATTGAAACATGAGATGTTATTGGGTTTCTTATTGGAGGGAATAATATCACAAAAAATAATGATTTCAAAAGAATGGACTTGATTGATGGTCTTATTATCTTATCTTATCTTATCTTATCTATTGATAAGACATAGAAACAACAAGTATAGACTAAACTTCGAGGTGTTTTCATATTAAAGAGGAAGAAAGAGATAGGGTATTACCTGCAAAGATTTAAGAAATTTGGGGAGCACCTCAATAACTCAGCTGATTAAAAGTCCAACTCTTGATTTCAGCTAAGGTCATGATCTCTGGGTCTTGAGTTCAAGCCCCACATGAGGCTCCACACTGAGCACAGAACTGCTTAAAATTCTCTGTCTCCTTCTCCCTCTGCTCCTCCTTGCTTGTGCACTGTCTCTTTCTCTCAAATAAGTAAGTAACTAAATAAATAAATACTAAATAAATAAATAAATTCCCCTGTGGAATCTGTGTGTGCATACATACAATTGTGTGTTTGTGTTAACATTTTTACTCTTTTGTATGTTTGAAAGATGAGTCAGTGGAAGCATCCTGGAATGTTCAGGGAAAGGAACTTTGAGAAAAAAAATGATATAAAAGAAAGAAATAAATTTTGATGTATCAAAAATTGGAGTAGACATTAACTTTGGAAATAGGGAAAGCTGCCTAGTGTCCTAAAACAGTAGGGAAGTTAAGAAACATTATGGCCTTCATTAACCCCATGGTTCAGTAACATGGATGAGTAACAGTTCTGGAGTGCTTGCAATGCACTGTGCACTATTGTAGGTGCTTTATGAGAACTAATTCATCCAATTCTTGTAACAGTGTTTTAAGGGAGCTACCATTACCAAGAGAATAGTGAAATACAGAGAAGTTCCTACAGTGGCAGGACTGGGACTTAAACTTTTATAGTTGGACTGTAAAATTCATGCACTGACTTACCCTAGTTCACTGCCTTTCTGTCTAATTCCCATCTGGGCAGTTGGAAGTGGGAGGCTAGCTTAGAATCTTTCAATGTTTGAAATGTAGAGGTGTCCGAAGAAAGAAAAATGGAAAGAAACTTAAACATAAAGGTAGGACCAAGTGAAAAATGAGGAGGAGGTGGAGACAAAACAAGAGACAGAAAATTAGCAGAAGATTCTAGAAAGAAACTGGCTTAGAGAGAGGAAAAGAAAAGAGAAATGAAGACCAATGCAAGCTACATTAGATGCCAAGTTAAGTGTGTTATTACAATTAAATGACTTTAGTCATATCTAGCTCATTTATTTTTAGAGTAAGTTATCACGTTATTAGGTTTGAAATTTGGTCTGTTTCTTTAAAAAATTGAGTTCCGTGAATAGTTTCAGCTACCTTTAAAAAAGTGATTCTGTCTTCTGCAATGCTTATGTCACTTTGTGGAGTAGTTACACAGAAAAAATGAAATTATACAAGGGAAGATTTGTCTGGAAATACCTAACTGTAAGGATAAAGACTGGAAATTATAAATTATTAAATTTGGAAACGTTGTCAAAACACTTTAAATAAAAAACCTAAATTCTCTAAATATCTTATGTCTTTTAAAAATTATCACTACATTTCAAATATAATATCATGCTTTGCATAAAAGTTTTTGAAGTTATCTTACAAAACCAAGGATATAAATGTTATTACACAAACTACTTAACAGTTATTTTGTCCATAAAAATTGTTAACTATTTAGATTGGACAAATCTCTTTTCTTCTAGAAAAATAAAATAGTCTTAGATCTTAAATAATTAAGTTCATGTATGTAGTTGAGGGTGGTTTCTTTTTAAATAAACAGATATTCAATTTTCAGTCTACCCTTTATTTAAGTATAAAATTCACTGAAATATGAAAACTTAGCTTTTAGTGATACAGTAATCAAGAAAAGATTTTAGAAGAAAAAGAGTATTAAATATGAACATCCGCTTGTATTTTTCTTTTCTCTTCGTTATCCCTCACTTAAGAACTAAATATTCTAGGTTTCATTAACTACTTGAAAGGAATAATAAAAAACATTAATCCTTCACTATAGTATTTTAACTAAGGATTTCAGTGGTTATATTGCTTTGAATGTAAGAGGATAAAAATTGTTTTGATCTCTATTATTTCTAGACTTTTATTTTCTCCAGTAATAGGCTTTTTGTTTTTAATATGCAGCAAATGTCATCTTTTGAAAAAAAAATTTTGGTTAATAAAAGGAAGAAAGTAATGAATATTTGTGCTTTCCTATTTTTTTTTAATAAAACATGATTGGAAAACAGAACATCTAAATTTCAATCATTAGAAAAATAAAAGCCATCCTTTATGAGATGGTTGAAAAACCCCCATGAGATTATTTTTGTTGTTTGTTTGTTTGTTTGTTAATCTTAGCTCAGTACATCCTATGGCTTTAATTTACCGAGAAAAGCCATGAAAGGCTTCCACAAAATATATATCCCTAATCAGGGTCTGACCCAGAGCATTTCAAGATCATCAATTAAAAGAGCATTTTTCATCTAAAGCCGTGAGCTTGGTACATGGCACATTTAGTGTGAAAGAGATTTTAAACCCAAATGAGGAAAGCTTTATCTTGGTAAAGGAAATACTCTACCAAAATGCTAGGAGACTTGAAAATGAAGAGCACTTGGTACTCTGAGATTTCCTGTGGTATATTGTCTATGCCTCAAAATTTAAATTATCACCATAATAAGTACGAATCAAAGAGGGTTTTCCATGCATACTGCTGAAAATCCATGACACAAACTCCATCTAGTAAAAAAATATAATATTTACTGTTGTATACAAATTAAGACCAAAACCCAGAGTCTATTAAAAAATGGCACATACTTTATGCATCCAAACATAAGATATGAGCCATTTTTGCTTATTTCAGTCCCTTAATAGTTTTGTGGAACATATCCTTAATTATCAGTTAACAAACGAATTATAGAAATTGTATGGGATAGGGCTTCTTTGGAGATTAGAATCTAATGACATAACAAGGAGAGAACACCAACAGAATTGTATTATATGAACTATCCTACAGTCTTTCACTGTTCGTTATAAATGATTTTATATTAAGGAAAGACTGATAAAATTATTAAGCAATATGTTGGGGGATACTAAAAATTTAACCAGTTTATTAAGAATAATTACTTCATTTTGATTTTAAGATATCAATGTGTTTTGTAAGAAAAAAGCTATAGAAAAGTTTCAGTTACTCAGGGACTAGTTATATGGTCAGTCGTCTGTAAGACACTTCATTCTAAATTTGCCTTTAGCTTTCACTGTAGTGGCATCATTGTTCATTATTTCTTCATCCTGAGTTGAAATAGAAAGCAAAATGAAACTAGCTAATGTCATCTTGTTTGGCTCTGTGGTGAGAGAAAACGTTAACACTGGATTAAAGTGGAAGTGTTATTTATTTCAAGTCATTATTCATGCATCGCCAGTTTAGTTAGTGCTTGAGCTGTGGTTTACCCAACAACAGATCAATTCCATTTTAAGAACAATCTGTAAAGCATGGGGACAACCATGAATATAAAACAGTACAACTCATCAGGTTGTAACAATAGACCAAAAATGACTAATGGAAATCTAATTTCACTACAGGCCTGAAGAGAAAGTAAGTTTCAGATTTCCCAGACTTTCCTTTTTTGTTGTTGGATTAAGTCCCTGTCTTTCTTATTATTCTTTGTTTTCCGCTACTGTGTTTACCAATGGCATAATATCAATGGAAAGCTAAAAATCTTAGTGAATTTTAAGAGAGCATTGGCATAAAAAAGTTCAGGGGAAGGATGGACAAACTCCAACTCTATAAAAACTTGCACAAACAGTGGAAAATCTAAACCAACTTCCCCTAAGTTTCCATCTCCAAAGCAGCAAAATGCATGTTTAATTTTGGGGGTTTTTTTCCCCACAGTATGTGAGTTATCCACCTCAAGAAGGAGTTAAGTGTGTATTTAGTTATCCCCCCAATTATGGAGAGAACCCTGCAGTGTCCATTATGAAATCTTTATATTGATCAGTGTTTTCCAGACTGAGTTTCAATGTGTATCCTTAAGGATCTACAACCCCCATGAGATTTCACTTTTAAATTATTTCAGTGTGAATACACACATTCATACGCACACGTTCTGGAAGAACTATATCACAATCTTAAAAAACAACAACTTCCATGCATTTTTATTACCTATCTTCGCTTCTGCGTTGGCACCAAGTAATGAATAAGTGCTTTTGTTACCTGTCAGTTTGGGTTTCTCAGACTAGCATCCAATAACATATTCTTGGCACCTGGAAGTTTTCCAATTTAAGGAACATTGGCATAGATGTCTCTTAATTAACCGTTTGCTGCCTCTTCCATTGTGGCCAAGAGTATCAGCCTAAAGCCCGAGTTAATTCTCTCACATGGTCCCATTCCCTTTACCTACCTTTCCTTTTATCAGCTCCAGGTGATCTCTCTCTTTTTTTTTTTTTTTTGTATAAAATCCAAAATTTGGTCATTCTTTCAAGAGAGATATTAAAGGGTAATATAAATAGCATATGTATGTAGTGAGGAGCATGAATCCTGGATCCAGATTGTTGGCATTCAGACTCTGTTCTGCCACTTACTAGTTGTGTGATATTGAACCAGATATTTGACTTCATTGTGCTACAGTTCACAGTTTGCAAAATGAGGAAGAAAATAGCCCTTACCTTAGGTATATTGCTTGATGAACTTACAACCATATTATTAAGTAGCTTAAACTATTAAATATTAATCGTACTTAATATGAGGTTACCCAGGATGTTCTGCTCTAATATCCCCATGACATTTTCTTTTCCAAACCTAACAGATAAGTTCTATTTTAATCTTATTGGACATAAAATAAAATCTTAAAAATCAATGAAAAGTGCAAAGAAATCATTCTGTTTGCCTAAATATAATAACAACATTGTTAAATCTTAGGATCGTTAAAAGTCTTCTATGCCATTGTAGCAAATAGATCCTCTTCACTGCAAAAAAGAAAACTAATAGATGGTGAAGAATTTAAGTTCTTTTTAACTTTGCTGATCTGGTCATGAATAGTCAGCGACTAAACTGATGAATGTGGATTTAAAATGCAGTTGTATTTATTAAGAAATACCAAAGTAAATCTGAAGCCAGATGGCAGCCAACTTTTTATACTCATGGAAAATCTTACACAACCTAAGATTTATGATAACTTTTTTTCATTATACAACATACTTATTTGTATTGTTTGTATTTTTATAATAAAAAGTTTAAAACAAATAAATCATTAATAATCCTGTCATTGAATAAAGGTCCATTAATAATTAATGTTTGGAGAATTTTTGTAGTCTTTTGTATTTTTAAAAATTTTATACATAAATGCATGAGATTCTGAAGCATAACATTTAGTTGTGAAAATAACTAGAACATTCTTTTAAAGGTTTCTTATATAACGTTTGTATGAATTTTGAATAACAGCCATGTTGGAAAATTTACAGATCATTGTATAAAGCTACTTTATGAGACAATGGAAACATTAATATCTTAAAAGAGAATTTGAATTCAAATTCAAAGACTGTAAAACATCATGTATATAAATAGGATTATATAACAACATATCCCTATTATGAAGAAGATAGATATTTAATTTCTTAAAAAGTATATAAAATAATATAATAATAAAGTATATATAAAAAGTACATATGAAAGGACTCAGATTCACTTTGATAGCTATTTACAAAATAAAAAAGGATTAGGAAACTTTTATTTTTTTTTATAATAGACAAACAAACAAAAAGCTTTTTAAAAAAGTTTCTGTTGTTTCAGGGCACCTGGGTGGATCAGTCTATTCAGCATCTGACTCTTGATTTTGGCTTGAGTTGTGATCTCAGGGTCCTGAGACCAACCCCCCCCCCCCGCCCCCGGCCCCCGCAGTTCTCTGTGCTCAGGGAGGGAGTCTGCTTGAGATTCTCTTTCTCCCTTTGCTCCCACCTCCAAAAGTTTCTGTTGTTTCAACTCTGGAGGAAAGTATTTTCTTTATATAAATCTTAAAATTAAGAATTTAAATTTACAAATAGGAAATGTAAAATATATATTTCCCAAACTATTTTCTTCGGCTATAAGTTTTTTGTTTGTTGTTTGTTTGTTTTAATTTTTTTTTGTTATTGTTGTTTGTTTTAATATTAAAGAAGAAGTCTACTGACATTTTACACAGTATTCTCTTATCTTCTGTTTTCCTCTGGGAGGGAGATTTTTTTTTTTTTTTTCCGGAAAATACCAAAGAAATGAAGATAACAGTAAGCACTCAAAGTTAAGTATTTTGGCTCAAGACTATATAAAATTGTCAATCAGGTTAATGCAACAATATGAAAAGTGAAATTTTTATCAGAAAAGTAAAGCAAACTCTTGACCATTTTCACCTTATTAGAATTCTTTTCAAGGTTTCTTATCAGAAAGTTTCTTATCAGAAGGTTTTCTTTCTTATTTGGGTTTTCCCTTAAGTAATTTATAAAAAAAGAAATTAGGATGAGAATTAATTATAAATTAAGATAGCATTTACTAGATGTAAATGAGTATATGTCCTTATTTTAAGTGAAGCACAATCTTTTGAGCAGATGAAAGAAAATTACCTGTGTTTCCTATTAGTTTGGTTAAAAAAAAAAAAAAAGTAGAAGGCAAAGGAGAAAGAAAAAAAAAAGAAAAAAATACTCAGGGTTTGGAAGATAAATGGAAGAGCGAAATTTTCACCTTTTTGCAAATGATAGGATAGGTAGGTTATGGGGTGCATATGTGTGTGTGGATAGATTAACAGAATCTAAAAGTGATTTAAATCAAAGATCTTAGTAATAAGAGATGTATAGGTATATGGAACCTAATATGAATATAATTTCTATATCAGTTATAATGGCAGTTATGGCTTAAAATCCAATCATGATATAAAATAAAATAAAAAAATGATTTTCACATAAGAAAATAAGAGAGCCTTTCTCATGAAATGCTGCATTTAGTCTTGTAAATGGATCATTTAGCTTTAGGGAAAGTTCAGATGATTTATCTTATATAATGAGATTAGCTCATAGTGTATTTCAACTCGCTGTAAGAACACCTTCTTTGGCTAATAATTCCTGTTTTTTTTTCCCATTTTTTAATTTATTTATTTTTTCAGCATAACAGTATTCATTGTTTTTGCACAACACCCAGTGCTCCATGCAATACGTGCCCTCCCTGTTATCCACCACCTGTTCCCCCAAACTCCCACCCCTGACCCTTCAAAACCCTCAGGTTGTTTTTCAGAGTCCATAGTCTCTTATGGTTCGCCGCCCCTTCCAATTTTTTTTTTTTATAAACATATAATGGATTTTTATCCCCAAGGGTACAAGTCTGTGAATCACCAGGTTAACACACTTCACAGCACTCACGATAGCACATACCCTCCCCAATGTCCATAACCCCCTCCCCCTCTCCCAATCCCACCTCCCCCAGCAACCCCCAGTTTGTTTTGTGAGATTAAGAGTCATTTATGGTTTGTCTCCCTCCCAATCCCATCTTGTTTCATTTATTCTTCTCCTATCCCCCTAACCCCCCATGTTGCTTCTCCATGTCCTCATATCAGGGAGATCATATGATAGTTGTCTTTCTCCGATTGACTTATTTCACTAAGCATGATACCCTCTAGTTCCATCCACAAAGTCACAAATGGCAAGATTTCATTTCTTTTGATGGCTGCATAGTATTCCATTATGTATATATACCACCTCTTCTTTTTTTTTTTTTAAGATTTTATTTATTTATTTGACAGCCAGAGAGAGATCACCAGTAGGCAGTGAGAGAGAGAGAGAGGGAAGCAGGCTCCCTGCTGAGCAGAGATTCCCGATGTGGGACTCGATCCCAGGACTCTGAGATCATGACCTGAGCTGAAGGCAGCGGCTTAACCCACTGAGCCACTCAGGCGCCCAATATACCACCTCTTCTTTATCCATTCATCTGTTGATGGACATCTAGGTTCTTTCCATAGTTTGGCTATTGTAGACATTGCTGCTATAAACATTCGAGTACACGTGCCCCTTCGGATCACTATGTTTGTATCTTTAGGGTAAATACCCCGTAGTGCAATTGCTGGGTCATAGGGTAGTTCTATTTTCAACATTTTGAGGAACCTCCATGCTGTTTTCCAGAGTGGTTGCACCAGCTTGCATTCCCACCAACAGTGGAGGAGGGTTCCCCTTTCTCCGCATCCTCGCCAGCATCTGGCATTTCCTGACTTGTTAATTTTAGCCATTCTGACTGTTGTGAGGTGATATCTCGTGGTTTTGATTTGTATTTCCCTGATGCCGAGTGACGTGGAGCACTCTTTCATGTGTCTGTTGGCCATCTGGATGTCTTCTTTGCAGAAATGTCTGTTCATGTCCTCTGCCCATTTCTTGATTGGATTGTTTGTTCTTTGGGTGTTGAGTTTGCTAAGTTCCTTATAGATTTTGGATACTAGCCCTTTATCTGATATGTTGTTTGCAAATATCTTCTCCCATTCTGTCAGTTGTCTTTTGGTTTTGTTAACTGTTTCCTTTGCTGTGCAAAAGCTTTTGATCTTGATGAAATCCCAATAGTTCATTTTTGCCCTTGCTTCCCTTGCCTTTGCCGTTGTTCCTAGGAAGATGTTGCTGTGGCTGAGGTCGAAGAGGTTGCTGCCTGCGTTCTCCTCAAGGATTTTGATGGATTCTTTCTCACATTAAGGTCCTTCATCCATTTTGAGTCTATTTTTGTGTGTGGTGTAAGGAAGTGGTCCAATTTCATTGTTCTGCATGTGGCTGTCCAATTTTCCCAGCACCGTTTATTGAAGAGGCTGTCTTTTTTCCATTGGACATTCTTTCCTGCTTTGTCGAAGATGAGTTGACCATAGAGTTGAGGGTCTATTTCTGGGCTCTCTATTCTGTTCCACTGATCGATGTGTCTGTTTTTGTGCCAGTACCATGCTGTCTTGATGATGACAGCTTTGTAATAGAGCTTGAAGTCCCGAACTGTGATGTCACCCACTTTGGCTTTCTTTTTCAATATTCCTTTGGCTATTCAAGGTCTTTTCTGGTTCCATATAAATTTTAGGATTATTTGTTCCATTTCTTTGAAAAAAAATCGATGGTATTTTGATAGGGATTGCATTAAATGTGTAGATTGCTTTAGGTAGCATAGACATTTTCACAATATTTATTCTTCCAATCCAGGAGCATGGAACATTTTTCCATTTCTTTGTGTCTTCCTCAATTTCTTTCATGAGTACTTTATAATTTTCTGTGTATAGATTCTTAGCCTCTTTGGTTAGGTTTATTCCTAGGTATCTTATAGTTTTGGGTGCAATTGTAAATGGGATTAACTCCTGAATTTCTCTTTCTTCTGTCTTGTTGTTGGTGTACAGAAATGCAACTGATTTCTGTGCATTGATTTTATATCCTGACACTTTACTGAATTCCTGGACAAGTTCTAGCAGTTTTGGAGTGGAGTCTTTTGGGTTTTCCACATATAGTATCATATCCTCTGCGAAGAGTGATAGTTTGACTTCTTCTTTGACAATTTGGATGCTTTAATTTCTTTTTGTTGTCTGATTGCTGAGGCTAGGACTTCTAGTACTATGTTGAATAGCAGTGGTGATAATGGACATCCCTGCCGTGTTCCTGACCTTAGCGGAAAAGCTTTCAGTTTTTCTCCATTGAGAATGATATTTGCGGTGGGTTTTTCACAGATGGCTTTGATAATATTGAGGTATGTGCCCTCTATCCCTACACTTTGAAGAATTTTGATCAGGAAGGGATGCTGTACTTTGTCAAATGCTTTTTCAGCATCTATTGAGAGTATCATATGGTTCTTGTTCTTTCTTTTATTAATGTGTTGTATCACATTGATTGATTTGTGGATGCTGAACCAACCTTGCAGCTCTGGAATAAATCCCACTTGGTCATGGTGAATAATCCTTTTAATGTACTGTTGAATCCTACTGGCTAGTATTTTGGCGAGAATTTTTGCATCTGTGTTCATCAAGGATATTGGTCTGTAGTTCTCTTTTTTGGTGGGATCCTTGTCTGGTTTTGGGATCAAGGTGATGCTGGCCTCATAAAATGAGTTTGGAAGTTTTCCTTCCATTTCTATTTTTTGGAACAGTTTCAGGAGAACAGGAATTAGTTCTTCTTTAAATGTTTGGTAGAATTCCCCTGGGAAGCCGTCTGGCCCTGGGCTTTTGTTTGTTTGGAGATTTTTGATGACTGTTTCAATCTCCTTACTGGTTATGGGCCTGTTCAGGTTTTCTATTTCTTCCTGGTTCCGTTGTGGTAGTTTATATGTCTCTAGGAATGCATCCATTTCTTCCAGATTGTCAAATTTGTTGGCATAGAGTGGCTCATAGTATGTTCTTATAATTGTCTGTATTTCTTTGGTGTTAGTTGTGATCTCTTCTCTTTCATTCATGATCTTATTTATTTGGGTCCTTTCTCTTTTCTTTTTGATGAGTCTGGCCAGGGGTTTATCAATCTTATTGATTCTTTCCAAGAACCAGCTCCTAGTTTCATTGATTTTTTCTATTTTTTTTTTTTTTTTTGGTTTCTATTTCATTGATTTCTGCTCTCATCTTTATGATTTCTCTCCTCCTGCTGGGTTTAGGGTTTCTTTCTTGTTCTTTCTCCAGCTCCTTTACGTGTAGGGTTAGGTTGTGTACTTGAGACCTTTCTTGTTTCTTGAGAAAGGCTTGTACCGCTATATATTTCCCTCTCAGGACTGCCTTTGCTGTGTCCCACAGATTTTGAACCGTTATGTTTTCATTATCATTGGTTTCCATGAATTTTTTCAATTCTTCTTTAATTTCCTGGTTGACCCATTCATTCTTTAGACGGATGCTGTTTAGTCTCCATGTATTTGGGTTCTTTCCAGCTTTCCTCTTGTGATTGAGTTCTAGCTTCAGAGCACTGTGGTCTGAAAATATGCAGGGAATGATCCTAATCTTTTGATACCAGTTGAGACCTGATTTGTGACCCAGGATGTTATCTATTCTGGGGAAGGTTCCATGTGCACTAGAGAAGAATGTGTATTCTGTTGCTTTGGGATGAAATGTTCTGAATATATCTGTGATGTCCATCTGGTCCAGTGTGTCATTTAAGGCCTTTATTTCCTTGTTGATCTTTTGCTTGGATGATCTGTCCATTTCAGTGAGAGGAGTATTAAAGTCCCCTACTATTATTGTGTTATTATTGATGTGTTTCTTTGATTTTGTTATTAATTGTTTGATATAGTTGGCTGCTCCCACGTTAGGGGCATGGATATTTAAAATTGTTAGATCTTCTTGTTGGACAGACCCTTTGAGTAGGATATAGTGTCCTTCCTCATCTCTTATTATAGTCTTTGGCTTAAAATCTAATTGATCTGATGTAAGGATTACCACCCCAGCTTTCTTTTGATGCCCATTAGCATGGTAAATTGTTTTCCACCCCCTCACTTTAAATCTGGAGGTGTCTTCGCGTCTAAAATGAGTTTCTTGTAGGCAATATACTGATGGGTTTTGTTTTTTTATCCATTCTGATACCCTGTGTCTTTTGATTGGGGCATTTGGCCCATTTACATTCAGGGTAACTATTGAGAGATATGAATTTAGTACCATTTATTGCCTGTAAGGTGACTGTTACTGTATATTGTCTCTGTACCTTTCTGATCTACTACTTTTAGGCTCTCTCTTTGCTTAGAGGACCCCTTTCAATATTTCCTATAGAGCTGGTTTGGTGTTTGCAAATTCTTTCAGTTTTTGTTTGTCCTGGAAGCTTTTGATCTCTCCTTCTATTTTCAATGATAGCCTAGCTGGATATAGTATTCTTGGCTGCATGTTTTTCTCGTTTAGGGCTCTGAATATATCATGCCAGCTCTTCCTGGCCTGCCAGGTCTCTGTGGATAAGTCTGCCGCCAATCTAATATTTTTACCATTGTATGTTACAGACTTCTTTTCTCGGGCTGCTTTCAGGATTTTCTCTTTGTCACTAAGACTTGTAAATTTTACTATTAGGTGACGGGGTGTGGACCTATTCTTGTTGACTTTGAGGGGGGTTCTCTGCATCTCCTGGATTTTGATGCTTGTTCCCTTTGCCATATTAGGGAAATTCTCTCCAATAATTCTGTCCAATAGACCTTCTGCTCCCCTCTCTGTTTCTTCTTCTTCTGGAATCCCAATTATTCTAATGTTGTTTCATCTTATGGTGTCACTTATCTCTCAAATTCTCCCCTCATGGTCCAGTAGCTGTTTGTCCCTCTTTTGTTCGGCTTCTTTATTCTCTGTCATTTGGTCTTCTATATCACTAATTCTTTCTTCTGCCTCATTGATCCTAGCAGTGAGAGCCTCCATTTTTGATTGCACCTCATTAATAGCTTTTTTGATTTCAACTTGGTTAGATTTTAGTTCTTTAATTTCTCCAGAAAGGGCTTTAATATCTCCAGAGAGGGTTTCTCTAATATCTTCCATGCCTTTTTTGAGCCCGGCTAGAATGTTCAGAATCGTCATTCTGAACTCTTGATCTGACATATTCCCAATGTCTGTGTTCATTAGGTGCCTAGCCTTCGGTACTGGCTCTTGTTCTTTTGTTTGTGGTGATTTTTTCCACCTTGTCATTTTGTCCAGATAAGAGGATATGAAGGATCAAATAAAATACTAAAAGGGTGGCAAAGACCCCAGAAAAATGCGCTGTAACCTTATCAGAAGAGACCCCAAATTGTGGGGGGGAGAAAGGGGATAAAAAGAGGTTCAGAAAAAAAAAGAAAAAAATTTAAAAAATAAAACAAATAAAGAAAAAATATAAAAAAGAAAGAAAAAAATATATATTTAGATAAATTAGTCAAAAAACGTTAAAAAAGAAAAGGGTAAAAGTTTTAAAAAATTTAGCAGAAGAAGAAAAAAGAAAAAAAGAAAAAAAATTGAAAAAAGGAAAAAAAAATTTACTTAGCCGCAAGAATAAAGAATCATGGGGAGAAAGCCATGAGTTCTGTGCTTTGCTTTCTCCTCCTCTGGAATTGCGCTGCTGTCTTAGGAATTGAACCTGCTTTCCTTGATAGATGAACTTCGTCCTAGCTGGATATTTTGTTGATCTTCTGGGGGAGGGGCCTGTTGTAGTGACTCTCAAGTGTCTTTGCCCGAGGCGGGATTGCACCGCCCTTACCAGCGGTGGGACTAAGTAATCGGCTCAGGTTCGCTTTTGGGAGCTTCTGTTCCCTGAACGCTTTCCGTAGAGTTCCAGAGGATGGGAATGAAAATGGCGCCCTCCTAGTCTCCGGCCCGGAGGAGCTGAGAGCCTGGGGCCCCACTCCTCAGTGCGCCCCCAGAGGACAGCACCCAATCACTCCCGTATCCCCAGCCTTTAGCCGCGCTCCGAGCTCACCCAGCCCGCGACCAGTTCAACGTAACCCCGAGCTGAGAGTTCAGTCCTCGGCTCTGTCTCTGCAGCCGGCTTCTCCGTTCTAATACCTGCGAGCTCTGTGACACTCCGAAACCCCCGATCCTTCTGTGACCCTGCGGGACCTGGGGCCACTCTGACCCCGCGTGGGCTTCACCCTGGTTTAGCCTCTGGAGCAATGTCCCTCAGTGGAACAGACTTTTAAAAGTCCTGATTTTGTTCTCCGTTGCTCCGCCGCTTGCCGGGAGCCGGCCCCTCCCCCCGCGGTCTATCTTCCTGTCGTTTTAGATTCACTTCTCCGCCAGTCCTACCTTTCAGAAAGTGGTTGATTTTCTGTTTCTAGAGTTGCTGTTCTTCTCTTCAATCTCCCGTTGGATTTATAGGTGTTTTCAATGTTTAGATAAGCTATTGAGCTGATCTCCTGCTACCTGATGTAGTCTCAGCCTGCTACTTCTCCGCCATCTTGACTCCTCCTCTAATTCCTTTTTTTTAATTTTTTAACCCTTTAATTTTTCATCCAGTATTATGAAATCATGACATCTGTTTTTATCTGGTTTGTTGTGGAAAGGTTCTATAAACTTCCTTATCTTAGATATCACATTAAAAATATTTGATCTTATTATTTATGTGCTTTGTATTTTTTATGATAGCATGTATTTATATTTTAAAATTATAACTAATACAGATAAGATTGGGTACATTCAGGTATTCTGTTATTCCTTTAAAAATTTTGATAATATGGGGCACCTGTGTGGCTCAGTGGGTTAAAGCCTCTGCCTTCTGCTCAGGTCATGATCCCAGGGTCCTGGGATCGAGCCCCACATCAGGCTCTCTGCTTGGCAGGGAGCCTGCTTCCCTTCCTCTCTCTCTGCCTGCCTCTCTGCCTGCTTTATTTGTGTCTGTCAAATAAATAAATAAATAAAATCTAAAAAAAATTTGGTGAAGTCACAGAATGCTTTACAAATAAACCAATGTACTAGAAATTTAAAAAAATTATTAAATTGCAAGCAATGTAGAAATATAAAGAGGACGTTTCTTCACTGCAGTGTCACCATACTCATTTCCATAGAAGTTTATGTATCTTCTCATAAATTTTTGTGCACAATAAAGTAAATACATAAAAGTGTATATATATGTGTGTATGTATGCAAGCCATATATGTATCTGTATATATGTACCCATATAGAGATGCATATATGTTTGCTTACATATGTGCTTGTGCATGTATATGTAAATTCATATGTATGCTTATATGTTTGTGTAAATATTCATACATCAGTATAGAAAGTCAGCTCTTCCTTTTTTAATAGACCAAAGACATGATTTCAAATTTTTTTTATAACAACTTGAATAGACCATTATCTTTCTATGCATTTAGTCTTCTGTATAGATGCACCATAATTTATTTTTCTAGTCATCTCTTGCTGTACATTTAAGGTTTTCATTTGTTTGTTTGTTTAGATTTCTTGGTTATTTGCATGCTTGCTGTTGTCAACAATGTGTACTAAATGTGTCAGAAAAATTGTTCTAAGAATACATCTTTAGTTAAGGAATTTCTAGTCAAAGGAGTTGTGCATTCAAAATTTTGATAGATATGGGGTGTCTGACTGGCTCAGTTGGTAGAGTGTGCAACTCTTAATCTCAGGGTTGTAGATTCAAGCCCCCTGTTGGGCGTAGAGATTACTTAAAAAAATAAAATCTTAGATAAAAATAAAATTTTGACAGATATTGCAAAATTACCTTCTCAAATTTTTGCATCAAAAATGCTTTCAGAACATCGTGTTAAAATTTACCTTTTGCCAACATGATAGTTTAAAATTTTTAATTTATTTTAATCTTTAACTGAATATCTATGAGTAATTTGTATTTCCTTTTTTTATCAACTTCTGCTCCACATCTTTTGTTTACTTTTAAATGATTTTAAACAACTTTTCTTACTGATTTTAAAAGCTACATATACAACAGTGATTTTTTTTCTTTGCTTATAACATGTTTCACCAATATTTCCCTCAATTGTTCATTTAATTGTTTTAATTGAGATTTTGACATTTTTAAAACATATATTTAATACTCAATATTAACCCTTTGCCCAACTACATTCAAACACAAAAGCTAAGAGAATCTGTTCATATTATTCATGTTTAAATAATGAACCAGTGCCATGTTTTAGAAACATTTAATTACAAAATAAGATTATATTATCCCAAATTGTATGTATGTGTGAAGGGATATATTGTATATACTTGGAGACCAATTATTAAAAGTGGGTAGAAATAACTGATTTTAAAATTTCTATTGATATATTGTTACAGTTTTTTTTTTTTTAAGATTTTATTTATTTATTTGACGGAGAGAGAGATCACAAGCAGGCAGAGAGGCAGGCAGAGAGAGAGGAGGAAGCAGGCTCCCTGTGGAGCAGAGAGCCCGATGCGGGGCTCGATCCCAGGACCCTGAGATCATGACCTGAGCCGAAGGCAGCGGCCTAATCCACTGAGCCACCCAGGCGCCCCTTACAGTTTTTTATTATTAATTGTTTTATTAACATTAATGTATTATTTGCCCCAGGGGTACAGGTCTGTGAATCGTCAGGCTTACACACTTCACAGCACTCACCATAGCACATGCCCTCCCCAATGTACATAACCTCACCACCCTCTCCCTACCCCCCTCCTTCAGCCACCCTCAGTTTGTTTTGTGAGATTAAGAGTCTTTTATGGTTTGTCTCCCTCCCGATCCCATCTTGTTTAATTTTTTCCTTCCCTATCCCCCAAGCTCCCCACGCTGCCTCCCAAATTCCTCATATCAGAGAGGTCATATGATAATTGTCTTTCTCTGATTGACTTATTTCATTCAGCATAATACCGTCTATTTCCATCCACATTGTTGCAAAAGAAGATGTGGTATATATATACAATAGAATACTATGCAGCCATCCAAAGATATGAAATCTTGCTATTGTTACAGATTTCTTAATGGAATTTAATGTGATAGAGCTTCTCCCAAATGTTAATAAGAATTCCAAGAAAAAGAAAATTCAATATTGAAATGTTTGAAGAAAAACTGCCCAAGATCCTCATCTTTTAAAGGTACATAATAAACCAGCAACCAGCAAAGGTCTGAACAAGGCATACAGTAAGGAAATGCTGAATTTCACTGTTTCTCAAGTTAGTCACTCACATCTTCTTTTCTTGTGTAACACTTTTAACAGAATGTTAAGGGGAAATTCTAGAGGAGCTAAAAGTGTGGTCTTTTTTGACAAAGGAGTGAAAATCTGCAATTTTAAAAAGAAAAGCAAACAATATTCTAAATATGAACTATAATTTTTATAGATTATCCTAAGGCTTAAAATATATTCCTTGAAATGGGGATTAAGATGATATAATAGCCCCAAATATCTTAAACTGAAGGTACTTTTATTCTTCATTAAGTCAAATAAGCTGAAAGTATAAGACAGTATAATGAATGGAAGTTTTGTTTCTTGGAGTGAGAAATAAAAAAACTATGTTTGCATTATGTCAAGCAAAAGAATAACAGATAATTGATGTTGTGCTTCTACAGCACCCAGAAAGCTTTAACTATATAAAACTGTCTATAGTTTACAGAAACAGAGTAAAAAAAAAAAAAAAAAAAAAGCCTTAATCTATTTTTATTTCTGAGGTTTTCTTCTACCATTTCATTTTCTATTGGAAGAAAGGAAAAAAGAAAAACTTCTATCAAAAACAAATTACAGGGCGCCTGGGTGGCTCAGTGGGTTAAGCCACTGCCTTCCGCTCAGGTCATGATCTCGGGGTCCTGGGATCGAGTCCCGCATCGGGCTCTCGCTCAGCAGGGAGCCTACTTCCCTCTCTCTCTCTCTGCCTGCCTCTATATCTACTTGTGATCTCTCTCTGTCAAATAAATAAATAAAATCTAAAAAAAAAAACAAAAAAAACCAAAACAAACAAACAAAAAAACCCCACAACTTACACACCATTTCAATTAAGTCTATTCCCTTAAGCGATCCTATTGGTGCAAAATAGAATAAAAAGCTAGGCTCTGAATTATATTCTGTGCCTCATTAATTCAAAATCTGCCATTTCTTTTTATAAATGCCATAATTTCAAGACCTACTAAGATTATTTTAGTTCCCTAAGCCCTCTTTAATGAGTCTCCAAAATGTGTTAAACAAACAGGGTCTAATCAAATGAGACCTGAATCTTTCTGGAAGACAAATGTGTAGCAATTTGTGTTTATGAGTATGCAATAGATTTACAAACATTTAAATGTCAAGAAATGATCTTGATTCTCAGAGGTCTTAGGACACAGCCCTTAGGACATAAGTTATATTATAGAATTTATTATGAGAACTTAAAAAAATATATCAGGTCACTGAGCTATAAATTTCTTAACTGCTGGGGATTTAAAATCCCCTTCTGAAATTAAGAAAATTTGCCTTTTTAGTTTATTATTATAAATTTTTAAAAATCTTTGTAGCTTAGCCCAAAGTGTGAAGACTTTCAAGAAGACAGGCTTTAAACACTAGGGAGGCTTATGCATTTTACACTTTTTTGTGTGTTTTATATACTTGACTGGAATGATGGTTTTGCTGATAGATATAATTATCAAAATTAATGAATTGAACCCTTAAGATTTGTGTCTTATTGTATGTAAATTAGATCTCAATTTAAAAAAAAAAACTTGTTACCATTACTTCCTCCTCTCTGTTCCTGACGTTCAGTCTTCCATCCATCTACAACCACAGGAAAATAAAAGTATAAGAATTACATTAGTATGACATTATTCCTTTTTTTTTTTAAGAATATTTATTTAATTTATTGACATTATTCCTTTTTGTGGAGATAAAATATCCTATATTTCAATGCAATAAGAAAGAGGAGAAAGAGGAAGAAGAAAGAAAGGAGGAGAAGGCTCTAATTATTTTATCTCTGTGATACAGACAAATGATAACTAAATTGGCAGTTGGCTCTGTTTCATATCCTGTAAGTTTGTATTAGAGTATATTGCTTAAAAATAATGTTGCCCTTCAACCCAACCTAGCACATACTATACCCTCAATAAATATTTGTTGATGGGTAGATGGAAGGAAGGAAGGGGAAGAGAAAAAACGAAGGAAGGAGGAAATTTGAGCCCATGACTTGGAAACATTTGTGAAGTATTCAAATTCTCAAAGAGTGTATCTCTGTAACAGAAAAAAAGCTTCACTATAAGTTGAGTAGCATTTCAGGCACTTCAAAATGGCATTTCATTTTTATATATTAACTTTATTAAACAGACATTTATTAATTCCCTGATATACTGTATGCCCCATTCCCTATTCTAGAATTAGTAAGATTAGCTAATAATGTAGGTTCGTATAATTAAGTATTCCCTTCAACCTGTAGAAGTGTTGTAATTTGTCCCACTTACACTTTTCTCAACACATCAAGTCCCCTAGTTGTCAATTGGGGATGGCATAAATATTTGCTTAAAATGGATTTAATGCATTTAAGCCCACCAGTATCACATAGGTTTTGTATGTAGATCATTGTTTTAACATGGTTCAATCTGTACCATGTATAAATACTATAATAGAGTATTATAATATTAAAATATTTTACTTGTAAAATTCGTAGCATTAGGACAGAAGTTACTTTGTAGCAAAGTGAGTTTAAAAAAGTGAGAAATAGGGGCGCCTGGGTGGCTCAGTGGGTTAAAACCTCTGCCTTCGGCTCGGGTCATGGTCCCAAGGTCCTGGGATCGAGCCCCGCATCAGGCTCTCTGCTCCGTGGGAAGCCTGCTTCCTCCTCTCTCTGCCTGCCTCTCTGCCTACGTGTGATCTCTGTCTGTCAAATAAAGAAATAAAATCTTAAAAAAAATAATAAAAATAAAAAAGTGAGAAATAGTCTTTAAATATAAACATGTTCACTAAGTAACATGGTTCCAGTATAGTAGCCTCCCATAGGAGGATATAAATAAGCAAGTATTTGCTGAAATGTGAAACATGATATCTTAATCAATTCATTCTCTATATTTTTTTTAATCTATATTCCTGGGTTAGTTCCCACCTCTCCAAGTCAAAAATATTACAGATCTAAAGAGGTGGTCCATTTTGAATTATAGAGATGGAGCCACATTAACTTGGGGAAAAAATAATATTTAGACATCAGTCTTAGTAGTTGTGGTTGGAAACATTTTATTCATTACTTAGAAGAGAATTAAAAGGAAGGAAAATGGAGAGATTAAAATTTATTCAAGGGCCCCTGAATGGCCCCATTGGATAAGCAGCTGCCGCTAGCTCAGGTCATAATTCCAGGGGCCTGAGATTGAGCCCCAAATTGTTGGTCTCTCTGCTCAGCAGGGAGTCTGCTACTCCCTCTGCCCCTCCCCCATTCCTGCATGCACATGCATGCACTTTCTCTCTCATCAAATAAATAAAATCTTTAAAAAAATAAAATTTATTCAGAAAATGCATTCTGAATTTTAATTACTTTTTCATTCAGAGAAGTAGTTTGATGTCAAGAAACTAGGTATGTGTTTGACTCAAATCATAAAAATAGTTTTCTTCTCTTTTTTTCCCATGATAATTATCTTCTCTTTCATCAGCTATAATCAATGAGGATTTAACAGGGATTTATGGTCTTAGTTATAACCTGTTTCTGCTTTATTCAAACGCTTTCTGAGATTTGCTTTGTAGCTTGATGTTATTTTTTAATATATTAAGCTCATTATGGAATAATTTATGGGGCACATTTGGCCTCATAGTCCACATTAAACATAGGACAACCCTATAGATCATCAGGAAATAATTAGTCCATGAAGATAAATCTGTCTCAGCTGTAGTGAATCAAGTGTACTTACACACGAAACATCCTTATATCCCAGACTTGACTTTATTTCTTGTCACCATGAATTTTTGACATTTTATAACGTATGTCAAAAGTGGGTATATATGGATCTGAAGTGGGTACATATGGATCTAAAGGTCAGTTCCATTTTTTTCTAGTCCATAAGTGTTCTGAGATTTACTTTGATGGTATGAAAGTAGAATGGTGTAGAAAAGTGTATTCATAATAGAATTGCAGTGTGTGTGTGTGTGTGTATATCTTTGCGTGATATGTGTGTTTTCTAGCATTACATTCCCTTGAAAACTGTTCTCTAAACATCATTCACCCTTGCCTGATCACTGTATCTTGAGTTTTTATGCTGGGTGGAACATATTCATGATTACCTTAATTTAAGAACAACCTGAGGGTTTTGAAGGGTCAGGGGTGGGAGGTTGGGGGAACAGGTGGTGGGTAATGGGGAGGGCACGTTTTGCATGGAGCACTGGGTGTTGTGCAAAAAGAATGAATACTGTTACGCTGAAAAAATAAATAAAATGGAAAAAAAAAAAAAGAATGGATCTTCTAAAAGCCATTTCAACTTCTGATGCATTTTTAAAAATTACAATGAAATTTATGTTATGAAATTGTATATCTGTATTAGTTGACAATCAAATAAAATGTAAACATCATCATTTATAATTTTATACTTGCATCATGCACATTTTAACTTGCCTACTGTCTGGAAATAGAGAAGACAATGGCCTAAAAACTTCCCACTTTTGGTAGATAACAACAAGAATAGGAAGGCCATGAGAATGGGAAAAGTTTTGTAGAAATGTGAAGTACAGATTATACTCAGAATTGAAAGGAAGAAAAAGGAAGTATAATAAAATTGCCTCTTGAATACTCTTTGGCAAATCAATCAATGAAAATAACGTTTTTGTTTGTTTTACATATGAAATCATTTTTTCACTTCTGAAACTTTATACATACACACACACACATATATGCACATTGTTTTTATTGTAGTAGTGATTCATTTGTTCCCATTTGATTACTATGTATATGGGATGACATTATTAGTTATTAATCAATGGTTCGACTAGTCATATAAACTTTTAGGGTCAATATATCCAAAGGCTTAGTATGTTTCACTAATGCATTGTAGGAAGGCATTATAATTTTCAGCCTTTAAATTAGCTTTAATATTCACAAAGGAGTATTGAGAAAATTGAGATAGGACAGTACAATTTCTTAGCATGCATAGAAAATAAAAACTAAAGTGAGTAGTACATATACTTGAGTGGTGGATAATTGTACTAATTTTTGTGTGTTAAATAGCACTATTTTTCCTGGACTTTACAGAGGCAAGTTTTTTACTTTTTCTTACCAGTCTTGTATTTTCCCACTGAGAATGTTCAGGAATTCAAAACACATTCATATACCATTCACCATCTTATTTATGGAGATGAAGGGAAGATTGGATAAGAGTTAAGATGTGTACTGATTTTTACATTGCAATTCAGACCTTAATAAACATTTTTTCTATCTTCAAATACCTTTTATTGACGTTAGATTACAATATATTTAAACATACATTTTAGCTTATATTACTTTGCTAAAAGAAATAGCCAAAGTACAAATTTAGGATAATGTTTTTATTTTTCTAATGGAAATTGTTAAAACAAAAAAAAATATTTCAAGGAGCATAACACATATCTGTTAATAAGAATGGAAAATTCTAATTCAAATCTGAGTAAACTAAACCATTAATTTATTAGTAGCATTAAAAAATAATATTGATAAAATTTTTTAAGTTTAGCTACCTCTATAAATCATTTTGCAACTGGAAAATTAGAAAGACACAAAGCCAATGTAGTCTCTACTTCACAGTTGGAAGTATCTCTGTTATATACAATCTATTTAAAAAGAGAATCAGACTCTAATGTATTCATTCAATAAACATTCATTTAATACCTGTAATTTGCTAAACACTGTTTTAGGGATGAGGACCATGAATAAATTAGACAAAGTTTACGCATGGCTCAGGATGCTTATTTATAATATGGCAAATGGATGTGGAAGGCAGGGATTTAGGTTTCTAAAGTAAATTGCTCTAAAGCTCTCTAAATGCACAAACCGTAGACTTTTACAACAGGGGTCAAGACTACTGCAATAGGGGAGAGAGATTGAACTCAAACTTCATTGAAACAAAGGGCTGAATAATTTTTAAACACTGGGGTGAATAAGAAAACAGGTACATTAGCTGGAAGGCTGGTCATGTAATTTGGCCATCTGTGTTTGCTAACTGGTGCTTGTATAAGTTAGTCTCCTATCTTCCCACAGAGACTGGGAGAGAAGGACCTTATCTTTTTTGACTATTACAATTCAAAATAATATTTCCCAGGTCTTGGAGAAGACATTCCTGAGTTGGTAAGAGGCTAGGAGATTTACATCTCAAAAAGGAAGAGAAAGAATTTACAATTTTAAGTGTTCTGGAGTAAATGCTCTAAGAAAAGGGAGGTCAGAGACCTAGAATCATGAAGAAATCTCTCTGAAGATTAGTTTAGATGAGGGGAATCTTAGGGCCATCCTTTGCACATATCAATATTATAATATACCATATTGTGATATTTTGGGTGGCCTAATTCCGTTACAACAAAATAAAACAGAACTATATAATCCAAAGACAGAGAAACTTTTACCAGATCAATTTTGAATTATAGACATCTCTCAAACCCTTTCTTAATCCCATCTCTTTCTCCAGCTACTGCTGCATTTCTCATTCCTCCTAAAATCTGTGGATCTTTCCATTTTTCCTTCTATCATCTTATAAACCCACTTGAATCTCATCATCAAAAGTAATTTTTTCAAGTCATCTTGAAAAGTGTTTTTGTGTTATTCAATCTGGGGATCAATTCGCAGGCTTCATCTTAATTATCCGCAATACTTGGGCTGATTGATCTCTTTTCTCCTCCATACCACCCACCCTCTCTTATTTTTAAATTGGCATTCATGATCCACACTTTCCCAGGTTTCATCTATCTAACTGATCTCCCCTTTTCAGTCACCTTTGCTGGTTTTCCCTCACGTCCCTGACCTCTCAACACGTAGTGTTTTTTACCTGAACTCACCACTAGAGAGGCCTCAGCCTCACAGCTTTGAAGACCATCATATACTAACACATCTTACATTCATGATGTCTGCCTCAACCATGACCCCCAGAATTCCAGACTCCTATGCCTATTCTAAATCTCCACGTGCTTACTCTAAACCTAAACTTTTGAAGTCCTAAACTGAATATCTGATCTGTACCTTTTAAACTTGGTCTTCTTAGATCAATTTCAATAAACATAATCACATTCTACTGCTTGGTCAAATAAAAATTCTTGAAGTCATCCCAGAGTTTTCTTTTTCTTGCATATTCCATATCCAGATATCATGGCACTTTAAAAATGTTGCTCAGAATCTGATTATTTCCCAAACCTCCACTACCAATTCCCTGACTAAAGATTCCACCCTCTCCTTCCTGGATAAAAGCTATAGCCTCTTATCCATTCTTTAATTTATCCTTGTTTTCCTATTCTATGCAAAACATGACAACCAGAAGCAACTTTGGAAGACGTACATTAGGTCTCTTAGTCATCTGCCCTAAAATCCTCCAATGGCTTTGCTCTTCACTCTAGTGCAGCCAAAACTCACGTAATGCCTCTAAGATCCTAAATGACTTGCCTACCTTTCTGACCTTACCTCCCATTGGTTCTTTTGATCCTAACATTCTAACCATAGAAGCTTCCTAGTTGTTCCTCAAATAAACCAAGTACTCTCCTGCTCCAGAGCTTTTAAACTTTCTGTTCTGCTTATTTAATTTTGCAGATTATCCATGTAAGTTTTATCTCCTCCTTCAGGACTCTGCTCCAATAGGGTCTGTGCGATCCTCCTCAGTACTTATGCAAAATAACAATCCCTACCTGACTCTAGAACGCTTTTTCTTCTTTCTACACTATTTTTCTCCATAACAGTTTCTCATCTATCAGATACTTATTCTATTTATTTATTTGTTCATTCCCTATCTCCTATTCTGCACCACACCCACTAGGGTATAGATGCATGAAGGCAAAAATATGAATCTCTTTTGTTCATTGTACTATCCGCAGCACTTAGAATAGGGGCTAGTATATAGTGGATACCTAAGTCATTATAGAATGACTAAAGAGAATCTATAGAGACTAAGCTTTATGTTTGATGAATAATCGTATTTTCATTATCTTATATTCATTTTTTTTCCTTTATCTTTGTTTTTGACTTCTTCCATATGAAATTATATCCTAACCCTAGCTCCAGTGTTCTCCACTTCTATCTGAAGAGTGATGTTGGGACCTCCAAAATATTTCAGCCTAAAGAACCTACTGAGGAGGGCGCCTGGGTGGCTCAGTGGGTTAAAGCCTCTGCCTTCAGCTCAGGTCTTGATCTCAGGGTCCTGGGATCGAGTCCCGCATCAGGCTCTCTGCTCAGCGGGGAGCCTGCTTCCTCCCCTCCCTCTCTGCCTGCCTCTCTGCCTACTTGTGATCTCTGTCTGTCAAATAAATAAAATTAAATTAAATTAAAATTAAAAAAAAAAAACCTACTGAGGAGTAGGTACTAGTCAACTGTCAAGTGTCCAGCACTGGTAATAAACACAGAGTCTTTATTGATAGGTCAGTTACAAATAACTGAAAGGAAACTTCAGAAATCCATTCAAAATTCTACAGTTGTCATATGATTTGTGAGTAGAATATCCATGCATATAGTTATACCAACTCTTAAATACCTTCTTGCAGTCCATCAGGAGCTGTGTGATATGATTTCTCCCCAGCTATCCTTTTCCTTTCCTCCATTTTTACTCTCTGCTTTGCCTGGTTTTAGGTGTGTGACCTGTGCGTTCTCAATGAACCTCACATTTAAAAGGCTTCATGTTTGGTTTTTTGCTTTACTGTTACTGTCTTAAGTTTCTTAATGATTTATAAAAACAAAAGTTCTGACCTTTTATTTTTCAGTAGGCCTTAAGATTATGTAGCTGGTCTTGATGTCTGCTTCCACTTAGAGAATCTTCAGGAACAATAACCTCTGTAAATGATGCAGTTAAAAAAATGTGACTTTCAGTTTCTGAAGCTCAGAAAAATTGTGAAGCCATTATTTAAGGAAAAATTTCATGCACATAAATATAATTAAAGCAGGAGAATAATGAGCTAATACAGTGATCTTATTTTGTGAAAAGATTAACTGAGATGAGTAGAATTTCTCAAAATTTTAGATTAACATTGTGCTATTAATCTTCATAAATATCACATCCTGAGTTCCCATTAGTTGGAGAGGGAAGCATTTCCAGATGATTAAAATGCTGCATAGAGCAAATAAATTATAAACTTTACAAGGAAGTACCAACTCACAGTTTTAAACTAAGAAAGGACAAATAGAAATAAGAAGAAATCTTGTTAGTTCTTGAAACTTCAAGATATAATTTAAGATTTACTATTTTTAATTTTTTTCTTAGATTAAAATCTGCCCTTTTATAAATACATTTTAACTAATAGATTACTACAGTATATTTGCTAATATGTGTTGATTTTGAATTTGAAAACAGTGAACACTTCAAAATGTGGGCTTCTTAGATCACTTGATTTTTTTTCCCTCTTTATTGGCACCATGTAGTAATATGATATCAAAATATTACATGTAATCAGTGTACTGTGATGGTGTTAATAGTAAGCTGTGTTTTAAAAAATTCCCCTCTATAGCTATAAAGAAACACACAACACTATTTTTTATGCTAAAAATAAGTCATCTTTAAAAAGACATAGTTATTTATATTTCAAGATGAGGAAGTAGGATTAATGAAAACTGCTATTATTAAAATAACAAAAAAATAATAAAACAAATACCAAGCCATGAATAATTATTTTATTGTAAGGCCACTGTTTATCAATATTTTCAAAAATTAGCGGAAGCTCTATTACTTCAGATTATTTCTCATATGAAAAAAAGTGAATTATTGGAAATATTATTTTAAAAAATTACCTCATTCCTTCTGCCTTTAAAAAGAAACGTTTAACAACAAGTACCTTACTGGGCGCTTATGGTAAAGAAGGATGTTTTATTCATATACCAGGATGCTCTTTCTTAGAGACCCAAATAAAGCTGCATGTGAACCAACAGCTGCTCTTAGAACACTTCCTGTCCCAGTCTGCTAAGGGAACACAGCTGGAGAAATGTGCAGAGTGTTTTCATCTTTAAATCAAGCACAAACTAGGAAGACATTTAGTACACATATGCAATACCATTACTATTGACAAAGTGGTTTCTGTCCTCTCTCATTTTTCTGGCATCCATTTTAAACTATGCCTTAATGGTTCATAGAGGGAAGCTTATAAAATACCTAAATATTTTACAGCATTTAATCATGACTTTTTGGTATTTTTTAAATTTTTTCCTTCATTCCTTCCTCCCGCTCTTCCTTTCTTCCTTCCTTTGTTCCTGATTGTGTGGCTTTGGGCGCTCTACTAAGCCCTGTTCTAGGTGCAGTGGCCAATGTGATGAACAGCTGAAGTCACTGCTGTCTTGGAACTGGGAGTCTAGTGGCCAAAAGCTTATTACGGCCTCTCTTGAGGCTGTAATAAGATCCACAAACAGACCTTTTAAAGAAAGACATGACAAAACATAAGAGACTCTTTAGCATAGGAGACAAACTGAGGGCTGCTGGAGGGGAGAAGGGTTGGAGGATGGGGTCACTGGGAGATGGGCATTAGGGAGGACACGTGCTGTAATGAACACTGGGTGTTCTATGCAACTGATGAATCACTGAACTCTACCTCTGAAACTGATGATACTGTATGTTACTTAATTGAATTTAAATAAAAAGTGAACTCCCCCCAAAATAAAGAGATGAAAATTCATAAGACGAAAAAAAATGCAGCATGAGATGAGGGAAAAGAACCAGAGAAAGACTGATTGAGAAAGAGATCGAAGACAGGAGGGGAGGGAGAAAAGTAGTTTATTTTACATCTCTTAGATATTTGGGGAGATGGAGGAGAGGTTGTGGAATGTTATGTTATGAGAACTCATTGTCACAGAATTTTAATGACTTGAAAATTTCTGCTATGAAAGGTTTTATGTGGTCCACTCTCCTATGGCTATAATTTAGGATCCACAATCCTTAGAACTTTGACCCTCAAGAAGTCCTCCCTTGGGAGCCATAGTCAGTATTTGATACCATGGACATTTTCCAGACATCTTGGCCTTACGTAGACTAAGGTTGTATTCCCTTTGGGGAGAAAAATACTGACTTTTTCAACTCTATAAATAGTTTTGAACCATTTATATTGTTATTGAATAGTTCTTTCTGAAATTTTGTCAGCAGATTGTGTGTTTCAATCTAGGTATAATTAGTAAGTATTATAAAGAGATTAACTAAAGCAATATAAAGAATTCCAAGAATTCTTATATTTAAAAATTTTATTTATTTACTTAAGAGAGAGAGAATGAGAGAGAGAGAGCACAAGAGGGGAGAGGGTCAGAGGGAGATGCAGATTCCCTGCTGAGCTGGGTGCCCAATGCAGGACTGCATCCTGGGACTCCAGGATCATGACCTGAACTAGAGGCAGTCACTTAACCCACTGAGCCACCCAGGCTCCTCCAACAATTCTTTTATAATTCAACATAATTGTCTATAATTCAGTGATGAAGTGAGGACAGTACAAGCTCAGAAAGATAGGAAAACTTCCTAAAACACCTGGATAAAAATAATTTAGCCTTACTTCACAAACCCTGTCATACTGTAGCTTATGATTATGAATGCAGGGCTATTTTCAGCTACAGAGTAGCCCTGGTAATTTTATCTCATTTTTAAGTTATATTTGGAACATGGAAATCAGAAGATTTAGAGGTCAGGGCTGAAACGAAAGGATGATTTTGAGCTAGTTTGCAAGAGTCTTTGCAAGAGAGAGAAGACAGAGTGAAACCAGTCTTCTAGGTTTATCTTGGGAAGAGTCACAGACTCAAATACTAAAACACTAATATAAGGGTGCTTTTATGTAGTTATTCATATCAACAGCAGATTTTTAAAGAAATTTTAAAAATATGACATTGAAACAAATTTTCACAATGCAACCTTTTAAAAGCACTTTTACACACTGTTCTTAAGCAATTATCTCTTGTCTTGTAATTATCATAAGGGATAAAATAGATATTTTTAAACATTTACCTTATTAAAAACTATTAATGTTTTCTCTGAGAATGAAAATACACTAACTTCCCTTGGAAACTTTCTGTGAAGCAATCTAGTACATTGGATTTAATGTACACTATTTTTCATAGATACCTAGTTTTGTTTTCTCTCACAAAGGAGATGTCGAAAGAAAAGGTTTTATAGTACTTAAGCTGAAAAGATAAAATATATACTTTATATAATTTGAAAATAGACTTTCATTTCTCAGAAATGAAGGGAAAAAAGCTATAAAATAGGCTAGCACCCATGGATTAAGGCACAGCTGCCGTAGCTACATTTTCTATTAAAGGGTATCTTTCAGATTACAACAGCTCATTCGGGTCTTTCATCCTGAAGGCCACTACAAGTCTTATTTTTGTTACAAAACATGCCTTTTCTGTTAATTGACATCACCTAATATCTAGAATTCATATCAAATGAAAAGTAAGTTATGTGGCACATAAATATTTTCTCCTAAATATCTGTACCTACTATCACAAACAGTGGTAAAGACTTGTGCATACTATAGCCAACTGTGAAGTTAGGGGAGGACAGCCTACCTGGTGTCACATCTGACACCAACTGCAAACTCAGGATGTTCCCAGAACAACCCTTGGGTTTGATAATTTGCTAGAACTTCTCGCACAACCCATTGAAAGCTGTTATACTTACTGTTATGATTTATTACAGGGAAATGATTCAGATTAAAATCCACCAAAGGAAGAAGTTTATAAGGGAGAGAGAGTATCAAACATGGAGTTTTGTTTCTCCTTTCCTGATTCAGTCAGGATAGCTTTGCTTTCTTGTCATTAATGTGACACAATATACTCAGAGTAATGACATTCAGGAAAGTTCACTCAAGCCTCAATTTCAGAATTTTTACTGGGCCATTATATAGGCATGCTTGATTGTTCTGGTGACTGATCTCAGAGCGTATAGTTGCATGTACCAAAGCCCTGTCCATAAGTCATATTGTGGTATTTCTGGTATGGTCGACCCTCACCCTAAATTACATTGTTTGCTTATCCATCATGATGCATGGCCCCCAGGAAATCACCCATTCCAATCAGGCATTATATTGCCAAGATCCAGTGATCACCTCCAGTAGGTGAAGGCAAAGGCCACTTTGCCTTTACTTTGCCTTTTCACTTTGAAAAATGATAAATTCTTTCCTACAAGGTCTCAAAGATCAAGTTGATCAACAAGATAAATACCTTGTCTACTAGCCAAAAAGATTTATGTTCCCTCTATTTTGAGTTTTTGATTGATAAGACCCTAGCTGGTGTTGTAAATGCCTCATATTAGAAAAAGAAAAACAAAGGAGTTGGAGAAATGTCTGGATTTTTTGTCATTCATTTATTCATATATTGGTTCAGCAAACATTTTGGGGGACAATTACTATGTGCCAAGCCCTGTGCTTATTGTGATCGATGTTGGACATAGATAAATAGTCATGGAATACTATGATCTGTGCTGTAATGACAATACTCATATGGCATCTATCCAGGATGAGTGATCAGCTCTGTCTGGAAGGCTTGGCTTCACTGAGAGGAAAATGTTCAAGCTGATCTTGAAGAACGTCTAGCAGTCTTCTGGATTGAGTTGTGTGAGGAGGTGTTCAGTGATGTCCAGATAGGGGAACAGCATAGGAAAAGAAGAATGAAGTAACATAATACATTTCTAGTAACATTTAACAACAAAGCTTAAAAACAAAGTAGTTTTCACAGAAAGCAATAACACTGACAAGGCAGTTCATCTCTCCTGTATTATTTCAAAGTTGTTTGTACTTAAACTTTGTGTATCAACACTGTATTTTTCTAAAACCAAGCTTTGTGCTACAAACTTGAGGGATTAAAAACTCAGAATAGTAGTAAACAAGCCAGGAGTAGTAATAACCCTATCATTGGTGCACAATGCAGCAATATTTCACTCTGCCTCGGAAAACTTTCACAGTTGTTGCTTTCTCAGTGAGCACAACTTTTATACTGCCTGGCTGTTGGGCTTGAACTGTTTCCTGTCCTGATTGGGCTCCCTTATATGACCATACATGTCCTGGTAAATGTGTGACCTATATTTACTGCAGGCTTGGCATTATATTGCATTTCATATTTCTTCCGTGGGCAAAATGTATCCCATTGAGTACCAAGGCACATAACTCACTCAGTCTGGTGTTTCAATAGAAAAGATCACCAAAGCAGTGTATACACAGTATATTAAATAAACTCAACTTAGAGCATAATGAAAAATGTATCTTTATTCTTGTCTCAGAATCTGTCTATAAAATTTATACAGTGGAGGTTATCTTCCCCACCACTCCATGAAAACATGGCGGGCCCATGTCTTTTCAGTTTATTCTTAGTCTACATTCTTGACATCATTTTAAGAACAAATACAATCATCATTAATTTTTGAAAATTTCTTGTTCCAGACTAGATAAAAAATTCATAATTAGATATGCCATAAAATATTTCTCCTGGGTGCCTGGGTGGCTCAGTGGGTTAAGCCTCTGCCTTCAGCTCAGGTCATGATCTCAGTGTCCTGGGACTGAGTCCCGCATTGGGTTCTCTGCTCAGCAGGGCGCCTGCTTCCTCCTGTCTCTCTTTCCACCTGCCTCTCTGCCTACTTGTGATCTCAGTCTGTCAAATAAATAAATAAATAAAATCTTTAAAAAATAAAATAAAATAAAATATTTCTCCTCTCCCCAGCTTTATCTATGGGTGAAAGGAAGCCTAAGCTTCCCATCCCCCCTTCTTATCAGTATCTCTTTTGATTTCCCAGGATTGGGATCAGGGGCAGGAGAGGATGGAGTAGAAGACAAGTACATGAACTAGTTTCCATAATTTGGTTTTATCTCTGTATTAGTTAACTGTTTGTTATAGGAGTAAGTTACCTTGATATTTATCAGGTTAAAAACAACAACAACAGGAGCGCCTGGGTGGCTCAGTGGGTTAAAGCCTCTGCCTTCGGCTCAGGTCATGATCCCGGGGTCCTGGGATCGAGCCCCGCATAGGGCTCTCTGCTCAGCAGGGAGCCTGCTCCCTCCTCTTTCTGTGCCTGTCTCTCTGCCTACTTGTGAGCTCTGTCAAGTAAATAAACAAAATCTTTAAAAAAAAAAAGCAAAAAACAAAAAACAACAAACATTAATTATGTCAGTGTCTTTGGTCAGCAAATAGAGTGTGGCTTCACTTGGTCCTCTACCTCTCTCAAGTCTGCAGTCAAGATATTGGCTGGGCTACCATCTTCTCAAACCCCACATGGGGAAGATTTTCTTCCAAGCTCACTCCCGTGACTAATAGCAGGCCTCAACTACTTGCTGGTTGAAAGAGAAAAATCAGTCCTTGCCACATTAGCTCCTCCACAGGGCATTTCTCAAGGTAGCCTATGACTTTTCGAGCAGATAAGAGAGAAGAGCCCAAAAAGGAAACCATGATCTCCTGATTTTGTCTTGGGAGTAGCAGACTTCCCAACACTCTACAGTATTCTATTTATTAGGTTCAACATATTCTTAAGGGGAGGAGATAACATAAGAACACAAATACTAGGGGATGAGCATAATTGGGTACCATCTTAGGGGCTACCTACCACAAATCCCTTTGTGCCAGGAAGCTTTTAAATGATGATTCTTTGCCTGCCTGAGCACCTTTGTGGGCTTTGGAGAGATTCCTTTCACTGGATTTCTCTCACCTGTGGTTACCTAGCCTAAGCAATCAATCGCTTTCAGGTGGTCATTCAGATTCTTCCTTAGTCTCCCAGCCAAAATGTCCTTAGTAGCCTTCTTAGAATCTAAAACACCTTCTCTCCTTCTAGTAATTATATATGTACATATATATGTATGTGTGTGTGTATATATATATGTATATATATCCAGTGAGATATATATTATATATATATTTTATATATATCTATATATAAAATATGGCACACCAAAAAATCTTATGTATCTCCTATCTCTTTAAATGATAGTAGTGCAGATTGATCCCAGGACAGCAACTCTCTGCCATAAATGCTATTAAGATGCACATATACTTACGATGCCATATAATTTAGTGTGGGCCTCCTACTGTCCTGTCTCTACCTGTGCTTGCTCTATTCTTATGTCACTTGGTGAAACAATCCCTTATTCAAAACAAGACAAAACAAAGCAAAACAAAAATGTGTGTTTCAGTATAGAAATAAATACCATAGGAAAATACAGTTATAAAACTGAAATATATATTTCATATATACTGATAAACTATATTTCATATAATGATAAATATATAATTACATTAATGGAAATTAAAATCACTTTAAATATAACCACTTTCTCCAGGGAAACAATATTTAAAATTTTTTTTTTCCTCATAGTCATAATGAGATAAAGAAGTTAGACAATAAAACCATTATAGATTGTTGGTCCTAAGCTATGTAGCTCTTCTAGTTATTTCATAATTCTTGGGCATTTCTGTTTTTCAGGGGAGTTGATAAAAAGAATATAGATAGTTAAATCATGTTTTTATTTTAGTTTGGAAATCAATACTTATTTGAGCAGCTCCAAAACAGCAAATTTCTCTGTAAATTTATTTCCCTCTTTATTTAAGGGGGAGATAGAAGTTGATGAACTTTCATGTCCCCACTATCTTTAGAATTCCATAATTTTACTAAATAGTCATTTTGGAGAAAAGGAGAAAAAAAATAAAGTGCATTCACCAACTCTTTCCATTAAGTTTGGTGAAATTCTAATAGAATTACATCTTTCCTATTTTTCTCCTCCACATTATAACAATGTACTAAAGGGTGCACAGTTATTATGAGAAGGAACAATTAGACCAAAATGCATCAGAATGGACACATTTTTAATTCTATCCTGGTTATCTGTGATACCTTAAGCCTTTTGTGTTTTTCCACCTGATTGATGAGCCAGTTTGTGTACTTTAACATCAAAAATTCAGAGCAGTGTTACTCTGAGAATGAGTACTTTTGAAATATCACATGTATAAAATTGTTATTGTTATTAATTTGATAGTTTTTAAAGAAAGCTTCATTGTATCTGTTTTGAAGTTTTCAGTAGGTTTTGAGGTTGGCATACTTCTAAGTGGCTGTATACATGGTATGCTTATATTTTCACATTATATACTTCTGATTAAATTTTTTATAAGAGATGTATTTTAAGAGATGAAATGAAAAACCTGAAACTGTGAAATAGGGTAGAAAACTAATAGTAGAGGCTGTAAAAATCAGAACAAACATCAGTCTCCACAAATAGACCCTAAAAGTTTTAAATAATAGATAATTTTCAGTTTGAATGAATGAGATATTATGGCCCATGAAAGCCTTTGTAAACAAACCATTGTTGTTGTTGTTGTTGTTTTCTTGTTTTCTCATGAAAGATTCATGGTATAACTTCAATTTACATTTATCCTGAAACTACATTCGAGGTTAGGCCAAGTTGTAGCCACTCTTGGAGAAAGAGCAAGTAGGCAACAGGGAGGCCACTTTTACTAACTGTTGGCAAGACAGTTGTGAGATTATGAGAGCCTATGCCATAGCTCCAGTTACAAAGGAAAGGACGGAAGGAAGGAAAGAAGGAAGGAAGGAAGGAAGGGAGAGAGGAAAGGGAGAGAGAAAGAAAGAAAAAGAGAAAGAAAGGGAGGAAGAAAGAACATATGCTTTTTGGTGACATTCAAGATCATTCAAATGTCAAACTGCAGTTTTTGGAGCCCAGAATTAAGTGATTTTAAAATTTCAGTACTTACTTACTGAGCTCCTAACATGTGCTAGGTACAGTTAGCATATACATTGAGAAGCAATCCATGCTTTTAGTAAATTGGTAGTTCGTAAGAGAAAGAGACAGACACACAGATGTGAAGTACATTCTACAAAAACATTACACAAAACTTACCTCTCACATAAAGGACACAAGAACATATTTTCCCAAGAATGGTAACAACAGGTTCAAAGAACACATCAGAGGGCACAAATAAAAGAGCATGGTGTATTTTCAGGGAGATGAAGTTTGACATGAGGAGTGATATGACAAAAGATCAGACACGGAATGGGAATCCGCTCATCATTAGGTGTGTGAGTGAGAGCACTGTCTACTGTCACCGCTTTTAAGTAATATACATTTCATGAGGAGAAAACCTCACAGGAAGAACTGATGATAAACGTGATGGCATTGGAGGAGCATTCCTCTTAATTTCCAGAGTTATTTAGATAACTTCAGAAAACCAAGCGATTTTCTCATTTTAAACCTCAGCCATTGGGGCACCTGGGTGGCTCAGTGGGTTAAGCCTCTGCCTTCAGCTCAGGTCATGATCTCAGGATCCTGGGATCCAGCCCCGCATGGGGCTCTCTGCTCGGCAGGGAGCCTACTTCCTCCTGTCTCTCTACCTGCCTCTCTGCCTACTTGTGATCTCTCTCTCTCTCTCTGTCAGATAAATAAATAAAATCTTTAAAAAAAAAAGAAAATTCCTTTCTTTGGATGTACTCAAAGGCGAGGAGACTGCTTCCCCTTCTCTCTCTCTGCCTTCTTGTGATCTCTGTCAAATAAATAAACAAAATCTTAAAAACAAAACAAAACCTCAGCCATGGACCTTGCTTACCAAAATGAGCCATTTCGTTTTGACATGGAGAAAGCTTTGTTGAACTCGGATAGTCTCTGAGCTCAACCTCTTTGGCTTATCTATTACTAGGCATTGCACAGTTTTCAAGAACAAAAACTTAGAAGTAAATGTTGGTATATCTTTGGATAATATCAAGCAACTTGTATATTACACTTAAAGGAAGAGGTTGTAGCTGATGTAGAATCTTTTGATTTAGGAAATTATCATTTTTCTCACCAAAAACAGCTAAAAGTCACTATATTGGCTGGGAAAAGAGAGTTTCAGAATCTCTTGAAATTAAAGGAAAGAAGGACTATTTTGAAAAGTAGAATAGGCATCATAGGCCATAAGTGTTTAAGCTGATCTATGGTGAATCTAAAGTGCCATTTGGTTTTGCATCACCTATATCAGTGTTGAAAATCAAAGAGGAAAATAGGAGTTTTATTGTTCTTGTAATTGCTGCAGCAGCTTAATCATCCTGGTTAAATAACTCATTGTTTTTGGCATACACCTCACTTTTTGTGAGTAACATGGGCATTTTTACAAGGTGCATTCATGATCATTTAGATGTATTCAAGCCATAATCGTGTAGATGATAACTCTGTGACCTAAAAGAGTTTATGCCAACCTTGTGTATGCTCCGGGGCATTTCTGATCACTGCAAGATATCATTAGTGTCATGAAAAGTTAGAATATGCAGCATATATCCTAGAGACTCACATTAGTAGCTTCCTGGGTACCAATTATGTTGTGTCTTTAGGACACTCCAAAAAGAATTTTAATTAAGGAAATGCTAATGAAGATTGAGAGAAAATAAGAAATAATTTAAGCAGATGTGCTTTCTCTGTAGTTATTGAGGAATTACATTTATTCTTTCTGGTTTCCTGTGTTAGATTTTTTTGTAGGCCATGAAGGTGGTACAATAGTGATATTGTGAGTGCTGTTGTCCAGTGATACCCGTGACGCTGCTGTTCGGGCACTAGACACGAGCTAAAGAAAATCTGACAGATTGTGGACTTTGTGTTTAACTCTTAGGCATGTTTTAGATATAAAGCCTCACACACAGCCCCACAGAAGTACTAAAACTAAAGAAGGGGACTGTGATGCTTCAGATTTGGGTCTCGTGGGCCTTTGTCTGTGTGCTTTCTTTACCTTTGTCTTCATACTTATTGTTCCTAGTGCCTCTAGATTTAGCATCCTGTTACATCTGCTCACATGATGCCCGTCTTGTTTCTCCAAGTTTATGGTTTGGCTCCTCCATTATATCACAATGGTTCAAAACTTCGAGTTATTAACTTCGTTTTGCCTTAGAATCTTCTGCTGTGCATTATGCTCTGTCCTGGGTTTTCCTTGTTTATCACTAACCTTACAGCTGAGGAGATGAGTCTATGAATGGTTTCCACCTACCAATTTCTAATCTGAAATGTTATATATATAGATATAAAAACATATTATATGTTATTTATATGATATGTATATCATATACATATCGTGTGTGTGTGTGTGTGTGTGTGTGTGTGTATGAGAGAGAGACTTTCTGAAGTAATAAAGACCGTCATCAAAATGAACTTCAGACCGTTAGTAGTTATTTCTCAAACCAAGTAGTTCTGGGCACTACATAATGACATAATGTCCCAATGTTTTAAAATTTAGCATGTTACCAGTGAAATAAAAGAATTGTTTGAGTAAAGCAGGCATAATTCCCAATGTCTTAGAAAAAAATATGTTTTAAAGGATTAAAATGACAATCAGAAATATAAACACATGCAGAACGTTTTGAAGTCTCACAGAATGTAAGGTAGGCAATAGAAAAACCATTGCATGTTCGGTATATATTTGCATCCATGTAGTGAACAACCAGTCATGAACTTTATATAAATAAATTATATTTTCCTATAACTGTCAAATGCTTTTCTAATATTTGAAGTTTCATACATGTTTTTCTCTTTCTTTCCTTCACAATATTACATCGTTTGCACATTTAAGCCATGACCAATGATGACCAATAACAATTTCTGTCAGGCATTCTTTAGGTATCTAGCTTTTGTAATAAAAATGCCAGGATTCCCCCTCTGAATTTCTTTTAAAGTTCACATTTTCCTTTTACCTAAAGGGCAATGTAGAGTGAGAGAAACAGTGAAAGATTGTAAGATAAAAAACAAATGCTGAAGGAATTTCAACATATGAGACTTTCATAACCCTCCTTACCACCTTCTTTTATGTATATAAAGGCTTTAGAAAGTTTACAGCGATAGATTTAAATATTTATAAAAACAATTTTATAAAATAGTTTCAAGATCTCTTTTAGTATCTGAAAGAGTATTCTAAAGAATTACCCTATGCTAATATTTTAATCAGAGTAGCTTTCAATAAGAAAAATCCACTGATTTTCTTCATTTTTCCTAACGGGCCACCTTTCATCAGCCAGGTCCATCTCTCATTGACAAGTGGCATTTCTGAATCAGATTCATTTAGAATGTATAATGTAAGCATTTTCACACCAACTGAAGTCATTTACCTTTGTCTGTATGTCTTAAGTCTTTGTAATGGAATCTATTAAAAACTTCTCGTTTCTATACTGATCGAAGTACATAGCTGAGTAAATTAATAAATTGGAGATGAGAAAAATTTCTTAAGCAGAAGAATACCAAATAATTTTTGCAGATACTCTACTCTCAGGCACGACTCCCACTCCTTATGTGGACTGTATGCGGTGCCTTCCTTACAAGTCTTAAGTTTGAAAAGGAGAGAAAACAGTTTTACAATAGAGAAACTTGTCAAAACACTATCTCAGCCAGGTGATCAAGGCCAACATCCACAGTCATAAATCACTTGATATAATGATATGATGTGATGGGAATGACACTTCACCTCTATTGTCCTTTTTTTTTTTTTAAGATTTTATTCATTTGACAGAGATCACAAGTAGGCAGAGAGGCAGGCAGAGAGAGAGAGGAAGGGAAGCAGGCTCCCCACTGAACAGAGAGCCCGACACGAGGCTAGATCCCAGGACCCGAGATCATGACCTGAGGCGAAGGCAGAGGCTTTAACCCACTGAGCCACCCAGGCACCCCACCTCTATTGTCTTTTAACCAAGTACCTCTGTTTTATCATGAGAAAAAAACTAGATAAATTCCAGAAGTGAGGAATCCTACAAAATTACTGGCCAGTACTCCCTGAAACTGTGAAGGTTATAAAAAATAAGGAATGTCTGTGAAACTGCCATACCCGAGAAGAACCTAAAGAGATATGGCAGCTAAATATAATGTGGTACTTTGGCTGGAATCCTGGTACAGAGAAAGGAGATTGAATAAAAACTAAAGAAATCTGAATAAACTAGGAATTTTATTTGATAATAATAGGCCAATATTGTTCATTAATTATTATTACAAATGTATCACACTAATGTAAGATGTTAATAATAGGTGAAACTCAATGTGGGATATATAGGAACTCTCTATATTACCTTAAAGTTTCAAGCTTAAGGATTTTTTTTTAATAAAGCCTTTTAAAAAGAAAGGTTATATAATTACGTAACACATTTCGACTCTAGTACTTTTGTACCATCTATTTTAGTGCACACTTAAAAGGAGCAATGGCATTATTGGCAATTAATTCACTAAGTCTCCCCCTCTGGAAAAAAAATAGTTATTGTACTTAACATGGAGTTATAATAGTAAATTTGAACAATACAAAACAATATTTAACATTAGTTCGGTGTCATTAGAGGAAGCAAGCAAATTCACTTTTGCTCAGATGGCTAAACCCTTGCTTGAATCAGCTAGATGACAAAAGGAGCCATCTTGCCTAGTGATTTCTCATACCAAACAAACCCTATGAAAGACCCCAGTGGGCCGTTCTGACTTCTCCCCTGGAACACCCAGATGTACCTTACACACACACAAAAAAAACAACAAAAAATAAGGGGCACCCGGAGGACTCAGTTAAGCATCTGACTTCAGCTCAGGTCACGATAAAAACGTCTCATGGGGTTCCCTGCTCAGCGAGGTGTCAGCTTCTCCCTTTCCCTCTCCCTCCGTCTCCCTTCTCCCCGGCTCCTACACCCTCTCTCTCACTCTCTCTCAAATAAATAAAATCTTTAAAAACAAAAAACAAAACTCATCTCTCTGAAGGAGAAAATAAAACTCCGAAACTGAAGACGCAATTCTGGGAGGTTGAGGCCCCAGGGATGTGTCCTAAGCTAGTAGGTTAAACAACGTGGGTTTTCCAGTAAGGGGTCTCTGCTGGATATGTTGAGTACCCCACTAAGGATGATGTTGCCCCTGTGGTTTTTAGTAAGTCATGTGTGCACCACTCTCAACTGACTAGAAGCCCGTGTCGAGATTCAATATCTGCTAGTCTCTAGTATTCTGAGTTTTTAAACTCATATAGGAAGCACTTACTATCATTTCACAAGCAAGAGAGAAGTTTCTATCCTTCTTGTATCCAGCATTTTGCTGTTTTATAGCATGTCTATGTCTTTTAAGTTTCTGTAATTTTCCCTCTGCTTTTCAGTTGAGTCTATCAGTCTGCCTAGAGGCAGACTTTCTCAGTTAGGTGTCTGGTCCTTCCTCTGTGAGGAATCCTTAACTAATTCTGATTTGTGGCAGGACATTGGCTTCAGTAATAAAACACTAAAATGGTGGAAATTAAGGGTTCTACAAAGTACTTATGATTCTTTTCCCTTTAAGTTCTCCATTAAATTAGTATAATATATGAGTTTATTATTCTGTTTTAAAATGACATATTTTTCTTGAAGTGAAAAACTTAAAATTATAAAGAATTATAGAATAATACATGAATGGTATGATTTTGACACCCAACAGCATTCTCATTTAGTTGTATAATAAATAAAAATATGTAACTCTCATAAGAGTAATTAAATATCAAACTTTTTATGATGTATACATGCAGACTCAGTCCTGCCCAAAATAACAAAAAATCACAAATTTTATATATTTTATTTCATCTCCCTGTTTCCCTTATTTTTTTATTAATTGCAATTTAACTGTGATTTTATTCATCTGTACTTCGTTAATACAAACTTAACAAATGAGAATCTGAAATTATTTTCCAAAAAACATAATTTCATTAATTTGACCTGTAGAGCACAAAGTTTATCCACAGACAAATGTCCTAAGCAGAGTATAATAATTAAATGTACTGTTTGTTACTATTATGCAGAAAATAAGTATTAATCTTTTTAGGGAACTATGGGGAATTATATATATAATTCTGAATCAGAATATGTCTATGTATTTTAAGTAGCATAATAAAAATATTTCCTTCCAAAATTTCTTTGCTCACTAATATAAAGATATATGATTCTTTTAATTATTTTACATTTTCTTAACTGATAAGACACATACATGCTCAAAGGTAGTATCTCAGAATTGTATGGTCAATTATAATTGGTAAATTTTCATGTTTCCATGTAGTTCTTGTTTTTCTGTTTATGCTCTGATAATCACTAGTAATTATTGTACTTTTTCTTTGTATATTACACTCAGTAGTATAAATTCCTGTGAACATAAAAGGGACAAGTGACATATAATATCAAAGAGCATTCTTCCTGAAAATATATTACACGATTTCAGCAGATTATACTATGTTAAATATATTTGTTTTTTAAGTCTAATACTGATCTAGAAAATAAATATGTATTTACTATTTTTCGAAAGTAGAGAGACCATTACTAGAAAACAGGAACAGCTTGTATGGTCTTCGCAGCTAATAACGTACAGCTTTGCAAATTGCAAAAGTTCAAGATGGTAGTGGCATCTTCATTTAATATTGTTGCAACAGCCAGTCAACCATTAAATAAAAGTTTCTGAAATCCTGGTATCTCCTCTAATTCTTTTATTTTTAATTAAAGTTGTAGAGAATCATTGATTGAAATGTCTTTTATCCTCTTAATGCTTTAAAAAAAAAAAAACTTTACCTCAGTCTTTTATACTCCTCCTTAATCATGAATGCAAATAAAATTCAAAGTGTAATCAGCAGCTGCTGAAAGAGAGCACTGAGCAAACTGGGTTGCCATGGGAACTGTGAAGTCAGTCCTTGACCAGACAAAGAATACCTGGTGTTGTGTGTGTGTGTGTGTGTGTGTATGGTGTGTGTGTGCAGGGGCTTAACAATAATTTATAAAGAACAACTGAAGATATGTCAAGGTTTCTCCCCAAACTAAATTGTTCATTTTAGGTATTTAGGTTAAAGGTGAATGAGTAAAATCAACGCTCGTGTTAAATTAGTAAGAGGTTGCTTCTCATTTAAAACTGGATTGTTCTATCCTGGATGAAGCTACAGGTATTGAGTGGTACTCTGAGACTCGAACTGAACAAGACGAGTACATGTCTTCCTTTGCAAACAAATAAACAATTAACGCAATTATTTGGCCTGTTCTTGCTGTCATTATCCTTGTCTTCACTTCTTCAACAGACGTTGCAGCATTTTAATTTTATTTTCTCTTGGGAAAGAATTACCTCCTACTCTAAGCTGCCTGGGGGAAGTATTGTTAAGCTTTTTTAAATGTTAAATATAAAGGTCATACCACTGAGGGATTTTCAGCTGTGAGTAAACACATGCGGAGGAAATAGTGCTCCACATTACTCTTATGCAACAAATGTAGTTTTAAATGGACTGCCCCGATGTTTGAGTATCTTAATTTGGCATGAGTAATGGCTGTTGCTGGCAATAATATCGTTAGACTCTGACTGTTAGAAGGACTTTATTAAAACTTATTAATAAGTCTGTATTAAAATAAAGAATAGTTGAATGATGTGGCTTTAGTTTTGTTCTTCATTGTAAATACCTTGGAACAGAAACATATTCCTGATTAATAAAAAAATGAAAGCAGAAAGCAGTTGTCTTTGTTGGCAGAGAATCTGAATTTAAGTTTGGGACATGTAGACAGATCATAAACCACTTGCCAAAGGCATTGGAAAGATGTTTCATCTTTCCTCTCTGTTCCCTTTGCCAAGAGGCAAAGATATTACCAATCTTTTTGTACATATCACCCGCTGCCTGAAGGTGCCTCTTTTTTATGAGGTGCTGTCTTTATTGACCCATGCGAGAAAGGTCACTGTGATTCTGTAAGCTTTACAGTTGAGAAAACATAAGCATAGAAGGTTCAGTGACTTGTCTAAGATGGGTGAACAAGTTATTGACAGGGGAGAAATTAGAATTTACTTCTGAATGGAGTGACTTTCAAAGAAGGTTTTACTGTTTTCTAGACTTGATAAATTTGGAATTAAGTGTAGGGGGTTGGCAAGAAGTTTACTGATTGATGTTAGTAGAATATAGAAATACCATCCCTATCTGGTGGTAACCTATAATGTTTCATTAAACCATGCATTCCACTTCAGCTAACAAAGGAAGAGAGAGACCGTGGCCAGCAATTTCTCTGCCCCTTTTTTTCAAGCTTCCTTTTACTTATCTGTTCAGTTTTTCCATCATGTTAATTTTGCAGTGTGCTTATTGTTGGCATCAGTCACGTTCCCTAATCTGTCTCAAGCAATCATCATAAATTAATTTTGTAATAATTGGTTCAACTTGGTAATGGTATTAAAGAAGGCAAAGATTTTGTTTGTTTGTTTGTTTTTACCCGGAAGGGAATTCATTTTATCAGTTTTAAAGAGATTATGCTTATTCCTAACACCTTATTTTTCACGGGATAATTTAATTTCTTTGGAATTGCATCATTATATTAAAAATATTTTTGGTATTTTAAAAATAACTATGACAGTAGAACTTAAATCAGATTGACCATATTTCTCATCTACATTCATTCCTACTCGTTCATGGTATCTGCTTCATGGAGAGGAGAGGGGTTAGGAGTTCACTTACACACTAGTTGACATATATTGTGGTATAGAATGATTATTTCTTGCAGTGTTCAAGTTTATATGATTCTAAGACTGATCTGCTGAATTATAAAAAGTCAGTTCTCTTGGGCTTTTTTTCAACAGATATTCCAAAGGAACCCCAGGGCTATGTCTTCATTGCAAAGAAATTAGTCTCAGTTTTGATCCTGGAATATCCCATCAGTCAACCTAAGGATTTCATTCTTCTCCACCATTTCTGCAGTTAATTACCACTGCATACAGTCATTCACAAAATCCAAGACTGTCTAAGCAGGAAAAAATACCCATTAACCTTTACTATTTTCCACTCTCTTACTGCAGTATTTCACATCATTGATTCAGAGAATGTAGCATCAGCTACCATTGGTGGAAAGCATGATCCTCCGCTACCAAAATTCTACAGGTAGCAGTACAAACTCCTCCCACTCTATTGTCCCTAAAGACAAATTCCATGGCAATAGTCTGTTGGATAGAGTTATTACCACTGTCTGGCTCTCAAGGCTAACTTTAGCCATATTTTTTAACATGGTTTTCGCTTTTATATTGTACAGAATGAATTTGTATAATGACCTCAAATCTTTACCTGAAGGAGACATATTGTAAATTCAACTATTTCTTCAAAATTCCCAAACAAAATGGTAATTGAAACAACAAGTCATGTAAGGATACTCATTATAGCTATGAAAAACTATTTAAAAATAATTAAGTTAATATGTCAACTAATTTGAATTAATAAATCTTGGAGAAAAAAATAAATGAATAACAACATTCACAAAATTGAGATTAGTCATGTAGCAATGTAGATAATTTTCTTTTGTTGTATCTCCAAAGTTTTCTGCCATATTTTTAAATAGTTGTATATTGGTTAAATAAAAAACTAGCAAAGCATTAAATGAGATCAGGACATGGAGAAGCAACATGGGGGGGTAGGGGGATAGGAGAAGAATAAATGAAACAAGATGGGATTGGGAGGAAGACAAACCATAAATGACTCTTAATCTCACAAAACAAACTGTGGGATTGGGAGAGGGGGAGCGGGCTATGGACATTGGGGAGGGGAGGCGAACCATAAGAGACTATGGACTCTGAAAAACAACCTGAGGGTTTTGAAGGGTCAGGGGTGGGAGGTTGGGGGAACAGGTGGTGGGTGATGGGGAGGGCACGTTTTGCATGGAGCACTGGGTGTTGTGCAAAAAGAATGAATACTGTTACGCTGAAAAAAAAAATAAATATTATTAGTATATTAAAAAAAAAAGAACTAGATGAAAAATTATAAAAAAAAAAAAGAAATCATTTTATTCATTCTTTACTTGACAGGTAGAATAATAAACTTGCTATTCAAAGAGTTGTCTATTTGTATATCTTTTCTGTCTGATCTGGCTTCTATTTTTTGATTTGTTGAAAAAGTTTGGAGACTATGATAAACTTCCCTACCCAGGTCAAGAACAACAGACTTCGAGTTACTTCTTAGAGTCAAATAGAAAGTGGGACTCCACATTAAATTTTAAATTTTAATAAACAACATTATCAGTTTTATTTTGTCATCACCTCTTTTTTGCTTTGTTGAGTTTTAGTCAATATTAGCTGATTTTATCTATAATTAAGGGATTTTAGAAAAAAGAAAATGTATTTTGAATATGGAAATATAATTGATCACACTCCATTGAAATCTAGAAGAATAATCTCATAAGAAATCAAGTTACATAAGTAAATAAATGTTTAAAATCCAGGATTATAGCAAGAATAAGGATGAACTTTGTTTTGCTCTTATAGCCAGAAATTTGTAAAAGTATTTTTTATATAATAATGTAACATTTTCTTCTTTATTCTCTCATTTTAGCCTCTTTTATATACTTTGAGACAATTAAGTCTGTATTTATTTATTCTACTTTTCATTATTTTCTAAGAACAGATTTGGGGATTACCTTTATTTTTTTTAAGTTTCAGTCTTATTGAGATATAATTGAAATATAAAATTATTCTATATTTAAAGTATACATTATGGTGATTTGATATATGTATACATTATGAAGGAATTTCCCCCCCATACAGTTAATTAATACTTCCATTGCCTAACTTCATATTTATCAGTTGTTGTTTGTTTTGGTGAGAACACATTTAAGTTCTACTCTCTTAGGAAAAAAAAATTTTTTTTAAAGATTTTATTTATTTATTTGACAGACAGAGATCACAAGTAGGCAGAGAGGCAGGCAGAGAGAGGGAGAAGGGGAGAAGCAGGCTCCCTGCTGAGCAGAGAGCCTGATGTGGGACTTGATCCCAGGACTCTGGGATCATGTCCTGAGCTGAAGGCAGTGGCCCAACCCACTGAGCCACCCAGGTGCCCCTCTCTTAGAAAATTTTAATTATGCCATACAGTATTATCAACCATTGGAATTATGTTTTACATTAGATCTTCAAACCTTATTCATCTTATAGCTGAAAGTTGATACCATTTCACTAACTTCTTCTTATTTCCACTAACCTCTCAGTCCCTAGCAACCACTTTGTTTATGTTTCTATGAGTTTGATTTTTTTCTTTAGATTTATCGCATATAAATGATACCACGTACTATTCTCTTGTCTGACTTATTTTACTTAGCATAATGCTCTCAAGGTCTGTCCATATGGTCACAAATGGCAGGATTTCCTCCTTTCTTCTGGTGGAATATTGTATAAATACACCACATCTTCTTTATCCATTTATTTGTTGACAGACTATCAGGTTGTTTTCATATCTTGGCCATTGTGAATAATGCTGCAATGAACCTGGGAGTGCAGATACAGCCTAACATCCTGTTTATTTTCTTAGGATATATACCCAAAACTGGGATTGATGAATCATATGGTAATTCTGTGGTTGATTTTTTGAGGAACTTCCATACTATTTTCCATGGTTACTATACCAATTTACATTCCCACCAACAGTGCACAAGGGCTCCCTTTTCTCCACATTCTTTGTCAATACCTGTCTCATGTCTTTTTGATGATAACCATTCTAACAGGTTTAAGGGAATATTTCATTATGGTTTTGATGTGCATTTCCCTGATGATTATTGAAGTTGAGTACCAGTTGCCATTTGTATGTTTTCTCAGATATTCTGCTCATTTTCGGTCACACTGGTGCAACCACTGTACTAAACCTTGGGAGAATAGCCCCAGCAAGTCTTTGCAAGCCAGCTAAAACTATTTCTTTCTTTGCTACATTCTTAGGGGCCTCATGTTCTTAAGCTTCACTGGCTTTCAGAGCTAAGTGTTTTGGGGACCTATTTCTGTCGTGGAAAGCTTAAAGTCTGGAGTTCTAGATCCTGGGAAAAGCTGGTAATTATGCATTTCCCACATTATATGTTATTGTGCTAGGGGTAGGTTTTATGCTGAGAGTGTGTTTTGGCCTTCTTTACCCATTTCAGTGTGGTTATTTTCTCATTCTGTGGTTCTAGAGGAATTGCTCAGCTAGTTTCCAGATTTCTTTCAAAGGTGATTGCTCCATGTGTAGCTGTAGGCTTGGTGTATCCATGGGAGAAGTGCCTTCAGGAAACTCTTATGTCACCATCTTGGAAAAAAAGGTCTACTCCATCTTGTACCATTACTTAATATTGGGATAACGTTTCTTACTAATGGTGAGTCTTAGCCATGTAGCTAAAAACTGTTCAATATGACATTCTTATGGTTTGATATGTTCATGGATTTGGGTATATAGTTTAATCCTTTTAACTTAAATATTTTATTTATTTATTTATTTGAGAGAGTGAGCAAGTAGGAGTGGGGGAGGAGCAGAGGGATAAGAACTCCATGCTGCATGGAGACCAACATGGGGCTAATTCTCATGACTCTGAGTTCATGATCTGAACAGAAATCAAGAGTCAGAAGCTCAACTGACTGAGCCACCCAGGTGCTCCACATGCTTTAACCCTTTATTTGTATTTAAGATGCACTTTGGTTATTCCTTTTTGTTTTTCTTTTTTGGCTATTTCTGCAAAGTGGAATGAGGGTTTTAACCATGGTCAAAATCATTATCTGGGATTATAATACCTTTATCATGCAAGGTTCTACCCATTTCATGTGGTTCAACAGTACTGAGATTGTTAGTGTTGACAAAACAGTGCTGGATTTTCCACAGGACAATTTTCTATTCATAGGTCCTTCACCTACCTACAGAAGGGTAAGAAAAGCAGAAAAAATGATAATAAATTTGATGTTACACAATTTAAAATAGTATTTCTATACATTTTTTTCACAAGGAAAAATATTATACATTTGACTTAAAGCAACTGACATAATTTTATTAAATGAATTTATTTTTAGTATTTTATTTGTCCCAGGGAGTTAACAAACAGCAAACAAAAACTTGCTTCCTTTTTGGGTAATAAAGCTTTAAGACTTTACAGTTTCATTTACTAAAGAAGTGAATTGTCATACATAGTCACTGAAATTTCTTGCTTGCATCTAGCTACAGGCCACCCTTGTAATTCATTTGCACTGTAAACTCCTTTTAGATAGGATCATGAAAGAGCCCTCTTCAGGTTCCCCTCATATGCAACAGTCACCTTTTGAATTCACACTCCTAATTTACAACATGCTGCTTTTTTGAATTTTTGCTGCTATAATGATGCCATCATCTTCTGAACTCATTAAGATCCCACATATGTTTATGTGTGTTGCAGTGACATCTTTATCTCTCAGAGCAGTTTGGAAACCTGCAGGGGTGTGGAATTGCTACAGATGGACCGTTATGCAAAACTGAGTATATCAGGCCTCCCCAAACTGAAAAGGGAACATATTCTGGAAGGTAGAAGAGACATATGTTCCAGCCATAGATGCTGGTTTATGGAGGTCAGATCTGCACACTGATTGTTTTCCATTAGTGGCTTAGAGGTAGCTGATCATAAGTTTTTATTTACAACTTTAAGAGATCTGAAAGAACTGTACTGATAGTTTACTGGATTGTAAACCTCTTGTTCTCAAAGGAAACAACATAGATATTAGAAGCAGCCAATGCTTTGTTGAAATATAGTAATAGAAATAAAAGAAAATGGATTATTATAATGCTGAGTGGACCGAAACAAAATAAAACAAAATGAAAAGCATCAAATGAAAGAATAGTATATTTGAAGATTTCGCTAAACCTCAATCAAGATCTTCTAAGTGGAATAAACTGAATTTTCAAAGTAAACAATCAGAAGAGCAACCTAGATTTCACTCTCAATTTCTAAATAACCTTTCCAATTAAACTACCTTTCTTTATTCTTTATTCTTAACATACTATTCATTAGAAAGGGTCTATTCATTTGAGAACCCTTGTAAGTTAGAACTTCATTATAGAATAAAGTGAGTTGGGAACTAAAAAAAGTCAATGTCACCCATGACTAGTCTGTAATTTACAATGGAGCATAAAGACTGAAGTATATAAACAGCTCAAAAGTAATCTCAGTTGGAAAAAAAAAATTGCAGAAGTAAAGAAGATTGGGTTTTATGGCTCCATACTACTAGTTTCCAAGGTATAGTTCTAGTACCAGGCTCCTTAGAGTAGGCCAATTACAAAACACTTTTTATTATTATTTTTTAAAGATTTTATTTATTTATTTGACAAAGAGAGAGATAGCAAGATCAGAAACACAAAAAGGGGGAATAGGAGAGGGAGAAGCAGGCTCCCCACTGAGCAGAGAGCCCAATGTAGGGCTAGATTCCAGGATCCTGGGACCATGACTTGAGCCGAATACAGACACTTAACAACTGAGCCACCCAGACACTCCATAAAACACTTTTTAAATTATTATGGTCCACATCCATTTCAACAAACATAGGATAGCAAGCAAAGAACACAGAACGGGGGATGCGTATGTGGCTCAGTCAGTTAAATGTCTGACTCTTGATTTCAGCTCAGGTCTTGATCTCAAGCTCATGAGATCAGTCCTGCTTCAGGCTCTGGGCTGGGTATGGAGGCTGCTTAAGTATCTCTCCCTCCCTCCTTCCCTGCCCCTCTCCCCTCCCTCTGTCTCTTAAAACAGCAACAACAACAACAACAAAAGAAAACACAGAATGGGTGTGCAAAGAAGCATGGAGAGAAGAAATTTTCAATCTTACAAAAACTGCACTAGTATATGATGAGTATATTCTTGTCATTGTCCTCTAATTATTGGGTAAATTACTTTTCTAAAGTCAAATAGGGATATAGCAAAGGAAGTACGTAATTTATTGCTCTCAAATTTGTCATTCATTGCCTAGTTAAGTCTTGTGTGTTTGCAATAGTTAAAATGAAGTGTTTTGTGGTGTAATAATTAGAATCATAACATTTCTTTCTTTTAAATTTTGTCAGATAAAACACAACTATCTGCCACCAGGACTAATTATTACAATTGAAAATTTTTCTGGGTTTAATATATTGGACATCATTTGATAAACCCTAAAAACATTCTTGAACAAAACACATTTCCATTTTATGAAATTCTTTATGAAAACTTCTATATGAAATTCTTGGTAGCAAGAATAAGAATGTAAATAAGAACAAGAAATTTAAGGAGATACAGTTCTATACAACTCAAGAGAACCTTAGGAAGATAGCAAAGGAAACTAAAATAATGATTGGAACTAGAATGTGTGTGTGTGTGCGTGTGTGATTGAGAGAGAGAGAGAGAGAGAGATTGCTTATTTCTTCGGTAAGGTTTATTGTTTCCTCATATTGGGAGAATTATTTATGCTTGATAGGCACATATTTCAGTGTTTCTGTTTTAGTCAGTGAAGCTTTTGATAACAAGAAGCAGAATACTTAACCTCTAGTGATACAAAATATAAGGACATGCACTGTTTAAAGCAAAAAATCTCCAAGACACTTGACTCTCCAGAATTTGCCTAAATTTTCTTGTTTTTCTCATGGTCACAACTTGGCTGCTACAACATCAGACCTCATTTCATCAGTCATATGTGCATGTTTTAATGCAGGAAGGAAAGGAGAATGGTCTAGAGCTAAAAAAAAAAAAAAAAGAAAAGAAAAGAAAAGAAAGAAAGAAAGAAAGAAAAACATTTCTATGCATGCCTTATTTTTTTTCAGTGTCACTAACATTCTGGAAGTCTTCCTTCAGTCTCATTGTCTAGAATGTGCCATTGAACTTTGCTAGTTTCAAAGTAGTCTGGGAAGAAGAGTATCTGTCTTGTTTTTTTTTTTTACCCTCAAATGTAGAAAATGGATAAGGAAGAAGAGTAGTCAGGAGGCCTCATAATATCCAATGATCAGGATCTGCCCCCAAACTGAGCTACATTTAATATTAATTTTATATTTCACCTATACAGAGAACTGATGAAAGAATGTGCAATCCCATTGAGGTTGTACATTTTTTGTCAGATAGGCATGTTCAGAGTTGAGTTTCATCCAATTCACCTTCTCTATTTTAAGGACATAAAATTACACTGAAAGTTCATGTATGTTCCGTGTTGTAAAATTCAGATTTTGCTCATTTTTTTTTCTTACTCTTTAATTTTACATGTTCCTCCTCAGGTTTTATTTTCTATGATATTTTTCCATCAAAAGAAAAAAAGTTTGTCAGTGTACTGCAGTGAAGCTAGTATACTGAATTGCCAATTTGTTCTCACATAAAGTTTACTCGAAATTCTATATGAAATTTTAAATATGAATATTTGGAGTAATAAGTTAACAATAAATGCTAGGTTTAACACTTTTTTTCCTCAAACACTGTTAACACGAAGTAAATTAATAAAAAGTGTTTTTATATCAGGAGGCAATTTTTGAAAGTATGTGCTGACCAAGTGTTATGAGTTAATGATTAGGGGTCATATCTATACTTCATAGTAAAGGGAATATATTTATTGCATTTTTCACAATAATAACTTTCATGGAAATATTTTATGTTATTTTGTTCTACTCATTTCTTATTCACTATTTTCCTTCTTATTTCTCTTTAAAATTGGGCAATGTCTCTATTTTGTCAACATTTGTTTTTATTTGGAGAAAATAAAATAGACTAATTCAACTACTGGAGGTAGTGGATTTGCCACCAAAATCTTGGCTTTTTAAAATTTTTTTATTTTTAATAATTATTGGATGGGGAGACAAACCATGAGAGACTGTGGACTCAGAAACAAACTGAGGGTTTTGGAGGGGCGGGGGGTGGGGGTCGGATGAGCCTGGTGATGGGTATTAAGGAGGGCAAGTATTGCATGGAGCACTGGGTGTGGTGCATAAACAATGAATTTTAAAACACACACAAAATAATTAAATTAAATTAAATTTTTAAAAAAGAATTAATTCTTTTGGAGTTGGTAACTGGAAAGCCCTCGACTTTATAGGTCATTATTGCTTAAATCATGATCTAAGGTAGAATTCTTGTTTCAGTTCAGGAAATAGAAAAGTCCCCAAAGTCTTTCAATTTTTGTATTGCACACATGTTTTTCTAGTACATAGTGGGTTTTCTTAAAGCCCATTATATATGTAACATTTTAATATCTAAAATTATTTTTAAATAGTTGAATTAATACTATCTTTCATTTGGTTCATTCCAAATAAGTGCTTTTCTATACTCAATGAATTTAATGCAAGTTCAATATATTAAAATAATTGTATTTTAAAAGAAATTACCAGTGCTCAGTTCATTTTGGTATCATAATGTTAGTAATACTCATTATAGCAAAAAGTTAGTGTATTCAATTTGTTCTGACACTGTGTAATCATTTGGATTGCATTTGATCACATAGTAGAAAGACTGTCATCTTGCAAAATGCCACTGAAAAATACATCCTATCTCTAGAAACACTGGAAGCTCTCAGTAATTTGAGTTGCTGAGGGGCAAGTACATACGATGTAAATACATCAATCAGGTTAATGCAACGAACATTCTTCCGTTGGATAACATTTGAATATACGTCTGAAATGCAGAAGCATAATTAAGGAAAATGAGTATAGTATGTTAATATTCCAATCTAGAATAGGAAAAGTTTTGCAGATTTTCCAACTTGTACTAATGACTGAAGTGAAAGTATTATTGTCTGGACAAATGAGTTGTTTCATTTAATACTAAGGCAAGTTTTCTTAAATTCATTACAATGGCCATTTGGACTGGATATTTCTTTGCGGGGTGGGGGAGGGCTCCCATCCTGTGCACTCTAGGATGTTTAACAGCATCTCTAGCATATTCATTAGTAGCAACATCCTCCCAGGCCTGTTAAAAAAAGTGTCTTCACACATTGCCAAATATCATCTGGGGAAAAAAACTGCCACCAGTTAAGAACTACTGAACTAATGGGTTGAATCAAATCATTTAAATTGTGTGTTGGCCAATTTGGAGATTTGTTAAGAATAACATGTTTTCAATATTATGGATATGGTGAATAATAGTTTCGTTAACATTTGTTTGTCAAGGAAAACAGATTAATTTAACATGTAGTCTCTGCCACAGATAAACAAGAGAAACGGTTCCAATACTCACAAAGTACTTAAACTTTTCTCATTCTGATTTCCAGATAGGATGATTAAAAAAATATTCTCAAAAGTGTGTTTTTAAACTATTATCTTATTACTGAACAAAACAAGACCACTAAATGTGTGAACCTGATTCTACCTATTACATTGATACCTCCTTTTTTCAAATTATCTAGGACACAGCTATCCTTAACACTTTCTACATAGAATTCAAAGTGTCCACAAATTGTTTTCTTAATTCACTCTTTTCTCAGAGATTTGTTTCTTGGCCTGCTTATAGTTTAAATTAAGACCAACCGGAAGTATATGTTTAGTCAAAGCACAGTTAGATATTTTGATGGAGAGAGTTTGCTTTGGCATGAAACACTGTTGTTTATTTGTAATCCTCCCTGTGTATGTAATTTCAAAGCATTTTAGACTCCCCAGTTAATGAGTTAGCAGCAGCCTCTATCCCCTGGGCTTAGTCAATTTGATACCGTTTCCATGTACGTTGTCATAGCTGTGTTGACTTCATTTACTTTATTGAGAAATAAAAATCAGATTCCTCATAGTGTAGGGAAATAAAATGTCTTGCTTTTCCTCTTTCAGTTTCTTCCACACATTCATATAGTAGATTTCTGACTACTTGCTTCATCTCTACAAAATAGTATGTTGACTAGATGGAAGTATTAATTGGCATTTGCTTTTGAATGGTCTGGATATTTGAATAGATCTGTTTCTTTACAAAAGTCACATCTTTTCAATGCTGCTATCAATATCAACCTCTATATAAAAACATAATAATATTATGAAATGGAGCAGTATTTATGTTAACTTGATGGTAATTGTAATTACACAGGACCATAAGTGCTCACAGGATGAACCAGAGGAAGCAGGAAAGATTGGATCCTTGTTAATTCCACAATACATGTTTTTCAAAAGACATAATTTCATCCATGCAATCTTTTTTCTTAACATCTTTTAGTTCAGTTTAGTTTTGTTTTGTCCAAAGTAAATTTACAAAACTTCATGGAAGCCAACATGGCTAATTAATTAAGTGCAAATTTGAAGATTCCATGGTATATTACAAATAAAGTGAAATGCCATTTTAGAAATATCTCTTCTAATGCGTGTTTGTCAGATTTCTTCTGTTTTTGATGATGTCTAAGAAATACCTTGATATTTCAGGAGCTTACAACAAAAGCATTTTTCTTACTCAGGTCTGTGAGTGGGCTAGAGTGGTTTAAATTGAAGCTATAGGTCAGGCTTTTCTCACAATGAATACCAGAAGAACCAGAGACCAGGAAAAGTCATGGCTACCAGTATTCTGTTGGTTATAGGAAATCACATCAATAGACAGGGAAATAATCTCCAGAAATTCCGTTGATGGGTTTTGTATATTAATGGTATGGATGCACAGTTAAGAAGGAGAGTGAAGGGTTTTGGGAACTGCTTATACCACGAGGGCTGAGTTGTCCAAGCAGACTTACCAACTCACAAATAATACTCAACACCCATCTTTGCTAATGACTGGTAATGAATACAAAGCAAAAACTAGGCACAGGGTTAGCCATCATCTCTGGAATAACCTGTCTCCCATCCTGTCAGATGCAACTTCTGAGAGTAACTTTCTCTACACTGGAGCACATTTTGGTTTTGAAGGAACAGCTAAGCACCTACAATTTGTAAAGCTTTTTAGATACTTTGATACCATACTGAGAAAGAAAGCTTGTATGGAAACTGAGATTATTGATTTTAGATACCTCTTCTTTTCTAATATATACATTCAGTGCTACAAATTTTCCTCTAAACACTATTTTCATTCCATCTCACAGATTTTGATGTTACATTTTTTTCTTCTCTTTTCTTTTCTTTTTTAAAGATTTTATTTATTTATTTGAGAGAGAGAGAGAATGAGAGAGAGAGAGAGAGAGAGAGCAGGAGAGGGGTGAGGGGCAGAGGGAGAAACAGACTTCCGGCTGAGCAGGGAGCCCGATGTGGGGCTCAACTCCAGACTCCAGGATCATGACCTGAGCCAAAGGCACTCAGCCAACCAACTGAGCCACCCAGACATCCAATTTTTATTTTAATTCAGTTGAATATTTTTAAAAATTTCTCTTCAGATTTTTTCTTTGACCTGCATGCTAATTAGAAGTATATTGTTTAATCTCCATGTATTTGAAGATTTTCCAGTTTTCTTTCTGTTATTGATTTCTCACTTAATTCCATTGCGGTCTGAGAGCAAAACTGTATGATTTTTATTCTTTTAAATTTGTTAAGATGTGTTTTGCAGCCTGGAATGTGGTCTATCTTGATGAATACTCTGTGTGAGCTTGAGAAGAATGTGTATTGTGCTGTCATTGTATGAAGTAGCATATAAGTGCCAATTGTATCCATTTGACTGATGGTGTTAATGGGTTCAACTCTATTCTTAATGATTTTCTTCCTGGTGGATCTGTCCATTTTTGAAGAGATGGGTGTTGAAGTCTCCAACTATGCTAGTGCATTCACCTGTTTCTTGTAGTTTGATCAGTTTTTGCCTCATACAATTTGGCATTCTGTTGCTAGCTACATATACAGTAAGGGTTATTATGACCCCTTTACCATTATGTAATACCCTTTATCCTTCAAGTTTTCTTTACTTTAAAGCCTGTTCTGTTTAAAATTAATATAACTAGTTCTGCTTTCTTTCAATGGGTGTTAGCATGGCATAATTTTCCCCATTTACTTTTAATCTATATGTGACTATATTTAAAGTGAATTTCTGGGGCTCCTGGGTGGCACAGTTAGTTAAGCAGCTGACTTTTGATTTCGGCTCAGGTATTGATCTTGGTGATGGACTCCGAGCCTGCATTGAACTTCATGCAGCATGAAGTCAGCTTCAGATTCTCCCTCCCTCTCCCTCTGCCACTTCCACTCATGCTCTCTCTCTCTGTCAAATAAATAAATCTTTAAAAAACAAAAAAATAAAGTGAGTTTCCTGGGCAGTGTTTTTGATACACTTTGACAGTCTGTCTTTTCCTTGGTGATCCTAAACCACTGGAATTCAAAGTGACTATGAATATAGTTGGATTAGTATCTACCATATTTGTTCTGTTTTCTATTTGCTACCCTTGTCCTTAGTTCCAGCTTTTTCCTTTTTTTTTTTTTTTTTTTTTGCCTTTTGTGGTTTTCACTGAGCATTTTATTTATTTACATTTTCTTTCCTCCTTTAGTAGTTAGTTATATTTATTTATTTATTTTATCTTTTCCAGTGGTTGTCCTAGATTTTATAATATACGAATGATCCAAGTTAACTTTAAATAACACTGTACCACTACATGGGTAGTGTGAATCCTTTAAAATACCAAAATAATCCTTAGTCCTTCCTCCTGTCCCTTATATCATTACTGCCATTAATTTTACTCCTTTATAGGCATTCATAAGCATATATATGTGTATACACACATACATATGTAAGATACATACATAAGCACACATAATCAAATACTATTACTATTTTGAAAAAAACTGTTATGTCTTAGATCAATTAAGAATAAGAAAAATAAAAGTTTTCTTTTTAAATTTTCCTTCCACTCATTCTGGTTTTGATTCTTTTACTTTTTTATATATAGAATTGAGTTTCTGATGTATATCATTTTCCTTTTCTCTGAAGAACTTATTTTAGCATTTCTTGTTAGACAGGAGTACTGCCAACAAATTCTCTCAATTTTTGATTATCTGTTAAAGTCTATTTCTTCTTCACTTTTGAAGGATAATTTCTCAGGGTATGGAATTTATGGCTGGCAGGGTTTGTTTGTTTGTTTTTCCTCACAATACTTTATTCTTTTCTGGCTTGCTTGGTTTCTGATAAGCCAGATAATTCTTATCTTTATTCCTCAACAGGTTAAGGTAATTTTCCCCTCTGACTCCTTTCAGAATTTTTTCTTTGTATTTGATTTTTTTTAATTTGAAAATTAAATGTCCAGGTGTCTTTGTCATTTATGCTCTTTGGTGTTCTCTGAGCTTCCTGGATCTGTTATTTGGGGTCTGACATTAGTTTGGGGGAAATTCTCAGTTATTGTCATTTCAAATATTCTCTTTATATTTCTTCCTTCTTCCTCTTAGAGTATTCTCATTGTACTTACATGACACCATCTGTAGTTGTCCTACAGTCCCTGGATATATCATTATGTTTTGTTTTCAGTTTTTTTCTCTTTGCTTTTTGGTTTTCTGATTCTACAGATACATCCTCCAGCTTAGACATCTCTCCTCAGGCATGTCCAATCTACTGATAAACCCATCAAAGGCATTCTTCATTGTGGTTACTGTTTTGTTTGCTTAGTTTTGTTCTTTTATCTCTAGCATTTTATTTTGATTCTTAGAACCTGTGTCGCTGCTTACATTGCCCATCTGTTCTTACACTATTTTATCTGTTAGAGCTCTTAGCATGTTAATCATAGTTTTAAATTCCTGGCCTAATAATTCTAACACACCTGCCATGACTGGTTTTAATACTTACTCTATGTCTTCAACATATGTTTTTTGCCTTTTGGTATGCCTTATCATTTTTTCATTGATAACCAAACATGATATACTGGGTAAAATGAACTGCTATCAACAGACCAATAGTAATGTAGGGGTAGTGTAGAAAGAGGTTAGTTCTACGGTTCCATAGTTCTATTATTAGGTCTCAGTCTTTCAGTGAGCCTATACCTCTGGTTTGGGAACTTCACAAGTATTTCTGTTTTAATGTTTGTTTTGTTTTTGTTTTTCTCTCCTACTTAGATGGAACACAATGGCTAAGATGTCTGGAATTCAGTATTTTTCTTCCCGAACGAAGTTAGGTTTTGCTAATACCCCAACAAATTAAACCCTAGTGAGTAGTTTCCCCTAATGGCAGGCTTCCTTAAGAACAGACTGTTTCGTGTATTTCAAAATGGTTCTTTCTCTCTTCTCTCTGTCAACAGCTAAAAGAGATTTTTCTCTGATGTTAACAGTGGGGAGAATGGTCAAGCTCCTGGAAATAAATCTCACAATATTATGGAAGCCCCTCTATAACAGAGTCTCCCTGAAATTTTTAACTCTCAGAGTTGACTGCACTGAGCCTCTAGCAATTTATCAATTACAGTTCAGTTTTTCCTACCCTGGTACTGGTTTCTGATGGTTGCCATTTGTGAGTCTCTGCTCTGATAAGATAGGTAAGCCATGATGATCTGTATTCGCTTGTTTTTCTATGCAACATTGGAGGCAGCATGTTGCCCTGTGTCTGTCTTATGGCTCCTAGAGGAGTTGCTAGGTTTTCATTCTCTTTTTTTTACTCCTAGTTAGAACAGCATGGTGACTTTGAAGCTACTTTCATGCAAAAACCAGAAATCCAGTACTACTTTTAAATTTTCATGCAGAATTTTCATCAGAAACTAGAAGTCCAGTATTTTTCTTTTTAAAATAGGGTTTAGGTATATGGATTTTTCATTAATATAATATCTAAATCATACATATATAAATATAAAATATATCCTACCTTCAATTTGGTAATATAATTATATAACTGTTGAACTAATAGTGGAAATTGGAGTGATTATTCTTTTCTTTTCATTCATTTTTTTATATTTACTGAAGCTAAACAAGGGGAAGGAGGAAAAAAAAAGAGAAGAAATAGTCTATCAATTATAGATGAAGTTATCCTCAGAACCATACACAGATCTAAAAAACGTATTTCTACCTCTTGTATAATGTCTTGGCTAGAAGCTGAACATAACAGTTAACATATTTACCAAAGATCAGAATTAGAGATAAATATGAGATGCTTGCCAGTAGGTCTAGTCCCTCTGATGTGAACACAATCAAAACCCAAACATCACATACCTTCTTTGAGTCTAATTCCTCCTGATATTTTACTCATTGTTCTAATCACTTCATTCATATTCTTCAGAGTGCAACTGCAATCTGTCAAACTCACTTCAGGACCAAAAAGAGAAATTATTAATTTTTTTTAACAAAAATTTATGTATGTCCATTATGAATATTTTTAAACAAACCTTTAGGTAGCATTAGAGTCAATTTAACATCTTTGGATTCTTTCAAGAAAACAAACACAGACTTGACTGTATAAAAATATTTTCCTTATTCAGAAAAGGAGGTCATTTCCATGTCAGTGCTATATATTAATAGAGTGGCTGTTTCTGACATACTTTATTCACATGGAGAGCATCACTATCTTTAAAAGGGCATATTAAAATTCCATGCATCTATCAATGAAACAGGTTGCTGGAAAAGAGTTTCTCCTAATACAACATTATCAATCATGTTGAAGACATTACTATTCAAAATGAACAAACCCCAGTGTTACTGTAGTGAGATAACTGCATTGTGTTTCAAAGCTCTTATCTGTCAGCAGTGATGTTTTGGCATTTTGATAGTCCTTTCACTTGGAAAAAGAAAAGTTTCATTTTATGACAGGAGAAATAGAAAAAAAACAGTGCAACAATAAAATTCAACGTATGAGAAGAATTTGTGATTTAGAATTATGATCTCATTTTAATCTTAATTAAAGGAGATTGACACCAAGAGGTATATATATTATTTTTTAACTCACATCTGATAAGTGATTTTGTAAATCAAGGATTCAGTTTTCGTGCACAATTTGACCCACTTTAACCTAATCCTTAATAGATATTTCATAGGGAATTATGTGCAGGAGATATATACTTAATAACAATCAAAATTTACAATAAACTTTAGGATTATTTACTCAGAGCGGCAAATCTGTAATTTCTCTTAACTAATCTCATTTTCTACCCAGATAGACAACTTAAACACTAATATATTCAAATTTATAGAGTGAAACATATAAGAATTATCTTGATAGATGATTAGGATATGGCTAATGGTTTTCCATTATGAAAACAATTGTGAAAACCATAGATAAAAATTTTCATTTTTCTAAAAACTTTTTTCCTGTTTGAAAGTAAATACAATTTTATATTGTATGGTTGTGCATTTCTGAAACCAGCGAATAACTATCTTTTAATAGCTGCAATAACAGCTTGCATTTTTCAAATATTTTACTCTTTCCCACTTGTAAATGAGTATTAGTACCTCCATTTTGTAGATGAATAAACTAAAACTTGAGGATTTTATTTAGAAAATTATATATCCAGGCTGCATTTTTCCCTTTGTAAAATTTTTAAATGTAACAATTGCATTTTATTCACAAAAGCCCATGGTATAGCTTCTTAATACATATTTGCTAAATTAAATTGAATTATTTTTTTCTGTGTCCCACAATATCAGAAGGTTAAGTAATATATGTACGTATATGCATAATAAATAACACAAATAATGTGACATACAAAAATATAACATTTAATATATTAAGTAGAACAGTATACTGTGTATAACAGTATACTATAACTTTTATAATATTAAAACAGTATAATACTACTCATTTATATATTTTTTCCTCTCATATTATTCCCATCACTGCTTACAGAGAATACAATCAAAATTACATCTTTCTTTGTAATTTTTCTCTATGCATTTTCTTTTTCTACTTTGAAATAGTAATATGCCACTATAATATTTGGGCTTTGGAAATGTACATAAATTTCATAATTTCATTATGATAAAATTATGATTTAAAAAAATGTAAGCTGATTTTATATATGCATTCACTAGCTCCTTGCCAAGGCTTATGCTAGTTAAATTCAAGAGCTCGGAGCACTATGATTTATTACATTTCTCTTTCCACACTCAACTGCATTTGTCTAAGCTCTTCCTTCCAAGTCCAGTATCTCTGACTACAAATACAGAACCTGGATGGAGTAGCTGAGGCTACCGTAGTTGGATGAAGGTAGAAGGTACCTGGAGGATCACTAAGTAAAAATTGGGTCTCTCCAGACTTCCGGACCTTTCTTCTCTGAACCAAAGGTTTTTGTTCATCACATTCAAAGCTTGAAAGGATTTTATTTCAACATCATTTTCTAGTCATTTTCTACTGAATCTCCAAGTCTTTAGCGTTGCTCTTCTAAATACATTAACATACTTTTAAGACATTTCATTTTAATCATTCAGTTAAGTTTATTTTTAGTCTAGTTGTCATTGTTTTAAGAATTTCTATAATGAATTAATGGAAGAATAAGCTTATTCCAAGTTGATTTTGTTACTCATTTTTATTGTAGATTTGGCAAATCATTATGTTCCTTGTATTATAGATGGAAATGATAATCCCCAAAGCTAATGTAACATTTTAAGAATGATAATCAAATAAGACATAGATTATCACATATTTGTGTTTTTCAATACAAAGTGAAAAGTGAGAGATATGGGAAAGGAAAATGTGATAATTTTTTAAAAGATATTTTGAGATAATAATAGTAAATTTTATTTGCATTTTTGACTTAAGTGATGAATGCAGAAAGAACCCAATGACTTTTCAGAATCATGAGAAAATCTGAAATTAGTTTTAAAATATGTGGTGAGAATGAAGGAGCGCACTTGTGATGAGCACTGGGTGATGTGTGGACGTGTTGAATCACCGAAACTAGTATTACTCTGTATGTTAACTAGCTGTTAAATAAATTTTTTTTTTAAAAAGAAAGATGTTTTTTATTACTAGGGAAAAAAGTAAAACGGTATAAACATGAGATTAGGTTTAAAAAAGATTCATTTAAATTCTGATTTAAAAAAAAACAACTGTCATTGTGCCTCATTGACATTGGGTTCTTTTTAGTGCAATCACACTGCCTTAGCAAGACGATTCCGGGACATAGACAGTTTGTACAAGTTTATTTACTCACAGTGAGAGAACATTTCAAGCTGATAGCTTTAATTATTTTAGCTGATTCCTGTGATTGCATTTATGGAAGGGCCCAAAGAGGTGACTATTTGTGGTTAATCACTCCCAGGCATAACTTACATGAGGCTCTGAGGCATCCCCAGCTTGAAAAATTAGCTTGATCTTCTTCAGAAAATTCTAGTAAACGAAGAATTGTGAGAAATATAAAATATGAACATTTTGAGAATAATGCCTAAAATTCATAACTATAGCTTGAGATGCAAGAAGAAATTTTTATGGAATTCATAATTTGCTTGAATTACAGCATCAAGCACAGATTTGCACATAATAGGTATCTAGCATTCATTCATTGCATGCATAGTGATTTAAAATTTTCTCTACTACTTTAACAATTCATTTTCTTTCTGGTTTTTTTTAAGCTCCTATCTATCTGTATCCAATCTGCCATACCTAATATGTTAGTACAGAACCTCCCTCCCTGAAGCTTATTTTGTTAAAAATACAAATTTAAAAGCACTGGATAATATTTATTGAGGACTCACTGTGTGTTGGGCACTGCTCTAAAATGTATCAACTCATTTAATTCTATGAAAATCCTCAGTGGCGTATATTAGCATCATTTCCTCTTTAGTGGTGAGGAAATAAGACCCATACAAGTTAAATAACTTTCCTGAGGTCATACAGCTAAAAAAGCAGAAGAACTAGAATGAAAATCCAGGTACTCTAATTTCAGAGCACACACATTCAATCAATGCACTGGAGTTTAGATTTTTTTTTTTTTTAAGATTTTATTTATTTATTTGTCAGAGTGAGCACAGGCAGACAGAGTGGCAGGCATAGGCAGACAGAGAAGCAGGCTCCCGCTGAGCAAGGAGCCCGATGCGGAACTTGATCCCAGGACACTGGGATCATGACCCGAGCCGAAGGCAGTGGCTTAACCAACTGATCTACGCAGGCATCCCTGGAGTTTAGATTTTATTCTGTCCTAAACATCTTCGGAATGGTATTTGTTCTTTCTGCATCTTTTTTTCCTCTCTCCCTGCCTTCATCCTTCCCTCCCTCCCTCTGTCCCTTTCTCTCTCTATATTATAAATGCTACAGAAAATCAATGTGCAGTAGTATCAAGATATATGGAGAAGAGTAACATAGTAGTTTTACTACATTTCTTTTATCTCATTACTATGAAGTCCTCACTCAGTAAACAGGCCAATATCTGAAGAGGCTGAGAGTGATTGTAATCACTACTCTAGGGTAAACATGTGTCTAGAAAAATTGTTACTTAATCAACAGTTCTCTCTGCCTGACACATAAATGACTGCTCTTCTATTTCTAATTCCTAGTACTCTCTAAAATTTCTTCTCTTAAGCTAACGCTACAGCAAGCCATTCTCTGATTGCTGTACTATAAATTGACTATTCTCAATGAGGTTGCCTGGGAATCTAGTGATACATTTTTCGAAATTAAAGCTCTGTTAGCTCTTCAGTGATCTCTTTTGCCACATTACTTATAGAAGCTTATTTCAAGTTAGAGCAAGGTTGTCTCACAGTGGTCTGTTTCCTCTATTGTATTTCCAGGTGGAAAGAGGAGCTTATTTGTTTGGATTTTTCATCCACATTCCAGGATACCCTTCTTCTTCCTCTTCAGTTATCAAAATCTAACTCTCATTTATGACCTACTTTATTTTTGTTTCATCAGATATTTGTTAAGCATGGACTGTGTGCCAATAAAAAAATACTTTAAAATGCTACCATTTTTTAAGGGAATTAAGAGTTAATGTGCTTCTTTAGCAAAAAATTCTTTAAGTAGTTCAGGCCAAACTGATCCCACTCACATTAAAATGTGCGCTTTATTTAAATTTAAATAATATTTGCATACTTAATCATTTTTTCTTTTAAATAAATATCTTGCCTATATTTGATCAATATTGAGTAACCTAGACTAAGGCAACTGTAAACTCCTGAAGAATGTGGACACCTTGCATTACTCAGCCTTTGTATTACTTTGGCAACGTCCTTAATAGTTGATTGAATCACTGATTATAGACTTAATCTCTGCATGATTATAATCTTTAGTAATCCATTAACTCAAATTTTATACTTCAGGATCACCCAAGTAAAAGGGTAGAGTTGTGTGAATAAGGGTAATATAAATTACAGTAAAGCATATAACTTCGCTGTTGAAAAGGGACTTTTGCATACATGTTTTCATTTATGATTTGCAAAAACTCCATGAGGCAAATAGGGTATAATGATCACTGTTTGCTTCATAGGTATTTTTGTTGCTAAAAAGCAGTAAGAACATCTTTGGAATGAAATCTTTAAAATTAGGGAGCCTCTCATTATGTTATTACTACTGAGGTAAAACATTTCTTTGTAACTGAAGCATCTAACTCTCATTAAAACAATTTTCATGGATATCATTTATGGGAAGAGTTCAGGGCTGTATGACATAGAAGGTGTTATGAGCTATAAAATATTGCAGGGTTTCACGGAAAGACTAGTGAAGAAAATGTTACCATAAGAAATATTTTTTCCAGAGGTTGCTTCTTTGATAGTAATCCACATGGATCCTAATTTCTTTGTCTTTCTCTTTAAAAGAAAAAAAAAAAAGAAAAAATTATCAGTAATCACATTCTCCTTTTTTGGGGAGCTAGAGATGGAAGAAAAGGCAATCAGTTTAGTGATATATATAGATATTTATATCTATTTATATATCTATTTACATAGTCCATTAGAAGAAAATGTTTCATTACAAATAAATAAATTTTTCTTTGAAAGGGTCATAAACCCTTACACAGTAGAAAAACAAAAAACAAACAAACAAAAAATCCAAAATACCAGGACACTTTAAAACACCCATACTATAGATAAAATCCATCGTACTCCTTTCATTGTATACTTGCAAGAGTATACCAATTCACCAGTGGCACATGAAAACAGGAAAATAAAAATGTCCTTACAATGAATCAAAACAGAAGTATATAAAGACACTTAAAAAAAAAAATAGAAAACCTATTTCTATTTCTAGGCCAAAATGTAAACAATTAAGTTAGAATGTGCCAACTAGAGGAGAAACTGGTCAATAATAGAAATAAGAGAGAGAGAAGCTTTGGTATGGTGTCTCCAGGAAACCATCTCTAATACATGAAGAAACTGAAACCTGAAGAAAGAAAGTGGTTCTTGCCCAAGGCCCAACAATGATTCACATCTGAACCAAGACTAACAAATCAGAATTCCTCACATACAACGTAGGTCTTTATTATAAGCCAACACATTTCCCCATGCTTTTTCTCTGAAAACAACAGTTCCTAGGCAATAGCAGGAGTACAGGAGGCTTGGTTGGTTGGGGGGTTTTTGGTTATTGTTGTTTTCTTCTCTCTTTTTTTTTCCCCATGCTGGTGTCAATGGTTGAAAGTTTGTCACGTCAGCTACTGTTTCAATTTTATGTCTTTCGTTGGAAGAAACATTATCTTTGTATGTTTAAGTGAATTGTACACAAAGAGAATTAGTGTCAGAGATTTCAATGCAGGCCTTTTCAACAGCTTGCATAGTGCTGCTTAAAAAAACATAGAAGAGAAAGGAGTTCACGTGACTTATGCTGTACTTTTCAGGAATTATCTCCTTTCACTTCATAATTGCTGCGAGCAGTGGCCAAGCTAACTATTAAATAGTGTTTCTGACCTTATGCAGTGTTCCATAGCTCTGTAAAGTATGTAGACAGTTTTTTCCCCCAGAAATAGAAATGCTTCTGATACTATGTTGAAAGGCATTATTAGTGAAATTAGAATATAATAACAAACTGCAGATGGTAAAAGATTACTTCCTGGCAAAGAATAAATCCAAGTGCATTTTATGCTAAGTGAAATGTGATTATCCATAAATTGTGATAGTGGTGATCGATTCACAAATGGGTAACTATGATCTAGCTTCTGCTGCCAACCATATGTCTTAATTAGATCAAAATGAAATCACAGATTAAAGATTGAGAAAAAAAATTATTTTACAATGAATTAGAAAATACTATATTAGAAAAATCATATGTTTTAATGCTTGCTGTAATAAATTATAAAAATAGCCATTTTAGTTTATTTAAAAACCAAAATGAATTCTTCCACTTAGTTTAAAATTTTCTAAAACATACATAGTATTAAAAGATGATTTTAATCAAATAAAATCTTAGGCACTTTCAAAATGAATATTTATAGACTAAAGAGGTAAAGGACTGCATTTGATATATTACTACTGGAAACGAATCTCTGAAAAATATCATTTCCGAAGACAAATGAAATGCTCTAATCTATTACATGTACTATCATCTTCATGCTTCTAAGAAATATTTACTGAGTTCTCCTGCATGCCAAGAACATCTGAGTTTAAAAAAGATAGGGATGGTTTAAAAAAGATCTGAGTTTTAAAAAGATAGGGCACAATAGGGGTGCCTAGGTGGTTCAGTAGGTTAAGCCTCTGCCTTAGGCTGGGCTCATGATCTCAGAGTCCTGGGATCAAGTCCCGTATCAGCCTCTCTGCTCAGCAGGGAGCCTGCTTCTCCCTCTCCCACTAACCTTGCTTGTGTTCCCTCTCTGGCTGGCTCTCTCTGTCAAATAAAATCTTAAAAAAATAAAAAAAAAGATGCATAACATCTCTACTTTCATGGAGCTTATATATGCTAGTCCTATCACAAAGGAGTATCAGTATTTCTAGATAGTACACACTGAAAATGCTAAAATATTTTTGTTATGAAGGACAGTTCTTCTCACTTTCCCCATCTTACTATTGTCAACACCACATAGGGTTCTTCTTTATCAACAGGAGTAAACGGTTTCTGAGAAATAGGTAAACTGTGAGTAACACTGAAGTGAACTACTAAGGCTGAAAGACCATTTGTAGTGTACCTAAGCTATCTTCCACCACATCCGCTTTGGAGAAAAGAGCTATAATGTTTATTCAATTATTCATTGATTCAGTGTATATTCATTGAATACCTGCAATAGACCGGTGTCTGTTCTAGGTTTATCTAAAACCTAGATAAAGCATTGAATAAAACAGACAAAATTCCTGCTCTGATGTAGTTTCTATTTTAGTGGGGAAGAAAGAGTAAAATTAAAGAAACAAACGTATATAAAGTCAAGTCAGATAATTATAAATGTTAAGAAAAAATAAAGTAGGTCATGAGATAGTAGCAGGGATATATAGAATGAGGGGCTGTAAGGGCAGAAACCTAGCATGAGGGAACAGGATGAAGGTATGTATGGGTCAAAAGTACCCAGACAGAAGAAATACAGAGAAAAGAGGGTGCGTGGAAAAATGAGACTATTGTGGCTAAAGTAGACAGAACAAGGCCAAAGGCAATAGTTCACACCAGAATTATGGCCAGTATGAGCTTAGAGAAGGCCTACCAACCATGATAAGAAAGTTCCCATGGAGAATGAGTTCTCTTCTTATAATGTGTGTGCCTGAATGACATTGCTATCAAGAAATAAAATATCAGTAAACTAAGTAAAACCATTCATGGTGATATTTAGAAATACAGCACTGGAAAAGGTAGTGTTTAATCCAGAAGACTGCCATGTAAAGAGGTAATGGTCATGTTGTAGGCACTTACACAATGTTATCGGAATGGTCAAAGAGTGATTGGACATTTCACTTCTGCTTGCGATGCAAAAAGGTGCAAAAAATATTTGTTCCCACCATAAAAATGAGGAAAAAAAGGAGAAGTGAAAAAATCATCAAAATCATAATTTTTTTCATGCCATAACATTTCTCCAAGTAACCAAAGAAACCAAAATCTAAGGAGGGGCAAGCTTCTTCAAGGACAAGCAAAACACAAAAACAGCCTGGACTTTGACAAAATACAGGAGAAGGAGTTTTTTACCTTCCACACAGGCTGGGGGAAATCACTTGGAATTTTTATGAATTTGTAGAAGCCACATGTGAGCTATTCTGTTTAGAATAGCTGGGGATCCCAGACACGAGGGGCAGTTCATACTCACTTATAAATTATTGCCATGGCCCTCCATTGAGTGCTAGTAAGAAAGTTGGGGTCAGCATGGTATCAGATGCAGCTCCCCTCAGTGGTGAAGGCAGGCTGTCGGCTAGCTGGCTGGCTGTAGGGAAGCGGGTACAGTATCTCTGTCACTTATCTAGCCTTTATCACCAACAAAGCAAAAGTCTTAAGATGTTGAGTAAAAGAAAAAAACCCGGAGATGCTTGCTATGATCCATTGCTGTTGATGCACTGGTCAAAGCAGAAGCTTGCTACCTCTCTACCCATAAAAAGCATCTTGACTTGTTAATTTTAGCCATTCTGACTGGTCCAACCACTCTGGAAAACAGCATGGAGGTTCCTCAAAATGTTGAAAATAGAACTACCCTATGACCCAGCAATTGCACTACTGGGTATTTACCCTAAAGATACAAACATAGTGATCCGAAGGGGCACATGTACCCGAATGTTTATAGCAGCAATGTCTACAATAGCCAGACTATGGAAAGAACCTAGATGTCCATCAACAGATGAATGGATCAAGAAGATGTGGTATATATACACAATGGAATACTATGCAGCCATCAAAAGAAATGAAATCTTGCCATTTGCGACGACGTGGATGGAACTAGAGCGTATCATGCTTAGTGAAATAAGTCAATCGGAGAAAGACAACTATCATATGATCTCCCTGATATGAGGACATGGAGAAGCAACATGGGGGGGTAGGGGGATAGGAGAAGAATAAATGAAACAAGATGGGATTGGGAGGGAGACAAACCATAAATGACTCTTAATCTCACAAAACAAACTGGGGGTTGCTTGGGGGAGGTGGGATTGGGAGAGGGGGAGCGGGCTATGGACATTGGGGAGGGGAAGCGAACCATAAGAGACTATGGACTCTGAAAAACAACCTGAGGGTTTTGAAGGGTCAGGGGTGGGAGGTTGGGGGAACAGGTGGTGGGTGATGGGGAGGGCACATTTTGCATGGAGCACTGGGTGTTGTGCAAAAAGAATGAATACTGTTACGCTGAAAAAATAAATAAATAAATAAAAAGGGAAAAAAAAATTAAAAAAAAAAAAAAAAAAAGCATCTTGGATCCAGCATCTTTTACAAATATCAAGCAGAGGTCTGCTCATTCAGGGAAGCAGAAAACTGTCTCTTGACCCACCATAAAAGATAAAAAGTAGTGTTTATCTATCAGAGATGTGGGGCAGCAACGTTGGGGAACGTCTACCTTCAAGGCCAGCTTCCAAGGGCTGGCTGAGGCTGAGGCTGCCGGTGGGCCACGCCAGCAAAGACCTACTGCTGAGTAACCTGGCCATCTCCCACAGGGGCTGGGTCCAGGACACAAGGGATTCCACTGCGGTATGTCTGAGAAGGAGCCCTCGAAAGCAAAGGGAGGTGCAGAACACTGAGGAAAATCTGGGAACGCAGGCCCCATTCTAAATACAAAGTAACAACAACCCCCTGCGAGAGAAGTTTGAAGCTTATGGTGCTTTGCACATAGTGAAGACAACAAAGACACTGCATATCGAGATCAGTTCCCGGGTAGATTAACTCACCCACACGCTGGCAGCCTGAGAGGAGGAAAAATGAACCAATGTATTCTATTTACCTCAATTTCTGCTAGCCAATAGTCCATCTAAAATAAGGAGACAGACACAAAAACGCAAGAAAAAAAATCGTTTTTTAAAACATGACAAAAATAGACTGAGCTGTATCCCAGATGTTGGAACTATCAAACAAAAACTACAAAAATAACTATGGTTAGCTATGCCTGCCGGGTAGGTGAATAACATAAATGAATAATAGGTAAAGTTCAGCAGAAAAAGAGTAAACTAAAGCAAAGTACTTAAAGGGAATTTATAGGACTAAGTATATTAGAAAATATAAAGGTCTAAATTTGACCTTAGGCTTCTGCCTTAAAAAAATAAGAGTGAAGTAAACTAAAATTAAGCAGAAGAAAGGAAATTACAAAGAGCAGAGTGGAAATCAGTGAAATAGGAAACTAAGAAACAACATAAAAAACAATAACAAATGTCCATAACCCCCTCGCCCCAGCAACCCCCAGTTTGTTTTGTGAGATTAAGAGTCATTTATGGTTTGTCTCCCTCCCGATCCCATCTTGTTTCATTTATTCTTGGGGAGGGTATGTGCTATCGTGAGTGCTGTGAAGTGTGTAAACCTGGCGATTCACAGACCTGTACCCCTGGGGATAAAAATACATTATATGTTTATAAAAAAAAAAAAAAAAATTGGAAGGGGAGGTGAACCATAAGAGACTATGGACTCTGAAAAACAACCTGAGGGTTTTGAAGGGTCGGGGGTGGGAGGTTGGGGGAACAGGTGGTGGGTAACAGGGAGGGCACGTATTGCATGGAGCACTGGGTGTTGTGCAAAAACAATGAATACTGTTATGCTGAAAAAAATAAATTAAAAAAAAACAGTAACAAAAATCAATGAAACCAAAAGCTGTTTCTTTGAGAAAGTGAATAAAATTGATAAACCTCTAGCCAGACCGATTAGGAACAACAGACGATACAGATTACCAGTATCAAGGTGAGAGGCAACATCATTACAGATTCTACAGATATTAAAAGAATTATAAGGGATTATCATGAGCACCTGTATGCCAATAAATTTGGCAATTTAGATGAAAGGGACAAATTCCTTGGAGGATACAAACTACCAAAGTTCATGCAAAAGAATTTAAATAAGCTAAATATCCTTGTTTCTATTTATAAAAGTGTTTTTATAGTTAAAAACCTTCTCACAGCTGAAATTCCACACCCAAAAAGTCTGACTGGTGAGTTCTACCAAAGACTTAAGGGAGAAATAACACTAACTATGTGCCGACCCTTCCAGAAAACGGAATAAATATGACTGCCTTCCAACTCATTTACTGAGGGCAGCATTAACTTTGCAAGGACATTCTAACATTTATAAACAATCAATTAAATTTTCATATGAGAAGACCAAGAAGAAAAATCCATGTGACCATTTCCATAGATGCAGAAAACCTTTGACAAAAATTCAGTATCCATCCCTGACAAAAACTCTTAGCAAACTGGGAATAGAAGGGAACTTTCTCAACTTCATATACAACCTGGTTAAAAAATAAATAAATAAACAAATAAAATTACAGATAGGTCATACTTAATCGTCAAAGATTGAATTGTTTCCCTCTAAGATCAGGAACAAGGGAAGGCTGGCTGCTCTTACCATGTCTATTCGGCATTGTTCTGTACTAGGCAGTGCTATAAGATATGAAAGGAAATAAAAGTCATGCAGATCGGAAAGGAAGAGGTGCAACTGCCTTTCTTTTTTTCTTTTGAAAATGATGTGATTGTCTATGTAGACAATACTATAGAATCTACAAAATAGGACACTAGAACTAAAGTGCGTTTAATGAGATTCATAACACAAAATCAATATGTAATAATCTGATGTATTTCTATATTCTAGCAATAAAAATTAGAAATTAAAATTAAAAAGTACTATTTACAAGAGAACATACATACATAAAATCCTTAGTAATAAATACGACAAAAGAAGTGAAAAATCTCATTCATCAAATACTCCAAAATACCTTTTAAAAAAATTTTAAATTTTAAAAAGACTATGTTAAATGAAGGTATATACCACACTCAGGAACCAGAAGAAGCAGTATTGTTAAGATGTCAAAAAATAATACTTTGCATAAGCACTAGACCATTGACAAAATAATATAATGCAAGTATAAATAGCGTGGTGGTAAGGGAGCAAGTGGAATGGCGGAAGCTGTGGTGGCAAGGGATGGGAGCTGGAGGTAAGCATGAAAATGTAGGCTGGGTGGGGCGCCTGAATGGCTCAGTTGTTAAGCATCTGCCTTCAGCTCAAGTCATGATCTCAGAGTCCTGGGACTGGAGTTCCTCATCAGGCTCCCTGCCTGGTGGGAATTTGCTTCTTCCTCTCCCACTCCCCCTGCTTGTGTTTCCTCTCTTGCTGTGTCTCTCGCTCTCAAATAAATAAATAAAATCTTAAAAAAAAAAAAAAAGAAAAAAAGAAAAAAGAAAGAAAGACAAGACAAGCCAAGACTGGGACTAAGACATTAAGGGTTTTGTGTGCCACGCTGAGAGTTTAGGCTTTTTTCTGGTAGAATTTGGAAGTTATTGGTAGTTTTATCTGTTTTCAACTTCCAATTTTGAAGTAGTTTTAGATCTATAGAACAATTGCAAAAATAGTGCAGAGTTTCCTTATATTCCTCACCCCACTTCTCCTAATATTAGCATATTATGTAACCATACTATAATTATCAAGCACAGTCAGTTAACATTGGTTCAATATCATTAACTGAACTATAAACCTTATTCAAAATTCACCAATTTTTTTAATACTTTTTTTTTTCCTGTTCCAGGATCTTATTCAGGATCCTATATTAACATTGAATTGTCATTTTTCTTTAGTGTCACCATTCTGTAATATTGTCAGTATTTTATTAATGGCCTTTAAAACACAGAAATAACATAATGAGAATTTTAAAAAATCGATATCCTTGTTTACAATGTAGAAGACTGGAGAACATTTAAGCTGGCGGGGCTAGGAAATCATACCAGCTGGGAGACAGGTTTCAGTAATTGGGTTAGTAGTGATATGGATTGAAGTAAAGGACTGACAGTGACTATTTCAAGAAGAGAGTAGTTTTGAGAAATACTTAGGAGGTGGAATTAACAATATGAGTCAACCAAAGTTTGATGTGAAGGAGTATGGAGTCCAAGAGAGAGGAATAATTGAAGATGACTTCTGAGTTTTGGCTTTGATATTGTGGATAAATGGCAATAACTGCAGGAGCATTTTATCTCTGCTTTTGCTTTGTCATTCTGCCTTCCTCTTACACGAACATAAACACACACATCCTCTTATCTTTTTCTACCATGATCTTACTCTTATTTTTACAAGATAAAATTTGCTAGAGTACATTAAATATTCTGTCACTCATCTTGCAAGAATCAGTTCTAATTCCAAGACGTGCCATATTATAAAAGAATAATAAGTTTAATAACTAGAATTTCCATAAAATGATGGAAAAAAATTTTGAAGACAAACATAAAGAATGATATGGATCATCATTCTTGTCACAATAATGTTTAATTCTCACTCTTTGCTGGCTGGGATTATGCAGATAAAGATCAGATATCACCCGTATCAACTACAACAACATTCTGTGCTCATCTAGTTTCCTAAATTCTTATTACTGTATCTTTCATCAGCTGATGATCAGCTGCAGGGTATAGGATAGGGAAAATGTTGTTTTAGATAAACTGATCATAAGTCTGGAGGCTGTGGGGAAAAGCCTTTTTAAACATGGGTGAAGGAAAATATATCTGGCAGTAAAAGACTGACAAATCTGATTACATAATAATTTTAAGACTTTTTAAGAGCTATATAAATTATACATAAATTTAAATTATAAGAAGAGGTAAAGGCAGTTATTTAACATACAAATACCAGATAAGGGGTCGGTACTGAAAATATGTAAAGCTCTCCTTCAAATGACCACAGTACAAACAAACCCAGGCAGGGTTCCTATTTCCAGACTGCCCCTGCATTCTCATCTTGCTGCATTCTCTAGCATGCTCTCTGCACTCCAGCTACCTAGCTCTTTTCGCCCTCCTGTAGCCCATGCTCTTTCTGCCACAGAACGTTTGCACATTCTCTTTCTTCTGTTTGGAAGTATTTTCTTCACCCTTTTCCATCAAAGTAACGTCTCTTCACCTAATTAGTCCTACTTATCCTTCAGAATGCAGCTCCAGACTCACTTCTGCACAAAAGGCTTTCCCAACCCATAGTTTAGGAAAAGTGCTTTGGGCTGTCAGAATAATGACCCTTGTTGGCCTACCAACTGCTCAGGATATCGTTATACATTCATTTGAATATGTTTTGCCTCTCCCATTGTATATTGGCCTATTTTTGACTACCCTGCGTCCTAAGTACCAGGCTCTTGCCTGATACAGTATGTGTATTTTATATTTGTAACATATAAATGTATATGTACATAGGTGTGTTCATCGCAGAATTGTTACTGACATTAAAAGGGAGGAGACTAATTGGAATTTCCATAAATAGAAGCCTATGAAAATATGTAGCTGGAAGGTAGAGTAAACATAAAAATCTACATTCCAGCCCTCTCTCCACTGCTTACTGGAAATGTAAGAATGAGCCTCAAATTAGTGTTAAATAAATGAGGATAGGAATTTTATCTAATATAGTCATGTACTGGTAAAGTAATCAAGTGCAAATAAAAACACTTTATAAAATCCAAACCGCTATACAAAGATAGATATTTTCTCATTTTTTTTCTATTTTGTCATTATTTTTATCATTTTTATCACATCGGTGTTAGAGGAATCACTTTAAGGATTGATCGAAACTATACTCAATACCATGTAAATTCTTCTTAATAGTTTGTTTCACCCTTGTTAAATTTTCTGTGTATACTCTTTCTATTTGGAGCTGAAACATTATAAGTTTATGCCTTAACCCTTGTTAAATTTTCTGTGTATACTCTTTCTATTTGGAGCTGAAACATTATAAGTTTATGCCTTAATGCCAAACACAAAGGGAAAAAGAGAAAATGGTATCGTAATTATTCTTTTCTCTTTTACATCCAGGAGGCTGAAATATCCTGAATCTTATAGTAAGTTAAGTGACTTAGACCTTTTTATATGTGACTTTGTGTTTGAAAACTGAGTTTTTAGTTCTCTGTGGCCCAGAATTAAAGTCTGTGCTAGATGTGAATCTCAGCTCTGCCACTTAATAATCGTGTGAATTTGGAGAATGCATTCAAGTTCACTTAACCAGTTTCTTACTTGAAAATGACAACAATAATAGCTCTTCTGCATAGAGTTGTTATGAAATGTATATGGAAAAATACAATGACTTATAATAGGTGTTAGGTTAAATGTTTAGTCCATGTCAGGCTTAGATCACAAATGAGAGATTCATGCTGGCTCTAAGTGAATAAAAAGGTAGTCGACTGAAAATTATCCAGTTGAACTCATTGGATGGCTGGTAATCAACCATTTTAGCCATTTATATTCCTTTAAAGAAGAAATTAAGTCCCAATGTTTTAATTATAATTAAATGATTTTTTTCCTGTAGTTTCAATTCCTAAGTAGATAATTATGATTAAATTGGACCTTGTAACACTATTTATATAGAAAGACCTCTTTATTTAGAAAAATTTGTTCCAAATTATTATGTTTTTGGCAAACTACTTGATGATGTGTCAAATAAACTCTATTTTTTTATAGCCACCTCTAAGATGGTTGCTAAAAGTCATATTTGCAAATAATGTTAAATGTCTGTATAGGCTGAATGTTTTGTGTTACTATATTCTTACAAGTATGAAAGCAAATGTCGGTGCTTTTTGGTAGTTCAAAAAGAGAAGAAAGCAATTATCAACAGTGGGCTTGTGACTCATTAATGAATTAAAGAGAAAAAAAGAAGTTAAATTAAATCCAGCTTTTGTAGAAAGAATACAAATCTTTCTCATCTGCCATGGAAGTTTACCTTATTTTCTCATTTCTAAGAGTTCACTGATTATAACATTCAATATTGATTAGCAATTTTTTTCAAGAAAAATAATCCAGCATATTAAATGTATTGATCAATTTTAAAACAGGCCTTGATTTCAGATATTGCAAAATACATAAGCTACACACATTTTAGAATGGTGGAAATTTGGTACTCTTTATTTGAATTGGAGGAATTTGAAAGAATGAAGACTCATTCCAAGAATAAACTTCTTGGTTTATTATTAGAAATAAAATGGAGACAAGGATGACTTTTGGGGGTACAATAATTCTTATTAACTCTTTGTACTTCTTTTCTTATACCTCACCCCCACTTGTGAATTAAAAGAATTAGAAAAATAGGGAAATTCCACTCCCCAGTTATGGCCATCTTGTCAACAATATCACTGTTAAAAAAAAAAAAAGTAAGAGAAATTCAATAAATATTAGATGTTCTGCAACAATCACATTAAAGAATATTGCAGTTACAGTCCACCAGAGTCATGTTTTCCCGAAAGGGTCACACATCAGAACTACTCAGATAATCCATCATAATGCAAATACATGACCACTAGCCTGTGATGAATAAAGTAGGACTTCTAGGAGTAGACTTAGTCATCTGTATTTTTCTTAAATCTCCACTTTGAATTCTGATACAGAATTCAGAGATTTTGAAAACACTATGGTGAATAGATTGGGAGATCTTTGACAGTGGAATCCGTCTGTGCACTCTCTGATCTCCAAAGAAGTTCCTGGCTCATGGTTAAAAGTTGATAAATGTCTGTTGTAGAACAAATGTATGAAAGCAATGTGCTAAGGTCCTGATGTGATTTAAAATCACTGAAAGAGGTTATATCAGGACAAATCGGTCAATACAAATGAGTTAGAAAATATATCACTGAGAATAAATGTATTCAAAAAGGTGGTGCTATCCAAAAAAATGTCATTGAGTTCTCCTTGAGAATTCAGTAATAGGTAACCAATTTCAAGACCCTTTATAGATTTTACTTTTAATCCCATTTTATTTAATAAGAAAAATAAGACTTAAACTGATTAGTTTCAGAGATTAAAAAAAAAAGAGTGTACATGAACATCATTTAACTTAAATTTACACATTTATACAGAGAACTTCATTTTCATAGCTGCTGAGTGACCCAAATGGGTGAAAGTGTTGCTAATTGCACTTGCTATTAAAAGAAGGGTGGGGAGTAGAGGAGGAGGGAAGGAAGAGAGGGAGGGGAGAAAAGGGGTGCTTCCAGCAATGAGTACATGCTTCAGACATCTTCAATAGTGTTAAAGGCGCAGATAGCTGGAGTCACAAAAGCAGCAAGAGGTTCAATATACTCAGTGTTTGGAAGTGCGTATGTACATGTATACATAAAATAAATCACAGGAGTTGAAATAATAGTTGGAAAGAAATATGCTATTGAGAAGTCTTTGTTTTAGATTCTTATAATAAAAAGGTGGTGGATACCCATAAAAAAACACACTCTGGTCTTGCAAATTCAGTTTCACACTACCTAATAACTGAAGAAGGCACTGTATGGAATGAAAAGTCTAAATAATGTGGTTTCCAAACAGTCAATATGTGGAATTCTTGTAGCAAAATGTAGATTGCCTCACTAATCTTTGTTTCTGTTTTTGGAGTAGCCCTTCATTTCCTCAAATCTCTCTTTTGCTGCCATGAGTTATAATCTCTTTTTTTATGCTTATCTTTATATAGGACCCTATAAAGGGTCAACCTCCAGAGCATATAAACATGTATCTTCTCTTCTTCAACCAACATTTTATATTGGTAAAATGGGACAAAATGGGTGTCAAATAGCTCCTTGATAGGTTGCTTTGTAGACCCATTCATATATGTGCCCAACCAGCACTGTGTTTTGGGTCAACCAGTTTCAATTCATTTTAGGCATATGGGCTCTTCCTTTTCTTCTTAGTGGATCAACCTGTTTTTACCAAACTTGACAATAGACAATCTCCAATTGAGCTTTTGCGTATGGAGACCTGTCTATCTTTTCTTCACCACACAAGATTTTAAGGTTACCAGTATCATTCACTGACTATGGTGAAAAGCATTTTGGATGATGAGTTAGAGTCCTGGATCTTCTCTTTATTTCTATTTATTTTAAGGATCTTCTATTTATTTTACCCTATGTTTTCTTAACAACTGTGAACAACAGAAGGTTGAGCACTATATATGGGATACAAGTCTAAGACTTGCAGGCTACTACTTCTCCCAGTCTCTTCCTATGAGAAACCTAACACCGTGATTTTGGTAATCTTTCTTTTTGAGTCTCAAAATCTTTCTCAAACTAGTGTTCCAGGTTGCCAGCTAACCAACCCAGTCACAGATAGCATAGCAGTTAAAGATGATTTTCCAGCCCTGGACTACCTAATTTCTAAATTACCTTTCAGATTTAATATTACATGGTTTTCTGATTGCAATTTTTGAGGATTCCTATATTGATTTTATAGAGAGTTCATTCTTGCTTATATATGTAACAGGATAGATGACACCAAATACTAATAAAAGTAATACATTTGTTTATATAATAATAGCAATTGTTTCTAGTACTTGCTCAGTTTGTGTTCTTACTAATAGAGGTTAATAGGAAGTAACATAGTTGGTTTGAAGAAATCACAGAATATGTACTAAAGCAAATTTATATATGATAAATAACAATTTATATATGACTCCAGAGTTTTTCTTTTTAAATATGAAAATTAAAATAGGCAATTTTCATATGTGACAGCATATAATACTTACACTGAATTCTCTCATCTCAGCTTCTATACTTAAACTTTATTGTTCTTATGATGGATTTATGTAAACTGTTGCATTTATTTGATCATTTTAAATTACTGTAATCTAAACATGAAATTCAGTTCTGTAAACAAGATGGGATTGGGAGGGAGACAAACCATAAATGACTCTTAATCTCACAAAACAAACTGGGGGTTGCTGGGGGGAGGTGGGATTGGGAGAGGGGGAGCGGGCTATGGACATTGGGGAGGGGAGGCGAACCATAAGAGACTATGGACTCTGAAAAACAACCTGAGGGTTTTGAAGGGTCAGGGGTGGGAGGTTGGGAGAACAGGTGGTGGGTGATGGGGAGGGCACGTTTTGCATGGAGCACTGGGTGTTGTGCAAAAAGAATGAATACTGTTACGCTGAAAAAATAAATAAATAAATAAAAAGGGAAAAAAAAATAAAATAAAATAAAAAGTGAATTCCTATTTGCTTATATAAATCAGTAATGGTCTTATTTCCTACTATGAAGCGGCAAACTTTTGACCAGTGTTTTTGCCTAAATCCATTAAAATTATAACTATAAATTCATACTGCTTTTATAAATGTTGAATTCACAAATATGATTAGGTTCTATGATTTGTACTGAAACTTCAACCTCTGTCAGTTATGACCTAAGAAGCATTCATCCCTGACTCTACCTTTCAAATTCATTTGAAATTGTATAACCTGTCTTATGCTTGAAAATAATGTCCCTGATTATTACTAATTTATTTTGTATGTACTGGTTGGCTTAAAATTAATCATAATCCATTTATTTGGTGTTTATATGCATGTCATGTGTATAGTACTTCTAAGCTTGCCCTTTGTCAGCCCTCATTAGCTGGCCAGTTAATAACATGGAGTTACTTCTCATGTAACTTTGTTTTTGATTTTTTTTTAAAAACTCTGCAAAACAGATTATAATAATATATATAGAGAGAATATTATACCTACAATGCCTAAAATCTAGAATAATGCCTGGACCAATCATAATAACTGGCCTTCTCAAATAAAATTTATTTTACCTTGATTCCATCTGAATTTACTTTTGATTTTCTTTCTAATCTCTTGCCTTCAGAGATTGGCATTATGAGATCACTAAGATATCTTAATCTTATTAAGACTTATTAAGAGTTAAGACTTATTAGGGGGCACCTGGCTGGCTCTGTCAGTAGAGCATGCTACCCTTGATCTCAGGGATGTGAGTTCAAGTCCCACATTGGGCACGGAGATCACTTTTAAAAAAGAGAGAGAAAATTAAGACTTATTAACTCTGTTTTTTCTATATATCTTATGTCTTGATACGTACTTATAATTTATATCTGAGCCAGTTTTAAATGTTTTGAAGTAAACATATATGCATACACAGAATAGTTAAAGTGAAATTAAAACACAGATAATAAATCACATAAAAAAGATTAGAATTGTTCAACTAGAAGCCAGAATGAGACAATTGTTGAAACTCAGTATTTGATTTGACCATGAGTTTTCTGACTGCCAAGGAAAAGAACAAAAAACATTTTCATTTTTCCTGTTTAATAAGAAAGAGTGTCATTAGACTTTTAGATACCAAAATGGCTGTTTTCTGTAGCCAGAAATTCCTTACTTAAGCCTTTCATCTTCCTTTTATTCTTTCACTAATTTACATATTATCTGCTTTTTGAAACCTTGTATTACATACTCAGTGAGGAATTATCTTTTCTCTGAATTTATACATTGCTAATTATAAAAGTATAGCTGTTACTAATTGAGTGCCTATCATATGAAAGGCAAATAACAGACACTGAATTATCTCCAATCCTAGCAATAATCCTGCAAGATTCATGCTGTTTTACCCTCTTTGCAGATGATGAAACTGAGACTAAGAGAAGCAAGTAATTTTCACAAGGTCAAATAGCTAATAAGGGCAGAGTTCCTTATCTGAATTCCAGTAACACTTTGTAATTATAGGATTTCTTCATGGAGAGTGTTCATTTAAAAAAAAAAATCCATAGCTGTGTAATAACTCCATAAGCTTTTTTCACTCCAAAAGAGAAGTTATATGAAACCCATTGACATTTGAATATTACTCTGCTTTCTTGCAGCCTGTGAACTTATGAATCAAGGCATCTTGGCCCTGGTCAGCTCCATTGGCTGCACGTCAGCAGGGTCCCTCCAGTCGCTGGCAGATGCCATGCATATCCCCCACCTCTTCATACAGCGCTCAACAGCTGGGACCCCAAGGAGTGGCTGTGGACTCACCAGGAGCAACAGGAATGATGACTACACTCTCTCTGTTCGCCCACCTGTCTACTTAAATGACGTTATCCTGAGAGTGGTCACAGAATATGCCTGGCAGAAATTCATTATATTCTATGATAGTGAATATGGTAAGTGTTTGTGATTTGTGTGAATTCTATAATATTTGCATGGCAAGCAACTTCATTAAATCTTGAAAAACTTCAAGAAGCTTACTCATTGCTATCTGCGATTTTCTTGTTCTGTTATAATCTTCTTACAAATCTAGCAGCAAAAGCAAAAAGTTTTGTTAAGTTCAAGTTCAGCTGTTTGTATTAAATCACTTTGAAGTCAATTTAAAAAATAAATATCTGTACCTAATGCTCACTTTATAAATGTTTCTAAAGGGAATCTGACTCCAATATATCTTGAATTTTCAAATATTGAGAAGTCATAAAGACAATACTGTCTTTCTTCCCTTTTCGAAAACATTTTATCTTTATAGAATAATAAAACACTGTTTTGGACAGATCCTAGAACACTGAAAATAGATGCCTACTCATATTTACTGGTTAAAAAAAAAAAAAACAAAAAACCTGACATATTTTACAACCTTACGCTCTTTGGAAGTAACAGTTTATATTAGTGAATAGCATGGTATTTTGTCCGCAATATGAAATTTCACAAAAATGTTGAGTAGTATGAAGACACTTAATTTCTTTAACTTCCCAGGATAAAACAGAGAACATTAGCCCTTATTTACTGCAATTCAAGGAGAAAATACTTAGTCTCAGTATTTTTACTTGTGTTACATTAAGAAAAGTGAACAAAAATGATAACTATATTGTTTCTTTTTTTCCTGAATAAATCTATTTTCTAACTGACTGATCCCAAAGATGTTCAAATTTCGTTTCTCCAGTTTTTGTCATTAGGGGGAATAGAGATGGATATCATAAAATGAAAGAAAATTAGCAGGTCTTCATGAAGATATATATTTCAAAACATATGTTTCTTTAGAGATTTGCCTTAAAAAGAAGTCTCAGAAAAATATTTTCCATTCAGTATTGATGGGTCTGGTTTTTATTTTTTTATTTCAAAAAATCAAGATGATTTCACCCTCTGTACTACAACCAATTTTTTCTTAGCAAATAAATTAACATTTAAAAATAATGGTTTTCTTGTCATAATCTACCCAGCATTATTAACAATATTGGAGAACAGTTACACAAGAGCGAGCCAGAAAGTGGCATCAATAGAACTGAGTACAAACAGGTTGGCAGAAATCTGGAAAGCAACGAATAAGAACCCCTGTGGACTCCCAGGGAGGGAGAGCAAGTGGCAGTTACATTTAGCCCTAAATATTCAAAGGTCGCATGGGGTTTTGACAGCCTGAGTAGCAGTAAACTTGATGGGTAGATTTCAGCCAGAAGTCTGTGGCCCTTTCCAGAAGCACAGTTGTCTCCAGGACGGAAATCCTTATTTTTGTTGCTTAATTCATATTATTTAGGGATCACAGAACAAAAACCAAGAGACTGAAATGAATAAAATAAAAAAAGAAAAGAAAAAATAATTGGCTCATCCGTAAAAGTAAGGGTTGAACACAGATTTGAAATTTGCTGACAGGATTATTTTGTGAACATTGTAAACCCTACCTCTGGAAAAAAATATGTTGAATATGCTTTTGTCATATTCATATTTTGTCATATTCATATTTTCTTTCCGTCACATTATTTATGATTTTTATAACCTTAACTGGCATTCTCACATTCTCTGCTCAAATATAACCTGAAATAATGAATTTTTAAACTGTAAAGCTTTCTTTATAGGGGGAAAATATTTTTTAGTTAGTCCTATCAAAATAGTCCAGTAAAATAGAGAACAGAAAAGTGTTTGTGGTGAAAGTTTTTCACAACATTAAAATGAGAATTTTACTTTTTCATTATATACATCCATGAGGAAAGAAAATCCCTTGGTGCCTTGTTTCCAAGTCCTACCTGGTTTACAGTTAGGAAATTCTTATAAGAGAAGACCTTTTTATTATTGATGAAGTAAATGTTTTTGAAAATGTACACTAAATTCATAGTCATAGAAAATCATTTACATTCATTTAACATTTCTTATTCTCCTTTCCTCTGTTTAATAAGTACATGAAATGCTATTATCACAGTGAATGACTGAGTCCTCTGTTAGAAGCAGGGTTTGTTTTAGGAATAATAATAATAACAAAAATATTTTCTTTTACTTTGATGATAAACTTGCTTTTGACTTACTTTTTAATTTAATAATTCATGAAAAATTACCCTGCTTGTATCCTTAAAATTATTTCCACTAATATTCTTGTTTAACAAAAGAAAAGTTCCCTTTGATACTCACAATAAATCTTGCTAGTAAAGAACTGGGCTAGAGTCCAAAACAAACATCAAGCTATCCAAATACCTTCTACCTTGAAGAGGGCTACATGTATTTACAATCCATTCATCAATGTCATCATTTTAAGTTCAAACGTTGGAATTATACTTGACTTTTATCTTAGTTATCAGGAATTGCTTTCATTAAGGAATGGATTAAGCATCATCTATGGATGAAATAAGGTATCCTGCTGGAGCCAAATGTGATTGAAGATGTATATTTTGCTTATAAAAATATACTTTAAAGAAAAAGAAAAAAAAACAAGATTAGGTTTCTATATCCAGTTAATTAGAGAAACACTTTTTTCAAAAGCAGTTAATTATGATTAAGGGCACAGTATAAAAGTCTACATTAAATTCCTTAACAAAGAAAATTCAAGTCTTTGTTTCTAAGTAAATGGATGAAAACAGAAAAGAAAATGTGGAAACTTTATTTGAATGGATTGATTCAAGACATTTTTTAAAAGGCTTGAAAAGAGTTTAGGAAGTGTTGAGCTTTTTAAAAATGTGTCATTTAAGAAATGTTCATTGCTCATTTGCTTAGTGCAATGCAAAATATGAGATAAAAAGTTTTACAGAATGTAGTCTTAGCCCTAAGAAGCTTACAGTTAACAAAAGAGGTAAAATATTTATGACTCTTCTAATGGAGAAAATAGTGTGTTAAGTGTTATGAATGATGCAAACTGAATGCTAATGGTGTTTAATGAAGAAGGTGTTGAATTTTTGGCAACAGTGATCAAAGAAGGCTTTATGGGTGGACCTTGACCTTGAAAGTTGCCTTTCGAAATGCTAGCTAACTTTCACAACATGTGAGAGACAGTCACTCCAACAGAGAAAGTGTGAACAAGTCTTATAGTAATAAAACATATTAAAAATAGTATCTCTGAACACTTAATTTGCCAGGCCTAAGAATAAGCATTTTACATTAAATCATGTAATCTTCTCAACAACTCTATGAAGTAGGTAATATTATTATCACAATTTTACAAATAAGAAAACAGGAAAAAAAAAAAGAAACAAAACCAACTGGGTTACTTGCTCACAAAACACAGCTAAGTATCAGACCTGCGTTCTTTTTTTTTTTTTAAGAATTTATTTATTTATTTGACAGAGAGAGATCACAAGTAGGCAGAGAGGCAGGCAGAGAGAGAGGGGGAAGCAGGCTCCCTGCTGAGCAGAGAGCCCAATGAGGGGCTCGATCCCAGGACCCTGAGATCATGACCTGAGCTGAAGGCAGAGGCTTAAACCACTGAGCCACCCAGGCGCCCCTCAGAGCTGAGTTCTAAAGTCTGATCAGAGCCTATACTCCTAACTGTGTATAATGAATATAAAGGAGTTACAGTGAACTATTCCCCAAGAATGTAATAAAAAGGGCTAACCTTACAGAGAGCATTTATTATCTCTAGGCTCTGTTCCAAGTGCCTACACTTATCATCTCATTTAAGCCTCACAACAGCCCTCTGAGGGAGAGGAGGATGATAATAATGATGATGATGTTGATGATGATGATGATTTTTGCAAATGAAAAAACTGAGGATGTAAGACATCAGGTAATTTGCAAGTAAGCTGAGAAGCATGAATTCAAACTCTGATAGTCATTTCCATAGTCTTTGCTTTTCACCACTAGGGTATTCTGATGCTATGGAAATAAGAGTAAAATTAATTCCTGACAACTGTAAAATTTACAAAAAAAAATAAGTTTACAAATGAAATACATAGAATCATCTTTATTAAAGAGAGACGATGATGTCAATCCTGCAGATCCTCACCGTATTAATATCATCAAGGAAAAATACTGTATGTTGATTCGGAAGACTGGGTTATCACTGGAAGTATGGAAACAGGACAGTCATTGGGCCAAAGGAGGCTGACCATCACCACAAACAGCTGCCTGCCTGCAGAATAACCATTCTTGCTTTTAAATTTGCCAGCAGAATGCAAAGTTCATTTGAGAAACCAATATCTCCCACTGAAAAACTATATTTTTTGGCTCTCTTACAGCTGAGAATTGTGATATAATATTGTCAAGAGCTATGAAGGGTCTGAGATTTTACTTGCATCAATTTCACGGATGCTGGCAGAAAACACTCTACTTCTTAGACAGATAGAGGACTTTAATGCTCATGGTACAGCAAGCAGCGCGAGCCTCATATTAATGCTGCTTCCTCTTGACCTCATGTCTTACAAGACTACGTGGAGCTACTCCAGTGGATGCTGTACATGCAGTGGGCTTGTATGGCAGCTGAGGAGCCCTGGCTTTGGGGATCTGGATCTGGTATGATGGGCTGCTAAGTAAACCTGCTCGGCATATGTCCAGAAAAAGACACTATCTTCGTTGTAAATTAGTCTCTCTTACCTAGGGAGTTTCTGCTTGCATAATATGCCATAAGACACAAAACCTGTAGAGAATTGTCTCTCCAAAAGACTTTTTTGTTTGTTTGGCATATATATATGCCAATCCTAAGACCACTCTGGTTAATCTTACTGACAGGAGGTAGGATCAGATCAACTCAATTTGTCTCTTCTGCATTTATCTAAGGACACTATAAATAAGATTTTTAATAAGCAAGATTGGTATTAACTATGCCCATCAGGGTCCTGGACTCAGCAAGCTAAATAAATCCCATGAACTAGCAAGAGGCTACTTTAAAAAGTCAGAGAGTTTCCTCCTTAAATTTCTGCAAAACCTTTTTACTTGGCCAGGAGCATTGATCCAGGTACAATAGGGTTTATTTGTAATTGCAAAGATTCTACCTGTCTCACAAGGGGAAATTCTATCATCCAGAACAACGTTGTCCAATGAGTTGAGGCTGACCTGAATGACTTCTAAGGTGAAATCATACCATCAATCACTTTAGTGAAATTCAGGAGAAAAAAATCTAACTGGATGATTGCTATCATAGGGAAGACCACCTACAGAATACCCCTCAGTAATAAGTCAGATATGGCTCCATGTAGCTCCCCTAAATTAATTAGGTAAGCCTTACTTTAGAGAGACCTCAGTAAAGTACTATATCATCTGGTGCTGGTGTTTGCCTAAACACGTTAAAGTCTCAAAGCCACCCCTAATGCGTGACTCATGTCTTCAGAAAAGAGGTAACCTTCACACGAAAACTAAGTTCTGGAAGGGCACACAATGTCCCTGGTGTGGTGTGGGAGGGGATTGGGGAGATGAAAGTTAGGAAAGAGTGGAGGGAATGGTTAGTTACAGTGCTGGGACCCCCTGAGTGAGAAAATAGGGCCTTCAATATGACTTTTGGTATTCCTAAGAGTTCTCAATTCATACAGGATATTTGAATCCAGCTCTTGATTAGGAGGAACAGCCTGAGGTCAGTCAATACAATCTGTCTTTAGTGTTTGTTTCGAGGGTTAACAACCTACTGTTGGGCCTGAAATTTCTTTCTGTAAATAAAGTTTCACTGGAGCACAGCATGTTCATTTGTTTGCGTGCTGTCTATGTCTGCTTTTGAGCTATAATAGTAGAGTCGTGCAGTTGCGATAGAAATAATATAACCCATAAGCCTAAAATATTACACTATGGTCCTTTAAGAAATTGTTTACTAGCCTCTGTTGTATGGCATCAGTCTAGTGATTTTCTTACTGCCTCATGTAATGAATGAAGGTACAGGTAGAGAAGGTATTTGGAGATACTAACAGGTGTTTTGCAGGGGGACTGTATCCCCTGTGGTTTCCAATAGTCTTTTTGATAAAATTAAGGGAATGATGATCAAATCCTGAGTATAGCCCTCTCTGATGAGGAATAGGAGGTCCAGCAGTCAGTTAAATTTAAGACTTTTAAGTCAATTTGAAAGGTCTGCACCAGGGTATATTCTTTCATGAAGAGAACCCCAAGAGTTGTTCTGAAAGACAAAAGTCATTAATGCACATCTATTCTGTATTAGGGGGCCTAAGGATGTCCCTTCCTTGTGTTGGAGTTGTTGCTCTCCAGTTCCAGAAATATGGCGTGTCCCATTCCAGTAACTGTAATTGCATTTTTTTTTCTTCATTGATTCCTGTTTGCACTCAGATCTTTTATCAGGAATGGTCAGGTGCAAGAGAGGACATTTTTACAAAACTTATGAAGACCAGTTATGTGCCCCAACTTTAGCCTGCAGTGGCCATAAAGGAGGAGTTGACAGTGTGTTCACCATGTGTTCATTACCCTTATGTTTCAGAATCATGTCAATCCATCAAGAGACTCCAGGAGGCAGGAATTGAATATAAGTCCAACTCCCTTAAGCTCCATTTAGGCCAGGCAGCCACCCAGGTTTGTCTGGGGAAAGAGAAGGAAGCATCATGCCTAGGAAAGGCATCAGTGCACTGAGCCCCAGGCACAATAACTACAAAAATAAAATAAAATAATAAAATAAATTTAATTAAAATAAAATAACAAATCAATGGAAAGGCTTAAATAGCAAGCAACTAACTAAATGTCCACCTTCAGAATATAGCAAAATAAGGCTGTATAAACCTGAAGTAGAATAAATAAAATAATTAAATAAGGGTAGAAATTAATGAAATAAAAATAAGCAATAAATAAAACTAAAATCTAAAATTATTAATTCTTGGGGCAACTAGCTGGTTCAATTGATAGAGCATGTGATTCTTGATCTCAAGGTCATGAATTCAAGCCCTATGTTGGGTGGAAATATTACTTAAATATTTTCTAATAAAATCATTAATTATTCATAGAGATTAATAAAAGTGATGAATTCCTAGTGAAACAAATTGTTATCAAAAAAAAAACACAGAAAACAAAATTTACCAATACCAGAAATAAAAGAAAAAATATCACTGAGGGACTTCCTCATGGGAAAAAAAAAATGTTTTACTGGAAGTTCCAACCACAGAAATAAAGCAAGAAATAAAAATTAATAGTCATAAAGTTTGGAGAGGAAGAAATAAAAATTTCTTTTTATCAACACACAATTATATACATAGAGAATCCTGTGAAATCTCAAAAAAATCCTGCAAAAATTTTAAGTTAGTTTAGCAAGTTTACAGACTAAAGATGAATGTTTGAAAATAATTATATAATAGCGGTAAAAAATCAGAAAGTGAAATAAACAAAATTGTGAAAACTTGCAGTGCCTCAGGAGAAATCTACAAAATGTTGCAGGACATTCACACTGGAAAATACAAAATTTGCCCAAAAGAATATTGGTTGATGGCTTAGAAAATTTAATATAATTAAGATCCCCATTCTCAATAAATCAATTTATAGATTCAATGTAATCCCAATCAAAAATTTGTGGGCTCTTTTGAGGAAATTGATAAGCTGATTTCAAAATTTATATAGATGTCTAAAGATACCATATGGTCACAATATTGAAAAATAATAAAACTGTATTAAGTGCTTTACCTGATTTCAAGGCTCATTTCATATCGGCCTCGGATTAATAAAAAGATCACATTAGGGTTCAGAAGTCTATTCATTTGCACTCAGCCAGTTTGTTATTGACCAACATGCCAAGTCAATTCAGTGGAGAAGTATTCTTAAGAGTACTGAAACAACTGGGTATATATACAAAAAGGGAAGAAAAAAAGGAAAAGAAAAAAATAAAAAGCCTTGACTCCTATCTCACACCATTAAAAAATCAGTTCAAGATTAATCATAAACCTAAACTAAAAGCTAGAATTATTAATCTTTTTAGAAGAAAACATAAGATAATATCCTTGTAGGCACATCAAAAAATTGAAACTAAAAAAAAAAGAAAAGAAAAAAAAACTAAAAAAATAATTGAAACTAAAATAATGATTTGGACTTCACCAAAATTCATAATATCTACTCATTAACAGACACCAGTAAGAAAATAAGTAGGCAAATTACAAGCAGGGGAATATATCCCATTACTTATATCTGAGAGGCTTATATAAATGCATAGGATATGCAAAAAACTCAGAGAATTAAAAAGAAAAACGATTCCTACAATGCAACAATATGAGACCAACAAAAATATACAATTAAAAAGGGGCAAAAGGCTTGTGCAGATAATTCACATAAGAAAATATATACAGGCCCAATAAACATAAGAAGTGCTCAACTTTTCAGTCCATAGGTAAAAGCAAAATAAAATGAGATGCCGATCTGTACCCATTAGTTTGGCTGAAGGTCAGTTTATTACATGGAAGCAAGAATGTGGCACAACTGAACACTCATTCTTTGCTGGATGTATGTAAAAGTGTACAATCACTTAGGAAAGCTGCTTGGCAGTTTGTCACAATTTTAAATATGCATCTAGTGTATGACTTACCCATTTCACTCCCAGGCATTTTCCATGAAAAATGAGAATGCATATCAACACAAATACTTACTTTAGAATTTTCATATAAGAATTATTCATTCGGTCTCAACCTGAAAACAACCTACATGCTCATCATTTTTAAATCAGTGAAACAAATTGTGTTGTACCTGTACAGTGGAATACTATTCAGCAGTAAAAAGAAATGAACTTCTGAAATATATGACAACATTGAGTGAAAGCAGCCTAAAATAATGAGTATGTGCTGTATTATTCTATTTATTTGTTTGTTTGTTTGTTTGTTTTTAAGTAGGCTGCACACCCAGCATGGAGCCCAGTGCAGGGCTTGAGCTCACAACCCTGAGATCCATATCTGAGCTGAGATGAAGTGTCAGATCCTTAACCAAATGAACCATCCAGGGACCCCTGTATTATGCCACTTATATGAAATCCAATAACATAAAAAACTAATCCTGGTAACACAAATTAAAAAGTATTTGCATCTCTGGATCGCTAATGGATTGTCTGGCAAAGAACACAAGACAAGATAACCTTCTGTGATAATATAAATTTTCAGTATCTTGTTTTGAGTGGTAGTTACAGTGGAATACAATAAATATACATGTGAGGTCTGCTTGTTTTATTATATGTAAATTATATCTCAACAAAAAATTAGAAGACATACTAACCCATTAGATATTTGAAGAAGAAAAAAGAAAAGAAGAAGGGGCAAAAATCAATTTGCCTAATGTAGTTTTAAACTAAATAGCATAATTAGGGGCTCCTGGATGACTCGGTTAAGAGTCCAACTCTTGATTTTGGCTCAGGTCATAATCTCAGGGTTTTGAGATCCAGCCCCACATCAGGCTTTCTGCTGGGCATGAAGCCTGCTTAAGATTCCCTTTCTCTCTGCCTCCCCCACTCCTTCTCTATAAATAAATTAACTAACTAACTAAATAACATAGTTGAATCATGATCACTTAGAGATTGTAGAGTCATAGACCAAAATCATTTAGAATTGAATACAGTGGATTCTTAGAACCCAAATTTGGTAATAAATCAGAATGACTACAAGAGCTTTTTAATCATCATAATACCTGAGTCCCATCAAAGACTCCTGGAATCAGAATTGTTGCACGGTATGAAGCCAGCTTTGTTCCTCAAAGAGGCATTTGGAAATAAGATATTTCAGCAGACCTCTTCTTCAGCATCTTTAATTGATAGCATTGTTTCCCCTTCCTGAATAGTCCAAGAGAGAAAGAACTTACTATATTTTGAAGGAGCTTACTTCACATTTGGACACTGGGTGTTTCTTGTTGTCAGAAAATTTTTCTTGATATGAAACTTAAACACTAATATTGAACAAATTATCCATTTTCTGGACTAATATAAAATGATAATCATTTTGTTTAAAATCGTTATCAATAAGTGAAGAAAATGATTATGCTCCCTGAACCCTTGTTAGTCTTCTACTACCTAAGTACCATTTTTTTTTCTTAAGATTTTATTTATGTATTTGACAGAGAGAGGGAGACCACAAGTAGACAGAGAGGCAGGCAGAGAGAGAGGAGGAAGCAGGCTCCCTGCAGAGCAGAGAGCCCGATGTGGGGCTCGATCCCAGGACCCTGAGATCGTGACCTGAGCCAAAGGCAGAGGCTTAAACCACTGAGCCACCCAGGCGCCCCCTAAGTACCATTTTCAACATGAGCAATTTCCCATTTGCAATGTGTTGTGCTTTTCAAGTATTCCACTTTTCTAAATGTCTTTATACCTATCTATCTAATTTTTAAGTACCTCTGTATATGATCTGATACATTTACTGATTATACATTAAGCCTCATGCTATCTTATTGCCTTAGAAAGAGGGATAAGACCTCTGTCACTTTTTAGCAAAACAAAATACTACACAACTTGTACCTTGTTTTTTTTTTTTTATAATTTCTGTTTTTTTAATATGTTAAATCTTTATCGTATCATTCATCATATTGCCCTATCCCTCCAGTTCTCATCCTTAATTTGCTTTTATTTCAACCAAATCTCCGAGAGGAAGTTTGGTCAAGTATGTGGAATATGATATTGAGGAAGGCTTATTAAAACCAATTGGGAGGTAGGCTCACCTGGAGGTAGGCTCCAGGTAGGTTCACTACCAGAGAGGTCTATGCAAGGAATTAGTTGAATGTACAAGCCAATAGCTAGATTCCAGAATCAAGGAACTGACAATATACAGAAACCAGAAAGTTATCATAGTAATAGGTGTTTCTTAAAGTAGAATAAAAGTAGATATATTCTTTAGAGGAGGATTCTATTCTGAGAGTATTGATGAGAGGGAAGTTGAATTTCATACCTGGGAGGACTGAATAGAACTGATTTACCACAGTGACATAAACAGTAATGTTGAAGTGTTCATCAGTGAATAAGATACTTGAGTTCTTTAATTTCCATTGCCTAAGACAATATTGGCCCCATTGATCTACTGAGAGATCTATTACAAAGATCAAGTTATGAAGATTGGAGGGAAAATATGATGATAGGGATCTAAGCTGCTTGTTACAGTAATGACGTGGGGACATGTACGTATTGAAAGTAATTAGATGTCCTCTTACCATAGGCAAATCTCTACTTCAGCTTATGTATTGATTTCATTCTTAGGCAAGATAGATGCCATTGGTGACTCAAAGAGTATCTTTACAAATTATTATTCTAATGAAAGTCCCTTTTCCTGCTTTGTTTGAGTATCACATATCATGCATATAGATATGTATCTATATACCAAATCTTAGGCCCTATTTGGGTCCTATGCTGATCCTTGAATCAAATAAATTGGCCAGGTACTTCCTGGGCTCTCAATCACCAGCCTGAATTACATGATGGGTGAATTACCTCTGGGACACATGTACTTCTTTCTCCAGTTTGAAGGAAGAATTGCTTATAAGAAAAATAATTATTTAAGCATTAATTAGATTATTTTAATTTTATTAATTAAATTTTAAATCTTAGTTTACTATTATTAAATTGAACTATTTGAAATATGTAAATTCTAAATACTTATCTTTATAAGTCAACACTTAAAATTGCTTGTAAAACATACACTTTTAAAGTCTAGTTTGAATATTTTTGTTTTGGTTTAGCTTAAATTTATTTTATGTTCTCGAACTTTCTGACTTTATCCTTCATGTCAGGATAGTATTTTTTCTTTTACAACAGGATTTTTAGCCCTATGTAAATTCTACTATAATTTGTTAAACTGAGTATTTCTGAAAATCAGAGACCTTAAAGTGCATAATAGGTGTTGATAAAATATCTTAAAATGGAAATGATTAAATTAATTTGTCTATATATATACAAATATATATATTTGACACCCGTAGGCACAAAAGCAAAGAAAAAAACTAAACTCTAAGGATTATCAAGTGGGTTACTTATGGGCTCTCCCACATCCTGAAAACATTGGTTTAATGATTCCAAATTAAAGGTCAATATGTAGTCCAGTGACCTGAGATACTTAAGCACTACCTTTAAGTACATCAGTGTATCACTCTTTCCCTACAATTACATTGCCATATGGTAAGCCCCTTTGAAATGAACACTGAATGATCATCCTTGTGAATGCATTCCAAGGAATAACAGCATTTATTCCATGCATCTTGATGTAGGTTTAATCAAGGCCCGTAAAATGGACACATTCCTCTTAATTGATTGCAAATGTTTATAATTACCCTGAGGGTGTTTTCAAATGTCTAATGACTATAATATTATTAACTATCTCTCTAGACAGTCTTAAAACTGTTTATTACTCATTTGGCCACTTTCCAACTTTCAGTTCTCTCATTTACTTCAATGTGCATCAATAAGCATATAATTAATCCAAGCATCTTACTGAACTATTTCCTTTGCTTTATGTCAAGTAGGTAAAAACGATATATTGTACTACTTTGGATTTGTTCATTAGTCAAATGTCCTTATTGATCAGCATTACTGTAAAGATGACTCTCATTCTAAAATGCTACGATCTAATACTAAAATAGTAAGTTCTCATCAAATAGATAATCTTAGTGATGGGTCACTGCTGCTGGACTGTGTCATCTCAAAATCTAATACAGCATGTTATCCTTATTTTCTAAATACATCACAAACGGGAAGGGAATACAGTGGAGACTAGAATCCATTTTAAAGTCAGGGTTCTCCTAAACAAAAATTTTTAAATCACTCAGTGGTGAAAAGACTTATTTTCTCAGGAAATGAGGCATTTTGTAGAGTATGCTTTGCTCTTCATACGTTGGGAAAGCCGTTCAGCTCAATGATCTCATGGATCCAGCAACATATGACATACTCCTTTTTATCTAAAGTCATAAGATTCTAAATATTAACTTTAAAGCTCAGATTTCTGTCATAATTTCAGAAACAGCAAAATTGGCTGAATGTAGTGCTAATCTCCTGCTCCAAGTGAGGTCTTCAATGCATTAAGTGATCAAAATGATTAAATGTGCCTAATTTACTCAAATGAAGGAGAAAGTGAATAGACCAAAAAAAAAAAAAAAAAATCAGACTTACAGAGACTTAGTGACAAACCTCTCTTCCTACCAAATTCAATATTTTCAACTTAATATTTGAACATAATGATCAGACTGAGGAATATTCATAGATAGATTCCAGAGACTGTCACTAAATTTAAATTGCAACTACAGTTTGGAAAATGAGTAGTGTAGTGAGATTCCTCTATCTACCCTTGAGGGCAAGAATTGTTTTTGTCTTCCTCTTCTAAGTACCTTTTCTAAATTACTTCTCTTCTAAGTACCTTTCAAAGTGCTTGATACGTAGTAAACAGAGAGTTGATTATAAAAGGCAGCTATCTGGGTGCTGATCACTAGTTTGCAGTGAACTAGTTTGCGGTCAGTTTGGAAATCTGTTTATACATTATATTGTAATATAGCCTGGGATCTTTTCTATCCTAATCTACATTAATGTAAACCACTTTTAATACAGATTAAATTTAATCGTTCATTAGTGGTTATAATAAAGTCATTATTTCACACAATTTAATAAAATAAATAATTAAGTTTCATGGGACGCCTGGGTGGCTGAGTCAGTTAAGCACCTGACTCTTGACTTCAGCTCTCATAATCTTAGGGTTGTGAAATGGAGCCACGCCAGACTCTGTGTTCAGCGTGGAGTCTCCTAGAAATTCTCTCTCTCCCTCTCCTTCTGCCTCTCCCCCTGCTCACATGTGTACTCTCTCTCTAAATAAATAAATAAATAAAATCTTAAAAAAAGAAAATTAATTAATTACTTAATTAAGCTACAATCAGCCAGTACTTCTTGGAGAGTTGTGGGAATTAGTCTATATGTTACACAAGTCACAAGTCAGTTGTGAGGGAAATTGTGGTTACAATATCAAGTTACCTAGATGAACTTATAACCCTTATCAAGATTTTGTTTTTTTCGTTTTTTCCATTTTTTCCATAGAAAAAGACAGCAGAAGAAAGTTAGGAACAAATGGGTCTTTTGACTGGGTTAATAAAGTCTTCATAATGAAAATGCACATTGCTTAGAAATTTGCTTTGTTTCACAAGCCCTATTTCCTTTTTTCAGAACAACCCAGTAATCAAACTTTTTTTTTTTTTCAACAATAAGGTATGGTTAGTTGCTACTTATTCTCTGCTTCCACTCCTTGTTTCCATTTGTTTTATCACCTTAAAACATAATTACCAGTTGAGGCTGTCCTTTGCTCTCCCCAACTGGATGTACCTCAAGGATAGGAATTGTGGCTTCACCTTCATCACCAAACTATCAGATGTTCATAAAAAGATGTTATATTAGTCAATACTCTTTCTCTCAAAAGAAGAGAAGCTCATTTCAAACTAAGTAAACAAAAAATTAATTTTTTTTTAAATTCACTCATGTCGTTGAGAAGTCCAAGGAATAGCTGTCCTGCATGTATTTCACTTCACATTTTGGCTTCACTTAGCTTCTCTCAAGACACGCTGGCTCTTGCAATTCTAAAAGGACATCATTACAACTTGTGATATAAAAGAGAGATCATTTTTGTTTCATGATCCATATATTGAATTTCAGTCCTCATCTGAATCCTGTGACTACCCCTTAAGCAGGGACATGGTGAGCTCAAATTGACTGTCCTGGGCTACGTGACCACCCAGAAATAGAGTGTAGAGCGCCATAGAATGTGGATCAAAAGGGATGGGTCCAGGTTTGTTTCTTAAGTGAAAAATTAGGTTTTGTTATTTGGAATAAAGGAGAAGAAACACTGGGAAGCTAAAAACAGCAGACATTAACTATGAAATTAACTAATTCCAAGTTCACAGGATCCAAACCTGATTGTCTGACATCAAACATAGTGTGTTTTCCATAGTAAAAAGTTGTTTCAAAAAAGAAAAATACAGGGCGCCTGGGTCTCAGTGTGTTAAAGTCTCTGCCTTTGGCTCAAGTCATAATCCTAGGGTCCTGGGATGGAGCCCTGCATCAGGCTCTCTGCTCAGTGGGGAGCCTGCTTCCCCTCCTCTCTCTGCCTGCCTCTCTGCCTGCTTGTGATGTCTGTCTGTCAAATAAATAAATAAAAATCTTAAAAAAAAAAAAAAGAAAAATACAGTGATTTATAAAGGCAAATTACTTACCCTGTCAAATTACCCTGAAAACCAAAACAATAAATGCAAGGAAAAGTCCTGGATGCATTCTGTCCTGTGCCATCCAAGCCCCCCTTCAAAACTAAAGCACTTACTTCTCTATCTACTAAGAGCATTGGCAACTGACTACCCTCCCCAGGAATTGCCCTCAGCTGAAGAGAACCACAAAACCAAAGCCCATGCATGTTGGTAAAGTTTCTCCTTCTACTGGTCCTAACTTGGGAAACTCTGAGGGCATCCCATTTCCCAGGGGCTAGGCAGGTCTCTGCTGAGCTGTACCATGGCTCCCTCTCTGCTGACTCTTGCTTCCTTCCCTGGTCCCTTCTCTGGCTTCCTTAGAGCTGTCCCCAACAAACTTCCTGTTCTTCCATTCTTATCTCCAGAGTCTACTTACCCTGGAACTCTATTTTCTACAGCATAGGTTTTCCTTAGGCCTGAAGACAGCTAGATTTAGACTAATTAATAACTGAAACCAATGAAATATCATTGGGAAAGGCATTCATTTTTGTTATATTTCTTAATATTTTTATTAAAAGTTTCCTCTGCTTAAATAAAATGTAATACACATTGTTAGTTAATGAGTGACTATCTATGCTTTACGTTCCTGTATAGCATGAATAGAAAAAAATCAGTAAGAGCAGTGACAATATGCTAATCCAGGTTCTCTGATAACTACCTGTAAGGAAATCAAGCAGATCAGACTGAGAGACCATAATCTAGGTAGTCTGCATCATGTTTCAGGTATGTACATATTTGGGGGAAAGGGAGAATCCATAATCTTTGTGGCTTTTTCAAAGGATTCTGTGACACAAGAAAGGTTAAGAAATTGGAACATTGGTTCCCAAACTGGTTTCTTCAGGACCATCAGCTGAAGAAAATCTCTGGGCTTTGTCATGAAAGTTTTTATTTTATTGGAATGGGGTGGGGCTTAGAAAACATCTTCAACAAGTTCTCCAGATGATTCAAAAAATAAATTAAGTAGACCACAATTTGAAAAATAGTGACTAAGGACTAGACTAAAGTACACTTTTATATTAGTTTTCTGTTGCTGCTGTAACAAATGACCACAAATTTAGAGGCTTAAACATCACAGGTTCTCATGTGACCGTTCTGGGGGTCGGAAGTCTGACATGGGATCTCAAAGGGTTAAAATAAAGATTTAGCAATTCCGTGTTCCTCTCCAGATGTTCTTGGGGAGAACCTTCCTCGCCTTTACTAGCTTCTAGAGACCATCCACCTTTTTTTTTTGCTGGAGTTCCCCTTTCCTTTTCATCAATGCCAGCAATGTTGGATCTCTCTGAAGTTTCCTCAAAGTCAACTCATTCTTCAGTAATCAGATCTCCCTTTGACTCTCTTGTCTGTCTTTTTCTTCTAATTTTAAGGACTCCGTGATCACTAAACCCACCCTAATAATAGAAGATATCTCCCCATCTTCAGGTGAGGTGATTACAACTTTAATGCCACCAGGAGCATTAATTCCTCTTTGCTGAATAACTTACAGTTTCCAGGCATTAGGATTTGGGCATCTTTGGAAGGGCACTATTCTGCCTACTTCAAGTTCTTTGGTAGTGCCCAGGAAAGAAAGTCATTTTTTTCCCGAATCTTATGTTTAATAACTCAGTTAATGAGCCTTTCACCCCTCACTGTTATAGAATTATCTGGTCAGTAGAATTAACAATCACTAGAATTACTGAACTAAAACTGCTATTTAACTTTCTGTTATTAATAAATAGCACTTAGGGGGCACCTGGGTGGCTCAGTGGGTTAAATTCTCTGCCTTCGGCTCAGGTCATGATCCCAGTGTCCTGGGATCGAGCCCCACATCGGGCTCTCTGCTCAGTGGAGAGCCTGCTTCCCTTCCTCTATCTCTCTGCCTGCCTCTCTGCCTACTTGTGATCTCTATCTGTCAAATAAATAAATAAAATCTTAAAAAAATAAAATAAAAAAATAAATAAATAGCACTTAGTCACACCCACAGGCCTGGAAGTTCCTTGAAGCTAGGCATACTCTCTTGTCTCTTGTTTTGATGACTTTTATTTTTACTTCTTGTTAAGTAATGGACACACAGATAAGGTGGCTGAATAATTGTGATGGTTAATTATGTTCATGAATTAATAAAAGCAGAGGTCCACTCTCTCTTTTAATGACTCTTCCACAGAGCAGCTAATAGACAGCATGATTCAAATTCTCCTCATATTAAACTGACCAGTTGCTACATATTCTGGGTGTGTAGTGTTATTCTTAAACAAGCAAAGCTGTTAGTATTTAATTCATGCATTCTGAGAATCTTGCTTGCTATTTGGGTGTAGCTACCCAACAGTAAATTTTAGGCAGTTATGTTCTATAGGTGTGGAAAGAGGTGGTCCCTTAACAAGTGATTATGTACTATTATTAACAATAATAACAACAACCATGTGTTAGACCCTACACTGGATTTTGCACACATACACACACACATGGACACCCTCACTAATCTGATCTTCGAAGACATCTATAAAATAAATATTTCCTCATTTACAGAACAAAAAACCAAATTTTGAAAATTTTGTGTCACATCATCTAGGCAGTGTTAACCAGAATTCCAGACTAAGGAAGCAAAGGGATAGCTTGTTTTCTACTTAGATCCTCCACCTAAAACTTTCAGTAGATTAAAATTGTATTTAGGATAAAATCAGAACTTCTTTCTGGGTCTCACTGGAAACCACATAATCTGACCCTCCCTCACCATTCATGTCCGCCTCATTCCACTATCCCCTCAGTAACGTAGCTGCACCCACACTGGAATCCTTTAGATTCCTCCAACAGACTCTTTGCTGCCTTGGGACATTTTCCATGCGGTCATCTTCTCTTCTTACTTCTTTGCCTGGGTAATGACTTCTCATCTTTCAGATCCGTTTAAGTATCAGTTTCCCAGAGAAACCTCCCTTGGGTATTACAACTAAAATACATCTCCAACTAAAATACATAATCACCCCATCATTATCTATCAGAGCACCCTTATTGTTTCCCTCCAAGCATTTAGTGTGATTTGTATTTATTAGTTTGCTTGCTCACTGTGTATCTTCAGTGTGGGGAAGGGTGTTCACTGTTGTATTCCTTGCACACAGCGTTGTATATCTGTGTTCAGTAAATACCTTGTGGAATATTTTTTAATTTTTTTTAAAGTTAAGATATGAAATTACACCAGAATATTATATCTGTGAACAGAAGATTTCCTATAATGTTAATGGTCTGGAGCCTTAAGCTTTGATCACAAAATATATTTCAAGATGGTTCTTGTACTGTTTGTCTTATATTTAGCTACCCATTTAAGTGCTTCAATATAAAGAAAGAGCAACTACTTACAATTCAAAAGCAAGGATCTGCTTTTATAAAGACATATTGGTTCTGGGGTGGGGCCCAGTCTTCTGTGTTTTTATTGGATTCGCAGATGATTCTGATTTATACCAAAGTTTAAGAAGACCTGTTGAGTGTGTTCATAGTCCTGTTATAGGTCTACCTGCATCTAACATTTTGTTTAATCCGTGCTTAAGTATTTTATACCCTCAGGTACTCTCTGACTTGGATACTTAATGAGTACATAATTACTGATTAATATGTTATTCCTGATTTTGCATCTGTTGTCCTGCTGTAGATGAGGCTTTATTCTTTTAAGCTGCTATCATTCTGACATCCTGGGTTTTAGTATAATTGGGGATAAGAAATACAAGGTAGAATTCATACAGTTATTTATTTTAAGAGTTTGAGATTCACAAGATAACATATACTATTTATAGAATTGTTTTAAAATAAAGCCAATCATATAAAGAATGCAAAGTTCTTTTTATTAATTTGTAACTCTGCAAATATAAACTTTTATTGTGAGCAAATAGCCTCCAAATTTGTGACCATTTGTTTTCTTGTTCTGTGGGCTTATACATTGCTTTTAATTGGTAATTTAATGAAAAAGACATGAACTAATTATTGCCCTCGAAAGGCAAATTTTACATGCATGTAAATTGGGATTTTTGAGATGTAGTCCATTCATAATAAGTAACCTATAATCCTTATTACTTCCTATCTTCCACCAGTTTTTTCCATTTAAACATTTTATGCCATGGATATATATAGAAAAATATGGTTTATTGTATACTAAAAGCAAATCTTCTATATTAAGATTATATTGTGGCGGATACATCCTTAATCATATTTTTCAATGTTCAGATCCCTCCTTCTATAAACAGCCCATGTTTACTTGGAAGGACTATTTGTAACATTTCAGACACTTACTGTTACTTTACTATACATCAAAGTACAATCTGTAAACACTTCATCTAGACTGGATTTTATCCTTTTTATTTAAATATTAAATAGAGACAATTTTCTATTTTTTTAACTTAAATGCAATTAGTCCACATACAGTTGGCTGTATGATGTTGTTGCCCATTTTGAGAAACATTAGTAATTTTGATTTAGATTCATCTGCCGTTAACGCTATTCATATTTTACCTAAAGTTAACATCACTCTTTAATGCTGAGCAAAATAACAAATGTACTTTCTTTATCTCACATCTATTTTAGACACGTGAGAGTCCTCCTCAATTATTTCCCTCTACTCTGTCCTAAGATTTTTTTAGAGGTGAGATAATTTAAAGTGCTCAGTGGAGAGAAACAAATCCATTTAAAGAATAATAATAACTCCTACATTTTTTATGTAAACACATTAACTTGTACTATGCTTAAAATATATTTGAGGGTTCTATCAGTTACTCAATTAGTAGTTTTAAATAGCTTACAATGCTGAAAAATAAATGCCTTTTGGTGTGAGGGAAATAGCTTTTATCTCCCTTCTCTGCTCTAATTCACATTTTGATGCGCTTTTGATGCTCCTAGATATCCGTGGAATACAGGAGTTTTTGGACAAGGTGTCTCAGCAGGGAATGGATGTTGCATTGCAGAAAGTAGAAAACAACATCAATAAAATGATCACCACTCTCTTTGACACCTTGAGAATCGAGGAACTGAATCGCTATCGAGACACTCTTAGGCGAGCCATCCTTGTTATGAATCCTGCTACAGCCAAATCTTTCATTACTGAGGTAAGTAAAAATTGTCATGGGGTTGGGGTAGGGTTAAAAAAAATGAAATGCTTTGGAATAGACCTCATAGTCAGTTGAAAATTAAGAGCAGTATAGAATTAACTACACGACTGTCATTAGCACTAATGGAAGGTAGCACACTGAATTCCTTGTTTGTTGCATTCATACGTACTGCACAAAATTTTCACACATCCTGCACAGTTAACTGCGGAGAATATTTGTATTTATATATTTAAGCACATAGCCTCGATGATTTTAAGAAATGTCATGGGAGTTTAAAAGTGTTGTTGACCCTGAATTACTTTAACACGTTCAAGAATAAATTCACAAGTGCACAATTCTCCAACTAATCCTTAAATTTTTGCAAGTTAGAATTTTACCTCTGAGGAAAGATAAACTTGAACCAGGCTATTATTGCCTGAACATGATTACTTTTACAAAAACAAAGAGCAGATTTACTTCTGTTCTGTGAACTCTGTACCAAGACGAATAACTAAAACTGTCTGAAACTCTCTGCAAAGTGATGACCATTGTACATTTTATGATGCTGCATCTTCAAAATTTTAATTGTCTCTGTTCATTTGGCTAGAAACTCCAACAGTTTGTAAAAATACGATTAAGACTTTTTAATGAGTGGTATAACATCTTTATGTTCTAAAATGCTTAACTAGTGCCTTGACAGGATTATTGTCATTTGCCTTACTTCAAGTTTTTCATTCTGTATAGTGCTAGGACCGGTCATGACATTACATACATTCACATGGGTTTTATTATTAGTGTTTTTAATTTTGGTGACTTTATTTGACAATACTTTTTTCCTCACTTCTCTAGTAAGCTTTCTTTAGCTCCCAAAGTACTGCTATAAAGCCTCCAAATTAGGAATGTGTTAGAAATTCTTTGACACTCTATAACCTAATTGGTATTAAGGAACTGAAGCAGAATATAAATCACTGAAAAGAATAAAACTTTTGGAAAACTATCAATAATGCCATTTTTCAACATTTTAATAGACAACTTCTTTATGCATTAATGGACAAATACAGAATGTTGACATTTTCTAATCTAGCAAATTACTCAGAGAGTCTCTTTGAACAACTAGATTTTTCCACAATAGAAAGAGTATTTCCAATTTTACAGGAGTTGGGTCTTTTCTTCAAGAAACCCAAAATCTGCTGAAAATTTTAAGGTTAATACACAAAGACATATAACATAAATTGGAATCTTAAAATCATAATAAGTGAGGTTGACACATCTCTGGTCATCCTTGGTTGGGAATTGTAGAGATCAGAGAAGGCTTCATTGAGAAGGCTCCTTTGAATTGTACTTATTATCAGGAGTAGGAATTCATGAAAGCAGTGTGGTATCCAACAGACAAATACAAGTCCATCCCAGCCACTTTCAGGTCATGTGGGGTTGGCAAATTACCTAACACTTCTAAGCCTCTGTTTTGTCATCAATCAAATGAGAATAATATATTGATTTCAACTTTATTAAATTTGTGATGTAATGAGACATCCTGTGATATGCCTTAAAGGGGAGAGAGGAAGGTGGCTCCTAGTAAGTACTTAAGACATGTTAATTTCTAGGTCATTTTTTCTAGCATATAGCACATGCCTGACCATAGCAGATGCTCAAAAAATACTTGGTGAACTGAAAAGACTATCAAGATGTGCAAAGACACAGTCCTTGACTGTGTGCTCAGAATAGAGCAAGTAGTTTTGTATAGATTCAAAGTAGGACATGTGAAAAAGAGAAGTGACACATACTACGTAACACAAGGATTTAAACCAGATGGCAAAGTCCATGAGTGCCAGGTAACAATTTGTGTATATTTACTAAGCAGTCAGAAGAAATGGGCTGAGAATAGGGACACAATGACCTTGTCCCTTTTGCCAAGTCGTGATCTTGACTTGTATTCTAACCATGGCCCTTTATCCTCGACTCTGAAGATTGATACCTGTAATACTCTGTTTCCATCTTTGTTCCCAGACATATAAAATCTGTTTTTGTGGGGCGCCTGGGTGGCTCAGTGGGTTAAGCCTCTGCTTTCGGCTCAGGTCATGATCCCAGGGTCCTGGGATTGAGCCCCACATCCGGCTCTCTGCTCAGCAGGGAGCCTGCTTCCCTCCTCTCTCTCTCTCTGCCTGCCTCTCTGTCCACTTGTGAGCTCTCTCTGTCAAATAAATAAATAAATAAAATCTTTAAAAAAATGTTTAAAAAAAATCTGTTTTTGTGAGTTTCCTGAGACTTCTCTTCCACCCAGACACCACTTTTTCTCCCACTCATTTGTCTTTCACAATCGCTCATTTTATGTCTCCAAACTGTACTAAGTATATTCTATGGTCTCAAACAGTGACGTAGGAATGACAGAAATAATGTGAATCCACCGCCTTCCGTATCCTAAGCTAGCTGTTTTCTCTGACCTGCATAGTGGTTGCTATTTTCAGCTGACTGTTTTCAAATATCTCTCCCCTTTCTTCTGCTCTCCCATGGGTTCTAGAAGACTTTTCCCACTTAGGAAATAGAGTGATCCCTCAATACCAGAAACAATTAATTCAAAAGGCAGACAACAAGGATTTACATGACACACAGCACCAAAGTTCTGGAGATACAAAGAATAGATTTTGTATGTATGTTTATGTGTGGTCTTTATTCTAGGATGACGATGCCAGCACTAGTTTCCCCAGCTTAGCCCAGATGGTGTGCTTGGTTTTGTAGACGAGAATCCAGCTATCTATCTATCTATCATCTATGTGTGTTTGTGTATGTATATTCATATATATATATATATATGAATGTCAGCTTTTAAGGACATTTTGCATGAGCCAATGTGTGAGAAGACCTTTGTGAAAATCAGTGTGTATTTAACTTGAATCAGTCCTCTTTATTCACTGATTCTGTATTTGCGAATTCGCCTACTCACTGAGATTTATTTGTAGCTTGAAAATCAATACTAGGGATGTTTTCACAAGCCATTCACAGAAATGTTCAGAGCTGTGAAAAATGTGAGTTGCCTGACAGCCCATATTGCCAGCTAAGGTTGAACAAAGCTGTGCTCTGCTTTCTTGTTTCAGTTCTCATACTGTAAACAAATGTCCTTTTTGCAGTCTATTTCATGCCTCCTTTTTTGCATTTTTTGTGCCATTTGTTGGTGATTCCACTGTTTAAAATGGCCTCCAAGTGTAGTGCTAAAGTGCTGTCCTTAACTGAGCCCATATGTCCCATTGAGAAAATACCTGTTTGATAAGGTCCATTCAAGCATGAGTACCCCTGGCCATGAGTTCAATGTTAATGAATCGACATGTTATTGTTTGAATGTTTGTGCTGGCCCCCTCCAAATTCATATGTTGAAATTCTGTGTCCCTTGTGATGGTTTCAGTGGGTGGGGCCTTTGGGAGCTGCTGAAATCGTGAGGATGGAGTCTTCCTAAATAAGATCAGTGCTATTCTAAATGCTAAAAAGAATAAATGAAACAAGATGGGATTGGGAGGGAGACAAACCATAAGTGACTCTTAACCTCACAAAACAAACTGGGGGTTGCTGGGGGTGGTGGGGTTGGGAGAGGGGGAGAGGGTTGTGGACATTGGGGAGGGTATGTGCTATTGTGAGAGCTGTGAAGTGTGTAAACCTGGCGATTCACAGACCTGTACCCCTGGGTACATTATATGTTTAAAAAAAAAAAATGGAGGGGGAGGCGAACCATAAGAGACTATGGACTCTGAAAAACAACCTGAGAGTTTTGAAGGGTCAGGGGTGGGAGGTTGGGGGAACAGGTGGTGGGTAATAGGGAGGGCACGTTTTGCATGGAGCACTGGGTGTTGTGCAAAAACAATGAATACTGTTATGCTGAAAAAATAAATTAAAAAAAATTTAAAAAAAAAAAACAAAAAACAAAAGAAAAAGTCTCTTCCGTACTTTTAAGGAAAACACACCTCTTTTTAGCATAGATTAAATTTTTCTTAACATTCTTTATAGAAGAATTACTGTATCTGAAGAAGTAAGTATATTATTACTATTCTAGTTGTATGTGGATCAAATTAAAGTGAACTATACATAGTTTTTATGTAATTCAAAACAGAATGAAGAACTTTGATAGTAGACTGGGTATGAAAAATGCAGGTTCTAAGGGATTATTTCTTCAAAAATATTGGCTAAAGGGTTAACAGAATCGTCAAGTATATGTATTATATATATTTTATACATGTAATATATACATCACTGCAGAATAAAATAATAAAAATCAAAAAGGTCAAAAAAAAAAAAAAACTCTGCAGAGCTCACAGTGCCTTCCACCAAGTAAAAATACAACAAGGAGTCTGCATCGAAAAGAGGGCCTTCTTTTGCATGGAGCAACCATGCTGGTACTTGACTGAACTACCAGCCTCTAAAACTGTGAGAAATAAATTTTTACTTTTAATAAGCTACCCAATCTGTGGTGTTTTGTTACAGCAGCTCAAATGGACTAGAATACAATAATATGTGTGTATGTACATACATATGTTATACATACATACACACGTGTGTATATATTTATATATAACATAGATTAATCATATGTACAATTGTATTAAGTGTATAGATATTGTATATAAATTTAAATATCTTCAGATAGAGACATAAATAAACCCAGAGGCTTATAGGAACCAAACCCTGCATTTCCCCTAGGAGCAGTTGTTCAGCATTTATTAAATCAGTGTTCTCAGGAAATTTACAGAACATAACTACCGGGAATGATAAGAACTGACTCTGCTCCCATACTTTTCAGCTCCCATCTCATTCCTGCCCTCCATTTGGCTTGGCATTTGTCAAGTATCAAAATTTCTAGGGCTCAGCAGATGAGAGGGCTCTCTGCTGCTGCCCCATATGACAATAACTAGTCTGAGGCTTCTTCTACCAAATATCAAATACCACTACTTCATCTGTTTTTCTTTTCTCAATAATTTATTTAAAAATACTTTTCTGATGGTCTTTTCCCTTTTTCCTCATGGTTATTTTATTGAAGGTTTAGGGGGTAATCCTTTTAACCTTTTGAGTTGGAAGTGCCAGCGTGTTCTTTCAGATTTTTAGAGGTTAAAACTAAACAAACATAAGGTACTTTAAGAACCATTGTTACACCTTTTAAGAAATAGTATCTTGAATCATGACATTTTAGGTTCGGAACATGGAACATTTTCTCCAAATTCCGCATTTAAGTTGAAAAAACTAAAGGTCTCTCTAGATCCTATCAATATTGTTCTCTAACTTCCTCCAGCAATGTTTAACATCCTTGCAGCTGGTGCTGATTGTAGATGGTAAGGGACACACGCATTTTTTGAAAATAGTAAAGTGGTCAGTGGGTCAAAGGGGTACATGATCGCCAGATCCCAAGAGAAGTATTTGTAGAAATAACTTACCAAGGATTATATGATGGATAGAAAAGCATATGAAGCTGGAGAGAAACTGATGGTTTGGGATAAAAGGAATGATAGAGGAATTAAAAGTTATAACGAGGGCAGAGACTGGCTCAGGAAGGACCGAAGAGAGGGAGAGAGGGCGAGGGGGAAATTCTAGCTAAAGAAAGGGGATAACAGAACTCTCACTTTTACTGCTTCCTACAAATTATAAGTGGGCACAGAAAGTTGTTGAAGTATTGAAAGGAAAAATTAACCTTAAAGTCAAAAGAATGAGTTTTAAAAAAGAAATTGCTCACTTAGCATTGTCATTTAATTGCGAACGGGAAAAATGGGCATATCAATTCTGTTTGCATCTTTTTTTCTGTCTCTGGAGCAATTATGTGGCACTGAGTTAATTATGCTCCCTTTGAAGTCTTAGAAATTTAATACATTACATGTCTACAGTTAGTGTTCCACCTCTCATTCAAGAGTTTCAAAGCTTTAAGAAAAATACTGCTGTTATGTGCAGCTGAGTAAATCAACCTGCTGTGATATTGGTAGAAAATTGTTATCACAATGTACCTGTTAGTGTCCTTGAAATTAATATGGTGAATCAGAAGTGCTTACATGTTTGATTTAAATATGGATTGGGATGATATTTTGAAAAACAACTTTTTTTTAATATATAGGATAGATTGGCATTAGAAACTACGTAAGTTATTTCCTTTCTAGAAGGTATACAATAATCTTACATAAATAGAGCTCCTTGTCATGGCTTTTAGTTTTCAGGTTTGATAAGAAAATCACTTCTTTGAAAACAGGAAGTTTTATTGCTTATATGGTAATGAACATCATTTCCTATTTGCATTTTTTCAAGTTTTCAGAAAGGAACCCTACTTACATGAAATCCTTTTATACTGCAATGAGAAAAGTATATTAGCTCTTATTCCTAAACATACTTTATGAAATAGTTTTCATTTCATTGTACTATATTCCAGAGAACTTTGATCTTGTCAGACAACTTAAAGGCAAAGTTACTTATTTCAAATATATAAGCAGCTTGCCAGAAATAAGCCTTTAGGATGGCTTAGGAAACAAGTGAAAATATTTTTCTCAATGGATATAGTGAGATTCCCAGTAATCAAAAGGTACTCTGAATATTCAAATTACTGTGATTAGTTTTAATAGCTATTTAAATAACTCGATATTTTACCAAAAAGAAATTATTTGGAGACATTATGCAATGTACAGTTTTTAAGATAATACTAGTATAATGACATTTGAAAAAGGAGCTTACAATGGTATTACTTTCCAAAATGTATCCACTTCATGAAAGTGTCTAATACTACTGTGCTCAAGATGACTGCTATATATTTTTTAAGGTAAACCTTATATTGAAATATAACATACACCTCTCTGAATTCTACCCATTCAGTTTTCCTTCCCTTTTGGTCTTCTGATCAAAAACTAATAATGCACTATATGTCAGCTAGTTGAACATAATAAAAAATAATAAATTAATTAAATAAAAATAAATGAAATAAAACTATTTTAATATTTAATTTTATATTATTTAATATTTAAAATTTAAAATTTAATATTTATAATATATAATATTATATATATTATAATATATAATATATATAATATATAATAATATATATAATATAATATTTATAAATTAAAATTTAATATTTAAAAAAGAAATATAATATAACAAGAATAGTGCACATAAGTGTGTAACCCAACAAATTTCCATGCAACCAGAGTCCAGGTTAAGAAATAGTACATAATTGGTATTCTAGTTTCCCTTCCTGTGTACCACTCTGTTATAACCCCTTGAAGGATAGCCATTATCTTTACTTTTAACACAATAAACTAATTGTGATTAATTTTAATCTGTTCCTGAAAAGAATCATACTGTATATTTTTGTCTGCTTTCTATCGGTCAACATTATATTATGAGATTCATCCATGTTGAAATACGTAGGCAAAGTTCATTCATTTTGATTGCTTCGAAGTCTTTAATTGTATGAATATACCACAGTTAATATAATTTATTCAATTTATTTTTATTTATTTTATTTTATTTATTTAATATATTTTAAGTAAATAAATTAATATTTAATTTATTTTATTTAATATAATTTACGATTTTTTTCGATTTCTGCCTATTACGAATAGTGGTTTTATGTATGTATTTTTGTATATGCATATATTTTTACTGGGCGTATACTTAGGAATGGAATTGTTAACTGAAGAGTCATATGTAAGGAATGTCATTTATTAAAGCTAGATGATAACAGCCAGTTTTCCAAAGTATTTATAGCCATTTGGATTTCTACTAGTAACAAGTGAAAGTATTTCAATTTTCCACTTTCCTACGAACACTTTTTTTTTCTGTCTTCATCATTTTATTTATCTTCATGGAAATGTACTAGATTTAGCTTTTGTTTTTAATTTGCATTTCCTGATGGAATTTTTTGGTGTATTTTCTAATTTTTTTGGATATTTTATTTTCTGGAGTGCACATTCAGGTCATTTTCCTTTTTTTCCCCCCCTCATAATTGGTAGAAATTTTATATATATTATGGATAAGAGTTCATTGCCAAATGAATATATTTTAAATACTTTCTCCATTGTTTGTCTTTTTACTTCATAAGCAGAGAATTTTGATGAACATAAATTTTTATTTGTAATGTAGTCCAAGTTATTAATTTGTTTTCTTTATAATTAATATTTTTTGTCTTTTTTATTTGTTTGTTTTTAAAGAAATCTCCTCTTCTAAGACATGAAGACATACTCTTATGGCTTTTATTTTTGTTTTTGTTTTTTAGAAATTTTGTTTTATCATTTGCATTTAAATCTGAAGCTCATCTGAAATTGATTTTGCTTTATGTGGTGGATGGTAGAGATAGATACATTTACCCTCCACATGGTGTCTGTTATTTGTTTCAACCATAGGACCAGTTGACCTATGGTTCAACAGAGGACCATAATTCAGTGCCTGAATTATGCTGGGAAGGAAGAATTTCCTGTGCACTTCAAGGTCCTTCTAGCTGGACTAAGAATTAAGTTGACATGAAACAGATTAACAGGAGAAAATAAAATTTCATTTTGTATGTAAATGAATTCACACAAAGATTAAATTCCAAAGACAGTCACTAAAATGAGGTAGTATATCATCCTGAATTAAGGAGAAGAGAAAAGGGGTCTGAGACTTCAAAGGAAAGACATGTGATTCACAGGAAGAGTAAATATTTGCTAAAGAAATATTTGCTGGGCTATTTAGAAACAATGGAACATAAAGGATTTTAATTAAAGAGGCCTTTATGGGCCCCTCCCTGTCTATCATACTTAGTTCATATCAGAATGTTGTTATCTGTGGAGATAGCTGTCTTCCTGGAGTAGGTCCTCTATCTAAATTCTTTTAAGCAGTTGTAGGGGAATGGGAGTAAAGAGCTTTTCCTGACTCCACTGGGTGTTTATTGTTTTTATCTCAAAATAATCTTCATGCCAAAGCAGCATATTTCAGGGGGACCTGTCCCAAACCCCTTCAATGGAAAGGAATTTAGAGATTCCTACCATCAATGAATGAAATGGGAGCTCATTAGTGTATTTGAAAGTATAGGGTTATTATTCCTGTATGATATCTTGTATCTTTGTCAAATATATATTTTTTCTCTCTAACATGAAGCACATGACTTTAGGAGAAAATACAGGGTTATATTGATGATTTCATTGTTATCATGGGAGACATGATAAAAAAAAAGCTAATAAATCTGGATTTTACAATAAAAGTTGTAATTCTTTGCAAGGACCCAATAGACATGGGTCATCAAGTAGCAGCTAGTGGCCGGTCGCTAAAAAATTCAACTCATTCATATGGTTTTTTATGTTGTCATGGAATTCTATAAGAAAAAAGAATTCTAATTTCACTTGACGAAAACAAAGCCTCTAACAGGTGCCACTTCATTCATGACTTAATTTATTTTTCTTGTACCACGGTTATTAGTTATTGAACTGTTCTCAAATCTGAGTTTTTTGCTTTAGCTCAGTATTGTATTGAACTTGAAAAGCAGTTCTGTTACCAGTCAACCTACAGCTTTGGGTTTTTTTTTTTCTTTTAATGAGAAAATCTCAAATTTATTTTACTTTCCACCTGACCAAAATCGTATATGACAGCTCTTGCTTCTGTTAATGAGCCCTAAAGGAGCATTAGACTTTGCTTTTCTGGCTGGAGCTCTGTTTAAAAAGTTCCCCTGAAAAAGGGAACTCAGCAGGGAATTAGGTTCCAATGAATTCAATCTCGTAATAAGACAGATCCAACTCACTTCTCTTCTGTGACTGCTAACTTGGGGTACAGATATTGGTCAGTTTGCTACTAACTTCTACTAGTCTAAAAACCTTTTAACAATTTTTGCCTTTGCAACATCTAATTTGTCAGTTTTCTTTCTCTGTTAGCTTTTCAAATGGGTTCAACATTTTCATTCTATTCTCTTTATTGAAACAAAATAAAATAAATATTGGAACATTAGTGAGGGTTGTACTCTGAATTGAAAAATAAAATCACAATTGCTTCAATCTTTAAAACAAGGACATTGAAGTCCTTCCTTAATCCATTATTAATTTATTCATTTATTTAGACAATATGTTTAAAGTTATTCTGTGCAAGGCAATGTGGAAAGTGTTGCTAGGAATATAGTCATGAATGATATATGATTCCAGCCCCTAAGGAATATACCAACTAATAAGGAAAATGTTGTCGATATAAATTCTACAGAATAGACGTATGATAGTTGTCTTTCTCCGATTGACTTATTTCACTAAGCATGATACGCTCTAGTTCCATCCACGTCGTCGCAAATGGCAAGATTTCATTTCTTTTGATGGCTGCATAGTATTCCATTGTGTATATATACCACATCTTCTTGATCCATTCATCTGTTGATGGACATCTAGGTTCATCCACTGATAAAAGGGTGAGAAGCTATTTCTACCTCCCAAGAGTAGCAAGAAAAGTTTCCAGGGGAGCCTCCAGGTTTGCAGAGAAAGCAAGACCTCTTGGTATCTTTCCCTCAGTGTGTACATGACAGCCAGTGTAATTAATATCCTAGGTTATGTGTCTATATAAGATACTCATCTGTGAATAGTACTTACTGGTTTTGTAATCTTTGTTACATAAGAGGATGTTTAGGCTGTACATACTGGGGTAGATTATTCCCTGCCCCCTATACATAGGAATATGCTGCATAATTGCACATAACTTCTATCTCTCTTACTGGCTTGTAGGCAGAGGAAACCACATATGTCACTGCCTTGCAATTTTCTTATATACCAAAACAACAACAACAAAAAGTCTCAAGTGAAATAAGCAATCTCCTATTTTCATTCCCCTTCTTACAGCAGCATATTTTAGAGGCACATACAAAATCTACATTCTCTAGTTGGGAGTGGATTTTTTTTTTCCTTTTCTTTTACTTTCTTTCTTTCTTTCTTTCTTTTTTTTTTTTTTTTTGTATGATACACTGAGATGTGTACTTCATAGCAGAGGGTCGGTACCTAAGAAATGTATTAGCATCATTCAGAAAACTATTATACTCCAAAATGAAACATAGTAAGGAGAATGGAATAATACATGTTGCATATTTGTTACCAAGTGTAATTTGTCTGTATTATGAAAGATGTAATGGTTTGTCAGCTGTCACTGTTGTTTTCTTGTAACATGATATGGAATAAAGTATAGCAGAATCTCTGTAAAAAAAAAAAAAAAAAAAAAATTCTACAGAATATTAAAACCACAAGAAAAACAGTTAAGTCATTCTCTTCAGCCTCCAAAAGGAATTGAAAAGAAAACAGAGTAACTATCTAAAACTTGATCAAATAAAGTTTGCAGATAATGTATAAGAATATCTATATCTAGAAGTAAACCAAAACTTTATTTGTTATGGGACAACTGAGAAGTCTTGGCTACTTCAAGAAATTCTTAACCATAACTTGCTGTGTAGCTTTATCAAAACAAGTCTAGAATTTGAATAAATCCAAGAGTAACTGTCCTGCCATGAAGTTACATGGGTAAAAACAAACACACACAAAGGGATTAGTTAGAACAGACTTCATGTTAAATTTGAAGATTAGAATTCAGCAGTGTTTGTCCATTACTGCCTAGAGAAGTTACATATCAGACCTGGAAGGCAAGGACATGCCAACATATAAAGGTATTCTCTGTAGTATGCCCGGCACAGTTTATCAGCCCTTACCATAGTCTGAGTGAAATAGTTTTCAAAATCATGCACCTCCTTGTTGCTACTCCCATTTTCAACATCACATTTTGAAGCTAGGAAAATGATGAGCCCCTATATTTTAAGCACTAGAGACATATGTTTCTAAAAATTAATAAATTAACAATTTAATTACTATGCCAGTTTCTAGTAAATTTTCTTGTTATGTAAATGACAAATACATGCTACAAGTACCACTGTTTTCCATTCCCAGAAGGAAACATAGATTATTACACTCTGCCCTGCTCTTCAAGGCAGCCACGGCAAATGGATCTTAGTTAGCACAGGAGTCGAAATCTATTTGCCAACCTGGGTTAGTATGAGTCAGTCTCCCAGAACTTAATCAATTCCTTAAATGCTTACTGACAAAATCAATATTTTAGATTTGTAGAGGACTAGATTTTAAAGTATAGCCACCCATGAAACATTATTGAAATGTTAGCTGGTACCCCTAGGCTACAATTCTATTTATAGTTTTTCTCACTGTAATATAGATAAATAGGAGGGAAATAAACTGTGTAGGTAGAGAAAATTAAGAAGATCCATTTGATTTTTCCAGCAAATCCTATTTTTAATAGAATACACAAAACTGTAGCAAATGAAGATTAAAAGATTAGATTTATATGTGTCTACCAAAACTAAAATTATATGAACATGTGGGTCCATTAATTTCAAATATAATTACTTTAAATATGTATATTACTTAATGAGACAACATTTAAGTCAATATTTAAAACCATATTTAGGATTCGGATTTAAAGCAATATAGTTAAAGGGCATCTTTCCATGAATGAAAGGAAACATGAATAAAGATACAGAGATAGATATTGACAATCTGCAAGTTGGGGCAGGGAACATGGGCTACCTGAGGTAGAAGCAGAGGATGTAAAGTCAGGAAGTAAGATGATACCAGACTGGTAAGTGAAAACCATTGAATGTCAAACATACAATGGCAGCATTGACACAGAATTTGGATTCAGTTTTTGCCAAACTAGCTGTGTAGCCCTGGGCAAGCTACTGAAAAACATTCAGCTTGATCTTCCTCATCTATAAAATGAAGTAGTTCCTAAATCACAGAGATTTTTGAAAACCATATCTGGTAATATAAATAGAAGGTGTAGAGCAATGTACACACTCAGTGAAAACTTGACCATGCTCCAGAATTGCTAAGTCAGATAAAGAAGAAAATTCAAATGATGTTGGAATTAATAGACTTGGGAATGATTGGGTAGGCAAAATGAGGTTGAGATGTGGGCAACAGAGATGGATCCTATGTTTCAAGTCTGGGTCTCAAGGAAGTTAAGGTTTTGAAATCAGGAACATTAGAAGATAAACAGGTTTTGAGATAATATGATAAATGTAATTTCAGTAATAAATTTGATATTGTTCTAGAACATCTCGATTGAGATATGCATCTGATTGGTGGAAATGAATGAAGAGAATCCATCTGAGCTAAGGAAAAGCTATTGTATTTGCCGGTATGATGATCATTAGTGACCTTCGAAAAAATATTCTTACTAAAATAGTGTGAGGCGGGGGAAAGATTATAAGGAAATAAATTTTGAAGGGCTTGTTAGGAAATAAGCAGGGCAAGAATAGGCAGCTTTTTCAAGTTTGGAAACAAAAAGAATGGTTGAATAGTACTGTATCTTAGAACAAAACCCATTTCAAAGAAGATATTTTTCAAGACTATTTCATGGAAATAAGGGAAATCAGGAGGAAAGGGGGAAAGAGATACAAGATACAGAAAACAAATCAATATAGAATTAGTGAAATGAAATAAAATCAGTTTTGGAGTTAGATTATATTTTTATCAGGATGCCTGGGTGGCTGGGTCAGTTAAGCATCTGCCTTAGCTCAGGTCATGATCCCAGGGTCCTGGAATCAAGTCCCACATCAGGCTCCTTGCTCAGTGAGGAGCCTGCTCCTCCCTCTGCCTGCTGTTCCCCATGCTTGTGCTCTCTCTCTCTCTGAAAAATAAATAAAAAGATTATATTTTAATGGAAAGAAGCTAAGAAAGTAAGAAAGGATAAAAACACAGAGAATCTGAAGGTAATGAAGAGGGCTCAATTGCATTGGGACAAGATACATATAGAATACAACCAGTAGATTCTAATTAGTTCCCTGTAAGTATTTAGTAGACTGGAGGCACCAGTGGAAAATAAATGACGTAAAAAAGAATGGTTTACCCAAGGAGGGGCACTAGCCAACATGCAGCTATAGAAGAATCAGGCTTCCTATGGGGACGCTAAAGCAGACAACATAAGAGATGCTGGACATCAACTGATTTCTAGCATGAAACCTATTTCTTAATGTGAGCTACCAGCTTTCTTTTTTTTTTTTTAATGTCTATTTTTTTCTTGTGAAAAGTGTTTTAATTTTCACAGAATTTTCTTTCTTTCTTTAATTTCACAGAATTGAAGTTTCACAGAAATTTCACAGTAATTTTCTACTTTTCACAGTAATTTTCACAGAAATGACAGGATTATTTTTTTAATGAACTGTAGTTGACACACAATGTTACATTAGTTTCAGGTGTACAACATAGTAATTTAACAGCTCTCCATTGTTCTCTGCATACCACGAGTGGAGTCATGACCTGTCACCATATAATATATTACAATAATATTACAATATAATATATTACAATATATTTTTATTTTTCTTCTTTTCAGCGTAACAGTATTCATTGTTTTTGCACCACACCCAGTGCTCCATGCAATACGTGCCCTCCCTATTACCCACCACGTGGTTCCCCAACCTCCCACCCCCCCCACCCCTTCAAAACCCTCAGGTTGTTTTTCAGAATCCATAGTCTCTCATGGTTCATCTCCCCTTCCAATTTCCCTCTCCATCTCCCCATGTCCTCCATGTTGTTATGCTCCACAAATAAGTGAGCTACCAGCTTTAAGGAAAATATTATTAAATAATAAAATATTAACTTTCCTTATATTTTGGTTACACTCACATAATAGGTCTAAAATTGAATTGAAAAGAAATAATATTAACTGGATTAATACTTCAAAGATAAATAAAAATGTGCTTACCTAGAAGAAAATTTCTCAGCCTTGGCTATTGACAGTTTGGACTAGATAATTCTTTACTGTGGAAGGCTCTCCTGTGCATTATAATATTTTAGAATCATCCCTACCTCTACTGCATAGACACAAGTAGACCCCAATCATGATTAAAAAAAAAAAAAAAAAAAAAAGCCAAACATTGCCAAAAGTTCCCATTAATGGTGATGACAGTCATAGAGAATTAAAATCATCCTTGGATGATAATCACTGTTACAGAACTATTCAATGTTTGAAACACTAAATTTTGTTCTCATGGAAATTTTATTGCTGGCATATGACAACTTTATTTCACTTTTCCCCTAATAATAGCTAGTCAACATTTTTTGGACTCTTTCCTGGTGACTGACATTGTGCTAATCACTCTGTAAATTATCTTGTATAATCCTCAAAAATCCAGTAGAATGGGTATCTTCATTCTTCATTAAAGGAATGGCATATACACATTTGTTTATCTATATTATGAAGATTATTTGCATTTTATTTTATTTTTGTTAAACTAGTCATTATTTTCCAAGTTGTTTTACTATTTTCTCACAATGTCCATCATGAATTCATTTTTTAGGAGGGTATAATTGGTTTCCAAGTAATACTTACCTCTCAACTGCTAAATTTACTTTAATGGTCTTTTAACTGAGGGACAAATCAGTCTGCCCAAGAATTTTAGCATAAAATATATGTAAAGGCAAAAGAAATGAATTGTATACATAAAATGACACATAACTACTTGGTGGCAAGAAATCTGAGTTGATTCTGAACATTGTAAAGTAGTTGCCATAGACAAAACTTAACATTTACTAAGTTTTTCTTATGTGCCAGACACTGCTCTGAGTGTGTTTTATGTATTAACACTGTTTTTAATCCTCACCCCAAAGTTATGAGGTAGATTGAGCATTTGGCCCCATTTTACAAAAAAAGGAAAATGAGACACAAAGAGGTGAAACTAGCCCCAGGTCACGCAACAAGTAATATCAAATCCAAGTCTAGACCATTCTTTTTTTTTTTTTTTTTTAAGATTTTATTTATTTATTTGACAGACAGAGATCACAAGTAGGCAGAGAGGCAGGCAGAGAGAGGGAGAAGTAGGCTCCTCACTGAACAGAGAGCCCGATGCGGGGCTCGATCCCAAGACCCTCGGATCAGGACCTTGGGATCATGATCTGAGCCGAAGGCAGAGGCTTTAACCCACTGAGTCACCCAGGCGCACCAAGTCTAGACCATTTTTAACAGGTATGTGCTCTGTTGCCTTTCCAGGTATACAATACGTGTGAAAAAAATCATCCTAACTTTCTATTCATGACAAAGAAATTATTGCTAGACTTAATTCCTGTTAAATCATTGTAAAGGAGAATTTGCAGTGGGATAAGCTAGGGAAAGAGTAGTGAAAAACACTATTATGGAAATTGGTCATTACGATTAGGCTATCTATATTTGGTCATTTGTGTTTACCAAAGTTAGACTCCCACCCAACCACAGAGACCTAGAGATAGAGATTCTATCTTCCTTGACTAATAGATCTCAAAGAGTTGGCCCTCAGGTCCTTGAGAAAGGCATTCCTGTGTTGTAAAACTACAAGAGGCTGGGAGAAGGTTAACATCTCAGGGGTACAGAGAAATAATTTATAGTTGCAAGTGTCCTAAAGTAAATGCTCTAAGAAAAGGGAAGTCAAAGACCTTGAATCAGAAAAAAAAACTGTCTAAAATTTAGTCAACGGAAGGGAATATTAAGGCTATCTTGGGTCAAGCATACACAAGCTATTTAGACTAAATAATTTAGCTTCAGTGTGTGGGCTCATAATAATTATTTTATACATATATATTGTAGATCAAGTAATATAATTGAATATTACATTTTGAATAATGATTGAATATCTATTTTCAAATGTCTAGATTGCAGAAATGTATTATCATATAAAGGGACTTTGGGGATGAAAGAAATTGTTATACTCCAGTGACTCACAGGATAGTACTTAATTACTGATGTGACAAGACCACTAGATATGCTGTATGTGAGCTGGCAAAACAAAAGATAATGCTGATTTAATCTAAGAGGTTCAAGGAGTCAGCCTCACACAGGACTCATGGAAGAAACAGAAGGCAATAATGAGGACCCCATTGCAAAGTTCACAGAGCAGAGCTGAAGAGGGTAAGAATTCAAGGGGTGCAGAAGAGGCATGTGGCTGTCTGTATTTGTAACAATATGAGTTTGCTTTTGCTGAGAAGCCTGGAATAAGTCGTCAGCATGATTCCAACCCGTTCTCGGTGCATCTGACCTGAGCTCACTATAGCTACAAACAAAAAGTTCACAAACTTTTGGTAGAAATGGAATCACAATTTCAAGAGACTCAGATTTTGATAAGGAAAGCTTATGCTTTACATTTCTATGATTGTTTTTAGAATTGTCAACTTCAGGGTATTTCTAAATTCTCCAGCTCCTATTACAACAGGGTTGCTCTATGTCAGGATTAAATTGATTGATTTGAAAGCAAACTAAAACTATAAAATAAACCCATCAATCTAACACTTTGGAAATGTGTATATGAATTTTAAAATGTGTTTTGTTTTTTTTTTAAAGTTCACCAAATTCCAAGTCTACTGACTCCCCGAGGTTAGGTTCACTTTACTCCTTGGAAATTAATTGTTTTTTATGGAACTGCTTAAATTGAGAAAATTCACTATTATTGCTGTAAACCCAAATAAAATTTGAGAAGCGTAGGGTCTGGGTAAATCTCTGCAATTCTCTGTATTATTTCTATCTTGTAGGTACCCAAATTCCCATTGATTAAGACATAGGTGATCAATGACTATAACAAACATGTAATTGCACACTTTTATATAGATGATGTTAATTACATTTTTGGATTATTGAAGTACTACTGCTAACTAAAACCACACATATTTCTGAAGAGTAATTTGTCCATTGTTATTTAGTGTTAAACACATGAAAACTTTTTCTCAATCGATATATGTATGGATCTGTCTGTAAGGAATTTAAAAATTACCTTTACCTAGATCTTATCCAAGAACTTTAAGATTTTTTTTTTTTAAGTTTATTTATTTGAGCAAGAGATCAGGAGCAAGAAGGGAGAGGGGAGGAGGGAGAAGGAGAGAGAGAATCTCAAGCAGACTCAGCACTGAGCACACTTTCACAACTCTGAGATCATGACCTGAGCTGAAACCTGGTGTCAGAGGCTTAACTGACTGTGCCACCCAGCACCCCAGGCATTGGTATTTTTAAGAAGCCCCCTCGAGTGGCTGATTATAAGGTTCAGATTGCTGCTTCTCAAGCTTCAATGTGCCTACTAATTTGGAGATTTTTATTAAAATGCAAATTCTAATTCTGTAGGTATGAGCCTGAGATTTTGTATTTCTATCCATCTCCCAGATAACACTAGAATGAGGATATATAGAATATTTCCATCATCACAGAAAGTTCTATTGGCCAGCACTGCCCTAGAAGTTGAATTTATATCTAATAAAACCTTTGTCTGAACTCAGAATAACTGCCATTAGCAGAGTATAGAAATTTGATAATAAATACTGGCTAACAGTGTAAATACCTTTTCAATATAAAAAGCAATAATACAACAAACACACCCACCTAATTACATTTCAAACTATAATAGGTGTTTCTCAGCCAACGGGCATAAGGCATATTTTTTGTTGGAAATAATAATAATAATAGAAGTGATTTTGGGGCAGTCCCCTTTAGCTTAAGTGTTCGAACACTGATTCTTTCTAAACTGATAGTGCAGGAACTCTAGTGTCTTTCAGAACCTGCCATCTTCTTTTACCTTTCCACAAGGATTCTGATATCAAGATTGTTATGTTGATGACTTAGTTGTTTCAGCTGTTACTTGGAGACAGGTGCTACTAGGAGGAACATTCACAAATCAGTCTTACACTGGGCTGGTTCCAGTTTCATTGTCCAGTGCCTCCCTGTCAGATCAAGATGTCTCCTCCAGCCCAACAGCAGTCGCCGTCTCCGAACACTAACCCTATTCCCCAAGCACCGAGCCCTCACTGAATCAAAAGTAGTAGTATATTCCGTTCCATTAGCTTGATAGAAAAACTCTGGTGATCTGGTATTTATTTTACCTATTTTTTTTTTTTTAAATCGCAGTTTCCTTTCTCTGTGTGTTTAGTCCTCATCATATAGAGCTTGGCAGGGTGTCTCTCATAGTAATGCCTCCAATTACACCCAAAGATTAGAAACACACAACTTGGGGAGTTCCATTTCATGCAGTGTGCATTGAAGTTGAAGTTTGGACCATATCCCCCAGAGAATGAGTGGATCTAACTCAGGTATCTAGCTCTTACTCCCCAAAAGTCCAGGTACATATGCTCACTCATAATTAAGCAGCTTAAGCAAACAGACCACTGTGTTCCCACCCAGGCAGCCAGCCTTTCAGACATAAAATGAAGAGCTGAGATGGTTGGATCTAAACCATGCTGGGACCCCATTACAAAACAGAATTGCTCCTTAAAATGCTAACACATTCTGCATACAATAATCACTTCCTATTTACTCCAGAAGAATTCCAATAAGAACAGGAGAAACAAAAGAGAGAAATGAACAAGCAAATATGGCCCTTTAAATTTCCCTACCGACTAATTCAGGTTGTTTTCTAGCATTGTTTAATGGACACATACTTTTGTGAGTTTTGGATCTTTTAAATCTATTACCATCATTCTCATTATTATTGTAATCCTTTGTTAGACTCTAAGCTTCATGGGGTCAGAGTCTTCATTTATTCAACTTTAAATCCTGCACTATATGCAACCTAATATGCTGCAAAGAGCCAGCTCTAAATAAACTGTAAAATTTAGAGGTGAAATTGTCCCAGAGATTTATAATTCTAACTTGATTTTGAGAGTTTTAGACATCCTATAAGTGATCCAAATAAGAACTAAGTTATATATACCAGGATGAACCAAGCATGTTCCTTCTTATCTAATTGTAGCCTTTCCCCCTTCCAACTGTATACAAAATAGTAAAATATCATTTAATTATAAGGACTAAGGAGAGGGTAAATGAGAATAGATGGTTAAATTTTAGGAGAGAAATTACCATATCAAAATATAAGTCAGGATGCTGTACTCTTTGTCCCAATAAAATGGTAACCTCCTTGAGGTCAGGGACTATTATAAATTTCATATTCTCATCAATATTTGACATAACACATACGTGCAACTGATGCTTAATAAGTGTTTAATGGTTTGCTTTATTCTACTTGTGCAACCAGCCAGGCAGAAAAAAAGTGATTGCCTTGCCTATGACAACATTTTGTTTTTTATTTATGACAGTCTGACCAGATGAGAATTTTGACGCAATTGTAAAGAACTAAGGAACAGAACCACTCTCGGATTACTTCACTTCCCGGCCGATTTTAAACACCTGGAGAAATAAACCACTGAAAATCCTTCGTGGTGTCCACAATTAAGTTCAGGCCCAGTCTCAGCTCTCAGCATGAACAGTAATCTCCAAAATTTAACTTGAGCCCTTGAGGGATCAAAGTGGCTTAACGGACGTCTCTTTAGAAGGAATGAACTTCAACCCGACATATATAGTCACTAATTATTATTATTTCTTAATTCTCTTAAAACATGAAAGATGAAAGTCTAAACCGTAATTCTAATTGGCAAAGGAATTTCATACCGGGAAGGCACCTCTTGATTAGCAGCTGTGTAGGCAGAGGGAGGGTTGGGGGTATGGAAATTTGGCTAAGAATTCACACAGAAAAGTGCTTGATGTGCTTGGAAATAGCTCAATCAGTAGTCAGCGTGCTGTGAAGGCGCTCAACTGGTGCTCAATGGCAGCGTATTTAAACGAGTTGAAAGCTTACTTTTTGGAAGTGCTCTATTGGGAGTGCTCAAGTTGCGGCCCCTATTAGTTGAAGGCTAACTAACTTTTGCTTTCCATAGGGTTCGCTTCTCAGGGAAGCGGACAGACCGCTTTGCTCTACATGTGCCCAGGTTGAACCTGGACTTTCCATGAAACACTGGGAAATGTGTGTTTCTTTTGGAGGAGGCGAATCTCCGACCAGCCGTTCCCATTGCTTTCTCGGGCTCTTTCTTGTGCTCTGTCTCTCTCTCTTTCTCTCACTCTCTCATCTTCCTCATGTCTTCACATTATCCTCCTCAGTATTTTGAACTTTTTTGTCTTGTTTGAAGACATTTTGAGAAGATCAAAAGAGCAGAGTTTGCTGTGTGACTTCATCTGATACCTTTTTCTCCTTTCTCCTAAGCGCCTCTTCCATCATTTTGATAACATTGCTCCTCCAAAATGGTTTTGAGCTTCACTCTCAGTTTAAGAAACTGTATAGCTTTGTGCTATGTTCCATTAATGTTCACTTTAACCACTCATTACTTCATTAATATCTTACTTTTCTTTTTTTTTTTTAAAGATTTTATTTATTTATTTGACAGACAGAAATCACAAGCAGGCAGAGGCAGGCAGAGAGAGAGGAAGGGAAGCAGGCTCCCCGCTGAGCAGAGAGCCCGATGCCGGTCTGGATCCCAAGACCCCGGGACCATGACCCGAGCCAAAGGCAGAGGCTTTAACCCACTGAGCCACCCAGGTGCCCCAATATCTTACTTTTTAAGTAGGAAAGATAATTCCCATCCTGTGCTACATAACATATAAATAACTTCATTAATTAAATAACTTAAGATCAAATTTGAGCTACATATTTCGAGAATGCACTTTGGGAAAAATATACTATGTCCTTTAATTATCTCACTATTGTTTTAATTAGGATGAAGATTTCAATGGATTCTATTTTCTATAACAAACAAAATCTCATGAGAAGATGTACTGGGGTATAAATGCATTTTTTAGCATACTTAAGTGATGTCATGTATTCCTTTTGCAGTACTTTAGTATACATTTTTTGTTTTAATGTGGTAGTTAGTCCACCATATATATGTGGTAGTAGGTCCATGACTGCTGACTCAGGTCTATTCAGTGTGTGTGTGTGTGTGTGTGTGTGTGTGTGTGTGTGTGTGTTTTAATGCCCTGGATTCAAGTGCCAGTTGTATCTTATATACTCTGATTACTAATACAAACACCCAGGTGAAGGAAGCCTTTGAGAACATCCCCTTTAATAAAGCAAAAGCAAAGCCACAGCTTTACCTATAGAAATATGGTGTCAGAGCCTTTAGTTCAGTTTATTCTTGATCTCCTACAAAGGTGGGGCAAATTGTTGTTCAAGCTAAAGGTTAAAGAATGTTTAGGCAAATAGAAAGGTAATCTGTATACGTCACAGAACTACTGAAGAAAGGGAACGCGTATTCCTCATTTTAAGGTGAGTAAATTAACATCTTAATTTCGCATCTTATGTAGGAGTAATAATACATTAGCCTCCTAAATCATCTCTCAACCAACCTCTTTCCAAGGCAAAGGTGCCTTCCAGTCCATAAATATCATTGGAAAGTCCATGGGTTTTGGTGGAGGTATATATGAGGACTTCTTCGGCTGTAACTTTTAAAAATGGGTCTTATCTAACTCCCCCATTCTGAGTTGTGTTCTCCAAGCAACCTTCTAGTTTTAGTTGGCTTCCGTATCTGTGTACTGTAGAGAAAGTGGTTAGATGAATAAATTGTTTAGAAAATAAGTTAGTCAATATAGTGTTACATGCCAATTTAATTCAATTTTTTAAAAAAGGTCATATTCTAATATAAGTGAAAGAGATGGGAATCTCGCTGGAAATTAATAAATTTGCATGAGGGCTTTCTATCACCAAGTATATTTCACTGATGTGAATTTGCACTGAGTGAGGGAATAGTGCATTGTGTTCTCTGAGTCTGTGGTGTTAATGACCTGACCTTGAATGGCAATGAATTTAGTAAGGTAATGACTATCACACCTGAATTCTGTTTTCAGAAAACTTTCTGGATGTCAAAATTGTATTTTAAAAATTTTCTTTTTGGATTTCTATTGAATTTATGTTTTTTCTTCACAATAATACTATGCTCAATTTTATGAGCACAATGAACTTTTTTTAACCTTTGTGCTGATATTCAAAACTACAGAACTAAAGGCATTTCAATGAAAATTAAAATTTGGTATTTTTAGCAAGGTGAAGTAGCTTATAATGATAAAGCTAATTAGGAGTATATTTTTTATAGAACCAAATGAAGGAAGTTGGGCAGCAGAGGCTTCTTCACAAATTCTACCCACTGGCTATAAGAGGCAGTAGCGTGTTATTGCTTTGCTCTAAAATAAAGATAGAAATGCATGCCCCGTTGCCCCTCGCTGTTTGGCATATTGAAACTTGTCTATTAAATTACCCTTTACAGAGTTCCACCATGTTCTCTCTCTCTGAAAATAAAAGCTAATTCGGCTTTTTTTATTGTTATGGTAGAGAAAAAAAATACCTACAATGGGAATTTGCCCGAAATCATATATCCAAGTGATGTATTTACTTTAATAAACCAAGAAGGTATTTAGGTTGTTTGCATCAATTTTAAACAATTATCTTTTGGTACTTACTTGACCTAGTTAGATAATGATGTGTAGATAGATTGGATTCAACAACCCATTAGTAAAAATGTTCGGTGAAGTCTTAAAACAACTGCTTGTAATATACCTAAACAATAGGAAGCTCTAGGTTCAGCCTCCTGTGAGGTGTGTGGTACTTGTTTGTAATCAGCTCTGACATTTTGCAATATTTCCACCACAAAGGAGCTCTATTTTGAAAGCACTTATTAGAGAATAGCTAAATGTGTGTTGTCCATTGAGCATTACTTATTTTTGTTGATTTGTTGTTTTCAATTGTTGGTGGCCAAGATTAAGAAATGATTGAGAAAGCGTCAAATGATTACTATCCAGGATGAATTTTTTTAACTTTTTAATATTATCTTTTCCAAATTAGGATTTTGTAATGTCTTATTAATATGCAAATGCATGTTATGACTGTGTTTTTCCTCTACTGTATGATCTGCTTTCCAATTGAAAATTAATAAAGCCTCTCGACTGGTCCTAAAGTTTTCATCAATATGAGCAGATGTTGCTATTGTTTGTTTGACTGGAGCATTTACTTTGAAAGATACCATCTGAGCTTGAAAACAAACTAAGCTCTAGTCCTGTTTTTGTATAATAGTGTCAGGAAAATATTTTGCTTTGTTTTGATTTCAGTGATAAATTGATGGTAGTTATCTGATCATTTTTAGGTGTGAATTTAAGCGAGAAGTCATACTTGCTTTTTGGTTTTTATATGAATGTCTAGTCAACAACAACAATACACTTGTCATATGGGGATCACTTGTCATATAAGGATCAAATGACAAGCACTGTAACAGTGCTTTTTATAAACTACTTGCTATGTTAAATTTCAATCATTTTATCCATTTTGTAAAATTAAGCCAACATATAATGCAAACCATATGCCATGGTTCTAACTAATTACAAATTGTTCTAAGCATTATAATACCTCTATAACATAGTTACTAGTATTATTCCCATTTTATAGATGAAGCTAAGGTACAAGAAGATCTATAGCTTCCCCAAAGTCACACTGTGGATTGTAATCCAGGCAGCGTGCCTCCGCAGTCTGTGCCATATTATGCCATATTATGCAGTATTAAAAATCTCAAGTATCTCCATTATTCCCCTGTCAGACCTTTGGCTGTCTGTAAATAAGTTCTTGCTTTTATGGTAAGATAGTGGACTTTCCACTAGTGGAAATTATTATTCCTTGACTGAAAATCTCATCAAAGTTTCTGAAGGACATACACCCAAAAGAGAGGAAGGAGAGAGAGTGAGAGCATCACAGATTGGTTAATGTCGTGCCAATCCTAAAGATCAATAGGATAAAAATAGTGTACTAGCCTATTTATTTCATTTAGTCTTAAAGGTTAAAACTTTCAACAACAAAAAAAATCATAAAAAATCTTAACATATGGTGTAAATACTGATTGCAATATTCTTGTTTATTATTTTATATGTACTAGAATAAATGATTTGAATAGACCGTTCATAAAAGTTATACATGCATTATAAATGCAAGAAAGTGGAATCCTAAAGGAGAAAGTATAGAATAATCTATTGTTCAGGCAAATTTACCTTTTTAAAGATACCTTATTGTTCTAGAACAAACGATAATAGTAAGTGAATAGAACTTCATTAAATTTGTAAGGTGATTCCCTTAACTGAGCAAAACATCTGGACCAGTGATTTTCAGGGTGTAGGATGCCACATGACTCTTAAAGGCAAAGTAGCTTCTATTATCACATCACCAAAAATATTAAACCCTTATTTGTTCTAAATATGTTGATGAAGGAAGGGTAATGTGGCTTTTTTCATTGAGTAGTTTATTATCTAAGGTTGGTGATTTTGACACAGAAAAAAATTAATATAAAAATGTAAGTACATGCAGAGAAAATAAAATGTGTAACTGTTTAAAGCCTTGGGGCTTATTTTGGGTTTTAAAATTCTAAATAATGAAATTTGGCTTATAAATGTTACCAATGGAGCCAGTCGATATTTGGCAAACTCATGTTTAACCCTTCTCAAGTTTCAGTGGGGAATCAACATTTCGCAGTTTGCTCATCTTTGGCAGATGGTTATAGCAAAACTCCAGCCAGAGTTTATTTGTCCCTTAACTCCTGGGAGGAAAAAAAAAAAAAGAGCTAAATGCAAAATAAAATAAACCTTTGAATTATTTTAGAATTTTTATAGGCATTATGATGATTACTATGCAGAATGATGCCTTGACCTTGGGAAATTTGCATTTTACATTAAGCAAAGTGCCAATTTATACTATCGCTGTTTGAGGTGACATAAATATACCACAGGCACCTAGCCCTTTATGCCCAGAAGGAACCCTAAGAACCCATCTCTCAATATCATTCATGCAAGTGAAAAATAACATCAAACTGAAGTAGTGAAGCAAGTAAATAAAGGGTATTTCATGATAGAAGCAAACAGTATATGACTGTACAGATGAGGCTGGACTATAGTTTGAGATGACAGAAAGACATGCAATTTAAGCTATCTTGCTCTGTTTTGTGTATTATTTAATAATGAATACATTACACTTGAAACAAATGAATTCATCTCTGTGAGAGACAGAGAGTATCCTGGGAATGTTCCAAGTATACCTTACTTAATAACATTTTATCATGAAACCCAAACATGTGGGACCACTGAAGAGTTACTACATTTTATATTTACCTACATTGAGTAGCAGCTTAAAAGCCAAATGACAAATTTAATATAATTAGAAGAAAAAGAAGTACTATTTCTGAAACTATTTGCCTGTTTTGTAATTCACATGAAGTTGAGCTTTTTGATATTGAACATAAGAGTTTAACAATAATTTCTTCTTAATTTAGTATCTGAAATTTCATTTCTGTGCCACATTTATATCATAATTCCCACACTCAAGATTATGGCTAGATGCAACATTATTATCAAAAATAATCATGTACAGATCATCAACTAAATTGAGGAATAGGTAGGGTGAACTTAAATCTGGTAAAACATTAACAGTAGTAGCCATGAAGATTTGCTGGATAGGTTTGGTAGGAAGGAATGAAAGGCAACCATGAAGGGTAGTTATTATAATATCCCTTTTTAAGAAAGAACAGTCTAAGTTGAGAAAGTTCAGGTCACTAACACAAAAATCACACAACTAATAGGATGAATAGCCACTTCATATCTGACTAAATATACATATATAGACTGTATATATATACATATATATACAGTATATATATACATATATATGTATTTATATACATATATATATACACACACACACACATATATATATACATATATAAACCCCCCCCACACACACACACTCCTGGTTTGTTTCTGATACCATTCTTATCACTGAGGATACTATAGTAGTGAAGTAAAGAGATGACTTTATCCTTTCATTTAATTTATTTTCTAATGAGTGAAAGGAAGTAAACATGCTAATAAATTATTTTGATATTCATAAGTGCTATAGTGAAATGAAATAATGGGGAAATTCTTTCCATGGAAGCAATATGCTTTTGTACCCAAATAAGTACAATATCCTACAAAGTTTCTTATTGTTGTTAACGACACTTCATGGAGTTAGACCCATGCAATTGATGGGCACTATAATCAGACTTCCTGGGTTATACATACATTTTCTGCATGACCTTGAGCCTGTGTGAACCTGAATTCTGCCCCCTGACCCAGCGAAATGGAATCGATATGCATACTTACCAAAATTTTTAAATTGTTACCAGATTAAAGAATAAAATTTATGTAAAACTTAAAATAGTTTCTAATACCTCATGAAAACTTAAATATGTGCTCCTCTTGTGCTTTTATCTATTTTTACTTGTGACTATTATTAACCATGATTCAAAATACTGTTAAGCTATAATTGTTGTTGATGTTGGTGAACTCTTAGTATACAGTGTCATAAACACAAGGTAAAGTAGGGAGGGTTTCAGTACTTCTAGGAATATCCCAAGTGAATCTAGTCAAACGTTCTCTCTGAATATGATATGTTTGAACTTCCATGGACAACACTTTTATAGATCTTAGGTTCTGTCTTGTTTGCTCTTCTCTAAATCCCTTATTGATATATGTGCCCTTCATGCTCTATTACATATGTTTACTGCTTCTAATTGAACCACCTTCTTCAAATCCCTAAGTGGCTACGTTATAGTATATACAGCCAAAAGAGCTAACACCTCAATTTATCTCTCATAGCCTAATCTAAATGCTACTCTGACTTCTTATTGTCAAACTGACTCATGAAACTTCAGATGCTATTCTAACTACTCCCCCCAGTTATTTTATATATATATGCACTAAGTTACTGAAGCCAGATAACTGGGAGTTGCCTTCCTCTCTCACACTTCATGTGACACCCCCCCCCCCCCGCCATTCTCCCAGTTTTCTTTTTCTCTCTCTATGTCCCCATTGCCACCAGCCTCATTAAGGAATCTGTTTAACTCTCAGTTTCTCTTGCCTGGCTTATTACTTCAGGTTACTAACTGTACTCACTTCTCTTAAAACTCTTTCCTAAGTGATGCCCAAGTAATCTTTCTAAAATTCAAGGACTATATCACAGCTTTAATTGAAAAATTTGAATAGTTCTTTATTATCTTTAGGATAGTCTCCTTATAGGTGAAACAAATCCTTTCTACCTTTATCTCCTGCCATTGTCTCTTATTTACTCAATATTTCTTATATTGCCCTGAGAAGTTCTTTTCTCTCTTATTCACCCTTCAAGATTCAAGTTGTGTAAATCAGGGTTCCAACCAGAAAGAGAATTCTCACTCAAATTACTCAAGGGTCTTACAGTGGGTCTATTTGGAAAAGTCTAGGCACAATGCGGGTAACACAAAAATAATGCAATATTCAGAGCTAATAAAGGAGCAAGAGATATTATAATCCCAGGCCTAATGTGGTAAAGGGAGAGAGTATTTATCTGAACCTGGAAGGAAAGGGAGTTATGAACAGAAAGCTGACTGGAGAGGCCAGTGGCTGTAGAACAGAGCAACTTGCAGGGAGAGAGGCAGGAGCACAGATACACTGGATATATTCTTCTTCTTTCCTCAGACCCAGCACCAGGCCTCCCTTTTGGTGGTACCTTCTGGAAATTAGAGATTTGGGAGCCATTCACATGGTTCACATAATCTGCCAGGTCAAGAAGATAGAGGGGAATAGGCGGAGGTAGATCTGAGAAGCCAAATGGAAGATCCCTGAAACAAAGCCTTTCCAGATTTTTTCCACATTAACATTTGCATTTGTTCTTCATGTCCCCCAGGTCACACAAGGCAATGTGGAAGACCCAGATGGGCTCTGTGCACTGTACACAAAATAAGTTTGCATCACAGCTGAGGAAGCCACATTTAGGTGACCCAAATCTTTTTTAATAGGTGGTAAGAAAACATGCTTTCCACCTCAGAGGGAGACATTATCTTTATTATATTGACAATAAACAAATTTGCCCTTGGCTCTGGAGGCAGACATTTTCTCTATCTTCCAAGGCTTTTTGCTATAAAAACAATCTTGCAAAGATAGTTTGAAACAAAAGGACAGTCAGTGCCTTGCTCATAAGATATGCAAAAATGCAAGCAACCCATGGAGAATTTTCTCTGACAGTATGGTATTCAATTTCAACTTTTTCATTTTATCCAAGGAGATCTAATTCCCTTTGATTGTATTTAAACTAAAAGCAGATATGCATTTGAACTCTAAGTGAAATAAATTCATGCTAATACTGGTTGAATCAATCTTATATATTTTTTATTCTTTGTGAGATTGCATTAGAGAATAAAAATTTCCTGATTAAAAAATGTATTAAAATCACTGGTTTAGAACAGGACACAAGGGCAAGCCACTTAGATGAATTTATTCTTCATTACAACTGCAGATTTTACTCTTAATTGCCACATCCCTGTTGATTATTTCATAAATATACCAGGGTTTTCACAAAAATCAAAACATTCTAGTGACAGTTCTAGTTCTGAATGTGTTCTTTGATGCAGCTTATGTTAGCATCTTGGTAACATAAGGCATGGAATAGAAGACATTGACTGCACATATGAAGTGGAATTATTTTTTTTAAACAAAGATTTCTACCATGTTTCATGTGCATGTAAACTCTAGTTTACTAGTTTGAATTTTGATAAAGATGACAATTTGGTATAACGTTTATTGCATTATGCTTTAAAGTGATCTGTCTAATTTATGAATTTGTTAAATATATATATATATATATATCATTAAGCTCTATTACTTTATGAATTAGTTTTCATTTTTAGAAGACTTGAAGCCAGTCTGGAAACTTTCTAAGAGTGATTATGCCTTCTTTGATTGCTCTAGGAGAAATCTAGGAGACTTAAGAAGATTATTCTAATATCTGAATACAACTGGTTATCTCTGAGGGGGATATAGGAATACCTTTTTTTAAATTTTGTCTACATTTTATTTGCATTGCATATGAGCTATGCTCTGAATATAAGTAATTTTGTTTGAAGTAATTGTCTAGGAAGGTTTTTTTTTCTTTTAAAGAATATTACAAATTTCTGGGGCACCTGGGTGGCTCAGTGGGTTAAAGTCTCTGCCTTCGGCTCAGGTCATGATCCCAGAATCCTGGGATGGAGCCCCACATTGGGCTCTCTGCTCAGCAGGGAGCCTGCTTCCTCCTCTCTCTCTCTCTGCCTGCCTCTCTGCCTGCTTGTGATCTCTGTCTGTCAAATAAATAAATAAAATCTTTAAAAAAAAAGAATATTACAAATTTCTGAGCTACTCAGTTGTACATTTGAGGAATTTAATTATGAACAACTAAAGACAAACATAATCATGTAATATATTTCCTCTAAGGCAATATTAGCATGTGTCTGAATCACCAGAAAAGTTTGGCAAAGCATAGATTCCTCAGCCCCACTCTAGAGTGTCTGAGTCAGTCATACCAGAGAATTTGTATTGCCAGGAGATACTCACTGCTGTCTAGGGACCATACTTTGAGAAACACTGCTCTAAGGAAAAAGTACTCAAATGATGGAAATGAACATGATGAAGATGAGGTAATGCACACTACATGTTGTTCTGGTGCTTGACAATCTGCTGAATTCTTTGCATACATAAACATATCCTATCTCAGGAGTCTTTATCTTTAATGACAAAACTGAAGCTAAAAGAGGTTAACTAAATTTCCCAAGATCACAATATTGAAAAGTGCAAGCACTAGTCCTCATTCTAAGGCTTTCTGACTTCATCTTCTTTCACTCTTTGTTTCACAAAGAGTAGAAATCATACGTACAGAAGAGAAAGAAATTGTCACACAGGAGGGGAAGTAACTGCACAGTCCATGAAGACCTTTGCTCTAAAAAACAAATGGAAGAGATGCATTGTATTTCCTGAGAGCCCAGTGTATGTAACCTGAGGTTTCTAGTAAGAGGCGATGAGTTTCCTGTGTAGGAATTAGCACTTGGAATTTAACTCCTGTAACAAGTCAGAGACTGTTCAAAGTCATGTACAGCCCAGAAGCAACCTGCAAATGACAAGGCAGAAGACAAACACCAAACCAGGTCAAAGCAGGATTTCTTCATAGTTTTCATATTTAAAAATAAATGGTTTCTGTTACTGTGAGTAAATAACAATATTTCTTCATCAAAATACTGGAGACCGAAATGGCATACTCTCTGTGCTTTGTGCCCAATAAAAGTCTAAGATGATGTATTTGCCAGAGTACCCATAAAAAGCATCATTAATCATCTGGTTCCAGTGACAAGGGCAAAGACAAAGTACCAGGAGGAGATGGGAACTTGGTGGATAAGCCTTACAGCCTGAACCACAGGCCACAACAAAAATATCAGAGTCTGTCCTGCCTTTACCTTTACTGACCATACTTTTGTCACTGAACACACCAATCTTGTTTCTCACTTACAGATATTGCAATATCTGTCTCCTCATCCCAGGATGCTTTTTATCCTGATTTCCGCAAAGCTCTTTCCTTCTTGCCAGGTTCAATTTCAAATGTCACAGCCTCCAGGAGACTCATCCCTCATCAGCCACACCCCATAGCACTTCGTCATCATATGTTGTAGCTTATATTTTAGTTATTTGTTAATTATCATTTGAACAGTTTCTAGCACATATTTGGTTTTAAATAATTACTATTTCCTTTCAATAAATGAATGAAAGAAATTTTTTAAAAAAAGGAATATATGGAAATTGCTGTACTTGGACTCCGAATTATCAGTCATTGGATTTTCACACCTTAAATCTGCATTGGGTTCCTAGGCAGGCAGCCCTTTACACACACTTTCCCTTTATGGTTTTCTGACTATAGTGATGATGACCTCATGTAATGTAGTCTGTAATCTTAGTCTCTTTTTACTCCCTCACCCTCATCTTTTCTCTCAGTGCTCTAGATACACAAAGAAATATATACATATGCATATGTATTACATATGTATATATATACGTTACATATAACATATATACATATGTGTATATATGTTATATGTAACGTATATACATATAGAATACATATACATATGTATATATTTCTTTGTATATCTAGAGCACTGAGCACTATATATTCTTTGTGTATCTGTACACACACACACACATCTTGGAAACTGCAGTTTCCCATTTCAAATTTGATCAATTTCTAAAATTAAATTTGAATCACTTGAAAGATTATTCATTCAGCTTCAGAAGTAGTATGAATTATGTAGGAGGCCCCAGAATAAATAGTTTAATTCTGTCTTCCCTCTTTCAGGAAAGCCCCTTAAAAACCCAATTGCATGTTTATATTTCTATAATCAATTGCAAACTGATTTTATTCATAAAGTCATATTTAAACTAATAGTGACATAGAACGTTAAGTCTGGTAATATGTTTGGATTTTCATTAGCTGTAGAATTTAAATCAAGGGATTTGGAAATAAAGTGAAGAGGACAATTCAATTTTGATAAAAATGGAGTCAGTGATGAAAGCAACATACTGTAAGCTCTAATGTAAACCCAGTCTTTGAAAAATCACATGCCTCATACTTGGGGATGCTCTGAAGAGTGAAAGCTTTTCATGTGTGATCTTCTTAAAACAGAATTTATGTTCAAATTGTATAGGTCCTTATGCTCAAAGAGCAGTAATGCATCCCAAGAGGCTTTCTAGATTTTTGGAGTGTGTGTGTGTGTGTGTGTGTGTGTGAGAGAGAGAGAGAGAGAGAGAGAAAGAGAGACAGACACACAGACAGAGAAAGAGGTTGAGAGAAATACCAAGAAAAGAATCATTGCACACAACTAAGATGATATCTTTCAAAAAAAGTTTGTTACAGATTTGTAAATATTATTCTTTAACTTTACCATACAAATAGAATGTTTTGTCTACCTTGGTTAGCTATCATGATTTTTTATTGCTATGAAGTAAGGATAATAATAATGTTTCATCTGACTTTTAACTCACTTATTCATTTACTATTAAAAACATTTATTGAATACTTACTATATGCTAGTCACGCTTCTGGATGTTAGGAATACAGTAAAACATTTAGTGTCCTAACTCTTAAGTAATTTTCTAAAGTGAAAAGAAGAGCAACTGATTATTGGATGCAGAGTCACTGAAAATATAATGAGATTGAATATAAATGTATCCCGTGAAGATCTATGCCTTATTTCTTCAGAATAGCATTTTATTATAATGAAATTTGATGGTTTTCAAGAAATTTAAGAAAATCAAGTAGATTTCTTTTGGTAATTTTGAAAAGCAGTCTTAGGCTGCTGTTCGGAAGAACAGAACTATGAAAAAAAAAGTTACTGGAGTTTGTGTGCTTAATTGAAACCTATAGGTATCACCGGTGTGACAGGAAATGAAATGTGTCACCTTCATATGGAAATGTATTGTTAGGAACATACTTTTTATTTTCAGGAAAAAAATAATCTAAGAGTGAGTTGTAGACATAATGCCTACCATTCTAGAAAAATGACTAAAGGCTAAAAATGGTTATATAAAGTGTAAGAAAGCCTTCTTCAGATGTAAGGAATATATACATTCTGAAAGATTACCTGTGGAGTAATTTATGCTCGTCAAATATTTTTTCTTCTACCTACATGATACTTGACACTTTCTATGAGAAAAATTTGTACCCAGATCAAATAAAATCTCAGAGCAATCCTTTTAATGTCAGACTTTTGGAAAGAAAATGTAATTCCTTTTTCAAGTTGGTACTCATGGAAAAAAACAGAAAGAGTGAAGCTAGAAAAGCAAGACACAATGCTGATCACTTCTTGAGGTGCTGCTGCTAGGACTTGTGGGGAGAGAAAAGAGGACATTAAGACTGTGAGCTTCATGCTGTGAGCCATTAGCTGACTGCTCCAGGCTCTGCTACCAACAGCGGGCAGAAGGGGAGGTGGCCTGGATGTACGGAGGAAAGAGAAAAGGCAGATTTATTGTCTTCTCTATAGGATCTTATTTCTATTCTACTCTACTGGTCTTTTATAAGACATGAATTAAGTTTCTTAACCCGTTGCTATTTGTATTTTTTGCAATCTGAAAGAAAATACAAAGATATTTATATTTTGACCTGAAAATTATTTAAAAACTTTTTTTTTCCCTTTTTATTTATTTATTTTTTTTTCAGCGTAACAGTATTCATTCTTTTTGCACAACACCCAGTGCTCCATGCAAAACGTGCCCTCCCCATCACCCACCACCTGTTCCCCCAACCTCCCACCCCTGACCCTTCAAAACCCTCAGGTTGTTTTTCAGAGTCCATAGTCTCTTATGGTTTGCCTCCCCTCCCCAATGTCCATAGCCCGCTCCCCCTCTCCCAATCCCACCTCCCCCCAGCAACCCCCAGTTTGTTTTGTGAGATTAAGAGTCATTTATGGTTTGTCTCCCTCCCAATCCATCTTGTTTCATTTATTCTTCTCCTATCCCCCTACCCCCCCATGTTGCTTCTCCATGTCCTCATATCAGGGAGATCATATGATAGTTGTCTTTCTCCGATTGACTTATTTCACTAAGCATGATACGCTCTAGTTCCATCCACGTCGTCGCAAATGGCAAGATTTCATTTCTTTTGATGGCTGCATAGTATTCCATTGTGTATATATACCACATCTTCTTGATCCATTCATCTGTTGATGGACATCTAGGTTCTTTCCATAGTCTGGCTATTGTAGACATTGCTGCTATAAACATTCGGGTATACGTGCCCCTTCGGATCACTATGTTTGTATCTTTAGGGTAAATACCCAGTAGTGCAATTGCTGGGTCATAGGGTAGTTCTATTTTCAACATTTTGAGGAACCTCCATGCTGTTTTCCAGAGTGGTTGGACCAGCTTGCATTCCCACCAACAGTGGAGGAGGGTTCCCCTTTCTCCACATCCTCTCCAGCATCTGTCATTTCCTGACTTGTTAATTTTAGCCATTCTGACTGGTGTGAGGTGATATCTCATTGTGGTTTCTCGGCCTTTTGGCTAAGATCAAGTGTAGTATCTGTTCTTATCAGTTTAAAAAACTTTTAAATAATGTTTATGGCTTTATAATTATTAATTTTCAGTATAGCTTCCTAAAGACAAAGTCCTAGGAACAGGATTTCTCTAAAGAGTGATTTTTATGAGTTAAGTTCACTAATGTAGGTGTTTCTGACACTTAGATAATGCCTGGCACATGGTGAGAGCTAACAGATACTGTCGTCTGGCTGAGTGTTGTTCATACGGAAGGATAGAAGCCATCATACACAGCATATCACGCAGAGTACAAAATGAGGAGTGTAATTTCTCAGTGCCTAGGTGCTTGACTCATACAGACCACAGTTTAAAACCCAGCTCTGACGTGTCATGTGACTCTGAATAAGTGCATTGACTTCTCTAATGTTTTCCCTATTGCAAAATAGAAATACTACTTCTACCAACTTCACAAATTGTGCATAAAACAATGGCATTCCATTAAGTCCTCAGTATGTGTCTCATGTATCAGTATCAAGTGTTTGAGTGACATAACATGCATACATGGAAAAGAAAATAAATAAATAATGAAAGAAGAGATTTTACAGGAAGGAAACTGCTTTACATAATATAATTTACAAACCTAAGTCTCCTTTATATATTTTATAAAAGTAAATTCTTCACTCAACTATAGATTATTAATTATTTTCAGATTTGGTATATTCACTGAAGTATGGCTTTAAGTGACAGTTGTTTAAAGTGTACTAAGACGCATTACTTTTAGTGTATTTAGTGAGCTAATGGGGACCTAAATGGGCTAGTTTCATTGTAAATATCTGTACTTATAAGTAACATTGCATATGATGCCAATTTAGTGCTAGAATGTAAGCTCTACAGGGCCGGGATTTCTATCACTAGTTGCCTACTTTTTAGAATACATCCTAAAGGGGCGCATGGATGGCTCAGTGGGTTCAAGCCTCTGCCTTCGGCTCAGGTCATGATCCCAGGGTCCTGGGATCGAGTTCCGTATCGGGCTCTCTGCAGCGGGGAGCCTGCTTCCCTTCCTCTCTCTCTCTCTCTGCCTGCCTCTCTGCCTACTTGTGATCTCTGTCAAATAAATGAAAAATCTTTAAAAAAAAAAAAGAATACATCCTAAATATGGTCAATGTGTAATAAATATTTTTTTACTAAAACAATGAGTGTGGCAGCGTTATATGTATTTAGATTGTTTGCAAGAATTTTGACACTACTAGTATAAATCAACTTCATGTACTCCCATGGAAAAGGAAAGTTCTGTTTCTGTTGTTTGGCACCATGCATTTATGTCTCAGTAAGAATTAGAGGAAGTAGTTGTTCTTTTCACTGCCTCATTCCCTTGGCTGCCAATTCTAACAGTCCTGAGGAAACAATGCCACAAGCTTGTGGATCCTCATACCACGTCCTGTGTGACATTCCTGCACCACAGAGGAATATGCACACTGTACTTATGCAAAGCTTTTGGATCAACAATGTGCATAAAATTCAAAATCTTCATTCCCTCCCATAGGTACAAAACAGCCACAGGGGAACCTAGGATATCAAAGCATCTACATATCCTCTTACAAGTAACAATCTGGATGTTCAGCTCAGAGAAGAGCTTTTATGGCCATAATAGTGCTCAGATATTGAAATCCTGTCAGGAGAAATATCAGGTATATGAATTTGCATTGCTACAGAGGACAGAACTAGGGTGATAGGTAAAATTTCCAAAGAAGCATTTTTTTCATTCAATACCAGAAAAAATTTTTTAAGAGCTAGAGATGCCCCAAACTGAACAACCTACCCAGTTACTTAATGTGCTACTTAATTCTTTGTGTGGAAGTTTTCAGCGAGAGACTAGTTGCACATATTCAGTTGTTGTGGAGTGTTCTGAGTGGAAAAGTGAAGGAGATGATTTAGGATTACATTCTTTAAAAGGGATGTAGTGTCTGGCCATAGTATCAAACCACTTCAACCTATACATTATGTCTATTATATGTTAGTGGGGTTATAGACATTTACACATCACACTTGAAAACACAGAGAGGAGGCATTAATTTTATATATTATATATATATATATATTTAAAGTAATATATATATATTTTTTTTTATTTAAAATAATCTTCTTAGCAAAGGCCCAGCAGGTAAGATGGGAGTAGGAAAAAGACAGGGCATACTTACATATCTCTTTAAATTTCCCACTAGAAATGCTTCTGGTTGAAATAGTCTCTTTCCTTAGCAATACCACAACCACTTCAAACTCCTCAGAAAGGCACCACATAAAGTTGTGGTCATTCTCAAATTCCTTGGCAGTCAGAGAGAGCTGAGGGGCCAATGTCTGGCTGCTCTCCAAGCAGAGACCACAGAGATGCAACTGATGTCCCATCTGGCTTTTTTTCCTAGTGTTTGTCTTGTGAATCCTCCGAAGATTGGGATCTTTTGACCTTATATGGGAAGTCCCTGCCAATGGTGGGCCTTTGGCTTTCTCAGAAGCTTTGTGGCTATTCTGAGACATAGAGAAACTGCCAAACCCTGAACATCACCCACAGAACATGGCCAGAAGCACTGCTTTGGGCTCAATTATCTCTGCCTTCTGTGCCACCACCACTTCCTTGATACAGAAGAGGTTGGTGTAGAGCTTGTCCCAGAGGCTTGAATTTGAGGTCTACTATGTCTGGAAAGTGTGTCCTGAGGATCTGAAAATACCACGTGCTAATATAGATGTTTCTGTCACCTTTCTAAACTTTTCCAACTTTTTTAGCCTCACGGTTCCACCTCAGGAGGAGAAATATGGAAACTTTGATACCAGCTCCTACAATGGTCTCAACCTTACCAGTAACCAGGGTAGAAACTGGGCACCGGGTTCTTATTGTGACACTCTGTGATCAAGTCAGTCAGGTTCTTGGTAAAGATATCAAAAATTTTATTAAATAATATCCCCAAAATATTATAACCTATACCTATGAACTATGAATAGAACAGGAGATTAGAACAAGTGTGATATAAACACAATTAATTTCATAATCTGAGTCATATGAAATATACTGCTCTTAAAAAGATAGGGAACATCTGACTTTTTTTTTTTTTTTTAATACTTGTGAAAACCACCTTTGTATTTTGAAACCAACAATGCCAGGGGATAATATTAGTTCAGGAGAAAGAAGACCTTTCCTATCTTAAAATGTTATTTTAATCCAATGATTATATTAAATTGACTTGTTTTATGTGCCTTGATGCACAGTAAATAAAACTATGTGTTTTTAAGCTCTAAAACTCTTGATTTAATTTTGATAAAGCATGCATCAGATTTTTAATAGATGTGAGTCAGCCTCAGTGTAAACAGACTTCATAAAGGATGCAAGGGGTTTAATTTATTTTGGAGTGCTCTAGTTTCACTTGGTAAAATCTACAGATGAATACTAATCTCCAAAGTGTGAAAGGAACAATAGTTCAAGGAATAGTACAAAGGACTTTAAAAAAGCAATTTAATTCTCTTTGTTTCAACATATAGATTTGGAATGAAAATACACTCAATATAACAAAATAATTATGTCCTCACAGTTTAATCTGAAACCTTAAGATGGTATCTTTAAACTTCAACATTTTGCTCTTGGACTATCTAGTTCCTTGTTTGCCATTTTTAAAGTAGATTTTCATCAGGTTTGATATTTTACTTTGTGAGCTAGAATGGAAAAATAAGCCAGAAAAAGGTAGCTCATTTTAAAAATCATTTGGAGATGATAAGCAAAGGTGGTTGTTTACCCTTGATTTAAAAAGATGAAGACAAAAAGTACAGAATTGCCTTTCTAAGAAAAGCATGGGATAAAACAGACTTGAGATATAATTTCACAAGAAATGAAAGAGGGGCAGAATATTTATAATTACCAAAGCTTAATTGAACAGGTGGATATATACTGGTTGGCATGTGGGCTCATTGTGTATTTCAAGTTTGCTAAACTGTTTATTGCTGCCTCAGAAGCCTAAGTGTAAAGGCAAATAGTGTTCAATACTAACTCTCCATGATAGTAACCGACTGAGAATTCACTTTGTGTGGCTTTTTCTGGTAGATGAAGTGCTGCCTCAAAATTAACAATTGCAAAAAGACCTAATCAGATGTGTGACTTATAGTTTAGAAAATATCTTAGAAGTGTCAGAGAAAGAAAAGAGATGATTTATGACCAAGGAGTAAATGGCTCAAGGGTGTTGGGCAGTTGTAAAATACAACTCTGAAGGTATAGTTGTAAACACCCAGATGAAAATAGACAAACAGGATGAAAGGAACCAACCCATTTTTCACTGGAGCAAGTTTGCTGGCTCAGGCAATCTCACAACATTATGTGAAGTCTTTTGATACCTCCTGGCTGTGAGAATGAACTGTGGGCCTACAACATATTTTTACCAACAGATAAAGAACCCACACAGCCTGTTCCAAGCTTATCACCTTGTGTGGAAGTTTCTTTCCCTGCTTCAGATCCAGGGTGTACTCCTTTGTTCTGCATAAGCAAGTGTGTCAGTGGCTCTCAGACACACTAGGGAGGCTGATCTTGCCCTCTCTTTTCTCTGTGAGTAAAAGTGTTGTTCTCTGCAGTGCTCTGACCGCATTATATTTTCCCAGGTGACTCCAGTACCAAGGTGCAATAGAAAGGAGGTGTTTGGACTTCTGATCCTGGTGGTTGACACAGTGATGATCTATGCTGTCCTCCGTGTAGTGGGAGTCCTCTCCAGAGACAGAGAGCTAGTGCATGCATGGTGCTCTGCTTTACAAAGGCCTAGAATGTTATTTTGTCCTGAATCTGTTCTGTTGAATGTTTGTTATCAATAATTTTGACAAGGAAAGCCAAAATATGAAATTAGGAAATAGGGCCTGAAAATGACTGAATATGCTTCAAATAGTAATCAATATCTAATTTCTTAAGATAGATCATGATAAAATACTCAAAAGGAATAGAGGTAAAATTAACAAAAATAAATATAAAATTCTGGCCTCCTGATTCCTACAGCATAATGTACTAGGTAATTAGAGTGAACTTCCACTTAACAAAAAAAAAAACAAAAACTAAGCTAAAACTGGCGTATAAATTTTTGAAAATATCTTCATAAATGCTTTCATGAGCTGGCAAAAACACCCAGGCCAAAATCAGTCTGGCTTTCCTTTTGAGGGCATTTGAGAAACCAGGTAAACCTGAACATTGGTTTTTGTAGTCTTCTAGTACTCAGGGGACAGGGGGCAAAGCCCAGGGCCTGCTCTTCCTTCCAGAGAAGTGACAGAGCCTACTTTTATGCTTGCCAGTTTCATTTCGTTTTCCTAAGCACAATAGAGGACAATACTTTCCCACCTCTCTTGAGTTACGTAAAGGTCATAAAATGGAACTCCGATCAGTGTGATATGGGTGAAAGTGTCACATGCACCTGGTAGGTCAAGTTGGAACAAGTTTCTTCTCCTTTCAGTGGGCATTGTGGTCATGTGTGGAAGATGGCACAGCCCCAGTTGAGCAAGAAACTGGATCACTGACTCAAAGCACAGGAGAAAGGCACCCAAGAGAGTTGTGACTCTCCTTAATATGTCCTTAAATATCTATGTTTTTAGATTTCTCATTTTTCATGTGAAATCATTGAGATTCATGTCTCCTAAGATTTTGCTAGACCTAAAGTTTTCTGATATTTTTCTGAAAACATTATGAACTATTCAAAGACAGGAAGGCTATTTTGTGTCATATTAATGTGTGTGCTATCTTCTATGACATCTGGTATAAAACAGGCCCTTGGTATATTTTGAATGAATGAGTGAACAAATGATTCAAAAGCTACTTTTCCCTGCAAAAATGTCCTCTGCAGGAACTATCCCTGCTTTTAGTCACAACTCTCTTCCTTTAATGTCACCAACTTGATAAGGCACAAGTTTTTTGTTGGAAAATAATCACTGAGCAAATTCACAATCAGGAATTATAACACAAACTCTACAGCTTGACTGATACTCATTTGCTATGCACCAGCATTGTTTTCACAAGGTGTCAAAATATTGAAAATTTCCCATAATATTTCATAAATACCTGCAGCTTTAAACCTCCCAGTATCCCCACCCCTACAACTTAGCGATCATATTTCCTGGGCTTTACAGGTTCCTAAAATTTCTTCTTCCTCATTTCACATCATTCCTTGATACCTGTGTGGTCTCAGCGAATGGCCTCATGATCCATCTTTTAGAATAAACTTAAAGTCACGCATTCAACACCAACTCCTTTTCACTCTTACTTTTTTCAACTCCACTAAATTCTCTCAATTCTATGTCTTAAAATTTCTTGAATTGATTCTGTTTTCATTCCCACTGCTACACTTAGGTTGGTCCAGCCATTCTGAACTATATAAAATTCCAAACATGCTCTCTTTTCTCCTACTTGTGCATATTCTGTATCTCTACAAAAATGCATTTATCAGCCCTGACACTCTCTTCTGTCTTGCAGATGCTAACTGTTTCTCCCCTTCTATGAATTTGTCCTGACTCCTGCTTCCCTCTGGAGAGAGTCACGTGATACAACATCTTTATTATTGTACTCAACACATTTTCCTGTAATGGATTCTGAACCAAGCTGAAATATCCCAGACTTTCAGGCAGTTTATCAAGAAGTCTTACCACAAGATAGTGAAACAGAGCTATTTGCTAACAGTTTACTCAGGGATTCTAATAACCCAGGAAGATGACATAAGAATTTAGCAGGAAAAATAATAGCTGGAAAAGCACAGGAGAGGTGTGTGCAAATAATGAAGAAAGGAGGGTTAATTAAGTTTAAAATTAAGAAATTTAAGTAGCTTCATGTGGCTGAAGCATAGGCTGCAAAGGAGAAAGGCAAGTTATAAGCATGGAGAAAAACAGAGGCTTCTGTTGAAGACACTTGTGAGAAAAAATTATAGTAATGGATTTTGAAAGTGGTGAGAAAATATCAAAATGTTTTATTTACGGGGAAGTTATATGATCCAGTTTGCCTTCTAGAAATGTTACCCAAGAAGTATAGTGTTTGGATAAGACGGAAGAGCATAATAATAAAAGCAAAGAACAAGGGACAGGGGAATGGTGAGACAGGTGAATAGGATTAAGGGGTACAAACTCTTAGTTTAACTTTTTTTTTTTAAGTGAAAAACAATGCAGATCAAAGAGATGGTTATGTCTTCATACATCATGGGGGATAGTTAGGAGACAGTATTAAGAGAACATGGTGTTTGATTGGATGTGAAAAGTGAAATAGAGGAAGTTCCCACAGGTCTGAGGTTCTGTCTTGGACAACTGCATGTAGCAGAGCTACAGAATAACATGGGGAAAACAGAGAAGGCTATTTTGATGAGGCTGAGGGGGGGTGGGGGTGGTTTTAATTGAGATCTAATAATTTTAAGGAGTATATAAAGGCTGTAAGGGGAGATGTCCCGAACATAGATGAACATAGGAACTTGGAGCATAGGAGAGTCTTCTGGTTTGTGTAGATGGATCTGAAACTCAGCCCATCTGTGGTTGCTAAAGCAACACTCTCTACCTTTGCCTCACTGACAAGAAAAGGAAATTTAATGAAGAGGAAAGGAACTGGAGTCCCCCTACCTATTCTTTGCATTTCATGTCATAGTTTTCAGCACAAATAGTTGACTAACAGAGGGAAGTAGCTCACTTACGAAGAGATATGATTGGGTTCCTCAGTCAATCCTGTTTCTTAGAATGCTTTCTATCTGTGCTTGAAGCAAATTCTGGTGCAAATGGAAAGCCTCTCCGGGCTGTCGGTGCTGCTGCATATCCAGCCGTAAATTTAAATACACTTAACCTTGCACTCACTTTGAGACTCACTGAGCTCAAGGAGCATTAAAGAAAGCATGGGACTTCTCTGAGTGTGGCTTTTCATGCGTGGTTACACAGCTGTACATCCACGAAGTCGGGCCTGCGTGTAATCTCTTACCACAGGGCTTCTTCTTATAACACAATGCCTCAGCTTGGAGGTTGTTTGGCTAACCAATGTTTACTGTTTGGAAAAAATGATAATAATTATAAAGATACATGATGATTGCCTGGGGAAAAAGTCACCTCTCTTACTTGTTTCTTCAGTTGTGGACTTAGTATTATCGTTGGCCATAAAGAAAACTCCATGTGAAACAGTGAGTGTAAAACAGTCAGCTTCTGTTACACGCCTTTATCATCTACCAATTATTTCCTTTAACATGACATCAAAGGATGCCCGTTTTGTTTTTGCTTTGTTTTTCACCTTTGATTCACCTTCTGTGAGTCATGTTTCTCCTGTAGGCTTTTCTGCCACTAGAAGGGAAATAATTTGTGTTCTGCTGCGATTCATTATGCAGGGGCCAGGGAGAGATAGAGAATAATGTATGTTTGTGTAGAGATGAAGGAGCAAGTGTTCCTTCATGAGAAGTTTTATCATTTTAGATTTACCCTTGATATGTGCCTGTCTGTACCTGGATTTTAAAAAAAATAGATGACGCCTCCAACAGTACCATTATCTAAGTCTGTATTTGCTTCTGTCGTTGTCACGTAATAGTTTTTCATTTACTGGGATGCTGAAGAAAGAGAGAGGAGAAGGTTGAATCAATTTATTAGGGCCAGATGCACATGTGACTTTTATAAATCTCTCAGAATTACTAATGCACCATCTTACCATTGCAGAGAATACACTTCCATATATAAATTGTATTTGCATTTTTGTAATTCTGAATTTTTACTCCCTTGTTAAATAATGATTTTTAAAAACAAAAATCCTCTATGAATATAACCATCTACCCTGTAGCTGCTCTGAAGCTGCAGTTTAGCAAAGCAAATGTTTTTCCCCCAACCATCCTTGGCAGAATGCAGGGAAATGGGTATTTTATAAAAATTTCTTACTCTGTGTCTTAGATTAAACATAAGTGTTGTGTAAAATGGATGAAGAGGTTAAATCATCAGATTTAACAACCAACAGATGACTTGAAAACAATGTGCTATGAATTAAAATTAAGAATTGAATACAAGTGAGCACTGAGTAATGTATAGAATTGAGTCATTATATTCTGTACTTGAAAGTGATATATCAATCTATGTTAATTGTACTTTAATTAAAAAAGACTATGGACTCTGAAAAACAACCCGAGGGTTTTGAAGGGTCAGGGGTGGGAGGTTGGGGGAACAGGTGGTGGGTGATGGGGAGGGCACGTTTTGCATGGAGCACTGGGTGTTGTGCAAAAAGAATGAATACTGTTACGCTGAAAAAATTAATAAAAAGGGAAAAAAAAAAAAAAGAATTTAATATGAGCAATTTTAAAACTCAGTAGTGAATGATAGCTCAATACATATGTCTTTGAACAATATCATTAGATATTTTCCTTTTCTAATCTCTAGTTAGACACAAAGACTAATTTTTTAATATTATAATTTTTTCATTTTGTATATTAATGCATTATAATTAATATATATATGAGTATGAAAGTACACACACATATCACATAGACATACACAGACACACTCACATTTTTAATAACCCTCCTAGAAATGTTATATTAAAACAGATGTGAACATTCCAAACAATAATTCCAAATTTCTTTCATTCTAAGACTTTTTTCTTTTACCACAAGCCTTTGTCAGTTTTTTCTGTAACATTTTCTTTAGAAAAACAGATAAATAGAAACAAAAATTTTTTTTAAAGATTTTATTTATTTGACAGAGAGAGACACACAGAGAGAGAGGGAACACTAGTAGGGGGAGTGGGAGAGGGAGAAGCAGACTCCCCACTGAGCGGGGAGCCCGATGTAGGGCTCGATCCCAGGACCCTGAGATCATGACTTGAGCTGAAGGCAGACGCTTAACCGACTGAGCCACCCAGGCACCCCGAAACAAAAACTTTTAATCAGAATAATTTTCTCTGAAATTAGAATACATTTAGGTATCCATATATTTAAGGTAGTATATTTCCTTGAAAAATTTTTATTAGATTAATAGTATGCCTTATAAGAAATGGTTCCTTAAAATTGAAGGAATACAATAATAGCTAACACACCAACGTGAGTGTATATGATCCAGGCATTGTGTGTGACATACTTTACAAAAATGATCTCATTTGATTTTCAGATACTATGAGGTAGAGTTATTTTTAGTACCACTTCAGTTGTGAGAAAACAGACACCCAGGGGTGTGCAAGAATGGTGGCAGTAAGTTGAACTTAGACATCATTCTATCCTTCAAGACTAACTTCAAATGTTATATTCAAAAACCACTCTTCAGTTTTGCTTTGATAAAAAGACAGATTGACCATTATTTTTTTCCTGAGAGAATTGTACTATGTAATTACTTGGTAATAATATTTTAACGATACCATCGGTTTGTGGGTATTTTTTTCTCCCTCTAGTGGCTGAGTCCATGTCTACACAAAATCACTCCCGGCAAGCTGTGCTTCGTTCCCAAGCATTTGTTTGGTCACCACCTACACAGTGGAGAAGAATGAAATGGCTTGAGGAAATAGATGATTGCACTTGAGCTAAAGAATCAATAAGGCTCCCTCTGTAAGATTATTGACTAGGAGGCTCATCTGAGCCCATAACTTTACTTCTAGCCAATGTTTCAAGGAATGCTAGATGCAGGACTATCTACAGAACCTACTGATTCTTATAAGCACTGAGGAAACCTACGTAGGATTATTCTATTACAGTTGATTGAGTATTTTCAAACCCTCTGGTCATTTTCATTCTATTATATATATGATACTCTTTCATCATGCCTTTACTGTCTCTACGGCTTTTGGAAAAAAAATTCAGTACGAACAATCTGCCCTTTCCCTGTGCACCTTAATTTATCTTAATTATCTATCTAATAGCAGGTTCATATAGTAAAGCAAAGATTATTAAAACAGAAGAGACTGAGCCAGTTTAAGATTTTGAGACTGTTTTTTTTTAATTCCATGTTCGTGTGTTTGTTTTTTATCCTAAGTACTTAAAAAGAGAGATAAGAATTTTTCACATTTGTAGTTTTTTGTTTTGATTTGTTTTCATGACTACCTGGGGATTAAGCTCTTAGCACAGACATCTTTTATTTGGAATTGTCAGTACAAATAACCAGGTGCACTTGATGAAACGGAATTTTGAGTTACAAAGACAAGATGATATGGGGTTGGGGAGGTGGATAGTAATGGTACAAAAATAAGCAGAATTAGTTCTATTGTTATTTTAAACATTATAGTGATTTGAATAAAATAGTGAATTGCTAGAGCCATTTTATTAAAAGTCAAAGAATTGTATAATGTGATATTCTCAATGTCCTAGAAGGCAGTTACATCTCAGTTGTTACTCCAGTCAATAGAATGTGCTTGAACATAATTACTCAGCAAAGAATGAGAATAGAATTTGTTTTCTGTAGCCAAGATGATATATAGATAATCTTTGGCACATATTGCCAAAGTTAAACGCTGCCAGATAAGACCCATATTGTTGTTCCACCAGGGAAAACTGTGATCATTACTCTTCAGGTTGACATGTAAGAAAACAACAATTATGATAAAAGGCATAACTGTTAAACTTAAAAATGTATTCAATAATTAACATTAATAAGGGACATTACTGAATACTTAAGACGACATTAAGTTTGAAAACCCCAAGCGAGCAAAAAAAAAAAAGAAAATTCTTTTAGTGGTTTTAAGTCTCAAAAAAAAAAAAAAAGAAACTTTACTTCAAAAAGACTACTATAATTTTGTTGGCATTCCCTTTAGCAGCCTGAATCCAATTTCTCTGAATGATGGCAATTCTAGAAAATTGTGTTGTCAACGAAATTAGTATTCTGTGACCTCCGACTCCCGCTTTACCCTTGTCTTTTTGGCAAGGTCTACTCACCTCTCCTCCAGAAATCCACAGCTCTCAGAAAGATTTCAGAGCAGTTTCTTTAGGAAAGGCTCATTCTCCTGTCTCCAGTTATGATATTAAACAGCTCACTTTAATAGAATAAAACATCACAGGCTTATTCTGGATCCTGTAGGGATCTCTTCTCTAACAGAAGCCCTTATTAATAAACCATGTGTTTTTAAGTTAATGAACATTAGTATGGGCGGTGGACCAGTGGCAGCAGCCTCACCTAGGAACTAGCTAGAAACGCATGTTCTTGAGCTCCAACTCAATCTAGTCAACCTCCATCTGCATTTTGACAAGATCCTCAGGTGATTCCTGTACACATTAGTTGGAGAAAAACTGTGGAGCTACAGCAAAATGGTAACGTTCTGATTCGTGGCCAAAGAAAATCCCTCAGCTGCAAAAATATCTCAGTCTAAAAAAAGGATTCATGTGGTGGTATGAGGCTCCATGATGGAACAACCTGCAGGGGAAATATTTGGGGGCTCTTTTGGGAACGATAACACTAGCATATTGAATAGGAATAATCTTCTTCAGTCTTTGACAAAAATCCCTCTTTAGTTTACTGGGAAAAGTTTGCATGGCAATGCAAATTTTAAAAAAGATTAAAAGAAGTCTACAACCCTTTTGCAATTGAGAGAGAGAGAAAGAGAGAGGAAGATGAGAAACATTTTTTTTTTTTTAAGCATTAACAGAACTTTTGGCTTCTTACAAATCGTACAATATAGATATGGCCTTGCCTTTAACTTCTGAAGTTAAAGCAGAAACCTAATTTTCCAACCTTGAATCATTTCTTTGACCTTTTCTGAATTTCTTCACATCCTTCATCATTACTGGACTTCAGAATTGAGCATAGTTCTCTACTTTCTTAGGGAAAGCTTTCATCAATATTTGTCATAATAAGGGGCGCCTGGGTGGCTCAGTGGGTTAAAGCCTCTGCCTTCTGCTCAGGTCATGATCCCAGGGTCCTGGAATGGAGCCCTGCATCGGGCTCTCTGCTGGACAGGAAGCCTGCTTCCTCCTCTCTCTCTCTCTCTCTCTGCCTGCTTGTGATCTCTGTCTGTCAAATGAATAAATAAAATCTTAAAAAAAAATATTTGTCGGGGCACCTGGGTGGCTCAGTGGATTAGGCCGCTGCCTTCGGCTCAGGTCATGATCTCAGGGTCCTGGGATCGAGCCCCGCATCGGGCTCTCTGCTCCGCAGGGAGCCTGCTTCCTCCTCTCTCTCTGCCTGCCTCTCTGCCTACTTGTGATCTCTCTCTCTGTCAATTAAATAAATAAAATCTTAAAAAAAAAAAATTTGTCATAATAAAAGAAATTTGAGCTCCTAATTACCACATCTTTTTTATACTTTATTTTTTAATATAACAGTGTCCTAAATAGCTACACTTAGGTGTTTACAGGTTTAACAAGCTTGCCAGGTTATTATGATTCATGTGGCCCTTGGACTACGCTTTGAAAGAGTGACTGATCACTAGATTCATCCTTAAGACTTTTGGAGTGAAGCAAAAATATGTAAACCGTGGTAACTTTGTCACCTTATAAGTTTGCCTTATAAGTTTTATTCACTTGTAGCAATATGCCCCTACTTTGTGAAATTTTAGAAAGGTATATTATGACATTTTAAGGTTGAAAATGTTTTAACTCTTCATCAATATTTTCCTTCAAGTATTTCTGGTTTATACCCATAATTATTTATGTAAATAATTTAGATTTAATATACATATACAATATATTAAATCTGCCTTAATTTTAATTTTTAAGATATTTCAGTTTTTATTTTGATTATGACAGCAATTTGATCAACTGCTAATATATTCTGGAAGAATAATCTTGCTAACATTTCTTGGGGGGAATTATAATACTATTAAGTTTTCTTTGGAACAGACCTATTGGGGTTTTTCTCATGATGACCATGTTATGAACCACATAATAGAAAACTTCCCATTTCAGGTAAGCCCTCTCTTTTTGTTTTTGTTTTGTTTTGTTCTTTTGGTAGTCTTATTTTTCTTTCTTTTTTTTTTTTAAAGATTTTATTTATTTATTTGACAGACAGAGATCACAAGTAGGCAGAGAGGCAGGCAGAGAGAGAGAGGAGGAAGCAGGCTCCCTGCCGAGCAGAGAGCACGATGCGGGGCTCAATTCCAGGACGCTGGGATCATGACCTGAGCCAAAGGCAGAGGCTTTAACCCACTGAGCCACCCAGGCGCAGTTGACACATAGTGGTATGATAGTTTCAGATGTACCACTTAGTGATTTGACAAGTTTATGCATTATGCATGTTCCCAAGTGTATTTACCATCTATCCCATTTTATTATAATTATGGTATCATTGACTGTCTTCCTTATGCTGTGCTTTTTATTCCTATGACTTATTCATTTTATAACTAGAAGCCCCCATCTCCCACTCCCCATTACCCATTTTGCCCAACCCTCCACTCCCCTACTCCTCCAGCAACAATCACTTTGTTCTCTATAGGTTTGGTTCTTTTTTTGTTTATTCATTTTCTAAAGATTTCACTTATAACTGGAATCATATAATATTTGCCTTTCTCTGTCTGAATTACTCCAGTTAGCATAATGCCCTCTAGGCCCATTCATGTTGTCATGAATGGCAGGATTTCATCCTTCTTTATAGCTGCACATTATTCCATTGTGTACATGTATCTGTGTGTGTGCATGTGAGCATATGTGTGTGTACACAGCACATCTTCCTTATTCACTCTTTTGTGATGGACACTTAGAACGCTTCCACATCTTGTCTTGGCCATTGTAAATAATGCTGCAATAAACATAGAGGTGCATATAGCTTTATGAATTAGTGTTTTCATTTTCTTTGGGTAAATACCCAGTAGTGGATATTTGATCTTATGGTATTCATATTTTTAATATTTTGAGGAATCTCCATATTATTTTCCACAGTGGCTGTACAAATATGCATTCCTATCAACAGTGCCCAAGGGTTTCTTTTCCTCCACATCCCCACATTTCTTATCATTTTGATTTTAGCTCCTTCCTAAATGATGTGAGGTGATAGCTCATTATGGTTTTGATTTGCATTTCCCCAGTGATTAGTGATGTTGAGCATATTTTCATGGGTCTTTTGGCTATCTGGATGTTTTCTTTGGAAAATGTATATTCAGGTTATCTCCCCATTTTTTAATTGGACTGTTTTTGTTGTTGTTTTTAGTGTTGAGTTGTATAAGTTCTTTATATGTTTTGGATATTAATCTTTTATTGGATTTATAATTTGCAAATATCTTCTGCCATTCAGTAGATTGTTTTTTGGTTTTGTTAATAGTTTCCTAAAATAAGTCCTACTTATTTTTTGTTGATTTAAAAAATTTGATCTCTAAAGACTCCAGAATGCAAACAACAAAATGACAAAAACTTGGGTAGACTGATACGGTAAAAACTTTATCAGAATTGCAAAGTAACCATTTAACCATAAATAAACACTGAATAAAAAGACAGTGTTCCATGAGATTTTATTTATTTACATATATTTATTTTGGAAGTATTGTTTAAGGAAATCAGTAACAACTTCAGTTCCTTTTTTGGTGACTTAGAAGCTCCTTTAAAATACAATAAACATGCCAGCTTACCAAGTAGTAGTTTCTTCATCTTGTGGAGGTTTAAATGAGGACAGCATATGTTAGAAGAATAGAAATCCTATGCTTTAGCTCATGAACTCCTTCCTTGTGTTTTCTTTAAATGGTCATGTGTATTTGTATATCCCTTTTAACTTAATTTTATTTTCTGTAATAATATTGCCTGTAGATTTAGAGACCCATGATTTATCATTGTGCAGCTGGACTGATGAATGCATTTTACTGTGAATCATCAACTTTGTATCATTTTTGTTCATTACACACAAACCTTGCCTTTAGAATTCCTTAAAGTGTTAAAATTCCCTGTCTGGAAAAGCCTGCACTACAAAGAGTGATGACTTTACGAATAATTAGGAAGAAGCAAGAATTTGGAAGGAAGTATGAGGAGTTCCATCTTCATTGTGGTCAGATAAGAAAGCTGATGGAACATCCAACAGGCAATATGAGACAACTCAAGTCACAATATTGAATGCTGTGCAAAGTTTAAATGAAGAGAAAAGAGAAGGGCTGGGATTCATTCACATTGGCCCACATGGGGATAAAACCACTTATTGCCTTCTCCAGAACATAAGAGTTTAAGTAACTCTTTTTTGAAGCTGGTGCTTTTTATTCCATAAATTCACTTTAAAATATATCTGGGGAGAAAAAATTCTCCCACAAAATATGCTATTTTTGAAAAATATATATTCTTTTCACCTCTATGTTGCAACTAATATCTTAGAACCAACTTTAACACTTTTTATTTTTTTTAAAAGAGTTTATTTCCTTATTTGACAGAGAGATAGAGAGCACAAGTAGGCAGAGTGGCAGGCAGAGCGAGAGAGAGAGACAGGCTCTCCTCCAAGCAGGGAACCCAGTGTGGGACTCCATCTCAGGACCCTGGGATCATGACCTGAGCTGAAGACAGTGGCTTAACTGGCTGAGCCACCCAGGTGCCCACATTAACACTTTTTAATCAAGATGTATTATCTAAAGTCATACACAGAATATATGTTAATATATAAGCCCTATATAAAATGGAGTGTGACTCCATTTTCTCTATTAAATTATCTTTTACATATAGTCATCTAAAAATTTGCTGGAAGCATATAGGCCAAAATGTCAACAGTGGTTATCTCAAGGTAGTAAAATTATGAAAGCCTTTTTAAATTTGTATTTTTTGCAAATTATTTTTTGTTTAAAATAATTTAATAAAGAAAAATTCAACAGAAGATATTTTTAAAAAGAGAAATAGAAAGAAAAATTCAACAGAAGATTTTTTTTTAAGATTTTATTTATTTGGCAGAGATCACTCGTAGGCAGAGAGGCAGACAGAGAGAGAGAGAAAGGGAAGCAGGCTCCCCGCTGAGCAGAGAGCCCGATGCGGGGGCTAGATTCCAGGACCCTGAGATCATGACCTGAGCTGAAGGCAGAGGCTTTAACCCACTGAGCCACCCAGGCGCCCCTCAACAGAAGATATTTTCAAAAAGAGAAATAGATGCAACTCAAAATAAATATTTTTTATGTTAGTTCATCAAGAAGGAAATGGGTTTTGTTCCCTGTGCCTGGCATATAGTAGGGCCTCAATATATTCTGGCTAAATGAGAGATGAATGAGAGGTGAAAAACCAAGCCCAAAACAAGGAACGTAATTTTAAAAAGAAAGTAACTGAGGAAAACAATTAGGTAATATGGACGGCTCAACAGAAATTATAGAGAGGCAGCATAACTCTAAGGGTATGATATTTGGACAAAGATAACCCTACCACGATTCTGCTCCCCATGAGAGTGAAGACAAGAGCAAATCGAATAGGTTAAAGTGACAAAGAATTGCAGCATTGGGAGTGGCGTGAGGAACATCTTTTTGCTTTATTACAAGACAAATTAAACGCAGAATATAGCAAGTCTTATTCTTGGGAATATTTTTTTTTTTAATACAGCTGAGATACTCATAAAATATGCAGGTTTTTTTTTAAATTTAGGAACAAAACTGGGAGCTTTAAAAATTTATGCTTCTCTAGTTTTGCCCTTCCTAAATTAGTCAAGAAATAAAGTTAGAGAGAAGTCATATTTTATTATACCCCTTGTTGACTTTAATAATGTCAAAGGATTGTCAGAGAAAAAAAGAAAATAGTGATTATCCTTGATTGAGGAATTTAGCTTTGGCAGGAAAGTGATGAAAAGCTGCTTTATTTTTTCCATTGAATTTTCAGCTTTGGTTTTAGAAAAACACTTAGAAAAAAACCCTAAGAATGTTTTTTGTTTCCATTACTGGAGCATAGAGACTTACATGACAAAGAAGTAAATAAAGGTAGCTCTGACTGCTGTGCTCTCTAGTTCATGAGTGCCTCTGATACTGATGTGGTCAGGAAAGTAACATATCTGGAAAACAGGTGAGAGGCATAATGGCGTCAGTTGAGAGGATGGGACATGTTACTTCACACAAAGTGTTCAAATCCTTGTACAGCCGGAAGACCCTGGGCAATTTTTTTTTCAACTTCTCTGAGGGCTATTTCTTCATCTGGAAGATGGAGATGATAACTTTCTCCTACAATTGTGGAGATGATTAAATGAGGTAATTCCTGTAAAGGGTTTAACATAGTGACTAATATACAGCAAATACAGAGAAACAAAATTTATTTTGTTTTTGCCTTTTTTTTTTTTAATATCTAAGAAGAGACTGAGCATGCAGATCTGTATCAATGGTTAGCTCTGAGCTACAGTTAGAGAAGAGAAAGACGGCCATTTCTTAGTAGACTGTTGTCTTCTGTAGGTCCTGACTGCAAAGAGAAGAAAAGACCAGGGGCATGGAAACAAACACTTGAGTATAGTCAGTGACAAGATAATTTTAAGTAGAGTGAGAGATTGCTGGGGACCATAATTAATGAATCTAAGACCAGTAGAGAAGAGATTTTGGAATCCTCCTCATCATTTATCTCTGTCCTTTTCTTTTGGGTGTCTTATAGCAGTGAAAGCAGAGTGAATGACAAAGAAGGAACTAGGGAGGGTAGGGAAACAGAACTGGGAAACGTGGTGTGCCTGTAACATGATTTCCAAAAGAGGTTGCCTAAGAGCACAGTCCCAAAGGAGAAGGCATAAAGCAGATTATCTTAGTTTTATGTAAACACCTTCTCTCTTGGTACCTGCTCTTACCCTATCAAAGCTCAGCCTTAACTAACAATGGCAGTAGCCAAACATGAACAAATATCCTATGATTAAAATGACTCTCTTTATGGGTGCCTTTGTGGCTCAGTCCATTAAGCATCTGACTCTTGATTTTAGCTCAGGTCATGATCTCAGGGTTAGTGAGATCTAGCTGCAAGTCGGTCTCCACACTGGGCATGGAGTCTGCTTAAGATTCTCTCTCCCTACGGAGCTTGGGTGACTCAGTTAGTTAAGCATCTGCCTTCAACTCAGGTCATGAACCCAGGGTTCGGGGATTGAGTCCTACAACCAACTCCCTGCTGAACAGGGAGTCGGCTTCTGCCTCTACCCTTCCCCATTGCTCATTATCGATTTCTCTCACTCTCATGCTTTTTTCTCTCTCTCTCAAACGAATAAATAAAATCTTAAGGAAAAAAAAAAAGATTATCTCTCCCTCTCCCTCAATCCCTCCCTCAATGCACCAGCGTTCATTCTCTCTAAAATAAATTAAAAAATAAAATAAAAAATAAATTAAAAAATAAAAAATAAAAAATCTTTAGTTAAAAATACTGTGTTGCTAGAAAGCAAGCTAAAACTTGGAAAACTGAGGGACTACTGAGAATCACCATTAGAACCACAAATAAAAAAGCAGAACCAAAACACTTAAAATTAAAGAATTGGGGGCACCTGGGTGGCTCAGTGGGTTAAAGCCTCTGCCTTCGGCTCAGGTCATGATCCCAGGGTCCTGGGATCGAGCCCCACATTGGGCTCTCTGCTCAGCAGGGAGCCTGCTTCCACCTCTCTATCTGCCTGCCTCTCTGCCTACTTGTGATCTCTGTCTGTCAAATAAATAAATAAAATCTTTAAAAAAAAATTAAAGAATTGCATTTCCTTTTGCTCAACAAATATTACCTGAATATATATACTGTTATAATACTAACAGTAGAGAATACCAGTAAATTAAAGGTGATTTTATCATAAAGTGCTAAAACATACGGTAAAGGCAACTGCAAAATAGGACAATATGCAGGAAAATGTATAAACTGTACAATTGGATGAGACACATACAAGGCTGTCTACGTGACTGTTCACATGTAAGGAGATAGAATCGGAGCTAGGATTTAAACAGTAACATAGATGTATAATGATTAACTGAAAAAGAAATCATATTTGAATGTGATTTGTTAGCTTAATGTGGTTTAAGATTTACTTATTCATTTTAGAGAGAGAGAGAGCACACATGCACACCCCAGCTAGGGGAGGGGCAGAGGGAAAGAGAGAGGGAGAGAAGCAGACTTTGCTGGGTGAAGAGCCCATCATGGGGTTCAATCTCAGGACTCTGAGATTATGACCTAAGGCTAAATCAAGAATCAGGTGCCTAACTGCCTGAGCCTCCGAGGCACCCCTGTTAGCTCAATGTTTCAAAGTCAAACTACTGGGTTTCTTATGCTGCAGATGCTAGAAAGCTAAAAATATACATTGTTTCCAAATCCCTGAAGCTAAATGAAAGGAAGGAGTTAAAGCAGGTGGTCTACTCTATTTTCATTCTCTTCACTAGGAGAATGAGTTTGAGAGAAAGAAAAGACAGTTAACCCAGGTGTATTCTCCTTGTCCACTGGGCCTCTGTGTAAACTGACTAAGGATATGTATATACTAGGAGGAAGAGACCGTACTTCTGAAAGCTCTCAGCATGCTATCCTGCCCAAGGATCCTTTAACATGTAAGGGGTGGCAATCTGTAAGGAACATCATTTAAATTATCTGGGGTATAAAAGAAGTCTCAGAGTTTATATACTCACTGCAGTTCGAGGAACCCCACAAGCCTTACTTAGAGACCTTATCTATTCTGGGCCAGAGGTGCTTGTCTGTCCAGGAAAGAAGGATGTGGAAAGCTGCCCTTGATGTCATTTCTCTCCCTGCTTGGTAGGAAGCTTTCCATTTCCCATATTCTTCAAGTTATTACTAGTTTACCGTTGACTAAGGTCTCTGATTCATGTGAATTTGGTAGATTTGATGATTCAATCAAGTACATTAGCTCATAGAGTTCGAAATAAGTTGGATTCATGAGACTTGAATTTGGAATTCATATCAGTTGAGAAGAGCAGAACATGATAAACATCTTAGTAATCAGTTTATCACTACAACTAATGTGAGCAAGGTGTATGAGTATGGGTTGGGGGGACATAAATCATGAATGCATTTCGTAGGAGGCACAGTAGAAGTGGGGCTAAGAAGAGAAAATAACATTAAGAAAGGGACATATAGTTTGCCTATGTTCTAACTTTTCTTCTGAAACACAGCCAGCAATTAATGTTTTTCATTATTTTAAAAGAAAGTCTTTGATACCTGTACCCCAGGGGATAAAAATACATTATATGTTTATTTAAAAAAAAAATGGAAGGGGAGGCGAACCATAAGAGACTATGGACTCTGAAAAACAACCTGAGGGTTTTGAAGGGTCAGGGGTGGGAGGTTGGGGGAACAGGTAGTGGGTAATAGGGAGGGCACGTTTTGCATGGAGCACTGGGTGTTGTGCAAAAACAATGAATACTGTTACGCTGAAAAAATAAATAAATTAAAAAATTAAAAAAATTAAAAAAAAAGATATATGTACATGCATTGCATCAGTGACAAAGCTTTCATACACTACAGGTACTGATTTCTCTTTCAGTGGTTCTAATTGTCAAATAATTAAAATTATGTCTCTAAACAGATTCCATCCATCACCTACTTCTTGGTGCTAATTTTTATTTTGACTTTGAAGTATTTTTTTTTTAAGATTTTCTTTATTTATTTGACAGACAAGAGATCACAAGTAGGCAGAGAGGCAGTCACAGAGAGAGGGGGAGGCAGGCTCCCTGCCAAGCAGAGAGTCCAATGTGGGGCTTGATCCCAGGACCCCGGGACCAGCCAAAGGCAGAGGCTTTAACCCACTGAGCCACCCAGGTGCCCCTTGACTTTGAAGTATTTGAAGATAGCCATCAAAATCATCTGAATCTGCTGGTCTCTTGGGTTTTTTTGTTTGTTTGTTTTGTTTTAATCTTCTAGTCACTCTCCATAACATTATTTAGAGTCTGTTTTCCATTCTGGGTGCTCTTTTCTGAATGTGCTAAAGTTCGTGTAAGTTTTTCTTTTGAAAATAGATCTGAGTTTTGTTTTGTTGTTGCTTTTTGCTGTTGTTGTAGTTTTGTGTTTGTTTTTTGTTTCTGTTTTTGCAATGTCACCACCACCAACAACAGAGAAGTAATGCAAAGAAATAAACAAAAGAGAGAAGACAAACCCATAGATTAATACAGATTTTTTTTAATCTAACATATAGCAATGCATGTCCTGATTGATACTGATTCAAAGAAATGAACTACAAAATTAAGGTATATGAATCATGATCTATTGGAAAATTTGAATATTCACTGAAATTTTGGACTTATTATTATTTCTAGATATGATTTTTACACTGATTATATTTTAAAAATACTTATCTTTTAGAAATGAGTTCTGAAAAATAAATAGCTAAAATGATATGACGTCTGGGATTTATTTCAAAGTAATTCGTGATAATGAGAGTATAAGTATATACAACTGGCCAAAATTGCCATGAGTAGATAATGGGTGAAGCTAAGTAATAGATGGACAGGCTTTAGTTAATTGTCAAATTTTGAAACATTTAAAATTCATTACAACAAAAAATCATTCAGAAATTTTAGATTAAATTTACTTACTTAAAGACAGTTCGCTTCAGTTGATACCATTAGCATTAGCTATATACCTTACTTCAAGAAATCAGTCCACAAATACATATATGTGTGTGTGGTTAGTCAGTCAAAAGAATGAACAGACACAGGTAAGAAAAATGTGATCACTACAAGCAGGATGCACTCATTTTTGATGGTGAATCATGAAATTCAACAAGTTAATTTATCATTTAAGGAACATAGAACAAATATCTCTTACAAATTAATCTCCAGTATAGGCAGAGAGTCTGATTCAGCTATTTCTTTGCTATTTGTGAAGAAGAATAGATTGTTCAGCTTAAACTTAGGATCTTACAGAGAAAGAGGTGGAGGAGGAGAGAAATATTGGATATACCAATCTTTTAAGAAATCAGATTGTATGTGAATCCTATTACAAAAATGATCACCAAGGTTATATCTTAAACCAACAATTATATGGTGTAAGTTTAGTCTGCTGTATCCTTTGAAAGCTGCTTTCATTTGGCCATGCAAAAATGGACACTGTAGGGGAACATTTAAAAAAAAATAAAAGCTCAACCTTTTTAGTTCTTTGTCATTTCTCAAACTGCAAGAACAGAGCATCATTTAAATATTCCTGAAAACGACTGGCAAATCATTCAGTGGACTGCTACTTTCTGAAAAATACCCAAGTGAATAGAAAGAACATGTATTCAATCTTTGCACATTATATGATTTTCTCAAGTAGTTTTCTTCATTACAGAGAACCACACACACAACCCCTCTAAAATTTGTTAAATCTGGGGCACCAAGGTGGCTCAGTTGATTAAGTGCCCAACTTTTGATTTCAGCTTGGGTCATGATCTCAAGGTTGAGAGATTGAACCCGTGCTCAGCTCAGAATCTGCTTGAGCTTCTCTCTCTCCCTTTCCCTCTGCTCCTACCCCACCACTGTCTCCCTCTCAAATAAATAAATAAAATCTTTATAATTTGTTAAATCTGTAAAAAAATATGGAAAAGATTTACTGTCTCCTATTTGAGCGTGCAAACCAGAAATGTGAATTTGGTTCTTTTTTACCCCCAGTTGAAATATCCTAAATTATTTTTAAAAACATCTGAAATTCATGTAAAGATAGCTATGTATAATTTCACAATTGAGCTCATAAATATAATGTTTGCACTTATTAATATTTTATTTTAGTTGTCAAATGATTTCCTAACCTTCTTGTTTATATAATACCAAATTAGCTGCAATGTATTCAATATTTAATTGCTTTGTATTTTCTCAGGAAGAATGAGATATAGGCAAGCGTTTAATTTAAGAATATTATGGACTATAGCACTCTAAAAATGTAATTTATTTCAGGTGGTAAAAATTTTCCATAGGGTTTTAAATCACTACTATAATTATTTTCAACAATTCATGCCCTAAGGGATATTTTATCAATATGTACATATTGCCCAAGAAACTGAATCACAACATAGAGTCAAATGTTATAAAGGGCAATACATCTCTTGTATATCACAGGAGTAGAGAAGGAGTAATATTTCAGTGGCTGGATGTATAATCAATAAATTACAAGATTTAAGTTGATAAAACATTTTATATGCTAAAGCTCAGTGTGCCCACTTGTGCTCAATAGTTTATCATGGCTTGAGCTTCTCACACATTTTCAAAGGAAAATGGATCCTACTGCGCTGCATCTCCAGGCAAATTTCACCTAAATATAATCTCCTGGATCAAAAAAACAATCCAAACTGTTACTGAGCTATCAGTAACAATTCTCACTGAAAGAACCTAATGATTTTGAATGGCTTTTGTAAATATATAATATCTCATCATATTCAAGTATATTTAAAGCTGCGTTATAATGCAGGTTTAACTTGGAAAGTTAAATATTATATATAATCCTGGAAGCCAAGTTTTCTTCTCAGCACTTTTCAACTACTTTGAAATATTAAAATGCCTTACAATTTCATGCCTTAAAAGTTTAGAGGGTTTTTTTTTACTTTTTATTTTTTATGTTTTTATTATTTATTTCTTTATTGGACATAGAGAGAGACAGCAAGAGAGGGAACATAAACAGGGGGAGTGGGAGAGGGAGAAGCAGGTTTCCTGCTGAGCAGGGAACCCAATTTTAGGGCTTGATCCTAGGACCCTGAGATCATGACCTGAGCCAAAGGCAGACGCTTAACAACTGAGCAACCCAGGCACCCCAGGTTTTGTTTTGTTTTCTGTTTTGTTTTTTTTTTTAATAAGCATTATCTAATTTAAGCCTCATGGCAACCTTGTATAGGGCTATGTTTATCTGCAATAATTTGATTTAAAGAAAAGAAAATTTCATATAACCTACTTATTTATTATAATGAATTACAGAATCTAATTTCAAGAATGTCCATCAAATTGCTGGTCGTCTGGTATTTCCATGCGTTTGAGTACACATCATAGCTGTGCACCTGTTTCATTCTCCTTTCTGTTACTTTATAGACAGGCTTCCTTTGTAAGCATTTAATTCCTGCTTCACTGTATTAGCAATTCTATTGTAATGTTGTGTTTTGGAGGAATTAATTCCGACCCAAACTCTAGTGTCAACTAGGATCAGTTCTGGTGTCATAAATCCAGTTCCCAGGAGCTAGAATCTGATTAGCTCAGCTTTGAGCAATTATTTTCAGTTTATATTCCTCTTTGGAATTACAGTCTTACATATCCAACTACCTATTGCATACCTGGCTTCAATGTCTAATAGGCTTTATTTTTTTTTTAAGATTTTTATTTATTTATTTGACAGACAGGAATTACAAGTAGGCAGAGAGGCAGGCAGAGAGAGAGGAGGAAGCAGGCTCCCCGCTGAGCGGAGAACCCGATGTGGGACTCGATCCCAGGACTCCGGGATCATGACCTGAGCTGAAGGCAGAGGCTTTAATCCACTGAGCCACCCAGGTGCCCCTCTAATAGGCTTTAAAATGTAAAATGTCCAAACTTAAATGCCTGATTTTCCTTGGAGTCATATTTGATTTATCTCCTTCCAGTGTGCCCATATCCAATCTGATAACAAATTCCTTTAGCTTTACTTCCCAATAACATCCAAAATGTTATGGCTGCAGTGTCCTTCAGTCACTACTATCCAAGTCAAACCGCCATGTCCTCCTGCCTGGATTATTCAGCCCTCTGCATCTACCTATCTGTCTGCAGTCTATTCTCAGTCGAAAAGTAAAATCATCTTTTAAATATTTAAGTCAGATCATGTCACTTCTCTGGTCAGGTTTTCAATTTCACTTGTAATGAACTCTGATTTCTTTACAGCATTCTACAAGGTTCTGTATTACCTATACCCCACCCATCACCTTTCTGATCAAATAACCTTTTACTCTTTATCTTGTTCAGTTGGCTCCAGCCACATTAACTTTTTACTGTTCTCACACATGTCAGACACATACTCAACTGGTGGTTCTTCCTCCTGACTTACATGTTTTTATCTGAGAAGTCTGTGTGGCTTACTTTCTCATTTCCTTCAAGTGTTTGTCCTCTTCTCAGTGATGCCTTTCCTGACCATCAAATTTAAAATTACAGTTTCTTTCAATATTCCCTAATTCCCTAAGCTATTAGGAATATTGGGAATATTCCTTGCTTGCGCATGGTTTAAATCTCTCCAAAGCACTTATCTTCACCAAACATTCTATATACATTGGTCTATTTATTTATTTTATCTCTATCCTCTTGATACCTCACTAGAATGGAAGTTCCATAAACACATGAGTTTTGTCGATTTTGTGCTAAAATATTTCCTGGTAAATAAATAATTGTTGAAATATTATATTGTCCACCTCAGATCCAAGCAACCAAAGCCTATGAAGTGGGAGGCAGAGAGAAAATCTGGTTTATGAAGAAGGGGGTGTCGGGGGTGAAGCATATAATTAGTGTTTTTCATCGAGGGATATATTGTTAATCTATTTCCAAAAATAGCAATACTCAATACTATTTGGTGACTTGTCCAAGGTTATATAACTAATTAGTGATAGAAAGGGAATTGAATTTAAGTACCGCATGACTGAGTTCACATCCCTTCCACTGGTCACATAGCCATGGTTTTGTATGCCCTGGGGTGTGTTCGTAAAGAAATTCCAAGTTATTTCATTCCATTTAGTTCTGAAACTGACTTGTTTCTTAGAAAATTACTGGAGTCTCATTTAATTATATCTTTGTGACTTACCTTCCAGCAGACTACTTAAGGTCACAGACATTGTCTGTCCCCTAATGACACTATTACACAAATTTGGGCAAAATTGAGCCGTATTATCTCTTCATGACCTCAGGGCCGAAAGATTTCCTCTTTAACTTTAAAGTTTGAAAGTATACACTATAAGAGTCTCTCAACTTAAATTCTCCCAAAGTTTACTCATACACCTGTGAATGGATTAATCCCCAAAGAATTTTTTTTTAAAGACTATTTATTTGAGAGAGAGAGAGCATGAACAGAGGGAGTGGTGGAGGGAGAAGCAGATTCCCTGCTGAGCAGGGAGCCTGATGCGAGCTGGATTCCAGGACTTCCGGGATTATAACCTGAGCTAAAGGCAGACACTTAACTGACTAAGCCACCCAGCTGCCCCCCCAAAACAAATTTCAAAGGATGAGTGGCTATCGTACAGAAAGCAGACTGCCACTTTAAGGAATCTGTTAAGATAAAGGGAAACTAATTGAACCAGTACCAAATAAGTTTCAGAAGAATTGATCCAAATTGCTAAAGTTTAGGGAAAATAAAGTTAACTGAAACTTAGATTGAATATTGGAATTGTATCCTACAAATACATTGCCATGCTCAACTTTTTTTTTTCCAGTTCAGTGATTCACTGTTGCTCTGCCAAACTCCTCTGTCCTAGGAAAACATCACTAATTAGAAATAAGACATATTTTGAGGCGCCTGGGTGGCTCAGTGGGTTGAGCCTCTGCCTTCGGCTCAGGTCATGATCTCAGGGTCCTGGGATCGAGCCCCGAATCGAGCTCTCTGCTCAGCAGGGAGTCTGCTTCCCTTCCTCTCTCTGCCTGCCTCTCTGCCTGCTTGTGATCTCTGTCTGTCAAATAAATAAATAAAATCATAAAAAAAAGAAAGAAGACATATTTCATGCAGAAAATACTATTTTTCTATTCTTAACAACTTTTTTTTATTAATGACTCTCTCAAAGAGTTAGAAGGAAAATGTATTGTCTAAAAATTAAGGCATAATCTTTATATATGTATAGTTAAATGTACTATTTAGAGCCATTGATTTTCTTTATGTATTCAAGAAAATACTTACAAAATGAATCCAGTGGATTTCCTTTACCAAATTTCAAAATCAGAGTCAAGAGAGGCTTGTCAATTTATATTACAGTGAAAAAAATATAACTTTTTTTTTCTCATTTTAGGCACCTAATATGTCTTCAAAACAGAATTTATTATAGAGTATTTATAGCATTGGAACTATACTAGATTGAAAGCTACTGGGTCTTTCTCCTCCTAAGAAATTAGGAGTTCAGATTTAATTTCTCAGTTTCTTTCATCTGCATTTTCCTTCTCTTCTCCACCTCTGACCCAAGGAAGGAAGGAAAGAAAGGCAGAAAAGGCAGGCAGGTGGGAAGAAAGGAAAGAAAGAACAAAGGAAAATAAATAACTTCAAGGAAAGCAGAGGGCATGCTTAGAATAGATCTTAAACTTTGAGCATTTGGGAACTGATGATAAAATATGGAGCTACCATGTTAGTATCTTACTTAAAAGCCACAACTAAACTATCATCATACTTTGACTTATATAAAATTGGCCTTATTAGATTTTCTCTAGGATTTTTTTTAAATAAAAGTTTTGTTTTGCAATAATTGCATATTTACATGTAACACAGTGTACTCTTCACCCAATTTTCATAATAGAAGTATCTTATATAACAGCAGTAAAATACTACAACTAGAAAATTGACATTAATACAATCCACTAGCCTTTTTAAGATCTCACCTGTTTTATATGCATTCACTTGTATGTTTATGTGTCTTTATTTAGTTCAGTGCAATTTTATCACATGTATTGATACATATAACCACCATGATAGTCAAGAGAGAACAGTTCCATCAAGAAGATCCTTTGTGCCCCCTTATCCCAGACCCTTCCCTCCCACACACCACTCTAATTGCTGGCAACCACTAATTTGTTCTCTTGCTCTGTAATTCTGTCATTCCATAAATATCATATAAATGGAATTATATAGCACATAATCTTTGGAGATTAACTTTTTTCTTTTTCTAAATTTAGCATAATACTCTGAAGACCATTTAAGTTGTTCTTTGGCTGAGTGGAATCCATAATGCTATGCACTGAATTGTGTCCTCCCCAAATTCATATGTCAAAGCTCTAACCCCCAATGTGACTATGACAGGAGATAATTAAGTTTAATTAGATCATCAGGATGGGACCCTAATCCAATAGGACTGTGGCCTTATAAGAAAAAGGAAAGAAAGATTTCTCTCTCAGCCATGTGAGGACACAGTAAGAAGAGAGCTCTCACCAAAACATAAACATGCTGGCACACTGATCTCAGATGTTCAGCCTCCAGACTTATAAAAAAATAAATTTCTGTTCTTCAAACCATCCACTCTATGGTATTTTGTTAGGGCAGTGCCAGGTAACTAATACACATGGCACAGATATACCAGTTTATTTATTTAATAAATATATATAAATATATATTTTTTAATAAATTTATTTAATATGTTTGTTTAACCCAGAGCCTTTTGGTTGCTTCCACTTTGGGCTATCACAAATAAAGCTGCTATTAACATTCATGTACAGGTTTTTGTGTGACATAGTTTTTATTTCTCTGGGGTACATGACCAATAGTGCAAATGCTATGTTGTTTGCTAAGTGCCTACTTAGTTTTGTAAGAAACTGCTTTATGGTTTTTATAGCATGGCTGTGCCACTTTATGTTCTCACTATTGATATATGAGTAATCTAATGTCTTGCCATTCTCACTAGCATCCAATATTATCACTATTTTTTAATTTAGACATTCTGACAGGTATATAGTAATATCTCATTGTGGTTCTAATTTACATTTCCCTGATAGCTAATGATATTGAACATCTTTTCATGTTGGCCTTACTGATTTTTAAAACTATATTGAACTTTTTTTTTTTTTTTGATTTCTGGAATCTCAATTTTATTTCATTGATCTATTTGTTTACACTTAGGCCATTAACACAGTCTTTATTTCCATAGCTTATAGTTTTGAAATCGGGGAGTGTGAGTCCACAAACTTTGCTCTTCCTTTTTTTTTTTTTTTAAATTTTAAATTTATCTTTTTTTTTCAGCGTAACAGTATTCATTGTTTTTGCACAACACCCAGTGCTCCATGCAATACGTGCCCTCCCTATTACCCACCACCTGTTCCCCCAACCTCTCACCCCTGCCCCTTCAAAACCCTCAGGTTGTTTTGAAGGGGCAGGGGTGGGAGGTTGGGGGAACAGGTGGTGGGTAATGGGAAGGGCACGTTTTGCATGGAGCACTGGGTGTTGTGCAAAAAGAATGAATACTGTTACACTGAAAAAAATAAATAAAATGAAAAAAAAAAAAAAACCCTCAGGTTGTTTTTCAGAGTCCATAGTCTCTTATGGTTCGCCTCCCCTTCCATTTTTTTTTTTTTTATAAACATGTAATGTATTTTTATCCCCAGGGGTACAGGTCTGTGAATCGCCAGGTTTACACACTTCACAGCACTCACCATAGCACATACCCTCCCCAATGTTCATAACCCCCTCCCCCTCTCCCAACTCCACCTCCCCCCAGCAACCCCCAGTTTGTTTTGTGAGATTAAGAGTCATTTATGGTTTGTCTCCCTCCCAGTCCCATCTTGTTTCACTTATTCTTCTCCTATCCCCCTAACCCCCATGTTGCATTTCCATGTCCTCATATCAGGGAGATCATATGATAGTTGTCTTTCTCCAATTGACTTATTTCACTAAGCATGATGCGCTCTAGTTCCATCCACGTCGTCGCAAATGGCAAGATTTCATTTCTTTTGATGGCTGCATAGTATTCCATTGTGTATATATAAAAAGCCCTATGGATTTTTTTTTTTTCAAAATTTCAAAAAAATTTTTTTCAACAGTAGAAATTTCGGTCAAGAAGTTTATGTCATAAGGCAAAACATTTTTACTCTTGCAGCTCAATGATTATCCATAAAACCCAGAAAAAATTAAATCTAGATTTTTTTTTAATACTTGTAGAAAGTAAAATGGCTACTTGACATTGTGTCATCAATTAGCTTTATTTGGCTTTGGAGTCACTTTTTATGTTTCTGGAAATGTGTTAACAATGTGACAATTTAGTTCCAGCATTAGTCATTCTGTAAAGTCTTATCCTTCAGGAGATGGGAAGCTGCCCCAGTAGCCCCTTCAATCCTGCAAAGCATTCTGGGAGGATAAATAGCTTTTTTAGACTAACCCAGCATCTATATTAGAAGTGGACCTCTTTCTAAAACAGTACCCAGAAATCTTGAGTTACGGCTTTGGACTTCGTCTTCCTCGGTACCTGCAAACTCAGAGCTAATAGCCATAGTAATGAATCGCACAGAAGTAAGCTGTCATTAATTATTAAATAATCAACAATTAATAAGCAAATGAGTATTTAAGTAGAATATGTGCTGCCAATAAAGAAAATTGATAACCACAACCTTAATTAAAGAGAATAATCTAAACACTGTCAGTTAACTTGAAAGAAATATTTTCTAAATAAGCTGCAAATTGGATAATTACGAGTTGATAAAGATAAGAGATTTCCGCTCAATAATCTCATTTGGTTTACCTCCTTTTATGTATTAAGCCTAAAGTAAAACAATGTCCTAAAGCACAAATTAAAAAGAAAAAAAATGCAGTCCTTTATTTAGTTCTTTGAGAAATGCTAGTTCATTCTGACTCACTGGCAAAAGAAATCTTAAATTAAAACATAAAACACAAATTTAAAATCATAACATAATACAACATAAACATAATTAAATTATGTTTATTAAAACATTAAAATTAAATTAAAACATAAAACACAAATTTAAAATCTACCATCTCATATTTCTGATGGCAATGTGGGGCAGTGGTGTATAGACTACCGGTATAGACCCCCAGAAGCAGGAATTAGGGTAGAAAGTCCATTAGTAATTCTGGTACATTTAGGATAGAACCATAATATATGTAAAAAAATCACTAATATTCTGATGGTAACATTTTTCAAAGAACAATTCAGAAGTTTTTTGAACATTGATTTTAGTTTCTGAGGGGCAGTAGTACACGTTTTTAGAGGGATCACTATCCCTTCTTTATTGTAGTTAGTAGATTCTCCTGGAAGAAGCCCAATCTAACTCAGAATTCTCAGTCCCATTTTAATTTTACCTCTATGTTTATGTTATCTTTGAATTAGAAATATTTCATTTATATGTGAAATAAGTAAACAACAACAACAACAACAACAAAGTAACTAATACTTATTGATTGTCCAGCATGGGCCTGGGTCTGCTTTCCCTCCTTTTCATGTAGTGTATTAATCCTTTGATCCTCACGACCACCTTTAAGAAACATTCTGTCACTATCCTCATTTTTTGGTTGAAGGAGTTGAGGCTCAGAGTCATTCCTGAAAGTCATAGTATAAAGAAGTCAACATTTAAACCCACGTTTATCTGACTCTAGATAAAAAGGTGTTCCCCATTTTGTCATATGAAAGTTTTTCATAGTACTTCAGAAACAATACTTTAAATTTAATATTAATGGAAAAGCATTCATTGAAGACTGTAGATTCAGCATATAAATAATCTCAGGGAAAATTAATTCCAAAGCATATTTCATCACCAACCAGCAAGTTCATACAATCTGTCAAATTGAAACTAGGTGGTCAAATTGGTTTTCTTTTGAAGTTTTATCATGTTAGCAATTTAAAATTGCCTTTGGTACTTACCTCTTTATTGGCTCCTTTCAGTCTAGAGATACACTAGGTTTTAGGTTACTTGAAAAATATTTATATATTTTAATATATGTTATATATATATATAACATATAAAATATATGTTATATATTTTAATATAAAATATATATATAGGAACAAACAACACCTCCCTAAAGTTACATCCTTCCAAAGCTTCTATCTAGCTCCCTCCTAATCATCCTCAGAGAGAAGAGGACTCTGTCCTCTTTGTCACTCCCCATTGAGCCCAGGACAATTTGGCTTTGTTACACACACACACACACACACACACACACACACATACCCCTCCCCCAACCGAGGCAACCTTAACAGAATCAGGTTCAGTGGATGGTTAATGCCTCATCTTACCTAAAGTTCTCTGATTCAATACTGAGTATCATTTTATCTATTCAATCCGTTGTTTTTCTTTAAAAATATTCAAGATGACAATTTATTTTAACTCTTATTTGTGATGCATGTGGTATGTATGTGTGTGCATGTATTTTGGGTCATTTTTAGTTTTTTTTTTTTAAGATTTTATTTATTTATTTGACAGAGATCACAAGCAGGCAGAGAGGCAGGCAGAGAGAGAGGAAGGGAAGCAGGCTCCCTGCTGAGCAGAGAGTCCGATGCGGGGCTCGATTCCAGGACCCTGGGATCATGACCTGAGCCGAAGGCAGAGGCTTTAACCCACTGAGCCACCCAGGCACCCCTTGGGTCATTTTTAAATTAATTAATTTATTTTTTCAGCATAACAGTATTCATTGTTTTTACACAACACCCAGTGCTCCATGCAATACGTGCCCTCCCTATTACCCACCACCTGGTTCCCCCAACCTCCCATCCCTGACCCTTCAAATCCTCAGGTAGTTTTTCAGAGTCCATGGTCTCTTATGGTTCACCTCCCTCTTGGGTCATTTTTTAAAAAAAGATTTTTAAAAATATTTTTCATGTTATTAACTAGTAAACACTACCTGTCTCGGGCTTTATGATATCATTTTTGATTCTAGAGTTCTTATTTCTATAAAATGGCCATGAGGGCTTGTGGGAGTAACCCAAAGTAATATTCTGTTTACTTACTTAAAGAGGACTGAATACCATTTGATGTAAAGGTCAAGATTCCTGGACCTTTTGTTAGAATCTATGGCAGTAGTTTCACTCTTCAGGTATATGGAACTGAATGGAGAAGACAATTCATAAAAGAGAATGGGGAAAAAAACCTAATGTGTTTAGTAAAACTTAGCACTTTAACAAGGCCTTAGGAAGAGTTCAACCTGAGCTAGCCATCTTATTGAAGCGAAGAGTAAAGACAAAACAAATCTTTTGTTCAATTTTAAGTTGTTGGGTTTGTAACAATTTTTTCCCCAGCATAAATCAATTTGATATCTAATTCAAGGACACTGTTGGACAGCACAACAATTGAAGCCAGGGTAGATGGAAGTTAAATCTAGTATTACTGTTTTTCTTTAGAGTAACTGTATCTTTCCTACAAAGGTCAGTAATAACAATTTCATTTTAGAACTATAATACAGAAGGTAAAAAAAATCAAATGTCACTTTCCTTGTTCATGTTTTTCCTCAAAGACTTGGAGAATAAGTAAATAGTATGGCTTTTGAAAATCATTTGGATGATTGTGGACTATTAGTGTCCAATATATTTAAGTATCCACTAGTGAAATATTTACCTCAAAGAAAATCATGTATAGAACTCTAGTGTATGAAATAAATATAATAAGTTTCATTAAGTGCTTATAACCAGCCAGGCACAGTGCTAAGTACTTTGTACATATCTCACGTAATCACCAGATCAACCCAATAGTGTAACGAGTATTATAATGTCTAACTGATTAGGAATTTGTAACTTAAAGTAATTAAGTAGTAATTTAACTAAGGTGCTGCAGATGGTAAGTAGTAGATTTAGGTTTAATTTTAAGCACTATTAATGTAAACAGCTAAATGTGCTGATCTTTCCAGTAATGAAGGAACAGAATCATGGCTTTGGAGTACCACTGGCTAGGTCTGCCTTTTGACCCTCGCAGTATCGCCTAAAGAAAACCCAAGGAGCTCATCTCTAGTGTATTAAAAAAAATCTGAATTTTCCATTCCAAGTAGAATGACTTAAATGTGGTTGGAACTCCTCTCCCTACTGAACATCAATTAAAATGAATTTAAAAGACAAAGTGCATGAAAATACCACAACCATCATTCCCCCAGTTTCTTAGTCCATGAGCCTAAGAGCATCTAATCCATCCACTAGTTCAACTCGTTCAATGTTTTTCTATCATCAGATATATGCTGAGTATTATCACTGCTTATGATACTCCCTGCTGCCACCTTGGTCTGTACCACCAGACTCTTCCCCCGGACAATTTCAGTGGGTCTCTAAATGGTATTCCTGCCTTCTCTCTCGCCCCCTCCAGTTAGTTCTCCAAACATAGAGTGACCTACAAATACAAGTTTATCGTTTCTTTTTCCCGTCAAAACAGTCCGGTGGTTTATCACTACATTGAGAGTAAAATTTTTCGATTTCTATATGGTCTGACACCAACTTCACACCAGCTCCTTCCCTCTCCGGCTAATTCACTCTACTCCAAGTACCCAGCTCTCTCTACTCCTCAAAGAACCCAAAGCCATCCCTTCTTCAGGGCAATTGCCCTTGACACTCCGTCTTCCTGGAGCAACGGCAAGGCTCACTTCCTCACTTAATTCAGGCCTCTGCTCAGTTATTGCCTCCTCAGAGAAGTTTTTCTTCGTTGGTTAATCTAGCATAACTCTGCTCCCTTCTCAATCCCCCGTTCTCTCTGTCTCTCTTTTTTACTGAGACTTTTGTGCAGTCTCCTTCCTCCCTTGAATCCATTCTCTGATCTCTTTCGACAACTCTGAGTGGCTCTTTTAAGACTGACTTTTGTAGACTGCTTCCTCCAGGCTTCATTGTCCCTTGGATACTGGTCAGGATTGGTCAGTGGGAGCACTGGCAAGAGATCAGAGTGGAAAGACAGAAAGATCAGGGTTTTTATTACATCCTTGCTTCCTTTATGTCTTGAGTCCCTTTCAGCAACGGTGGCTTTCCTTTCAGGCCACAGCTACCGTCTGATGGTATTTTTCCTGTGGCCCTGGTTCCCGTTTCCTTCCATTAACACAGTTCTCTTTACTTGCCCATTAGGCTTAGAATGGTTATAGCTCCCCACTCTTGCTGGCCCCTGAGTGCTTTATCAGCCTTTGTTATTTCTTTAACCCCGTCTATAACTCCCCCAGCGAGCCGCAGCCGTCTTGTGCTGTCGTGTCATGGTGGCAAGAGTTTGGGAAGGGAGGACAGAGCTGCTGCCTTCAACTCTCCCTGCCTGCAGGCCTATCAGCTCTGCGGGTTTTCGGTCCTGGGACCCTGTACCTATTCGGGGTACGTCCTGAGGCTGGGAAGCGATCCATGCTCCTGGCCAGGATACGGGGCCAGATTTCCCGGGCTCTCCCGCACATAGTTCCTCAAAATGACACCAGGCCATCGTATGCTGGATCCTGCGAGAGAACGCGGTGGCCTGGAAAAATGGAGCCTTATGTTTCAGGTCCAAAAACATGGGAAATCTTCTTCATGTGTTGATACTCTGGGTAATCCCATTTTAGGTGCTTCTGCTGGAGTGCTAATGGTTAGGAAAAAAGCCTTCGGTGCCACCATCAGAGAACCCCTGCTGGCTGGCGGGTGGAGCTCACTCACATGGACATGGGATGGGGCGTGGTCAGCCGGGGGCCTGTGATAGAAGCGAGTCCCAGCGAGTCAGGGGGAACTTGGGACACAGGGGCCATCTGTAATCTTGCCTGCTAACCAGGAAGCTTCCAAACTTCGTCTTGTGGGAAAGTTGTTTTTATGATTATTGAGTCTTTCCTGATGGCATGGTGTAATGAGCATGATGAAATAAAACAAAACAAAAACAAACAAACAAAAAAATGCTTAGTATCCCATTTGAAATCAAGATGATTCAACTACACTTCCCATTACTTGAAATTTTACATTTGCTTCTTTTTTTTTTTTTTTAAGATTTTATTTATTTATTTGACAGACAGAGCTCACAAGTAGGCAGAGAGAGAGGAGGAAGCAGGCTCCCCACTGAGCAGAGAGCCCGATGCGGGGCTCGATCCCAGGACCCTGGGATCATGACCCCAGTGGAAGGCAGAGGCTTAACCCACTGAGCCACCCAGGCGCCCCTACATTTGTTTCTTTTTTATCTAACTTTGCCACCAGGAGATAAGTTTTCTGAGGTATGATGACCTAAATAACACCTCCTGCCTGCTATCGAGACTCATGTGTCCTACTTCCCTGGCGGGGTAAATATGTTACCTTACAGGGGAGGACAAACTTTGCAGGTGTGATTAAGGACACAGACAATGAGATAGGGAGATTACCCTGGATTGTAGGGGTAGGCCCAATCTGATCATATGAGGCCTTAATAGCAGAGAAATTTCCCTGACTGGGTGAGAGAGATGAGACAGAAAAATAGGAGAGATAGAAAGCAGGAAGGAAACTCAATTTGCTATTGCTGACTTGAAAATGGGAGAAGGGAGATACAGAGTGTCTCCAAGGAGTGTAATCTGCCTGGGAAAGCTGGGAATGGCACTCACCTGAAGGAAATGAATTTCCTAAAACCACAAAGAACTGAATTTTACCAATAATCTTAAGAAGGAAACTAATCCTCCCTAGGGCCTTAACAAGTTCTTGATTTTAACCTTGTGAGAAGTGTATTGGATTTCTGACTTACAGAATTGTAAGATTTTTGTGGTTTAAGCCACTAAATCTGTGGTAATTTATTAGAACAGCAGTAGAAAACTTATGCATGAACTTTGGATTTGTCTAAACCTTTGTTGTATATGCACTCTAGAACTATGTCTGTATATGTGAAAATGCTCATGTATATCCAGTGAGTTAAGGAATTGACTTGATCATCTGTTTTAAGAAACCCTGGCCCATCTTAACAATAAACCTGTGAAAGAACATAGTTATTTCTAGAATTTACAAAATATGATTGTCTATGAAATTATCAAGAAGTAAGTGTACTAAAAGGGTTTAGGAGATTTCCCTACAGGTATTTCTGACACCTCATACAAAAATAAACTTCGTATTTGATCTGTTATTTTAGAATTTAAATGGAAAATCAATTCTCATTCAAATTTAAGTGGGCTTTACATTTCCAGTATTTAAGATGTAGTGTACCTGATATATAAGATATGGTCTTTAAAAAAGATGTGGATTCTTTAAATTACCTCAAGCAGGCTTATTTGTGTTCCTCTTAAATTGTCAAAATCTATTTTTTTTAATTGAACTTGCGTAAATCACTTTAACAGCTTTTTTCTGAAAATATCTAATGATGTTGTGCCTCTGTAGCACATACCATGAACTTAAAAAAATGCTAATTTAAAACTCCAAATGTGTGATTTTTATGTGTGAAAAGACTCTTACTTAGGAAAACTATATTCCATTATCCTTAAAATAGACTGTATTATCAATTCAAATGTATAACTGATCAAATTAGAAGAGGGCATTAAAAATAGTAACCTAGGTAACTATTAACTTTAAATTCAGTTTCTCTGTACTCCACTTATGTAGAAAGAGACAAGATTTTGAAGGTAATGTTACATTATCCGAAGTCAAAACACTGTTTAAAATATACCTGAAGGAGTATTTTCCAAGTTTACTTTAAGTCTGAATATTCTGAGACGATGGTAACTCAAATCTGGATCTTTAAGTATTTGAATTATCGGAAACTCCAAATTTCTCCTCCTAGACAACACTGTCCTTAAGAACAGTTTTGCACTTTGGAATTATTGCCAGAACATAATAAAAATCTAACGCCCTCTAAGCAAGAGGGTTGATTTCATTTTTATTTTTTATTATCGTGGTTCTCGTGTGGTCCCTGGATCAATAGTGTGAGCATCAGCTGGAAAAGTGGTAGAATTGCAAATTCCTGGACCCCACCTCAGCTCTACTGAATCAGAAACTGAGGGGGTAGAGCCTTACACCGCCCCCCCCCACCAGATTCTGATCTGTGCTCACATTGGAGCACCACCACACTAGCCCTGTGAATTAGTTTTATTTCATAGGTTCTTCTGCTAACCAACTGAGCAGAATTCTACCGAAATGAGAAATCAGGAAAGTAAGGTAAACTGGGTGCCTTATACAAAGAACCACGAATTTCTGAAAGTTAGTTGCCTCATATAGCTGTATATATACATAATATCTTAATTTACACAGATTTTCAATTTACCAATATGGAAAGTGGGTAATGAAGAACTCCACTTGGGGATTATTAATAAAGGAGAATTTCTGACCTTGCAAAACGTTGACACATTTTGACTACAGTTTTGTTTTTCCTTTTGATCTGTGTCTGTCAAGTTTATAAACTGAACATAATACCAAACAATGTACCATGAGGTCAAAATAATGATTTTATTGCCCCCTTTTAAAAACATAAACATGTTTTCCTCAATACTGAAAAATGATAGTACTGACCTTCAGTCAATAGGTGTTTCCCTTGTGATGGGTTTGTTCTAATACATCTAAAGAGTCCCTGTAGTTGCTGAGAGCACTCAATAGAGAGCCCATTAAGGATTCCTCATGGCACCCAGCTGATACATTCATTCAAACAAGTACTTAGTAAGTGTCTGCAAGGTACTTAATTACTGTCAGACACTGAACAGGGTACAAAGTAAGGCAATTCTCTGTCCTCCAGGATTTTATAATTGAGCCAGGAATTGAAAGGAAAGAGACCAAACATTTGTCTCATACTATCATGTGCAGACACTGAGCAAGGCAGGAGCCTTAAATTGTATCAGTTAATCCATGTAACCGCTCAGAAAAGTTGGCGTTATTCCCAATTTGTAAATAAGGAGACATTAGCCTTAGAGATGCTGAGAATTTGTTCAAAGTCATCACATAAGCAGGTGATGGGGGTGAAATTTAAAATCGGAACTGTTTTTTAAGTCCAGGGAGTTTCCACTCTACCACTTCTATAAAACATTCCTAGATGCCTATAATAAGCACCCAAATGAATGGTGCACATTACTCACCTGGGAAGATTTTTTTAAAGGGATAGCAACTGTGGGCTGGGAAGAAAAGACTTTGCAGTACAAGTTCAACACAGACATTTATTGGAAGAAAAAGGGGTCACGTCTTGGGGAGGAGAAAAAGGCTTAAAAGTATTCCAGATGGGAGACACTATTAAACAGAAACGTTTAGTCAGGAATGAAAAAGGCAAGTTCTGGTAGAGTGATGAAATCAGCCCAGCACATATGAGGTGCCCAATAAATGACCTGGAATGGCTCTGCTTGGCTCTGGCTCTTCGTGAAGGCAAACACTTTAACAATTAAGGGATGGTGGTGAACAGTACCACTTAACTTCACTTAAGTGGTACATTTACTTGCTGTGTCCTTGTACATTCAGCCAAGCGTTTGAAGTCCCTACTTCTTTTGGATTGGACTTTGGGTATGCATTACCTTTCCTTATGTAAGTGATAATTCTGTTCCTTTCTTCCGCAGTCAGCAGGATTCAATCACTTTAGCCTTATTATTTCTCAAAGAAAACCTCACAGGTGAATCTTCATAAAATCTCTCAAGTCCCTGGAGTTGAACAAATTCTTAGGAATATCAAATCTCCCAGGTACTTGTTTGCAGATACTGCAGTGTGTCAGGGGAAAACAAAACAAAACAAAACAAAAACCAAACCAAAAAAACACAATTTCACCTTAAGTAATCCAGTTTCATTCAACTTAGTATTAGAGAAATATTAATAGGTAATAGGGTAAATAAATGGTCTAAAGAAAAGGTGCGCCTGATTGGCCTATCTTATTTAACTTCAGTGGATTTTCACATGGCTCTGTATTTATTTTGAATCAAAGTCCCCATATAGAGGTACAAGGAGATTTCAAGGGGAAATTTCAAAAGTGCCTTTGTTTTACTTTCTTGTTAAAGCCCTCTCTATGGTAAGAAATATTTCTGTCATTTGGTTGCTGTGAATTTCAAAAGGATCTCCTGTGATAGAACAGTCGTTCCCCGAAGATCTTTGATCTACTATGGGGAATGTCATTGTTCCCAAAGAAGATAATAAAAGCAGCAAGAAAATAATAAACATTCGCTACAGGATATCACAGTTTTAATTGACTACCGACACTCAAATCAATTTTTTTAATCTACGGAGACATGGCAAGGTCAGCAACAATGGAACTGATAATGCTTTACTTCTATAACATGAGGGATATATTTAAAATTTGTACTGCAAACATGAAGTGTGGTACTTTGAAAAGATAACAGGCTTTAAAACTATAGATATTAATTAGACTTTTGTGTGATTTTTGAGGATATTTTAACAAAAATTAATTAGAAAATACTTTGTTTAGGTAATTTTCATATCGATCATTTTAAAAATCAGTTCCCTTTTGTAATAGTGTGGTCAAAGAACATGTGCCCACTTTTTAAAAATAAATTTCATTTTTATCAAAAGTTTACATACACTCAATAAACATTTTTTGAAGGTATTTATAAAATGGGTAACAAAAAATAGGAATAGCTTACCCAGTCCCCTCTACTCTTCCTTCCTACTCTGTGGAGATCAACCTTTAACTTTTGTTTTGTTTTAGCTACTTCTATTTTCCAGATATTTTTAAATAACATTTTTACATAACTTTCCCTGATTTTTCAGATATTATTGTTAATGGGCTAATAAAAAAAGTAAGGATTTAGCTTACATACAATTATCTCACACAAAGTTACCCTTCTCTCCCTAAATAGTTTTAGCACATTTATTTTCTGTTTCTAGAGTTGCTGTTCTTCTTCTCTTCGCTCTCCCGTTGGATTTGTAGGTGTTTGCTATGTTTAGATAAGCTATCGAGCTGATCTCCTGTTACCTGATGTAGTCTCAGGCTGCTACTTCTCCGCCATCTTGACTCCTCCTTTTAGCACATTTATAATTAAATACTTATTTGGTATCATCAATATGGTCATGTAAACATTTTTTTCCTGTTTCCAGAGAGGCTCTATTTATTAATTATATGTACTTCCACCAAATCACCTTACTTTTTGTTCAGTACCTCACCAAACCACATGTATATCCATTGGCCATATATTTTTTTTTCTTTAAGATATATGTATTATCATGTATTTGTGTGTGTGTATGTGTAGATATCTTAAAGAAAAAATTTAGATTAAGATCTTGTTGCTTCTGCTTCAAATGTTATTTTTTTTCCAATTTAGTTACAGAAAGTAAAATATATAGTAGCACACAGAGCATTACCATCATGTTTAGATTTGAAACTTATTTGGAATTTTTCAATAACACCATTTATTGATGATCTTTAAATCCTATATAAATATCTCCATTACTGGCTGCTGAAGAGCAGTAGCTTTTGAAAATGGTTAATGGGATAGAAAGTCTGCAATAGAGCAAATTTTTTGCCTCCTCATGTAGTGATATATTTTTCATCTTAAACTCTCGAGAATGACACAAGTCTTAGTATTTATTTTATTGCCTTCTTTGGAAGAACGTAGTTACAATTATTAAATTTCAAACTTGTCTAATTGAGTTCTGCATCTATTTTTTGTATGATATTGTAAACTTGAATAGTTTAAGGAGTTCAGTGCTTTTATTCGCTCTCTTTTTTTAATGTCCTACTTCATTTCCCAGATAAAATGTCTTAAGAAAGGAAATAGTCTAGCATTTTTTTCACTTTTATTAAAACAACAACAAACCCTAGTGTCTTTACAAGGACTTTTTGTTTGTATCCTTGATATATTTAGAATTTATATAGATCCCTATAGTTTATTAAACTCAAAAATCCACTATTGATTTCTATAAATTGGAATAGTCACTGATTTAATAAAGAGGATTTAATTCAGCTTTCAAGGAGACACTTATTCTTTATTCAAGATTTATTGTCTCCTCAGCTCCATTCAGCAATTTGGCATATTGGATAGTCCTTGATATTTTGGTGAACCATCTGATAATTTCAATCATAATTCAAATTTCAAAAAACAAATATTTGGGATGTTCCAGGTTTCAAATAATATCCATCTCTAAACCCTAAAAATGGCCTTTACTTGGCTCTTAAGAACCTTTTTTTTTTTTAATTTGAAGTGCTTTATTTTAGCTTTCTTAAAGTCATATTCAAAGCTAAAATGGATTTTCCCAGTACTGTGAACTTTTGCAAATAAAATTAGAACAGAGAAAAAATTCATTATTTAGAAGAATGACATGCTTTCCTAACTATAAAGTTAGATCATCCTTTGATATATTTTTTCTCTTTCTGTTATTGTTTTAATCATAACTCTCATTGGATATTTTGGGACTTTGATTTAATTATTTCCTTTGAATTTGCAGAGACCTCTTATCACAAAGTAAGGTTAAGTAAAAGCAAGTAAAAGTGTAATTTAAAAATACATATATAATATGATTCAGAATTTTTTGCAAATTAATGACTTATTAAGTGATTTTTATTAAGCATATCAGAAAATTTGCAAACAATTTATCAGGAAATTAATCTTAGTGAGAGTCTATTAGTTCTGGGAATGATATGGTATACCTACAAGTATCAGAAATTTCAAATAAAGTTAGTTAACTGTGTTTTTAACTATATATTTATATATATGCATACATGTTATATATATATATATGCTAGATAAAAAAAAAATTTAAAGATTTTATTTATTTGACAGACAGAGATCACAAGTAGGCAGAGAGGCAGGCAGAGAGAGAGGGGAAAGCAAGCTCCCTGCTGAGCAGAGAGCCCAATGTGGGCCTCGATCCCAGGACCCCGGGATCATGACCTGAGCCAAAGGCAGAGGCTTTAACCCACTGAGCCACCCAGGCACCCCATATATGCTAAATAAAATTTAAGAAAATTAGGAAGATAAAAGAGTTCATACTTTATTTTTATTCTTTTTCTAAGAATAAATGTTTCAACAAAACAGAGTCTTAACAATAACTTAGTGGCATTGTTCTGTGACGAAAACATACAAGAGAGAATTCAACCCTGTTAAAGAATCAGTTGATAAGAAATACTGCTTATCTGCTTCTTCCCACTCTCTGCACCAGAATCTTAGCTGTGATAGCAAGCGCTGTTCCTCCGAAACAGCATACCTACTTCTAGAATGTTGAGATAGATAATTTTACTATGATCTTATAATTATAATTATATATATATATATAAATATATATATAAATATAATTATAATTAGAAACATTAATTTATCTATATGTCTGAGCCCATGTGATGATTTTTAAATATTTAATTTTTAATTTTAACAAATTTTATTTAAATAGAATTAGAAGTGTTACAAATCATAAATTACACACAGCAGTTATTATAAACCTTCAGTCTGTCATCACTAAATATTATTTTAAAAATAACTGCAAAAACATTATTTAGATTTTTCTTTTTGTCACCTCCAGATTTGGCTATTTTTGTGTGTCCCAAACAGTTGTCTAAACCCAATCTACTCTGGTGTGTCAATTCTCTGTCTTAAAATGTATGAAAGTATTTGCATAAAAACATCAATCTCAGCTTTCCATTTATTCAAAGTTCATTTTAAGTATATCTTATCAATAATGTTTCAAAAAACATTTATCTCTCCACTATGTTCTGCAAAATGTCACCCAGAAATTGTTCATTATACTCAGAATGTCTTCCATCCATTTCTGTATGACCATTCAGTATTCTTTTCCTACTTTTGTGATATTTCTCTATAACATCAAATTTCTGCTTTTTACGTTCTGCATTTGAAAACTCAATTGCGGGGCGGCTCAGTGGGTTAAATATTTGACTCTTGATCTCAACTCAGGTCTTGATCTTGGTGTCATGAGTTCAAACCACATTCTGGGCTCCACAAGAAAAAAAAAAACAAACAAACTCAATGATGATGGGATAATATTCAGTTCTTTTTTTTTTTTTTTAAGGATTTTTATTTATTTGACAGACAGAGATCACAAGTAGGCAGAGAGGCAGGCAGAGAGAGAGGAGGAAGCAGGCTCCCCGCTGAGCATAGAGCCCTATGTGGGGCTCGATCCCAGGACCCTGAGATCATGACCTGAGCCAAAGGCAGAGGCTTTAACCCACTGAGCCACCCAGGTGCCCCTATTAGTTCTTTTTTAGGGGACTAGTTTCTTCTGGATAAAACCATAATTTTGGAAGAAAGAAATAGTAATTTACTTAACACAGGGAGTTGAATTCATAACCATATTAGCATTTTGTTCTTTTTAAACGAAATGAGACAACCAACCACTGAAAAAAGAGGCATTTGAAAATAATTTCATTACCCACTTAAAGAACTTAAAAGCTAAAATAATCTTATTATAGGTCCAAATTTTATCTTTAGGAATGAAGATGGCCTTCTCTAATAAATACATTATCTTTTAAATTATTAAATTAGAAACCTGAATGACAAACATTCCAATAAATTGGTGAGAACATACAACGTGAGATGCCAGTCAATGTATCTTTTTGATTTTCTCAATTTTGTACCTTAAAGACAAGGGATGAGTACATCCAAAGAAAGGAATTTTCTATTGATGTGAAAACTATTCTGAGCTAACCTCACTGTGAATCATAATGCAAGTCAGAATGAAATGTGTCTATAAGAGCAAACATACTAAACGACGCTACGCCCGCCCTTACTCCATGAGGCCATAATGACCTTGTAGTAGGGTGTGCCACAGTGTTACACCAGTAAGTCCGTGTCATATCAATAAATCTGCAAAAAAAAAGAAACAAAACAAAGCAGTCGGAGAAAAAAGACTCCATTTCAAGGACTGTGATCAGATCAGAGAATGAAATTTATTTCAACTATGTCTCTGTCTTTAATTCTCACACAAGTACTACCGGAATATTCTTAAAGAAAGCCTTCTCATACTTCTGTCATCTGGGAAGAAAGGCTTTTGAAGCTTGTCAGCCAGCTTGATTTATGATTGTTTTCAAATTTCTCTAGGGAGGAGAACAGGTGGCCTTCAGAACTGCAGCTGTTGTTGCATGTCTTTGGGTCTGAGGGAGTCCAGGGGATTATTTTCTAATAGATCCATCTTTGCTGTCTTCCTTTCATATTCTGACCTGAGTAGACTGTGAAATTATGCTGAATATGAATGAATGCTGCGAAACAGTGCTAAGTACTTCAGTAAACTGTGAAACATATGGGAGATTCGAAATCGGTATATAATTCTTTATAACGGACCAAGAAAGGCCTGACACATATCTCCAGGCCACCTTTTGAATTATGAACCTCAAATGTTCCACACAGGATTTACAGCCTCAACACTAGTGACAGAACCACACCTTGGTCCCATTTTATAATTCCTAATAAAAATTCAACTCTCAAAAGAAAATCTGACTGAAGAGTGAAATACCTACAGTAATCTTCAGAATACACACACACACACACACACACACACACACACACACACACATTTTCTTTTCTTTTTATCTGACTGGAGTTAGTTAAAGCAAGCCTTGACACATAATTTATTTAACAACATGCCAGAACTGATTCCTACTATTGAACTTGGAATGGCATATAAGAAATAATGAACAGGCAAATTCAATAATATATTTCAGGATATAATTGCCAGCCTTTATTCAAGGCTGACTTTGTAATTTGCAGATGGAAAAATAAACAAAAATGGATGTAAAAGCAAAATAATGTTTATGGTTAATAATCCCAGAAATTCAATCCTTATAAATAAAAATTCATCATTCCAAACAGAAAATATGTGTGATTTGAAATAATTTGTGTATGATTTGTGCAGATATGATCAAGGTATAAATTGCAACACTTTAATGTATGTAAAGAAGTTTGCTTCAAATTAGAAGCAATTTTTAAACAATAAGCTTAAAATGACTATATTCTTTCTGAAACAAGTATTTCGTCTTTCCTCCTGGGGAAAGGTGCGTGTTCTTGGTTATTTGTGAAGGAATATCACCTAGAGACTGTTACACTTTTCAGATTCCTCACAGTCTCTGTTGGAGCTGAAAGCTCATTTAGAACAAAGACCAAGTCTGCCTTGCTCAATGAATCGACTCCCATCCTAGCGCTGTGTCTCATATGTTTCAGGTGTTCAAAAAGCTTGAATGGTTTTGTCAAAGTAATTGAATGGATATAGAATTAACATCAAATCATCACACTCAGTCCCTGACCAGGGCTCTTTTGTAAAGCAGTGGATCTCAGAATGATTCACTAAACCTGCAGCACAGGCACCAACTGGGAACTTGTTAGAAATGCAAATTCCCAGACTCCGTGCCAGAACTTCTAAATCAGAAAAGACTGGAGTGGGCCCAGCACTATGTTTAAAACTTCCTCCAGGTGATTCTAATGCACACAAAGACTTGAGAATCACCTATGTGAAGAATTCCCAAACACACTGTACACAGAGTTATCAAAGCTTTTTAGGATTATGAGAGTTCTCAGCAGTCTATTATAGGAAGACAGCTCCTATAGACAGATTGTGAATAATTTTAATGTCTCAAGCATTTTTCTACCTCTCAAGAATTTCTTCATTTAACTATAGCAGCTCTTCTCAATTCATGTGTAGTAAGTTGTGTGTTTTATGTAGGAAGACTAAGTTTGAGTTACTGGTATAGATCTTGAGACAAAAGCTTGGGTGCAGATGATTTATCAGGGAGTTTGTCCCAAAAAGCACAAGTGAGGGAATGGTAACATAAAGAGAAAAGTCCATCAAGATTGTGTTACCAGGAATGAATTACAAAGGTGGACAAATGGAGCTCAATCCTGTGGGGAGCCTTCTGAGAAACTGAGTTTGGACTGTACCTCTGAGTCATTCCCACAGGAGGGTGGGGAGACAGGAGCGTTTATCCACTTCTTCCCATCGCTGGTGGTTGAGAGTTGATCTCCAGAGATGCTAACATACCCTCACTTCTAGGTTATGTTTGTGTGTGGCCAAATGTGCTGGATAAAAGTTCTCAGGCAGAGAAGAGAAGGGATACAAACTCTCGAGGTGGCACAGATCAATATGCTGGAAACTCATTTCCCCTGCAGTTGCAGGGCAGTTCGCCTGGGCGGGGGGAGGGGGCAAAGTGACCTCCTAACATCTACAGTCACGTAATGGGGCAAAGTAACCTTATAACAGGATAGTTCAAGTCCAGTTGATAATACTTGTTGTCTGAGTCAGATCCAGAGTTAGTTTTTGGAAATATAAAATAGATAAAACACCATCCCTGCCTCAAGAAGCTTTTAGTAGGGTAGAGAATGTAGTCAATTAAAAAAAAAAAAAAAATATATATATATATATATATAATTAAACATGTTCAGAGATGGTGGTTCATATCCACATTTATAAGACAAGTTTATGGTGGGAGGAGTGTAGTGATCATGGAAGACCTCTTAGAAATGATGAGGATAATTATGCCTAAAAGATACCTAAAGGCCAGACAAATAAAGAAGAGTGGGGGAGTTGGGAACAGAAGCCAGAATGATCAGTATATAAATGTGAGAAGTAAAAAAGGAGAAAGCAATCATAGGCAGTATTTGACGAGACTGTCTGCGAAAGTCATTTGAGAGCTCATGTGTTAGGTGGAAGGACATCTGTTGTCCCATAGATGGTAAACGGAGAGATGTGGAAAGCAGAGTATGTAAATAACTATTGATGCAGATTCCCTAAGAAGAAAAAAGAAAGGGACTCAAAGCTCTACTGAAGTTAGTCTCCTTTAGAGGAAACTCTTCCTGTTCTACTGTCAGGAGAAGGGAGGAGTGAAGTTAAGACTGTGTTAATTCATTTGTAAAACAGGAAAGGTAATAGCAACTACCTTCAAAGGATTGATATAAGACCAAAATGATGAAAGGCATTAAAATGTTTTAATACACATCCCCAAAATGGTAGCTGTTGTTATTCAGATATTTTTTTGCTTTGTTTCTGATTTTTTAATTTTTTTTATTTTTTAAAAGATTTTATTTATTTATTTGACAGAGAGAAAGATCACAAGTAGGCAGAGAGGCAGGCAGAGAGGAGAAAGCAGGCTCCCTGCTGAGCAGAGAGCTGGATGCGGGGCTGGATTCCAGGACCCTGAGATCATGACCTGAGCTGAAGACAGGGGCTTAACCCACTGAGCCACATAGGCACCCCTGTTTCTAATTTTAGAGGGGCTGGAACTTGGGGGCTTAAAACCATTTCTACCTGTTGAACGCTAACTCACATGTGTGATCCATTTCTGGGAAAGGTGGAACAATGTAAATGGGATTCAGGGTAACTCTAGTAATTTTGTAGAAGTTGTGCTATTATAAATACTGACAGGCAGATAAGCATCCATATAAACAAAGTCTTAAAAATAATTCAAATAATGATTTAATGAGAGGTTTAAGATCAATGAAAATTCTAAAACGTGTCAGATGATTTTTGAATACTCTTGATTCTGTGATCATAGCATAGGTTCCTTTGTCAAATTCTGTAATTCTGTTCTACAAATGACATTTTGTTTGAGCAGTTAACAGTTGGTGCCTCAGTTTCAACTGACATTTTGTTACTAAACACAGTTCTAACACCATAAGGTGATTTGTCAGTGGTAAGAAAAAGATGGTTTATATTTCACCATAGTGAAATAGCACAGACGGGAGAGTCAATTGCTTGAAATTCTGGAAATTGTCCATGCTGTCAAGTCCAACACCATTGAAAACATTTTTTATGGTAGGCCACAAGGTATACTTTTTATGAAAGAACTATGAAAGAAATTTAGAAACCTGAAAAAGCTTGAAGGTCTTGTTTTGATTTACAAAATGTTCAGGATTGTACCTCCAATGAGTTTAAATATCTTGAGAATGACCAAAACAGTTTATTTAGGAATATGGCCATGGAAGTTCACATTTTGCTTTTCTTTATTTTTCTTTTGGGTACTTTATGTATCAAAACTAATAAGACCTTTCAAATACGTTTCCCCCTCCAAAGTCTTTTGAGTCTAGAATCATCAATATTGTATACCACTCTTGATATTCTAGAAGGGAGAGTCCCTGTGAAATATTAAGAGAGCCCAAAGATGAGAGAAACACTAAACTAGGAATGTCTTTTAATGAGTAATAATCAGCATCCATATTGGCTTCATCAGTAATGAGCTATTGATAACCCAGAATACAGCCAAGTTACACAAAGAAGAGTAGTAAACTGTTTAACTACAGAAATTAGATGCCTAATGTCCTTATTGCCTTACTGCCACAATAAGAATCAGTATACATTTTCTCTTCTAGACGCTTTTGACCCTTCATCCTGTGGGGTTAATCAAAAGTTCTGTTATGAAAAGAGAGCAGGAATAGAGAAACACACACACACACACACACACACGTTTATATGTATATGTATGTATATATAGTATATATATATAGTCGCTATTGCTTAATCAGAGAAACAGTTCTCTATATATCCTTATATATGTTTTATGTATATATATAATATATAATGTTGATCAGTTAATCCTTATAACAAGTTACCTTATAAAAAGGAAATGGGAATTAAGACTCACTAAAAGAAAAAAAATTTTCTTTTACCACTTCAAGGTAAAGGTCATGGAGCAGAATGGAAGATAAGACTGCTTTCATTTCTCAAATTTTTCTATGGTTCATACTCTTTCAAAAGTGCACAGTAGATAAAAATAAGTTATACACTGGATTTTAAATACCTAAAACAACAGTTTGTATCATACAATGTTCTACAATACTCAGTTTAACTGTAGTTATTTTAATTCTGAAAAAAGCGTAACAGTTTCTGAAACCTGAATGGAGAAGGCTGTGAAAACATTATGTAGAAAAATTGTTTACTAGTTATTGATTCTGGATTCCACACCCAGCTTAATGATTTGGGTGAGTTGCTTCAGTTTCTTCTCATGTAGGTGGACAATGAATGTGGTGCTTACATCATAAGGATACAGTAAACATTAAATAGGTTACTGTATATGTATAAGCACTTGGTGCCCAGCACATACTAGCCACTGAATAAATATTAGCTTTTATTATTATAAATATACTATAAATAGAATTTAATAAACATTTACTGAATTGAATAGTCATTTATGGGTAGTGTCAAAAATACTGCAGTAACCTGAGTAAAGGGAAAGAAAGTTAACAAAGGAAAGAGGTTAGCGTTTTTGAATACTGACAATGTTTCAAGTGTTTTAGATACATTCATCTATGTAAGCCTTACTACCTGTGAAAAAATCAATATTCCTATAACCAGGAAAGTGAGACTCAGAGTAAGTAATGTATCGACTATCAATAAGGAGATCTGGCATTTGAACTCAAGTCCAGTTTTTCAAATTTTATGTTTTTTTCTAATATCACAAAACCTCTAAACTCTGAGGCTTTTGACTTCGGAAATTTTGAATATGATAATTCTATACTTCATTACCACATAAATAATCAAGAGCTCTTCATTGGAGAAAATGTGAGTTGAGTCATTTTCTTGTTATTTATTTATTTTTTAACAATGAAATCCCATCCAGTGACTTCCTTTCAAACAAGTTTATCAAATGGTTTAGTCAAAGGTGGGGTAGGGATATCCACAGATATATAAACATGAGTTAGGACTGTATTTGTCCTTTTTTTCCACAAACAACATTTAGTGAAAATTTGCCTTGTGCCTGGCAACAAATTTTATTGGAATCCTATTATATATCATTTATTATTCTGAGGGTATAGACCAATGATCAAAATGAAATTCTTAGGGTTGTGAAGTTTATGTCTCTACTGCACTGAAAGAGGCAGTAAATCATGTGTCTGTGTCTGTGTGTTTGCTTCATGTGGGATAATGCATGGGGGGATTATCAGAAGTGGGTGATCACAGAAGTCATGCCTGATGAAGTGATATTTATGCCGAGTCCCACATGAAATGCCCAGGGCTGTGTGGCTGTGTGCATCTGTCCTTCTGGTGAAGAGCAATTCAGGAAGCAAGGTAAGGGCCAAAGCAGGACTGTCCTGGAGAACCAGCAAGAAAGCCAGTCAGGCTAATGAAGAGAGAGTAAGGGGAATATAAAACACAACACAGCTCTCACAGTCAATTACGTAACTAAACATGATTTAATTAAGTTAACAAACCTGGGTACAGGTTTGCTCAAAGTGCTAGATGAGCGCAACCTTAGGGATAATACTTTTTGGGGTTAGGGAGATGAGGGTTGAGAAAGGATATGATATTTATTTCAGTCTGAGTTTTGAGAAACACTTGTCAAGGAGAGAAGATAGAGAACAGATCGAAAGTAACGAAGGAAAAAAAAGAACAAAGCAAAGCATGAAGTTCACAGTGGTGAAAAGCTTGTATGTTGCATTTTGATGTGATCAATAGACTTCTCTATAAGAAGCATTTTCCCCTTTTATTTGCTTCAAGATAACAAGAAAGTCTTATTTCATAAATCCCAGCAATTAAGAGCCAATGTGCCCCCAAATCATCATTTTAAACGGAGATCAAACCCAAGTAAGAACTTGCATTTGTTTGCCAGTTACACTTAGGAAGTAATTTACTCTGTCAATAATCACTTAGCTATTAAAAAACAAAGAAAATCAAAAAAATATTTTAATGTAACATTAATTCCCTCGTTGTACTAAAGGTTAACATTTTAGAACATGGCATGAGAAAGGACTAACGGTTTCTGAACAACCACTACTTTGGTGGTGGTGGTGGTGCAATCACCACAGCAGAACATCTAAATGAAGCCCAATGCAACCAAAACTTCAGAAAGAATTAAAGCCGTTAAACCGTGGTACCCTGCCCTGGAAATGATGGTCAGATCCTTATTTGTATCCTCATTGGTCAAAGTACTGAAATCATGAATTCACTTTTGGTAGTTGTTCAATCTCTCTTCAGTAATTTAGGACACAGGAAGGTGCTTCTATGTGATAGGATGAACACAGATTCTCTATTGTGTGTGTGTGTGTGTGGGTGGGTGTGTGTGTTAGTGCCCATCTTTCCACATTAAGAAGCAGAGCAGGTAGTATACTTTGGCCAAATCTCAGCGGTGGCATATTTCCATCTCCCAGGGGGTGTGGGAAGACCCAACTGCACAGCAGTAACAATAATTCTAGCATATCCGTTTATGAAATAACTTTGGCAGTAGTGGCAAGAGGATTTGGATGAAAGTGTATTTGTGGTCTTCCAGCTGGAAGATCAGAGCAGAGATTCTAAAGCAAAAGGCACAGAGTGGGATGGCAGATAGTAGCTACTTGGATAAGAACAGAAGAGAGTTGCGGACCCATGCTGATCTCAGGGGGAAATGCAAACAAGACAGTCATTTCAGAATATCCCCGTGTTGCCCAGTATCAGCTCTCGAGGGCTTACTGATGCCATCTGCTGGATATATTTGGGATTTTAAAATGGAATCTACACAATGCTCCAGGGTCTCCCTGTGCTGAGGCTTTGGCAATTCTAGTGAAAAGAAAAATGAAAACAACCCATCTTAAAAAAAACAAAACAAACAAAAAAAAAAAAAACAATGGAAATGAACTCCAGGTTGACTTTACCTTAAGAAGTTTCGTATTTTCACTTCACATTTTGAAGCACTGGAGTATCTAATGGAATTTCTATTAGCAGAACTCTGTGGTTGTGCAGTTTCTCCATATACGATATTTGGGACACTGGAGGGAGGGTTTGGACTGTAAATCCATTGATCTCCTAAGAATCTACTGTATGCTATAAACTTTATACACGATATATTTCCTTTTTATACTTTATCGGAGAGTATAATGGTTGTGTTTCTTTTGTTTAATTACAAAGGGGGTAATACAAAAGTTAAAAAGAGAAAAGAACAAGTATCATTATTTGGCCAAAACTATTACATATGCATTTGAATTTTACATAAAATATGGTAATTCAAGTTTTGTTCCTGTATTTCTAATTGTTTTATGGAAAATGTCCTCTGTTAGTCACTCTTTCTGTAGGATTATTTTAAGGCCATGATTTTAAAATTAGAAAATTCCTTGTGGGGTTTCAATAAAATTTTAGAACTTTTAGGAATGTGTGACTAAATTAACATTTCCCCAAAGTACTAATCCCATAGGATTTATAATGGAGAAAATTGGTCTCCCCACAAGTCAGATCAATTTGGAATTTGTCAATTCCAAATATCTCCTCCTGGAATTCCATAAAGCATATTCATTAAAATGGAAGAGTTAGTGTTTATTGAGAGTCTACTATTGTTGCATTTGAGCTTCGCTATGATTTTATTATGTAGGCAATGGTGTTAATCCTAGTTACAAATGAGGAAACTCATGAGAGAAACAAATGAGGAAACAAATGAGGTTTATAAGGTTGCTAATTTCCTCAAAGTCACACTGAAGGAAAACGGAGGCATTGACTCTTATTTTAGAGCTCACACTCATAGGTCTGAAGCCATATGTCCTCCAATATTATTCATATAAATATGAATTTTATGTTAATTACTTTCAATATTGATATTAACCTGCTTAATTCTTTGGGGAGTGATGCAGTAGTGACATCTATTAATTTGGTTAACCTAGCATTTCTAAATCTACTTGCTACCAAATGTTTAGGAATTTTAGTGGAGGTAGTGTCCCACAGAATATAGTTCTAGAAATACAGATATAAGCTATAGTCTTACTATAGATGACGAGCCAGGAGGGGAAGAGCTCTTTAATATTTCTCTGGCCACTTGTTCCAGCATAACTGTTGGGGTCCTTCCCCAAGCATGTTTCCACCTGGCGATTTGGAATAGGCAGGAATAGGAAGTAAACACCTGAAATCCTCGCTGCTGCAGGTGTACAGAGCGCTGGAATGCTTTGCATAAACATGTAATATTTAGTGCCTCCTGCAAAGGGAACAAGTTTAATTTAGTTAAGCCACAAGGTTGAGTGAAAAACAGCATGTTGCTGTTATTGTTTAGTCAATTAAATTGTCCTCTGTGCTCGTAGGAACTGTTCCACATTTATTACCAGTGAGATACATGCTCTGGCAATTTCTTTGCTTCCGATTGTCTTATATTTAGCACATCTGAAGATTTAAGGACAAATGATGGAAGACATAGTGATAAATTGTCAGGCTTTTCTAAAGATTCAGAAGTTCTAAAGTTCCTGCCAGTGACAGATGGTCTGTCCTTACTCATCGCTTGTCTTCCTGACAGGGCTTGATTTTTTTCCCCCTTTTTTGCTCAGTTCCTTTAAAATAAGCTCAACTTCTTGGGAGGCAGGGTAGTCTCATTTGTTATAACTATGTGCTTTGTATTAGAGTCGAAGCAACTCTGTATGAACATGCCCCATGCTCCTTTACATGATTAATATACACATGCCTAGTGATAAGAGAGAAGCATGGGGTAAGAAGGAGAGGAGGAGCAGATTAGGAAGGAAAATCCATATTTCCTTTCTGTTATTTTGAATACCAAACATACAGGAGTCCCCATTGGATGGTTTTTTTTCTTGCTGACTTGCCCAAGTATAATGCTGACTGAATAGCTCCAGCATAATATGATCTTTTGAGAAGTGTTTCTTATTGTTATGGTAATAAAATATTTATTAATGTTTAGGATCTGCACTATTTTATAGAAATCCAAAATTTCAAGAAATTTTGGATTAAGAAATACAGTTGGTGTTTACTAACTTGCTAGACACTTATAAGAATCCATGGAATGAAAACACACAACTATAACTATAATGAGCTCAGATATAAAATAGGGTCCTGGTGAAAAAAGGGAAAAAAACACAATCAATTGCTTAATCTATTTCATTGGCTTCAGATATGTTTACTGCTGAAAAAGGAGATGAGATACTTGGGTAAGGAAGATGGGGGAAAGGAAACAATTTTTCCTTTTTGTGTTCTAATGTAACTATGAAAATAAATATAAAGGTTTAAAAAATTCTAGGGTATCTTACCATCACTTCTTAATCTTTTATCCAGAAATAATTCAGTCCTTCACATTAGTAATGCTGCTAGTCTGATACAGCGTTACTGAGACTGAGGTATATCAGGTGGAAAGGGACTAATATTACTAAAAAAATAGAAAAATTATCAGATGATTTGATTTGGCTTTACAACATCTGGGTGCCTTTTGTTATCCACACAAATTGCTGTGAATTTCTTTTTTATTTAAGTATGTTTCTTCTAAGACTATTCATTATGTGTTAGCTCAATGTGATAATAGGTGGAAAGCATAAACCACAGTATCGCTCCATCTTTTCTTTTAACTTGGTTGTAATTTTACTTTTCTGAAGGAGATGCATATATATATGCAAACTCACAGGCTATATGCTAGTATAGGTATAGTAATAAATTTTATTTTTATCTGTACAATATATCTGTTCTAGTCATTTCAGTGAAAGAACTCAAAGCCTACCAGGTTTCCAAAGTCTAGGTTATTGAAGTGCCTGTCATCTTTTATGCTCCTTTGTAAATGCTCCTTCCATTTCCAGATATCAGTTACCATTTTAATTGGTAGCTTTTTCATATCACTTACTTTTAGTGACACTCAATTATTAAAAAATCAGATAACTCATGCCAGCTCATTGTTTATGCATAAAGATGTTAACATAAACCTAAAGAACGTATATTCCTCCTCAGATGACGAATGGGAACATTAGCATTTTGTGTACTACCTACCAATAAAAAAGCTTCAGAGTTTCTTTATAACAGGGTGCCACCTTACTACATGGATTTGAGTTGTGTACACCTATTTTGGTATGTAATAAAAGGGACAGATATAACTCCTTTTCCTTCTTAAGTACCTTTCTGGCATAATTTGTTTTCCTTCCCCCAAAGAATACTGGGCTCATGAAAAAAGGCCTGAATATTCAACATTTATGAAAGGCCAACAAATATTGCATGGTTTTGAAACCATGCCTCTATAAAATCACAGGATTTAAAATTACTCTAATGAACTATTTATTAAAATTTATTAAGGTTAAAAAAAGGTGCATAGCTAAGATTAATAAAAATGCATTACATTAGATAAAATAGGCTAAATTACCCTAACAAGGAGACCCAAAATGTAATGTGTCAAGAGGTTTATTTCTGGGTTAGCACAGTACCACATCAGGTAGTAGGAGAAGAATAAGGTCTGTTCCAAGAATTTAAGCTGTTGTAGTACATGATTTATTTCCTTATCTGCAGTAATATGCTAATAATCTCTTCCCTTGTTTCAAATTGATACTATAAAATGGCTTATGTATCCATACTCATGAGTGAAATTAAAGACAGTAGTGAAGAAGATAATCTCCCTGCTGACCCTAAGCAAAGAAGGGTGGTAGAATTAATAGAACCATGGCCTTAGACGAGATACCTTTCTCCTCTGAGGAAACACGAGACTCAGCCTGTACCTCTATGCTGTGCCAGCTTTTGCCTGCAAGTTTGTTTCAGGTCAGAGTGTGAAAAATGAATAGGAAAATGGTCCAGACAAATTATCAGTAAGTTACCACTGCAACCTTTACCTTCTACCTCTTTCATAAGTGCTGTTGTACAAGACAGCGTCTCATTTAAAAAGGTCCACAGGTTAATGAAGTGTTCTAAGAGCCCAGATGTTGCCTAATCTGTCCAAATGGTACAGATTATCGACATGAAGACAATTTAAGCTAAACTGAGCCATCTCCTCACTCTACTGCTGATGTGGTTTCAGTAGGTTCTTTCAGTCTATGTTTTGACTTTCATTTCTCTTTGACTTCTAGCTATTACCGTATTGTGGTCATTTTTTTAAGTCATGGGCTTTTTAAAAAAAATATATTTCATTCTATTTAACTGGAGAACTATTTTCTTCATATCAGAATCTCTGGTTTGTATTTCTTTAAATTCTTAAAGTCCCTGCTTATTTTCTAACACTTTTTATTGCTAATAAATTAGTGATTGATTTGTCTAAGATGATTAAAGAAATATAATCACAAAATTAGAAGTAAGTGCTGGCCTTAATGGTATAAAGTGATTTCCAAAACTGAAAACTGCCAGAGTCATATTTTCTACATTATTTTGCATATAAATGGAAAATATATGTATTTCAAAAAATGATGATAATAATGATATAACTTAAAAATAAATAACATCTTCACTTATATGATAATGTATTATCTATATACTTCAATAAATTCATAGGGACCGATGTGATACATATTGAAATAGTACAAAATTTATACCAAAATTAAAAGAAAAAAAATACTGAAAATAACTACATCCTTTCAGAAAACATTGAATCATACAAGAAATATATTTCCAGTTGGAATTCTCATGATTCAGTGCATCTTTCAACAGTCATTTCTCAGTTGGAAAAAGAATAACCAGCAAAACAATCACCGTATTATAAAAACTCCTTGATAGTTACTAGAAAGCATCTTCATTTAAAACCCAGTCTGTGGGCATTATTGCTGAAAATATGAGAATAATCTTTTATAAAACAGTGTCACCTGTTATATGCTGTATGCCCCATGGCATGAATCATAAAAACATATCTTAAAATATGTATAAGATTGGATAGAGTGGAAAGTAATACAAAAGTATCTCTACCATACTGTGCCCCCCCACACCCCCCACACACTCCATACACACACACGTGTGTGTGACCAAGCTTACATTTTTTAGCCCAAGCCAAGAATAATTTAGAATCAATTTATTCAAAGTTAGTCAGTCAAGATTGCGACCTATATATTGTTTGTTTTTCGTTTTGCATAAATTTTGTTTGTGTAATTAGCAAGCTAAAAGCTACTGAAGTTATCCACCCACAACTTAATGTTAATATAATCTTTATTGCTTTTAGTTTTTACATTCAGACAATTTTACAATTGGATCTCCTTAGAGAACACAGCACAAAGTGTTTCAGAACACAGAGCAGTTTGCTTTAAGAAAATAGCAAGCATTTACATAGGGAAATAGCAGAAGATAAGAATGTTAGAGCCAGACTGTAGAAATAGAAAGCCATCAAACTTTACTTGAAATAGGAAATGTGATTTGAACTACCAGTTAAATCACTATGTGGTATTATTTATTTTTTTAGTTGAAACCTATTTTTCTAGGCTTGTGATGAATTTTATTTTCAAACTTAATTAGCAAGTCTACAGTACATCCGCACATTGAACACAAAAGCTTCTGTGGTGTCCGGCTAACAGTTTTACATCTTTAATAACAAAGATCTTTCTAACATGTGATATGGGTTTTGTTTTTGTTTTTGTTTTTCTCTGCCATGTGCAAGTATATTCGTTTGGTTTGGTTTGGTTTTCACTATTAATGCTGACTGATAGCTGGTTTGTTTTCTGTTCTAGGTTGTGGAGACTAATTTGGTTGCTTTTGACTGTCACTGGATCATTATAAATGAGGTAACACCAACTAAACCTTATTGTCAACTCTGGGTCCTGTTTTCATACAGTGAGTCACAACATTTCCTATGGCCTTGGAATCCCAAGAGGAAATAGAACACAAAGTAAACTTTGAGCTTCCTGACTGGATGCTAACTAAAAATAGAATAAGAAGTTTTAAAAAATTATAAATGGCTTTGTTTGAATAAGATAAATGGAGATCATCTTCCCACTGAGTATCTTTTAGTCTTTTCCGCTGGCATACACTGACTGCTTCGGGAAATCATCTTTATACAAAGTACAGTTCTTCTTTGTAAGCAAAGTGAATTCCTCCCAGTGGAGTACTTGTGTTCCATTTGTATTTTAATGTTGTTTCTAGAACTTTTATATCCACCCCCTTACACGAGGATTAAATAGTTCAGCATATGAATATGAATAAAAAATAGATTTTTTTCTTTTCATGATGAAATACAACTATTTTAAAATCTACCAAGTTGTCAAATGCCTTATGAAAGTTTATTGATTTTTGTAAAAACAATACAAAGATTAAAAATACATTACAACATAAGAACTCTGTGAGATAAATCTTCCATTGGCACCTACCAGTAGGAATTGGAAAGGATAATGAGATCAGTCATGGACAAATAATGAGGTCGCATGAATTTGTCCTCACCAAGACCTGGTATTCATGTCATATCTATTACTTATGAATAAAAAGAATGCACTATTTATCTGTTAGCTGTGTTACTATGGATATATAATATAATCACCCTGTGTCATTTGTACAGTAAGTATAATAACATTTACTTTATAAGCTCATTATAAAAATTAAGTGAGATTTTATCTTATACTCTTAACATATGCTGACAAATGACACTCGAAATGGTACTACAGTAATGATTGTATTACACTAAAGTCCACAGATCGGTTTTCCACATGTTACTGTGTTGAATACTAAACATTATTCTATGAAAAAATGAGGGAATGAGGTTCATAGAGGGTAAATGATTTTTACACAGACAAAAATAATTCAGTTTCTAGTTGTGTCTTCTACACATTGGTAGAATTTTGGCACCATTCTTTTTTTTTCTTAACAATAATTAACATATATTAGTTTTAGGTATATAACACAAAGATTATATAAATGTGAATTTAGATATATAGACATATATATGCATACACTTAAAATGACTACCACAATTAGTTACTATATATAACCATAGAAAGCTAATCTTTTTTTCTTATGAAGAGAATTTTTCAGATATGCTCTCATAGCAGCTTTCAAATATGCAATATAATTTTTACTGACTATAGTCACCATGCTATATATTATGTCTCCATGAATTATTTATTTTATAACTAGAAGTTTGTATTTCTTTTCCTTTTTTTAAAAAAACATATTTATTTGAGAGAAAGACAGAAATAGTAACAAGAATGAGTGGGGAGGAGAGGGAGAAGCAGGTTCCCCACTGAGCAGGGAGCCTGACACAGGGCTCGATCCCAGGACCCTGGGATCATGGCCTCAACTACAGGCAGATGCTAACCAACTGAGCCAGCCAGGCACCCCTGAAGTTTGTATTTCTTAATCCCCTTTACGCATTCCCCCATCCTAATCCTCCTCTCCTCTGGCTCCCACCAATATGTTCTCTGTATCATTAGTTTTACTCAGTTTTTTTTTTTTTTTTTAAGATTTTATTTTATTTATTTGACAGAGAGAGAGATCACAAGTAGGCAGAGAGGCAGGCAGAGAGAGAGGAGGAAGCAGGCTCCCTGTGGAGCAGAGAGCCCAACGCGGGGCTCGATCCCAGGACCCTGAGATCATGACCTGAGCAGAAGGCAGCGGCTTAATCCACTGAGCCACCCAGGCTCCCCTAGTTTTACTCAGTTTTGTTTTTTCTTTTTCTTTTTTTATTTTTAAGATTTCACATGTAAGTGAAGTCATAAGGTATTTGTCTTTCTCTGAGTTATTTCATTTAGTGTAATACCCTTATGGTTTATTCATGTTGTTGAGAATGCAAGATTTCATTCTCTTTTAAAGCTGAGTAGAATTCCGTTCTGTATGTGTGTGTCTCTGTGTGTGTATGTGCCATTTATCCATTGATGGACACTTAGGTTGCTTCTATGTTATAATTACTGTAAGAAATGCTGTAATAATGGGGGGGAGCGATTATATCTTTTCAAATTAGTGTTTTTGTTTTCTTTTAATAAATATCCAAAAATGGAATTGCTGGATCATATGGTATTTTTTTAAAATTTTTTTGAGGAAACACCATACTGTTTTTCATAGGGGCTGTACCAATATATAGTCCTACCAACACTGCACAAAAGTTCCCTTTTCTCCATATCCTCCCAATTCTTATTATTTCTTATCTTTTTGATAATATCCATTCTAACAGGTGTGAGGTGGCAGAGGTGATTTTGATTTGCCTTTCATTGATGATTAGTGATATGGAGCATCTTTTTGTGTGCTTGTTAGCCATCTTTACGTCTACTGTGGAAAAAAGTTTGTTTAGATCCTCTGCCCATTTTCAGATTGGTTTTTTGGAATTGAGATGTTCAAGTTCTATATATATATATATATATATATATATAGAAATATATATATATATTTAAGTATATATATATATTTAAGATTCATGTATTTACTTTGGTGGAGGAGCACGAGTAGGGGGAGGAGCAGAGGGAGAGTATCTTCAAGGAGACTCCCCACTGAGTGCAGAGACTGGCAACAGGGTTCCATCTCACAGCCCACGAGATCATGACCTGAGCCGAAAACAAGAGTTCAGCACTTAACTGACTGAGCCACACAAGTGTCCCTCTTTGCATATTTTGAATATTAACCCCTTATTAGATATATGATTTGCAAATACCTCCTCCAATTCAAAATGTTGCTTTTTCATTTTGTTGATGGTTTCCTTCACTGTACAGAAGTTTTATTTGTTTTGTTCTGTTTTTGTTTTTAGTTTGAAGTAGTCCTAACTTCTTAATTTTTTGATTTTATTGCCCTAGCGTTGGAGTCAAATCCAAAGTCATGGCCAAGACTTATATCTGAAAGCTTTCCACCCTTTTTTCCCTCCCTTCCCCCACGATCCCCAGCCCTGCCTCTCAAATTCCTCATATCAGAGAGATCACATGGTAATTGCTTTCTCTGATTGAGTTATTTCACTTAACACAATACCCTCTAATTCCATCCACATCATTGCAAATGGCAAAATTTCAGTTTTTTGATGGCTGCATAGTATCCCTTTGTATATATAAATGAAACAAGATGGGACTGGGGAGGGGAAAAAATCATAAAAGACTCAATCTCGGCAAACAAACTGAGAGCTGCTGGGGAGGTTGGGGGGAGGGATAGGGTGGTTGGGTTATGGGCATTGGAGAGGGTATGTGCTATGGTGAGTGCTGTGAATGGTGTAAGATTGATGATTCACAGACCTTTTGGGGCAAATAATACATTATATGTTAATAAAATAAAATTAAAACAAAAGCAAAAACAAAAAGGAATATAGGTAGTTTCTAAGCTGAAAGATGTATGGGGCTCATTATTTCCCTCTACTTTTATATATTTTCAAAATTTTATAATAAACATTTTTTCTTAAGTAGTTTAAAAAAATTGAAAAAAAAAAAAAAAAGCTTCCCACCTTCTTTTCTTATAGGAGCCTAATGGTTTTAGGTCTTACATTCAAATTTTTAACCCATTTTAAGTTAATTCTTGTGCATGGTATAAGGCTCTAATTTCATTCTTTTGTATGGCTGTCTGATTTTCCCAACACCATTTATTTTGGACTGTCTTGACTGTTATACAGTCTTGGCTCTTTGTTCTAAATTAACTGACTGACCATAAATGCCTGGGTTTCTTTCTGGGCTATCTAGTGTGTTCCACTGATCTATGTCTCTGTTTTTAATGCAAGTACCACACTTTTTTGACTACTGTTGCTTTGGAATATAGTTTGAAATCGGAAAGTATGATGTCTCCAAGTTTGTTCTTCTTTTTCAAGGTTGTTTTGGCTATTCAGGATCCTTTGTGTTTCCATACAAATTTTAGAACTGTTTGTTCTATTTATGTGAAAATGCCATTGGGATTTTGATAGGGATTGCAAGGATTTTATAGATTGCCTTGGGTAATATGGACATTTTAACAATATTAATTCTTCCAGATCATCAGCATGAAATACATTTTCATTTAGTTGTGCTTCTTCAATTTATGTTACCCATATCTTATAGTTTGGAGTATACAGGTCTTTCACTTCCACAGTTAAATTTGTTTCTCAATATTTCATTCTTTTTAAGCAGTTGTGAGTAGGATTGTTTTCTTAATTTCTCCTTCTGTTTTTACAGCAACCCATAGATTTTGGTGTGTGACAGTTCCATTTTCATTTGTTCATTCCCTTGTATGTAACAAGTTCTTTTTCTCTGTTTTTTTAAGATTCTCTTATTAGCTTTAAGTTTTGAAATTTAATTATAAGTTGTCTTTGTGTGGCTGTCTTTGGGTTCCTCTTCTTTTTCCACTTTCTGGACTAATTGGATCTGAATGTCTATTTCCTGCCCCAGGTTAGGGAAGTTTTCTACAATTATTTCTTCAAATAAGTTTTTTTGTCCCTTTCTTACTCCTCTTTTTGGGTCTTCTCTGATGCAAATTTGTTCAGTTTGATTTTGTTTTATAGGTTCCTTAAGTTATCTTTGTTTTTTTGTTTTTTTTTTAAGATTTTTTATTTTATTTATTTGTCAGAGAGAGAGAGAGAGTGAGAGTGAGCACAGGCAGACAGAGTGGCAGGCAGAGACAGAGAGAGAAGCAGTCTCCCCACCGAGCACAGAGCCTGATGTGGGACTCAATCCCAGGATGCTGGGATCCTGACCTGAGCCGAAGGCAGCTGTTTAACCAACTGAGGCACCCAGGCGTCCCGTTATCTTTGGTTTTTGATTAGTTTTCTTTTTGCTGCTCTGACTGCATGAGATCTACTGCCTTATCTTCAGGATAACTGATCCTTTCTTCTGCTTCATCTAGTGTGCTTTGAAGCTTTCCAGTGTATTCTTCAGTTGAATTATTGTGTTCTTCAGCTCTATGACTTCTGTTGGTATTTTCTTATATTTTTTATCTCTCTTTGAAATTCTCAGTTTTTATTTATCTTCTCCTGAGTTTGGTGAGCATCTTTATGACCATCACTTTGAACTCTTTATCAAGTAAATTAAATATCTCTCTTTCATTAAGGTTTTTTTCTGGAGTTTTGTGATATTCTTTTGTTTGGAATATATTCCTCTTTTTCTTCATTTTGCTTGACTATGCTTGTTACTATGTATTGTATAGCTTTCTCTCCCAGTCTTGCATGAGTGGATTTGTGTAGATGATGAACCTTCATTCAACCCTGCCCTAGCTCTTAGCTACCTTTGAAACCTTTGTGATTGTCTAAGCAACCTGATTTGTTCTTCATCAGTCCCAGTTGTTGAAGTTGTGCCAAACCCTGCCACTGTTCCAAAGGGAGGGATCCCAATTAGCACCTAGTTTCATGCTGATTCTAAGCCAGATGCACAGGCACCAATTTTTAAAGGATGGAAATGCATACAGTTCTGTAGGACCACAATTGTAAGCCCTGCTGGCATCCAGACCAGTCCATGTAGAAAGGCTCCCTTACTGACAGTTGTAAAATTTGGGGTTTCAGACAAATGTATAAGCTCCTTTCTTGAAGGTACTGACAAGCTGTAGTGAAGCAAGGGAGAGCACAAAGATGGCAACATCTGGCCCACATAGCCTCTGGGTATGTGGCAATCCTGAAACCTGCCTTTCTGATTGAAGTTCCAGGACAAGTAAAATAGGCTTTCTTCACAGGAAGATGTAGGTGTTTCAGTCTATTCTCTGTGCTATGACCTGGGGATGGTAACCTGCCAAGAACTGTCTCTCTGATTGTTTCAATCCCATGGGGCCCAGGAATGCAATGCCCCCCTGGACTTCAGAGACAACTGCTCAGAGGGTGTCTCGTGTGTGGACTATGTGTGTTTGCTGATTTTAACAGGGCCACAGGTTAATGTGAGGCTAGGGCATGCCTGCCGGCTTTAGTGGGACCACAGGAGAGTGTAGGGCTGAGACACACCTGACAGCACTAGCAAGGAAAAGTGACAGTGCAAAAATGGTGGCCATCAGCACCTTCATCTCCAGAGAGAAGCCAACAGGTCCCTGCCCTTCTGGCAGATGCATTAAGGTTACCAAATGAATTTCTTTCAAATATACTCGAGGTGATTTTCGAACTGCTGCTTTTGCACTTGGTCCTGAGGTGAATGAGTCTGTGTGTACACACTTTAAAAATGGAAACTCAGTTCCCTACAGCCCTTTGGGGCTCCTAGATGTAAGCCCCATTGGTTTTCAAAGCCAGACACTTTGGGTGCTTATCTTTCCATTGTAGGTCCTATGGTTTGGGATGCCTGAGGTGGGGCATAGACCCCTTGATTCATGGAGACAAGCTCTGTATTTGTGAGTATTTGTGAGATCCCTCTCAACTGTGTGTCACTATGCTGGGGGTGGGCTTTTTGGCAAGAACACGTCTCTGCCTCTCCTACCCGTATTGATAGAGCTCTTTAATTTTTTGTTGTGGGGTAACTGCTCAGCTGATTTCCAGTAATTTTTTAGAAGGGATTGTACCATATGCAGCTGTTGATTCAATGTGTCCAAGTGAGAAGGTGAATTCAGAATATTCCTATACTACCTATTAATTAATTAATTAATTAATGTATTCATTTAAACTTAGTTGATGTACATATTGCATTAGTTTCAGGTGTATGATATAGTGATTCAACAAATATGTTATGCTCACCACAAGTTTAGCTATCTTTTGTTATCTTACAGCACTGTTATAATATCATTGACTATATTTCTTATAATGTCCCTTTTTTTTTTTAAAGATTTTATTTATTTATTTGTCAGAGAGAGAGAGAGAGAGAGAGATATCACAAGCAGGCAGAGGTGGAGAGAGAAGCAGGCTCCCTGCTGAGCAGAGAGCCGGATGCGGGACTCGATCCCAGGACCCTGAGATCATGACCTGAGCCGAAGGCAGCAGCTGAACCCACTGAGCCATTCCATAACTAGAAATCTGTACCTTCCTGTCCCCTTCACCCATTTTGCCCATCTCCCCAACCACCATCCCTTTGGCAACCATTAGTTTCTTCTCTATAGGTCTGATACTGCTTTTTATTTGTTTGCTTATTCATTTCATGTTTGTTTTGTTTTGTTTTTAGATGCCAAATTTGAGTGAAATTATATGGTCTCTATCTGTCTGACATATTTCACTTAGCATAATACCCTCTAGCTTCATCTATGTTGTTGCAGATAGCACAATCCTAATTTTTAAATTATTTTTATTAAAATAAAATATATTATTTGCCCCAGGGGTACATGTCTGTGAATGATCAGATATTTCACAGCACTCACCATAGCCAATACCCTCCCCAATGTCCATAACCCAACAACCCTATCCCAACCCCCACCCCCCAGCAACCCTCAGTTGTTTTGTGAGATTAAGAATCTATTATGGTTTGTCTCCCTCCAGATCCCATCTTGTTTCATTTTTTCCTTCCCTCTCCCCCACAACCCCCTTCTCTGCCTCTCAAATTCCTCACATCAGAGAGATCATATGATAGTTGTCTTTCTCTGATTGATTTATTTCTCTCAGTATAATACCCTCTAGTTCCATCCACATCATTGCAAATGGCAAAGTTTCATTTCTTTGGATGGCTGCATAGTATTCCATTGTATATATATACCACATTTCTTTATCCATTCATCTGTTGATGGACATCTAGGTTCTTTCCATAGTTTGGCTGTTGTGGACATTGCTGCTATAACATTTGGGTGCATGTGCCCCTTCGGATCACTACATTTGTATCTTTAGGATAAGTACCCAGTAGTGCGATTGGTGGGTCTTAGGGTAGTTCTATTTTCAACTTTTTGAGGAACTTCCATGCTGTTTTCCAGAGTGGCTGCACCAGTTTGCATTCCCACCAACAGTGCAGGAGGGTTTCCCTTTCTCCACATCCTCGCCAACATCTGTCATTTGCTGACTTGTTAATTTTAGCCATTCTGACTGGTGTGAGGTGGTATCTCATTGTGGTTTTGAGTTGTATTTCCCTGATGCCAAGTGATGTGGAGCACTTTTTCATGTATCTTTTGGCCATCTGGATGTCTTCTTTGCAGAAATGTCTGTCCATGTCCTCTGCCCATTTCTTGATTGGATTATTTGTTCTTTGTGTATTAAGTTTGATAAGTTCTTTATAGATTTTGGATACTAGTGCTTTATCTGATATGTCATTTTTTAATACCTTCTCCCATTCTGTCAGTTGTCTTTTGGTTCTGTTGACTGTTCCCTTTGCTGTGCAAAAGCTTTTAATCTTGATGAAGTCCCAATAGTTCATATTTGCCCTTGCTTCCCTTGCCTCCCTTGTCTCCCTTGCCTTTGGTGATGTTTCTAGGAAGAAGTTGCTGTGGCTGAGGTCAAAGAGGTTGCTTCCTGTGTTCTCCTCAAGGATTGTGAGAGGTTTCTGTCACACACTGAGGTCTTTCATCCATGTTAGTCTACTTTTGTGTGTGGTATAAGAAAATGGTCCAGTTTTATCCTTTCTGCATGTGGCTCTCCAATTTTCCCAACACCATTTGTTAAAGATGCTATCTTTTTTCCATTGGAAATTCTTTCCTGCTTTGTGAAAGACTAGTTGACCATGGATTTGAGGGTCCATTTCTGGGCTGTCTATTTTGTTCCATTGATCTATGTGTCTGTTTTTGTACCAGTATCATACTATCTTCATGATTACAGCTTTGTAATAGAGCTTAAAGCCTGGAATTGTGAGGCCACCAATACTGACTTTCTTTTTCAACATTCCTCTGGCTATTCAGGGTCTTTTTTGGTTCCATATATGTTTTAGAATTATTTGTTTTATTTCTTTGAAAAAAATGGATGGTATTTTGATAGGAATTGCATTAAATGTGTAGATTGCTTTAGGGAGCATAGACATTTTCATAATATTTGTTCTTCCAATCCATGAGCATGGAATATTTTTCCATTTCTTTGTGCCTTCCTCAATTTCTTTCATGAGTACTTTATAGTTTTCTGAGTACAGATTCTTTGTATCTTTGGTTAGGTTTATTCTTAGGTATCTTATGGTTTTGGATGCATTTGTAAATGGGATCAACTCCTTAATTTCTCTCTCTTCTGTCTTGCTGTTGGTGTACAGAAATGCAACTGATTTCTGTGTATTGATTTTATATCCTAATACTGAATTCCAGTATGAGTTCTGGCAGTTTTGGAGTGGAGTCTTTTGGGTTTTCCACATGAAGTATCATATTATTTGCAAAGAGTGAGAGTTTGACTTTTTCTTTGCTGGTTCAGATTCCTTTTATTTCTTTTTGTTATCTGATTGCCGAGGCTAGGACTTCTAGTAATATGTTAAATAGCAGTGGTGATAGTAGGCATCCCTGCCATGTTCCTGACCTTAGGGGAAAACTTCTCAGTTTTGCCCCATTAAGAATGATATTTGCTGTGGATTTTTCATAGATGGCTTTGATGATTTTGAAGTATGTACCCTCTCTGCTTACACTGTAAAGAGTTTTGATCAAAAAATGATGCTGGGGGCGCCTGGGTGGCTCAGTGGGTTAAAACCTATGCCTTTAGGGGGCACCTGGGTGGCTCAGTGGGTTAAAGCCTCTGCCTTCTGCCAGGTCATGGTCCCAGGAGCCTGGGATCGAGCCCCGCATCGGGCTCTCTGCTCAGCAGGGAGCCTGCTTCCCCTCCTCTCTCTCTGGCTGCCTCTCTGCCTACCTATGATCTCTGTCTGTCAAATAAATAAATAAAATATTAAAAAAAAAAAAGAAGTTGGATGCTCTGGTTTAAAAAAAAAAACAAAAAAACAAAACAACTCTGCCTTTCGCTCAGGTCATGATCCCAGGGTCCGGGATCGAGCCCCGAATCAGGCTCCTTGGCGGGGAGCCTGCTTCCTCCTCTCTCTCTCTCTGCCTGCCTCTCTACTTGTGATCTCTATCTGGAAAAAAAAAAAAGAAGAAAAAAAAATGATGCTGTACTTTGTCAAGTGCTTTTTCAGCATCTATTGAGAGTTTCATATGGTTTTTATTCTTTCTTTTATTAATGTACTGTATCACATTGATTATTTGTGGATGTTGAACCAACCTTGTAGCCCAGGAATAAATCTCACTTGGTTGTGGTGAATAATCCTTTTAATGTACTGTTTGATCCTATTGGCTAGTATTTTGGTGGGAATTTCGCATCCGTGTTCATCAAGGATATTGGTCTGTAATTCTCCTCTTTGATGGGGTCTTTGTCTGGTTTTGAGATCAAAGTGATGCTGGCCTCATGAAATGAGTTTGGAAGTTCTCCTTCCATATCTATTTTTTGGAGCAGTTTCGGGAGAATAGGTATTAATTCTTCTTTAAATGTTTGGTAGAATTCCCCTGGGAAGCTGTCTGGTTCTAGGCTCTTCTTTGTTGGGAGATTTTTGATGAGTGCTTCAATCTCCTCAGTGCTTATGGTTCTGTTCAGGTTTTCTATTTCTTCCTAGTTCAGTTGTGGTAGTTTATATGTCTCTAGGAATGCATCCATTTCTTCCCGATTGTCAAATTTGCTGGCATATAGTTGCTCATAATATGTTCTTATAATTGTATTTGGTGTTGGTTGTGATCTCTCCTCTTTCATTCATGATTTTATTTATTTGGGCCCTTTCTCCTTTCTTTCTGATAAGTCTGGCCAGGGGTTTATCAATCTTATTAATTCTTTCAAAGAACCAGCTCTTTGTTTCATTGATTTGTTCTACTGTTCCTTTGGTTTCTATTTCATTAATTTCTGCTCTGATCTTTACGATTTCTCTTCTCCTGGTGGGTTTAGGCTTTCTTTGCTATTCTTTATTCAGCTCCTTTAGGTGTAGGGTTAGGTTGTGTACTTGAGACCTTTTTTGTTTCTTGAGAAAGTCTTGTATCACTATATACTTTCTTCTCAGGACTGCCTTTGCTGTGTCCCAAATATTTTGAACCTTTGTGTTTTCATTTTCATTTTTTTCCATGAGTTTTTCAATTCTTCTTTAATTTCCTAGTTGACCCATTCATTCTTTAGTAAGATGCTCTTTAGCCTCCATGTATTTGAGTTTTTCCCAACTTTCCTCTTGTGATTGAGTTCTAGCTTCAGAGCACTGTGGTCTGAAAATGTGCAGAGAATGATCCCAATCTTTTGGTACTGGTTGATTAAGGATTAATTAAACCAATTAATACTTAAATCATTAGACAAAAATGTCCATTCCCTTCTCTTCTTTGATAATATTACCTAGAGGACCCATTAATTACTTTTTTTTTCCATATCCAATTAAACTTCTAACAACATGCCTGAATCTTAAAAGTGTGGACCCACGTAGAGATCCTGGAACACCAGGAGTCATCTGTCTACTGCTTCTGTGTCTATTTGTGCTATGGGAGAAATCATTCCTTCATATCATACAGAGGAAGTATGAGGAGACTAGAGTGTATTTCATTAGTGACAAATATTAAGGAAATAATAACACTTTCTATTTTAGTATAGATTTCATAAACATTAGGAGTCTTTTTAAACTTACATTTAAGTTAATTTCATAAAATATTAGAAGGAAAATGTCCTTAAATGTATGTTTGGCAAGTTGGGCCACTATTTTGCAAATAAAACATCCACACAAACAAAGCAATTTAACCAGCAAATAAATCACTAAATGTTAGGAGTATAGAAGACCACAATTCTTTTTTTCTTCCTTCACACTTGGATTTTATACTGTAAGCTGTCATAACTTTATAACTTCACCTTTACCATTACTGAAACCCTTGTATTCTTTTTACATGCAGCCCTTCTTACTCGTCCTTGAACAGAGCTGTCATTTCTTTGGGGGCAGGTCAATACCACCTAGCTTCTGAAAAATCTGATGTTCACAGCCCACAGTTTATATTTGTTATTACTTTTACCTAAACTAGGTTCAAACATGTTTTCTGTATTTTCATTCCTAGGAAAAATCATCATTATCCATATATCTGCAGTCAACATTCTTCTAAGTGATTCCATTTAGTTACCTCGTTTTCTCTGAGATACAAAACACACCTTTGGAAACTTAGCTCGCAGTACCTTTACTTTGTTTATGAGTTGCTTATACAAATTTGTAATGAATGAATTAAATTTATCCTAGTTTCCATAAAAGAAGAAACATCTATTTCATAAAAGAAGAAACATCTATTTCATAAAAGAAGAAACATGATGATTTGCTAAGAAGTTAACAAACTCTAGAAGTAGTAACAACAATAGCAAAAATCTAACTATGCAAATGCCCATTTGACTGAACATGGAAAACATGAATCTGTCTAGTTTGGTTTACATAGCTACTATTTTGTTGCTAATTTTAAAATGGGTTGCAAACATTTATTTAATCTATTGCACCAATAGTTTCTTAAAGAGGTACTATAAATCAAAGTTGGCACTGTGCATCATGATACAAATTGATGTATGAACTTAAAAACAATATATTTTTTTCATTTGCAATAAGTGTGCTCTAATAATGAGAGGCTGTGTTTCCTCATATGGTATAATCAATCATATGTTAGTAGTTGGTAATGGTATTTATCTTCTCCCTGCAATCAGTGACTCTAGCTCAGAACAGCCTTTCCATATAAATATTGTCATCCCCCTAGGGTCATGAAACAGATGGCCTCACACTTTATTTAAGTTATAAAAAAGTTAGAAATTTGGATAGAAAGATATGCATTGTCTAGAGATGCAGGAAACATCATGCTATAAGCACCCTCTATCCTTTGATAACACTGAACCTGACCTTTAGTGCCCTGACTTCTTGTTTAAATAATTTAAGGTAATTGCTGCAATTCAGTATTGCAGTTAAAAAGAAGTTGTTGTTTAGATTTAAAAATCCTATATGTGTAAAGGATGTTGTTCATTTTTCCTAGTTTAGTGATTAATTGAACTGCTCACTACTAATCTCTCAAGCAGAAAGTTACCATTCTGCTACATTTCCTGCTGGTATATAGCCTACAGTTGGTTTTGTTCCATATTTCAACATTATGTTTGTGTAATTATTTCACATTAATGTTAAACTTTGTGGAAGCGTGAAAGGATCATCTTTGCTAAAGCATGAAGAATATAAACATTAGCAAAAGCAACAACAAAAAACACAATATTTTCAAACTACGCCACATAGTACACTGCTTAATGGCATTACTGAAATCTGGCTTATTTGATAGTGTTGAAATACGAAAGCATCCCAGTTTCTACACTTAAAATTTCAGGTCTATCTTTAGGAGATAGTTTGGTGAAGTCTTGCCATTACTTCATTTGTTCATTCATTTTTAAATTCATCAACATTAGCAAATACCTATGATGAGACAGAAACTTTGTTAGATTCTGAGATTCAAAAAAAGAAAAAAAAAAAAAGGAAAAGAAGGGAGTCTCTTCTAAAATAGTTTATACAGTATAGATGGGCATCTGATCTAATGGATTTTGAGAGTCTTTCCTTCCCTGAAATTCATTATTTTAAACCTATGCTGATACACCACAAAGATTTGGGAGTGATTCAATTCTCCTAAAAGATTTGTTTTGGGAAGTGGCTGTTTCTAGATGGAGTTGTAACAAAGTTTTAGCTTTCCTCTTCTTCTCTCTTATACAGTTCAGGGTTCACCTTGTACTAAACTATTACAGCAACGGGAATAGGAATATTTTGACTTGACTATTAATAATTTTGTATTATCTGTGTAAGTTATTTTTTGGGAAAAAAAAGACTGTATGCCTTATTCCTAAAGAAATGTGTGTATATATACACACAGATATCTGTGTGTATATATGTATGTGTGTATATATATACACACACAAACGTATATCTGTGTATACATATGTGTATATATATATATTAGATATAATAAAACATCTTTTTTTCACTTTTATGACATTATTAATTCTTATTTCAGAAATATACCCATTCATATAGAGGATACAGAAAGAACAAACAATTTTGTTATTCAACCTCTTTAAATTCTTTAAAACTCAGAAAATTTCTGTATATCTTTATAGAGATTAGCATAATTTGATGGTACTGGAGGCTTGGGAGAATGAGTGTTTGAACTGGTTCTAGATTTTTAAAAAATCTGATGGTTTGCACATTTTTTAAAGTTCAGAGTCTTAGAATGATGTAGATTCTAATAGATTATACAATAGTTTCATGTTTTATTATAGTAGTTTAGTTATTGATTTTTTTTCATTTAAAAGAGTATCTTTAAAATAGAGTAAATATTCATTTGACTTTCAGTGTTTACATAGCATTACATCTGCCTCTCTTGAAATGCACCTTTTGAAATGTAGAAGTTAAGTTCTGTAAATATAAAATAGCTGCCTAATCAAGTTTTCATCGCTATCAAACTATTTTTGAGATCAGGTGTCAAAACTAAAACTGCAAGTGAATTTTTTGAGACAGACTGTCTGTTAACTTCATTCAGAATGGCAGATTCTTTCCTCCCAGAAAATTACTTCGTTTTCCCTTTCCCAAATAATAATAGGCAAAATATATTCAATTTAAATTGACATTTCCTCAGATATAGCTTAGTTGCTTAGACACCTGAGAACTTCAGCTTTCAAAATCATCCCTTTTTGTGGGCTTGAAAATAGTCCACTTAAAGACTTTGGCTCATGATAGATTACTTTATTATTCCTTATAGAATCATCAATGTGTTTAATACCAGAATAATATATCTTTATAGTTTTAATTTCTATCATTCATGAATATTAATCTAAATATTTCCCATAAGGAAATGTGAATTTCTTGTATAATTACTTTAGAGAGTGTTTCTTTTGATGACATTTATAAATTCATACCATGAATAAAGAATACTTTGAATGAAGAACTTGGAATTTCTCTGGTTCTTTATTTATAAAGTAAGAATCCACAGTATCTGATTCAGAATGCAGTTTTTAGTAGAAAATGGGACAATATGTGAAGTCCTTAATGTTTGTCAAATATATAGCAGAGACTTAATGTAAGTTTTTATACTAACATGCTGATTTATAGTTCATCATATGTGGGGCAGGTAGAAATGGTGCTGTTTGACAAAATGTTGCTGTATCTTAGTATTACTAAAGAATAAAAGATCACATATATAACAAAACTTAGTTAACATTATGAATAAGGTGGTAGAATCTTTCACTGTCTTTTAAATGAAAATTCCTGTCTGCACAACATGGAATTAAAAAAAAAAAAAAGTAAAGACACTGAAAAGCAATATTAGTTACTTTTAAAAGATTTCTGGTTAAATTTCAGCCTTAAAATGGAAGTTGATGAGATACTGTTTAATTCTGCTTTGTGAATAGATAATAGAGAATTAAAAAGTGACCTGCTTTTTGCCAGATAGTGTTTCTGGTGGGGTAGAGAAAGGACATAGACTAAAGGAAAAAGACAGCATTTTAAATGAGAAAAATCATTTTTTAGGTACATTAGGGATCAATAGACCAGAAATCCAGAATATTATACTGCATACAGCTGACAGGTATTATTTTATTTCCAGAAAATCTCTATTTTGTGAAGATAAAGAATATGAATTTTAAAACTAATATATGCTTTAAATAAGAATAATATGTAATTAATCTAGAAAGGAAAAGAAGACAATTTACATCTGTAAATAGTCTTTTTCTTTTTCATTATTCTTTAATAATTCTTCAAATCAAAACCAAGGAAAGCTCACCAGAGTCCAAAATTTATCTTGTGTCAAATCTTTTATTTCTGCTGCCATAAGAATCTATTGAAACTGATAATATGTTAATTGCAAAGACTTTGTTGGTTTAACACTCCAAATGGACATTATGAAGCACAAACTGCTTTAGTAAATACTGCCTTAAAACTAAAATTTATTCTCATCATTTCTATTCTAATTCCAGTTAGAACAGATGTTATAATATAAAAATATTATTTCATTTTTATTATTTCTACATCCATGATTGAGCCAAGTCTTAAAATTTAAGTCTGGGGGCGCCTGGGTGGCTCAGCGGGTTAAAGCCTCTGCCTTCGGCTCAGGTCATGATCCCAGGGTCCTGGGATCGAGCCCCGCATCGGGCTCTCTGCTTGGCTGGGAGCCTGCTTCCTCCTCTCTCTCTCTGCCTGCCTTTCTGCCTACTTGCCTACTTGTAATCTCTATCTGTCAAATGGATAAATCTTTAAAAAAAAAAAAAAATTAAGTCTGAAGTTGGGAGGTGGGGGGGGGAAGGAAATAGAAAATATGTTCCTTGACTTTGACAAATACTCATGTGCAAGATAACATCAATTTGGATAAAGAATATTGGGTTTTTTTCATTCATCTATTCTGGTTCACATTGTATAAAATACAATGTTCCATCTTTATGAACATTTTGTTTAATCTGTTCTTTACCAAGAGAAATGTATGAATTAATACCAGTTCTAAGAAATAACTGGGAAACATTTTTTTAAAAATGTCCTCTTGGTTTCTTTACTTGCTTTATTTAAAAAACCCATTTTTCATTGCTAAGAACAATATATATTCCTCTTACATTGCAACTATCTTCTGGATACTCAAAGTACCTTGAAACCCACTGATTTTATGACCTTTTTCAATGTTTAGACAAATATTTTTCCAATGTTCAACATAGTATATTAGAAAATTACTACAGATAAGGTGGATTTAAGGCAGTTGCTCCATTTAGAACTATTTAAGCTTTAATGTATATAATGTAAAGCACAAACAACACCTACAAATGAGCTGATCATTTTAATTAACATGTATTATTTTAATTTGGATGTGTCCAAAGCACTAAGTAAATGCATTATAGTCATGAATTCCTTAACATTTACAAATAACTCATTAATAGTTTTCTGTTTCTGTTACTGTATTAAAGCATTTCTAATAATTCCATTTCTTATCTTATAGGAAATAAATGATGTGGATGTTCAGGAACTTGTAAGAAGGTCAATTGGAAGGTTAACAATCATCCGGCAGACATTTCCAGTCCCCCAGAACATAAGTCAGCGATGTTTCCGTGGCAACCATCGAATATCTTCAACGTTGTGTGATCCAAAAGATCCATTTGCTCAGAATATGGAGGTATATTCTAAATGCTACAGTATTTCTCTCGAGGGGCTTCATTGGCCAATTATACAGAGAACTCTTTGAGTTTTAATAGATTCAGAATGATACATGTTTGCATTTTCTGAACTATTCTCTTCCTCTAGAAATTTAGTAGGTCTGATGCAAGAGTGCTAAGAATTTCTGTCTTTGATCTTGACCTCATTATAGCAAAATATATACTCATTTAATAAACATATAATGAGTAAATGTTATTTCCTTCTCAGCAAGTAGATACATAGTATTTGCCACGGTGGAATTTGTGATTGACATTCCTTAATGCCAAATTCCAAGTTATTAAATTTGCTTGACTTCTCTGGCATAACAAGGACATAGACATTTATTTTCTTTTTAAAGATTAGTCTCCAGTTTGAAGATATTAAATCAAAAAACTACTTAGAAATGCAAAAAATACTATAGAGCTATATAGTCCTATCCAAATCAGATGGGATATAACTGAAAGCTTTGCTATTCAGAATACAACAAAGAATTTCAAAGTAAATAAATAAAATCTCTGAGCAGCAAAATAGAGAACAGGAAGTCCCTGTAGTTTACTCGTAAGGATGTCCTTTAAATACTCACCCAGAACCTATTTTCTTTTTCTTAAGGAAAATGCTATCAGATTTTGTTTTATTTAGTTTTATTCCTTTGCACTGGAAATCTCAGTATGTCAGTTTGAATGGGTTGTTACCAAGGCAGGCACATCGACAACAGTCCGAAGCCATAAGGAGCATTTTCTAGCGGGCAAGAGACAGAAAAAAATAATCAGATATACTAATTCAAATATCCTATCAGTGTAAGGCTTTTCCAATAAAAACAACTCTGTGTCATAAAACAGCTCCTAAGGGTATAATCGTGCTATGCTACTAACATATTAGTATTTAAACAATAACTCTGAGATAGCAACAAAGATTAAAGTCATGGTCAATTTCAGAAGTCAGAAAAATATATATTTTAGAAAGCGATTCTTTCAAAATGTTTAATATCAAAAATGTTTTAGTCCTTAGAGATGCTCAGTTTGAACAGTTTGGAAATATACCCCTATGAGAACTAATATGAAAACTAGTTCATCTCCAGTAATACCAGATAAATAAGGTCATTTCGTAAAATGACTTCTTTTGAAAGACATCTCCACATTTTTTGGATTTTTTAAAGATTAATTACTATTTATCCAACCACTTCGTCATACTTATCAGCATTGTAAGGAGCAGCATGTATTTACCAGGACCATTGACCACAGAACTTTGTGCTCCCTACTAGTTTTAGGCTCTTTGAGACTAGGTCTCCTCCAAGATCTGGTATCATAAAATCCCATGAAGTACTTGTCTATCTTTGTTTCCTCCATCACACCTACTACACTGCTTTGCTTCTTCATAAATATTTGTTGATTTGAATGTAATTAAGGAGAAGACAATGGCTAAAGTAAGCCACTCTGAAGCCTAAACAAGGCCTGTTTAAATTTTAATGCCAGTCGTACAGATATACTTATAATGACCTATTTTTTCATATTAATTGGTCATGAGCATGATTGATATGAAAATGATAGAATTCTGAATGGAGAAAGTGGAATAATTTTGATTAAGAAAATTTTGAATTATTAAAGGTCATCTCTGTCAAAGGAAGTAATAGGAAATATACAAATTGGAAAAGCAGAAAGTAGCTACATAATATTTTAAGGCACATTCACCTAAAAGTATAATCCTACTGATTTATTAATGAGTATCTTGAAATCAGGGAACAAATATTCTTCCTTCTTTTCTTTCTTTCTTTCTTTCTTTCTCTTCATAGCCCCAGATCTCTATACTGAGTTAAGGAAGCACCATGCCTCTTATCCCACAACTTTGTCTTCCACCTGTCAAACCCACAGATGGAAGAAAATAAGAAAATTACTTTTCTTTGAGGATTTATTACATAATAACTTCTCCATTATACGTAATAGGTTTTGAGAAAATATCTAGTATATAAAAGAAAATTGACAGAAAATTTGATATGTGGAAATATATATATAATTAAGAATCTAAATGCAGGGCTGTTAATTTAAGATGTTCCACTAGAAACACAACATATGATATAGAGGCTTCTCTTGGTAAAAATTTTATCTCACTGAAGTTAGAGGAAGCAACAAGAATAATATGCTTTAAAAAATTCAAGTAGGGGATTCCTTCAGAGATGTAACCCTCCCAACTTGGAGCCTATAAAAAACTGCAGGTAAATAGGATCACAGATTTTTATCTTATCAGCAGGGTACTATTAAAAATAACTCAGAAAAAGTAAAAGTATGAAAATATGACTCAAGTGAGCTCTAAAAATAGAGACCCAACTATTAAATAGAAACCCAAACTATAAAATAGCAATAGTCAGTACAACAGGGGAGAAGAGAGTACATATGGGTCTCGGTAGAGGTCTCTGGGCTGTTACTTAATTTAATGTACAGAGAATGAAGATTCAGATTTGTTTTGTTATAAACAAAAAACAAGCTTTCCAAACCTTTAAATTCATGCCAGAAAGACTAAAGTCAAGGATGAGTTGAAGTTGCAAAATAAAGTTAAAGAAAACTTTGAGCTCTAGAGACAAAGTTTGTACAATATATGAAATGAGAAAAAAGTGAGCCATTCACTGCTTGGTGAAACTAATGTTAGGTTGGCTACTAATGGAGAGAAAATAGAAAATTTCAATTTTTTTGCTTTTGTTATCTCCACCTAAGAAAAATTGTCTTCAAATTGGAAAAATTAGAGTTAAAGTTGTTTTTAAAAAGTAAACCACTGGTTTATAAGGAGCAGGGTTTGGGAATGGTAAGCATATGCCTTACTGCTTTAAAATGAGGTCTAAATAATAATTGTTTTAGAATAGTAAATAAAACAGTAGATATGATCATAATATTATAATTTAGAAATACTAGAAAAGTACTTGGATAGAAGACCCAAGTACATGAGATTGGTATATTGTTCCAAGTTTCAAAAGGAAGGAAAATGATTCTGACAGAATTTAATACACTAAAAGTTGTATTTGGATAAACTGTAGAATATATTACTAAATACATGGTTTGGGATACTTCAAATATGACAATAGGACTTCCTTAAGGGTAAGCACTACTAAACTAAATTCTATTTACTAATTTTTTTATAAAGATAGAATGTTATAAGCCTATTTATTGCATATTGACTTTTAGGTGGTATTTGACCAATTTTCTTATGAAATCTTTATAGAAAGGCATTAAAAAGCCTAGATAGGTTAATGTCACACAAATATTTCAATAAAGAACTTAGAAGATAGTAGTAAACACTATTTTTAGATTTAAAAAAGAAGAAAAAGATAAGTTAGAAAAATGTGAAATAGAAATATGTGAAAGTCTTACCTTAGAAGTTATAACTTATGAGTTTCTTTAAAATGAAGCATAATATTCCAAAAAATTTACCAGTTAACATTGTTTATTCTTCAAATCTTTGAGCAAATTTGATATGCCTGGAACATAGCTCAGATATATTTTGTAGCTCTGAGTACTTCTAATATCCATAAATTTTACTTCAATTTGGGAAGTATGGAACTAAAAGGACGCTCAACCATAATGATAAATATTCTACTCTTGAAGTGCAAGGAACTCTCTATGTTCATCTGAAAATAGTATTCTTGGACCTTACATTTTTAATTATTTACCATTACACAAATACAAGTGAATAATAATGCCCAACAGATTTGTAAATGACATAAAGCTAGGAGAGAAAGCTTATGCTGGGTTATATAATCAAGATCCAAATTATTAATATTTGCTGACTAAAACTAAATGTGAAAGTTGACATTTCAAGGAGATAAAGGATAGGTTCAAAATCATTGCAAGAAGTCTGGTTGGATAAGACCTGGTTTGATAGCTGTTTAAGGTTATTAAGATGAAGGCAAATTTTGTTTAAACATAGCACAAGTCCTTTTGGCTCTAAGCCATTTTAATGTGATCTTGGTCTCCTTAGTGGAGAATTTTGCTGACATCAAGAGAGATAGACTACTCTGTCCTAGTCAGATCACATCTGCAATAATGTGTTGGCTATGAGTTCTAAACTCTGAATAGAAACATCAAAAACTAAGAGGACAGAAGAAAAATGCTGAGATGATGAGCAGCCTAGAAGTTACATCAAATGATGAACAACTGAAGGAAAGAGGATGTTTCAGGGCAAGTCATGGCTGCTGTCAAATATTAGAAGATTGTATTATAAAGGAGGTGGGTGCCGGGGGCTCAGTTAAGTCAGAAAACAAGTGTGGTGACAGTAAGATAGAGAGAAATGATTGGTCAGATGGTGGAAAAATGGAGTTTGAGATGTTAGAGGAAGTATGTGTTTGGATCCGGTAAATAGTCACTCTTGTTGGTTGTGGCCAGAACAAAAGTCAAAATCATTTCTGTAGGAATTGCAGTGACTTTTTTTAATGGAGGGAGATAGTTTAAAATCACTGTGAGAGAGGAGTCAAAGACCTCATGATTACAGAGTGACCAACAGACCAATAGGTGATAGCAGAATAGGACCTAAGCATAGGAAAGAGCATGAACCTCAAAACAGAATAGGCACTTCCCTGAGAAACAACTACCAGAAGGGATAATGGAAATCTCAGAGAATGTCATCACCTCCTTTCAATTCCATAGTTCAGAAGGTGGGAATGAGAGGCAGTCATTTGTCAAAAACACCTGTCATATCAAAGACAAGGCATTCACCTTTAGGAGAAGCATGGACGATCAAGGCACATGCCTCAGAGTTTGCAAGAGACCCTGTGCTATGGCAATGTCAAGATTAGGATGGAACACAAGTTGCCAGGTTTCTCACATCTTGACATTAAACCTGACTTTCTTTTCTTTGTCTTCTCTTATTTCACAACTATTTATCAAAAGCCAAATGTGTGCTAGGCTCTAGGCTAAGCCAGGAGAAAATAAAGAAGAAGGGAAACAAAATTACAGAGGGGAAACATTTGGACACTATGAGCCCTATCTGGAAGGAACTCATATTCTAGTGTGAAAACCAGATTTTTAAAAAAAATCTTACCATTACATGTTACAAACAGAAGCATGCAACATGAGCATCATGGGAGATAAAGAAGACTTCCCAATTAGCCTGGAAACAAGTAGAGTCCTGAGAAATAGCCAGGGTAGGATTCACCTCACCTGTGACCTGCAAATTGAGTATTAGAAGTTAGGTAGTTGGAGAAAGGTAAAGAAACATCAAAGAGTGCTACTCCTACCATTTCATATATATATTTAAATCAGTCAGTCAGAGGGAGAAACCAAAGAGAGCCAGAGAGATAAGAGCAAGCAAGTTTGAGGCAGTGAAGCAAGGAAAGGTTAAAAGAGGCCAGAGTATTGCAGATTATTGAGAAAATGTCCAAAGGTTTCCCCTTCAGGTCTTCAAAGTCTAATTCAAACTGAATTTTGATTCATCAACTACTTTTATCTTCAAGTCCTTATCATTACAGATTTCATCCACGCCCCCTACTCTCTCTAGTAATTATCAGGCAGGGGAGGTTCAGGGAGGTGAAGGTGAGAGTAGCCTGTCCTAATATTTCCTTATAAAGAACAAACTGGTATTTCACATAGTGCATGAGAATATGCAGTATCTCTTTATTTTGCTTCCAAGTCACATCATTTTACTTATTTATTTTATTTAAATTCAATTAATTAACATATAACATATTATTGGTTTCAGAGGTAGAGGTCAGTGACTCATCAGTCTTATATAATATCTAATGCTCATAACATCACGAGCCTCCCTTAATGTCCATGTCTCTTTAAAGAAAGGCCTGCCTTCTCTAAGTACTATGCATATAAAATGATGCTTAACAAACATAAATGATTAAGATTGACCTAGTAATGAAAGAAAACTCACAAGGCACTGTTAGGAAGTGCTTATTAACAGTTTATCATAATTTTAAACTGTCATCCCAGTAGTTGAAATTTAGTGCCATTCTGTGATGGTTGCAGACAATTTCATAAGATTCCTTAGTAATTAATTATAATTAATCATAAACAAAGGGCAATCAACATATTGTCCCCTTTGTTTTCAGGAAAAAAAGTGTGATAACAAGATATATTTAAAAATCTGAGGAGATTTAAATGCTTTAAGATGGATTTAACTTCCATAGCTACCGTGATTTCTCATTTTTTTTTTTATCTGTGTTTTATTTCTCCTTCAGAGAAGTAGTAATAAACCATTTAAAATCTTTTACTGACTTTGGATGTATCTTGGTGTTTATATTTCCTAAATAATTTCTAATTTCTTCAAAAAATAAACACCTCCTACAATTGACAGTATGGATAGTACTTCTGGCAAGAGTTAAGTGTAAGAGTGCAATAGATCAGAGCAAAAATTTTAAGTTCATTTTTTCAATTTATATAGAAGGGAGATAATGACATGATCACTCTGAAAGAAGAAAGCATTAATATATATAACACATATTCACCCACAGTTCATAGCTTATGGTATTTGTCATGCTATTGAATTGCAATTCCTGTGTATACCTAGATAAGTTTGTATAGATCCTTGATAATTGTAATGTTTATGAATGGTGCTGTGTTCCCTCATTTTCTCATCACCGAATCCCCATAGACAGACACATACACACAGATGGCTGCTTCCTTTTTCTTGCACCTATGGCACTCATTTTATATGTAAGATCAAGTTGATATTTCTCCATCTGAATAATCAGAATGCAAAAACTTGACATATTCAGAAAATGTATTATTCAGTTTGCCCTTCCAATCTGAAACCCTTAGATCCTTACCTCTTCAGAAAGAAATGAGGGCCAGTGATTTTCAAAGGTCTGACACTAACAGCCTCGCCTCTGTCAAAACTTTTCTTTTTTATCTTCCCTTTCACACCTAAATAAGCCGAGAAAGCAATTGAGGCATACAATCAGACAAGACTTCATTGTCAATGGCGAAATTGCCCAGGAAATGAAAAAAAGAAACCTTTTGCTTAATAAATAACCCAGTAAACCAGCCATCTATGACATGAAGGGAAGCAGCCGAGCTGATGATTTTCCCCTTATTCTCAATGGTAGGCATCAATGATTCTAATGATTACCGTCTAATGTCTTTTCAGATTTCAAACCTTTACATATATGACACGGTGCTTTTGCTTGCTAATGCTTTTCATAAGAAACTGGAGGACCGAAAATGGCACAGCATGGCCAGTTTGTCGTGTATCAGAAAGAACTCCAAGCCTTGGCAGGGAGGGCGTTCCATGCTGGAGACCATCAAGAAGGTAACTTTTGGCTAACGTTTCACTCTCCTTAATTTTCAGGGAAAGGGGATACAATAAGTTGTCTTTTGTTGAGATATCTTTTAAAAGGATGTTTCTCATCGCCAATACTGTTGTCAATGTAAAGTGCAAGACAGTGTAATAGAGAAATGAAATATTAAAAGAAACAACATCAGAAAGTCACATACACGCATAAAACAAGGAGCCCTTCCTTACACGTCAGGGAACTGTATGCAGGTATAAAGTTAGTGGTTGAAGTATTTTCAGTTGCCTTTGTTATACCCTTACGATTAGGGATACTCAAATTATTTTGGTGCCTGTCACAAGTACAAATAGCTGGGGTTTTCTTTTTCTTTAAAATGCATCATCAACTGAAAAAAAATAAGTGCAAGACTTCACTGTCTTTGGAATACATGATACATGGTAAGACATTAGAGGAGATGATCCTTAATTTATTGTATGATAAAGATACAATTCATAAACAGTTAATATTTTTCAGCCTTCGTGAACTATTTGAGATATTTGGTGCATTCTTCTTCCTCACTGTCAGCATGGTGTTTAGCCGGGCTGTGACCCGCTTTGGCTGAGCTACGTGCTCTCTTCCTGGGAGGCAGTTTATGGTGTTTAGCTCCTCTCAACGGTATACGCGTTCTGCAGTTTATTAGCCTCTTTGTCATGTCATCCTTGCTGGCATTTTCCGTTTGTCTCACACAGCTTCTTGGATTTAAAATGAAATGATTAATAAAACAAACAAATTTCTCTTGTACCCTTTACACAAAGAAGACAGACACTTGGAAGTTGATGTTCCTTATTTTACCCATCCTTTTTCTCTCTGATGTGTTTGCCTTTCTCTCCTGAAACAAAAAGAGAAACAGCTAGTTGAATGAAATATGAATGTATTTAGAAAAGCCAGAGAAAAATTTAAAAATTTATCATTAGAAGTGAACGAGCTGTACAAGAAACCAGGAAGTGGAAGAAGGAAATGTTGCAAATGGAGACTAGCCTGGATCTTTCTCTTGGTGTGTTTCCTCTTTGTGAAAGAATCGCTTTAATGAGAATTTAGGCTCTTATCAACAGAATGCTTGAGAATTCAATGCATTGAATATATTGGCAGAGTAAAATATTTCAACTAAAAAATGAAAAAGTCAAATCTAAACTCAAAAGTGTTGCCATAATCTCCCTGTCTATGTAGAGATTTGGCAGGTATGAATCCAAGGGAAGTTGTTGAACATGATTCTGATCCTGCCAATTTATTAATTCATGGTTTGGCTAGGATGCAGGAACCCGAATTATTCATTCTTCTGAAGGTTTCTCACAAAGGCAGGATAATAGTTTGGGAGGTTGCTTAGGAGATACTTATTTAGTGGAAGTATTAGTGGGAGGGAAAGAGAGACACCATAATATGTAGGTGGTTCTCATGGAGCAATTCATTATATAAAATGATGCTGTTGAAAAATGTATAATAAAAACAATAATTTAGATATAATAATTATGACATTTATTTTTGGGGGGAATATTTGTATATTTGTCCCAGTAAGCTTTCAGCCCAGTAACACTTTTAAAGGAATATATCCATTCTATATATTTAGAGACTAATTTTGAATGATATATATCATTGCAGATATATTGTTTCCTCATTTTTTAAGTAAACTCAGCCCAGTGGGGCTTGAACATATAACCCTGAGGTCAAGAATCACATGCTCAGTTTCATTATTTGTTTTCCCATATTTCAAACTGATTTCAACAAAAATGGAGTAATTTTTTTCCCAATCATATTACTTTGCCTCATATGAGTGTTTTTGTCATCTCATTTAGATGTCGTTGATAATACTGCGTGTACCAAGAACATTTGAAAGAAACATTACTACTCATATAGGAACTCCCAGTAGAGCAGAATGGGCTCAGGGATGTCCAGGCTGACTCAGCCCAAGCAGCAAGGGTGGGCCAGGTCTTGCTAGTGGCCAGTAGGTAAGACTGGGAAAATTTCCCATTTACTTGGGCTAGAGATTTTTAAGACTTACATTTCCTACTGGGTTCAGTGAAGCAGGTGCAGGATGAGCTTTCTTGATCAGCATGTCCAGATGTGGAGCCAAAGGGGAAAGGGAGACCAAAGCTTAGAAAGAAATCAGCAGCCAAACATCACAAATGAGGTCAGGCTCTTTATTACAATGGGGGCATTGTAGTGATAAAATTTTTAATTACATTCAAGAAACCACTGCATGTCTATATTAAGGGCATGCTATATATACTTTACAAAGCCTCTGAGTCGCTGTGAGGAGACAAGTGAAAGAATGAGGGTCTGTCCCTTAATTAACTTATATTCTTTTTTGGGGGGTAAGACAAAAGCAAATTAAGAAGCAATGTAGTTGATGTAAATACTGTAAATATCCAGTACATTTATAAGGGGGAAGTGGTAGTTTCCAGGAAACTGTTGTATGGAAGCTTTACAATGTATTTTATGACTTGTAAAATAGGTACTTTCACATTTCTCTTCTTTTTTAAAAAATATTGGTCAATTCTCAAGTGTTTATTTCTCCCAGATATTTTCAGTTACCTCCAAGGCATTGCTATTTATATGACTTCTAGAGATCCACTTTGAGAGTTATAATTTTCAAAATACTGAGACTTCCCATCTGTGGACATGGTACCTAGCCACATAGTCACTTTTTATAGCCCTCAGTAAAGACTAGTGCCCTTCATACTTATTTGCATTATATTTTATTCCTAAAATTTTATAAAGTTTTGAATATGTATATCTCCGTGTATGTGCATATTTGTACACACTATCATGAATCGAATTTATTTCCATTATGTTTTCGAACTAGATATTGTAGGTATATAAGGTAGTTGTTGATGTTTGACATATTTTGTGATCGAGCTGACCAAACCTTGAAACTTGACTCCTGATTCTCACTTCTTCCTTTATAGTTTATTCCCTTGTCTTTTTCAAGTAGCCATTGATATATTCCTCAAGTAAAATTCATGTTATCACCTAATTCTAATACTTTGTATCTTCTAAAACTTTCAAAAACTTAAAAAAACATATTCTTGAGGCTGTCTGGGAAATGACCTGTCGGGTACACCCCAGAGTTTATGTACCTCAGAGGTGGCCGTCTTTTCCTACTCCAGGTGAGGATGCCAGGTCAGCTCCATCTCAAAGATGCAGATGTAAGGATTCTGCCTCTAAGGAGAGTTGTTGCTGATGCCAACCTGGCTTAGAACTGACCTGTACAACCCTGCCACATAGGACACACTATTTTCCGGTTCTCCTCTGATGCATCCTTCAACTGCTCATCTTGATTTTAATGTTAATTCACCACTGACATGGGACACTTCCAGCTCTTGGGTGGAAGGAACCCCAAGCTGTGGTGTTAGCAGCACACCATGAGATAGAGACCTGATGTGGGGTCTACATGGAAGGGTCTGTAGGGGAATTTGCAGGATAGGTCAGTTACAGAGGATACAGTGGCTAGTGAGCAGCGTCTAGGCCACAAACTTGTGATTTGAGCAACATATGTAAATATGGCAACATGTGAAGAAGACTTGGGGGTTTTCTTCCAACATTTTATTAACCCTGTGTCTAAAGAAGACAGTGTTGTCATAGATATTGTTGGTTGTTTGTACATGCAATGATGGGGTTCCCCAATGTTATTGGGGAACCATGTTAAAGTGCAAACTGTGAATAAAGTCATTTGACAAAAATCTGTACAGACAGCTCATCCACCACCCACAAGAAGTTATCCCAGTTTTTAACATGGCTGTCAATGAGATCTTCTTTGACAGCTACCAGATTCAATCAGACTATATCAGATTTAAGTAGGACCATTCAATATGTTGAAGACTAATCACATAAGAAACCTGAATTCAGAAGACATTGACCAGTCTATTACCATAAGTGGCATGTTGATTAGGATGTCTCACCTGCTTCCCAAGATGCAGAAGTCCTTTTACAATGCCAGGTATGTACCCACACTGCCTTGGTGGAGATGGACCATGGCTGAATCTCTGAGCTCTACGTGGGTGAATGCTGATCCACAATCACTCTGTGTTCTCAGACAAGCAGATGGATCAAACATCAGCAGTCTTCTAAAAAATACGCCTGCAAGGCAGATGCTTCATGCTGTCATCCTTTTTACTCACAGTGATCTTGTTGACAAGGTTCAACCTGGGGACAGAGTAAACAGTACAGACATCGATTGAGTTGTTCTTACTGAGTCAAATCAAGAGTGAGTAACGTGAAGTCTGTCTACAAAACCCACACTGACAGCAATTATTATCAGAAAATGGATGCAGAACATCTGCATGAAGAAGCAGACGAAGATACAGAATGGAAACTTTTTTCAGAGAAGCACGTGGTATTGCTGAAGGAGCTCTACGGAAAACGAGGCATTTATGAGACGATTGCTTCAGTCTCCCTCAAAGCATGAAAAAACATCAAGATTTTAAAAAGGGACTCTTGCTTCAGCTCTTCCTTAAAAAAAGTAAAGATTTTAGTCACATGGCAAAGGACAGACTTGGTGCTGAAAACAAATCCTGATGTGTGACCCTGGGACCAGTAAGTCCCAGCCTCTGCAGTATGTGTATGACCCAGTCTCCTGGGACTGACTTCACAGTGTAAGTAGCAAAAGACCCTGAGATGAGGCAGATGGTCCTGAAGACTGGTGCCTTTGACCTAAGTGGAAATAGTATCTGCTGTATTATAAGTTTGAGAAGATGAATGAAAATATGAGACCAGCATTGCACACTGTCATGGGACAGCTGGCTCTCTCCATTTCGAAGGCTGGGATTATTTGTCAGCTCAATACATGCACCTGTATCCTGGCAGCAGCAAATTCTATTGAGTTTCAATAGAAAACAGCTATTGCTAATAATCCAGCTACCTCACATGTTATTATCAAGGCTCGATTTGATCTTCCTCATGCTGGACTCTCACGATGAAGCCTTTGACAGTCTTCTGGTTCACCACCTTGTGGCTCTGTACTACCAGAGCAAGGAGCAAGTGGAAAAGGGGTTCACACATGTGACAGTATTGAAGAACTCCATTGTTTATGCTCACAGCACAGTCATGTCTTGGCTGAGCCAGCAAGCCAAACAGGCTCTCATCCAGGTTTATGTAAACTTGAGGAAGATCAGAAGCTCAGTAGTAACTGAGGAATGGTTTCTGCATACTCTTGACAGCTGGAATCCTTAAGTCACTTAACAGAGTTGCTGGACTGAACTATGGACGTATCTATTCTTACTACAAAAATGAGTGCCACCTCTCCGAAATGGAGAGAAGGGTTAGCTAACCTGGTTTAGGTAAGGGCAAACACCAACCCTAAAATACAACTTTTTGAAGATATTCAGGGACAATCTGATATAGCAATTACCAAAGATATGTTTGAAGAAGTGCTGCATGCTTTAGCTGATGATGGCATCTTGACAGTGATGGGAAAAAGTGGTTGCTCTGAATCTTTTGTGAGTAGTGCTGTGTGTTCTTCTTGTTTGTACTTGGACATTGCACTTGTTCCATATACGTTTGGCATACAGGCCAATTGGCTGCCATGCTGCCATCAGCAGAAATAAATTCTTTAAATAATTATCTGACTCCCTAAAAATTTTTTAACTTGGGTTCAGTTTTCTTAGGAGGGGGCATGTTTTCATAAAGTGTGTGTTTTCATTTATCCCCCCACATTTTGAGTAAAAATATAGTGCCAATTGACAACGTATATGGCATATATGATAGAAATTATTTTCTTGCAGTACCTTTTTTTTTTTTTTTTTTTTTCTTAAACACCAGAGTTTTCAATCTGTGGGTATATACAGATAGCAGAATGCCAGTGTTTTTTGAAGGTGGCAGTCTGGGTCATGTTTTTTGTGCTAGACTTTCTAATAGCAAGCATCCATATACTTGGAGTTTTTGTGATATGAGATAAGACTTAATCAGAGCCTTTCTCCCTGTTATAGCACTCAGACATAATTCCTCCTAGAGGCTGGTTCTCACGGCGACTATAAGATCAGGAATTAATGGCTGGAAATGATTGGATTCTAGGCTAATGTCTGCCACTTTATCCTACTGTAGAAAACTTTTTTCCTAAATAAGTGATAGGGAGAAGTTTAAAAATAATAAAATAAAAGCTGTTCTCAACTAACTGCTTTTGCTTCTACTTCTAAATTTGTATAATTTTGATGATAAATAACATCTTGGTTTCATAAATATGCCATGAGTGTTTTGCTATTAAGTATTTCAAAGGTATTATTTGAAAAGAGATTTTTAAACTAGGTAAAGAATATATCTTTCTATTTTTGTTTTATTATTTTTGTACTTTTTTTAAAAAGATTTCATTTATTTATTTGATAGACAGAGATCACAAGTAGGCAGAGAGGCAGGCAGAGAGAGAGAGAGGGAGAAGCAAGCTCCCTGCTGAGCAGAGAGCCCGATGTGGGGCTCGATCCCAGGACCCTGGGGCTCGATCCCAGGTTAGAGTCGAAGGCAGAGGCTTTAACCCACTGAGCCACCCAGGTGCCCCTGTACTTTTTTTAATTTAACTCATGCGGTTTTATACTAGCAAGGTAAAATAAAATAATCCTTTCCCAGTTTTAAGGTGGAGGAAACTGAGCCTCTAGAAAAATTAAACAACTTATTAAGGGTTGGTTACGATGCAAATTTGTTTTATTACCAGGTTGTTTGGCTTCTAACTCTGTGTTCTGTCTACCATACTATTTACCTTTTTCCTTGTTCATTGTGATAATTTTATTCATCACTGCCAAAACCCTTTGGCTAAAGAGAATGCCACACACCAAGAAATCAAGGGTGTAAGTGCTATGTGTAAATATTGCATAAACAATATCTTAGTTTCAAGGTGCCTTTTTCAGATGCCTTGAATTTGGAGCGTGAATTTATGAGTCTGCAAGGGGATGATTCTAAAGGCATAGAGTGCATTTTTAAAAGCTCTTGTGGCAGAAATTTATCAGCACATATATGCAATCTTCACTGTTTTATGAAAACCTACATTTAATTGTAGTATATATTTTGGTAAGGAGTTTTCATGTTGTATAATTTAAATTTGTTGAGGTTACATGCCTTAGAGAAAGCTTTCAAGCCTTTTAAACTAAATAAGTAAAACAAAAGCTGAGCTGCTCTGGAAGAAAGTGGGGGAGGGTCTCCATAGATGGACTCCCACTACAACTGGTTCTTAGAACCACAATTTGAAAACCACTTCCCTGGGGCATTTAGAAATCAGTTTAATCCATACAGATCTACCGCCTTTCTTAGGTTGTGGAATAATATTACATTCAAGCAATGTGGGCAGAGTATTTTTATTTACAGACTTATTCTAAAATTAAATGGCAATCATTTCCTATTTTTTCTTACTATCAATGTTGAGACAGCTTCCAAGAGTACGCTGTGCTCATTCATGTATTTATCACTCTTTTAACGGATATTTATCACTTGTCTGTAGTGTGGAATGTATTATTCAAACAACGTTAGGTGATTACCCAAAAAAGAATTTAGAGCCTAGTAGTGAATATTGGCATTATTATACCACAAGCTATCCTCCAAGTTGAGAGACAACAAGAGGCCCTAAAGTGGTAAAAATGGGGTACTGTGGAATCTTAGAAAGAATGTACCATGCAGTTGTACACACTCAGATTCCCATTTCTCAGCTGAGGTCCTCTTTTCCAGGAAGGCACACAGCTGAGCCTCCGTCCAGGAAATGCCCTGTGCAGCAGAGAGACATTCCACTCTCTTCCTGGAATTGCATACACCCTGCGACCCCTCATTGCAGAATGGTCCGAGCCCCTGGACTCAAAAGGCCGTAACTCCAGAGTTAGAGTTATTTTACTCCTCCGCAGGGACTGGCCCCAGGCATCACCCAAGCCATTGCTGTATTTCCATCACTGTTTAACCTCTCCCTTTCCAACCCCTTTTCTGGCACTCCCTTGAAAGTGTTTTTCTTAGGAGCACTTGAGGTAACCCTCCTGCACACAAACAAATCCCCATTTCAGAGCTATTTCCTGGGGAACTTGACCCCAAAACAGAGAAAGCACATTAGAAACATTTGTATGAAACTGATAGCCTACTAATGGAAACCTGAAAATTAACAGGTTTAAGATAGGTAAAGCTATGGAGAGGAGGATATTTCAGTGGTGAGAGCACTCTAGCTGCCATATCTGTTGGAATAAATCATGTGGATAATAACAACAATTGATTAATTTACCAGAGTGTATAAAATACATGGAGGGAATAGTCTAGACTGGAAAGAGATTGAGGAATTTATTTTGCAGGTAAATAAAAGGCCCTAAAGAATTTTTGAGCATGGAGATAACAAAAAGAGAGCCGAGTTTTAGGGGAAAAAATATGCTTATATCTTTTAGTTTAATTTAAAAAAAACCTAAGAAAAATCCTACACTCAAAATATGTGATTACATATAAACACTGACATTTTCTATGTATTCTACATGAGTAAGCCAATCAAGATTTGATAGATCCTTAAATCAAATACTTCAGCATTGACTTTATTGATCAGTTTCTGCTAAATATTTTATGGTGATTATTTTCAATACTAAATGTAGTAAAATCGAATATATCAACATTAATGTTATATCTCAAATCATTTAGTAACAATACATTTTCTTGTATCAACACCTATCCTATCTAAAAGAGATCTAACTCCATGTTCATATCTAAGAAGTGTTCTTTGAAATGGCAAAAATACTGAAATTACTTTAATTCTTATATGGTAATGTATTCATTCAACAAATATTTACTGAGTACTACCATATGCTGTACTGTGTGAGCACAGAATAAGGAAGGAAAATAGAAATATCAAAAATAGTTCCAAGTGTGGTTAGTTCTACAAAAGGGGAAACACCAACTGTTCTGGAAATACATGTCTGGGGGACCTCCTTAGGTATAAGAATGACAGATAGGTGAAAATGTTTAAGGTGAGTAATTATTAGCCAGGAAAAGAAAGGGAAGAGTACTCCAGGAATGGGGAAGAAAGGATGCTTCATGCAAGAGCAACAGAATATTCTCAGGCTTAGAGGAAAGAGTGCTTGGCACATGTAGGCATCTGAAATAAGATGGGGGTGGCTAGAAGAGAGGTGGAATAGGGACTTGGTGACTTGGTTCCTTATTAGCTAAAACAAGACAGACAGAGAAATACCATGAAAACTTTTGTAAACCATGTTTAAGTTCCTAAACTTTATCCAAGGGGTAAGGTTAAGCTACTGAGGTATTTTCAATGCAGGGCCAGGGAGGGTAGGGGTGACAAAATTGGATTATTTGGTGGCTGCAAGTGGAGAATTCATTCTGCACCTGCCATTGGACCAAGACAGACTGGATGAGAGAATGACACTTAAGAGGCTGGTGTTCCAACTCAAAGGAAACCAAGGCAACGGTGTTGGTCGTAGGGATAGATAGAAGTAGATGTTTTTGAGAGATATTTAGGTGATTAAAACAAGATTTGACATTTAACATAAATGTGCAGGGGAGAAGAGAAGATTCCAGGCTTCTGGCTTAGAGAAAAGTAACTCTAATAAGTTGGGGCTATTGTTGTTGTTGTTATTTAATTTGTATACTTAGAGGAATGGAAACATACTACTTTGCTTTTGGGGTAAAGTACCACGTACAATTTATAATTTATAAACCTGAAGGACAGAGAGATAATTTAGGAAAATATCATCTGACTTACCAGTAACAGTACTGACTTTGAATATAATATACTGTTTTGCAATAATATATGCAAATAAACTTTCTTGTTACTAGAGATTTTAAAATGCCATCTATGCCCTTAGAATAGGGACTCTTGTGGACATGTCAACGTATACTCCAGCTTCAGGGCATTTGAATCACCGAGTGGGTAAAATGGTATAAATTTCAACTTATTTCAGTTCAACATACATTTTTGAGCAATCCACTGTGATATACATATATTATATTGGGCACACAGTTTATATAGCCTAGAGGAAGAAGTATGAAGCACAGGATAGACATTTCAGTTCAGGTTCCTCAAATAACGTGTCATCTGCACCTCAGTTTCTTTTCCTCTAAGATATAGATAACATGATCAAAATACGACCAATATCCTCTTTACTTCTCGGTTTGCTGAAAGTATCTATTATGAATGATATTTTAATGTATATGTGTAGAGGCAAATACACGTATGCATATATACACATATAAATGTCATATGGCAATTTCAGTTTTTCCTAAACATTTCACACAAATGAAGGTTTTTTTGTTTTTATTTTTTGTGGTTTTCTTCATCTTATAATGTAGTACATAGCTGCCATTATATTTTTTTCTGGATAAAAATATAATATTTCCTCTGTCAGAGATTTTTCCTCTCTGAAATTAACTTATGAAACATGAGGCCACCAGGGTACACCACTGAGTCTGGCATCTTCCAGTGTGTTTTCTGCCTTTCTGGGCTCATGTTTATTTAACAGGTTGTTCTTGATTACCAAGCATAACTGCAAGCTGTAAGGAACCTAGAAGTATGTATAAGGAAATTACATGAGTGTCATAAATATTTGATGTTCCATATGATCCTCCAAAAGTATCTCTAGGTTACTGTGCAGTTCAAGCATAGGGAAAAGTCCTTCAGCCTCATAAAAGAGAGGAATAAATCTTAGTAAATATTTTCTCTTCTTCATGTTTTTTTCCAACTTATCCTATCTGTAGGGGAAGAGCAAACTTTTGCCTTTTGAGAAGCTGATTATCTAGTGGTAAATTATTCCCAACCTTTGATTCTCCTCATTTTATTTTTCTCTCTTTCTCCATTCTATATTTGATACCCACTGGCATTTCTACATAGATTAGGTGGAATGAAATCAAGACCAATTTTACTTGGTATTTTAAAAAAGGTTTACTCCAGCAGCAATTTTTACTGTCAATTTAAAGGACGTTTAGAAATCACTTGTATGTGTCATTCATACTATCAATGTCCCATTAGCTTGTTTTGTTTAGAATCTGCTGCATCACCAAGAGATAAAAAAATGCAACTGTGCATGTACAAAGATAATGACTGCTCATTATCACCTGGCCAGCACATATTTTTATCAAGGCTCAGTTTTCAAAGTTGATCTGAGGATAGATGAAAAAAAGAAAACAAAATAAAAAGCTCAAAAACATGGGAATAGTCCTAGGCAATCAAAAATCAGAGAAGTTAAGTTGGGGGCAAATAACAAGAGGCTCCAGATAAAGGCTTTATTTGCTTGAAATACCAACCTCTCAAGCATCCCTTATATCTTCATGAGGGAAGGTTTTACTGATTACCAAAGCTAACAGCTCATTAAGAATATAACACAAAGAAGACAAATTACAGAGTCAAAAAGGTGAACAAGTTAAGTAGAGGCCACAGTTAACCAAGTGCAGGTTCCCTGATTTATGTTTTTTTGTTTTGTTTTGTTTTTATCTGTTTGTTTTTTTGGTACCTTGTATACAGTGTAAGTAGACTGAGTTACCAGATACAAGCTATGGATCAAAACATTGGCCTGGAGCAGCCATATGAATATTGACTGGAAATAATAATAATTTAGTGCCAAACAATCTAGTGTTCAAAAGTTTAAAAATTTCAGGAGTATAGCATTTTGCAATGTAGCGATCATATTGATATATAATATCTTGTTTTTTCCCTAAGTACTAAGACAGAAATTTAAACTCTGATATAATTAAGAGATATTATTAGGGTAGATAGGTAGATGTATGAATGAGGACAAGAAAATCTCCAATAGAAGATTTTGGTATACCGAGAGTTTGAACTTAGGTTTAGAAATATAAGCTGTATTTGGGAGTGCCTGGGTGGCTGAGTCATTAGGCATCTGCCTTGGGCTCCCGTCATGATCCCAGGGTCCTGCGATAGAGCCCCGCTTTGGGCTCCTTGCTTGGCGGGAAGCCTGCTTCTCCCTCTCCCACTTCCCCTGCTTGTGTTTCCTCTCTCGCTGTGTCTTTCTCTGTCAAATAAATAAAATCTTTAAAAAATATATAAGCTATATTTGTGAGTCAAACTCCTACAGTATTTGCTATTTGGAGATACTAATGATAATAAGATCCACTGTACTTAACCCCAGACTTTACACTCTAGAGTGATAACTGGATTTTTTGAGATGTTAATACTGAATGAGCATACAGGATCAAATTGACATGCAATAATAGGTTCATTTACCCATATCAAAGATACAGGAAATCAAGTGGCACAGAGGAGAGAGATTGTAGGGCATTTTGCATGACTCTCTGAATCCTTTCTTTGCACATTGGATACATGCATTCTGTCTCCAAGGAAGGTTTTATCAGTTTACCTCATACAACAGAGAGCATTTACATTATGAAATGTCTCCAGTTTTACTCTAGAAAGTGTAAAGCTTCAAGACATTTTCTGATGTGCCATAAGCCATTAATCTACAGATTCTGCTTATTTACTACAATAAGTCTTTAGCAGAGTACATCCTGCTAAGGGCTTTCATAGATAAGGACTCTTCTTCCTATTAAATATTACTAGTCTCTACCTGGAGTTCTAGTTGACAAGGACATTAGACTGACTTACCTTCTTTCTTTTTCTCTCCTCCTGACCCACACCCACTATTCTCACAACACACATAACAGTAAAACAAGTGAATGAATCTTAGACCAGCTGCTTTAACACTTTCTTCTCCAAATACTAATTAATGAAATGTAACTGAATCAAAATTTGCAAAAAAATTTCCCAAAGCCATGTAAATATTCAACCGTATGCTGCAATTTTGCAACCCTAATAAACTAGTTGAAAAAGACCAAGAGCATGTCTATAATTTGTGGCAAAACTAGAAAGTCTTTGAAATTAAGGAATGAAATAATCATGTAGATAACGGTGATGATGATGATAGTAATTAAGCTCTCACCACTCTTCACTTGATCTTCGCCAAAAGGCCGAGAAATGATTCTCACCACTCTTCAAGCTCTCTTCTATATGCTTTATGGGTATGGTATTCTAAGACACATAATAGTGTTCTGGGGTAGGCACTATTATTTTGCTATTTAATAGATGTAGAATTGGGGTATAGAGAAATTCAGTGACTTAGCCAGGTTTACCTGCAAGTAGATTCTGATACCATTAACATATGGGTAGTCTGACTCCAAAATCCATGCTATTGACTGCTAGCTCATGTATGAGGAGAACATGGACATATCAAATTCAGCGTATTTTTTATCAATAAAACCATATAATAAATGAGAAGCTGGCTTCTTAAGAAATAATGGCGGAGGTTAGTTTTTGTTGATTATTGCTATTGCAAAAATGAAATAAATATTGAAATTAATGATTAAGCAGTGGTTTTATTGAATATCTGTTATGAATGTGGAGTCATATGATGGGCTAGAAGCACAGAGGAAGTAGAAGACTTAGCAAGCAACATGAAACCTGCCAAAAAAGACTAGAAGTTGAATTAGAGGATATGGCAAAATGAGATGTGGTTGGGTATCAATGTCATAGAGGTGATAAGTGAAGCAAATTACTGAGATAACTTTTCCAAATAAGTGTAATTATCAAGCTGAAACTCTTAAAATGCTTTAGTATAGAAGTGATTCGGAATATGGTTTTAATTTGTAAAATCCTAAATAAGGCGAACGCTGATAAACTAAGCTGAGAGAAGAGTGGTAAACAAGAAAGAGAGAAGTATGACCTACATTGCCATCTGTTGGGGAAATGAACATCTGTCATGTTGAACGAAAGATGAAGTTTGGAAATTCCCAATGAATCTCAACAGCCAGCATTACTATTAAGAGCAAAAACAGATTTCAAGCCTAATTTAGCTTTTTTAACTTTTTTTTTAATTCAGAAAAGATATTTAAAGAAGAAAGAAAAAATAAATCTCCAATAAGTTAGAAACCATGGCTTTTAAGATTCCCAGATTTATTTTTAGATCAAATTAGAATAGAATTGTGCTAGAGAAAGAATATTGTCAAAACTTGTCTCCAGAGTAGGTTTTATGCTCTCCAGAAGCATCTTGTTTTCTGACTAATGGAGCTATGCATTTCACAGGGTATGGTAGCAAAAATCCTAGCCTGCAATTATGTCTCAGCTCTACCATGGTGCCATTTCAGTAGTCATTTGACTCTTTGAGTATAAATTCCCTTGTTCGTAAAGTGGATGAGATTGGATTAAGTTATTCTCAAGGTCAACTTTCAATTGCTGTCCTATTTATTATGTGCACCTATTTAAAATATATCCTGTTAATAATTGTCCACTTGATACAATATTTATTTTGTTGATGCAAATAGTATTTTTCCCTCCTTCTCCTTTCCCCATCTCTTCTTTTTCTCCTTCTTCTTCTCTTCGTTATTATTGTTATCATTGGTATTATTATTGTTATTTTATTTCTGAAATCCTATATCAATATCTTTTCCTGTTTTAGGGTGGAGTCAGTGGATTGACTGGAGAACTAGAATTTGGAGAGAATGGAGGAAATCCCAATGTCCATTTTGAAATCCTTGGAACCAACTATGGAGAGGAGCTTGGCCGAGGTATTCGCAAGGTAAGACCAGACATATTGGCACCTGTTTTTTTCCTAAAGTAACTATGGTTTTGTTTGATTTTTCTCCATGCCATATGATCATAGTATGCATTAAAGCCTGTACTGTAGTTTGAAAGAGAATGGGGAGGGGAAAATTAGGCATTTAAATGACCTTAAGTACTTATCAGAAGTATTAAGCAATGAATTCTATTATGCCTTAGAATAATTTAAAGGGGAAAAAGTAACCCAGTGGTTTCCTAGGGAACTAGCATCATCTTCCATTCATTATAATGATAATTTGTGTAAAGTAGTGAATTCAACACTTATATAATGAATAACTGCTTGGTTTTTAACTTGTAACAGGCACAAAATCAGAATAAGAGCTTTGATACATGTCATATAGAAAGAGGAAAAGTCTACTCTAAACTGTGACATTACAATAGTTCAAATGCTATGTGTCATGTAATAAGTAGAAAATGGTTTGCAGGAAATGAGCTCTTATTCTATACTACAAATCACATGTAAAAGTAGGAGTGCCAATAAAGGATATTTTATGAACTACTGGTTCACTAGCTTTCTCAAGGAGAAAATAAAAGCCCGTGCAGAAATCACTTTTCTATAGTTTTATTTGCCGTGTTTATACATTTTTGGTAGAAAAAAAAACAAGATAAAATGAGTGTACATCCAGAGCTCACAGCTGTAAATTTGTAGCTATGTAAAGGTGACTACATTGAGAATAAGAGTTTCTTCAGTAGGTGTTTCTCTACAGTGCTGAGAGTAGAATGCAGAAAAACTTAGATATGACAAAGTTAGGAGTTATTCTAACCCACAATAAAAACTTCCTGGTCAATTTATGCTAGAGAGGAGTGGAAACTACCTTAATGTGTTTTTAATTATTGTTTTATAGCAAAACAAAAGAGACATATAAAAGCTCCATAAAACACAAGGATAGTTTAGTGAATTATTTTAAAGGAAACAACTACTACTACAGTCAAGAAATATAACATATCAAGCATCCTAGCCACCCCACATACTTCTCCCTGATACATCCCCAGCCTCCTTTCTCAGTAGTATAACCATTAGTTTGAATTTCATGGTACTCATTTCTTTAGATTTAAAGTATAATTTTATCACTATGTGTATCCTTAAATAACACAATTGAGTTTTGCCAAAATTTCGGTTTATGAGTAGACTCAATATTGCATGTATTATTTTTTCTTGCTTCTTACATCCAGCATTCTGTTTGTGTTATTCGTTCTTGTCATTACACGTAGCTGTAGTTTATCTCTATATACTTCTGTATTGCTTTTACCTAATGAGCGTCTGACAATCCATTGCGGTCTCTTTCCATTTTTAGACCATTATGAGCAAAACTGTTATGAACATTCGTGGACGTATCTTGGATATATACTCTTAAACTTGTGAATATATTTCTGTGGATTTGGTATTCAGGAGTAGAATTGTTTGATATAAGAAAGCATATCTTGAAACTTTGCTCTGTGACCTCAAACCCACTTTCATAGAGATTTACTAATTTTCATACCACCAACAGTGCAATGAGTTCTCATTGCCCAAGTCTAATTCTGTTAGACTTAAAAATTTTTATTAAGTTATTGGGTATATAATGATATATATTCATGGTTTCAATTTTTATTTTCCTGATTATAACACAGTTCTGCATATTTTCTCATACTTTTTGGCACTTCAGGCTTCTTTTGGAATTAATTGCCCATTCAAGTCCTTTGGACATGTTCTTTTGGGTTCTTTTGTTTTCATAATTGATTCTAGGAGTTATATATATATATATATTTTTTTTTAATTTAAATTATTTTTAGTTTCAGACTCTTAACTATAGAAGACAAACTTGGAGTTACTGGAGGGGGTGGGGCAGATGGATTAAGTAGGTGATGGTGATTAAGGAGGGCATTTGTTGTGATGAGCTCTAGGTTTTGTATGTAAGTAATGAATCACTAAATTCTACACCTGAAACCAATACTGTAAACTAACTGGAATTAAAATAAAAACTTGAGAAAAAATAGTTCTCTGAAGACCTTGGGGTAAGTGAGTTCTGCTGTGGTAAAGATGATTCTTTTTCCCAGCACCTAAAAAAAAAAAATTCTACTTGCCCATAAACACCAATGCCATCATTCCTCACCAATGCACTCTACCAAAAAGGGCTTTTACTTTCCCACTGGCAGCTGGAGGTCTGCTTTCAGTTGCCAAAGACATCTCTCCTGATGATGATGAAGACTCCTTTTAAAGTCACACCTCAAGTGGATTTGGAATTTATTTATTTCATCACCTCTTGCTTTGAACAATAGTGTAATTAATCTATCATTGATACAGAGTATTTAACAATTCTTTGTTTGTTTTAAGATTTTATTTAAATTCTAGGTAACATATAGTGTAATATTGGTTTTAGGAGGAGAATTTAGTGATTCATCATTTATATATAACATCCAGTGCTCATCACAAGTGCCCTCCTTAATGCCCATCACCCAAATCCCCTTCCAAATCTCCTCCAGCAACTCTCAATTTGTTCTCTATAGTTAAAACCCTGTTTTATAGTTTGTCTATCTCTTTCCCTGCCTTGTTCATTGTTTCATTTCTTAAATTTCACACATGAATGAAATAATACGGTATTTGTTGTTCTCTGACTGACTTTTTTTTTTTTTTTGCTTAGCATAATACTCTCTAGCTCCATCCATGCCACTGCAAATGGCAAGATTTCATTCTTTTTGATGGCTGAGTAATATTCCATTGTATATCTACAATACATCTTCTTTATCTAGTCATCAGTCAATGTATATTTGGGCTCTTTCCATAATTCGGCTATTGTAGACAATGCTGCTGTAAACATTGGGGTGCGTGTGCCCCTTCATATTAGCATTTTTGTAGCCTTTGTGTAAATACCTAGTAATACAATTGCTGAATCATAGGATAGTTCTATTTTTAACTTCGTGAGGTGTTGCTATACTATTTTTCAGAGTGGCTACACTAGTTTTCATTCCCATTAACAGAGTGTGAGGGTTTTCCTTTCTCCACATCCTCGCTGGCACCTGTTGTTTCTTGTGTTGTTGATTTCAGCCATTCTCACAGTTGTGAGGTGATATCTCATTATAGTTTTGATTTGTATTTTCCTGATAATGAGATGTTGAACTTCTTTTCATGTGTGCATTAGCCAATTGTACATCTTCTTTGGGAAATGTCTACTCATGTCTTCTGCCCATGTTTTAAATGGATTATTCATTTTTGGGGTGTTGAGTTTTATAAGTTTTTTGTATATTTTTAATACTAACCCTTTATCAGATATATCATTTGCAAATACCTTCTCCCATTTCATAAGTTGCCTTTTCATTTTCTTGATTGTTTCTTTCACTGTGTTTCCTTCACTTTTACTTTGATGAAATCCCAATAATTTATTTTTGCTTTTGTTTCCTTTGCTTAAGGGGATATAACTAGAAAGAAGTTGCTATAGCCAGTGTCAAAGAGGTTACTGCCTGTGTTCGCCTCTCAGATTTTTATGGTTTCAGGTCTCACATTTAAGTCTTTAATCAATTTTGAATTTATTTTTGTGTATGGTGTAAGAAAGTGATCCAGTTTCATTCTTTTGCCTGTTGCCATCGAGTTTTCCCATCATTTGTTTAGAAGATTGTCTTTTTCCCATTGGATATTGTTTCCTGCATTGCTGAAGATTAATTAATAGTTGTGGGTTATTTTCTGAGTTTTCTCTTCTGTTTCATTGATCAATTTGTTTATTTTGTGCCAATACCATACTGTTTTGATCACTACAGCTTTGTAATATAACTTGAAGTCTGGAATTGTGATGCATCCAGCTTTGTTTTTCTTTTTCAAAACTGCTTTGACTATTCATGGTCTTTTGTGATTCCATACAAACTTCAGGATTGTTTGTTCTAACTCTGTGAAAAATGCTGTTGGTATTTTGTTAGGGATTGCATTAAATGTGTAGATTGTTCTGGGTAGTATAGACATTTTAACAATATTTATTCTTCAAATCCATGAGCATAGAATATTTTTCCATTTCTTTGTGTCATCTTCAATTTCTTTCATCAGTGTTTATAGTTTTCAGAGTACAGGTCTTTCACCTCTTTGGTTAGGTTTATTTCTGGGTATCTTTTTGTTTTTGGTGCAGTTGTAAATGGGACTGATTCCTGAATTTCTCTTTCTGCTGCTTCATTATTGGTGTATAGAAATGCAACAGATTTCTGTACATTGATTTTGTATCCTGAGACTTTACTGAATTCATGTATCAATTCTAGCAGTTTTTTTGGTGGACTCTTTTGGGTTTCTATATAGAGTATATGTCATCTAAAAATCGTTAAAATTTTACTTTTTCCTTACTGATTTGGAGGATTTTTATTTCTTTTCATTGTCCAATTGCTATGGCTAGGAAGTCCTAGCCATATGTTAAATGTTCCTAGCCTATGTTAAATAACAGTGGTTGAAAGTGCACATACTTATTTTATTCCTGACCATAGAGGAAAAGCTCTCAGTTTTAGTATTAGCTGTGGGTTTTCCATATATGACCTTCACTATGTTGAGATATGTTCCCTCTAAGCCTACTTTATTGAGAGTTTTTATCATAAACAGGTGTTGTATTTTGTCAAATGTTTTATCTGCATTGAAATGATCATACAGTTTTTATCCTTTCTCTTACTAATGTGATGTATCACATGGATTTTGATACTAAACTTATATTGCCTTCATAAAATGGGGTGGAGAGGGTTTTCGCTCTATGAGTTATATAAACTCTATTCTCTATGAGTTATAAGAAGGTGGGGGGGGGCGCCTGGGTGGCTCGGTGGTTAAGCCTCTGCATTCAGCTCAGGTCATGGTCTCAGGGTCCTGGGATCAAGCAGGGTTCCTGCTTCCCTCTCTCTCTCTGCCTGCCTCTCTGCCCTCTTGTGATCTCTCTCTGTGTCAAATAAATAAATAAAATCTTTTTTAAAAAAAGGAAAGAAAAAAAAGTAGGGGGTGGTCAGCGATGTAGCAGGAAAGCAGTAGTATAAAGGCTAAAGAGAATCCATTGAAATTAGGAACTAGGGGTTCATTAGTAACTAAGAAGAGGCAATAAGACAAATGGGTTAGAAAGGCCACTGATGTCAGGCTGTTCAGATTTTTATGTTATTTAATACCAAGTGACCTCAGGAGTGTCAGTAGACTCATAAGTAGTTACAACCTAAATGAGTTAATGATATAACACACCCAAAACTTGCCTGATACCTCAAAAAACGTTGCAGTTAATTGTCACTTATGAAGGAAATGTCAATAGGGTTATAATGCCTTACATTGAAAAACCAACAAATCAGAAAGTAAAAAAGGAAGGTTACAAGTAAGGAACAAGCATAAGCATAAATATTGTATTAACCCACTATTTGGTTTTAAGAGTGGCCATTAAATGGCTTCATGTAATTTAGGGGGCAAACATTCAGAATTTAAGAAAATTAGTATGTTCAAATGTTCAGATTAAAATAATGTTCAGATTAAAAATAAGATAAAGGGAAGAAGGGTGGTTATTGATAGAGGTCTGGGAGAAAGAGAGGGGATTGGATCCCTTTGGATGGAATGCTTTATCTTAGACATGGAGGACATCGTTTTCCAGAATTATGGAGGGAGGGAGTAAAAAAAGAATGGTGTGAATGTAAGCAAATCTTCATGGGTAGTATCAAAGAGTTAAGGCTATTATTAAGAAATATATTCACTTTTCTTGGAAAAGTGGGAGATGAGATTATATGCTGAGACGGAAAATGTAGCAGAAAACTTTAGAGATAATGAGGTTGAAAGTTTAAAGGTGATTAAGTTTCAAAATAGCTGCTGTAACAAACAAGAGAGGGCTAGTTAGGAAATGTAGAATTGCCAGGCGGTGTTGTTGGTTCTTAGGGGTTTCAAATTTCATTGCAGCATTAATATACATGGTTATGAATTTTTGTCCAATAGCATTTGGTAGATATAATGCATTTGAATTAATGGGAGATTGAGATTTCAAATGAGGTGATGGCAGTAAGATGGCTGAGGTGGCAAGTCATAAAATCTAACTTGGACCTGAATGGTAATGAGAACAGGAGGAATCTCAACAATAGGCAGAAAGTGTGACTTGAGAGACTAGAGCCCTCTGTAAGTCTGAAGAGCTGATTTTTGTTTTGCATTAAATGAAAGACCTTCAGAGCCAGGAAGTTGTGTATGAGGAGAGAGACATCTCAATTCAGATTCAAAGGATTGGATGGGTTCCAGATGCCCAAAAAGTCATGTTTGAGGGTGACAGAGGTGGGCTTCATTTTGCCTTCCAAGATCATTGTAGTTCCAAGATCAATGTCGTTGCTTCACCCTGCTCTGAATTCAAAGTCCATGTACTGTGTCATCTATGCCATTCAGTTGACAATGAATCATATATTTCAAATTCTGTAGGCTTCATTCTTCAGTAATAATAGAACACTTCTGTAATTATCTGTTTCATTGCTCTAACTCCCAAATTGGATAGAAACATTCCAGTGCACTGGGGTTACATAGACTTTATGTGAAAAGGACCATAATTTTACAGTAACTATTACATTGTTGTTTAAAAAATTATGTATTATTTTAATTTTTTGTTTGTTACACTACAAATCCTTTTCTACCAAACTACAATTTTAACCAGGTACTGAATTTATAAAACTCCAAATCTCCCTCTTAAGTAATTTTAAGAGTACTGTGAATAAGTTTACGGATTGCTAGCTCCATTTATAAATGGGATGGTTCTTTCATATGGACATTAACACATATATACAATGTCCTCAGAGATACTATCAAGGGAAAACATTACCATGCAAATAATTACAATACAGATTCACTCAGATGCGTCTAAAATTAAGGCTCTAGTCCCAGTATCTCCACATATCAAAAAGACTGAATGGCTTTCCAGCTGATGAACTGTCAAGTTGTCAGGGTTTATTTTGCTGCTAGTGGCTAAGTGTGCACAATGCTGGCAGCCTTATCACCTACAGCGGGGTACTGTCAGTGCTCATCAACCAGCAGGATTGTGTCGGTTTGGATTTGAATGTGAGATTGACCAAGTCCAAATTTTGGACTAGTCTCAGGTCTTTTGGCATTGTGTGAGTGGGGGTTTCATTTTTTCTGAATTGGGGAGAATGTGAAAAGGATTATCTAATTTTCACTGATGTTGATCAAAACAAAGAGCTCTTCTGCTTTGATACTTTTTGCATGTTCTTTTACTTTGATGTAAGGTGATGTTTCATTCAGTAGATGGTGCATTCAAGGTGTTAGATACTGTACCCTTAAAGATAAACCTAGGTAGCCTCAAAGCCAAATTTTTCAAGGTATTCTATATTCTTAGACTTTCTCCAAGAATGTTTGTTCTTTTTTCTGTCCATTAAAATACAGTATTTCCAAGGAGAAAAATAATTTAATAACATCATATCCAATCTCCTAAAACTAAACTTAATTAGAATACAGAAAAAAGTAAAGATAAAATATTTAATGTAAAAGATTAATCTGTGACTTTTTTTTTCCTTAGAAGAGAAATTCTCCACAATAGTTTTGTTTATTTGTTTCTTTCTTTCTTTGTTTTTGCTTGTGTGTCTGAAGTGTCCTTTGTTTTGCTTGGTTTTGCCAATGCTACTCACTTTTTATCACGAAGATGGAGTTCCAGCATTAAAATTTAATACTCTAAACCTATGAACTTTATCACAAACAGGAAAATAAGCCCAGGAAAAAAAATAGATTGAAACTGGTTTCACAACCAATCTTAATTGCATAATAATGCTTAGTATCTTCATAAAATTGTTTTCTCAAGTAAGCTGATGAAATAAAATGGTACAGCAGAGATATTTTAGCTCCTAGGTATAATTGTTTCTCAGATAGGTTTAGAATCTTTACTCAGGTTCTCCAACATTAAATTCACAAAATAAAACCTGTAGTTTTTCATCTTTGGAAAACTTAATGTACTGTTTTTGAAAAGGGTATTATTTTTGTCATTGGTCCATTTTTAATAAACTAAAATATTTTATTGCCTTGTACTTAGAAGAGGAAAGAACAGTTTTACCTTCAAATAGCCAATGATTAAATATTGTACTGGTGTTGGTGTTCTTCAACATGGTATTTGTATACTGGTTCTGCAATATCTAAAATAGCATTTACCTTTTCTATTACCTTGCTTTATGTTTCCTTATAGCACTTTTGTTCATTGAAATTATATGCATGTACATAAGTACATACACAATATGTGTATATAGAATATATATATGCACACACATGAATGTAATGCATTTACTTGTTTGCAGTAAGTTTTTCTCATTCCAATGTAAGTCATTGAGACAAGAATATCTATTTCTTGCTCTATCCTTTAATGAATGCATATGGTAGATGCTCATTAAGTATTTAATGAATGAACTAATGAATATACGTGCATACTAACATGAGAATCTGTAAGATTCTTTCCTGCATCTATAAATATAACAGCCATATTTTTATTCTAATGAAAATTAATAAGTATATGCACATAAATTAATTGCTGACATGCCACATTAGAAATTGAATTGTGATGATACCCTTTCCGTTACTGTATCCTCATTGCCTAGCAGAGTTGGCCACTTGGCCACCAAAAATATAATCAATTATTTTAGGGGTTAAGTAAGATTTTATATAATTTATTTTCAGAAATTCATAGAGAATAGGGAAACACTAGATTGATTATTCCAAGCAAATAGATTAATTTTTCTAATCAAAAGGGAAAGACCCACAAAAGTGTGAATTCATTAGGAATTATTGGTTTTTTATGAGTCAAGATTTTTGTAACAATTAGGCTAGTTTTAATATGTTGTAATGTGGAAAATTGCATAGCCTTGGCTAGAAGACTTGCTTGGGCTGAAATTCTAACTGTGTGATTTTAGGACAACTAACCCTAGTGAGTCTCATCATCTTTGTCTGTAAAAGGTGACTAATAATATCTCTCTCTCAAGAAGGTTGTAAGGAATAAGGAAATTATTTTGTAGGTTACATAAGGAATAATTAAAATCATGTCAATTTGCAAGTGGGCAGTAATCTATATGATTCATTTTAAGGCCAATAGAAGAAATTCAGTCTAGTTACTATTCTGACAAATTACCATATGAGGTGGGGAAAGTAATTTCATTTTAGGTGTGATTGACAGAGCATTATATATGACAATCACAGCGATAGCATGAAACATTACACTTTTTGTTTCATTTAATGTCCTTTCTGAATCTAAAATTCTACAAATCTGTTAATCAATACTTGGGAGCATATACAGTTTGATGGGAAGCTCATAGCAGAGAATCTGTTAGCTAACATAACCTGCTATCCCAGTCTTTATAATTAAGCCCATATTGGAACATCTGCCATCCTTATTTACTATCATATTTCTAACAATGAATTTTTATCCTGGAAGGTTTATGTAATGGAGAGGATCTAGAAAATGCTGTGAATTAACAATATGTTGTGAATACAAAAGCTTTTTTCCTCCTACCCTCCTTTATATATAATACACAATCACAATAAATTTAGCTCCATCAGCTTTATTTTGATGTGTCTTCAAGAAAATATTTTACACCACAAAGTAATGTGATCTTCTACCTAGCACCTTATAAAATTTCCAGTGTGTTAGAGTCTCAAAATTATTGACCTCCCCAGTTTCCTGAAGGGTGGGAGAACGCTGTGCTCTTGAAAAATAAATACTGCGCACTAGATCATTTCTGCTTTAAGGAAGTTCATCTACTATTATTACATAGAAGAGAAAAGGATAATTGTATCCAATGACGTTTAGAGTTACTCTGACATTTCTGGAGGAGTTAGCTGTTGCCTGGGTTGACTTCTGACAGAGTCTTGCTTCAGGCCACCAACTTTTACTGCCTTTTGGAAAGACAGGAGCTATCCTGTCTGGTGAACTAGATGATGCTGACTTTTTCCAGCATCGGGCAAAGATTCCTGATAGGGTACAATTCCAGTCTTAAGTTTTGGTGGAAATAAAATCAATAAATTTTCTGGAAGGACTCCTAAATCTGGATTGTTTGGTTGGTATGAATTACTCTTCTATTTTTGAGGAAAGGACTTATTTTGAAAAAAGTGGCTGCTTTTGGCATGCAGACGCATAGGAAATGTTTAAATATGTATGTGCTCTGAGAAACTCAGAATCTGTGGTTCATCTCTAGTCTACATCCTGAGTCTAGAGTTCAAAACCATTCCTGATATAGAGGAGGCAAGGTTCAGTTTCCTTCCTATTCTACTGGATGGTATCCACAGTGAGACACACTGGAATCTGCCTTATCCACCCATACATGCAAACACACACAATATGAAACTAATCCAGCTCAAATTCAAACACACAGTGTGGTGGTATATACTATCCACTGAACAACCTTATTTCTAGATTCAGCTACAAATGGTGATTAATATCTAAGAACCACTACCCAAACAATAATAATTAATGCAATTTAAATGAAAAATACACAGAACTGAGAAGCATTTGTTCATATGTGTACTCCTTTTGCAAGGTCTCATTGCGGTGATTAAACTACAAGTGACAGATATCAAAGAATTATTTCGAAAAGGTTGCATAAATGGGCCAACAGTGACATGGTGAGATCACACAGCATGAGTCATTTGTCCACCTATATCGGAAATTCACAACAGACTAATTCGTAGTAGAGTGACTGATGGTCTGATAGGTTCAGTCAAGCTATAATCCCACAGGTTTGTCATTGAACCTCAAATTATTTGCTTTCTCTCACTTCTGAATTTCTCTGTAGTCTGTTAAAATATTTGATTAAATATCTCTTATTCCCTCAGGTCTGTCTTGATTTTAGGGATTATAAATTCTCCTTCAACAGGAACTGGGTTTTATATTTTGGAATGATGATAAAAGTTTAAAGAGTCTGGGCACATAATCTCCCCAAATTTACTAATAGAGCTTTCATAACTCATTTGTTTGGGGGCCTTCATTCAAACTAACGAATATTATATTGATATCAGTGATGAATAATTGAAATTGTAATCATGGCTTTTGGTGCCTGCTGATTGCATTGCCTCCTTCCTGTCTTCCTTCCCCATCTCCTTCCCCAGTAATCTTATTTTCCTTCACGGCCACGATACCTGATACATAAAGGCTAGTCAGATACCATTAAGAATTTAGTCCAAATTAATTTGTTCTATAGTGATTGGAAAATGGCAATTGATATTTATTCATTTCTTTAAAATCGAAACTACATTATTAAGAGAAACTTTTTGAGACTTTGGGTTGGCAGGATGTATAAACTATTGTCCTTTTTTAAGTCTCTGCTATCAATGTGAATATGTTTCCTCCCAGGTTTCCTTTTTGACAAAAAGATGATATATTGCAATAAAAATAAGTAATATAATTTGTTGCATTTTCTAAGAGCAGAAAGCAATGATATGTGTGCTAAAAGCAATATATATACTGACTGTGCTAAAGACAGGCATATGTTATTTGGCAACCGATTGTCATCCTCAACAGCATGGAGACTATTAACATATGGCTGTGAATGGACACCATGTTTCTCATTATACTCCTGATTTTTTTTTAAAGATTTTATTTATTTATTTGACAGATAGAGATCATAAGTAGGGAGAGAGGCAGGCAGAGAGAGAGAGAGAGGAGGAAGCAGGCTCCCTGCCAAGCAGAGAGCCCGATGCGGGGCTCCATCCCAGGACCCTGGGATCATGACCTAAGCAAAAGACAGAGGCTTTAACCCACTGAGCCACCCAGGCTCAGTGATTTTTGAGGGGAGGATATTCAAATGTATTTTTACTGAGACCTTGAGCCCATACCAACCATTAATGTAAATGTGTCCTTATTTACCTGATGGTCAGTATTTCTGAAAATCAAGGTTTTTCTTCCTTTCATAGTGCCTTTTAAAAAAAATGTGTGCAACTCTATGATGATGCATACAATAAGCATTTATTTCTAGCTATGAAAAATGAAATATAATATTTATCCTCTCCAATTTAGTTGTAGAGTTCTGTATTTAAATATTTCATATTTAAAATTTTCTTTGTAGCTATTAAGATTGATAATCTTTAAAAAAAATGTTATTGTTATGTTAGTCACCATACAATACATCATTAGTTTTTGATGGAGTGTTCCAAGATTAATTGTTTGTGTATAACACCCAATGCTCCATGCAGTACGTGTCCTCCTTAATACCCACCCCCCTCCTCTCTAAAACTCTCTGTCTCTTGGAGTGCATAGTCTCTCATGCTTTGTTTCCCCACCATTTCCCCCCCTTCACTTTTCCTTTCCTTCTCCTATGTCCTCCATGTTATTCCTTATAGTCCACAAGTAAGTGAAACCATATGATAATTGACTTTCTCTGCTTGATTTATTTCACTCAGCATAATCTTAAAATAGTGGCATTATAGGCTATTGTTATTGTTACTTTCTTTTCTATGTTCTCCTTTATTTTCTGGATTTTCTGTAAAAGGCATGTGATACTATCATCAGAAAAAATAAAAGTTTAGTTTTAGAAGTTTTTTTTTTTCAAATTCTCTTTATACGTAGAGAAGAAAAATAATTTCTGAAACTTTGTCAGAAGTATACAAGTAATTTAGACTTTGAGAATGAAAGTTTTCTTGTTTCTGATTTGAAATAGAGTCTGTCCTCTAGACCTAACATTTCATGATTCATTCCTATACCATCTTGCTTTCATAAAGCATTCTGAAGAACTGTTTTTTGAAAAGAACAAAACAATTCATTTATTTCCAGATACTATCTATAACACTAGAATATACAATTTATATCTTACATTATTTGAAGTAAGACTATATCATATTGAATTAGTCTGTAACCTTGTTTATTAAACATTCTAATATTAGAATAGGAAAAAATATCTAAAATAATTTTGCAGTATGGCAGTTTTACATAGATAATAAACCTAAAAATTCTTGCCATAACAAAAATTATTTTTAATATATGAAATGTGTCTTTAGATGATTTACTTTGATGAAAGTTTGAAAGAACTCTGAAAAACAATTCCTGAAAATGATAAAATTTATTTGTTCTAATTCTAAAGATTAATATATTTTTGAAGTTTTCCCCAGAAGATTTAGTTAATTAAAATTTGTGAATAAGTAATTAATATAAACTAATTTACATTAAAAACTTTCATATTATCAATAAGATCTTATTGAAATACAAATCCCTGTATTGTTTTATTTATATTTTGAGATTAATATTCATGATGAATCCCAAATGTTTATTAACCATTAAAAAAGTACACAAATGATTGAAAAAGTAATAAAGATTTTTAAAAACTTTAAAAAAGAAATAAGCCAGGCGCCTGGGTGGCTCAGTGGGTTAAGCCGCTGCCTTCGGCTCAGGTCATGATCTCAGGGTCCTGGGATCGAGTCCCGCATCGGGCTCTCTGCTCAACGGAGAGCCCTTCCTCTCTCTGCCTGCCTCTCTCGTGATTTCTCTCTGTCAAATAAATAAATAAAATCTTAAAAGAAAAAAAAAAAAGAAATAAGCCATGTCTTCTTTTTACTCTGGTCTGTAGTTTTCTAAACTTAAATCATCAAATATATATAATCTGAAATGTGATACCCAAATGAATTCAGATGGACAGTTTTTCAAAGTGATAGTTAAATATTTTTTATTCAAAAACAAAGCCTTATTATTTAGATGCATATTAGTATTATTATTATCAATTAACATGCTCATGCAATTTAGATGTTGCTGATACATGTTCCTTGAGTTATACTATTTACCCTGCTTACTTACCTCCACTACTTGATGAGGCTGCAAATGTTAATTTGAAGAACAACTGGTTTTGTTTTTTTGCTTTAAATTGTCAGCATTTTCACCAGGACCATAAATATCTTTCTAATAGATTCTTTTTGGATTTAATATATAATCTATCAAAGTTGTGTAGAAATCTAAGTTTGTATAGAGTATTTTTTTTTTCCAAAATGGGAAATAAATGCTTGGAAATGGAGGTGTTCTTAGATAAGTAGAATTACTTTTATTAATCACAGTAATTTAGGTGCAATAAGGAGCTTTTACACTTATTGGCAATGAACTTTGATTTTAAAATATTCAAAAAATATATTTATCAGGGTTTAAATTTCACTGTAACAGTAAAATAGAATATCTGCGAATTTTTTTAATAATCAAATGTGAGAAATGAATCTCACTTTAGACAATAACTCTAAAAATATCTTGGGTTAATGTAGGTTATGCCTCGATATGTTTAATTAATAAAATGAATGCATCTATCTGAATTTTATAATCATCCTGAGAAAGTCACTTAATGCTCATGAGGAGAGAAGCACTTATCTACTGAAAATGTTTTCAAGTAATTCTTAATCAGAAGCTATGGAAAGTTCTATTGCCTTGGAGTACCTGAATAAAAGTAGTTTTGTGGGTTTAAATGGAAATGTATTTGAAATGCTTTGCTTGAGAATTTCTTCCATAGATTCATTCAAGTTTGATATGAATCTATATCCCAAACTGAGATGGAAATCTTTCAGTACCAGGCTAATGCATTTCAGAATATCTGATTGTGCCATTTAGAATAATAATAAGATTTGAGTAAGTGTGCTTTCATTAAATAGGAGACAGTATCTTTTAAAATTGTGGGAAAAAATTGTTGTATTTCTATCTCCCATACAGAAAGTGTTATATTAATAGATACTTTCTCTTTTCAAAGAAAATTGGAAACTGGGAAATTATTCTTGGGACAAGCAAAACAATTATAATTTAAGAACTGGATGCTTATCCAATCGATTTTTATTTGTGAAAAATCACATATTTCTATTTCATCTTTGTTTTTCTGTGATTCTAGCATCTTTGGTCTCTTACAAACAAGCAAAAAGATTCTGGTCCTTAGATCTTATTTCTTCACTAGCTGTTCTATTGATATTAAATAATTTGATTATTGACTTCTATATATTCTCTTTAATGTAGATACAGATAATTGTGATATCTGTATCTACATTAAAAATAGATACATGAATGAATAATTATTCTTTTTTTTTTTAATATGTTATTTATTTGACAGAGAGGAATCACAAGCAGGCAGAGAGGCAAGCAGAGAGAGAGGAGGAAGCAGGCTCCCTACCGAGCAGAGAGCCCGACGCGGGGCTAGATTCCAGCACCCTGAGATCATGACCTGAGCTGAAGGCAGAGGCTTTAACCCACTGAGCCACCCAGGCGCCTCAATAATTATTCATTCTTAAACATACTCAAGTTTTTCTAAGAAGGTGCATTTTTTTCATCCATCCCAAACGTTTCTGAGGAACGATAAAATCAGGGAAAAATCAACACTCACTTGGTGAAATATCTCTATCTTATCTATCTAATATCTGTGTTTTGTAGATTGAATGGCTTCCCTAAAAGTCTTTAGTTTGCTTGAAAAACCAAGACTCGACTTCTAGCTCTATGTTTTGTTTTGTCTTTCTACGGCATCGTAAATTCTTTCCACAATTCCAAAACCTTTACCTGTTTGAGATAAATGGGAAAGATAAACTTTTTTCTGTTTTTTTTCTTATGTTGTAAGTATGCTATCAATCCCTATATTTATAGTTATTTTATAGTTTTTTAAATTCAAATGAAACACTATTTAAAATCTCACTATTAAAAATTTCTCACGTTTTCTTGTAAAATAATATTAATTCTTATGTTTTTTTTTTTTAAGTAATGGTTAAAATACAGAAATTGTTAGCTACTCTCTGTCCTACTCTTCTAACTTACTTCTATAATGTTTTATATAATATTTAATTTCTAGTCTTTTTTTTTTCACTTTCCAAATTTTAGCCTTGGTAGTAGAGTGAATATTCCCAATTGTTTCTTCAAGGCCTTTCCTTTCTCCTTTTGAACTACAGCCACATTGTCTCACTATGAACATGAAAGTTTTATCTTATTATTAACAGAAGCACTTTTTGATGAAAAATAAACAGGTGTACATGTGGATGATTTGAAATTTCTGATAAAATATTTTTTTTTATTTTTTATTTATTTCTTATTTTTTATAAACATATAATGTATTTTTATCCCCAGGGGTACAGGTCTGTGAATAGCCAAGTTTACACACTTCACAGCATTCACCATAGCACATACCCTCCCCAATGTCCATAACCCCCTCCCCCTCTCCCCACCCCCCCCTCCCCCCAGCAACCCTCAGTTTGTTTTGTGAGATTAAGAGTCACTTATGGTTTGTCTCCCTCCCAATCCCTTCTTGTTTCATTTATTCTTCTTCTATCCCCCTAACCCCCCAAGTTGCATCTCCACGTCCTCATATTAGGGAGATCATATGATAGTTGCCTTTCTCTGATTGACTTATTTCACTAAGCATGATACCCTCTAGTTCCATCCATGTCGTCGCAAATGGCAAGATTTCATTTCTTTTGATGGCTGCATAGTATTCCATTGTGTATATATACCACCTCTTCTTTATCCATTCTTCTGTTGATAGACATCAAGGTTCTTTCCATAGTATGGCTATTGTAGACATTGCTGCTATAAACATTCGGGTGCACATGCCCCTTCGGATCACTACGTTTGTATCTTTAGGGTAAATACCCAGGAGTGCAATTGCTGGGTCATAGGGTAGTTCTATTTTCAAGATTTTGAGGAAGCTCCAGGCTGTTTTCCAGAGTGGTTGCACCAGCTTGCATTCCCACCAACTGTGTAGGAGGGTTCCCCTTTCTCCACATCCTCGCCAGCATCTGTCATTTCCTGACTTGTTAATGGTAGCCATTCTGACTGGTGTGAGGTGATATCTCATTGTGGTTTTGATTTGTATTTCCCTGATGCCGAGTGACGTGGAGCACTTTTTCATGTGTCTGTTGGCCATCTGGATGTCTTCTTTGCAGAAATGTCTGTTCATGTCCTCTGCCCATTTCTTGATTGGACTATTTGTTCTTTGGGTGTTGAGTTTGCTAAGTTCCTTATAAATTTTGGATACTAGCTCCTTATCTGATATGTCGTTTGCAAATATCTTCTCCCATTCTGTCAGTTGTCTTTTGGTTTTGTGAACTGTTTCCTTTGCTGTGCAAAAGCTTTTGATCTTGATGAAATCCCAATAGTTCATTTTTGCCCTTGCTTCCCTTGCCTTTGCCATTGTTCCTAGGAAGATGTTGCTGCGGCTGAGGTGGAAGAGGTTGCTGCCTGCGTTCTCCTCAAGGATTTTGATGGATTCCTTTCTCACATTGAGGTCCTTCATGCATTTTGAGTCTATTTTCGTGTGTGGTGTAAGGAAGTGGTCCAATTTCATTTTTCTGCATGTGGCTGTCCAATTTTCCCAGCACCATTTCTTGAAGAGGCTGTCTTTTTTCCATTGGACATTCTTTCCTGCTTTGTCGAAGATTAGTTGACCATAGAGTTGAGGGGCTATTTTTGGGCTCTCTATTCTGATCCATTGATCTATGTGTCTGTTTTTGTGCCAGTACCATGCTGTCTTGATGATGATAGCTTTGTAATAGAGCTTGAAGTCCGGAATTGTAATGCCACCAACTTTGGCTTTCTTTTTCAAATATTCCTTTGGCTATTTGAGGTCTTTTCTGGTTCCATATAAATTTTGGGATTATTTGTTCCATTTCTTTGAAAAAAATGGATGGTATTTTGATAAGGATTGCATTAAATGTGTAGATTGCTTTAGGTAGCATAGACATTTTCACAATATTTATTCTTCCAATTCAGGAGCATGGAACATTTTTCCATTTCTTTGTGTCTTCCTCAATTTCTTTCATGAGTACTTCAGAGTTTTCTGCATATAGATTCTTAGCCTCTTTGGTTAGGTTTGTTCCTAGGTATCTTATAGTTTTTGGTGCAATTGTAAATGGGATTGACTCCTTAATTTCTCTTTCTTCTGTCTTGTTGTTGGTATACAGAAATGTAACTGATTTCTGTGCATTGATTTTATATCCTGACACTTTACTGACTTCCTGGACAAGTTCTAGCAGTTTTGGAGTGGAGTCTTTTGGGTTTTCCACATATAGTATCATATCATCTGCAAAGAGTGACAGTTTGACTTCTTCTTTGCCGATTTGGATGTCTTTAATTTCTTTTTGTTGTCTGATTGCTGAGGCTAGGACTTCTAGCACTATGTTGAATAGCAGTAGTGATAATGGACATCCCTGCCGTGTTCCTGACCTTAACGGAAAAGCTTTCAGTTTTTGTCCATTGAGAATGATATTTGCGATGGGTTTTTCATAGATGGCTTTGATAATATTGAGGTATGTGCCCTCTATCCTTACACTCTGAAGAGTTTTGATCAGGAAAGGATGCTGTACTTTGTCAAATGCTTTTTCAGCATCTATTGAGAGTATCATATGGTTCTTGTTCTTTCTTTTATTAAAGTGTTGTATCACATTGATTGATTTGTGGATGTTGAACCAACCTTACAGCCCTGGAATAAATCCCACTTGGTCATGGTGAATAATCCTTTTAATGTACTGTTGAATCCTACTGGCTAGTATTTTGGTGAGAATTTTTGCATCTGTGTTCATCAAGGATATTGGTCTGTAGTTCTCTTGTTTGGTGGATCCTTGTCTGGTTTTGGGATCAAGGTGATACTGGCCTCATAAAATGAGTTGGAAGTTTTCCTTCCATTTCTATTTTTTGGAACAGTTTCAGGAGAATAGGAATTAGTTCTTCTTTAAATGTTTGGTAGAATTCCCCTGGGAAGCCTTCTGGCCCTGGGCTTTGTTTTGTTTGGAGATTTTTGATGCCTGTTTCAATCTCCTTACTGGTTATGGGCCTGTTCAAGTTTTCTATTTCTTCCTGGTTCAGTTGTGGTAGTTTATGTCTCTAGGAATACATCCATCTCTTCCAGATTGTCAAATTTGTTGGCTTAGGGTTGCTCATAGTATGTTCTTATAATTGTCTGTATTTCTTTGGTGTTAGTTGTGATCTCTCCTCTTTCATTCATGATTATATTTACTTGAGTCCTTTCTCTTTTCTTTTTGATAAGTCTGGCCAGGGGTTTATCAGTTGTATTAATTCTTTCAAAGAACCAGCTCCTAGTTTCGTTGATTTGTTCCATTGTATTTTTGGTTTCTATTTCATTGATTTCTGCTCTGATCTTTATGATTTATCTTCTCCTGCTGGGTTTAGGGTTTCTTTCTTGTTCTTTCTCCAGTTCCTTTAGCTGTAGGTTTAGGTTGTGTACTTGAGACCTTTCTTTTTTCTTGAGAAAGGCTTGTACCGCTGTATATTTTCCTCTCAGGACTGCCTTTGCTGTGTCTCACAGATTTTGGACTGTTGTGTTTTCATTATCATTTGTTTCCATGAATTTTTTCAATTCTTCTTTAATTTTCTGGTTGACCCATTCATTCTTTAGAAGGATGCTGTTTAGTCTCCATGTATTTGGGTTCTTTCCAAATTTCCTCTTGTGATTGAGTTCTAGCTTCAGAGCATTGTGGTCTGAAAATATGCAGGGAATGATCCCAATCTTTTGATACTGGTTGAGACCTGATTTAGGACCCAGAATGTGATCTATTCTGGAGAATGTTCCATGTGCCCTAGAGAAGAATGTGTATTCTGTTGCTTTGGGATGAAATGTTCTGAATATATCTGTGCTGTCTATCTGGTCCAGTGTGTCATTTAAGGCCTTTATTTCCTTGTTGATCTTTTGCTTGGATGATCTGTCCATTTCAGTGAGGGGAGTGTTAAAGTCCCCTACTATTATTGTATTATAATTGATGTGTTTCTTTGATTTTGTTATTAATTGGTTTATATAGTTGGCTGCTCCCACGTTAGGGGCATAGATATTAAAATTGTTAGATCTTGTTGGACAGACCCTTTGAGTATGATATAGTGTCCTTCCTCATCTCTTAAAATAGTCTTTGGTTTAAAATCTAATTGATCTGATATAAGGATTGCCACCCCAGCTTTCTTCTGATGTCCATTAGCATGTTAAATTGTTTTCCACCCCCTCACTTTAAATCTGGAGGTGTCTTCACGTCTAAAATGAGTTTCTTGTAGGCAACATATAGATGTTGACTAGAGGTTTTGTTTTTTTATCCATTCTGATACCCTGTGTCTTTTGATTGGGGCATTTGGCCCATTTACATTCAGGGTAACTATTGAGAGAGATGAATTTAGTGCCATTGTATTGCCTGTAAGGTGACTGTTACTGTATATTGTCTCTGTTCCTTTCTGGTCTACTACTTTTAGGCTCTCTCTTTGCTTAGAGGACCCCTTTCAATATTTCCTGTAGAGCTGGTTTGGTGTTTGCAGATTCTTTCAGTTTTTGTTTGTCCTGGAAGGTTTTTATCTCTCCTTCTATTTTCAATAATAGCCTAGCTGGATAGAGTATTCCTGGCTGCATGTTTTTCTCATTTGGTGCTCTGAATATATCATGCCAGCTCTTTCTGGCCTGCCAGGTCTCTGTGGATAAGTCTGCAGCCAATCTAATATTTTTACCATTGTATGTTACAGACTTCTTTTCCCTGGCTGCTTTCAGGATTTTCTCTTTGTCACTAAGACTTGTAAATTTTACTATGAGGTAACGGGGTGTGGACCTATTCTTGTTGACTTTGAGGGGGGTTCTCTGCACCTCCTGGATTTTGATGCTTGTTCCCTTTGCCATATTAGGGAAATTCTCTCCAATAATTCTCTCCAATAGACCTTCTGCTCCCCTCTCTGTTTCTTCTTCTTCTGGAATCCCAATTATTCTAATGTTGTTTCATCTTATGGTGTCACTTATCTCTCGAATTCTCCCCTCATGGTCCAGTAGCTGTTTGTCCCTCTTTTGTTTGGCTTCTTTATTCTCTGTCATTTGGTCTTCTATATCACTAATTCTTTCTTCTGCCTCATTGATCCTAGCAGTGAGAGCCTCCATTTTTGATTGCACCCCATTAATAGTTTTTTTGATTTCAACTTGGTTAGATTTTAGGTTTTTTATTCTCCAGAAAGGGCTTTTATCTCTAATATCTTCCATGCCTTTTTCGAGCCCAGCTAGAACCTTCAGAATCATCATTCTGAACTCTAGATCTGACATATTACCAATGTCTGTATTGATTAGGTCCCTAGCCTTCAGTAGTGCCTCTTGTTCTTTTTTTTTGTGGTGAATTTTTCTGCCTTGTCATTTTGTCCAGATAAGAGTATATGAAGGAGCAAGTAAAATACTAAAAGGGTGGCAAAGACCCCAGAAAAATGTGCTTTAGCCAAATCAGAAGAGACCCCAAGTTGTAGGGGGGAGAAAGGGGGTAAAAAGAGGTTCAGAGAAAAAAAAGAAAAAAAAATTAAAAAAAAAAAGAAAACAAATAAAAAATATAAAGAGGAAAGAAAAAATATATATATTAGATAAACTAGTTTAAAAACGTTAAAAAAGAAAAGGGTAAAAGTTTTAAAAAATTTAGCAGAAGAAGAAAAAGAAAAAGAAATTGAAAAAAAATTAAATTAACTGCAAGACTTAAGAGTCATGTGGAGAAAGTCATGAGTTCTATGCTTTGCTTTCTCCTCCTCTGGAATTCCGCTGCTGTCCTAGGTATTGAACCTGCTTTCCTTGGTAGATGAACTTCGTCCTGGCTGGATTTTTTTGTTGATCTTCTGGGGGAGGGGCCTGTTGTAGTGACTCTCAAGTGTCTTTGCTGGAGGCGGAATTGCACCGCCCTTACCAGGGGCCGGACTAAGTAATCCGCTTGGGTTCGCTTTCGCTCCAAGCTTACCCAGCCTGCGACCAGTTCAAGGTAACCCTGAGCTGAGAGCTCAGTCCTCGGCTCTGTCTCTGTAGCCGGCTTCCCTGTTCTAATACCTGTGACCTCTGTGACACTCTGACACCCCCGATCCTTCTGTGACCCTGCGGGACCTGGGGCCACACTGAGCCCACATGGGCTTCACCCGCGTTTAGCCTCTGGAGTGATGTCCCTCAGTGGAACAGACTTTTAAAAGTCCTGATTTTGTGCTCCGTTTCTCTGCCGCTTGCCGGGAGCCGGCCCCTTCCCCCGTGGTCTATCTTCCTGTCATTTTGGATTCACTTCTCCACCAGTCCTACCTTTCCAAAAGTGGTTGATTTTCTGTTTCTAGAATTGCTGTTCTTCTTCTCTTCGATCTCCCGTTGGATTTGTAGGTGTTTGCAGTGTTTAGATAAGCTATCTAGCTGATCTCCTGCTACCTGATATAGTCTCAGCCTGCTACTTCTCTGCCATCTTGACTCCTCCTGATAAAATATTTTTATGAATTATTTTTAGTTCTATATTTTATAATTCTAAGTAGAATTTTGCACCCAAAATGTGTTTTTGTTTGTTTGTTTGTTTGTTTTTTGTCACAAGATAGATAAAAATATATTGGGATTCTATGTTGACTGGCTGTCTTTTTTCAAGATGAGATTTGGGTTAATTACAGCAAAGGGTGTATAGCTCTATATTGAAGACTACAAATCATAGTTCTCTTTAAGATCCTATGACATTCGCAAACAGTTATGGTACTTACTATTGATAGAGCTACCTTTTTTTTTAGAGAGAGATGATAGATAGAGGATAGATAAATAATAGAAAGATGATAATGATATTAATATAGCTATCATAGAGAGAAGGAAGATAAATAAACAAAAAAGCAATATGGACCAAAGGCATATCTCTCTATATAAATGTCTTGTGATCATCTTATACTATATGCTGTAGCTTTATGACATACACACAAATAATGCTCATTCTGCTTTAGACCTTATGCTTAAGTAGTGTGATAGCATAAGATACAGAAATTTAAGTCATTCAGAACACTAGGAGACTGTACCTGCTTATACATTGACCATATAAGTTTATTAAAGCAACTAATTTGAAGACAATTTGCTCATTTTCTATTGGGGGAGAGCATGTGGGACAAAAAAGAAATAGTAATAGCAGCAGAAGATCTACAAGTAATTTACCTTAATATTATAGTCCATAATAAGAGAAAAGTGAAATTTATGGGGCGCCTGGGTGGCTCAGTGGGTTAAGCCGCTGCCTTCGGCTCAGGTCATGATCTCAGGGTCCTGGGATCGAGTCCCGCATCGGGCTCTCTGCTCAGCAGCGAGCCTGCTTCCCTCTCTCTCTCTCTGCCTGCCTCTCTGTCTACTTGTGATTTCTCTCTGTCAAATAGATAAATAAAATCTTAAAAAAAAAAGTGAAATTTATTCTGGATAACTTGCAATATAGAAAATGGAATTATACATACAGTACCTAGCATTCCAATGTCATTAACTTGATTTATTTAATATCAACAATGGAAATTACCTCCAAATAAAAGAAGTACCAAAACATTTTAAAAAAAGCTTTGATTGTCTGAAGTCCTAACTTGGTTAAAATAATTTAGAGATTATTGAACAAAATGAAGTATGTTGTCTTACTACATTTTAATGTGTGATACTTTTCAATGTAAAATAATGACAATGTATTTAAAGATAATACCTAGTAGGAAATGAAAAGCAATAATTTATTGATTAGTAATTTTTTTCAGTGTTATAATTTAGGAAGTATTCAAATTATTTTTATTTATAGAATACCAATTTTATAAATTTTAAAATTTAAACCTATGAGAAATAAACTAAGAAATATTTCTTGGGGCGCCTGGGTGGCTCAGTGGGTTAAATCCTCTGCCTTCTGCTCAGGTCATGATCCCAGGGTCCTGGGATCGAGCCCCACATCGGGCTCTCTGCTCCACAGGGAGCCTGCTTCCTCCTCTCTCTCTGCCTGCCTCTCTGCCTAGTTGTGATTTCTCTCTGTCAAATAAATAAAATTTAAAAAAAAAGAAATATTTCTTGTTTTTATCTTTGATGAAGCTTTGAGTTCTGCTAATATTAACTACTTAAAAAAGTGCTATAAAGTATTTTAAAGCATTTTTTATTTTAAATGTTAAAGCCTGTCTTGAATTCTGCTAGTATCTTATGAATCGTTCCTTTGTCTTTCCTGTATTACATAATAACAATATACTTCTTGAATGATAACAAGGTGTATAATTGCCTCTACCTGGTAATATCTACTCATTATTTTCCATTTCTCATTTTGTTCTTACTTTAACAAGGCATAGGGAAAAACATAATCTTACTCAAATTTATTGCTGGGTAAAGGATTAACAATATAATAACATTTAAATTTTATTGAATTGTAAAATATACATTATGTGTATATATAACACAGTTATAGTAATAGCTATACTTATGAGAAAATATTGTTCTTATGGAAACCTGTAATCCTTGATTAAAAAGGATTAATTTAAAGGATTAAAAAGGATTAATTAAAAAGGTTAATTTTTGAGTAGTGAAGTCTCTACTATTAATGAAAAGACAACTAACAAAAAGCAACTGGACAGAGAGAAAGGCCAAACTTGTCACTTGCAATAAAAATAAAATGTCAATGTTAAAAATTGGCAAAGATTTTTTTATATAAAGTTGGATGAAAATTAACCAAAGATTTTGGTTGACCACAAGGTCAAATGAAGCAATAATATTATGAGTATGCCAAAAACTAATGAAATATATTGATGTCATTGATAAAGCCATGTTGCAGCAAAAACCAATGAAGGGATTAAATATCTTTAATATAAAAAATAAGGCACATTAATTCTATTTTCATGTATTAGTGGCAGTCACATGCAAAAAGAAATGATGGTGTTCTATATTATTTCAGGGTCATGTTTTGAATCAAAAGCTCAAAGTTATAGGGAGACTAGTATGGCTTTATGCATGGTTCCTTTATTTATGCTAAGATTTGAAAAGCAGCAGGATGATGCTCATCTTCACCCAAAATATATTTAATTATCCACTAAGGTGCCTGATATTTTGCTACTAATTATCCAGTGACACATGTAGACTCCACCTTTTAAAATCATCTGAACAGGAATTATTACCCCTTTAAGCTGTATATAACATCCAACTTGACCATAGATTTATTTATCATCCTCCCTCTTCTAGAAACAGTAAGTGTTTAGAAATGGTGTAGGAAGGAAGAATTAGATAGTAGGACTCTACTGGAAGAAGTAGGCCGAGATTAGGAATATTATAAGAGCTGCTGCACTAACTGGAGTAACATTAAGGCAATGGAGCCAGGGAAGATAACTTTTCAGAGAAAGAGGGAAAGGATCAAATGGAGAATACAATAGGTAAATTTCGCCTATTTGACCATTTTATATCCAGTTGACCTTGGTTACATTTTCAGATTTTAAGTATCTGCTGTATTAATGTTGTATGAATAAATGGGAAAAAAAAAATGGGTGAAGATAGGGACAGATACCTGGAAGACAAGTTAGTTGGTTTTGTAGAATTTAACAGGTTCAAAATTAAGGTTCAAAACTGTGGATATGATGCTAAAAGGTGGTCCTTTGTATTTTTACATGTATTCATCCAGTTTTTCCCATCACTATTTAAGAGATTGGCTTTTCTCCATCTCTCCATTGTATATCCTTGCCTCCTTTTTCATAGATTAATTAACCTTATAACTGTGGGTTTACTTCTGGGTTCTGTATTCTGTTCCATTAATCTACTTTTTGTGCCAGTACCATACTGTTTTGATTACTACAGCTTTGTAATATATCTTGAAATCTGAAACTATGATACCTCCAGCTTTCTTCTTTCCCAAGATTGCTTTGGCTATTTGGGGTCTTTTGTGGGTCCAGACAAAATTTAGTATTATTTGTTCTAGTGTTGTGAAAAATGCTGTTGTTATTTTGATAGGGATTGAATTAAATCTGTAGATTGCTATGTGTATTCTGGACATTTTAGTAATATTCTTACAATTCATGAGCATGGAATATCTTTCCATTTGTTTGTCTCATCCTCCATTTATTTCATCAACGTTTTATAGTTTTCAGGGTCAGATTTTTACCTCATTGGTTAAGTTTACTACTAGGCATTTTATTCTTTTTTTTTTTTTAAAGATTTTATTTATTTATTTGACAGAGATCACAAGTAGGCAGAAAGGCAGAGAGAGAGAGAGAGAGAGAGAGGAGGAAGCATGCTCCCTGCCAAGCAGAGAGCCCAATGGGGGCTTGATCCCAGGACCCTGGGATCATGACCCGAGCCAAAGGCAGAGGCTTTAACCCACTGAGCCACCCAGGCACCCCAGCATTTTATTCTTTTTAGTGCAATTGAAATTGTGTTGTTATTTAATTTCTCTTTAAAGAGAAATTAAACAACTACATTGTTTCTAGTGTATAAAGATTCTACTGATTATTGAGCATTAATTTTGTATCGTGAAATTTACTCAATTCATTTATTACTTCTAGTAGTTTTTTGGTGGAGTCTAGGATATTCTATATATAGTATTATGTTGTCTACAAATAATGACAGTTTAATTTCTTTCCAAAATTAATGCCTCTTTTTTTTTCTTATCTGATTGCTGTGGCTAGAACATCCAATACTATATTGAATAAAAGTGGGGAAAATGGACATCCTTTTCTTGTTCTAGATCTTAGAGGAAAAACCCTGTTTTTCACTATGGGATATGATGTTAGCTGTGAGTTTTTTATTTATGGCCTTTATTATATTGAGATATGTTCCTTCTAATCCCACTTTGTTGAGAGTTTTTAATCATGAATGGATACTAAATTTTTTCAAATGCTTTTTCTGTATCTATTGGGATTGTCATATGATTTTGTGCTTTGTTTTGTTAATGTGGTGTGTCATGTTGATTGATTTGTGAATATTGAAACATCCTTGCATCCCTGAAATAAATTCCACTTGATCATGGCAAATGATCTTTTCAATGTATTGTGTTATTGTATTTGGTTTGCTAATTTTTTTTTGAGGATTTTTTGCATCTATTTTCATCAGGGATATTGGCCTGTAGTTTAGTTTAGTTTTGTTTTGTTTTTGTGGTGCCTTTGTTTGGTTTGGTATCAGGGCAATGTCGGCCTCTTTGAATGTATTTGGAGCTTTCCTTTCTTTTTGATTTTTTGGAATAGTTTGAGAATATGTATTGATTCTTCTTTAAGTGTTTGGGAGAATTTGCCTGTGAATCCATCTGGTTGTGGATTTTTATTTTTTGATAATTTTGTTTTTGCTTATTACTGATTCAATTTTGTTACTTGTAAACAGTCTGTTCAGATTTTTTATTTCTTCTTGGTACAGTTTTGAAAGATTGTATGTTTCTGGGATTTTTATGCATTTCTTTTATGTTTTCCAATTCATTGGCATATAATTTTTTGTGGCAGTCTTTTATAATTCTTTGCATTTCTGTGATGTCAGTTGTTAATTTTCCTCTTTCATTTCTAATTTTTATTTATTTAGGTATTTTCCTTTTTTTCCTTGATGAATTTGGCTAGGGGGTTATTAATTTTATTTACCTTTTCAAAGAACCAACTCTTGGTTTTATTGACTTTTTTCCTTTTACTAGTATCTATGTCATTTATTTCTGCTCTGATTTTTTATTATTTCATTCCTTTTACTCATATAGAGGGTATTATGCAAAGTGAAATTAGACAGAAAGACGAATTCTACATGATTTCACTCTCAAGTTGATTCTAAAAATAAAAACAAAAATAAAGATAAAAATAAAAACAAAAACAAATAAACAAACAAATAGCAGAATCAGACTGAAAAATATAGAGAGCAAACTGATGGTTGCCAGACAAGAGGTGGGTAGGTGATGGGCAAAATGGGTGAAAGGGAGTGGGAGATACAAGCCTTCAGTTATGAAATGAATAAATCATGGGAATAAAAGGCATAGTATAATGAATATAGTTGAAATAGTAGCGATATATGGGAACAGATTGTAGCTACACTTGTGATGATAATAGCATAAGGTGTAGTCTTATTGAATCACTATGTTGTATTACCTGAAATTAATGTAGCATTGTGTGTCAACTATACCCAAAAAAAAGGTTAAAAAAAACCTATAAATAAAATTTGTCTAGATTATCAATTCATTGATATTGCTATAAGTACATAGATAGCTCCATATTAGTCATAATCAACCACTAATCTCCCAGCGTATCTGACCTCTCACCAACTAGTTGTCTAGTCCCCTAAAGAGAATATCAATATCCCTTTTTAAAATAGCTTTGGGGCACCTGGGTGGCTCAGTAGGTTGAAGCCTCTGCCTTTAGCTCAGGTCATAGTCTCAGGGTCCTGGGATGGAGACCCACATCGGGCTCTCTGCTCAGTGGGGAACCTGCTTCCTCCTCTCTCTCTGCCTGCCTCTCTGCCTACTTGTAATCTCTGTCTATGAAATAAATTAAAAAAATCTTTATAAAATAGCTTTAAATTTGTTCAGTATCTTTATTTTTGAAGTAGTTTCAAAAATAGTTTTTAGTTTTAGTTTTGAAGTATTAATGCATACATATGCAAAAATTTATCAATGAGTACACTCTAAAAATATGTACTTTATACTGCATCAGTAATACTTCAGTAGAAGTTTAGAAAAGTTTGTTTAATTGAATTAATTAAATATCTTTGACCATCAAAACATATTTTTAATTTTTATGCAAAGTCTTTGATTATCCAGGTGTATATAAACATATGAAGAAAATAACCAAGACATCCAGTTATATATTTTACCTTGTAATTTGCCAAGGAATGTGAATGTAATGATCATATGTTTTCCTAATTAATTTTATAATGGAAATTAGACTAAATAGCTCTTTTATACTTGCGTATCATCACTTTTCTGGGATTCTGGTTATTTTCTTAATTCTCTGAAATGGCCATATTTAATATTAACTAAGTAATTTAAGGTGTGCATTAAAAATATCTACATTTCTGCTGCCATTATCACTAATAATAAAGCACAGTTGAATGAATGAGAAGGGTGATAGATTGTTTTTTTCCAAACATAACACATTGCTCATAAGATATTAAAGTTTGTAGTTTTCTTTATTGGTTTATGTGAGAAGACTTAGGTTAATTAATTTTTTATATAGGATGTGTTTGTACAAACTGAAGTTAGCTTTTAAATTATTCTCGCTTTGTCATTTTGTTATCTATAATGCATGATTACTTTAGAATTATGTTATAAAAAGTTTTGGTACTTTGTGACACATGAGAGGGTGATTCTCCCTAGTATGTTTTATCAACTGTAAGTCTATGGGTTTATAAAATCAATCCTACTCTACTATATTTTGAAAATAAAATTTTCTTTATAGTTTCAATTGCTTTTTTATTCTCTATATTATCTGTATAAGAAGAATTGATGAGGGCGCCTGGGTGGCTCAGTGGGTTAAGCCGCTGCCTTCGGCTCAGGTCATGATCTCAGGGTCCTGGGATCGAGTCCCACATTGGGCTCTGCTCAGCGGAGAGCCTGCTTCCCTTCCTCTCTCTCTGCCTGCCTCTCTTGTGATTTCTCTCTGTCAAATAAATAAAATCTTTAAAAAAAAAAAAAAAGAAGAACTGATGAATTTGTTATGTGATATCAAATTTTAATAATCAGAACACATCTTTAAGGCACATTGCCTATAATATTTTTTAAAAGCCAAAAAATCCTTATAGCGAATAGAAATTAAAATGACATAAGAAAAAATTATCTAAATGTTTCCTTATTCATTAGAAATTTGCAACTTAAAGTATGACTATCTTTACACACCACTACACTAAATGAGTAAATTTAAGTAAAGCAAAAGGGAAGAGAATTGGAGCATTGACTGTTACTCATACTCAAAATATTATAGTTTTATGTTGTGACATTTGTTTCTCACAAATACTGAAAATATAAATCATTGTTTTGTAACCTAATAGTCTTATAATATAGTGGTCACGAATACTGGTTTGTACTTGAGGGCAGAAATCCTACTGCTCTAATAGGTTGATTACAGGATTATTATGGGTTTCTGGTTCACTTGTGGTAGACTTGGATGAATTGGATTATAAACTGTGTTTCCTGAAATCCTGTCAGTTTAAATATAGAAATATATGGTACACAAGGTAACAACAATTGCACTGAAGCTTAACTAAACTCAGTGGTTGACATCCTGGACTTAACTAAATGTTGGCTTGTAGAACAAAAAGACCACCACCAATGCGTGACCAGCACACAGTTCTGTGGTCTAAGTGTAGGTATTTGTGCTTGAGAATAATGAATGATCAGTGACAGATTGAGCACCCTGTTTATCACAGATTCCTGGGATTGGGACTAGTTATGCACTGACACAGATTCACATATAGTGAATCAACAAATATGTATCTTTCTCAAATTTTAGTTAAGGGATCACCAGTGATACTTTTAAAAATCTTCAGTTCTCAGGTCCCAAGTCAGTACTTCCAAGAGGAGCTCAAAATCTGGGGACATCTGGGTGGCTCAGTTGGTTAAGCATCTGCCTTAGGCTAAGGTCATGATCCTGGGATTGGGCTCCACATGAAGAGGGAGCCTGTTTCTTCCTCTCCTGCTCACCCTGCTTGTGCTCTCTCTCTGTCAAATAAACAAATCTTTAAAAAAATTTTAAAAAGAGGAGCTCAAAATTTGTATTTCTAACAAGCTGGTGTCCACAGACCTGTCACACTAAGAAACACTGATTTATAGAAAGCTTCAAAGTATTTGGGTAAAAAAAAAAAATGTGATCACTACATCTAAGTGTTTTTCAGCCTCTTTGTTGGACTAGACATGTCAATATTAGTGAGAGGGTCTTGTAAATGTCATATTACAGGGGCAAATTCTATATGAGATTCCACAGTTTAGTGATCACTAAGTCTGGAATTGCCAGGTGTATCAGGGAATGATAGAGGAAAAGGTGAAGGAAAGTTCTGTAGATATGGAATAAACTACATACAGAGAGTAAAAAATAAGAGTGTGCATGACATGTTTAAGGAACCAAGTCTTGAATATAAGCTTGTATATATATTAATTATAGCATATTGAACAAATGCTTATATTAAAAGAGAAACTTGAAGAAGAGTATGTATTCCTATTGTGGAGAATTTTCAGAGACACTCCAAAGATGTAGCTGACTACCCACTAGACATCTATCTAATCCAGAGGTTTGCAGACTTTCTCTATAAATATTTTAGGCCTTATGAGCCATTTATTGTCTCTGTTTTGTGATCTTTTCTTATGATACATGTATGTATTTTTTAAATAATTCTTTAAAAATGTAAAACATTCTTAGCTCAAGACTGCATACAAAACAGGCAAAGAACCAAACCATAGTTTTCTGATGATATCTATATAGCTTATGGCTTCTTCCACAAAGGGCTCAAGATGAAGTGAAAGAATAAAATATGTATTAAAATAGTAAAATGAATAATAAAGAATTAGCAAAAAATGTATCAGAACTAGTGTATTTTTTTAATATTTTATTTATTTATTTGACAGAGAGAGAGGTCACAAGTCACAAGTAGGCAGAGAGGCAGGCAGAGAGAGAGGGAGAAACAGGCTCCTCACTGAGCAGAGAGCCTGATGCGGGGCTCAATCCCAGGACCCTGAGATCATGACCTGAGCCGAAGGCAGAGGCTTAAACCACTGAGCCACCCAGGCGCCCCTCAGAACTAAGTGTATTTAATAAAGGAAGACTAAGAAACAAAAATATCAAAGTACACTAAAGTCAACTAATATCACTAAGGTACTTGAGCTTAAGAATTTAATTCCAGTCTCTTAACTCAAAAAGACATGGACAGTTACACAGGTCTTATTATTATTGGGGTAATAAAACAGGCTAGTCCCCCTTCTTAGCATTCCATTTTAAAAGCATGTCTCACAGAGGACTTTATCCTCCTCAGTATCTATATTTGTAAACCAAATAAAAATATGGCTGCTTTGAAATAATCTTTTGATAAAAGCTGATAACATAACTATGAACGCCCAAAAAGGCAATTCTGGAAGGTATTAGGGATTGTAACCCAAATATATAGTCTTTTAAGGTCCCAGACTGATTCAAGAAGGAAACATAAAGTATCTTGAATGTGAACGTTCTTCAAATAATTATACATTTATACACCCCACTTCAATTTACAGGGAATTTTAAATCTTTTGTTCTTGTCCAATTATATAAATTATCTATTCCTTGTAGAAAACGTAGGAAATAAGAAAGATCATCCATAATCTTACTCTGAAAAATACCCCTGTTAATATTTTGGTGGGTTTCCCTTATTATATTTTATAAACTTGTGTGGGTATATATTATGGTCATAACTTAAATTATGCAAATATCCCTATATTTTTAATGTTTTGGTTTTTTTCCATTTTCACCTTTTAGTGTTGTAATGAATAGATTTCCAAAAGTGAAATTGTTATACTAAGTGTATTGCACTCTTTTTTAAAGCCTTTACAAATTATTTCCAGCTTTTTCTTTTTTTTTCAAAATGTTTCCCATACCACCAACAGTTATATGAGGGTGGCTATTTATGGAACTGTGCCTCTTTAGTCCACCTGTCAGTACTAAGGAGTCACATTGGTGTAAACTCTTGATAACTATTGGAAAAAATGAGATCAATTTGCATTTCTGTTATTATTAGTGTCAAATAAGCATACATTTACTTCTTTTTTAATTATGCATATTCCTCTCTCATTTATATTTTGTAAGCATAGTATTTTTATCAGTTTTTGTTAGAACTTTCTACACTAAGGCTTTTTACCCTTGTCAATTTTTTTACAATATTTCTCTAATGGATGACTTGCTTTTTAATTTATTTTGTTTTGACTTGCAGAAAGTTGTAATTTTAATACAGTCAAACTCCTTTCCTTATGCTTTCATATCCTAATGTTTAAACGTGAAAGCCTTTCCCAGTAAGAAATCAGACTTACACTGTCTTGGTTCCTCCACAGCCCCTTTTATAAGGTTTGAGTATTTACAATTATCTTTTCGATCCATCTGAAATTTTTTGTATGTATTCTATGAAACTAAATTAATATTTTGTTCAAAGTAGTTGTACAGTTTTCTATACAGTAAAAATTAACCTCTTCCCATTGATTTGTGATGCCTTAAAAATTGTGTATTACATTTTAAATATGCTAAAGTCCTAATATATCTTATTAGGATTAAATAGATAATTTGACCTGCCATTATGTGTATGTTCTTCAATCCAATTTCGTTTGCCTTATAATTAGTGGATCACCTTCCCAGAGTTCAGCTGAATGGTGGTCCTGGTTTTTAAATCTTACAGATTTCTATTTCCATATCCTTTTTAGGTGTTGAAGTCAGTAATTGGAAAAGACAATGTCAGAAACAACTATTCATATAAAAACCTTTGTAATAAGCCAACCGTTCTGTCCTTGTGACAGTGACTCTGCATTATTACAGAGAAACACACTTACCGCCTTAATGGCTATGAAATGGGAACATAAAAGTCAGCTAAAAGTGGTTTCAATTCATTAAAATGAATTTGTTTGTTCTTAAGCAATTGAGAAGAGAGAGTTCTGTTTTGTGTCGCTTGAAATTATTATCTAATCTGTGATGGTGATTCTTGCTGAACTTGTCTTTTGCAGTGCTATTAAAATTCAGGTTATATTCAGGCAGCTAATAATAGCCATGCTACATAAAACTCAAATTTAGTGCAGAAAGGATTTTTGTGCATAGATTCAAAGACCCAGGAGTAGTCATTGAAATGTGTAAATAAAATGTTGTTTGGGCTTATTTATAATTTTTACCACATGCAATATTGAATGCAATACATCCAATTATTATTCATTAAATATAGTGCTAAGAACCCAGTAATTTAAATAATTTATTTAAGAAGCATTTAGTAATGCTTCTGTCATTTTTAGGAATCTTCTTTATTTGACATAGATTATAATGTGATTTTATCTGGGTAAGGTCATAGCAAAATTATGGTTAACAAGATGAGTTTAGATCCCTTGAGCCTTTAAAGAGTGGTAAAAATAATCTAAATTTTTATTTGAAGTTAAGCTTTCTAATGAAACAAGCTGTATGAGGAGATACTTTTAAGCCTAAAATTGAAAACTCTCTTGAGGATATCAAACCTAAAGCATTTATCCTAAGCATGGAAAACCCTGAAGAAATAAGCTTCACACTTGACCTCTGGTTTCTCTGTTCCACAATTTTTTCCCCCAGAGACATGCTTTTAGTGACTATATTTATTCTGATTGTTGGCTCTAAGTCCCATGTAAGGAGCTGTGTTTAAGTTTGATTATGATTTTAAAAGTTCAATAAAATTAAAATTACAAAAATTCCTGGTAGTCTCTTCAGGATTTTGCCTGTTTCCTCATGAAAGTGTTCAAAGCTCCTTCAGGCTTTAGGTATCACTGTTGAATCAGGAACTAGAAAGATAAAGTCTGTATTTGTCTACAGTGGTAACATGTAAAAACTTCTCTCAATTTACTGAAAAATCCATTTACAACAGTTGGAGGACAGGTGCTATCTTATATATGCAAGATTTAAGAAATTGTTCCTTATAATTTTACTTAACTCCCTAATCTCATCTATTCAACTATGTTGGGAATTCTCTGAAGAGCCACTTTATCAAACGAGTGGGAAGTGATTAATTTAGAAACTCTATGAGATATTCATTCTATAGACAGCTAACTAAAATGTAGTCTGTAACACTGTTAATTAGGAGAGAGAAAAACAATATTATCTCTACGCATAGCACATGAGCCACATGTGTTGTTTAATGTCCAGAACATGCCATCCATTATCTATCTTCTTTCTCTCTCTCTCTCTATTTATCTCAAAAGACACACACACACACACACACACACAGACACACACACTCACACTGAGTAAAGATTTGGGCTTATGACCTAAATTGGACCAATCGTGGCATCTGTCATACCAACCTCAGAGATCCCACAGTCCAGTAATAAACATGTCAGCCAAGGTGTATCAACCAGAATCCTTTCCCAGCGTTTTTATAAGGGAAACCTGTGAGAAGATCCCCTTCCCTTTGATACTAAGCTTTAAGAATAAAAGCTGGTGTGACTACAGTCCTATTTCTCAGAGATACCCAGACTAACAGAATAAAGTTAACACTCAGAAAGAAGGAGAGAGGCATAAAGAGATTGCAAATGATGTTTTTTATTCCTAAATGATCCAATACATTTGGCAGGAAGTTTGTAATTTATGGATAAAAGGAGACTTCCCTTCTAAATCTATTTCAGGAATAACTCTTGAAATCCTACCATCATTCCCGCTGTTTAGATCATGTTCATTCCATCAATAAATTATAGTAACAATAATATTAGGGAAGTTTGTTAAGCTCTAATTAGGTATTCTTAACTTTTCTAATTCTCATATTATGAGAGATGGCTTCTATTTATATACATTTCACATATATGAGGTAGATTGGGTGGCTTAAAAAACCAGAAATTTATTTTCTCAAAATTTGGAAGCTGAGAGGTCCAAGATCAATATGCCAGAAGAGTTGGTGTCTGGTAAGAGTTCTTCTTTTGGGGAGCAAACAGCTGCCTTCTCACTGTGTACCCACATGACTTCTTCATTGGGAGCAAGGGATTGAGTGAGAGAAAGCGAGAAAGCATGTTCTTTTGTTTCCTGTTATAAGGACACCCATCCTAACAGATCAGAACCTCACCCTTATGACCTCATCTAACATTTACCACCGCCTCATAGGTCTTATCTCCCAATATAGTCACATTCGGCTTCCCCATACTGAATACAAGTATTCAGTTCATAGAAACAAAGAACAAACAAATAATAACTATAGGATAAGATAAATTCAGCTGTAAGACAATATAGGACTATATCATTAGCTGAAATAAGGTCTCCCACAATTTTGGTGATATAAAAATAGATTTTAATGAAATACGGATTTCATAAGGTAGTTCTTTCACCTCTTATACATTACATTTTACCTAACTTAGGCTGGGGGAATCACAGAAGATATAATTATGCAAATTAATACATAGGATAAAGAAAGGCCAACAACTGACTAAATTACAGCCAGATATCCAAACTGGCAGCTGGTATCTTGGTCAGAAAAATATAAAAGCACTGAGCCAAAATACATCCATCTTCTCAGAGAGCTGAATTAAAAAAAGAAGAAAGGGCTTGTTACATGATCTTCAGAGCCCATGATCTGTTAGATTGATGGAGAACTGAGTGAATGGTTCTCCCTTTCCTGTTCCTATTTTCAACTGATGAGGAGAAATACAAGTTTTATGACTGAACATCATAAAATTATGATAATGATGGAATCTATTTCCTGAAACCATATTTCTACAGATATATAATTTTGAAATCAAGAAGAAAAATTAGCATGTCAGTATCCTTTAATTCAGGGTCACATCCAGACATAATGCAGGATAATTTTAGTCAACTCTAGGAAGATGCTAGAATTTCCATGTCTAGAATAAAATTGTGGTCAGCCCAGTGCAGTGGTTCTTAAGTTTGTTTTACCTTATAATCACTTGGGAGCTGTTAAAAAAATACCCAGTGCCTGCTTACCAACCTAAATCAATTAAATCAGAGTCTCTGAGGATGAGACCTGACTTTTTTTCTATTTTTTTTAAGATTTTATTTATTTATTTGACAGAGAGAGAGATCACAAGTAGGTGGAGAGGCAGGCATAGAGAGAGAGGAGGAAGCAGGCTCCTCACTGAGCAGAGAGCCCAATGTGGGGCTTGATTCCAGGACCCCGGGATCACGACCTGAGCCGAAGTCAGAGGTTTTAACCCACTGAGCCACCCAGGTGCCCCAGACACCTGACTTTTTAAAAAGCTTTCTGGATAATTCTATTGTGCAGAAAACTAATAGCCTGTTGTTGAGGAGCCATGGCCTAACTTAGCAGCCAATTAAATTCACTCATCTGACATTGGAAGACCTAGCCTGTATTGACTGAGCTATTCTTTTTTTAAAATTTTTTTAAAGATTTGGGGCGCCTGGGTGGCTCAGTGGGTTAAGCCGCTGCCTTCGGCTCAGGTTATGATCTCGGGGTCCTGGGATCGAGTCCCGCATCGGGCTCTCCGCTTGGCGGGGAGCCTGCTTCCCTCTCTCTCTCTCTCTCTGCCCGCCTCTTTGTCTACTTGTGATCTCTCTCTGTCAAATAAATAAATAAAATCTTTAAAAAAAAAAATTTTTTTTTAAAGATTTTATTTATTGGGTCACCTGGGTGGCTTAATCAGTTAAGCATCTGCCTTTGGCTCAGGTCACAATCCCAGCATCCTGGAATTCAACTCCATTATGGGGTCCCTGCTAGGTGGGGAGCCTGATTTTCCCTCTCATTTTGCCCCTCCCCATGCTTGTGTGCTCTCTCTCCCAAGTAACTAAATAAAGTCCTTTAAAAAAATTATTTATTTATTTATTTATTTATGAGAGAGAGAGAGAACATAGAGGGAAAGTGCCAATATTCGGGTGCAGAAATTTCATGTAAAGATGGACAAAGCTCACTGAAGAATCATCAAGACCTAAATAACAAGTTAAAGAAAATCAAGTATTACTGAGTGGCAACTGAAGATCTCAACCTACAGTTGGGAAGGGGTTTAAGGATGTATAAATTTCTGGGACTAAATGAAGATTATGGACATCCAATATTGTTTTTTATTTGTAAATTCTACTGAGGCAATACGTCTTACTAAGTACTCCTTGAAAAACTATCTGAGGGATGTAGTCATAAGCAGCACTAAAGCAGGGAATTCAATACAGCTTAGATCTCAAATTTCAATCAAGTATCCCTTCAGGAACTCAAGTATGTAGATAAAAAAGATCTGTTCTCTCTTGGGCAGATTGGCCATGATGAGGAGTATCCCATCCTGGGCTGCTTCTCTGCACACTGTCCAATAGGGAGGAAAGAATTGTTGCCATCCAAAGTGAAAGTCTCCTTTTCCTGTTTCCCAGGCTTTCTGAGATTTACATATGATTTCTATAATCCTTTAGGGATGATGACTTTACCGTAATCAACTTCTGTTTCACCCTCAAAGAAGGTAGGCACAGCAGGATGTTGAAGCATTCAGATTTTCTTTTCCCAAGTAAGCAAGTGAAGCTATTAAAATCCTCAAGCAAGTGTTTTTGCATAGAGTAGTATTTAAGGAACTTGACTTTCTAGCAAAATGTAGTTGAGGAAGAAAAAACAATAGGCAAAAAGATGAGCTAGAAAACCACGGTAAAAACTATTCCAAGGCAGTGAGGACTTAAACTATCCATCTACACACACACACACACTGGAGGCTGTAGGGATTATTTAATAAAAATATAACAGGATGGTGAATTGAAAAGCTTTTTTGTGGCATCAAGATACAATAAAGATGACATTCCAAAATGGATACAATGTCAAAATAAAAATTGCTAAAAGAGGGGACAATGACTTAAATTCTTAAATGCCCTACTTACATACGGGCTATAAGTGTGCTGGAAGTTCGGGTTTTGAGGAAGATTTGTGTAGAGAGAGCTGTTAGGTTGCTATGAGTCCTTCTACTGCAGCACCCCATCCACCCAACTTCCACCACAGAGAACTGGAAAAGGTTTCAGCCTCCACCTCAGTCAAGAGAGGAAGGAAGTCTCACTGGAAAATGGGAATATTTATTTCCTGCAGGTTGAAGGACAGAGGCCTAATAATTGATTCATGCCCCTTAATCATGAGTAACTAATTTGGTAGTACTTTGATAGCTGATTGAATGGGAGACTGATGCTACATTATGTAATTTGAATGAAAATATGCGTGTTGGAAAGAGAAAGGGTAAGTGTTGTGGTTTCCAGAGAACCCACAAAAGTTGTGTATCCAGGACCAGGAACAATAAGAAGTAACTTTCTTCTCTTTCTTTTTCCACTTCTGCCTTCCTGTGCTTCAACTGTGAAGGAGCGAGGAACACCAGTTAGGAAACCAAGGGAGCAAAAGTCATAAAATAAATGGTCGGGGGATGAGGAAAAAAAAAATTCAACCAAATGTCCTCAGCTATGGATATCTTACCTGCAAGTTGGAGGAAGGGAGAAGCCTCAATATCTAATCAGTATCAGTGTTTGAATTTTCACTAAGGCTAGAGACTTTTAAATTACTGAATTAAGAATGTGACCACAAGTCAGTTTATTGCTTAAGAATAAACAGAGAAGTCATGGTTCCTGTATGAATTTTATCTGAGAATAAGGGAACATTAGCTCTTCAGAATGAGTTTAAAAGGATTGTGAGACAGAAAAAAAAAAAAAAAACAAACGTTTTTCAATTGTGCTCTGTGAGCATTGCCTATGCAATCTAAGTTTATAAAACTCAACATAAATAATTATCTAATTTTTATAATCTGACCAAGAAAGGCACAGACTAATAATTACATTTTATCTCTTTGTAGTATTTTGTAATTTCACATATTCATTTATTTGAATATGTATCCTGAAAATAGGGTAGAAATAAGTTTCTCTATTTTAAAGGAGAATAACCTGAAGATCAAGTTAATAAGTGACATGTCCAAGATATTACACATGTTGGAGTAGGTTCTTAAGTTAGGACAAGAACCTAGATACACTGTCTCTAAATTATACTTAACAGCATAGCTCCTTATGTAAGAAGTAGCCTTTGAAATTTCCCTAAAAACTGTTTCCATTAATTCATTCAGTAAAAATTATTGATCTTCCACATATCAGGCATTGTTGGGGATTCATTATGGAAAAAATCAGAAAATTTCATTACTCTCATGGAACTTCCATTCTAATACAGAGGAGCAAGAAAGGAATAAAAAGAACAAACAAATTTAATGATTCATCAGGTGGCAAATTTTGTTAAAATATAAAGTAGGATATGAAAATGAGGACAGATAAGAGTGAAAGCTGCTGTATGTTGTGTAGGTTATAGGACCTGAGAGGAGAGATGCTTACCGGCAGAGGCCACTGTGGCTGGAACAGAATAAGCGTAGGCCTTTTTTTTTTTTTTTTAAGTTTTTATTTATTTATTTGACAGACAGAGATCACAAGTAGGGAGAGAGGCAGGCAGAGAGAGAGGAGGAAGCATGCTCCCCGCCAAGCAGAGAGCCCGATGCGGGGCTCGATCCCAGGACTCTGGGACCATGACCTGAGTGAAAGGCAGAGGCTTTAACCCACTGAGCCACCCAGGCGCCCCAAACGTAGGCCTTTTAAGACCAGGTAAGGAATTTGACTTCACTATGAATACAACAGGAAGCCATTTAAATGGTTTCAGCAGAGGAGTGATTTTGCCTAGCTCACCTTTCTTTTTTTTCCTACCCCCCCACCCCGTTTTTCTTTCTTTTAACAGACATTCTGGCTAATATGTAAGGATAGACTCTAGCAGGCCATGGTTGGAGTGGGAAGACAAGTATGGAAGCTATGGCAATACCCAGGCAAGAGATAGGGTGTTTGTGGAGATAGAGACAAGGGTTGATGATTGTCCTTCAATTTTGGTTCCATAGACAGTCCTTAGCCAGCTCCAAGCTTCATTTACTTAGGTCATATTTGTGCAGTTTGTAACAGAATACCTTTTTGGAAAAAAAGTTTGCTCTTTATGTCCAAGGATATTCTTTATTCCCTATGTTGTGAAATATGAAATCCTTTACCTCATTACCATTACAAGTAATCTTTGACCACCCTTGTAACTCACTCTACCTTTTCACCCTCTTAGCAACTTTCACTGAATACTACATATTTTGTCTGTAGCACATATTGGAAATTGTGATTATACATTTATTTATGTGTTTATATGGTCATTAGTTGTGTGGTTATTTCTTTCACTAAATGTTAAGTTTTTCTTTAAATTTGAGTTAGCTAACATACAGCGTAGTATTAGTTTCAGGTATACAATTTAGTGATTCAACACTTCTATAAACACTTGGTCCTCTCACTAAACTTTAAGCCTTTAAAAAACAAGGTCTATTACTGGTTTGTTCACTTTTGTATACAGAGTTCTTGACATACAAGTTGACACAAAGTAACATTTTCAATCCTGCAATTATTACTCAGAATTAAAAGACTGGATTTGAGGAAATGGGAAAGATCGAAAGGCAACTTGAATGTATTTATTACTATAACTTCTCAGAAGGATCACGAGCAGACTTACGAGAAAAGAAATAAACCGTCTTGACAAAAGTGAGAGTTTGGATAATTCATGAATTTCATTTCACATCTCTTTCTAATTTTATAAGGTTTTAGCTCCACTGTGGAATTTCAGGAATGGTAACAGAAAGGTAAAATTCTCATGAGTGAGAGAAATGAGTACCTTCTTTGCTCTGGCTTCCATGTACAAGAAGGAACTAGAAAACTTTGAAGCTATTCTAAGAATATACTTCTTTGGTTGGAAGACTGACTGTGCATAAAGGCTGGCTCCTGCTGCAGGGCTAGAGTCTTGAGAATAATTTAGCTTTTCAGAAAAAAAAATATTGTGTATGTGACACAAAGTCTAGTCCGAGATTTTATTTTTTGTTATTTTTCTGAGAAAGAAACTATTCCATATTCTGAATCAACTTCAGATTTTAAAAAATGTAACAGCTTTATTGAGTTAAAATTCAAATACTGTGATATTTACCCTCTAAAAGTATAAAATTCAGTGGCTTTAGTGTATTCACAGAGTTGTCCAACTCTGGCCATTATCTATTTTAAGAATATTTTTATCACCCCCTGCAAAGAAACTGTACCCAATAGCAGTCACTCCCCATTTCTTCCTTCCCTCATTCTCTGGCAACTGCTAATCTACTTTCTCTCCCTGTGGATTTGCCTGTTCTGTACATTTCACATAAATGGAAACTTACAATATATGGACTTTCATGATGGACCTCTTTCATTTAGCATTATGCTTTCAAGACTCATTCCTATTGCAGCATGGATCATTATTTCATTCCTTTCATTGGTAAATAATAGCCCACTGTCTGGATATACCACATTTGCTTATCCATTAATCAGCTGATGAACATTTGATTTGTTTCTACTTTTTGGCTATTATGAATAGTGCTGCTATGAACTTTTGAGTACTAGTTTCATGTGACCATATTTTTTCATTTCTCTTGGATACAGAACTAGGAGTAGAACTGGTGGTTCATATAACAACTCTTATGTTTAACATTTTGAGGACTACCCAACTCTTTTCCAAATTGACTGTACTGTTTTAACATCTCCATCAGCAATGTATAAGGGTTCTAATTTCTTCACATCCTCACCAGTTATTGTCTGTATTATTATTATCATTATTATTACAATCCTAATGTGTGCCAAGGTGATATCTCATTGTGTTTTGATTTGCATTTTTAGTGACCATTATCTAGCCCAGTATCACTAAGATTTACTCATAAGTTTTCATATGGTTTTAGCTTCTTACCTTTTGGTCTGTGATCCATTTGCAGTTAATGTTTATATATTATGTGAAGGAGAGGCCCAAACTTATTCTTGTGCATGTGGACATCCAGTTGTCGTGGGGTCATTTGTTGGGAAAAAAAAAACCTGTTCTTTACCCATTGAATTTCCATGACTCCTTTGTCAAAATACAATTGACTATAAATGTGAATCTGTTTTTCTGGACCCTCAATCCTGTTCTATTATATATCTGGCCTGATACCACACTATTCCTGACTACTATAAGTTTATAATTGGAACATGTAAGCCCTTCAACTTTGCCCTTTATCAAGACTGTTTTGCATTTTCCAGTGAAAGTTAAGCTTAACTTGTCAATTTCTGCAAAACAGGTAGCAAGGATTCTGAAAGACATTTTGAATCTCTACATCAAATTGGGGAGTATTTATCTGAAAAATGTTGTCTTCCAATCCATGAACATGTGCTGTTTTTCCATGTATTTAGATCTTTAACTTCCTTCAACAATGTTTTGTAGTTTTCAGCATACAAGTCTTGCATCTTATAAATAATTTTTGATACTATTATAAGTGGATTTGTTTTATTAATTTTATTTTGGATTATTTATTGATAACATTCAGAAATATAATTGATTTTTGTCTATAATTTTGTATCCTATGGCCTTGTTAAAGCATATGTAGTTTCTTATATGTACTGCATGTCCTTGTTAATTTTAAATCAAATACAGAATAATTAGCAAAACTTCTACTGTTATGCTTTTTAAAAAATTAGACCTTATAATAATTTAAATAAAGTATTTCTTTAATACCTTTGGCTTCTGTAACCATCAGCAAATATTTTCAATAAGATCCTATAAAAAGCAAAATCGGGGCGCCTGGGTGGCTCAGTGGGTTAAGCCGCTGCCTTCGGCTCGGGTCATGATCTCGGGATCCTGGGATCGAGTCCCGCGTCGGGCTCTCTGCTCAGTGGGGAGCCTGCATCCCTCTCTCTCTCTGCCTGCTTCTCTGTCTACTTGTGGTCTCTCTCTGTCAAATAAATAAATAAAATCTTAAAAAAAAAAAAAGATTTAAAAAGCAAAATGGATACCAAAGCATACCCCATGTGATCCTTGCTCCCTGTAAGCATGTGATCTATTGGAAAAGATGATGGACACCCATAAATGTCTTTATGCTATGTTACAGGCCCCATATTTAATGTAAATATAACAGTAATTTATTTTTTTAAAAGATTTATTTATTTGAGAGAGAGAGAGAGAGAGAGGGCAGGGTGGGGGCAGAGGGAGAGAAAGAATCTTGAGTAGGCTCCCCACTTTACAGGTAGCCTGACACAGCCCTGGATCCCACAACCCTGAGATCATGACGTGAACCAAAATCAAGAGTGAATGCTTAACTGACTGAGCCACGCAGGCACCCCTTACTTTGTTTTTAAGATACATCTACCTCCCTTTCTATGTTTAGAAATAAACCTTTTGTTTTATCTGGCTTCAATTTAGAATTGCTATTAAATAAGTTTTAAGTATTTACTGTGTCCAGCAATTTTAATTGCAAAATAGCAGCATAGTGCCACAGTGAGACATAAGTAGACACCTGGCACTCACAAAGTTAGCATACTAGCAAAGTGAGGATTAACAGTGGATGTACTTTATGTCTTCTTTTTACAATATATATGTAGTTTGTCGTTATTTATAATATTCTGTTATAACAAACCAAAAGACATTTGGATTTTAAACTTTCAGCTGACCAAAAAAAATACTATCACTTATGCTTAGTTGATATTTCAAGTGCCTATTAGTTATTTGTTATAAAAACTTTATAATAACTATGATGTTTAAATATAAAAATATTTTAAAATATATAATGCAGTTATTCTGTACCATTGCTCTCTAAATTTAGGTACACATAGACTGTATTAGCTAAGTATAAACATGCTATTGATATTTTCATCATATCTATTAAATAAAGTGAAGCTACTTTAACTTACCACTCCTTTCACCTCCACCTCCACTCCAATCCCATAAGACTTAGTCCTACAGGGTCTGCTCATCTTTGGAGCATTAGTTTCTGTAATAGTGTCTGGCATGTGAGTAGTAAATATTTCTTAAATTAATGAAAAAACTGAGAGGGAATATCTTCTGAAGTTTTGAGGAAAAATAAAATTGAGTATTAAGAGAAGTTTCCAAAGAGAGTATTAGGCAAAAAGAGATGCGTAAGATCTCCATGATCAGAAAAGAAAAGAGGGGGGCATTTGAGATTTCAACAAAGCTACAGAAGTGAGAAGGCAATTGAATCAGATTAAAGGGAGAAGATACGTTTGATTGGATTAGAGACAGGTGTGGACTTTATCTGGTCTCCTGACAAATCAGTACGCCCACCGATTGCTGTTGGGTTTGTTTCTTTTTTTTAAATTAAGTTTTATTGGAACATAGCCATATCCAAGTGTTTATGTATTATCCATAACTGCTTTTGTGCTCTAGTGACTGGTACTGAATAGTCAGGACAGAGACCATACACTGTATGACCCACAAAGCCTAAAATGTTTGCTCTCTGGCCTTTTATAAGAAAAGTGTGTCAGCTCCTGGATTAGAGCTTCCACAAAAGCAAATAGTGGAGAATAAGATTAGAGAGTTATCATGATGTTGGAATGCAGAACATTTCAACTTATGGCTAACAAGTTTGGACTCTATTTGTGTTTAAGACTGATCAGAACAATGTGGATCAAATTGATAGATCACCCCGGCAGCAACATGTAAGGCAGACTACAACAGTGAAAGAAGATGCTCAGGAAGAACAATTAGCTAACTGCTAAATGGGGAAGATGGTCAGGACCTGAGTTATGTTGGCAGAAGCCGGCGAGGGGAAAAGGGATGATGATGGTAAAGAGAATGACAGAAAAGGACAGATACACAGATCAATACGTGCTCAAGAAGATTCACTGAGAATGTGGGGAAATGGATGGAAAGAGATGCCAATAACGATTCCAGGTTTTCAATAGTAGGTTACTGGAGGAATAATTGCTCCTGCTAGAAACTGAGAGAACCACAGAATACGTTGGCTTCAAAGGAATGATTTTGACTTTTTATTATAAGCCACGTTATTTGATGATGTAGAAATGTCTCAATAGAAATGTCTGTCAGGTAATCAGAAATGTGGCGCTGGAGCTCCAAGGTGAGGACTGAAGCAGCGATATTGATTTGAGAGGCAGTGGTTAAAACTGAGAGAGTAAATGAGATCTCTGAGGGAGAGCTGGCAATGGCACAACAGGGGTTTGGGGGAGGGGTGGAGGAAGGAACCCGTCATAGTGCTAGGAAGTGCTCACTCCTAATGGGTACAAGGAAGAAATGGTGCCACTGCAAACGTAGCAAGAATTTTATGGACAGAGCACAGCATCACTTTATCCAGAAAACAGTTTCAGGATCCAGTTAAATTTTATTTGAGTATCTAATCAAAATACAAAGGAGTTTATGAGCAACTCATAATCTACTGAAGAAAACAGTTCTAAATAGAATTAAAAAGGGGAGAATTTGTACAGATACAGGAAAAAATTTATTATAAAATCATGGGGAAAAGAAATAACTTCATATTAGGAAGTTAAAGAATGTTTCATAATGACTCTTTGGTCCCTTTATGGGAGATTTTTGTGAACAGAAAAGATGATCTAGGAATTGCTTTGGTTTTAAAATTAGTGTATAATTTATTAAAGTTTCAAATCAAAATATCTACTTTCTTATTAAGGTTTTAACTTTATAAGCCTTTAGTCATCAGTCTCTTTTTCTCTCAGTCTCACTGTCTCCCTTCTGTTTTAATAATCATTTTAAAAACTTTGAATAATATTTGGTTTCATTTAAAGAGTTAATTAAATACCTTCAAATATTATAAACTGCAGTTGTAAGTTAAGTTTATATGATCACCTTTGTATGATTAACAAAATGTCCTAAGTATTCTAATTCATAAATATATGGTTTCTTAAGTTTGAGCATAAGCTCCAATACAATAAATAAACTTAATAAAATTTCTACTTTAAAATAATATCTAAATTATTCCAGTCATATATTCCTCCAATTAGGCATATTATGAGTAAGATATTTTACTTTACTAGTACATAAAATAGTAATACCCCTAAAATCAAGATATTAATATGTCTAGTTTCATTCTCTTAAAAATTTCTGTTATTAATTTGAACTCCCTCTAGATTTGAAAGAATCTTTTCAATTAAAGTAATAATAAGGTAATCCTCAGCAATTTGGGGGATACCGAACCAAGATATTAACAGGCTTTTGTTCAGTATTATACTGGAATATCCTGAGGTCTAGAAATCATCTTTAACATAACTTTATAAATTGGAAGGACTTATGCGATATGGGTCTCTGATCTAATTATGTTATGTCTGTAACCTTTCCACATTTGTACATGACTTGATTGAATTTTACATATTTTTTGACTCCTTAAGATATATGAATGCTTTTTTTTTCTACTTCAAAGACCTTTAAACTTGATGGAATCTTTTACTTTTTTACATCCTATAAATCCACACAATTATTATGTATTAAAACTGACAGCCAAGCTAATTCTCATATGTCTCATTGAACCAATATGTTCAGAAAATATGAAGTCACACAAAATCTAGGGCTGTGTGATACTTTCTGTATCAGCACCTTTGTGCAAGTAAAGCAAAAGTAGTTGATGTGACTGGGAAAGTGGCTCGCATTTTGAAGACATTGTATACCAAACTGCAGAGTTTGGATTTTATCCCAGGTTACAGGTTTGGGGTGTGTGTGTGTGTGTGTGTGTATAGAGTTTTTAAAACATGTATTTTATAAAATATGTATGTTAAACATATACATCTGAAATTGTTCCTTACGTAGGAATCTAGTCTCTATGTTATCTTATGTCACATAGGCTTCTATTGAATTGTAAAACTGATAGGTTGCAAAAGAATGAACTTAATATTGAATAAATTTCCCCTGGAAAATTTCTTTATCTCTTCTTTATGGTTCTGTATTCTCTTGGTTTTAATAAATCTAGGTTTATGATTCTGTATTCTCTTGCTTCCTAGATTTATACCCCTCTTATACCCCTCCTGTTTGAGAAGGTGCTTTGTATTTTATGGCTTAAATGGGGAGCAGGATTTTTATTATCTGATTAAACCTGACTATGGGATATATAGATTATGTACCAGTCAGCACTCCTAGTCATCTCCTAAAGATCTTGCAGAAATATCTGATTTTTAAAAATATAAATAGTTATTCAAATGTAATAATACTATGATTTAAACTGCTTTGAATGAGGCTGAATTCCTTTAAGAAATTAGGTGGAAGAAATTGGCTTATCTCTTTCTTTTGTGATGGTTTGGTCCAAGGAAAATGAAGTATGAAATTCAGTAGTCAGCAAATACTTGACTGCCTGTTACATGCCAAACACTGTTTCAGGCACAAAGGACATAGCAGTGTACAGAATACAGAAAAATAAACAGTCCCTACCCTGGACGGTTTGAATGAGGGTTTCATTCTGGTATATATACTTTGTATGTATGTGTATATACTCTGTATGTGTGTGTGTATATATATATATGTATATATATATATATATATCCATACACACTCTATGTATGTCAGATAAGTTTCATGCACTCATGAATGTATATGATGATTAGTGCTTTAAAGAAAAATAAGGCAGGGAAGGAAAACAGTAAATGTGGTGGATGTGGTGGGGTGTTGGAGTGGTGGGTCACAGATGATTAGGGTACCAGAGAAGACCTCAGAGACAAGATATTGATATGTGGGGAGACTGCAGTTGGTGAAGGAAGGAATCAGAGGAAAACACCTTACAGGCAGAGGAAACAGCAAAAGACAAATTCAGAGGTGTGATGGGCCAAGCATCCTGTCCTCAAGGAACCAAGGGGAAGAGGTTTTATCTAGCTACATCAAATAAGAGTAGCAAAACGTAAAGGAAGAGAGGTAGCTGGGAAAGAGCAGACCTTGCAGGATTTACATGTGAGGATTTGGGTGTTTACTCTGAGATGGTAGGTAAGCCATTGGAGAGTTTTGAAAATGGGAAGGATATTATCTGGCTTTTTAACAGGATCAAGGCTATAAAGTGAATGGGAAAAGCTGGGATACACAACCAAGCAATCTCTCTTCACACTTTGCCAATGCAATCAGCATAATTCAGTAAAGCAATCATAGAGAACTGGAAGTTTGGGAAATCTGGGTTTTACTTACTGGCACCAGGTCATTTAGTTATGAGTGAGTATATATTGTTCTGGCCAAAGTAAATAGGTAATACGTACGTTTTTTCCAGTGTTAAATTCTTCATTCTACATTCTCAAAATGTTGAACCACATAAAAACAGATTTGGAATCATATGAACCTTTCTCCTATATGAAACACACTTACATGATTCACTTTTTTTATAATGTTATAAAATAACAATAAATAACAAAGCCCTAGGAAATTACCAAAATGGATTCTATAAAATGTAAGTGTTGAAAAGCAATCAAACAAAACTAAGCTCATTTTGTTAGTCTCACCATAAGGTTTAAAGTTCATGTACACAATTAGAATAGAAGAGTGCAGTAAAATATATTCTTGCATTTTCATCTCCTATTGATGGGTAGAATGGAGAAAAGGGAGAAAAATGAGTTAAGTGTTCATTTTCTTCAGAAGTACCAAGTTATACTTTAATATGCGATCTTGAGATTGATTCTACTCCTTAGGCTAGGCTACAAAGTTTGAACTGCTCTAGAAGGGAGAAAATTGGTGTTTCTTTTAAGAATCTTTTTGCCTTAAAGAATGTTGGCAGGAAGATGGCAGCTTTTGCACAGGTCTGCCCTCAGCTAATACATAGACAATGCAGGGACTCAAAGCAGTAATACTTCTGAACAACCTCACAGGTCTATCTACAGCCTCTTGTCCTCACTAATCTCACAAAACATTTCTGAAATTTGTGCCTACCATATATAGGAAGGGAAAAGATGTTATATTAAATGTTATGTGTATTTTATTAATATAACCATATATACTCTGATGGTTATAGCCATTGATGTGGACAAAAAAGTTCCTTTCTGATCAATGGTACTTTGTTTATATAAAATGATACTCTTTCTCTAGAGATAGACACAGTTTATATATTATTTTAGCTCCCAGAACTTGCTCCAAGTTTCTGCTCAAAATGGGTTACCAATGCCTACCATGAAATAATCACCTGCAGATTTTGTGAAAATTATGAAACTATGAACAGACAACCAGGACAATGGTGTCAAATTCTTGAGAACATGTATCTATCGGGATATATATTTTAATAATGTCAGCTTGGGGGATGTGGAGGGGCAGTTCATTCTCATTGCCTTGCAAATTGACATACTGACCTTGGGTGCTCAGTGCACACCCTAGGATGGTTCAATGTGGGCAATGGGAAGAATTTATATACCACATTCTGACTCTCCTAATCTGTTGCCTCCTTTTTCAAAGCAAGTGAAGCCCTATAAGTACCTACACAGGCAACTTCAGCTTATTTGGGAAACACTGAACTGAGAGTTTGGTTATCTCTGAACTTTGAAACACTTTTAGAAAACAGATGAACTCCAGTGGCTTCACAGAATTCATGAACATTTCAAAACCCAGTTTCAGGTAGCACTTTATATACTGTAAGGACCTAGCTCAAATCACCTATAATATTTCATGTCAGAGAAGTATATTAATGGATGCACTATGTAGTCCCAAGCATTAAACGTTTTATAGTTAGGTTTCACTGTTCATTACTTTTGCACTAACAGTCATTTTTTTTCATATCGAGCTTGATGTTTCTTTCCTTAGAAGATGACAAATTTTCTACTTTTCCATACTTTTTTACTGACAGTTTCTTGTCTCCTTTTATTAATGTTTAAGTTTTCAATTTTCTGCCCTAATGTGCCCATATAAGAGTAGCTTGATTCATTAACATCAGAGGGAGAAAATGAAAACACAGTAAAATTTTTGCCAACTTTACTTCCTATTTCTTTAAATGTAAATTGAAAATATTAGCAATCATAGATTCAGCCACTAAAGTTTTCATCATAGTTTAATATAAGTGAACATAATATATGGGGTTACATTTTCTTTTTTTAAGATTTTATGTATTTATTTGATAGACAGAGATCACAAGTAGGCAGAGAGGCAGGCAGAGAGAGAGAGAGGAGGAAGCAGGCTCCCTGCCAAGCAGAGAGCCCGATGCGGGGCTCGATCCCAGGACTCTGGGATCATGACCTGAGCTGAAGGCAGAGGCTTTAACCCACTGAGCCACCCAGGTGCCCCTGGGGTTACATTTTCAATCCCCCCATTATTCTCTTTTTGAAAATGGGTCAAAATCTCAGGATATATTCATATATACTGACTCATTTTGTAAACTTCAGTAAGACTTATATATGTAATTGCCTAGTTATATGCATTATATAAATTAAATCATATAATTATATATTTTATGAATACCATAAATAGAAATACAGTTATGATATAAAGGATATTTTTGTGTTTTTAAGATCTTGTTCCTTGAAAATGAAGATGAATCAGTCATTTGATTTACAACATCTGGTGCATATAATAGATGCTAAATAAGTATTGGGTGACTGAGGGGAGAATGGAATAGGTGGGTGGTCAAATGAATAGATGTTATACACATTATCTTTTCTAACCTAACTGCAGACCAGGAGAAAAGGATAAGTCAGTAATACTTGGGTCTTTAAAAAAAAAAACAAAACACACAACAACTTTTCAATCTCTTAATATGTAGCTTACTTTTCTATACCAGCAATCACAAAGTGGTATAATTAAAAGTACTCTATGAAATTGTGTGCCCAGTTTGTACTACTTCCTCAGAAAGAAAATGGTAATACAAATACTGTCCAAGTAATTTTATGGGACTGGACCATCAGAATGGTATTTTCATGATATTTCCTAAGTCTGTGCATTTCAAATGCCTTGAAAGTTCTGCTGTGCTATGGAATATTAGAATTCTTCATGGCTGAGAAATTCTATCTATCCTGATGTTTCTTTTTTGGCCAAAGATGTCTAGATGATTCTTCTTACTTTCTATTTCTATATAAGATAGATAGTGAATCTTCTATATTTAAACCTGTGTTATGAAAAGGAGGAAAATAAAATGTGCATTATAAAAGAAGAAACATAGGAACTATAGGTTTGAGTCTTAAGTCTTAACACAAAGTTGCCTTTCTTACTGGACATATTAAACACCACTGAACAGATAAAATTACACGATTCTAGTTACATTTAAAACACGAGTGAGTGTGTATTTTTTCTGTATTTATTATTTTCATTAAAAAATTGTATAAGGGAATAGATATGTCCTGATATGTCTAAGAGCAAATATGTAAGTTAATGCAAAATGCAGGTTTTAAAAACTTGTTTAAATGTAGCAAAATTATAATACTAAAATACAGATTAAAATTTAGCCTTTTAAATAAGCATTTGGAGTGTTATGAAAGTCAAGAGTTGACAGTGATGGTGTAATTCTCCCTACTGATTTAGGAATAAGATTGCATAATTGGTAATCAAGGCAATTTGTGTTTTTCTGATATAAAATTCTGCACACTGAATTGGATCTATGAAGACTAAACATTTTTTCTAAATCCAGGAAAAATTATTTTTAGTCCATCTAAATTATTTTATGATAAGATTTTAATAGTCCTCAGATACAATAAATTGTATAGCTTCTTTGAAAAAAAAAAGCTGTAATTTCTGCCTAAATGTATCTAACTTTCAGACAACAATACATGTCAGAAGAAAAATCATATTTTTTGCATATTGTGAATATGCCCTTGAATTTACATAAAATACTGCAATAAGTTTTGACTGATGTGAAAAACAAACAGGACTAAAAGGTCTTGAGTATACTATAAAAATAAACTTTGAACACCATACCAGTTGCAAACTAAAGCTCCCACTTGTAAGTCAAGGTCACTGGAATGTTGGCTTGATGATAATGAATGAGTTGCAGCACCTAATACCATCTGTTAGAGGATGAATTAATAAAAAATTTAGATTATACCAATGGAATCAATACCAAGGATTGGATCCCAAAGTTACCAGACAATTTAATTTGGTACCATGTCCAAACTTAGTACTATTTGCAACTTCATTTTCCTCCATTTTATAGCCTAAATCTACATTCCAGTTTCAAGAACTACATGTTCCTCCCAGAATTCATACTGTCCTTCCTCACCTCCTTATCTGTGCTTGTTACCATTAATGTCACATGAGAACTTCCTCAGCATCCCTTCTCCCCATTCGCCCCCCACATTTACCTTACAAAAATCTTCTCTATCACTCAAGACCTAGAGCAAAGACCATCTCCTTCTTTGAACCTCTTCTGATCCCTTCCAGCAAGAAAAGCTATCCTGTTTTTGTTTTGTTTCGGCTTTGTTTTTTTGACTTTCAAGGACTTTGCCTATTGATCATGGAATTCATCTTAATCCGGCCAGCCTTACATATAGATAGTCATTAGATCAGCCCTCTCATGAGATTAAGCTTTGCCTTCTGAAACAAATTATTTTCCAAATTATAATTCTTTTGTATGAAGTTCATCATCCCTCCAAAATTAACAATTAAAGAAATATATTCCTTATGGAGTAAAAGTTGATATAATAGAAAGTCAATGTCTCCCTAAGGCTTAGCAAACAGAAGTTTCTTTATTCTTAAAGTGAGCAAAATAATGATGGGATATTGTGAAGCTACAATAAGAAAAAATAAATAAAATAAAATAAAATACCCAGCACAAGGTACTTAGTGATTTTTTTTCTCTGTTATTCCTTATGACCTCAGCGAGAAAGAGTAAAAAGAGGTTAACTGATATTGTAGCTTACCTATCCATATGATCAGCCATCTTATTCAGAGAAAAAATATCATGGAGTTGAATTTGTTTTATGAAGAATTTTAGTAAACACTTTTTATTTTTTCTGCATTGTTACTGCTCCATTTGTGAGGGGAAAGAGTCTGGAATGGAAGTCTAGTAAGAGAAAAGTATCAGGCTTTAGCTAAATTACCTAATTATCCAGTAATGAACTGCAGAGTGAACACAAAGGTGATGGTGACAGAAGAATCCAGATGCCTCACTTGAAGTAGAAATGTACAAAAGAGAAAGTCTCCATGGTGCTGTCCTAAGGCAAGGCAGCTAGAACCTCAAAAGCCAGTTTCCAAAACTACTCTGTAATTCCCAGTAGTGTCGTAGCCTCAGAGGAGAACATACACCTTAGGAGCATTTCTCATGGCAAGGAGGCATTCGGAGAAGTTACATTGAATTAAGAAGAGATTAAGCATTTAACCTTACTAAAAACAATTTGCTTCTTTTTATTTTGTTTCAGATGACATTTTAAAATATTTTACTAATACCTAAACATAGGATATCAACATGTTAGCCAAATGGCTATTTGATACTCTGTTTTTAAACGAAAAGAGGCAAAATTCACTTTAACAAGTGACTATATTCATTATAGTCCTGGTCTGATATTATATTACCAATTCTGGAAGAAAAACCTAGTTGAAATTTCTCTGTTGCTTAAATTTCTCTATTTTTCTATTACATAAAATTCTCTATTACATAAATTTCATCAATAGTAATCTATCAGAATTACAGATATAAAAGCTTATAATGTGTTTTGAGTGAATGAATGGATAAATTAGAAAATGCTATTCTCTTTTCCCCAACTTTACTCTTTCTAATAATAGAACATAAGCAGCTGCTAACTAAAGCTATCTAACTCTGATAAATTGTCTACACGTAATTTATCTCCCCAAATTTATCTTAAGATAGATGTTTTCTATCAAGAAATACATTTTTTTCATATAGTTTTGATATCTTTACCCGTCATACTTTATTGGCAGTATCTTCAAATGATGTTAGACTTCTCTGCATTGAATGCCTTTCACATTGGAGACAGGGATACAGGCATAATGAATGTATTCAAGGGCGTGGTCTTTGCATTGTTCTCAGAATGATATTGAGATGATATAGCAGTTGCCTTTATATATACATCACAAAGTTTCAAAATAATAATAGTGCAGTCAAAATTACTTAGGGATCTAATGTGTACTGAAGCCACCTCCAAATGGAGCACTTGTATTCACACCAAGTATGAGCTGGGTGTCTGCTGCTTAGGATCTAAGACGTCAGAGCTTGTGCTAAATGCATGCACTGCCTGGGGCATTCCTGATGCTCTCAGTGATGGACAGGTGGTATCCGGCCCCTTGTGCCGCACCAGCGTTGCCCTGAGATGGCCACCCTCTTGCAAGAGAAATGAAGTCTAACTGCCTCAGGGGCTCCATCTGTCCAAAGAGAATTGGCTAGCATGTAACTCTGAGCTTCCTTACCTACATCTTTTTTAACATGAACATTAAAAATGAGATTATCCTTTCACATATTGTTTTCAATGAATCATTAATCATACATTGATAATTTATGTCAAAGTAAGAGTTTGTATTTTAACACAACTTATTCTGACTTATTTTTGTAAAGGTTTGAAGAGGTCTCTCCACATGAGTTTCCCCAATTTATTTTTCTTGAATTTCCCCTGGTAGTTGTGTTTCCTGTGCTTAATTTTATGTTTTTCTCCATGCGATGTGAATAGCGGACCTTGTTAAAATGAGAAGTTTTGCTTTTTTGAAATATTAGATTGATTTTCTATTGCTTGACTGCATCTTTCTCAGTGATCTAAATTCTTTCCTATAATTTTCTTTCAAGACAGATATAGTATTTATTTTATTAAGTGTGAAACAGTGTGCATACTTTTGTCAAGAACTATAATGTAACAAGACACCTTTTAGAAAGTTGAGTAAATCTATTTATTTATTTATTTATTTATTTATTTTCAGCATAACAGTATTCATTGTTTTTGCACCACACCCAGTGCTCCATGCAATACATGCCCTCCCTATTACCCACCACCTGGTTCCCCAACCTCCCACCCCCGAGTAAATCTATTTTTAAGATGATAAGCTCATTATATGTGTATGTCAGTTATAAATGGTCAGTTATGAATCTGCAGTGTTTTATACAAAACTACGATAAATTTTGTGCAGAGGAAAGCAGCTTCATGGTTAGATGATTAACTGTTATCCATTTTGTTTGACTGAGAGCATAATGAACCTTTTTGGCTTCTCTTATCATGTTGACACAATCAAATAAACTTATGGAAGAAAAATGTTAGGTGAAGCAAAGAAAATAGAGTTAACTCCTTTGTACTTTTTTTTTTTTTTTGAAGAGGCTGGATTCAGTACAACTCAAAGAAACTGGCTACATCTATTGCTCTATAAAGTAGATTATTGAATGCATTGGGATATGTGGCAAAACCAGACATTGTTAGATTTCCATAGAGAGAATTCTTATTTCCCCATTTTATCTCCTCTATTGAAATATTATCTATATCTCCTTAAACATTTTTTTAGCAATTACCCTAGAGTTTACCATATATATCTCTAATTAATCAAAGTCTACCTTTAAAGTATTTTTACATATGTCTCTTATGTTGTGTAAGGGCCTTGCAACAGTATATTTTCAATTCTTCCATCCCATTCTTTGTGGTATTTTTTTGCTACATTTTATTTCATTTTTTAAAACATATTATGTGGTATTTATTTGTGTGTGCGTGTGTGTGTGTTTTAATTCCAGTGTAGTTAACATACAGTGTGATATTAGTATCAGGTGTACAATTTAGTGATTCAGCAATTCCATACATCACACAAAGCTCATTACAACAAGTGCACTCTTTAATCTTCATCACCTGTTTCACCCATCCTCCCACCCACCTCACCTCTGGAAATCATCAGTTTGTTCTCTATAGTTAGGAGTCTATTGGGACACCTGTCTGGCTCTGTTGGTAGCACAGGCAACTCTTGATCCTGGGACTGTTAAGTTCAAGTCCCACATTGGAGGTAGAGTTTAATTTTAAAAATTTAAAAAATAAGTTATAAATTTTAAAAAGTTGGACAGACCCTTTGAGTAGGATATAGTGTCCTTCCTCATCTCTTATTATAGTCTTTGGCTTAAAATCTAATTGATCTGATATAAGGATTGCCACCCCAGCTTTCTTCTGATGCCCATTAGCATGGTAAATTGTTTTCCACCCCCTCACTTTAAATCTGGAGGTGTCTTCGCATCTAAAATGAGTTTCTTGTAGGCAACATACTGATGGGTTTTGTTTTTTTATCCATTCTGATATCCTCTGTCTTTTGATTGGGGCATTTAGCCCATTAACATTCAGGGTAACTATTGAGAGATATGAATTTAGTGCCATTATTAGCCTGTAAGGTGACTGTTACTGTATATTGTCTCTGTACCTTTCTGATCTACTTCTTTTAGGCTCTCTCTTTGCTTAGAGGACCCCTTTCAATATTTCCTGTAGAGCTGGTTTGGTGTTTGCAAATTCTTTCAGTTTTTGTTTGTCCTGGAAGCTTTTGATCTCTCCTTCTATTTTCAATGATAGCCTAGCTGGATATAGTATTCTTGGCTGCATGTTTTTCTCGTTTAGGGCTCTGAATATATCATGCCAGCTCTTCCTGGCCTGCCAGGTCTCTGTGGATAAGTCTGCTGCCAATCTAATATTTTTACCATTGTATGTTACAGACTTCTTTTCTCGGGCTGCTTTCAGGATTTTCTCTTTGTCACTAAGACTTGTAAATTTTACTATTAGGTGACGGGGTGTGGACCTATTCTTGTTGACTTTGAGGGGGGTTCTCTGCATCTCCTGGATTTTGATGCTTGTTCCCTTTGCCATATTGGGGAAATTCTCTCCAATAATTCTCTCCAATAGACCTTCTGCTCCCCTCTCTCTTTCTTCTTCTTCTGGAATCCCAATTATTCTAATGTTGTTTCGTCTTATGGTGTCACTTTTCTCTCGAATTCTCCCCTCATGGTCCAGTAGCTGTTTGTCTCTCTTTTGTTCGGCTTCTTTATTCTCTGTCATTTGGTCTTCTATATCACTAATTCTTTCTTCTGCCTCATTGATCCTAGCAGTGAGAGCCTCCATTTTTGACTGCACCTCATTAATAGCTTTTTTGATTTCAACTTGGTTAGATTTTAGTTCTTTAATTTCTCCAGAAAGGGCTTTAATATCTCCAGAGAGGGTTTCTCTAATATCTTCCATGCCTTTTTCGAGCCCGGCTAGAATGTTCAGAATTGTCATTCTGAACTCTTGATCTGACATATTCCCAATGTCTGTGTTGATTAGGTCCCTAGCCTTCGGTACTGTCTCTTGTTCTTTTGTTTGTGGTGATTTTTTCCGCCTTGTCATTTTGTCCAGATAAGAGGATATGAAGGAGCAAATAAAATACTAAAAGGGTGGCAAAGACCCCAGAAAAATGCGCTGTAATGAAATGAGAAGAGACCCCAAATTGTGGGGGGTCGAAAGGGGATAAAAAGAGGTTCAGAAAAAAAAAAGAAAAAAATTTAAAAAATAAAACAAATAAAGAAAAAATATAAAAAAGAAAGAAAAAATATATATATTTAGGTAAACTAGTCAAAAAACGTTAAAAAAGAAAAGGGTAAAAGTTTTAAAAAATTTAGCAGAAGAAGAAAAAAGAAAAAAAATTGAAAAAGGAAAAAAAATTGAAGTAGCCCCAAGACTAAAGAATCATGGGGGGAAAGCCATGAGTTCCGTGCTTTGCTTTCTCCTCCTCTGGAATTGCGCTGCTGTCTTAGGAATTGAATCTACTTTCCTTGATAGATGAACTTCGTCCTGGCTGGATATTTTGTTGATCTTCTGGGGGAGGGGCCTGTTGTAGTGACTCTCAAGTGTCTTTGCCCGAGGCGGGATTGCACCGCCCTTACCGGCGGCCGGACTAAGTAATCGGCTCGGGTTCGCTTTTGGGAGCTTCTGTTCCCTGAACACTTTCCATAGAATTCCAGAGGACGGGAATGAAAATGGCGGCCTCCTAGTCTCCGGTCCAGAGGAGCCGAGAGCCCGGGGCCCCACTCCTCAGTGCGCCCCCAGAGGACAGCACCCAATCACTCCTGTATCCCCAGCCTCTAGCCGCGCTCCGAGCTCACCCAGCCCGCGACCAGTTCAAGGTAACCCCGAGCTGAGAGTTCAGTCCTTGGCTCTGTCTCTGCAGCCGGCTTCTCCGTTCTAATACCTGTGAGCTCTGCGACACTCCGACACCCCCGATCCTTCTGTGACCCTGAGGGACCTGGGGCCACGCTGACCCCACGTAGGCTTCACCCTGGTTTAGCCTCTGGAGCAATGTCCCTCAGTGGAACAGACTTTTAAAAGTCCTGATTTTGTGCTCCGTTCCTCCGCCGCTTGCCGGGAGCCGGCCCCTCCCGCCGCGGTCTATCTTCCCGTCGTTTTAGATTCACTTCTCTGCCAGTCCTACCTTTCAGAAAGTGGTTGATTTTCTGTTTCTAGAGTTGCTGTTCTTCTTCTCTTCGATCTCCCATTGGATTTGTAGGTGTTTGCAATGTTTAGATAAGCTGTCGAGCTGATCTCCTGCTACCTGATGTAGTCTCAGCCTGCTACTTCTCCGCCATCTTGACTCCTCTCCTAAATTTTAAAAAGTTTTTTAAAAAGTGTGTTTCTTGGTCTTTCTCTTTTTTTTCCTTTGCTCATTTGTTTTGTCTCTTAAACTCCACATATGAGTGAAATCATATGGTATTTGTCTGTGTCTGACTGACTTAGTTCACTTAGTAATAAACTCTCTAGCTCTATCCATGTCTTTGCAAATGGTAAGATTTCATTCTTTTTTATGGCTGAGTAATATTCCATGGTATATAGCTACACCTCATCCTCTTTATCCATTCATCTATCAATGGACACTTGGGCTGCTTCCATAATTTGGCTTCTGTAAAAAATGCTGCTTTAAACAAAGGGATACCTGCATCCCTTTAAATTAGTGTTCTTGTATTTTGGGGTATATACCCAGGAGTGTGATTGCTGGATCATAGGGTAGTTCTATTTTTAGCTTTTTGAGGAAGCTCCATACTGTTTTCCATAGTGACTGCACCAGTTTGCATTCCCATTAACAGTGCAAAAGTGTTCCTTTTTCAAGGGATATAGGTTACCTAATTTTTGTCCACTCTACAATACTCAATTCAGCATCCTCTAGTTTAGGTATCCTCAAGTATTAGTACCTATAAAGGTTTTTTATTCTGAGAACTTAATAACACAGGAATTGGATTTGTTTCTATAACAAGAACATACAGATATATTTATTTCCTTTTATATAAAAATATATAGCTAAGGGGGCACCTGGGTGGCTCAGTGGTTTAAAGCCTCTGCCTTTGGCTTGGGTCATGGTCTCGGGATCCTGGGATCGAGCCCCACATAGGGCTCTCTATTCATGAGGGAGCCTGTTTCCCTCTCACTCTCTGCCTGCCTCTCTGCCTACTTATGATCTCTGTCTGTCAAATGAATAAATAAATAAAATCTTTAAAAACATAATACAGCTAAAACAATATGGGTTATGATATCAATTTACAATTCCTCCTGATTAAGTAACAGTAATCACCTTTAAGCTGTGTGGCTAAGACCTATTTTCTTCTGCACGCACCAGAGGTCAGTGTTGGGATATCCACTTCTTGTTTCAGAACTCTTATTGTTATTTGTAATATGGATGTACAATCTGAATTGACCCTAAAATATTTAAGGTGGCTTAAAAAATATTCCTATGTTAAAACAACTAAAGACAGGTGAGAAAATTGGAGTAAAGAGTCAACAAGGTACTAAAAGTATGTGAGGCGAGAGTCAGGTTTGACACCACTCTTCTAACAGCCAAGATAATAAGTCTAGATCAGTTATGCGGTTTCCAATGTGTATTAAAGTGCTTAGGGATACAATTATTCTTGGTACTGAGAGAAATGTGGTTTTTTTTGTCTTCATACAGAACATATGATGAAAAGCATTGACTCACTTAAAAGTTTAAAATCTTACAAAACTGCCCAATAGTTTATAAAATAACATCTTTATAGTATGTTAAATTTCATGTTAAAATTATTAGTCTTAACGTATACGTGTGTTCATATCTAATCTTTACTGACAGGTATCAACATCAACTCATTTACCTTTCATTTTTCTTTTCTTGTATTGTTGGATTTGCCCTCATATTTCTTTACCATTTTAGTAACAGTAACATCTGTGCATGCATTTTTATATTCTTTTTTCTATCTCACAAAAACTTACAAATTTACATAAGTGAGACCAAATAATACTCGTATTTATCATGGAGTTTTTTTTGTTCTTTCTCTTTCTTCCATCCCATCAATATCTGCATTTCATTTTTGCCTTCCCACGTAATATATTAAACGCCTAGTGTTATTAATTTCATATTTTCCTCTATATTCATGTAATCATGTATATATGCTACATATATACACATATTCTCTTATGTATGCACAGACACACCTATACACACATATACTTACAAATATTTTCTTATTTTACTAGAAAGAGGATATTATTATACATTTTTTTGTATCTTTTCTCACTCAGATTACCTCATGAAAATCTCTTTAAGACTGTAAGTCATCAAGCATGGCTCTGATTTATTCTTTGAAATGACTGTATAATAAACTCATAGAAATAATTTATCACAATTGATTCACTTATTCCCCTATGAATGGGTAATGATTTTGTCTACAATTCTTGGTTGCTTCAAAAAATGTTTCAGTATATATCATTTACCTTTAATATTGGAATAAGTTGGAATAGATTCCCCAAAATGGAGTTTCTCAGTCAGATGTATATATGCTTTTAATTTTAGTAGATGGTGATAGATCACATGTCTAAAAGGCTATAACACTTTACATTTCCACTAAAAATATATAATAATAGTACCTTTTATTCCTACAAACCCTCTAGCAAAAATATAATGTGCCTTAGTAAAGAGGTATTTTTAGACTAAGTTTTTCCTACTCCTTAACTGGAGAAACTTTTTATAAATTTTGACCTTTTTTTTGTGAACTGCCCATTATTATGCTTTGTCTGTTGGCTTATCTTTTTCTTTTCGGTTTGAAAGGGTCTTTTGTGTATAGAAATTTATTCCTTATGTGTTGTCTGAATTACAAATAATTTTTCCAGATGTTTCTTTTTTATTTTATAGATTAATTTATTTATTTAAGAGAAAGAGAGAACGAGCGAGTGAGTAAGGGGAGAGGCAGAGGGAGAGGGAGAAGGAAGCACACTCCCCACTGAGCATGGGGTCCCTAGGGTGTTCAGTCTCACTACCCTGAGATCATGACCTGAGCCAAAATCAAAAGTTAGAAGCTTTACCAACTGAGCCACTCAGGTGCCTCAGACCCATTGTATTTCTAATGAATTTATATTGGGTTTATATAGGTAAATAGTGTCTATATTTTGTTTTATAACTTTGGGCTCCCAGTGTTACTTAGACAAGGTTTTCCATACCATAGATTGTACATCTCCTAGAATTTCCTGAGAGAGATTTTCTTCTATACTTAAGACTTTACTTCATCTTTAATTTTATTTTATATCTGAGAAAATAAGAGTTTCATTTTAATTTCCTTTCAGATGTTTAATCAATTATTAAATAAATATAATTACCCATTGAATTTAACAACTATTATCTTTGTCAAATACTGACTTCTTATAGCTACTGAAAAACCTCTTACTTTTATTTTAAAGATTTTACTTATTTGTTTGACACAGAGAGAGAGATCACAAGTAGGCAGAGCAGCAGGCAGAGAGAGAGGAGGAAGCAGGGTCCCTGCTGAGCAGGACCCTGAGACCATGACCTGAGCTGAAGTCAGAGACTTAACCCACTGACCCACCCAGGCGCCCCTATTACTTTTTTCTTTTAAAGATATACGTATTTGAGAGAGAAAGAGTAGTATGAGTGGGAAGGGCAGAGGGAGAGGGAGAGAGAATCTCAAGCAGATTCTGCACAGAGCTCAGAGCCCAGCGCAGAGCTGTATCTCACAACCCTGAGATCAGGACCTGAGCTGTCTGTTGTTCAACGAACTGTGCCATCCGGGTGCCTCCAAACTCAAACTGTCCTACTTCTGTGCTTGATCTATTTGCTTTTCTTTCACCAACACCATGCTGTTGTTATATATATAGAATATATATATATAGGTGTGTGTATGTATGTATGTATGTGTATGTGTGTGTATGTACGTATGTATGTATTATGTATGTATGTGTGTATATATATACAATGTATATACCAATGATATATCAATGATATGTATATATCAATGTATATGTAGAACACTCTATTTCTCACAATTTTCTCAGTCATAGTTGAACATATTTTTCTATGTACAAGTTAAGATCATTCTCTCCAGTTCCTGCTAAAACACTACTGTGATTTTAATTGAAATTACATTAAATTTATATATTAATTTTAAGAGATACAATTCAGTCTCACCAAAGATTTACAGGTTACTGACTATGACACAGTGGTATAGAGGCAATTTGGTGAATAATTTATTAAATGGCATAAATGATAACACAGCAATCTAGTTAGAAACAAATATCTCAAGCCACACTTGCACTTTCCTCCTACTCTATCAGTTAATTATGGAGCAGTGTAGAGAGTACTCGACTTTGTATGCACTTTTAAGTTTTGTTTTTTACTCCTAAATTTTGGGTAAGGTTATTTTCTTTTCCTTTATAATTTATCATTAATTTATTTTTGCTGATTCTACCAGCTTTGTATATTTACAAGAAGTTGGAATAATAGATTTCATAACAGGTGGTTAGTGTATGGTTATTTGACAAAGAGTATTTTCCCATTAAGTTGTAAAATCCACTGAGGCAAGAGTCAAGTCAGATTTTCTTATTATTGTTCCCCTCAGATCACAGTGTTGTGCCTGTAACATAGAAAATGTTGTCTAAGTGCTGAATGTATGAATGAATTAAATGCTTGACATGAGGAACGCAACAAAAATTTAAAATGCCCTTTTTCACAGACAGAAGACTGTGAAATAAGCCATACTTCCTGTATGATAATACTAAAACAGTGTGGTTTTTTAAAATGGTTTTGACCGTGATTGTCATTTAGAAATATACTTTAGATAACAACTGCTAACATATATATGTATTTGTCCCATAAAATAATATTTCCTGTTCTTAGTGCATTGAATCATAGTGTTATTTATTCAATTTTATATGATTACATTTCACTTTTATATAAATCAAAAGGAGTGAAACTAGTTTCATGACATACTAAAGGGTTAAAATAGGTTTTTTTTAAATATTTTATTTATTTATTTGGCAGAGAGAGAGGTCACAAGCAGGCAGAGAGGCAGGCAGAGAGAGAGAGAGAAACGTGCTCCCCACTGAGCAGAGAGCCTGATGTGGGGCTCGATCCCAGAACCCTGAGATCATGACCTGAGCCGAAGGCAGAGGCTTAAACCCCTGAGCCACCCAGGCGTCCCAGGGATAAAATAGTTTTAAGAATTACCTTAGATATTATCTTTTTCACATCTGAGAAGTAATATTAATAATATAACAATAACAACATTCATATATAAGGCAACTATATACTAGATGCTTTCAAGTGTTTTTAACATTGACTTTATTTTTATGACAAAGTATGGAATTGTTGCAGGGAAGTGTTGAGAGGTAAAATAACTTGCCCAATGGAACAGCAAGCAGCAAGGGTGGGATTTGAACAAGAAAGTGTCCCTCTAGAGTCAATGCAATAAACAACATTCTACCACCTCTCCAGTAGCAAAAGATTGGCCTTCCAATATCATTCTCCTGGCTTCAATGGCCAGGAGGGTGTGGGTAGGTAATGATGATGAGAAATGTGTGTGGTGCAAAGAAACTAGAGTTCTGATGTAACTGTTCCTTACTAATTCTCATTCAGCTACATGTTCTAACACCAAGTGCCCATACTTAGGAGACTTCAAGTTAAAAGTTGATTATGCTGGGGCGACTGGGTGGCTCAGTGGGTTAAAGTCTCTGCCTTCGGCTCAGGTCATGATCTCAGGGTCCTGGAATCAAGCCCCAAATCGGGCTCTCTGCTCAGCAGGGAGCCTGCTTCCCACCCCCACCTCTGCCTGCCTCTCTGCCTACTTGTGATCCCTGCCTGTCAAATAAATAAATAAAATCTTAAAAAAAAAAAGTTGGTTATGCTTTAGTAATCATTTCTGTTCTCCCCACCCTTGATTTCAAGCTTGTCAAATTCACTGCAGTGTCGTGGAGATTAGTGATGTTTAACTGGAGCAAATAGCAGCTCCAGGCCTCAGAAGATATCGGGAACTCTGTCACACTGGATATTTTTGGTATCATGATAGGAGTGATTTTTTTATAGTGGCTTCAGAATAAGTGCACGCCCACATCTGTAGAGTGCTATAGTATTGATGAAAGTGGGTTGTATGATGTAGAGAAACTCAACCAAGATGAGCCATCAGTAAAACTGATGCTCTGCTACCTTACAGTCATTTTTGTTCATGGTAGCATTTTAAAATGGTACCCTGATTATGCTTTTGCAATTCTATATACTCTGAACACAAACTAAGATTCTTCATTTACATTTTACCATAAAAGAAATCTAGAGTATACAAGTCACTTTTTATTACTTTATACATATGCAGCTAAAAACTCTAAGTCTTTGGATTGTTTTGTCTTTCTCATTCCCCATTTATGGGAAATGGGGGGTGTCCAAAAGCATTGGGCCAGTGGTTAAGAGCACAGGCTTTAAAGTCAAGGGGCCATGGCTACAATTTTGGTTCTGCCATGTGAGAAGCACATTAGTTTGGGTAAATTATTTAGCTTCACACTCCCTAATCTGTAAAATGAGGAAAATGATAGGACTTCCTATTGGACTTTCTTTAAGTGATCCTCATAGTGTCTAGCCTACCATAAACTCTAGATGAAAGATTAATTTTGTTATAATTTTCAACTAGATTTAAAAGGTGACCTAAACAGCAAGAATGTAAATTTGTGGTAACTGAGACAAACTTCTGCTGGGCTCTTCCAACATTAATAAAAGTCATTTGAATTTTCAGATTCATTTAGAGATGTTAAGACTGAAAAAGATGTGAAACATTGATGGTTATTATTTCTTCCTCTAGTTTTTTCTAAAGATTATGCTTCTTTTGTTAGTATGACAAATGCTTAGATGTTGCCCATTCTCTCCTTTATCAAGGTGAGTTTTGTCAATTTTAATGATTACTTATAGACCGGTTGAAAGGGAGCATGGTCTGACATGACAGGGTCTTCCACAGGTGGTGCTCATAAATTTATTTGCTTTAGTAATTAACAACTTGTAATTTTACATACTAAGAGGAGAATAAGAGTACAGGTTGTCCAGTTTTTTTCCCTATAGCGTAGATTTCTAGAGAAACAGCCACATTCCTTCTCCCCATATCTTTGAGATACAAACAGAAGGAGCGGGGGCATGGTCATCCTGCAACACTTACCCTGGCATCCTCACCCTACCCATGGTTTAGTTTTCATTCACCAGGTGCCGACTAAGGATGTATTTGTACACTTAGCATGGTGCTTGACACTGTGGACAATTCAAAAGCTGGTGGAAAAATTAAAACATGTTAAGGAAGAAGATACCAGCTATAAACAGATCTAGGAAGTACTGGGTCACAGAAAGTAAACCATTACTATTGTTACCAAAAAGAACAGTGTTCTTTCAGACTCTTTTCTTTCCCAAGTAGAAATCTGAGATTACAATAAAGTTGGAGACAATTTTTGAACCAGATAAATTTAAGCCAGCAACTAAGGGAGCTTAGACATCCAAACAGAAAATGTCAGTCCCTCCATTCTTGCCACAAAATTTAACTTAGTGGAGACTCTAAAGACTTGGGTTACAAATTTGTTAAATAATAGTTTTTATCCTAACAGATTTTGTCCTTTCTGAGATTCAAAACTGCCATATTGTTAGGAAAGAGGCCATTACTGAAACATAGTTTCTCTTGCAAGTTCACAAGTGCCTTCCCTGCTTCCCTTCCTTCTCAGTATAGGTCCCCTGAGCTACATTGTAGGGCAGAATCTTCTCTCTTAGAACTATCTAAATACAGTAAGCCTCAGTAAAAACAGACGGTCGGTGTGATCATTTTTAATGGCCCTGGAGATGTCCATATGCTATTCAGTAATGTGGCATCTGCATGGCCCTTTAGCTGTGGAGTGTACTTTAAACATAAGCAACTTTTAAGCAACAAGGTGTCAAACTATTCATCCATGTGAGGAAAATCAGTGCTTCTGCACCGTTGAGTATAATCAGTGAAAACCTTCAGAGTGCTTTTAACCACCCATCCTCCCCAGGCACAGGACATGTTCTTCTAATATAGTTATTTTATTGTACCTCCAAGTTAAAAAAAAAAAAAATTGTGAGGTAAAATACTCATTCAATTAACATTGGAGTCACTAAGTCACTGCTATACTGGCATTTTCTACCCAATGAAACATGGGAACATTCATCTGGCTGTGGGCAATGCTTCTATTTCCTACCCTCCTGTAACTATATACTGCCAAGTCTAATTTGGGCACCTTCTACAAAAATAAGTAGGTAGAATAGGATAGGTTTAACTAAATGAATTCTGAGACAACTAGAGTAGCCCATTTCTTCTGTCTTGAATCTCTAACTAAAACCAATTATTGAATCATTGTTCCAAGCTCTGTGCCCTCTCTTCGTTGATCTTTTACTCTTTGGTCTCAAACATCAAGCAGATTAAAAAGAGATCTAAGTGGTAATGATTTAATAATGGTAGATGTATTATAGAAAACAATACATAAAAATAATTATCACTGAAATAATTTGTAGACTAACCAATATAATTAGCAAGATTACAAAAATAACATAGAAAAGGCTGAACCTGGTAAAGATTTTATGGCTCTCCTGTTAAATCTTGTAATCTCCTCCTCCTCCTTATCTATTCTAATTTAATTTAATTCCAATATAGTTAAGATACAGTTGTTAAATATTATTTTATTTGCTTATATTGGTTTATGGATCTATCCATAGAAGATCCACATTATTTCATTCATTCACTCATGCAATATTTATTGAATACCTTCTATGTTCCTGGCACTGTATTAGATCTAAAGGATATGGCAAAGAACAAAACAAAGAAGCTTGACTTTCAGAGCTTATACTCTAGTAGTAAGAGACGGAAACCAAATAAACATGAAAATATATTGTAAACCAGATGCTGATCAGTGTTATAGAGGAAAATAAATCAGGGGCAAGGGATAGAATTGGATGAAGGGAAAGAGGTTTTAATTTTGACTAGAATGAACATGGTGGCATTGCTGATGAAGTGACATTTGGGCAGATGACTGAGATGGAAGTAATGGAGTAAACCATGTGGACACAGGGTGAGGGTAAATAAAGCATAAGAGTCAACAAATTCAGAATACTTCAAGCAGAAGCTTTCCTTGTTTGTTCAAGGCAAAGAAAAAGACTTAGTGTGGCTGTCTTTCAGGCAGAAAGAAAATAGTTAAAGGAGTTGAGGTCAGAGATAGTGGTGGTTCATATTAAGCCTGATAAACCACTGAAGGAACTTTGGCTTTTACTCTCAATCAGGAAGCTAGCAGAGGGCTTGAAGCAGAAGAGTGATGTGATCTGGTTCATATTTTATAAGAGTTTAGATTGCTAGCTAATCTATGGACATAGAGTGGGGAGAGGTGGGTGGGAAGAGAAAGTGCAAGGACAGAAGAAAAGAGGCAATTTAGGAACAATAATATATTTAAAAGGTTGTAATATTTTGGAGCAAAGCAGGAGAAAGTGGTGCTATTTGGGCTACATTTCAAAGGTAGATTCCACTGTGTTCGTTCATATGTTGGGCAGGAGTGTGAAAGAAAGGGAGAAGTTAAGTATGACTGCAAGTCTCTGGCCTGAGCAACAGGAAAGATTGATGCTATTTACTGAGAAAGAAAGAAGACAGGAAAAGCAAGTTTTGTGGAGGAGATAAAAAATTCAGAGTGACACACGTTACTTCCAAATGCCTGTTAGAGAACTGAGGTGAAGTAAGTAATTGCATGTTTAAATTAGAGTTTAGGGAAGAAGTCCAGGCTGTAGATTAAGAATAAATGCAAGGGATCAGCACATAGATGGTATTTAAGTCATTCACTGAGTGAGTAAAATATATATTTTTTTAAAGGAGTCCAAATACTGAGCTGCGGGCTTTCCAGCATGAGGCAATAAGAAATATGAGAAGGAAAGTGGAAAGGAAAATGAAAGAAGCAGCTGGTGAAATAGAACTGAAAGCAAGAGAGTGTTGTCCTTGAAGCCAAGTGTATCAGTCAGAGTTGAACGAGTAGGAAATATATATCATGATATTTATTTCAAGAAATTGGTGTATGCAGTAGGAGGGCTGGCTTGGCAAGTCTGAAATCTGTAGGGCAGGCTGTCAGGAAGGCCAGGCAGGAGCTCAAAATGTAATCCACAGATGGAATGATTTCTCTCTCCTGTCCCTCCTCTCTTCTTTCCTTCTTATTTTCTTCATCCTCTTCCTCCTCCTTATTTCCCTTCTTCAAAAAAAAAACAAAAACCCCTCAGTGTTGGTTTTAAGGCCTTACAACTAATTGAATCAGGTCCACCCTGATGATTAGAATTGTCTTCCTCAAGTAATGTTAATTTATTTCAGACTTTAACTGCATATTCACAAATACACCTTGACTAGGGTTTGATTGAGTAGTTGAGACTATGTCCTACCAAATCGACACATGAAACTGACCATCACACTAACTAAAGAATAAAAAGGAGAGTGATCTAGGGGGTCAAACAGTGCAGAAAGTTTGAGTACATTGATTGTTGGATTTAGCTACTAGGAGGTCAGTTGTGATTTTCACTGTAGCAGATTTTCTTTTCTTCTTCTTTTTTTTAATGGAACTGTATTTGTTTCCTATGGCTATTATAACAAATGACCACAAACCAGGGGGCTTAAAATAACAGAAATGTATTTTTTCAGAGTTCTGGAGGTCAGAAGTTCAACATTGGTTTCATTAGGCTGAAATGAAGGTGACAACAAACCATGCTCCCTCTGGATCTCTAAATTGCTTCTTCCAGCTTCTGGTGGCTGCTGGCTTCCATTTGCTAATGGCGGCACCACTGTAATCCCTGCTGTCTTCACATTACCTTCTCTTCTGTGTGTATCAGATCGCCCTTTGCCTCATTCTGATAAGGAAATGTGGTTGGATTTAGTGCTCTCCTTCTAAGATAGTCCAGTATAACCTCCCCACCTCTAGATCCTTGATTTAATGGCATCTGCAAAGACCCTTCTTCTACACAAGGCAACATTTACAGGTTCCATCTGATATTTTGGGTGGCTATTATTCAGCCTGCTACAGAGGTAAAGCCTGATTGAAGCCAATCCAGCAAAGTGACTTCTTTCAGAATGTTTCTGCAAAGGAGAACAAAGAAATGGGCAATGGCTAAGGAGAAGGTAGAAATTGCCCCCCAGCCCCAAGCCGCCCCAGTAGTACTCACAGGGCTCGCCTTCTTCACACACACACATCCTCCAAGCAAGCATACATGATTCCAATGTTATTTATTTCACTCTTCGTCACGCAGATCCATTCATTCCTCTGACATGTCTGAACAAAGCACCTATGGCAGTTTAATATTGTTATTTACTGTGCATTTAAAAAAAAACAACCCTGAATGCATCTGATAGACAAGAGATAGTTTTCATGATTCTAAATAACATTTGACAATCTTTTTATTTATTTTATATACTTTTGCCTTAAACGTGTAAGTCTTTGTTATCAAAATTTGCAGTCAATACATTTTGAAACTGTTGCATTCATTGTCCTATTTGGCTTATAAGTGAGATTTCTTATCATACCAGACTGTGATTCCTTCTCTATTGTATTCCAGAACTTTGAATTACATTACTTTTACATTCTTTTTTTTTTAAAGATTTTATGTATTTATTTGACAGACAGAGATCACAAGTAGGCAGAGAGAGAGGGGGAAAGAGAGCCCGATGCGGGGCTTGATCCCAGGACCCTGGGATCATGACCTGAGCTGAAGGCAGAGGGTTTAACCCACTGAGCCACCCAGGTGTCCCTACTTTTACATTCTTAATAGGTATATTAGATTTGCCAGTTAATAAATTCCCATGTGCTTATCTCTTTATTTGCTTCCCAAAAGAGTTGAGCCCTGTTCTACCTGTGGCATATAGTATGAAAGAGATCTGGAGGAAAAGGAGTTGTTATGAAAAGAACGTCTTCCTTTTTTTTTTTCCATGATTCACAACAAAGTCTAGGAAACAAATGAATTCTGAATGCCTATTTAATTATGCATGGACTGTCTGGCATAGAGCACTCAGGAACAATACCTGACACATAAGTAGGTTCACAATAAATACTTTTGAATGAATTAGTGAATGAACAGCAAAATAATAAATAAGATCCTTTTAATTAGCTATTAAGGGCATTTATAGAGTAACAAATTTTAACTGGTATGTATATATTAGGAAAATGTGCTTTTATGGGTGAAAAGATCTGAAAGAGTAATTACTTACACAATGATAGAGTGTAGCAACTTAAAAATATATTTCTTTTGAAGAAAGCATATGATCAAAGATCATGCCTGGCAGCATTTGGCTGTGTGATGTTATATTCAAGAACAGTACAATAAAATGGACAGACTTGCTCATTTTAAGTATCCGTGATATATGTTTCAGATTTGTGACCTTGAGCTAATTACTTTAAGTGTCCATTTCTCCATTTCCTCATATGGAAAACTAGGATATCTACCTCATATGATAATTAGGATAATGCATATAAAGGGCCTAATATTGTGCCAGACATATAGTATTGCTTAATATTTTTCATCATTGTCTATCATGACCATCATCATGGACAGCTGTCTTTTTTGCACAGCTTTCAGAGCACTGCTAGTCTTTTCAAAGTTTTTATAATATTAATCTAATTCTTCTTGATCTGACCAGTTTTCAGCACGTAATTTATTTGAAAGCCCCTTAAAATTCCATTATGAAATCATACACAGTGTAAATAACGACTAAGTGAATATAATATGATCAGATTCTGTTAACATCTTTGCTCTTTTCTAAACTGCTCTATACCTAGATGATTCATAAATTGCTGGACTTTGCCTCTGAAACACAGATCTCCACATTTCATTGCCTTCTTGGCTTTAGCTCTTGGATACTTCAAAAGCAGCATGTTTAATAACAAATTGGTGATCTTCTACTCTATCTTTGTCTAGATCTGGTCTTCTTTAGTCTTCTCTTTTCAGCAAATACCCCATTGTCCATCCATTTGGGCAAACCACAAATCTAGCCGTTAACTTAGTATCTCCTTCTCCATCATTCTCCATATCCAGCCTCTCACAAAGACCTTCGATATTCCAACTAACCCATCCTCAAATTTTACTTCAACTTCTCCTTAAATCTCAACTTAATTACCACTTCTTGAGGAAATCTCTCCTTACTGTCTACCCTTCCATTCCCCATACCAATTCAGATCTTCCTGGCACATAACTTGCTTCCTTCCAGGAACCTTTGGAGGAATCACAGTGGTTAAGTTTTACACTGGTTTTTAAAATTATTTGATTTAGGTTTATTTAAGATCCTTCAAAGAAACATGGTATCTATTTTAGATCATCATTTTAACTTCAGAATCTAGTTATTTGGAAGCCATTAATAAGTAATGAAATCAGATTAATAGGCATTGTGAAGTATCTTTTCTTAAGGAAATAGTGAAGAACTAAAATAAAGCTTGCAAATAAAATGTAGTAAACATATGTATTGTATGCTGAGACTTTGTTTAGTTTTGAGCATATCTGTGTATGTGTACATTTATATATTTGTGTGTGGGTCTTGATGTAAAATATATTTCCTACTATAGGTCCCAGACAAAAATTATAAACCCTTGGTTATAGGGACATGACTGACACCTAGTAGATATTTAATAAATATTTGTTCAATCAATCAATCAGGTTATGATTTATCTCCCTCCTCTTATTATTCAGTTCAGTCATTTTAGGCTATAGACTTTGTCAGTAGAGTTTGTGAATAAAGTGACATACTTCTGTGTGCATTTTTCAAAAAAATATTGGTAATTCACAAGATTCTATAGCAAAGGTTTCTACCTTCATTTAATGTTAGTCTCGTCAGTGAATATACATATGATTATTAGGTAGCTAAAGAGTTCAGCTTTGTTATTAATAAGTTTTGTAATGTATTAGATTTAAGTTTTACTCAGTTCCCACTGTCTTGGTCAGTAGTAATATATTCTTTATTAGTACTCAGAGTGGCTCTTTTTTAAAAGCGGTATTGGCAAGTTTATATATGCACTTATTTCACAAACATTAATTGGTTGCATAACTTATCCCAGGCATTCTGCCAAGACCTGGGTGTTCCAAAATGAATATGATAACTTCAAGGAACACTTTCTTTTGAGGACTAATCAGTTAATTCTACAAGTATCTGTTGAATACTTATTATGTCCCAGGAACTATCTTCAGGTCTGAGGTAATACAGTGATGAAAAATATAAGTAGTCTTTGTGTTTCTGACCTTGAGACAAAGATTCAAATATCAGAGAGGTGGTCCCAGAAAACACTGACAGGAAGCGCAGAAGTAAGATAGAGAAGAAAAGGCACCCAATAAAGAATCTGTTATCAAGCAAGTGACCACTATAGGTAACTGGAACTTAATCCTGCTGAGAAATCAACTCACTTCTGCCACCTGATAACTGCCAGTCGATTGTGGGCTGTTCCCCAGGGACTTTAATTCTCAGGTACTTGTGGTGTGCCCTGTAAGCGCTTCAGGTCCTGGCACAGACCTGCAGATACTGGCGATAACTGCATTTAAGTGCATTAGAAAGGCAGCCGCAGAAGACGTGCATGTCTAAACGTATCTTAGGCTTCAGTAGATCAATTCAACTTGAAAGAGTGTGAGTACCTTCTGCTACTGTTTGAAACTGAAAAAAGATAATTTTCTTAGTTGACTGATGATTTCCTTTTAACTGTCTTTTTCCAATACGGGAATTAAATGACTGCTTTTTTTTAGTCTCCTGAAATCTCTATTTTCAAGTTATTGAATTACTTGCACCTTATTTCTTTTCATGGCTCTGTATTGTACCTTCTCTAAGAGTCAGATATTTGAGGCATAGGAATACAAGAATATGAACAAGTATAACTAATGTTTATTGAGTGTCTTATGATGTGCCAATAAATGTTAATAGATATACATAAATAGCCTTACTTAAATCCCAGCACTCTGAGGTCCTTACAATCATTGTCCTCATTTTACATATAAAGTGAGGATAAAAAAATGAAGGAAATTGCAGAAAATTTCAGAGCTAATAAATAATGAGGTCAGGACTCAAACCCAGGTCTGATTTCAAAGTCCATACTTTCCATCAATACTCTAGTAACTCACGCACAATCAGAAAGACACTGTAGAAAATTCCATGGATTCAAGCCCTCCTGAAAGAAGGGATACAACTCTACTATAAATAAATTCATTTTGAAGCTAGCAAAGAAATTATAAGTTACAATTTAAGCAGGACATATATTGGATAAATTTATTTATAAATTGGATAAATTGGTTAAGAATGTGACATTGAGGCAGGACTATATCATACAGATAGGAATCCCACCTCCACCAGTTAATGCTATTAAAATTGTGATAAATTAGTTAACACTCTATATCTATTCTACTTTATTTCTACTTAAGAAACATAATGCCATCAAACTCAGAATTGCTGTGGAAATTAAATAGGATCATATATGAAACATGTGTCTGCCCCAAAGTAAGCCTTCAATTAATGTCAACCTGAATCAATAATCAAAATATGACAAGAAAATATTCAGAAGAACTTAGCCATTTTTTTTTAAATATTTTATTTATTTATTTGACAGAGAGAGAGATCACAAGTAGATAGAGAGGCAGGCAGAGAGAGAGAGAGAGGGAAGCAGGCTCCCTGCTAAGCAGAGAGCCCGACGCGGGGCTTGATCCCAGGACCCTGAGATCATGACCTGAGCCGAAGGCAGCGGCTTAACCCACTAAGCCACTCAGGCGCCCCAACTTAGCCATTTTTGTATGCAAAATATTATACCGTGTTACTTTAAATGTCAACGAAATTAATAATAGCCTTATTACCAAAAAGACAGTAAAGGATACAAAGTCTTCTAACACCCTGGTGTTATAAGCACTGAATAACTATTTGTTGATAAATGAATACAATGTTTATTATTTTCCTAGAAGAAATATGTACAACTTTTCAATTTTTGAGAAAATGCCTACAAAAAAACACAAGTCTGAATAACCCTTGTGGTTGTAAGTAGATTTTTCAAGGCAAAAAAAAAAAAAAAAAAATGGTGTTCTATGGAAAAAGTAGCTGGTTTAGTTTAGCTTGCAACTCACTTAGGTCTTTCCTCAAGACACCTATCACACTTGTATATGGCTGAATTCCTCTGTGCATACACAGACTATGAAAAGATGTGTACTCAAGGGTTAAGTTACAGTGAAATTTATAATGTACAATGTTTTATCAAAGACATTCTTGTTTTGTTTTCTTTTGCTTTTGCTTTTTTAAAGATTTTATCTATTCATTTGACACAGACAGAGAGAGAGATAGTGAGAGAGAGCACAAGCAGGGAATTCTGCATGTAGAGTCAGAAGTAGGCTCTCTGTTGAGCAAGGAGCCCAATGCAGGACTCAAGCCCAGGACCCCAGGATCATGACTTGAGCTGAAGACGATGCTTAACTGACTGGGCCACCCAGGCACACCCCCTTTTTTTCTTTTGAACTGCGAGTGCTTGGTGAATGAAAAATGTAAGCACGGGGCACCTGGGTGGCTCGGTGGGTTAAGCATCTGCCTTTGGCTCAGGTCATGATCTCAGGGTCCTGGGATTGAGCCCCCACATTGGGCTCTCTGCTCAGTGGGGGACCTGCTTCCCCCTTCTCTGCCTCCCTCTTTGCCTACTTGTGATCTCTCTCTCTCTCTCTGTCAAATAAATAAATAAAATCTTTAAAAATAAAAATTGTAAACCCACCAGTAGAGTTGGTGCCTGGCTTTGATCTATGTGAAAGTGCTACACTTTCACCCACCGCTGTTTTCACTCCATTGGTGCAAATGATGACATAGTAAAAGAGGCAAATATATCTTTGTATTATTTTGAAAATATTTTTGGCCTTGAAGAACTCTCCAAAAGCTCCTGGGATTATATTTAGACATCTGCTGGCCATAATGCAAAAAATTCCTAAACATAAATATGAAACATTTCTGCATAGGAAACAAGTATGTTATCCTTCTAGAAGACATTGGATATTTAGTCCTAAATTGACCATACTTCCCAAATAATCATTTTGGATGTACCATTTATCCCAACTATTTAAATGAACTTATATTTTTAACCTGAAACTATTGAGGGAGGAGTAACAAGCTGATTACATATGGTTGAATTTTTCAAATTAAACAATTCAGTATTTAATTTGTTTAAGTTATGAGTTAACTTCTCATTTGTTCCACTTTCATGTTTTTATTTATTTTTTATTTTTTAAAGAATTTATTTATTTGTCAGAGAGAGAGAGAGCACACAAGCAGGGGGAGTGGCAGTCAAAGCAGGCAGATGGAGAAGCAGGCTCTCTGCTGAGCGAGGAGCCTGATGTGGGACTCGATCCCATGACTCTGGGATCATGACCTGAGCTGAAGGCGGACACTTAACCTACTCAGGCACTCAGGCATCCCTTCCACTTCCATGTTTAAACTGAGATTTGTTAAAAGTTAATACAAAGAACAACTTATTACAAATAATTAAATAAACTAAAAGTACTGTGATGCTCTATCGACATTGAATGCCTTTTAGAATCATTGTTTCCCTTAAAACAATATCTTGATGCTAATTACAAAGGAAACAAGGAGAAATAGTGGTCATCTTTTTGTTAATTTTATTTTAAAATAGCAACTGTTTAATTTGAAGATTCTGTCTTGTGGTCTATCAAAGTTCCTCAAAAGCTGTTTTTTTATTCTTAGTTATAAAATCTGATATATCATTAAGTGAGTGCTTATAATATCACAATTATTTGGTTATGTTTACTATATCCCACATTTTGTGACTGCTTATTATTGAATTAGAGTGATTATAGCACTCTCTTTGTTTTATTATGTTATTATTGTCATTGTGAAATGCCTTCCATGACAAGACAGCTTCACCTGGATCACCAGTTATCAGTCAGAAAACAAAGGGTGGTAAAATAAAAATAAAACTCATTAATTCAACAAATCTTCAGAGCCACCTATGTAAGGTTGTTTGCTAGAAGCTATGAAGTAAACAAACTTGTCACCGAGTAACCTGGAAGCTAGTAAAGATAACTCCAAATAAAATAGATGAGAGGGGCCATGAAACACACTGATAAAATCTAGAATTCAGATAAGGGAAAATTACTTGCAAATGGGAAAATTTATTTTACCCTGAAATAATAAAATGTGTTATGTTTTTCAGTTTTCAATGATGCTTTAACTGTTAGACTTCTTCAATTCTCACATCTTGCATTATTAAAATTAAACATTTTCTACATGCTGTTCAAAGTATTATAAAGTTATCAAGTACAGTGCAGACTTCCAAATATACGCTAAAATAGGGCTTAAGCAGTGAAACAGTTGTAATGCTGTCTTCTCTGTAGGAGATAAATGTAGGCAGTTAAGTGATTAAAGCCTGAATTTTATACCATTTACTTGGAACAGACTGTAGCTAAGAGTTCCATTGGCCTCATGTATACAGCACCCAGGGGCCTCCAAAGATCCTGTGTTCCAGTTCTGTCCTATCACTAATTTGCAGAGTAACTTTAATGGAGTGACTCAAATACAATGTCCTTTTTTTCCCATTTACAATGTTTCATTTTTACCACACACAGAGAACTCAAAAAATTTATACTTACACGTAAACTTTATTTTCAAGTAACTTGACTATGTGTATATATTCATCTATAAATTTATGAACATAAGTATGAAAACAAGATTTTCAGTGGTGGTTTAATAAACTATTGAACTTATGCCTATTGCCAGATGAAACCAACAATATACCCAACTATACAGTATATTAAAGAGAAACTAATTTTAATGATAAATATTGTTGAGAGACAGTTCTACGTGAATATTTCATGGTACTGCACAATCTGGGTTTTCTGAGCAAAAAGCTGGCAAAACTTGAGTGAAGGATGATGGAATAGCAAACATGTCCTAAAAGTTAGAGATTGTATATTGCTTCGCAAAGATTTTAAACTTTTCTTACCGAGAGCCATACATTTGCTCTCTGATGTGGTGAAGGCAGGGGGCTTCTCCACCCACCGGAAAAGATTCCTTTGCATTCCAGAGTAATGGTCTTTCAGTCTAGTGGTAGGATGGGCCCATGTGCCAGCCACCTTTTTAAACTTCTGAGTCTCATAAACCACCTGTGGTTCAATGGCACGGCATGAACAGACCAGATAGCATGAGGCCCTCTTCATATCAGCCCATGAGGGACCAGTGTTAAGATGCTATGTGAGAAGGGTCAGGGGTGGGAGGTTGGGGCAACCTGAGGGTTTTGAAGGGTCAGGGGTGGGAGGTTGGGGGAACAGGTGGTGGGTAATGGGGAGGGCACGTTCTGCATGGAGCACTGGGTGTTGTGCAAAAAGAATGAATACTGTTACACTGAAAAAATAAATAAAATGAAAAAAAAAAAAAAGATGCTATGTGAGAAACCAATGGTCTGTTCTCTGATATGCAGACTGGTGCTTCCTGTAAGAATATCTGTCTGGCTATGTCTATCTATCCATCCAACCATCTGTCTAAACTTACCAATTATCACTTATATCACTGGTTTAGATTATTCAGAAATCTTGTGACCTTCTTTTCCTTCTTACTAGCTTTATAGGAGAAAATTTAAGTAAGCCTTGCCAACTGAAATAGTGTTATGTTTTCATAATACAAATATTGTTCTTTAAGTTTTGCTAATTTTATTTGAAGGTTTTAAAAATAATACTTCAAGTTATGTATACTCATGGTTGAGTTATAGTCTTTCCTTAGAATTTATATAGCATTCATACTCAGTGACCTCTAAATGATTGCTAAATTTTGTAAAACAACTTTTATAAAGTATACTTTAAAAAGAAAAAATTTTAAAATATTATTGATACATGTATTATCTACTTAAAAGCAAATGTGTATACTTATTTCATTGCACAAGTTTTTTTATTAGTTTCTTTATTAATAAAATTTAGTTTCTTTATTAATAAAAAATCAAATTTAGTTTCTTTATTAATAAAATTTATTTTCTTTATTTCTTAAATTTCTTTATTTATAGAAAATTTAGTTTCTTTCTTAATAAAAAAATCAAATTTAGAAATCCTTTCTGAATCAAGACTTCTTGAAAAAAATGTGGAAACCTGTCATCTGTTTTATATCAACTGAGAATTTAATATATTAGGAAAATTGTAGAAACAAGAATCATGCATTAGATTTAAAACACTAATCAAACAGAAAAGACAGTACCACACATACAGGATCTTTGCTAGAAGTAGTTTTTGTGGGGTTTTTTTGTTTGTTTTGGGGGGTTTTTTCCCCCCTTGGGAAAAGTATAGCTTCTCTTTGGCAAAACTGAGATTTGGTCACACTTCAGAGCCTTTGATAAGTGCTTTGATGTTCAATAAGAAAGAAAAAAAGGATGTTGCTTTTGCAAAGAAAATCAAGAAAATATTACCAGTTTCAGCAAAAGGGCATTGTTTTATGTACTGTATCACACACTACCCAGAATGTAAAGAGGCCCTTTTCATTAAACTAAAGTAAATATATGTTGTTTGAAAAAAAAAATGGCACACAGATATGAAAAGAATAACCAAACAATACAACATACTAATAGCTTTGTGTATAGCAGGCCATCAATATTCTTTTCTTAGGTTGAGCAGAAGGAGTGCAGTAAATGAGCTACCAAGACGGTGTCATGTAGAGCCAAATGTTTGTTCTTAGAGTAGAAATGTATCGCTCCAGTGAACAGGGAGAATACGGGGTTGGTGTATATGTAAACAATTTTGTGAAAGGAATGTTTGCTCAATTTGAACAATGACTTCCAAGAAGGTGGTTCTGCAGGGTTCTAATGAGCTTTTCTTTGAATGCAGTATTTGACAGCTTTAGTAAAATGGTCATATTCATAATACGATGGACCTTTGTGGATACAGAAATAATTTTTCATAGATTTACTTAAGGGCTTTAATGCAATTGACTAATTTGGAAGTAATAGAGTTCTGATAGTTCCAAAATATAGGACATCTGCCTCTTGATGTAAGGGAGGGAAGTCTTGGGGCAAAACCTATAGAAATGACAACTGTAACAGGAGCTCCTTCCTCTCCAAAGGTGACTGCAGAACTAGCTGCAGAGTTTATGAGCCAGGACAGAACTGTGTTATCATGTGAAAGTGAATTTAAATGATTTCAAAAGGAGACAATATCCAGAGGATTTACATGAATTTTTAAAATGTGTTAATATGCTAATTTGTATGGTTTGAAGGGAAGGTGATCTGAATTTAGCAGGGAGAGGATAAGAATGTCAGGGTGAGGGGACAGACTTAGCTGATGATTCTGGGGTTGGAGTGGGGAAATTTTTATGAGGCTCTTGCCAATGCTAAGAGAGGTTTTGTAGAAAGTACTAGACCTAACAGTGGGGGTTTGAGAAAAATGTCTTAGGAATAATGCAATTATTTGGATAGAGAAAATATTGGATAGAGAAAAATGTATAAGGAGAATATTTGTTGCAGGGATTGTTGAAATGGAGAATGTAAATAAAAAGGAAATTTCAGTCTGTGGACCAAGTAAGGACTGATCAAACAAGCTGATGGAACAGGAGTGGCCAACACGATTTCTTCTTTAATACTGTAGTGTAGCAGGACTTTATTGCCTCTTGCCTGTATTATTTTAATAATTTTCTCATGGAATCATCCACCTTTGATATAATATATATCTAATCCATCCATAAGATTACTTCCAGAGTCAAAAGTCTAAATCACAAGTTAGTAGTCTACTCATGATTCAAAGCTCAGATGATCCAAGGGACACGTCTTGATCCCCGGCCCCCATCTGGAATCAATCCTTTTTTTACTTTCCCCTAGAATTTCACTTTGGATTTCTATTTCCATAATTAACTGAAGCCCACATCAATCTGTTACTTGCTTATGTGTATGTCACTAGCATGTGGTTGAAAACATCAAAGTTAGGATTTTTCTTACCAATATTCTACTCTTAGTTAATTAAAAACCCAACAAAACAAAACAAAAATGCTCTTTGAGAGATACCCAGACTAAGCCAGAGATAAATAAATGGGTTATGACTACCAAACAAATAGTGCTTTCTGGGGATTGGGTTTAGAGAAAGGCCTTTCTAATTAAACAGAGACAAGATGGTTGTCTAACAAAGAAACGTTGAGTTTATTAAACGTTTTTCAAATTCAATATTGCTCATTTTATTCATTTCAACAGTTTGTATGATAACTGCCCCCCCCTACTGTAATGAAGATTGATTTTCAGTTCTCAAGTGCAGGGAACTGGAGGGTTCAAGGATATGTCACTGGAGACAAAGAGAAAGTTGGAGGAAAATTATAATTTGTGGTTCAAACTCTTTAGAGCCTACCAGCGACATGTTTCCCTAAAGCTATTAGGAGGGAGAACTTAACCAAACTTAATCCAAAAAGGGAGAACTTTTTGTGAACTTACTCACAAAAAATGTGATCAAATAAAACCTCTCTGAAGAAGCTACCTTGTATTAGTGGTAGAGATACTAAGATTTAAAAAGATATGAATGCCTTTGGCTGACTGATAATTTTATGTACTTCCAACTTGATATTTTTAAAACATTTGCTACATTTTTAGTGGTAGGGGGAATGATAGACTATTGTTAAAATAATATGGAGAAGCAAATTAATGTAATATTTCATGTTTCCTGGTCTAAATGGAATCAACATTCTGAAAACAAACTGGCAAGACTTCTCCCTTTTTTTTTGTTTCTTACATTTTCTTGTTTTCCTTTGAGAGTTTTCCCAAACCAGAAACTAATCTTAGTTAGTATAATAAAGACTTAAATTTGCATAACATATTAAAATTAAAATTTAAATATTATTTATTAAAAACTGTCTGTTTTGTGGTATGTTCTGGGCTCAGAATTTCAGCAACTATGACTATCCTTCTGACCTACGGTCAGATAGCTCAGGATAAAGATCTCCACATCCGATTTTTCAAGTAGTTTTCATTTTGGAATAATTGCATCTTGTATGTTGGATTCAGTGTAGATTTCATACATACCCAAAGCAAAGAACTGATGAAACTTTTTTTAAAAGATTTTATTTTTTTATTTGAGAGAGTGAGAGAGGGGGAGAGAGAGAGAGAGAGCGTGAGCTTGAATGAGGTGGGGGGAGAAGGAGAAGCAGACTCCCTGCTGAGTACGGATTCCCAATGTGGGGCTTGATCCCAGGACTCTGGGATCATGACCTCAGCTGAAGGCAAACACTTAGCTGACTGAGCCCCTGATGAAACTTTTTAATCATGTTTACTTTATGTCTCTTTAGTACCCTTTGAGTGGTCACGTAAGCATGTACAGGCAGTAGAGGCACAAAGAATTGTTCATGTTTTTTTAAAGAGGATCAGTATCATATTTTTCCAGGAAAGGGAATAATAATAACAATAAGCAAAATTAAGTACCCTATTTTTATCTGGAAGATATTCTACAAAATTCTTTAGCTTCTTAATTTTTTCTTATCATTTTCCTCCTTTTTTATTAATTTCACCTAAACTATCTTAGAATTTATATTAGCTCACTGCACTTCACAAATAATTTAAACAATCCCTTTCTGAGCTGGTCTTTACCTCACATTGCCTATGATTCTCCTTAGATCCCTTCTATGTAATTTCTGGTCTGGAAAGCCGTGATGCAAATTGCTCAATTAGTAGCTCCAGAGTTTAATCTAAGAATGTAAACTATTTGGCAACTAATAGCCTTGATTCTCAAAAAAGAAGAAGAAAAGAAAAAAAAAGAGCAAAAAAGAAAGAATACACTTTACCTTTTGAATACAGTAATGAACCTTCCACATTGCCAATAATTCCATTCCAGAGAGTTCACAGTTTGTGATTAGCTGAAACCACTTGACGTATTTCTTTTTTTCTAAAATATACATAAAAAAGAACATATATATGGAAAGGAGAAAAGATCTGACTTTACCGTCACTTTTACTTCCAACTCTATTTTAATATTTTTTAAACTAGTTTTACAAACACCAGTACACACCCCACTGTATTAATTACTTTCTGGTTTTTTAACTTTTTTGGTCCAAAGTCTGTTCATATTACACATGCAGATCTTTCTGGCAATTCAACGTAGTGATCTGATTGACTTCTGCCAAAGAATAATTGTTCCATCAAGAGGCAAAATCGTGAACATTTTTTTTTCTAAATTTCACATTCAACTTATTAAACTTATCAACTTATTAAATAAGTTGATAATATAATAAATAGCTAAAACACCCAAAATGGATTCTTCATTGTTGGTGCTGCCACTGATCTGAAGGACCAGTTAGCTGTTCCAGAAGTCCCCTGCCCTCTTTTCAGAACTGGGTCTGACTCTGACTGGTGTTTCACAAAGCCCATCTTCAGCCCACCTTATTGTTTGACCTCAGCTGTGCTTTGTGGTTACCAGAAGTGGCTGGCATGACTTGTAAACCAATTATAGCTTTAAGTCAATTCTTTTCTTGTGTCCCTAGTTCACATTCATTTCCATAAGAATTAATGGCTTGCTGGGACAGAATTTTTTTTTTTTTTCCAAGTGTTGATCCTTGCTGATTGAAATATACCCACAGTTCCTTATTATACAAATTGTAAACTCAGTAGAAGTGGACTTTGGGGGATGTTTCAACACTCCTTATTGAATGAAAACAAGGAAGGCTCTCTGTTTCCATACATCACTAAAAAGTTTCTAAAGCCCCAAAATAGGTTTGAATACATTTACATAATGGAGAAAGGCAGTTATAAGAAAGGAAAAGAAGAAAAATAGAATTAAGTTCTTTGGGAATACTTTGCGGAATCCATTGAAAACCACTTTCATACACAGTACTCAAAATGGCTGTCACCAATGAAATAAAACTTTGCCAGAATTGTTTTCAGAACTACAAGCAACTGAAGTATGGCTTTCCTGACTGCATCATGTAATGAAAATAGCTCAGTACAAAATATTCCTTGTTCCAGGAAATTTGGTCTTGTAACAACTTTAAGAAATTTTCTGAGGGTGGGTGAAAGTTAATACCTAAAATAAATAAGTGGTTACTTAGCTACATACAGATTTTTAACAAACAATTTCCCTGTAAAAATGTCCAAATTTCCCCCCACATATCCACCTCCTCTTCCCCTTCTCTAAATTATTTTTCATTTTAGCATATTATGTATTTTATGTGTGCTGTGCGGGGTGGGTATGTGGTTTAAGTGTGTGTGTATGCACACACAGGTATTATTTACCATGTTTATTATCTGAAACTCCCTCAGAATGGTAAGCTCCTATCAGGCAGGGACGTTGTTGTCCTTTGTGTACTATTGTTTCCTCAGCTTCTACACCAGGGCCAGCCATTGTGTTCAATCAACAGCTGTTGAATGGTTGACTGAAACTTGAAAGGCTGCTGCAAAGAGAAGCCTACAGTGGTTCTAAATAACGAAAGCTGCTTATCACTTCTATAGTGAAGCCCTAACTTTGGAAAATGAGGCAAGTGATCAGTACACTCTAGTGCCGCTTGGTGGCAGCTTTCCTAATAGTGAGTGTAGCAGTTATTAGGGTTTAGTAAACAAACTCCTTGAGGTAAAATTGCACAATGGCACAATAAGTATGAGAAGGGGAAATGGACTATTCCCCTCCCTGATAAGAGCATTGAAGTAGTATACAGTTCTTATGGTACATTGATAATACAACTGACAAACTTTGGGCTTTTTTTATTAATTGTTCATAAATACCCTGTGGAGAATACACATTGTGACTACCTGCATAGGGCACACAGCTCCCCACTGAAAACCCCCACCACCCCAACTCCTCCAGGCCTGTCCTCCACTGGAAGGAGAAGACTGAGACACTGCATGTATTACCATTTTTGTCTTATTCACTTATTCAAGTAATATTTATTGGAGAGATAAAACAACATAATTTGGTAGATCCAACGATGAGTGAATAAAAGAAGTGACCTGTAAGTTTTTGGTTTAATGGGCTTATTAAACTAGAGAACACTGAATGATGAGCAGGTGTGTGTGGAAAGTCCTCAAGTTTACTCTTGGACACATAAAGTTGGAGATGTTGAATTCCCCAAATAATTACCATACCGTCTGTTAGTAAAGCAAATCTAAATGTATTGGAACTTAACTGCTGTAAGAAACTGGTCTGTGAAAGAGTATAAATGTCTCAAAAGGGGAAAGTCAGAGGTGACATGTTTTTAAATTTTGAGGTCTGGCATCAAGAAGTTTAAAGTAGATTGTCAAGACAGAGAACTAGTTGGAGCTGGGCAACATTCATGACATACTAGTTTAGGATATTTGGATACAGAAAAGTTCATGAAGTCGGTATTGACAAGCAAACTGTCTCCAGCAGATTGCTGTCTCTAAAATGATCTGCAAGAATTTCCTGAAGTGAACAATGGAATTATAGGATTACAGTCTTATCTCTTCTGTGTTAAGGTTTACTGAAACAAAAAACTAAGATGGTCTGACGTATTTGGTCTCAGTTCTGGAGGTAGACTTTGAGGCATCCAAAGGCACATGCTGAATAAACAGTTGGAATTAAGAAGTATAGTATAAAATTTAGGAATAATTATTCTATAAATTATAATAAAGATCTGAAGATGGTTCTGTTCAAGATTACCCAGAAAGAGAAAAGAAATAACCTAGGATGGAGTATTAAGAAACATCAATATTTAACAGCAAGTTATGGGAAGATGAGCATTCAAAGGACATTGAGAAGTGGCCAGCAATGTAGGAAGATAAACAAGAGAGTGTAAGGAGGGTCCTTCAAGAAGGAAAGAGCTGTCAGCAAGGCCAGTACTACAGAGTGTTCAGGTAATATGAGGACACCAAAATGTCCATTTAGTAACTTGAAGTCATTGTTAATCTTAGTATGAGCAGTTTGGTGAATTTATAGAGGCAAAGAACAGATTAGAAATGTGTAAAAAGAGAATGAGTAGATAGAGAATTGACAGTACTTCAAGAATTTTGACTGAGCAAGAGAAAGATAAGTTGATAACTGTAGGAATGTGACAAGTTGATTTTTTCAAGTGAGTGAGATTTGAATATATTTAAGTATGCATAGTCTCTGCCATTATTCTCCATAATCTTATTAAAAACAATAAATGCATCATTTCTTTATTCCTTTTTTCCTTCCATGTATGTATTCATCATGCATTTTGTCCAGCAAAGAACAGACACAGACCTTGGCCCTAAGAAACTTATGGTCTCATAGAAGACCATCATGTTGAGGGGAAATACCAGTCGGTGTATAAACATCCTATCCCTGTTATTGCATCATTAGTATAAATGCAGTTTAAGTTTTTATGTTTTATCCCAAAGTGACGACTTTACATTGCTTTACAATGCAAGCATTAGACTAAAGATTGAATTGTTGTTTGAAGCCCCAGCCAAATTTCCTCCAGACATAGCTGGCTCCACACAGGGATGAAACCTGCAACTTAGAGCTCATTAACGTGAAGAAACAATCACGAGAACTAGCAGGTACAAACCTAAGACAAAAAAAAAATAACATCATTTAAAAAAAATTATAAAAACCCAAGTTGAGAATGCAGAAATAAAATTTCAATCTGTTGAGGCAAGATACTTCTTAACATTCACCTGAATTTACTATTAAAGTAAGCCTTCTTTCATTCGAATGCTAAAAATATTTTCCCCAAACTCCTTAAATCAAAGATGCTGTAAGTGAACTAGAATACACATAGGAAGTCATGCTGCATTCTCATGCTGCTAATTGGAATTTTGATGAATATAATACAGAAGCAAGACAAGACAAGAACAAAGTATTTCCATTGGTTTCACTTACCCATGTTTCTGCATCTTAATCAGAGCCTTGTTAGTATTTAAATATGCATTTAAAACCCCAAGTGTATAGGCAGTCATGGAAGTTTCATTAATAACTATAATTTGTATAAGAAGATATATGCCAAAGACAAATGCTTAACTATGAGTTTTAATTGGAGTTATAAAAGCTTATTTTGTAGTTTAAGAATGTTAAAAAAATTGCAGCAGGAAATGAACTTATGTTTTGGTACTAAGATGCACTATGGTTTATCATTTATTGAGAAAAAGTAAGATTTTTATCTTAAAATCTTATTTCTCCATCAGCTATACATCACTGTTTTTTTGTTTGTTTTTTTTTTTTCACGTGGGGCTATTTGGGAAACAGGCAAATGGGAAAAGGATCTTCAGGGAAAAGAGATACCGGCATTATTTGAAATGCCTTATATTCTGCAGATCCTGAGCTATGGAGCCTTCAAAAAGGACATAATGGAGCAGAGAAAGCTGTCACTCCAGAGCTATGACTCTTTTCTCCTTTAGCAGTCATGCTTCAAATGGGTCCTTCTGCTGAGGAATGGCTTGAAGTAATAATCACCATTCCCTCCTCACAGCAGTCTGCCACAGAACAAAACTCCCTGGAAGAATGCCAGTTGAAACGATTTAGTATGTCTTTTCTATACATCCACAAGGATACTTACCTACTGTCTTCTGGTTCTAAAGGAGAGGATATAGTTCATTGTTAGCAACTGCTCTAAATCGTCCTTACTATGTGCCGCTTAACCTTTTATTAACAAAAGGAAAGATACAAGGGACTTTCTAACACATAACAAACATTCAGATTTCTATTCTTAGGATGAGATCTGACTCAAATATTGTTTTATACTAAGTATTAGCATGGAGTAGGCATTGAACATTAAATTTACAGAGAAGAAGCATATTTTTAGAGTAATATGATAATCACTTATGAGATGTTACTAAATATCCCCAAAGCTTTTATGCAAAGACAGAAGGAATCTTTAAACCAAAACAGATTGAGTTACTTGAAATTTTAGCAAGTGGGTTGGTTTAGAATTCCCATCAAAAGCAGTTGATTAAGCTGTGAAGGTAGAAGTCATTTGACTTCATGTGCACACGAAGCAAAGTTCAGTCCTACACATGAACACCTATTGTGTGGAAAAGGATACCTGCCCCAAAATGTGATTCCCATTAGCCTGCCACCCAGTAATTGGTCTTGGATTTACTGTGTAAGAATAAAAGCTGAAGTCCTCCTAGTGCCCTATGAAATCCAACATCTTCAAACTCCCTTCTGCCTCCTTACCCCTCACATTTGATCTCCTGTTTTCCTCTTTCTCTGGGTCATTCCACTGACGGCTTAGGCTACCCTGCTGTTTATTGGAACACTCCATTTGCAATCTCATCTAAAGGCCTTTGCCTGAATTGTTCTTCCTCTACAAAACTGCTTGGCTAACTCTGTTACCTCTTTTAGTAAAGTGTCCTGAAAGTTTCCCTTCTTGGATAGTCTCCTCTGTCTTACTGAATACTGCAACTGATCCCTACCCCATTCCCCATTCCCTCTTTCAATATTTTTTCATACCACTATCTGGCATAAAATAGAATTTCTATATTTTTTATGCTTATTGTTCATTGTCTCATTTCTTGCATGAAACACCCCCCATCCTATTTATCTCTAGGAGTAAGAATCTTTGGCTATTATGTTCATCATTGTATCCCAAATGCTAAGAACTGGGCCTAATACATTAAAGGTACTTAATAAATATTTACTGAATGAATGAATTAGTGAAAGCATGAACCATTTTCTTTTCTCATTATCCTGAAAGGCACTAGATTCAACTCTGCTATATAAAATTTTAGAAGTAATTAATTAGTAACTTAATATCCTATTAGTAGAGCCCCTTCTTTAGATTCAGGTGCTGACACCAAGAGACCCTTAAAGGAATGCATTTTGCTAATTGTAATGGAATAACATGTCCACACACTCACTAATAAGTATTTGCATATTGAGTTTATCAAATTACCTACCTCATATTTAAGTGAGCAGAGATCTGACAGAATCAAACTAAAAAACCTAGTTTTTGATGAGGAGACTTAAAAACAAAATTTGCTTCTGGAGTGTGGTGGGCCAACGGAAAGAGGCTGGTTGTTTCAAGATGCAGCCAGAAAAAAAGAGAACAGGACTAGAGGTGGACCTTAGGTTGTAAAGGTGGTTTGAACATGATTAAGGGGGACTCTCTAACAAAGGAGAGGAAACAGAAGAAAAAAAAAGTCACTCTCTTTTTATGGTTTTAATAGGACCAACCTAGCTTGTTGCCTTCTAGTAAGTCTTTGGAAAAAGTCTTTGGTTTTCATCATTTCATTAGGAAGTTTGGAAGTACATAGATCCACAAATGGGAAAAAATTCACACAAATGGGAGGTATATTTACTCTGCTCCTTTCTGTAATAGAAGAAAGAATTAAGAAAAAGGAGGCCTTAGTGGGCATCAAGATTAGAACCCTGATGGAGAAAGCCTTAAAAGACAGAGTTTATATTTCTCAAGAGGCCAGATATAGGTCTTTCTCCCTCTAGTCATTCACCAAAGTCCTTTGAATCACAGTTGATACTTTATTCTATGAAGCTGATTCCTTGGGCCATCTTAACGACCTAAAAGAGAGTATCAAAGGCTATGATAAGCATATGCATGTTTTCGCATCATTCCTATCCTGGTGACAGATGGCTCTTATTTCAAGAGTTAAATAGCTCCCCTAAAAATATTTGTGAATACTTTTATATTAAAGTCTTATATTTATTCTAAATCAGTTTATTTATTCTATCTCAAGATAATAAAGTCATGACCCAATTCTTCAGATTAACCTATATATTCCTTATTAAGAAAATAAATCATAATTAAGAAGGGATTTAGGGGGCGCCTGGGTGGCTCAGTGGTTTAAGCTGCTGCCTTCGGCTCAGGTCATGATCTCAGGGTCCTGGGATCGAGTCCCGCATAGGGCTCTCTGCTTGGCAGGGAGCCTGCTTCCTCCTCTCTCTCTCTCTCTGCCTGCCTCTCTCCCTACTTGTGATCTCTATCTGTCAAATAAATAAATAAAATCTTTAAAAAAAAAAAAAAAAGAAGGGATTTAGGTAATGAGAATCTAAAGCCCATGAACTTAATTTCCTTTTTTTATAAGTTAAACACTGCAAGATTGTTTTTGAGATTCTAGTATTTGATGTGATATTTTATAATACCAAGAGAATGTGGGCTTTTCATATCTGAAGTAGTTTTTTTTTTTTCCTTTTAAATCAATGTATCCATTAAGGAATGTATTATTGTACACCAGATGGAATTAAATGAACCATTGTGTGAACTTGGCATTTTCAGATCAGGTTACCTGAATGTAATTACCTGCAGACAGTTTCTAAATATGCTGTTCATAAGGGATTAACTTTTATATAGAGATTCTCTTTTATTCTCATCAATTTTTTTTCTTACACTGCGTTTAGTCATTTTGGCTTATTGTCCCATCATGTTCTGCCACTGATAATGGTGAGAATTAATCTTGAAGTACCAGAACTGATGAGACAGAACAAGTCGACAGCTGTTTAAAAAACAAACAAAGAGACAAGGGACAGCTTACAAAAGAGAATGTTATGATTTTGTGCCATATACAATTTGAATTGTCTGCCCCAATTCTAATAATACTGAAATTTGGAGAATTGATCTTTGCATTAAACAGATTTTCTTTCAGGAATTTATTCCCAAACTGCAATGCTGTATTTCATTTCTTCTTGTCATTCTTAAATCATATCAGTTGGAGAATATAAATTCCTACATGTTTTGTATCACATTCTATTTTGTTTTCTTTGTGAGTGAACAGAATTATGCTTTCTGTGAGCTATCTTCTAATTGAAGGAGTCCACCTCTGCAAGACATTTACTTTTAGTGTGACAGTCAACTTCTTAATCTCTCTCAAGTAATGAGTAGAGGTTACATGTCTATTTCCCACATGGATGTCAAGTGCACAATTTTCTTCTACTAAATAAATATATGTATTTGGACTATTGGAAGAATGGGATCTCAAAACTCTTTTAAATTTTCAGCACTAGATCAATTTCTTTTCTTTTTAAAAATGAGTTCTCTATATCATTTCTCAAGCTGTTACTACTTTCTTAGAGCAGTTGGCAAAGAACATCTAATCTGAGTCTGGGCAACATCAAGTTTAATGTATAAAATGTGATTTTATAATATCACATAATTTCATACACTATGTGCTTATTTTTTTCTAAACTTGGTAAACATCCCAATGACTCTAATGAGCCAAATAACAAAAATGTGTGGCTTTTCTTTCTTTCTTTCCCTTCTTTCCTCTCTCCCTTTCTCCCTTCCTTCCTTTCTCCTTCTTTCCTTCTTTTCTTTTCCTTCCTTACTTCCTTCCTCCCTCCCTCCTTCCCTCCGCCCTTCCCTTACCAAACTAACTTCCTTCCTTCCTTTCTTCCTTCCTTCTGTCCTTCTTAGCAAGGGAATGAGTATGCTATGTCACCACCAGGAATCAGCTTTCAGAGAACTCAGCTAGTATCATGTTGTAAAATACCTGGTGATGTAGAGGGGCCACCTGGGGGGCTCAGTCGGTTAAGTTTCCAACTCTTGATTTCTGCTCAGGTCATGATATCAGGGTCATGAGATGGAGCCCCTCGTGGGACTCCAAACTCAGCAGGGAGTCTGCTTGAGATTGTCTCTCTCCCCCTGCCACTCCCCTGCTTCTGTGTGCTCATGCTGCCTCTCAAATAAATAAATAAATCTTCAAAAATACCTGATGATGTGGGAAAAAAACATAAAGAGAATGACCTTGCAAAAATAAATTATTGGAAGAACTACAGGAATTAAATATATGCTGTCAGTTTGTGAATTAATGTTAGACTATGTTGAAAATAAGTCACTTCCAAATAAGCAAACTTTTTACAATGTTATGAATATAGACTTGAAATTAATCTTACATGTGCAGTAGTTTATATCTTGCAAGTCAGAAGAAAAAAGGCTTTGCAAAAAAGACTTTTGCTACTTTAAGCAAAAAGTAATTTGCTGAATTTATTCCAGGCTCATTAAGGGGAGTCTCAAGAATTGAGCTTTGAGGTAGAAAGGAGCATAACTGTTCTTGAAGGCTTGGAAGCAAGGATGACAGGAATAATCATGTAGACTCTTTATTTAACGGTTTTACTGAGATATAATTCACTTAGCCTACAATTCACCTATTTAAAATGAGCATATAGAATGTTTCAATCATTCTTTCTATCTTTGTAGTTCTCGCCTAAGGGTCCAAGTCCTAGGGAAGCATCCAGTTGTCCAGGCTAAGCCACAAGTTGTTTTTTTTTTCTGCTGATGTAGAGCTGGTGAAAGTAAGGAGTGGTTTGGGTCATAGTATGAGAAGATGCCGTATACAGAGGCAGCCACCTGAATTTAAGCTTCCAACAAGTCAGATATAAAAAATGGGGCAAAGGTTATTTGCAGTGACGTGCTGATAAATTTTCAATAGTTGGCTGTCTAGAAAGAAGAAAAATGGGAGCACCTGGGTGGCTCAGTGGATTAAAGCCTCTGCCTTCAACTTGGGTCATGATCCCAGGATCCTGGGATCAAGCCCCACATGGGGCTCTCTGCTCAGTGGGGAGCCTGCTTCCTCCTGTCTCTCTACCTGCCTCTCTGCCTACTTGTGATCTCTGTCTAATAAATAAATTAAAGAAAAAAATGTCCTCTTTTATTTCCTTTTTGGATTTACAGATTTCCTTATAATATACATACTCCAACAATAAGAAATAATTTGAAACAACCAATTTGAGAGCATAGAGAGTTGCGTAGAGATGCTAATAATATATCCTTGTGAACTGAAATGAGTCAGCTTCAGCACACCACTAGATTTCTCCCCAAAAGAACATGAGGGCTCTCAGGGAAGAGGAATGGATGGAGGGAATCTTCGCTGAGAGAAAAGTAAAAATGTATAATTAGATATTCAGCACAGATGTTGTTGACCCTGAAAACTCAATATGCTTTTTTTTTTTAATAAATTAATAAGTAACTCAGCAGATAAGAACTTGTATGTGGGCATGTTAGAAATTACTACAGTATTTTATTTCAGTGAAGAGATCTTTGTTCTTTGTCAGTGATTGCCTAATTTAATTGGGAAACTCAGTTGGGCACATTTGAAATATTAAAAGAAATATTAAAAACTGCTGTGATAGGGAGAATTCTAACATGGCCCCTGGTTTTATTCCCATGAATATGTTACATACATGGCAAAAGGGATTTTGCAAATACAATTAAGGTTAATAATCATTTGAACTTAAGATAGGAAGATTATCCAGATGAACTTGAGCTCTTTTAATGCAGAGAGTTTTCCCTGACTACTAACAGAAGAGGAAGTCACACAGTCTTGCAGCATGAGGAGGATTCAGTGCAAGAGACACTTGTATAGAGAAAAGAGCTGGAAACAGCCTCTAGAGAGTCAGATCCACCCTTAGCTGATAGCCATCAAGGAGAACATGATTTCGATCCTACAACTGCAAATAACAGAATTCTGTCAATCTCCTGAATGAGTTTAGAAATTGTTTCTTAGAACCCTAAAGAAGAATCCAGGCTGCCCAGTACCTTAAATTTGGTTTTGCAAGACCCTAAGCAGAGAAACCAATCAAGACTATCTTGATTTTTGGCCCACAGAGTTGTGAGATAACAAATAGCTACTGTTGTCAGCTTCTAAATACATAGCAATTTGTTATACAGCAATAGAAAGCTAATGTAACTGCCTATAAGTAAGTATAATAAATGAATTTCTGTGTTAAAAGCTTCTGAAGAAATGATTTGTATGAAATAAAGCGAAGGAAAGGCTTTTAGAGAACACTAAGACTAGACCCAGATGTTAGAAAAAGCCAATTGGAATAAGGAATGTGAAGTAATAAGTGGAGGATAACGGGTATAAAGGTCATCATGGCATTGAGGACTACAAGCAAGAGAAAAGAGCTGTTAGCAATGGAATATAAGAAGACAGACAAGATTGTGTTAGAGATCCTAAAAGACAACATCAGAGAGCTGATTTTGGTAAATTGATGAACACTTAACTGACCAAGCCACCCAGGCACCCCTCTTTTCATACTTTTGATCCCAGGTGTTTTCTCCTGTCCTTTCCCACGCAGCTAAAAATGTTAGGTTGACATATACGCTGAAGGCAGTTACTGGCTTCAGCATTCATCTGTCCTTGTGAATTTAACTTTTTTTTATCAAATCTAGATTTCTTGAAATTCCTTTATGTTTCTGCAAGCTCAATTATGTATTAAAATAAATTTTTAAATATTTTATTTGTTAATTTTACTTATGATGCATAGGAGAGGCTTCTGTAACATTTATGTATTAAATACAGAAATACGCCCTGGATTTTGTTTTTTTGTCCTTTTAAAATGTTTTTAATACCATACTGGCATCTCCTTCTTAGTCGCCTTTGCTGGTTTCTTTTTACCTTCACAACCTCTAAAAGTTGGCATTCTCTAAGAATCAGTATTCAGGCCCCTTCTCTTCTATATTTATATTCTTTTCCTCAGTGATCTTATCCAATACTGTCTTTTAAATGTCATCTATATGCTGATGGCTTCTGAATTAATATATTCATATTAGACCTTTCCTTTCTGCTCTAGATTCATTTATCCAACTCTTACCTACATGATATTCCTATCTAGAAGTGTTGAAGACATCTCAGACAAAGAGGTCTAAAATATAAATCTGAATCTTCCCTACTTACTCTGAAATCTGTTTGTCCCTCACTTCACCTCATTGAACAATACAACAATTGATTTGGTTACTCTTGACAAAACCAAGAAGCTATCTTGATTCTTCTCTTTTCACAGCCCTTGATTTCTAATCCATGAACAAGTCCTGTCAGTTCAATCCTAAAACTACTTTCAGGGCTCTCCCCTATCACAGCAGTCTACATCATCATCATTATCTCTTAGCTGTGCTTCAATACTGAGTCAAAGAAATCAGATAGGTGACTGAAGACTCCTAATTATTTCCTCTTCTACTCTGACCTTTTAAAATACACTCTTTAGCCACCAGTATACTTTTTAGAAACGTAAATTAAATAACATCTACTCTGGGCTAAAACCTCCAGTATCTCTCCATCTTATTAGAATGAAATGCAAATTCTTGTGCATAGCATGACCCCTGCTTATCTATGTGGTATTTGCCCTGTGATATATCTTATAACTTTCCCCTTAGCACATTCCATTGTGGCAGCACTGACATTCTTTCCGTTGTGTGAAAAAGAAAACCCATTTGATCTGGAACACTCTTTTCTTAGTCTTTTGATTTTGCCATTCCAGTACTTCATTCTAGTCTAAAATAAATGCCATCTTTTAGGAGTCTTTCCTTATCACACTATGTACAATAACCACCCTTTCACAATTCCTTAATATCTTATACCTATTGTTTCTTTGAGGCATTTACCACAGCCTAAAACTGTTACTAATTTATTTCCTTTGTTGTTGCCTGTATCTTCACAGTTATTCCAAATATTATGAGGGCAAGCCCTTTGTCTCATTTTGTTTAGCATTAGCACCTGAAAGTAGATGATGTATATACACATGTTGAATGGATGGATGGATGGACAGATGGACAGAAAAGACAAGGGCTACTCAGGCAAAGCTGCTCAGAGCCAGTGGATTATGAGGGAATAACTATATGTCAGGAGAAACACCTGGGGTGAATTTACAGATTTGAAAGGCATGGATTCATTAATCATTCATTGGATTGTATAACATCACCCAGGGATCCTATGGCCAGGATAAAACCCTGGAGAAGACCAATAATTTGCTTTACACTATGCTCCCTGAAGATAGCAACCATGGTTGTTTTTCCTTCTTTACTCCAGTCCCAATACCAAGTATAGTATTTCATGTAGATTTTCAACAAATTTAACTGACTTAATGAGTGGGTTAATTGATTTACAATTGGGAAGAAAATCCCACAAAAAGAAATGTGATACAGTAGTCAGAGGTTTAAGAGGAGAGGGCCAAGGAAGTATAAGTTGGTTGAGGTTCGAAGAGACAGGAGTTTCAAGAAAAAAGACGTAGTCGGGAATGTTAAAAACTAAAGAGTCAAATAAGATCTCAGAATAATTCTTTAGATTCACTGAGAAAAGTGGTAATAGGTGACGCTGACATCAATAACAACTGGAAAAGATGTGTCTATTTACTTAATATATTGCATTTGTAGCAGTAAATAACCTTAGTATATAGTATAATATTTCCTTCATTTCATGCTAGAATTTCCTTTTTTAAAAGAATCCAAAGATTCTCCTTTGGATTCATACTCTGAGTCATGTATGAATACTTTGATGTCATGCTATAATAAAGGAAAACTAATAATAATTTATCAAGATCCTAGACTTTTGGAAAGGCAGTCTGAAATAACCATTTGGAAATTAATGAAGAGATGACCTTGTTACCACTGAATGTCAAAGAATACAAAATTTGTGAATAAGTCCCCAAATGTCTCTGCAACAATCACAGCACAAATGCAGAACTACAGGAGAGTTAGGGAGTCTCAGGAGGAGATGAGTTACATCTTACTGTTATATATTTGTTCAAGGACACAAAACCAAACAGAAATGAGATGGCTATTTAGAGCTGACTCCAATGCAAGTGTCTTGGAAAGATTTTCTCTGGGTATCTGGGTCACTTCCAGAATGTAGCTGCTGCAGTCTTTACAAAAGAAAGATTCTGCTGGGGATAGGGAAAAAGCTGAATATTAGCTATGCCACTGCCCCTTTCGACCCGGTCTTACAACACAATTCTAAAAAATGTACATTAGTAAATCCTGTGATTCTTTTTAAGGGAACCTTAACAAAACCCTGCCACTCCTAGTTCTGAAGTCAAACTCAGCAATGTAAAGTCCCACATTCCTCTAGGGATGACAGTGCACCAAAGGCTCTATCTCAGCTTTAGAACTGTCCATCCTTTTGCTGGGGCCGTTACTGGGAGAAGTGTGTTGGTATCCTCAGATTACAGATAGCAATCTGCATTGAGTCTTTCTTTAGTCAACTGCTACATACACATATTGAAACAAATATTTTTATTTCTTCATTGAACTATTACGTTTTAGTTACCATCTGTTTTAATTTACATATTAATTATAAAAATAATGTTTATTATAAAAATCAAATAAAATGAACATTTATAAAATAAAAGCTAAAATACTATCTTAGTCCTGCCCCTCTGTTCAATATCACTCTCCCTGGATTGCCACCATCAATGGTTTTAGCTTTATCTTCCATACATCTGTTTATATGTGTCTATGTACCCCCAATCACATACACACTTCTGTGAAGGCCATTTACTCCGCATAGGCCACTCTCTTAGAAGTGTGTTTTGGAAATACCAAAGAGTTCTATCAACATCATGGTGGCAATAGTTGATCCTCTTGACTCTCCCCTTTGATTTACAACTCACTGGACATCCGTAACTGAAAAAAGAAGTATCTCTGCACAGCATACCAAAACACTGGAGAGATCCATCCATCTATGCAGCTGAATGGGTGGAAAGGACCCACATTCAATGGGTAAGGGAAAGGGATAGCCAGAGGCAGGGCCAGCATCAGCAGAGGTAGTAATGGCAGAAAAGGTGTGACTGTCTACAAGGGAGCCAGCACAATGTTTCTGGCAGAGGAGGTAGAGGGTGAAAACAGTGAGTGAGGGTGTGCCTGACCATATACTATGTGCTGGAAGCTAGAGGAACCAGTTCCTCTCTCTTTGAAGAAAGAGTGACTGGGACGTTAGGATGGGAAGTGACCTGGGAAGGAAAGGAAATAAGCAAAAGAGCTCTGAAGGAAAAAGGGTCTTCTGCTGCCTGCCAGGAGAGGCAAGAGAGTAGCTCATCGACCTCTAGACACTGTCCCTCTTCCCTTGAGGATACCTTATTGGCTATGGGCATATCTGAAGCCCTGAGTACTAAGTATACTGCCCCACCCCAACTTGGGTGTGTGTGGGGGGGAGGGGTGTTCCCAATCCTGGGGTGTTGTGTGTGTGTGTGTGTGTGTGTGTGTGTGTATCCACGCCAGTAAGAGGAAATGAAAACCTGTGCTATAGCAACACCCAAATCAAAGTAAAACAAACCTAAATAAGAAAGATGTTTGCTATTTCAAATGCCAAACCGGAGGCATTTCTCATCAAACAATGTGAAAAAGTCATGGTAATATGGATATCTCAAAAAGAAAATGACAATTTTTTAGCACCCAAACCCAAAGACATGGAATACTAGTCTAACTGATAAAGAATTTAAAATAGCTGTTAAGAAGAAATTCAGTAAGCTACAAGAAAACACAGAAAGGCAATACAGTAATCCAGGTATAAAATTAATGAACAGAAAGAGTACTTTACTAAAGAAATTGAAATTCTAAAAAGGAACCAAGCAGAAATTTGGGAACTGAAAGACTCAATAAACAAGATGAAGAATGCACTAGGATGCATTGGAAATAGAGCAAATCATATAGAAGAGAGAATTATTGAGCCAGAACATAGAAAAGTAGCAATGATTTAGGTGGAAGAGAAGAGAGAACTAGGTTTTTTTAAAAGTGAAGAAACGCTATGAGAATTATCTCATTCTACTAAAAAAGCCAACATAAGTATAATGGGTATCCCAGAAAGAGAGGAGAGGGAGAAGGGAGCAGAGAATATATTTAAAGACATTAATAGCTAAGAAATTCCCAAACCTGGGACAGAACTGGATACACAAGTCCACGAAACTATTACTTTATTATCTCAACACAAACAGATCTTCTTCAAGACACATTATATTAGAACTGTCAAAAGTCAACAATAAAGAAAGAATGTTAAAGGCACACAGGGGTAAAAAAAAAGACAGTAGCCTGCAAAGGTTAGCCCCTCCGTTAGGCTATCATTTCTCAGCAGAATCTCTATAGGTCAGGAGAGAATGGAATGACATATTTAGCATAGTGAAAGATGCCATCCAGGAATACTCTATCTGGCAGAGTTATCCTTCAGATATGAAGGAGAAATTTCCTCTCCCAGACAAACTAAAACTGAGGGAGTTTACCACCACTAGACTCACCTTACCAAAGATCCTGAAAGGTGCTCTTCAGGCTGAAACAAAGATTCAAAAGTACATAAAAACCTGATGCAATTGGGGCTCCTGGGTGGCTCAGTGGGTTAAAGCCTCTGCCTTTGGCTCAGGTCATGATCCCAGGGTCCTGGGATCGAGCTCCACATCGGGCTCTCTGCTCAGCCTGCTTACCCCTCTCTCTCTGCCTACCTCTCTGCCTACTTGTGATCTCTGTCTGTCAAATAAATAAATAAAATCTTAAAAAAAATTTTTTAAAAAAGAAAAGCTTAAAAAAACCCTGATGAAATTGATAAATAGAACAAAATATCATAACTTTTTAAAGAATAGTATATTAAACTCTTAACTATATCATCAAGGTTAAAGGAAAATTCCCAAGATAGCTTCAGTGCCGGTTGTGACCTGACCCCCATTCTCTATCTCCTCTCCTCAGCTCTCTAACATTATATTCTACTTTCCCTCCTTGACCACGTCACTGAAGAGACTCCAGAGATACTGTGTTCCTTGAATACACCAGGCAAAACCAAGCCTCTGGCTTCCTACCTTGAGAAAATTAATGCAATCACAAAAGAATTGCACTGGCTATTGTCTCTTCTTGGGAAGCTCTCTCCTAGCTATCCCTGTCACTCATTCCTTGACCTTTGTTAAGTCTTTTGTCAACTATAACATTCTTGGTGAGCCTATCTTAACTACCCTACTTAAAACAGTAGTCTTGACCTTGACTTTCCTGATCCCCTAGCCTAGTTCTTCTTTTTTCCCCCTGTAGCATTGACTATATGCAAGATCGTGTATATCATATACATGTTGTCTGTCTTTCCCCACCAGAATGGAAGCTCTGCAAAGAGAAGACTTTAGTCAGTTTCATCTTGCAACCTCGAAAATGCCTAGTAATAGTAGCCATTCAATGAACATTGGAAGACTATATGGATGGGTGAGGGAATGGACATACATATTTAAGAATTTGTATAACAAAATGCATTAGCATGCAGGAACGAGAGTCAGACTGGTAGGCTCCATCAATTACCTGCTCTAAGTAGGGATAATAATTAGACCACAATCATAAGGAGTACCTAAAACCTACTTCTCAGGGTTGTTATGAGTGTTCAGTTATCAACTAGGTAATAATTGTAAAGAGAGCAGAACAGTGCTTGAAAATAGTAAGTGCTTAATCAATGTTCCATACTACTGTTATTCTTATTATATATAAATACTTTTTAATAAAACTGGAATCAGGCCTATATACATTATTCATACAGCTTGATATTTGCACTCAATGAAATAATGGGGCTTTTTTTAGTTTTTTATTTTAAAGATTTTATTTATTTATTTGAGAGAGAGACAGAGAGAAAGAGAGAACAAGTAGGGGGTTGCAGATTCTCTGCAGAGCAGAAAACCCAACTTGAAGCTCTATCCCAGGACCTATGGATCATGACCTGAGTCAAAGGAAGACACTAAATGGATTGAGCCACCCAGGACTAAATGGATTGAGCCACCCAGGCACCCCATTTTTTTTTTCTAAATAGTACATACAGATCTCATTCACTCATTCATAGATCAATTCATATGCACTATAATTTATGAATACATATATTCATATAAATATTTTGAAGTGCTTACTCTGTGCCTTTGTAGCATCTACAGCCTAATAGCTCTTTCTTTGTATGACTGAATAATACTCTCTAGTATTTACATGCATTTACTTAATCATTCTTCTAATAATAAATATTTGAATGATTTTTAGTTTATGTTATTCTACGTGCTTCCCTTGCAACATAACCTAACAAAAATTAAAATTAAACATTAAACATTAAAAATTAAATGTTGTTTGCCTTTCCATATGCTGTATATAGGAAAGTATATAGGAAATGCCCTTTTTATTATTATTATTATCTTAATTCCATTATGATCACGGTACAGTGTTTTATTAGTTTCAGGTGTACAATATAGTGATGCAACACTTTTATACATTGCTCAGTGTTTACTATAATAAATATACTCTTTTTTAAAATTTCTTATTTAAATTTATTTAGCCAACATATAGTACATCATTAGTTTAAGATACAGTGTTCAATAATTTATCAGTTGTGTATAACACCCAGTGTTCATCACATCATGTGCCCTACTTAATGCCCATTACTCAAATACCCTATCCCCTCCCCGACCTTCCCTCCAGCAACCCTCTGTTTATTTACTATAATTAAGAGTCTTTCATGGTTTTTCGCCCTCTCTGATGACTTCCCATTCTGGTTTCCCTCCCTTACTCTATGATCCTCTGTGCTAAGTATACTCTTACATTCTGCCACCCACTTCTCCTCCATTAACCACCAGTTTGTTCTTTACAGTTAAGAGTCTGTTTTTTTTTTTCCCCTGTTTTTTTTTTCTTTTATAATTTGTTTTGGTTCTTAAATTCCACATATGAGTGAAATCATATGATATTTCTTTCTCTGACTTATTTCACTTAGCATAATCCTCTCAAGCTCCATCCATGTTGCTGCAAATGGCAAGATTTCATTCTTTTTCATGGCTGAGTAATAATCCCGTGTGTGTGTGTGTGTACGCACACTACATCTTTTTTATCCCTTCATCTACTGAGGGACACGTGGGTGGGTTGCTTCCATAATTCCACTATTGTTAATAATGCTGAAGTAAACATAGGGATGCATGTATCTTTTTGAATTAGTTTTGTTTTATTTGTTTGTTTGTTTGTATTATTTGAGTAAATACCCAGTAGTAGAATTACTGGATCAAATGATAATTATATTTTAATTTTTTGAGAAAACTCCATACTGTTTTCCAAAGTAGCTGTACCAGTTTGCTTTCCCACCAACAGTGAAGAAATATTCCTTTTTCTTTACATCCTTGAAAACACTTGTTGTATCTTGTGTTTTTGGTTTTAGTCATTCTGACAGGTGTGAGATGACATCTCATTGTGATTTTGATTTACACTTCCCCGATGATGAGTGATGCTGAGCATCTTTTCATGTATCTGTTGGCCATCTGTATGTCTTCTTTAGAGAAATGTCTGTTCATGTCTTCTAACCATGATTAATTAGGCTATTTGGGTGTTGTTCTTTATATTATATATAAGTTGTGTGAGTTCTTTATATATTTTGGATACTAACCTCTTATCTGATATATCATTGGCAAATATCTTCCCCTACTCATAAGGTTGTTTGTTTTTGGTTTATTGGTTGTTTCCTTCACTATGCAGAAGTTTTTATCTTGATGTAGTCCTGTAGTTTATTTTTGCTTTGGTTTCCCTTGCTTCAGGAGAAATATCTAGAAAAATATTGCTATAGCCAAAGTCAGAAAAATTACTGCCAGTACTGTCGTCTAAGATTTTATGGTTTCAGGCCTCCTATTTAGGTCTTTAATCCATTTTGAGTTTATTTTTGTGTATGGTGTCAGAAAGTGGTCCAGTTTCATTCTTTTGCATGTGGCTATCTGATTTTGCTACATCATTTGTTGAAGAGACTTTTCCCCATTGCATATTCTTGCCACCTCTGTCATAGCTTAAGTGACGATCTCATCATAGGTTAATTCTAGGCTCTCTATTCTGTTCCACTTATCTATGTGTCTACTTTTGTGCCAGTACCATATTGTTTTGATTACTATGGCTTTGCAGTATATCTTGAAATGTGGGATTGTGATACCTCCAGCTTGGTCTTCTTTCTCAAGACTACTTGGTTATTAGGGATCTTCGGTGGTTCCATTACATTTCAGGATTATTTGATCTAGTCCTGTGAAAAATGCTATTGATATTTTGATAGGAATTACATTAAATCTGTATATTGCTTTTGGTAATATGGACATTTAATAATGTTGGTTCTCTCTATCCATGGCATGGATTATCTTTCCATTTGTGTTATCTTCAGTTTCTTTCATCAGTGTTTTATAGTTTTCAGAGTGCAAGTCTTTGTCTCCTTGGTGAATTTTATTTCTAGATATTTTTGTAATTGTAAATAGGATTTTTAAAAATTTCTCTTGCTGCTACTTCATTGTTGGTGTGTAGAAATGCAACAGATTTTCATATATTGATTTTGTAATGTGACCCTATTGAATTCATTTATCAGTTCTAGTTTTTTGGGGTTTTTTGGTGGAGTCTTTAGGATTTCCTACATATAGTATCATGTCATCTGCAAATAGTGAAAATTTTACTTCTTCCTTACCAATTTGGATGCCTTCTATTTATGAAATTCCCTTTAAAGCCACAGCTTACAGTATTTCAGAGATAACATTTATCTGTCCCTCTGAAGAAGTAATTTATGTATATCTGTTTTAAAAGTCACTATGTGTATATATTCTGTAGACACAAGTTATTTTGTTTGATCCATCTGTCCTTTCTAAAGAACTGCTCTTCTTTTCCCTCTAACCTATTAGTACCTACAGAATTGTCACATTCTTACTCTCCAATAGCTTCTCATTTCAGTCAAAGTAAAAACTCTGTCCTAACAAGGAACCCTGCAGCGTGACAGCTGATTGATCCTCCAAGAGCATCTGACTCAAACAGGAAAACCCAAATCTTACCTGAAATTTCGAACTTAGGATTGTAGAATGTACAGTCAACCCCATTTCAATGGTAGTCATAGAAATAAGTGTTCAGAGGAATCAACTGTCTTATTTCTGAACCCATAGACAAAATTTGTTTTAGGTTAAAAATAAATAAAATAAAAATAACATGACATAACATAACATCTCACCCAAAGTCAAAGAAGGTAAAAGCCAGAGAAAGTCCTGAAATGTTTTGAGTTCCTACTTCTAGTTGGTTTTAAATTCTACCTGCATCCTCCCAAGCTTGTGTATTTGCTTAAGCCCTTTCTTGTATTCTCTCAGTTAATAAATTGTTCTTTTTTTCCTAAGAAATTTCAAGTTTGGTTTCAGTAACGTACAACCAGAGGCATCTAAGGTATACTACATGTTTTGCCCTAATTCAGGATATTAAGATTAAGGCAGTGTAAGAATTTATATATTCCTTACAGTATCTGTAAGATAATTGTTCATAAAGAAATTCATTGTAGTGTTATATTAATTGAAGACACTCCAATGACATGACCCATTGTTAAGGAAAAATGTTAGGAGGTATAAATTAGTTAAGAAGCACAAGAACGTATTGTAGGGTATAGATTCTGTCTATACTAGAATGTTTCTTTGGGAACCTCCTCTCTAGTCAGGCAGTTTATAGCTTTCCTGTTCTCTTGGACATGCTGAGTAGAAGTCTTTTCTTCATGGGTCTTTTCTCCCCAGGTCATTAATCATATGCCTTTTGGAAGTCTCTGCCTGACACCGTCTCATGTGTTGCTATCACCACCAATCATAATGAAATGTAATAGAAATTTCTCCAACAAAACTGATGTTGATAAAAGACGCTTTCTTCCTGGAAGAGTAGGCAGTTCAGTCACCCAGGTATTTGGTGATAATGACGATCTGTTGACTGCGAGCAGCTGGATGCTCTAAGCCTTTCAGTTTCTGACACAAATTGTAGGTAGGCCTCTCCGCCATCTGTCCCTCTAGGAAAGTAAACAACTCTCTAGAAAATCTTCTGAAATTTGCTTTAACTCTTTCTAGAGTGGTGCTTTTTAAGCTTTAATGTACAGATGAAGTCCTCTGTGATCTTGTAAAATGTACACCCTGCTTCAGAAGGTGCAAAACAGACCTCAAAGCCTGCCAGGTGATGTTGATCCTGTGGTCTACAGACTGCACTTGAATTAGCAAGTTCAAGAGAATTTCTTACTTCCCAGCCCTGTTCAGGGCTTGAATTGAATGACAGAATGCCACAGACCTTTCAGTATCTCTCTCCTTTACAGGACAGTAGCTCCCTGCTATACACATATTTTTTAAAAATAATATCATATAGTGTCAATTTTTTTAAAATATATTTTATTTGTTTATTTGACAGAGATCACAAGTAGGCAGAGAGGCAGGCAGAGAGAGAGGGGGAATCAGGCTCCTGGCTGAGCAGAGAGCCCCATGCCGGGGCTCAATCCCAGGACCCTGAGATCATGACCTGAGCTGAAGGCAGAGGCTTTAACCCACTGAGCCACCCAGGCACCCCAATATAGTGTCAAATTTAAAACCTTTTTTCTGATCCTCCCCTTTTGGGAATTGAAACATAATTTCTATGATGTCTGCATGGTTCTTATACCACTGACAGTGACCTTTGTGAAGATTATACATCGGATAATCAGTAGGATGAGCCAAGAAAACCAAGTCCTTATGTTTAGCTTTAAGTGCACAGAAAAGTGTGCTTCTGTTGTGCATTATTTTCTGGGTTTAACTTAAGTCACACCGTGAACCTGAAAAATGGGAAATAATTGCGAAGAAACATTCCTAACTTGTGTGTTTCTACACTTTGACATTTTATTTATCACAGTATGAAATTTTACATATAAGCTAGCAAAGTTCTTCCTTTTTTTTTTTTTTTTTCCAGAGACAGTTAAAGTCTTACACAAGCAAGGCCTCCAAAACTCCACTGACCCTATGACTATAATAATAATGGCAACATCTCTTATAAGGCAAAATGTATCCTTTTCTGTTTGGAAGTGCTATCCCCAGATAACATTAACCAGAACATTAGATGCAGCCCTATTGTTAGTCACCGACTCTGCCAGAAGTCTGTACACAGACGGGGTAATCAAAGGACATGCTTTCCATTGATGTGGATGTGTTAGCACATAATGCCTTTGCCCCAGGGAATTGATAACAGGAAGTACAATGCAGCTCTGCTAGGTCACTTTGAATCCAGCCCAAGTTGGTTGTGATTAACACTGCTAACATCAAAAGCCGTTCTAAGACTAATGTGAAATATAGAATGGTCTCAGTCTAGTTCACTTGCGACAAGTGCCCCCATCATGAAAATCATCACCATCATTACAGCCTTTGTAGGCAGCACTGGGAGTCTGAATGGTTTTGAAACTGAATGCCAGAGTTCCCTAGAGATGAGCCCTGGGACAATAAGTCAGGATCATGCGAGGCTTGTTAGGAGGAAAACTGTTTCACTTCCTTTGTGGCATCTGTTCTCTAAATAATATAATTAGATCTCCAGGGCAATTCATGTGGTCCACCAAACTGGCCATAAAATATCATAAAATCATGACATATTATTAGTTCGCCCCCTTTACACATATAAACATCTATTACAGGTAGACTCCGATTCCACCATTAATGGCATTAGGTCTTAGGAAGAACAAATGAAAGGGCTTGCCCTTGAAGTAGGCAGTGTCATTTCATCTGGAATCCTGATCTGTGAATAATCTCTGGTCTTTAATTTATGGCTTTTACAAACAATCAGTCATGTTATGTTTTTCTGCTAGAGCTCTGTACTGATGTAATTAGAAACTGCAAAATACTTTGATTATTTTCATCTATAATGTCAATTGTTCACATTTACAAGTAATCTAGTTTATCCAATTGGGTAACTAAAAACACATCAGGCCATATAAATAATAAAGAATGCTTTATTAGCCCTCACTGTAATTTAAAAATCTAGTTTAATAATCACATAACTCAGTGAAAAGGAGTCTCTCTGATACCTTAAACATCTCAGCAGAAATGTGAATTTTCTAATATCAGAAAGATAGATTTTCCCCCAGGCTGCGGTGAAAGGTAGTGGTGTTTTCCCCAGGTTCTCCATACCTTGGGAATGGGGTGGAAAAAACAGCCATACACTTGTCTAGACACTCTCAGTTCCACACCAATCAATTAAAAGAACCAGATTGGAGTGCCTGGGTGGCTCAGTGGCTTAAAGCCTCTGCCTTCAGCTCTGGTCATGATCTCAGGCTCCTGGGATCAAGCCCCACATTGGGCTCTCTGCTTAGCAGGGAACCTGCTTCCCTCTCTCTCTCTCTCTGCCTGCCTCTCTGCCTACTTGTGATCTCTCTCTGTCAAATAAATAAAATCTTTAAAAATAAATAAATAAATAAAAGAATCAGATTATCGTAGTTGAAGTGGTAGATTCTGTCATTTTGATGAAGTTCTAGAACCTAGGTGTGATTCGAAGGACTGAGGTCCGGAGCCGATGACCAAGAAAGAATTCTTGAGACATCTTTGGTGCAAAATGGTGGTTTATTAAAGCACGGGGACAGGACCTGTGCGCAGGAAGAGCGGCTGCCCCGGGTTGTGCGGGATGGCAGGTTATGTACCCTGCGGTTGGGGGAAGGTGAGGGGAAGGAAGGTTTCAACTGAGTTTTCATATGCTAAAGAGGGCCTGCAATGTGCTGGGATACTCCTGGAGGTCTTCGGAGATACCCTGAGGCCTTGCGGCTTGGTCTTGATCAATGTTGTCTTTTGGCAAGCTATTAACATCAAGATAGTTGGGAGATTCCTGGTGGAATGTCACTTTTCTGCTACCAAGCGTCTTTGTTAGTGAGATTTAGGTTCAGAAGAGATTTAACTATGTTTACATTTCCTTCTACCTCAGTCTTCTTCAGTTTTGTATATGGAGGGGAGGGCTTGAGGAACTGAGTTATTTGCCTCTGGAAATTATCAATAGCACAAGGTAACTTCTTTGTTTGTAGATCTCTAGGACATTTATAAACCGAGGGGAACTATTTGTTTCTCGTTTATGGTGGTCGGGGTGCTGAGGAATGCTACACATATTACCGAGGGGAGCGGATGGAGAGGGGGTGCAAGTTGCCAGCTTTTGCTTTGTCCTCAGCCAGCCTCCTGCTCCCTCATCAATTTGGCAATTCTATGACCCAACAACAAGTTTTCTGTTGTCATAAGCATGTTTATTTGAAGATAGGCAATAAAAATCTAGCAGAAAAGTGCCATAAGGCAAGCGACAACAGCAATAGCAAAACTACTAAACTTTTGTGTCCACCCCCAAAGAACTAGAAACTGTTATAAATATTTCTAAAAGGTCATTCTCTAGCTTTAAGCTTTTAAAAATTAGAGGCATGCATTGTGCCTCTTTACCTCTTATTCTCAGAAAGCCACTTTTACTCTAAAATAATTCAAACATATAGAAAATAGTAAAATACCCATCTATTTGCCAGCAAGATAAAACAGATATTACCATTTGTGATATTTGCCTTAAATGAAAATAAATTTGCATATATATGAAAGCCTACTTGCTTTTTTTCCCTCTGCTCATCTCTCTTCACAGAGAGAATTGATATGAAGCACTTACAATCTTTTGAACTTTTACTCCATTTGTATATACCAAAAAAACTATAGCATCGTAGTTTATATTTCAAGAATTCACAACAGTGATATCCTATGTCTTAAGTATTTCTTTTTTCCCCCTCAACATTATATTTTTGAGATTCATTCATGTTGATTCATGATGATGATGATGAATGTTCATTTTCACTGTGATGTATTGTTCCAGTGGATAAATAAAAGACATGCATCACATTATACTAATGTGATCCATCAGAAGAATAATCAGGTTTTGGGTTTTGTTTGTTTGTTTTGGTAAAGCAAGTAACGCTTCAGTGAACACCATTGAATATGTCTCCTCAAACATATGGTGGAATTTTCTGTACTAGAGACCTGTAAGGGAAGCCCTTGATTATAAATTATGAGCATCTTCAAAAACACTTTTACTAGGTGTTGCCGTATTATTCCCTAGTATTTGTATCAGTTAACACCAACAACAGCACTTTCAATGTTGCCTCAAATCAACTCTTGGTATTATAAAAGCAAAAAAAAAAATTAAAATTTGATAATATGCTTATAAAATTGCATCTCATTGGTTTTAATTTCTTTCTCTGAAATATCAGTGAAGACTGAACAGCACTCCATATTTTCATTAGCCATTTCAGGATGATTTTCTATATTCAAGTCTTTTTTATTTATGTTTGGCTCTTTCATTTTTACTTGCTATAGTTTCTATATTTCATTATCGATTATTTTGAATAAAATGCATTGGTAACTCTTGAGGTGAAGCTTTTCTAAAAGATGTAGCATCCAAGAACTTATTAAGCAATTTAAATCTTTACTTATTACCTGGGAGTGAGGGGTAAGGGGTGCAGGGGACAAACTTTAAGTCCTAATGAGCAAAGCTTTAAACTTATGTTCATCCTCTCCTTCCCCTCAAAAGCCCTCTTATTAGAGCATAGCTGGTTGCTATCTCTTTTTCTTCCTGACCACCCTCCATCCTTTTCACTTTCACCAGTCTTTCTCTTTCTAAACCTTCTGTATTTCCCACTCAAAACCAATTATTGATGGCTTTTGTCTTCTCAACACAAGTCCACCTCTTCCCTTTTTTCTCCAGAAACATTTGGCCCCTTCCAACATTAAGGAGTCCTCTCTATTATCTACCCCACCCATTTGCTGGAGACTGAGAGGCCCAGACACCCAGGGGGAAGCTGAGCAGGCAGGGAATGGAAGCCCCTGGGAGTTCTCATGTTAATGGTTTTCCCTGTCATATTCTAATTACAAATTTTCTCATCCTTTTTCTAAATTTACTGTGTCTACCTTTGTTTTACCTCTGCTTGGAATTGTTGTTCTCCTCCCTCTATCTTTATAAACTCTGCCTTGTAATACTGTTAATGGTAGTATTTAATAATAACCAGGAAGGTTTCAGCTTTAGCTATCACGTGTATCCATACTAGCAAACTGCACTGTACACATTCTGATTCAAGCCTCCTTTTATGTGCAATTACCTATAATATTCCTGTTTTATTGACAATTATGTTAATAGTTTACAAAAAGTAAATTTCTCTATCTGTCACTGTTTCATAGGTGTCCTAGGAAACATTTCCATTTTGGGGGACCTTGTTGCTTTCTCCATGAAATTCATAATTTGTCAATTCCACATGCAAATTATTAAACTATTGATTATTTTAAAAGATCATTTTAAATATTTTACCAAGTTAATAAATCCATATCATATTAAAGACTAGGGTACAGATTAATAACAAGCTTTACCTTTTTACCCAATTCTTTCCACATTTATAAATGCATAAAGTTACTTGTGTTAGACATATTCATTTATATTTTTTGTTATTTTGGCAAAATACAGTGGAATAATTTTTAAAATATTTTCTCCGCATTAAAGAACAGTATGGTGGTACATATCATTTGTTTACTTATTTCAAGTGAAAAAGCACCATTTGGCTCAATGTCCATCTGTGATGATTTTCAAGATCATATTATTTTTGTAATTTGCAACTATTATAAGAATTTGCCTCAATTTTGGTACTGCCTATTCAAAAGATATTGCTAATCAAATTAAGGACTAAACCAGTTTTACAGACACATTCCTTTAAATGTATTAAGAATTGTAAATTCTCACTATGACCATTCCCTGCTTAAAGCTTTGATGCCTATAGGCACCTGCTAAGTAAAGTTCTAGTTCCTTAAGGTAAAATACAGTGCATGACATTACTAACTTCCACCACCTTCCCTTTCTTAATTTTCTACCATTCCCTTGCTCGCAGTTTATTTAATGACAGAAATAAATGTGATGTCATTGCTCACACAAATACCATAATTTCTTGCCTTGCTAACTGATCATACTCTTACTTCTGTCTGGAATGACATAACATCTTTTGTTGGTTGGTCTCACCCATAGGTATCTGATAGATTCAATTCACATATCAATTCACAACTTGAAGAAGCCTTCTCTGTCCCGTGATTGTAAACTTGAAATAGGTTTCCAGGTTGATTTTGTTCCTTTATGCCAGATGTACTTCTTTCTTAATATCTTCATTATTCTGGACACATATATATCTACTTTGCTAATTCAGACTATAAGACCTTTAATTTTAGAGACTGAACTTAATTATTTTCATATCCCAAGTACTTATACTTTGTTTGGTGTATATGCTCAGTATGCTTGGTACAATGAGCTGAATTATTCTGTGACTACTTATATATGGTTGATGTATAAAGCACTAGTAACTTCTTTTCCCTCTCTTTAAGGCAATCCACGTAAAATTTCAACTGAACGGAAATTTCATGTACTTTACTAAAGGTCATGATGTATTCAGATATAATTGAAAGATGTATATTTTTTTAAAATATTCTATAAAGAACCCACTTTGCTTTTTCAAATGAGCAGTTCTCCCATTCAACTGGAGTGGAAGCATTTTTTTAACATCAACTTCAGACCAGGTGTATGTACAAAACATTTACCTTGGGGAGCAAGTAGAAACTACTAGCATAAGTAAAACTTCTTTCCCTGTATTTATTCCCTACTTCGTAGAATATTATAAAAATTAGAAGAATTGTGGTTTAAAACATAATACTGAGATGCTCTGAAAGTATTAGTAATGTAAACTAAAATTGTAACATAAGAAAATTGCTTCTTTCTATTGAAAAAATCCTTTAAAGTTCTGTGAACGTGGTTAAAGTTTATTCAATAGCACATAAAATACATCCTGTAAAGTACACATGTCAAGTTGATGTTTCTGCCCTAAATGGACTGCCTAGAATTCTTTCTGTTTCCACTCTATAGTAACTTGTCTATAGATTATGGGGGGCCTATTTCCACATTTCTATTGCCTCTGAAGACTTACCAAAAGGAAAATTATTCATCATTTTTAGGAGCATACAAAATAAGTGAAACACAGAGTAAACTTCTTCTCTATACAAATATTAAAATACATATGAAAAAATGACTATTTTATGTCACCTGTTTATTTTCTTTAGTATCAATTTTATAGCTTCTCTTAAATTTTTTGATAAATAAGGCATTTTCCCCATTACATCAAGTTCTTGTAAAAGGTAATTATGTTTTAATATTAACCAACTCCTAATTTTCAGAGAGTTTTACAAGATAAAGTGCTTTATATGTTCAGTAATGGATAGTATTTCCATTTTACACATGACAAAACCAAAGATGAGTAGGGACATAAAGGTCACTGAAACTGTATCTCTTCTCAAAAACTCATTTGATTCTTTTTACATAATTGGACAGCAGGTGAAGTTCAGCAATTAGCTAGTGACTAATAACTAGCTACTAGTGAGAGATCAGTTCATAAGAGCCAGACTTCTAATGGCTTATTGTAAAACAGTGTTTTATTTAAAATAAAGATATCTATTTATTTAAACAATGTACATGATATGAAAGAAAAATACTCAGCTGTGTTTCAAGAGAGCAAGGTAAATAACTTAAGTATCCCATTATATTATGATATAATATATACTTGTATCTTATATTGAAATGGTGTAGAAGGCAATGATGTTCCTGGATTCTGGACAAATTGTAATATGTAGGATATTAGTAACATGAAAGCTTTAGAGATTTTATTGGTTCATATATGTGTGTCCAAATCACTCTACAAAATGCCATTTATTACAAGACATTGTGTGGCAAGACCAGAATCATTTTTTTGTTGTTTTGTTTTGTTTGAGAAATACAGATATGTACAAATACTTATAAATCAACTTTTTTCTAATAGAAATTAAAAAAAATTAAATCTTGAGAAATCTCATGTAGACCTTACCAGAATATTTATTCCCTAGTATATTTAAGGTTTTTATTGCAATATCAAATGTATCAATATCGAGGAAGCTTAATTACCATATAATAACTAATAAAAATTTTAATTCTGGTATAACCCTGACTGTCCTTATGATTATTATTTTCTTTATACTTTTTAAACAACTTACTCACCTCATCCACTTTGGTTTTTTTTTTTTTAATTAATTTATTTATTTGACAGACAGAGGTTACAAGTAGGCAGAGAGGCAGGCAGAGAGAGAGGCGGAAGCAGGCTAGCGGGCTCTCCGCGGAGCAGAGAGCCTGATGCAGGGCTCGATCCCAGGACCCTGGGACCATGACCTGAGCCGAAGGCAGAGGCTTTAACCCACTGAGCCACCCAGGCGCCCCTCCACTTTGGTTTTTTGCACAACTGTTGTAATTATCCCATAGTTCAACCAATTGATGTGTAACTATGTGTTATTAGCTCTGTAAAAAACTACAAAGCCCTGGTAAAGCACTTGACTTAATCACCATGTTTAGCTATAGCTCCCATGACCTATATTATACTGTATTTTCAATAGAAAAGTATAGACAATAATTACTTCAACCACAATTTTTTATACCCACAAGGTTCGTAAACCGGGAACTCATAAATGGATCAAAGTTTAGTGGAACTTGATGCTTAATAAATTTGGGGCCTCCTTTTATGAAGAATGATTAAATATTATTAGTCCAAATTAGGTATGGAGATCTTTGAAGGAGCCAACACAAATGAGGGACCCTGAACCTTATGCTTCATTAAATTTCTTGGTAAATCTCTCTCTATCCAAATGCTAAAGAAAGGAACTAAATATTTTATTCTTAAACGTTTTATACATTTTGGAGGCTTATTGTTAAAGACTGTGAAGCATTGAGTTTCACCCTACTTGAAAGCTATAAAGTTAATCTTCCACAATTCCATGAAAATTGGCAAGAGACATGAAATTCCTGGATCAGAGACAAAAGAATGTATTGCTTGCAGTAAAGCAAGAAGCACAAGATTTTTGTATACATCAGTAACCCTGCCACCCTCCCACCCCTACCAGGTTCTGTGGAGGTTACACTAAGGGGTCCAGGTGAATACTGAACATGCAACAGCAGATTTACATTATAGCTGAAGAATCCCAAGTAGTAATCATGGCTCCTCTTTGTTCTGTAGGGAGACATCTTGATTATACTATAAGCAACTTGCCCTTTGCTCTGGAGTGAAACACACTATCTTAAGTCTATCCCCCAGAGAAACATCCTTGAAAATATAGTCTAGAACAATAAGATAGTTTTTACCTCTACTTAAGGGTAATACTCTACTTGTGGTAATATCCCCAAACTATTGCTAAACAAATCAAATTATTATTTCATGAGTAAATTTAAGTTTGCTTCAAGTGGATTTTGTAAATTACTTGTAAACTCTTTTAGAGAAAGTTTTCAAAAAAGGCACATAGAACAGTGTTGCAAAATGGCTTGCCATAAAAAGCAATACCCATGCCTCCACTATTCCCACTTCTCAGAAATAAATACTTTCAGCTATTTATTTTTTAGTTTTTGGTTGGTTATCTTCAATGATGTAAATATTTAATAGCTAGTCCTCCAAGTTTAGTTCTAATAGGAGTCTTTGTTGATACTTACATTTACATAAATGAGTGAAGTGAAAGTGAAACAAGGAAGGGTGCCTGGGTGACTCAGTCAGTTGAGCAATAGGCTCTGGATTTTGGCTCAGGTCATGATCTCAGGGTTCTGAGATGGAGCCCCCCACTAGGCTCTGTTCTCAACGTGGAGTCGAAGTTTGCCCTCTCCTTCTGCCCCTCCCCCACTCTCACGCATGCTCCTGCTCTCTCTCTAAATAAATAAATAAAATATTAAAAAAAATAAAAGTGGGACTCCTGGGTGACTCAGTCGTTTAAGTGTCTGCCTTCAGCTTAGGTCATGACCTCAGGGTCCTGGGATCAAACCCACCTCCAATGTTGGGTTCCCTGCTCACCAGGGAGTCTGCTTGTCCCTCTGTGCACCTCCTCCGTGCCTCCCTCCCCACTTGTGTGCTCTCTCTCTCTCTCCAGTAAATACAAATAAAAATATTTTTCTTAAAGTGAAACAATGAGATGGATGCTTGAATTTTACTGTTCATTTATAATAGAAGTGATTTTTTTTTTTTTTTTTTTGCTAAAATGGATACTGTTTTTTGAACACTGGAAGAATATTTTCTCTGTCATTTGTGTTATTTGCAATTTAATGGCTATACTAATGACAAATTTTTTTTTAAAGATTTTATTTATTTATTTGACAGAGATCACAAGTAGGCAGAGAGGCAGGCAGAGAGAGAGAGGGAAGCAGGCTCCCTGCTGAGCAGAGAGCCCCATGTGGGGCTCGATCCCAGGACAATGGGATCATGACCTGAACTGAAGGCAGAGGCTTTAACCCACTGAGCCACCCAGGCGCCCCCCAATGACAAATTTTAAAATTAATCTACTTCATTAATATTTTCCCTTTATTTTCTTAAGTCTAGGAAACCAATATAGCAATAGAACAAGCCTCAGTATATAGCACTAGCTGATTTCTGTGTTGTATATATTCTTGTTAGGCAGATTTCAAGATATCAACATGGTTGTCACTGAACAGAGTTGTGAGGGTATGTGCAGTAACACACTGTTGTATAGTATCTTGCCTCTAGATACTATATGTAAATAATCTCAAGAGCATAGATGAAAGTACAATGCAGTAAAATAATTTGGAAATGATAAGTTTTGGGTATTAATACCTTTGTGTATAATGATTTTCTATATATATAGCTTTAATATTTTTGTTTTTTATAATGCCTGTGTTTCACAACCATCCACAAAATCCCTGAAAATTTAACTACAGCCTTCGTGCAAATTGGTGTAAGCTGGATTCATCCCACCACCTGTTAAGTTCTTTATCTCTAACCAATGTAATATTCACTACTTTTTGATTAATTAATTTAGCCATTATCTACTGATTCCCATGATAATAGCTGAGGATTTAGCTCACTTATGCTATTTTCTCTCTGCTTTTGGCTGCCAGCTTTCAGTATGGTCCCAAAAGAGACTTTCTGCCTGCTCTTCAGCTCTCTCTGTGAGCTCTTCCCTCAGTGAATAGGGCTGATCTGTGTAATAGGATTTTGAGAAAATGATGGCGTGTGACTTTCAAAATTAAGTCAAAAAAGCCATTGTAGCTTCTGACTTACTTTCTTGCATCACTTTTTATGGGGAAAGCTAGCCCCTATGTTGTGATAATACTCAAGCAGACCTATAGGGAGAGAGATCCTGATGGTAAAGGGTAAAGAACTGAGAACTTCTGCCAACAAGGCAGCAAGAAGTTCCAGCCATGTAAATAACCGGTTTTGCAAGCAGATCCTCCAGTAGCTGGCATACATTTCAATGACTATAGCCCCAGCCTAAGAGACACCAGGATCAGAACTACCAAGATGAACTGCTCCTGAATTTCTGACTCACAAAAATTATCAGATAATAAATGCTTCTTGTTGTTTCAAGCCACTAAGTTTTGGGGTAATTTGTTTCTCAGTAATAGATAACTAATATATCCCATTCCCATTTCCTTCCATTTCAATGATATCAATATTCCCACTTCCTCCACGGGTTGTTCCTTCATTTATTCAACAAACACATACATTTTGCTCACTCACTATATGCCAGACAATAATCTGTGAGAAACAGAACAATGACAAAGTACTGACCTCACAAAGCTCCACTAGGAGAGGGAGACTATAAATAAATAAACATACACTGTAATATTCGGTGTTTATAAACACTATGCGAAAGAACAAAGCATCGTTACACGACAGAGATTAAAACGTCTCTGTCAAACGTCTCTGAGAAGCAAACATTTGGACAGAAACCTGGATGTGCTGTGGGAGAGAAAAAGCCCCGTGGATATCTGGAGTAAGACATTTCCAGATAGAGAGAACAGCAAGTGGGAAAACAGGAGGTAGGATTGTACTTGTCATATTGAAAGAACCACAGGGTTCCTTTGGTCATCTCTGCACCTTTAAGCAGCCTATTTTTAAGTCCAGATTTTATTCACGCTCCATTTTTTAAGAGACTTTGGTTTCAGTTTGTGTGAATGGAGATTTTAAAACTCCCAACTTTGCCTTCACTCTGCCTTCCAAGTCCCATGACCCACTCTTTACTTTTTTTTTTTTTTAACTTTGTATTTTCACAGTTGATGTTTGCATTCTTCTGTAATCATAGTTAATTAGTTTATGATTTGTCCTGGGTTGTTTCTTTTAAAAAAAAAAGATTTTGTTTTGTTTTTTTACTTGACACAGAGAGAGAACAAGCAAGGGTTGCTGCAGGCAGAGAGAGAGGGAGAAGCAGGCTCCCCACTGGGCAGGAAGCCTGATATAGGGCTTGATCCCAGGATGCTAGGTTCTTGACCTGAGCCAAAGTCAGATGCTTAACCTAGTAAGTCACCCAGGTTGCCCCATCTCCATAGGTTGATTCTAAACAGAGAACATAAATATGTCTGTATAATGGTGATTATAGAAATGTGGCTTAAGGTAGGTAGTGCTCTGTGATTAAATGTCCTTCTTATCAGATTGCGTTGCCAGGCCTCTGAACAACCAATGGCAGTGTTCTTAGAGCTATATTTGAATGAATATCCCTCTTTTCACTTCTATCTACGGACACTAGTATATTCCAAAATCATGCATTGATTTTGTTGATTTCCTTCTTTCTTTTTATTTTTTTTAAAGAATTTATTTATTTATTTGACAGACAGAGATCACAAGTAGGCAGAGAGGCAGGCAGAGATAGAGGAGGAAGCAGGCTCTCCGCCAGGCAGAGAGCCCGATGTGGGGCTCGATCCCAGGACCCTGGGATCATGACCTGAGCCGAAGGCAGAGGCTTTAAGCCACTGAGCCACCCAGGCACCCCGATTTCCTTATTTCTTTTATAACTCTCTTCTGAAGCCCTCTACTCAGGATCATTTTTGTAGACCAATCCCATTTTTGTTGTGGAGAGGGGATAGCACTCTCCTAGGTTTGAGACATTGTTTCTTTATCCCAGACTTACTGGTTTGTTTTGTTTTGTTTTCAGAGAAGATCTTCATATTACTTCCTTAGAAAGGATGTATTGGAGAAAAACCTTTCAATTCCTATAAAATGTCTTTACTCATACTTGATTGATAGTTGAACTAGGCATACACTTCTAAGGTAATAATCATTTCTCCCACTTACTCTGAAGGCATTATTTCATGTCATTAACATTTATTGTTGCTGACAAGAACTCTAGTGCCCATTTCTTATTTTTGTGTCAGTGACTGTGATAGGTTGAATTATTACCCCCCCAAAAAATGCTATTTGGAAGTCTTAACCCCCCAAGTATATCAGAACGTGACTTTATTTAGAAATAAGATGATTGCAGATGTAATTAGTTACATGAAGATAAGGTCCTACTGGCAAGGGTGGGTCACTAATCCAATATGACTGCTGTCCTTCTAAGAAGTCAGTCAGGTGAAGACAGAGGCACAGGGAGAATGCCACATGATGACAAAGGCGGAGACTGGAGTGCCAGTCAGGGTTTGAGAGATATTGCCATCCAACCACCAGAAGCCAGGAAGAGGCAAAAAAGGGATACTCTTAACAGGTTTCAGAGGGAGCATGGGCCGGCCAAAACCTTGATTTCGACTTCTGGCGTCTAGGACTATGAGCAGATAAATTTCTGTTATTTTAATAATTTGTCTAATTGTAGTTTTGCCTTTCAAAAAAAAAGTTTTGCTTTAATTTCTCGTGCCTTGTTCTTTGTGATTGGAAGTTTCTATCACACAGAAACACTTCAAATTTAGGAAATTCTCTGACAGAGTCGATAACTTCAACCCATTATTTTCTCCCTTTTCTTCCTCCCTTCCTTTTGGTCTCTCTCTCTCTCTCTTTTAATTTCTTATTAGAAAACTATTGGAACTCCTAGATTGGCCCACTCTGACTCTTTTCTATCTCTTTGTTTGTTTGTTTGTTTTATTTTCTGACGGTTCTTTTTAGTCCTCCCAGTCTATTTAGTATATATAATATATAATACATATAATTCATTTTAAATCTGATTGGTTCTTATTTTTCATTTTATAAAAACTTTCAGATATTAATTTTAACTTTTTTATTAGGAAACCACATATTCTTCAATCTCTCTGCATCACTCATTAGAGAGTTTTTGTTGTCTTTGTGATTGATTCTTTGTTCATTTTAAATTTTATTTTACTTAAATTCCAGGATAGTTACCATGCTATGTTCTATTAGTTTCAGGGATAAAATACAGTGATTCGATTGGTTGTTTAAGTACATTCTGGTGTCAGAATTATTTTTCAGTTTTTTTTAAGAGTTTTTTTTTTTTAATTTTAAGTTGTTTTCCTCAAGTATCTGATAATACTAGGAGAATTTAAATATTACACACTGTTCTCTAGTATGTCTGTGGGGCTTATTACCTGGTGGGAAGGTGAGAGAAACACAATCAAATTGACATCACCTAGTCTTGATGGTGGAGAGTTTAAGAGAAGCAACTCATACCTGGAGCTCTCAGAGGGATTTCTCTTTGGAGAAAAACCGATGGGTAAATACCTAGCAGCAACATGGGGTAAGAGGTGGAAAGATTAACTGCACCTGTATTGATTTTCACTCAATATTCTAGTTGTTAGTCCCATCTCTAACTATTTCCTTTCTTCATGCCCACCTTTTCCAAGAAGATCCAAACCTCTCCCTTGGATTTTCAGAGCAGATTGTGGGTCTGTACAATTTATCTTTTTGTATGTGTTAGCAATACTGTTAATAGAGTCTCAGCAGGAAAAGGAGATAAATAGCAGTTTAAAATCTTGAACCAGAAATCTATAAGCCGGTTTTAAAAAAGTAGCCTTCAATTCAGTTCATTTGGAAGATGAAAGGCGGCATCCAGAAAGGCAGTATTTACATAATTTAATTCCAATAATAAAGAAGATTAAAAGGGTCCACAAAATTCAGTGGATATTGCACATAGCCACACATTTAAAAGTATTCTCTTTGAGTCTGCTCATTCTCAGAATTGTTTGCTACTTAAACAACTGTCATCGATAGCCTCTTGGTTCCTCTAGTAATGGTTTCTGTGTGTAGGTTTTCTCACTGGAGATTTCCTCCGGAAACTTAACATGACGTGGTGTCAAGTGCACCAGGCCTACACGGATAGTCTTAATACTGGGGACTAGTCTTAGATTTGCCTAGTAGCTGTGGGATGATGGGGACAGTGCTTCGCCTTTCAGAATCTCAGCTTCCATCATGAAGTGAGGGGTTATACTGAGTGAACGCTATGTTCCCTTCAAGCACTGTGATTCTGTGGTTGAAATAGAAATGTATTTTTACAAAATTTTCAAATGTTATTATTCCTGCCACTGAATAGAATAAATGATTTTATCAGAATCTACTCTCTTGCTACGCCGCTGACGACTTCTCGCCCCACAGCACCCGGAGAGAACTTGAACTGCAAATCAAATCATATCACTCCGCTGCTGAAAAATTTTCACTGATACTCAGAATAAAGTACAAGTCTTTATCAAAACCTGTTAAGTCCATGATCTAGAACCTGCCTAGTTTTCTATTCTTACCTCAGTCATTCTGCACTTAGTTAAGTTTGCTGAAAACATAGTGGTCATTTTTCCCCCCTCAGATATGCCAAATTCTTTCCTGGTTCTGCTGTTCTTTCTGCCAAGACTGCTTTCTCTCCCTCATTTCCCAGGGCTATCTCCTCCAGGACTCAGCCTGAAAGCCATTTTCTCATAAAAGAGCTCTCCTTCTTATCATTTCTTCTCCCCCCCATTGTCTCCTTGATCACATTCTTCATAATTAGTAATGATTTATTTGTTTGGTCTCTCTCATGTTGATCACCTGTTCCCCTGTGCTTAGTGTCATGTCTGGACTACAAAAAGTGTATGATAAATATTTGATGAAAGAGGAATGGGCACTAAAATAAATGGTTTTATGTAAATGTGCTATTGGAATGAATTTTATTTTAGAATAGTGGTAACTGGTTAAACAGTAAAATCAACTATGGTGTAAAGAAATAAAGAAAAACAATTTACAAAATTGTTTTCCTTTCTTAAATTGTTTATTTTTATAATTAAACTGCATCAAGTCAAGCCTGACTGTATTCAGATTTTCCAGGCTGACCTTGCTTGGAATTGGAAGAATTTTTAGAATAATTTATGTATCAAGAAAAGAGTACAATGCTCTAGTGATACAAAGCTCCTGAGGGCAGAATATCAAGTAAAATATTCATGAAGCTTAAGTGCAAGAGACATTAGATCTTCTGTGGTATTTTAACACTATATTTCTGTATAAGAGAGTCATAAAATGAATATAAGAGAAAAATATTTAGGACAATAAAGAGCACCTACAAAGTGAATTCTTGCCTATCTAGTTTTGCAACTATTGCCCTCCCAAATGTGTGTGTGTGAGTGTGTGTGTATGGGTTCCCCTATTCATTAATATTAGAAGTTCTTTTATAATCGTGGTAAAAATTAGTATTAAGAATCAGGAGATCCGGGGCACTGAAGCCTCTGCCTTCGGCTCAGGTCCTAATCACAGGGTCCTGGGATTGAGCCCCGCATCGGGGCTCTCTACTCAGTGGGGAGACTGCTTCCTCCCCCACCCCTCTGCCTGCCTCTTCCCCTACTTAAGATCTCTATCAAAGAAATAAATAAAATCTTTAGAAAAAAAGAATCAGTAGATCCTCTTCAAAGGGGTCAAAAATAAAAAGAAAAACAAATTAATTGAAAGAGAAAGAGACAAGATGTTACTAGTTAATAAAATCCAAAAATTTGGGGACCACACCTTGACATATCAAGTGATGGATTTGCCAAATAACATCTTGTAAGCCTTGACCACACATGTTTGTGGTTGCTAAACACCTGAGATTAAATTTTACTGATGTGATCTTCATCTTGAGGTATCTGTTGTTGTTGAAGTCTCCTGTCTTCTATTATGGAAAGAGACTCCTTTAAAGCCGGAGGTCTGTATGTTATGCCCGAGTTTTCGCGTCTGAGAGACCACCAAGGAGCCAACACCGATGTAATCACATGAGGGTTTATTTGACAAGCTTAAGCTTGGGCCCAAGTGTGCCCAATGCAGTGGAGTAGGGACTTGAACCCCGAACCAGATTACAGTTAGAGTTTTTAAAGGCAGAGTAGGGGTGGACTCCGCCGGTGGGTGGGACAAAGGGGATATTCAGAAGGGCTATCAGGATAAAGAAGGCTATCAGTATTTTGGTTATTATCAAGCCAAGGCCGTTTTCCCCTCTAATGAAGCACTAACATGAAGACAGTTGGGAGTTTCCTGGTGGAATGTCACATTCCTCCTATCAAGCATCCTGGTTAGTGAGATTTAGCACTGGGACATTTGTAAAGAGAGGGAGACTCCTGTTTTGCAGGGTTGTGATTTCTGCAAGTTAACTGTTTATTCACACATACTACCAAGGGGAGGGGAGTGGGTGGAGAGGGGGTGCAAAATACCAGCTTTTGCCTTATCAAGATGGCTGTACTTATATCAGGGCTAGACTCGAGGTGGGTATAGCCTTGTTTTCTTGGTCTCCACATGTAGGTATGGGTTTTTGAGTCCTTCTTCCCTTCTCACCCCAAACATTTCACTAAGCAGACTGTGGATATTCTCTGAAACCTGTGCCATTCAAATGCTTTCTAAAGTATTTTGAAGATGCTTTTGTTTTAGGCATCGATCTGACATTGAGGTCAACAAAATTTAAAAGAAGGTCCTTGAATACATCTTGATTCACTGTGGTGGAATGTTGGAAGCAAATGGCAGTTATCAAGAGGTTATAATTTTCATGAATTTAATTAAAAATTACTGAAATCTTTCCTGGGGGAAAGGGACTCAAAAGGAACTCGAGAGGGACTTCATGAGGGATTCAATTTTTAATTCATAGCAACATAGTCATGTCTTTAAAAAAAAGAGAAAGTGTTAGCCTCTAGTTTTCATTCATGTTTGACCATTTGAAATTTAGATGTTTATTTCATTTATTTTATATGAAAAAGAAAAGATAGAATGTAATGTCTTATTAATTGTATTTGTTTTTGTAAGGAATTTGGAGTTCCTATGAATGAAAGATAGCCTTTCTTTGATCAACTTCTCATCCACATTCAACCATATGTTTTATAAGGCACTCATTTTCTGAGATGTTCAAGGAAGATATATGATGAAAAGTGTATTGGGAAAGATTTAAGGTGCAATCATCTTTCAGAGTCCTTCAGGTTGAAAACAGTCTCTAAAAGTTAAATGGCAAATAATATAATAAGAAAACTTTCCATGTAAATTTGTCTACTGATGTATCTTTATCTGTCTCATGTCATTGCTCTATTCTAATTCTTCACCTAAATGGTAAAAAAAAAAAAAAAAATGCTTGGTAGGTTTTTGACATATAATATTATGACAAACACATGAAGCTCTCTCATCTCAAAGCCTCTGCACAGAATGTTATTCCCCCTTCCAACCTGTGGAACTGTAGAAAGTGAAGCCACTGACAAGGGGAGAGGGGGGCTACTGTAATTAAACTTTCCTAAGTGAATCTCATCTCAACAGATTTTTAGCATAATGTCAATGTCACAGAGATGTGAATAGACTGGATAAGCCTTAGATAAATGTGAGAATATTACAAACCTGTCAAACCTCTTCTCTGTTCTGTTTAAAAATTCACAAGTAGGAGTCACTAGGTTTTGATAAAGAACTCCTCCATGGTGAGCTTATGGAGTTGACCTCGTTGGTCTGTTCGCCTACCCATTTACCTAACTGGCACTTCTCAGGGGTTCCTCTTCTTAATTACTGGTGAAATAGTTCCCTCCACCGCCATGGCTAATTCTGAGCTGTCTGTGGCATTTGACCTTGAACGCCTTCATAGTTTCTGTGTGGTTTTCACGCCAGCTTTCTGCCAGCTTTCACCTCACCTCCATCCACCTTGGCTTATGGCCTCAGGAGTAAAATCTGACTTCTACACTATGGTATGAAGCTAGATTTTTTTTATGTCCTCTTAGAATATGCCTCAAGTTTTTTGCTGTTGTTTTGTTTTTTTAAATAATCACTTTGTAGTACTTAAATATTTAAAACATTTTTACTCATTTTTCTTGGTAGTCTACAGTAAGCCATCAGGGTTAATATTTTCATAGTTTTTTTCCCTACACATTTATTTCACAAGGACATTGAAACATGATTTTATTACAGTTATAAAAGGCCCATGTTACTATTTGTGGGATGAAATATAGTTATTGCACACCAAAAAAACTATAGTAACAAATGATAGGTCAACACTTTAAATTTTGTTAGATTTTCAGAAAAGGCAAGGCCATTGTACCCCCCAGTTGTGGTGTTTATGAAGCAGGTTATTCCTTTCTTAGCCAGTTTTCATCATGGTGCTTGGCATTTACCTTGAGCACTATACAAAGATAGCAATAATAATTATTATAATAACAAGTATTTCTATGATCTTCTTGTATGCCAGGTATTTATATAAGCACTTTCCTTATATGTATTGATTTGTTACTAATTAACAACCTTGTATTATTCTCATTTTGCATATGAACAAACAGTTATGATAGATTTTATGACTTGCTCAAGGTCACTAAGTCAGGAAAAGGGCTGGATTGTCAGGCAGTCTGGCTCCAGAGCCTGCCAGTTAATCACCACTGTATACTGCTTCTCTATTTAAAAATTAAAGTTGGTTTCTACTTTGGACAGTGTGAAAAATTTGTGCATTTCCTAGTTTTTGTGTCTAAAATGTAGGTCAACCAGAATCTTGGGGAGCGAGTTGTTGAAGATTTAACATGCCATGATAATTGGAGTCTTTGTAGAGTTGAGAACTGTTTAAATCCATAAACCAGAAAATTGCATGCTTAGTTATTTTTTTTTTATCATAAACTTTCTTATTGATACAATAGTGAGGCACTGTTTTTCACATGGACAACAATCCTCTTATACCATCAAGCTATTTCAGTTTGAACGTTATAGCTTACATATGGAACATCAACTATGTCTTTTTTAAAAAATTTTTATTTATTTATTTTTTTCAGCGTAACAGTATTTATTGTTTTTGCATGACATCCAGTGCTGCATGCAATACGTGCCCTCCCTATTACCCACCACCTGATTCCCCCAACCTCCCACCCCTCGCCCCTTCAAAACCCTCAGGTTCTTTTTCAGAGTCCATAGTCTCTCATGGTTCACCTCCCCTTCCAATTTCCCTCAACTTCCTTCTCCTCTCCATCTCCCAATGTCCTCCATGTTATTTGTTATGCTCCACAAATAAGTGAAACCATATGATAATTGACTCTCTGCTTGACTTATTTCACTCAGCATAATCTCTTCCAGTCCCATCCATGTTGCTCCAAAAGTTGGTTATTCATCCTTTCTGATGGAGGCATAATACTCCATCGTGTATACAGATCACATATTCCTTATCCATTCATCCATTGAAGGGCATCTTGGTTCTTTCCACAGTTTGGCTACCGTGGCCATTGCTGCTATAAACATTGGGGTACAGATGGCCCTTCTTTTCACTACATCTGTATATTTGGGGTAAATACCCAGTAGTGCAATTGCAGGGTCATAGGGAAGCTCTATTTTTAATTTCTTGAGGAATCTCCACACTGTTCTCCAAAGTGGCTGCACCAACTTGCATTCCCACCAACAGTGTAAGAGGGTTCCCCTTTCTCCACATCCTCTCCAACACACGTTGTTTCCTGTCTTGCTAATTTTGGCCATTCTAACTGGTGTCAGGTGGTATCTCAATGTGGTTTTAATTTGAATCTCCCTGATGGCTAGTGATGATGAACATTTTTTCATGTGTCTGATCGCCATTTGTATGTCTTCATTGGGGAAGTGTCTGTTCATATCTTCTCCCCATTTTTTGATATGATTATCTGTTTTGTGTGTGTTGAGTTTGAGGAGCTCTTTATAGATCCCGGATATCAACCTTTTGTCTGTACTGTCATTTGCAAATATCTTCTCCCATTCCGTGGGTTGCCTTTTTGTTTTGCTGAGTGTTTCCTTTGCTGTACAGAAGCTTTTGATCTTGATGAAGTCCCAAAAGTTCATTTTTGCTTTTGTTTCCTTTGCCTTTGGAGACATATCTTGAAAGAAGTTGCTGTGGCTGATATCAAAGAGGTTACTGCCTATGTTCTCCTCTAGGATTCTGGTGGATTCCTGTCTCACGTTGAGGTCTTTTATCCATTTCAAGTTTATCTTTGTGTACGGTGTAAGAGAATGGTCGAGTTTCATTCTTCTGCATATAGCTGTCCAGTTTTCCCAGCACCATTTATTGAAGAGACTGTCTTTTTTCCACTGTATATTTTTTCCTATTTTGTCGAAGATTATTTGACCATAGAGTTGAGGGTCCATATCTGGGCTCTCTACTCTGTTCCACTGGTCTATGTGTCTGTTTTTATGCCTAGTTTGATTAAAATTTCTATGAAAGCAGAAAGACTTGCTAAGAAAGCATCCTCAAGAGCTAGCATTTTGGTTCGTATTGATGCATGAGATTTTCTCCTCATGTATCTGCTATGTTTTTTGTCTTTTTCAGGTAGGACTATTCTAAACATTATTTGATATCATGCAGTGTTAAAATAGGCTGACAAAAAAATAATTACCATGTACACATAGCTAATTAAGAATACTATCTGTTTAAATCATTTTGTACCCTAAATGTTGAACAAAATAGATAGCAACATGTGTTTGAACCAGAACCAAAAGTGAAACATGTATCCATTTATAAAATGAGCTTCTTAAATTTGAATTTAAATTTGTAGGTCATGATTACATATTAGAAGCGCAATGAAGTGCAAATAAAGTGAATAATTTATAGTTAGGGTCATTACAGTTAATGAAAATGGCTAAAACAAAGTGTTTAAATCATAACTAATCCCACTAGACTCATGGCCTCTACCTATGCTTTGCAAAGTGCATAAACACCATCTCCTGGAATGGCCTTCCCAAATTATTCTGCTAAAGCTAAAACCCCTGACTGTGTTGGCAGCAGCTCTGAAGTTTCTGAGACATTGGTTCTCGTGGACAGTTCCACAGTGGCACCAAGCAGTGGTCATTCCACCGATTGTCTACTCAGAATTTTTTGGGTAATCACCAGTATGGTAAGACCAGCTACATCAAGGGGGAAAAAATCCAAGAAAACATAGAAAGGTGATTGGTTTGTTAAAACAATAAATTTAATCTTTTATTTCTTATATAATATGCTCAAACATACATGTACACACACATACATACACACATAAATTATAAAGGATGAATTCTACATGGAAAGCTACACAGAGTGAACAATAATGGTTAATTGTCAGACTCAGGCAGGGTCCCGCCCTCTGAGTGAATGCTTATGTATGGGTGTATGTATATGTGTGTGTATGTATATATTATTAGTGTGGATACTCTTTATTGCAGCTGAAACTGTCTCTAAAAGCAAATTTCACTCACACTTTGACTTGACAGATGCAGTCAGTATGACAGAAGAGAAATAATTGTCAGAGCTCAATGAGAATAGTACTGTTTCTTTATATATATAGGTACATTTTCACACATGCAGTTCATTATCATGTGAAAAGTATAGGAGGATGTCACGAATTATATGTAATCATTTTCACATGAAAATGAAATACACCCTGTCTCCAACGCAGTGCCCTTGAAAGTCTAATGAATTGTTACAGTTTTCTGTCTACTCCATTACTTGTAGCTTTCTGTAAAATGGGTTCTCCAAGCCTGTTTTCAATTGAATAATCTTGAGGGAACAGGAAACTGCATTTTTTTTCTTTTTCGTAAGGCTAATGCTTGGGTAAAATAATTTACTACTCATTTTGCCATATTTCTTAACATTTTCTCCATTTTTCCTCTCCATTTATGACAATTATATGAATCATATTCTCAAATAAAGAGGGCATGATGTAAAAAAATTTATATAAAAGTTACCTCTTTCTATCCCCATAGAATTTAACAGTTTTTTACATACCAGAAAAATAGAATGTTAAGGATTGAGGAGTCGTAAATGATATCCTAATTGTACTCCATTTACACAGAAGAAAAATGAAACTCAAGGATAGTGTTTAGTTTGCCAAGGGCCACTGAATGTGAAATTACAGATTAGAATGAGCATCCAACTTGCCATGTTGCAAACCAGAGTTATTTCACATGCAGTGCTTTGTGTGAAAACATAAAACAAATAACTAAAAATCTTAATGCAACAAGTACAAAAAAAGTCTTCCATATGGCTTAAACACAGCTAAGTCAACTAATGCTGTACCTTGACTATAATGGAATAAATAAATGTAAGAAAATAATATGAACAGGAGAGGGAGTATTAAAATGATTTATGATTCTCTAATGAAAAAATGTTTAAAGATGAGTTGAAGGGGGCATCTTTCTAATATGATGTGTGTTTTCTTGAGGAAAACCAGGTATTGGTGGCACATTACACACACATAGTGCTCTAAACATTTACATCTCATGCAGAGCCAGGAGATCAATTCCTCTTATAGGAAAATCAAGGTGATTTTAGGAAATTACTAAAGACTGGCATATATAGCATACTGAGACATCAGCAGAAATTTAAGTTTTCTAAGAAAAGTCTGTTATTGTCCTGTAAAAACACCCAAGAGACTACCCACAACCTCCAAGATAAAGCACGGACTTAGTAGCATTGTGTCTGTGGCCTTCCTTAACTGTTCCCTTCAACATGTCCCACCACGCCTCTCCCTAATCACCTCAATAAAACCCAAGCTTCAGCAGTGCCAAAGAACTTTCTGTCCCCAGAAGCTACCAATACACATGGTATTTCTTCCAATGACTTTCTTATTTCTCTAAGACATTGTCAAGGACCATGAGGGAAGATAAGAAAGAGAATATAAAATATTGGTAGCTTGCAAGAGTGAAAAGTCAGTCAACTATAGTCGGGGGTAAGAAACAGATTTGGATTAAAAGCTTCATAAGTGGGGTGCCTGGGTGGCTCAGTGGGTTAAAGCCTCTGCCTTCGGCTCAGGTCATGATCCCAGGGTTCTGGGATCGAGCTACATCGGGCTCTCTGCTCAGCAGGGAGCCTGCTTCCCCCTTCTCTGCCAGCCTCTCTGCCTACTTGTGATCTCTGTCAAATAAATAAATAAAATCTTTAAAAAAAAAAAAGAAAAGCTTCTTAAGTTATTTTGTAGAGTAATCAGCAAACAGTTTGAGTGGTAGATAGTATAAGGCAGAGAGGGATGAAAAAAATGGATTGGAAATAAATATCATTTGAGTATCCACTAGGTAACATGTATAGTCTAGGGCATTCATGTACTTTATATTTTAATTTTCATAATAGTTCTGAAATGTAGGGGCTAATGCACCTTTTTTGAAGACCAGGGAGTTCAGTATTAAGTCTTATATCTAATAGTTGACAGAACCAGAAATCAAATCTTAGTCCTTACTGAAATAATTGTAATCATAATAATCTATTAATATTCTCACCTATTAAAACTTTTGGAAACATAGTTATGTTCATACATATAAGTACTTCACTCATCACTGATATAGTCATTTGGTTGTGATAGAGTTTGCTGGGAAATCCAGCTCTCCACCAAATAGGGCCTCACAGAATGACAGCACACACTTTTGTCACAAAACCTCAGCATCTGGGGGTGCCTGGGTGGATCATACGGTTAATTGTCTGCCTTCAGCTCAGGTCATGATCTCAGGGTTCTGGGATTTAGCCCACATTAGGTTCCATGCTCAGTGGGAAGTCTGCTTCTCCCTCTCCCTATGCCCCAGCGCCCCATAGTGCTGCCTCTCTCTTTCTTTCCATCAAATAATAAACAAAATCTTTAAAAAAAAAACCCAAAAAACAAAAAACCCACATCTTTGCAGGTTCTATGATGTAAACTTCTCATAAAACAAAGTGGATCAGCCTTTTAGACTGTTGGTGACTATTGACATTCACATAAACTGATATGTACAGTAAAATTTTGAATTATTCATTTATACTTGGAAATGTAACTATCAAACCAACCAGAAATTTGATGTCCATTATTTAGTGTATTTTATCTTTGTAGGCAAATTTACAAGTTTTAGTCAGAAATTGGTTTCATGACAACGGAGACAAGTCCATCCTAATAGGGAGAGCGACTGTGATGCTCCAGGCATCGTGCTAAAGTTTCTGTTTAGATTATTTCACTTAATTCTCACAATGTCAAGTGAATATCCATTTTATAGGTGAGGAATAAGAATGAGAAAAAAAATGAGTTTCTGTAACTTTCCCAAATGTTCATAGCTGGTAAAGAGTTGAAACCTAATCTATGGGGTGCTTGGGTGGCTCACTTGGTTAAGTGTCTGCCTTCAGCTCAGGTCATGATTCCAGGGTCCTGGGCTCAAGCCCCATGTGAAGTTCCCTGTCAGTGGGGAGACTGCTTCTCCCTCTCCCTCTGCAGCATCCCCTGTTTGTGCTCTCACGCTGTCTCTCTCAAATAAATAAAATCTTTTAAAAAAGAAAAAACAACACTGTAGAGAAAAGAACTTAAAAAAAAGAAGCCAAAATCTATCTAACTTCAGAGCAAAACTTAATCACAACCCAGGGCTGCCTCCCAAACATGGTATAAAACCCCTTGAGGGCAGGGAGAGTCTTAAAAACATTAACTACTCCCAAAGGAAGAGTGTCTATCCTGCGCCCTACATCTCCTCTGCCACACCCACATCGATGCTCTCATTATCCTGTGATATACTTTCATCCTCATTTTATAGGAAAGACAACAAGCTAAAAAATGAAAGCATTCCCTAAGACCATATAGTTAATAAATAGTAAGATCAAGGAGGACTTAATACCCAACTCTGAAGCTTGAGTTCATTCTATCACTGCATGCTGCCATTCTAAGCCAGGTATACTTGTCAGAATGAAATGATTGCCTTCCTCATATGTAGGCATGTTCTAGCACTTTATGTATATTAACTTATTTAATCTTACGAATGTGAGTCTATAATTATCCTCATTGGATGAATAGTCAAGCTAACTCAGAAGTTAAGTAATCTACCAGAGTTATACTACTAGTTAGTGGTGAATCTAGGATATAAATCAGACAGTCTGGCTCCAGAGCCCTACACTCTACTGTCTGTTGTGTTGTCTTACTAATAAATGACAAAAAGCTTTACAACCTGATGCCTTCAATTTCATTCTTAGAAATATTTTGTTCATGAGCAGCCAAATGGTTCTCCCATATAGAGATGTAGAAAACGGAGCAAAAGGAAATGTATTTCTATATAAAAAGACCATTCTTATTGTTACTGTTATTTGAAATATTAGTAGTTAGTCCATGGGACTCTTGGGTGGTGCAGTCAGTTAAGCATCTGACTCTTGGGAGTCAACTCCGGTAGTGATCTCAGGGTTGTGAGATCAAGCCCTGCATCGCACTCCATGCTCAGCATGGAGTCTACTTAAGACTCTCTCCCTTCCCCTCTGCACCCCCCCCCACTGCCTCAAATAAAGAAAATAATCTTTAAAAATAAAATAGTGTTAGTCTAGACAATGTACAAAGAAGATGTTTGGATTAAAGCTTCACTAGCTATCTTAATTTCAGTCTTGCCTACCTGACTCTCTACCCCGTCAATTTGTCAGAACTTAAGTAGCAAGGATATAGTGTGGTCTACAGAAGCACACAAGAAGGGCAGAATTGTGAAGAGCTTCCTGTGAAAATCATGAAAACATGATGATGTCTGGGTGAGGTTCAAAGGAGAGTAGAGCAAAAATGTTGCCATGATTGGATGTACTTCAGGGAGCCAGATGAGCCAGAAAACAAAAGTCAGTATAGTTTTGTTATCAAACTTGTTTGAGGTAAAACAATACTTATTGGGAACTTCCATTATTCATCCATGAGAACATTCTGTGGAAACCAGATATTTGGGTCAATTCTACACTTAATAGGGGGACCTGTCCCTAGACCTAATTCCTACCAACAGAGAAGAGCTTATTAAGGAAGAAAAAATATCAGGAATCCTGGAAAAAAGTAATTGTTCAATCCAGAAGTAAAAAAAAAAAAAAAAGCAGTACACAGAGTTGGAAACTGCTAGATGTTAAAAATTCATATTTCAGAAAGCTTAGAGAAAGAATGGCTTGACATCTATATATTAATAAAATGAAGGTGCCACAAAAGGAAAGAAAGACTATCACAAATGGTCTTCAGACCATACAATCTCAGATGGTTTTGATGAAGAAAAAAGTGTTGGGATACCTAAAGAGATCGGTGCAACTGCCTGGGGAGCTTGCCGATGAATGTGAGAACATGTAAAATGATGGAAGTAGTGATATAAGCAAGAATGATGACAGAATAATAATTCATACACCTAAGAAAATTGCCAGTTATTTTAGAGCAAAAATGGAATTGAGAAAAATTCCAAAGGAAACAGAAAGGAATCCTAAAAATCATGTTTAAATCAAGAAGGATAATAAAAAGAAGGTCTGCTGCTTAGGGCTGAAGGTGAAATATTAAAAGATGACGAAGGAAAAGCCATGCTACTCTACTTCATTTAGCTTCTTTTCTTTAGACAGGAAAGAGGATAACTTTCTCTGTAGAAGGAAAATGAATCCTATGTATCAGAAAATGTACCTATCCACTTTGATTACACCCTGTATTATTGTGAGGACTTGAAACTGACATTGCTGAATTAGTACTGGTTTGTTCCAGTTCCTGAATAAACACGTATGTGTATGCCAAACACTACAAATTATCAACTCAGGTCCTCCTGGAAGCAACTCTGCAAGGTTGGTGATCTTTCCACAATTACAGAGAAGAGAAGACACACATTCAATGTAAGGGGTATCTTTAGTCCCAAAATTTACCTGTCAACTGATACCATGTGCTTTTAGACAAGGTTTTTTGGTATAACCTGTTCATGTTGAACTCATACTATCCTGTGGATCCCTAACTAGTGTTCAGAATTTGTTCATAATTTAATTTTCAGTAATCAGTTGAAGAATCTAATACTGTTTAAGACATTAAAGTAATTATTGAAACACAGATTGTGTCATGCTGACCAAATATTTAGTTGATATGAAGTTGGGAATGACAAAATCTTCAAGCTGCAGAAAGGACTGAATATAAGATGAAATAATAAGAAAAAAGAAAAAAAGCCTTTTTTTTTAAAGGAAAAAGTTTGCATTATGGATTAATATGGATCAGAGAAGGCGAGTGACCCTGAGGATGAAATTGGTTTCACAAATGTTTTATATAGTTACAATATGATTTATAATTCAAAAGTCGAGGATTCCAAAAATTTAATGTGGTCTTCAACTACCCTAAAATCACTATAAAATCCAGATTAAATACACTCCTAGGGTAGTTTATCAACATATACATCTTTAAGAAAAGCCTATAGAGTGACACTAGACTTCCTATGTGTAAGATCCATATGCCTCTGGACATCTTTAGTTGGTTGTCCCCTTGGTATAAAAATAAGCTTATTTTTAAATTTCCAAGAAAACTTGCTACTTCCACAGTATGGCATATTCTGTGTTTATCAATCAGGTTAATCTAGGTTATTTTATCTTAACATCTCAAAATCTCAAGGGCTTAACACAAGAAGGGCTTATTTCTTCCTTATGCTTTGTAAGAATAATCTGGGGAGAGTGGTCTCTGTTCCCTGTCATCAACATTCTTATTCCAGAATACAGATTGTCTCAGTTATTTCTTTCTGTGTAACAAACCACCAAACATTTAGTGACTTAACACAACAATCATGTTATTACCTCTCATGGTTCTGTGGGCTGAATGGACTCGATGGGAATCTTCCACTCCATTTGGTATCTGTTGGGTCTACAGTCATCTGACACACTGATTTGGCTGGATTGCCCAACACAGGTCACTCATATGGCTAGCAACATATGCTAACAATTGGCTGGAAGCTCCAGTGAAACTATCTGCTGGAAGACTTACATGTAGTCTGTTTAGGTGGCTTGTGCTTCTCATAGCATGGCGTCAGGGTTCCTACAGATCATGTCCCAAGAACAAATGTTCCAAGAGGGAGGATGTGGAGTTCCCTTTAAGACTAGATCTGATATTGGCACAGCATCATTTCTGCTACATTCTCTTAGTTAAGCAGGCAATCCTATAATTCAGAATGGAAAACTAAGCTCCACCCCTTGATTAGGAGAGTTAAAAAAAGAACAATAGCTGTCTTTAGTCCATAGGCTGACAGAACAATCACTGCCTAGAATTAGTTTGTAATTTAGAATTAGTTTGTAATCTTAACAATTTAATGAAGAGAGCTCTAAGGCCCTTGTGTCAACAAAGAAATTTTCATCTTGAAAGTGACACATTTTACTTCATTGTACAATTCCTTGGCCAAAATTTTTCTAAATGGCTCTACTCAACCAATCAGATACAAGAAAAAATGATCCTACAATGAAACTTGAAGAAGACAGGAACACAATAGTTGTTGGTAAACAGCACTAATGACAAGTATATCACTTCTTAGTAAATGGACTCATTATCTGTAAGTAAACTCAAGGCATTAAACCCAAATTTGTCACACTTGATAATTGCCCACACCAAGAAGTCACCACTACCTGGTGATTCTTTCACCTATAACTCCAGTTTATTTCCTTCTCTCAATTCCACTCCTGCCCCCATTAACCATTAGCCAGAATATCATGACTTACTGGTCTCCCTTCTTTTAGGTAAGCACCCCTCTATTTTTCAAACTATACCCAGGAGGAGCTTTATAAAATGGAAACATAATTTATAACATAAAATCATTAACATTTAAAATATTTCATTAAATATTGGGATGCCTGGGTGACGCAGTGGGTTAAGCCTCTGCCTTCGGCTCAGGTCATGATCTCAGGGTCCTGGAATCGATCCCCGTGTCGGGCTCTCTGCTCAGCAGGGAGCCTGCTTCCCCCCTCTCTCTGCCGGCCTCTATGTCTACTTGTGCTCTCTCTCTCTCTCTCTGTCAAATACATAAATAAATTCTTTGGGAAAAAAATTTAAAAAATAATAAAATATTTCATTAAATATGAACTCATTTGCTTATCATCTTTCATTAACTTAACCCGTATTTATTGAACATCTTCTATGGGTGAGGTACTTGCCACTTTCTGCCAATATAAGTGCTACAAATTTCAATGTCTTCCCTCTACCACATTTATCAACTTAGAAATCTTAAATATGACTCAAAATATACGTAAAAACAACAGTACTAGGGGCGCCTGGGTGGCTCAGTGGATTAAGCCGCTGCCTTCGGCTCAGGTCATGATCTCAGGGTCCTGGGATCGAGCCCGGCGTCGGGCTCTCTGCTCCGCATGGAGCCTGCTTCCTTCTCTCTCTCTGCCTGCCTCTCTGCCTACTTGTGATCTCTCCCTCTATCAAATAAATAAAAAAAAAAAAAAAATTAAAAAAAAAACAACAACAGCACTAGCCCAATTCTCCAACTTCATTAAAATCTATTTTACTTCTTCATGTTCTTATTTTGCATTATATTAATGTGCATTTTTTTCCTCTACATTTTTATTTGACTTATTAATTCTACTTTAAGAACTTCTAATATGTTGGTTTCTGCTTTTATTATTTTTTGCTTCCTTTAGGGAAATTGGTTTTATGATGCTTTTTCTAAACTATTGAATTGAACACTTAGTTCATTATTTTCATTTTTACTCCCCTAATCATAACAGTGTTTAAAGGAATGAATTTACCAGTTGCCAAAACTTTAGCTGCTTCTCGTGTTTTTTTATATGCTGTATAATTTAATTTAATTTAACTTAATTTTAATAGTCTATAGTTGCTATTTTTGTCAGATTTTGATGTCTCGTTTATACTGATCATATTGAACAAATAGAAAGATTATTAGTTAGCTATTACTGTAGTAAGGTTGTATAAGAAATCATCTCTAAATTAGTGCTTAAACAACAACATTTATTATTTTTCATGAGTATATGGATTGGCAGGTTGTTTCTACTTAATGTGGATATGGCTTGGCTTATCTCCTTGAGGCTTGTGTATCATTTGGGTCAGCTGGCAGGTCACCTGAGAGAGGCTGATATAAGAAATGCACAGCTGAGATAATTCATCTTTCCTTCATGTGTCTCACACATCCCTCCAGCAATCTAGTTCCTCCAGGCAGGGGTCCAAGAAAGCTCAACCCTGCATGTGCCTTTGAAGGCTTCTGCTGGCATTAGGTTTGCTACTGTTCCATTGGATAAACAGATGACAGCCATGCCAAGAGTGAGCGTGTGAACAGAGGACACAAATACGAAGACATATGAAAAATTAGGGCCAGTAATGCAATCAAACTATCACAGAAAAAATTACTTCTTCCCTATTCTTTATAATTTTTTAAACGGTGGAGAGATTATCTGCTCCAAAGTCTATCTGTGATCTGTTCTCAAGTCTTCTTAAAACCGTGCTCATTATGTAAGCCATCTTTAATAATAGAATTCTTTCATGAAGATTTTTAAATTCAGTAACAGAGCTTTGTTCCTACTTAATGACAAAACTTTTTTATGGCTGTGATGATATTTAATTTTTAAAGTTGTTTATTTTTGTATTCCTTCTGCATTTTTAACTGATCTTATAAAAACATGTACATTTTATTAATAATTTAAAAGAACCTGTTTTCAGATTTATTCATATTAGTTTTACTGTGTTCCTTTTCCTAAGTATTAGTTCTTTATTCTTTCTTTTATATATTCTATTCTTTCCATCTTTCAAAGAATTTATTTTGCTACCCTTTCTGGGTTCATAAGTGGGATTCTTAATCCATTTATTTTAATTTTGCTGTACTTAAAAATTTTACTTGAATATTCATCTGAGATCATTTTGGCTTTCCCCTATAAGTTTTGATTTATCGTGCCAATATTTCTATTTTCTAAATATGTGACTTACCCATTTATACCAATTTTTTGGTAGAGATCTTTTAAATTTAAATAATTATTTAAAAATTTAAATAAATTTTCTGTTAGTAATTTTAGAAGAAAATGTCTGTTTTTAATGTCTATTGTTATTACATTTTATCAGACTATGTAAATTATCCCACTTATCTATTTTGTACATGCTCACAATTTCAGAATATACACAGTTGTTTTGGTTGACTAACATAATGTTAATTATTTCATGGATACATAAAAATATGCTATATCCTCTATGGATATATAATTTATATTATAATTAGTAATTCAATTATATGAATTATAATATTCAAATTTTATATAATTATTTTTGTGTCATCAGTTATAGATAACTAAGTTTTTCTCTCTCATATTCATTTCTGTCTGTATCTCTGTGTTTATCTCTCATTACACATATTTCTGTTTCTCTTTGTATTTCTGAAATGTTACTTAGTGTATTTGTGCTTTTTAGTGTATGAAGTTTAATCAGCTGTATTCTTGTGATATTTTACCATACTTAATGATAAAATTATTTTAATTTTGTCTAACATAACCATTGTTACACTAGCTTATCTTGATTTAGACTGGCATAACTCCTTGGTACACAAGTGTGTTTTTTTATTGTTCAGTAATAGTACTAGCTAACAATTATTGATACTTGCTGTGGCAACATGTATACTTATTAAATGTTTTACATGCAGTGATTCATCTAGTCCTCACAAGAACCTTATAAAGTATGATTGCGATCTCAGTTATTGAGGTATTAAGCTGAAGCATAGGAAATTTATGTAAGTTGTTCAAAGTTGCAAAGTTGTTAAATAGCAGAGTTGAAATTTGAACTCGAGATATTTGCCTCCAAACTGAGGTTTGAGAATTACTCTGTTGCTTCCATTTTTATATGCTGTTTGGTTTCTTAAGATTTGAGTGATTTTTTTTCTTTAAGTTCACTCTCTTTTTGTGGCTGCTCAAATTTACTAATAAACCCATCAAGGGCATTTTTCATTTCAATTACTATGGGTTTTATTATCTTTTTTTCATTTCTACAATTTCCATTTGATTCTTTCTAATATAGTCCACCTATTTGCAAAAATTTCCCATCTGTTTATGCACATTGTCCACTTTTTCCATTAAAGCCTCATTATATTAATCATGGTTATTTTATATATCTAGTTTTTTAGTTCCAACTAGGTCATATCTGTATCTGGTTTCATGATTGGTTTTTTCCTAACAGTGACGCATTTTCCCCTGCTTGCTTTATAATGTGTTTTATAATGTTTGAATAGAAGTTGGGCATTATTTAAAGACAATAGAGATTGAGGTAATGATATTTATGCCGGAAATGTGTATACGTATTCTTCCACTAGGCTTTTATTGTGGGTGTTAAATCAATCAATTCTAGAGCCAGTCTGGAGTTGGACTTTGTTGTTTCTTATTGCATTCAATGCATCACAGATTTCAGATCCTCTCAGGATGTCTTGTGCTGAGCTTGGGGGTTCGGTCACTAGAGAGAATTTCCCACCACTCTGCATCATTAGGTTTCCCTGCGAACCTATGCCCCTAAGAGTGTATTTTTAAATATTTTTGCCCCTCCCTAGGTGGTAGAGAGCTGTTACATGTTATTCAACTCTTGTCAGTCTGGTAGTGGAGGGTGGGGAAGCCATTTTTAGGCTTAAGCAGGCTCTGTGTCTCTGGATTGAGCATGTGGCTTTCTCAGTGATCCTGCCCATCCTCCTTGTGACAGTCCAAACTGCCTTGAATATTTGGCAGACTTTATGCTAGTGAGAGATTTTACTCCTCTGAAATGATTGGAATTTTTTTTTTTCTTTTATCGTTTCCTCAGTTTTCGCCCACACCCTGGACAACAGGGTCCGGGGCCCTTCTCCCAGTGGCTTAAGGTTTTCATTCCATAAAATGTGTGGGAGAGAAAGATCTGGGGGAGGCTTTGTCTGTTTCCCCCAACAGACGCTAGTCCCCTCCATAGGACTTCATCCTGACAGAAGTCTCCTCTGGTCTCTCACTCTGTCCTCAGTCTTTCTTGTAAACCCATGGTAAAGTCCATGGAGGAGAGCCTGCAAGGTGGGAACAGTCACTGAGTCTGGCCGCCAGCTGTCAGTCCTCTACTCTCCAAAGTATATACTTTTATGCTGTCCTTTCGTGGAAGCTATGCCTGCTCTGCAAGTCCACAGTTGGTTTCTGCAATTTGTTTTAAAAATTACCAGAAATCTCATCCCCTTCTACAGTGACCTCATCTTACTTCTGTGCCCTGCCCAGCTAAGCCAGTGCTCATGTCCCTCTCTGTCACTGGAGGAGCGTAATTATTCCTAGTATTTCAGGCCAGGCGTTGACCTGAGATCTCAGCTCTCTGATGGTGTGAGAGGAGTTACGATTTTGTGGATTTCGCTGACTTTTTTTTTTTTTAATGATTTTATTTATTTACTTGACAGGGAGAGAGAGACCACAAGTAGGCAGAGAGTCAGACAGAGAGAGAGGGGGAAGCAGGCTCCCTGCTCAACAGAGACCCGATGGGGGACTCAATCCCAGGACCCTGAGATCATGACCTGAACAGAAGGCAGAGGCTTAACCCATTGAGCCATCCAGGTGACCCCTACCCTGCTTTTTTCTTGTTAGGAAGGGAGTAATGCTCTTTGTAACTTTTTACATCCTAAGTAGGAGCTGGGAGACAAATGTGTATAAATCAGAATACCCCTGCAATACTATATGTGTTCTGTTCTTTCTTAATTCTTATCTTGTTACTCTTTTGTGTGTCCATACATGCTCATATTTTCTTTTTTGCAATGTATGCATTTGTCTTCTTCTGTGATTTAGGATGTATAAATCCTGTTTTTAATTTATCTGGGGCATGTATTTAAGTTTACTTACAAATTACTTAAATTTGGGGCATCTGAGTGGCTCAGTCAGTTAAGTAAGTATCTGATTCTTGATTTTGGCTCAAGTCACCTCAGGGTCCTGGGATGGAGCCCTGCCTCAAGCTCCACCCATACTCAGCAAGGAGTCTGCTTGTCTCTCCCTTTCCCTCTGCGCCTTCCCTCCACTGCCCCGCCCCCGACTTTCACATGCTCGCTTTCAAATAAATAAGTAAATCTTTAACATATACTTAAATTAATATACCTTAATTATAATATCCAGTACCAAAACAAGTATTTTTGTCTCTCTTTAGGTATAAAAATTAAGGCACCCTTCACTTCTTCTTCATTACCTCACTTCCAAATGTATTTTTGGAAGACAACATTCATTGATAGATAATAATTCCATATATGTCATATTCATCCATCCAAAAATATTTTTCATTCAAAAATGTTTTTCAAGAATTTTTCTATTGCATACAGTTTTGCAAAGATACTGATAACTTTTTCTTAGACCTGGCTTCATATATGTATTTGCTTCCCAGCTTCTCTTCCAATCTCTTTTTATATTTTCCATTCTTTAGTTCTGGATTTTGAGTCATCCTGCATTCATCTCAGCTGATTTCTCTTGCCAAAAGAAAAGTAGAAAAAAAAAGCATATATATTTTTTATTCATTGCAATTTGAAAACCCTTTCTTGTTGCCTTTTTCTCATGAATAACAATTTGGCATTCTTGAGGGGTTTTTCTAAAAATCTGAAGACATATTTGCATTTTCATCTGACATTTGCCTTAGAGAAGAAACTGAAGCTAACTTTATTTAAATCTGAAACTGTTTTATTTTTGTTTCTTTGCAAATAATCTGTTTTTGTGCTTACATGGATGTAGAAAAATTTTTATAACTTGAAAATTAAAAATAATCACAATTAAGCCTTAAAAAGGACTTTTTAAAATTCAATTTTCCCAGTAACTTGGTGAAAACCTTTATATAAACTATATTTCTTGGCTTAGCAAAAATTTTTTTCCATTATTTCTTGAGATATTAAACCTATTTTCATTAACCTAATTTCTTCTGGAAAATCTAAAAGCCCTAGACTGCATTTTTGTCTCTACAGGTCATATATCTCATTATTTTCTTCTTTTTTTCCCCCCTTCCTTTCTTCTTTCCTTCCTTCTTTCTTTCATGTCTGTCTTTCCTTCTTTCCTTTTTTAGCTTTAGCTTTGTATTCCCAGAGAGTTTTTAAAATTCATTCTTCATGTGACTGATTTATAATCCTAATATGTCAATTATACTCTAACAATTTTTACTTTTGTTCTGCAGTTCAAGTTCTTTTTTGCAGGTTGGGGTGGTGTGTCCTTTTTCTTTTTCTTTTTCTTTTTTTTTTTTTAATACCATCTCATCTTTTGTATCTTTTCCTTTCTTTTAGCCTGTCCTCTCTTTTGGTTCACTAATGATGTTTCTCCAAGGCTTGCACTATTTGGAAGACATCAACCAGATTATTACAATGTTTTTATCTAATGCAGTCAGAATATTTATGTGAGGTGTATGCTACCTCTGAGACATCATGGTGATATTCCCATCTCTCTTGGGTGAAATGATTTGTTTGTTTGTTCGCATCTATATACAAACTAATCTTTGTTTTTGTCAACAGATAAAAATGAAGCATCCTTAACTTCCCCTACAGTCTATTTGGCCAACTTTTCTTTCTTATATCTAGTTTAAGATCAAATTGGTATGCTCAACATTTAAGTCTACCTTATTGAGTAGGCATTCCACTTGTATGGGTGTTTTTGGACTAAGATTTATTAAACTTAGTTGGTCTACTTATGATGGATCATTTATTCTAGGCACAACCTCATTTACACTGCTTGTCACTCAACAGTTAAGTCTTCTAGAGTGAAAAACCATTGTCATCTAACACCTTCTACTTCCTTAACCTTGCTATGGCTCCTGATTTGAATAGCAGTCTCTGTATATTTGTAGAAAAAGAGAAACTGATAAGGTCGGGACAGAAAAAGGGCTATGTTATTTTTTTTAAAGATTTTATTTATTTATTTGATAGATAGAGATCACTATAGGCAGAGACGCAGGCAGAGAGGGAGAGGAGGAAGCAGGCTCCCTGATGAGCAGAGAGCCTGACGCGGGGCTCGATGCCAGGACCCTGGAATCATGACCTGAGCCGAGAGCAGAGGCTTTAACCCACTGAGCCACCTAGGCGCCCCAAAGGGCTATATTATTAATGAAGATAGTTATATAGCTCAAGAGTGGGGAATTTTTGTTTCATATTGCTTTTGCAGCCTAAAATTAGTCATAAGCAAAGGGGATATATTATGTAGGGAGAATAAAAGTATATTTCTATTTCTCTTGGGCTAACTGAAAAAGAATATGCATGACTCATAAAGACATATTTAGAATAATTTTATGTCCTAATTCTAGGCATAATCAAGGGGATAATATAATATAATCAAAGTATATTTATGGTTTCCCTGAACTAACCTACCCTGCCCTATTTCATAAGAAATATATGTGGATAAAATATATGCTTTTAAATCCATTTCCAGTATCAATTTAGTCAACAGAAATTCTATAAGAATTTAGTATATATCCTTTTTCTAACTCAAATTATGGGGACTATAGCATTTTTTCTGTTAAAACTTCCATGAGAACTTCTAAAACAAATACTTGTGTGTTGTCTCAGAGGCAGCTAGTGCTAAATTAAGTCTCAGACCCAGTCACCATAAATTAAGTCCGACAATTGATGCCATCTTAAAAGTTAAGTCATCTCTCGCTTTACATTAAGTTGGATACTTTTTTTTATTCTGTAAAACTCTTTTGTTTTGAACAAAAATGACTAATTTCTTTCTTACGTGTAGTTAATCTTATTGATTAAATAAGAAAGTGCAAAAATAAAATTGTTCTGAAAATGCTACCACATGCTTGGTTTAAAATAACCTGAGAAAGAAAAGCACAGCCATGAGAAATAAATAGAATAAATAAGTTAATACAGAACAAATTGTGCCAGACAAAGCTGGTTGCTTTTTTGATAGCTTTACAGCCATAGTAAATGAACAGAGTGGAGTAGATGTAATGCATCTTGACTTCTAGTAAAGTACTCGAGACAATGCCATGTGAAATTTTGATTGAAAAATTAATTTGAGTTGGTTTGAAAAGCACTATTAAATGAAATGTAAGCTGGTTGAAAAGACATACAAAGAAGAGTGTTGGTTATTGTTAGTGAACTAATGAATTGAGTAAGATCTTCAGTTAAATGTCATAGGTGTGGATTCTAGGTTGAGTTATCACTAAATGTTTTATTATCTTTTGGAAAAAGAAGAACATGAGGTTGAGTGAATTAGAACAGATAATTTATCAGGAGACACCAGTGATTACAGAAAAACTGTATACATGTGTGAATTTACTTTTGTGAAAAACCACAAAAACAATGTAATTTTACTTAAAGATTCTATCCTTTCATCACAAAAGACAATTCTATAAAGTGTTAATGTTTAAAGATCTTCCAACTACAGAATTTCTCAAAACCAGTTAGAACACAAAGTTAAATAAATGATGTCTCTGTAAGGCAAGAACATCATTTCAGTCCAGTTAGTAGATATAATTAACCCCAAATGAGAAAGCAATGGTGAATTCCTAGCAAAAAAGGTGGTTAAAGTTGCAATTATTGCTTACCAGAAATGTGAAATGTAACTAGGGAACTGGCAATCTCTGGAAATAGTGGGCAGAAGAGGAAAGGGAGAATTTTAAGGAAGGGAGAGAATTATATTCTTAACTATGAGAACAATTGTATAAGACTATAGACTTTGAAAAGTTATTTTTGGAAATAAAATAAGAATAAAATTATCACAATCATCAAACTGGATTTTTTTCTTGTATATCTAAATTAAGCCTGCAAAAGCATTAAGTTAATTTGTAAAAATCTGAGATTTCCTGCCCTTTCCCAGTGTCAGTGAGTTAGTAGATAGAAGATAACTTAGAAGAAAGTCTTGATTCCAATCTTAAAGAATGAGAGGGAGAGAGAGAAGGTTTGGGTTGTATTAATTCAACACATTTACTGAATACCTCGTATGTGTGAAATTTCTGATTTTGTGGCAGTTCCTAAGCATGGCTTAAACAGAGTATATTAGTTTCCTGTGGCTGCCTTAACAAATTATCACAAATTGATAGACTTAAAACAGAATTTTCAAATCAAGGTGTCAGCAGGGCTGTATCCCACCAAAAGGCCAGAGACATGAAACCATTTTTTGGTCTCACCCTCTGGTGACTGCCTCTATTCTTTGTTATGGCAGCATCACTCCAATCTCTGCCTCAGTGGCATCATTGCCTCCTCCTTTTCTTCTGTCAAATCTCCTTTGGCCTCACCCTTCCTTATAAGGATAGTTGTCATTGGATTTAAGGTCCACTCTTGAAACCCAGGATAAAGTCCTCATCTCAAGATCTTTAATTATATCTGCAAAGACTCTTTTTCCAAATAAAGACATGTGCATAAATTCCAGGGATTCGAATTTGATATCTTTGGGTAACTGCCATTCTACCTACTATAAGAGCATTTTTTATTAAGCATTTAAAAAATAGTTTTATATCCCTGAATTAATGTATGCACAAGGCCATCTCTTTCCCTTTTAATAAATATTTTACAAACGCAAAGAGCATTGATAGCAGAATCAAGTTGTCTTCCTCTTTAGGAAGAGAGGGTTATGAAAATGTAATCCATCTGTTTGTTCCATATTAGGAACCAGATAGCCATCTCCAGCGCACATTCTCTTCATGCTGCTCTGCAATCTGGCATAGAAACCGATTTATTCTCTTTCTGAAATGGATCTTAAATGCTTCTCCTTTCTGCTAATCCTCACTGAAATTCTCTTAGGTTAAGCCCAAATAATTTATAGTAGGGCTGTTATTTTCTAATAGATGTTCTCTTCTTAATCCTTGACCCTGTGATTCACCTTCCACAGAAACAGCAGATACATATATTTGTCAAATATGAACAATTTCTCTAGCTTTCAGGTACATAAATGTAGACCAGTCTTCTTTTGAATAACATGCAAAGCTTCTTGTAAATTTCTAATCTCTATCCTTATCTTAGCTTTCCCACTTAACATTCTTCTTACTCCTTCATGCCACACACACACACACACACGCGCGCGCACTTCCTTGATATTCTAGTCACATGGAATTGTTCACTGTCTCTTGACCCCTTCATATACTGCATTTGCACATGTCATTCTCTGAAACCAGAGTGCTCTTCCATTTTCCACTTCAAAATTTTCTGCATAGCTATTAAGGCTCAAGTATTACATTTCTGCATAGCTATTAAGTCAAATATTACATTTTCTTTGTAGTTTTCCCTGATCCTTATTCTTTATCCTTGTATTTCTTTATATGTAACTCTATTACTGCATTTATCACATATAAATTATGATGTTTAATTATTTGCTCTACGTGATTTATCTTTTAGGCTGTGCATGACTCCTTAAGGGCAGGACAGGGCCTTATCTATCTTTATATTCCCAGTTACTTGCAGGATTCCTGGTAGATGCTCCTGAACCGCTAATGACTAAATTCATTTAAATTGAAGACTTTGATACATTTAAATGACATGATTTACCTGTATTTGTTTTATAATCATATATAATTAAAGAATTGAGCCAAATGCCCCAGAACTAGGAAAACAATATGCAATATCTCCTATGAAAATATAGGAGGATGCACTTAATTGTTGATTCATAAAGTATTTATTGAGTCATTATAGGTGTTACAAAAAGGCTGATAATTCCAAAATTAAATTTTAAAGAATATCTATCTTTTAATATTAAAAGTAAAAAGCATCATACTTGTTAAGACTATTAGGGTTGTTTGACATAAATTAATTCAAACTTCAAGCAGAAAAAGAGCCTTACTGGATAATGTAATGGGGAAGTGCAGGAGAATAGCAGGCACCAAGTTCAGTTGAATTTGGGTTCTCAAGTATTATCATTAAGAAACTGTCTACCTTTCTCCATTACTCAGTTCTTTTTTTCATCTTTTTTGTTCCTTCTTAGGCAGATTCTCCTTATGTGGTGACAAAATGACAACTCTAGACACTGCCTTCATATTTAATAATCCCTGAAAAGAGGGAATGCCTCTTATCCAGTTATCCCAGAAAATATCTAATGTGTGAATGGAAGATTCTGATTGGCTTTATTTATATCACTTCCCCATCTTTGAACCAATCACTCTGGTCAGAGGTTTCTGATCTGTCACGACTAGATTCACAAGCCAAATACCAAGGCTTAGATTAAATACCACAACAAATAAAAATGGAAGTGGGTTTTTTTGTACCCCCAAAGAGATGGTATAAGAACAAAACAACAGCTAACTTATATTAATTCATTTAATCTTCATGAAAATACTTTGAAGCAGGTGGCACTACACTTCCCATTTCATAGTTACAAAGGCTGAGACAGAGAGGACAAGACAGTACTCAGAATCTTATTCAGATTTAAGTGACCAAGCTAGGATTTGGACTCTACTTAGTCTAATTCCAGAGTTTGGACCTATAACAACTAGGCTACATATTAATATATATATTATATATTAATAATTATATATAATATATAATATATATATTAATATGTAGCCTATATATATATACACACACATACATATATATAAAATACACACACATATATAATATATATGATATATATTTAAAATATATGAAGTTCCAACTAAGAAAAATACATTCTACATTGAAAAAGCCTGGAAGAGGGTGTCTAGGTGGCTCAGTCGGTTAAGCGTTTGCCTTCAGCTCAGGTCATGATGTCAGGGTCCTGGGATTGAACCCCAGGTCAGTCTCCCTACTCAGCAGGGAGCCTGCTTCTCCCTCTGCCTCTCCCCTTACCCTGTTCCTCCTCTTTCTTTCAAGTAAATAGATAAAATCTTTAAAAAAAAAAAAAAAGGCTGGAAGTAAATACACATCACCCATGCTTTCCTTTCTATTTTCCTGTGTATTTATATTTACATAATTATTTTATATTTATTTTATAATTAAAAAGTAAATATACAGTTTACATTTTAATATAAATATAAGATATGGCCCCAGTCCTGAAAGCTTTCATTGTATAGTATTAAGGAAACACAAGTAAACCAAGGTAACTGTACAAGGTAACATGGAAAAAGACTAACATAGAAATGCTAAGGATCTCAGAAGTGATTTGTCCTTCCATGGCAAAGAAATTTTTTCATCAGGAGATTAATTTTGAATTGGATCTTCAAGAAATTTGACAACTAGAAGAGACAGAGGAGGACTTTTCAGGAAAATGGAACTATAAATATATACCTGATACTGGGAATTATAATAAAATAATTATTATTATAATTCCCAGTATCAGGTATATATTTATAGTTCCATTTTCCTGAAAATGGAAATATTTTATTTTTATTATTCTGACCTCTTTACCGTATTCCACTGCCCTGATTATAAATTCTTGTTGGTATGTCCTCTCTTGGATTCCATGACATTGTATCCTACTTTTCATTTTTCCATAAATCTTAATTCTTTCATTAATTGCTTCCTCTTTCTTTCCTGTTCCCTTTGGGACTTCATCATTCATGGAAGGTCTTGTTTAATTTCCTCCTAAATGTTTTTTTTTGCCTCTAGTGTCTTCATTGCATTTTCCACTCTGCTTCCAAACTAATCTTGCATAAATATTGCTTTCATCACAGACGCCGTGTGCTTTAGTAGCACTGTAACTGGACAGACCTTTTTGCAATACAATAGTAGGTATATCACATACCAATTTATGACCAGAGGATGGCAGTAATTATTGCCCAATTTAAAAGATCATTATGAAAATATGTATAGAATATGTATAACCCTAAGCCAGTGTTAATCATTGGATAGAAGCATAATGTATAAGTAGATAGCATTCTTTGTAGATAGTCTTATTACTCTACTGCCCAAGGTCCTATGGCAAGCCATGCTATTCCTTATCAGGTTTGGTAGTGGACACATGAGTGTTCACTTCAAAAGATTTATTTTTTCTAATCTCAAGTCTTAAATCCATTTCCTAAATTCTGAGTCCTGTATAATATTTTCCCACTTTCTGTATCCACACCCATTTTCATTTCCCCACAGGAAACATTTGTGGTCCCTTTAATCTCTTTCTCACCTCAGAACTTGCTAATATTTATCATAGTTAAACATGGGTTTTTGCTTCTCCTATCCTTCATGCTATATATTTTTCTGCCATTTTTTGTTCTTATTCAATCCCTACTCAGAGTTCAAATGTCATAGCTTTCCTAATTATTTTTTTTTCCAAAACAACCTTAAAAAAAACCCTTTTTTTTCCTTTAACTTCTTTTCTGCACTGGCAAACGATAACATGATGTATCAATTTAATCATTTCATATTATAATGTAGTAACCACTCATATCGGTATATAGTGTAGTTTTGTAGGATGTTGTCTTCTTGACTGATTATCTTATGCTCATTTTTTTTAAGGTCTTATTTATTTATTTGACAGAGAGTGAGAGAGAAGGAACACCAGCAGGGGGAGTAAGAGTGGGAGAAGTAGGCTCCCCGCCAAGCAGGGAGCCTGATGCAGGGTTCCACCCCAGGACCCTGGGACCATTACCTGAGCTGAAGGCAGACCCTCTTATGCTCATTTATTATCGCTCCAACAAGATGTATTAGTTATGAACAGGAACTACATCTTACACATCTTTGTACTCCAAAGTCCCTTTGTCTTGATTAATGAATCTTGTTTATTTCACAAAATCCGAATTGACATGGAAAAGTATGAATTCTTCTGTAACTGGAATCTTTATTGTAGTAGTTAACCCTAGAATCATTGCTCACAAAGAGAATTAAGCCTTGATTTCTAAATAATCCATTGTCTATAATTAATTAACTTATTTTATATGTATCTTTACTGGTACTAGGTATAAACCAGCCTTGAGAAAATTGAGAAAATGGTCACTAAATTCATTTAGTTGTTCTGTAGTTCAAATGAAGTATGCCAGCTGGGAAAGGCTGCTACAGTATGTAGCAAATTGCTTTTGTTTAAATACTAAAAGTATTTGCAAGGAAATAGATTTAGAAATGCTTGAAACAATAGCTAGGTTTTGAAAAAATTATCTATACTACAGAAAGCTTATTAGGTAGTTTCATGCTATCATGTGTTGTCTTAAGTGGCAAATTGTTGTTTCCATGCCAGTTCTTGGTTTAAAATCCATCACGTATCTGTTATATGTCACTTTCCACTAAAACACTTAGGACAGGTAGATTGAACTGTCAAGTTGGGTCATTATAACTCCAACAGATGTTGTCATGTAGATGAAGAAAATTTATTTTAACTGGGATCATTTTTTTAAGAATGTGTTTTTCCTTGTGCCTAAGGAATCCAATGGTATGTCATATTAGCTTTTTAGATTCAGTTTCCAGTCAGAGCAGTATGTTTTGATTAAATCATTTCACCATTTCAGAATTCATGCAGGATAACAATAGAACACATATGAGGAAACAGTAATAGCAGGAGTGTGCACAGTGTCCTTGTGGTTTCGTGCTTAATAACACATCATGTTATCAATCACTGATAAAGGAATAATTGGTGGATAAGCTGAGGAAACAGTACAGGAAGGAATTGTACTTATACTAAAATACAGGGGTGTAAATACAACTGGATCAATATCTTTTTGGTTACCATGGTTTGAATTTTGCCAGAAAGTATCTTGTTTTTGTTTAACTTTTTTTTTTTTTAAAGATTTTATTTATTTATTTGACAGATAGAGATCACAAGTAGGGAGAGAGGCAGGCATAGAGAGAGAGAGAGGAGGAAGCAGGCTCCCTGCCAATCAGAGAGCCCAATGCGGGGCTCGATCCCAGGACCCTGGGATCATGACCTGAGCAAAAGGCAGAGGCTTTAACCCACTGAGCCACCCAGGCGCCCCAGTTTTTGTTTAACTTTTTAAAAATTCAGTACTGTATAATTTTCCCTTTCTTTGACAATAAGAATCAGTTGAAATATTCCATAAAGTCCTCCCTAAATCACACTATTCAGAAATAAGTGGGTTTCATTCTGTATAATGAATAAATTCCTAGAAGATAAAAACATAGTGTAGATATTTATGACTGTACCTTCTTCACAACCATATGAAAAAGAGGAAGATGGTGTGTGAGTAGGAGTTAACACTCCTTAAAAATGTGTTAATTTTACACTTTGTAAAATATTTATTTCCCAATGAATCTGATTAGTTTCTTTCTCATCAAGTCTTACTAATAAGTATAAGTTATTGAACGTACAATTGAGTAGCATGTGTTCTTATTCAAGCATGTTTAGAAATTTCCTCAAAGTTCCAAAATGTATTATTTGTAGAAGTAAAAAGATAGAAACTTCCATAACTGGCACCTGAATGTAGAGAATATCTATAAAGAAAACATGTATTCTAATTAAAAGTTTCATAAATAATTATGCTTGCAATATGAAATCACAAAATATTCCAGTTGACAATTTAGTTTGCACTATATTTTTAAGCCTGCCTAAGGTTTAAGTCCTAAGTCCTAAATAACCCTCATTAGGCAAGGTACATGTAACAAGGAATAGAAAGAAAAAAAATGGAAACACATATATAAATACTATGCTTTATATCACCATGTCTACTTTTTAAAAAGTTTTATTGTTGTTTTATATAGCTAATAGTTTCTTATCTCTGAAAATATTCCTTTTATGAATTTTGAGTCACTTTTTTCTTCTACTTAAAAGATTCATATTTTTTATATGTTGGGAGACAACTTTTCATGGGTGTCTTGTGTTTTTGTACATTTTATAAACTGAGGCACTTATTGCTTTTATTTTAAACTATCCTTTCAAAGATGTTTGTATAGTAAACAACCTTGGCATATAAAACTAGTGTCTTTCTCCATAGGAAAGGGAAGGTTTATTTACTGTCCAGGATATTAAAGATGATGTTTCCAACAGAAGCAAAGGGTGGGCATGCTTATTGCCTGTTATAAAAGATCTAGGTTTCCTAAATTCAGGGTTTCTCTCCTGCAGTGCAACACACTACTTAATGCAGGTATTATCTGGCCTTCTTTGTATCATCTTGCAGGAACCAAGGTTTGAGGAACTGATGCCAATTTAGATACCTCTGTTGCTATAAGAAATAAAGTAATTTGTCTCTGATCCAGGAGTCTGATGTCTTCTGCTAACATCAAATTTGGCAAGAAAATGTGTCAGCTTGTAACTAGGGTAGAATCTGAGACCCTTTGTGTCCAAATTTTTATAGTTTTGTTTTGTTTTAAATCTCCAGATGTGTACTTATTTTGACCTGTGGGCTCATATTCATCTGGGAATATACTTTTTTCATAATGTGTAAGGGTTCATCACTTTAGTCTCTCTTGTTCTTGGTAGGATCAAGTCTAAATTAAGGGATGAGCTCTAGAAAGAGAACTCCACACATCACAAAACCACAGTTAGTCACTTCTTTGTCACCACACTGAAAACAAATTGTTAAAATCTTTAAGGAATTAGCAGCAATTGGAATATGCCACTGAGCTGCAATCCTCTAGTCCTAGAGGTCTAGAGTGGGAAAGAGTGGAGAAGTGAAAGTACAAAGCTGGTTAACTTATATCTGCTCTTTTTTCAATTCCATATCCCAGCAGATTTTTGTCCTACTCTGCCGTTCTTTGCACTGACTCACCCCAATAAATTAACCAGTGCTATGGGTGACTACATCAGATTTCAGCAGGGAAGGGTCATTCAATGATCGTCCAAGTCAACACGTGGAAGAGGCACTAGCTGAATCTGAAATGCTCTAATCTCTCTGTTCATTGTTATGTCCAGCTGCCCTCTCCCCAGCCTGCAACTGCATATACTCCAAACACACCACTTCATTGTACCCTCCCCACTTCCTGGAATTTCCCACAGGGATGCTGTATAAATTTCAGCAACCTCTGTTTCACTCTGTAGTTTTTTCAGGGTTAATTTGAGAAGAGGAAACCAGAGCACTTTCTATTTCACTACCAAATATGCTTGAATCATGAATTATCATGATATAACCTTCTCTGGAGGCTGCTGATGAATCCATGTATTTACAAACTCCACCCCAGGTTAACCAAATAATTAATAAAGAAAAACTTTTCCTTTATTTAAATATTCCTCAAATGAAGAAGAAATGATAAAATTAAAGCATTGGCATTTTGCCATCACTAATTATATTCATTTGCTAGGACTGCTATAGCAAACTACCACACGCCAGGTGGCTTGAACAATCAAAATTTGTTTTCTCACAGTTCTAAAAGCTGAGAGTCCAAAATCAAGGTGTCAGCAGGTTTCCTCTGAGGACTGTCCCTTTGCAGGTGGCCACCTTCTCTCTGTGTCCTCACATGGTCTTTCCTCCAGAGATTCCAAATATCTGATCTCTGTCTGTATAGCCTGATCTCCTCTTTCTAGGAGTATGCTGATCTGGTTCTAGCGCAATTCAGATGAACTCATTTAACCTTAATTACTTCTTTAAAGGCCCTATCTCCAAATGTAGTCACATTCTGATATACTGGGGGTTTGGGCTTCAACATATAAATTTTAGGGAAACACAATTCAGCACATAACACTATGAAAGTAATAAGTGAATGCTAATGGCTAATTATATTGCTAAGAGTGGGGACAGACACTATGTGCCTTCTGTTTAAAGGACACAATACAAATCCTTGCCAAATATTAGACTGAATTATATCAATCGTCTAGATTTACCAATGAACAGATAATACAACAGACAAACGACATGTTAAGTGACACAGAAGGATTCAGTCAGCAAAATCTAGACCTTGGGAAATAACAGAAAATAAAACTAATTTTTTGACACATAAATTGAAAAAACAAGATAGATGAATGGAGAATCCATAAATAAAAAGGCTTGAGATGTGTCAGTTATTGTAAAATATGGATCCTAATTTGTATAAATAAGGGTAATTTGAATACTGATTACATTTGTTAGTATGAGAAATTATAAATTTTAGGGAACATGGTAATGGTATCGTGATTGTGTTTAAAAAGATCCCTTAATTTTCAGAGATATATAGAAAATAGTTAATAAATTTGCGTAGTGTCTGAAACTTTTAAAAAGATTTTATTTCTATTTGAGAGAGAGAGAGAATACAAGCTTTGGGAGAAGGGGGTGTTGTGGAGGGAGAGGAAGAAGCAGATTCCCTGTTGAGCAGGAAGCCCACCTCCAGGCTCAATCCCAGGACTTCAGGATCATGACCAGAGCCTAAGGAAGATGCTTAACCAACTGAACCACCCAGGTGCCCCCAATATCTGGCATTTATTTCAAAATAAATCTGATAGGGATGATGTGCCATAAAAGGGTCCGGGGTATAAATAAACAAGATTGAAAATGAGTTGACAATTGCTTAAGCAGGATGATGAGTACTTTGGTTCATGATTCAAGTCTTTTTATATGTACTTGAAAACTTCCATAATAAAAGGTCGAGAAGTCCTCTATTAGTATTTTGAATTTCATAAATGATCGCAAAGTTGGTAGTTTGTACATGTTTTAGTTGTTTTCCTGTGGTAATGATGAGTTCTGAAGGGTCAGTTTATGTCTCTAGAATTTTCCTTGTAAGGTTAATTATGTGCATTGGAGTGCTGACTGAGGTTAGGAGAGCAGGCCCTGGTGGAAGGAAAGTGTTTCAGCTCTCCAAACTACTTTATGCGAGTATTAAACTTCAATTAGCACAATATTCTTGTCACCTGTGCTAACCTGTCCAATTGGTTCTCTGACAGTGTTCAGTTAATAAATTTAGACTTCACAGAATAGCACTTGCCATTTTATGCTCTCCTGTCCCAAATATGTTTCAAAATATGTTCAATCCAGCTGTTAGTTAGACTGCATAAAATATTATAATAACACTTTTGAGGATTGAGATGATGTTTGAAGTGTTTCAAGAGTCTTTTCCCTCTGAATTAGAAAACACCTTTGCCAGAAACAAAATAAATCTCAAAATCCACAGTTTCTATTTTACTTTCTACAATAATCTGACATTTAAAAGCATTTTGGAAAAAAGGATTATCTTCTGATTTCCTATGTATTAAATGAACAGGTATAGAACCCAAGACAAAATTGTTCTACATCTATATTCTCACATATATTATTTCAATTTTCAGGTCAAAAATGTAAATTTCAGTAATTTTATAAACCTAACTTAATAGTTTATAACTCAGAGGGCTTGGTGATCAAGATTAAATGACATAATGAATGTAAATACTCAGCACAGTAAGCCTTCCATAAATGGTAGACACAATAATTATTATAAACAGTTTTTTCTCAAATTCGAATCTTGGGCAAAATATTAAATATTAAATCCAAATATTTTCTATATATGTGTATTTTGAAAATAATTTATTAATTTGTTTAAATTCATAGAGTAATTCTTAGTATATCCAAGTTATTACTTCTTGAAATAGAATTTAGATTTTAATAAATTTTCAAAATGGTTTCCATATAAAGAAAAGCACCTGACATCTCCAGTGTTAACAGAGGATTATACAGAAAGGTCCAGTATAATGACTGAGTTAATATTCCTGAGAAGTAAATTTTGTTAAAGCTGTATCATGTAAGGGAAGGTTATTAACAATTTTCCTACAATGGATTCCATAATTGTTATTATAACTCTGGATTTTATCAATTTAGTAAAGGGAATCATTAATGAATTAAGCCACAATTACAATGAAATCCCATATATTTTACTATATGGATCACAAATTTTACAAACATATGATGGGATTCTGGTATTGATTTTTTTAAGGCTTATCTCAACAGTGTTATTTTTTTAATATAACATATAATGTATTATTTGCCCCAGGGGTACAGGTCTGTGAATCATTAGCCTTACATTTCATAGCACTCACCGTAGCATATACCCTCCCCAATGTCCATAACCCAGCCACCTTATCCCTACCCACTCACCCCCCCAGCAACCCTCAGTTTGTTTTGTGAGACTAAGAGCCTCTTATGGTTTCTCTACCTCCCAATCCCATCTTGTTTCATTTTTTCCCTCCCTAACCCATGACCACCTGCCCTGCCTCTCAAATTCCTCATATCAGAGAGATCATATGGTAATTGTCTTTCTCTGACTGACTTATTTCACTTAACATGATACTCTTTAGTTCCATCCCCATCATTGCAAATGGCAAGATTTCATTTCTTTCGATAGCTGCATAGTATTCCATTGTGTGTGTGTGTGTGTGTGTGTGTGTGTGTGTGTGTGTGTGTATACACTACTTCTTCTTTATCTATTCATCTGTTGTTGGACATCTTGGTTCTTTCCATAGTTTGACTATTGTGGGTATTACTGCTATAAACATTCAGGTGCATATGCCCCTTCAGATCACTACATTTGTAACTTTGGGGTAAATACCAAGTAGTGCAATTGCTGGGTCATATGGTAGCTCTATTTTCAACTTTTTGAGGAACCTCCATACTATATTCCAGAGCGACTGCACCAGCTTCCATTTCCACCAACAGTGTAGAAGGGTTCTCCTTTCTCTGAATCCTCACCAGCATCTGTCTTTTCCTGACTTGTTAATTTTAGCCTTTATGACTGGTGCAAGGTGGTATCTTATTGTAGTTTTGATTTGTATTTCCCTGATGTCAAGTGATATGGAGCACTTTTTTATGTGTCTGTTGTCCATTTGGATGTCTTCTTCGCAGAAATGTCTGTTCATGTCTTCTGCCCATTTCTTGTTTGGATTATTTGTTCTTTGGGTGTTGAGTTTGATAAGTTCTTTATAGATTTTGGATACTAGTCCTTTATCTGATATGTCATTTGCAAATATCTTCTCCCATTCTGTCAGTTGCCTTTTGGTTTTGTTGACTGTGTCCTTTGCTGTGCAAAGGTTTGATCTTGATAAAGTCCCAATAGTTTGTTTTGCCCTTGCTTCCCTTGCCTTTGGTAATGTTTCTAGGGAGAAGTTGCTGTGCTGAGGTACAAGAGGTTGCTGTCTGTGTTCTCCTCAAGGATTTTGATGGATTCCTGTCTGACATTGAAGACTTTCATCCATTTTGAGTCCATTTTTGTGTGTGGTATAAGGAAATGGTCCAGTTTCATCTTTCTGCATGTGGCTGTCCAATCTTCCCAGCACAATTTATTGAAGAGGCTGTCTGTTTTCCATTGGACATTCTTTCCTGCTTTGTCAAAGATTAATTGACCATAGAGTTGAGGGTCCATATCTGGGCTCTCTGTTCTGTTTCACTGATCTATGTGTCTGTTTTTGTGCCAGTACCATACCATACTGTCTTGATGATAACAGCTTTGTAATAGAGCTTGAAGTCTGGAAATGTGATGCCACCACCTTTGATTTTCTTTTTCAACATTCCTTTGAATATTCAGGGTCTTTTCTGGTTCCATATAAATTTTAGGATTATTTGTTCCATTTCTTTGAAAAAAAAATGATGGTATTTTGATAGGGATTGCATTAAATGTGTAGATTGCTTTAGGTAGCATAGACATTTACTAAATATTTGTTCTTCTTATCCATGAGCATGAAATATTTTTTCCATTTCTTTATATCTTCCTCAATTTCTTTCATGAGTACTTTACAGTTTTCTGAGTACAGATTCTTTGTCTTTTTGGTTACGTTTATTCCTTGGTATCTTATGGTTTTAGGTGCAGTTGTAAATGCTATCAACTCCTTAATTTCTCTTTCTTCTGTCTTGCTGTTGGTGTATAGAAATGCAACTGATTTCTGTCAATTGATTTTATATCCTAATACTTTATCGAAGTCCTGTATGAGTTCTAGCAGTTTTGGAGTGGAGTCTTTTGGGGTTTCCACATAAAGTATCATATCATCTGCAAAGAGTGAGAGTTTGATTCTTCTTTGCTAGTTTGGATGTCTTTAATTTCTTTTTGTTGTCTGATTGCTGAGGCTAGGACTTCTAGTACTCTGTTGAATAGCAGTGGTGATAGTGGACATCCCTGCCATGTTCCTGACCTTAGTGGAAAAACTCACAGTTTTTTCCCATTGAGAATGATAATCACTGAGGGTTTTTCATAGATAGCTTTGATGATATTCAGTTATGTACCCTCTATGCCTACACTGTGAAGAGTTTTGATCAAGAAAAGATGCTGTACTTTGTCAAATGCTCTTTCAGCATCTATTGAGAATATCATATGGTTCTTGTTCTTTCTTTTATTAATGTATTGCATCACAATGATTAATTTGTGGATGTCAAACCATCCTTGAAGCCCAGGAATAAATCCCAGTTGGTCGTGTTGAATAATCAACTTAATGTACTGTTGGATCCTATTGGCTAGTATTTTGATGAGAATTTTGCATCAAGGATATTGGTCTGTAATTCTCCTTTTTGATGGGGTCTTTGGTTTTGGGATCAAGGTAATGCTGGCTTCATAAGATGAGTTTGGAAGTTTTCCTTCCATTTCTATTTTTTGAAACAGTTTCAGGAGAATAGGTATTAATTCTTCTTTAAATGTTTGGTAAACTTCCCCTGTGAAGCCATCTGACCCTGGGCTCTTATTTGCCAGGAGATTTTTGATGACTGCTTCAATCTCCTTAGTGGTTATGGATATGTTCAGGTTTTCTGTTCTTCCTGGTTCAGATTTGGTAGTATGTCCCTAGGAATGCATCCATTTCTTCCAGATTGTCAAATTTGCTGGCATATAATTGCTCATAACATGTTCTTATAATTGTTTATATTTATTTGGTGTTGATTGTGATCTCTCCTCTTTCATTCATGATTTTATTAATTTGGGTCCTTTCTCTTTTCTTTTTGATAAGTCTGGCCAGGGGTTTATCAATCTTATTAATTCTTTCAAAGAACAAGCTCCTAGTTTCGTTGATTTGTTCTACTGTTCTTTTGGTTTCTATTTCATTGATTTCTACTCTGATCTTTATGATTTCTCTTCTCCTGCTGGGTTTAGGCTTTCTTTGCTGTTCTTTCTCCAGCTCCTTTAGGTATATGGTTACGTTGTATACTTTAGACCTTTCTTGTTTCTTGAGAAAGGCTTAATATGGCTGTATACTTTATTCTCAGGACCGCCCTTGCTGTGTCCCAAAGATTTTGAACCTTTGTGTTTTCATTTTCATTTATTTGCATGAATTTTTAAAAATTCTTCTTTAATTTCCCGGTTGACACATTCCTTCTTTAATAGGATGCTTGAATTCTAGTTTCAGAGCATTATGGTCTGAAAATATGCAGGGAATGATCCCAGTCTTTTGGTACCAGTTGAGGTATGATTTTGACCCAGGAAGTGCTCTACTCTGGAGAATGTTCCATGTGCACTAGAGAAGAATGTGTATTCTGTTGCTTTGGGTTGGAATGTTCTAAATACATCTGTGATGTCCATCTGGTTCAGTGTGTTATTTAAAGCCTTTATTTCCTTGTTGATCTTTTGCTTGGATGATCTGTCCATTTCAGTAAGGGGGGTGTGTGTAAGTCCCCTCTTATTATTGTATTATTGTTGATGTGTTTCTTTGATTTTGCTATTAATTGTTTTATATAATTGGCTGCTCCCATGTTAGAGCCATAGATATTGAAAATTGTTAGATCTTCTTGTTGGACCAACCCTTTGAGTATGATATAGTGTTCTTCGTCATCTCTTATTATAGTCTTTGGCTTAAAATCTTATTTATCTGATATAAGGATTGCCACCCCAGCTTTCTTTTGATGTCCATTAGCGTGGTAAATTGTTTTCCACCTCCTCACTTTAAATCTGGAGTTGTCTTTGGGTCTAAAATGAGTTTCTTGCAGACAGCATATTGATGGGTCTTATTTTTTGATCCATTCTGATACCCTGTGTCTTTTGATTGGGGCATTTAGCCCATTTACATTTAGGGTAACTATTGGAAGATATGAATTTAGTGCCCTTGGACTGCCTATAAGGTGACTGTTACTGTATATTGTCTCTGTTCCTTTCTGGTATTTTCCTTATAGGCTCTCTCTTTGCTTAGAGGACTGATTTCAATATTTCCTGTAGGGCTGGTTTGGTGTTTGCAAATTCTTCTAGTTTTTGTTTGTCCTGGAAACTTTTTATCTCTCCTTCTATTTTCAGTGACAGCCTAGCTGGATATAGTATTCTTGGCTGCATATTTCTCATTTAGTGCTCTGAATATAGCATGTCAGTCCTTTCTGGCCTGCCAGATCTCTGTGGATAGGTCTGCTGCCAATCTAATATTTCAACCATTCTATGTTACAGACCTCTTGTCCCGAACTGCTTTCAAGATTTTCTTTTTGTCACTGATACTTGTAAGTTTTACTATTAGATGACAGGGTGTGGGCTTATTTTTATTGATTTGATGTGGGTTCTCTGTGCCTCCTGGATTTTGATGCTGTTCCCTTTGCCAGATTAGGGAAATTCTCTGCTATAATTTGTTCCAATATACTTTCTGTCCCTCTCTCTCTTTCTTCTTCTCCTGGGACCCCAATTACTCTAATATTGTTTCATCTTATGGTATCACTTATCTCTTGAATTCTCCCCTCTTGTTCCAGCAGTTGTTTATCTCTCTTTTGCTCAGCTTCTTTATTCTTCATCATTTGGCCTTCTATATCACTAATTCTCTTCTGTCTCATTTATCCTAGCAGTAAGAGCCTCCATTTTTTATTGCTTCTCATTAATAGCTTTTTTTATTTCATCTTGTTTAGATTTTAGTTCTTTTATTTCTCCAGAAAGGGATTTTATTTATCCAGAAAGGGATTATCTAATATCTTCCATGCTTTTTGAGCCCAGCTAGCACCTTGATAATCATCATTCTGAACTCGAGTTCTGACATATTATTAATGTCCATATTCATTAGGTCCCTAGCCATCAGTACTGCCTCTTGTTCTTTTTTTCCATGTTGAGTTTCTCTGCCTTGTCATTTTATCCAAGTAAGAATAGATGAATGAGAGAACAAAATACTAAAATGGTAGCAACAACCCCAGAAAATATACACTAACCAAATCAGAAGAGACCCAAAACTGGGGGGAAAAAGAAAAAAAAGATATATAGATAGACCGAGATATATATATATATCTCGATCTATCTATCTATATATAAAAAAATATATATATATAATATGTAATATGTGTATATATATATTAGCCTGGTGAATAGAGCAGAACTTGATTTTGGGTGTATTTTGGTCTGTTAGAAGAAACTACCTCAAAAATTTAAAGAAAGAAAAACTTATAAATATACAAAAATTACGGTAAACATAATGAAGGGACTGTAAAGATGAAAATTTTTAAAGATTCTAAAAAAGGAATTGATAAGTAAGATGTTCGTTGAAAAAAGAAAAAAAAAGAGGAAAGAACAAGATCAGGTAGGAGACTAGAACAATGCTATGCACTAGATATAGGGTAAATTTGATCTATTAGAAGATCAAAATTTTAAAGAAAAAAGAAAACCTATATGTATACAAGAAATAAGGTTAAATACAATGAAGGGATAAAATATGACTATTACAATGAAAATTTAAAAGATTTTTGAAAAGGTATTGATAAGATAAAATAGTTAAAAACATTGAAATAGGAAAGAGGAAAAATTTTTTCAAGTAGAATAAAAAAAATTAAATTAAAAAAATTTAACTTTGGAAGACTAAAGGATCATGGGGTAGAAACCATGAATTCTATGTTTTCTTTCCCCTAGCTCTGGAATTCCATAGTTCTCATTGATGGGTGAACTTGGTCTTGGCTGGATGTTCTTGTGGATCTTCTGGGAGAGGGGCCTGTTGTAGTGATTCTCAAATGTCTTTGCCTGAGGTAGAACTGCACCGCCCTTGCCAGAGGCCAGGCTAAGTAATCTGCTCAGGTTCACTCTAGGAAGTTTTTGTTCCCTGAATTTTTTCTGTTCAGCTTTGGAGGAGGAGAATGAAGATGGAAGCCTCCCAATCTCTGGCCCAGAGAAGCTGAGAGCATGGGGCCCCACTCCTCAATGCACCCTCAGAGAAAAGCAGTCAATCCCTTCTGTCTCCCTGGTCTCTGGCTGCACTCTGAGCTCACCCAGCCTGTGACCCAGCGTTTGGTTCTATCTCTGGTACATGGCCCTGTTTGGAGTTTCCAAACCCAGCAGATTCCTGCAGTATGCTCCCCTGCTGCTCTTCCCAGAGGAAGAAGGAGGGGGTCTCCCCGGATCTGCTGCTTATTGGGTACCTGCTTGAAGAGCAATGGCCTGACTGTGCCTTGGTTCACGGTGTAAGGTTATTCTGAGATAGATCCCCCTCCTCGGCTCCATCTCTGCAGCCAACATCCCTGCTCCAATACCTGGGAGGTCTGCCACATTTAGACACCCCTGGTCTTTTTGTGTCCCTGTGGGTCCTGAGACCACACTGTCCCCTCAAGGGTTCCATCCCCCTCTTAGCCTCTGGTGTGATGTTCCTCAGTGGAGCAGACTTCTAAATGTTCCAATTTTGTGCTCCACTGCTCTCTCACTTGCCAGGAGATGGCCCTGTGGTCTATCTTCCCATTACTTTGGATTCACTTCTCCATACTACCTTCTGGAAGGTGGTGGATTTTCTGTCCCTAGAATTGCTGCTCTTCCTCTCTTTTATCTCCTGTTGAGTTTGTAAGTGTTCAGAATGGTTTGATAACTATCTAGCTGAACTCCTGGGACCTGATGATATCTCGGTCTCCTACTCCACTGCCATCTTACTCCTTGCCCCTGGTATTGATTTTTAAAAGATTTTTATTAAGGAACTAGAAATACTTCTCAGAAAGATATGGCTAAGAGAGTGGTTTAAGGTTTTGTCTATATTCTGAATTTTTATTTAAAATTTTCTGATACAACCCTAGTGTCTATTTTGAATTTGTTTCTTTATTCTTTGGCTTGAAGCCTTTGTGCATCTGGTGCTCTATTCTGCTGTGACTTTGGTGAAAGGTTACCATTTATTAAGATAACTTCTTGGGAAAATTCCCAGCTGAAAATTATATCCTCAGTTGGACAGAACATCCCTTTACAAGACTTCCTCTGTTACCCACTGAATAATTCCTACTATATATGGAAAGTCAAGACTGATTAATGATTTCACTTTCAGTAACCAGTGATCTGGATTATTATTGGCAAGATAAGAATGATACCTGGTTATTGATTCTTTATATTAAGGAAAGATATCTTAAGAAATCCATATGCTTTACATAGTGGATATGATAGACAAAACAATGGAAAATATGTTTTTGTAGTAAGATTTATTATATACAACAGATGACTAACATTCATTAAAAGTTTATTTTTAGGGGCGCCTGGGTGGCTCAGTGGGTTAAGCCTCTGCCTTCAGCTCAGGTCATGATCCCAGGGTCCTGGGATTGAGCCCCACATCAGGCTCTCTGCTCGGCAGGGAGCCTGCTTCCCCCTCTCTCTGCCTGTCTCTCTGCCTACTTGTGATCTCTCTCTGTCAAAATAAAATCTTAAAAAAAAAAAAAAAAGTTTATTTTTATTTGCAATTATAAATAAGGCAAATTATATGTTTAAATATAAAAGAATTAAGGATCAACCAAAATGTTGACTAAGTTAAAATACTGATAAAAATACAGATTGTAGTAATGCTTGAGTGGTTCAGTTGTTAAGCATCTGCCTTCAGCTCAGGTCATGATCCCAGGATCCTGGGATTGAGCCCCACAACGGACTTTGGGCTCCAGCTCAACAGGAAGCCTTCTTCTCCCTCTCCCACTTTCCCTGCTTGTGTTCCCTCTCTTCTTATCTCTCTCTTGCATGTTTTCTCTCCCTCTATCAGATAAATAAATAAAATCCTTAAAACAAACAAACAAAAAATACAGATTGTAGAAGTTATTTGAAAATACTTGAAGTGGGCACACTTTTACTTATTCTGATTTTAGGATCTTTGTCTGACTGCTGGTCACACACAGTCTCTTAATTTCTACAGTTGGCTTTAGAAAGCCAAACATAGATTGGAGTAAAGAAGTGAGAGTTCTCTTTCTTCTGCTTTTCTTCATAGCAAATAAAAAGGTATACTTGAAATGCATCCAGATATATCTGAGGGATAATATAAGTGCACTCATACATCCGTTAAACCAAGGACGATGTATTGGGAATAAAAAAAGACAGATATTTTAGATCACAACCATTTATTGCTTATCTATTATATGTTAGTGATAAAAAATGTGCTGGAGATATTATAATGAATAAAAAGATGATTCTAGCCATCAGGGAGCTCAAAATTCTACTGGGGGAATTAGGCAAGTGAGTGACTAAAACCTAGAATAATGCCCCAGATAGTAAGTACCACATCTGAGGATGCTACAGATACAGCAAAAGCAAGCTCATTACTGTGTGGCAAGTGCTTTTTCAGTTCTAATTTGAGGAAATTAAAATCAATCAATATATACAGAAAAATCGATTGTCCCCAGTGGATATGGATCTCATAAAACTACTTCTTTTCCTCAAAGAGATTGTGTTTTAACTAAAATGGCTTGATAAAATGTTTTATCCTAAAATGAGAATTTATGAACTCTGATCTATAATGATTTGAATTCAACGTCCCTCCCCACTCCACCCAAATGAAACAAAACAAAAAACAGATTTATTCACAGATTAATACATAGGACCTGTCAATGTGTCTTACTTGGGAAAAAGGTTTTTGCAAATATAATTAAAATAAGGATTTTGAGATAATGTTGTCATGGATTACCTAGGTCAGCCATAAGTCCAATGATAAAATAAATATTCTTATGGAGGAAGGTAGAGAAAGATTTGATAGAATGGAGAAGAGGAGATGGTCATGTGAGGACAGAGGCAGAGCTCACAGTTAACCACAAGCCAAGGAATGCCTAGAGCCACAAGAAGCTGGAAGAAGCAAGGAAATTTTCTCCCCTAGAGCCTTTCAAGAGAGCATGACCCTGCCAACACTTTGATTTCAGATCTGTCCTCTGGAACTGTGAGAAAACAAATTTCTGTTCTTTTAATCTATTGAGTTTTTGGTTGTTACAGCAGCCATAGGACACAAATCATGATCTAATATGCCTTATTTTCCAAAGTATAGATAATTTTGAAAGTATTTCAATCAGGTCCAACAAAGATGAAAGTGCATACAGAAATGCCTATCTGAATTACAGTAGAAAAACTTTTTTTTAAATCTTTAAGATAAAAAGGAAAGTATTGGAAAAAGGAAAGCATATCTCTCATATATGTACAACTTCCTACTGAGTCCTAGAAGCATTAGGTTTCTAGTTAATTTCAGAAGGAAAGATGATCATTAACTGTCCCTAAGCCATGTGTTTCAATTATTTATTACTGCATAACAAAGCACCCTGAAATTTACTGGCTTAAAAGAAAAACTTTTATTGTAGAGATTCAGTAGGTCTGGTATTCAGGAAAGACTCAATAGAGATGGATCACCCCTGCTCCACTTGGTGTTGACTGGGATAGCTCATTTGGGATCAAAAGGATTCAGGATGGTATCGCTCACATGTCTTGGGAATTGGTGCTGACTTTTGGCTAAGGTCCCATAGTTTTCTTTCATATGACTCCTTTTTCTTTCCACATAGTCTCTCATTATTCACTCTTCTAGCCTACTCTTTTTTTATTTGATTGTTGGCTTCCAAAAATGAGCAAATGAAAGCTACAAGAACTTTAAAGTCCCAAGCTCAGAAATCATATATCATTCCCTCTGCCTAATTCTATTGATAAAAGTAAGTCACAGAGCTAATCCAGATTCAAGGAGAGGGGGAATAGACTCTCCCTCTTGATGAAAGATTGGAATGCATTCACAGGAGAGGAGGAAATATCTGTGGCCATTTTGAAGACCAATGGTCCACACATTGTGTACCAGAAAAATGGTACACAATGGTCCATTTTTCTATCATTTTCTTTGATGAGATTTGATCCTTTTTCATGGATATCTCCATTCTTTAAATATTGAGTAGTTACTATTTATTTATGCCAGTCTTTCAGGAATTAGTAACATACTGCCTAGGGGAATGTGTTGTATTTTTTTCTTTATAAAATTTTTTTGCTTTGTCACTTCAAAAAGATAAATTCTTGGGGGTGAAAGATGATGTTCTATGCATCGTTGTATCACATAACACTAGCACAGCAGGTATTTAATAAATGTCTTCTTGATTATAAATGCTGAGTGATGGAAAAATAATGTATTTAAACTATGCACACTATTACATCAATGTCCACTAGATTATTTATTGCTAAATCTCTTGCAGGTTATTGTGATCAGTTAGTCCTAACCTCTTCCAAATCCCCTGCTATTCTTCATGCTTATCATGTGTATGTGATTATAGCTAATATTTGCCAATGGAAGCATATATGGGGAAAGTATTTAGGATCATTAATTTTAAAAGAGTAATTAGAAAAACATGTAAAGCCATAAAGAACTCATTTTTGAAGTATGCTAGCATTTCTAAACATGCCTGATTTATGAGATCCTCAATTGCATAAATGTTTGCAATATTTTGCAATGAAATAAAACTTATTTCCAAAGCTAGCAAGAATGCTCAGAGGCATAGTCAATCATTTGATGATTCACAGTTATCCATGAAACCCCAGTGCTCCATCCACATTTTGAGCCTAAGCACAGGCATCTGATAAAGAAGACAGAAAGGAAGAATTACACAGTGACCTAGACAATAGTATCATGTCAGCCTTAGCATCAGATCAACTGATTGCAATGGCTGATTGTACTGTTTATGGCAAGAGTTATTTGGAAAATTTGAATGAGTAATCCTCTCTGTTTCATCACAGGAATGACTCTTGGTATGAATCCAGTCATATTAAATAATCATAGAATCACAAAGCTAGACAGGATTTTATGAGAATGAGCTGATTTATTTCTTACCTTGAGTTGAAACGCACATGCCACAAAGTATTCTAGGCAACTGAAATTTGATTTACTCTTTATTATTTGTGAACTGTATAGGTGCTTGGCATCCATTAGTAAACAAAACAGGCAAAAACCCCTACCTCCTTGGAACTTGTAGTTGAATAGGGCAATAAAAAGGATTCCATGAATTCCCCTTTATCAATATTAGCAATCCTTGTTGACTTTATATGCATTGGAGGTTGCTTTGCTCAGATTATAAGAAACTATACATAAAATAGACCTAATCACTAATAGTGGTAAGAAAAGAATTTAGAATTTATTTGCATCCGTCCCTTAGTTGAAATAAAAACTAGGCCTTCAAATGCCCAATCCAACATTCTTTACTTTTTGCTCACTTCTTCAAAAATGTCTTTCTTTTCTTACGTTGATGTAGTTATAGAATGCATTTACAAAACCTAGCACAACTTCCATGTAATTAGCTGTAAATCTTTTGGTTCCATGTGACTGAAACCCAACTTGAATAGTTGAGGCAAAAAAAAAAAGGAGGGGGGTGGGTTATGCAAATAAATTTTAGTTTTTCAAGGACCCCAAAACACAAATAGAACTACTCCTGGGAAATGAGCACTCAAACACTATTGGAACTGTCCATGTGCCCCTTGCTCCATTCTCTTCTGGAAAATTATCCTATTAATTGAGGTCAGAATCACCTAATGGTTCTGGTGTTAAACTGCCTGGGTTCAAATCCTGATGACTTCACTTTTGTGCTGAGTAATCTGGAACAGGTCAATAAGTTTTCTAATCCTCAATTTCCTCGTGTGTTAAAATTAGGATAATTAATAGTATCTGCCTAATAGGATTATAGCAAAAAAAAAGTAAATTACATAATATCCAGGGCTTTGGTACAATACCTGCCTCATAGGAAGTCTTCAATATATGTGAACTGTCATTACAGAGTAAGAAACATCAGGGCTGAGCAAGAGAGAGCTGAGCTGCTGGGTATGGGAATAGTCAATTAATACAACAAGCCAAATGAACGTCAATTAAGCCTTTAATCACTTAGGAAAAGCAAGTTGGAGAGACGTTCCGGGCTCCCTTGGTGTCCCTTCTTTTCATACAGAATGACACCAGGTGAGAGTCAGGTGTATCAGCATACATGGGGGAATTGTCTCACTGTTGGAGCACACCCTGAGGCTCCTCCAATTTTTGGACCAGTGTAGGGGTGAGAAGGAAGGAACAGAAGAAGGGGAGGGCTAGGAAAGGAAAAGTATTAAGTCAGAACACAAGAAAAGTGTCTTCGAGGCTCCCGCATCTTTCAATCAGGATGTTCTCAGCAGAGGCTCCAGGAGAAAGGCTTCAGGCCAAGGCGCAGATAGAGAGGCTTCTGAAGGGAGGCTTCTGGGCTAAGCAGGCAAATACTGTCTAAAACTGTGGCTAGCCAGAGGGACCTGAGTCTTGACTATAACTCTCTTCAAGAGGCCTGTCAGGTGAAGCCATCCTAATTGACTATATTCAGGCCTAAAATATAGTTCATAGATATTTGGCCAGGAGCTGTACTCTTCAAGAGGATTTTGCACTGTTGAGGGAGCTTTCCCCTCCTAGATGGGTAATATTTTTTTTTCCTCTGAAGTTTCAACACATCATATTTCATGGATAATTTTTGGTTCTCCTTTTAGTGAGATAGTATAGGTACATGTCCTAAAATGACTCTTCAAATATAAGAAATACCCATCATAGGTTATGTTTTACTCTTATTGTTGTTGTTGTTGTTATATATTTTTCAAGTGATAGGACTAATATAACAACTTATTTTGTTCCCTACAGGATTAGGTAATGTCATCATTCCTCATATGGAAGCCATCTGAAAAACATCCCTTGATCTTATTATGTAGAGCTTATCGTTTCTGTACCCAGGAAGAATGAGAGTTACAAATCTACATTTCTAAAAAAACAAACAAAAATTCAGTAGCTGCCAGCATAACATCTTGGCTATCTACTGAGATCCTCATTTAAGGCATTGTTTTAAAAATAATCAACAATCACTGCAAGATGTATGAAGCTTCCTGTTAAAAATCATCTAAATTTGTTTTAGTAGTCAATAAGAATGGAAGTCCCACTTTGTGCCAGGAATTATGTATTTAAGAAGGTAGTGGGGAGACAAAAACAGTAATTTTTCCTGACTTAATGGGAACTTACAGATAATTAGTACAATAAATGTTAATCTTTGAAGGAGCGGAACATGATACTACATTGGAGGGACCAGAGCTAACCTGGTCCCTAAAACATCGAGAGATAGCGAAGAATGAAAGAAGAAAATCCAGCAACTTTTATCAGGTTGTAATGCTAAAATATTATTAGGGGAAAAAATCTGATCAGAAAAGAAGGAAAGCTAATAGAATTTGAGTGAAGGGAGTCACCCAAAAGAATTTTTAAAAATTGGCAATGGCACGGTATGATACCAGGACACGATCTCAGGGGATGTTTTGCTTTTTCATTCAGTTTGAACTAGAGAGACAGAAAAATGAAAAAGAGAAAAAAAAAGAAGGAGAAAGAGAAAAAGAAGGAGAAGAAAGAGGATAACAGGAGTTTTAATGAATGCATTAATTTATCAGATTTTTATTGGGACCTACCACCATGTTCTAATATATCAATACTATGATAAGGACTGGAGTACAAGAGTAGATAAGGTAGGCATCATTCTGACTTCACAGAGTTTATAACCTCCTATCCTATTTAGAACAAGAAAAATAAAATTCTTTTGAGAAAGTGTCCCTAGTTAGCTTGTGTAAAGGAAGCCAGTTAAAATGATGCCTTCAGTCAATGAGGTAAGTAGGCCTTGCATGAGACTGCATTCCCTGGGTGTTAAGGCAAGTTTTAGTGCAGGATTTCTCAATCTTGGCTAGAGGTTGAAATCACCTGGAGAGCCATAAATAATACTGATGTCTGGATCCCATCCCTGGAGATTTGGACTTAATTGTTCTGGGTTTGTGCTGATACATCAGAAGTTTTTAAAATCTTCAGGTGATTCTAACATGCAGCCAAAGTTGAGAACCACAGCTTTAGAGGTATGCTTCCTCACTGAAACTAGTAAGGAACTCCAAACGATGAGGCTGAGCTAGAAAAATGAGGGTTGATTTTACAGGGATGATAATTAACACTTCTTTAGTCTTTATGTGCCAGGAACACTTCTAAATACTTGACATATATGAAATCAGTTAATAATCCCACCAAGCCTGTGAGGAAGTCGCTTTTATTATGCCCATTTGGGAGGTGAGAAAACAGGCCCAATGACACATGGCTAGCAAGTGTCAGAGTAGAGTAGGTGCTTGAACCTAAGCAGTCTGGTTCTAGAGTTTCTGGTTTTAGCCGCTATGATATACTGCCTCTAAATATAGTGTAACAGTAATTTTACACAAAAAAAATTATAAAAGAAGGGAAAACTTTTAACAATGGTAAAATATTAATCAATTAAATGCCAGGTGATACAGTGAGTAGTTATTATAGTTGCATAAAACATCTTTAAGCTATTTTTTCATATCTGTAGCTTCTCATGTTTATATTCTTCATTTGCAGAAATCAGCTAAGTTCTTCTTATTTTAAATATACATCATTACATGGTGCAGAAATTTTGTTTTCAGCAGCAATACAGGGAAATGTAAGAAGTGGAATCAGGGGATATTTCTTTCTGATTTTCTTTTCCCAAAGATATATTCTCCTAAAGGAAACTCAAGTGCTAAGGCTATTTCACATAATCTAAAGAACGTCTACTACTTCATGGTAATGACCAAGCTGTAGGAATAGAATCTTAGGAGGCAATAATCATCCCCTAGAGAGAAAGTCTTACAAATTGAACCTGTTTTACAGGTGGAAATATCACCAACAAAATTATTATTGGAGAGATTACTGACACGCTACATTCCTGTACATATCAAAGAAAAGAAACATCCCAATTTAACTCTATAAAACATGTGTCTGAGCCAACCTTCCACATATATTTCTTTTTACACTTTCTATCCCATTATAGAAGTAATATCTACCAAATAAACGCTGTGCATTTCTAAATGGGTAGCTTCCAGCTACTTTGCCTATGCCTTCTTGTTCCCTTTTTTCCTTTAAAGGCTGGGAAAGCAAATAAAGGCAATGCAGGGGCGGGCAGCACACAGCCTGATATGTTGTGTCCTGCAGCTGGAGCTTCCGTACTGGAGCCAGGCTTCGTTTGTTCCATATGAATACAAGCTAATAAATGTAGGGAATCCCATTTGGTATTCAATTAAGAGCTCTCTTGACTCCTGTGATTAAGGCCTGTAACTATTAAGCGTAAAATTAAAGTCGAACAGCCCAGCTCTTTTTTGACATTGTAGCACTGCCGGAAAAATAGGGATGAAAAACCTAGTCAAACGTCATCCTTTAAAGCCCATGAACAAATGAAAAGAGGAAATATTGAGAAGAAAAGAGTAAATATCTAAAACTTGGTCATTTGCTCACAGCATGATGCATCTTGTCAGGAACCTATTACTATCCTCTTGCAAATACATCAACCGTTTTGTTGAACACAAGATGCTACATTGATTTTAACAGAGAGCGACAAGATTATGGTCGCTAAAGCTCCAATGAAGGGGATAATTAAAGCATTAAGCATTTTTAAGATTTTAAAGTGACTTTCAGCAATAACCAGATAATGCTACAGGAAATCGATATACTGTAATTGAAAGGAAATTGAATTGGTCTTTATTTTTTTAATCCCTTCTAAATTTTCTCTAGACTGTCAGACCATGGGAGACACTGAATCTTGTTTTGCCATCAGCAGTATGACTTTCTGTAAATCTCATGTGCTGCAGGAGCTACTTTTATTATTTTTTACCTAGAAAGTGCTCTGCTGAATACATAGTGTTATAAGTAATAGTCTGTGTGCATTATCTTTATTAGTCCCTGGCCTCATTGTTTAAAGAAAAGGGGGGGGCGGACAAAAATAAAAACACAGTCGGACAAAAACAACCTTCTCCACATACCCAGAGAAATCAAGTTAATAGAATTTCTAATAATGAAACCAGAGAAGTTATTAGATAAGCTTCACACTTGAACTTAAATGAAATACTTCCAGACTTTTTTTTTTTTAAATCACTGTGTCAATCTTGCTACGCTGCAAGGAATATGACCCATTGTAGATACAAATTCACTTTGAATTTGTGTGAACCTAACTCATTTGTATTGCTTATTATTGGAAGGAGCTATTACAATCAAACAGAAAAACTTGAAGGGAACCGCAGGGAGATGAGTGGCTAAGAAGAGAAATTCAGGAATCTTAAAACTTGAAAAATAATCAGCATTTTCTCTATGTATTGCTATTGTTTATTTCCTTGTTTATCTCTGGTGTACATTTTGAGAAGCATCAACAGACCTTTTGGTAAATGAAATGTGTTCCACACTTATATTTAGTAATTTGGTGATGCAACATAGGGATTTCCAGAAATGTTTTTGAGACTCTCTTGTCCATTTCATTTTTCTGCTGCTTTCCTTATTCTACTCAATATCTTATGACTGATTAAGTGGATAAAAGATAACACAGTGGAAGGAGCACAACCTCTCAATCTTGTTTTCCCTTCCATTGGATGGAGATAATAATGTTGCCTTCTTCATTGCATTGTTTTGAGAAGTAAATTAATTAATATAAGTAAAGACCTCATAAGATTAACATATACTATGCATTATGTACATGTTATAATTTCTTTGATAAAAATGATGATGATGATGATGATATGCCTTTTCAGTTATATTGCCAGAATGTGAATTCACCAGCCGTTATATTGAGGAAGGCAGTTAACAGTTCTAAGCCTTAATTTTTTGACTAAAATATAAGAGTAGTATTTTCTCTACCTACCTTAAATAGATCATATTTATAAAAAAAATTCATAAGCTATAAAACAGCACGGTAATTGAAACCACTGAATCTAAACTTTTATTTTTTATTTTTTTTAAAGATTTTATTTATTTACCTGAGAGAGAGAGAGAGAGAGGGCACTCAAGCAGGGGAGGGGCAGAGGGAGAAGGAGAAGCAGACTCCCTGCTAAGCAAGAAACCCAGTGAGGGACTAGATCCCAGGACCTGGAGGGCATGACCTAAGCTGAAGGCTGAACCATCCAGGCATCCCAAATCTGGACTTTTTAAAAGCACTAGTTTAAATCCTAGTTTCATCTCTTAGTAGTTATGTGACTTTAGATAAGCCCTTAGTTTCTATGTTTATAATATACAAATTATAAAAACAGCTTCTCATAAAGTTATTTTGAGGTCTAAATGAGATCAGGTATAAAGAGCTCAGTATCATGGCTAACACTTAGAAATTATTCCAAAAAAATGCAAAAAAAAATAGTTCTATTCAATATAGGAAATAAGCATTATTTTAATTTCTGAATGATTTCTTTGTTTTGTCCCATTTTGATATGTGACAAGTGGATATATTTTATTTCTAGTTTTCCAGATAATCTGTGTTCTAAACTTTACTCTAACTCAAAATTCAGTCTCTGAAATTCCTAGCTCTTGGCATCTGTAGCTAATATTCAACTACCTTTAAGTGTTAGAGTTTGTACATATGAAGAACTGAATTAACTAAAAGGTGTTACCAATCCTAAAATCCCAACTGCTGTTCTGATGAAGAGAAACAACTTTACAAGTGCTTTGATCAAAAGACACGTGAGTCAAATCGCAAGCAAAGGGGGGGAGAGAGAGAGAAAATAGAAATGGAAAAAAATCATCAGGCAGAGGAGAAAACTATGTCTTGTAATATGTATGAGAAACAACTTGGCCAAATATTTTTTTAAGTGAGAAGAGACATTATATATATATACACATTATTTATGTATACAAATATGAAAGTTATTGCCCAGGTCTGAAGACAAATGTTTTTATTGTTATTTCAAAATCTTGAATGTTTGAGTGCCTTAAAATTTTTAAACCACTGACTATATTTAGTTATGATTAAAGGAAGATGTAATTAAGAAGCAAGAAATTATATACTTTTAAATGTTTGTCCAGAGCATTGTTCAGACAGACTGCTCAGCAAGCCTTATTGTTATTCCACTAGTATATATTTTGACTGGTCAATACACCCAAATCCTATGGCCAAGTTGGCATAAATAAGATGTCATTTATTTAGTCAAACTAGCAGTAGGTTCACCAGGGAAGACCAAAAAAAAGAAATCCTTGTATTTACTTTGGTAACTTAGCCATATTTATCTTGAACAACATGATGTCCTAAAAGCTATTCAGTCAGCTTGGAATTAAGGAATAGAACTATAAAAGGTGGATAGTGTAGCAGTTCTTCACTTAACGTTGTAAACCGCTTTTCTCACCAGTATTTCGTCTAAGAAAATAAAATCTTCTTGAAAAAGTTACTAGAAAAAGCACACATCAAGGAATGTAATTGAGCATAGACGTTGGTTGACCTGAGAAGAGAACGAAAGAACGAAAGAAATTTTGTAAGGTTCTAAATTGGGCAAGAGGACTACAATATCTCTGATAATTAGACTTTCAGCCCATTTGGATCTGCTAATTAGATCTAAGTTCTAATTAGACTTCTTAGGTAACTAAGAATGACATATCATTGCATGAATTTAATGTGTTTTTGTAGTTGAAACCTACAATTATCAGCCTTTTCCAAATTATTTTAATACCGAAAAAGCTGGCTTTTTGTTTATATTGTGACATCCTTTCTCTTAAGACATATTGTGTACATTTTAGGTTTCTTAATTAAACACCTCTTGGGGACTCAAAGAGAAGCTTGAGTTTTAATAGGAAGCACCTAAATCTTTTATTTATGAAGGAGACTTACCATTGTGTTGCCAAATTTGGAAGCCACAAACAAAATGCAATGTGAGGAAATAAATCAGTCTTCAGGAGGAAGCAGCACAAATAGCCAGGTGCTCCTATAAACCATTCAGTCAATCAGAGCAGTCTCCAAATATGACTAAAGGATTGTTATATATTTTAAAGCATGCAAATGGAATAGGTTCCTCAAAGTGAAAGCTCATGGATCTAGTACCAGAATTAATAGCATGACATGTCTTCCCAAGACGTGCATTATGGGGTTCTCTTTGCAGCTTTGCTTTTTGAGTTATCTGCTAATTAAGTCACAATATCTCTTTTTTTCCCTCCTTATTTCTGAATTGGGAGTTATCAGTTTTTATCCTGTTGTGACTTATAGGTTGTGATTTTAAAACTGTTAGCCCTCAGATTTGGATATTACAAGAACTGAGATCTACATAAGGATGTAAAATTAAACCAGTATTTGGAGTGTAAAGATCAGTGAATCGCTGCAAGACTTTAAGGGAAAGGCAGCTGCCAAAATATTCCAAGGAAATCGATAGCACTGACCAAAAAGGCAAATTATATCGTTGTATGTACTGTGAATACTTGAAAACAGCAAAGCCATAAACATGATTTTTCCCCTCAAATAAAAACAGTAAACCTTCTAACTGTATTAAAAATCTGGTTTTGGGGGCGCCTGGGTGGCTCAGTGGATTTAGCCGCTGCCTTCGGCTCAGGTCATGATCTCAGGGTCCTGGGATCAAGCCCCGCATCGGGCTCTCTGCTCCGCCGGGAGCCTGCTTCCTCCTCTCTCTCTGCCTGCCTCTATGCCTACTTGTGATCTCTCTCTCTGTCAAATAAATAAATAAAATCTTTTAAAAAATAAAAATAAAAAAATAAAAATCTGTTTTTTTCCAATAAAAGCAGTGTAATATCTAGTTAAAACCATTGAAACTATAAGATCTAACTTGTACAATAATCGATATATTAAGAACAGATATTATACTAGAATTATATGCACTATTATTTTTCCAATTAGTGCATTACTGGGACTGAGTTATTGGTGTATTATCACTCCTTATTAAGTCCATGTCCTTAGTGAGTCTTCTGAAACATATTGGATACTGTTGTATGCCATCTAATGATACTTAAGAGTGGGAAATGGAATTTCTTTTTTTTTTTTTTTAATTTTTTTTTTAATTTTTATTTATTTATTTATTTGACAGAGAGAGATCACAAGTAGACAGAGAGGCAGGCAGAGAGAGAAGCAGGCTCCCTGCGAGCAGAGAGCCCGATGCGGGACTTGATCCCAGGACCCTGAGATCATGACCTGAGCCGAAGGCAGTGGCTTAACCCACTGAGATTGTTTCATTTGCTATTTAAAAAGAAAACCTGTGCAGGACCTTTCCTATACCAGTTATTTCAAGAGATATCACACAGTTTTCTGCAAGACTTTTGCATAGGTGATTTGACTGTTCTTCAGGCAGGAAAGTGACCAAGCTATTTTACCTTTCAGCTTGGGTGCTGGAATCCTGTCACAGGGCTGAATGGGTCACTGACTGACAAGAAACTAGAGAATAACATGCGTGGAGTGGTTCTACGTGTGGTGACCGTTCTGGTAAGTCTGATCTGAGCCGTGTGGTTCTGTCTTCTAGAAGTTATTTTATCCCTCATTTCTTTATGTTTTAGGTGATGCCATAATCTTTAAAGAACTTTTAACAAATCCCGACTGTGCTTTCAAAGATATGTTTAATGGTCATATTTTCCGACCTTCAATTTATATGACTCAGAATCAGATTTTTGTAGGCTTTGCTTTTAATTACAGTGGTTTTGTAATTTTCTTTCTGAGACATTTTAGGACCAGTTTGCTGTACAAGATAAAGATCTCCCTCAGGCATTTTGTCACTGTAAATTTGCATGGATAAGATTAATCACGCCAAGCAAGGGTAGAGTTGACAAAATGTAGTACACTCAATAATACTCAAACATTGGCAGACTAAAACGCTGCTTTTCTAGCAAGAACCTACTTCAAAGGAAAGATCATACAATTGTTTAGTAAATATTTCTTGAGAGTCAACTGTATTCAAGCTCATTGCTGATTACTGGGTTTCACTGATGGATAAAGAAATGAATGGATATGATTTTGTCTTTATGAAGCTTACCATCTAGTGATTCTGTGACTATTAAATGGAATTATACATGTAAAATATTTATTACATTTATTTAGAATCAAATGGTAACTATTATCATCATTCTGTATATTATTATTTTCCCTTTTAATAAGCATATAAAATTACATGTAAAAAGTATTTTAAACAGTAAAATACTCCAATGGATACTGTCTAAATACCCATAAAGCAGGAAAATATGCATTCTCCCTTGCTATCTCTATGAGTTTAGGCTTATGCTACTCTATAGTCAGTTTCAAAATGTCCATGGTTGTAAACTTTATTTTTCCTTAGAAAAGTCTCCTTGTTTTTAAATTTGAAAAAGTCTTTTCTATAGGCTGAATAAACTGCAGAATTAGTAGATGGAAAAAACATGGTCTCTTTTTTTTTAAATTGCTGCCTATTGAGTATCTAGCACAGTTTATAACAGCAAGTTCTGCCCCTTACACATTGTTCAATACAAATTAAGTGGACTCAACATAATTTCATTGTTCAAAAAGAGATCTGTATTATTCTCTATAAGAGCATATTCAAATGAGTAGTCTATTCCCCCTTTTTGGTGTCTATAATTTATTCTTAGCTATTATTTTGATAAGATTTTTACTTTTTCGGCAAATATTATGAATACTTGACAACTTGAATGTGATGGTGATTCTGAATGCACCCAAGGCTGTGGAATGGCATTGATGTGCTAATATTAAAAAAAAAAAAAAAGATATTTAAAGTGCAGTGAACTATTAATAGTTTCTTTTCTAGTGATTAACATAGAATCTCAGGAGACAACTTCAAGAAAGACAATATATCTACATTGTTTTTGTCTTTGAGATTCAGATTTCTAAGGCTAGCTAACTTCATTTAGTCACTAAGCAAATATTTATTTACTACTTTACTCTCGGATAGACTTAGTAATGGATATAAAATGAATAATACATGTACATAATACATTACATATCTATTATGTAGGTATATGAATTCACCTTATAGGTATATTCATACCTTAGGGTACACAAAGAATCTTGGTGGGAGATGGACATACAAAAAGAAAAGCAGGCAAGAACTGTTAGGTACTTACTATAAGCCAAGTATTTTATGAAGTTATTAGCCTGTATTGTTTTATTTAGTCCTTACAGTATTTCCAAGAAATAGGTACTTCTCTGAGTCCAAGGATGAGGAAGAGGAAACTGGGACATGCGGAGGTTGGTTGGGAAAAAAAAAAATGTGGAGTATATACTGAGTTGGTATATAGAGAGAGTTAGGATTCAAATCCAGGAAGTCAAACTGACTCCAGACCTCTTAACTTCTTCCCTCTTAACATTATATTATACTCTCTCTACTCCTACTGTAATAAGTATGAGAATTGAGGTATCTATAGGACTTTATTTGGCTTGAGGGTTAAAAATTCTTAACTCTGAATAAGATGACAGTGAGTTTTATCGGGAAAATGTCATATGGCAAATTATTGTAAATTTATGTCCAGACTGAACAAAATTATTGTCATGCATGAAATTGTCATGCATGTATTGCTTCCTACAATGGTAATGCGTTCATGCCTCAGTCTCACCTTCATGACTCATAAGGGCCTCCATGTCCTGTAAGCTCAGCCCTGCACAGATCCTAGACATGTTAGTTAGTGGAGACATGGAAACAATGTTTTCCCAGGTCTTCTGTGTGGCAATGTGGATTTATCAGTGTGTAAAAGGTCCTTACACTAATTACAGTCCCACAATATGTAGCCATTATACTCAATTATTTTATAGGCTTACTGTTTCCTCTTATAATTCTGTTTGAATGGAACCAGCCATGGCCTTCCTTTTTTTTTTTTTTTCACTTTTTTAAATTTCTTTTCAGCGTAACAGTATTCATTGTTTTTGCACCACACCTAGTGCTCCATGCAATACGTGCCCTCCCTATTACCCACCACCTGGTTCCCCAACCTCCCATGCCCCTTCCCTTCAAAACCCTCAGGTTGTTTTTCAGAGTCTGTAGTCTCTCATAGTTCATCTCCCCTTCCAATTTCCCTCAACTCCCTCTCCTCTCCATCTCCCTATGTCCTCCATGTTATTTGTTACGCTCCACAAATAAGTGAAACCATATGATACTTGACTCTCTCTGCTTGACTTATTTCACTCACTAATCTCTTCCAGTCCCATCCATGTTGCTCCAAAAGTTGGGTATTCATCCTTTCTGATGGAGGCATAATACTCCATCGTGTATATGGACCACATCTTCCTTATCCATTCATCCATTGAAGGGCATCTTGGTTCTTTCCACAGTTTGGCTACCGTGGCCATTGCTGCTATAAACATTGGGGTACAGGGCGCCTGGGTGGCTCAGTGGGTTAAGCCACTGCCTTCGGCTCAGGTCATGATCCCAGGGTCCTGGGATCGAGTCCCGCATCGGGCTCTCTGCTCAGCAGGGAGCCTGCTTCCCTCTCTCTCTCTCTCTGCCTGCCTCTCTGTCTACTTGTGATCTCTGTCTGTCAAATAAATAAATAAATAAATAAAATCTTTTAAACATTGGGGTACAGATGGCCCTTCTTTTCACTACATCTGTATCTTTGGGGTAAATACCCAGTAGTGCAATTGCAGGGTCATAGGGAAGCTCTGTTTTTAATTTCTTGAGGAATCTCCACACTGTTCTCCAAAGTGGCTGCACCAACTTGCATTCCCACCAACAGTGTAAGAGGGTTCCCCTTTCTCCACATCCTCTCCAACACACGTTGTTTCCTGTCTTGCTAATTTTGGCCATTCCAACTGGTGTAAGGTGGTATCTCAATGTGGTTTTAATTTGAATCTCCCTGATGGCTAGTGATGATGAGCATTTTTTCATGTGCTGATAGCCATTTGTATGTCTTCATTGGAGAAGTGTCTGTTCATATCTTCTGCCCATTTTTTTGATATGATTATCTGTTTACTTCCCACAATCACTCTTCCAAGTCTAGCTCTTACTTATGTGGCTTTGCAGGCTTAGTAAAGAATGCTAAGAATGACTCTCCCCTCAATCCACCCAGCAACTCCAAAATCTTGATGCCTACTAAACCCAAAACTTAGATTTGGTTTATACTGAACTTGATTTGGCCACATAAACACCACTTTCTTGTATTCCATGAACTTGCCTCCAACACTATCAAGAAGGGAGAAGGAAAAGGAGGTTTCATGTGTAAAGCCCCTGAGGGGAGGTCTCTCAATCTTTATTCCATCCTAACTGCAATCTAGTCCCATTTCTACATATACCTCCTTTAGTGCTGAGGACATTTATGCTATAATGACACACAGGTTAATAAAATTGATTTTCTCTACATAAGTTTTGAAATCCCCATTCTTATCACTGTTAATGATATTTCATTGACTTGAAAGAAATACTCTGACACTTATTTTAAACCAAATAATTCAGCTCCATACCATTTATGATCCTATTGGAAATAAATGGTATACACAAATGCTTAACTAAAGAGAGTCAAATAAAGATATTTGACCAATACAAATAAAGATATCATTAACAAGGATATAAATAGGGTTAAAGGATTCAACAAGGGGTGTGGATGCATCAGGGCCTAGCTGCACAGCAAGTCTTGACTACCTTGAAATCTGATGGGGAGGTAGTAGTACTAAGATTGGCAGTAGCTAGAACCATGGGAGGCCATTCAATAGCAGCTGTGAATTTCCATACAGAAAGAGGATGGAGAAAGTCACTGTCAAACCACAATTAAGGAGTGAGGAAGTGGGGAGAGGGTTTACGTCAATTTCCCTTTTTCTGTCTTTTCATCCCTTCATTGTCTCCAGGTGAAAAATCTAACCAGAAGTCAGGGAGCAAGGGAGCCCAAGTAAGGAAGACTGTGAAGGTCAGCCAGGCTGCCAGAACACAAAGCAGGGCAGTGAAGGGCAGAGTGGATCCAGAGGGGAAGTAGGGAAGAACCAACATTAGCATCTACTATTTGAAAGAACCTGTTAAAGGAAGGGGAGATGAACCATGAGAAACTATGGACTCTGAAAAACAACCTGAGGGTTTTGAAGGGGTGGGGGTGGGAGTTTGGGGAACCAGGTGGAGGGTAATAGAGAGGGCATGTATTGCATGGAGCACTGGGTGTGGTGTAAAAACCATGAATACTGTTATGCTGAAAATAAATAAATAAATTAATTAATTAAAAAAACGTTATATGTGTTATTTAGTCTTTATAAAAGCCCTACAAGAGATATATCAATGACATTAGAAGGTTGAAAATAGGGCACAAAAATGCAAACTAAAGTTCTATGACCGTATAGCTAATAAGAGCTAGAGATAAGTTTCAAGCCCGGAGGTTTGGGCTCCAGAGGCCACATTCTTAGCCCCTCTGATATTCTCCCTTAAGAATCAGAATGAACTCATGTTAGGCTTAAATTAAATATAATTATTGAGATGGGAATATTCCAAATTTATGGGATTGATAACTGAGGAGCATTTTTCTAAATAGCATCACATATGGATAACTTTATACTCAGCCATCTCCAAAGCTGCATATATGTCTTATGGAATGAGAATAAAATTCAGACCCAGCGAACAGTCCTTTTTCTACAATTTATGTTTATATTGGCCCACTAATCTCTCCTTTTCCTGAGTACCAAGTGTATTAGTACAAGACATTTATTAAGAATTGTTTTTTCCTTTTAACTTCTAAAGTAGTGGAACTATGGATAGCCATAAATAACCCATTATGTCATTCTGTTTTTTTCATGGTAAGTCACAAAAAGTTGTTGCAAACATGACTGAGTTGTAAATATCATTATAGTACTAACAAAAATACAACAGAAAGAAGTTAGCAACAAGTGCAAAGTATGGCTTGAGAAGGAAGCTATGCTGTACAAGATATCTGAAAATATAAACTGGCATTTAGAAGGAACTCACTGATTAATAATTCTTAAAAACAGACACATGGCATCGCTAATGAAACATGAATTTACTCAAATTCATTTGAGAAATATTTATTGAGTGCCTTCTTGTAGATGCTTGGGGTACATATAAAACAGACAGAGAAACTGATTTTTGGGAGTTGCATTCCAGTAGGCATCTTCTAAAGCTCTCAGAATATTTTTGAAAAAAATACAATACCATTGTCCTATAATAAGTGTGCAACACAGTATTTCTTGTGCCATTACCATAGAAATAATTTTAAAACTTTGTATAAATGTATGACTGGAAATTTATGGTAAAGCTGTGAGAATGATATTTCTGTATTTTATAAATTTGAAACCATACAATTTTTAAAATTTTAATATCTGAAATCAAGATATGTTTTTCAGTTAATTAATGGTTCCTTACAATTATATTTGGCAGTATATTTTATCTTAGTGATAGGAAAAACAATTGTGCATTTTATAATTAAAAATATTTTAGATTAAATAATATATGGAGGGTATTTTTATAAAATTAATTAAGTTAATGGATATTCCTGGAAAGCTGAATTCAACAAATCTGGGCAAGAAGCCATCATAAAGAGAGAGACTATTTTAAGGAATACTTCCAAAAGAAAAGAAATAATATTAGGAAATGAAGCAAATTTTTAAAAAAAGGACTGTAATAGCAATTTAAAAATTACTATCTAAACTAAAACTATCATTAGAATCATAGAAAGATAACAATAGAAAATAAACAAAGGCAGCTTATCTTAAACCAATACCACATAAAGCAAAGTTCAAACTGTGTGTTGAGAGAAAGTAAGTTTCCCAAGCAGCTCACCATGAGAAAGGTATAGCAGGTAGCTGTGAGTTGCCTGGGTGACTCAGTCCTTAAGTGTCTGCCTTCTGCTCAGGTCATGATCCCAGGTATGGAGCCCTGCATCAGGCTCCCTGCTCAACAGGAAGCCTGCTTTTTTCTCTTCCTCTCCCCTGGCTTGTGTTGCATCCCTCACTGTCTTGATCTCTCTCTCTCTCTCACACACAAATAAATAAATAAATAAATAAATAAATAGTAATTTTCTTTTCCTAAAATATTTCCTTACTATTAGTCTCACTTCTTGGAATTTACTTTTCAGCAGACCTTATTTCACTGTGAAAATTTGCATGTTATCTGAGATCAGAGAAATGTAAAATGACCTAAACCATTAACCTTGACTCAACTATTTATTGAGCATATATTAAAAGCTTGAGACATTATCCTAAATTCCAGAAAGGCAAAAATAAATAAGATATAGTCCTTGCTTTCCAGGAGCTCTACACAAACCATTTTATCAAAATTATTAAGCTTTCTATCAGAAAATAGAACCTGTGTGTGAAGGACTCAGAATTGAATACACTTTGTAAAGGCTGAAAAAGAATGATAAAGTTGAGAGAAATACATAGAGAGAAATAGAGGATAGACATCACACTCTTTGTGATCTAATCTCAGCAATGACTTCTAGGACTGACTTCATGGCTTTACAGGACAATTTAATTCCTTATTTCATTATGTTCTTTCATTTAGAACTCTTTGTAACTCTGTTATTTTTTTTTGTAATAATTTCATTAATGTTATATTCTCTCTCTAAACTGTAACAATAAGACACAAAGTTGGTTTCACGTATAATGCCTGGATTATAAAAGCAATCAGTAAGTATTTGTTGAATGAACAAATCAAAATATTCAGATAGCCAGAAGGGGTGTGTGTGGTGGGGCAGGGGAGGGAGGAGTAGAAGCAAAGGAAAAAAAAAGGAAAAAATGAAGGAAAAAGGAAAAAAAAACACACCTCTATATGTAATTACAAAAAATAAGAACAGGTTGGACACAAGACTATGTGAATAGGCCACACTATAAACTGGTGGTCTTAAGATTCCTCATTCTTTGGTTTCCATTCACTAAGTCCAGATTTCCAAGACAGATGGCAAAGGATAGCCTAGAGTGACAGGTATTCATTTCCAGCATGGGATTTTATCCCTGAATCTTTTTCCCTTTATTACACCTTGCTGAATCAGACAAATTTGTTGGCATGCTGGAGACTCCTTTATTTTTTTTTTAATTACATCTTGAACAAGTCACTAAGCTCCCTGCTTTTCACTGTTCCCTTCTGAAGAACACCTGGGTTTCTCAAACTTCCCAGAACTCTGAAATCACCATGGCTGGGTCCGTTACTCTCACCAGTCAAAGCCTAAATGGCTGAAAAAGCACAGCATTCAGTTTTTGTAGATTTCTTACTATTTATTCCTTTCCCCTTGCTATTTATTCCTTCCCTCCCTCTGCACACCATAGTGAGGAAGGCAGGAGTGGATATCTGCTATCTCTGCCTCCTCAGATAGCCATGTCTTAGTGCTCATGCCATTCAGTGTTCCAAATGTGTCTCCTTAGCCTTTCGAACCATTCCTTATTATATTAACCCAACATTATCGATTCAGCATCCTCTCTGTCCTATACATTGTGCTAGGTGCTAGGGATGCAGAGGTAACAAAATAGCATGATCATCGCATAGAACATGACATCTATTGGGAATATTGACAACATCTAAAAAGAGACAATAATGATTAGGTAAACTGGGGATATAAGGAAATGCTTTTCTGACAGAGAACTACCTGAGATGTAGCTCTCAAAATGTGAAGGACTGTTATATATGTCCTAGATGTCTCAGAAATAACTTGAAGGTTGGAAGATGGAGATAGGATGTAGGCAACAAGATAGTTTACACATAAATAAAACCTATGTTATATTATTAGACTATTAAAGTCCAAAATCAGTAGGAATATGGTCATGTAATCTATATACTGTTTGACCAACTGTCATCCCATAAACTCTATAGGTTTGATCTGACACTTAAAATTTTACAATTAGACTCAGTATTAAAAGTACAAAGAACATAAAGAATTATTTTCAAAAAGCAAAAGACTCAAAGCTATTAAATCTTTTGACAGAATTGACATGAGGAAATGATTTAACCCACATACACTGTGTTCAGATAACTATACGCTTTTAAGGTAAAGAAGTAAAAATCTTTAACTCAAAACATCAAGGATCACTCTCATTATGAAATAGCAAGATCATATATGACAGGAAGTTATAAATAATATTGAATCATATAATAGTCTGGATCTTGGAGACAGTCATCAATAGCCCTTTTCCCACAATGTTTTCATTTCTAATTCATTGATATTTCATAATTCTTTTTCCCAGTCTGTGGAAAATATAGGATTAGACAAAATCAGGATAATGGATAAAGAGAAAAAAAGCAAAATATGGTATGATTGTACAGTTCATAATCTTCTATTGAAAGAGCAATCCAAATAGAAAAAAAAAAAACCTTACCTCTTTTTTTTCTCTTGGATTGTGCCTCTTTGGAAATTTATTCAATCTTCCTGTATTAAATACAAATAAATAATTTTTTTAATGTTAAGGAGCATTATGGCTAATATGTAACTAAATCTCAATTTTTATATTATACAAGAAGATATGAAGTTTAGAAATAGTAATTGATATATGTCAGTATAAGATCAAGGAACACACTTATTTCCTCTGGAAATACATTATAACTAAGCAGTGAATAACATGTGATTAATTTTCTTACTGGAAGCACTTTAGTCTATTTCATTACCTTTTCTCCACCTAATCTTCTCTCCTCAAACACATGCAAAGCATTTGGCATGTACTGCAGAGAGTTCTGGCCTTAGCAATCAAAAGATGTCCGTTCAAGTTCCAGCTTTTCTACTTAATAGATCATTGAACTTATGGAAACAAAAGAACTATTTTTGAGCCTTAGTTTTTCCATCTGTAAAAGGGAAATAATGGAACTGGCCTTTAGTGTGATCAAATGGGTTTCTTTGGGTAAATATGTTAAACTATGTGAAACCAGTTAGCAAAGTACACAGCGTCTTTAAATATAAGATGTATTGTCCCTGCAGTAGAACAATGATACGCAAATTGAAGAAAAGAAAAAATGAGCGTTACTGATCACAAAAGTATAATTCATCATTGTCACCAATCTTCAGATTTTTGTGGGAAATTATTTATAAGACATAAGGCAGACAAAGACATATGAATTGTAGACGCATGACTTTTAGGCCTAGTTACTATTACCTTAATTTGAAAATCTGCTAATGAGAGCCACCACAACTCTTACCGCTAGTGAAGCTGGTGCTTTTGAGAGGAAAAATGAGGAGCAACAACAAAAAAATACCCAAGGAAAAAAAAATCCCCTAATTATAAACTTTAAAAATTTCTGAAAGTCTGTGTATTTAATTATATTGTCTCAGAAGAATTGTGTTTGATTCCAGGCTAGCTCTAAATAGATTACATATTAATAAATAACTAAGAAAATGCTTCAGTAATAGCCCTGAAATTCATTGTCCTCATTTTTTTTGCTAGGGACATAGTCCCAGTTTTTGCTACTTGAAAACCTTCAGCATTTTGAACTTCCACAGAGGTTTAAGCTCTCATGAAGTCTCAGCCTCTCAGCCTCCTGAGACTAGAGACAAAGTTAGGCTCAGTGAGAATAAGCTTGACAGGAGGCTCGGCTGGACAGGTCCTCACAGCCGGGAGGTGCTAAGCTCTGGTAGCTTCCACAGCAATGTCTGAAGAGGGCTTCTTTGGAAGAGTTAATAAATAATATAGTTTGGTTCAGGGCTTCAGACAAAAATGGCAGCTTTGGCTGGCAAAGTCTCCAATTGATGTTATATAAAATAAATGGGAAGTTGCAATAGAATACAACAAGCACTGTGTCATAAATACTGCATTGGAAGTATGCAGCATAGCACTGTGAAAACCAGTCCCTGGAGGAGTTCCATCTCCAGACTGGCGGAGTGGGCAGTTCATGGACCTACTTCCCAGCAAAACAACCAAAAAATTAAGTAAGTAAATAAATAGATAAATAGTTAAAGTCTGGAGATTTTTCTAAGGGCATACAGAAAGTGAAGTAACACTCAAGAAAATCTAAAACTCAGTCAGAACTACAGAAGTCTGTGGCATCTGAACTACCTCCTAATCCTTCCCTTTCCACCTCAACTCCTCCCCAACTCAGATTGATGGAAGTTCCACTCCAAGCAGGTTTCCCCAAGAAGACAGGACTCCCTCACCCCCAAGTTCCCAATCAAGAGTTATTTCATCTGGAGGAACTGGCAGCTAGCATTTCTTGTACCTTCCACCTCTAATCTGAAGAGGCTAAATTCCTGGTGAGAGAGGCTAACAGTTTGGGGGCTCCCTTTCTCCATTCAGCTCCCACCCACAGAATGCAGTATCTAGTCCAGGTGTGGCAGACCTGGAATACTGGGGCCTTGATTGCTCCAGCTTGTTCCAAAGGTTCCAAGCCAACAGAGATGAGTGGAGAAGACTGGAGGCTTCTCCAGTATTCAGAGTAGGGGCACTGAAATTTTGCTCAGGGAAGATACAGTCCATAAGAAAAGAGAGCACATAGGCATTCTCCAATTATTTGAAACAGTATAGGGAAGTTATGTCAAAGGCTCCTCTAAAGTTAGAGCAACAAGCTAAATCATAAGCCTACTAGTTCACCAGTAAAAACCAGGGAAGGAGATGGTCAGAAATAGTCTTCCTGGGATCAAAAAAAATTTTAAAGGCTGGCCTCTAAAATAACACCTGTCGTGCTCGCTTCGGCAGCACATATACTAAAATAACACCTGTCAAAATTTATTTTGTTCAGACAGATGAACAATTTTTTTATCCAGGGCTTTCCTGAAAACAATAAAGCAATCAGCCTGTAATTCATGGAGTGTAATGACTACAATGAATATGACACAATATCTATATGGACACAAACATCCTCAACGAAATGCTAGCAAACTGAATATAGGAGCATATGAAAAGGATAATTCACCATGACCAAGTGGAAATTATCCTAGGAATATAAGTTTGGTTCAATATATGAAAATCAATGTCCTATACCATATTAATAAAAAAGGAATGAAGTCACATGATCATCTCAACAGATATAGAAAAAGAATTTAATAGAATCCAACACTATTTTATGATAAACACTCAACAATCTGGTAATAGAAGGGAATTTCCTCAACTTGAGAAAAACATCTATAAAAAACTCAATAGCTAATCTCATATCTCTGGTGAAAAACTAGAAAGCTCCCTGCCCTAAGGTTAGTAACAACATGTTGGGTATCACTATTTCTACTCAACATTGTACTAAGGATTTTAGCCAGCACCATTAGGCAAGGAAATTAAATTTTCAAAATGAGATTAAAAAGGAGGAAATAAAATTGTCTCTATTTATAAATGACATGATCTACATACAGAAAACCCTAAAGCATGTATACATACATATACACACATACTGTTAGAGTTAATAAATGAGTTCAATGCTTTTGCAGGTTATAAGGTCAGTGTACAAAAAAATTGTATTTTTGTATACTAACAATGAAAAATCTAAAATAGAAATTAATAAAACATGTCCATTTAAATACATCAAAAATAAAATAATTAAAAATAAACTTAACAAACTAACTGTGATTTTTATACACTGAATGCTATGGAACATAGTTGAAAGAAATTAAAAAGTCCTAAATAAATGGAGAGATATTTTGTGGTTATAGATTGAAAGACTCAATATTTATTATGATGGGAATATTCTCAAAAAAAGAAAAAAAAGATGGGAATATTCTCCAAATGGATCTATAGATTCAGTGAAATTCCTATCAAAATTCTAGTTCTTTTTTGCCATAATTAACCAGCTGATTCTAAAATTTGTGTGGAAATGTAATAGAACCAGTATGGCGGGGAAGGGAGGCAATGACAAAATGTCTTGAAAAAGAACAAAGTTGGAAGACTCACACCTCTCAATTTCATAGCTTACTAAAAAGCTACAGTAATCAAGATAGCATCGTATTGGTTAAAGACAGACATTCAGATCAGTGGAATAGAACTAAGAGACTAGAATTAAGCCAAAATTAACTGATTTTAAACAAGTGTGTCAAGACCATTCATTGGGGAAAGAATAATCTTTTCTAAAATCATGCAGACACAACTAGGTACCCACATGCAAAAGAATGAATTCAGACCCTTACTTTAAGCCATATGTAGAAATTAACTTCAGGGTTGCCTGGGTGGCACAGTTGGGGTTAAGTGTGCAACTCTTGATCTCAACTCAGGTCTTGATCTCAGGGATGTGAGTTCAAGCCCCACACTGGGCTCCACGCTAGTTGTAGAGCCTACTTAAAAACAAAACAAAACAAAACAAAACAAAACAAAAAACTCCAAACGGATCATAGACTTAAATGTAAAAGTTAAATCTATAAAACATTTAGAAGAAACATCGATGTAAACTTTGTAACATTATTCTGGCAATAGATTCTTAAATGTGATACTCAAGGCACAAACAATAAAAAAATTAGAACACTGGATTTCATCAAAATTAAAAACATTATGCCTCAAAGGACAGAATCAAAAGAATGAAAAGTCAACCCATGACTTGGTAGAAAATATTTGCAAATCATATTTCTGATAAGGGACTTGTTTTTAGTATATATAAATAATAAAGTTGGAATAACTCAATTTGAAGAAGAAAAATAAACCAATTAAAAATGGACAAAAGACCCCAATAGATAGTTTTTCAAAGAAGGGATATAAATGGTCAATAAGCACATGAAAAGATTCCCAAAATTATTTGTCGTAATGGAAATGCAAATCAAACCTATAATGAACTACCACTTCGTACCTTCTAGGATGGTTATAAATCAAAAGGACAGATAATGGTGACTGTTGACAAAGTTGTGGAGAAATCGGAACCCTCATAAATTGCTGGTGGGAATGTAAAATAATGTAGTTGCTTCAGAAAACTGTTTGGCAATTTCTCAAATGGTTAAACACAGGGTTACTATATGACTCAGAAATCAGAAATTCTGATACTTAGATATATCAGATATATATATCTGATCTAAGTACTTAGATAATACTTAGTTATATTCCAAGGAGAAATGAAAACGTATGTCTACACAAAAACTTGTACACAAATATTCATAGCTTTATTGATAATAACCAAAAAAAATGAAATAACCCAAATGTCCATCAACTGATGAATGAATAAAGAAAAGGCAGTATACTGGTAAAATAGAATATTATTTTGGCATAAAATCAAATGAAACACTGATAAAATTGCACACAGGTCAAACTTGAAAACTTTATGCTAAATGAAAGATATCAGTTACAATAGATAATATGTCATATGATTCCACTCATGTGACGTGTCAAGAATAGGCAAATGTAGGGGCGCCTGGGTGGCTCAGTGGGTTAAAGCCTGTGCCTTCTGCTCAGGTCACGATCTCAGGGTCCTGGGATCGAGCCCCGCATCAGGCTCTCTGCTCAGCGGGGAGCCTGCTTCCTCTTCTGTCTCTGCCTGCCTCTCTTCCTACTTGTTTGTCAAATAAGTAAATAAAATCTTAAAAAAAAAAAAAAGAATAGGCAAATGTATAGGTACAGGAAGTAGAGTAGTGACTATTTAAGGCTGGAGAAAATTAAGGGGTTGGGAAGTGATGGCTAATGGGAACTGGATTTCTTTGCGGAATAAAGTTCTAAAACTGACTGCAGTGATGGGAGCCCATCTGTGAATACACTGAAGCCATTGACTGAACATTTCGAATGAGTGAATTATATGGTATGTGAATTATATCTCAGTGAAGTTATTAAAAAAGAAAAAAGAAAGAAGAACAGTGTGGAACTGGATTATATTTCATAGAGAGTTGGAGAACAGTGTAGAACTGGATTATATTGAAATTCCCAGTTCTCCAACTCTCTATGATTCTGTCTTCATCTGTAAAATGGAAATAATAATACCATCTACCACACGGAGCCACGATGGAAATTAAAGGAATTCATGCATACAAAGAACAAAGGACTTGTAACAGCCTGGTACATAGGAAGTGTGTGTGTGCGTGTGTGTGTGTGTGTGTGTGTGTGTGTGTATTAGTTCTCATTATGCACAGGGTGTTAAGAGAAAACATAAAAGAGACATCTAACTCTTGGGTAGGGCAGTGTGAGAGGCTTAAAGGATGATGCAACGTGGTTTTGAAAGATGAGCAAGGATTATCAAGGCATAGATAAAAGGGAAGAGATATTCAACAATGTAAAGAGTATATGCAAAAGTATGCAGACATCAAGAATTTAAAGTGTCCTATAACTAACTAGGACTATTACCTGAAATAAATGTACTTGAAATGCAGAAAATTCCAGCAGCCTGTGTGTAAGGTATTCTTTTGTTAAGAGCCCCTTTGGAGACAATTCAATTAAAAATTTGTTGTGAAAGTGAGGTTAGCATGATACAATTTCGATAATATCCATCAACAAGTAAAAGATATCATCATTACAACTCTGATCCAGCCTCAAGTTTAGATAAAATGGTTCTCATTTTTGTTATGGAAACACTGTAATCAGTAAACGTAGCTCAGTATTGTATACATATTTTGTTGTCTCCTCTGCTGATTGTACCCATCTTCTGTGAGAGAAAAGGGAAAAGGGTTATTTTTATAAACAGACCCTTGAGAATCAGATACAAACGATGGCGTATACAAACGATGTAATTTATAGCAACACTGGAATATGTGTTCATTTCAATGCTTACTGAATGAAATCATCATGAGAATTGATGCATGACAATGGCTTGACAATGTCTTATTCTTTATCATCACACCAATTCTTAAGTTGATAGTTGTCCTGCAGACATGTGTGAGTATCACTACTGCACTGAGGTAACCATGCATGATCTGACATTTTTCCTTTTGGAAGTTGAAACCTGAATTCTTGGACTAAACGATGAATAAATATTTCAGAGACGTGTTATATAACTTACTTATGAAAAATAGATTTACTATTTGTCTCTAGATGTTTAGAAAGAAATTGACAGAGCATTTGCAAATTCAAAGATGTAGGCACCGTGGGTCTATATTAACTTCCATTACTTCTGCAGTATTCGAACCAAAATTATATGAACTGTGTTATACTTTATTTTCCAAATTGCATTATTCCAGTGTATCTGAAAGAAAGTAACTGTTAAAGTGACCTTGAAGTTTTCAGTTATCTTTCGCCAGTGCAATCATTTTAGTATAGTTACAACAACACTAATATACAATTCCTCAGAAATGAACATGAGTATAAAAATTAAAAAATGAATAAAAATAAAAAGAATAAAAAACAGTGAAATGTCTCTGATATAGATTTTTCTCTTCAGAGTTACAAAGGATTCTATTAATGAATTAATAATCATTAAAGCTTATAGATAATGTTACCAGCTAACACTTAGAGCACACTTACTAATAAATCTTATTCTTGGTATTTTAAAATCTCCTGTCTTCATGGAACCCTTAAGATTCTTATTTGCATTTTCGTGATATGACTGAGACTTAGAGCTGATTAAAGAACTTCTTCAAGTTGGCAAAAATAAGCATTGATAAAAATAAGCATTGAATTTATGTTTGTCTGACTCCCTAACCACCCATGATGGAGTAAGGATTACTAGACTAAATCTCTGTAATAAACAACTAGAAAACAGAGCAATGAATGGAAAAAAAAAAACCTTTCAAACATTGGTTAGTAGGTAAAAAAGGATTCGGATGGTTAAGAGTTTGAAGACAACAAAATGATCCCAATAATCACCCCAGATTTCTGGCTGGTGGGAATTTCCATACTGGAGGAACAGGGATATAGATCCAAAACAGAGCTTATCAGCCTTACTGAGTTTAGAAATTAGAGATCTAAGTTTGGGAAGGCTGAGGTGGTTGGTAATTTAGGGACATGTTCTGGAAAAGAGAGAGCTGTCAAGGACAATACTTGCAGAATTTTAAGTCTTGGCTGAGTAATAGGTTGTAAATGCATACAGAGAAACTATACAAAGCTGGGCAAAGAATGACAGGAAGCAGATCAAGTCCCAGAACCCACATATGATGTAGAGACTTTTGAGAAAGATTTTGTTTTGTGTGTGTGTTGGGGCGGGGGAGGGGGAGGATCTTATTCTACCAAGACCTTGAAAGGGTATGAGAAAAGCATATGTTTATCTTTGAATTATGTAACAATTAATAGATATTTAAGTATATAACTTATATAGCTATGAAGTGGCATAGTCTCATGTATCTTGCTATTTTGGTGTCTTAAATGTTGCCCTGATCTCTCAAAAGGTCCAGCTTTTTATTAGGAAGATGCATATTCATCTGCCACCTCTGAACTTCAATAGCACATTGATGTTGCTGTTTTATTGCTGACCAAAATTAGCCTTGGGTAAACAGATGCAAAAAAAAAAAAAAAAGAATAAGAAGAAAGGAAAAAGAAAAGAGAAGAAAAGAAAAAGAAAAAGTCACAGGATCTCTTTGTTTACGTTTTAGAAATTCTCCCAATCAGTAGGGAAAAATGGTTTTGAATTATAATGAATAATTATATTTATTATTATAATTTATATATAATATATATAATAAACTATATATAAATCTAATTATAAATAATTATAAAATGAATAATTAGGTTTCTGTTTACAAAGGAAATAAATTTTGCGAAAACCTAGTATGCTTTCCCAGTGCCTCTCAAAGAGCCACAGAGTTGGAAGAGAGGAAGCTGGACCTCAAGTGAGATTCAGGTTCTTTCACAGAGACAGGAGCAGGTTTTGACCAATAGGGGATCATTTATTAAATCATTATCCATTGCACTAAATGGGACTCTAGGGTAGACTGAAATGAGAAGAGATACCTCCAAAAAGCATTCAGCGTGGGACTAGCTTACTCATCTGTCGGCTTCTAGAACACAACAGCTACTAAAATTCAGCTCTCTCTAGGGAGGTAGGAGTCAGTCAAGGAGAGATTCACCATACTGCTTGGAGGCCCCAGAAATGGAAAAGTTGGTCAAGGAAAGGAAGGCAAATGAGTACTGGTTCAAAATACACCCCTTGGGTTTTTTAATGATCAGTTGAAATACAAGGAGGTTTGGGTTGTAAGGTGTCATTTCACAGCATCTCCATGTAAACTGTGTACTAATTATTTTAACCTGGAGAAAAAAAAAAAGGTGATCATGTTGGAAACTGCGTAGAATTTGTGATTCTTGCATGTTTAAAATCTTTTAGCAAGGAATTTCAGGTTCTCTGGGTGATGGACGTTAGTGGGAGAAAACGAACATTAGATTTTTTTAAGGAATTTTTTTTCTTGGGTAGATTTTAAGATTTCTTTTTCTTCTTCTCTATCTCTCTTTTATTTTTAACCATTGCTAGTAGCATGATAATTTGAAATGGGAAAATGGACTGTTAAAACTATTTTTCCCCATTGATTCTTATGTGCAGTAGTGTGCTCCACAGTTCAGTTAAAAAGAACAAGCTGAAAAACAACCTGAGGGTTTTGAAGGGTCAGGGGTGGGAGGTTGGGGGAACAGGTGGTGGGTAATGGGGAGGGCACGTTTTGCATGGAGCACTGGGTGTTGTGCAAAAAGAATGAATACTGTTACGCTGAAAAAATAAATAAAATGGGAAAAAAAAAAAGAACAAGCTGTATGTTGTTCTGAACTACATGTAATTGCCGAGAACATGGTCAATAAAGCACTCAAGAAAATGAAGATTTGAAGCAGAATGGTCTGAAGTCTCTGGGGGAATAAAGAAGCAACCGATTAGCATTTGAAAGCAAGGTCCTTTACTTTTTTAAGTCAAGGAGAATAAAAAAGTGATCACTCATCAAGAACAAAGAGTTTGAAGAATATCTCACTTTTGTTTTATTAGTCCTTTCAAATTTTAAGTATGACTTTTGGTTATCAACTCCAAGAACTAAGATGCATTTTAACACACATAATATTACATTTGGGAACACAGCTAGAGTATCTCCTTGAGGAATGCAAGAATAAATAGGACCAATGTTATTTTTTGACATTCTTAAGTGACTTTTGCTCCATCCAATGGAGGATCCCACAGAGAGGAGGTGTTAGGGCTGGTACAGGCTAAGTATTCTGATTTATTATGCTATCAAATATAGCAATGAAAAAAAAATTTTTCTTCATCTTTATACATTCCAGTAAATTAGCAGAACCTACCTCTAATTCCTTAGTTGTATCCCCATAATTAATTCAAAACTGTAATTCATATCCGTAGTCCTCGTAAGAGGTGGCACAGAGGTCATTTTTATATGTCTTATTATTAATTTTAATAACATTTCAAGTAATCTTCTTTATATGCTTATTAATTTGTGAAACATAGAATATTGTCTTTGTAGCTAAAAGTTCAGACTTCTCTACATTTTGTAAATCCCCACAGATTTGTTTCTTGCTTTTAAATATCTGCACCTTTCTGCTTTCTACTGTTATGTTTCTGCCCTCTGAACAGGAGATCTTTTCTTTTAAGTTTCCCACTGTGCTTCCTAATAAAATCAAAAGAAGAAGTACATCCTTCAGAAAGCATTCAGTTCACTAGAAATAGAGAACCAGTCACCTTATTCTTAAAACCTTAGATCGGGCAGGCCTGCGGCTGAAATAGTGAGTGCATTTTCCACAGAGGGTGTAGAGAAAGCTTAGTGAAATTATTAGGTGTCTTGTTCTCTCCAGATTTCCTTTTAAGGAAGAGACCATTTTTATTCAGAAAAAAAGCTTGGGACTGTTGGGAGAAAAACTTTTCCTCTACCCTCTTAGGTTCAAACGTTTGAGAGCCTGTGCATTAATGTGCAATAGGCAGATTAACAATGGGTTAGGGCTTCCAGAAGGAAAGTATGGAAGGGTCTATTGTTTGTTTAATGCTAAAGGGAATGAGAAGTCTCCTTCCTGGAATTTGCTGGAAACTCTCTTGGAGTAGGGTAAGTGGCATTTACACTTTCAGAAAGCTCTGCTTTATCAGATAAGGGAAGTTCAAATAAGATTTTAAATGTTTTCACTTTAAAATAATCTTTGTGCTAAAACTGTGATCCCATCAATATGCTGACTAAAGTTAAAGTGTGAATCAGAAGAAGAACTTTTAAATTACTTTAGAAATAAAAAAGGAATTTTAGAATGCAGAAAGGGAATGAGAGAGAGAGATTGATTGACTGATTGAGACACCACCATGTGTTAAAAGACCAAGTTTTTGTTTTTTGTTTTTTTCTGGTATCTGCCACGTCGTTTAGGCCCCTCATTCCCCACCCCCTAAGCATGTGAATGCACCCAAATATAGATAAAGGCAGGCTAAATTAATAGTTAAAATACAGACTTTAGTTAATCAGACAACACCGGCTTCAAATTCCAATCTTTCTCACTAGTTTGTGAACGCAGTCACATTATTTATCTATTCTATTCCAAATTTCAGTTCTCTTTTTTATAAAATGGCAATAACAATACTGGAGCATTCCAAGAACTATGTGAGGTGATGAATGCCAAGTGATAAGAATGAACACAGGCCTCATTATTATTGTTGGTATTTTTTATTTGCTTCCTCCCTTCACCTGAAGTATGTTTTTTTTTTAATTTTTTTAAAAGATTTTATTTGACAGACAGAGATCACAAGTAGGCAGAGAGGCAGGCAGGAAGGGGCAGGGGGAGCAGGCTCCCCGCTGAGCAGAGAGCCCGATGTGGGGCTCGATCCGAGGACCCTGGGATCATGACCTGAGCCGAAGGCAAAGGCTTTAACCCACTGAGCCACCCAGGTGCCCCTGAAGTCTGTTTTGAGTAAAAAAACATTCTTTGACCTTGAACTCCCTTTATTCTACTAATTCTTTCTCATGTCAGTGTCTGAGGCTAGTTTTGTCTCTACTTCATTTTTTTTTTTTATTCTCCAACCACTGAAATTGGATTTCTATCTTGACTTCTGCAAAGAAAGTGCTTTTCAAAAGGTCGTCATGATCTCATACTTGACAAATGAGATGGACATTTTCAAGTTTTATCTTTCTGTACCCATTACCTATGTTAGAAACCACTGCCACCTACTCCCTGAAGCTCTGCCGTCTCTTGAGTTCTCTAGCAGTGTCTTCTGTGTTTCTCTTCTGACCTCTCTGTTCTTCTACCTCTTTCACTGGAGCGTCTTCTTCAGGAACTCCATTTTGACTCTTTACACCTGAATGACTTCATTTACTTTTTTGAAAACTACAAACAAATTTTCATTTCTAACCCCGGCCTCCCCCTCATACTTTAGACAAGTGTTGCATATTAAATATTCAGTAACAAAAACTTAGAAAATGTGAAAAATGAAAAATAATAACAAATCATTTGTAATTCCTCCAGCACAAACGTACTAAAATTTTGGTGTCTGTCACTTACTAACTAAACAAAATGAAATTACTTTACTCATAATAATGGAGATAATTATGATTCTAAACTCACAGGCCTATTGGGCATAAATATACAAAAAGCATTTGAAAAATGCCCAGCATGTAGTAATTTGTATACATATCTTTGCTGCTATTATTACCATCATTATTTTTTTCAAATTTTAAACCACACATTGCTATGGACTGAAAATTCATGTGAGCTTAATCCCCAATGTGATGGTATTTTTAGGTGAAGCCTTTGAGAGCAAGTAGGGCATGAGAAGAGACACAAGAATGATGATCTCTCTGGTCTCTGCCAAATGAGGTGGGGCAACCAAACCCCTCATTAGGCACTAAATCTACTGACACCTTGTTCTCAGATTTCCTAGCCTTCAGAACTGTGCAAAATAAGTATTGTTTAAGCCACTTAGTTCATGGTGATTTGTTATCACGTGAATTAAGACACACACACTCACAAATAGTTTTGTACGTTTTCTTCCTATTTAGCAATATATGAATGAATATTCTTAATGTAAATAGTTTTTATACAGCAAATGTGATCAATAGTTCCCCCATCTACTTGATGAATTATCTTTATGCTTGCTTCAGACTTCCATTAATTTATCCACCCTTGTATATAATTCCCAACATGCCAACTGAAACTCAACATTTTCCTTTCCCATTCACTGAAATATATGGGAATGCAAAGGAAAACAACGATTTTAAAGTGATATTTTTAATCTCTCTAGAAGACTAACAAAACAAACCAATCCCAAACGTAAAAAAATATTACTCTTGGTTTAAGAAAACAACTTGCAGACCAACTCTGAGCAGAGGGCTAGGTGCCAGGGCACGGCACGGAGACTCTGAGGTTGATGACTGAATGTGCTGTGTAGTCATTGATCAGGCAGATACTTTGTTAAAAAAAAAATCTGTAATCGTTGAGCATTTCCTTTGTTTTCAAGTTCTCGCTGTAGAAGTTGCAATGAACAATTTTTTAGATACATACGTGTGCTTATTTATGATTACCCTCTTATGTAAAATTACCAGAAGAAATAATATGAAAATTTGAGACATTTGCTTTCCTACTGTGAATTTGTTTTCTTGAAAAGCTGTTGCAATTTTAGCTCACATAAGTGGTGTATAAGAAAGCCTGTTTCTTCACACACTTGTTGGTAAACATTAACATTCTTTTTAATCTTTGCCAGTCTGATGAGCAATAAATAAAATAACTCATCTTATTTTAATTTTTGTATTTTCCAAAGGTGTGTTAAGAGAACAAAAATAGGGGCGCCTGGGTGGCTCAGTGGGTTAAAGCCTCTGCCTTCGGCTCAGGTCATGGTCTCAGGGTCCTGGGATCGAGCCCTGCGTCGGGCTCTCTGCTCAAGCGGGGAGCCTGCTTCCTTCTCTCTCTCTCTGCCTGCCTCTCTGCCTATTTGTGATCTCTGTCTGTCAAATAAATAAATAAAAATCTTTAAAAAAAAAAGAGAGAACAAAAATAAATAGTTCACTCTCAGTGTTTGCTATTGAATTTTGAATTTTGTCCCTTTAAATTTTAATCTTAAAGGTGATGATAACCGGGTGCCTGGATGGCTCAGTTGGTTGAGCGACTGCCTTTGGCTCAGGTCATGATCTTGGAGTCCTGCATTAGGCTCCCTGCTCCGCGGGGAGTCTGCTTCTCCCTCTAACCCTCCCCCTTCTCATGCTCTCTCTCTCATTCTCTCTCTCTCTCAAATAAATATTTTAAAAAAGATGATAATTTTAATGATTGCAGTTGTTTCTAATAAATATAATTTCCCTTTTAACTGATTATATGAGTCACAAATATGCAGGGGGGAAAAGTACACATTTTCATGCTTTCTTCTATTAAATTTGAATGTGTATTAATTTTGTATTCAGTACTGTAGGTTTTTACAAAATACTACCTTTGATTCCATATTGAACATTCATCTTGAAGACTTTAGTTAATTGATTGAGAGTTTGAATTCCTGGGCACTTGGGTGACACAGTCAGTTAAGTGTCTGCCCATGGCTCAGGTCATGATCTCAGAGTCCTGGGATCAAGTTCCATGTCAGGTTTCCTGCTCAGTGGGGAGTCTGCTTCTCTGTCTGTCTCTGGTGCCCCCCCCACCTGCTTGTGTACTCTCTGCTGCTCTCTCTCAAATAAGTAAATAAAATATTTTAGAGAAAAAGAAAATTTTGATTCCATTAATAGAATTGTGATACATATCCCCAAATAAAAAACCTTCAAGGAGAGTCTCAGAAGTCCATCTTCTGAAGACTGATGCCTCTACTGAGGGTCTGTAGGATATATGGCATAGCATTACATCGCTTCTCACTAAAAACTTAAAACCTCTTATTCAGTATATCCATGAATCCCATTAGCTCTACCTTCAAGAGCTACTGAGAATCCAATTATTTCTCATCAAATCCATTTTCCTACCAAGTTATGATCCGCTCACTTCTGGTTTACTGCAAAGGACTTGTAACTGATCTCCTAGCTTCTGTCTTATTCCTTCAAATCTTTCATCAATAGTAAATGTCAACTGTCCAGTAAACTGTTAAACGTATTAGATCATGACCCTCCCCTACCTGGAACCCATCAGGCTGTCTGTCTCAGTGGAATTAGCAGCTCAAGTCATTACAAGTTTAAAAGCTCTGTTTAGGCTCCATCCAGCACCCATCCATTACTTCTCAAACGTTCCCTATCTGACTCTAGCTCCCTGGGTTCCTGCCACACCAGTGTCCCTCTTCTCTCCTACATGGCAGAGAAACACCTGCCTGACACATTTGCTCTTACTCTTTTTTCAGTCTGGAATGCTCTTTCTACAGAGGCTCTTCCTGATTGAAGGTACTGCCTTTTCTCACATGCTTTTTGTTGTCATTATTTGGTTCATTTTCCCCTACTGTACTTATCACCACCTGACATAACATATATAATACTTACTTTATTTATTGTCTATTGCTCCTATTATGATGTAGGCCTAGAAGGATAGAAATGTCTGTTTTTTGTTTGCTTATTCACTAACACATTCTTAAATAAAGCCCAGCATTAACACTTTTTTGAATGACTTAAAAAATATGAATTTCTGCTATGTTCCTGTAAGTAATATTATTTTGGTTAAAAATACCACTTGTCAGGGATGCCTGAATAGCTCAGTTAGTAAAAGCATCTGACTCTTGATTTCAGCTCAGGTCATGATCTCAGGGTGGTAAGATCAACCCCTCCATCAGGCTCCATGCTGGGTGTGCCTGATTAAGATTCTCTCTCTGCCCCTCTCCGTAATCCTGCTCACTCCCGTGCTTTCTCTCTCTTTCAAAAAACAAAAAACAAACAAAAAAACACTAGTCATAAACATTCCAAGTTTAATTTTATATGGCTTTCATTATATTCTGGTATTTAATTAGTGTTAGTCTGCATTTATTAAATGCTTTTATATCCTGATGGAAAAAGAGTCTTATAAGGTTCTGCTGACATTTATTAATATTACTGTTCTCAGCAATATTTTAACAGGAACATGATATATCAAGGAGAGAGTTTGTAAATATCATCATTCTGAAGTCAAATGTTACCAAGTCCTTCAGTTTAATATTTTCTTTAAAGATTTTATTTATTTATTTTACAGAGAGAAATCACAAGTAGGCAGAGAGGCAGGCAGAGAGAGAGAGGGGGAAGCAGGCTCCCTGCCGAGCAGAGAGCCCGATGCGGGGCTCGATCCCAGGACCCTGAGATCATGACCTGAGCCGAAGGCAGAGGTTTAACCTACTGAGCCACCCAGGTGCCCCAGTTTAATATTTTTGTAAACTTCTTATGTTTGGCATAGTCACTCACTTCTTGCAGTTGCAATGTGCTAGATCTCAAAACATATTCTTGATACCTTTTTTTGGGATAACTGTGTTTATGAAGTACTCTGCACCTAGTAAACTTTTAACAATGCTTATAGAATAGAATTGACTCTTGCATGTGGGTATTCACGTAGGTGTTAAGTTGAGCAAAATAATGAAGATTTGGGCCAAACAAACAAAAAATGTTATCTAGTGGTCATTTCTAAGTTTGTATATGATAATCATTTGGTCCATAAAATCTTAGTCTCCTAAAACGTATTTTCAAGTGCAGGCTACGGAAAATCAATAAATGAGAATTAATGTACTTGGGATTTTTTTTAAAGATTTTTATTTATTTATTTGACAGACAGAGATCACAAGTAGGCAGAGAGGCAGGCAGAGAGAGAGGAAGGGAAGCAGTCTTCCAGCTGAGCAGAGAGCCGGATGCGGCGCCCTATCCCAGGACCCCGGGATCATGACCTGAGCAGAAGGCAGAGGCTTTAACCCACTGAGCCACCCAGGCGCCCCTGTACTTAGGATTTTTGTGATTGCATATTGTCCTTGGTAACCTTGTATTCCGTTACCACATTCTATTTTTCTTTTAGATTCTCATGAAAACAAAATGAACACTTTTTGGTTTCATTTTGTCACTCTCCCTTTAGCCTATAAGTCACTAAGATGTAACCGCTTCAGGATTTGAAAGCAATGTATAAAATCAATTATATTATTATTTTTAAAGATTTTATTTTATTTATTTGACAGAGAGAGATCCAAAGTAGATAGAGAGCTAGGCAGAGAGAGAGAGAGAGAGGGAAGCAGGCTTCCTGCTGAGCAGAGACCCCGATGTGGGACTCGATCCCAGGACCCTGAGATCATGACCTGAGCCGAAGGCAGCGGCTTAACCCACTGAGCCACCCAGGCGCCCAATTATATTATTTTTTAAAATGAATTACTTTGCAATCACCAGTTTGTTTTCTGAGTTTAAGAGTCATTTATGGTTTGTCTCCCTCCCAATCCCATCTTGTTTCATTTATTCTTCTCCTATCCTCCTAACCCCCCATGTTGCATCTCCACGTTCTCATATCAGGGAGATCATATGATAGTTGTCTTTCTCCGACTGACTTATTTCGCCAAGCATGATACCCTCTAGTTCCATCCACGTTGTTGCAAATGGCAAGATTTCATTTCTTTTGATGGCTGCATAGTATTCCATTGTGTACATATACCACCTCTTCTTTATCCATTCATCTGTTGATGGACATCTAGGTTCTTTCCATAGTTTGGCTATTGTAGACATTGCTGCTATAAACATTCAGGTACACGTGCCCCTTCGGATCACTGCACTTGTATCTTTAGGGTAAATACCCAGTAGTGCAATTGCTGGGTCATAGGGTAGTTCTATTTTCAACATTTTGAGGAAACTCCATGCTGTTTTCCAGAGTGGTTGCACCAGCTTGCATTCCCACCAACAGTGGAGGAGGGTTCCCCTTTCTCCGCATCCTCGCCAGCATTTGTCATTTCCTGACTTGCATACTAAAAGCCTTAACTTCATGTTAATTTGAAGTATTTTTTGTCATTTAATTATTCACAAAATAGGAATCAGAAATAATAAGATATGGTTTTAGGAAGTTAGGATGGCTTTTTTTTTTTAAGATTTTATTTATTTGACAGACAGAGCACAAGCAGGTGGAGTGGCAGGCAGAGGGAGAGGGAGAAGCAGACTCCCTGCTGAGCAGGGAGCCCTGATGTGGGGCTTGATCCCAGGACCCTGGGATCATGACTTGAGCAGAAGGCAGGCACTTAACTGACTGAGCCACCCAGGGATCCCTATGATTGCTTTTTAAAGTTACTTCTATGATTTGTAACCTGAATGTTGCATGATAAAAATACTTTGCAAGGATTTTGAAAGATATGTTAGTGTGATATTTTCTAAATATTTGCTCCTCCTTTAATTTTTTTTTGCAAAAGCTTTTTTAAAGATATTTTCATTGCATAGCCCTGCGACCGCTTTTCTTCTCTCCACACAACTCAGACATTCTTTTCCTTTACACAACCCAGATTATTTATTCCTCTGTAGAGGTTGTTCATGTTTGTTTTACTATCCTGGTATCTCGATATGTTTTTAATAACAAATTCCATACCATTATCCTTTGTAACTTAGAGAAGTTTCAAATGTTCGTATGTGGTCTATAAAAAATAATGATGCCTTTCCAAGGAGAACTGTGGTCATTAGTTTTTGCCCATATCAAAGTGGAATGTGTCATCCCTAAGCAAAATATAAGCTCACACTGTGCATAAAGACAACTCTTGTTTGCTTCGGCCAGAGGCATGTTTTATGAGGAAAAAAAACATTTTTTTAAACAGGCCATTAAGAAATATTCTTGTTCCCTTTTTAATGTCTTTGAGCTGCACATGTGAGCAGAATTGTAAGGAATTTCTAGTGACTCATTCCGAGTTTTGGCCATCCTGGTGTTCTGTGAGGTTGTGCATATTAAAACCTCTAAACAGCTCTCAGAAAGCCTTGGCAGTAGAGCTTGTCGCTTGAACCTATCAGCAATGTCAGATGCTTTTTTCCAGCTCTATCACTAGCAAACAATATTGCATAGTTATTAAAATATGGGAATTAACTACAAAATCTGCAAGTGGCAAACAGTGTTGTAAATCAACTAAGCAATTAGCCTGAGATTTTTTTAAGTGACTGAATACAAATTCAGAATTATGAAGTTATTATCTAATAACCCAACAAGTGATGTGAATAAATCCCTGCTCATGTGAAAATTATCAAACCACTGAAATACTCTTTTCTGCAAGCAGGTCTGTGGATCCTCATGCTAATGTGCTTAGATTGATAAACTACAGACATTCTGTGAAAGCTTTGTTTATTCCAGTTGCTGTGGATTGTGCTTAGAGAATCTGTCATCCAAATGATCAGTAAATCGAAATCTGCAATTTATTTTCTCTTAATAGGTGGGCAGGTTTTCACCAGCTTAAGCTCAGTTCTATTAATACTCTTTGAAACTAATTGCTGGAAAATGAATTTTAAAGGCAGGATTTTATCATTTCTACCCTCCTCCCCAACCCTCCCTCCCAACCCGCCATCACTACAATACGAGACTCAAAGCCACCTGTATATACTTTGGAAATAAATGTTAAATAGGCACAGACTATAATCTCCTGTCTTTTATCTGCATTGTTGCAAAGGACCCCTAGACCTTGCTTCTGCCACAAGTCATTCTATATGTTGTCCTCAAAATCACTTTCTGATCAGGCTGTTTCCCTTCCACAAATTTCCAGCTCCTTTCCAAATAAAAGGCAAAAACTTCATGTGGCTTCAATGCCCTCCATTATCTGGTCTCACTTAACATACTTTTTCTTTATTTTTGTATATATTGCAATATTACTTCCATACAGAAAAAAGCTCAGACCATTAATTAATGAAAAATAAAGTAACAACCAGGCAACCACTGTCCAGATCAAAAAGTAGAAGGCTATCATTATCACAGGAGCCAACTTTCCTTGTGCATCTTTCTGATGATACCCTCCCCAGCATCTCAGAGCTAATCACCCAGAGGTGATCACTTCCCTCATTTTCATTATTGTATTTCCACCTGCATGTAAATCCTTAAATTCACAGTTAACTTTACCTGTTAACATTTACCTGAATGTTAAAAAATGGAATCAGACTGTTTTCTTCAAGTATTTTTTTTTCACCCAACATTATTCTTTTAAAAGTCCATTTGTGCTATTGTGTATAGCTCCAGGTTCTTAAATTTTAAGCTGTTTAGTATTACATTGGATCCATATATCACAGGAGATTTATCTTTTGCACATTGATGGACATTTGGATTTTTATTATTCCCAGATTTGGGCTATTATGTACAGTGTTGTTATAAACATTCTCGGGTATTTATTTTGGTGCCCAGGATTCTCTTAAGTGTTCACACCCAAGGAGTAAAATGGTTGGAACATTGCTGTACATATCTTCATGCTAGATAAATATTTATGTAACACTCAAAAACAGGCAAAACTAATTTGCCTGTAAATATCTCCATTCTCTGCTGGATATGTCAAGACATTTTCTAAAGTATTGAACCGATTTAAACATCCAGCAATAGTGAATGAAAACTCCTGTTTCTTCATATCCTTAGCAATATTTGAGATTATCAGACTATTTCTCTTTCTGCTTCTCATCTCTTTACTTTTGCTTTGAGATTTTCTAGTTGTTTATTCCTTTGCACTATGGGTATTAATTCTGAAGTATTACAGGTCACTAATTCTCGCTTCATCTGATTCTAATCTTCTGATTAACTCAGTTATTAAATTCTTAACTTCGGACATTCTCTTTACTGATTCTTAAATTTCTGTTTAGTTCTTTTCAGATTGTGCAATGACATTTCATGTGCTTTCCAATTTCCTGTCAATTTGTCCCTTGTCGATTTTTTCTAGGATGGTAACATAATTTTTATAATATGGATCTGAAAATTTCAGTATCAGAGTTCTTGAAAGATCTATTTCTTTTGTATATTATTTCCACATTTGTATATGTGAAAGAGAATTTCCTTTTACACGGTATCTTTGACTTCTGTTTTGAACATTGTTTAAATAATTACTTGCAGGAATAATGTAAGACCTAAAATGCAGATATTTTCTCCAGAGAGTACTATGGATTTATTTATTTATTTATTTTCTGGCATGCATCTGGAATCTCTTCCAGTTTCATACCACTTTAAATTGCATTAAAATTTGAGACAAATTATGAAGACCTAGGTTTTAATCCAAGGGTTGAAAATTTGAAGTCCAAAGAGATAGAGTTGAAGTAAAATGATTTGTGATGACTTTCTGTTCTGTAACCTTCTGTGTGATCTTGAGTTGAAATTTTCCTTTCTAATTTTTCTTATCTGTTAAAATAGTCCATAGCCAGTAACTCCCAAAATGAAGGCTTCCTTTTCTTTTCTTTTCTTTTCTTTTTTTTTTAATACTTTCTGTTGTGTTTCTCTGGCGTTTTGTGTGTAATAGTTACAGTGTATGTTGCTTTTGTTTTATGTTATATTTTTCGAGTATGTGGCTTTTTCCAGACTGTGATTGTTTTGGAATGGTGGCCATGAGTTTCTACAGTATCGAGTATAGTGGGTACTACACTCACTATACTGAATGTAATAACTTGATGCTGTAGCTGCTCAATTCATGTTAAATAGGTAAGTCAATGAATGAATAAATTTTGGAAATAGGTACATAGATAAAAGTGATTCAACCACCTTCATTATTGCCATAGGGAAGGGAAAGTATTTTTTCTACTATTGGTTCTAGACCTTCAGTCTAATTTCTATTGCTATGTTTTCCAGTCCAATGTATTGGCTGATTGTCCTCATAAAGCATAACTGGTCTGGGGTAGGATGTACAAATAGGGATCCTAATCTGTTAAAGAGCTTAAAAATAAAGTCTAAAAACATCTATTCGGAAGAGAAGTGATAGGATGTAATAAAAGTTTATTTGGGTCGTAAAATTTGAAGACCATGTTCATTAATAATTCATCAATCCTCTGTAAAAGAACCATTAGGATAGCCATTTTTACTCTAGACCTTTAATCAATTCTAGCTGATTTTTCTGGGACCAGACTTTGGCAACAAAACTTTGAAAGTATCCATTTGCCTGGGTATTCACTTATAATATTGGAATTAAAAATAATTTTGGAGGAAAATTTAACATATTAAGGAAATATAATTTAGCATATTCAACAACTGTTTTAATGAGATAAGAGTAAAAATTTAAAAACAATATTTCATATCAAAGCATACATTGAGATAATATTTTCCAGATAGATCTTTTCGTTTTGCAATACATTTAATTAGTATTCTTAATGTTTAAGTATCATCCTGAAGAACAGTATTCAGCTTTCTGTTTATTAAATTGCTGTTTAACTTTAAAGGTTTATTAGATTTTGAAGACCATGGATAAATAGAGAATATATGTGGTCCAAAATTACTGGTAAAGGAATCAATCAAATAAGATCTCTTATGAATCATCTTTACTTTGGTTTGTCAATAAATAATGTTTAAAATGTAGACTAATTCTAACTCTAAAATTCCAGAATTTCCTAATCTTATTGGCATGCTTCTGAATATGATCTTCTTTTTGGAGTTTATTTAATTCATTCTGATTCTAATGACCTCATTGCCTACTTCAGAGTATTTGTACATCACATTGCATAGTCGTTGGCTAGGTCTGTGTTTTGTTTGTATAACTGAATATTTGGTAACAAATTCTGCCAATTATCTCAAAGATTACTATACATTTTAAAATATATAAATATTTAGAATCATCAAGATGTTCTATATTTTACACATAATATTAAAGGATTGATTGAATTTTTACTTTTCTTTCATTTGACATCATTTAGATTAAACAAATCAGTATTACTTGAAATTTTTATCCATTCCCAAAACCTCTCTGCTACTGATCTATCAGTGTTCATTAGCATCAAACAGTATTGTAATGGAAAAATAATCAGGAGCTTGACAACAAAAAAAATTGAAATTTCTTTTTTTCTTATGTTCTATAATCCTAGAAAGTTACAGTCTGGTATGGCATTTCACATTTCAAGGGCATAGACATCTTCTATCTTATTTTTCCACTCCGTGTGCTTTAAAACAGTTACCAGAGCCCCAGAAATTATGTGCTCATTCCAACTGGAAAAAAAGAGGAACGATGAAAGAACAATTGCACAAAACACCTGCTTACATTCCATTGGTCAGAATTAGTCACATGGTCTCACTTTGCCTAAAAGGAGACTATAGATTGTCTTTTTTCTCAGGTGCTAATATAAAAACATAGATAGATAGATAGATAATAGATGGAGATATACATATGCATATGCATATATGTATATATAATTAGTGAGGAAGAGAACAACTACTCGGGAACAAATAGCCATCACCTCCTTTACCTATTTATTTACTGATTTATTTTACTCTGAGGTAAGATATAAACAGTTGACCAAGACCACATTTTTAAAAAGAGAAAGTGTCACTAGTTTAGAAAACCTAAATTTAAAAAATACTACAAATACCACAACATAGTTGTAGATAAGCCTCAAACTTAGAACTGATTTTCTGGGTGCCGAAGTGAAAAGGGATACCAAGATAATTAGTTATCTTATTTTAATTATTTAGAAGTGGGCACAAAATGAAACCCTCTTGGCTCTGAAAAATTCAAAAATTCATCTCATGGTATTTTTAGGGGAAAACTGAATGTTATGGTGGACAATATTGTTATAATAGATGCAGTGATTTTATAAGACACTTACTTTGGATCTTTGACTAAAAGCCAAAGTAAAGTGTTATTTTACATCTCAATGAAGGTTTATCTGTGAGTCTCTAAAGAAAAATGATCCAAGGATAAAATCTTTGGGTTTTCTGGCTTAAACCCAGAATAGATTTTAACCTGCCTGGAGGGCTAGATATATATATATATGTGTGTGTATATATATATAGAGAGAGAGTTATCTGTAAATATTACTGTTCTGAGAGGTTTCTGAACAAATTTAAGAAATTAAGGAGTAGATTATTTAATTTTCTGTAGTCTGCCAGCATGTTTCAAACCAATTGAGCTTCCTTAATACCAGGTGTTCTAAAAAGTGAAAGGAGCCTATCGGTTAACTGTAAGAGGACAAAAACACAAAATGGTAAAAGATGTAGAAACAGAAACCAATTTGCTAAATTTACTAAATCATACAGTTTGCCAAAAACTTAAGTGAATTTTTCATAGCAATGATAGAGAAGCTGTTTTTTTCAATGAAATGTGTGGTTATATCTACATTTCAAAATTATTTATCAAATAATTCCAAGTAAGTGTCATGTTATAAATTTTTGTTAAACTGTATGTTCTTAGAATTTTTTGTTCTTTTCAGAGAGTTTATGTAGAGTTTATCTGTTAAAATATTATTTTACATATTTTTGACATACATAGATAACAAATGCTTCAGGATACAAAAAACTTCTGGTTTCTTAAATATAATTTTATTATTGCTGAATTGTAGGTTGGTCCTAGAGTGACAAGAAAAATGAATTCATGGCCCCTGAAGTTTTATAGTCACTTTCATCTAATTTTTGTTATAGTAATAATTAAATGAGAAATGAAAGGTAATTAAGTGATTAAACATTATTCAATACTATGACACATTAATAACACATAAGTTATATTTCTAAGTTAATTCTTTCAAAGTTCAAAAGCAATTTTTAGGTTGTGTATAAGCAAAACTCTTTGAAGAATTAATTTTTGGTTTCAGGGAGCACTGTAGATTGACATCAAGGATTTCTCTTATTTCCATGTAGGAAGAACCATTTGTAATGGTCTCTGAAAATGTCTTGGGTAAGCCGAAGAAATACCAAGGCTTCTCCATTGATGTTTTGGATGCCTTATCTAACTACCTGGGTTTTAACTATGAAATTTATGTTGCACCGGATCACAAGTATGGAAGCCCACAAGAAGATGGAACATGGAATGGCTTGGTAGGAGAACTAGTCTTTAAGGTAAGCATTTATTTATCTATCTACCTATCTAACCATCACCAATGACTGAACTGGAACTCCTAGAAGCTTATTTCGTATAAAATAAGTGCAAGACAGAGGATTAAGTGGCAATATTGAGTGCAAAAGTTGCAACCAGTACTATTTTATGAACTCTGTGTAGAGAAAAACTGATGAGAAAAATAAAGCTACATTTTAAAATATTTCATATAATAGAAAAGTATCTATAAAAGGCTTTACTTTTGCCAAATTTACACTCGAACCATGTTGTCAGTATATGATACACACTGAAGTCACGATGTAATTTACAAACACAATTCATATCATTGTTTTCTTTAAAAAATGCAATGTTATTTGCCAAAAAACACACAAAAAACAATTAGGGGCTAATCATTTAGTTTCAGGATCTAAGTAAGGTAGATCTATCCTTACTGATATATTTCTCCTTGTTCTTTGATTTTTCAAAGAGTGCTTAAACTTCTTTATTTGTTTATCTCTATTTCTGTCAGATTTTGCTTCATTTTTTTTTTACTCTGTTATTAGGTGCTCACACATTTATAATTATTATGTCTTCCTGATGAATTTTTGAATAGTTGGGTTCAGGTTTGTAATTCACTATTTGATTTATGTATGTCCCATTTTTCTCTCTGTTCTTTATTTTTTTGCTTCTCTTTTGGTTAACTGAATATTTTTCATATTTGACTTTATTTCCTCTTTTGACTTTTTACTGTATCTCTTTGTATTTCTCTTTGTGTGGTATTTTTATCACATTCTATCTAGTTTAATATCATACCACTTCACATTTTTAAAAAGGTATAAATTTGTAACAATATAATTTCATTTATACCACCCTATCCTTTATGCTATTGTGGTCATAATAATTATTATTTCAGAACTCCAGAGTAAAATGTAATAGTTTTTTAACTTAAACTTTCAGTTCTCTTTTAAGTTTCTGGTATTTAACCATTTATCCACTGTTTCTAAGGTTTTTCAGTTAGTTCTACATTTCTGTTCACTCACCTGCCATCATTTACTTTACATCATTACTAAAACTCTGAGTTAACAGTTTTTCTCAATGTTAAACATTTTAAAGGTGTCTTTCTACAGTCTTTTTGCCTTATATTGCTTCTGATGAGAAGTCAGATATCATTTATACTTTTGTTCCATTTTTTAGTATGGGCTGGCTTTTTTACAATTTTTTTTTCATTTTTGATGTTTTGATGTGTAACTATGACCTGCCTACATGTGGTTTTCCTTGTTTTATACTCCTAGAGATTCACTGAGTTTCCGAAATAAGTTTCATATAATCTAGTAAATGTTGGCAATTCTGCTATAGTTATTTTTTCTACGCTTTTCCCTTCCTCCTCTCTCTTTAAAGCTTAGAGAATATTCATGTCGAACCTCTTAATATTATCTCTAAGTTACTGAGGTGTTATTTAACTTCTTGAAATATTTTTACTCTCTGACTCTTACTTTAAATTATTTATCTTGATCTGCTTTCAAGCTTACTGATTCTTCTGCAGTCTCCAATTTTCTGCTAAGTTCATGTGGTAACCTTTTTTATTTTAGGAAGCTTATTTTCCAGTCCTAGAATTTCAGTTTTTTAAAAAATGATTTCCATTTCTCTTCTGAGATTTCATATCTTTTTTATGATCATCTTTTCTTGTAAATCCTTCACCATACTGATAACAGGTGTTTCAAAGTCCTTATCTGCTACAGTTTTAACATCTTTGCCATCTCCAGATAGACTTATGTTCACCGCTTTTTCTATTATCCATAGATCACATTTTTCTAATTCTTCTCATTTCTGTTTTGTCACATTTGACTGAATACTGACCATTGTGGTTGATACATTATGAACACTTGAGATTATGTCTCTGAGATTGCATACTCTGAAGAGGACTGGTTTTTGTTTTAGTAACTAGTTATTATAGGTTTCCCCTGAACTTGTGGAGCTTTGGTTTTACATGTTGTTAAGTCAGGTCTTTTTTATTTTCTTTAGTTTTGGGGGAAAATCAATTGGTTTTAGCAATCCTTATGTTCTTAAGCATAGCCTTCTGGAGTTTCTATGAAAAAGCCTGTGGTTTTCATCAAACCCTTGTGACTTAGAGGGACTCAAAATTTTATCTCTATCTTCCCTGTCATAAGCAGTAATTATAATCTTTGTTCAGCTCTTTTAGTCTTCTGGTTGTTGCTTTCTGCTGATTTTTTAAAAAGTTATCCTCATGCATGTGCAGTTTAGGAGTCAACCAAGGACTTGAGGGAAGCTTATTCACAAATTTTTGGCTCATTCTTCCATGACTCCCTCCTGTCTGTGATTTGCTTTTAATTTCTGGCCACCCTGGCTGCCTCAGACTCCATCTCTTGACACTTAAATCTTATGAGACACTGACTTTCTGTTTGAGCTCCAGTACCTCTTGTAATCTAAACTGAGGTGGGTCTTCAATAATAAACCGTATAAAAATGGATCTTACCTAATGCAATTACCATTTTTCAAGAGTCAGATACCCTTCAGTTTCTTCCTTCCTTTGGTTTATCTCCAGTCTTTTTAATTTGTGTTTTTAAATTTGATACAGAATTTATAATTGTTATTATTTGTTGGGTTAATTCAGTAAAAACTATCTGATCATTGCCAGAACTGGAATTATTTCTGAAATACTTACACATATTCAGAGAACTAAAAGGTCTGAATAAGTTGTTTCCAAGACATGGGGAAGAGAAAAAAATAAAATGTTTTGAAGGTAGTGGTAAGAAAAGTAATAATGCGATTTTTATATCCTTTAAAATCTTCCTGAGTTTGTTTTATTATTAAATCAATTACACATGGAATCTTATTTGAAAAACATTAATACCAATATTTTCAGTAGTAGAGAGGGAATGATCAATTCTCATTCCTCTTATTAAAACTATGATATCTTATATTCCTCTTTTAAAAACCCACAAACCTTTTGTATTCTGCTTTTGTATCTCTGAGAGGTCCTACCTGATCTGAACCCAGATAAGCAACAATGTTAAAATGAAGGATAAAGAAAAGCACAGGCATTATTAAAAAGCAATATAAAAATCGCTTTATAGAGAATGGATAAAATTCTTAATGAGCTATTTTGCTAACAAACTTCATTTGCTATGCAAGTTGATGATGAGAAAGCATAAGAATTAGTCCAATATTGTTGATGTTTTTAGACTTGTGGGCTTATTCCAGTTAGTTGCATTCTTTTTTTTTTTTTAAAGATTTTATATATTTATTTGACAGAGGGAGTGAGATCACAAGTAGGCAGAGAGGCAGGCAGAGAGAGGGGAGAAGCAGGCTCCCTGCTAAGCAGAGAGCCCAATGTGGGGCTCCATCCCAGGACCCTGAGATCATGACCTGAGCCGAAGGCAGAGGCTTAACCCACTGAGCCACCCAGGTGCCCCAGTTAGTTGCATTCTTAAGACTTACTTTCTCATCTTTGAAGTGAGGAATACAAGAATGTTAATGTAAAGATTACTTAAAAGTATAACTTTAAACACTTTAAGAATTTATTATATAACAACCACACATAAGTAATAGTATGCTAGTCTTCATTAACATTCAATTTAATTGTTTCCATTTTCTTGTAAGAGCATGCCATTACTGTATGATAACTTAAAGTTCAGTGCAGTCCTTTTAGAAAGTAAAAAATTAGGCTTATAGAAAGCAACTGACATATGATTTTTAGCCAGAAAAGTTGTAACTCTGTTTATTGCAACTAGATTTTTATTTTATTCACAGAGATATTTGGCCATTCTGACCAGGCTCTGAGAAATATTTAGATATTTCTCAGATGCAGAAGAATAAGCCTACCTAAAAGTTGGTTAGAGAAGGCAAAGATAGGAAAAAAATGGAGAAAATGTGGTGTTATGAAAGCCAAGGGAAGACATTTTAAGGAGGAAAGAACAGTCAGCATTATAGAATGACTGCCAAGATGTTGAGGGTACATAATATTTTGCTTAACTTTATTATATTACTAATAGAAATGTAAGCTCTAATTTTCAAAAATTAAAAATATGAATTCAATGATACTAATGATAATCAGTAAAATATCATAAGGTGTTTTAGATTATCCAACAAGATTCATCATATTGAAATTTTCTTCAGGGTTATTTACCCCTGTAAAGCAAAATAACCTGTTGAAATGACATAATAATGTTATGACAGAGCTCCACAAAAATGAGTGTATTACTTTTATAAATTCTCTGCTAGTGTAGACATTTTTCATGAATCTAAGTATATTTCAAATAACAGTAAACACGGTTGACCCTCAAAGAACATAGGTTGAACTGCATGGGTCCACTTAATTGTCTATCTTCCTAAGAGAAAACCAAAATTAAAAGAATGTTTCTTGGAGTCTGTCATGATGACTATGGACAGACTATCACATTAAAGAAAGAGTCAAAGAAGAAACATGGAAAGTTTCTGAGGTATTTGATTTTTCCAGAGGTGGCACTCATGTTTCAGAGTTGGGTTATCTCATGTTAAAGGGACTTTCCATTAAAATCAGAAGTCAGGGGTTCAGTACATAACATAACTTTTAGAGAGGAACGTACAGCCAAAGAGAGCACATAATCCCATAAATATATATTTGAAGTCTATTTTAAAAACTAAGAATGTTCCTCACATTGATGGCTGGTATCAAAAAGTGAAGATATAAGAAACATTGGTGAAGATGTGGGAAAAAAGAAACACTTGTATGCTGTTGGTGGGAATGTAGATTGGAGCAGCTGCTGTGGAAAACAGTATGGCAGTTCTTCAAAGAATAAAAATAGAAATATCATATGATCCAATAATTCCACCACTGGGAAAGAAAATGAAAACATTGAGTCAGCTGGGTGGTTCAGTCAGTTAAAGGTCTGCCTTCAGCTCAGGTCATGATCTCAGAATCCTGGAATGGAGACCTGTGTCAGGCTCCCTGCTCAGCAGGAAGTCTGCTTTTCCCTGCTCCTCTGTCCCTCCCCTTGCTCATGCACTTTCTCTCTCTCTCTCAAATAAATAAATAAAATATTCTTTAAAGAGAAACTGAAAACATTAACTTAGAAAGATATATGCACCCCTATATTTATTGCAGCAATATTTACAATAGCTAAGACATGGAAACAACCTAAGTGTCCATCAATAGATGTATGGATAAAGAAGATGTGGTATATATACACAATGGAAAATTTTTCAGCCTTTAAAAAAATGAGATATTACCATTTCTGATAACATGGATGGGCCTAGAGAGTATTATGCTAAGTGAAATAAGTCAGAGAAAGAAAAATACCATATGATTTCATTTATATATAGAAATTAAAAAACAAAACAAATGAAGAAACAACAACAACAAAAACTAAGAATTTGGCAAAGTCTTCTCTATTTCTCATCTGCTTTACTAGTTTTATAACTTTCTATAATTAATATGCTTTTAAAATTTATGAGAACTCAGGTCTGGACAAAAGATGTTTCAGTGTAAAATAGAAAATTAAAAGATATGTTCTGATCAGAATAGGAGGAATTGTTAAGGTGAGTTAATGTGACTAATAAATTATTTTCTTCTGGCTTAAAAGTGAAGAACAAAATTACAAAAATTGGAGGGAAAGTTATATATGAAATAATAAATATATAAAGTTTAGGATAGAAATACAAAAAAAAATTAGGAAAAAAGCTGGGTGTTCTATTATTTAGGTTCATACCTTACTTGTATTGTACTAGAAGACTTTTTAAAGAGCAAACTGATAGAGGTAGCAGGGCAGGAAATAAATTTCCATATTCTCAATTTCTATAAGTAATCTTTCCTAAAAATCATCTACCTGAAAACATGACCTTGGTGTTTCTTATTTCCTTATCCTTTATATAATCACCCCTCTCCTACTTTATAAAATAAGGACATATCTTTCATGCATACAAAATCTCTTTATGACACGTGGCTCTAGGTATAAATATTCTCTTATGCACCAAACTAAGACACAATAGAAACTCTGGTGACACTACATCCCTTTATAAGCCAGATGCTTTTACCTAAAAAAATTAAAAGCAGGGGCGCCTTCGGCTCAGGTCATGATCCCAGAGTCCTGGGATCCAGCCCCACATCAGACTCTGTCAGCGGGGAGCCTGCTTCCTCCTCTCTCTCTCTCTCTCTGTCTCTCTGCCTACTTGTGATCTCTGTCTGTCAAATAAATAAATAAAATCTTAAAAAAAATTAAAAGCAATAGTAAAAGAGCATAAAACTCAAGTTGTCAAATGCTAGATCATTAAAAAAAATTTTTTTTGATGAAGAGATCACAGTGATTTTTCCATGTATAGCAAGGATGAATTTCAAGGAATTGAATGGCATTGCTAAAAACAAAAAACAAAACAAAACAAAATACTCCTTCCATTGTCTTTTATTCATTCATTTGGACAAGGTTTCTATAAAATGAAAAAATATAGCATAATGCTCACCCTTACTTCATCCAAACCATAATTAATATTGACTCATGGGATATTCAAATTAATTTTTTAAAAAAGCTCTATCAATGTCATAAAGTTTCACTTTATGGTCCATGAGTCAATATATTGTATACAAATATAATGATGACTCAACTCAGAAGAAATGTTTTACACCTGAAATTTCTGGTCACAGGTTATTTGAGATTTTAAATTTAATTTGCATACATATTTTTGTTGCAAAAAATATAATTTGGTGACCCAGAAAAGACTTTTAGGCATGCATTTATATTATATTTGGATAAAACTTTTTTTTAAAAGATTTTATTTTTTTATTTGACAGACAGAGATCACACGTAGAGAGAAAAGCAGGCAGAGAGAGAAGAAGAAGCAGGCTCCCTGCTGAGCAGAGAGCCCGATGCAGGGCTGGATCCCAGGACCCTGGGATCATGACCTGAGCCGAAGGCAGAGGCTTTAACCCACTGAGCCACCCAGGTGTCCTTGGATAAAACTTTTGTGAAAGTAGAATGGAATATAGAGTTCAAAAATTCTTAAAAATGATGGAAATGTTTATCCTATTAGAAAAAAGTGATGGTTTAAATTGCTATGATAGTTGAATACATTTTTAGGACACACTTGACAATTTTATTTTAAATTTTTAATATTTATAACAGAACACACTTAAGTCAGTGTCTGGTTAGGAAAACAAAAACCACTCCTGAAATTGCAAAGAGAAGAGATAGAATACAGGGATTGATCACAAAGACATTAGAAGGAATGGAAGAACAAAACAGAAGGAGAATAATCAAGGTATCAGGAGTCACTAATGGTCCAGTTGACTGTATCTCCCAAAGAAGATACACAGGGCTTAACTGGGGCCACCACGAAGATGCTGCCTCTGCCTCAGATGCCAGAGTCAGGGATCATCTCCTGCCATTGCTGCTACAGCCACTGAAATAACCATTTAAAACAGAAGGCTCTGCTCTTTCTTCTTTTTGACATCCTCAGCGGCTTCACTCTGGTGGAAATTAAGAAGAGTCCAGATGGCAGAGGAGCCTGGAAAAAGTAGTGTACAGATTTCCATCCCTGTAAGGCTCACAGTACATAGCAGAATAAAAATGGAGGGGTGGGGTTGAGAGAAACAGAGATATGACCAATTCTGTCTAGAAACTGCACACTTGGCGGTTGTCTAAACAAATGTAAACGTAATATGTCAATTATAAACATGGAGAGGTACATAGTTTGAAAATTCCTTTGGAGGTTATATGAAGAAAAAAGTTTGATATTTCTTCACCCTAATGATATCAAGTGTATTTTATATGGCAGGAGTTTCACCCCCCCAAGGAAAATAGATATAACAATGGAATAAAGCCAGAACTCAGGAAACAGAACAGAAGGAAGAGCAAGTAGAGTAAATTATAGATCTGTAAAATTGGGATGAAATATTTATACTTAGCATGCAACTAATTATAGTAATGTTGCAAAGTTAAAATAGCCCTATTTAGAATCTTATTTCCCATTTTAAATTTCTGGACCAATACTGGGCTTTTTTGTCCCTTTTCCACCTTTCATAGTTTCACAAGCATAAAGAAATTTTCAAAGGTAGATATAATATTGAAATTGATAATAAGAGTAGACACTTTAGTGATTACAGTGCCGATAATGTCATTTCCTGAGGAAGAAAGTGCCCCCAAGACTGAACAGAAGAAATAATCTGCACTGCGCTATAGAGGCTTCCTCATTTTAAATGGTTGATGTGAAGTTTTGCAGTTCTTTTGTCTTAAAAGGTAAATATATTTCTATCATAGTTATTTTAATTCATCAATGCATTCAAAACATATATTTATATGGTTGCTTTATAAATATTTTTAAACTTATGCCAGTTAAAAGTATTAATGCCTTAGTCAAGGTACAATGGAGGAATGCAAGTGTGAATAAGATAAAAGCATCTATAATAAACATGTTTCACTGGTGGTCTCCATATTCTATGTAGTAAGTTAGGCACTAGAGACATAAAGATACATAGAACATGGTTCTTGTGCTTATGGCCCTCTTAGCCTAATGGGAAACAGAGACATTAAACATAACTACAGGGGCGCCTGGGTGGCTCAGTGGATTAAGCTGCTGCCTTCGGCTCAGGTCATGATCTCAGGGTCCTGGGATCGAGCCCTGCATCAGGCTCTCTGCTCCACAGGGACCCTGCTTCCTCCTCTCTCTCTCTGCCTGCCTCTCTGCCTACTTGTGATCTCTCTGTGTCAAATAAATAAGTAAAATCTTAAAAAAAAAAAAATAATAACTACAATGCAGTGCAGTTAAGCTCTACGTTAGAGGCATGCACTATGGAAGCCATAACAATAAAGTAGAGGTAAACTTCCTAAAAGGAGAGATGTGTATACTCATGACAGTATAATAAGTTGTATCATCCAGGTGAAAAGCATGGGATATCTACTGACAGACAAAGGAGCATAAGCAAAGACAGAAAGGTGAGAAATAGCACAGAGAGCAGGCCAAGATTAAGGAGGCCTTTATAGCACTCAAAGCAAGGATAGGATGAGTTGGATGTTTGTGGAATATTCACAGATAGAGAGGACTCTGAACCTCACCAAAATGGCCCAAAAAGAGGCATATATTTAGGAGTCCCTAAGCCTATGAGTGGTAGCTGACAGCGTGAAAATGCATGAGATTGCAAAGAAGAAATCATACAATAAGATTACTAAAGTGATTTTAGTATGAAACCCTGAAGAAGGCCACCATGTAAGAACTGATGGAAAAAGAAGAGTTAATGAAGAAAAAAAATTAATAATAATTCAGAGAAGCATGACCACACCACAGAAGAGGTCAGTTAGGCTAAGCGAGCTTAAAAAAAATAATAAGCTATGACTAGCAATGTCAAAAATTTCTAAGCCATAAGGGCTGTCAAATGTCTACTAGCTTGGCTCTTTGGAAGTTGTTGATGACCTAAGCCGCAACTCTTTTGGTAGCAAGAGTAGAGGAAGAAGCCAGACTGCCAAAGGAGATGGAAAAATTCGGAAGTGAAAAAGTGGAAGCAACATGTGTATATAACACTCTTCTAGAATGTTTGGGTGGTGATTAAAAGAAAGAGATAATAGTTCGAAAGTCACTGGTTTAGGTGGCGTTTTTGCTGGTTTGTTTTTGGATTAAGAGAAACCTGAATATAATTATAAACTGAGATAGAAAAATAAAGATGAGAATTTAATATAAGAAAAGGAAGTTAATATGTGAAAGATCACACAGAAAATATAATAAATGCTTAGACTGAGAATTGCTTTTAATGGGGTAAAGATGTTTCTTTGATACTGAAAAACACATTTTAAGAATGTGTCTGGTAGTACTTAAATTTACAGACAAGAGGTTGGGAACTTGAGAAAGATCATATCTCATCACTTCAAATGTCTTGATAACAATAGGAGATGAAGTCTGTTGACAGTAATGGGGCCAGGTATTACAAATAGTCTACGAGAAAGTGGGAGGCTTTGAAAAGGGAAGTGATAGTGACTGCTAAATCAAAATAGATTAAAGAATGGATCAGTGTTGCTGAGGATTGAGCAAATTTTTATGTAAGACTGATACTTTTCATTGCTGCTGAGACTAGCAGCGATGTGTGTCTAAACAATAGTGTGACTTCCTTTAGCCGGAATTAAATTCCCAAGTGTAAGAGCAATGTGGCACTAAACAAGCATGACTTTCTTTAATGCAGAGAAGATTAAAACATCCATATCAAGATTGAGAGATGGTGGATAAACTTGGCAAGGAGTGAGATGAAAGGAAAGCAAAATATTCAAGGAAGCATGATCATGGCTAGGAAGATAGACCGGGATAAAATTTTGGAAAAATTAGTCAGAATGTCAAGATGAGGTTGAAAACCAGATAAAGTATAACTGAAAATATAAAAGAGCTAGTACAATGGATATAGGTAACCAGAGAATGAAATCTAGTAGTTCTAGGGATAAAATGTAGAGCTGGCCTTGTAGATAATGGCAGAATATTAGAGGAGACAAAAGGAATTACAGTTTAAAATGGCCAAAATGGGGCAAGAGGAAGAACAAAGGGATGGAGCACTGGGATTTTTAGAGCTGTGAAACTGTTTTATATAATACTGTAGTCGTAGCTCCATGACATTATTTGCCAAAACCCATAGAAAGAGTGAACCTCAGTGTAAACTATAGACTTCAGCTAATAATGCATTGGTATTGGATAAATCAGTGTAGCAAATGTACCACACTAAAGATGCTGATAACAGAACAAAAGAAAACAAAACAAAATAAAACAAACATACAAGAACAAAAAAAAAAACAAAAAACTGTGTTCAGGGAGAAGCATACCAGAGAAAGTGAGTGGTATATTAGAACTTTTTGTACTTTATGCTCAATTTTCCAGTAAACCTAAAACTTCTTTAAAGAGTAAAGTCTATTTTTAAGAAATGGCCCAAAATGATTGCTGTCCAGGACATCCACATAGATATTGAAATCTGTTAGGAGGGTGGTAGGTTTAGGGGTAAAGGGGAATAATGAGACAGGTCTCAAGGTTTCAATGCATGAGAAGAAAATATTGTGAAGTCTGTCTGGTGGAGGTGATAAGAAAAGTCTCCTTTAGAAAGCACACATATGCAATTGATAAAACAAAACAAAACGGAAATATGGCATGCATAGAGTCTCACCAATAAGAACACAAACCAGTTCTTGAATATCTGATAAAACAGACAAACTTTATGGCCTCTAGTAAATCATGAAAGTGACAAGTAATTTCACTTTCTGGAAATTCTTACTCAAAATAAGGCTAAATTTTTGCCCAAGCCATCCTCAGGTTCTTGCTTCTTTTCTATCCTCTATTGTTCATCTCCATTCCCATTTTCTATGATCTTGCACATGGGTAATAGGTTATTGTTATGAAGTTCATGACATCTGGCCAACTGGTTCACTTCAATACCATAGGAGCTAATGTCATCAGTAGAGCCTTCACAGATTCTCCAACGTCCTTAATTCATTAGATATTCTTTATTTTGATCTCCATTGTTATGACATGCATTGTCCATACTTTTCAAATTTTTATTCCTAGTTCAACTCTCCATTCTTGACACATTTTTAAATTTTCGGTATTAAAAGCTCATGGTTTGCTGCAAAGACTGAGAATCTACTGTTAGTCCCTAGATTTCTTACTTTTCAGCCTCCAAATCCTTTCACCTACCCTCTGATCCTTAGTGGAAACACACGACCTTTGGATTGAAACAGACATTAGTTGTGGATCCTGGCATCACATAGCCATGTGAGCCTCCGAGAGTTTTTCATTTCTTTGAGTTTCAGTGTCCATATCTGTGGAATTCAGTTGTTGTGAAGATTAACTGAGAAAATGAATTAAGAATGTGTCCCAGGAAAGGCAAATGAGCCTCATCTTATCTGCCGATTTAGATTGTAAGATCTTTCTAAGGTACTATGTTAAAAATAATAATAATAATAATGAGTTCGACATATATTTTGAAAGTAGGCTGGCAAGATTTGCTGATAGATTAGATGAGAAGAGCAAAGAGAAAGAGCAAAGCCAAAGGTATCTTCTCAATCAAGGCTTTATGTCTTATTTTCTTTAGGCCCCTGCAGCAGAAAAAGACTTCCTTTGTTCCCATGTTTTCCCATTTCTGACTCCATTCACTACCTTACTTCTAGCCATCATCCTTTCTCCTTTCGATTGTAGCCATAGAATTCCCATAATTTGTCCTTTTCCCATTCTGGACTGTCTTCAATATATTTTTACTTATTGAGGCAGGGGGTTGCTTGTTTGTTTTTATCAGTGTCTCTCCTAAGATTATTTTTTCTTTTTTAGTATATATTTAACATAGCAGCCAGAGTGATCTAGTCATTCTTCTGCTGAAAGTCATTTGATAACCTTCCCATCCTACTCAGTATAAAAACCGTCCTTAAAATTATCTGTAACTTCTGCTTTCCTCACCCACCCCCCCACGTGAACTCATTTATCTCTCTCTCCCTTATCATGCTGCAAGCCCACAGACTTTCTTGCTCCTCCTTACACATGCTGAAGTAAGACTTTTGTACCTCGGTCCCATCTTCCTACAATGCTCTTCCCTAGACATCTCTTTCTCCACCTCATTTTTTCCAATCTCTGCAGACAAGTTGAGAGAGGACTCCACCATCCCTCTATTTGAAACAACTCTTACCCTCTGCACTATCTATTCCCTTATCCTGTTTCATTGTAATTTGTAACACTCATCACCATCTCTCTATGTACCTATTCTTTCATTTGTCTTCCCATGATAAAATGTAAGCTTAATTGAGGCAAAGATTTTATGCATTTGGTTTAACACTGAAACCTCACTATCTAGAAAATATTTGTACTTAAAAGAATGAAAAACAGTCCAACATCTGTTCTAAGACATTTCAGACGTTCATTACATAATAACACATCCCTAACTAAAATCTTTCAATGGCACCACTTTAATTCAATCAATCAACCAATCATATCCTGCTCAGTTTGGCCTTATTTGAAAGAAGTTTCCATCTGTTTTTTTTTTTTTTTTTTTTTTGAGCTTAGGGGAATTTTTTTTTAATTTCTTAATTTTTTTTATAAACATATAATGTATTTTTATCCCCAGGGGTACAGGTCTGTGAATCGCCAGGTTTACACACTTCACAGCACTCTCCATAGCACGTACCCTCCCCCATGTCCATAACCAGGCCCCCCTCTCCCAACCCCCCTCCCCCCAGCAACCCTCAGTTTGTTTTGTGAGATTAAGAGTCACTTATGGTTTATCTCCCTCCCAATCCCATCTTGTTTCATTTACTCTTCTCCTACCCTCCTAACCCCCCATGTTGCATCTCCACGTTCTCATATCAGGGAGATCATATGATAGTTGTCTTTCTCTGATTGACTTATTTCACTAAGTATGATACCCTCTAGTTCAATCCACATTGTTGCAAATGGCAAGATTTCATTTCTTTTGATGGCTGCATAGTATTCCATTGTGTATATATACCACCTCTTCTTTATCCATTCATCTGTTGATGGACATCCAGGTTCTTTCCATAGTTTGGCTATTGTAGATATTGCTGCTATAAACATTTGGGTGCACGTGCCCCTTCAGGTCACTACGTTTGTATCTTTAGGGTAAATACCCAGTAGTGCAACTGCTGGGTCATAGGGTAGTTCTATTTTCAAATTTGAGGAAGCTCCAGGCTGTTTTCCAGAGTGGTTGCACCAGCTTGCATTCCCACCAACAGTGGAGGAGGGTTCCCCTTTCTCCACATCCTCACCAGCATCTGTCATTTGCTGACTTGTTAATTTTAGCCATTCTGACTGGTGTGAGGTGATATCTCCTTGTGGTTTTGATTTGTATTTCCCTGATGCTGAGTGATGTGGAGCACTTTTTCATGTGTCTGTTGGCCATCTGGAGGTCTTCTTTGCAGAAATGTCTGTTCATGTCCTCTGCCCATTTCTTGATTGGATTGTTTGTTCTTTGGGTGTTGAGTTTGCTAAGTTCCTTATAGATTTTGGACACTAGCCCTTTATCTGATATGTCGTTTGCAAATATCTTCTCCCATTCTGTCAGTTGTCTTTTGGTTTTGTTAATTGCTTCCTTTGCTGTGCAAAAGCTTTTGATCTTGATGAAATCCCAATAGTTCATTTTTGCCCTTGCTTCTCTTGCCTTTGGCAGTGTTCCTAGGAAGACGTTGCTACGGCTGAGGTCGAAGAGGTTGTTGCCTGTGTTCTCCTCAAAGACTTTGATGGATTCCTTTCTCACATTGAGGTCCTTCATCCATTTGGAGTCTATTTTCGTGTGTAGTGTAAGGAAGTGGTCCAATTTCATTTTTCTGCATGTGGCTGTCCAATTTTCCCAGCACCATTTATTGAAGAGGCTGTCTTTTTTCCATTGGACATTCTTTCCTGCTTTGTCGAAGATTAGTTGACCATAGAGTTGAGGGTCGATTTCTGGGCTCTCTATTCTGTTCCACTGATCGATGTGTCTGTTTTTGTGCCAGTACCATGCTGTCTTCATGATGAAAGCTTTGTAATAGAGCTTGAAGTCCGGAATTGTGATGCCACCAACTTTGCCTTTCTTTTTCAATATTCCTTTGGCTATTCGAGGTCTTTTCTGGTTCCATATAAATTTTAGGATTATTTGTTCCATTTCTTTGAAAAAAATGGATGGTATTTTGATAAGGATTGCATTAAATGTGTAGATTGCTTTAGGTAGCATGGACATTTTCACAATATTTATTCTTCCAATCCAGGAGCATGGAACATTTTTCCATTTCTTTGTGTCTTCCTCAATTTCTTTCATGAATACTTTATAGTTTTCTGCCTATAGATTCTTAGCCTCTTTGGTTAGGTTTATTCCTAGGTATCTTATAGTTTTGGGTGCAATTGTAAATGGGATTGACTCCTGAATTTCTCTTTCTTCTGTCTTGTTGTTGGTGTACAGAAATGCAACTGATTTCTGTGCATTGATTTTATATCCTAACACTTTACTGAATTCCTGTACAAGTTCTAGCAGTTTTGGAGTGGAGTCTTTTGGGTTTTCCACATATCATATCATCTGTGAAGAGTGATAGTTTGACTTCTTCTTTGCCAAATTGGATGCCTTTAATTTCTTTTTGTTGTCTGATTGCTGAGGCTAGGCCTTCTAGTACTAAGCTGAATAGCAGTGGTGATAATGGACATCCCTGCCGTGTTCCTGACCTTAGCGGAAAAGCTTTCGGTTTTTCTCCATTGAGAATGATATTTGCGGTGGGTTTTTCATAGATGGCTTTGATAATATTGAGGTATGTGCCCTCTATCCCTACACTTTGAAGAGTTTTGATCAGGAAGGGATGCTGTACTTTGTCAAATTCTTTTTCAGCATCTATTGAGAGTTATCATATGGTTCTTGTTCTTTCTTTTAGTAATGTGTTGTATCACATTGATTGATTTGTGGATGTTGAACCAACCTTGCATCCCTGGAATAAATCCCACTTGGTCGTGGTGAATAATCCTTTTAATGTACTGTTGAGTCTTATTAGCTAGTATTTTGGTGAGAATTTTTGCATCTGTGTTCATCAAGGATATTGGTCTGTAGTTCTCTTGTTTGATGGGATCCTTGTCTGGTTTTGGGATCAAGGTGATGCTGGCCTCATAAAATGAGTTTGGAAGTTTTCCTTCCATTTCTATTTTTTGGAACAGTTTCAGGAGAATAGGAATGAGTTCTTCTTTAAATGTTTGGTAGAATTCCCCTGGGAAGCCACCTGGCCCTGGGCTTTTGTTTATTTGGAGATTTTTGATGACTGTTTCAATCTCCTTACTGGTTATGGGCCTGTTCAGGTTTTCTATTTCTTCCTGATTCAGTTGTGGTAGTTTATATGTCTCTAGGAGTGCATCTATTTCTTCCTGATTGTCAAATTTGTTGGCTTAGAGTTGCTCATAATATGTTCTTATAATTGTATTTCTTTGGTGTTAGTTCTGATCTCTCCTCTTTCATTCATGATTTTATTTATTTGGGTCCTTTCTCTTTTCTTTTTGATAAGTCTGGCCAGGGGTTTATCAATCTTATTAATTCTTTCAAAGAACCAGCTCCTAGTTTCGTTGATTTGTTCTATTGTCTTTTTGGTTTCTATTTCATTGATTTTTTTCCTCTGATCTTTATGATTTCTTGTCTCCTGCTGGGTTTACAGTTTCCTTCTTGTTCTTTCTCCAGTCCTTTAGGTGTAGGGTTAGGTTGTGTATTTGAGACCTTTCTTTTTTCTTGAGAAAGACTTGTACCACTATATATTTTCCTCTCAGGACTGCCTTTGCTGTGTCCCACAGATTTTGAACCATTGTGTTTTCATTATCATTTGTTTCCATGAATTTTTTCAATTCTTCTTTAATTTCCTGGTTGACCCATTCATTCTTTAGAAGGACTCTGCTTAGTCTCCATGTATTTGGGTTCTTTCCAAATTTCCTCTTGTGATTGAGTTCTAGCTTCAGAGCATTGTGTTCTGAAAATATGCAGGGAAGGATCCCAGTCTTTTTTTTTTTTTTTTAAGATTTTATTTATTTATTTGACAGAGAGAGATCTCAAGTAGACAGAGAGGCAGGCAGAGAGAGAGAGAGGGAAGCAGGCTCGCTGCTGAGCAGAGAGCCCGATGCGGGACTCGATCCCAGGACCCTGAGATCATGACCTGAGCCGAAGGCAGCAGCTTAACCCACTGAGCCACCCAGGCGCCCCGGATCCCAGTCTTTTGATACTGGTTGAGACCTGATTTAGGACCCGCAATGTGATCTGTTCTGGAGAATGTTCCATGTGCCCTAGAGAAGAATGTGTATTCTGTTGCTTTGGGATGAAATGTTCTGAATATATCTGTGATGTCCATCAGGTCCAGTCTGTAATTTAAGGCCTTTATTTCCTTGTTGATCTTTTGCTTTGATGATCTGTCCATTTCAGTAAAGGGAGTGTTAAAGTCCCCTACTATTATTTTATTATTTTCGATGTGTTTCTTTGATTTTGTTATTAATTGGTTTATATAGTTGGCTGCTCCCACATTAGGGGCATAGATATTTAAAATTGTTAGATCTTCTTGTTGGACAGACCCTTTGAGTATGATATAGTGTCCTTCATCATCTCTTATTTTAGTCTTTGGCTTAAAATCTAATTGATCTATTTAAGGATTGCCACCCCAGCTTTCTTCTGATGTCCATTAGCGTGGTAAATTGTTTTCCACTCCCTCACTTTAAACCTGAAGATGTCTTCGGGTCTAAAATGAGTTTCTTGTAGGCAACATATTGATGGGTTTTGTTTTTTTATCCATTCTGATACCCTGTGTCTTTTGATTGGGGCATTTAGCCCATTTACATTCAGGGTAAATTGAGAGATATGAATTTAGTGCAATTGTGTTGCCTGTAAGGTGACTGTTACTGTATATTGTCTCTGTTCCTTTCTGATCTACTACTTTTAGGCTCTCTCTTTGTTTAGAGGACCCCTTTCACTATTTCCTGTAGAGCTGGTTTGGTGTTTATAAATTCTTTCAGTTTTTGTTTGTCCTGGAAGCTTTTTATCTCTCCTTCTATTTTCAATGATAGCCTAGCTGGATATAGTATTCTTGGCTGCATGTTTTTCTCGTTTAGTTCTCTGAATATATCATGCCAGCTCTTTCTGGCCTGCCAGGTCTCTGTGGATAAGTCTGCTGCCAATCTAATATTTTTACCATTGTATGTTATGGACTTCTTTTCCCGGGCTGCTTTCAGGAATTTCTCTTTGTCGCTAAGACTTGTAAATTTTACTATTAGGTGACGGAATGTGGACCTATTTCTGTTGATTTTGAGGGGGGTTCTCTGCACCTCCTAGATTTTGATGCTTGTTCCCTTTGCCATTTTAGGGAAATTCTCTCCAATAATTCCCTCCAATATATATTCTGCTCCCCTCTCTCTTTCTTCTTCTGGAATCCCAAATATTCTAATGTTGTTTTGTCTTATGGTGTCACTTATCTCTTGAATTCTCCCCTCAAGGTCCAGTAGCTGTTTGTCCCTCTTTTGCTCAACTTCTTTATTCTCTGTCATTTGGTCTTCTATATCACTAATTCTTTCTTCTGCCTCATTTATCCTAGCAGTAAGAGCCTCCATTTTATTTTGCACCTCATTAATAGCTTTTTTTTATTTCAACTTGGTTAGATTTTAGGTTTTTTATTTCTCCAGAAAGGGCTTTTATCTCTAGTATCTTCCATGCCTTTTTTGAGCCCAGCTAGAACCTTGAGAATCGTCATTCTGAACTCTCGATCTGACATATTACCAATGTCTGTATTGATTAGGTCCCTAGCCTTCGGTACTGCCTCTTGTTCTTTTTTTTGTGGTGAGTGTTTCTGCCTTGTCATTTTGTCCAGACAAGAGTATATGAAGGAGAAAATAAAATACTAAAAGGGTGGCAAAGACCCTAGGAAAATGTGCTTTAACCAAATCAGAAGAGACCCCAAATCATGGGGGGGAGAAAGGGGATAAAAAGAAGTTCAGAAATGAAAAAAAAAAAAGATTAAAAAGGAAAACAAAGAAAAAAGAAAAATAGGGGGCACCTGGGTGGCTCAGTGGGTTAAGGCCTCTGCTTCTGGCTCAGGTCATGATCCCAGGGTTCTGGGATTGAGCCCCGCATCAGGCTCTCTGCTCAGTGGGGCGCCTGCTTCCCCACTCTCTCTCTGCCTGCCTCTCTGCCCACTTGTGATCTCCTCAAAGAAAAAAAAAAGAGAGAGAAAAAAATACATATATATTAGAGAAACTAGCTTAAAAATGTTGAAAAAGAAAAGAGTAAAAGTTAAAAATAATTTAGCAGAAGAAAAAATTTAAATTAAAAAAAATTAAATTAACAGCAAGACTAAGGAATCATTAGGAGAAAGCCATGACTTCCGTGCTTTGCTTTCTCCTCCTCTGGAATTCCGCTGCTCTCCTTGATAGGTGAACTTGGTCTTGGCTGGATTTCTTGTTGATATTCTGGGGGAGGGGACTGTTGTAGTGATTCTCAAGTGTCTTTGCCTGAGGCAGAATTGCCTGGCCCTTACCAGGGGCCGGGCTAAGTAATCTACTCGGGTTCACTTTCAGGAGCTTTTGTTCCCTGAACACTTTCCGTAGAGTTCTGGAGGACGGGAATGAAAATGCTGACCTCCCAATCTCTAGCCTGGAGGAGCTGAGAGCTTGGGGCCCCACTTCTCAGTGCACCCTCAGAGAAGGGCGTCCAATCACTCCCGTCTCCCTGGCCCTGGCCGCACTCCAAGCTCACCCAGCCTGCAACTGGTTCAAGGTAACCCCGAGCTGAGAGCTCACTCCTCGGTTCTGTGCCTGTAGCCAGCTTCCCTGGTCTAATACCTGTGAGCTCTGCGACACTCAGACACCACCGATCCTTCTGTGACCCTGCGGGACCTGGGGCCACACTGACCCCGGGTGGGCTTCACCCCAGTTTAGCCTCTGGAGCGATGTCCCTCAGTGGAGCAGACTTTTAAAAGTCCTGATTTTGTGCTCTGTTGCTCCGCCACTTGCCGGGAGCCGGCCCCTCCCCCTGAGGTCTATCATCCCATCTCTTTCCATTCACTTCTCCACTAGTCCTACCTTTCAGAAAGTGGTCGATTTTCTGTTTCTAGAATTGCTGTTCTTCTTCTCTTCAATCTCCCATTGGATTTGTAGGTGTTTGCAATGGTTTGATAAGCTATCTAGTTGATCTCCTGCTACCTGATGTAGTCTCAGCCTGCTACTTCTCCACCATCTTGACTCCACCTCCAGAAGTTTCCATCTTTATTGAGAGGCTTAACTTGGGCTTTTGCAGCTATCATTTTAGGCTTTTAGTCCACAGATTATATAGCTCATTATATTCAGTCATTCCTACTTCACTATCATTGAATCGAGAATGGGACCATTTACTGGCATAGAGAAAACTAAGGAAAGAAATATTTGGGTAGAGAGTTGGGAGTGTGGAATAAAAACTAATATTTTGGAAATGAGTAAAAATAGTAATTAACATTTTAAAATAGCCCTGTGCTGTTCCAAAACTTTATAGGTACTGATTCCTTCCATCGTCATAACAAGTCTGTGAAATCGATAAAACAATTCATCCCATTGCATAGATAAGAAAACACATGGACAGAGAGTCTAAGCAATTTGCTTAAGGTAAACATCTAATTAGTAGAAGAATTAGAATATAAGTGGAAATTGTTTGACTTCTGAGCTGATTCTCTTAACAACTGTTTGGAGTTGTCCAAACATAAAATAAAACAGGTAATTTGACATCCAAGTCCAGAGTTTAGTTAAGGAATCTGGGGTGAACAGATACATTTGAGTCTAATCAGCATGGAATGAAATTTAAATTGCTTCTCTACCTTCCTTTATTCTTATCTCCTTTACCTTTTCAGTCTCTTTCACATCTTTGCTCCTTCCTCACTGCTTGAAAGGAGGATCAGGAATTCTCTACCTTAAAAATAACCTTCCTGTATTTTCCAAGCTAAATTAATTAGGTATCTTTGATTACAAATGACAACCCAGCTGGAGTTAAAAGAGCTGGAGGCACCTAGATTTTTCAGTACATTAAGTGTCCAACTCTTGGTTTCAGCTAGGCCCTTATGATTTCAGGGTCATGAGATCAGCCCCTCCCCACCCTTTCAGGGTGACCTGCTTGAGATTCTTTCCCTCTACTTTAGCCCCTCCATGTACCCCTCCACAGGCTTCCCCCCCCCCATCCTCCACTGGTATGTGCATGTGCTTTCTCTCTCTGTCTCTCTCAAAATAAATAAATAATTTTTTAAAAAAAGAAGGAAGGGAGGGAGGGAGAAAAGGCAATTGAGTGGCCTACAACTATCCAGGAAGGACATCCAGGCTCATTTCCTCAGGCCTTGCTCGCTCTCTCTCTCTATCTCACAGCTCTGCTTTCCTTTGTGCTGTCTCAATTCTCAGGCAGGCTTTTCAGGCTAACTTTTGTTAGCAAAGTGACTTTTTGGCAGGTCCAGACTTAGATTTCATTCCTTTATCTATGTCACTATGAACACAGATTCTCTTTTACCAACAGTTCGAACAAAGAACCTCAGTTGTGCAGACATGACAGTGCTGAGCCGGAGGCCAGGAAAGGCAGTGCCCTTGGTGCTAGGCCTGAACCATGTGGTGACCTTGAGCACTGAGTCTCAATGTAGTACATGAATTAAGCATCAAGGAAGGCCGAGTCCCCAGGAAAACTGGAATGCTGTCATCAGAATAAGGGAAGAATGGATATCACACAGACAAAACAAAAGATATCCTTCAGAGGTTTAAAATAATGTAATAAATTACATGGAAACTATCAATAGTTACATGTACACAAAAATTTAAATCATCAATAAATCAAAAACTATAATAACTAAATTGAAAAACAAGTAACATGCCAGAAAATATTTTCAAAAGTATGATGGATTGTTAGCATCACTGCTTCACTGCTACATGAAAGTCTGTAAAATCTGTAAAATCTGTAAGAAAATACTAAGACTGGGATGCCTGGTGGCTCAATCCGTTAAGTGTCTGCCTTTGACTCAGGTCATGATCCCAGGGTCCTGGGATCAAGTCCTGCATCAGGTTCCCTGCTTATGCTTCCTCTATCTGCTTCTCCCTCTTCCTTCTGCTCCCCCTGCTTGTGCTCACTCACTCTGTCTCTCTAAGAAATAAAGAAATAAAATCTTTAAAAAAGCAAGCAGGAAAGAAAATACTAAGATGCCAGTAGGTAAAGCTATACAAGATATGAATTTAGAGTTTCAGGAAAGGAATTTGATAGGTATTATAAGTCTAAAAGGAAATATAGTAGAATAAGGCAATTAAAAAAGTTTAAAGATAAGTATATGAAATATGAATAGTGCTTTTGTAAGGAAAAAGCTACATCTCTGTGTTGTATAGCTTGGAACCTTTTTATATGCCTGTTTCTCAGTAAAAATAGAACATCATTAGAATGAGATGCACATATGGGGCATCTGGGTGGCTCAGTGGGTTAAGCCGCTGCCTTTGGCTCAGGTCATGATCTCAGGGTCCTGGGATTGAGCCCCACAGTGGGCTCTCTGCTTGGCAGGGAGCCTGCTTCTCTTTCTCTCTGCCTGCTTCTCTGTCTACTTGTGATCTCTCTCTCTCTCTGTCAAATAAATAAATAAAATCTTTAAAGAAAAAAATAAAAGAATGAGAGGTACATCTTTCAGACAACAATATATTTGACAACATTAACAGTTAACACAGGGACCAAGGAGAATTTAAAAGAAAAAAACAACTTGAAATTAACCAAAAGATTATTAGCAATTATACAAAGTTTACTATTGCTGACACAATTCTATATACTTTGCATTTATTAGCTGTCTATACTTAAACAACAACTATATGAGGTAGATGCTACTATTATCCCAATATTTCAGATGATGGAACAGAGTTAGAGAAAGGTAAAGTAATTTGCACATGGTCACTTAGCCACATTGAGGAAAATTCAGAATTCGAACCCAGGCAGTTTGCAATCCAATTTCTTCAAAGAATCCAATTTCTTAATTCCCTTACCAGTGTACAGAGGGAAAAAGAGTTCTAATGTAAGTTTTGCCATTAAAGCATTTTAATAAACCAAGCCACATAGCAGTGAGGAAAATAATACTCAGAAACAGTTCAACACAAGTTTTTAAGACCTGCATGTTTAAAGAAGTTTCAGATGGAGCTTGGGTATGAGTAGAAGACAAAAAATAAGATTATATGGAGAAGGATTTGGGGAGTGGCTAAAAACTTTTTTACTTCTAAACTTCTCAAAAGCTCTCACTTCTTTCTCAAAAACCTCTCTCTTCTTTCCCTTAAAACTCCTGAGAAGCACCTACCATTTTCTGCAATCTGTGTCTCACCTCCTTCTTGGGTTTTATCATACTCCACATAGATCACATTAAGCCTCAGTCTGCCTTGATTGTCCTTACTCAGTTCATCTCCCTAAATTTTCAACCCAAAGTAATTCATAAGGCTTTCAAATCATCCCCATATCTTGGTAATCCTCTCTTCTGACTACATCTATTCCACTTCTTTTCCAACTGCCCTTTTGAAACGTAGACACACATACAGAGAGAAAGAGACAGAGACAGAAACAGAGACACACAGAGAGATCTTTTCTTTGTATTTTTGGAAACCATAAGGTTGAGGTTGTATTTATTTTGTATGCCAAGCAGAATGCCCTATATTCATCTGCTCGTCCCCATATGTTTTTGAATACGTGCTATATTCTGGGCACCATGCCTAACATCATAGATACAAAGAAATGGAAGATATTGTTCCTGCCTTCATAGATATCATAATTTACACAGGAGTCACATGTATAAATAAATAGTTAAAGCACAATGTGATAAATACCATAAAGTAGTACATATAGGGTAACATGGCAACACAGGGGTGAAGTGGCAGTCCCTGCCTGGGGAGCTAAAAAATTTTCACAGAAGGGAAGAAATTTGAGCTAGGTTTCAAAGATGAGTAGGAATGTGAGAGAGAACAATAGGGATAAAGAAAAAAGCAGGTTTGTCATGCTAAAGAGTTTAGACTTTATCATTTAGCCAGTGAAAAATATGAAAGGTTTTTACATAAGAGAAAAATGAGATTTAATTTATGTTTAAGAAAGATATCTGAGGTAGGGCCAAGGACGCACGGAGTGAAGAAGGAAAAAGACTGAAATGGCTTTCCAACTATCTAGAGAAGAATAAAGAATTGTCTAAACTAAAACAGTAGCAATAGAAGATTAGTAAAAAGTGTGAGTTTGAGAAAACAATCAATGAACCAAGATATAATTACTAGAAATTTATTGCTTGGAGATGATAAAAGGAGACATTGAGATTTGGTGAGAAATTTGGCAGAGGATAAAAAGCAGACGGACACTTGATCACAGAAACAGCATTTAGAAGGACAGCAGGCTAGGAAAGGACAACTGCAATACAGAACTTGGCTATAGGCATTTTGATCTGTGCTACCTGAAGAACATCCCAATGCAAATATCTAGGAGAAAATAATAAATATTCATCTGGAACCCATATGAATGATGTCTGTGGCCCCACAGTTTAGGAAATACAGATATTCCTCTCATCTCCATCATAAAAATGAAATTGGGAGTGTTGGATTAACATGAAGCTCATGCATGAAATGCTTATTTAAGGTCCTAAATTATTGCACTTGGGCCTACATAAAGAGGGCGTGTGTTATTTTGCTACGAGGAGAATCCAAAAAGCTAGAGGGAAGAAAGAATTCACTTTGAGAGGACAGTTCAGAAGACCTGAGTATGTGGTGAGTTGCCCCCCCCCCTTCCCCATCCACACTGGAGAGGTGAGTGCTACGAGCAACTGGGGAGACATCAGGCATAAAGAGAGGCCCATAAAATTGGGCCTATCAGTGCCACCAGAACAAGTTTCAGGAGGTGTGGCAATTATCACCATTGTCATCTCATTCCCTAAGAAGTTAAGTTTGGAATGATTCCCTTGGTCTTAGACAAGGAGTAGTGAGCTGGGACGAGGCTAGAGCTGCCTCTTGAACAAGCCACCTACAGGGATCAGGAGAAGGCAGTGTACAAAGAGCGATGCTTATAGATGAAGAGGATTCTTAGTGGGGTACCTGAAGACAGGCCATGTAATCACAAAAAATCCTTACATATTTCCATTATATCTTTCCATTATTGCTAACCGACCTTGAAAATATATGTATCCACCAATGAAACTTCATTCACCAAAGAACTCTTCCCCACACTTATGCCTTACAGGGATAAATGCTGACAAGCCTTGTGAAATAAAAAGGTAGTTTTCAAAGGGAGTCAGGGTTAAATACATACAGAGGAAAGAAGTCCCCAATTTAAAGAGAATTTAAATTGGACAATGACTAAGATTTTAATTCTTAAATTAGACTAAATATGTATTAATGGACTAACTGAGTTTCCTGGAGTATATCAGCTACAGTCAGGCAGGAAGTTCAAAAAATACCTGTGGTTATAAGAATGCATGGTTATTTGTCTGAATGATGAGTGCTCAAAAATATTCCACTGTATATACATATAGGATGGAGCTAGGGCATAGATGTAGAGGACGTATAAGCTGTATGCCTGTAAGAAGAGAAGAAGAAAATGACCAACAGTATTTGTTGTTGATAAGGAACAATTTTAACACTGATGAAGGAGAAGGATAAAAAGAAATCTGTGAAAGGAAATAAATTATGTAGATGCAAATGACTTAGTGAATGGTTGTAGGAGAAATTTTCTAAATTTGCAGGTGATATTTAATTGGCAGACATTACAAACAGTAAGGAGCAATTCAATCAGATAAAGTACTTGAATCATTAAGTACTTGGACTAATAAAGGGCAAGCACAGATAACTAGTGAATAATAAGTCTTGACTCAGAGCTAAAGAATGGAGAGTATTTGCCAAAGGGAATGATACTGTCCAGGAGTACCTCTCAGGTTTCAAGAGAACTTATGGGCAAGGACAAACCATAGTTCAGTGAAATATGTATAGAATTAAAAAGATGTGGTAGGTTATAGGATATAAATTAACAGACTACTTCATCAGTCCAAGCCAAGGTGATATAAAGACTGGGGTTATAATGAGAAAATCTCATAACTAGAGGATACATCAATCCTGAAACTCACCATTGGCTTTCACTGCCATCTATTACCTGATTACAAGAGACATCTGTCTCTTGTCATGGTTTGGGGGTAAAATTAATAAGCAAGATAACTTCCATGCATAAAAGAGAGTGCAGATTGGAGTGAGGATATTTGAAGTAATTTTCAAAGAACATTTCAACCATGAAATTCTGTATGGTTCTATGAACATAATCTTAGAGCATTGTGTTTAGCTTGCTTGACCATTTTTATTTAAGATGCTTATTACATTAAGATGCTCATCCTGTGTTAATCTGAAAATTATAAACAGAAAAATATGCACAAGCAAAAGAGTACAATAAAAATTTATTGTGGCCTAGGAAGGCAGTTGATGCAATAAAGAATGAACCCCTCTTTCTCTGTGTTTTGCAATGTTGAACAGTTTATCTACTAAATACAAAGAGCAACTTTAATGTTGAAGAGAAGAAACAAAAACATCCTTTATCACAACATCAAAACCATACTTAGATCTTTAAAAATTTGCTCACATCTAGCAGTGAATATACCAACCTCATGTGAGGAATTTACTTTAAATTCATATACTGAGTATAATTTACTCTAAATTCATATACTGAGAAAGAATATTTAGGAATAGAACCATACTTTGAGAGATAATTGCCTGCCATTTACACACTATAGATTTCACTTGTTTTCAGTATTAATCATTCTGAGTTTTATCTTTGTAATTTAATGATATTATAGTGATAGGCTTTAAAATAAATAAAGATTTCCCTCATTAGGAAACAAATGACTAGGGCGCCTTGGTGTCACAGTCGGTTGAGCGCCTAACTCAGTTTCATTCAGGTCATGATCAGGTCAAGACTGGTCCCCTGGGATCGATGCTCAGGACAGCGTCTGCTTGAGATTCTCTCTCCCTCTCCCTCTCCCTCTGCCCTTCCCTCTGCATTCTCTCTTTCCCTCAATAAACCTTACAAAACAACAGCAAACAAACAAGCAAACGACTGAGCTTCCAACAAGACTCAACTGTATCAGGATTAGTAAAACATTAAGACAGAAAAAAAAAAAAAAGACTCAACTATATCAAGGGAGGAGGTGACCACAGAGGCTCCTGATACCTGTATGAGGATATCTGAATGTATCTCTTACCCATTTCTTATTTCATTTAATATGGCACAGAATCACTAAGAGAATAGCAAGTATAGATTCACTTCTCATAGACAGAATGTTTCTGGGAGCTAGTTCTTTCTCATTTACAAAGAATTTATATTCTCTGGATCTGGATCTGTAAAAGCATCTATAATAGTGGCCTTAAGTGAATTCTAGAATGATTGAAAATTTTACTGTAATGAAAATAAAAATCCACTCAATTCTAGTCATTATCCTTGGTTTGCATTTCATTGATTTGTGGATTTGCAGCTTGGGCATTTCATGCAGAGATTGCTTCTATATGCTCTGTTCATGAGCAGCCTTAAGACGACATTTCAGAAAGTTGAAAAAGTCTCCACACGACTTAAAAACTCTTTCAGATGATCCTTTTCTTTGAAGATGGCAGTACTCCCTCTTGGGAATTACAGAAATGGTATTATTTTTAAATCCTTTTTAATGCTGCAGGATAAATGGCCTGAACCACTGCAATTTATAAATAACTTGTAGCTTGCTTCTCCCTCAGCATTCAGTAAGTACTTTGGGGGGGCCTAATGTATAGCTGGCATTGTGGGGAATACATAAAATATAAAAAATAGAGGTTTTGTTCTCCAAGAGCTAGATAGCTAGATGGGAGGTGAGGCAAGGCGGAGACTAGATAGAGAGATCCACATATATCTGACACTTTCCTCCGGTTTCTGGTGAACTCATCCAGTCTCAAGAATTTATTTTATTTTATTTTTCCTTTATTTTTTTAGAGGGGGGAGGGGCAGAGAGAAGGAGAGAGAGAATCTTAAGCGGGCTGGATCTCAAGACCCTGAGATCATGACCTGAGTTGAAACCAAGAGTCTGATGTTTAACCAACTGAGCCACCCAGGTGCCCCAAGAATTTAATTACCATATATAAGTAAACCATTTCCAAATTTGTTTCTTCAGCCCAGATCTCTCATTGGAACTGCAGACTCCTATTTCTTACCACCTACTCAGCATTTTCTCTTAGATGTTTAATGGGTATCTCAAACATAATTTGTTCAAAACAGAATACCTGATTTCACTCTGCTCAATCTGTTCTACATACAGTGTTCCCTGTCATAGTGTATGGCAACTCCAGTCTTCAGTTTACTCAGCCCAAAACCTGTAAATTATCCTGACTCCTTTTTTCTCTGTCATAGCTCATATATTATGCATCAATAGACTTTTTCTGGCTATCAATCTGAAATATATCCTAAATACAATCATTTCTCACCACTCCACCACTACTCACTGGTGAAAGCCACTATTTTTTCTCTTTGTGACTGCTTCCATGGCCCCTTAACTACTCACCATGCTGTAGCTTTTTCCTACTATTATCTATTTGCAACTCAGTAGCCAAACGGATTATTTAAAAATATAAGTCAGATCATATCACAGTCTCTCCAAAACCTTTCAATAGTTTCCAACATATTCAGTATGAGAATGCATCCAATTCTTATAATTGCCTCTGATGCCTTGAATCCTCATTCATACACATACACATCCACTGTCAAGTCTTAATCTTTATCTCCTAATGACTTCCCCAGTATGAATATTGCTAAGGGGCAAATCAAAATCTGAAAAATAAGAGTAACAATTTAAAAGGACATACATGCCAATTTTGTTTAATTTTTTAAAGATTTTTTATTTATTTACTTTACTTGACAGAGACACAGAGATAGAGGGAACACAAGCAGGGGTAGTGGATGAGGGAGAAGCAGGCTTCCTGCCAAGCAGGGAGCCCAATGTGGGCCTTGATCCCAGGACTCTGGGATTGTGACCTGATCCAAAGGCAGATGCTTAACTACTGAGCCACCCAGGTGCCTCCAGTTTTGTTTAAATGGATCAATGAATAAATATTGCATAAGCAGTTAGGAGAAAGACATTGTATAAAAACAAAAAATTTTATCAAATTTAGCAAACACACTATAGTGGGCATGGCTAATGCCACAATTTTTTCACCTATAACCTTGGGCAAGCTATTCGTCTTCTCAGAGCCTGGAATTTGTCCTCAGTGTAAGTAGGGTAGAGACACCTCTTGTACAAGGTTGCCCAGCTAATATATATAGAGGTGTGCTCCATTATGTGGACTGCAAACATTAAAACTCAAGTTGGAAGTCCTGCCTAATGGATTGATATGGAAAAAAACATAAATGCAATGGCTTCTTCATAATGACAGAAACTTTCTCGGGCAATATATTACCTGAAACCTATTCTTTTTCTGCCAAAATTTAGGGTTATAAAAAAACATACATTTCCCTTAACTCATAACATAGAATAAGTAAGTCAACGCTTTTTTTTTTTTAACCTATTATGGGCTAAGTGGTGAGAAAAACAGGGGGACAGAAAACTATAGTAATAAAGCTCCTGTCTCAAGAATTTAAAATTATGGGGGCGCCTGGGTGGCTCAGTGGGTTAAGGCCTCTGCCTTCGGCTCAGGTCATGATCCCAGGGTCCTGGGATCGAGCCCCACATCGGGCTCTCTGCTCCGCAGGGAGCCTGCTTCCTCCTCTCTCTCTGCCTGCCTCTCTGCCTAGTTGGATTTCTCTCTGTCGAATAAATAAAATATTAAAAAAAAAAGAATTTAAAATTATGAATATAAAATGGATATTTATGGGATAAGTACTGTATGAAAGATACAGAAAACAGAGAAAAAAAGAATAATGGTAAGCTCTAGGAAAAAAAATGTCATGAACTCAGGTAAAAATTTTTTAAAAAGTATATAAATTAAATATAAATATAAATAATGAAGCTGAAATATTTAAACTGAAAGAGAAAAGCTGGGGCTTGGGGACTAGTGAAAACTAAACTGTTCCTAGAAGGACTTTAAAATTAGATCATTGTGTGAATGGGCATAAGGGCTGGGGAAGAGATAGCATGTGGTTTCTTGGAAGAGGCTTAGAGATAAGACTGACATACAAATTAATAATACTGCTTTTGTCACTATGGGGGGTGTCAGTGACAAAACATCATCTATTAAAATAATAAAACGTACTCATTTCTAGAAATATCAGTGTGGGAAGCTCCAAGAAACATTTTTCAATTAACTGTATTTTAAGTTCTAAGATCAAATATCTATTGATTAAAATGGGCAAGAAAAAGGAAGCAGTCTAAAAATCTTTCAAAGGGAAATGATTAACTTAATCAAAATTCCCCCATAATCAATAAACATTTATTGTGTACCTACCACTTTCTATGTGCTGAGAATTTAAAGATGACAAAAATAGTTTTTGCTTAAAATTCTTGGCAGACCTGAGCCGAAGGCAGAGAGGCCTTAACCCACTGAGCCACCCAGGTGCCCCTTTTTTTATTAAAAGTTTTTTTTTTTTTTTTTTTTTGACAGGATCACAAGTAGGCAGAGAGGCAGGCAGAGAGAGAGGAAGGGAAGTAGGTTCCCTGCTGAGCAGAGAGCCCCATACGGGGCTAGATCCCAGGACCCTGGGTTTTTGTTATGTTTTGTTTTTTTCTTTGGTTTTATTTTTTCCCCACTTTATTGAGTATAATACAGTAAAATGCACAGCTCTTAAGTGCCCTGCTCAATTTTTAGGAATGAGTAAATTTGCGAAACCACCACCTAGGTTAACATCAAGAACATTTCTAGCCACCAGAGGGCTCCTCTGGGCACCTTCCCAACCACCCCACCTCCAAACCCCGGAGGCAAACAGGATTCCAGCTTCTGCTGCCTGGTTTGTCTGGCCTGTCCACGAATTTTGTATAAGCAGAAGCTGTGCTTGGCAAGCTGCAGCTGTGTGTGTGTGTGTGTGTGTGTGTGTGTGTGTGTGTGTTATTCAAACATTATATTGTATTATTATATTAGTTTTGGGAAACAATATATACATTTATATGTAAAAATAGAAAAGAGACTGAAGGACTTGCCTCAATTTTGAAACAGTGGTTACCTATGGGAAATGTGGAAAAGATTGCTAATTGTCCTTAAATATCTATTGTCTTCTTTCTTAGTACTACAAATCCTGAATTATAGCCAGACATAGACAGGCCATAGTATACATTTCCTGGCTAGTCTCCTGAGCTAGTGTGATCATGTGACTAAGTTCTAATCAACGAAAATTAATAGAAGTATAAAATGAAGCTTCTGGAAAATGTTAAAGGAAAGATTCTTATTATTTCTGATCCTCTTCATTCCTCCTCTGACTAAAATGTCAGTAGAATGGTTGAAGCTCAAACAACTGTCTTAAATCATGAGTTGAAAGCTATATACTGAGGAGAGCAGAGCAACAAGAGAAAATGAATCTAATTCCTAATACTGGAAACTTTATCAGCCTGGGTCTGGTAACTATAGAACTTCTATGTTGGTATTTCTCCCAGTTATATTGTGGGAATTTCTTCTACTTATAAGAAGAGAATAGGCAGGTTTTACATATTTTGACCCTTTCAAAACTAGAATGTATTTGTAACATTGCTTTTACAATTTCATGTTCAAATTTACTTTTCTTCTTAGTTTTGCTTTCTTAGTTTTTGTTGATGGCAAACTTATTGGTCATTGCTGTAGTGTATACATTTTTCTGTTGTTTTGTTTTTACATTGGGCCATCTTCCATGTTAAGCTAAATGGACTCATATGGTTTAATTTATTTGACAAATGAACATATTTCAGTGGAAATCTAGGCTAGAAAATTCCTTTTCCCACATTTTTAATAACTAAAACTTGGAAATTGTTTAACTTTATGAGTAGTTTACAGCAATACTCACTAACTTCTCATGTTTGAGACTTGCCAAGACATTCGTCTGCTTATGTGTCTATTGAGTCTGGGAGACATTTTTACAAACTATGCTATTATAAAACTTTTGGGAATTTTCGAGACTTCTATTCACTTTTTCAAGCAAGCATAGGCATCTACCCTCCCTTTTTAAAGTTTCAGATGTATGACCAAATAAATATAACAACAGAGGAAAATTTAATACATCATTCTAAATTAAGAAAGTGTGTCTCCTATAAACCAGAAATTGACAGATTTCAGTAAAGCACAGTCCTAAGAAATTTTGGCTTTCCAAGGTACCCTGAAAAAATTCTATTAATTGCCCTAATTTGGAAGAGTACACACTGCAGATAAGAGTAAACCATGAACTCAACAGAAAGCATGACATCTGATTGCCCACTTGTTGCTAAGACTTAGTAGCTCTACCCCTGCATGGCTTCTTGGTCTCCAGCAGGTAAATTAGTACACATTCACATTGTGGTCCAGGGTTCCAAGCACAGCAAGATAAAGGACACTTTCCATGGTGCACACCTTACAAGGTTCTATTTATATCTTCACAATGCTTCTCTCCCACTGAGTGAAACATCACTGGCTAATCCCAGATTAAAAGGATAGGGAAGTAAACTTGACCAGCTCAGGGGAAAAGCTGTATATAGTTGCATTGCATGGGGGCTTGTATATGGAAATGAGCAGAATTTTGTAGTTGTTTTTTGTAGTCTACCATGCTGACCAGTTAGGCTAATAACAGCAAGAAAAAGTGGAGGATTATAAATAGAAATACTTAACAGAGAACAGGTAAAGATAAATGAGTAAAACTGGATATAAGTACATATGCATGAACTGTGCTTGCATGATGAGAGCTAAAGTAAATTAGAGATTTCCTGAGCTTTGTAAAGGGGAAGCTGCCTCTCAGATCCATGAAAATGTATTGCTACATATTCTAATTTTCACAAGAACCGTAAATTTAGACTCTGCTATAGAATCTGCTAATTTTTTTAAAAAAGATTTTTATTAATTTGAGAGAGCCAGAGAGAGCCCATTAATAGAGAGGGGCAGAGGCAGAAACAGATTCCCCACTAAGTAGGCAGCCCAATGTGGGGCTCAATCCCAGGACCCTCAGATCGTGACCTAAGCCAAAGGCAGATGCTTACTGACTGAGCCACCTAGACACCCAAATCTGCTAATTTTGAATTGTAGCTGAATTATTTAAAAGTTTTTTTTATTCTGTAAAATTTATTTTATACATGTGGCACAATTAATAAAGTTTACTTAAATAAATTTATTTCCTGTAAATAGTGAAGGCTTATAGACAAATTATAAAATATGACAATATATTAGGTACTCCCTAAAACTTTAAATTTCCATAGAAAATAAATAATATCTGAAAAATTACCTGTTCAAAATACAGTGAAATTAAATGAATAACAGGATTTTAAACAACTACAAAGATAAAATTTGAAATCACTTAGAAATTAAAAACAGTGAACAAAAATAAAAAAGAACCAACTCTCCTGAACTATTTTTGGAGCAAAGAAGAAATAAAAACTAAAAATATAATCTATTTAGAAAATAAAAGTAAAGAACTGCAAGTAAATTTTTCTCAAAGCTTTACTTAAATAAATGTTAGCTTTTAAACTCTATGTAATTATTATATTAAAATAAGGAACCATGCATCCAACTCAATAAATAAAATAATAAAATCTGATAAAAGCTATTCATGTTTAAATTAAAATAAAGCAAAAATTCATACCTTAAAACTCATAAATTCATAGAACTGATTAAAGGGAAAAATCTCAGTTCTTTGAAAAGACCTAAACAAAAATGAACTTCTGGAAGTCTGGCTTAATAGAGTGGGATGCATGAGTAGATAATATTAAGAAAGAGAAAGTGTTTACACCACAAGTATGAAAAATATTCACAAGTTTAAATAGATAATAAATATATCTCTATAATAATTAATTTGAAAAATCTTAAGAAATGAATCATTGTCAAAGAAAACATCCCATCCTTAAAATGACTCAAAAAAAAAATTCTAATTGTATTTCAAATATACCAAAAAGGTATATTGTTTATAAATAAATTACTAAAGGTTATTACCTATTTTCTTCATTCCTTTCAGGAAAGAATAGGACAAATGATTAAAACATCTTATAAAAGTTATTCAATTTCTTTTATAAAGCTAGAATATTCCCCAACAAAATCTAACAATGATACCACACACAAAAAGAAAACAGTATCTGGGGTACCTGGGTGGCTCAGTTGATTAAGTGCCAACTCTTGGTTTCAGGTCATGATCTCATGCGTCCTGAGGTCAAGCCCTGCACTGAGCTCCACACTCAGTGGGAAGTCTGTTTGAGGATTCTCTCCCTCTACCCCTCACCCCTGAGTGCATGCTATCTCTCTCACTCTCTCACCCTCAAATAAATAAATAAATCTTTTTTAAAAATCCAGTATCACTTTGAATATGGATATATCCCCAAATCCTAGAATATATCGTTTTAAATTTGACCCATCAGCATATTAAAATATAATCAAATGTTAAAAATAAGATTTATTTCAGAAATAGTATAATTATTTAACATACAGAAACTGTATTACTCTTAAGTTTTAGATTATGAAGAAAAGAGTAAAATGCATATAATTATTATAAAAAATGACTAAAAGTAAGTGTCATTTGATATCAAGTTGGGAAAGAGTACAGTAGCCACATGCATTTGAATCTTCCCATGCCTTACCTCCCAAATTATAAAATCACCTAAAGATACAAATAAAATCACATCTGACCACAGAAAATCTCACACAGAGATAATTATATGCTTCAAATTATCTATAAGCAGATATATATATATTTGACACATATATATGTCTATATATAATATAGGTATAGATATATAGATATAATCCTGACAGAGGTGACACTGGAGTCCCAGCTGAGGTTGCAAGTCTATGGGTGAGATGAGAGGAGACGAAACATGTAAATGAGCTCATATGAAAGAAGAAAGCAGAAAACATGCATGAAACAGAGCTGAAATTACCAGAAAGAAAAAGTTTAATACCAAGTGTTAATGCATGGAACACAAACCTAGAACTTAGTAAACCACAACACTGCCTCTGAGGAAGTGACTAAAAGGTAATACCCTCAGAGAAGCATTACTTCTGGAGAAGAAGGGAAAATAGAAAAGATGCTCCTTGGAGATATTTTAATGAAGGTAAAGTGAGGGCAGTAAGTGAGGAAAATTAAGAATCCTGTCAAAACTAAACAGAAACAACACTTATCAACTCCCCCAGAAAACATACTCCAATTAGAGAAACCACATGTTAGTACACTGACAGAAGGCAGTTCTATTGAACAAGGAACCTTGTCTACAAATTATCCAGAAATTGAAAAAATAATTGGAGAAATTCCATTCAAAACTACTCTCAAAAGAAGAGAAAGTATGACTCATGTATTTCGGTTTATCAAAGTTCTTCTCACATAGACAACTACAAGAAAAGATAAAATTGTGACATTAAACTCCAAATGAAATTAAATGTCTCAAACAATCATTTGAAGTTCGTTTTTAAAGAAAAATGAGCAGCATCAGAAATTCCAAATTTAACCATTGAGATGGCCAAAATGACAAAGAAATGCAACAACCTCAGAGGATATATTTAAAAACAATGTAAAAGATGAAAACCACAAGACATAAATTACAATTTGCTCAAAGGAGAATAGATTAAATGACATTGAAGTAAAACACATAAAAGAAGAGAATGAAAATGAAATAAAGAACTAAAAAAGTTCAGAGTGACAGGATCAAATTTAAAAAAACATAGGCAAAGAGGGTATACATATATATTTGAAGTTTCTGAAGAAGAAAAACAACAAAATGAAACAATATTTAAAGGAATATTCTAAGGAAATTTTCCAGGAAAAAAAAGAAAAATTTTAAATATACTTAGGGTTCCTAGAAAAGCTGATACAGGACAGTAGACTCTGAGATATATCTTAGGAACATTATTAGATTTAAAAGACAAAGAAAAAATTCTCAAGGCAAAAGGACCAAATTACTTTAAATGGCAAAGAAATTAAACTACCCTCAGATTTCTTGGGAGCAACACACAAAGCAGGCCAATACTGAGAAGCACTTCCATAAACTCAAAAAAGAAAGGGTAAACCAAGGATTTTATGTCCATCCAAGCTCCCCTTCATGGCTATGGGAAAACAACAACAACAACAACAGGACAGTTTTAAACAAGCACTAAGAGAAAAGTGGACACTTGAGTCTCTCCTGATGAAACTACTGGACTACAAGCTTCATTCAACCAAGAAATAATAGAAGAAGAGTAGGGACTTTTATGTTTAATTGTGGAATTGATACTAAGACAAGCTTAGAAAGATGGGTTATGGACGCACAGGTGGCTGAGTCAGTTAAGCATCCACCTTTGGCTCAGGTCATGAGCCCAGTGTCCTGGGATCCAACCCTGCCTTAGGCTCCATGCTCACAGGGGAGCCTGCTTCTCCTTCTGCCTGCTGCTCCCCCTGCTTGTGCTCACTCTCTCTGACAAATAAATAAATAAAATCTTTAAAAAAAGAAAAAAGGAAAAAAAAAACATGGGTTAAATAATAATATGAAATCATCATAGGTTCTCAAAATGGAAGGACAGAATTAAATAATGGGAGCAAAGGGGGAAAGTAAGGGAGAAGTAAGATATCATTATTAATAATAATGAAGGCAATAAGTGAAATTCACAGTTTCATTTAAAACTGAAAAATCAAAGAGTCGAAGGTTAAAGGGGAGAAGGTGAGAGTAAAGAAGCCATAAAATGTACAAATATGAAGCTAACCATTACAATGAAAGTACAAACCTTTCTAAAACCAAACAAAGGAAAGTGACAAAGACACACACCACATAGAAAAATACAGTAAATACAAAAAAATTCACACAATAATAAATAGCATGTATATAAATAAAAATAATAACAATAAACAGATTTGCATATATATCAAACACAACATTCTGATAATATATCTTCTCAAGAACATATGAACATTGGCAAAAATCAATCACAGAAAAAAAAATACCATAAAAAAAGAACAAAGAAAGAAAACACCATTAAGTTCCATTCAGGGAATACATTACAAATAAATTTCTCTGATCAAAATACAACAAAACAAGAAAAAAGAAAAGGCTTTCCACCTAAAATAAAGGCTTCTATTAAATGACTCTTGGATGAAATGAGAAATACAAACATGACAGAACTTTCTTAAGAAAACATTACATATTCAAGTCTATAGAGAATATTTAAGAAGTGATCCATAGTCTTAAAAATCCACATCAATAAAAATGAAAGACCTTAAATAAAAATATTTAATTCCACCTCCAAAAGCTAGAACAAGTACAACAACTTTTAACAGAAGAATATATAAGGAAGATAATAATGGAAGTAAAAGCAGAAAGTGATAACCTAAATAATAGTAAAAATAGTAGATTGAATTAAACAGACAAACACCAAAATTACTCTTATATATAGTCATATATATATATTGCTTAGTATAAGGCAATGTTGTAATTGCATCTTGTAAAGATGATACAAGCTTCAATTTAATTTTCAAAAACTATATTATTCATATCAACTGAGGAAACACTGATGGATTAGACTCTGTTTGAAAGAAGATGACCAATTGTTTGAGGAATATGAAAATCATATCTTGAGAAGAGTGATTGCATAAGCAAATTATTTTAGTCTTAAAATAATATTTCCAATTGTGGAATAAAATAGTATTCTTCAAGTATTTGAAAGATTAGGTAGATCTTTTCAGATTTACAATGTGATGTATAGATGACAACACAAAGACACCTAATAGAAGATATACAGAAAAACAGGTATCTGTTCATATATACAAAGCTTTATATTAATTAGAATATTTCAAATGCAAATTGTTCACCTTGAAAAGATGCAACTGGACTTGTAATAACATTACACAAAATAATGTATGTGGAACATGTAACATGGCACTAAATATATAAAACTATTAAATAAATGTGTGACTATTAGTATTATTAATATAATGTCCTTAGCATTATATTCAAGCATAAATTAAATGATTACTTGTGAGTTATGATCATTTATTTCAGATTAAATTTAGAACCATATTTTTTAACCTAAGTTCATGCTTCTAAGTAAGATTCAGTTATTGTATGGCTTATTAGCCATGCCCCCTTATAATATACATCCATCTCCTTTTATGATTTGAAGGAATGCAAGTCTTTTATCTCCTTTCAAGAAAAATGTTATGACTGTGTAATTAGAATAGTTTTGAAAAGTTATTTATATTCCAGTTTTAGTTCTAGTTCTTCAAAATTCAGATAATTACTTCTTCATTAACCATTTGACATATATTACTATTTTATAAAATATTGGCCCACTGTAGTAGACTCTTGATTACCTCAGCTAATGACAAATAGCATAAATATAAACATATTAATAAACCAAGAACCTTATTTTAATTATTGAGGTAATTATTCATTAAGCTATAAATCTTTTTTTTTAAAGATTTTATTTATTTATTTGACAGACAGAGATCACAACTAGGCAGAGAGGCAGGCAGGGAGAGTGGAGGAAGCAGGCTCCCTGCTGAGCAGAGAACCCGATGCAGGGCTCGATCCCAGGACCCTGGGATCATGACCTGAGCCGAAGGCAGAGGCTTTAACCCACTGAGCCACCCAGGTGCCCCAAGCTATAAATCTTTTATCAGTGCTATAAGGCTCAGTAAATTTTAATATTACCATTTCCTTTTTATTCTGTAAAAATCTCTCTGTCAGGAATGCTGAAAAAATAGAAGAAGAATTAGTAAGAACTGAATAATGAGCATCCAGTGGATGTTCCATCTTTATTTATTCATATATGAAGCAAATTTTTATTGATCATGAATCTATGCCAGCCTAATGTTGTGGATACCAGGAATATGTCAAATTAAAAAAAAAGTCATAATCTTTACCTTCATGGAGCTTGCAGTCTCTTAGAAAAATCAGACATTATTCAAAGAATCTCACGTATTTGTAAAATTACAACTGTCACAACTACTAGAGAAGTGAGGAATATAGGCCTCTGATAGTATAAATAACAATTATTATTCTAATCAAAAGGGTCATACATAGCTACCCTGAGGAAGTGTTAATTGAGTTGATTTACGAAAATGAACAAGAATTTACTTGAAGAACTTTCAGGAAGGCCAATCCATTTGGTAGGAATAGCATGTACAAAGACTATGCATCAGAAAGAAGTGCTGGAAAGAAAATGGTCCAGTGTGTATATGTTGAGGTAGGTTGAGGATAGTCTATCTAAGGACATATAGGCTATATTAAAGAGTTTAATTCTTTTCCTAAAAGCAGTACAATCTGTGGAAAATCTTTAAACTGTGACAGGGGATAGTATTAGACTTGCTCTCCAGAAAGATTACTTTGACTACAATAAGAAGATTAAGAGAAGAAAAATGGTAGATTTCAGGTAGACTCCTAATGAGCCCATAAAAGTAATGGTGAGAGCTGGAAATAGTAGAAAAGTGAATAGATATTAGGATTCCCAGGTGGTAGAATCAAGAGTGACAGACAGGATAGGAAGCATAAGATATAATGAGACCACCAAGATTTAAGACTTCTGTGAAAGGATATTCATTGAAGCAGGAGACACTGGTGGAGGACCGGTTAGAGTCAAACACATGAATATGGTCTTGGCCATGTTAAATCTGAGGTATTTTTGAGACATATGATAGAAGTGTAGTTACATATATCAGTCTATATTCCAGAGCTCAGATCTGTATCTAGAAATACAAATTTATAAATCTCATGTATGAATGGGGACAATGGAAGTAATGGATACAAATGGAATTGCTTAGGCAGAAGATCTCAAATGAGAAAAGCCTGTAAGGCCCAACTCCAGAGCATTGCCAATGTGAACTTGAAAAAAAGAACTGAAAAAGAAGCTTTTATCATGTCATGAAATCCAAGGAAAAGAGTGTTTTGGATGGAGATAAAAGTCATCACTGTCAAATATCAAGAAACCTAAACAGATGAGCACTAAGTTATGTCCACTTGACTCAGCAATACAAAAATTATAAAGCGCTGTGTCCACTGAATAATAGAGTACTTAACAATATGGGTACAAGAGAATCTTCCCGGACTTACCAGGAGATTTGGAAATAGAGACAAATCTTTAGAGAAAGTTGTGAAAAGGGGAAGAGAAAAAGCAATCAGATTCAGAAGTTATGGAGAAGAGGACAGGCTTTTCTGTTTTCATTTTTATTCTAATGCAAAGGAGTTACAGAATCTTTTCACAGGAAATTTACAGTTGACAGGATGATGTTTAATACATAAAAGACAGGAGATTAAATAATTGAAAGAGGGAATTTTATTGGTAAGTTTACTGATGGAGGGACAGTTTTGGGAAGGAAGACAGCTCATCCATTGTAAACAGAGGTTAGATAGATTGGGTGTGGGATATAAGTTTAGAGATAGAAATAAGCCTGAATTTTAATCTGATATCTTCTATGTTCCCTATAAAATAGTAGTGAAGGTCATCTTCCAAGAGTTGAGGCAGGGAGTACTGAGAAGATTAAAGGTTTCGTGAGGGTACGGATTTGAAAAGCAGAAACCGGACAATTAAATAGAAAGGTATGCATAAATAGATAAATAAATTATAAGGAAGGAAATGAACGAAGGAAGGAAGGGAGGGAGGGGGAGGGGAGGGTGAAGGAAAAGGGGGGAAAGAAGGAAAGAAGTATGGAGGGAGGAAAGGAAGGAAGGAAGGGGAGAGGGAAGGAAGAGGAAGGAAAGAAGGGGGAAGGAAGGCAGAAAGAAAAGAAGAAAGGAAGAAAGACAGTGAAGGAGGGAGGGAGGGCAGGAATGATCATTTGTTTCTGATCATTTTTGGTATTTTGGTAATGTTCAAGAAGTTTTGGGGCTATCTTTATGAATCTGTGGTTCTTGGCTTTTTTTTTCCTGCTCCAGTAAAACTTCTTTCATACAAATAAGGAATATCACATATTTATATCAAGCCAAATGATCTACTGTATTATTGATTTTGGAGAAGAGGGTGAGGTACTTCCTTAGGAAGGTGTATCCAAATCTCAGAGATAGGAAAACATGTGCATATATGTTTATGCTGTGTCTGTACATAAATGTATTTGTACATTTAGCCAAATGTTAAAAGTGGACCAGAATTTAGGGAGCTCTCCATAGGAAAATGAAAAGTAATTATTATATTTAGTATATATTTTAGCACATGCAATATAATCAGTTTCCTTTTCCAAAGAGAAAGCACACATTATTCCCTAGATATCTTTTTTCCATTATGGAAATTCGTTCATGATACTTATAAGTATCTATTAGTAGAATTAGTATATGAATATTCCAATTCACAATCACTTAAGTGTTAAACATTTAATTATTTATCAGCAAAATATTGACAAACATTTACAAGTATTCCATCAGCTTGTCAGTAAGTCCTTCCTTAGGGGAAATTTTCTGATTTTAATTCAGTCATAAAATGCTTTGGGTCACTAGTGCATCAATTACTAAATTACTGATCCATAGTACTGTAACGTAAAAAGTAAACACGACTTCTGAAAGCCTAATTGAATCTTGGAGAGATATTTATTCACCACTGAATTAAAATAAATGAGTAAACTCACAATAATCACACTAAACTTAGGTACATTCATTTCACAAATGGATAACTGAAGTTCAGAAAAGACAGAACTAGAGAGATTAGGATCCAAGGTGGATTTTCAACCTAAAAAGACCTAATTCCTAATATCTAGCTACAGAAAATAAATACATGAGTTTGAAAGCAATAACAATTATTTCTCTGAAAGTTCATTTTAATGTAATTTTATTGAGTTTAATAAATTATATCTCCGTTAATAATTATAAACTAATTTAATAAATTATACCTCCATTAATAATTATAAACTCACAGGGTTTATACTAATATGGCCTTGTTGCAAAGTAAATAGTGTAATTTTAAAAACCCACAAAATTTTAGACTCTTTTAAGGTAAAGATTGTCCTAAAACTAGTTATCTTAACCACCCACTGTATGGGTTACTTGGAAAACAAAGGAGTTTTTGCAGTGCGTCAGTGGTTACCAGCACAGGTTTGGGAGTAAGAAAAACCAAGCTTTAGTACTGGATTATGTGCTTATTAGCCTAACTAAATGAGTTACTTAATTCTTGTAGTTTCCCCATCTATGAAATGGAGGGGAAAACACATAATTTATGATGTATTGTAAGGATTAGATAAGAAAATTTATTTAACTACATAGTGCTGGGCCTCGCAGCAAATATATATGGGCTGACATATATGTATAAATGTAGATCTATACACACATACAAACACACATGAAGTTTAAATTTAGCATAGAATAGTTTCGAGGCCATTATTACTTTAGAGACTAGATTTATTTGAACCGGTTTAGCTTTCCATTAGGTATGTTACTTTTCATGTTTTTGTTTTTGCTTGTTTCTTTGTTTATTTGTTTTGGTCTCCAAAAAACAAACAAACAAACCAAAAAAAAAAAAAAAAAAAAAAACAAACCAAAAACCAGTTTCTATACTCCTTCATAAAACAATGCAAAGGAAAGAAGAATACTAACAAAATGTTCAACAAACAATTACTATTGCCTGTATTTATCTGGAAAGAGCTTCCCACAGCTTTAATCATAGCCATGGGTCATTATTTCAAACAAAGTATGTCTTTTAGGTATTTAAGTGTGTGTTCTCATATCAAGGAATTGAAATGTAATCCATTTGTTCTCTAATCTCACTGCAATTCTGCTAAATGTTTCAAATAAGTGAAACAGCATGTATTGTAGTTTTGAGTGCTATCACCGAATCTAAAGAGATACACATAGCAGTGAAAGTCATCTTCCAAGAGTTGGGGCAGGGAGTACTGAGGTACTTCATTAGGAAAAATTAGGTCTACTTAATCTTTAATTTTTCATTAAAACATTTCTGAGGTTGATATGATAAAATCATGGTAGAGACTTCCAGCAAATGACATTATAGCTTAGAGCTATATGAAAGTTCTAACAAATTGTAATATATTTAGAGCTTAATAACATAAATTCTGGGGGTGCCTTGGGGGCTCAGTTGGTTACACATCTGCCTTCAGCTCAGGTCATGACCCCAAGGTCCTGGGATCGAGCCCCACATCGGGCTTCTTGCTCAGTGGACAACCTGTTTGTCCCTCTCCCTCTGCCTGTGTCCCCCCTGTTTGTGCTTTCTCTCTCTCTCTCTCTCTTTCTGTGTCAAATAAATAAATAAAATCTTTAAATATATATATATATACTTCTGGTGCAGAGAATATATATATATGTATATATATAGAGAGAGAGAATATATATATAATATATGTATACTTCTGATGCAAAGAAATCTAAACCAAGAGTAAAATGCTATGTTGAGGGAGTTTTTTTAATTTACCTGCTTAATAATTTACATGTTAAGAACATAATTAAATATCTTGGGAGCATTTTCTCAGAAAGAATTCTTTAGAATAAGTTTTGCCTTTGCTACTGTGCTAATGATGGCTTTGATAAAATGACCCAAGGAAAAAAGACAATTTCCTTCAGGTATTATCTGTGTCTGAAATATTCTTCACTGATTTCACATGCACTGATAACATGAACAATGTAATTTTTTCTGACTCTAGCAGGACAAGATTTGCAGTGAGAAATGCAAAATTTACAGAGTTCGCCTCTAAGAAATCTCTGCAGTGTTTTTCAGTTTATATAAAAAGACTAAAGACGTTGCCGGAGGCATCTGTTTTCTTTTCCTTAAGGCAGGCTGAAGCAACACAAATCAAATTGTTTTTCACATTGTTCATTTAATATTTTCTCTTTCAATTTCTCAGAGAGCCGACATAGGAATTTCTGCTTTAACCATCACCCCGGATCGTGAGAATGTGGTGGACTTTACAACACGCTATATGGACTACTCAGTGGGAGTACTACTTCGAAGGGCTGAAAAGACAGTGGATATGTTTGCCTGTCTTGCACCATTTGATCTGTCTCTATGGGCTTGTATCGCTGGCACTGTTCTTCTGGTGGGTCTTCTGGTGTATCTCCTGAATTGGCTTAATCCTCCACGATTACAAATGGGATCAATGACTTCTACTACTCTCTACAACTCCATGTGGTTTGTGTACGGATCCTTTGTGCAGCAAGGTAAGGAGAAAAATTCTTTATAGTCTGAAAAAGGAATATGTTTCAAATGCCATGAATCAGTTAAGAATGTTCTGTATCTGACATCAATAAGTGTTCTAAAGGGTCTTCACATCAATGCTCAGAGAAGAATATTTCCTACCCTTTCCTAGAGGGTCTCAAACACAGCAGGTTTTCCACAAAAATGGTTCATTACCTTTTGATGTAGGTTCAATTTCATCAACAAAGCCAAAAATGAATGTCAGAGGTAAGGTTAACAAGAAACTCAAGATCAGATTTCCCCTCCTCCTCCACTAATTTTTTTTTTCCTTTCTCTGACATTCTGAGAAATAGCCTTATTGGGATGAAATAGCTTACTACCAGAACAGACACTGTTTAATTATTTACATATGTAAGACATGTTGGGACTGGTTCTTTGTTCAGAGACATTATTTAATGTATTAAAAATATTCAGTGACAGTGAAAAACTTTGATTAATTTAAGATTCTGATAACAAATATTGTCTTATCTTTCATCTTTTTTTAAAGATTTTATTTACTTATTTGACAAAGATCACAAGTAGGTAGAAAGGCAGGCAGAGAGAGAGGAGGGGAAGCAGGCTCCCTGCTGAGCAGAGAGCCTGATGTGGGGCTTGATCCCAGGACTCTGGGATCATGACCTGAGCCAAAGGCCGAGGCTTTAACGCACTAAGCCACCCAGGCGCCCATTATCTTTCATCTTAATAGTTAATTAATCTTTAGCAATGATTTAACTTATAACTTCATTATATTCTGAAGAGTGTCTTTGTTTTGTTATTCAATATTTAATCTGCCCTATTCTTTAAAGTTGTCTAGTTAATTCTATGACTCTCACCATTTTAGAATAGAATAATACTTATTAAACACCTTTTTTGAGACTATTGTCATTACACAGAATGAAATAATAAAATATTTAGTGGATCAATAGTTTCTTACAAACCTATCACATATATTAAAGAGGAGAAATATGTGTCAAAATGACGATACATGACACTTTTGCCTTAATATTTATAAATTTCAATAGCATCTTCTTTTTTATTCACACGCTTGCTATTAGATCTTTCGTTAAATTTGAGTAATTGTTTTCAACTGTAACTCCTGATTGAGACCACTAGTCCAAAGAGGGCCTAGGACAGAGCTCTAAGAAAAGGAATGGGTTAGAGGAGCTTTCAGTGGCAACTGGTAAGGAGTAATGAGAAAGATCCAAGTATCTTGTATAGCATGTAGTGGTATACATACCAAATAAAGACAATATTTAAAGATGGCGGGTTTCGCCAACTACATTAAACATTTCAAAAAAATCAAGTAAAAGTAAGACTTGAAAGATACTTACTGGATTTAGCAATAAACTTGTTATTGGTAGTATTCCAGTGACTGTAGCTGCATCACCAGATCCTCCAAAACCTACTGATTCTGTGGGTCAGAAGTTTAGACAAGACATAGGAAGGATGGTTTGTCTTTACTCAGTAATGTCTGAGGACTTAACTAGACAGCTCAGAGTCTGAAAATGAACTAATCTGAAGGCTTGTCCCTTTCAGTTACATATCTGGTAACGATGCTGGCTGAGGGCTGGTAGCTTCAGTTTTCTTATATGGTCTCTCTTCATGGGATAGTGTGGCCCTTCTCACAGAATGGTAGTTAATTTCTCCATAAAGAGCATTCCAGAAAGAGAAAAAAAGAGTCAATGAAACAGAAAAATGTTACAGTTCAGGTTGGGGATCACAAACTTGTATGATGGTGTGAGTTCCTCTGGTAGGGAACATCCTGGTTGTGCCCGTCTCATGACTTTGTTACAAGAATTAAAACAGGTAAAATTATGAAGTTCTTAGATAAAATAACTCATATAAGGGTCACATAATTGTTTACCAAATAAGTAAAAAATAAAAACAAATCAGACTCAGCTATGAATAGTTAGGCACATCAAAAAAGAATAACAAAGCAAATGATTTTAGATTATTGGCAAGATAATGGTTAAAATGGTAGCTCGTAGGGTACATGAAGCAATAAAAAAGTAGAAAGACCAATAATGAGAATTCAAGAAGAGTAAGATGGGAGAGTTATAGAGTAGTAGTGGGAGAGAATAGAGCTCTTGATGAGGTCAAAGAACAAAAGTGGAAGTATCAGTGTGAGGGAGTTTGAAGTTTGTATTTATGGATTCCTGAAGTTAAGTGCTGGTGAAGGACTTCAAAGCTGATCAAGGATCTGAGAGCCCAGAGGATTAGATGAACCATGTGCAATGATAGTCAGCTCAGACTGGAAAGAAAGAAAAGGAACCAGGTGCCAAAGTCGTCAATAAATGAGGAGAAAGAGCTAGGATATGTTGATAGATATGAGCACTGTGTAAAAATAAAGGTTGGTATAGTTAGATGTAATTAACCTTTGTTTTCACTTTACTACTTCCCGATCCACCCAATTTTCTGTACCTAGTTTTAATAACCACCAATATTCAGTTGACCACCAAACCTACATCACCCATTCTTTAATTTTTGTTTTATATATCCAACTGCTCACTAGACCACTCCCTGGATATAGCAAAAGCACCATGATTTCCAACATGCCAAACATTGAATTTATTTTACACTTTAAAGCTTTGTAGCTTCTCATATTCTTTATTCCAGCTGATGCATTGCCAGCCACTCAGATACACAGGTTAGAATCTTTGAAAACAGTTTTGGTTTCATCTTCCTTCTATGCCTTATATCCAACCATAATCAAGCCCTGTGAATTTTACCTTCTAAATATTTCTAGAAGTGGAAAGCTTCTCACCTTAACAGATAAGCCTACACTGTTACCTAGATTAGGCCTACTTCATTTCTCATCTGAGCTACAGGAATCTTGTTAACAGGTCTTTCTTTTTTCAGTTTTGTCCCCTGCAAACATATGCTCCACATATTTGCATATATATTCAAGTTATTTCTATCAGGGAGAGCTAAACACATAATTCCCATTCTTTAAATACTTTCTTGGCTCCTCAATGCTCACAGTTTAAAAGTCTGAGTTATTTGGAACAGGCACAGTATTCTACTATTGGGCTCCTATCCCGGGCTCAATTCTCATCTCTTACCACCCATGCCTCACATTTAATTGTTCAGTTACTCCAAACGGCTTTTGTCCTTGAACACAAGACTGTGTCATAACTCTTTGCCATTGCATCTGTTCCTTTCAGTTCCTGAAATGCCTTTATTACTAACCTGCTTAATCTCTATTCTTTTTTTTTTTTTTTTTTTTTTTGTGCTTAATCTCTATTCTTACTCTTGGCTTTCATATGGTAACTTACTATGCATCTTCTATTTCTTGTTTTGAACTCACTTCTCTTAGGAAATATTTGCTGGGGTTAGGAACCATCTTCTAAACTTCTTAAGATATATTTGTTATAACACATATAAACTATTACGTAATTGCCTTTTCTTCATTTGTCTCCATCTGAGTCCTTTGAGCATAAAACAGTGTCTTATCTTTATAGTCCCTTTGCCTATAGCTCAGTGTCTTGTACATATTAAGAGTTTGATAAATACAAACTGATCAACTAAATCAATAAATATTAACAAAACAAAGCATGGTATTAACTACAATATTGTGCTTATTAGATTATAATATGTTCCCCAATGATCTAAATTCACTAAACCTAACAGGAAAGTACTCAGAATGTCTCTACTGGTGTATTTTATTAAGTAGCTAAGATGAGGAACTTATAAATAAGGTATCCAATTTGCTGAACCTTTATTTCTTAGGATGTTGACATGCTTTCTGAACTCTGCCTCCAGGTAGCCAAACTAATTTTTGGAGCACATCCAAGAGAAAAAGATAAGTAAAATTATCCATATGGTTAGCATGATTTTCTAGTTATGTAAACATGGCACAGATATCAAAAGTTATAAATACATTAAGCTTTTCCATCCCATCTGAGCCTTTAAATGAATCGTTGAGCCTGTAGGTTGATTGTACATTAATACAAATTTCTAGTGATGGATAATGTGGAATTGCGTATGGTTAACTACTTCATCTCTGAAATGTTGCCATTCTTCCACTTCCTAACAATGAAAAGGTCAATTCGCTAAAAGATACAGAAAGCAACTTTACATTTTGATTAAAAATAAATTAAGAAAAAGCGCCTAAACTCAATGAAAAAAAGAGTCAGTCAATGACAGTGTCCATGGACAGGCAATGAAGTTAAAATTAGTGATAATTTTCAACAAAAATATAGTCTTTTTAAGAAGTACAGCTGTTATTTGGATTACAGTCTTTACTGAGTCACTAGATCAGATTGAATAGGGATAAAAAGCATTTCATGTATTATCGGATGTATTTCTGAAAAAACAGTTTAGGGACAGCTAAAAGAAAAATGTTAAATATATGCTAGTTGTTTACTAATTCTGATTTTTTTTTAAAAAAGTCTGTAACTTCAAAGCATTCTGGAAAAATAGCTCAGGGAATCCAACTGTGCAAAAGCAGTATGGCCCATTATAGAGATAAACTTAGTACATCTGTTTGGCTGAAACATTAAAGCTTGTGAATTAGATAGTTAAATGCATGAATGAGAGACCAATTTTATGCAAGTTTTTTTGTCATTTTATATCCTCCTTTATTTCCCTGTCTACATGCATTTCTCTGCAATCAACATACTTAAACAACTAGGGTTTGATTTTTTTGAAGATCCCTTATGTTTTGTTTATGTGCAGTGATTCTTACTATCATCTGGGCCTGGGGGTGGGAGGCCTCTGTGACTTTTTCACACATATGGTTGAATATAATTTGTTTGCTGTTTACTTGCAAAAGGAAATTTCAGAGTTTGCCTCAGCTGCTTTTGTCTGATTGTAGAATGTACAAATATTTATAATCATGTAAAATATTTAAAGTTATTACATGTGTTTATTTAGCAGCAAGCATTTATTAAGTACCAACTACATGGCAGGAATAGGAAGAAGAAAAGGAAAACAAGGAATAACTACATTTACTGGTTTACTTACTGTTTCTTGGGCATGCTGTATGTCATACCCAACTTAGATATTTTGAGTCTGGTCATAAATAAGAAAGATACAGTTCTTGCACGCTTGGAACCATCTAAGTGGGCCATAGCCAAATGGGACCAAAAAAACCCCTTCTGATGAGAAGAGCAGACAGAATTATTGGAAAGAATAAAGAAAGATAATTCCTTTGAAGCTTTCTTAAAGATGAAATAGCTCCACAGATGCCAGTGATGACTAGAAAGGGGTCCTTTAGGAATAGTAGCAGATAACCTGATGGCTGCCGCTCAAGAGTTAATGGGAGAGGCATCACGCAGTCTTTGAGATCCCAGGACAATTTTTGGAAGAAAATAAAGAGCTCTTTCCACTGCCAGATGGATTGCAATGTTACAAGAATCACAACTTTCTCATTTCCACACACACAAAAAGGAATCAGACATTCTTCTCTATCAAACTAAGCAACTAAAGAGATTGTTGATGAGAGAGCATCTCTTTAAAACCTTGCATAGGAGAATAACTCAAAAAGACATCCATTTTTATAGTGTAGATATCAATATACGAAATTTATCAATGTCCTAGTCTCAAAACCCCAAAGGATTCAAACCTTGTAACTCAGTAGCTAAATCCATTCCTTTGTAATGTTATCTGATAGTTCACGTTCAATTTGAATATAACAAAAATGATATTGGCTAACTCTTGTTTACTGACCCTAATGAACGCAGGGAAAATGAGAGTAATCCCCAGTGACAGGCTAACTGGACGATAGAGACAAATTTCTTTCTACTTTCTGTTCTTACAGATATTAACTCAAAAAAGTCCTCTGTAATTGTTATTTAGGTTCAAAAAACATCTCTGTTGTTGCTAATTATGATTGGCAGTCCTTAACAAAGGGAGTGCCAAGCATCCTGAGAACTGTCACATCCACTTGAGAATTTCCCCATGCTGATTTAAAACATGACAAGGTGCTCATTTTCTTTCATTTTGTCACCAGAATTCACCACCAAAGGAAAAAAAAATAGTTGAGCTTTCACATTCTCAGATACTATTCTAAGTCTATCCTTATGGGTGTGGGGAATGAGTAATTTGTGTGATAGAAAACAATGCAGGGATGCTAAGATGGGAATCCATTGGTTTACATTTCCAGTGAACTGTAATGAGCTGCTAAGCAATGATTCCATGAATTATAAGTATGTAATATGCCCCTGAATTTCATTTATTTTAATACCAGCTCTTCATGAGTTGAGCCAGAAAATCCTTTCTCATGCTAAACTGGGCTTTTGAAGAGTTGAAAGTCATCAAGGCATATGAGGCAAAAAAATCAGATTTCTGCTCATAAAATGCTTACCAAACAAGAACGGATGAAAACATTTTCTCGACTACCTTGAACTCCTCAAGAATGCATACATAATTAAAAGCGTTATTTTAGTATTTAAGGAAACAAAGGACTGGTTTCCTGAGAGCCATTAAAAAAAAAATTAACACTGAAAAGTGATTTTAAGATACTCTGAGTTGGGTTTTTATTCTTCCCCAAGTGCTATAAGAAAAAGAAAAAAAACAGTTTTAAAAAATCTAAATTTAGGGGCATCTGAGTGACTCAGTCATGAACGTCTGCCTTTAGCTCAGGTCATGATCTCAGGGTCCTGGGGTAGAGCCCCACATTGGGCTCCCTGCTCAGCGGGAAACCAGATTCTCCTCTCACTCCCCCTGCTTGTGTTCCCTCTCTCGGTGTGTCTCTGTCTGTCAAATAAATAAATAAAATCTTTAAAAAAAATCTAAATTTAAGTGATGAAAAAGGAGATGTCATGGGTCCTTTAAAATAGCATTGATATCATGGTAGTACTCACTACTTACGGTACCATGTTGCAAAACTCTTCAGCTTAAGTAACAGGAATAGGGTCAGACATCACCCAAGATAAATTTATTCTAAAGATCATTTAGGATTGATCAAAGTTAAACTATTGGGATCAAAAGACTATAGGTGGTAATAGAGACTATCAGTTTAGAATATAAATTTGGAATTTTAATTTTTGTTTGACCTGAATCCATTTTTCTCCCTTCACCTATGAATACATATTTAAAAGTTTAACAATGACGGTTGACCTAGCACTAAGATGCATACTTATAAGCCAACTATAGTCTCTGGTTTACAAAACTGATTAGTAATAAAGTCCTGTGATACTTTTGTTAAATACCCTTGAATGTGGCATAGACTTTAATTTTTCACAATTTTTTTTAAGATTTTATTTATTTATTTGATAGAGAGAGAGATCACAAGTAGGCAGAGAGGCAGGCAGAGAAAGAGGAGGAAGCAGGCTCCCTGCGGAGCAGAGAGCTGGATGCGGGGCTCGATCCCAGGACCCTGAGATCATGACCTGAGCCGAAGGCAGCGGCTTAATCCACTGAGCCACCCAGGCGCCCCTAATTTTTCACAATTTTAAGACAGAGAAATTACAATGTGTGATATAATATATAAATTCACATCACATATCTCATCATACATAATAGCGTCCCTTATTTGTAAGCTACATTTCTTGATGACAATCGTTCGTCTTTATATTAAGATTTAACAAAACACCGATGCATGACCCATATTTCCATGCTGTGGACACATAAAATTGCTCTCTGATTTGTGGCCATGACTAAAATTTATAGAGTCTCTTTATATTTACAGCTCTGTCTCTTCGACTCTAAATTAGCAATGCCTCTGGGGCAGCTACGTAGTTTGTCCTGTCTGCTCCACTTGTTTCCTAGCACTTAATGTTTATATCCACGTACTTCATAGTACTTTAGCATGTACTTACATTATTTCTTCTGCCTTTATGATTTCAAATTCTTTTTGCTCCAGCAAACATCTGTTTAGTTATTAAATAAGAATTATTTATCTAGTCACCAGGGTGAGGAGGACAGCAAGGTGTCTGTCTTCATGGAGCTTTCAACGTACAAGAGAAACAAACTGGTAAACACATAGCTCTGTCACAGAATCATAATTATCATGTTGAGGAAACCACGAGTCATGATGAGCTTAGAGTTTACAGACATGCTGCTATTTGGTGCATTGTAGTTTGGTCAAATACATAAAAAGTCATGATCTATCAAAATGAGGAACACAGACGTGGAACCTATTTTTTACCTAGTGAGAATGGAAGAAATGAATGGTCCAATCAACTCACTCTATCTTTGCTTTCTGATCTATAAAATAAAGTGCTAGATTATTTTAAAATTTTCTTTCAGCTCTAACATTGTAGGATTCTATCATCAATATCTAATTTAAGAACTATTTTCACATCTTTGTGTTTCTTTGAGATACAGCTCAGTTTGTTTGTTTTTTTTTAAGATTTTATGTATTTATTTGACAGACACAGATCACAAGTAGGCAGAGAGGCAGGCAGAGAGAAAGAAAGGAGAGAGAGAGAGAAAGAAAGAAAGAAAGGAAGGAAGAAGGGGGGGGAGCAGGCTTTCCGCTGAGCAGACAGCCCGATGCGGGGCTCGATCTCAGGACTCTGGGATCATGACCTAAGACGAAGGCAGAGACTTTAACCCGGAGACACCCAGGCTCCCCTGCAGCTCAATTTTAAATCCTGTATCTACCATTACTAGCTATATGACATTGGACAAGTTGCTTAACCTCTAGGTGCCTCAGTTCCCTGAATAATAATTGCCTGCTTCATCGGGTGTTTGAAAAATTGATCGCTCATGGATATAAAACACTTAAAACTGTGTGCATGACAAAATAGGCACTCAACATTATAATTACCTCAACATTTTTGCAGGCCACAGCAAGAGATAGAATCAACCACATTGTTTACAACTTTATACACTCATAATTACCTCACAGAAAATAAGCTTTATTTTAAAGAAACATTGTAATTAGGCATAAGGAAATATATTAGGAAAACTAGTCTAGCTGATGAAAATGCTTATAGTAAAAACCATATACTAAAAAATTCAGAATAACTTTGTCATTCAGCTCGATGTGAAAACTAAAAGCATTTTTTCCCATTTAAGTATATCATCATCACATATATTGTGATAAACTAGCACAACAGGACCCAAGATGCAACAAATAATGAACTCAGACTGAATGGAATTACGTTTTGATTCAGAATGCTTCTAATTTATACATTGTCTTTAAAAAGATTGAATAATTTTAGGAGATTAATCTATAAGGACTGTGTAAATATGTTCTGTTTTTGGAATTATGTTTTGAAATCTGTAACTAAAATAGCACAAAATTGGGTATGAACATCATATAGAAGGCTAATTTTCATAAACTAATCAATGCTCACAAACTGCCATTGATGGCAGCTTAGAACCATTTGGATCCATTCCAGAATTGAAATGATGATGATGATGATGGTACTTCAGTTTTTGCTTATTACACTCACAAGGCCAATATTGAAACTTAGAATATTTAATAATTTTTGAAGCATAATTGACATATATTACATTAGTTTCAAGTATACAACATAATGATTTGATATTTGTACATATTGTGAAGTGATCATCACAATAAATCTAATAAGCACATGTAGTTACAGAATTTTTTATGATGAGAACTTTTAAGATTTACTCACAGCAACTTTCAAATACATAATGTGGTATTATTGACAATAATCACTATGCTGTACATTACATCCCTGTGACTTATTTATTTTGTAACTGGAAGTTTGTACCTTTTGCTTCCTTTCACCCATTTGGCCTGCACTGCCTCTGGCAATCACCAATCTGTCCTCTGTGCCTGTGTGCTCAGTTCTTTTCATCTGTTTTGCTTTTTGGAGTCCACATGTAAGTGAGACCATATGGTATTTGCCTTTCTCTGTCTGACTTATCTCACTTAGCATATGCCCTCAAGTTCTGTCCATGTTGTTGCAAATGGCAAGATTTCATTTTCTTGCATGACTGAATAATATTCCATGATATACACTGAAATATTATTCAGACTTGGAAAAGAATGAAAAAATTTATATGCATATATAACATGTATGACTATATATAACATATTTCTTCACTCATTCATCAATCTTAATGGACACTCAGGTTGATTTTGTCTCTTAGCTATTCTTTTGTTTTTGCTTTAGTTTTTAAATATTTTATTTATTTGACAGAGAGAGACACAGCGAAAGAGGGAACACAAGCAGGGAGAGTAGGACAGGGGAAGCAGGCTTCCCGCCAAGCAGGGAGCCTGATGTGGGGCTCCATCCCAGGATCCTGGGATCACGACCGGAGCAGAAGGCAGATGCTTAATGACTGAGCCACCAGGGCGCCCCTTAGCTATTGTAAATAATGTTGCAAGGAGCAGGGGAGTACAAATATCTTTCCAAGTTAGTGTTTGCATTTTCTTTGGTTAAATACCCAGAAGTGGAATTGCTGTAGTGTATGGTAGTTTTGTTTTTAATTTTTTGAAGAAGGTCCATACTGTTTTCCAGATCATCTGCCCCGGTTTGCATTCCTCCCAGCAGTGCTCAAGGGTTCCCTCTCTCCACATCCTTGCCAGCACTTGTTAATTTTTGTCTTTTTGATAATAGCTATTCTAATAGGTGTGAGGCGAGAGTTCATTGCGGTTTTAATTTGCATCTCCCTGGTGATTAGTGATATTGAACATCATGCGTCTTCTTTGGAAAAATGTCTATTTGGATCCTTTGCCCAACTTCTACTCAGACTTTTTTTTGCTATTGAGTTGTTTGAGTGTTTTATATATTTTGGATATTAGCTCCTTAGCAGATATATGATTTGCAGCTATGTTCTCCCACTCGATACATTGCCTTTTCATTTTGTTGGTGTTTTCCTTTGCTGTGCAGAAGCTTTTTAGTTCAGCATAGTCGCACTTGTTTACTTTTACTTTTGTTGCCTTTGTTTTTGGTGTCATCCAAAAAAAAAAAAAAAAATCATTGCCAAGAGCAATGTCAGGAAGTTTACCACCTATGTTTTCTTCCAGGAGTTTTATAGATTCAGGCCTTACATTCAAGTCTTTAATCCATTTTGAGTTAATTTTTGTCTATGGTATAAGGTAATGGTCCAGTTTCATTCTTTTGCAATATCAATAACTATTTGGTTGTTTAATATATTGATAAAACTAAAAGCAATCTTATCTCTTATAAATAAATATAACCTGTATTAAATATTATGCTAAGATTTTAAATTCATTGATGGAATTCCTTTAAACCTAAGAATTGCTAAACTGTAGTTTCATCATTAACATACATGCAATGCTTATAGATACTTTTGAAATACAATATAATGCATAGGAAAGTTATAAATAATATAGTTAAGTATATGTTCCCTTTAGTTTATATTATTGCAGCACTGGAATATCTAACATCAGATTTAAGGTTAATTTTAAAATGAAAACAATTTCTAAGTAACCAGTAAAATTTGTGACATCCATCTGATAAAATCAAAGCACGTAATAGTATTGTGAGGTAAATTTGTGGGTTAAAGCAAAGAATATGCCATGTCAGTATTCACAAGGTTGATTCTAAATTAAACTGTCTTTGATATTATTTGATCAATATTAATCATCTAAAAATAAATTATATTATTAAAATTCTTGAAAAAGAATAAAAGATGTTTGGAGGATTTTCCAAAGATTATTTTAATAGTTTCTGCTGAGAGAAGTTACTAAGTTCCTAAAGCAACAATCATCTGTGGCCCAAAATAGAATTTTTTGAGAAGTCTGTATTTTAGGCAGAGGTGATTGTAATATTTTTGGCTTTGAAATTTTGAGATATTATGATTTCACATAATTATCTACAAAGTCATGAAGAATTGTTGACAGTTTTCTCTTCTACCTTAGATCCTTTCTAATATTGATGGTCTCTCCTTTCCTTCTAAATATAAAGTAACTTTGCTCTATCAGCAGGGCTGCGGCAAGCACTACATTTCTGTACTATTACTATACTACTCTCAGAGTCAAGACCACTTAGTCCTCAGTCCTCTGCCTTACATCACCACCCAAGGAGGACTATAATCCTCTAGAAATGCATTGCCCGGAGTGTGGCACTGCTTAATAAATCACTTCATCTTATTTATCTTTCTCTTGACATATATCTAGCAGCAGGAACCATTATGCTGTGACAATGTTAAGTTCTATTGACATTTTCCCTTAATTAACTACACCACTGGCCACCAACTTAGCACTGGGAATAAACTTCCTTTATTTAATGTTATCTTGAACAAAGGAAGTGTTAAGTTTGTCATGTATTCATTGTCATAACAGATATCAAAATATCTTTATTTTTTCAGGCCAGCTTATTCTGCTGAGAAGATAAAAAAATTTGTGTGTAAAATTCACGTTGCACTATTTCTTAATTAGAGAAATGACCAATTAAACAAGTGCATTTTTCCATTAGATATCTTAATGAATATATGAGAGCTCTATTATATATGCCTGAATTCCTCTGTGATACCACTTCTTCAATCAATGGACTGACTCTTATGCACATTTTTATAAATTCAAAGAAACATTTCTTTGGGGGTTAAAACATGTTTTACATACTTTAAATCTAAGTGTTTGGGGTCCAAATTACAAGTCACTTATTTATTCACATTATTGAATGTCTATAATGTGACAGACATTCCTCAAGCTCCTGGAGATACCTTCCTGAGAAAAACAAAGGTTCAGGCTTTTATGGAGCTATTATTCTAGTGAAGAGAGGCAGGTAAAAAACAATAGGCTAAATACATACATACATACATACATAAGTAAATGACACAGTGTATCAGAACTCAAATACTATAGAAAAAGTAGCTCAGAGGTAAGGGAATTTAAAGTATATATGGAAGGGTCACAGTTTTCAATAGGTTCAGTAGGTTCATTTAAGTAAGCCTCTAAGCATTTGAGATTGGAGCAAGTACCTGGAGGATGGGAAGGAATGTGCTGTAGAGATATTGAGGCAGTGGGCGGGGGGAGGGGGGGTGTCAGGTGTAGGGAATCACAAATACAATGACCTGCTCCAAGAGGCCAGAAGGACAGCTCAGTAGGAGGGGAGGTCAGAGACATCCCTAAGCTCAGATGAGATTAGGCTGTATAATTTTCAGCTTCTACTCTGTAGTAATGAAGAGTCACTGGAGTGTTTTAAGTAGAGGAGTGGCAGGACAAACATTTAGATAAATTTAAAAAAATGGTGTTAGAAGGCATTAACTGTTAAACTATTCTCTGTTGTGTTTCCAAGTCCTCCAGCATAATTAGGGATTTAAGAACTGTTTCAAAAAATCATATATTTGTATCTGAGTCATGACTATATTTCATAGGTGCATGAATGTTTGTCTATTTAAGCTGATATATATTGCTAACAGCATATGTCCATCCAGTGAATCTTCCAAAAACCTTAACTCCAAGAGCCAGTCACACTCTTTTTTACTCTCCAGATCAAGTAATTATGGTTATCCATTTCAGACAACATATCAACATTAAATGAAAAGGCACATATTACTCCCAGCTTTATTTATGGTGACAGCTCCTGAAGAAAACCATTCTCTTGTAAGTAATCTTACCCATTGCTCTTGGTAAAAAAGGCCTGAAAAAAAAAAAAAAAAAGGCCTGAGAGAGGAGCAAGAGTAATGGCATTCTCAGTTTATTTCTTCCTTCTCAATCAATGTCCTATATCTTTCTGAAAACAATAATTGTTATTTTACATAAATTATTTTATCCTTTATTTGGACTACATATCTATATTAGATCCAAGTATGTATCTATCTATAGATAGATAAAGATATTTAATATATAGAGGTAGTTGTAAATATCTATCCATATATATCTATGCCCATATCTAGATATGGAGAGAGAATTTTTTCCTATACCAAAGTAAACTGCTAATAACAGTTTGCATTCAGAGTAGAGTTAAATAACTCCCCTGTTCCTAAATCAGCAGTAATAAACCTCTTTATAGAAAATTTTTCCTGTAAAAGAATATAATTGAACATCTTTATTACTTTTATTTGCTTGAAATATACGTCTCCTTTATCCAAAAAAATTTTAAAATCTGCTAACATTCATAATAGTACTGGATTCTTTTGCTTCTCTCTCAGAAAAATAAATCAGTGACATTTTAATCTCAGTTTCCCTTAATAAGGATTAAAAAATTTGATTTAAAAATTTGATTTAAAAATTTCTTGATTTTTAAATTTACAGTCATTTGGTCACAAAAGACCATCTGGAATATAAGATTAAATAGACACTAGCTTTAGCCACACTGGAAATCTGTAAACTCAGCATCATCCCTCAGAAAACCTTCCTTTGAAAATGATGTGCAGTTTATCCATCAAGGCTATACTTAATCTCTAAGCCATTGGACAGACAAGGTCAAATCTTATGTCAGTGCCAGGAAATAGTACAATTATAGTTGAATAGGTCCCCCTATAGTTGTTGCAGATAGTTGTACAGATAGTGACACTTCTGAAAATGGAATATTTCAAAGTGAATCTGTAATATTCAATCCTCCAACTATGGAACATGGTTTAGGTTAAAGAGTGAAAATTAAAATGTTCACTCTGATGTTCATTGATTTTTTAATTTTTTCTTCTGAACTAGTATTGACCCAATTGACGTTCTACAAATGCTGACTTGAATTGGGCTAAGCAAGTTGGAAATTATCTTCGATGACCTGCATAATTCATTAAAAAGGATAAGCATTAAAACTTGCTTTAGTAGCACAAACACATTTTTTTATAATAATGTAAGATAATGAAGCTGGCCACATGCAATGTCTAGGATGGACATTTATAAGTTGGAATGAATAACTTTGCATTAAATTACATAGAATACATAGAATTACAAGATAGAATTACTAAATTACATAGAATACATACCTAAGATGAACCAAAAGAGAGTCATTTGGCTGAGAAAAAGTCATTCCTGGCACCAAAAGGCAATTTAATATGCATTTACACCCAGGAAAGCTTAGAAAATGAACAGTAATTGCAGAGGTCAAACTTGTAAGCTGGATATGCTTACTTGTTTCACTCTAAGATTTGAGTGCAATGCAATTTAAACCTCAAATCTGACTATCTGAGACTATCATTTAATTTAGGTAGTTTATCAACTGAGAATATTATAAATAATGACATAAGTACATATCCAAGGTGTAGATGATTTCACATGCCAAACAAGTACTATCATGACAAAGTATTATAAGTCAATAAACATATTACATTCATGTTATATATGTTTTATATATTATAATTATATATATTTCTCCTTTACATATGTTTTTATATATATATATCTTTTAGAATACCTCCTCCTGTCACTATATAACTAACATATATATACATATAAACCAACATATTACATGCATGTTGTGTATGTTATATATAACTATATATATATTTATCCTTTACATATGTCTTATATATATATATTTCTCCTTTAGAATACCTCCTTCTGATAGGTCACTATAGTTTAATGTATTTCACAACACTAACTGATAAAGGTGAAAACAAGTATCGTGTAATGCAAAGGTGTCCGAAAGTAACCCAATATATATGGTCTTCAAAAACAAGAAACAATAAGGTATATTGTTTAATTTTTCTCTTTCCTTTAAATAGTAGCTAAATAGTCTTACAAAATAAGAAGGATTTTCATTTAAAACTGCAGATTTTTATTTTTTTCTTTTCCTTTACGACATTGTAAAATGCAACTCCTCTCTTTTAAATGATTTTAAAATAAACCAGCAAATACAGTGTTTATTAGATATGCATCTTCTGTGTCTAATTTGTTTTACAACTCTTAAGGAAATAGAATTTAAAAATATCTGAAATCAGAGAATTCAAAGGAAGTGAAGAGTGAGAAAAGCCAAATAGAAAAAAATTATCATTTTCCTTTTTAAAAATTGAAACCGAATTTTTAAATTGCAACATCTGGTATTAATGAAATGAAATAAGTTTCATAGAAAAAAATCTTTAAATCTTATTAAAACCCTTTTCCACCTTTATTTTGCTTCTGTATAGATAATATTTTGATAATCACTCTGAAAATCACAGTGGCTGCGCTGTCTTATAGATAAGTCATAAGGGGGAAAAATGCCACTACTTCCAACTTTTAAGCTTTCTTCTCATAAAATAAGCATCTCCAACAACGCTGCATTTTATAACACTTGTTTTTTCCTGTTTTTAGTTTTTTGTCGACTCAGCTACAAAAAAACAGTGATGGTAAGAATCCTATAGTGCTTCTGAGAGGTTTGAAAACAGAGATGAAGCTTTCAGGGACCCTCCCAGGCTGATCTTAAAGTGCTTTGATCTGGTACTTTTGATCTTCAGTTTGATGTGTTATTGCTAATCAAGATGCTTTAGCTGGAAAACTTCCCCTTAACACAAAAAAATGTGGAAATTGAAGCTTGAAACAATACTCAGGGTTATATTTTTCTTTTCTGGCTTAAAAATCATACACTTTCTTTTCATCAGTTTATGCATTGTCATTTCTTCTCCCAAATTTAATATTTTATTCATGCAGATTAAAGTTAGAATGTTATTGGCAAATGATCTGATAGAGTGTACCTATTAATCATAGTGAAAAAGTTACGTTAGATTATAAATTTAATAACAGCATTTAATCCAAATAGCTATATGATCTGTGCTATTTAGAGACAGTATGAAGGATGGTATAGAGACTATAAGACTCTTTTTTCTGTTTTAACCTATTTAATTTTTTTATTATGATATGTTAGTCACCATACAGTATATCATTAGTTTTTGATGTAGTATTCCATGATTCATTGTGTATAACACCCAGTGCCCCATGCAATGCCAAGTCAATCAGCTGATATGTTAGCCCGAAGAACATTAGCTACCACCACCTCAAATACAAAAATAGCAGTAAAAATAGAAAAGAGAGAATATATTAGAAATACATGACAGGATTTAGCACTGAGTATACTGAGTATCGTATACAGAAAATACATTCATATATAGATATAAAACAGTAGTTTCACACTGCATATGATGTTTTTGAAATTAAATTATCAGTACATTCTGAAAACCATTTATTCCTTTAGTTATTCTTATATAGCATTATTTATTATTGATATAAGAGCCTATATTATTATGTGTGTGTACATATATAATTTGTTTTCCTAAATATTTTATTATTGCTTGCTTATAAAATTGTAAAAAGTCATTCTGGTGGTTCAATATTTGTACACACCCTTGGTTATTTTCTTAGGAAATTATCCTAAATATGCAACTTCTGAGTTACATGATATGTATATGCACACTTCTAAGACTTTTGATACTTTCAACCAAACTTTGTACCATACTCCATATTCGTACATTTTCAATAATTAGAAGTATATAAATTTTAATAAAATTTTAAAGGATTTCTTAAAAAAATAGTAACAATGTAATGTAAAATTCAGCTTTACATCACTGCAGCACTAGATACCTAGAAGATACTTAAACATACTCAAGCAGAGGCAATTCCTTGGGTATAACACATAGCAACATTAAAACACTGAAAAAATGTTAAATTAATCATTTAGACACAAAAGCTCAGAGTCCTTCACTGATAACTTAATGCTAAGGACATAGACAAAAAGCAGTCTGAAAGTTACCTCAACCATTTAAATGTGTATTACTGGTGTTTATAGATTATACCATGTAATTATACCATATAATGCACCTTTCCAATAACTTAAAAATACAACAGCAAAACCTTTATATACCTAACTATAAAGGAGAGTCATGTTCAAAATGATAATGGAAAGTAGGGGATTGGGGGGGGGGGTCAGAATCCAAATCCAACAGCTCCATAAAGAGCAGAGAGGACAAAAGAAAAAAGTAGCTGATCAAAATTTACCCAAAGTGGCTTGTCCAATCATTACAATTTTTTTTAATTTCATTTGTAAAGCACACACACACACACACAGCATCAAATAATCTCCAAGTTACTACTTCCAGTGCCACCAAAGACTTTTAGGCAGAGGAAGACTCTAAAAGTTGTTTTAAAGAGTTTTATGAAGTGGTCCTTCGGTGGCTCAGTCAGTTAAGCATCTGTCTTCAGCTCAGGTCATGATCTCAGGGTCCTGGGATGGAGCCCCAGGCATAGGGCTCCCTGCTCAAAGGGAGCCTGCTTCTCTCTCTCTCTCTCTCTATCTCTCTCTCTCTCTCCCTCTGCAGCTCCCCCTGCCTGTGCTCTTTTGCTCATGCTCACTCCCTCACTCACTCTCTCAAATAAATTAAATCTTTAAGAAAACAACAACAAAGAGCCGTATTAAGCCACAAAGATGACTATCATCCAGTGATTAGTTTGGATTTCATTATTTGTCTGCAAGGGTCAAATATTTTCTAAAGAATCTGTCCACTGAAAAGTTCATTATATGGTAGAGTTATAATAGGTTTGTACCATGAGTAGCCACAATAAAAGAAATAAAAAGGAAAGTTGCAGAAGATTGCACAAGAACTTAGCTCATATGACCATAATTAATATTAATAATTCTTTGGAGAATATCTTCACATAAAAACTGTGTGTTTTTTGAATAGTACCATGTCTGTTTTTTGAATAGTAGCCTGCATTCTCAAACAATTGCAGGAGTCTCTTGTGTATTACCATATGGGCAGAGAAGAAATTTCTAAGTCTGTGAAACTTGGAACACACAAAAAATACATATTTTTTTTCTATTTTCCATAGGCCTATTCAGAAAATCAAGGTGAATGAATGTCTCCAGGGAAAAGGGAAACAAAAAAATAACTTACCATTTTGTTTGCATGTAAAACTTATAAAGTGAAAGTTTTATCCCCGTAAATATCCTATTTAGTCTGAGTTACTTGTTACAAAGTTATTTGTCAAAGTAATTTAAAATATATATATAATAGTTGTTTACAAATCCAATAATTTGGGTTTATAAATTTTTTTGATTCAATAAAGAGTTTATATGTCATTATTAAAATAGAGAAACGATGATTGTGCCAGTTGAATTAGCCCAAGAATGAAGTTAAGGTATACAGAATTGTAGCCCACCTCCCAGAACAATTAAAAAAAAAAAATTCACCTACCTATTTTCTTTATTATTTATTCATCATTAAAAATCTCTTATCTTTGCAGTATCATATCACCTTCCTCCTATCTTCTTGATATGTTACACCTCCCAAGATCACCAGTTAATTATAATGATTGTGTTTTAAGTTGATTGTTCCCTCCAGTCATGGAAGAAAGTATCTTGGTCTTAGTAAGTTATTTCCGATACAAAATAATGAGGATTTTTCTCCAAGTTTTGTAGATATCTAAATTATTATGTTTATTTTAGTTTTGTTTGCACGAATCTATCCTAAACTTTTGACGTGTCAGCCTACAATAATCCTATTTGTCCTTATTATTGAGGAGAACAGAGGGAGAAACTTAAGCAGCAATAATAAACCAGAAGACTTAACGGAAGAAATGTACTTAGGGGAGGAGACACAGTGAGGCTTCCTAGATTCTACAACATGTGTCACTCTCCCCCTAGGCTTTTCCTTTAGCTGTGAGCAAAAGTCATCTGTCCCTACTAGTCTCAGATCTTGACTTTGGCTGTGGAAACTCTACGACTGTGATAAAGATTAAGAAGTGTTTACAAAACATTTAACACAATGCCTAGTACGTTAATAAATACTCAACATATAGAAGCTTTGATTACGTTTGCTTTTAATTTCTTACTTCCTGATTTTGGCTTGAATTTAATAGGTTTTTGTGTTTTGTTTTGTTTTGCCACTTCACCCTGATCCCTCTCTTCCCTGACCTCACTTCCTACTTCATTACATCCCTGGTTTGGATTTACCACTTCAGCCCAGCAATATGAACTTGTTTTCTGACTTGTCCATTGCTCATTTATTCCACACCCAAATCTTTGTTTGACTTGGTGACTTCTGAGGCTGTAAATTGAAAATTCCTTGGAAATTCCTGAGAGTCTACAAATCACACCCATGTGGTATATTAAAGGAAGAAGACAAGAAGAGGAGGAGATATTCCTTAAGTAACATAGTTAAGCTTTACATAAAATTCTAAAATGCATTCAGTTTTACATATTTGCATTCACACACAGAAACCCATGAGCTGTGGTTCATATACATTTTCTTATTCAATCAGCGGTATTGTGGGAATCGCTAAGATATGAATTATTTTACATCGTTCAATTACAGGTCTGTCTGTATTACTTACTGAACTCTATCTGAATATATACAGCCTACATACTGAATAAAATGTCTATAGTCTATCTCATTAAATTTCTTGTCGCAACAGCACACCAAAAATCTAACTCCTTTGGCCATTTTCCAACCTATTATTCAAAAGAATGTACTGATAGAAACCAGAGGGGCCTCTGGGTGGCTCAGTTGGCTAAGCAACTGCCTTCAGCTCAGGTCAAGATCCTGGAGTGGCAGGATCAAATCCCACATCCATCGGGCTCCCTGCTGAGCAGGGAGTCTGCTTCTCCCTCTGACTCTACCCCTTCTCAAGCTCTCTCTCTCTCTCAATTGTCTCTCACTCATTCTCTCTCTCAAATAAATAAAATCTTTAAAAAAAAAAGAGAGAGAGAAAAGAAGAAAAAAACAGGAATCAATTTTTTCTTTCTGATTTTTAAGATGTCCTCTTAAGAACTTAAACATAAGAGTTCTGGAAAACAGGAAAAAGAAAAAGTTCAAAACTGAAAAAGCTGATACTGTTTTTGAAAAACTGAATTCACAATATGAATGATTCCCTTCTCTATCATATTATAAATCTTGCCATATACTCAATAAATGAGTAAAGATTTGAAACTAATCTTCAATGATAGTTAACAGGTTACTGGATTTGAATGGCATTTTAGAGCTTTAAAAATATATGTTAGAGTTACACTTGGCTCTTAAATCATCATTAAACCTGATTGAATATGTATCAGCATTTTCTGACCTTGTGAAAATAGTGATGCATTGATATAGAAGGCCTAGTTCAGGAATTAGTCTCAGAAATTCCAGAGGTAATGGAAAGTTTCACTTTGAGGTCCACTTCACTTTTGATTCCTATTGACAACTGCTTCCTACCCTTTGAACTTTGATGCTTCTGGGATTGGTAAAATGGGTGCACTTTTGCTCAGAACCACGGATTGATTGGGTCTCTGAAAAATGAGGTTAATAATGGCACTGGAATTATATAGTGGTTTTATATGGTGGCTTAGGCCTTGCTATAATTATTTTAAAACATTAAAAACTAATACATCACTATCGAGTGGCAGGCCAGACTCAATGGCAGTCTTGCTTCATGTAGTTTGACAAATGACTAGTCATCCAGACAACATTTCCTCATTGAGTGCCTTTCCCAGTCCTCATTTTGTTGCAAGTCTCTGGTAAAATCAGCAGGTAGCAAGAAAAATAGTATAGAAAGAAAAAAGAATAATTTGGGGGCCTCCAGCAAATGGGACTTGGATGTTTTTTAAAAATCACGACATATTGGTTGTTCAAACCATGTACTATTCCTTTTTTTTCTTTTTTGGTAAGCAGATAAGCAATTGATATATATCAGTGTATTAAAAACAGAAACAAATCACCTAAAATATGAATCAAATAATTTAATAAATAAAAAATAAGCTAAAGAGAAATGAAGACAAATAGAGTAGACAGAGAAAACAAAAGGGTGACATACAGTGACTTGAGAAATCTCAGTTCATCTCTGAACCAAACTACTTGAAAACTGAAGATTTTAGAGGCTTAGTTTGAGTATATTTCTCTCTTTGTAAATTGAGTTACTAAACTCTCAAATATTTTAATTGTGTAATATTAAATAGAAAAATTCTGTAGATAGAATGATTAGATAGAAAAATTAGATAGAAAAATACACTTAAATATTTTATCAAAATCCTGGATTTATGCTCTTAAGTTTTACAAAGCAAGACATTTGCAACAGAGCTATAGATAAACCAAGAGGGAAAAGATGAAATTGTTTGGTTTCTCCTCTTTTTACTTATTTTTTTAAACAAGACTTCTAAAATAGTACAATGGAATAGATAAAATTATAGCAGGAATACAGAGGCTGAAGATATTTCTAGGGGCACTTCTTAAATGTGTGTGCTTTTGGGAAAATCATAACTGTGGAAACAATACAAATGTTGGGAAATATTCTGGGTGTCAATGAAGGCTTGAGATATATTCCATCATCGTTTTGAAATTTGGTTGTGATATCAATGTTCTTTAGATGCAAAATCTTATTTTTATCATTAAAATTTATGAGTCATTTTGATAGATACTGGGAAAGGAAACCGAAAAAGAAGTAAACAAATGCATTTTTTGTTGCAAATGAAAGTCAAGGAAGGTATGTGGCACACTGTGCCCATTTTGCTTTGTGCTGAAGCTGCAATATAACCATTAATACCATATAATGCAGATCCAATGAATTGGTGGAAATTTCAGCAAATAGCCATATACACTATAAACCTTTAGATTAGCAAGTCAATTTCAAACATACTGAAGCTGCTTTATTAAAAAAAAAAAGGCAACAAAACAAAAAACCTTAAAAAGTAGAAAAGAACTTCTAATTTCAGTGTAATTTCAAAATCTCTAAAAGGGTACATATCTTAATTCAGGATGGGTTAGCTAGTTCCATAAAAAAAAAAAAAAAAGATTTTGCTAAATAGTATTCTAAAAGATTGGTCTTACCCAGTAAAGTTCGTGTATAACAAGTTACTCTTAGTAGATTTAGTTCAATTCACTCCACCTGTGATCATGTTTCTTATAGTATTGAATAAAGTAATTAGTATAGGATGGGGGGGAAACCCTTGATTAAATAAGATCTAGAGAAGGGATTTATGACAAGGTTTTCTAAATACCATCACTGCCCCAATTCTTGTGGATATGAAAGTAAAGGTTGTGGTGGGGAATCATGGTAAACACAGTATGTATTATTCATCCATGCGTCCTTGATGTTGCATTTAGGGGAGCTTACCTTTCACGGTAGCACTTCACCTCAAGATTCTTGACTCTTACTTTGGGTACAACTTGTGTTTAACTGCGTTGTAGTCCACCTTACAAACTGGGAAACTGAAATCCCTTTTTTGATTAAATTACTAAAATCTCAAATGTTTTAATTTTGTAAGATCAGACAGGAAAACTGGCTCTTAATTAGCTGTTTTTAATTCTTTAGCTCATTAGAAACAGTGGGAATTTTATGTGGGCTGGAATAATGAAAACATTGTGAAAAGAAACTGCCAAGTGTTACTTGTGTGTAATGTAATTCAATTTAATTCTACTGTGAGTTACAGCAGTGGATACATGGAACTTAAGTTAAAATCAGCATATATGGGTTATGTGGTATAGCTAGCAATTATTTAATTGGGTTACAATTAATTTTAGTTCATTTTTCAGATGTATTCATTAGAAATAGCCCATGTTACTGAGGTCAGTAAAACTTACCTACTTCTGTTAATCCTGAAATTTCAAGAATTATAAAGATTATCTTCTTCTGTAGGAAGTTCTAATGCTAAAATAACGTTTTGGAAATGTGTGTAGAAAATGTATTTATAATAGCCAAAACTGGAAATGATACAAATGTCTAGTTACTGGTGAATGAATAAGCAAGTTGTGATATATGCAATGGAATTCTTTTCAGCACTAACAAGGGATAAGCCACTAACACATGGAACAACATGAATGAATCTCAAACATTTATGCTAAGTAAAATGAAGCCAGACCTAAAAGACTACATTCCATTCATATGAAATTAAAAAGAACCTTATATAGAAAAAGAAAAATATTTCACAGTGACAGAAAGCAGATTTGTGTTGCCTAGTGCCAAGCATGGGGGATAGAGATTGACCAGAAAGAAGCACAAAGGAACATTTTGGGTAATGGTGAATCTTATATCTGCACTGTAGTGGTAACGATCTTTTATTTATTTGATCAGAACATTCTTATCTCAGGGGATTATGTATAGATGACATTTGTATGTGTAAAAGACTGTCATTAATTAAGAAAAAGTGAAATATGCCTAGATATATTATTCAACTGATAAAGAACTCATCAAAACAGACGTGTATAAATAATGTTAAAGAGTGGGGAAGAAGGAACTGCTATTTATAAACAGCTTTAAATGTATTATAATTACTATGGAAATGTAAATATTAAATTAGAGAAGTCTTCTTATGTATAGGAAATTGCCATTTTCATTACATCATCTAATGCCTCCTAGTCTACTTTTGCTTATCTGGAAATAGACTTTTCAACTAGTCCAGAACAATATTTTGTCATTCAACTGAAATGTCAACACTTCAGAAAGACATAAGTCAACAAAAGAGGAGTAACATGACCTGTATGTATTTGTTCAAAAATATTATAAAATGTATTTGAAAATGCTTAACACTTGTATAAGACATAAAAAAATTTCATTTCTTTCACCAAATAACTTCTTTTTATGGATTCTATCAAAAAAGATGTTTATAGCAATGTAATATATGGTAGCATAAAACCTTTACACTTCCAAAAATATGATACTGAAGTAAGCTGCAGTATATTTGCCTGGGAAAATGCTGTTCAGCCAGTGAAAATGTAATAAACAGCATACAATATTATAGGGGATTAAGGAGGGCAATTGTGATGAGCACCACATAATGTATGGAAGTGTTGCATCACTATCTGGTACACCTGAAACTTATATAATGTTGTGTGTTAACTAGTTGGGATTAAAATAAAATTAAAATACCTACAAATGTGAAAAAAAATAGAATATTATAAATGTGGTCTGACTGTTGGTATTAAAAATTACTTAAGAAAAATCTCAAAAAGAACCTATGAACAGATGCTAACTTGCCCTTTTCTTTAATATTGGGTTTCTGAATCATAAATTGGATGAATTCTAGAAACTTGACTAAGAGGCTCTAAATTCCCACTCAGCAATTGAGAGGCTACATTTCTGCCCTCAGATCTAGAATCCTTTTTTCCTATACATACCAAGATACTCCTTGGTAGGCTACCTATCTATTTCATATTTAGGAACCCTGTGATAAGCCATTGCTAAAGGACAGACAGTACACTCCAATTATCATTCATAAACAGCATGTCATATTATAGTAATTTTACCTTGTCTCTAAGAGTTAAACATCTCTACTTAGCCTCTGCCAACCTGGGATACAATATTCAACTTGATATAAAAGATTCAATTTTTTATACAGCTAGTCATGCCACATTTATAATTTTATCTCCTATTTTTTACATTTTCACTGGCTAAATAATATTTTCCTAATCAGATACACTATCACTAATTTAAGTATTCTGCTTTTGGAAATTCAGAGGTTTCGACTACCATATATTATATTACTTTACAAAGGTTTTATAAAAGCTACCATTACATTGCTATACATTGCCTACAAGTACCAGCATACAGAGTTCTTCAAAGATGATACTACAACTCCCTCCCATGCACCTCTTAATGTTTTGTAAAAGGATTGTCCCTTTCCCAGGTAAGGAGATGAAAGTTTGTCATAACAAATCCATTTCCAACATTTCCACCTCCCTGAATATCTATAGAATACCAGAGAAGTTGTGTATAGTTTACCTCAAAAATCCATTCATTATTGGTCCATCCTTCAATTAGCCAATCTAACAAACTGCTCCCACCGCTCTTAAGTCAATATCTGAAATATCAAATCCCAAATCATTACCACCCAAAACAACATATTTGCCCTAAATGATACTTACCCTCCACTCTGTCTGGTATAAAACTTTTATAAGTGGGCTTTATACTTCTCTAACAGTTATTTGGGGTCTAAATTGTATCTGGAGGCAGTAAAGTGTAAGGTAAGTGAGTCCAGGAGAGAACTGTGATTCCCTAGGTCCAGTCATTTAGAATCATTTATGCAGAGGAAGGCTGATTCCTTCACGATCGATGAGAGATTTCTTCTTATACCAAGGAGGTTCAGAAGGATCTTGATACTCAAATTTCCCCTCAATGCCCTTCACTTAACCATGAGACTTTATAAGACAGAAGATTTAATTGGAGATTGAATTGTGCTACCCTTACAGTCAAGCCCAAGTCTTGTCCTCAGTCATGTCGACCCTCAAACTATATAATTTAAGAGACTCCTTCAAAGCTGCCAACAAGACTTTCAAATTTTACCTTATTTCTGAGTTTATAATTCATTGCCTTCAGTTTCTCTCTTACCTTTCATATTATTTGAAGTCTTCAGAGCAGTTAGCTGGAACCACAATCTTTAACTTAAAAATAAACCCACACATATTTGGTCAATTAATTTACAGCAAAGAAGGCAAGATTATAAAATGGGAAAAGGACAGTCTCTTCCATAAATAGTATTTTCTATCATATACAAAAATTAACTAAAAGGAATTAAGACTTAGACATAAGACCTGAAACTATAAAACTTCTGGGAGAAAACAGGCAATAAGTTCCTTGACATCTGTCTTAGCAATGTTTTGTGGGTTTGGTTTGGTTTGGTTTGGTTAGTTCTGATTTCAAAACTCAGGGAAATGAAAGTAAAATTAAACAAATGAGAATACATCAAACTAAAAAGCTTCTTTACAGTAAAGGAAACCATCAACAAAATAAAAAGATAACCTACTGAATTGAAGAAGGTATATGCAAATCATATATACAATTAGGGATTAATATATAACATACATAAAGAATCCATACCATCAATAACAACAAACAATCTGGTTAAAAAATGGACAGAGATTCTGAAGAGATATTTTTCCAAAGGAGACATATTGATGTCCAATGGGCACATGAAAATCTCAATACAAATCAAAACCACAATGAGATATCATCTCCTACCTGTCAGAAAGCTATTATCAAAAAGAAAGAAGTGGGACACCTGGGTGGCTCAGTTGGTTAAGCCGCTGCCTTCGGCTCAGGTCATGATCCCAGGGTCTTGGGATCAAGTCCCGCATCAGGCTCCCTGCTCAGCAGGGAACCTGCTTCTCTCGCTGCCTCTGCCTGCTTGTGTGTATTTGCTCTCTCTCTCTCTCTCTCTCTCTCTGGCAAATAAATAAGGTCTTAAAAAAAAAAAAAAAGAAGTAACAAACGCTGACATGCATGTGGAGAAAAAAGAACCCTCATGCATTGTTGGTGCAAATGCAAACCAGTCCAGCCACTCTGGGAAACAGTTTGGAGGTCCCTCAAAAAATTAAAAATAGAACTACCATGTGATGCAGCAATTTCATTAGTGGGTATTTCTTCGAAGAAAATGAAAGCTGATATTCAAAAAGATATATGCATCCCTATGTTCATTGCAGCATTTGTTTGTGAGTCTATGGACTTGATGGAAGAAGGAAACTCAAAAGATAGATGATGATGAGCACCCAGGGATTAAAATAAAACAGACCAAAAAAGATAGATGATGGCATAGGAGAGTAGAGTCTTTGAAACTGAGATTCCAGAGGGGTCAAAGTTGTTTTTAGTGAAGGTTATATTTACCGATACAAATATAAAAGCAGTGTCATTTGCATTAAATAGAAAACACAAGTGTAATTCAACTGAAACATTATTAAATTCTAGTTAGATTGTGTTTTCTGTCAGAGAGAGTTTAAGATTTTCCTTACCTTTATAAAGTAGATAAAAAATTTCAAAGACACTTATTATGTGCAAGCTGAGGCTTTGTTCTTGCCATGGTAAGAAAATACCAAAAGATAATTTTAAATGGCCCAACTTTCACACTATAACACAATACGATTTCACATTATCCCTCTTTACCACCTAAAGCTTAACTTTTGTAGCAGTAATAGACATGCCACATTGTTGGGCCCCTGGGTGGTTCAGTGGTTTAAGCCTCTGCCTTCAGCTCAGGTTATGATCCCAGGGTCCTGGAATCCAGCCCCACATCAGACTCTCTGCTCAGCAGGGAGCCTACTTCCTCCCCTCTCTCTGCCTGCCTCTCTGCCTACTTGTGATCTCTGTCTGTCAAATAAATAAATAAAATCTTTAGACACGCCACATTGTAGAAACCTGCCCTACCTTGCAAATGGATTCAAAACAGTAGACCTACTATGCTGTGGCCAACAGCAAATCTAACCTGCATCTCAAAATCCCCTTCTTATTACCCCTGCACCTCTACCAAAGGAAAAAGTATTAAAGCACTTTCATATCTAGTCACAGCCAGTCTGTCAATTTGACTATTTATGAATGAGTTCCAAGGAACTGACTAGTATATAAATAATGACATAGATACCTTAAGCATTTAGGAGATTTGTACATTCTTTCTCCCCCTTAAATGGGATTGCCCTGTCAATGGCTAATTGCTAACAATATCTTTTATATTTTCTAAACTGTGATTTTTCTAAGTCTGAAACATTTTAATATAAACTAACCCTCCAATAAGCCAGTTTACTTGAACATATTCAGCCACCCATAATATTGGAAATTTCCTATTTGCTATAAGAGTGTTTATCCATTCTGCTAGGAACTTGGTTCCAATAAGCATCCAATTCTTGAAAAAAAAGTTTATAAGGAAAAAAATGTTTATAAGGAAAAGTAATAATTTTTTTTCTTAATCACATTTCATAAAAGAGTACCATAGTCCAAGATTATATAATAAACACTCCATGAGTTTTAAAACCTATGAGAAGCTGATACCACACAACCAAATTGGAGAGTCTTAAATGATCACTCTTCCATATTTTCAGGTACACACAAAGATGCATACATATATATTCACATGGAATAAGACTTAGAGCAACAAAATTTTGCCTGACTCAGGTGAAAGTTTTATAATCTTGCCTGAGGGAAAAACTTTGTTTTATCTTTTTAACTACTTCTGTAAGAAAGATTATATATACAATAGCAAGGTTGATATATTTTTTGATGTAGCAAACTAGTCACGTAAACATTCAAATCTGCGTTAAGATTTTTCCCTATAGCAGAGGTGTCACTCTGGAAATACAAATCCCGCATGCTTCTGCAGAGTGATATTGGGAGACTTCAAGACTCACCAGGAGTTATAAAGATCAAAATACCCAACCCTGGAGTCAGACTTGCACATCCTGAACTGTCAGGAATTGCCAGTCTAAATTCTGCCATACATTAGCCATGTGGGATTGTGTTTTTGATTTAATAGATAATTTTGTCTTCCATCTGATGGTCTCCTCTAGCATCCTGAATCTAGGCAAGTATTTTTTTTTTTTTCCAAATTGTGGAGACAGAGGGGAAAAAAAAGAAAGGGAAAAATGGCCTTTGTTTCTTTCTCCTTACTTTCTTCTATTCCTTAGTTTTATTGTGAAGTATTATTTACATACATAAAAGTGTACAAAATTTAAGTGTGCAACTCACTGAATTACCACCAACAATGGAACACCTGTGTAATTACTACCTAGAAAAAGGTAGAACATGGCCCCCATTGCTCTGTCTCAACCATTAATTATTTACTCCCAAAGGTAACTGCTTACAGGATTACCAGCCCTCCCATTCATACTGCCTGTATGTGAACAGTTATAATACAGTATGTGGTTCTTCTGTTTGTTTTTTACTCAACATTTAGTTTCTGAAATCCATCCATGGTGCTATGCCTAAATGAAATCTGTTTGTTTTCATTTTTGTACAATATTCCATTGCATGAATATAACATAATTTATGCATTCTACTCTCAAAGAGTGTCTAGGCTGTTCCCAGTTCGAGGCTATTGTGGATAATGTTGCTATGAAGCTTTCCTGTACTTGTCTCTTGGTACACATATTCCTCTTTGGGGTATATACCTAAGAAGCGGAATTGCTGTGTCTTAAGAAAAGCATATAGTAGTTTTCAGAGATGCTGCCAAATTATCAAAATGATTGAGTCAATTTACAATCCCACCAACAGTACTCCAGTAGCTCCACATCCTTGACAACAATTGATACTATTTCTTTACTTTAATCCTTCTGATGGTTCTGTAGTAGTATTCCACTTTTCTTTAAGTTTGTATATCCCTAATAGCTAATGAGGTTGCCATATTTTCACCTTTATTGGTGTTTGTCTTCTTTTGTGAAGACTCTTGCCAATTTTTCTAATTATTGTCTGTTCTATTCTTACTGATTTATAGAAGATTTTTGGGTTAGATATGTGTATGGCAAAGATCTTCTATTGTGACTTACCTTCACTCTCTTAGTGATGTCTTTTGAACTATGGAGTATTACTGTAGTCAGATCTACCGATCTTTTGTACTCTGTTTAAGAAATCTTTTGCTACCATATATCTTATGGATATATTAAAAACATTCTCATATTATTTTCTAGAAGTTTTACTGTTTATATATCTATATATAAGCTATTTGGTATTGATTTCTGTGCATGTTGTAAATTAGGAGACAAGTTTTACTATGTTTTATATGTATATCCAAATTGACCTAGTAGTACTTTCTGAAAAGACCTCCCTTTCTCTATATATTGCCTTGCCAGCTGGGCATAAATCAAGTGTCTATGTATACATGGATAATTTTCATTGATATGGTCTATCCTTGCATAAATGCCATGCTGTCTTAATTACTGTATACAGCTATAGTCAGCTAGACCGTCTGACTGCAGCTGACTAGTCAGCTTTTTCTTCTTCTTGATCATTGTCTTGGCTATTTTTATTCTTTTGCAATCTCATATAAATTTTATATTCAGCATTTTATTCTCTGTCTCTTTCTGTCTCTCTCACAAAAAGAACCTGAGGGTTTTGGATTGATAATTCGGTGAATCTATAGATCAACTTGAAAAGAGTTTATATTTCATAATATGGAGTCTTTGGATCAATAAACATGATATATCCATCCATTTATTTAATATTATTTCAGTCAAGAAAGTTAATAGAGTTTCATGTACAGAGCTTTTACATCTTTATTCCTAGGTGTTTGGTATTTCCAATGCTGTTGCAAATGGTATATACTTTTAATTCCATGTTTTAATTCCATGTTTCTTGCTGGTATAATTTAAATATTGAGTCTGTACCATAGTAAACTGACAACTAACATTAACAATAGTAATTTACTCTATATTATCTCAGCTTTTCTACATAAATATTCATACTAGCCCCAATCCACAACTTCTGTTTCATTTTTCCCAATTCTTAAGTATTTTTTCTTTTTTTTATTGTTGTTGTTGTCATTTGGCTGTTGCACTACACTTTGTACCTTCAATGGAATACAAATGGTAACAACTTGTAGCCTTTAACAGAGTCTCTAAAAAATAGTTATTTGGTGGTGGCTGTGTGGCTCAGTTAAGCATTTTCCTTCTGCTTGGGTCATGATCCCAGGCTTTTGGGATCAAGTTCCACATCGGACTCCCTGCTCAGCAGGGAGCTTCTTTCTCCCTCTGCCTCTGCCCCCCCTGCTTTTACTCTCTCTGGCTCTTTTTCTCTTTCTCAAATAAATAAAATCTTTAAATATACATATTTACTTACTTTATTAATAAGAATGATGTTTGCTACAGGTTTTCTGAAAAGTCTCTGTGAAACTAAGACCAATCTTTTTATTTCTAGTTTGCTGGATTATTTCTAGGTTTGTTTTTTAAAAAACTGATGTTAAATTTTATCCATGCCTTTTCTGCATCTACCAAAATGATTATAGGATTTCTCTACTTTATAGTGCTGATGCAGTGAATTCCAGTGGCCTTTTTTTACTGAAAAATAACTGGCATACATCACTACATAAGTTTAAAGCATACAGCACAATGCACTGATTCACACATATTGTGAAGTGATTATCACAATAATCATATAGATATAGGAAAAAGAACATTCTTGTGATGATATCTTTTGAGATGAGCTCTCAACTTCTTTTTTTGGTATGATTCATTAGTATTTGCTGTAGTTATGTTGTGTATTTTATCTCTAGTACTTATTTATCTTATAAGTGGAAGTTTGTACATTTGACCAAGTTCTTCTAATTCCCCCTCCTACCACCCTGTGCCTCTGGTCCCCACAAGTCTGATGTAGTTTTATATGAGGTGTGTGTGTGTGTGTGTGTGTGTGTGTGTCATTGTTGTTGTTGTTCTTTTACATTCCACATGTAAGTGAGATCATATAATATTTGTCTTTTCTATTTCACTTATTTCACTTGGCATAATGCCTTCAGATTCTACCCAACTTGTCACAAATGGTAGGATTTCATTTGTGGATATATAATATTCCATTGTAGGTATTTATATATATTAAAAAATATATAAATATATTTATATATAAATAAATATATATTTTTATATATATAAATACTTACAATGGAATATTATATATTTATATATATATAACAACTTTCTTATCTGTCATCCATTAGTGGACACTTAGATTGTTTCCATGTTTTGGCTATTCTAAATAACACTGCTGTGAACATAGGGGTGCAGACATTTTTTCAATATATTCAGGGAATATATTCAGGGGATATATTCCCTGAAATGGTATTGTTGGATCTTATGATAATTTTGTTTTTAATTATCTGAGGAACCTCCGTACTGTTTTCCATAGTGGATGCACCAATTTTCAATTCCGTCAACAGTGCAGGAGGGTTCCTTTTCCTCCACATCCTTACCAGTATCTGTTATCTCTTATCTTTTTGATGATGGCCAATCTAACAGACATGAGGTAATTATTTCATTGCAATTTTCATTTTCATCTTCATTCCCCTAATGACTAGTGATGTTGAGCATCTTTTCATGTAGGTCCTTTCCCCAGTTATTATTTAGGTTATTATTATTATTTTTTTTGCTATCAAGTTGTATAACTTCTTTATACATTTTTATAAGAACCCTTATCAGATGTTTGGTTTGCAAATATTTTTTTCCATTTTGTGTGTTTCACTTTATTCATAGTTGATTTTGCTGTGTAGAAGCTTTTAAGTTTGATGTAGTCCCACTTGTTTATCTTTGACTTTGTTGCTTGTGCTTTAGGTGTCATATCTAAAAATCAGCAAGACCCATGTCAAGGAACTTTATTTCTAAGTTTTTTTCTAGGAGTTTCATGGTTTCAGGTATTACATTTAAGTCTTTCACCTGTTCCAAGTTAATTTTTTGAGTGGTGTTAAGATACAGTCATTTCATTCTTTTATATGTGAATATCCAATTATTCTAGCATCACTTACTGAAAAGAATACTTTTTTACCACTGAGTGTTTTTGCTCCCTTTTCAGATATTAATTGATTGTGGGGCACCTGGGGGGCTCAGTGGGTTAAGACTCTGCCTTTGGCTTATGTCATTATCTCAGGGTCCTGGGATCGAACCCTGTATTGGGCTCTCTGCTGAGCAGGGAGCCTGCTTCCCACACCCCCACCCCCACACCCCCACACCCTCACCACCTGCCTACTTGTGATCTCTCTCTGTGTGTCTAATAAATAAATAAAATCTTTTAAAAAAATAGTTGATTGTACATACATAGGTTTATTTCTGGGCTCTCAATTCTGTTCATTGTTCTATTTGTCTGTTTTTATGCCAAAGCAGTACCACACTGTTTGAATGACTGTGGCTTTATAGTACAGCTTGAAATCAGAAAGCGTGATGCCTCCTGCTTTGTTCTTCTTTCTCAAGATTGCTTTGGCTAGGGGCACCTGGGTGGCTCAGTGAGTTAAGCCTCTGCCTTCAGCGTAGGTCATGATCTCAGGATCCTGGGATCAAGCTCCATATTGGGCTCTTCGCTCAGCAGGGAGCCTGCTTCCCCCTCTCTCTCTGCCTGCCTCTCTGCCTATTTGTGATCTCTCTGTCAAATAAATAAATAAAATCTTTAAAAAAAAACACAAAAGATTGCTTTGGCTATTTGGGGCCTTTTGTGGATCCATATCAATTTTAAATGTATTTTTTCTACTTCTTTAGAAAATGCCATTGGAATCTTGCTAGAAATTGCATTGACTCTATAGAGGGGTTTTCATATTACTGACATTTTAAAAGTCTTAATTCTAATCCATGAACATAGGATACCATTCCATTTCTTGGTGTCTTCTTTGATTTCTTTCACCAATGTCTTTTAGTTTTCAGAGTACAGATCTTTCATCTTTTTAGTTAAATTTACTCCTAAGTATTTTACTCTTTTTGAGGCTATTGCAAATGAAGTTGATTTCCTTCTTTTTTAGGAAATTTGTTGTTAATGTATAGAAATGCCACTGATTTTCATATTTTAATTTTGTGTCCTGCAACTTTACTGAAGTCATTGATTAGATCTAATAGTTTTTGGTTGAATATTCAGGATTTTCTATATATAAAATCATGTCATCTGCAAATAGAGAAATTTTTCTTCTTCCTTTCCAACATTGATAGCTTTTATTTCTTTACCTTGCCTGATTGCTTTGGTTAGGACTTCTAATACTATGTTGACTGGAAGTAATGAGAGTGGGCACCTTTATCTTGTTCCCAATTTCAACCTTTCACCATTCAGTATGTTGTTAGCTGTAGGCTTGTCATATATGCCCTTTATTATGTTGAGATATGTTCTTTCTGTGCCTAATGTGTTGAATTTTTATCATGCACAGATGTTGAATTTTATCAAATGCATTTCTGCATCTATTGAGATAATTACATGATTATTTTGTTTCATTCCATTAATGTTTTGTCTCACACTCATTGATTTACATATGTTGAACCATCCTTACCTTCCAAGGTTAAAGTCCACTTTTCTTGGTGAATGATTCTTTTTAATGTGCTACTGTATTGGGTTTGCTACAATTTTACTGAGAATTTTTGCATCTGTATTCATCAGGGATATTGACCTATGGTTCTCCTTCCCAGTAGCATCCTTTCCTGGTTTTAGTGCAAGATAATGCTGGCCTCCTAAAATAAGTTTGAAAAGATTCTCTCCTCTTCTGTTTTTTGGAAGAGTTTTAAGATTGGTGTTAACTCTTTAAATGTATGGTAAAATTCACCAGTGAGCAATCTGGTCCTGGGCTCTACTTTGTTGGGAGATATTTTATTATTGACTCAATCTCCTTATTAGTGAATGGTGTATTCAGATTTTCTATTTCTTCCTGATTCAGTCCTGGAAAATATACACATTTCTAAGCATTTTTCCATCTCTTCTAGGTTGTCCAGTTTGTTGGTGAATAGTTGTTCATAGTAGACTCTTATGATCCTGTGAATTTCTCTGGTATCAGTTGTAATGTCTCCTTTTTATTTTTAATTATACTGATTTGGGTTCTTTCTTTTTTTTCCTTGTTTTTTCTAGTTAAGGGTTTGTCAATTCAGTTTGTCTCTTCAAAGAATCAACTTTTAATTTGGTTAATCTTTTCAATTGTTTTTGCTTTTCTACATTTAATTTATTTTGGCTCTAATATTTATTCTTTTCTTCTACTAATTTTGGGCTCAGTTTCTTCTTTTCCTAGTTCCTTATGTTTGTTTGGGTCCCTCTTGCCTCTTCATGGAGGTGTTTATGGCTATTAACTTGCCTCTAAGAACTGCTTTTGTTGTATTCCACAAGCTCTGGTATACTGTATTTCCATTTTCATTTGTGTCAAGAAACCTTTTTTTTTTTTTTAAAGATTTTATTTATTTATTTGACAGACAGAGATCACAAGTAGGCAGAGAGGCAGGCAGAGAGGGAGAGAGGAGGAGGCAGGCTCCCTGCTCAGCAGAGAGCCCGATGCGGGACTCGATCCCAGGATGTTCTTTAATTCATTGGTTGTTCAAGACAGTGTCGCTTAATTTCCATGTGTTCATGAATTCCCAGGTTTCTTCTTGCTATTGATTTCTAGTTTCATGCCATTGTGGTCATAGAAGATATTTGGTATAATTTTAATCTTCCTAAATTTTCTAAGACTGGTTTTGTGTTCTAATATATGCTCTATTGTAGAAAATCTTTCTTGTGCACTTGAGAAGATGTGTAGCTGCTGTTTGGATAAAATGTTCAGTTTATTTCTGTTAGGTCTATTTAGTCTACAGTGTTTTTCATGTTCACTCTTTCCTTATTGATTCTCTGTCTGAATGATCTATCCATTGTTAAGAGAGAGAGATTGAAGTCTCCACCTTCTACTGTATTAATTTTTATTTCTCTTTAACTCTGTTAGTTTCTGCTTTAAAGATTTAAATGTTTCAGTGCTGGCACATAAATATTTGTAATTGTTTTATTTTCTTGATGTGTTGACCCCCTTATCATTACATAATGACCTTTTTGTTTCTTTTATCATTTTTAGTTGAAGTCTTTTTTGTATGAATTTTGTTATTGTTAACAGTGTTGTTTGAAATATTCTTTTTTCCTTCAGTCTCATTATATGTGTCTTTTATACTAACATAAGCCTTTTTTATACTGCATATTTTTGGATCTTGATTTTTTTTGTCCATTCATCTATTCTATGTCTTTTACTTGGAAAACTTAATCTGTTTACATTTAAATAAATTATAATAGGTAATAACTTACTATTTCCATTTTTCTCACCATTTTTTGAATGTTTTATAGATCTGTTTATCCATATTTCTTATCCTGCAGTCTTTTTGTGTGTTTTGATGTCTTTTGGTATCACTATGCTTTCACTTCTTTATCATGTTCTTTTGTATAATTATTACATGATTTTTCTTTGTGGTTACCAGGAGGTCTTTTAAGTTTATGACACACTATTTTAAACTGATGACAACTTCAATAGAATTTATAAACTTTATACTTTTACCTCCCTTCCCCCTCACACTTTAGGTTATTTCTGTTACAACTACATTTTTTAATATTGTGTAAATAATGACAGACTATTTTAGTTTTTTATTATTATTATTATAAATTATTATAGATTATTTTTACTATGTTAGTTTTTTTTTTAACTTTTAGAGTTTTAATTGGATTATATACCACTGGTATCACATTGCAAAATTTAACTATGACTATAAATTTACCATTACATGTGAGATTTACAATATATTTTTTAAGGTTTTTTGGAGGGTTTTTTGGGGGGAGGGGTGTTGGACAGAGGGATAGAGAGAGCACAAGTGGGCAGAGCAGCAGGCAGAGGGAAAGGAAAAAGCCAGCTCTCCCCAAGCAGAAACCCTATATGGACCTGGATCCCAGGATTTTGAGATCATGACCTGAGCTGAAGGCAGCTGCTTAACCAACTGAACCACCCAGGTGCCACTTACAATATACTTTTAAGGTTTTATATTGAGAATGTGTGTTCTTTCACTTCCACTAGGAAACCTCTCTTTAGCATTTCTTGTAAAGCAGGTCTATTGGTAATAAATTCCGTCAGCCTTTGTTTCTGGAAGTCTTTATTCCCCCATTTCTGAAGGAAACTTCATTGTATATAGAATTTTTGGTTGGCAGTTATTTTCTTTCAATATTTTGAACATGCCACTTCATTTCTTCTAAACACAAATTTAGCTGCATCTCATTAGCTCTTAAATTTTAAGGAACTTTGATATGCAGTATTTTTATTATTGTCAACTTTAAAAATATTTTTTCTCCTGTCATTTTTCTTTGACCCATGGATTCATACAATTGTAATATTGGTTTCCAAGTAAATGAGGATTTTCTGGTTTTCTCTGTCCCACCTACCTCCATATGGCAAGACTCAAGCCCTAATTGTTAAAGCTCTGAAGGCTTTCAAAAGCACTGTTTACCTTTTCAGTCTCTTAGCTTCTTCTTGTTAAAGTGGCATTTATATCTCAAGGAAAAGGAGTTCTAGATACCAGGTCATATTTCTGGGTTTTCTTCTCTAGGACCTTGGTCTTCTAATTTTTTAATGTTTCTTTAATTCTGAAATGTGTTAGATGCATAATTTGTCTAGTTGCTGTCAGTTATTGTTTTGAATTACCAGAACTGGAAGTCAACAGTCCTATTACTTTTAACATTTGATTTCTAAGTGCAGATATCAAATAATTGGGGGGGATTCCAAAAGAATATTTGAATTACCCAAGTTGAAGATTTTATGCCATGGAGAAATAAAAGTCAACAAATATTCTTTCATGTTTGTGATAACAGCTCTAAGCAGTGTAAAGACTTTATTTAACTTTATACAACTCAACACCAAAAAAACAAATAAACCAGTTTAAAAAATGGACAGAGGGCCTGAATAGACCTTTTTCAAAAGGAGACATAGAGGGCACCTGGGTGGCTCAGTGGGTTAAGTCTCTGCCTTCAGCTCTGGTCATGATCTCAGGGTCCTGGGATCAAGTCCCACATCGGGCTCTCTGCTCAGCAGGGAGCCTGCTTCTCCCTCTCTCTCTGTCTGCCTCTCTGCCTACTTGTGATCTCTGTCTCTGTCAAATAAATAAATAAATCTAAAATAAAGAAAAAAGAGAGACATAGAGATGGCCAAAAGACATGTGAAAATATGCTCAACATCACTGATCATCAGGGAATTTAAATCAATACCACACTGAGATATCTCATACCAGTCAGAATGGCCAGTATCAAAAAGATAATAACATGTTGGTAAGGATGTGGAGAAAGAGAACTTTTGTGAAGTGTTAGTGGAAATGTAAACTAGTATAGCTGCTCTGGAAAACAATATGGAGGTTCCTCAAAAAATTAAAAATAAAAAGTCATATGATCCAGTAATTCTACTACTGGGTATTTACCCAAAGAAAATGAAAACAGTAATTCAGATCCAGTAATTACATTGCTGGGTATTTACCCCCAAAATACTAAAACACTAATTCAAAGGGATACATGCACCACAATGTTTGTTGTAACAGTATTTACAATAGCCAAATTATGGGAGCAACCATCTGTCCATTATGATGATGATGAATGGATAAAGAAGATGTGGCATACACACAAATTTTATATATATACACATATGTGTGTGTGTGTATAATGAAATATTACTCAGCCATAAAAAAGAATGAGGTCTTGCCATTTACAACAACATGGATGGAGCTAGAGAGTATAATGGTAAGTGAAATGTTACTCAGAGAAAAACAGATACCATATGATTTCACTCATATGTAGAATTTAAAAAACAAAACAAATAACCAAAAGAAAAAAAAATAAGAGAAATAAACCAAGAAACAAACTCTTAACTATACAGAACAAACTGATGGTTACCAGAGGGGTGGTGTGTGGGAAATTGAGTAAAATAGGTGAAGACAATTAATAGTAAACTTATCATGATATGCACTGAGTAATGTATAGAATTGCTGAATCACTGCATCATATGTCTGAAGCTAATATAACACTCTATGTTAACTATACTGGAATTCTTTAAAATTAATTTTAAAAAGGTATATGTACCCCTCTGTTCATGGCATCATTATTTACAATAGCCAAGATATAGGAACAACCCAAATATCCATCAATGGATGAATAGTTAATGAAGATGTGATATATATATATATATATATAAAGTAATTATATATATTATGTCATATGTTATATAGAAAAAAATATATATATATGATGCTAGGGAAATTAACTAAAAATGATTTTCAATATTATTCATTGAAGTAGAAATCTGAAAAGTTATATTAAATATAGACATAATAGTATTAATAGCACCTAACCACTGAATAATGAAGCACTGAAAATAAAGTAGCTATCTGTGGTTATAATAAGAGGATAATTAATTGTAGGGTTGAACAAGAGGTAGAAGAAGTATCATTGAAATAAGTTATACTAATTATTTATCATACTTCTTTTTGGCTGGGTCTTGCATAGTATCATAAAAGGAAATTAAATATGAAGTAATAAATATAACCAAAATACGGAAATCCATGCTGATGTTGTTAGGTCAAAAGATTTTTCAGTACTTAAAAGTTAATTTGGTATTGACAGTGTAAGACCTCAGATTCTCAATAAATACTTGTTGATGTTCTTTTATTCTATTTGCTTCTTTCCACAGGTGGAGAGGTCCCATACACAACTCTGGCTACTCGAATGATGATGGGAGCTTGGTGGCTATTTGCACTGATTGTCATCTCATCTTACACAGCAAATCTTGCTGCTTTCCTCACTATTACCCGCATCGAAAGCTCTATCCAGTAAGTAGACAAAGATTTCAGTAGCTACAAGGCTTGAGGAATGATGAGTAGCCAAAGCTATTTAAATAAGTGTAAGGTATCTGATAATAAATTTACACCCTCCTTTTTTTTTTAATTTATTTTCAGCGTAACAGTACTCATTGTTTTTGCACCACATCCAGTGCTCCATGCACACCCTCCTTTTGAATAAAGGTTTAATTTTATGATATGCAAGGATCACAAGGTAGAATTCTGAGTATAATTCTAATATTGTTTCCCACATCTTCCTGGAAGAAAAATACCTATTCAGTGTTTCAGCTTCCACAAAGTATGACTATGTTTGGGCAATGTTGTAAAAAGGAAGGAAAAGGAGTCATATTAAAATATATGTAACAATACCAGTTTCCGTCTTGAGTCTGCCCCATTGTGCACTATCTGAGTAAATAGTTGGTTAGACATCAGATTATTGATAAATGACAGGTAAAGAGGGAGAGAGAAGGAGGTAGGGATGTGAGGGAGAGAGGTAAAAGAATCTCTGAAGAGAGAAAACCACATTCTATTTGTCTCTCATTACATTATAGCTAATGTCGTAGCTACTGCGGTAACTATTACTGCTGCTTGTTCAGCTGCAAGTGGTGAGTTATCACCAACTATGGTACACTTACTCACATCCTACAAGTTACCAGAGTCAATGCCTCAGTTCATGATGGCCACTTCCATGAGTTCCGAGAGCCCAAAGGCCTATGATCTAGCACAGCCAGTTCTGCTTTTGTGGGTTCATGCCATACAAGCAGCACCACAGTACAACTTCTGCCTTATTAGAACATAATGTTCTGCATATTGTTTCAGAAACATTTTCCTGAAAATGTTTTATTCGTCCAAAAACAAGATAGCACAAATCATCTTAGCATTGAAGAACGTTCACTCTCCACAAAACTGACAATTCAAAATTATGAATAATTAGATTTGTTAAGGAATTCAGTAGGTATTTAATTCATCCTTAAAGGAAAACATCAGAGCTCTTCTTCCCTTTAGAAATGTTGTAAATGAAGTCCATTAATAGCCACAAAACTATTATAACACAGTACTAAAAATAAAACAAAGAATGAATGATCTATAAAGAAGTAGGATTTTTTTTTCAATTGCCTGTGGTACACAATTGAAACCCCCAAATTCAACTAATAATCATAAGACAGTTAATTATTTCATCTAATTACTGAAAGCAGATGAAGAAACACAAGTTTGCAGGATAAATTCTCAAGACCACATAAACAATAGTGTCAGAGCTAGAAATCTAACCCATGTCAATCTGATACCAATCCATATCTTACCCACTGAAATTTTTCCTTATGTAGCATGGTTTTTACAGTTTGTTTGCCTGATCTGCTTCCCTGGGGTTGCAGGCCTCATGGTGTGTGTGTATGCAAACTATTAAATTGTTACCAGCTTTGCCAGCATTAGTTTGTATCTTGACTTTTATGCAATAGCACTGGGATCAGAAGCCTCTATCAAATTTTTACACCCATAAGGTTCCTCTAAAGGTAAAACCTAATGGAAAAAGATCATAATTTCACATGATGTTTCCCACAAGTATAGTTCCACAAACCACAATAACTGAGCCTTCATTTATTAAAAAATTATTTCTTTCTAATGCCAGCTCACATTATTAAAAGCCAACAGTGGGTATAATAAATCTCCCTTTCTTCTAATCTTATCAGTAGACTAATTTTGAAAGAGGAAAAATCAGAGCCAAAGGAGTTAAGAGAAGCCTGATTCTCTCCACAAACTTAAAGATATCTTCTAATTTCATGCCTCAGCTGCATTGGTAAACATAATTGCAGGCAGTGTTTCTTGGAAACATTTAAAGTTCTATTTGCAACTAATGTCAAACTTTCTTGAAAAATCCTAAGTTTAATTTTTCTTAGAAAAGACAAAACCTACAATACCATCCAATGTCATGCTCCTTAACCATTTATATCCATAAGATTTGCTCATCACTAAATGAAGCAATGCTTGTCGATGCATCTTTTTCAGCTCATTTTTGCTATGTCATTGGCACACATATACTAGGCACATATTCATTCCCAAAATTCAAAGTTGCTTCTCCAGACCCAGAAGGACAGAGGTAGTAGAGAAAAGTCAGTAAGAGAGAGGGGAAAAACTGCTACTTCTTTTTTTTTTTTTAGTTTAATTTAATTTTTTTTCAGTGTTCCAATGCAACACATGCCCTCCATAATATTGACCACCATGCTCACCAAACCCCCACCCTCCTCCCCTCCCAAACCCTCAGTCTTTTTCTCAGAGTCCACAGTCTCTCATGGTTTGTCTCCCCCTCTGATTTTCCCCAACTTACTTCCCCTCTCCATTTCCCAGTGTCTTCTATGTTATTCCTTATGCTCCACAAGTAAGTGAAACCATATGATAATTGACTCTCTCTGCTTGACTTATTTCACTTAGCATGATCTCTTCCAGTCCTGTCCATGTTGATAAAAAAGTTGGGTATTCATCCTTTCTGATGGAGGCATAATACTCCATTGTATATATGGACCATATCTTATTTATCCATTTGTCTATTGAAGGGCATCTTGGCTCTTTCCACAGTTAGGCAACTGTGTGCCAAAATTTTGGCCATTTTGAACATTTTGTCTGGTGTAAGGTGGTATCTCAGTGTGGTTTTTATTTGAATCTCCCTGATGGCTAATGATGATGAACGTTTTTCATGTGTCTGTTAGCCATTTGTATGTCTTCTTTGGAGAAGTGTTTGTTCATGTCTTCTGCCCATTTTTTGACGTGATTATCTGTTTTCCATGTGTTGAGTTTGAGGAGTTCTTTATAGATCTTGGATATGAACCCTTTGTCTGTAGTGGCATTTGCGAATATTTTCTCCCATTCCGTGGGTTGCCTCTTTGTTTTGTTGAGTGTTTCCTTTGCTGTGCAGAAGCTTTTGATCTTGATGAAGACCCAAAAGTTCATTTTTGCTTTTGTTTCCTTTCTCTTTGGAGACATATCTTGAAAGAAGTAGCTGTGGCTGATGTTGAAGAGGTTAGTGCTTATGTTCTTCTCTAGGATAAATTCCTGCCTCACATTGAGGTCTTTATCCATTTCGAGTTTATCTTTGTGTATGGTGTAAGAGAATGATCGATTGATGCCATGACATTCCAGCATCAGAAATATTGGGATCCCTCAGGGGGTGGAGAAAAGAGCAGACTAGAAGATACAGTTGAACAAATTCTGGATGAAAATTTTCCCAGTCTGGGGAATGAAACCAGCGTTCATGTCCTAGAGGTAGAAAGAACACCTCCCGTCTACCGCCATACCACCCTGAACGCGCCCGGTCTCGTCTGATCTCGGAAGCTACTCAGGGTCGGGCCTGGTTAGTACTTGGATGAGAGAAAGAACACCTCCCAAGATTAATGAATCTAGAAAGACCTCAAGGCACTTGATTGTGAGACTGATGAATCATAATTTTAGAGGAGAGCTTTTCAGAGCAGCTAGGGAGAAGAGATTCCTTACATACAGAGGAAGGTCCATCAGAATAACATTAGACCTGTCCACAGAAACCTGGCAAGCCAGAAAGGGCTGGCAAGACATATTCAGGGCACTAAATGGGAAGAACATGCAGCCAAGAATACTTTATCCAGCAAGGTTGGCATTCAAAATGGATGGAGAGATAAAGAGCTTCCAAGACTGGCAAGGTTTAGAAGAGTAGGTGACCACCAAGCCGGCACTACAAGAAATATTAAGGAGGGTTCTATAAAAGAAGAACGAACCCAAGAGTGACATAGAACAGAAATATACAGAGACAATCTATAGAAACAAGGACTTCACAGGCAAGATGATGTCAATAAAAATATATATTTCAATAATCACTTTCAATGTGAATGGCCTAAACACTCCCATAAAATGGCACAGGGTTGCAGATTGGATAAAATGACAGGACCTATCTGTATGCTGTCTACAAGATACCCATTTGGAACCTCAGGATACATTCAGACTGAAAGTGAAGGGATGGAGAAACATCTTGCATGCCAATGAGCCTCAAAAGGAAGCTGGAGTAGTGATTTTCATATCAGATAAATTAGATTTTAAACTAAAGACTGTAGTCAGAGACAAGGAAAGACACTACATCATTCTTAAAGGGTCTATCCACCAACAAGATCTAACAATTGTAAATATGCCCCCAATACAGGAGCAGCCAACTACATAAGACAGCTATTAATCAAGATAAAGAGTCACAGTGATATGAATACATTAATAGTAGGGGATATTAACACACCACTCTCAGTAATAGACAGATCATCCTAGCAGAAAATCAATAAACAAGAGCATTGAATGGCACACATTAGACCGATGGACCTTATAGATATATACAGAACATTCCACCCTAGAACAACAGAATACTCATTCTTCTCGAGTGCACATGGAACTTTCTCCAGAATAGATCACATGCTGGGTCAAAAATCAGGGCTTAACTGATACCAAAGATTGAGATTATTCCCTGCATATTCTTAGACCACAATGCTTTGAAACTGGAACTCAACCACAAGAAAAAGTTTGGATGGAATTCAAACACTTGGAAGCTAAAGACCACCCTGCTTAAGAATGTTTGGATCAACCAGGATATCAAAGAAGAGCTTATACAATTCATAAAAACCAATGAGAATGAAGACACTTCGGTCCAAAACCTATGGGCTATGGCAAAGGCGGTCGTAAGGGGGAAATACATAGCCATCCAAGCCTCCCTCAAAAAACAGAAAAAAGCCTCCCTCAAGAAAACAGAAAAATTCAAAACACACCAGTTCTCTTTATAGCTTAAAGAACAGGAGAATCAACAACAAATTAAGCCAACCCCACACACAAGAAGGGAAATAATCAAGATTAAATCAGAGATCAATGAGATAGAAACTAGAGATGGAGTAGAACACATCAATAAGCTAGAAGCTGGTTTTTTGAAGAATCAATAAGATTGATAAACCATTGGCAAAACTAATCCAAAAAAAAAAAGAGAGAGGACCCAAATTAATAAAATTATGTTACTGATTTCTTTTCTCGGGCTGCTTTCAGGATTTTCTCTTTGTCACTAAGACTTGTAAATTTTACTATTAGGTGACGGGGTGTGGACCTATTCTTGTTGACTTTGAGGGGGGTTCTCTGCATCTCCTGGATTTTGATGCTTGTTCCCTTTGCCATATTAGGGAAATTCTCTCCAATAATTCTCTCCAATAGACCTTCTGCTCCCCTCTCTCTTTCTTCTTCTTCTGGAATCCCAATTATTCTAATGTTGTTTCGTCTTATGGTGTCACTTATCTCTCGAATTCTCCCCTCATGGTCCAGTAGCTGTTTGTCCCTCTTTTGCTCGGCTTCCTTATTCTCTGTCATTTGGTCTTCTATATCACTAATTCTTTCTTCTGCCTCATTGATCCTAGCAGTGAGAGCCTCCATTTTTGATTGCACCTCATTAATAGCTTTTTTGATTTCAACTTGGTTAGATTTTAGTTCTTTAATTTCTCCAGAAAGGGCTTTAATATCTCCAGAGAGGGTTTCTCTAATATCTTCCATGCCTTTTTCGAGCCCGGCTAGAATGTTCAGAATCGTCATTCTGAACTCTTGATCTGACATAGTACCAATGTCTGTGTTGATTAGGTCCCTAGCCTTCGGTACTGTCTCTTGTTCTTTTGTTTGTGGTGATTTTTTCCGCCTTGTCATTTTGTCCAGATAAGAGGATATGAAGGAGCAAATAAACTACTAATAGGGTGGCAAAGACCCCGGAAAAATGCGCTGTAACCAAATCAGAAGAGACCCCAAATTGTGGGGGGGGGGGGGGAAGGGGATAAAAAACAGGTTCTGAAAAAAAAGAAAAAAAAAAAAAAAAAAAGAAAAAAAATTAAAAAATAAAACAAATAAAAAAATATAAAAAAGAAAGAAAAAATATATATATTTAGATGAACTAGTCAAAAAACGTTAAAAAAGAAAAGGGTAAAAGTTTTTAAAAAAATTTAGCAGAAGAAGAAAAAAGAAAAAAGAAAAAAAAATTGAAAAAAGAAAAAAAAATAAAAAATTGAAAAAAGAAAAAAAATTGAAGTAGCCGCAAGACTAAAGAATCATGGGGAGAAAGCCATGAGTTCCGTGCTTTGCTTTCTCCTCCTCTGGAATTGCTCTGCTGTCTTAGGAATTGAATCTGCTTTCTCCTTGATAGATGAACTTCGTCCTGGCTGGATATTTTGTTGATCTTCTGGGGGAGGGGCCTGTTGTAGTGACTCTCAAGTGTCTTTGCCCGAGGCGGGATAGTGATCCGAAGGGGCACGTGTACCCGAATGTTTATAGCAGCAATGTCTACAATAGCCAGACTATGGAAAGAACCTAGATGTCCATCAACAGATGAATGGATACAGAAGATGTGGTATATATACACAATGGAATACTATGCAGCCATCAAAAGAAATGAAATCTTGCCATTTGCGACGACGTGGATGGAACTAGAGCGTATCATGCTTAGTGAAATAAGTCAATCGGAGAAAGACAACTATCATATGATCTCTCTGATATGAGGACATGGAGAAGCAACATGGGGGGGTAGGGGGATAGGAGAAGAATACATGAAACAAGATGGGATTGGGAGGGAGACAAACCATAAATGACTCTTAATCTCACAAAACAAACTGGGGGTTGCTGGGGGGAGGTGGGATTGGGAGAGGGGGAGGGGGCTATGGACATTGGGGAGGGGAGGCGAACCATAAGAGACTATGGACTCTGAAAAACAACCTGAGGGTTTTGAAGGGTCAGGGGTGGGAGGTTGGGGGAACAGGTGGTGGGTGATGGGGAGGGCACGTTTTGCATGGAGCACTGGGTGTTGTGCAAAAAGAATGAATACTGTTACGCTGAAAAAAAATAAATAAAAAAAAAATAAAAATAAAAATTAAAAAAAAATAAAAAAAAAATAAATAAAATTATGAATGAAAAGGGAGAGATCACGACTAACACCAAGGAAATAGAAACAATCATCAAAAAATATTATCAACAGTTATATGCCAATAAGTTAAGCAAACTAGACAAAATGGAGGCATTCCTGGAAACCTATTAACTTCCAAAACTGAATCGGGAAGAAACTGACAACTTGAATAGACCAATATCTAGTAAAGAGATTGAGGCAGTGATCAAAAACCTCCTAAAAAACAAGAGCCCAGGATCTGACGGGTTCCCTGGAGAATTCTACCAAACATTCAAAGAAGAAATAATACCTATTCTCCTGAAGCTGTTTCAAAAAATAGAAACAAAAGGAAAACTTCCAGACTCTTTCTATGAAGACAGCATTACCCTGACTCCCAAACCAGACAAAGACCCCACCAAAAAGGGGAATTTCAGGGGCGCCTGGGTGGCTCAGTGGATTAAGCCGCTGCCTTCGGCTCAGGTCATGATCTCAGGGTCCTGGGATCGAGCCCCGCATCGGGCTCTCTGCTCCACAGGGAGCCTGCTTCCTCCTCTCTCTCTGCCTGCCTCTCTGCCTACTTGTGATCTCTCTCTGTCAAATAAATAAATAAAATCTTTAAAAAAAAAAAGGGGGAATTTCAGACCAATATCCCTGATGAATATGGATGCTAAGATTCTCAACAAGATCTTAGCTAATAGGATCCAACAGTACATTAAAAAGATTACCCACCATGACCGGGTGGGATTTAGCCGTGGGATACAAGTGTGGTTCAACATTCACAAATCAATCAATGTGATAGAACAAATCAATAAGAGAGGAAAGAAGAACCACATGGTCCTCTCAATTGATGCAGAAAAAGCATCTGACAAGATACAGTATCTGTTCCTGATTAAAATGCTTCAAAGAATAGGGATAGAGGGAACATTCCTCAACTTCATAAAATCTATCTAGGAAAAACCCTCAGTGAATATCATCCTCAATGGGGAAAAGCTGACAGCCTTCCCTTTGAGATCAGGAACACAACAAAATGTCCACTCTTGCCCCTGTTGTTCAACATAGTACTAGAAGTCCTAGCAACAGCAATCAGACAACAAAAAGAAATAAAAGGTATTCAAACTGGCAAAGAAGAAGTCAAACTCTCTCTCTTTGCAGATGACATGGTATTTTATATAGAAAACCCAAACTCCACCCCCAAACTTCTAACACTCATACAGCAACTCAGTAACGTGACAGGATACAAAATCAATGTACAGAAATCAGTTGTTTTCTTATACACTAACAATGAAAATATAGAAAGGGAAATTAGAAAAAAGCTGCTACTTCTGAATAGATATTGGACAGAAATTTACAGTTTGGTAAGAGAAATCGAATAGATTTACTCTTGAGAAACTGAATACATTTTACAAAATTTACCCCTTTTTCAAAATTAAATATTTATCCACATTTAACCTTCTAGTTGGCGCTTGCCGTTAATTAAAATTTGAGAGTGAATTTTCCCTGAAAAAGTAATTCCCAAGTTTACTTTTATACCCCGTCAAGGATAACTATGTTCTGCTGCTTGATATGATGTCATCTGACAGATGATGATAAGTTGGAGTGGGTAATACTGAGGTATACAGTTCAATTTCTAAAGGAAAAAATAGGCAATTTCTACAAGACTCTAATGACATTTGGACTTGTTCATTGTGATCAAACAGTAATAACATGTAGCTAATTGCTTTTAGATATCTAGCAAATGAAATGTACATTTTCCTACTGGTAACCAGGCTAAAATTGGCAATGATGTGAAATTTTGAAGGTAATAGAGTAAACACTGGGTAATAACATTATGAACATTAGTTCTATTAGTCTTTGTTGTGTTGCAGTTTTCAAAAAACCTACTTCTTTCCTGCATAAGGTGAAAAGAGCTATGAGGGAAATCACAGTTGTACAATTATAGTCATTAATAACTTTAGAATCAGATTGGTCTTTGGTGGTGAAACTTGAGGTCTTTCAGTTCCTGGGGCTATAAGTAAGCTTGGGTCTATTCAAAGGGATCCCAAAATCCAATCATATTTTTATGCTTAAAGCATTCATTCACCAAAATGTTTCAGGTTGGACTAAACAAATATTGACTTCATGTATTCACTGAATAAACTAATTTAGGATAAATTTCTTTCCAAGTATATGCAAAAAGAGATCCATATTCTGTCTTATCACTGAAGGATAAACCTTTTTCCTTAGCATTCCAATAACAGGACTTTTGTATCCACATTTGCTCACATTTGGAAAAGAAAAAAAAAATCAAGCAGTTGTTTTTCTCAGTGCTACACAACAGACTATGAGCTAGCCCTGGGCATAGAAATCTAAATCTGTCACCAGGTCTTGGTACAGAGAGAATGGTAAAACTGGCAAGTGCTCTCTAATGAAATTATTTCTTTCTTTCCTTTGCCTCTACAAAACAATGTAACTATATTTAGCAAGTTCCTATTCACAGAGATCGTTACAATCCTGCTTTTTGGAAATGGAGGTATTTCTAACTATAAAAACTAAATAAATATATTAGCTTCATTCATTTAATTCAACTGAATATATATATCATATATGTATATATAAATATACATACATATAGATATGTATGTCTATATATATATGTATGTGTATATACACACACACACACACACAGCATGTTAGGTATTGAGTCTAAAAAAGATATTTAGAGATTATCCCTGAGTCACAATTTAGTTAGAGACAGAGCAGTATGGAATTTAATGACATAGGAACTATGATAGATTTATTTGTGAAATGCTGTGTTAACACAGGAAAGGAGTGATTTAATTCAATAACTTGGAGAAGGGAGGAGGAGATAGGGAAAAAACGATCAAGCATCAGAGAGGTATTATCTGAGAGTTTGATCTCGAAAGATGAATTTCAAAAGACTGAAGGGGTGCCTTACTGGAGAATATTTGCAAAAGCAAGAGAGATATGAAATTCCCAGGAGAGTGTCTAGCAAGGGGCAGATGATCAAAATCTGTTAATTTCCTTCCTGGATTGAGATAGGTGATGTGAGAGTGGCAGGAAATGAAATAGAAAAGGGAAGTGGAACAAAATCCTGAAAAGCATGATAACGCTTGTTGAAGAATTTGGAATTTTTCCTGGGGATGATGGAGAGTGACATCATTGAGAAAGACAGCTTTATCTGTGGAGAGGAGCTTGGGTGGGACAGAAAAGATGTAGAAGTGTATGGAAGCTAGTAAGCTTCTATCTAATATAAACCTGAACCATATATCTTCTTGTTTCAGGACTGTTTAATTTGAAAATACCAAAGGTTTAAGGAAATTTAAGAGAAATGTGGCTTGAGAAAATTTATATCTGTAGGCTAACAGTTATATTTATAGCAGATGCAGGAATATTGACTTATTTTATTTTTCAAGATTTTTAAAAAGAAACTGTGGTTGACTACCTCATAACTAAAGAGGTACAGAAGAGGAGAGTTACTAATGTGAGAAAATTCTAGAATCACTCTGGTTGGATGACTTTTCAAATGCAATTTTGCAGAAAAGCTGCATCTCAATGTCTGCTATTCATGGATTGTATCCTGCCTGTTCATTATTTTTAGCCTCTAGCCATCAAAAAATAAATCAGACTTATTTTTAGTAAATTCAATACATTTTCAAAGTAATACAGGGCTATATTGAGAAAATAGGAAAATACCATGAATTTTGAAGGACAAAGTATTAATAATCCATAGTTTGTCATATTGCAATATCTTCTATTAATATTTAAACAAGCCTTTTTTCAACAATTTATTTTGAAGTAATTATATATACACAAGAAGTTGTGAAGATAGAGCATAGTGAGTTCCCATGTACCCTTCACCTAGTTTCCCCCCCATGGTTACATCTTAAGTAATTATAGGATAATATCAAAATAAGGAAATTGACATGGATACAATCCATGCAAATAGTTCTATGCCATTTTATTACTTCTACAGAATGTATAACCACCACTGCAATAGATGTAGAACTATCCTGACATTACAAAAAATCTCCCTCATTCTACACTCACTCCTTCTCCACCATCCCCAAACCTAATAATAACTAATATGTCCTCCATTCCTGTGATTTTTATTCTTTCAAGAGTGCTCTGTAAGTTGAATCATACAGTATGTGGCCCTTTGAAATAGCCCTTTTTCCCCCTCTCAGCACAATGCCCTTGAGATCTATCCAAGTTGTTGCATGGATCAATAGTTCATTGCTTTTTATTGCCAAGCAGTAATCTCTGGTATGGATGGACCAGTGTGTTTAACAGTTTATCTATTGCATGGAATTGTTGTTGATTCTAAGTTTTTGGCTATTACAAATAAAGTTGCTAAGGACATTTATGTGCATATCTATCTTTGTATAGATATGTTTTTGTTTCTCTGGCATAAATGCCCCGGGGTACGATCCCTAGTCTCCCTGCTGACTATTTCATTTCTTATTCTTTTCCTCTTACATCAACTATTATCCCCCTCTATCGCATTCTCTTCTCATTTAAGCTTACGATCCAGGGTGGCGTCCAGGTGGTTACCTTCCTCCATTCTTAAAATTAGTTTGGAAACCTCATTTATTACCACATCCAATCAAAATAAAGTACAACTCCAGAGCCCAGCATATTGAACCCTTCAAAAGCTGACCCGGGCTCATTTCTTTACTGACACCAACTGTAACCCATCCTCATACTTGTTCATGCTCCAGTGAAGCCACTCTTGGAGGACATTTCATACTTCTGCGGAGCTCACATACTGTTCCCTTTCCTTGAAATGACCCAGATCTCCCTTCTCTTCTGGCATCAATCATTGGCACAAACACAATTAGCCATTGCACATGTGTCTTCTCTTTGACAGCATAAATTCTTCAAAGGCAAGGGCTATGCCATATTCACATTTGTACCCCTAGTGTGTCCCAGAATGCCTGGTGCATGGTATTAATAATAACAGCGCCTAGCATTACTGGGTGCATTGCTCTATGACAGACATCTCTCTAAATGCTTTGCTTAGATTTTCTCATTTAATCTTCATAATGGCCCCACAAGAGATATATTATTTTCATATCCATTTTGAAACCAAAAGTTAAGATAGTAAACCCGGGCAATCTGGCACTAGAAACCTTGTCCTAATCGGTGGACCATATCATGTACAATTAGCAAATACACTAAACCTTTATCAAATGAAATAAACAAATGAGTAAGTGAGTGAATGAAAACCATAGGGTCACTGTAAGTTTTCTGAAAAATAAAGAGTTCTGCAGGGAAGAATCAATGGCTGAATTATATTTAGCTAAGTTAATTTCAGATATTTCTAAGTTATGTGGTATCCTAGAAACAGGCGCAGGAGACTATGAATTTAAATAAATCTGCATCCAAATCCTTTGCCTCTTATTAGCTGAATGATCTTGTCATTTTCCATAATCATTTTAAGTCTTATTCTCCCTAAGGGTAAAAAGATAATGGTTCAACTTCATAGGTTTAATGTAAAGAATAAATGGGAAACAAAGAGTCATAAATAACAGCATAGTTCCAGGATACACCCTGCATTTGCTTCCGTTTTTCTCCTTGTTCTCTAGGAGATCATGTGGACTCCTTGGACAGTTCTCCCCTCCACCTGTTTCGGTGGTGCTGATCACTATCACTTTTACTATTTTGTCCACAATTCCATACACTCAGTTATTCCTTCTACCTGCTCCCCTAGCCCTCGAAGTTCCTTGTAGTTGCTGCTCTGGCTTCTGGCACAGATGTCCCTGCCCTTCCTCGTAGTCCATCTTCCTGGCTGTTGTCTTCTTGTCACACCATTTAATCCTCCAAGCCCCCAAACAGGAAATCTAGCTTTGGGAGTCTGGATGGGCAGCACCAGCTTGTCCCATCCCCAGTGGAATCTTTAGCCCAGGCTGTCACCATGTTCATGCCAAAGGCTTCCCCTCCCCAAGGAATGCTTCAGGCCATTCCCTACTTCATCCAACAGGACTGTCTCCTCTCTTTCTAGACCTGCACCTTCCATACTACTTTGATGAGTAGTTTCCTGCCTTGTGGGTTATCTTCTCTGCAGAGCTTTTTGAGAATTTTGAAAGCTCTACCTGAATAGAGGGAAAGAAGGTAGGATCAGCATAGGAATGATGTGGCAGAGTAGAGTGTGAGTTCCTTTTTGTTAAAAGAAGGAGGAGGAGGAGGAGGAGGAGGAAAAAAAAAACACTGTCAGGAATTCTTATCCAAATGTAAATATAAATGGGGACCTGGCTATTATTATTCACTGTTGTCTCACCTTAGCTTGATTAACCATCACTACAGTCAAGGTCTGGCTGCTACTGATAGTGACTGCACTGACCCTGGATCAGGATGTCTGGTTGTCAGGCAAGTTTTCTCTTTTAACTCCTCTTTCATCCGCCCTCTCCTAGCACTGCTCATGTGTTACTTTCTCTGTGTAGCTTTCACCACAGGGCTCGTAACTAGATTCAGCGTCTCTCCTTTTTTTTAACCACGTTGTCTCTACCTGGCTTATACCCTGAGTTACCTCGTGCTGGGGCAGTATTCTGCTTGTTTTACCTTCTCAATTAAAATGTATATTCTGGAAGGTAGTTTCATCACCTTTGCATCAGTACAGCACCTGCCTTATGTAGTAATTTACTGAGCACATAGTTAGTTGCAGTTCATTAAATAAGGAACCAGATTCTTAGAATCTGGCATGAGACTGTGGAACCTCACGACTTGTTTGTGGAACCTCACGACTTGTTTATAAACCTCACAACAAATCAGAAAGAAATAGGAAAGCCATTTTTAGGCACCGTTATTCCAGAATAAGAGAAGGAGCCCCCAAATGGTGTGCCATCGAGGTTTTCTTAGTGTCTCACCCACTTCAGACTTCCAGTGGGAGGCTACCTCATAGCTCTCGGCAAGGAATTGCACACTTTATTAGGAACAACCAAAATCAAGGTCGCTGAAGTGAGCTGGGCCTGATTCATACCACTTTTATGTTTCAGTTTAGTACAGAATTGTATAGGCTTAGCTTCAGAGTACACAGACACTACAGACAGAGGAAGACATTCATCCCCTTCCTCTATATTGTTTGGTGTTGAAATGGCTTACTTGTCAAAGCACTTAAATACCACAGTGATGGATGTTTTATAAACATATAGCCATCTAGATATTATAGATCATGATTTTCTCTCTTTTTGAAAAAAATAAAAACTCTCAGAGTTTTTCAAAGCCACCCTTCAGTGAGCATTTAATTAAAAGTTGTCTCCCACTTTATTTGTGACTCCCAGGGACAAGGCTGTATTAGCATCGTTATAGATTCTTATTTACACTAAGCTCACCGAGATGAAAACTTCCCCAAACTAATAAGTGCCCACAATCCCTAACTTGATCTTATTCTTGACAAGCAATTATTCTAAGCAAGTCAAGTCCTCCGCTCTTTCTTTCTCCCCAGCCTTCATTATCCCAACCCAGAAACCTATTAAGAACTTGAAAATATAAATTACTGTCTCCTATTTCTTGTTGTTTTCCTTCCTTACCTGAAATCAGCTGAATCATTAAATTCTATCTACCATAAGTATGTGGATATGATAAAAAGCCCTGGGCTCAGGAGTACTTGGCTGAGTCATTTCAGAAGAGCTAGTTGGAGTATGGGGCATACGATTGTGAAACTAACATAGGAAGAGTATGTGATAGAAATAGTGATGGTGGGATCAGCAGGCAGGACTGTAGGGCAGAACAAGGCTGAAGGAGATTAGAGACCTAGTTCAAGCGTTCTTATTCTTGTTACTAAAGAATAAGGCAAGTTTTTAAACCACTTTGTACTTAGCTTTCTGTCTTTAAAAATGCGATCCATTCTTACTCTCACTGCACAAATATTTGTTCCACAGTTTGGATTAAATTATTTTCAATGTCCCTTCATCTAGACAAGTCTCGATCAACTACACAAATGAGATAGCTTATTAAACAAAGTCCAAAATAAACAAATAAAAATATATTCACATATTTTTTAAGCTTATGATTTTTTAAAATTTATTTTCTTTTATTTATTCATTTGACACAGAGAGAGAGCACAAACAATGGGAGAGGCAGGCAGAGGGAGAGAGAGAAGCAGGCTCCCCGTTGAGCAGGGAGCATGATGTGGGGCTTGATCCCAGCACCCTGGGATCATGACCTGAGTTGAAGGCAAACACTTAACTGACTGAGCCACCCAGGTGCCCCTCACATATTATTTTTATAAAAGAAATTCTAGATTGTAAGGCACAACTGAAAGGAAACTCTTGGTTTGCCGTATCTTCTTTTTTTTTCTTTCTTTCTGTTTCTCTTGTCTTATCTTTCTTTTCCTACCTTCTCCATCACACCAGCAATCTTGACGGGCTGACCTTCAACCTCTACTAAGTGTCTGTTTGACCCCATTAGTTCTCTGATCCTCTTAGCTGCTCCACAAGCTCCTGTCATCTAAAGACATTCAATTTATTTTTAATGACTTTCTCCTTCACTCCTACACGCACACCCTAATACAGCCCCTACTTCTCAAACCCTGATCTTTAAACCTAAGGAAAAAGTTTAAAAATCGCCAGATACACCAGATCATGGCAAGTGATGGAGAAGATAAAGAACAGATCTGCGGGTGGCTTCCTGGGCCACTTTTTCAGAGGAAGACTGCCATTTTCTCAAAGCAATGCTACAGAATCCTCAGGATTGCTGCTGAATGGGGCAGGGATTGGGGGTGGGGGTGGGCACACCTTCCCAAAACATTCTGGGCATTTATAATCTGAATGGCTATTAATAAGACCTGACTGTGAACACCAGGACATGCATTTTGTGCATAGTTTGAATAAAAATTTACCAAAAAAGAAATATACCTCATTGGAAATAGAGCACAGATCTACTGCGCTGGGAAGAAGGAAAATATGTTTTGTATTTGGGAAATTTTAAGTTATCAGTAGAAACCCGGTCTCCTGCTCTGTGTTATGAAGAGCCAGGATCTTTGTTTTTAGATGGATTCATTAGAATCTTCCTTGAAACAATGACCTTCCACTTTACTTTGACAGTATTGTTTTACTGGGTCTTCAAATAGGCTATTAAATTTGGTCACTTCTTTCTCTTCAGGTATCTCTTTCCACTATGAATAATTTGATAATATGATTAAAGTTTTTGAACTCCTTAAAAGAACTTACAGGGAAAAAAAATTACAAATTACTATTGATTCCTCATTTGAATCTACATTGTATTTTATTTGAGTCATTTTTTTGTGTAGTAGTATTATGTATTATTGTATCAGACCTTGTTAGCAGGCTATATGTGAGGTTATGATCAATGGTTCGATATCAGCCTTGGAGGGTATATTGAATAAAGTTTTTCCCATAAGTCAGCACTGGCCTTGATTCTAAGAACATTTTCGGTGTTGATTTGAAGTATAAAATAGGGAGTAAGCTTATTAAACATGCAGATTACCTTATATTGAGTAGGGGTGGTTATTGACTAGAACCACTGCAAGAATTCATAAAGACTTTGGCAAATTAAACAAGGTGATTATAAGTGAAACGAAGCTTAATAGGGACAAATATGTAATAATTCACTCAGAGATGGAAAAAAACAGTGTGTCTGTTTATGTGTGTGTATGTGTGTGTATTTATGAAAATTTAAAGCTGGAGGTGAAGACAGTTTCAGAATGAATCATCTGTCAATTAAAAATTGAAATGAAATGTTGTTGTTTATGAACAAAATGGCCAAAGTCACCTAGCCCTGTAAAAGTTGTTAGGGCTTTTTAAGCACTATCATGACCTATTTATGAGGTCCATAAATTATGCAAAAAATTACCATAGAAAAAGAAAAGATGCCTTAGTTAATAACCAAGTTAAAAAAAATGAGTAATAGATCCTGTGGGTAAGAACCACAGGAATTTAGTGCTTAACTCAATAAGGAAAAGGTTAAAAGATGAAAATGAAAAGTGTTTTATTATATAAAGAAATATTGTACTGGAGGTGATGAGTAGCTATTGTCCTTTTTCACTGAGAAGAAAATGAGAGGCTTATGTGAAATAGGCAAGTTTTAGGTTAGGCATGAATGAGAACTTCCTGTTGTTGTTTCCTAAGTCTGTAAAGTGCCTAAGGAAGAAGAATAAAGTCCATTTTGGAGATTGGCTTTTATACCTTAAGATATATCATCGAATTGTGTGATACCTCCAGGAACTCCTCCAAACTCTCTGATGTTATGATTTTATTAGGGTTCTCTCTTAACACCATTTAGAAATTTTTTTGATCCTCGGGGAAATTCATGGGAATTAGTCAGGTCTTTCCTGTATTTTCAATGATGTAAGAACATAAAAATGTATTATTCTATTGAAGTCTGTTGAAATATTTGAGGATATCATCTTAACAAAAATTTTATAATCAGCTTATAGTCAATAGTGGCATTATGAAATGCTGACCATACAAATTTAGGATAATTCCATATTTGTTCACAGTGTCCTGGGATAAATAAATATTGCATCTTTTTCATGGTATCTCAGGAAGAAACTGTACATACTATCTTCCTTACACAGATAATTGCAGGCTAATTAAATTCATAGAATACTGAGGCCTTTTGTATGAGATTCATAGAATACTGGGGCCTTTTGTAATGAATTATTATCTATCTATATATATACATGATGAAAGTCTACTTTAGTTAATGAATAAACTATTTAAAATTAGAGAGCAGATCCATAAATGACAATTCTGTCGGCAGGTAGAAAAATACAGTGTCTTTCACATATCAGGATTTAGGATTCATGATGTGACAAAATTAGTTCCTAGCTTATAATGTGGGTCAACAAGTCAGAGAAGTCAACCAGATTTTCCATATTTTCTCACATCTGTATAGCATTGTCATTTTTGAGAGAATTTAAGAATCAGTTTTATTATGTCTAACAGCAATAAAAAAGATGAGTGTTTCCATCCTCCTTTGTGATCTCTAAGATGACCTGTCATATCCACAAGCCAAATCAACTTTTAAACGTGCACAGGAATACAAGAGTCTCCAAACGCAGGAAAATAAGTAGCTTGTGATATCCAGTTTTATCATCTCATCTATATATATATGAATTTTCAATATGACCTGTGACCATCTTATCTAGAGCACATGGCAGACAGGGATGCCCCTGACTACTCTGTGAGGTGGAAGGTGCAGGAAATATTTCTAAGTCTCTCAGGAAGTCCTTGAGAGTCATCTTGGTGCCCAGTGTACATGGTGCGCCATGTAGGGACAGCATTCAGAAAGGAGAAGTGTCCTCTTCATGAGTACTACTACACTTTTTCTAGACCAAGCATACTTGAAACATAAGCCATAGAAACATTTTTCTAGATGTCTTCTCAGGCACAGAAAACAAAAGCAAAATTAACTCGTTGGGACTATACTAAAAGGAAAAGATTTCTCACAGCAAAGGAAACTGCCAACAAAACAAAGACAACCTACAGAATGGAAGAAGAAACTTGCAAAGGATCTATCTGATAAGGGGTTAATAACCAAAATATATTAAAAATTGCACAATTCAACACCTAAGTAAATAAATAAGTTCTTTAAAGATAAATAAATATTCTAAAGAAGTTCACAGCACAAAGGCCTGAAGCTGTCTTTTATCTAATTTACTCTGTTGAGGCCCATAAGGGCAGGTTTGAGGGCAGGTGAGGTGTGTGGGACAGAGTGTGGAGGAGACAGAACAGAGAAACAGGAAAAGACTGCACCATTCAGGCCCTATTTGAGTGTCCCACGTGGAGCCACCCTTCTCCTCTGACCCTCCTCTGTAAACCTTAACTGCTCTTGTTCCTCAGACAGCCCCTTTTATGAAGCACCCTCTCCATCCATGGGGCTTCTCTTGGGAAACTCTCTTTGTGTCCACAAGTAAAAAATCCTAGCCCTCTGCCTTCCTTGGTATCATACAGATTTGTTGGCCTCAGAATCTCATTTTCTGCTGTCTTGAGAAGGAAGAAACTCTGATACTTTGAAAGGAAGAAAGACAAAATCACTTTACTACTCCACCAAGGATTGCTGTGGCTGAGTTCTTTGTGAATTACCCTGCCCCACAAATTATACTTTTAAGTTATACAATCTAATCTTTAATGAGAAAACCATATTTCTTCCACAAACATGACTTTGATCTTAATCTTTATAAAAGAAGGAAGTTAACATTATTGGGCTAAAGAATGTTACTCTCTTCCCTGAGCCTGTTTTCAGTAAGTAGTGGCACCCCTCATGCACTTAAAGTAGCTCTTACTGAGTCTTCAGTAGGGACTGAGCCATTGGCAATGCAAATTGTCTTCTGACAATTAGAGTCTTGCTTGCCTCATCCTTGACCCTTGGTCCCCTTATATTTAATCAGATTTTCTGTATAAACCTGTGTCTGAGAGGGTTTGGAAAACATCACTGAAGAGAAGGAGCTAATAAAATGCAGAAATGTGGTTTCTCAGAGTGAGACTAGTGGTCTTTACCTAGGCTGCAAATTGGAAGATGGGAAAACTTTCTGTGGTGTTAGTCCATTCTTTTATAGACATAGCATACACACTCTCCTTCCTCTTTGTGTAAAAACTCAACCCTAGAGAGAGAAAAAAATTAGTTTTTGGTAATAATACTCAGTATTACCAAAGGTTACTATTCTCTCCCTGTTCTAGTGCTTATCTCTTCCTTAGCTGCTGTAATCATGAGTTCTTTTACATTTTTAATCATTTCAGTTAGCAGACTTACTAGAACAATTTGTGTCACCATTTCAGCTTGCTTCTGAAATTTTAGTCAGAAATCACTCATCAAAAGAACCACTACTTATTAGCTCCTTTTCCACAATGCTTAGGTAAGTCTCTCTTTCAGGAACACACATTCCACTCTGTACCAGATCCTACGTGACCCAGAAGTATGGACTATAACTTTAGCTTTTCCAAATACTTTATTTCAGTTCTATTTGTTTGGGTTTTCTTATTTGTCTTGCCTCTGAATTTATTTATTTTACCTACATGGCAAAATGTCTTGTTAAGTAATTCACTTGTGGTCTGATAGAGTTTTTACGGCTGATTTTATTACAGGGGAAGTTTCCAAATCTCCCTTAAAAATTAGTTGTTATTTTTAAGTGCAAAATACTGCTGACCATGATCAGTCATCTACAGAATGGCTGATAATGTATAATAAAAATCCCATTTTTATGCAATGCTAGCTTAATGGGAATGCTGGCTTTCCAAGACGAAAGCATGTTTCTAGTAAAAAAGCATAGCCAAAATATGTGAGCTTCATTGACGGCTCTATTCCATACCCTGGGCTAGGTTCTGAGTTTCAAAGATGAACTTAAAGAAAAATTATGGGTATCAGCAGAATGTATACTAGTGAGTTAAACAAAGAAGTAAAATTTCATAAAAAAATGCTAAAATGTGAACATATTCTAAGTGTTAGAAGAGCACAAAGAGGCAGCCGAGTTTGAACTTGACTTGAAGGGAAAGAATTCACCAGGTAGACAAGGAGACATCTTGTGCACAGCAAATGCCTACCAAGCAAGGAAAGATGAAATGATCTGTTTGTCCTATAATGGGAGTATGAATGAGGCACAAGTTTGTTTCTGAGAAAGGAAAACAATTTTAAGCCAAAATTTTGCAGGTATTGAATGCTATGGAGTTGGAAGATTTGGGGGGCAATAGGGTATATAGGAAGTATTTAAATAAAACTGGGATAGGATTATCAGAAAGAACACTTCAGCTGTGTTGTGGGGGATGGATTAGAGATGGGAGAGAATAGAGATAGGGAAAAGGTTTAGAAATAATTCTCCAGGAGCTCCTGGATGGCTCAGTCAGCTAAGTATCTGACTCTTGATTTCCTCTCAGATCATGACTTCAAGGTCCTGGGATTGAACCCCTCATCCAACTCCAGGCTTAGCATAGAACCTGCTTGGGATTCTCTCTCCCTCTCCTTCTGCCTCTGCCCCTTCTCCTGCTTGCACTCTCTCTCTGTCTCTCTAAAATAAATAAATAAATAAAATCATTTAAAAACAAGAAAGGAAGATTCTCTAGATAGAAACACTGAGAGTATTAGCAATGAGAAGACAAAGGTAGTGACAGATTTGTAAGATTCAGGAAGTAAAATATACAGCAGTTGATAAGAGATTAGTTGGGGTAGGGGACTTAGCAGAAAGGCCATGGTGAGGAATCTAAAATGAATTTAACTGGTGGGAAAAATAAGGAAATAGTAATTCCAAAAATTATAGCAGAGCATAACAGTAATAATAAGAGTAATAGTGATAATAGTAATAAATAATAAAATTAATAATTGCAACTACCAGTAACAGAGCCCTTATAGAGTGTTAAGTATTAAGGTGTTTTATATCCATATCTACATCAAACCTCCACATACCTAATTACTAAATTATTATTTTCCCTATTTAACAGGGAACTGGATTGCAGTTTAGAGAAAATTAAATAACTTGTCCAAGGATTGAAATGCAAGTCTTTCTATCTTCAAAGTCCAAGTTTGTAGAAACTAAGAGGTTGTCCAGTGCTGGCTGTTGGCTGTACCTCTCAGAGGTAGGCCTGCCTTACCTGACCACTGCAGTCCATTTTTCAATACGTATTTCTTCTTCTTAGGTCTCAATAACACTAAATATCAGTCTAGTGGATCTTTATTTGGTGTATTAGTTGTTTTTTTTGGTTTTAAATTTTGGAATACTTTTTCTTTTTTTTTTTTCTTTCTTTCTTTTTTTTTTTTCCCTCTGGAAAACCTGCCTCTGAACTCACCAAGTTCTTGGACACAACCACTGAACAGAAGTGGGAACGAGGCAGAATTTTAACGTGGTTACTGATGGGCTCTTAGAGCTATAACAATATCTTTTCCTTTGGTAGATGCTGAAATCAGCATCCAGAGGAAGAAAGTGTGGGAGAAAAAAAAAATACCTGAACTGAGTTGGAAGACATTTTTAATACATCCCCATTTACTAGTCTCTCTTCTACTGTCAGCCCCTTGTCCTGAAGGATCTAATGCCTATCCTATCAACCACGTTCCATTTCTTTTCACCCTGAAGAAAAATCCCTTTTGATGTGATAACTTAAGTTGCTTTGTTTCATTCCATTAAAAATGGGACTAGACTTACAATTCCCCAGACTTAAAGCTGACAGCTGTGTGTTGGTGAGCAGTACATAAAACCAAACTCAAATGTTTAAAAAGAAGAAAGGAAATGAAGATGAAAAAGAAAGACTTATATGTCTTATTTTAAAGTTTATATGGGTAAGATCTATTCTCTTGTTAAAGGAAAATAGGTAAAAATATGAGTGAAAGTTCACTACAGAGGGAAAAGGCATTAGATCTTTAATTAGTTGACAATTTTAGAAATGTAAGTAAGTAGCCACACATTCAAAGTTATGATTATTCAGTATCATTCATGAATCTCCTCTTCAACAATATAAAGGGATCACCCTGCCACATACCAAATATCCATTAGAAATTATTAAATAGGGCATTATTCGGAGATGGATCATTGTAATAATAATCTCCATATAAGACAATAGAGGGGTGCAGTTGGTTAAGCATCTGAAGCTTAGTTTTTGCTCAGATCGTGATCTCAGGGTCATGAGATCAAGCACCAATCAGGTTCCAGGCTAAGCAGGGAGTCTGCTTGAGGATTCTCTCCTTCTTCTGCCCACTCATGCTCTCTCTCCCTCTCTCACTGAAATAAATAAATCTTTTTAGAAAAACTAAAATAAAATAAAAATAAAACAATGGATAATTGTGACATGTCCTCTTGTACTCACCCTTAGACACTCTTATTCTTTCCATTGATAGTTGAGGAAATTCAGGTTAACGGGGGTTAACATCACACAGCCCACAAATAATCTATCTGCTCGACTTTAAAATCTAACTTACCCAATGTCAAAGCTACTGCTGTCACTAATACCTAATATCAGAGTATCACATGTATCAAAATTAATTTTCTATGCGTGAAGGGTTTTAAGTATTTATTTTTCTCATGGAAAGAGTTTGCAATCAGCCTAGATCCACCCCAATTCCTGAAATTGACTTTACAGAAGTGCCCTAAATTACAATTTCTAAGTACATATAATGTTCATGCAAATAAGTAAATATCACTTACCTATCATCTCTCAGTATTCTTTAGTACCCACGGGTTGCTAGTAGTACAGGACACCAGGAAAAATAAAAGTAGAATTTTGAAAAGATGATGGGAGAACAAGGCTTAAAGTAGCAAACCATTTGCTTTCTTTTATTATTCACCACTTATTGCTATAGACACTTTTTTTTTTTTTAAACTCTATGTGCGTGAATGGGGGTGTGAGATTGGGAGAGGGGAATTCAGGTTTAACAGATCTGCAGAGTGATTGTTTGCTGAGTTTTATGTGGTAAATGTGAGTTGTGTGAGATTAAGTGGAGAAATGGAATATATCAGTATGAGTATATTCCAAGTTAACTCTTTTCTAGAATGCTCTAGATTTTCCCATTTCCTTTGTGACCTGGCAATTGGCAATTGTTCAAAAAGAAATGACATTTGCCATGATAAATGAACTTATATATTAGTTACTTATTAATTATTTTAGAATTATTTTGCATTTAAAACTGATTTGGCAAAACAAAAAAACAATGATTTTGCATATCTAAATAATACTCAGATGTTGAACTTCAGATACAATTTTTTTGAGGAACACCACTTGTAGAACAATTTACTAGATTTCTTTTAAGGGTTCATACTATAGGCCATTCCTTTTCTGCTGATATTACTCTAAAATCTTACTAGAGTGAAAAATAATAGAATGACCACATAAAATGGTCACTGTCTTTCTGTGTTGGGCTCCTAAAACAGCCTTCACTTTCTGTAATAAGCTGTTTGTGCTCACTTCATTTTGCTTCATTTTATTTTTGTCACTTTTGGTACTGTCTCAGTGTACTATAATGGAACGATGCTGAATCAGGCAAGCTGTAATTTTTATTGCAAGCATATTTCAAGGCAAATTTATAAGCTAAACTTGATATCAGAAATGAAGCTGGAGGGAACATGTCTTTGTTCTAAGTTACAAATGCTCTGCTATTCTAAATTTGAGGTATGTTGAACGTAAAATGCCTTTTTTTTCTGACATCAGGAATTTCACACAGGCAGTATATTAAGAAATTCCTTTAAAATTTTTATTATGTACAAATCAGTTTCACCAGCAAAACTGTTTGTATGACAGTTCTATATTCAAGTTGTAAAGCTGATATTGAAGGTGATGTTATGCCACAGAAAATGATTCTATTAATGATCCTAACATTTGATTTCAATTTTCTTTTCATGAAAAGCTAAGAGGAAGTGTTAATTTATTTAACAGTATTTTACTGGTATGACTATTTGGGCAAACAAATTATATATTTAGAGGTGTGGGCATACAAAAATTTTACCCCTATATTATGATCTCACCACCACCAAATTGAACGTTTCTGAGAGTTATAATACAGGTTGATTGCCGAATGTTCTAAACAGCTAGTGGCCAATCCCATCCTGGGAGGGTCTCTGATGAAATGTGACATGGCCTTCTCCAGCCATGGGACCTTCTGGTTTTAGAAGGTGCAAGCTCCATACAACTACCTAGCCTAGGCCCTTGTATTAATAGGTATTGAACAAATTGCTATTTGCTACTGCTATTATAACCTGTATTGATAATGTTTCATTTCTTTTTTCCTGTGTTACCATTTTAGATCATCCTCCACTAAACAATGGGAAATATGTTAAAATGTTAATGTTTTTAATGTTTTTAACAGTTTCACTCCTACCACTGGAAACAGCAGTGGATGAGAAGTAAATGATCTTTGGGAACAAAAGTCTTATTGCTATACTGTTAACAAGATAATTGTGGGATATCCCAGGAGCAAGTGCCCTTTTACTCTCCTATGAGGTTGTACCCTAGCTATGTGTAGCTTGATTTTATTCTTGCTTTTGCCCTCAATTGTTCTTCATACTGTCATTTTATCTTTTTACAAATGGTAGAATTAGTTTAATAGTTGTAGAGTATTCCAGCAAATTTTTCCTTGGAAATAGTCATTTTTTAATTAATTTAATTTTATTTTATTCAGTGATCCATAATTCATTGTTTATGCACCTCACCCAGTGCTCCATGCAATACATGCCCTCCTTAATACCCACCACCAGGCTCAGCCAACCCCCCCGACCCCCCTCCCCTCCAAAACCCTCAGTTTGTTTCTCAGAGTCCACAGTCTCTCGTGGAAATAGTCATTTTTCAACACATCATTTTAAGCGGAAGTACAGAACAAAAAGAAATTATCATGGTAGTTTCCATAGAATAAATGATACACATCGACAACCTAAAACTCAATAAAATGTAGATTAAATTTTGCTGAAAGTTACTATTAGAAAATGGCATGAATGCTCCTCTAGCAAACACAGGCCATAATTTATTGTTTGCAATACAATTTTGCACATGATAGAAACTGGTGACCTGCAAGAGTATTCCCAATACCCTTGCCCAATGCTAGTGTTGTTTGCAAAGGCCCCAGGAAATCATTAGCAAACTCCATCTAGAAACAGACCAAAAGGTCAGAAGTATACATAACATGAGTTTCATGACCCATAGCTGTGGAGGGCTCTGAATATTCTTTTTCAAAATACGGCATAGTGTTTCAAAACATCTGCTGCCATTCTCAGAGGTTAGTGAGCTTGAATATGCCAGTGTCTAATTTTGTACAGTATGCCAAGACACATATTAGTTCTTAAACCTCAGTCATTAGAGTTGAGCAGCTACACAAACTCAAATGAGTTTCAGTGCAGCAGTAATTGGTTCTCCAAGTTAGAAAATACAGAGTGTCTCAGAAACTTAAATGTAAGGAAACTGACCACCAATTTAAGATGAATAACCTAGGACAAGTAGATACCATCTATATAACTCAAAGATAGATGTGAAAATCCTGACCATTACTGTGTATAAGAGAGAGCTGAAAATATATTCATCTTTCTGGAAACATGAATTCTGTTCTGTTTGAATACAAAAAAAAAAAAGTCTCTCTCTCTCTCCCTCTCTCTTTCTCTCTCTTTCATACCCACAGGCACAACATGCATGTGCACACACACAGACTTAAAGCAAATAAGAGGCAGTATCTTGCAGTAAAAATACTATAGCTTTTGAAGCCTACATTTGAATCTTATCTCATCCCTCACTGACTGTGCCACACTGAGCAAATGCTCATACTCTCAACCTGAGTTTTCTCATCGATAAAATATGTGAAATGCTTCTGAGAAATGGGGCACTGCTGTGAGAATAATGTATGTCAGTTGCTGGCATGTATATGGTAGCTGCTTGTTAAATAGTGACTGTCATAAATACTAATTTTTAAATATACGCTTCACCTCAAAATGTGTTGTTCATGCACAATGTAATTATTTTAAAAAATATTTAAACATTGCTACCTAAAAGAACATAGGCTTAAGGCTTATAATATATAGTTGTTTTTTAACTAAATGATTATGTGGTTATCCAGCAATCTAATTTAATTTGGTTTGGCCTTGATGGAATTGTTAGATCTAGTTTTGGTTTTGTTTTTTTTTTTTACAGTGAAGGCACACAGACACACACACACACACACACACACACACATATGAGCATTGCCTTACCATGAGAAATTTTCTTTTTTCTTTCAGTAATGATTTCATCTTCTCATGATTCATGTGTCATACACCCTAACAGCAATTCTTATATATTACATTTTAATATCAAGAAACCACAAAATAGGAAAGCAATTTGACATCTGTATTTACATATATTATTCTGTTTCCTATAACTTTGTTTATTTTCAGTTGAAATATTCAATACTCTTTATTGTGTCTCCCTTCTCTCCTAATCATGAAGATCTCTCCAGGACCTCTCCAAGCAAACAGACATCCCTTATGGCACAGTACTAGACTCTGCAGTATATGAACATGTCCGCATGAAGGGAATGAATCCTTTTGAAAGGGACAGCATGTATTCCCAAATGTGGCGGATGATCAACAGAAGCAATGGATCAGAGAATAACGTTCTGGAATCCCAAGCAGGCATTCAAAAGGTACTGGTCATTGTTCTGCTATAATAGTCTAGTCTGCTATTTTGTCTCCTATATTCGAATACTACATGGAGTTTGGTTTATTTCTTTTCTAAAAGTTTAACTTTGACACAGAGTCTGCAATTAAATTATACCTCGTATTGATTTAAAGGAGATTTTGAGTTGGCAGAGTGCTTAAGCAGAGGGAATTCAAAACCTTCTGTGCTGTGTCTAATGGATCTATCTCCAATAGAATTCCAAAGCTAAAAAACATAAACTAGTATTTTGTTCAGAACGGGTCAGGGACTTATGCACATGAAGACTGAAAAGGTTTTTATGAATCCCACTCCAAATATCATTAGGGTTATCCAATTCTTTCAAATGACTTTGGGGTATTTTCTATACTGCATTTCCTTTTAGATGAAAACTTTATCTTTACTTATGATTATGTGGTGGATAAAAGTTAATCTTGTCAACAAATAAGGTTCCTGCAAATGTGTGAAATGTAAAGTCTGGCGAGAAAAGAAAACTAAAATATGTGATCAAATAAAATGATTTAAATCATGATAAGTGCTATGGAAAAAAACCTTGGGTTCTTTTACAGAAATTAAAGAGAACATCTACTTTCAGAACAGTGATCAAGTATGGTTCCCTGAGAAGATCAAGTATTAGTGATGACCTGCCTGATCAGGAGCTGTTAATGTAGAGAGAGGGTGACAGGGCATCCAAACCAAGCACAACCTTAGCAGAAGTGTGGAGTTACATTCAAGAAACCAGCTGAAAATCAACACGAACTGGAACATGCCCAATGAGAGAACATGGAAAGAGGTTAGGAAGCAGGGGATAGATCATGAAGGACCTTGTTGCCCTTAATTAGGAATCTGGATTCTATTTGAATGGCAAAAAAAAAAAAAAAAAGAAAAAAAAAAACACTACTAAAATAAAGGAATGTGATGATACATTATTACCTTTCAAGAAGGTCACTATACCTGATGTATAGGGATTGGTAAGAGTATACAGAGCTGAAATAGTGAGACCCTAAAAGACTCTTGTAAATTTCAGAAGTAGCCAGTCACGTCAACACATGTAGATAAGGTCTTGCTTCATTCTTATGTTTTTACGCACACACACATATGCAGACAGCCCATATACCTTACAGTGTTTGTAGTAATACAAACTGGGTATACTTCCTATATTCTAGCATTTCCAAAATAAAAAATAAATCACAAGGGTATGGAATTTCAAATGTCACATAAAAGTGACATTTGATATTTGATTTTTAAATAGTCATGTATGTGTTAAGATATACGTATGTATCTTCCAAGGTGTTCAGGATTGTTTAAGAAAACCTCTCCTTTTCAAAGCATGTACATATGGTTTCCTATGTTTTCTGTTTCTTTTTTCCTTACCTTTATGTCTTTTAACCATATAGAATTTAATTTGACATTTGTGGATATGTAAAAAGAAATTATAGATACCTACCCTGAGAAAATTTCAGTTTGAGATTCTATGAAATGAAAGTGTTTTAGACTAAGCTATTGATAAGTTTGCTTGTGTGCTAAGAAATTTAGTTAATTCTTGTAGGTTTTGCCATTTCTTTCTCTTTAAATATGTAGCCATTCCATCATCTTTCGACCTGGGCTAGTGTTTCTCATGCTGTTATTAAATGTCATACATTAAAAAAAAAAAAAGTCTATTATGAAGAACAGAAAGAGCCCTGTTTCCTGGTTCTTCCAGTTCTTATGTGTACAACTTTGGGCAAGCCCTTTGGCTTCTCTAAGACTCAGTCTCTTCCTCCCTAAGATTGTCACAGTGTGAGAATTAAAAGCCTGCAAAAGACATTTCAACATGGGTTTGAATACAGTTCATTTTTTAAGCTCAAATATTTAAATGTAACTAGTTACTTAAAATCTGTTGGCCCCAAGATTTTTATCATGTTGATAAGAATTCCTACTTCGCATGTTTTTTGTCATATACATATATATACATATGTATATACATATATATATGCATCAATAAATAATATGATTAAATAATAACTTCATAAAAAGATCCTTAAGATTACCTGAAAGAATGTAAAGGTGAGCAATAACAACAAAGCTTTATTATATAGTATCTTCTAAGATTAAGTTAAAATTGTAACATATTTGAAAAGGTTAATTAATAAAAGAAGTAGAGAAGAATTTCTACTCTTATAATCTACTGATAAAGAGGGCTTATGAGTTTTAAAAAACTGCAAATCATGTCACCTAGGTTTATACCATATTTATTTAGTTTTCTGATTCACTAGAGGGGCAGTGAAGAATGTTCTTATGAATTCATAATGGAAAATACCAAAGTGAAATTTGCTTGTTATATGTATTCTTTCAACCAAAATCAGAGACAGCTGAAATTGATTTGATCAAAAAATAGGTAATAATAATGAAATGTATTTTGCTTCAGTTTGTAAGGTCTTGGCCAGCTTCTCTTAAAGCACAAAACCAACCAACCAAAAACCAATAACCTTCTCACCTGCTAAAGCTCACTGGGAGTCTATAAGATTGAGAACTGTAATACATGAAATGTGGTTGTGGATTCTTGCTTTTGTAACTAGTCTTGCACATCTCATACAGCAGCTTCCTCTTCTCTGTCGTTGGTTTCTAATTTGTTCAGGCAGAAAAGACTTTAGAGGTCTTCTAGGTCAATTTTCCACAAAAGACCAAACTTCTTCTACAGTGTCTTTGACACGAGTTCATATATGTAGTAACTACCTTCCAGGAAACCCTGCATCACTGTGCAAACAGTCCTTGCAATCTAATTACAACTTTAAATAGATACCATTAATGTCTCAGGTTATGTTTGTTCTTAATTGTGCTACTAGTCTCATTAAGTTTCTCTTACTTGAAGGTAGAGCTTTATCCCTTCTAACATCATTCTGCTCATACTAAAGAAAGCTGTATAAATGAGGATTAAGTAAATGAGTTCTGATATGCTATTCTTGGGAGACATTCACCTGTATCAGACTAGCCTAATTAAAGTAGAACAAATTTGATTCTGTCTTCCTTTTCCCAGGACATTTTGCATAAGCAGAAAAAATGTATATGAAAATATAAGTGAAATATTTCGTGCATTCATTCGACAATCATTTATTGAGCATCTGTTATGCATCAGTCAGTATTGTGGTCACTGGAGTGAACATAAATGAAAGCAAAACTCATTCATAGAGTTCATATTCTAATGGAGGAAGCAGACAATAAAAAAATTAAATATGTTGTATTTTAATAGTGATAAGTGTTAAGGAGAAAAAGTAGGAGAGGGAGAAGGGGGACAAGAGGGAAATGATCTGCCTTATTAGATCAGATGTCCAGGGAAGGCTTAAGAAAATGACATTGGAAAAAAGACATGAAGCAGGTTCGAGAGAAAGAGTTGTATATCTGGGTGACGTGTTTTCAGACAGAGGGTCAGCCAATGCAAAGGCCCTAAGGTGGGAGTATGCCTGGATGTTCTAAGACTGTGAAGGAAGCTAGTATAACTCAGAAATAAGGTGTAATATCAGAAGAATAACAAAATCCGGGAAGTAGAGGGCCAGGTGGTAAGGGAGAAAGCATATCATACAGGGCCTTGTTACCTGCAGCATAATCCTGTGAACTAGCAACATCAGCATCTTGGGAGCTTGTTAGAAATGCAGACTCCCCTCCCCAATGTCCATAAGAGACTATGGACTCTGAAAAACAACCTGAGGGTTTTGAAGGGTCAGGGGTGGGAGGTTGGGGCAACCTGAGGGTTTTGAAGGGTCAAGGGTGGGAGGTTGGGGGAACAGGTGGTGGGTAATGGGGAGGGCACGTTTTGCATGGAGCACTGGGTGTTGTGCAAAAAGAATGAATACTGTTACGCTGAAAAAATAAATAAAATGGAAAAAAAAATAAATAAATTACATACTTCAAAAAAAAAAAAAAAAAAAGAAATGCAGACTCTTGGGCCCCACCTAAGCCCTTCTCAATGTAAATCTCGGTCTAAGAAGATTCCCAGGTGATTCATATGCACGCTAAAGTCTGAAAATGCTAATACAGAGCTGTATAAAACATTCTAAGTGGGCTTTTACTCTGTGGAAGATACAGAACTTAAGAAGGGTTTGAACAGAAAAGTAACATGCTAAAACTCATATTTTGGCAAATCATAGGTAAAGATCTGACTAGGAATGAAGGATCTGTCCATAGTACTGAAATAGAAAAGTCTGGTTATTTAGAGGGCAATATTTATTTTCTGATAGCCTATTAAACTCATATGGTGAAGAACAAATTATTCTAAAACCCCAGCAATGAAGACTACTCAGGAAGAAAAGAAAATCAGGATTGGTAGGATTAAAATCCTAGCCAGAGGATCCCTATGCATAATACTTCAGACTACAGAGCTCAAAGAGGATATAAAAATCCGATGGATACTATGGCAACAGGGAAATGAGGGGTGGTGTTGGCAGCCGCAGTTTTCAATCAGAAAGATAGCATCAATTTTCAAAGCTAATTAGGCCACACAAGTCCCAGAGCAGTATGGGGAAAGGGAAACTGACGAGGTCCAGGTGTGGAGCAAAGCCACTGGGCTCAGGCCCCAGCCCTAATGCCAGCTGGAAAATTGGAGTATTGAAACGAAAACCAAGACAAAAGATCGGTCATGTCAAATGGGCCAGTATCGAGGATTTTTGAGGACTGACGCATAAAGACAAATTCTAGACCTTATGAAATGATGGGTAAGCCTACCCTCTTTATTGATCTGTGGCTGAAAAAAACTGGGTGGAGTGAAGCTACTGTTTTATTTATTCATTCAACACCTATTCAGTGAGCACCTATTTACCAGGCACTGTTCTTGGTATCAGGAATCAAACAGAACAAGGAAAGTCCCTGCCCAAATGGAGATTATTTTGTACTGGAGAGAAAAAAAATAGACAAGCCCATAAATATATGCTCTGAAAAAAAACTGGAAAGGTAAGAATGAAACAAAGCAGAGGAGGAAGAGGGTTGTTGCCATCACTTATAAAGTGGTCTCAGAAGGCATCCCTGAGAAAGTGACATTTGAGTAGAGACCTGAAAGACAACAGGTATGACCCATGAAGATGGTGAGGAGACAGTGAGGACAGGAGCTCCAGGCAGAAGGAAAATTACTGCGAAATTCCTGAGGCAGAAGGTAACTTGGCATGATAGAGAAATGTCAAGAACAATGTGGCTGGAGAAGGGTTCATGGGGAGTGGATAGGATATGCAGGGGAGGTAGGAAATAAGATCACAGTGGGAGTTAGAATGGTGGCCTAAAGATGATCAAGTGTGGGCCCCGCTAAAGTTCCAACTCTATCTTCTTTTTAAATTGAGATATAATCAACATATAACATTATATTAGTTTCAGGCATATAACATAATGATTCTATGTTTGTGTATATTGCAAAATCACAATAAGTCCAGTTAACATCAGTCACTATTGTTATAAATTTTCTTTTTGTGATGAGAACTTTCAAGATCTATTCTCTTAGCAACTGCTACATATGCAATAGAGTATAATTCACTATATCACCATGCTGTACATTACATCCCCATGACTTATGTATTTTATAACTAGAATTTTGTACCTTTCAATTTCATTTACTCATTGTATCTTAATTGGGGAATGGAAAGCATTTGAATATCTTAAAGCCATTCAGGAGATTCTGATTCACAGTAAAGGTTGAGAATCAGTGATATAATATCTTGGAGCCGCTTAAATGACCCTGACTTTTTAATAATTCTGAGGTTTTGAGCAGGAGAGTGACATGAGCTGACTTACTTTTTAAAGCTCCACTTACAGTGTTGTGTGAAAAATAGGAGAGGTCAAGGCTAGAAGCAAGGAGAAGAGTGAAGAGAGACTACTGTTGTAATTCAAGTGAAACATGATGGTGGATGGACCAGAGTGCTTATGGTGGAAGTGGTGAGCAGTGATTGAATTTGAATATATTTTGAAAGTCACTCTGACAAAATTTTGTAGAAGACTGAATGTGGGATATGAAAAAAGGAGTTAGAAATGAGCCCAATATCTCTGGCCTAAGTAGTTGGAAGAATGAAGTTGGCTTTTATCGAGGTTGAGAAAATTATGGGAAGAGCAGATTTGGGAAGCCAAATGAGAATTTGCCTTTGGCACGATAGTTAATATGAAATGTTTATTAATTATCCAGGAAAGATGCCAAGAAAGCTGCTTTCTATATATGAGTTGAGTGTTTAGGAGAAAGTTCTAGCTGGAGATTGGAGAATACTAGCATAGAGTCTGTATTTAAAGTCGTAAGACTCAAATGATGTCACTAAACATGTGTTTATCTATCTAGAAAAGAAAGCTATGTAAAGACTAATCCTGGGACAATGTAGTATTTAGAGGAGCAAGAGTCAAAAAAGATAGAGTCAGGGAAGGATCAGCCAAGGAAGCAGAGATAAAACCAAGAGTGCTTGTTTAGAAGCCAGTGAAAAAGTGTTTCAAAGAAATTCAAATGCTCAACTCTGTCAAATGATGCTCAAGTATGGTGAAGACAGGGAATTATTGATTTTTTTGGCAACCAGCAGTCACTGATGACCTTGACAAAAGCAGATCTGGTAGAGGGAAAGGAGAAGAAATTAGAGTTAGATTGGAAAGAAAAAGAATGAGAAGACAGGCAGTGGAAATTACAAGGCTAGGTACTTTTTGTTTGCTTTATTTTTTATTTTAATTTTTTTCTATTCAAGTATAATTAATATACAGTGTCTTGTTAGTTTCAGGTGTACAATATAATGATTTGACAACTTTATACATTACTCAGTGCTCATCAGAAGTGTACTCTTAATCCCCTTTATCTATTTCGCCTGTCCTCTACCCACATTTCCTCTGGCAACCACCCATTTTTGTTCTCTATATTTAGGAGTCTTTTTGTTGTTGTTTTTCTTTTTTTCTTTGTTCATTTGTTTTGTTAGACTGGGCACTTTGTAAAGGTGCTTTACTGAAAGGAAATGCTGAGTAATAGTGGGGAGGGTTCTAGAGTAGGATGTGGGGTTTGGGAAAATTTTTTTATGAAAAAAGATATATACAATGTCCCCATACTAATGAGATGATACAGTAAAGAGGGGGAAATTCATGGTGCAAGAGAGAGACAAGAGCACTGCTGGAGATTTGTTCTTGAGATCTAATGCACAAGTTGGGGGGGGGGGTTGGATTTAGGAGCACAGTACATCCATAGCAAAAAGAGAGAAGGTAGAACATATGGACATACATGCAGATAAGTTGGAAGATATGGTAGTGGAAGTATATGGAAAATAATTTTTTACTGATTATATTTACTCAGAGAAATAAGAACCAAGGCCATCACTAAAATATAAGTAACAGGATAAAGATTCTGGAGAATTGAAGAGAGAGAAGATAGGAATAGTTGTTCTGGGGAATGGGAGGAATAGTAGATGAGTGAAATATAATGGTATTCCTAGAAAATACTAATGGCTCTTTTGAAGTAATCATCATGGCTATAAATTAAAACCAATCAGCATGAATATGGGCTTTTTTGTAACATAAACATGGAGTTTACAGAGATTTCACCAGAATTGGTGTTTATCAGATAAGCATGATAGAAAACAATAGGATGAGGGAGTTGAGAATATATCCAAAGAAATTATTATTATGAGTGAGGGAATCTCAACTGAGAGGTTCCCTCTGAGCTATCAGAGGTATCCTCTGAGACTGAGGATAACAACGGGATGACATGTGGGAGTCTGGGTGGCTCAGTCAGTTAAGCAGCTGCCTGCAGCTCAGGTCATGATCCCAGTGTCCTGGGATTGAGGCCCACATCAGGCTCCCTGCTCAGTGGAGAGCCTGCTTCTCATTCTCCTTCTGCCTGCCGCTCTGCCTACTTGGGCTCTCTATCTCTCTGTCAAATAAATAAAATCTTAAAAAAAAAAAAAGAAAGAAAAGAAAAGAGGATGACATGAACAATGAACTGTTGGTCTGGATGGGATCAAAAAACTATAGGATTCCATGAACCAGAAGGACATGATTGGAAATAATACAAAGTTGGTTCCAAGATGACACACTTGAAATTGAGATGATGAAGAGAGTGCTAGTATTGGAAGTGATATGACATGGGAGTGGGTGGCTAAGGTAGGAGGAAAGACATAATCTTTGAAGATGAAGAAGCCAAGTACTGGAAGAGGATGTCTATGTGAATAATCAAATCACCAAGAATAACTACAGAACTAGAATTTGAAAGAGTGACAGAGAGCCAAGTGGCAAAATCTTTGAGTCAGCAGATGCCTACAGTAGGAATGAGTGTAGTCTAATAGCATGAGCTTCAAAGCCAAGGCTCTAGAAGTGGTTCAAGGGACAAGAAGGATACCTACCCATGATCCAGCCCCGGTGATACGAATGTTGTAGAAGAGAAAAGTAATCATCATTTGAGAAAACCAAAAGTAATGTAGTATCTGCAGAAGAAAAACAAACGAAGGTTAAAGGAAGTTTCAAAACAAAGCAAAAAACAGATGGAGGATATAGGCAGGGCTTAGGACAGTCTCTTAAAACCCTGTGACTCAAGATTACTCCCATCAGGGGGCACCTGGGTGGTTCAGTCGGTTAAGCATCCAACTCTTGGTTTCAGCTCAGGTAATGATCTCATTGGTCATGAGAATGAAGCTAGCAGGAACCAAATTACATAAAAGAAAAAAGGCTGTGAGTAGAAAACAATTTTCAACTGTTGTGGGTTTACATACAGTAATTCCTGGTCTTAAGCATCTCAAACCCATGAACCACACTGGTCATATTCTTTTTTCCGGTTGTTCCATTCCCCTTCCTCTTTGAACACTACGGCATCATTTGGCATTGGGTAAAGATGCCAAAGTAGGTGACAGTTATGAGCAGAGAGAGGATAGGACCTAACTTGGGCTACAGTGAATGACTTGGTAATACACTAAGTATATGACCTTAAAATCATGGTTAGGCCCCACTACAGAAATGAATAATCAGACGGAACACAACTTGGGGAAAATCAAAACAAAATACTAAACAACTTTGGATCTTTGAAAATGCCAGAAGTCCTAGACTGTCATACCACTGGGCTTAGAAGTAGCTGTGCATTTACTACATTTGCCCTTTGCCAAATGATTTCAACAAATAAGATATGATTTACTTTAGCACTTCAGCAGGCATCTGGGAGCTCAGATCCCATTGACATATTTCCCGCTCCCCAAAAATCAAAGGTTTTAAGTCCATGTCAGTTATTCCATAGTGCAAGAAGAGAGTCAGTGTGACAATAAACAACGACAACAACAAAACACACAGTGGCTCAGTCAGTTAAGAGTCTAACCCTTGGTTTCGCCTCAGGTCATGATCTCAGGGTTCAGGGATGAAGCCCTGTGTCGGGATCCATGCTCAGTGTGGAGTCCACTTGGATTCTCTCTCTCCCTCTGCGCCTCTCCTCACCTAAATTAATAAGTAAAATCTTAACACACACACACATACATGCTCACTCATAGAGATCATTCCCAGAAGCCTTGGCAATGCATTTTTAATGCCTGGGATTGATTGTTTTTATTATTTTCTTAAATATTCTATTTATTTATTTATGTATTTGACAGAGAGAGAGAGAGAGAGCAGGAATAGTGAGAGGAGCAGAGAAGGAGGGGGAGGGATAGAGCAGACTCTGCTGAGCCTGGAGTTCAATTCCATGACCCCGAGATCATAAACTGAATAGAAACCAAGATTGGAGGCCCAACCAACTGAGCTACCCAGGCACCCCTTTTAAAACATATTTTTATTTCTAATAATCTTCATAGATGTTTGAGTTAAAAATTAGTCTTGATTAGCTATGTTCTCAAGGGTAAAGGTGAAGTCCAAAACTATATCCTTCTTAAATAGTCATAAGCATTTTAGCTTGAGTTAGAATGTTAGGTCTTACAACACACAAAGCAAACTGAAAGCTGAAAAGATTTTTTCTAGATGCCCAGAAAAAATAGGCATAGACTCTGTAAATTAAAGTGAAAACAATAAAGTGGTATTTCTTGTATATAAAGATGATAGCACTTAGCTGCCATTAACAGAGCATGTAATTTTAAAATTACTTTTTTATATAGTGATTTAATCTATGATGAAAGCCAGACCTGCTCCAATTCTTCTTTTAATTAGCTACATTCAATTCCAGTTCATCTACTCATTCACTCATTCCTTTAATCAACAAACATTTATTTAGTGGTGCTGAATACGATGGGCACAGAGGATACAGAAATGGTTTAGTCTAGTGAGTGTGGGGCAGTAAAGTGCGATATAGCAGCTGATCTACAGAGAAATGTACAAGATCCCAAAAGAAAGCAGAGAAAGGGAATTTATCATAGCCTGAGGGATGAGGCTAGTTCAGATCACAGAGGCTTCCAAGAGGAAGTAATGTTAATCTTAGAGTAAGTAGGATTTAATTAAGTAAAAGAGATATAGGAGTAAGTGGGATAAGGAGACAGCCTGAACGAAAACATGGAGGAAAGAATACAGTACATGCAGGAAATAAAAAGCAGTTACAGTTACATATAGGTGCTTATACTGGTCAAGTTTTTCTGTGGAAAAAGAACAATTTATATATTCATATATTACATTCATATATTTGTGTGTATATGTGTGGATGTATGTTTATATAAAAAATGAGATTTAGTATAAGGAATTGGCTCGTGCCATTATGGAGGTCGACATGTCCCACAAATGGCTGTTTATAAGTGGGATACTCAGGAAAGCTGATGATTTAAATTCTAGTGTGATTCTGAAGGCCTGAGAACTAGGAGCTTTACTGGTATAAATCCCAGTTTAAGAGAAGGAGCAGACTGATGCCCCAGCTCAACGGTCAGGCAGAGAGAGAAGGAGAGAAACTTCCTCTAACTTTCTGTTCTATTCCAGTGCTCCCTGGGTTAGATAACGTCCACCTACCTTGGGGAAGGCAATCTGCCTTACTCAGTCTACCAATTCAAATGCTAATGTCTTCTGGAAACACACTCATGGGCACACCCAGCAATCATGTTTAACCAGGTATCTGGGAATCCCATGACCTAGTCAAGCTGACACATAGATTAACTATCCCAGTGCTCTCATACAGTGAAAAGGGGTAGAGGAGCAGTTTGTGCGGGTGGATCACAGACACCTGCTGGGTTGCATATCATCTGAGCCTGCCACTGGATGTTAATTAACTGTATAGTTTTAACTAAATGAGCAAGAAGGTGCCAAAAAAATAATGAAAAATATTGGAAAAGAAATGTCTGGACTGGAAAGAAAATATACTCACTTTGGACCTCGGTTTTCTTCCTTTAACTTAAAAGTTGTGGAAATGAGGGGGCCTAGGTGGCTCAGTGGGTTAAAGCCTCTGCCTTTGGCTCAGGTCATGATCCCAGCATACTGGGATAGAGACCTGGATCAGGCTCTCTGCTCAGTGGGGAGCCTGTTTCCTCCTCCTCCTCTCTCTCTCTCTCTCTCTTTCTCTCTGCCTACTTGTGACCCCTTCTGTCAAATAAATAAAATCTTCTTAAACAAGGAAGTTGTGGAAATGAAATCGATGAAGTCTGAGAATCCTTCTGGAGCTAATATTCAGTAAGTCTTAGGACCCTAATTTTAAACTGTTTAATAGCCACATGAGAGAAGTGCACTTCCCAGGTAACCGCAATGGCCTTAGCTGTCATTCCTAGTTTAACACACAGTCTGTCCCTCAAGCATTCCTTCTACAAAGGAATACCAGCTTTGTAGTTCCCCAGGGTGAAAAATTATAGGTAGGTGCATCTTTGTTTCCTTGTGGTTCCATTAGGTTCACAAACGTCTTTATTCAACAAATAGTGTAAATGGTTCATGGCCTTGGTTTAGTTCTTACTCTTGACAATTACTTCCCAAATTGGAAAATGCTCATACATTTTAAACATTTCTGTTGGAAAAACGCAAAAAAGTAAAAAAGTATAATTCCACAATGCTTTTAAAATCAGCTCACTCTATCCATCCAGTTTTACCCTCAGTTAACCTCCATCAAGATGGCAGGGTGCACATCTTCGTGACTTTCTTTATTTAATGGGCACATATATGCTGCAGTTTTTGTTTGGTCTCCATTTGGACTTTTTTTAATGAAATGTTTTCTGCCTTTGTCGTTACCAATTTCTGTCATTAACATCTTTCAAGTTAGCATATATATTTATACATCATTGTAATACCTTCGAAATAGTCTATGAATTACCTTAATTTATCAAATTGTTAACCTTGGTGAGCACTTTGAATTTTTCAAATATTTATCTCCTATAAGCAGCTATGATGAACATTTATTTTTATATATTTGTTATTATTTTCTTTTGTAAATATAGTCATAAAAGTACGATTCTGAGTTAAGGAACATAGGCATTTACAAATTTAATAACCATTCTCAAAGTAGTGTCTGAAAATGTACTTTCAATACAAAAGAGAGTCCTAGTTTCCCACTTTCTTGCCTGAAATTGCCAAAAGTAAATGATACTACTACTCTCTTATATTTTCAGTTTTTCCAAAATGATGAATGAAAAGTCTCTCATTTTTATTTTCACTTTTCTAATTACTAGGTTGTGCATTCAAATGTGGATGACTTCCATACATCATCTTTACAATGCAAAATTATTTCTTTCATCCTTTTTTTCTTGACTTGTTATTGTCAATTTCAATGCCTCTTTTTAAAAGATGAATAATAGCACTTTGGGGTTTTGGGGTTCGCTCTACCTTTAATCCACCAGACTTCTTATCCATGTCCACAGCCGCATTGACACTGTCAGTTAAACAGATGTGCTGGCAAGGGAACACAACTTGGTCAGGTCATAATATAAATCCACATGCCCAAGTGTACACTTCATAAGACAGCATTTCTTTTGCCAGACAGTAATTTTAGAGAACAGCATTTACTTTGTGAAAAATGGGAAAAGCTAAATGATTTTGTAACTATGGCTCCAAGCTAGCCACTGTTTGCTATCTTCCCTTTTATCCCCAAGAATATTAATATAAATAAGAATTTTATAATACTTAGTGCCCTAGTAACAGATACAGGCTGAGAGGGCTCCCGGTTTTTGAAATGTTTTTCTATAGAGAAGATACTGGACTTTCGTGCTGACGTACTTGTTTCCATTACATTAAGCTATAGACCTTTCACACATACTTTGAATTTTTAGTTTCTCATCAAACCCTCCTTCCCTCAGTAGGAGAATTAGCAGCCTGTAGAGGTTTTATTTGCATTCCTGTGAGTTCCAGCGCCTGGTTGTCCTTTCATATCTTCAAAGGGCCCTTTCTCTGCTCTCTGATTTATGTGCTCAGTGTTCTACTGTGATTTTCTGCTTCTCAACTGCTGAATTCACTTCTGCTACTAAAGCTTAAATGCCATGATTACTACCGTATCCTCCTGCTTTAACATTTTGCAGATTAATTGTCATCTTGAATGCTGAAGCTTCTGATTACAAAGTCCTCTTTTCTTGTTAAATATCCACAAGACTATTATTTTTCTTATTTTAAATCAGTGTGTTTTGGAAACTCCTTTAGGGCTCTGCCACTTGGCACCAACTCAGTCTAGGAATAATAAAATAAATAAAATTTCAAAGCCTTGATAGTATTTGGGGGCAATAAATATAACATAAAACCATACTTAGGTTTGCTAGAAAATAACCTGCCTTTTCAGTTTTCTCTTTATTTCTTCTATTACATATAATATTAAACACAGGAATTAAAAAGTACAAAATAGGTTTTTAAAACTCCTTAACTAAGAATAGTGTTTCTCATTTTATGTCCTAAGGAATTAGTTTATGATACAATCTGACCCTATCGCATTAATGGTTTCCATATTTGACGTTCAACATACACATTTTTATTGAAATTATATATTTATTTATTTTAAATTATAAATATGTGTAATATAAAATTTACCATCTTAACCATTTTTATTTGTATGGTTTAGTGGCATTAAGTACATTCACATTATTATACAATCATCATCACCACAATCCACCTCCAGAACTCTTTTCATCCTGCAAAACTAAAATTCTATATCCATTAAAGAAAAGCTTCCTATTCCTCCATCCCCCAAATCGCTGGAAACTACCATTCTGCTTTCCACCTTCATGAATTTGACTACTTTAGGAACTTTATGGAAATGAAATTGTAAAGAAAATGTCTTTTTGTGACTTTCACTTAGCATACTGTTTTCATTTCCTTCCCTTTTAAGGCTAAATATTTTATTATATGTATATACCACATTTTGTTCATCCATTTATTTGATGATAGGTACTTAGGTTCCCTCTGCCTTTTGGCTATTATGAATAATGGGACCAATGAACATGGTTGTGCAGATATATTTGAGTCCCTTTTCTCAATTATTTTAGTAATATACCCAGGAGTGGAATTGCTGTATCATATGGTAATTCTATTTTTAATATTTGAGGAATACATATTGTTTTCCATATTGGTTGCACCATTTTACATTTCCACCAATAATGCACAAGGGTCTAATTTCTTCACATCCTTAACATCACTTATTCTGATTTTTTTTTTTTTTTTGATGGCAACCATCCTAATAGGTGTTAGGTGATACATATCAATTTAAATTCCACTTTAATATTCATTTTTTAAGAGACACTATTTTGGCTAACAAACTCAAATTGCTATAATCTCCATCATTTATTCTGATAGAAATTAGGCTGTGCTGGGTAATCATATAAAGCCTGGGTAAATCATATAAATCATGAGAGGTAGGACTCAATCCAACACACAAAAATGACTCAATCAAGAGTGGCTCTCAATGGCCAGAGAGACCAATAATTTAACAACCTATTGGAGATAGCAATAGAGGCAAATTAGAATGGGAGAAGAGGAATGCATAGTTCAACAAAACAAAACAAATGCTATTCTGACATGCCCAGTTGAGAAGTGCTCATTTCCCTAAACTCTCTGAAAATGTGTGTCTCTATTACCTGCTCCTATTCCCAGAATTCATCACAGTCACACAGCTGAAAGGGAATATGGAAACCTTCAGTTTAATCATTTTATCTTATAGATGAGAAAATTATACCTAAGAAGGTTAAGTAATTTACTTCAGGCCACAGACTAATTAGTGTCAAGATTCATAACTACAGCCCACATCTCTTCACTCCTGCTCACTTGTTCTATCACAGTTATAGAATTAAAACTCTAATGTCCCCCCAAAGCTAATTAAAATTAGCATCACAATTTTAGTGGTTCTCAAACTTTATAGGACACTAAGAATTACCTAGAGTAGCTTCACAAAATGCTTATTCCCCAACTCTAAACCCAAATATTAAGGTTCACTGGGTCAGGGGTCAGACCTCAAGAATTAAAATTTTACCAAGCAGTCCAGGTGTTCCTGATGGCCATTCGCAGAGTATTTTGTGAGAATGGCTCTTCTAGGCATTATGTAAAAGCACTTGAGCTGAAAGTGTGAGCACTGGACCGGCGGCCTCAACACTACCTGGGGACCTGTGAGAAATGAAAACTCTTAGACCCCACTCCAGAACACCTAATCAGAGACTCATGGGTGTGGGCTGCAATATTGTATATTAACCAGCTCCTCAGGTGATTCTGATGCAACTCAAGTTTGAGAACCTTTGGCCTATGCTACCGTTTAATATAAGAAAGCCACTTACCTTATTTTATCACCTTCCGACCAGACGTTTAGACAGCCAGAGCTTCAGGTACATCTAGGTGATCTCAAATCTTGTATCATCTTAATTGACACTACCAGGCTTTATTATATGTATATACGATTTTCTGGAAAGTTTCAACACTAAGGAACAAAACCTTTGCTATCTTTGTTCCTTATATGCAATTAATCAGGAAGAAGAGGTTAAGTGAGGAGTGGCAAATGTTGCCTCTCCCCTTGTGGCAGCATTTAATTTGGGGAAACAAGACAACTCTTATCTGCGTGCTGCACGTCTCTACCTGCATCCTGCCCACCTCATGTCTAACACAGAACTAATGATCCTTCTGTGTGAGTTGATGCTTATCTTTTTGTGTTTTCTATTGCTGTTAAAAACACCAGTACCCTCCCTGCCATCCAGGCTAGAAACTGAAGAGTCATTTTCATTGCTTTTCATCTCCTTCCCAGAGCCAATTAATTGTTTTAACGATCAATCCTGCCTCTCCAGTGTCTCTCCCATTCATCCATCCTTTCCTTTTCTACTTCCGGTTTGGCAATTTGTGTCACTATTATTACCCTCCTAGACTCTAGAACCAGGGCTGGCCCCCTCTCACCAATTAATCTTCCCTCTGCATAGTTCTGATAGCAATCCCATCTGTGCCCAAAACCCTATAAGTGTTCTACTCTGTCTTCAGTGCAGTTTGTTAATCCTAGCTTTCAGAAGTCTCTACAATTTGGCATTATCCTTCCCTTCAGTCTTCGTTTCTTCATTATTTTTGTTGAAAGTTGTTTACTGAACACCTGTACTAAATATACATTAGGTATCTTCTTTTCTTCTTCATTTATGTGCTTCATATTTCTACCAAACTAAGTCACTTTCTTTTAAATGCTTCAATATTCTTACGTACCAAGTATTACTCATTTTTTTCTTTCTTTCTTTTTTTAAAGAATGCTCCTCCCACTGACTTCCTTTTCTGTCCATTAACTATCCATTTTCAAAATCTCAATAACCAAGAAGCTTTTCCTGATTCTCTTGCCTAAAATATTTTCCTTCTCCATTAAACTCTCTTAATAATTTGTCCATCCCCACATATGATTTCTCCTGAGCATAATAATTGTCTGTGTCTATCTGTCCTTCTAGATTGCATACCAGTTGAGGTCAGTAGCCATACGTGATTTGTCAGTTTATCCCTATGTCCCAATAGCAACTCACATATATAGAAGTAGTTCTGTAAATATTTAGTGAATTAAATATCTCAGTTTCAAGCTTGATTCTTAGTCTTTCTTTCCAACTTAAACGACTAAGATCCTCTTTGATAGCAATCAGTTTCAGTTTGCTCATGAATTCAACCTCCCAAATTTCTAAGCCCAAGTGCTCATAGAAAGTTCTTAAAGGGATGAGATAGTTTTGCTTTTTTATTAGAGTCAAGATGGTACAACTTACTTATTGTCTTAAAAAGATCTCAGTAAAATAATTTGTCCTATAAATAAAATAGATCTCACACACTTTTCAAGCTAATTTAAATGATCTTGATCTCATTGTATATATTTATTTAACTGAGATCTATTACTTTGACCAAAGGAGATTGACATGTATAATTTCATCAGTTTTATGTACTGTTTTATGCTTTCTGTAGAGAAGGCAAGAAGCAAGGCAGGAAATGCAGAGTAGGGCCAGGTTAGGGTCAAGTAAGTTTGGTACTCACCTCAGATGCATAATTTAAGAGAGAGGCCAAAAAATTATATAATCACTACATATAAACATGGTTCCAAATGTCACTGGCAGATCCAGTCTTTATTTAAATTTTTGATATTTTATTCATTATGGACTTTTTATTAATTCTGATTTTTTAAATATTGCATTAAGATATTACTTAACTATTCAGTTTGGTGCTCCCTTAAATTTCATACTCAAGCCAAATACTTTAATCACTTCATCCTTGTCTAGGTCCTGAGAAGGAGACAGAAAAAATAGGAAAGAAAGAAGGAAAAAAGATTAAAGGCACAAAAGCAGATAGTCATTATTGAATATTCTTAATCTTTAAATTTAAAATGTTATATTAGAAAACATACAAAAACATACAAAAAGCATGATGAATAATTCTGCCAATATTGATATAAATCAGTGATGTGTGCTTGTATACAGCAAGTACACACACAGAGAAACAAATGTAATTGTTAGCAAATTGCATAGTTCATACCTGAACCATTTTAACATAATGTGCCCATTGGATGAGCCCAAGAAGGTTGTTTCTGGATTCCTATTTTTTCGATATTTACACTTACTTTTTCCTTGTTGGAATTGTTACAAATTTTGTGCAAAGTGTTAGGAGAGTTTGCCTATTAATCTCTGGCAATTATCAAACCGTGTTCTCTTACACATTTCTTGAGGAGTCCAAGATAACATATTAGATGTAAGCTGCGGTTGTTTAGACTCGGAGGGAAGTGAAACGGAGTTTGCATCCAAAACTTCCTACCAAACTAGCCATGAAATCCAATCATGATCCTGAGAAATTACTAGCAAATTTCCGTTAATGTAGTAATAATTTGTAATTAACCCCAACAGGGGAAGAAATATAAGCTAAAACATGGAAAAATAAAATGAAGTTGGAATCAATATAAATTCAATGAATACCTCTATTTTAAGTCCCAGAGCTTCAGTTTGTAACCTCTTTAAAACACACACACACACACACACACACACACACACACACACACACACACATCCATTGCTCTTCCCTTCCCTGATAGGGCGACAGAATGCTTCTGTTGATTTTCACCTGGTATGTTAATCTTGAGTGCCCCATTTACTCAGCAGTATGTAAATGTGATGGAAATTTTCTGCCTCAAATTATATCACTGTCAGAAATGTATTGCATTTAATACTTTTGTGTATTTAACTCCACATATGAAATATTTAGCCTACAGGAAACTTACGAATTACAGTCAAGTGAAATATTGCACTCAAGTTGTGAAGTAAAAGAAGCTTCTATCAGCTTTTCAGCTCAAAATAACAATATACTCCTTTACCATGTTAACACATAAAGGATACAAACATTTATGTAATTCTAGCAACAGCAATAGTCTTACTTATCATTTCTCCATTTGAGACTTCGTGTTAAATAATTATATGCAAATTTAGACAAATTCCTTTTCTACCTTAGCGGAGCTAATTAAGTTTGTCAATCTAGCTGCTTTTCGAAATTGCTTTACATAATATACACGATAATATATAACTCAAATCTCATTTTTCAATGCCGCATTCTTTAGAACTGTCCACAATCTTTTGTATATATATTTTGATAATATAGTATTTGAAAGTCAGAAGCTGTGTCTAGAGCTTTAGAATTGCTTTACTGTTTGGTTTTTGTGTTTATCTATACCAACAGGCACAATTTTTTAAGTTGAATGTGTTGTGAGAGCCACTAAACACTCTAACTGGCCAAAAATCTTTATCTACTTGATATTCTCTGCATATCATATACAGTTTTAATATGCAGATTTATTATATCCAGCACTCAACTGTTGCTCTACCTTTCATCTTTTCTTTTTTCAATGAGGAGCAGATCCATCTTTTAAATTTCAGAGTCCCGAGTTCTTGAAGTCATTCCTGACTTCTCTCTCTCACTATGTCGGGTACATCAGTAAATCCTACTGGCTCTTTATTTAAGAACACATACAACTTCTCACCATCTCTGCTGCTATTACGCTAATGCACATTACCGTGATCTCTTTCCTGGATTCTTGTAATGGCTTCCTACCTGATCTCCCGGCTTCTTTAGTCTGCCACAGTCTATTTTCAATAGAGCGTTCTAAATGAACCTGTTATTCTTTTGTTCAGAACTGTCCAGTGACTCCCCATCTCATTCAAGGCAAGAGCCAAAATTCTTACATTGGCCTATAGTGTGGAGCATGATTTGTGCCTTTCCATTTTGTTATCTTTCTGATGAATGGCTTGTCTGATATCTTTGCTTTTTCTTAAACATGCCAAGCACAACCCCTTCTAAAAGCTTTTCACCAGCTGAATTCTCTTCCTGGATTGGTCTTCCATAGCCCCCACTCCACCTCCAGAGCTTTGTGATTTATTTTTTTACCAATTTTGAAGGGACTCGCCTTCTCACTGAGACCTTCCCTAACCATTTTTTTGAAAATGCAATACCCCTCATACTTTGGCATTTCATATACTCCTTCCCTGCTTTATTTTTTCACCATAGCTTACATAACTTTTTATTAATAATTTACTTACATATTTTATTTATTAGCTGTTTCCTTGCACTAAATGAAAACTTTATGAGGGCAAGAATTTTTTGTCCTTTTTGTTCACTGATGTATCCCAAGAACCTAGGTAGTGCCTGAAACATAGAAGGTTCTCAATAAGTACTTGTTGAATAAATACTTTTTTGCACCTAAAAGATACTGAAAATTATCAAATTAAATTGAATGGGTCAAAAACAAATAGCTTGTATGATTTCCTTTTTATATAATGAAAAATTATTGGGCAAAACATTGTAATTATATCAAATTGTCTATCTTTAAATTTTAGAATTCAAAATATACAGTACTGAGAAAGTGGTACTATTTATTTTTTTCCAGCCACCGCTTCATTACTTATTTATAACAGTTACCACACTTAAGAAATCATTACTTGGGTCACTTGTTGGGGGATGTTAATTTTGTGTAAAATTGTCTTTTCTGCTTATTTTCTTAACCTATCTTTTATTTATTTATTTATTTATTTATTTATTTATTTATTTATTTGACAGAGAGATCACAAGTAGACAGAGAGACAGGCAGAGAGTGCGAGAGAGGGAAGCAGGCTCCCTGCTGAGCAGAGAGCCTGATGTGGGACTCCATCATGACCTGAGCCGAAGGCAGTGGCTTAACCAACTGAGCCACCCAGGCGCCCCTTAACCTATCTTTTTTTAACCAATATGTTTTCTAATAAAATAGTATCTCCAAATAGATACTTTATTTTATTAAATCTCATATTCAATGAGAACTTTGCTGGGTAGCCTGTGTACCTCTGGAATATTATAGAACCATTTATCAGATTATCTAGTCGGTTTTCAAGTATCTGAGGCAATATGATACCATTTCAGTCTAAAATCAGCCCAGCAGTAAACCCAGATGGTTGTGGGCAACAAGGTCTTGAAAACAAGCCTTCTCACCCAGGCCAATAAGCTGGGTGTCTAAATGGACATATTTACACCCAGCCCATATTGTCATTTTTCAAAGAAACATATTTTTTAAAATGTTGAGATATGGACCAAGGAAAACAGGATAAAGGATCTAGACAAAAATGCCAAGAGATATGGTGAATGAAAGTGGGCGTATAGAAACCACTGCCAGTGGGAAATGTTGAGTGCATCACAGTTTTGTTGGGTGTTTGGTTCTGTGATTAGGCCTGCCTTCTATTTAGGATTTATAGAAGGGTAACTATAAAATGTGATTTAGGAGGCTTTTCAAAACTACTTATTGACTAACTAGTGAATCAAAGAGCATTAGAACCAGGAAGGACCTCAGGAGTGATTGATTCTAATGTCCCCTGATGTGTAGAAACCTGTTTTCCCAGTCTTACAAAACTACTCATTTCATTTTTGAACAATCAAGTTATTAAAAGCCTTTCTCACACTATACCAAAATCTGTCTCCCTATATCATCCACTCACAGCTTCTGGCTGCCCTTTAAACAAGCATAAACCATTCAAATATTTAACATCAACTTTTGAATTGTTACTTTCTAGAATAAGCATTTCTTCCATTGTTTCTTCGATGCCATGGTTTTCTGAAAATTTACTTTCTTCTGAATAGTAGTTTTGTTCAATTTCTTTCTTAAATTATTATTACCAAAACTAAACACAATACTTTCAGTACATTGGTCTGACCAACTCAGACATGTATTGCTATACCTTGAAAACCACACCACAAAGTTAACATGGACTGAGCTAGTGCATACTCAAATGCTTAGATCTTAATAGGACTGTTTATTCACCCAGTTCCTCCAAAACAAAATGTATATAGATATATATCTCTAAAATTGCTCCTTAGTTTTTTCTGTTCTCTCCAGCTTTAGTTATATGAAAATTTGTGAAGTATACCTAACAAATATTCATTAAAGCCTTTAAAAGAAAATTGAATTTGAGAATAAGGTTAAATATGAGACCAGTAAGATCCTAAGGTGGACATGAATGCATGAAATAGTAACATTTTGTATAAAATGCTTAATTTATTTTAATACCTATTCCATCTTATTATCCAGGATACATTATTCTTATTGACAAAAATAATTTAAAACAGTGTTGAATTTATGTATATTTATGTTGTATATTAAAATTTATACATGGATACCACTACATTCTCTATAACTTCCAATCTAATAGTCCTATCACTAAGAAAATGATATTAATTTGTCATGACTTATTCTTAATGGACACAAGATTCTCCCCATAACTACCGCTATCTTTTCTAAGTATCTAGAAATGAAATATTTGTTAAAAAGTAGGCCCCAAAATATTGCCCATGAATCATAATAATGCTTTTTATTTTTTATCTTTAAAAGATTTTGTTTGTTTTTTACTTTTCACTGTTCCAGAATTCATTGTTTATGTACCACACCCAGTGCTCCATGCAATACATGCCCTCCACAATACTCACCACCAAGCCCTCCCAACTCCCCACTGCCCGCCCCTCCAAAACCTTCAGTTTGTTTCTCAGAGTCCACAGTCTCTCATGGTTTGTCTCCCCCTCCAATTTCCCCTAACTCACTTCTCTTCTCCTTCTCCCTTCTCTCTTCTTCTCTAACTCACTTCTCCTTCTCCTGCTCACAAGTTTAAGTGAAATCATATGATAATTGACTCTCTCTGCTTGACTTATTTCACTCAGCATAATCTTCTCTAGTCCTGTCCATGTTGATGCAAAAGTTGGGTATTCATCCTTTCTGATGGAGGCATAATACTCCATTGTATATATGGACCATATCTTATTTATCCATTTGTCTGTTGAAGGGCATCTTGGCTCTTTCCACAGTTTAGCCACTGTGACCATTGCTTCCATGAACATTGGGGTGCAGATGGTCCTTCTTTTCACCCTTTGTAGAAAAAACTAAAACACTTTCCTAATTTTCTACAGATATTATTGCTGACATCATTCAGTTCTACCACACCCTGATTTCTCAAAGTTTATCAACAGCACTTTCTAAATCACATCTACATTTATTCAATGTGTAAGGGTCTCACGATTTTGCTGATTATACACTCCTAACAATAAAAATTATTGAGTATATTCCCTAATATAGTTACTTTTCCTTATTTCTAATTATATACATAATCTAAAAAGTAAAATAAGCAATAATTTTAAATTGTACTGTTTATTGTAATTTTTTTTTCAACCACATTTACTGGCTCACATAAATATTTGAAAACGAATCCATCTGTTTTCCCTTTCTGTGTCCTTGGCACAATTTATTACAGTTCTTATTACACAAATTACTGTAAATATCCATAAGGGGAAAATGAATTGTAAAATATGAGAGGGAGGATGATAAATAGCCAAGTATGTCAGCCACTTGAAAGGACTATTTTTTCCCTTAAGATTAAGCCACTGATTTGCAAGTTTTACTAAAATAAGTTTCATCTATTCAAAAAAAAAGGTTAATTTATAACTTGATCTCAACTCAAGTTTTGACAGTTGAATTTTTACATAAAAGCTGCAAAATTTCAACTAAAGAACAAATAAAACATTCAGAGGTAAGTTTATTCCAACTTCAGCAAATAAAGAATGACTGCGTATCCATATACATTATTTCTCTGGTCCAGAATGATACACTTTCCATTTAAAATATTTGTGATCACGCTTCTGTGTGTCATGGACAGCTTCTAGTGGGCATTGGTATATAGTCTGTTCTTGATGAAGACAACAACGGACAGATGTTGCCTGATCCCTGGATAATGCTGAATGTGACAAAACCAGCGAGACACATTAAGATATTTCTCCTTTTCTTGAACTGTCAGGTCAACTATAAAGCGATGAAGTCCATAGTACAATAGGATATCTGCTAAGGTAAAGTTATATCCTGTAAGGTAGACTTTATCTTCAAGATATGAATTAAGATCCTTCAACAGAGTGCGGATATTGTCTTTATTGGAGTGTCCATCTACTCGAATTACCCTCTATTCCAACCACTGCTGAACGATTGCTTTTTCTTCTGCAGTGCTCCCCAGCAAATATTCTTTGTTGGCCTGCTTGACAAGATGAGCTGCTATAGTAGTGAGTCCTGTTAGACTTGGACCATTGTTTGTCTGAAGAACTGGAATCTGGCGCTCGCCCTGAGCGCTGTATTCGTTCCCTTTACTCAACCCCAGGGATTTCTCCAGCAGCTTCAATTCGGCGGCCGCCGACATCTTCCGGCAGGAGTTCCTGGCCTGTTTATTGCAATTTTTCCCACTAAAAACCAGGTCAATACTTTAAGTGAGAGCAAAGTAATTGAACATTACTCATGACTTAAAATCTTCACTCTGATACATAACCATGGGATTATGTTTATACAGTCTCTGGATTTAAAAAAATGTCCTCCGGAGCACCTGGATGGTTCAGTGGGTTAAGCCTCTGACTTTGACTCCAGTCATGATCTCAAGGTCCTGGGATCGAGCCCCGCATAGGGATTTTTGCCTGGCAGGGATCCTGCTTCCCCCTTTCTCTCTGCCTGCTTCTCTACCTACTTTTGATCTCTCTCTCTCTCTCTCTTAAATAAATAAATAAAATCTTTTTTTAAAATGCTCTCCTAAAAACTGAAATGTTTAAATAACTCATCCTAATATATATCTCCATAGTCATTAAGAATTTACCAAAAGCAACAATTTATTCTGTAAGCTTCCTGTGATCTCCATCTCACCAAATAGTAATCTCTTGATTTATTAATTTATGCTTTTATTTGGTGTTTATTTATTTCTATTATATGCCTTGAATTGGGCAGGTTTTTGAGAAATATATTGAGTAAGACATAGATTATATTTACAAGGAATTTTAGCTCCTGATAAGACAAATCATAAACAAAAGCCTGTGATACATTGTGAAAAGTGATAATTACAACCAAAGAAAAACAGAGATTAAGTTCTATGTGAATTGACAAAAGAAAATATAATTCAATTTTATTTTAATACTTTAAAAATCAAATCTTATGTAGCAGCCTTCCTCATTATTTGCTTGGTTTCTGTGCGATAAAACTGGCTAAAAAGCAAATCAAGATTTCATTCACAAATTATATTTAATTGAATGGAATTTGCAAAAATGTGTCTGGAGAGTTGATGCCTCTTGTCACTATTACATCTTGTTTCTGCATTAGTTTTGTCATCCATATTAGAAAAATTTAACCCTCATCATTTGTTGACCAAGCACAATGCAGAACAAGCCCCTAAAAATTATCTTTGAATCCTAAATATTTACCCCATTGTTTCCACCATTGGTTACATCAGAATTTATTTTTATTAAATTTTATTATATTTATAACTTTCTCCTGTTATTCTTCTTTCATCTCATTTTTCTCTCCATAACACAGTCATTAAACAAATTTTCACATATCAATCATTCCTAGGTAAGGTTACTTAAAGGATTTTTTATACTAAAATAATTCTCCAACATTAAATTGTATAAACAGATATTTTTGTTAAACTTCAAGTTTATTTCATTACTATACTTTGTCTTTCTGAAGTTTTTATTTCTTTACTTCTTAATTATACACCCAAGTGTCAGTTTCTAAATACAGTTCTTCAATAAAAAGATCCAGAGATCCTTAGACAAATGGCTGATTTTAAAGATGGGGCAGGGAAAATAGAAGATGAATCTGCAAAATGCCACAAAGTAAGGAGGTGCCAAAACACAAAAAGAGACAGGGTATGTCAAAGGGACACAGGAGCCAACCTGAAACATCTTCCAAGTGCCCAAGCTGGAATGATTTAAGAAACAAAATTAGTAACATAGTATTGGATAAAACTCAAACTATAAAATAAATGTACAGTCCATAATTATATAAATCAGTGTATAAACAACTGAAAGGGGAGAAGAAACAAACCTTCATTACACGAGAATTCTAGATAATATATATAGGTGCTACCTCCCTACAGCTTTATTCTCCCCCACTCCCCATTGAGTGTGTGCTAGACTTAGTGACTAGTTTCCAAAGAGAAGTGTGTGGATCAAGAAAAATAGTGAGAAGTCTGATAAATGCTACCATAAACAAGTGATTAGGAATGTCATTTGGATACCATGTACCTCCCAATATGATGTGATACAAAGGGTTTTCCACTACCATGGTGTTCTTTCTAAAAACCCATGGTCCCAGTCTAATGAGAAAACACATCAGATGAACCAAAATTGAAATACATACTTCAAAATACCTGACCAGCAATACTTAAAACTGTCAAGGTCTTAAAAAACAAGAAACGATAGAGAAATGATCGCAGTCCAGAGGAAACTAAAGAATATTGACAACTAAAGTGCAATGTAGTATCTTGGATGAGGTCTTGGAGCGGGGGTAAAAATAGACATGAATGGAAAAACTGGTAAAATCTGAATAAAATCTGGGATTTAATTAATAGAAAATTGTACCCATGATGGTTTCTTAGTTTTGACAAATGTATCACAAGATGTTAACATTAAGTGAATAGGAATATGCTTTACTACTTTTGCAACATTTTTATAATTCCAAAATTACTCCAGAATAGTTTTTTTTTAAATATCATAGATGAATTTTGAGATTTATCTTTTAGGCTTTATTATTTCTGACTGTGGAAAATAAGAGCTTAGTTTCTTCCTCTCCACTGCTCCTGCCATGTATACTTACAACTTTTCCATCTACGCAACTTCTTATTGTAGTTTATTCATAACAATATATTGGATATTTGTGTTCAAAGCTAATCCACTTAACAAAATTGTAATTATTTTTCCTTTCTTTTACCTTTTGTCTCCCTGAACTCAATAATTATCTCAATTTTTCATATGTCTAATTTCTAGTATACTTAGCACTTATTCAACCTCAAAATTATCCCCAATTGTTTAAGTCTTCTTTTAAGATGTTTAAATGTGTCTAGTATTCTATTTGTTTCTACCAATTTGGTAAAAGATGTTTTCACAAAATCTTTTTTCATCACTCTTCTCTTTGACTTCAGCCAGAATTAGGTCTCTTATTACCTTTACTTCATGTTCTTTCTTGGTTTTCTCTCTTGTTTGGATGTTGAGACCTGCATATGCAAACACATCTTTATGCCATTTATGCCTCTTCTGCAGACTGGTTAGAAGAATCCTTTTCCTTCAGAATTTTTAATCCATTGTTCTGTATCATCTAGTATTTCTGTTGCGAAAGCTGAAACACTTCTGACTCTTGGTTCTTTATATATGGCCTCTTTCTTTGCTCTAGAAGTTTGTGGTATCATTTTTTGATCTCCCATGTTCTGAAATTTTACTATCATGTGTCCATTTCCAGCTTATATGCTGGTGACATGATAAACCCTTTCAATGCTCAAATTTGTGCTCTTCAGTTCTGAGAGTTCTCGAGTTACTTTTGAGATGGATTCCTTGCTTTCATTTTCTCTGTTCTTATTTTTTCCCAGAATTCCTAATATTCATATTTATTTATTTATTCAGTCTTTGTGTGCTCTTTTTCTTGGAGATTTTCTATACTTCCTAAATTCCTAGTTTTCATTTCTGCTATTACATTTTTTAACTTCCATGGCTCTTTTTTTATTCTCTGATTGTTGCATTTTCAATAGTATCCAATAGTTCATTATTAAAGTATCTCATAATTCTTTAAATATATAAAGATAATTCTTTTGTTATTATCACTGTTTTTCTAGTTTATTTTTAACATTTTTTCCATGTACACATTGTTTCTTTCAAGTAGCTTTTTGCTTTTGACTTTTAGTCACACTCCACATTAGAGACTTTCTTTCACCATCTGGTACAATTTGAATGGTGGCTCATAACTAAAAGTTAGGAACTAAGAAGCTGATTGGAAGCTCTGAGAAACAGCCAGGCATAAGAAGAGAGAAAAGAAAGAGCTCTCCAGGCGGAAACAGAAAAGAACAAACAAAACAAAACAAAAAACAGGTGTGAAATACTAACATAGTATTGAACTTGGTCCATTGGAAAAATAGGGTTAAAACTATGACATATTAGCTAGAACATGGTAAGGAAGGGAAGAGATGTAGAGATTAAATTTTACCTTCCAGAAGGAAAGCCTTAGGCTAGAGGGCTTCATAACTTACACCCTGAAAATGGAAGCCATCCAGTTAGTCCAGAGGGAAGTCCGGCTGCAGCTGTCTCCCGCACACCCCAACAAAACAGCAACAACCATACTTGCTTTAGGACCTTTTGTGTGAATTCTATTTTTGTAAGTAGCTTATAGCTTTGCCTTTCACTGAACTGCAAAATTTTCAGTTTAAGTATCTACTTCTGCTTTTCATTGGTAAAGAAAGTGAGGCCTTGAGCCATAAACTTATTAGCATTTTTACCACTAAATTTCTCTATTGCCATTTACAGTTACATCAAGAGGATATAAACATGCTGTTCCTAACATCATTTAAAGTTCCCAAAGCCCAAGTGAAGGGAACATGATGGCCCGACAGAGAAAAGGGATGCATTTACCTAATTCAAGGAAATGTCATTGAGAAGTACCATGGAGGAAACTTAGCTTAACTCAGTGAAATAGAAGTATATTAGATTTTAAAAGGCAGATGGAAGACAATGAAATCCCAGAGACCTTTCCCCAAAAGGCATTTAGTACACAAAGACACTAAATCCCACAGTGTCGGTATGGCTTTTGTTTAAATCACTCAGAAATTTTCTTGAGAGCTATAGAATTATAGAGGTTAACAACATAAATGTAATGATTTTCAGCAAAACACCCCTGAGACAGACTTTAAGTTGTAAGGACCCAGTGCTCTTAAGGTACAAGAGCATTCCACCCTGTCATGGAGAAAGCGAGAGTTAAGTGACTTGGGATTTTTAATTTCTTCAAACACAAGCTGTGGTTGGTTCCCCTTTCTCAAGGAATGAAAAAAAAAAAAAAACTGAAGTGAGAGAATAAGGATTCACTCTCTGTCATGATTCTGCTTTATCCAGTATTTTCTCAAACATTCCATAGTTATTCACAGAACTTCATGGCATTTACACCCCACCCCGTCTTTCTGGGCCAGCCTTAGGAGCTACATCTCTCATTTTTCTAATGTTCCTGTCAGAAAGTTTCCAAGTAATGCTGTTCTGGAGTTGCTATATGGTGTGTGTAGCACACTTGACTATCTTAAAGACCAAAAGACAAGACTTTTAAATATTAACTTTAAGAAAATTAATTAATGGTTCACTTCATGATACCAGCAGTACTAAATCATAAAATAACATGACTCAAAATTGTCCTTAACTTGGGCTTTCCCACTATCCTGACTTCTACATTGCAAAACCATTGTGTACAATAGGTATAGGGGACTTTAAAGGACCATTTCATAGGAAATTTCTAAGAATATTACCCTTTCCTAAATTGAACCAGTAGAATGCCTCCCATATTATGCCAACTTGCTGTTCAAGCTCAGATGTTTCCTCCATCCTGCCCAGCCCAACCTGAGTCCCCACCTCTTACTTAACCTTCTTTACTTTTCTTCAGTTCACTTACCACTATTAAAGTTAACTTATTTTTATATTAACTTCAGACTGTCTCCTCTCACGAGTATGGGATGGGGACACGGGACCTTGTCTATCTCCTCCATTATACTCATTGCTGTGTTCAAGTACCTAGAATAATGCCAGCAGCACTCAATAAATATTTATTGAGTGAAATATTGTACTACCTTGGATTCAGACTTTGATGACTCATCAGAACTGAGCCCCAGCAAAGAGAAGTCTTTTCTCTTGTGTCAATAATTCTCTTGCATTCTGCTAAGAGACAGAGCAAATGTGGGGGAAATTACTGGAGCTAGCAATAACTCCAACATATAGTCTCTAATTCTGATAGTGTTGATAAAATATATAGTCTTAGTTTCCAGTATTAAACCATAAATTTGCAATATACACATACCATAGCATGAGAAAGTTCAGTCCTGTTGTTTCTACCTTTTTCCACTGGAAATGGAAAGAGAAGAAGGGAGTGGATGAGCTCATGAATTCAATAAGGTATGGGGAGCTATGAATTCTTTTGGCTCCACTTTCCCCAGAGAAAGTGCTGAAAGAAGAATGAAGGTTGGGGGTGTTGTCAATGACAGGGAGAAGGTGGGCCTGGCTGGAATGCTCAGAGCACTGGAGGAGCTTGGGCTATCCCAAGCCTCCATGTTCATATTCAAAGCAGTAAGAAAGCAGAAAAACCCTACCTTCTTCCTTTATAACTAGTGTCCTCTTTCTGGCTTAAATGAAACCCTTCTCTTCCCAGCATCTTCTCCTTTCCTAGGAGCTTTGGTCTTGGCCATCTAGCTTCCTGATGCCAGGCTTGCACGGCCACAGAAGCTTAGAGGTCCTTAGTACCTTCCCTCAGATTACAAAAAAACCCTTTGGAAGTGTTGCACCCTCATTTCTATAATGATCTTCAAGCTTTAATACTGGATATTCACCAAAACTCAGGTGGTCTCCTCATAGCAGGTTCCTGACAGTCACTGCATCCCTTCCCCAGAGTCTCTTCTGGAAACTGAACAGAAGAAATAATACTTTGATGAAATGGAAAACATGCTACTTTTGTTACCAACATTTCCTAAAGCTCTAATTATATTTGGATGGTATATATCTGTGATTCTAAGCTTTTCAATTCAGAGTTGAGGAGCAAAGTGATATCTGTAGCCTGTGGTTAAGGGGAGAGGAAGGAGAGAAGAAAACAAAATAAACCTAAATATTCTATTGCCAAACTTGATAAAGACAGTTAAAAAAAAAACCTGAATTTTTTTAATAAATCTTTCTAAGATGTCAACAGAGGCAGATGACTTTAGATAGTGGGTAAACACTGGAAGTATTTTTAAGTTATTTCTCACGGATTGTTATGCATTAACACATTATACACAAAGCCCTGAAGAAACAAGAGGAAAAATATATTATCCTAGGTACCAGTATAAACCAGGTTGTCAGCATGAGTGAGCGGAAATAAAATTGCTAGAAATATTTGTTTATTCAGTTTCAGCCAGTTGACAATAAAATAGAATGTATTAACGTCTCAGTAGACAGTAACTTCAGCCTGTGAGAATATCAGATGGACTGGGAAGGAGAGGGAGAGCTAAAGCAAGAGAGTGGGAGAGTAAGAGTGGAAGGGGGAGAGAAAATGGGGCAACACCCTGTGGACTACAGGGAGATGAGAAACTTAGGACAGTGAAGCATCCGGAAGTCTCAGCTTCTGGACTGACATATTGTTGGGTGACCTTGAAACCGACTTGGTTTTGTTACCAGGACAAGCTACATACATGCCATAACAAGAACCAAATCACAGAAACAAACCAATGTAAAAACTATCAGCTTGTCTTTTAAGTTCTTTAGCCATTAACATTAGTACTTTCATCTACTGACTTCTACATATCAAGTTCTGGCTTATTTTTACATACCCACCATGTTACACCAAATGCTATTGATAGTTTTCATGTTAGACACACTTCAGAGGAAAACACACCAAGTTAGAGAATAGATCGCCTGAGTTCTAAGACCAGCTCACCCAGTGATTTGTTTTGTGACTGTTGGGAACCTAGCATTTCTGTTTTCATTTCCTCATCAGTAAAAACAAACTCATCATGCTTATTCTCAAATATTGTAGGATGTATGGAAGATGATATGGAACTTTTTGAGCTCTTTGAGAAATAATTTGTGAAAATGGAATATTTTCCATTTTCCATTTTCCATTCCAGGAGTAGACTCTGAAATATACAAGCATAAAAGCAAATGTGAGAAGTGATGTGTATTTATAATATATTCTGGTCACCGTAAATTATACATCTTGATGATAATAATAGCAATTATCAATTACTTGTAATCTGATATTTTAGTTCAGAACATTATTTCCTTTTTTAGAAATCAAGAAAGACTTAGGCCCAGAGAGCTTAAATGTCAGATCTGGCATTTAAACTCATGGTTATCTGACCCCACAGCACTCTAATGCCACCCCTTGGGGTAGGGAGTGAGGGGAACTGCCAGATTCTTATAATGTGCTCAGTTTCATATCTAAATTGGTAGATTTCCATCTTATATCATTCAGAAATTGCACTCCCTAGAAGAGTTAATCACTCACTCCTTGATAGATAACTATACCATCCACCCATCCATTCGCTCAACACATTCACTAAGCACCTTCTCTGTGTCAGGCTCTGAGCCAGACCCTGGAATACAGTAATGAATAAGATATCAAGGCTCTGCATTCATGGAGCCTAATCTCTAGTGCAGAGGCAGATAGTAAATAACTTGCTAGACAATGAAAATAGCCTAATGGCAATTCCAGTTAAAAGTTAATTAGATTTCTTAAATGCTGTGCAAGAAGGAAATGGAAATTTAAGCTAAGACTGGGAGAAGCCAGTCTAGGTTGGATGACCAGGGAAAGCCTTTCTGAGTATGTGACATTTTGCAGCTGAATTTTGGAGGACAGGAATGAGCAGCCAGCGGAAGATCTAGGCCAGAGAGACAAGCATGTTCAGAGACAGGGGAGGTCGAGAGACAGGGGAGGGTTTGTCCAATGCCAGGGATAGGAAGGAGGCCAATGTGGCTGTAATGTGAGTAAATGATGGCAAAGTGGAACATGATAAAGGTGGAAAGGTAGGCAGGGGGCAAGTCATGGTAAGGAATTTGAATGTTATTCAAAGAAAGTTGGACAGTTTCCTAATTGTTGCTGGAGCAGTTCTGCAATCTTCTCCCAGGAATATGTTCAATGTTGTCCCTTTGGTAGCCTGAAATAAGGTATTGTGGAGTGCTTACATATCTCTGTAAATTACATGTAAATATACATGCTTACCTATCTATGTAAATTACATGCAAGTTATATGTAAAACTAGATCACAGTTATATATCTAGGTGGTAGCTACACAATTATATACACATGTAATTATTAATTGAGCCAGCAATTACATACAAGTACACTTATGCTAAGATGTTATTACTCTAACTTTTTTTTTTTTTCAAAAAAGAAACAGAGGGGCTTACAACGAAAAAAAAATTCACCCACAAAAAATTCAATATAAGTATCAGCTGTGACAAAAAGCAGAATTAACAACACAAAAATTTTAAATGAGAACAAAAGTTTGAAAGACAATGTAAAATAATGGTGTTTTTAAAAGGCAAAAAACTGCACAGTAGTATCTGAAGAAATATAATTAAGAATTTTGAATTGAAAAAAGACATGAATTCTCATATTCAGAATATTTTATTCAGGATTTTTGGAGATAGAAGTAATTTAAGATTAATAGTAAATCAGATGTGATAAGTGAAGAAAAGTGGAGAAATCAAGGATTACTGTAGATATGGACATGGTGGGGGAAAGGGGAAACAAACAGATGTAGAGGGGTGAATTAAGACCTCTACTGAGTTGTTTGAGATGCTGACCAGAGCTCCAAGGGTAAATGTAGCAGTTAGACAGACAAGTCGAGATCCCAAGTTTTGGGCAGGTGAGATGAATTTGGGGATTATCATACTAGAGGAGGATTTAAAGCCACAGGTGTGGATGAGCTGCCCCAAGGAAAGAATGCTGAGGGCCTAGAAGTGAATCAGATGATTTCAGTGTTTCCAGACTAGCTAGAGGAGTTGCAGCAAAGACGACCCAGGAGGACACTGTGCATCGCATGTTTTATTTCTAGTGATGCAGTTAGTGTGGTATACTGAAAGTGGACCCCTGCAAGAATTCAAAATAACAAAATCTAGGCCTTATTTAGAGAAGTTATAAAAGTGCTCTGTACATCTTTTTTCTAATCTGTAAAATGGGGATCATTTTTCTTACCTAATAGGATATACATAGGGTAAACAGAATTTACAGAGTTAGGAGTGCTTTGTGATCTAATGTTGCAATGGAGTCATGTCCTGGCTTTTCTATTAGAATACACTTAGAGGACCATGTTGACAATGATCTTCCTCACTTTTCTAATTTAGTTTTGTTATATTCTGTAAAGAGTAATGTTAATATACTCAAAACAGTGTTGAGATTCTGGCTGTTGTTTGATGTTCTGGCTGGCCAAAATAATTGTCTCCTATCAGATATATTATAGGGAAAAACTAGAGAGTGAATATTCCTAATAAGAAAAAAATGAATTCAAAAATCATGTTTCCAAGGGTCTTCCTAGTTTTGCCTTCAACAGATCCTAAAAGAAGTGAGAGACACAGGGCTTTCCCATGGCACACAGCCAAACTGCTATTAGCAAGACAACCCAGTTCTCAAAATTCAGCTTCTAGAATCAATAGAGAAAATTAATATTATTCTTGCTTGCTCTGTCCTATTTTATATGTTCAGCATTTTAGAGGGTTTGTTACTGTTGTTAAAGTAAATGGAACTCCTACAATAGATTAGGGATTCCTGTTTTAGGTCAGTGCTATTATACACATTTTTGATGGGGAGCAGGAGCATAATCTACCTGCTTTCATCCAAGATCCTGAGGTTTCAAGTTTCTAAAAAGTTTTATACTCTCCATTTATATACCCAAAAGTGTTTTAACTTGGTGCTGCATTTATCCAATAAATTTTGACCAATTTTCAAAAATTAATTGGACTTTTTAAATGATTTTCTTTCACCAAATGATAGTGTTTATAGAATGACTTTTGCTCTGAAACGTACACTTGTAGTGAGATGTACCTAAAGTGAATGTAACAGAATGATGACTCCCCTTCTTTTGTGTCTACTCTGTTTCAGACCACATGCTAAATGTTATCAACATATTACCTTCATGATATTCACAGACTCTAATGAATTAAGCACGTCTGTCACCCAGTCATAAGAGTGAACTTTAGAACAGCCATGTGACTTGCCCAAAGTCACATAGCCAGAGAGTGCTAAAGCTGAACTTGAAACCCACGCAGTAGCACCTCGGAGCCCCATTCTCCAGCCCCCGTTGGCCTCTTGAATTCTGAGGATTTAGTCTTTTAAACAGCCATAGTAGAACTATCTGGAGTGCCAAAACTGAACCTTTAACTAGCACAATAATATTCTTTCTAAATATAAAGAGACTACTGAATTTATTTTGAGGATCATTTTGAAAATTGTTGGTAATTTCAAGACTTGGCAACAGTAGTATAGCAGAAACTTTTTAAAGAAAAGAATGAGTTATTCAAAAAATGAACTGACCTACAAGAAGTACACATTAGTAAATGTTTTAAAATGGAGGCACTTGGATGGAAATAGCGCTGGACAGGGAACCATATCATGTGAGGTTGATTCCCAGTTCTAGTGGTAAATTTCCTTCTTGACCTTGAACAAGGTTCTTGACATTTTTAAAACCTGTTTCTTATATGTGAGTTAAAATCAGAGAAAGAAGTTCCTTTGTGCCAAGGGCATATTTGTTATGGAAGAGATATTATATGTGGCAATATTCTGAGCTACTTGAGAACAGTCCTCAATAAAGATCAAAGAGTAATAGTATGTAAAATAATCAAAGCCATAATAAGAACAGTTCCATGTCCTTATATAACACAGCTCTCAATAAGATTGACTGTCCTTGTCACAGCCATATTTTTTAAAAAAGCAAAACTATTCAATTCTAATAATGCATTAAAGCCCATTTCCAAACTCACAGTATGTCCATTTTGTAGCAAATATTCTACCTCATTGCTAGTATTCCCTTAGACAAATATAATAGAACTAATGTATTGAAACATGGCCTTCATTTATTTTCTGATTAATCTTTGTTAGGCTTGACAGTGAATCACATCATTAAAGTACCAGATCTGGATTGTGACCTTGATTTCTTGATTTAGAGTAGTAAAAAGAGCAAAATACTTTTTCACAAAGTCTAGGTAGAAAAAATGAGTTATTATAAATATGATATGCCAAGTCCCTTGAAATTCATATGAACTTTTAAAATAGCTTTCTTGTCAAATAAAAGATCAACCAAAAATCAATAGATTAAACAACACAATATTAAAAATCTGTTTTTTTCTCTCTCTTGATCAAATACAGTTGGTCATCTTGGAGAACAGCTGAGCTATAGTGTCACCGAAATATGTCAGATCAACATCACAATATTTTTATTAGGGGGAAAAAAAGGTAGAGAACTGAACCAATAGAAAAGAGAAGTTGTACTAGCTTTTACTTACACCAAAGAACATGATCATGATGAAAAGGATCAAATTTGAGAAAATTGGCACAATAACCATAAGCAGAAAACATCCCCAGGTAAAAGAACAAGAATTTATAATTATAAAGCATGTAAGAATACATAAACAGAAGTGACCATTATCACTGACATTGTTAAAACACATTTTCACACAAGCCTTCATATTTCTTTTTTTTTTCTTTATGAAAAATAACTGTATTTTCCAAAACAAACAAACAGAAAAAGTGGAGTGACACTTTTTTGGGGGGGGGGGCAGCCTTTTTTTTTTTTAATTTTTTAATTAATTTATTTTTTCAGCGTAACAGTATTCATTGTTTTTGCACAACACGTGCCCTCCCTATTACCCAGCACCTGTTCCCCCAACCTCCCACCCCTGACCCTTCAAAACCCTCAGGTTGTTTTTCAGAGTCCATAGTCTCTTATGGTTTGCCTCCCCTTCCAATTTTTTTTTTTTTATAAACATATAATGTATTTTTATCCCCAGGGGTACAGGTCTGTGAATCACCAGGTTTACACACTTCACAGCACTCATGATAGCACATACCCTCCCCAATGTCCATAACCCCCTCCCCCTCTCCCAACCACACCTCCCCCCATCAACCCCCAGTTTGTTTTGTGAGATTAAGAGTCATTTATGGTTTGTCTCCCTCCCAATCCCATCTTGTTTCATTTATTCTTCTCCTATCCCCCTAACCCCCCATGTTGCTTCTCCATGTCCTCATATCGGAGATCATATGATAGTTGTCTTTCTCCGATTGACTTATTTCACTAAGCATGATACCCTCTAGTTCCAGCCTTCATATTTCAAACATTTACTGAGCTTGTGTGTTTGAAGCATAATCATCGTATTTCATATGTCGTACTTCGTATGCTACATGCTAAAGCAGTGAAGGAATTGTTCAAAACTCAAATTCAAATTTAAGCTACCAGACTTTTAAAAAATCAGTGTTCAGTGCCCATTGGTCAGATTTCCACATTGGGGAGAAAGTTTAGTCAGTACATCCACGAGTAGGGATTTTCGTGTGTGCTCCACAGAATTTTATTCATTCAAAGGAGTGTTTTCTCACACTGAATTAATGTTCTTTTTCATATGGGGGAGAGAGACTTTCTACCAAACAAATTAATGTAATTAGGGAAACCAAAAGTTGTCAACCTATTGTTAGACCTACTTCAGTTTTAAGTAAAAACTATGAGGGATTTTATTTTGTTATTCCTCCTGGAAGAATAATAATAATGCAATGTGGTAGAACGAGTACAAGTTTTAAATCAGACTGACCTGTGGTCAAACTACATACCCGCCTTTACTTGCTCTGCAACCCACTTGAATAAATTATTCAATTCCCTGAACCTTGTGCATTAAATCAGAATAACACCTACCTCATAGACTGTTGTGAGGATACAATGAGAAAATACCTCACCTGCTAGCTCCTTTCTTCACTCATCCTTTACTTCCCTGGCTCTTTCTAAGGTTTGTAACTCTAAAAAGATTTCTGTACATTTTATAAAGAAAAGATACAAATACTCCTGTGATAACAAAGTACTTTCACAATCTGATAGATCTAAGGAAAAGGCTATAAAAGTAGATGTTCTTAGAGCGGAATTTCAGATAGCCTTTGCTAATATTAAGCTTATACTTGGATTTTACAGAGATCACTACTTAAAAAGGCTGCCCAGAACACTTTGATCATCAATATTTATGAGAAAGTTCATTCTTATGTGGTATTGAAAATAAAGTTCCTTATAACTTGTGTGCACGTCTTTTTTCTGCCCTCTGGGGCGTTCCGACATTTGAACAATATGAAGCCTACGTTAGAAGCCTACATTAAGACTTCTCACCAGCCTGAAATTCCCAAGCTCACAAACCTTTTATCAAATGACATAATTTCTAGAACTTTCATCATTTGAGACACTCTTCAGCAGATACGCTCCACTAAATCTAGTAATTCTTAAACAGAACTGAATATCATATTCCAAAAATGTCTTACCAATGCTGAATAATCATAAACATGTTATTGTTATGAACATTTATTGCACGTTTGTTATATGCCATGCTCTGGCTAAGATATTTGAAATGCACACTTTTTAATGTACTATTTTGTTCAAATTTTATATTTAGTCATCCGACAAAGTGGTAGCTAGCACCTACAGTGAGCTCCTATGGCATAATGGCTAGGGGTTTGGTGTCTAGAGACAGACTTGCTAGATTCAAAAGCAGACTCTGGATTTGAATGCTATTTACTAGTTCTGTGACTTAGGGAAAAAGTAGAGTAAATGGGTTCAAGGTGAGATGAGCTTGGAATATGTAGGGAAAGCAAACCATCCTGGAAAAGACTCAACAAGGTCAGTGGGTGATTCAGAATTAAGCAGGAGCCAGATGACATGGAGCTTTGTAGGCAAAGTCACGAGAGGTACAGAGAAATAAAGCACCTTGCATGAGGTGACAGAATTAATGCCAGTTTTCTCTGACTCTGAACTCCACAGCTCTTAATCATTATGTTGCTTGTTATGAACAACATATTTTACTTGTATTAGAATTCTGTCAATAGCTTTTTAAGGTGACAGATGGTGACTAGATCTATTGTGGTGACCATTTGCAGTGTATACAAATGTCAAACCACTATGTTGTACACCTGAAGCTAATGGAATATTCTATATCAATTATACCTCAATTTTTAAAAATTCCATCATATTTTTTGAAAGTCACAACACAGTGATGACTTATATTGAGCTTCTTGTCAACTAAAGTATCTAAGTGTGTTTTTTAATGGAAATTCTTTTTTTTTTTTTTTTTCCATTTTATTTATTTTTTCAGCGTAACAGTATTCATTCTTTTTGCACAACACCCAGTGCTCCATGCAAAACGTGCCCTCCCCATTACCCACCACCTGTTCCCCCAACCTCCCACCCCTGACCCTTCAAAACCCTCAGGTTGTTTTTCAGAGTCCATAGTCTCTTATGGTTTGCCTCCCCTCCCCAATGTCCATAGCCCGCTCCCCCTCTCCCAATCCCACCTCCCCCCAGCAACCCCCAGTTTGTTTTGTGAGATTAAGAGTCATTTATGGTTTGTCTCCCTCCCAATCCCTTGTTAATTTGATTCTAGGCTCTTCTGTTACTCATAATTGATTTTTGAAGAGGTTTACATTTATGCTTTTTATTTTTGTTAAAAGAAAATTCAGAGAGCTTTACTTGATATGAATATTTTATTGAGCAAGAGGGTTTGCAAACAGACAGACTTTAAACCCAAAACTGTTATGAAGCTCAGAAGCTTTACATTACAGGATGGCTTAAAAAGTGAAAAAGAAGTTATATAATCTTTACAATGATTGGTTGTTAGAAGGAGGATTACCAAACAGCAGAGGATTACTTAAAAGTGATTATCTGATATCATTTTAGGACAATGACAAATTTCATTTATGGTTATCAGAGGTATTTACAAGAAGTAGCCTAAATTAAGCTTCACTTCTGTTCATGGAATAAACTAGACTGTATTTTCCTTGTGTGGCTTAACTGGTTTTGTCTAAGAGGATTGTCAAGCTTGGTCTCCACCTTATTTGATTTTAATACATTTCATCTTGCTCTCTTCAATCTTGAAAAGATTGAAATTGACTATTCCTCTCAGCTGTGTGTATTCTAAAAAACTTGCTTCCACACCTCCATGCAAAATCCTAATAAACAATCTGAGAGTTTGGGAGGGGTAGGGGGTAGGTGTTGGGTGAGCCTGGTGGCAGGTATTATGGAGGGCACATATTGCATGGAGCACTGGGTGTGGTGCATAAACAATGAATTCTGGAACACTGAAAAGAAATTTAAAAAATAAAAAATAAATGGTGGGCTAGAAAAGTGGACAAAATTGTTTGTCTTGGCTGACAGTAATGCCTGCAGGTTGTTGTGAGTCCACTAAATTCTCTTTAAGGTAGGGTGGCCCAGGTTAAGAAAACACTTTCATTCTTAAAACATCTCATCCACAAATTTATTAAGGAACATTTGACTAAGGATCTACAAAATCCTCATGAACGCTTAGTATATTTTTTGAAGGAAATTCGGTATTTTTTTAATTTGTTTATTTACAGCATAACAGTGTTCATTGTTTTGGCATCACACCCAGTGCTCCATGCAGTACGTGCCCTCCCTATTACTCACCACCTGGTTCCTCAACCTCCCACCCCCCCACACACACACCCCCCGCCGCCCCTTCAAAACCCTCTGGTTGTTTTTCAGAGTCCATAGTCTCTCATGGTTCATCTCCCCTTCCAGTTTCCCTCAACTCCCTCTCCTCTCCATCTCCCCATGTCCTCCATGTTACTTGTATGCTCCACAAATAAGTGAGACCATATGATACTTGACTCTCTCTGCTTGACTTATTTCGCTCAGCATAATTTCTTCCAGTCCCGACCATGTTGCTACAAAAGTTGGGTATTCATCCTTTCTGATGGAGGCATAATACTCCATTGTGTATATGGACCACATCTTCCTTATCCATTCATCTGTTGAAGGGCATCTTGGTTCTTTCCACAGTTTGGCGACCGTAGCCATTGCTGCAATAAACATTGGGGTACAGATGGCCCTTCTTTTCACTACATCTGTATCTTTGGGGTAAATACCCAGCAGTGCAATTGCAGGGTCATAGGGAAGCTCTATTTTTAATTTCTTCAGGAATCTCCACACTGTTCTCCAAAGTGGCTGCACTAACTTGCATTCTCACCAACAGTGTAAGAGGGTTCCCCTTTCTCCACATCCTCTCCAACACACGTTGTTTCCTGTCTTGCTAATTTTGGCCATTCTAACTGGTGTCAGGTGGTATCTCAATGTAGTTTTAATTTGAATCTCCCTGATGGCTAGTGATGATGAACATTTTTTCATGTGTCTGATAGCCATTTGTATGTCTTCGTTGGAGAAGTGTCTGTTCATATCTTCTGCCCATTTTTTGATATGATTATCTGTTTTGTGTGTGTTGAGTTTGAGAAGTTCTCTATAGATCCTGGATATCAACCTTTTGTCTGTACTGTCATTTGCAAATATCTTCTCCCATTCCGTGGGTTGCCTTTTTGTTTTGTTGACTGTTTCCTTTGCTGTGCAGAAGCTTTTGATCTTGATGAAGTCCCAAAAGTTCATTTTTGCTTTTGTTTCCTTGGCCTTTGAAGACATATCTTGAAAGAAGTTGCTGTGGCTGATATCGAAGAGGTTACTGCCTATGTTCTCCTCTAGGATTCTGATAGATTATTTTGGCATGATGTGTTTATGAAGCACAAGGAAATTATATCAATAGCATTGTTATTCAACTATAGATTATAGTTATTATCTGCTTGAAAAATGATCCTATGTTCATCTTTCTCACCTCTTATGAAACCAATATTAACCCATAAAAATTCCTGAAATATTAACTATGATGATTCTGTGACTTTATCTACTAGATATAGGATGTTTGGATATAAGATATGAACTCTATTACAGTGTAAGGTTTAGTCTTACTCTCAGTCTGTCTTGAGCTAAAAAATTCCCTTGTACTCATTTTATTCTTTCATTTCTATGTTGAATTACTACTATTAATAAAGAATGTAGAAGAAAAAAAGAAAGAAAAAGAAGCTGTAAATCTACTCAGTTACTTTTTCTTGTTCATCATGACATCATCTGCCAAGAACAGAACCTAGCTCTTTTTTGTTCCTTTATTGCAAACTTGATTATAAAAGTCTTTTTCCCCCCTCCCTTAGCTTTATCGCAATTCTCATTACGTTTTGGATTTTAGCCCACTTGAGAGTATTCTTAGAAGTTCAAATCTTTCCTTTCTCTCTGCCTTTGATTAAATGTCCTTTCATTTTTTTTCTACACATATATTTTAAACATAGACTTCATGACTATACTATGCTCTTGTATTGTTTTCTTTACATGTTCTCCTATTTTCTTCTTTAATTAACAGAGTGTCTCTGTTTGTATTATAAGAATGAATGTTTTTAGAATCTCTTATTCTTCTTGAGTGATCTTTTATATAATTATTGGTCCTATGCTTTTTAGTTTTCTCTGAGCATTTAAAAATATGCTTTTTATATTTTTATGTTTATGGAGTAAATGATATGATGTTAGGGATTTACTTCAAAATACCCTGGGGAGGTGGAATAGGTAGAGGGAGACTCAAATGTAGAATTGAAAAAATAAAGTTGGCCACCTGTTGATAATTGTTGAAGGTGAATGATAAGTATATGCTGGCACATTATACTATTTTCTCTATTTATGCATAAGTTTGACAATTTCTGTGATGAAAAGTTAAAACAAATAATAGAAATTATAAATTAATACCACCTTTCTAGAGAGCACTAGCAGAAGTTCTAATAATGCATACATTTAAACTGACAATTTCATGTCTAGAAACCATGGACGTGAGTCAGTATTTTTCTTACATGGTATATCTCATATTATTCACATAGTAGTGAAAAAATGCAAATAATGCAAACATCCAACCATAACAGACTATTTTTTTAAAGATTTTATTTATTTATTTGATAGATAGAGATCACAAGTAGGGAGAGAGGCAGGCAGAGAGAGAGAGGAGGAGGAAGCAGGCTCCCTGCCAAGCAGAGAGCCCGATGCGGGGCTCGATCCCAGGACCCTGGGATCATGACCTGAGCGAAAGGCAGAGGCTTTAACCCACTGAGCCACCCAGGCACCCCCATAACAGACTATTTTAATAAACCTTGGTACTTACGATAGAATATATTGAATCACTAAAAAAAAAATAGGTAGATTTAGGTAAGTATATGCAAATTTTTAAGTCTTTATTAGATTTTATATATATTTTATATATGTATTCTTAACCATAAACTCATCTGTTTCTTTGTTTTCTGCATGGTATGTCTTGTTGCATGCACTATTGGTCCTCTTCTCTTAAACCTGTTTCCCTCATTTTGATCCTAAGTTGCGACCAACTCCCTTTATAAAAATAAACATTCAGTTATAAGGACAAAGTAGATAAGTTTATCATTACTGAATATACTATACAGTTCTATACAAAAATAAACTTGGTCCAGCTGTCCTTGTGTTGAAAATATTTATTACATAGCTTTATTTCTTAAAAAATTATTTTTGAGTTCCAGGAAAAAACCTACAACTTATTATAAATTGAATGAGACATAGCAATAGTATGTTAAAAAAAAAATTCTCATTCTTGCAAAGCAAAGCTCTATCTGAAAGGAAACATGACCATGAAATTCTCTGTAGGCTTGTTTTACTTTAGCCTTTCAGCTTCTTAGTGCATAGATTAGCTTAAATATTTGAAGGATAATGTACCCTAAGGAAAAGCTTTGATTATATTGAATTAAACAGATTTATTTTTATCTATTAGATTTAGTTTAATCAAATTTACCATCTATTATAATGCATTTTTTATAATATTAACAAGTGTGTTTAAGATATATTATATTTTAACATTGTGACACTGATTTCAAATCTATAAAATAAACAGTGAAAAAGCAAAAAATGAAAAAATATATACATAAGTCCATTTAATTGGGGAAATTTTCTGAGGCCTGCTACCACAGAGAGAATAAATCATATCACCCTTACATAAAATTTTACAATGCTTCATAAATATATAGAAACCTAACCTACTCAGCTACTATCTTTTCAGAAATTAATTTAAATATAGAAAATGTTAGCAAGCCAGATAGACTAATCCCGGAGATAGGGCTTTTTTTTTTTATCCATATAAATTTAAAACTGTTCCATAAAAAATTGTCAAAGTCTAAACTTCCCTGACTTTGCTTTGCATGACTGACATTCTTTAAGGGGAAAAATGAACACTTGGTACAAGATTGCACCTGGTGGCTGTCCTTTTATTTGTTTCTGTTGTTTCCTTTCCTGTCCTGTCCTTGAAAGGTTTATTCTATTCTATAGGTTCAGTGTTCTTCTTTAGACAAAAGAACTTAAGTAAGAAGTAAAGTTAGAGTTGCACTGAATGAACTTTCCAGCAGTCAGCATAGATGTTTGTCAAAAGTAGTATGACATTTGGCAAGGTAATTGACAGTAGCATTGACTTGATAGTCTTAACGTGTCGACAGCACACAAAAGCTCAAAATCTGCTATTTAATAAGTGGATGGTACCCCCAGGCTAAAGAATAATGAGTGTACTTTTGGGGGCATCTTCTCTTTATTTAACCTGCCATTCTGTACTGTATGTATTAGAAGTAGACACCACAGTTGTCTGGTTAGAAAATACAGTTCTTATAAATCAGTGTCTTTCTGCATAACAAAGATGAGGTAGCTTTTGCAGCAAGTAAATGGGGGGTGGATAAGGGCTTCTGAACCTGATAGAGTAGAACTTCAGAAAAATACAACTACCAAATTACAAGTATATGCCTTTGTTGCCTTAATTTATATCTCAACCAATTTATAACTGTCATCTTATCATCTAGATTTTTGCATCCTATAAGAATATTTAAGTCAAATACATATTCTACTTTATCTCTTAGAATGATAAAATATGTAAGTACATGTATTCTAAAATGGAAAATATTATATAGTTTTTGCAATAAGTATAAGAGTTGATGCTAATATATAACATATCTAATTGTAAACTGCACAAGGAGTACTTAATGCAGATCCCTCTGTAACACAACCATGGCCTGAGATTTAAAATGCATTATTTATTTAATTATTTTTATTCATTTACTTTAAGAGTATTATATTTAAATGTTCTTGAATTTAAATGATTAAAAGGAAACAAGTGATACTGGGAAACTCTAGAACTTCATATAAATGTTTCTCTACTGAGAGATGCTATTTCATAAATAATTTCTTGAAGTTAAATAACAGCAATAAGGATTATGAATAATCTTTAAGAAATGAGTCATTGGGGGCGCCTGGGTGGCTCAGTGGATTAAGCCACTGCCTTCGGCTCAGGTCATGGTCTCAGGGTCCTGGGATCGAGCCCCGCATTGGGCTCTCTGCTCGGCGGGGAGCCTGCTTCCCCCTCTCTCTCTGCCTGCCTCTCTGCCTACTTGTGATCTCTCTCTCTGTCAAATAAATAAATAAAATCTTTAAAAAAAAAAAAAAAGAAATGAGTCATTGAATCAATATCCTAGTTGTGAATGCTGTGCTATAGTTTTGCAAAATGTCACCATTGGGAGAAACTGGGCAAAGTATACAAAGAATCTATCTGTATTATTTCTTATAGCTGCATGTGAATCTACAATTATCTATAAAAATTTTATTTAAAAAGAAAAAAATCTACATTTTTAGTTGGTATAATCTTAAATTTTCAGGTAACAAAATATGGTCGATCTTTCTCACCTCCACTTTATAAACAAACAACTCTATTTCATTAAAAATAAAAGGAAAAAATTTTAAATGTGAACCAAATTTGAGGGTAAATCAATGCCTAACAAAACCAGTGGAAAAATACTAAGTAGTAAGCAAGTCACTCAACAAAAATGATAATTCACATTCATAAAAGAAGAAAAAATCTTTTTAAGCAAATAGTTACTACTGCTATTATATCCTAGCATACAACTGTCCTCTTTCTTCACTGATATCACTCCCTTGCCTAGACACTAACCTTTACTCACAGAATTTTTAGGGATCAATTTACCCATTAGCAGTTATCTATAGCATCAGCTTAAAATGCTCCTTCACACAATCACACTCATAATCTTGCCCTTTTTAGGACTGACAGTATCATTTTAAAGCACCCTATTGTTAGAAGAAGCAAACCTTGCTGGTTTACCCCAGCTCATCTCCTAGCTCAATATAGTGGTGAGGGGCTTTGCTCCACACAGTCATTCAGGGAACCAGGCTTTTTCCTTCAGCTGATTTGTCTTTTTTCTAGGGCTTTATTCTTCTTTATTCCCTTTATTCCCACACTAGCTGGAAAGGGAATGGTGGGAAGGGAGGTAGTCAAGAAGATTTGGGAGGCAAACCTGACAGTGGTGTAAATTGCTTCCGACCATATTAACATGGCAAGAACTCAGTATTATGGGACTCACCAATATACTTGAGCTCTGTGCCTCAAAGGAAATGGAACCAGATTTGGGGGGAAGAGAGAATAAATAACAGTTTCATCTGCATTTTTTATTGGTTAAATTCTCAGTTGGCTTTTTTTTTTCAGTTAGTTTTTGATTGAATTTTATATCTCTGCAATGTAAACAATTGCTCTAGAAACTCAGACATAAGATATTGATTAACAGATATTTATTGGTAAAGTGACACTTCCTTCTGACATGTGAATAACTCATACCAATCTGTACTAGCTTTGATGATTCTCTGCCTTATTTCAGGAACCATTTAAACTACCTTTCTTTATATTTGCCTGACATGTGATGGTCAATTCTTTTTGTTCATGTAACCAAAGAACTCTTTTATATATGCTATATCATAGCAAAAACACCCATTTATACATAGGTATATGTTGCTATATTCAATATCTTGTGCATTTTTCTAGTTCGTTAATGTGGTTCAACTGAACTAGGCACTCTTTTCACAGCACATTTAAAATTAAACTGGCCGGGTATTCTAAAGGACATAATGGAAATAGCACCCATTATCGTAGCCTCCCACTGCTGAAGTCTGTTCTCAGACCTGGCATTGATCTAGATCAATTGATCATTGATCAATTAGATCAAATAGATCATTGATCTAGACATGTTGTCTCTCAGGTTGGGTGTGGCTAACAATGGATATAATATTGATGATCCCTGCAGGACTATAGTTCATTTGATTTGTTCCAGCTTAGGACCCAGTGATGAGATGGATTTAAGACTACCCATAGCAGCTCTGGTCTGTTATCAGTTCACAGGATTCTTAGAGCACCTCTCTTAAGTTCTGATTTTCAGAGCAGATCCCACTTCTTTGTCGTGCATTTTCTCTGTATGCTTGAGTGTCAGGCATAGAGATGGCAGCATAGGAGAAGGGTTAAGTACCTAGATTCTAAAGTTGGACTGCTTGGGTTCAAATCTCAGCTTTTGCCCTTTAGCTGGGTGACTTGGGCAAGTTATTTAATGTCTAATGTACCTCAACTTCCTCATGCAAAATGTGGAAATGCATATTAATACCCAGTTCATAGAGTTGTTAAGAGGTTTAAGTGAGTTATCATTTGTGTATTTGTTAAATAATTGGGGCTTCTTTCTTATTGATTTACTTCATATTAAACCCAAGCAGAATATAGAGGGTATAACTAATATCCTCTCAACTACTTGTTTTACTTTTAAGAGAGTATCCTTCTGACCAGTACATAGTTTCCTTGCAATTGTTGATGCACTTGAAAGAATACATATTCACCATCTAATTCTGGATATTTTTTGTAATGGAATAAAAATATTTTTTAGATTTTTATTCAAAATTTAATATCACTCAAAAACGCATGGAGATATTTATAGCAATTTCAATCATAGTAGTGAAAAACCAAAACAACCCAAATACCCATCTTTTAGAGAATGGGAAAAGAAAAAAACAAATCCAAGTAAATAACAGAATAATACTCAATGGCCAAAAGAAATAAATTATTTATACATATAACATGCAATAGCTAATCTCAAAAGATTATAGATTAAAGATTACAGCTAAATCTCAAAAGAGCTTGGGACACCTGGATGGCTAGTCAGTTTAGTGTCTAGCTCTTGGTTTCAGCTTAGATCATGACTCAGTGTCCTGCTATCCGCCCTATATTGGGCTCCCTCCTCGGTAGGGAGTCTGCTTGTCCCCCCCTCTCTCTGCCCCTGCCTCTGCTCATGCTCTCTCTCTAAAATATATAAATCTTTAAAAAAAAAAAAAAGCCCAGACTTAAAGTTCACATATATATAGCTCCATTTATAATACATTCTAGGAAAATGCAAAACCAAAGTGAGATATCAGTAGTTGCTAAAAACTAGAGGTGAGAGGGGGATCAACTACAAGGGAGTAAGAGAATCTTTGAAGGTGATAGAAATTTTTTATAGCTTGATTGTGGTCATGATTACATGATTGTATGCACTATTAAGACTCATCAAACTGTACAATTAAGAAGGGTGACTTTTATTTTATATAAATTATACATTAATAAGACTGACTTGGAATATTTTAATACTTGCTTATGCTTTCTACCTCAACTTTCAAGGTTAGATAGATTCAAGGTTAGGTAATCAGAAGTATGTTTAAGAATATCTGCAAATGTCTCTTCCCTTCTCAATCACTGTAAAGTGTGATGTGCAGAGCAGCAGAAGCTGAGCCATTTAGAAACATTTTCCTATCCCCTCTTCTTGTTACCCTATGTAGACCTTCAGAGTCAGAATACCTAGGGGTAGCACCTGGGAAACTGTGCTCTAACAAACTCTTTTAAAAAGAGTTTTTTAGTTTTAAAAGCAGTATTGTTTTATAATAAAATTAAGAAGTATGGTCATCCTTCCAACAATAAGTACACACTTCACTTATGGTATATTTAAATCTGATATCTTTATTTCTCCATATTCTTATGCACACAGTAACTTATTGGTTGTTACCCTGTTGCATTATACTATCATATTAACCAACTCTTAAACAAGTTGAAGTTTTTGCATGGGTTGTATACAAGACCAGTGCATTTCATAACTTTGATCCAAGGCAATAACAATTAAATTTCCAACTTCTCTGCCAAAAGGTTGAAAAAGATATCTTCTGACATCAGATGAAATTTATATCCAAATTTTACAAATATTAAAATGGAAAAAGTAAAGTGTTAATTGGTCTTAGAAGCATGGACATAGATGCATTCCTATCTTAAAATCCCCTTACATAGGATAAGATGAAATGATTATCACCTCTGAAGAAAAACAAAACAGGACAAGTAGATAATGTAAGATATACACGCAATCTGTTATGAAATAAAAGGGACAGACCTAAAAGATACTCTTTCACTCTTCTGGAGCCAAATATCCTGTGAGCACCAGTGGATGTAACCTTTTTTTTTTTTTTTTAAGATTTTTTATTTATTTATTTGACAGACAGAGATCACAAGTAGGCAGAGAGGCAGGCAGAGAGAGAGGAAGAAGCAGGCTCCCTGCTGAGCAGAGAGCCCAATGCGGGCTCAATGTGGGGCTGGATCCCAGCACCCTGGGATCATGACCTGAGCTGAAGGCAGAGGCTTTAACCCACTGAGCCACCCAGGCGCCCCTGGTGTAACTTTTACCTGTAGTTAACTGAGTGGTCCATCCTTCTCCAACGGAAAACCTTCACATGGGGGTCAATGCAATGTTCCCAGCCTTTGCTGGTGGATCTTGAAGGCAGTCCAAACTAATTCTATGAACAGTTAAAATGTGTTGGAATTTAAATGTTGCGTAGGCTGTCTATGAACCACCTTCTGGAAATTAGCCTTTACTGTGCTTCATTATACCAATTTATAGTACTGACAACAAACTGCCGTTCACAGAAATTAACTCATTCACTTACTAAATCCTTTATTTATTCACATATCTTGGTGAATTACCAAAGCATGAGTCTGTGAATCAGAAAGAAATAGATTTAATCTATTTCTTCTTTGTGACTTGGGACTATGTACTTACCCTCCTCCAGATTCAGTTTCCCCACATGCAGAACAGAAACCTGTTCCAACTATGGTCATTGTGAAAATGAATTGACATAATGGAAAACCTAAAGTGGTGTTATTATATTTTATTATTTAATAAATCTGTATTAAGAATCTCATTTGTGTCAGCTACTATATTCCCTAGAAAGAGGAAGGCACACAAAATAAGAGATAATCTTTCCCCAACGGAGTTCCCATGGATCTCAAATAGGGATGGATTGCCTCTCTAGGAAGGAGAACTTAACAATTCCCTAGGAATTGTTAAAACTGTGCTACGGATATTATTATCTGTTAAAAAGATGAAGATGCTACTGACACTGTATTGCGCAGGGATTCTAAAGCTTCTAAAATGCACATGACAGCCTGAGCAACAACGACAAAAAATTATCTCCCCCAAAATGCCAATACCACCCTTGGAAGTGTCTGGAAGCTTCAATCCCCCCGGAGTGGACTTCTGTGAATGACTGATAGGTGTGAGTATGAAAGCCCAAGCAGGACAAGCTCTGAAGCACTACGTCTTCCCTGGAGTGCCCTTGTAGCATGGTGCTTGAAGCGCCTCTCTTCCAGCCTTTGCCCACACCCATACTTCCCTCTCCCCTTCCTGGTCCTGCTTGCATTACTGCCTTGGCAATTTATTATGCAGACACTTCCTTAATAAATCACTTGCGCATGAAACTTTGTCTCAGTTAAGCCCTCTGGGGAATCCTAAGATACCTACAGTTTCCTTTCCACACACATCCTTTGGCTCCCCCTCCAAATTACATCCCATTTATTATCATATCTAGTGCTGCAGTCAGGTCGAAGCTACCATCATTTTATCTGGACTCCCACAGTTGCCTTTTAACTACCCCAATCCATTTTCTGTGTCTCCTGAGTGATTTTTTTTTTTAAATGTAAACCAGATTATGTCATGCTCCTACTTAAAAATCTTACAGTTACTTCCTTTTGCTCTTAGAACAAAATCCAAACACCTTACTAAATTTATTGCTTGCATTTTCAGGTCCCTACCTCCTTCTTCAATGATATTTCCTCGTACATTCTGTCTTTGCTGACGTTGCTTTAGCCACGCTGATGTTTATTTTTTTTTTCTTTCATGCATATTTCACCTTTCAGACTTTGTGCTTTGCTGTTCTCTCCAACTGCACTGCTCTCTCGGATTTTCTCCTCATTCTCCTCAATTCAAATCGTTCTTCAAAGAAACCCACTTTGACTACTCAATCCAAAACAGAATTGTGTATCCTCTAGTCACTTTCTATCATTTATTACTGCACTTATTTTCTCTAGATCTATTATGTGAAATTAACTTGTTTATTTGTTTGCTTGTATATTTTCTCTCTATGGCATCAGAATATAAATTCTTGAGACAAGAGACCTTGTCTGTATTGTATCATCAATGTCTACAGTACCTGGCCCGTAAACGTCCCATTAATATTTGTTAAATAAATTAAATATGAATGATTTCCCATGTATGAGATGAGGAAAATAGTTTCCAAATATTAAGTCAGTTGTCCAAGGTCACATGAGAATAAGTGGCAGAGGTTGGATTCAGTGGAGCTCCCTATCACATTATACTGCTTCCCTGTGTTTCTGAAGTTTGTTTGGCTCAAGAGCTCTGATCATTTCCAATCTCACAGACCCTGCCCCCAGGCCCACGGAACTTTTCCTTTAGAATCAACACAACACTGTGCTCCAATGGGATTTCTTTGTTGCTGAGATTGGAGAAAGAGAACAGTAGCAAAAAGTAAAACAATTGGAGAAAAATGGAAGAAAGTGTTGGCATAGAGAATTTGGTGAAGAGGCCATTGAGGAAAATGATTGCTTTGAAGAATATCATTTACTTTAAAAATCATGGATTAGGTAATGCAAAAGACTATACTATGGATAATAAGATACACATTCAACAAAGTAGAGAAAATCAGATGTAAACAGTTTTAATGCAAATAAAATTAAGATATGCCCCAAAAATGTACAAATAAAGTAATATGGGAGTTTAAAGGAGGAAAATATAAAAAAGATCATATCACAAACAATTAAGAGTATTTGTAGGAAAATTAATTATAATACAATTAAAATTAAAGAATAGAGTTAATATATTATATAAAATATACAATGGATATGTTATGGGTTTTCTTTGATATTCTGGGAGCTTGCTTTTGGCAGCTGTAGATGTCTGAGCATGAAGTAAATGGTCCCTGAATTCTCCTCATCATGGATTCACATAGATTTATGGAATGTCAAATGGGAGACACAGTATGCCAAAAGAAAACTGCTTTCCTCTCCTTCTGCCTTTCTTTCATTCATCCACTTTTTAAATTTTTTTTAATTTTTATTATGTTATGTTAGTCACCATACAGTGCATCATTAGTTTTTGATGCAGTGTTCCATGATTCATTGTTTGCATATAACACCCAGTACTCCGTGCCATACGTGCCTGCCTTAATACCCATCACTGGACTAACCCATCCCCCCACCCCTTTCGCCTCTAAAACCCTCAGTTTCTTTCCCAGGGTCCATAGTCTCTCATAGTTTGTCTCCCCCTCTAATTTCCCCCAAACAGTCAAAGAAGAAATAATACGTATTCTCCTGAAACTGTTTCAAAAAATAGAAATAGAAGGAAAACTTCCAGACTCTCTCCATCTCCATGAGACCAGCATTACCATGATCCCAAAACCAGGCAAAGACCCCATTCATTCACTCTCTCATTCATTCATTTTTTTCATTGTTTTAACTGCTATTTATCAAATACTCAACAGAGAGAGTGAGAGTATATGATCTTATCTAGGATATCAAGAGAAGATTCTTTGAAGAAATTTAAGCTGAGTTCAGAAAGAGGAGTAGGAATTAACTAGTGCTACTGTTTAGTATGCCTCGAGTAGACTAAAGTTAAAAAAAAAAAGGAAATAGAAATAAAATGGGGAGGTGTGCCTAGGAGGCTCAGTCAGTAAAGTGACCAACTCCTAATTTCCACTCAGGTCATGATCTAGGATCATTGGATCAAACCCCACCTGGGGGCTACACACTAAACATGGAGTCTGATTGTGGTTTTCTCTCTCCCCCTCCCTTTGCCCTTCCTCCTGCCCCCCACTTATGCATTCTCTCTCTCTCTCAAAATAAAATAAATAAACCTTAAAAAAAAGTGAGAAAGAAGATGGGGAAGGAATATTTCAAGCAGATGGCAGGGATGAAGATCCTGAAAAAAGGAGCATGAAATATGCCTTCTTTCCCAAGTTTCACCTTGACATGTCATCTCTAACAATAATATACAACAATTTGTTTTCTTCTGGCACTCTCCCCCTGACATATGTGGAAAAAGTATATATAATTTATGTAACACATATAATTATGCACATTATTACATAATTAATGTAATTATAATGTAACCTTCACTTAAGTAGTCTAGGTTTACATAAAGAGAACCTGGACATATATTCCAAATATCATATAGGAAAAGTTGTGCCCTTCATAACTCTAATCTCAAATTTTAAAGCCTTAAATTGAAAATTTCATGAGGATTTCCAGTCAGTCATTCAGACTAGCGAAGTTTAAGAACATCACATCATGTGTAATACAGTTTTGCTTATCATAAACTTATTATGGAAGAAATGTTTAAGTCAAGTTCAAAATAAACTTATTTTTAAAACGAGTTGGGTTTTTTTGTTGGGTTTCTCTTTGTTTTACTTCTGAGGAAAAGCAATGGTTAGCTCCATGTAGAATGGTATAAAATGAAAAGTGAAAGGAAAACTTACCAAGAGACTCAAAGGGGAATGACTCAGTGTGTTACAAGACAAGGGTCAATGAGTTTGACAATAAGGAGGCAGCAAGCAAATTTTCAAGGAATCTACGTTAAGAACTTGTTAAACTTCTAGATTGCTGGTGAAAGGACAAAAGGATAGTGGAAGGATCAGGCTTACTAGCAGAAAAGATTTTATGGTATTTAGAAGTAGAAAGATTTTTAAAGCTAACTTTAAGTGAATTAAACGTCAGAAAGCAAGTAAGAAACCTACAGTTTCTTGGTTCCTTGGTACCTTCCTGTCTGGTAAAAGGTGAAGTTACAGTTTTTGGAAGATTGTTTGACCTGGGCTATGAAATGGGATGTTTTCATTTTACTCAGAACTTATTCATGTGTCAAATTTTAGAAAATGGTAAAAAGATGTTGATAAAAATCTTGAAACACTTGATACATATGTAAAAAATGCAAAAACTGGTAAAATTCACATTCTCAAAGATTGTAATGATTTAGAAGATAAGATATGAAGCTTTTCATTTAGCCTATTAAGGTAATGTTAAGGTAAGTAAAATTCGTTTAGGTGTGTGAGCTTTTGCTGTAACATTTTCCACAATATGCCCTGAGTTCCACTATGGGCCTTTTGGGTAAGAATTTGTTTTTCAAACATTTTCTTCTCTTTTTAGACATATATATAATTCAGTATAATTTTAAAGACCTCATTATATTATCATTTTGTCCTCTCTGTCCCATTTTTTTAAATTTACATCTTTCCTATTTGAATACAAATAATAATGAGTTTGTGAGCCATCTGGTTGACATATATCTAACATCTTATTTTAACTAGATCTGAAAAAAATGCAACAATTCTAATGAAGTGTGCATGGTAAATATGATAGATAGGCTCGTTTTAGGAGAAGAGACTTTAAAGTGGAATTAATGTACTCAGCACCTGGTTTGCATGGGCTACACCTCAGGCACATCACCATACATGCAGTAGCATTCCAATGGATATAATCCTTTCCAGACCAGATTACAGAGAGAGCGGATGGCATATTGGATCCTGAGATATAATAGCCCACAATACATTTATTAAATTGGAGGCTTTCACTTGTTTTCTCAGAACAGTATCACTGTACAAATTTTCAAGACCTCTGAGTCCTAATGTTTCATGAGGAAATATATTTTTGCCTCTAGAATGTAAGCTCGAGCAAAGTTTCAGTTCTTGGTTGGTTTTGTTCACCGGTGTTTCTCATGTACTAGAACCGTCCTTAGCACCTCATAGGACATGCTCTGAGCATGCATGTGTGCATAAATAAATCACATCATGGGCAGGTCTGCTGTTGCAAGGCGGGAATGTGCTCGATTGACTCTGTGTTTCTATTTCTCTTTTCAACCTCTATGGTTGTGCTCATATCTCCATACCCTTTATCAATAGGCCCCTGTTGCTCAATTCTTGTATAGTAAGATTGGAATTTTGAAGTACCTTTTCTTATTTCCCTTCTATGCAAAACAAGAGAAAGAAAACCAGTGCTGACTGAGTGCCCATTATGTGCTGGGCACAGTGTTGGATGTGGGAACGTGTGTGATTGCATTCTATTGGGCAGACTGAAGTTGGTCTGATGCACCCCGACACTATCTTCCCTCTACCTTCAGAACAAAGCTACCAATAATTGGGACAGCTGCAAAAAATTGCTGCAAGGTAGCCATGAATCTATTTAAGGATAAAGCCTAATTTGAAAAATGAGCAGGACATCTATGGGAAACCTTCTGCCAGATCTTGCTTAAGAAAGCAGAAACCATCTTTTACATTTCTGCTGCTGGACTCCTTTATTTTTCTAAAGGAGATGCAGTTCCCCTTTATGTGATTTCTAAGAACAAGGGTGCTAACTTTGTAGCATTATGCTACATAGGAAACTATATCTCTCCTTCTGAACAAAACACACTCTTTCGGGAGCTTTACAACATTCATGTAGCACTGGACTATAGCAGGTTAGAGTTCCATGTGTAGAGAAGGCATTGTGGAAACAGTTCAGGGTTTGAAGCCAAACACATACAGATTCAAATTCCAGCTCTACAAGCTAAACTTAGACACTGAGCCTTATTTATCTATAAAGTAGGAGAATTTTTTCAGAACTAATTGCAAGAATTGGAGATATCATAGGCAGCCCCTATGAACATAGCAAGTACCCCATCAATGATACGGTAACAACTGGAAGAGGGTCGGAGTAGCAAATGGTAATATTTCATCTTTAAATTTATATTGCCCTCTTCACCATATGTACAAAATGAGGACTTTTGAATTATGTCTTAAATTCATAGCGCCGACTTAATGCCTACCTTTCTTCCAAGGCTTAAGTCAGATTGTACTTTCTGGGGCTACACCGTCCAACATCACGCATTCTTCCTATAGTGGGAACTGCATTGCAACTGCATGTCAGCCTGTTTTTAAATAGCAGTTTTACTCGTTATTCACTCTATGACTTTGAGCAAGTCACTTCAAGTTTCTGAGCTTTAATTTCCTTCTTATTAAAATGATTGTGAGGTTGTATTGAGAAGTAAGATAAAACATGTAAAATATTACAAACTTTTAAGTGCCATGCTAGTTGTCCTATCTACAGTTATGTAACAAATCAACCACCAGAAATCAGTGGGTTAAAACAATGATGATTTTATATTTCTCTCAGTTCAGAAGTCTGGGCTGTGATCAGCTGGGCAGTCCTTTCAGCTCAAAGCGGTGTCTGAGGCTGGCTCCTTCCCTCACCAGTCTGGTGTGTTAGCTGACATGGCTGGAACAGCCGGCCTCACCTGAGTATGTCTATTACAAGTGTCCTTTCTGTATGGTGGCTATGGGATCCAAGGAGCATGTTTCAAGAAGACAAACCTCATCATGCCTCTGCTTACATCATGTTTATTAATGTTGTGTTAATCAAAGCAAGCTACAGGGCTAGTCCCCCAGTCAGTGTGTGAGGTGAACACACATGGACATGAACCCTGGGAGCTATTCTTAATTAGTAACCACAGGTGTGACAGTGTACACACCAACATAAGCAGTAATCTCACTTCACTCCTATCGCTTTTCATATGCTGGCTTCACATTCTCCCCCCCCTCCTTTTTTTTAACATGTGTGGTGTGTCTCCTCATCTCTTTCTGAGAAGATTTTAAGTTCTTGGGTGAGTGTGACTCTGCTCTAGTGTTATTTTCTAGTTCTACAAATCTCCTTCTACTTAAGAAGGCAGAAACCATCCTTTACGTTTCTGCTGCTGGACTCCTTTATTTTTCTAAGGTGGATGCTGTTCCCCTTTATGTGATTTCTTTATGGTGTTTTAGAGTATGTTGGCTTTGGCAACTTGGCATACTTTTTGCAAATTCTTTCCAAGTCTACCACTCATCAGCTCTGCAATCCTAGGCAAGGTACCTAGCCTCTCTGAGCCCACAAAATGGGGGTAATTATAAACTCTTCCCTTATGTGAATGTTATGAGGATTAAATGAGTTTAATGTAAGGGGGGAAAGAACAATTCCTGGCCCAGAATTAGCTTTGAACATTAGTGGTGTAACATTTTTTGGATACAAGGATAACCTGATGTACTTGCTGTATTTGGGTCCAGTTTCTCATCCCTGAGCCCCATTCCAATACCTCATGAAAGGATGGACTTCTGGAGTACTTAATACAAAAATAGTTTACAGCCTCAAAAAACATGAGAAACATTTAGAGATAAAATAAAATCAATTCGGAAGGAGGAGTCAAGATGGCAGTGAAGTAGCAGGCTGAGACTACATCAGGTAGCAGGAGATCAGCTCGATAGCTTATCTAAACATTGCAAACACCTACAAATCCAACGGGAGAGCGAAGAGAAGAACAGCAACTCTAGAAACAGAAAATCAACCACTTTCTGAAAGGTAGGACTGGCAGAGAAGTGAATCTAAAACAATGGGAAGATAGACCGCGGGGGGAGGGGCCGGCTCCCAGCAAGCGGCGGAGGAAAGGAGCACAAAATCAGGACTTTTAAAAGTCTGTTCCACTGAGGGACATTGCTCCAGAGACTAAACCAGGGTGAAACCCACGCGGGGTCAGCGTGGCCCCAGGTCCCGCAGGGTCACAGAAGGATCGGGGGTTTCGGAGTGTCACAGACCTCGAAGGTATTAGAAAGGAGAAGCCGGCTGCAGAGACAGAGCCGAGGACTGAACTCTCAGCTCGGGGTTACCTTGAACTGGTCGCGGGCTGGGTGAGCTCGGAGCGCGGCTAAAGGCTGGGGATACGGGAGTGATTGGGTGCTGTCCCCTGGGGGGGCACTGAGGAGTGGGGCCCCAGGCTCTCGGCTCATCTGGACCAGAGACTAGGAGGCTGCCATTTTCATTCCCGTCCTCCGGAACTCTACGGAAAGCGTTCAGGGAACAGAAGCTCCCAAAAGCGAACCCAAGCCGATTACTTAGTCCAGCCGCCGGTAAGGGCGGTGCAATCCCGCCTCGGGCAAAGACACTTGAGAGTCACTACAACAGGCCCCTCCCCCAGAAGATCAACAAAATATCCAGCCAGGACGAAGTTCATCTATCAAGGAAAGTAGATTCAATTCCCAAGACAGCAGCGCAATTCCAGAGGAGGAGAAAGCAAAGCACGGGACTCATGGCTTTCTCCCCATGATTCTTTAGTCTTGCGGCTACTTCAATTTTTTTTTTCTTTTTTCAATTTTTTTTTCTTTTTTCTTTTTTCTTCTTCTGCTAAATTTTTTAAAACTTTTACCCTTTTCTTTTGTAATGTTTTTTGACTAGTTTATCTAAATATATATATTTTTTCTTTCTTTTTTATATTTTTTCTTTATTTGTTTTATTTTTCAAATTTTTTTCTATTTTTTTCTGAACCTCGTTTTATCCCCTTTCGACCCCCCACAATTTGGGGTCTCTTCTCATTTTGTTACAGCGCATTTTTCTGGGGTCTTTGCCACCCTTTTAGTATTTTATTTGCTCCTTCATATCCTCTTATCTGGACAAAATGACAAGGCGGAAAAAATCACCACAAACAAAAGAACAAGAGACAGTACCGAAGGCTAGGGACCTAATCAACACAGACATTGGTAATATGTCAGATCAAGAGTTCAGAATGACAATTCTGAACATTCTAGCCGGGCTCGAAAAAGGCATGGAAGATATTAGAGAAACCCTCTCTGGAGATATTAAAGCCCTTTCTGGAGAAATTAAAGAACTAAAATCTAACCAAGTTGAAATCAAAAAAGCTATTAATGGGGTGCAATCAAAAATGGAGGCTCTCACTGCTAGGATCAATGAGGCAGAAGAAAGAATTAGTGATATAGAAGACTAAATGACAGAGAATAAAGAAGCCGAACAAAAGAGGGACAAACAGCTACTGGACCATGAGGGGAGAATTCGAGAGATAAGTGACACCATAAGATGAAATAACATTAGAATAATTGGGATTCCAGAAGAAGAAGAAACAGAGAGGGGAGCAGAATGTCTATTGGAGAGAATTATTGGAGAGAATTTCCCTAATATGGCAAAGGGAACAAGCATCAAAATCCAGGAGGTGCAGAGAACCCCCCTCAAAGTCAACAAAAATAGGTCCACACCCCGTCACCTAATAGTAAAATTTACAAGTCTTAGTGACAAAGAGAAAATCCTGAAAGCAGCCCGAGAAAAGAAGTCTGTAACATAAAATGGTAAAAATATTAGATTGGCAGCAGACTTATCCACAGAGACCTGGCAGGCCAGGAAGAGCTGGCATGATATATTCAGAGCACTAAATGAGAAAAACATGCAGCCAAGAATACTCTATCCAGCTAGGCTATCATTGAAAATAGAAGGAGAGATAAAAAGCTTCCAGGACAAACAAAAACTGAAAGAATTTGCAAACACCAAACCAGCTCTACAGGAAATATTGAAAGGGGTCCTCTAAGCAAAGAGAGAGCCTAAAAGTAGTAGATCAGAAAGGAACAGAGACAATATACAGTAACAGTCACCTTACAGACAATAATGGCACTAAATTCATATCTCTCAATAGTTACCCTGAATGTTAATGGGCTAAATGCCCCAATCAAAAGACACAGGGTATCAGAATGGATAAAAAAACAAAACCCATCAGTATGCTGCCTACAAGAAACTCATTTTAGATGCGAAGACACCTCCAGATTTAAAGTGAGGGGGTAGAAAAAATTTTTCCATGCTAATGAGCATCAGAAGAAAGCTGAGGTGGCAATCCTTATATCAGATCAATTAGATTTTAAGCCAAAGACTATAATAAGAGATGAGGAAGGACGACACTATATCCTACTCAAAGGGTCTGTCCAACAAGAAGATCTAACAATTTTAAATATCTATGCCCCTAACGTGGGAGCAGCCAACTATATCAACCAATTAACAACAAAATCAAAGAAACACATCAATAATAATACAATAATAGTAGGGGACTTTAACACTCCCCTCACTGAAATGGACAGATCATCCAAGCAAAAGATCAACAAGGAAATAAAGGCCTTAAATGACACACTGGACCAGATGGACATCACAGATATATTCAGAACATTTCATCCCAAAGCAACAGAATACACATTCTTCTCTAGTGCACATGGAACCTTCTCCAGAATAGATCACATCCTGGGTCACAAATCAGGTCTCAACCGGTATCAAAATATTGGGATCATTCCCTGCATTTTTTCAGACCACAATGCTCTGAAGCTAGAACTCAATCACAAGAGGAAAGCTGGAAAGAACCCAAATACATGGACACTAAACAGCATCCTTCTAAAGAATGAATGGGTCAACCAGGAAATTAAAGAAGAACTGAAAAAATTAATGGAAACAAATGATAATGAAAACACAACAGTTCAAAATCTGTGGGACACAGCAAAGGCAGTCCTGAGAGGAAAATATATAGTGGTACAAGCCTTTCTCAAGAAAAAAGAAAGGTCTCAAGTACACAACCTAACCCTACGCGTAAAGGAGCTGGAGAAAGAACAAGAAAGAAACCCTAAACCCAGCAGGAGAAGAGAAATCATAAAGATCAGAGCAGAAATCAATGAAATAGAAACCAAAAAAACAATAGAAAAAATCAATGAAACTAGGAGCTGGTTCTTTGAAAGAATCAATAAGATTGATAACCCCCTGGCCAGACTCATCAAAAAGAAAAGAGAAAGGACCCAAATAAATAAAATCATGAATGAAAGAGGAGAGATCACAACTAACACCAAAGAAATACAGACAATTATAAGAACATACTATGAGCAACTCTACGTCAACAAATTTGACAATCTGGAAGAAATGGATGGATTCATAGAGACATATAAACTACCACAACTGAACCAGGAAGAAATAGAAAACCTGAACAGGCCCATAACCAGTAAGGAGATTGAAACAGTCATCAAAAATCTCCAAACAAACAAAAGCCCAGGGCCAGACGGCTTCCCAGGGGAATTCTACCAAACATTTAAAGAAGAACTCATTCCTATTCTCCTGAAACTGTTCCAAAAAATAGAAATGGAAGGAAAACTTCCAAACTCATTTTATGAGGCCAGCATCACCTTGATCCCAAAACCAGACAAGGATCCCACCAAAAAAGAGAACTACAGACCAATATCCTTGATGAACACAGACGCAAAAATTCTCGCCAAAATACTAGCCAATAGGATTCAACAGTACATTAAAAGGATTATTCACCACGATCAAGTGGGATTTATTCCAGGGCTGCAGGGTTGGTTCAACATCCGCAAATCAATCAATGTGATACAACACATAACTAAAAGAAAGAACAAGAACCATATGATACTCTCAATAGATGCTGAAAAAACATTTGACAAAGTACAGCATCCATTCCTGATCAAAACTCTTCAAAGTGTAGGGATAGAGGGCACATACCTCAATATTATCAAAGCCATCTATGAAAAACCCACCGCAAATATCATTCTCAATGGAGAAAAACTGAAAGCTTTTCCGCTAAGGTCAGGAACACAGCAGGGATGTCCATTATCACCACTGCTATTCAACATAGTACTAGAAGTCCTAGCCTCAGCAATCAGACAACAAAAAGAAATTAAAGGCATCCAAATTGGTAAAGAAGAAGTCAAACTATCACTCTTCGCAGATGATATGATACTATATGTGGAAAACCCAAAAGACTCCACTCCAAAACTGCTAGAACTTGTACAGGAATTCAGTAAAGTGTCAGGATATAAAATCAATGCACAGAAATCAGTTGCATTTCTGTACACCAACAACAAGACAGAAGAAAGAGAAATTCAGGAGTCAATCCCATTTACAATTGCACCCAAAACTATAAGATACCTAGGAATAAACCTAACCAAAGAGGCTAAGAATCTATACACAGAAAATTATAAAGTACTCATGAAAGAAATTGAGGAAGACACAAAGAAATGGAAAAATGTTCCATGCTCCTGGATTGGAAGAATAAATATTGTGAAAATGTCCATGCCACCTAAAGCAATCTACACATTTAATGCAATCCCTATCAAAATACCATCCAGTTTTTTCAAAAAAATGGAACAAATAATCCTAAAATTTATATGGAACCAGAAAAGACCTCGAATAGCCAAAGGAATATTGAAAAAGAAAGCCAAAGTTGGTGGCATCACAATTCCGGACTTCAAGCTCTATTACAAAGCTGTCATCATCAAGACAGCATGGTCCTGGCACAAAAACAGACACATAGATCAGTGGAACAGAATAGAGAGCCCAGAAATCGACCCTCAACTCTATGGTCAACTAATCTTCGACAAAGCAGGAAAGAATGTCCAATGGAAAAAAGACAGCCTCTTCAATAAATGGTGCTGGGAAAATTGGACTGCCACATGCAGAAAAATGAAATTGGACCACTTCCTTACACCACACACGAAAATAGACTCCAAATGGATGAAGGACCTCGATGTGAGAAAGGAATCCATCAAAATCCTTGAGGAGAACGCAGGCAGCAACCTCTTCGACCTCAGCCGTAGCAATATCTTCCTAGGAACAACAGCAAAGGCAAGGGAAGCAAGGGCAAAAATGAACTGTTGGGATTTCAAGATCAAAAGCTTTTGCACAGCAAAGGAAACAGTTAACAAAACCAAAAGACAACTGACAGAATGGGAGAAGATATTTGCAAATGACATATCAGATAAAGGGCTAGTATCCAAAATCTATAAGGAACTTAGCAAACTCAACACCCAAAGAACAAACAATCCAATCAAGAAATGGGCAGAGGACATGAAGAGACATTTCTGCAAAGAAGACATCCAGATGGCCAACAGACACATGAAAAAGTGCTCCACGTCACTCAGCATCAGGGAAATACAAATCAAAACCACAATGAGATATCACCTCACACCAGTCAGAATGGCTAAAATTAACAAGTCAGGAAATGACAGATGCTGGCAAGGATGCGGAGAAAGGGGAACCCTCCTCCACTGTTAGTGGGAATGCAAGCTGGTGCAACCACTCTGGAAAACAGCCTGGAGCTTCCTCAAAATGTTGAAAATAGAACTACCCTATGACCCAGCAATTGCACTACTGGGTATTTACCCTAAAGATACAAACATAGTGATCCGAAGGGGCACGTGTACCCGAATGTTTATAACAGCAATGTCTACAATAGCCAAACTATGGAAAGAACCTAGATGTCCATCAACAGATGAATGGATAAAGAAGAGGTGGTATATATACACAATGGAATACTATGCAGCCATCAAAAAAATGAAATCTTGCCATTTGCGACGACGTGGATGGAACTAGAGCATATCATGCTTAGTGAAATAAGTCAATCGGAGAAAGACAACTATCATATGATCTCCCTGATATGAGGACATGGAGAAGCAACATGGGGGGTTGGGGGATAGGAGAAGAATAAATGAAACAAGATGGGATTGGGAGGGAGACAAACCATAAATGACTCTTAATCTCACAAAACAAACTGGGGGTTGCTGGGGGGAGGTGGGATTGGGAGAGGGGGAGGGGGCTATGGACAATGGGGAGGGGAGGCGAACCATAAGAGACTATGGACTCTGAAAAACAACCTGAGGGTTTTGAAGGGTCAGGGGTGGGAGGTTGGGGGAAGAGGTGGTGGGTAATAGGGAGGGCACGTTTTGCATGGAGCACTGGGTGTTGTGTAAAAACAATGAATACTGTTACGCTGAAAAAAATAAATAAAATGGAAAAAATAAATAAATAAAATCAATTCTATTTTGAACATCACATTCTGATAATATAGTTAAGGCCTTGCTTAATATATTTGTTCATCATTTTTCCCACTTAAAAAAGGAGAAAACTATTTTGTTTATATCCCTAAGCTTTTTGAGTTTGAGTAGTCTTACTTGGTAATTTGAGTTCAATATGTATTAAAGTACATATGCTAAGATATTATACTTGAGAAACTAATGATATTTACTAAAATTTTTTTGTAGATTTCACTTACCTATAATGTCCCATGATACAAAGTGAGCAAGAATATTTTAACATTGTTTACATGCAAAATTTTTCATGTGTGTATCAAGACCTAAGGAGGCTCTGACTTATATTCAAGTTATTCCTGCCATTGTGCCACCCTGTCTAGAATTTAACAGGATTTCTTTTGAGCAAGGGTATGCAGCTGGCAGCATCAAGCTATCAATTTTCTACTCACATTCCCTCTTTTCCACCCAATGAGTTTTATTGCCTTTGGGTAACAACACTTGTACCCTCTACTTCACACCACTTCTTTCCTCCTCACACCCACAGAGGTCTGCCGACAAAAGAAAATAGCTTCTCTTTGGAAGAAGATAGGAGAGATTAGACTACAAGTTGTCACTGTGGTGAGGGTCAGGACAATTAAGAAGTTGAAATATCCTTAAAAAAGTATTGCTTTGCTCTTTTGTATTAAGATTCATTAAATTTTCCCCACATTTTTCACATAGAGGGAATATTTCCCCTGTGAGGTATAACTCCCATGTGAAGAGTTTGCAAACACATTTGCCTTCTTTGACTTTTTAATGGACCTATATTGTTAGTCATTTGATATATGTTTATTTCCTTTTGTTTTTTAATCTTGTTCGAAGCATTTTCTTTAAGACATGTGTTTTCTGGAAACAAAAGGACCCGTAAAGGGTGCCTGGGTGGCTCAGTCATGTAAGTGTCCAACTCTTGGTTTTGGCACAGGTCACAATCTCAAGGTTGTGGGATCCAGCCCCACTCAGGCTCTGTGCTGGGTGTGGAACTGCTCAAGATTCTCTCTCTTCCCCTTTTTGCCCCTCTACCACTTGCATACACGCTCTCTCTCTCTTTCTCAAAAAATAAAAAATACATTAAAAAAAAGAAAAAGAACATGTATGTGTTTCAGTGTTCAATAGACATTCTTATGATCCATGCATGGGTTAGAAGACAGAAGAACAGGTGGAAAAGTGTCAAGAAAAGAAGAGAGACATAATGTTCCTGATGACTAGAGTATAAAAAAGAAAGGAAAATGGTGAAACAGAAAGATTATTTCTGTTTTTTTTTAATGATCTAGGAAAAATAGTTTAAAAGTATATTCAAATTGCCCAGGCTTATATTGTTAATATACAAGAAAAATCAAATAAATCAGAAAATTGTTTGTATTTCCCTCCAAAATACATGACTTAATCATTATTTGATTTAGTATATACAATGAACCTGTGCTATTTCTGCGCTAATTTTAAGCATTTATCCAATGGATACCGTGTGCTGGTTATATACATTCTTAAATATCTTAAAGCCTGGTACGACAGACAGAAATACGAATGAGGAAGTGGCAAAAACAGTTACAGATCTCTGGATGAGTGTCTGTGCTTTGCAGAGTGACGTGGGCAGCAGAGATTTGTCATGAAAACATGACAAAACACTTTAAAATTCAAAGGTAGTCCTTAAACTTACCTTTTGGTTCAGGGATCCTTTAGCTCAAAAATAGGAAAAATAGAAAAGTGTTGAGTTAAGCAAAGAGAAAGCAAGATGATAATTTTCCCCCGATTAAGTCAAGATCTCTAACATTGAAGACAAGAACTAAAAATACACTTTTCACACATTTATCAAGGTATATTTGAAATGTTGTTACCACGAAATGTTTTCTAATTTTGTGGAAGAAAAAAACCCAGTTACAAAAAGCCTAATTTGGTGCCTCTTTATCCATCCAACAATCTTCATGTGGTTCCTTCCCACTCCTTCCCACTTGCCATCCCCACCACCCCCCCGCCCCCGCAGGCATTATTGGGTATGAAATGGTAAGGAAAAAACCAGAGTCCCTGCCCTCATAGAACTTGGAGTGAGCCTGAACCAAATGTTCACCTCAAGTCTTCTGTAGTCCCTTTACAAAATCCAATGCTTTACGAAATCCAGTGGCACAGACCATAAAAGCTCCTGTGTGCTTTATAAACTGTGCAAGCAGTCTTGTCAGCTTTCTGGAGATGTCCTAATATCATTAGGAAGCGAATTTGCATTTAATATCTACTTAACTCAGGTCATATTGTTTTCTGTTTTGACTTTAACAAGAAAATGTGATTGGTAATAACAATAAAATGGGCACAGTTATTTAGAAGGGAGTGTTTATGCCAAGAAAATTACAGAGGCAGATTAAGATTTGCACGGAGATGGCGTTTTTCCAGTGATCGCTCTCTGGATGTCTGTGGAGCAGGTTTGATTCAGGGCTGGCTGCTGTTTGAGAGCTCCTTTCTGTGCAAAGAGAAGGTCTGCTGCTACACGGAAGGATGTTTGATCTGCTCCTCTGTGGTTTCATCGTAACTGCCATGGCAACACCAGCAGGGCTAGCCCACGCTGCTGTCAACATTCAGGAGAAGGTCTGTCTTACTTTCGCAGGACTGCTCCTACACATGCTAGAGAGCATTCCCAATTCGTCAGATGGGTATATTTTTTAAATGTTTTCCTGGGGAAGCAAAGTGAGTATTTTGAGAGACAATCATGATCGTTTTTTAGCCTGCTGCATGAATTTCAATTGCCTTGTCCAAGGAGCATTTCCAGGTTTTATGGGACCTTGAAGCTCATACAATTGGAGAAGGAATGGTACTTTAAAAGAGAATACAAAATTACAGTTTCAGAATTAGATACAAAATGAATATTTACTAGAATAAAAAAAAAGTCACATCCCATTACAGATTTAAGAGAGCTGATAAACACCATAGGTATCATTAAAATCCAGAAAAATAACCTTGCATTGATTTAATTAACTGTCAGAGACACTTCTGTAATAGTTTTTCCCTATAATTTCCTGCATATATATTCATTGATTTCCTTTTTACGAAGGGCTTTGTAAGATCATTTTCTGTAGAGATTAGAAGATAACTCGGTCTTTCTACTAGCATGTTGATCGAAATCATTTTTTTAATTAGTGACTTTCTGAAATAGCTTCTTTCAGCTTCATGGCTCCTTATTGATTATGACATAAAAATTCTTAGAACAGTTGCAAACTTGAGGAAATCCTTTGTCAAGTTTATTTCATATACAAACTGTCAGATTTGGAAGAACACTACAGAGACTGGTTTTTGGCTCTGAGAGTTTCACCCTGGTTTCCTCCTCAACTACTCACATTGTCACAGGGTCAAGCACCAGAGGACACCATCATGTCATAGTACAGCATCCATCCCTGCACCTTTTTGTCAGAAAGCTTAATATGTCAGCCACACAGCTGGAGTATTTCAGGCCTGACAGCTATAACATAACCATCTATGAAAATGAGTGTGTATCACCTAAATTTTTATTGCTATGTTTATTTAAATTATACCAAAGTCAACTTCATCTTAGCCTAAAGCAAGAGGCACCCAGGGTGCTCCGTTGTGCCCTGACCAAGGAGAAGTCATTATAGAAAGCGACAGGGGTCCAAACTGATTGATAAAATGTATTAATTTTGCTGAACGAGTGAGGGATCCTGACACTTGAGCTCCGCTAGCTTCACTGTGAATCTGCTTCTGCTTATGATAAACAACCTTTGCACACCAGTCTCCCTTAGACTCAGTCTGGCCCAAAAGAGAGCCAGCATCTTGTAAGATTCACTAAACATTCCTCTCAGGCATCCCAGCACCATCCCACCTTTATTTCCCTTAGCTGTATTTCCTCTTTATCAGACCAAAGACCGACTGATCATGAGGCAGATAAGACAGAGGAGCTGAAAAAATGTGCATGTGTCATTTGGACCCTCTCCAGTGCTCTGATCTTTGTTCTTGTTATCAAGGCTTTCCAGAAATTATTTTGGAGAATGGGCTAAGCTTACATCTCTGAGATTTCAGCTGTGTTTCTTCCTTTTTTACTTTATTTTCGCGGAAGACACATAACAGAACTGAGATGCACAGTGAATATGAAAGAGAATGAGTGCAGTGACTTCAGTGAATATTGATCAAAACACTCCTTCTCTGGTGTGTGTGATGGTGAGACTTTTCAGGGAAGTGCTGCCAACGTTTACTCAGCACAGTCTCTAGAATGTTAAATGAAACATAATACAGCCTTATCACCAAGATGCTGGAATATGCAGAAGGTTGCGGGAAGCTTTCATTCAGCCACCAAACTGACTCTTCTATTCTCCTTCTCAGTTTTGCACCATGCTAATAGGTGTGCTAATATGATGAGGTAAGAGTATCCACTGACTGCACGGTTATTGTTTCCTTCTGAGCACTTTGAGAAAGAGCCCCTATTTTTTTTCCAGCTTGTACTGCAGCCACATATCTTTAATTAACTGTAGTATGGAGTAAAGCTTACAAGATAGATGTGAGCCAGTTTACTATTCTGTTACACAAGGCACAAATGTTTTAGGCAGTTTTCACTTTCACTTGTAGTAACACCATATTTTAAATGGAACATCACTACTTTCCTTGGCACATTTTAAAAACCCTCTGCATAGCACTGAGTGGTTAACTATGAGAAAGCCAGCAGTGAGGAAAGTGGAAAGAGTGTTACATGTCTAATAATCCAGAATTCAACGTATAGCCGGAGCCTCTTTGTTCTAGTAAAGGGTCAATCCACTATATCCATAAATATGTTATAATAAATCTGGAAATATAAAAGATTTTAAATTGGTCATGTAATGAAAGGTCAGCATTACAGAATAATAGAAGCAATCCTATTAACTCTGTTTTTGTTGTATAATTTGTTTACATTGGAAAAGACCAAATGTCCAACCTATTCGTGTATAGATGAGAAAACGGACGTCAAAAAAAAGTGAAATGAACTGTCCTAAGCCTACAACCTTTTTTTTCCCTAATTTTTTTTCCATTTTATTTATTTTTTCAGCGTAACAGTATTCATTCTTTTTGCACAACACCCAGTGCTCCATGCAAAACGTGCCCTCCCCATTACCCACCACCTGTTCCCCCAGCCTCCCACCCCTGACCCTTCAAAACCCTCAGGTTGTTTTTCAGAGTCCATAGTCTCTTATGGTTCGCCTCCCCTTCCAAATTTTGTTTTTTTTTTAATAAACATATAATGTATTTTTATCCCCAGGGGTACAGGTCTGTGAATCGCCAGGTTTACACACTTCACAGAACTCATGATAGCACTTACCCTCCCCAATGTCCATAGCCCCCTCCCCCTCTCCCAATCCCACCTCCCCCCAGCAACCCCCAGTTTGAAAAAGTGCTCCACGTCACTCGGCATCAGGGAAATACAAATCAAAACCACAATGAGATATCACCTCACACCAGTCAGAATGGCTAAAATTAACAAGTCAGCAAATGACAGATGCTGGAGAGGATGTGGAGAAAGGGGAACCCTCCTCCACTGTTGGTGGGAATGCAAGCTGGTGCAACCACTCTGGAAAACAGCATGGAGGTTCCTCAAAATGTTGAAAATAGAACTACCCTATGACCCAGCAATTGCACTACTGGGTATTTACCCTAAAGATACAGACATAGTGATCCGAAGGGGCACGTGTACCCGAATGTTTATAGCAGCAATGTCTACAATAGCCAAACTATGGAAAGAACCTAGATGTCCATCAACAGATGAATGGATAAAGAAGAGGTGTTATATATACACAATGGAATACTATGCAGCCATCAAAAGAAATGAAATCTTGCCATTTGCGACGACGTGGATGGAACTAGAGCGTATCATGCTTAGTGAAATAAGTCAATCGGAGAAAGACAACTCTCATATGATCTCCCTGATATGAGGACATGGAGAAGCAACATGGGGGGTTAGGGGGATAGGAGAAGAATAAATGAAACAAGATGGGATTGGGAGGGAGACAAACCATAAATGACTCTTAGCCTACAACCTTTTAATGGTGGTCAGGACTAAATTCTACATCTACGTTAAGTCTAAGACTCTTACCCCTGAAATATCTTTCTCTATCAATTCTGCAATGATGATTAACTTTATGGGAAATGACAACTCAGCTTCTGAATTAGACCAAGCAGTGCGTCTGATTTCCGCAGAAATTCCTGTTTGCAGTTGGCACCATATTTTCTGTTGCTCATAGTGGATGAATATAGAAATATCAACTCTTGAAAACTCTGAGATTTGGTGGTTGAAATTTTCCATAAAACCTACATAACTCTTCTGCATGTTTTTGAGCTACTGGTATTGGTTTCCCCTCAGCTGCTTTTACCAAGTCATCACAAGCAATGGCTTTAAACAACACACAAAATTTGTTTTCTCATAATTCTGTAGAGTGGGAGTTTGACATGGGTCTTACAGACTAAAATTAAAATGTCAGGTGGTCGTATTCTTCCCGGAGGTTCTAGGGAAGGGTCCATTCCCTTGTCTTTTCTGGATTCTAGAAGCCACCTACATTTCTTGTATAATGTCTTCCAATCTCTGTCAGTATCTAACTCTCCTAACTCCCTCTTAGAGAGAGAGAGACTCTTGTGATTACATTAGTTTCAACTGGATAATCCCAGATAATCTCCTCATCTCAGAATCCTAACTCTCTCATCTACAGAATCTGTCATGGGAAGCAGCATGTTTGCAGGTTCCAGGGATTAGCATGTTGTCATGTTTCTTTTTCTGCGGAATGGGACGTTATTCTGCTTATCACACTGCCTGCTTAACTAAAAATTACTGTTGAAATTGTTCTTCATTATATTTTGCATTAGTTTTCAGTTTCTTTGGGTTTATCAGGAATAGAATCAATAAGTAGTTATTTTTCCAGACGCTTGTCCCAAATATATATTTATAGTTTTCACCACTTAAAAGATAGATTTACTACTCTTACTAAAAATAGAGTATCATACTCCATTCTTATAATGGAGACCTCACTTTCTATACACTTATTTTTGGGGTTTTTGTTTTTGTTTGTTTAAATATTTTATTTATTTATTTGAGTGATAGACCAAGGAGGAGAGAGAGAGCACTAGAAGGGGTCAGGCAGAGAGGAGAGAGAAATAGACTCCCTGCTGAGCAAGGAACCTAATGCAGGGCTCCATCTCAGGATCCTGGGATAATGACCTGAGCCAAAGGCAGATGCTTAATTGACTGAGCCACCCAGGTGCTCCTATATTCTTATTTTTTGTAGGAAAAAAATAAGGACAAAAACATTAAAAGAAATGAAATCATGAGATAATACTTAGCTTATAAGAATAGAGAACTCCTAGATTCTTCAAAGTGTAAGAGAAACAACTCCCCGCCAAATTAGAAAAGCATTTATATAATACTGTATCAGTTACTTAGAACTGCCATAACAGATTACCACAAACATGCTACCTCAGAACAACAGGAATTTATTCCGCCATCGTTCTGGAAGCCAGAAATTTGAGATCAAGTTACTGGAGTCTCCCCAGGAAGAATCTTTCCTGGCCTCCTCCAGTCTGTGCTGGCTCCCGGCCCCTGGCTTGTGGCACCACTCCAATCTCTAACCCCAGCTTCCTATTACTTTCTTTATGTTGCCTTGTATCCTTTTTTGTCTCTTATAAGGACTCTGTAATTGGATTTAGAATGCATCCTTACCTTAATTACACCTGCAAAGACCACATTTCTGAGTAAGATCACATTCTGGGGTTCCGGATAAACATGAATTTGGGGACAACACTGTTCAACCCACTGCAGATATAAATACGTATTAAAGATGTATTCTTTATAATTAACTGGTATGTGGTTTTTTTCCTCCACTTGTCCTTGCTTTAAAAAGTAAATAACAAATAATTAACCTTCTTCTTCCTCAATACTATGGGCCTTTTTCCTGTCAGTTATTCATATTGGTCTTGTTCTTAGAAATTCTCTCAATGCTAAGTAATAAGAAGAAGGAAGATAATAACGATTTTCATTGGATGTTTTTTACTACATTCCTGGTGTAGTCCTTGATGCTTTACCTTCAACTCCACAACAACCAGGTGGTTTTATTATTCTTCTCTTACAATGAAAAAAATGGTGTTCAAAAAGTTTAATAATTCGGCCAACATTACACATGTTGGAGGTGGAAGAGGTCAGAATCAGACCTTAATAACAGAATATTCCTTCTTCTCCAGTCCTGCAGAATCCTCATCACAATGTCTCTACTTGTTTTCCAAACACAATCATTCTTCTCCATTTCACACTTTTGAATTCACCTCCAGGCTTATGCACCAGCAACTGACAGTTAATGCATAGCCTTCAAGCTTTGTGCAAGCAATCTATAGCAACAACAACTACAGCTTCAAGAGTCTGAAGAGCAGTGATAAAAAGGAGAAAACAAAAGAAAACAAACCAACAAACAAAAAACCTGTCCATAAACCATGTTATTGGATTTGGGAACCACAGGAAGCAGATGGGAAATGCTGAAACATTTCTTGAGACATTGAGAAAAAACATTGTCTATTAAATTAGAAAGGATTTTAGGATTCTGGTCTTAGATCACAAATGAAACAAAAACAGTTTCAGGAAAACACAACTGTTTGTGAGTAAAGTAAATTATCCAAAAATTCCTTGACTTACTATATGACCTCACTTTGGAAAAAAACATGCTTTTAATAGAAGATGTTTGGGGCACCTGGGTGACTCTGTCAGTGAAGCATCCAACTTCAGTTCAGGTCAGGATCTCAGGGTCCTGGGATAGAGACCCCTACCCTCCCACCCCCCCTCAACTTCTGTCTCAGCAGGGAGTTTGCTTGTCCCTCTCCTAGACCCTCAGCCCCTTCCCCCCCAACACCATGCTTGCTCGCTCTCACTCTCTCAAATATGTAAATACAAAATCTTTAAAAAAAAGAAAAAGAAAAAATAGAAAGTGCTTGACCTTTAAAGGCTCTTTACCTTGTGAGGTAATTTTGTAAGTAAACAAACTAATGGAAATAGAAAATAATGTTGTTACCACGTTTGTTGCTAGACAAAACTGGAAAAAAAATAAACCTCTCACATAGGGGTCCTTAAATAGGAAGGTATTCGGGGTGTCGATAGGATCAGCAACTTGACAGCTCTACCTTTTGGTTAGCATTTCATTTAAGGAGAACTTTTTAAATGTTTCTTCTTTTCTTATTATTTTATATTTCCCCCACTGGTTCAAAATTTTACTCATTTATATAAGGAATTCTTCCTTTTCTTATTAAGTGACCTATTTTTTTCCAATTGTAAGTTTTTCTTCATTTTGTAAGAGAATACAATAAAACAAGGAGTCAGGGAATATGTGTGGAATATCCATCTTTAGTTACTGAATAAATAAAAGGTTCTCTTGCTTAAATCATTCATCTAGGACTCAATCCTGAACCCTCATCTAGGACTCAATCCTGAACCCTCCACCCATTTTTCACCCTGTCCCTTGATGATTTCAGAACAACATGAGTATTACTAACGTCTGTTGAATGGCTGATAGCCAAAGCCCGTGCTCCAGCAGAGATCTTACTCCTGAGGATCTTACTTATATCAAACCACCCATTGTACTGGACTATTTGGACCACCTGGATGTCCCTAGTCATCTTAATTGCCACATATCCAAACCTAAACATATCGCCCTTTACCCCAAAACTGACCCTCGTGTAGATGGTACCTCTAACCTCCCATTCAAAAATTCAGACATTTGGGGGTCATCCCAGGTGTTTTCTTCATAGTCAGGACTTAACTGGTCACCAAGTCTGGAGAAATCTGTCTTCTAAACATTTACCATTCCATTCTGCTTATCTTCATTTCCTCTGTTCATCTACATTGTAATAGCTCTATGCCTGAACTCCGGTTTCCATTGTCATATGGTTTCATAAAACTGAAATCTTTCAGCAGTTTGCCCTAACTTTCAACCTTAGATCAATAATAATAATGATTGATTGCCATTTTTTTATTTATTATATCTCAAATACTATTCTAGACACACGACATTCATATCTTTGCATTAGCTCTCATCTGACATTAATTTCGTAAGATGGATATTACTCTAATTTTATAAATGGAAAAACTAATGTTCAGAAAGATCAGATGACTTGCCCAAGACTAGTAAGCCCAGCTAGTGTTGAGCCAGTGTTCAATCCTAGAAAGGCCTGGCTGTGAAGCCTTCTGTTCTACTGAATATGTTGCTGAATTAATATTCATGAAACTAGCACATGAGGCTCTTTGAAGATCTAGAACACCAGGTGCTGAGCAATACCAAGGTATTTGGTATTTCCTTTTCTTTCTTTCTTCTCTTCTTTAACTTATACTTATGTACATTTTTTTATAATTATAAAAGAATATATTCAGCTTTTTTAATTTTTCAAATAAAGAAAAAGTAGTTAGAGTAAATTATCCTTCTACACAGTCTCAGTCTCAGCCCAAGAAAGCTAATCACCTTTCACACTATGGTTTGACTATGAATCCATTTGATCTAAAGATTTGTGTCTCCTCTGCTCTGAGATGTTTCCTTCTATTGTTTCTTTTTGTTAACTCTGATCTCTCCCTCTGGAACTCCTATAGAACAATCTCTATGCCACATAGAGATTCAGTCTGTTCTGAAGATTTGGTAAAGCTGATGGAACTACACTTAAAATTGTGCAAAATTACATACATAGGATTACAAAGGAAGCAGGTTCTATTAAAATTCAGTTACCAAAATACTATAAAGTATGGTATGTAATTTTATTCTTTATGAACGTATCCATAAAATTATCTAACAACAGATTTAATAGGTATCTAAATTCTGAAGTAGTGATGAACAGAAATTATATTTTGAGATACCTGCAGCAATATATACTGTCATGTGAAAAATACCTGTAATTTCCATTGGTAGTAATGTCATTTGTTCTGCCAATACTGCTGTGATTTTTTTCCTCTATTTTCCTAATTGAAGAAAATATTACATTTCAGTTAGAGTTTATTGGGAAAAAAGTGTATTTCTTTTCCTCTCCAAGGGCACCTTGAAATCTATTCATAGTCTTATGTTATTGTTACTGGGATTTTAGAATTTTTTACTATCGTCAATGTTTCTTAGATTTTCTCTCATACTTTCCAACTCTTTTGTCTTCTTATACTGTGTCCTAGGATTGGCTGTCTATTTAGATATTTTATTCCATGGTGAAGGGAATTTATCATATTACATTATAATCCTTTTTTCTATTTTTTATGCCCTGCTAAAATTTCATGTCTAAAGTAATGAGGAAATTACAGGTGAATGCATTTAATTACCCAAAGTAAAGTTTCCAAAAGAGAGAGAGAGAGAAATTGCAGTGAGGTGAACATAGACTCTTTAATTGGAATGGTATTAAGAAACATTTTGCATATCAATAAAAGTGGTTATTGGATAATCATTCTTTGTAAAAGATTAAATAAAGCCAGAGAAGATCCTAAAATCCAGAAACTATAATCCTAATTTAACCTTTGCTATTATTTTATGTTTAGTCTATGAAACAATTCAGTAGTTGTTTAAATTGGAAATGACAATATCTCTATGAAACTACCTTCATGAAAACTACAAACAAATAAAAAAAATCACCAAGCACTCTGCAATAGAATTATACTGGTATGTTATGCAGCAAATGGTTAAGAGGTGATTTCTCCAAATAGAAACTACTTCCTTGTATAGGAGAAAAGAAGATGGGGTGGGGGGAGGAAGAAGTAGGTTAGGAAGAGAGAGATGTTGCTTTTAAAGAGTAGACTAAAAAGCATTTACCAAACAAAATAAAATGCACACAGTCAAATTGGACTCTCATTTGCCTTTGTAATGACAAGTTCCTTATATGTGTTCATTATGTTTTAAATGTTTGCATGGCGTTTAATTCTCATGGTATCTGATAGGAGTACAAAAGACAAGGGAGCAGAGCTATGATTAACCTGTCAGCCAGTGTTGACAGCCAACCTAGCTGATCACCTGTGTGCCTTCTAAACGACAGGTGACTACTCTTCATATCATTCTGCTTTACTGTAACTATTCAAGGAAGAAGGCAACCAGAAGATAGATCAAACTTCAAAGTAATTGTCCATTTTTTTTTCTGTTGCCTTCAGCTAAGGCTCTCATTCTGATACATACCTAGCCATCGTTCCATGTCCACACAACCCTATAGCAGTTGGTTATGGTATCTCTTGTAATACCCCTGTTGTGAGTATCTTGAGATGTAATCAAATGTTTAACTTTGCATGGATGCATATAATTATTTTTGCCTTCTTTTCACTCATCACATAACGTTTTCACAACTGAACAAGTTCAGCTGCCTGTGATTTAGGAGCAAAGCCCAGCATGACATTTACTTGCAGCATAAGTTTGGGGAAAATATTGACTGACTCTAAGCTTCACTCAGTTCCAATATGTGTAAAATGAGAATTCCAGTGACTCGGATACAGTAAGAACTAAGCAAAAATGTCTGTATTATTATTATTCCTCTACCTTGTCATTCTCTTGAGAACTTAATCTCAAGTTGAGTGACTTCATCGGGAGTTCTTTTTACTTGTACACCTTCTACTGCCCTGCAGTTTGCACGGCTAACTTTCTCAATTCTTTCTGGTAAATAATATAACCATAAAATATTCTCCTAATATTCTAAGATTCCTTTGTTATTGTATCACCGATATTTCCATTTTAAGACCATATACAATGCTATAAATTGCAGATCATCATTTGCTATTCAGAGTGACGTTAATATCAAAGACTTCTACCTACTACGTTATTGATCACCGATGGTGTGGCAGACATGGTGCTGGCTGGCTGTTTTCCTTGCCTTATCACCCAGGTTCAAAATCTACAAGGAGGGTATCATGACGCTTAGTTTACAAATAATAAGACTAAAGTCCCAGGTAGTTAAAGAAATGATGGGTGTTCTTTCAACATCTGTGTGGCAGCACTGAGTTTGAGATGAGATCTATCTCCACAACCTACACCCTTCCCACTCATGACTTTTGTGTTCATTATCCAGGTCAGTATTGAGCCATTCGAGGTGAATGGGCCCCAATAAATGTAATTTCTAGAAATATTTTTAAAGAGTATGTTCATTGTATAGTAAATTCTCCTTAGTATCCTAAGGAAATTTAGGACATTACTAACACTCCTCTTACCCCAGTTTGGATTTCCTAAAATATAAAGGATATTGAAGAAGGCCCAAGTTAGTATTCTAAGATGTTTCTCTAGATGGAAGTAAAAATTGCACTTGTTTTGTTTTTATGTCTTAAGTGGTACCCAATGTTTTGTTTAATAAGTATCCAATTTGACATGTCAGCTATTACTGATGAAAAAAAGTGATTTGTCTCATTATTGGATATTAGTCTCAGATTTAATATATCGCATGGACATTTATGAAGCTGTTATACATACAACATAATTAACTGAATATTGATCTGGTTTATTGCTAGTGTATTTAGTTTAAAAACATATCTGTCTCAGTATTTAATATGCTTGGTTTGATATTCAGCATTTTGGCTCACTGTTTAAGTGTATAATTTGATAAGAAATATATTGCTCATGGCCATGCAGAAAATTATAAAACATTATTAGTAGACAGTGAACAGATGTATTATTATTCATAAATACACATATTTACAGTAGTAATCTAAAGTGAAAATATGTTTCAAAGAGATGTTTGTCTTTTTGGGTAAACATAGGTTTCTTAGCTTCATTTAATTAAACAACAAAGAAGAGTAGGCATAGAAGGCCTCCCAAAGTCAACTTTTTTTTGTTTGTTTGTTTGTTTTTAAAGATTTTATGTATTTATTTGACAGACACAGCTCACAAGTAGGCAGAGAGGCAGGCAGAGAGAAAAGAGGAAGCAGGCTCCCTGCAGAGCAGAGAGCCCGATGTGGGGCTCGATCCCAGGACCCCGGGATCATGACCTGAGCTGAAGGCAGAGGCTTAACCCACTGAGCCACCCAGGTGCCCCGAGTCAACTGTTATTTTAAACAAATGAAATAATCATCTACTTTATTGAACCTCTTCTTATGTAATAGGAACTAATTTATGTATTCCTGATCAGCTGTCACTTGAAGTAAACATATTTCTATTTGTGGTTTCTGTGTGTTTCCATCTTGAAAATCTACAGCTCTAAAACATCATGATGAATGTTTTCTGATCTTGTTGATAGGGAGGCAGGATGCAAGAAACTCACTAGCTTCTCCAAGGAAGCATTAGGAGTCGATATATTTTAAGCTTAAGTATAAGATTGTTTTGCCTGACTCACCCATAAAATGAATTTTAATGCTCACTTGCTCGCTTGTGGTTTCTCTTTCCTAGGAAGGAACTTCCTAGGTAATTCCTAAGTAATTCCCTCACAGCCATATTCATTGTTCATCTTCCTTATGAAAGCAGTCACTCTAGTAAATCTATCATACAACCCAGCAATCCCAAGACACTCTTCATTGTCTATTCTCTTTTGGCTTCCAAATTTCTTACCTTGTAGGTTTGGCTGCTTCTTCCACTGTTTTGAAACCAAATATGTCTTTCTGCTTCAATGAAAGTCCTTGCATAGGTACTTATTCTTTACAACCATATTTTAGTCACTTAGTTCTTGTTATATTCTGTGTTTTTGAACCTAAATTTCCATCTCCTGCATTACAATATTTTTGCCTACTTTCCCTTCAAAGAGAGAAATCCCTGGATTAAAAAACAACAACAAAAAAAAAACCTTTTTCATTGGAAGCCTTCTAGTAGTTAGCCCAGACTAATGGACTGAAGCCTATTCCTTACTAATCCTGGTAGGAAAGACTAAAAGCATGGATGGTTAACTGTGAAAAGAGGATTGATTATTATGTGCTATATACTTTCTCTTGTATGACCTACCTGACGACTGAGTTAAGGATTATCATCAACTCTGTGGAATCTCATGAAAGTTACCAGAGTCCAATGAGAGGAATATCAGGTTTCACATTTCCTGTCAAGTGGTCTCACTCTAGACTCTATTTTCTTAGATACCAAACAATATTACTTATTGTTATAGCTTCCACTCTACATTTTTCCACAACTTTATGAAATTATTTAATCTCTACCAGCTGCCATCTCTCATTCTCTCTCTCTTTCCCTCATGCACTTGTTCTTTTTCATCCTTCCTCCCTAATTCAACCTTTTTAATGTTTTTTCGCTCTGCTCAGCACAGAGGGATATTTTTCTCAAATTGCAGTCTCTAAGAGGTTTATAATTAGTTTCTTATTGAGACAACAATAAATAATAGCCTTTCTCTGTTTTAAGTTGCTGCTCTGTTGCTTCTTTTCAACCAAATTTCTTCCGATTACTCTTGCTTATTTAAAGATCTAACCTAATCCTAAGCATTTTTTCTTGTATGGGCATAATTATAATTATTGTTTACATTTGCATTTTAATATGGACGTTAAACATTTTTGCTGTTTCTACTAAAATGCATTCTCCTTGAAGGCATGGTAATATTATATATCTCTAGATACAAGCTAAATCTAACTTCTGTCTTCTATATCTTCTTTAATAGTTCCCTGGTTTTTGTTTATGTCTTATTCAGACAAAATAACACAGACTTTTGTGTTTGCATGTATATATGTGTGTTTAGAGAAAAGATGCAGCAAAACTGGATGAAATGGAGCTTCACAATGAGTATATATTTTATTTGTCTTTTTTAATTTATATTTTCTCAAGGTATAGAACGAGACTCACTCTAATCTGTCACTAAATAACTCTAACCCTTTCTGATCATTTTCATTTCTCAATGACTACATATATAATTTTGACTACAAAAATCATACTGGGTTAAACATTGTGACAAAATGTTATTCCTAATTTAATTCCAGGATTTTCATGATACTATTTTTTTCCACTTCTGATCTACCACCTTATAGACTATTGTTACACAGTCCATGTTCAGCAAATGTTATTAGATTGGATTGAAAGTGAATTGCCTGCATCATTCTGTTTAAGAATTCAGCATCTATTCCACAAGAAAACTCAACAGAAGTAGATCTGGAAAAGAAAAAAAAAATTAAAGTTGTGTCACTAATGGGCACTTGTATGAGTAAGAAGAGTTAAAAGTGTTTCACCTAAAATGTAGAGTTAGACCAGTCACTTCAGGTGTACTTCAGGTAAATAGATTACAAGTAAATTGCAGGCATTTCTTTAAGTGAAAAAAGCTTTTAGATGATTACATAAGTCTCATGAAACTAATTTTATCATCATTGAAACTCCATGTAATTTTCTCCTAAGTAAATTTCACTTCCACTTAAGATTGTGATAAAATAATCCTGAAACTATGGCTTCTACTTGCTTCCATCAGTCTGCTGGGAAACAATGTAATTATAGACATAAAAAAGAAAGTTAAACTCCAATTCCAGTATTAACCGAGTATCTTGTATCAGACTAACCCTCTCACAAAAGCCGACAGAAACTGTAAAGACATGACCTTTGAAAGAAGGCAACTGAACAAAAAGAGATTCACATTTATATGGCTTTCTCCCTGAGCACATTTCTAGGGCAGCTAAAACTCAAGAAAAAGTTTCAGTTTTATAGGCTTGCAGTGTCATAAGATGGAGTTCAGGGCTGCCAAGATATCTGAAAATTAAGAGGGAATCCCAGAGAGAAGAGAGCCACAGAAGGAAGAACCACAAAATCTACATACAAAGGGGCAACCCACGGAATGGAAGAAGATATTCGCAAATGACAGTACAGACAATGGGCTGATAGCCAAGATCTATAAAGAACTCCTCAAACTCAGCACATACAAAACAGTTAATCACGTCAAAAAATGGTCAGAAGACATGAACAGACACTTCTCCAAAGAGGACATACAAATGGCTAATAAACACATGAAAAAATGTTCATCATCATTAGCCATCAGGGAGATTCAAAACAAAACTGCATTGAGATACCACCTTACACCAGTTAGAATGGCCAAAATTAACAAGACAGTAAACAACAAGTGTTGGAGAGGATGTGGAGAAAAGGAAACCCTCTTACACTGTTGGTGGGAATGTAAGTTGGTGCAGCCACTTTGTAAAACAGTGTGGAGATAGAGCTTCCTTATGACCCTGCAATTGCACTATTGGGTATTTTCCCCAAAGATACAGATGTAGTGAAAAGAAGGGCCATCTGTAACCCAGTGTTCATAGCACCAATGGCCACAGTCACCAAACTGTGGAAAGAGACAAGATGCCCTTCAAGGGATGAATGGATAAAGAAGATATGGTCCATATATACAATGGAGTATTATGCCTCCATCAGAAAGGATGAATACCCAACTTTTGTATCAACATGGACAGGACTGGAAGAGATTATGCTGAGGAAAAAAGTCAAGCTGAGAGGGTCAGTTATCACCCAGCAGTTCCAATCTTGGGTATTTACCCAGGAAAGATGAAAACTGTCATCCATAAAAGACATACAGTCATGTTTACAGCAGCTTTATTGTAATAGCTCCAAGCAGGAAGCAATCCAAATATCGAACAACAGGGGAATAGGCAAACAAATTATGATCATTCAGGCCACAATATTACAAGAAATAATCAATGAGAAAACTATTTATCACAAACAAATATGGATATATCTCAAAAGCACTGTATTGTTGAAAGAAGCCAGAGACAGAAGAGTACAACCCTTTGGTTTATTTGTATGAATTTCAAGAACTGGCAAAGATAATCTATTATGATTATACAAATCCAAACAGTGATGAAGTTTGACTGGAAGAGGGCAAGGAAGGGGCACCTGGGAGACTCAGTTTGATCCACAAGCTGGCTCTTGATTTCAGCTCAGGTCATGATCTCAGGGTCCTGGGATGGAGCCCCATGTCAGGCTCAGCACTCAGCCAGGAGTCTGCTTGAGGATTCTTTCTCTCTCTCTCTCTCTCCCTGCCTCTCCCCACCACCACTACCACCCCCCCCCCGGCCATTAGTGTATATCCTCTTTCTCTCAAATAAATAAATAAATAAATCTTTAAAACCATATGGTTTCACTTACTTGTGAAGCATAAGGAGTAACACAGAGGACATTGGAAGATGGAGAAGAGAAGTGAGTTGGGGGAAATCGGAGGGGGAGACAAATCATGAGAGACTGTGGACTCTGAGAAACAAACTGAGGGTTTTGGAAGGGATGGGGGTGGGGGTTGGGTGAGCCTGGTGGTGGGTATTGAGGAGGGCACATATTGCATAGAGCACTAGGTGTGGTGCATAAACAATGACTCTTGGAACACTGAAAAATAAATTAAAAGAAAAGAAAAAATCTTTTAAATTTTTTTTATTTAAAGAGGGCAAGGAAAATTCCTAGGGTGATGGAAATGTTCTGTATCTTAATTGGGATGGTGGATTCACATGTATACTTTTAATCAAAACTTACTTAGTCATTTAAGATTTGTGTTTTTCATGATATGTAAATTTTATGTCAATAAAAATGTTAGAGGTGTTTGTACTATGGTATTTGGATTGGATTTGGGTTAAATATAGCATGATTTTGGTTTGGATAGGATTAAATGATTTGGATTAAATCTAGCATAGCCAGATTTTAAGAATTGAAGACAGAATATACCGATTCTAGGGAGTTCTTGACTCAGCACCCCCCACATATACATCGTTCTATCATCATACTATTATACCATAGAAATGTGGGTGTCCTAGAACATGTCTCATTTTCATGCCTTTTTCTTCATTCCTATTCCTTAAGCTTATTTCTTTTCCTCCTTCTTTACCTTTCTCATAAATTGGGAACTGCTCCAAAAACTGAGGACCATTTTTAGCTAAGGCATCCCTGTAACATCGATCCCAGTGCTGAATTGTTTTTACATGCTGGTAGTTTCCAAAAGTTCATCTACAAGAAAGAACAGTAATTGAATCTGTATAAGATTAAACCAACCAAAACATGAGTTTTGGCTGTATTTTTGAAGCTTCAGTGAAACTTCAAAAGTATTTCTTATAAAATGCTTACTGGGATTCTGTTTCATTTCTGACCAAAATTTGTGCTCTTTCTTTGTTTGCCTCTCTGTAGTTCTTTATGATGATAATTTTTTCATCAAGCCACTTTATAGAGTTTGATCCAAATTGATGAAAAAACTCTCTGGCTTCTCTTAAAAAAAAAAAAGACTCTATTCTTTTTTGGGTAACAAAATCATTAAGAATAAGCCTGTTATATTACAGCTTTATTTTTCTCACTGCTGGCCCAAGAGGTTGGTGTGATACTGAGTTGTGACAACTGATCACCATATAAATTCCTTTTTAATGCTCTTCTGTAATGTGTAATAGACTGTGAACTACCATCATCTTGAAATGTCATCATGTTTCCACAACATGACAAAGAAATAATGTGAAAATGCTGAATTTAGTAATTTAAAATCTGCCATGAGCAGTGAGTGATATCACCAGCACCAAGTCTTAATCTAAGAGTTAGTTTACTCATTTTCCACTTCATTTTATAAGAAAATCTTCCCATTTGGTTTTTAGGGAGGATTGTGACATTACACAGGACTTTTTAGTATTAAGCAATAACCAAGTGCTACATTTTTTCCTTAACTCTCAAATAAATATTCCTTCTTGAAGGAACTAATTCAGTTAAGTATTGTCTGTACAGTGAGTCTAAAAAAAAATTCTCTGCCTTCAAGGTGATTTTGATGAAATTGGGAATCATAACATATACATATGAAGGAGTTAAGTAGAAATCTGAGGCCATCTATGGTTAAATGCCAAAAATGGCTATTTCCCTAGTGTTTCTAGGAGAATGCAAAGTCATACTCCTTCATAGAAGCAAATACCTTCCTATTACTGGTGTCATTATAGATCCCAGCCATAATTAAATAAAATTTAAAATTCAGTTTCTTAGCCACACTAGCCACAATTCAAGTGCTCAGCGGCCATATGTGGCTAGTGTGACTACCATATTGGACAATAGAGATGTAGACCACTGCCAATATTTCAAAACATTCTATTGAACAGTGATGTCTGAGTCATACCTATACTTGATGAGTCTGGAGTTATACACTTCACAGAAGATGGTGCAATGTAATAATGTTACATTACTTATACATCTTTATCTTGAGAGAACACTATGATCTATTTGTATATGGCAGAAATTTTGAGCTGTGACAACTTTCTGTCCTTATTTGGTCCTTCTCATCAATGTTGGAGAATTGGAATATAGTAATTGTTGAATGAATAGGGAGTTCAAAGTTTGGTGGTCTTAGTGACCAAAAGAAAGGAAAGGAAGCAATTTTAAATAAATAAGAAATATGTATCAGGTGCTTGCTCCTGATAATAAGCCTAGGCTAGGCATAGGGGAGTCAGGTGCTTGTTCCTGATAATAAGCCTAGGCTAGGCATAGGGGAGGCAATGGGACTTGGGTGAGGATGCAGTCCCAGCCTGCCCGGAGTTTCCAGTTACATGGGCTTGAGCAAAATGAAGAGGCAATTATAATCCACTGTGCTAAAGGACTGTTACAGGAATACATACAAGGTGTAATAAGGTCATATAGGAGGGACACTAACCTAAGCCTGGAAGTCAAAAACTTCCAGGAATAAGTGACATCTAAATCGATCTCAATTTTGAAAGGATTAGTACAAGTTAAAGTAGTTAGGACAGAGTAAGACTGAAAGAAAAGAGTGGATAGGAAAACATTCCCAGCAAAAGAAAATGAGTATGAATGAACCAAGGGCAAGAAAGCATATAAGCCATTTAAGAAACTACAAGCATCAGAAATCAGAGCTGAAGCCCAAAACAATGAACCCAACTGGAGATAAAGTTGACTTGTTATGAAAGTTGGGATGCACATTTTAGGATTTATTTTATTTTACAGTGTAGTTTCAAAAGTAAATTGTCTACCTAATGTACTTTCAGAACATGTACACACATACCAGTTGAGAGCATGGTTTGGGAAGGAAAGTGTAGACATATAGTTGGCAAGACCTAGCAATTCTAGCAAATGCATGTTGGATTTCTTCCAAACCTCTGCCTTTATCATTTTGTATTAACATATAGTTCTGATCTTTTATCAACATATTGTTTAAAGTTAAGTGTATGTCTGTGGCTCCCCCTTCATGTATAGAAATAAATCAGTTATTAAAGCAGAGCAACTGGAGTATGTATTTATGATTACCCTAGTACTTAAAAATGTATAAATCATCATACATTTCAAAACCTATTGTTTTACTATATATGTTAATGATGCCATTTAAAAATTCTAAACATAAAAAAATTCAGGTTTTTTTATTCAGTATTTTTTACTGAATACCTAAAAATGGTAAACTTGACTATCTGTAAATTAGATCTCAATAAACCTGACTTTAAAAAAACTTCCTTAATTACATATTTATACATGTATGTAATTTTCATTAAAGTATAAATGTAACTACACATGTCATTTTTAGAACATTAGTTTTCCTTTTAATTTTCAGCTTGACTTTCTCCCATTCTTCTCTCCTCCTCTATCTCCACCCATAAATTTTTCTACCCTTGACAGATAAACAACAAGATATGTTGTATCATTCCATATTTTTCTCTAAAAACTTCTATTAATATAGTATGTCTATACATTGTCCCACATAGTTATATAATTTGGGGGTCATTGTTTATTTTAAAATGAGATTGCATTATAAATAATTTCTGCACCTTGCTCTTTTTCATTCTGCAAGTATATCATAGACATCTTTCCATGAGGGGCGCCTGGGTGGCTCAGTCAGCTGGGTGACCAACTTTTGATTTTGTCTCAAGTCATGATCTCAGGATCATGAGACTGAGCTCCACATTAGGCTCTATGCTCAGCACAGAGTCTACTTGAGATTCTCTCTTTCCCTCTGCTGCCGCCCCTTCCCCTCTCACTCTTGCTCTCCCTATACAACTTACCACATGCCACACCCTTTTCTAAGCGCTTTGTATGTTATTAGTTTACTGAATACTCAACTTTGGAGCAGGACCTCTTATTGATTTTCGACTTACATGCTCAGACTGAGGCTGAGAGGCTCAGTAGTTCCCTCTCTAAGTAAATAAATAAAATCTTAAAAAAATAAAGAAATTCTTCCGTGATAACTTGGATTTTTCTAATAGATTCCTCGTAATGTTTCCATAGTGTTTCATGGCAGAAATGCATCATCATTCTATGATTAATGAACATTACTACTTTTTTTAAAAATTTGGTGCCACAATAAATAATACATGGAGAACCCTTGTACGTTAATCTAAAATTTTTATTTCTCTTGGATACATTCCTGGGAATGAAATTCCTGGGCCAAAGTCATCTATATTTTTTTAATTTGAACAGATGTTACTTTTGAAATAGGCCATGGCATTTTCTCATTTCCACTAGTAATGTATAAGAATACACTTTTCAATGTATCTCTGCCAGCAATATATGTTACATGCTTTCAGAGCAATAGATATAAAGTAGTAGACTATTGTTATTTTATTTTGTATTATCCTAATCACTAATGAGTTTGGGTGTTTTACATATGGTTGTTGGACATCTCCGTTCTATTTAGAATTTCTTCTCCAGATGCTTTATCTATTTTTCTTTTGCATCCTCTATTCTAATAGAGGATGCTTAGTTAGAGGAACACCTGTATATTGATAAACATTAACTCTTTTTCTCCTGTGTGCCAACTTTTTTTTTTTTTTGTAAATCTATTGGTCTTCACTTTGTACATATATCTCTTGTCATACAAAGGTACTTTACATTGTTTCATGTAAAAAAAATTTTCTTTGTCTATATATTTTCTGGATTTCATATGTTAGTTCAAAAGTCTTTCTTTACATGTATTGCATATGCTCCCCTAGTTTTTCTTACAGGGCTATGACTATTTTATTTTGAACTTACTTCAAATGGAAATTATTTGAGGAGGAGCTAGAAAAAAGTTTGATTTTATTTTCTCACAAATAGCTAATTATGCCAACAACATTTACTAATATACTGACCAAATTTTTAGAGAGACAACCCAGAACACAGCTACACTACATCAAAAACATAGTAATATGTATGTGATAAAGAATTATATACATGCATTATTACTTTAACATAAAAACATGAAACTAGGCATTTATTTGGAATTATGTATTATTCATTTCTTACTAAAATATGCTATTGTTCAAACAAAACAATAGGACTAGTTAGCTGTCAAATAGTAATAATTATATTATATACTATATTTTATATATAAATATTTATATACCACTATAGTGTTATTAATTAAATAATATGTTTAATAAAATATAACAATATTTTAATAAGGTTTCTTTTTGTCCTCTAACAAAGCAGTTATTTTTACCCTTTAAATTCTGTATTAAATTTTAGACTATATTTAAGATGCATAATGATAAGACATTTTAAAAGGGAAATAAATGCAAAATACTAATTAAATGTAAGTAAATTTAAACATATAATTAAACATTAAGTATATTTAATAACAACAATGGCACATTTCTTTCTGTCCCATAATACTGTATAATAATTTTACTCTTTCTATCTCCCTTTCCAATAATACTTCTCTAAATCGCCTACAACCTTCAGAACATCCTTCTTTTATATAGTGGTGAAACCAAATATAATTAAACATAAAATTCACTTTGACTTGCAACTCTGCCCATATTACACTGATTCTGGTGTCATTCCAGTGTGACATCAAGGTAAATATGCTCTTAACAAAATGTCTGAGCACATGGACTTACTTATTGGCAATAGCAGGTGTGTTAACTTGTAGGAATTATGTTCTAGCTTCCCATACACCTTGGCTCTACAAGCTTGCTTTGAAAAGACCAGCTTTTCGCCAATCATAACCTTTGCATCTATAAATCTATGGGATGTCCACCATTTTTAAATACTCTGAAGCACATGAGATGTCATCCTAAGTTAAAGTTCTATTTCTTAACAAGATGATTTTAAAGGTAATTTGAATGCATGAAATCAATGCTGAATTCCAGAAGTTACAGTTTTCATAAGGAGATTGAGAAAATCCTCTCCAACTTGGCTGCCTTTTCTGTTTCCTGGTAACTTTCATTTTTTTTATTATTATTCTGAAGTGGAATGTGAAGTCAAAAAACATGTCATTTTTTTCCCTATGAGTTTTTGTTATAATCTACACATAAAATGGAACAACTCAGGTGCAGTCAGTTCATCTTTTTCCATGCACTCTGTGGTTTCTTTTAAAAAAATCATCAGTTTTGGAACAAATACATAAATTTCTGTTTTACTGGAATCTTTTGCTTCACTATTATCATCAATATATTTCCAAATTAGAGAAAACATTCATTCTTCTTGTTTCACATTTTGAAAATGTGATTTTATAGCAATCCAATATTTGAAAAATTAAATTCTCCTTCCATTTCTATTAAGTAAACTCTCACAAATGCATCTCACATTTTGACAAAACTGAAAAGTGATCAAAATTTTAAATAAAGAAAGCTTCACTATCCCAGGTAAGCAAACCATGCCCATTTCTGCTATGTTATATACAAAGTGTACAGAATATTTTGCAGATAAGATCTTTTAATTTTCTTTGATAAGTTTACCTACTGAATGAAATTTGACAAAATTTACATTCACAATATCTGCAGAATATGCAGATAGATGATTTAAGGTCTCTGTATTTGGACAAATTATCAGTTGACTTTTGTTTTATGCTTTACACAGCTTTATTAAAATCTTCATAGAAATTAAGAAGATGATTTGACACTACATTTGAATTTAATAAGCCAACATATAGTACATCCTTAGTTTCAAATGTAGAGTTCACTAATTCCTCAGTTGCATATCACACTGAGCTCTCGTTACTACACGTGCCCTCCTTAATGCCCGTCACCCAATTACTTCCACACACACTCACCCCTCCAGAAACCCTCAGTTTCTTTACCATAGTTAAGAGTCTCTCATGTCACTACATTTTTTAAATCAAAATATCTAAGACCTAGGGTGAACATTTTTTTTGTCATTGTCATTATGGGACACCTCACTTTACTATAGAAAATGTGATCATTCAGGTAAATTCTGAAAGAATCAGCTGTACACTATAAAGGATCAACTCATCTGTTAACAAAATTTCATCCTTTTGTTTACCACAGCATATTTTATTTGAAACCTCAGAATGAAAACCACAATAAGATACCACCTTACACCAGTTAGAATGGCAAAAATTAACAAGGCAGGAAACAACAAGTATTGGCAAAGATGTGGAGGAGAAAGGGGAACCCTCTTAAACTGTCAGTGGAAATGCAAGCTGGTACAACCACTCTGAAAAACAGTATGGAGGTTCCTCAAGATGTTAAAAATAGAACTACCTTATGACCCAGCAATTGCACTACTAGCTATTTACCCCAAAGATACAGCTATAGTTAAAAGGGCACATGTACCCCAATGTTCATAGCAGCAATGTTCACAATAGCCAAACTGTGGAAAAAACCAAGATGCCCTTCAACAGATGAATGGATAAAGAAGATGTGGGCAGCAGAGCTTTCTGCCCACAGGTCCTGCCCCTGTGCTTTAATAAACCACCATTTTGCACAAAAGATGTCTCAAGAATTCATTCTTGGTTATCCACTCTGGACCTCACCCCACCGAACCTCACATATATTCTAGAACTTCATCATTTGATGCCTGAACGTGGGGCTATGAGTCTTTACATTTGGACTCTGAGCTTCGGTGCAAAATTGTGTCATGGGGGCTCCAGCCATGGGTCAGTCCTCCTCTTCCACAACCTCTAATGTAAAGCATGATGATTTCACTTCCATCACTGAGTTTTTTAAAGACATCAACATGGAAAGCAGTATCCTCTCCCAGGAAATTCTCAAGATTGCTGAATCACACCTGGAGAAGGGGGACCATGAGGAAACGGTTTCTGCCGTCAGTAATGCATTGAGGAACACTGAAAATGTCAGAGTGAACATTGCTGTGACTGGGGTGCCTAGGTCAGGGAAGCCCAGCTTCATCAATGTCCTGTAGGGGGTGGGGCATGAGGAAGAAAGGGTTGCTCCCACTGGGGTACAGGAAACAACCCTCAGGAGAACTCCATATAACCATCCAAAATTTCCCAATATGACATTATGGGACCTGCCTGGTATAGAGATCTTTCCAACAGAGAATTATCTGGAGAAAATGAAATTGAGTGAGTATGACATGTTTATTATTCTCTCTGATGGGCATGTTACACTAAATGTTGTGCAACTGGCTACAGCAATTAGAAAAATCGGGAAGAAGTTCTACTTCATTCAAACTAAAGTGGCCAGTGATTTACATAATTTACAGATGTGTAAACCTAAGACATTCCATAAGCATACAACCCTGCAAATGATCCATGATGACTATGTGAGATGCCTGCTAAAAAACAATTGAGTGACCTTCAAGTCTTAGTCTCCAACATCAGTGTGTCTGCCTATGATTTCCAAAGCCTGGAGACCACCCTTCTGAGAAACTTCTTAGTCCACAATCTCCACATGTGCAGGCAATGCTCCCTTAATGTTACCTAGGCTGTTACTGACCAAAAGAAGAATTATCTGAAACAGATCTGCTGGAGGCCTTGAAGGCTGAGTCCCTGTGCCTTTTGAGGGTTTGATCAGTGATAAGGATATGGAGGAACTAGAGGAGACCTTAAACCTCTACCTGACTGACTTTGGGGTGGATGACCCATCCCTGGAAAATATGACCAAGGACTTACATGTGTCAATGGAGAAACTCAGGAGAAGCATTAAGTCTCTGTCTACTATGAACTGAGAAGAATGTAAATCTTCACAGGAAAAACTGTTGAGTTAGGGGGCGCCTGGGTGGCTCAGTGGTTTAAGCCGCTGCCTTCGGCTCAGGTCATGATCTCAGGGTCCTGGGATCGAGTCCCACGTCAGGCTCTCTGTTCTGAAGGGAGCCTGCTTCCCTCTCACTCTCTCTGCCTGCCTCTCTGCCTACTTGTGATCTCTCTCTGATAAATAAATAAAATCTTAAAAAAAAAACAAACTGTTGAGTTATATAGAAAAATTTGCTCTATAGCTAGAGGACTCAGTGGCACTGAATTTTACTTTCCTACCACTTTCTACTTGCAGAATTATTTCCTTGAGACTGTGGTGAGTCATACTAAAGTTCCTAAAAATGAAGAGTTGTTTTTTTTTTTTTAAGGACACTATGGGCTCTGGGCAAACTTATCTCCTTAAGTATGTTGAGAATGAAAAGGGGAAAAGTGGGGCAGAAAACTTCTAAATAATTCTCAGTGCTGGCACAGAATTGGTGCCTGGTAAGATGACCTAGGGCTTCCCTGATGCTATCCTGACCCACAGCCCTCAGGGGGCACTACAGAGGTTTCCATAACTCACTCTTGAACCAACCACCAACTTAATGACTATTATTTGACAGTAAATCAGTTCTGAAGAATCCTTCCTTCCTATGATCCTTCTTGGGAAAATAAAGGACAAGAATCTGAATCTTCTGGTTAGAAGCAAGAGTACGACTTGTGTGATAACTACTTCATACCCAGCACTTGTCTTACTACTGACATACTTGTAAAAAATGGTTATGTACACAGTAAGTCCTGAAAGCTGAATTTGTAAATAAATGCCTCCAAATTGTCCAAAAAAATAGTTGTTCATATATACAATGGAATATTACTCAACCATCAGAAAGGATGAACACTCACCATTTGCATCAACATGGATTAATTGGAGGGAATTATGCCAAGTGAAAAAATTCAAGCAGAGAAAGACAATTATCAAATGGTTTTACTCCTATGTGGAACATAAGGAATAGCAAAAAGGATCAGAGGGGAAGGGAGGGAAAACTGAATGGGAAGGTATCAGAGAGAGAGAGAAACCATGAGAGACTCTGGACTCTGGAAACCAAACTGAGGCTTACAGAAGGAAGGGAGTGGGGGAATGGGGCAACTGGATGATGGGTATTAAGGAGAGTATGTGTAGTAATGAGCACTGGGTGTTACATGCAACTGATGAATCATTGAACACTGGAGTCAAAAACTAATGTTGTACTATACGCTGGATACTTGAACATAATAAATAAATAAACAAATAAACAAACAAACAAACAATTTTTAAAAGGAAAAAAGAAGAAGCCTCAGAATCAGGAAACAGAGAGCTATAAGGGGAACAATATGATAACGTGTGTTTGTTCACTGTGGTATGCCCAAACTAATTTAGTCGCTGCTACCTTCAACTGAGCATTGGCGCCTTTTAGGAGACATAAAAACTTTTTTTTTTTTAATTTTTTTTCTTTTTTACAGATTGAGAGAGAGAGAGAGAGAGAGAGAGAGAGAGATTACAAGTAGGCAGAGCAGCAGCCAGAGAGGGGAGGAAGCAGGCTCCCTGCCAAGCAGAGAGCCCGATACGGGGCTCGATCCCAGAGACCCTGAGATCATGACCTGAGCTGAAGGCAGAGGCTTAACCCACTGAGCCACCCAGGCGCCCCGACATAAAAACTTTTGATTGATTTAGAACTATTACCTGTCTCAGCCCCAACTTGTTAGATTCAGTCTCTGTTATATGCTTTCTCATTTCCTTTTCCATCATGCTCAATTCAAAATTCTTTTCTCCGTATTATACAGTATGCTACTTTGGTTATGTACCTCACTACTCTGGTTGTGTCATTCCATCTGTAATAAAAAATGGTCATTTAGCTTTCTTTTTCATAGATGTTTGGATCATGCTGGTATTAGTATTACAATCACTCTCATCTTCATCATCTGTACTCTTAGAAAAAATCATCTCAGTATTCACAATGTTAAAAATTAAATTAACATCATCTTGATGCCAAGAACAACAATCAATCCACAGGCAAAGGGCTATTAGCAATCATGATTACAGTGCACTCAAGTTGCGCACTTACATCTCAGCACTTACAATGATATAACAATGAATGACTGATTATCATGAACAGCAAGTCACAATTGCCAACACGCATGGTCAGGGGGAGAAATGTTGACGGCAACGGCAGAAGGCAGATAAGCCATGTCATATCCACCGACTACAAAAATTGTCACTCTCAGCCTCTATCTTTCAAGTTGTGGTATGGATTTTGTACCCCACCACCAACAACAGCCTTCTGCACCCATTGCCAAACACCTGGAAATTCTCCTTGATGTAGGGGTTCCAGTGCTACAACTCGGGCCTCCCAGCCCAACTGGGACAGTTGTCATCCTAGTCTTTCCATTTGAGCCTGTGGGACATATGAGCACTTTCTCCTTCAATTCATCCATTCAGTTTTTTGGTTGAGAAATTCAGGTAGGTGTGTCAGCTGGTAGCCACATAGATCTTTTCAGATTCACAACTGAATCTGCTTCAGTACACTGTTTATTTATTTATTTATTTTTTAGTTAGAATCTTACTGATACCACAATGCTATTTTCCCAGAATATGTTCTACTTGTTCTGATTCATCTTTCTAAGAGTGGCACTTACTCTATGGGTTGTCATTTTTCCTTGTTAGTTTATGGGAACTCAACTCTGATTGTTGGATTATCCTAGGGATTGTCAGTCCTGTTACAGAAGTTGAAATGTCCTCTCTCCTTGTGGGCTAGTAGTATAGAAAAAAGTGATTCACACATCTGCCCACCTATTCAATCTCTTTCTGGCTAATTTAAAGGCAACAGAACAGACATATTCATGGGAACAAGTATCTAAGGAAGGAGAGTAGAAATATTTTGAGATCCAAATTGTGAAACAAGCATTCCCCCAAACTTTCCTAGAGGAGCAACTGTTTTTGTATTTTTGTTTTGATTTGTTTTGTTTTTTTGGGTTTTGTTTTGTTTTGCTTTGCTTTGTTTTTAGGCACTCACCCTCCCTGAAGGAGAGATTTACCAGTTTTTTCCCCACACAGAACTATCCAGAACTCCAGGCCTTGCTCTCTTTCTGTATTCTAGACCCTAACGGCCATTTGTTTCAAGAGAAAGTTGTCAGTGGAGGGTAAGGTAGTTGCGTTCCGTTTTCCACATTCCCAAAATGCTTTAATAAACTTTACAAAAATGGTATTCCAATAGGGTCAAAAAAGGAGGCAAAGATAAAATTTAGAGGTAGATATATTGCTTCTTTTCTAGGTTAAAAGAAGATATTTTATAAATAGCTGATATTTATTTTTAAAACATTCATATCTTCCTTGTGAAATTTGTGTTCTGTGATGACTATCTTGCAGCACAAGTTCAAATTTCAAAATAATAGCAGGTAAAATATGGTGGGCCAACAATTACGATAGCAGTAAACAAAGCCATATATATTTTAAAAGTCAGTCTTATGCACTAAAGTATGGTCTTGAGCATGATTTATTTTGCTAGATAAATTCAGAAGAATTGATGAATGATGCTAAATTATTAATTTGTTCAAAGTGGGAGAGGCCACCACCTACAACCATATGTCATAAATATTAAAGCCATCCCATCTTAAGGACTTATGTGGGCAATGAATTATAAGGACCACTATAGATCGATTCTGGGTTAATCATAACTCTTTGTGCCTGTAATTCACAATCACTTTATCCCCTACTGACCATTAGTTTAAATTGTAAAGAAGTTAGCAGCTTAGTGTGCAAAGTTAGAATTTATTTCTCCCATGTTATTCTCAGGCCTTTTGGTTTTTATTTTGTGAGCAAAAATAGTAAATTTCCATACTGCAGTCTTTACTTGAATTTTAAAAAGCTTCCCTTTGGTTTTAATCCTGAAAACCTGAAACACTTAGATAGCAAAGGCCACAAAATTAGCAGGTTTCAGGGGTCCAAAAATCATATAAACCAGATATTCATTCATTCCAATGATTTGGATAAATCAATAATACAATAAAACAAGTTTTATTTTTTTTCCCAATTTTTATTTAAATTCCAGTTAGTTAACATACACTGTAATATTAGTTTCAGGCGTAGGATTTAGTGATTCATCACATACATATGATACCCAGTGCTCATCACAAGTGCACTCCTTAATAACCATCATACATTTAACCCATCCTCCCACCCTCCTCCCCTCCAGCAACCCTCAGTTTGTTCTCTATAGGTAAAAGTCTGTTTTATGGTTTGCCTCTCTTTCTTCTGCCCCTATGTTCATCTGTTTTGTTTCTTAAATTCCACATATGAGTGAAGTCCTATGGTATTTGTCTTCCTCTGGCTGACATATTTCACTTAGCACTATACTCCTTAGCTCCATCTATGTCATTGAAAATGGCAAGATTTCATTCTTTTTTATGGCTGAGTAATAAGCAACTTGTTTCTTAAAAGCTTAACTTTTGGGGCACCTGGGTGGCTCAGTGGGTTAAGCCGCTGCCTTCGGCTCAGGTCATGATCTCAGATCCTGGGATCGAGCCCCGCATCGGGCTCTCTGCTTGGCGGGGAGCCTGCTTCCCTCTCTCTCTCTCTCTCTGCCTGCCTCTCTATCTACCTGTGATCTCTCTCTGTCAAATAAATAAATAAAATCTTAAAAAAAAAAAAGCTTAACTTTTATTTATTTTAATAATGTGGGTGGCTCGGTGGGTTAAGGCCTCTGCCTTCGGCCCGGGTCGTGGTCTCGGGGTCCTGGGATCGAGTCCCATATCGGGCTCTCTGCTTGGCGGGGAGCCTGCTTCCTCCTCTCTCTCTGCCTGCCTCTCTGCCTGCTTGTGATTTCTCTCTGTCAAATAAATAAATTAAAAAAAAAAATTAAAGAAGTTGCATTCTTTTCTTTGGCTCTTGCCTTATACTATGTTGCATTGTTTTTATTTATATAAATACTATTTTTCAGACTAGATTGGGTATACCTTGAAGGCAAAGACTACCATATTTCACATATTTTTATATTCCTATAGCAAGTATCTCCCAGAATTTGGTCTTTAGTGTAGTGAAAAAAATCCTACAAGATGACGTTGAGTTCAAGCTTCAAATCTACACTAGTCATTGGTATGACTTAGAACAGATTCTATTACCATACCTGTGAGTTAGGCATCAAAATATCAGCTGCCCCACAGTGTTGTAAAGAGCAAATAAATTTATGTGTAAAGGGCATTTTTTAAGAATGGAAAAAATGCTTTATAAATGGAAGCTATTATCATGAGGAAGAAATGGAGGACAGAGGCAGGATAGTCTTTCTTCAGTGAAGGGATATCTCCTCTTACCCTTCTGTTTAAATGTCATCCTTCTATAATTGTCCCACTGATTTTTTTTTTTTAGTAAAAAAAGGATTATCATTGATATATCTCTGCAGCTGTAGATTTTGAAGTGAGCTTTTAAGGAATTTGCTAAATTAAAGATCTGTGTGAGAAAGAATGTGGCTTCTCAATTAAAACCAAAGTCCTTGGGATAACAGGTAATGAAAGTCTTTTTCTCTGTGGTGTAGGCTTCTGCAATTTTCTCAGAAGATGCTTGCCTAATGAATTGAAAAGAAAAATGCTTTTAGCATTAGGTTATGATAGAGGTGTCAGACCAGGGGTATTCAGGACAAGAGGATTCCACAAAGGAAAGGAAATATGATATAATCCATAACATGGTGAGGAGCACAGGTGCAGGTTTTGAAAATACATTTTCCCATCCTTCACTTACTTAGCAAGAAATGCAAATATTTAAGAAAATAATATTGAATGTTTATAGTTATTCACCTGATGGAAAATTGAAGAAAACTAGAAGTTTAAAAGAGTGTGCCTGAACAAAACAAAACAAAACAAAACAAAAGGTTTCCAGAGAGTGTCTGTGTTTAATCAAGCACTAGAGATAAAGAATATAAGTATTTGGGATTTTCTTGTGCAACTACTTCATTTACCAAAATATTCAAGCAGGCTATCCTGATTCCTCCAATGAAAATTAAGTTTCCCGTTCTTTAAACCACTTTAACATTTTAAGCTTTTTGTATGTTACTTACCATAATGTGTTTCATGTTATAGCAAGTAGTACTTGACTTACCTCCACTACTGAGTTGTAAGCAGCTTGAGGGAAGGAACCCAAGTCTTACTTTTATGTTCCTTACAGATCCCTTTAGGATCTTCAAATTAATGCATAATGATTGCAAGTAAAATGGAATTCAAAGAAAGATTCCTGTAATTATATTGTGGAAATGAAACAAAGTCTTGTGTTATCTCAGCAATGAGAAATCCATCAAGGCTACTGGCATCTCAGATCTATTATAAGGACACAGGTGTTAAGCATTAGCAGCTACCATCATCCATTAATCACCACAGCACTCTGGTATCTCTATTTTAGGAACTAGACATTGATAATATTGGAGGTAGATGCCATTTTGGAATTCTTTGCCTTTCTCATAAATGGGGCCTGGAATATGATGACATAAAGCTTCCAGATGTACTTTTGCCCTCTGTTTAACCTGCTAGAAGCACTCAGTTGGCATGGAATCCACTGTTAATAAGTCAATGGTCTACAATGTAGCTCCTTATCCAAACATGACTTCAAGAGCAAAGACTAATTGCGATTTTTAAGTAATATCCCTCACCTAGTCAGATGGATTGAAAATTTCAAACCTTCATTTGTTATTCTGTTGGAAAGTGATGTTAGGTTTTATTGATGAGTATTTTCTAGATAGTTTTAATCTAATAGTTAAAAACTATCCAAAAGACAATGATTGTATATTTTAGTTGTTGGGGAAAAAAAAAACAGGGATATTTTTAAAAGCTAAAATAGTTTGGGTTATTATGCAACATTTCATTGATATTGCTACAGGCTATAATCATACTATTTTAATGGTTCTCCTTTTAAAAATGAATTCATAATGCTTTTTAACATTAGAATTATTAGAAACATGTATATAAAGGCAATGATGATGTTAGTATACATTTAAATAGAGCTTTACAGTTCACAAAGCAGTAACAGCAAAGCTAGAACACTTTGCTAACAGCAAAGCAATCTGTCCCCAGCTGGGAAGGTCCCTTGAGGACTATAGAAGTCCAAGGGGATCCAGAAGGCCAGAGTGGCTGTTTGAAAAAACAGAATAGCAAAAACCAAAGTAGGTTTTTAGAGGAAGCTTCAGGGTTACTGCTATCTCTCCGTTACTATAGGTTTAGACCCAAGAGGCTAAAAGCAAATATGAAAGTTAGTGATTAAGGGTAACAGAATATGCCACCCCAAAATATGCTACTTTGGTATATTGATGATTTTGAGCTGGAAGCACTTAAAAAACAGCAAATGCAGGGAGAGGCTTTCTCTATATAACCCTTATTGACCTAAACATAAATCCTCTAAAAGGAACTCAAGTGTCATAAATCCCCTCCCTGGGATTTTCATCAACAGGGAATGACCCTCATCCCAGGAGAAGAGACTAGAAGTGAGGCACACATCCAGATAAACTTTGTCACAAAATACCACAACTCCCATGTATTCTACCAAAGGCCATTCATCTTTCATAAAATTGATTTACTCTCCCCTAAGAGGCCTACTTCCCTCATCCCTTAACTTTCCAAACGAGATGGCCTTTAATCCTGAATTCTAAGGCCACTTCTTTGGGTTACTCATTTTTCCCAGGGTATCTCCCATGTATACATGAGGCATACATGTCGATAAAAATTGTACATATGATTACAGATAGAGGGAGTAGTATCCGCAGCGTGAGGGAATAGGAGGTCCTCTCACAGAACAACAATTTGGCAGCCATCCATGAACAAAATACCTTTGTGAGAACTTCGGGATCCTAGTTGTGAAATCCAGGCAGAATCTAAGACTGAATCAGAGTGTTTTCAAGAGGCGCATCTGGGTGGCTCAGTCATTTAAGCACCCAACTGCTGATTTCAGCACAGGTCATGATCTCAGGGTCTTGAAATCAAGCCCCACATCGGGCTCCATACTGGGCATTGAACCTGCTTAAGAGTCTCTCTCTCTCCCTCTCATTCTACTCCTCCTTCCCCCTTTCTCTCTCTCTTAAAAAAAAAAAAAAGAATGCTTTTAAGAGCAGGCTATATCTCAGTGCTTAGTCAACCATCAGTTGTCCTGTCTATACTCTTGCTGAAAGCAGCCTATCCCCTGAGGACTTGATTCCAATGCTATAAAGGTACAAAAGAATTATGCCCATTCTCACCACTTCCATTCAACATAGTACCAGAAGTCCCAGGCAGAGCAATTAGACAGGAAAAAGAAATAAAAATACCCAAATCAGAAAGGAAGAAATAAAGTTATCTCTCTTTGCAGATGATAAGATCATATATGCAGAAAATCTTAAAGATTAACAAAACAAACAAACCAAAAAAAGCCCTTCTAGAACTAATAAGTAAACTCAGTTAAGTTGCAGAACACAAAATCAGCATACAAAAATCAGTAGCACTGCTATACACAAACAATGAACTCTCTGAAAAGAAATTTTTCTCTTTCCCTCATCAGATTTGCCAGGAAATTTCTTTCTCCTCAAATAAATAAACAAACAAACTAGCTAACAAATGGGATATTTGATTTAATTTAGTTCTGTTTATTTTTATGAACTCATTAAATTCTATATTTATAGATAATATTTTTTAAAGATCTATTTATCTGAGAGAGAGAAAAAGAGAATGTGTGCACTGGAGTGGGGGGGAGGGATAGAAGGAGAAAATCTCCAAGCAGACTTCCCGATGATCAGGGAGCACTATGCAGCCCTGAACTCATGACCCATGAGATCACCACCTGACCTGAAACCAAGAATTGGGCACTCAACCAACTGAGCCACCTGACTCCCCTATATAATATTTTTAAATTAATTTTATTCAGATTGCTTTTTATTGGGGCGCCTGGATGGCTCAGTGAGTTAAAGCCTCTGCCTTCGGCTCAGGTCATGATCTCAGGGTCCTGGGATCAAGCCCCACATTGGGCTCTCTGCTCAGCGGGGAGCCTGCTTCCTCCTCTCTCTCTGCCTGCCTCTCTGCCTACTTGTGATCTCTCTCTGTCAAATAAATAAATAAATATTGCTTTTTATTTTTGATACATTTGTAGTTTAGGGGAAGAAGTCACACTTGTAAATAAAAGACAATCATTAAAAGGTAAACAACTCAGAATAAAGTTATGTTCCCTAAATAATGATAGAGAAGATTGTATAATTGTTTGTTCTTCATTGTAATGCCCACCAAAAGGTGGGCAAAATATGCAAAATTACCATAGACCACACTTGGCAACAGAGTACCTCAGAATAACAGAAGTTAGGAAATGTGTCTCGCCAGCAGGGTAGTGTTGATTACTTTTCTTCAGTGTGACTTGGACTTGCAGCATTCATTTGGAACATAGGTCACATTCAAGGATCCACCCATACCTATATTGGGTGGATATAGAAGCCTACCTAGCTTAGAAGCCTAGCAACCTAAAGGAGCCAGTATCTCTTGTAACAACTTCAAAAGTGAGGGACACCTGGGTAGCTCAGTGGGTTACGCCTCTGCCTTCACCTCAGGTCATGATCTCAGGGTCCTACGATGGAGCCCCACATTGAGCTCTCTGCTCAGCAAGGAGGCTGCTTCCTCCTCTCTCTCCGCCTGCCTCTCTGCCTACTTGTGATCTCTGTCAAATAAATGGATAAAATCTTAAGAAAAAAAAAAAAAAGCTTTACTTCCAGGTCCCCAAAGACAGTGGTCCAATTACAGGAATGACTACACTCAGAGAAGCTCAAAGATGTGGCTTCTTTCCATATATTTATTGTTTTCCCAGTCCAGGTGACATTTACCACTCAAGGGTCATTTTACTATAAACTATGTTGCCTGGAAACATATTTAACATTCTAACTTTATCACATTTCCAGAACAGAGCTATAAATTAACAACTGCCAAATTCTCAAAAAATAGGTATTTAAAAAGATAGGTCCTATGACCTTTTATCCGATTAAATATACACAATTGTAATATGTCTTACCCTAACTGTATAATTTAAAATTCCAAACTTAAATCCTATTTTCTTCTTTTGTTCTCCATATTTTCACAGGTAAAATATGGAAATTATGCTTTTGTGTGGGATGCAGCTGTGTTGGAATACGTGGCTATCAATGACCCAGATTGCTCATTTTACACCATTGGGAACACGGTTGCTGATCGAGGATATGGAATTGCATTGCAACATGGCAGTCCTTACAGGGATGTTTTTTCACAAAGGTAAGATTTGTGTGTGCTCCAAATAAGGAGAGACAAAAAAAAAAAAAAGAAAGAAAGAAAACAGAAAAAGAAAATCCCTTGGTTATGGGTGTAGTTTTTATTATATTTTATTTTCTTTGTTTAGAAAAGCATAGTAAAAGATTATAAATGTTATTTAGTAAGACATTCAATTCCTAACGCATGTATTGAAATGTTGTTTCAAAAAAGGGAAAAATATTGCTACATAAACTGGTTTTACTTTTTAAAAATTGATATACAAAAGGAAGTAGTATGTTAATAATTTCTTTAGAACTTAATTAGCAGTTTACTTTCTGAATTTTAAATATCATAGTTCATTTCAAGAACATCAAAGCATAAAATAAACTTCAGGTCCAAGTCAAAGTTCTGATGTACTAAGGCACATAATGATAGGAATGTTTCCTTCTGAATTTTTCAAAGGAAAAGGATAGGAATTTTAGAGTTCCAGGGCACCTGAGTGGCTCAGTGAGTTAAGCCTCTGCCTTCGGCTCAGGTTGTGATCCCAGGGTCCTGAGATCAAGCCATGCTCTGTTCAGCAGGGAGTCTGCTTCCCCTCTCTCTGTGCCTGCCTCTCTGCCTACTTGTGAGCTCTCTCTCTGTGTCAAATAAATAGATAAATAATCTTAAAAAAAAAAAGAATTTTAGAGTCCCTCATGTAGTGTCAAAGTACATGAGACTTCGTCATGGAATTAAGGGGATGGTTTATTAAGAAATTACACCCCTCCTCAAATGAGAATTTTCTTATATAAGAATTTTAAGGAAAAAGGTTTTGAAATGTATGCTTTAGATGAACAATGTATATGAAAGACTTGGGCCTGTGAGGCACTCCCAAAGATCACTGCATTTCATTCTATCTACTACCAAACAAGTGTGGGCCCAAGGGAGAGCAGTATCTTTCGGGCAGGAGTGTATTTCATTTCACAGTGATAATGCATGTTGTTTATTTTCTAGATATTTTTCTATCTATTTTCTAAAAGCTAATGCCAGGTCAAAAGGTCAGTACCAGGTAACAGTAAGCCCCAAATTTCAAACTATTTGAGCTGCATTCCTCCAAATTTTAAGATAGCAAAAAGTTAGGTATTTTGTGTTAAACAAAACAAAAATAAAAACAAACAAAAAACAAAAAACTAAGTCAGTCATCCAGAATTTATGTTAAAACTCTTCCATGAGCTAACAAAAAAATCTAGGCCTCTCTGCTTATCTACAAAAGTGGAAGTTAGATTAACCCCAAGGTCTTATATTAGTTGGCCTTTCTGTGTAGCAAATAACCCCAAAGCATCCATGCCTTTTTTGCATTCGTGAAACGTAGGGCTGTGACTTGGCAGAGTTGCGCAGCAAGCTGCAGGTCACCTGCAGGTCTTCCTGGGCCGCTTCTCATTCCAGGGCCAGACTGCAAAAGCGGCCCTGAGACGAGCTGTTCTCAAGGCAGTGAGAAGTTACGGAAGGGGCTGCCAGAAGCCGGCAGTGTTTCTTGTGTTTCTGGCACGGATGTGACATATGTCACATCTGCCCACAGACCACTAATGAAAGCGAGTCTCATGGTCAAGCTCAAATCGACAGAGCGAGGAACTGTAATGCACGTAAAGGGAAGAAGGGAGCAAATAATTACAAACGATAATACAACTTACCAGTGGTCCCTTATGGCTCTAAAAAAATCTAAAAATGACAAAAATAGGGGCGCCTGGGTGGTTCAGTCGGTTAAGCATCTGCCTTCAGCTCAGGTCATGTTCTGTCCTGGGATGAAGCCCTGCTTTGGGCTCCCTCCTCAGCGGGGAGCTTGCTTCTCCCTCTGCCTGCCACTTGGGCTTGCGCTCTCTCTCTCTCGCCGATGAATAAATACATAAATTCTTTAAAAAATAAATAAATAAAATTTAAAAATCTAAAAAATGACAAAAAATGAAAGTAGCATAAATTGGGAAGTAAAATATCAAGGTATAAACAATGATTAATCATTCAAAACACACATATTGATGAGTATGTTCTGAGAGGAACAAACTGGAAAATCAGTTATGCCTTAAAGAATTTACCTGGAAGTAATTTACCTGGAAGACACCTGCAGTCTAGTTGCAGATATGTGGCCCATGCACATGAAACAATGAATACTGCAGACATTTCTATAAATGTGTGCTGATATTTGTTTATACACAATATCAGTATGACTTATTTATATTCGATTAAATTGTGTAGCTGAGATATTGAAAAATTGAATACTGAATGAAATAAAGAGTTAAAGGAAACATGAATGAAAGCTCTCCAGAGAAGGTGAGCCCTGAATTTGATCTTGAAGGATTAGTAGAGAATAGTTAGGCTGAAAGGATGAAAGAGATAATTCTTGGAGAAATGATGAAGACAGCAGGATTGAAGTAGGAGAAAGCAGAACATGTTGAAGAGCAACAAGGGTGGCAAGTTAATTTGAGAGGAAATTTAAAGTTTGGGAATCATACAGTAAGCCACAAATAGCTGTGAGAACTTATTTCCATTCTGGAACCCAGGAGTAAAATTAGAAGACAGTATTAAAGGGAGGGTTAATCTAGCTTTGAGAAGAAGGATGATTAGGATTGACAAAGACTAGAGCAAACCTAGAAGCATGAGAGAAGGAAGACCAAGTTCAAAACAGGGCAATGGGGAATATGAAGGAAGGAACAGACAGAGGAGACGCTTCTAGACAAGAAGCACAGCATTGATTTCATTAACTTAGAAGTTTGGGTGGAAAGCATAATAGAATGAAGGGGATACCAAGGTCCATGGAGAAAGACCAGCAGAAAAGTCTAAGGGATACTGAACATGAACCATGTTGTTGAATAAAGGATTATTTATTCCTTAGTTGTGGTTAATTGAGTTTTGCTTCACTGCAGATTTTTATTGTTGTTGTTTCCAGACCTGATTTCTAGATCTTATATGCAAAAGAGGAACCCAATAAAATCAATATGCAGACATAATAGGAATTAAAGAAACGTTTAATAAATCCCATGAAGTGTTCCCTGTGGTGCTCTACTTAAGAGAGATTTTAATTCTGAGGAAGTCCACTCCAGTGAACTGCTGAAAAATAATATTAAACATTGAGCATTCTTTTTCCTTTGATTTGCATTGTGGATATAGATGATTTAAATTGTCCCTCTCTGTGGAGTTCCTTAATAATGACATCTACATCCTGGTTCCCTGGACATCTGGAAGAAGAGAGATCCAGGAAAGAAACGTGATCTGGCAATTGTTGATACACAACTCATCTTGTTTCACACATATGCCAGTCATTACCCAGACTCTCCTCCTGAATTCAGAAAATCTCTGCTTTCATTTTCCTATGCTATGGCCATTAGGGAAAAGAGATCTCTTTTTTATTAACTGATTTAAAAAAAATTATACAGACCATAAAGTTTAATCATTGTAGTACACCTTAGAAATTATTATAAATAACTTTAATACATCAACTTATCCTGGACCCTCAATCACACTAGATCACCGATTGCTACTGTAATTGCATTCGATGAAAACGAAAGTATTCAGGGTTATTTTTTTTAATTAAAGATTTTATTTATTTAGAGAGAGCAGGAACAGGGGGAGTAGCAGAGGGAGAGAGAGAATCTCAAGCAGACTCTGTGCTGAGTACAGTCCGGTGCCTGACTCAGTCTCACAACACAGAGATCATGACCTGAGCCAAAATGAAGAGTCAGATGCCTAACCGACTGAGCCACCCAGGTGCCCCCATGGGATTTTTATGTAGTAATCATTAATTATTTCTCAGGTGACTATATATCTATACCACACTTACAAGACATTAAAGTACTTAAATATGTAATAAATATTCATACATAAGTAAATGTTATGTGTGGATATAGTAGCCATCTGCCCAGTATCTTATATGCTTGTATATTTTAATGACACTCCAAAGCAATTATATGAAATGTTGTACATTTGCCTATTACACACTTGCATATTAGAGCATAACTATTATACTACAAATGTATACACTGAGTAGAGGGCCCGAGCTTTGGCAAGCATTGGGTTAGGCACCAGAAATATAGGCTGTAGGGATATATTCACTTTTACACTTCTACACACAAGGATGACTTTTAAAGACCAGTAAGTGCTACAATATATATAGTCATAGATTTGGATAGAGGAATTGTGTTTCTTTGGTCTGTGTAAATACTAGATAACTTGGCGGCAGAAGTTAAAGTATTTCTACAATCTCATCCGATAGGTCAGAGTTCTACTGTGGTGAGTAATGTTTGCTGTGAATTCTCCGGCACGGTTCATTAAATGTTTATGTGGCCCTTGTCTTGTAATAGTTCTTCATTTTCAAAAATTATTTAGTCAAAAGTTGTTACATTAAAAACATTTAAGAGTAGAAGAGAGCTGAATTTTTCAGTGGTATCATTATGCTTTTTTTATTTTTTAATTTTTTTATAAACATATAATGTATTATTAGCCCCAGGGGTACAGGCCTATGAATCTCCAGGTTTACACACTTCACAGAACTCACCATAGCACATACCCTCCCTAATGTCCATAACCCCACCCACCCTCTCCCTACCCCCTCCCCCCGGCCCCCCTCAGTTTGTTTTGTGACATTAAGAGTCTCTTGTGGTTTGTCTCCCTCCCGATCCCATCTTGTTTCATTTATTCTTTTCCTACCCCCCATACCCCCCACGTTGCATCTCCACTTCCTCATACCAGGGAGATATATGATAGTTGTCTTTCTCCAGTTAACTTATTTTGGTAAGCTCATTATGCTTTTAATAAAATAAACTCCCGTGTTGATTTTAGAATCTTAACTATTCATAAAACTAAAAATGTGATAAAAAATATTTATTGAGCATTTAGTATGATCTCATCTCTGTTCTTAAGTCTTAGTGGATATCAAGGAATAATTAATTCATGAGTTTAAATTTATACTTTATCAATAACAAAGTCCCTTTTGCCTATTGGCTTCTGTCCTTAAACTTCAAGAATGAGCCACCTAGTCACAAAAACAAGGACATACTTCAAATTGAGTGGAGAATGATTTTGTTGGATTCATGATATTGGTACAGTTGCATAAATAGTATTTCAATTTAGTCACAGATTTTCAGAATTTTAAAAAATGGAATGATCAGTACTTCCTTTATTATCAAGGATAGAACTAGTCCAAAGGGATAAATTACTTAGAATCACAAAAAGCAATAAAAGTGGAAAAAATTCAAGAGTTCTAATTCCATGTTGTTTTCTCATCATCATGCACCCTGTCTTCTCACAACTTTCTTTTAAAGGCATATATGAATCATATTAAACAGACTATATTGGGTGCCTGGATGGCTCAGTTGGTTGATCATCTGCCTTTGGCTCATGTCATGTTCTCAGAGCCCTAGGATCAAGTCCCAGGAGGGGCTCCCAGCTTGGCAGGGAGTCTGTTTCTCCCTCTGCCCCTACCCGCCTGCATTCATGCTCTCTCCCACTTGCTCTCCCCTTCTCTTTCTCTCAAAAATAAATAAATAAAATCTTTAAAATAAAAAAAAAGACTATACCATGTTTACTGTGTGCCCGATTTTGAGTTCTTACATTTGACAGTCTATGAGGGAGATCCTATTTTTACCCTCATTTTATAGACAAAGAAACTGAGACATAATGAGGTAATTTGTCCCAGTTCATAAGGCTACTGAGTACTAGAGCTGAGACTCAAATCCAGACAGTATGGTTCCAAAAATTGTCATACACTTTTAACAATCTCTATTTCAAATAAATACTTGGGGTTTGCCCTACTCTCTCTCTCCCCCTCCCACTCCTTCTTAGGAGCACAGAATAGAATTCATTGTAATCCTTGGCATATGAAATACTTTCATTTTTGGTCCACAAATGAATACTTTTATTTTATTACTTTTACATTCCTTGAATATAGTCTGTTCTGTTGTTGTTTCTTCCCTTTGCATGGTTAACTGTTTAGAATATCTGTGCTCTACTTTGTTTTTGAATTTCCAAGGCCCTAATTTCCAGAATAACATGGATGGGCCAGGCATGCGTTTTGTTTTTTTTTTTATTGAAGTATAGTTTAGTTGACATACAATATTATATTAGTTTTAGATGTATTAATAATGATTTTGTGTTTATTTACATTATAAAATGCTTACCACAGTAAGTATAATTACCATCTGTCACCATATAGTTATTACAATATTATTCACTATATTTCCTTTGCTATTACATTTACATCCCCATGACTTAGTTATTTTATATCTGAAAGACTGTGCCTTTCTATACCCTTTACCTGTTTGTCCCATCCCTCCACCTACCTCCCCTCTAATAATCACCAATTCCTTGTATTTATGAGTCTGTTTCTGTTTTGTCTTGTTTGTTTGTTGTTGTTGTTTTTTTTAAGATTTTATTTATTTACTTGACAGAGAGAGATCACAAGTAGGCAGAGAGGCAGGCAGAGAGAGAGGCAGGCAGAGAGAGAGAGAGGAGGAAGCAGGCTCCCTGCTAAGCAGAGAGCCCGATGCGGGGCTCGATCCCAGGACCCTGAGATCATGACCTGAGCCGAAGGCAGAGGTTTAACCCACTGAGCCACCCAGGCGCCCCTTGTTTGTTTTGTTTTTTAGATTCCATATATAAATGAAGGCATATGGCATTTTTCTCTCTGTGTCTGATTTACTTCTCTTTGATTAATACCCTCTAGGTCCATCCATGTTGTCACAAATGGCAAGATTTCATTCTTTTTTATGGCTAAGTAATATCCCATTATATAAATGCCCCATCTTCTTTACATTTTCATCTGTCAGTGGACATTTAGGTTGCTTCCACATCTTGCCTATTTTAAATAATGCTGTAATAAACATAGGGGTGTGTGTATGTTTTTGAATTAATGGTTTTGGTTTATTTGGTTAAATATCCAGAAGTGGAATTGCTAGGTTACAGGGTATTTCTATTTTTAATTTTTTGAGGATCCCCATACTATTTTCCATAGTGGCTGCACTAATTAACATTCCCACCAACAGTGCATGAGAATTCCCTTTTTTCCACATCCTCGCTGGCATTTGTTATTTCTTGACATTTTGCTACTGGCCTCTCTGATAGGTGTGAAGTGATATTTCATTGTGGTTTTGGTTTGCATTTCCTTGATGATGAGTGATGTTGAGCACCTTTTCTTGTCTGTTGGTCATCTGTATGTCTTTTTTTTTTTTTTTAAAGGTTCTATTTATCCATTTGACAGGCAGAGATCACAAGTAGGCAGAAAGGCGGGCAGAGAGAGAGAGGTGGAAGCAGGCTCCCTACTGAGCAGAGAGCCCCACGAGGGGCTCAATCCCAGGACCCTGGGATCATGACCTGAGCCAAAGGTAGAGGCTTTAACCCATTGAGCCACCCAGGCGCCCCATGTATGTCTTCTTTAAAACAAAAAGTTTCCGTTCAGGTTCTCTGCCCATTTTTTAATCAAATTATTTGGTGTTGAGTTGTACGGGTTCTTTGCATATTTTCAATATTCACCCCTTATCAGCTCTATCATTGGCAAATATCTTTTCCCATTTAGTAGACTGCCTTTTTGTTTTGTTGATAATTTCCTTTACTGCAAAGTCTTTTCAGTTTACTGTAGTTCCAATTGTTTATTTTCACTTGTTTATTTTCACTTGCTTGAGGAGACATATCCAAAAAATAAATAAAAATTGTTAAGACTGATGTCCAAGAGTTTACTGCCTATGTTTTTCTTTCAGGATTTTTGTGATTTCAGGTCTCACATTTAAGTTTCTAATCCATTTTGAGTTCATTTTTGTTTATGGCATGAGAAAATGGTCAAGTTCATTGTTATGCATGCAGCTGTCCAGTGTTCCCTGCACCATTTATTGCCTGGGGGTGTGGGGGGAAACATATCCTTCTTTTCCCCTCTCTTCCTTCTGTGTGAAACCTACCTCAACAAATGCAGTCCACAATGCTTCCATACTTGTGGAACACAGCTGTTCTCCTTTGGTTCTGCAGATATGCTCTTCCCCTCAGCCACACCCAGGCTCTAGCAGAGCTCAGCCGTTGACTCAACAATGCTTGGTATAAACTTCAGATGGCAAAGCGTTTTCCCTGAATTATGTATTGTACTTCAATAGCTAATGCTTTAAATGGCTACTTACTTGCGTCTGTAAGTTAAGTCTTTGGATGTGGTTTAATTGTTTGTCTTTAAAAGAAAGAAAACTTTTCTGCTGATTAAAAAAAAAATTGTATATTCCCATTGTATATGCTTTCCCCTTTTGTTGTAGATTAATTGACCATACAAGCACAGGCACTGTTCTGTGTGTCTATTTGAGTACCAGCACCATACTGTTTTGATTACTATAGGCCTGCAATATATTTTGAGATCTGGGTGTGTGATACCTCCAGGCTCATTCTTTTTTCTCAAGACTGGTTTGGCTATTTGGGGTCTTTTGTGATTCCTTACAAGTTTTAGGATTATTTGTTCTGTGAAAAATGCTCTCGGCATTTTGGTAGAGTTTATGTTGAATCTATACACTCTTTTCGGTAGTATGAACATTTTAACAATATTAATTTTCCAATCCATGTTCATGGTGTATCTTTAGTCTTTAGTCTTCGATTTCTTTAGTCTTTGATTTCTTTCATCAATGTCTTACAGTTTTCAGAGTATAGGTCTTTCACCTCCTTGGTTAAATTTATTTCTAGGTATTTTACTCTTTTTGATGCAATTGTAAATAGAATTGTTTTCTTAATTTTTTTTTTGCTAGTTCATTATTAGTGTATAGAAATGCAAAATATTTTTGTATGTTTATTTTGTATCCTCTGATTGCATTTACTAGTTCTAATCAGTTTTTTGGTGGAATCTTTAGGGTCTTCTGTAAATAGTATTATGTCCTCTGCCATACCAATTTGAAGTCTTCTTTTGTCTTTTCCTTGTCTGAATGTTGTCTGGATTCAGAAAAAGCACATAAGATCTTTTTCTCTATCTCTGTTTTCAGACTTCTTACAGTTTATTCTTGTGTCCTGCCTCATGTTGGTAAGCCCCTTGAGTTCAGATGTGCATCTCTACATCTCTAGTGGCTACCTTTATGCCAGCACAAAGTAAGCATTCAATAAATATTTGATGAAAAAAGATCTACCTAACTTTTCAATCAAAGATCATCCCATTTACTTATATCCCAATAAATTAAATACCTATTCTTTGTGCTTATTAGTAAAAAAAGAAAAAGTCTTCTATTTTCTCTTACATAATAATTTTTTCTTTCTTGGTTTCTCCCATTTTTTTATGTAATAAATAATAAAAACTCAGAAAAAAAAAAGAAAAACACAGCACATGTCTACCTTTCTTTCCAGCTCCCTGCTGTAAGAACTTTTATGCTTTCATGCCCAAAAGGAAGGTAGGAAAGATCCTTTAACTTGAAAGCACAGAGCCCTAATCCTTTTATTCACCAATAAGAATGAAGTACTTTTAAACCACTTTCTTGCCTTCAGGAAGTGAAAAAAAAACTGATTGCCTAGTTAGCAGTTCCAAAATCAGTCAACAACTGGCTTGACCTCTGCTCTCAGTCAGCTGGAAGGAGCTCTCATGTAGATGCTTATAAACAGAAGTTAAATAATTGTTTTCTCTTTAGACATACAAAATACATACAGTCCCTCGGCTCTGAGAACAGGAGTGACATTATCAAGATACTTATGTAAACATTAAGCAATATGAACTTACCCATTTAACTGGTTTGGATAATAAATGCTGGAAACATTTTGAGGAAAGGAAGTCATTGCTGAGTAGAATAGAAAGATTTTCTCAGACTTGAGCTAGAAAGCTTCAAGGTAAGTAGAATTTGGATATTGGTCCAGGTAAGGTGCTCAGGAAAACATGAGGAAATCATCAAAACAAAAAGTTACCTTGTGTTGAAAGGACAATGAGAAGGAACTATGTGGCAGGTGAATACAGGTAGAGAAGCTAAAATTAAATGTGACCAGGGTACTGATAGCTGCTACTTATTAGGTACCCACGGTGCTGAACATCTGATATATTTCATGCAGTACTTGCCACAAGTCTGTAAAGTGGTCACTTATTCATTGTGTTTTAAAAATTTAAGGAAACTGAGACTCAGAGCTAAGTATCTTACCAAAGTCACACAATAATGACAAGTGGAGCTAGGACTCAAACCCAGGATGGGGTTTGTGTCCTGACTCAGGACCCCACACCAGCTTTGCGAGGCTCTGAGGAGAACATTGGACACAGGAGCATTTGAGGAATCCAAGGCACTGGGTTAAACAAGACAGAGTTTAATTGAGAAAAGCCATCAGGAGGCCCTTGTCGTATTCCAACTGTGAAGCGGTGAGAATGTTCTCAATGAGATTGAGAAATGATTAGAAAAAAGGTACCATTTGAAGAGGGATAGAGAGGATTTGGTGGCAATCAGAGGATCCAGGAAGCTGTAGGGGAGAGGATGTGCAGATTCAAGTGCTCACAACAGCTTTCTCTTGCATTCTCCTTCCAACTCTCATTTTTTTCCTTTTTGGTCATTTATTGCAAGTTTTGCATCAGCTCAATTTCACCTCCAAGGGAAAAAAACAACTGGAAAATGATTTCTAGAAAAGTGGTGATTATTTTTTAAAAATGTAATTCATTGGGACGCCTGGGTGGCTCAGTTGATTAATCCACTGCCTTCGGCTCAGGTCATGATCCCAGAGTCCTGGGATCGAGTCCCACATGGGGCTCCTTGCTCGGCTGGGAGACTGCTTCTCCCTCTGCTTTCTCTGCCTGCCTCTCCCCACTACGTGTGCTCTCTCTCTCTCTGACAAAAAATAAATAAAATCTTTTTTTAAAAAATGTAATTCACTACCCAGGGGTTATTTATTTCAAATGATTTTTCAGCCTACAGACTTTTGTTCCATAGTTGCTCAAATTACATTAACATATCCCTAGTGGTATTCTTCTGTCTCACACATCAGATACTGTTTTAAAAACTAAATAAGTAAATAAAGTTTAGAAAACACACACACACACACACACACCACTGAAATCTTTTGGTTTTCTGTTATGGATCAAGAAAACAAGGTAGTTTAGATGGTCATGTTTATATAAAGTAGTAAAGAAAAGATGTTTCAGGAGTTGAAAAAGAAAGCAAGAGGACATGAAAGATTCACTTTCAAATAGAGACTGGAGTAAAATAAAATAATATATATTTGTGTATATATTTTTATTTAAAATAACATTCTTAACCTATAAAGTGGTAAAGGAAATTATTTTCTTTTCTCATATCATATACATATATTAAGTAAGGATTAGCTTCAGGAAACCATTAAGTAATATACCATTCCTATTTCAGAGCAGTTCCTTTTAAAACATTTGTTTTAAAATTCAAATTTTAGAATTTTGAATTTAGGGAACTACGACAAAACAGAAAAAAAAATGAAGTAGCTTATTAGTCAGTCATTTTTTTCTGTTTCCTGAATCCTCATGAAGCTATCCTTATGCCTAATATTCTGTGGATTTTACCCATCACCTCGACTGCTGCTTCTGATGGAGAACCTAAGTAATTTACATTTGTTTCAGCGTTCGGCCTAATTAAATGGGAGTGTAAGTACAATTGGTGATATTTTGAATATTTCAAAAATATTTATCAAGTGGGCACTATATGATTTGAGATTAGTTTTATTAATCTTGTAAAGCAGTAGCCAAATTTTACGAAAATTGCCAGGCTTTGCTGTCAAGGAACAGATAGCATTCTCGATGCTGAACACAATCTCAACCATCAGACAATGCAGTCCCATGGAGCAGATTTCAAAGTGTTACAAGATTCTGTTTTCCTTGTACTTGCATCATACAGCATTTGGGGAATACTTCATCCAAGGTACAAGAGTACCTTTTATAAACAAGCATCTTTATTAGATTTTCTCGAAAAAAGTGCTGAGGTATAGGGAAGATAAATGACTAGTGCGAAGTGCAGAGCAGTATTTCAGCTGAGTAATGAGCCCATGACATAAGACCAAGCCGCTTGGCAAGAAGTTGGATCAGCCTTTCATTATTTTATAAGATTTGGGCTGTTTCTAGATCTTAGTAAGTATGATTTCATTCAAAAAGTGGTTGTTTCACAAAAAACATGATTATTATAGTGGTATAAAGTAGGCGTGACTAAAGGCTGAGTTTTTAACAAAACATTTCAGAGCTTAAAACTACAAATGTGCATTGCACTTGAAAGTACACATGCACACACACATACGTGCCTGAGAGTCAATTATAAGCTTCTCTCAAAAATACTATAGAATTCTATTATAATTCTATTTTACTTAAATCACATTTTTCTATCCAAAACACTCATCTTTACTCAAAGGACTTAGCCCAACCTGCTTTTTAAAGGGAAAATTTGATGGCATTGAGGATAATCAAAGAATGTGGTTCTTTTTTAATAGACCCTTAAAATATTGTAAGAAGGGTAACAGCGTGGGAATAAGCACGTGGGCTTGCATGATAATTATGTCGATAGAAGGAACAACCAAAAACGATGAGACAGGAATGTGACTTTGGCATGCATTTAGATGAATTCCCTAATTTTACAAATGTAAAACCAAGAAGGGAAGTGGCCAGAGTTTAAACTTAGGTCAAAAAACAAGCAACTTAGGTCAGAACATGCTCCGGGGATCACAAATCCAGGTTCCCAGTCCAGGGTTCCTCCTCTCCTGCCATTCTCTTTGTTTAAAAAAATCAGTTTTGGGGGCACCTGGGTGGCTCAGTGGGTTAAAGCCTCTGCCTTCAGCTCAGGTCATGATCTCAAGGTCCTGGGATCGAGCCCCACATCCGGCTCTCTGCTCAGCAAGGAGCCTGCTTCCTCCTCTCTCTCTGCCTGCCTCTCTGCCTACTTGTGTACTCTGTCTGTCAAATAAATAAAATCTTAAAAAGAAAAAAAAAGATAAAAAAATCAGTTTTGTATCCCTAGAATTTTCTAGTCAAATAAATTTTTCAGAAGCATAGTTATGTCTACTATAAAGGAACAGGAGTATCAGCAAATAATGTTTAACAGGGTCATAAATGTAACTAGAACACCTGTTTAAAAATTGTCATTACTTTATAGACATACAGAAAAAGTAACACAAATAATGGATAAGGTGCTGTGGATTGTGTTATCCCTAACTTAGAGAGAAACTATCCTATAGCTTAAAATAATAGTTAATAATCACTGGACTTCCTGTGTGCCAGGTACTCTTCCAAGTGCCCTCACTGTGTTAAGATATTTAATCTTCACAATAAACTTATGAGGTAAATACTATGATTAGTCACATTTTACAGAGGAGGAAACTGAGTCAAGGAAATATTTTCAGTTTTCAAGGTCATAAAGCCAATAAGTAGCAGAGTCAGATTTGAACCCATGCTGTCCAACACGATGCCACCGGAGATCCTACTACCGTAGGTCTAAGCACATGCGCCAGCGTGCACTGGGATAACAAGCATCCAAACGGTCTTCATGCCTGTGCAAGCAGCCACCTTGCACTACTGAAAATCATTGAAATCCAACATTTTTATTTTATATATAACTGACCTCAGCATATGTATATAAAAATTATGCCTTCATGATATTCTTTTTTTAAGATTTATTTATTCTTTTTGATTAATTTAATTTTTTTTTCAGTGTTCCAAAATTCATTGTTTATGCACCACACCCCGTGCTCCCTGCAATATTCTTACCAATATTTCAGGAGTCAGACGTGGAGATAAGATGGGAGGAACCAGCAATCTGAAAAAAATATGATAGGCTTCCTGTTCTGATAAGGTTTTCTGTCTCTTTCCAAAATAATATTCTCTATAGGTATATTTTTGTTCTTAGGATTTTTATCAATTTTCTGGGGGCTTTTTTCCAGTAATTAACCAAGATATATATAGCATGGTTCTTCTAAGCAAACTCTCATGGTCTTTGAATTTTACTAATATGAATTTCTTCTTTTCTATTTTTGTAGCAACCAGAAAAGTTTGCCAAACAGATTACCTCCCAACCAGAATGTATTCAGTAGAGTAGCAGTGAATACTTCTTTAAGGTTGATGAGATAGGAGAGCATAAAACCCGGGGTTCCTGAATATTAAGCCAAGCTTTATGGATTTAGGACATGACGAGTCATTGAAGAATTTGGGAAGACAAGTCATAATCAGTAGTATGCTTTTTGGCCAGTTTGGAAGAATGTAGACAATGAAATAAAGGAGGAATTAACTAGAAGGGAGGCTACCAGTTAGGAAGCCATTATCATATCAATTACATAAACTCCAAGAAGGCAGGGGTTCTTCTCTGCTTTATTCAGAGATGTAATACAAGCCTCTAGAAGAAAGCCTATCACATAGTAGATTTTTGAAAAGTGTTAACTGAATGAATGGGTGAATGAATCCTTTAGAAAAAGTGAAATGCCTGAAGTAGACTGAAGGCAGTGGAAATGAAGGGAAGAAGAAAGATATTGTAAAGGTAATGTTGGCCATTAACTAGACAGAGAGATGGGGCAAAGGGGGACCAAACATAAATGAAATCATTAGCCTTGCTGACTGGGAAATGGGAAAATCACAGAAGAGAAGCCAGGAGGGGAGGCTGGCTTGAGAGTAAAACCAGTTGTACTGATGAACTAATTTTGAGCTAATTTGGGGCTTGACATGTTGAGTTTGAGGCACCAGAAGATGGTGTTTTTATATAAGGAAATGTACAGACAATGGCAGACAAATGACAATGCAGGGTGGAAACTTGAAGGAGAAGTTAGAGAGATGGATAGAGACTTGGGCACATTATCCATTAAGATAATGAAAACAGAGATGTAGCTTATGGAAAGAGCATAGACATAAAGAAGAAAAGGTTGAGGCAAATTGCTTTCAAATATCCCTTTTTTGCTTTCCTCTCCTTTCCATTCCACAGTCACAAACATAATTGAATCTTAGCATATTGTGCCTAGGAACACAGTTACTCCTTTCTTTTTAAACCTATTCAAATCTTATGCAGATTCCAGCTGTGGGTTCCAGCTCATAATCCCTCCTCAGCATAAGTCCTCCCTGGAAAATTCAGCTCTTATCAAACCCTTCGTCCCGTTTCTGTATTTTATCTTTTCTGTACCACATATGTCACTTTTGTATTCATTTATTGTGTTTCTACATTGACATTTCAAATATGTTCTAAATTCTTAGCTTGAAAAGAATAACAAAACCTCTTATTCCTTCTTTTTTTAATCTTCTATGAATAGTAAATATATCCTTACTAGGTATTCAATAAATTCTTGTTAAATAATGTTTGAGGGGGAAAGAATCCTATTCTCACTTGTGATTACTAAGGCAAGCAACGTATTAGAGAGTAGGATTCATGTTTATTTATTCAGTCAATAAATATTTGTTGAGCAACTACTTAGTGCCTCATACAGTTCTGTTTTTCTAGATTAAAAAAATAGTAGGCAAGATTGACAAGGTTATTGCTTTCCTGGAGCTTACATTATACGAGAGAGTTGGAGGAGAAAACATAATAAATTAGACAACAAATAGGATAATTTCACATTGGAAAACATGTTATGAAGAAAACATACCTGGGACAGAGAATAAAAACAGATCAATGTTGAGATGGGTCACAGAAGATATTTCTGAAGAAGCAACCTTCTATTGCAACCTTGAATGTAAAATGTGCAGGAAGAGTAGTCCATGTATAAACAACAAGAAATGCAAAGGCTCTGAAGTGAGAACCAGCTTGGAGTATATAAAGAATGGCAAGGAGTCCAGCATGGCAGGGCAAACAGACAAGAGGGTAGTATGAAAGGAAATTAAAGAGTTAGGCCCAGATGTATTGCAGAACCTAGAAAAGCATAATAAAAACTACAGTTTGTTTGCTTTTTTTATCCAAAAAACAAAGGCAAGCTATTGCAAGTTTTAAAAAGAGGAGTGTTTATTACCTCTAGCTGTTCAGGTAAAGAAGGAAATACGGTAGAAAGAGGGAGAGCAACAGGGGCAGTAAGCAAGAGTAAACGTAGGAAGATCAGTTCAGAAGCTAGTGCAGTAATCCAGGAGAGAGGCAACAATGGCTAAGTGTAGGGTGATAAAATTAAGACGGTAAGAAGTGACAGGTTCCAGTCTATCATAGCTATAAAACTAATGGGGCTAGCAAATGGTATGGTCATGATGGCTGAGGTAAACAGAGGAACCAAGATAACTTTTTCTTCTGAAAAGTAAGTGTATGGTGGTTGGTTCCATTACCTGAGTTGGTCACTCATCACATGGGCCTCATCACAATACAGGCATGGGCCAGAAGTAGGTTATGAGCCAGAGGAATTAAGACTTTGGCCTTGGGTTTGGTAAACTCACGATTTTATTAGACAGGAACTTAAATATATAAATGTGAAATTTAGGAGAGAAAACAAAATACTATGAATTACAATTTGATAGGTAGAACGTTGTAAAAGACGTAGTTATAAAAGACATAGGCCCTGGTTGAAGGACTCTGACCAAAGACCAAGTTCCTTCCACGTCTCTACCTATCCATCCTTGGGGAGTGAGATAGGACTGTCCTCAGGCTGACCTGCCTTGTGGCAGAGGATGCTTATAGCAGCAGCAGGGGTAACGTGCTCCCCCGTTTCCATTCAAGGGAAGAAAATGAGGACTCTCTCCTCTCAAGCATGAATACAAATCTATCCCTTTGGCTTAATTAGTTCATCGTAGGTCATGTGTTTACCACTGGACTGAGCAGATCCCCACGAGAATATATATTTATAGCTTAGACTCCCTGTCTAATGGGATGGACGAGACACTGAAGAGTCAACTATAATGTTCCCTTACAACAAATCTGAAGAAAGAATTAATAGGTATTAGAGAATGGAAGGAACAAAGAAGAATGAATTAATAATACTCAGTATAATACAATAATTTATTGAACATTTGTGTTACTCCTCTAAAGGTTTTCCATGGACTAACTCCTTTAATCCTCACAACACCCTAAAAGAAAGGTGCTATTAAGTAAATTGCTCAAGTTACAGTTAATAAATGGCTAACCTGGGATTTCAACCCTAACTCCAGAGATCACTCTCCTAACCAATATACTCTGACTAAAGGGGGAAAACCGAAAGAGAGATGATAGGAAATACTCAGCTGCAAAGTTGTAAATAGGAACGCGAGAAGGGGACGGTATGGAAAGGGAGCGCATGCTGTTGGTTTTGCCTGTGCCGAATTTGTAGTGACATCAAGAGGAGGGCTGTCTGAAAACTGTTAGAAATATGAGACAGGAGAGTGGGTTAGACAGGGGAAAGAGGTCCAGATGTAGGATTTATCATTACAAAGCAACAAAGGATGGGGGAAATCAAGAGAAAATATGTGCAGCAAAAAGAGAGCCCAGGAAAAGCAGGCAGAGCCACTAAGAGAAGGGACTGGAAGAGCGCACGGGTAACGACAGTAAATTACACAATTTTCTATCCCCAAGATCTAGAGCCATCCTCGCCACAGAGCTGCTGCTTGACAGCGATTTCTCTTGTTGTTGTTTATCTGTCTTTGTGACAGCAGTGTCTTGAAAGAATTCATGAACTGCTACTCCAAACTCCCCCCAGCTATGCTGCGGCTGACTCTACCTCAGTGGTTCTCAAACTTGAGCGAGCACCAGCATTCCCCCGCGGGACGGCTAAAACCCAGATCGCTAGGCCCCAGCCCCAGAGTTGCTGATTATGTGAACGTGATCTCCTTTTCGAACAAGCTCCAGATGAGGCTGGATGCTGCTGATTGGGAGTCCACATTTGGAGAGCTGCCGCTCTAACACGCGCTCGTGACTCCCTTACTGTTCACTCTTGTGCTCTCCCTGGCGTCTGTTTTCTGCTTCTTGCCCTTGTCTTCAGTATTTTGACCTTCCCCTTCATCGTGTATAGATCATTCCCTATCTATATCACCTTATTTAATTCTTACAAAACATCATTAAAGGAAATATTATTGTGCCTCTTCTATAGATGAAGAAATGAAGGTTCGGAAAGTATAAGAGAAAAAACACTTAAGTGTTGATTCTATAAACCTAAATTATACAGGGGTAAGGAGTTAAAGTTATTAAGTCCTTTCGTACTTCATCTTCAGTTCCACTTGTTTGATTTCTTCTGCCTCATCAGTCAAGACATCTTCAACAACCAACAGCACTTTTCATAACTTTTGAATCATAATCTTTTGAATCCTTTTGTGGTGGTAGTTGTTCTTTTTGTCTCTCTTAGAATCCTTGCAATTAAATCAGTTTGTTTTCCATCAGGTTTTCCATGATCTGATGAAGTCTCACACAGTTCTTTGCCTACAGGGACTTCAAAAAATGGTATAACTGGTGTATTGAATAGAAGTCTTCCAGATTGTTAGCTAAACCTACCTTCTACTTAGTCATTATCCCTATTCCAGTAAAATATCATTATTTAGCAAAATAATCCCTTGAAAGGGATTATTGTCCCATGACAATTGATTTCTTTTTTTTTTTTTTAAAGATTTTATTTATTTATTTGACAGAGAGAGAGATCACAAGTAGGCAGAGAGGCAGGGAGAGAGAGAGAGAGAGGAGGAAGCAGGCTCCCTGCGGAGCAGAGAGCCCGATGCGGGGCTCGATCCCAGGACCCTGAGATCATGACCTGAGCCGAAGGCAGCGGCTTAATCCACTGAGCCACCCAGGCGCCCCAACAATTGATTTCTTTGTCACGAAATCTTCTTTGGTTTTCATGGAAGGTGAAGAAAAATTAATAATAAAATAAGTTGTTTATTGTTTTGGCTTGGTTTTGTTTTTTTTTTTTAAGCAATCAAGTTTCCTCCTGTATTCTCAGGGCTATATATATATATATACACTATATATATATATATAAAGACTTTATTTGACAGACAGAGATCATGAGTAGGCAGAGAGGCAAGCAGAGAGAGCGAGCAGGGAGAGCGAGCAGGGAACCAGGCTCCCGGCTGAGCAGAGAGCCCGATGCGGGGCTCGATCCCAGGACCCTGAGATCATGACCTGAGCTGAAAGCAGAGGCTTAACCCACTGAGCCACCCAGGTGCCCCGCTCAGGGCTATATTTTTAATGTTTTTTTCTTCCCTTTACCTTACATTATAAAGTCCATAGGACTTTTGTTAACTTAAAATCAGAGAACAATAGATTCTTGAGACTCAGTGACAATTTGTCATTTGTTTTCTAGCCTAGATAAGGATCCAGGTTACGGTGAGGAAACACCACACCTGAGAGGAGAACTGATAAGCTGTAATCACATAGTTACACCTGGCAGAGTTTGGATTACAGAAAAGTCCCTATTTCCCTACTGTCAGTCTTGTGTTACTTCCTTCTATCTCATAGATTAATAACCCTAAAATCCTAGAGCAGCTCCTAAATTCTAGGATGTCCAAAATTGAAGGAGATATGTGAATTTTTTTTTAGAGGCCAGGTATCTTTTTTTCTAAATATTTTATTTATTCATTTATTTGAGAGAGAGAGAGAAAGAGCACAAGCAGAGGCAGAGGCAGAGGGAGAAGCAAGACTCCGCAAGGAGCAGAGATTACCCCCACACACACCCTTCCCTGACTCAGGACTCTATCCCAGGACCCTAGGATCATGACCTGAGCTGAAGACAGACGCTTAAGCGACTGAGCCAGCCAGATGCGCAGTATATGAATTTTGAATCAGACATTATAACAAAAAAAAAGAAAAAAAGAAAAGATAAAAGGCCCCCTGAGACTCTTCTCATCTGCCTCTCCCTACCCACCTCATTTTGCTATTCTTCCCCACGAGCTGCATCCCAAGGCAGTGGTCTGCTCCTGGTGCCTTCTTCTGCCTCAGGGCCTTTATTCCCGCATTCACATTTCCTCTGGCTAACTTCTGCTCAACTTCCCGCCTCAGTCTAAATAGTCTTCCCATTAGGTGAGATCCAGTCACTGTTATTGCCAGCTGCCAATGCCTTTCCACAGATACCAGCTCCAAGAAGGCTGTGAAGTGAGAAAGGAAATAAAATAAGGACAATGTAGTCAGATGTTAACGCAATGAATTCAGTTCAAAGAATTTCAAATATATTTTGTTCTGACTTGGTATCCGTCTTACATTTGGAGAATTAAATATCTTTTCATTCAGGAAATTAGCACAGATTGCTTAATGTCCTTCCTTCAGGAAACAAAACCATCTAGATCAAAACCCCTAAATATGTTTTTCTCTTCCTAAATTCTAAAAGTCTTGGAATTGCATATCCCTTGTTCAGAATTACTGTGGAGAAGTGGAAAGGGGAGAAGGAACCAAGAAACATGGGTATGTAAGCAATTTGCTGGAGAAGACCCTCTCTCTTGCTTCCTTCGTAAGCAAGTAAGTGCTTGGTGTAGAGTTTGAAACACCGGGTTTCTAAGCCGATATACCTTTGACTCTGCTTTCACATTCTTTATATTAGAAAAAATAAGTCCTTTGGGATGGTTTATGCAAAATTCTATGTCCTACTTTAAGAACTTTTTTGACCTTTTTTGCAAGTAGAAAAATGTAAAAAATAAATGAGAAAAGTGGCATATTAAAAGAGAAGCTTTTAAACAAATGTTCTAGCAAAGCTTTTCTGTGTTATCATTGACTAAAATAAAAAGTAACAAACTGAAAGCTTTAAAAGGAGTCGTCCCTTGAAACCTTTTTTATATATAATGCCAAAAAATTCTATTCTGAAACAAAGGCTGGTCGAGCCTGCTTACTCATTACAAGAATGGTCAGACCCTATGTCTTGTTCAGATGGGAAGGTGACCATCTGAGGTCTCAAATAGCCATTGTGACCACCATCTGTAAAATCATTTCTCTGAAAACTGGCTACCTCTAGGACACAGATTCTGCATAATCTTACAAAAGATGGGTAGAGAATCCCTTTAGGAAAGATTTAAGTAACGGATCATTGCATACCACTTTCAGAGTTTCTCACATGCTTTGCCAACACTGAAAATCTATCTTAACAACCAATTGATGTGTTCCCACAGGTTAGAATATTCCTTTTTTCTCCACCAAAAATGACCTTATGTGCACAACCAGTATTGCAAGCAGCACAAGGGATCCATTCTCTTGATAACACAGGATTTCAAATTCAGAACTGCTGAATTGCACAGGAATTGTTCCAAAAGGATTTGGTCACTTGGTGCAGCTTATACTGTACACAACAGATAGGATCCACAATGAAACACCTGGTAAAGAGTGTATTTGAATTCATAAGCTTTCCTTTCTTCTCCAGTTTTACTCTTTGGAAATCCATGCAGCTGCTCTTAGGTAGAACATGTAATGAGGGGCCTCACATCACCTCAATATTCCCACTTGTATGCCTGTTTTGAAACAGTCACACTACAGAGCTAATATGAAAAATAAGTTTTAAAATGTAGTAAAAATTTTATAGTCAACCTCAAAGGAAAATTTATACTGAAACCAGTGTAATCAACCAGATACAGTGTACTTACTATGTTTCAAGTTAGTGCAAATAGATTTGAAAAGGGAAGGAAAAAACAAATGAGGCAATACTTCATCTCACTCAACAAGTATTTATTTTCCAACTACTATATGCCAGACGGTCTGTCAGTCAGTGGCTTTAGAGCAGTGAACCACACATTACCTCAGCCTTCACCCTGCTTAGTCTCTGGGAGGAAAGATAAACAAATGAATAGACGACTTTCTATTCTGTGTGAGATGTGTTTTGGGAACACAGGGAATCAGTGTGGAACTCATAAGAAAAGTACTGGGAAGGCTTCCTAGTGGAATGGATCTGAACAGACAATTTTAAGAACAGTGGAAGTTGGTTGCTGTTATGGGCTGAATTGTGTCCCCCAAAATTCATATGCTGCAGCTCTAACCCGCAGTACCTCCAAATGTGAATTGGAGACAGGGTCTTTAACGAAGTAGTTAAGATTAAATGAGGTCAGTAGGGCAAGCCCGATTCAGTCCGATTCATGTCCTCATAAGACGAGAAAATAGGACTCAGACACACACGGGAAAGACCATGTGAGGACACAGGGAGAGGATAGCCATCTACAAGTAAAGGGGAGAGAGGATGCAGGAGAAATCAGCCCTGCTCTGCTGACCTCTTGATCAATGACATCGAGCCTTCAGAACTGTGAGGAAATAAATTTCTGTTGTTTAAGCCATCCAGTCTGTGGTACTTTGCTATGGCCCCTCTCACAGACTCAGTCAGTCAATAAAGTACTTTCTAAACAGAAGAAATGGGAGGAGAAGTCACCATGTGGCTCTGAGTATGAAGCAGGAAGTGGCATCAAAAGATAAAAAAAAAAAAAAAAAGATGCTAGGGAGGAACACAGAGCCTTCCTGCAGGGTACCAGGTCACCACATTCACACTTGACCCTGAGGGCAAGAGGGCACCATCAGAGGTTTTTAAGTGAGATGACACAGTAAAAGTTTACATTATATAAAGTTTTCTCTGCCTGTAGTGTTGATCATCAATTATCTCAAAGCAAGACTTTAGTAGCTGAGAGACCAATCAGAAATGTATGGCAATAATCCAGATGAGAGATGACAGCAACCTAAAATACAATGGAAATGAGAGGAAAAAAAAAGTAAACTTGAGACATGAAAGAACAATGTGGAACAAACTAAACAAAAAAGGCTATAGAACAGAAGATGAAAACAAAGTTGTTCAAGCCATCTCTGAGCCTCCCCCACACTATCACATTTCTACCCCAGTGGTTAGCCTTATCAAAGTAGTCACATTTATAATGGCAGAGAAAGCAAACTCCATTTTTATTAGCTAATATATTTGGCAACATCTCCTAAGGCACCTGCCAACACCAGTGTATCTCAGGCTTATCCTCTTGAACTCTGAGACTCAAGAACAGTAAATTTATTCACACTTCTAAAAAGACTATGGATTGAGGCATATTCTCTAATACGTATATTTATAACACTCCCCAGAAGTGTTCTATTTTGTATGTGTGAAAATTGCCAACAGACTACTCACAGACCCTCTTAACGTGTACCTCCAGCCTTGACATCCCTGAGGAAGAATAAACTGCTTTCTAAATACAGTTAGCTAAAAGAAAGCAGTGGGAGAGGAAGCAAGAAGGAGGAAGGAGGGGAGGTGGAGGGCAAGAGAGAGAGATTGTTTTCTGCCCCCACTAGTTTGACTGCTTAGCCAATCTCTTTCTCTAAACAATCTACTTGTAGTGCAAAAGAATGAGTTTCCTCTCTTGGATGAGAGTCCAATGCCTGCTGAATCTGTATGAAGTCAATGTGTCTGGTTTTGTTAGGCCCTCTGCTCACCAGCAAGCAGGGGTTAGCAAGGAATACGGAAAGTCGATGAGTCTCACACATGAGAAAACTCTATTTGCCATCTATGCCATGTTCAAATAATGGGAGGATTTATTTTCATCATCCCTCTCTTCAAAGCACTCCATTTTAAATGTCAGTGTGCTTTTCAAAAATAAGGACAGGTTTTAGCAAATTGCCAATCAAGATTTATTCTTCTATGTCCCGGGTGTTTCTTCCTAAGTGGATTTATTGTAGCCCAGATGTCTGTCCGTCCAGAAGCCAGATTTTCATGTTCTACATTTAGGGATCACATCCTCTCTCTTATCATATTTCCCAACTGCCGGCTAGTGCCTTTGTCTTCTTTTTAAACACCGTGTGACTTCCCAAACCAGAAAGTTTTTAAGGGAACATCACTTGGTTGTGCTTCCTGCAGAAGCCCAAGCACAAAGAGAAATGATAAAGGTCCAGCCCCTGCTTTATTCATAAAACACTTTGCAAAGTGCATTTAGTAATTTGCCATTGTAACCACTGACACCCAGAGCTTTCAGGGCCGAGTTCCGACACTGTATTTAGTTCATTCTTTGACTGCTCAGCTAAAACTTCCATTTGTATGCATTTATTCCGCTTCACACATTATGTTATCAGTCACTTTCAATATTTCAAAGTCACAGCAGGCTTTTTCTGACACACATTTGTCAGAATGAACTGCCTTGATTGCTATTATTATAGACTACAGTGCCTGAGTAAAGAGAAAAAGCATATGTGGTACCAGAATATTAAAACTGCCTGATAAAACAATAGATACAAGAGAATAAAAATAGAATAAATGCATATAAATGGATGCTTTAGAAGACCAGCAAAATGTAGGATTACAAAATAGGCATAGAGAATTCAAAAACCCGTGAAGAAAAATGTAATAAATTTTTTTCTGCTGAAGATAAGGAGCCAACTGAAAATTCCACTGCCCCCAATGTCAGCAAATAAGTGTATATTTCATACTTCCTTTCCAGTAATCAGAGATTTAAGTAGCCTCTGCTAATGGATGCTGTCATTGAATTCTAGCATGAAATCCACAACTGAACAATAGCAAATATAATAACAACACAGACTTTGACCAAAAATAAACTTAATGAAAGCTCTAAGAAAATAACCAGAACTCCAGACCCATTACGCCTTTTTTCTTGAGCTTGTCACCCAACAGAAGACCCGTGTCACGTTTGCCGGCTCTTTGCTCCACCATTTGAACATAACCCTATTTCAGAACTGCACACTCAGGAAGCATCAGAAAAATTTATTTTAGTGTCAGAGTACATTAGTGTCGATAGGGATGGATCTCCTTTAGAATTACTTAAATCTCAAGTCTTGCATAAAGCATAAGATAAGAAAATGAAATAAACCATAATAATTAGTTTGTTAGGGGCGCCTGGGTGGCTCAGTGGGTTAAGCCGCTACCTTCGGCTCAGGTCATGATCTCAGGGTCCTGGGATCAAGCCCCGCATGGGGCTCTCTGCTCAGCAGGAAGCCTGCTTCCTCCTCTCTCTCTCTGCCTGCCTCTCTGCCTACTTGTGATCTCTCTCTGTGTGTCAAATAAATAAAATCTTAAAAAAAAAAATAATTAGTTTGTTAAATCTCTTCTTAAAAGTAAATTAATAAAATATATCAATCTAAAGCATTTTTATTAATGTCGTAGGTGAGAAAAACAGAAAAAGCATAGTTACATTGTTCTTTTCTTTGGGGCACTTATGTAACTTTGTAATTTTTTCTCAGCCCAATTCCTCAACATATTTTTCTAAAATAATACTCAAGAAATTATGGGAGATGTTGAAAACCTCTAACAGACCCACAGTCTGGAAGACGTTATAAAGCCCTTTCTCCAAAAGGCGAAAGATTTAGGTCATATACTTACTTACTTCCTTTACTTACTTATTTACTCTGTCTCCAGAAATAAGATTTAATTCCCTCTAAAGGAATTATTTTCAATAATTTATTAAACCTCTGAAATGAGGGATTGTTGCTTTAATTTTACTTGAATCCTCATAATGAAATGTCAAAATCACATTTGGAAAACTCTAGGCAGATCAGATTTTTCTAAGTTACTCATCTTCTCACCTACTCATTGTTAGGAACTTTTTACAAATATTAATAGTTTTTGGTATTTGTTGATTCTTCATGGACCATCTTATTATTAACATAACTCTAGATTTATAGGCAAAAAAGTCATTACAGTGAAATATACATGGATGGAATTCAGAAAAATTTGAGACATGTTTGTTCGCATAACTTCAATACTTATAAAAGAGTTTTCTATTAAAAGAATACTCTGTAGAATATTAAAATAATTCTTGAGATTTCTTGTTATAAAATCATATGACTCAGAAGGTATGCAAAATATATCACAAAAATATTTTAAATACATATCTTCACTGTAACCAAACAAATTTAAAACATTAAGAATTTTACTAAAATATCAATTTTATTTTAGAAGAACAAAAATAATTGTTTCTAGGAGTCAGTTACTGCTCTCTGAGGAAAAAAGGAATTGTTTACTGGAGTCAGTAGTCATTCTAGGGAAGTGTTTTTCTTCCTAATTAATGTGTTAGAAGAGATAAATATACTCTAGCTATGTGAGGACAATTTAAATTTATTTTCCATTAAAGAAGCAAATATTTTCAACCTTAATTATATTTCCCAGTGTTTGGAGACATTAAAAATAACAAATGCCATAAAGTGTGAGGATTCGAGGACCAAAAAAAAACTAATATGTATTAAGTAATTTACTTGTATTAATTAACCCAGTTAGTATTTTTGAAAAACCCTGTGTCAGCTTAGAATTACTATAGATAATTATGTTTAAGTTGCCAAATAAAATAAATTTAGCCTGTTCACCAACATATAAGTGCCTTTATTAAGTAAAGTATATGTAGGGTAGATTGCATAGTGGAAATTTTAAAATAAATCACCAAAAAAACAGAATTGGTATTTTTAGCAGATTTTCTGATTACAAAATTAAATTCCTCATCTGCATATACACATCACACTTCACACAAACTCATATACCCTCTTTCACACACACACACACGTGTGTGCACACATGCACACACAAACACACAGCTCAGTCATTCCACACTCTCAGTCATGCACTTCCATCCCTATATTTGATTGATAATTACCATACCCTGAATGCCAAGGAGACAACCAATTCTAGCTGTCATTTCAATAAAATATCCCATAAGAAGGTCGGTGTTTCTTGGACCTCCTTTTTACACTACCCACTGTTTCAGAAAAGCATACACAATCAAGTTCTTTGTTTCGATAGTTTTGAAAGTGTGACTTTTCTCATAGATGTTTTATTGCCCTGGCGGGGGGGGAGGTATCAGTATCGTATCAATTGGTATGTTTTGGGCCTGTGATGTGTATCGGAGTTAATATCTGAGTAACTCTACCTATCTATAAATTGACGAGATACTTCTTTAAGGATAAATTCTTACTTAGCTAGTCCTACCTTCAGGTAAAATCTCATTCATATTTTTATCCTTTTTCTCCCATTTACTTCCCATATCCTTTCATTCCCACTAGAATATAGGCCTAGAAGAATAGAGACATCTGTTTATTTTTTGCTTTATTCACTATTGAAGTCTTAGCATGTGCCTCCCACTAACCCTCTTCTGAATGAATGAACAAATATCTGAATTTCTGCTCTTTTCCTCTAAGTATTATTATTTTGGGTAGAAATACCACTAAGTCCTAAACACTCCAAGTTTAATTTTATATGACTTTTCACCATATTCTGATATATAATTAACTCCAGCTTATATGTATTAAATGCTTTTATATCCTGATAAAGAATATCTTCTTATAAGCTTCTGCTAACATTTAATTTTACTGTTCTTAACAATATTGTAACAGGAATGTGACTATCAACCAGAGTTTGTAAAATACCATCATCATCTTTCTGAAGTCAAATGTTAACCAAGCTCTTCAGTTCAGTATTTTGTAGACTTCATACATTTGATATAGCCACTCAGTCTTTATGGTTTGTAATATGATGCATGTCAAAACATGTTCTTGGTCATTTCCCTTGAGATAACCTCACTTACAAAGTACTGTGTAACTAGTAAACTTTTAAAAGTATTTATGGAATAGAATTGACCCTTGCATGTGGCTGTGCAGTTGTAAGATTCACTTTGGTGTTAAATTTAGCAAACTAATAAAGACTTACACAAACAAACAAACAAACAATATTACCCAGCACTCATATTCAGAAAGCAAAATGTTCTAGTTAAGTCTTTCCTTGGGGACTATCTGGAAACTACACTAAAGGCAGAAATCTATACTTGGATCGCCTAAGGTACAAATTTCTTGTAGAACCTAATACAGCTGCCAATTTACTTTTGAGGGTAATCAGGATGTTCATTAGTAATTGAGTTGAAGCAGAGAGGAACTTCATTTGTACTGAGTCAGTGACCTGAATCGTTTTCAAAATGAGTATTGAGCTGAAATGGACCATTCATTCCTACTTCCTTTGGGATCTTGTACAAAAAGGTTATTGCTCTTACCTTCTATTAATAGTGATAGGGATCTTCAGGAGTGGAAAACAAGGCTTGTGTTTACCACTTGTATCTTAGGGTGATATCCATATGTGGTTTTTGATTACTCTTGGAGCATAAGATAAACCTTACCATTTTGAACTCGAACCTACTGAACTGATTCCAACACCTTCAGTTGGTAGGTAATTGAAACATGATGATGGTACACTGTGGTGAATCAAAGTTTTCAGAAGTGGATAAGGGAGATAAAAATTAAATAGATGTATCTGGCGCCTGGTCAATAGAAGTTGGTATAAAATTACAGAAACATCAGCAAATTTTAAAGTGGTGTTTTTATTGAGTATTGAAATAATACCACTCTAATAATTTTAATAGCAAAAACCTATATAGGGCCTACTATAGCAGGTACTATTCTAAGACCTTTACATGTTTTATCATGTTTATCTTCACAACTGTCTTATTTGCAGAAGAAAAAAAAACTGGAGATTACAAAGAGGTTAAATTACCTGCCAGAGATCCTGGGAGTAGCAAGTGATGGATCTGGATTCAGACCTTGAAAGTCTGGCTCCAGAGTCCATGCTTTTACCTGCTAGACTCTGTTACCAGTCTGGAGGGCTAGTGAGATGGGCCACCCAGATCAGAGTGCCTTCAGATTCTGAGTTACCTCCAGGGAAAGAATTAGTCGTAAGGGATGAGGATGCATCCTCACCATCGGGGGCAAGAGCAATTTTAGTATTTTATCATGCCCCATCTTGAGTGAGTTTTTCTTGGATAGAAAAACTGAACAAAGCAAGTGAAATAACTATTTTTACCCAGAATTTGTTCAAGAACTTGAGAACACATGTTAAAGCTCTGTGACTAGTTAACACAGACGCATAATGGATCAAATATCCTCCACACTCCTATGGAGACACGGGAGCACTGGATCATGCCCTGCAACAGGGCCCGAGCAGGCCGAGCAGGCAGCGCCCGCCTGGCATCAGTAGCAGCACTGGCAGCAGGAAGACGTTCTAGCACAGCAACTGGGACCCCAGCCCTGGCAGCAAGAACAGGGTGAAGGAAGCACATTCTTTAGACGTCCATGGTTCTGAAGGCCGTAGGATCAGGCAAAATGGGCCAAGAACTGGAGACTTGGAGGAAAAGGGCCACATGGCAGCTCAAAGTCCAAGAGGTCTTAAAGAACTTTCACAGGCGATTCCCAAAACTAACTGAAAAGAAACAAAGATGCTGGAGGATGAAGAGATGAATCCTGCTTGAATCCAAAAAGGTCATCACACCTTCCTCTCTGGGTGTAAGAGAAATAAGGTGGACGGGTATAAGCTGAAAACAACTGATCACGTATTAACCCACAAATCATTAATAATATTTTTTGTATATTTGGGGGATATGGTTATCCTATTTATTTATTTGTTTATTTATCTATTTATTTGATTAATTATTTAATAAAAAATATTATACACACCGAGATTCAATTTTTCAGATAGAAAGTTTTGATTTGAAAAGAAAAAACTTTTATTTGATAGATGTCATACTTTAAGAAGGAGTGATGACTGCAAGCTTGCATTCCATTTTTTAGACTTTTTAGAGTTCGCGTTTTGCCATAAATTTCTCTGCAGTAGATGATTGGCAGACGAGAGTAAGACATCAGGAAGAGGAGATATAAAGTAGGCAGATTGCAGACCTAAACACAGCTGAGTCATCAGTGAGAATTTCCATTCCTTCTTCATTCTCTTTTAAATTTTAAATTAGACTTTTCTGTTAAAAGGACTCAGTACTAGGGATGTAAGAGCTAGTTCTCAAATTGAAAACCTTGTCAAGATATGAAATTTGACCTTTTCGTACTATATGATTTTAAATTAAAGCTTTAATGGCCTCTTTTCATAATAGAATCTCTGATTTACTAAAAGAGCAGCTTTAATATATGATTCATTATTTCACATTTACATATCTGCATTGTTACAATAATTGTGTCAAAAATAAAGCATTATCAGTGATTTTTTTTTTCTGATCCATAGTTGGAGGTCTTTCTAACCAAAAAAAAAAAAAAAAAATACTCTGGAATGATTAGAGTTGAATTTTAGAACATTATCCATATGAATTATTTCTAACAAAGGGTATTCTCATGTGAGAAGCAGGGGAATCCTATATTTCCAGCTGCATTTACTCAGTGTTTTAATGTCAGTTAGATTGCTATCCCAGTCAAAATAGCTTCTATATATGTAAAATTATGGTTATTTCTCAAATTATACTGTTTTTTTTTCTTCAAGTGAAACTACATTTAAATAGTGTTATTTTGACTTACCAGTAGACACACGTAGTCACCTGAAGGAGTTTTATATTCCAAGACAGTGCTTTAAGGAAAAAGAACATTTTCCATAATTTTGTAGTGAAGAAGAAAAAAAGTAAAAGGGAGACTATTTAATTCAAGTGGATGTTTGTATTAGAAATGATTGTATTAGAAATGATTGTAGGGGTGCCTGGGTGGCTGAGTGGGTTAAGCCTCTGCCTTCATCTCAGGTCATGATCTCAGAGTCCTGAGATCGAGCCCCACATTGGGTTCTCTGCTCAGCAGGGAGCCTTCTTCCCCCCTCTCTGCCTGCCTCTCTGCCTACTTGTGATCTCTGTCTGTGGAAGAAGAAGAAGAAGAAGAGGAAGAAGAAGAAGAAGAGGAAGAAGAAGAAGAAGAAGAAGAAGAAGAAGAAGAAGAAGAAGAAGAAGAAGAAGAAGAAGAAGGAGAAGGAGAAGGAGAAGGAGAAGGAGAAGAAGGAGAAGAAGGAGAAGAAGAAGAGGAGGAGGAGGAGGAGAAATGATTGTGGACAAAATAATTTATTTTTTTTAAGATTTTATTTATTTATTTGACAGACGGAGATCACAAGTAGGCAGAGAGACAGATAGAGAGAGAGAAAGGAGGAAGCAGCCTCTCCGCTGAGCAGAGAGCCCGATGCGGGGCTCAATCCCAGACCCTGGGATCATGATCTGAGACGAAAGCAGAGGCTTTAACTCACTGAGCCATCCAGGTGCCCCCAAAATAATATATTTTATTATTTTGGTTGGAGTGCCTATCAAGAAATGTGAGAAACACTCATTAAATGAGACATGCACCAGCCCCCCAATGTGTAAGCAATAGTTCTAAGAGATGTAATGATCAAATTTTTAAATTAAGACTATGTCAAGAATTGCAAAGGGTCTGAGACTTTATACTACTCGCAGGTGCAAACCTAGCCTGCCACAGTTTCACAGATGTTGGCAGAAGACGCAAAACCCCTGGATCAGAAGTGAAGGATTTTATTACTCACAGTGGGATGAACAGAAGAAGCTGCATGCTTTCAAGTTTTCCCTGCTCCCAAATCCAATGGAACTAACACAGGGGCAGACCCACATGAATCCTTCTCAAAGGGGGTTAGGAAGTCCTAGTGTTATGCAGGGTATGATAGAAAACCTGCCCAAACTTTGCTCAAGATGGAGGCATTAACTCTGTTATCCAGTCAGGGAAAAAAATCTTCCTCTCTCCCCCAAGCCTGTTTGCTAGGCAAGCATCCTGGACAAGAGCCTAGGACAGAAGCTGTTAACAAGGCATGTGGAAACAAATGGAGAATTACTCCTCACCAAACTATTACAATAGTGCAAAATATTGTCTTGTAGTAGAACCTCAGTATTTACAATTCTGTATTTGAGAATTCACTTATCACTGACATTTATTTGTGACCCTAGAATCAATGCCGGCAGAACTTTCAGACATTTGCAGACATGTGCAGAGCTGCCTGGACACTCGAGCTCCTAGCTAAAGCCAAACAAAGAAATCGCTGCCTTCTTGTTTTAGCTCGCATACAGGTGCTTTTTCTGTCATCTTCTATGTGTCATGTTGTTTGCATTTTTGTGTTCTTTGGTGAGTGGGAAGGGGTATTTTGCTATTTAAAATGGTTCCGAATACTGCTGACACACTGTCTAGTTTTCCTAAGTATAGGAAGGCTGTGGTGCATCATAAGGAGAAAATGGTGGTGTTAAACAAGCTTCATTCAGGCTCAAGTTACAGTACTATTGGCCATGAGTTAAAAGTTAGTGAATCAAAAAAAAAAAAAAAGTTAGTGAATCAAAGGACACTTGGGTGGCTTAGTCAGTCAAGCCTTAAACTCAGGTCATGATCCTAAGGTCCATATGGGTTCCCTGCTCAGTTGGGAGTCTGCCTCTCCCTCTGCCTCTGCCCCAGCTCATGCTCTCTCTCTCTCTCTTTTTCTCTCTCTCTCAAATTTATTATATATAAAATCTTTTTTACAAAGTTAGTGAATCAGGGCACCTGGGTGGCTCAGTGGGTTAAGCCTCTGCCTTCAGTTCAGGTCATGATCTCAGGGTCCTGGGATTGAGCCCCTCATCGGGTTCTCTGCTTAGCAGGAAGCCTGCTTCTCCCTCTCTCTCTGCCTGACTCTCTACCTACTTGGGATCGCTGTCTGTCAAATAAATAAAATCTTAAAAAAAAAAGTTAGTGAATCAAAAATATACATTATGTACAATGCCATTAAACAGAAACAGTTATAAAATAAGGTTACATATTGATATGTTTAGGAAAACATGATTACTAAAGACTCACAGGAATGTGACCCCAAATGTCCCCTAGGAGCAATGATTCAATAGGCACAAATTCAGTGTATGCAGCAAATTTAGACAGCATCGCTGCCATGAATAATGAGAATCAACTGTAATGACAGCAACCCAGCTTCCACTCTTGTTCGCTCATGGCCTGTCAGCAACAAAACAGCAAGAGTGAACCTTATAAAACTTAAGTGTAATCATGGCTCAGCTCTGCTCAGAGATCTCCAATGACTTTCCTGTCTCAGAATTAAAAAAAAAAAAAAAAGAAAAGAAAAGTGGTCTTAATGGTTCTACAGGATCTGAGCTCCCCCTCTTGCCTCTGTGGCCTCTGGTCTCAGCTTCCTCCACTGTCTCTCCCTCTTCTGCTCTGACTACCCTGGTTTCCTTGCTATTTATGTAACACTCCAGCCAGGTTCCTGCCTCAAGGCCCCTGCCCTTATTTTTCCTCGACTTACAGACCTCTCTTTCTTTTTCCAGATATCTCAATGACTTATTTCCTCATCTCTTTCAGGTCTTTGCTAAACTGTCACTTTCTCATGGAGGCTATCACTGACCAAACTGTTAAAGTCTCAAACCTGTCCCTCCCAACCCTCAGACACCTCGTCACCCATCCCTGATTTGTTGTTTTCCATAATATCACCACCACCTGACATAGCATAAATAGTATCTATATGATTATCTGTATCCTTCCCACAATATGAAGGGATTATTGCTGTTTTATTCATGGCCATATACCCAGAACCTAGAAGAGTACCTGCCTGATAATAGATTTTTAATAGATATTGGTTGAATAAATGGAATTTCCAAACCCCTTGGACTTTTCAGTGACTTTTCTTTGTAGTACTATAAACTCTTCCTGAATCTGCTTCCAAAGAAAGCTCCTGAGAACATTTCTTCAGAACAAATAACTAAGCATTGAGAAGGACAGAGCTTGAAAATCTCACTCAGGTTCAGCAAGGCTAGAAAGCTTATAAGGAAAAGGTAGCAGAGTATTTTCAAGCTGTCTTGGAAAGAGAGGAGTGGAAAATCTTTTCATTTTTTTTCATTGACAATGTTTTCAGTAGCCTGAGAGTTGATATTAGCCTATCAAAATAACAACGATATTTTTCAAAACCCTGCTTACTTACAAATATGCTGTGTCTCTATAATTTCTTAAAAGACTGCTTTTTCTTTAGAAAACAAAACAATTAGAGTCTAGCTAAACTGCCCACAGAACATGAATGGTTTCATTTAACTAGCTGAGAACACATGGCTTGTTTAATTCCTAAAGAAAGAAGCAATCTCCATTAATAGAAGGCAGGTCCCCTACAAGCATGTCTCTCTCTGCACCTAAATGGATAGCAAGAGAACTCACTGTGCTGTAACGTGTTGCCACAGACAACCACAGATACATGGAACAAATACCAAGCAAACTTTGAAACAGACAATTCTGTTTGGTGTTAACTCTGATTCCGAATTTTACCATCAGGTGGTTTCCTCATGCTGTTTTAATCCAAATTTCTCCAAGCCTCACCAACTGGGAAGTGCAAACAGGGCCACGTCATCTCTCAAACATTCAGATTCACTGGTTCATCCTCTATAGAACAGCCTCCCTTCACTGTTTCACATCACTATTGTATGTGGGTTATTTCAGGTGCGCATGAAGAATTCTCTCAAGATTTTCTACCTGCTCATCTCCATCGAAACCACCCGAGAGAAGCATCTTCACTGCTTAAGACACACATCCACGTCAAGGGTGCAAACCACTGAGAGCCAGAGCAGAGCCAGTTTTCCCACAGTCCTCAATAGGCCCAAGCCATCCTCTGGCACAAGTGAGAATTCTACTCTCCTGAGCTAGGTCAGACGTGGACACTTTGTGAGAGCAGCACTTCTGACTGCTGCTGGCAACCTTTCTGTGTAAAGACCTCAAACGGGAATACACTTTGGCAAAGTCAGAAGCACACATACATACATACATGTATGTAACTATAAAATGGCCCTAGGGTAAGATCCATAAGATGCAAAATGCTACTGGAATATGGAGGAGATAGAGGACTTTATAAGGGAAGACCTCATGTAGGAAGGAGCCTTTACATAGACCTTAGTCCATGGGCAGTCCATATGTATCATCATTCTTATCATTTAATACATGGCTACAAAATACTTTTCTTCAGTTTTCCTGATTCCTGCATTTCAAGGAGGCAATCTAAAACTTTAATATATTACTGGACTCACTTGAAAATTTTTCTCATATAGAAAGTAGTTACATATGGTGTCTCACTGAGAAGATATTAGAGCCTATGCTTTGGTTTATGCTATTTGGAGTAGCCTTTTTCATACATCACCTAGTTTAAGAATATATTTCCGCTCAAAAATATCCTGCATTTATAGAACCCGCATTCTACTGCTATAGAGAACAATAATGAAAGGTAAAGAAAAAAACAATTGGGGTGGGTTGTGAGTCAGTGATTACTAATTTATTTATAGTGATCAAAGATATAGACTCTCTAAGTAACATATGAACAGAAAACTGAAGCCATTCAGGTATCTGGGGAAGAGCATTCGAGGTAGAAGGACTAGACATGCAAAGTGCCTGAGTTGGGGAGTGATTGGCGTGCTCAAGGTAAAGGAAGGACGTAGAACAAAATGAACAAGAGGGACAGTGGTAGAAGTTGAAGTCAAAGAGGTGACCTGGGATCAGATCATACACAACTTTATGAGGACTTTGTCAGGACTTCACTTTTAATTTAAGTGAGACAGAAAGACATTAATAGTTCTGAGCAGATAAATGGAGCTATCTGAATACAGGCTCAAAACCCTCACAGTGAATGCTTTGCTGTGAGCAAACTAAAGTGGACAAAGTGGAAGGAGGGAGACCTACCTGGAGGCTCCTGCAATATATGGTGGTGATTTGTCCAGAATGGTAGAAGGGAAGAATATGTGAAGTGGTCAGTTCTGAATAAATAAGAGAATTTGCTGGACGGTTATGGGATTTGGAAGAAAGAGAGGAGTCTAACATGAGCCTGAGGCTGTTGGTATGAGAAACTGGAAAGGTAGAGTTGTCATTTAATGAGATGGTAGACCCACAGGAAGAACATGGTAGGGTGGGCGGAGATGTGAAAATTGGAAGGTCAGATCTGGAAAATGAGGCCTCTCAGGTTTGGGAGTTTACCTGATTTGGGTTAGATCGCCCTGCTCTGCAGCTGGATAGCTATATGATCTCTGACATTAACTCAACACTTCTGAGCCTCAGTTTCCTTATCTGTGTCATGAGGATAACAGAAACCAATGTGTAGGATAGAGTTGGGAGGATTCAAAATAGGGGCAGCGTCAAGTACATAAAACAAAGTTGTACTAGAAGCTAAAATGAAACAAAACTAAGTATATACAAGGGACTAATAAGTGGTATTTATCCTAATCTCCTTCTTGAGATTAGGTGTGAAGTTTCTTAGAGCATTATGAGAACTATTTGCAGAAAACTTTCCAAGACTGGGTTTTAAAGAGATGGATTCTAACTAAACACATAAGAAAGGAGATCCTCATCCCATATCATCCAGTTTCTATGTTCACCATAGCAACTGGTCCTTTACTTTTTAACTCCCTTCCTGGTTTTACTATTGTCAGTATTCTGTGCTCTTTCACAGATGTTTTATTGTTTTCTCATCCCTTAAGCCAGAAAGCAAAAGCATCAACCAGTTTGATGGAGACTTACCTACAAACTGGCAGATACTCTGTTGGTTTTATTCTTTGGAATTTATGTAATGCCTCAGATCATCAAGTCATCAAAATACTATTCTGGTTTATATGCCTCATGTTGTTCTCCAAAATTACTAACTCATACTCCGCTTTCTAAACGCCTTATTTACTCCAATTAGATTATTATTATAAGTGAGGTAGTGTCTGGTATAACTGGCCTGCATTAAAGACCAAACAGACATCTTTGTTCTCAGAACAGACTGACCCAATGTATTTCCCTGGCAGGCAACAGCAGGGTTTGATTCCAGCCAGTCACTCCACCACCAACATCAGGGCCTGTCAGCTTGCCTACCTTTCCTAGACACAGGTTTCTTCAAATTGCCCTTCACTCTGTCTTTTCTTCAGTCGTCCTTCCTGCTTGTTGATGCGACATGCTTCAGCCCACTTAGAGGTAGGGCTTTTATATACACTCGTCTCCCATTCTTGTCACAAAGCTGGTCCACAGACAGCAATAAGGATTGTTTCACTTCCGGTGCGCTCTGTCTCCTCAAAACAGGTTATTTGTTGTTACACTTGGCACCTCGGTCAGGTCCCATTAAAATATATTTTAAAGCCTATTTTGATAACTTAGTGTTCCGAGTTTCACACTTACTGAGTTGTTTGAAGGTACCCTATCTTTGTGTATCTTCTTGGAAAGTCCCCCTCTTAAATCCCCGGCACCATTTATCACCGTGGCCACACTGATTCCACCGCTGACTCCGCTTTTGGAGGACGTTCAGTATTCCTGAAGAAACCCTGAATTGCCATGTCATCATATTTTTTGCTACTGCCTTCCTAAAATATCTCGATTCCTCACCCATGTGAAATTTTACTCATTTTCCGAGATTCAGTTTGAATATTGCTTCTTCCTTGAAGTCACTTCATTCAACACTGACTCATTCCTACTGCGCTCATCACAGGAAATCTTATAACAGAGTACTTGTGTGCATGTCCTCAATTGACCATAAGCCCCTGTGGGGCAGGCACAATAAATGGCTTATATTTTTCTTCCCAAAATGCCTTGAATGTAATAAATGGTCTGCAAGTGTCTGTTGAAATAATACACTTCTTTTCTTAATATTGTCATTTTTTTATCTGCTATGTCTTCATTGTCAGCGTTGTTCTAGCATAACTGACAGTCCAAGTCAGTTTTATGCTGCTGAATGCAGTTTTATTAATTCAACAGATTGGAGTTTTTATATGACTTTTAATGAATTTGGACTTCGGAATGTATGGATTAATGTGTAATTCCTTTCACAGAGGAGCTTACAATACAGAAGGAAAAACTGGCAAGTAAATAATTAATATATGATGTGACATGTGCTGACAACTGATGAGTAAATAATTAAAATAGTATGCCTCATGTATATTGGGATGGTAGTGATAGTTTTCAGAGTGTTATTTAAGCGCTTAGAGTTTCAGAGGAAGATGGCCTTGGGTGTTGTTATGTGGGGTTTGGCCAACTGAGCAGTAAAATAAATATTTGAAGCACCTAAAACAGTGCTTTGCATATGCAAAGCACTCAGTCAACGTTGTTTGTTGAATTAATTATATGGTAGCAGCTAGACTGGAAGTTCAAAGGACAGCACCCAGGCTTGGCTACTAGGAAGGCACTGTAAATGCACTATGATGTTGACACGATTTTCCTGCCTCACTGTAGACCACAGCTTTCAGTCACTTGTATCCTCATCGGAGGACTCCCTGGGTCTCACATAAATAAGGTGATGAAAAGAATGAGACCAAGGAATTTCCCAGATTATTAAGATGGCTTCCTAACAGTAGTTTCAAGAATCTTCCTTAAAAAACATAGCTACCTTTAAGAATGGACCTATAGCATTAATTTAAGAAGGAAACAAAACCATTACAAACTTTATTTTTAATTAGAACACTTCCTCAAATGATTGTCAAATTTCAGGTTGGTATCAGATGTTATAATTCTAATTATAATGAAATAAAAACTTTTCATTCATCAATTAGTAATTTACTTGTTAATTGAACAAACATCTATTGAAAGCCTATTAGGTGATGGTTTCTTTCCTAGGATCCAGAGATACAAAGACAAATAAGATGATTCTTACCTCCAACTGGTTTATTTTGACTAAAAAATAAATAATTAGAACAATTCAGTAAATCACAGGAAAGGTTAAGTTTGAGGTGTATATTGGTTTTTAAAGAGAACAGAGAAAAGGAACTAAATCAGACTGGGAAACAAAGGGGGTTTCTTGAAAGAATGGTGTGTTGAAACTGATTTTGAAAGGCAAAGACTAACATGGCATAACTATAAGATAGTAGAAGCATTTGACCAAATGCATGTAGATTCACATTATAACAAATTTTCTTCTTCTTTCTTTCTTTCTTAAATTTATGCTCTTTCTCGTCTTAGTGATAACCAGGAAGTACCACCTTTGTAGAGGGCTTATCTCCACTGCCTTTGAAGAAGCATAATTCTAACATGAAGTACATTTTATGGGCTTACATGATCAAAAGAGAAGTCTGCTGAGATAGATTAGTAGAGAGCAGTGGTTTTAAGAGTCACAAGTCCCAGGTTAAACCATCTTGTCTTGTCACAAAGGTGTCATGAAAATAAATGAGTGTTACTTCTATTTCCAAAAAAAAAAAAAATGTATGCTTTTACCAGGGTTTGCATGAATATACTGATTAAAGTTTTGGCCTTAAATTTTACAAAGTTCTCACATAAGTATCATAAGAGCTTTTATTCTCTGATAAAGATGAGATCAAGCAACTGAATTTATTGAGCCACAGAACCATCGTTTCTTTTGTTTAAATTCACCATGTGACCCAACACTTAACAGAATATAAGGTAGGACCAACACAGTACCTTGAGATGGATGCCAACAATTTCTCACTGAGAAATTGAACAACAGTGGTACATTGTAGTGCTATTTCTTTTCTAGATGATCAGTGTAGCATGCCTTTAACCTTTATTGTCTTTAAGATGTTTCTTTAAACTTTGGGTGCTTTAAAAATTAGCATTTTGTCTTCACACAATCCAAGGACACAAAGATTGTTATGTACTAACTATGGCTAAAAGCTTCCTGTTGTTTTAGGTTTTCTGTCACCTTCAGGTAATCTGGCCTATTTTCCATATACCTAAAACTTTCCCTTCAAATATTCTATCCTTCCCTGTCTTTACAGACTATTTTAATCTGGGATGATCATTATGAAAATGTATTCCTTTAATGGGTCTTTATACTATGATGCCATTAGACATTACTGAGATGTGCATATCTCCTTCTACACTTGATGACCTTTGAGTTCTTTTATCTGATTTTCATATTGTGTCTTTTTCTTTGCTATCTGACAGTTTGCTCTCAATTCTGTAATTGCTATCATCGTCTCCCCCTCAGTGCTCCCTTTTATGAAATGCTGTTTCAAGTGAAATTTATTTAAGCAGATATTAATTGAGGATATACTATGTATTAGTCACTCTACTAAGTGCTAGGAGTTAAATGATAAACAAAATGTGGTCTCAGCCTTTAAAGAACTATCAGGCAAAAAAGAAATGGAGGTATAAAAAAGTGATTACAATTCTGTTAATTGTGACGAATAGGATTTTATTCTACGGACAATGTGTTTCACTTTTCCCTGGATTTACCCCTGTGGTATGGCCTGAGGTAGGATTGAAAGGCTCAGCATCAGTGGACTAAGGCAGAATTCAGAACAGAGTTGTTTGTAATGCATCTCTCATGAAGAAAAATATATGTTATAAAATGCAAACACATTTGTGAAAATTTTGTCTAAAATAAGAAGAAATTACTCTTAGTAAGATCAAGGACATTATCCTAGTATATGAGCTTTGCATATTTACTTGTGACATCTGTTTTAACCACTTAGGTCTTATTTGCTAACTTTCTGTTTCTATAGCAAATATAAAATGGTTTAAGTGCTTAATGAATTACATCCCCATGAGTGAAATGTTAATGCATTTACTATGAGAATTTATGTTGTATCATGTCATATTACATTTTGTTATAGTACATCATGTTTTATCACTACTACCTTTGCATTATTAGTTAGTATTTTCTAATGAAAAATTCAAAAATTGTATTAGATATACAGATAGCCTTTGAATTAATGTGAGGTCATATTTCTAAATATGCTTTCTGGATGAGGTAGTTTGTGCTTATGATGGAATTTTGTATGTAAAACTTATAATCATGCATGGAAAATATGTCCCTGAGCATTAAATAGTCAACCTACTAAAAATTTCTAGTAGCAAACGCATTTATTGTCTTTTCATATTTAACATTCTTAGCACAGTGCATAGTATAGTAAATATTGGTTACTTAGTATTATTATCATTATCATTAAAAATAATATGCCACCAGATTTATTTTGGAACTCTACTGAAATTTCTACATTTGGGAAAAAATTTTTAGTGATACACATGGAATTAATTACACCAATGTCAGTAAAGTAAGAAAATAAACTGTAATATAGTCAGTCTTTCAGCTTGCTGAATTTCAATTTAACCTCAAGGTCAGACTTCTGTCTACTTTGTCCATTACCTTCCATAATACTCACATAACATACTCCCAAGTACATCTTTTGCTTCATGTAATGATTTCAAAGGGAATAGATAGAGAAGGTACACATCTGTTTCTCCAGGTAATATGTATAGTAGGAAGTCATTCTTTCTCAAAATTTTTATATTTGCACTCCACATTTCTTCCACTGGAATCCTACTTTTCCTGAACCACCTCTTTTATACATGCACATAAGAAAAGCATACTATAAAATCTGAAGATGCTTTGGGACTTGAACTTTTTCAAAGCACTAGTTACTAATTGGCTATTGTGACTATTTTCAAATCCCATTGATATACCTTGAAACATCTACTTTCTAGAAGTATAACTTTTTGATGAACTCCCCAGGATAAATTAGTGGCAAAATGTGACCTTAGTGATTAGAGTCATACAGAGTTTTTGCATATAAACCAGGAAAGTTTGCCCAAATTAATGATTTTTCACATTTACAACAATTATCATTAAGTCATTCTTCCCCTGAGCCAGTTACAGTTCTGGAACAATTATTTTTTGGAGCCAGTGATGCTATGGTTTTGTACTTCTCAGCATTGATATCTGATTATTTCAGAAGACCATTTCTGTGAACACTGAAACTTAAGGTGATACTAAGCTGAATTTAAGGAAACTAAAATCTTATAATGAATTCATGTCTTTTACCTTACTGTTTCCTGTACAATAACAGAGACACAAGAGAGACTAGCAAAAGTTATATGGCCTCTAACATATTGATGAAGAGTAGCAACTATCAGTAGTGGCCAAGCCATAACCAAATCTTACTTGCCCCTCACAAAAAATCCTGACCCCATAAAACCTAGCTTTATGATTTATCAAAACAAAACTTTGAATGTCCAGATGTTGAATTACTTGCTTGTGCAATAAGTGGGCTACATAGATACATACTTTCACACAATATTCAGAAGAGTTCTGGGATGTATCAGTGTCTGCCCCACTGCCACAAGGTAGAAGCAAGGAAGGGTACGGTGTATTACTTGGGATTTTCCAGAGAAACAGAGCTAATTGTGTGTGGGGGGTTGAGGGGAATGAGGAATTAGCCCTCACAATTATGGAAGCTGAGAAGTCCCAGTATTTGCCATTTCAAGCTGGAGATCCAGGAAAGCCAGTGTAAAACTCAGTCCAAGTTCAAAGGCCTGAGGACTAGGGAAGACATAAATTCCAGTCCAACGCCAGGCAAAGATGAGAGGCCCCTGCTCAAGCAATAAGGCAGGAAACAAGGCAAATTCCTTTCATTAGCTTTTTTGTTTTATTCAAACTTCCAGTGCATTGGATGGTGCCTACCCACATTGGGGACAAGAGTCTACTTTACTAAAGTCCACCAATTCAAAGGCTAATATCATCCAGAAACACACAGAGACACTGAGAAATGATGCTTAATCTGACTCTGTGGCCAGTCAAGTTGACAGATAAAGTTAATCACTACAGATGGCTACACCAAGTTCTAGGCAATTCATCCCCATGTTTCTACTAAAAACAAGTCTGTTCGTATTTATTTTAGATGTACTTATTTTCCAAATAGGTTTCATTTTAAATGGTGCTAATATCATTTGAAAATCACTGAATCCATCCAATGCCACCATGTTTTAGCACAAGCAATTTGAAAAAAAATAGCTATGAATCAAAACCTTTCAGGCAGATCAAACTTTGATGAAAGCAGTCCCATGTATATTTATCTTATAATCAAATATCCCATGAGAGTATGTATGAATTTACAAGCTCTAAGACCGGAGAGGAGTAAATAAGATAGGACAAGAAGGTAGTTTTGTATTGGTTTTGTGTCTGGTTTTGTTCTAGAAACTTATAGGGAGGGAATCAAAGTGTCTAAGGAAAATACACCCCAAATCTGAAACTATACTTTGGTGTAGTTTAACAGGGAAGATGCTGAGACTTTGGCAAGAGGGCATAATAGAACTGGGTCCAGAGTGCCCCTCTGTGTTTCATTGAGGCAAGGCCGAAAACACTGAGTAGAACAAGTTTCTAAAACTCTGTATGTTGGGGCACCTGGGAGGAGTTCAGTAGGTTAAGCATTTGCCTTTGGCTCAGGTTATGATCCTAGAGTCCTGGGATCAAGTTCCATATCGGGCTCCCTGCTTGGAAAGGAGTCTGCTTTTCCCTCTCCTCCCCACTTGTGCTCTCTCTGCCTCACTATCTCTGTTGCTATCTTTCTTTCAAATAAATAAATAAAATCTTTAAAAATAATAATAAATAAATAAATAAAACCCTGCATATTGAAGAGAAAGGCCTGGGTCCAAACTTTAGACTTAGATAATTTGGTGTGTATGGAAGGATTTTTCTTTAATTCTGATAGTCTAGGAAAGTTAAATGTGTTATCCAAAAGACATTTCCCCCCATCTGAAACATTCAGAAATTTTAAGACATGAGCTCTGCATCAACTGTATAGTATTGAACCCATTGCAAACTTGGCCAACGTCTGCCTGGGACAGTACACTGATTTGCTTGAATAAACTGTTAAGAGACCAACAGCAGAGCTTTGATGATTAAAATCAACCTACATTAATTTTCTAAACTTTATACACTTAAAAAAATAAGTTATTACCTGATGTTATAACTCATAATAAACACCATTTTCCAAAGAAAGAAAGAAAAACCTACACTAAGAATACCTGGGTGTGTTCAGCCACTGTTTTTGACTGGTTGTGGGTTCTTGATACATCATTTAATCTCTCTGAGACTCAGTTTCCCCAACTGTAAAATTATAGTAATAATTTCTATCTCACAGAGATGTTTGGCAAAGTTCAATGAGATTAGGAACAAGAAAGCTAACTGTGAATACAAAGCACTATGTACATTAGCTCTTATTAAGATTATCAGAGCAGTACCATCCTTAAATGTAAGCAGGAGAGACCCCTGCCCTGAGCTCTGCTCTTTCAAGTTCCCCTCCTGGCCTCCTTTGTGCTGCTTCCTTTCTAACCCACTGGGGAGTTTGCAGAGTCCAACAGTCATGTCCACCATGAACCGGTGCACCATATTCCAAGGTCCTGTCTTCTGGGCCTGGAGACCACTTACCCACGCTTCATTCTCCATACCACTGGTGCAACTACCAAGGCCCAAGGGGAGCTAAGAGAAAGCTATCAGTGAGGGTATGGATGGAGTGTGAATGTGCACCCAGCATGTCACATACATATTGGCAAAGGCCCTCAAAGTGCAGGAAAAAGCTGGAAGTGAAAAAGAAAAAGTCATGCAGCCACGACCGAAGAACGTATTTTATTTTATAATTTGATAGCTTGACTTATACCTTCAAATATTTATAAATGCAATACACCAGCCTTCATTTCTACTTTTGCCTGAGGCTACACAAATATTAACTGTTACACAGTTGCTATCATGAATCATTCTGTGGATTTGCAACTTATTCCCACAAATTTTTTTTTCTAATTTTAGAACTAATAATTGTTGTTAAATATTTTACCCTGGAGAAGAAAATAGCCTACTGTGTACTGAAATCTTTTTTGAGTTCCTTACTCTGGACAAAATCCCACCATTTCTCCATTATCATCCCCCCACTGCACTCCTGTGTTCACTGCGGCTGCCTCACCGATTCCTACATATTCTCTGTTTCACCCCAGGACAGTGTAGCCTGATGGGTACAATCCCCTTCTCACATGATCTTGAAGCATAAGAAACCATAATTCCTTTTTTTCTTTGACAGCCAAAAGTAAACCCTTTATAAAATGTTACATGTTGAACGCAAAAGGATGATAAGGAGATTACATAGTTGAAGCTTCATAGTGGAAATTGTCTCTGTATGGAATCTCTGTAACAATTTTGTATAATACCATAAATAGTATAGGATACTATATATCAGCAGAAGAACTGGTCAAAATTACTTTCAGCTTTTTTTATAAAGATTTTATTTATTTATTTATTTATTTGAGAGAGAAAGCAAGAATGTGTGGGAGGCAGAGAGAGAGGGAAAAGCAGGCTCCCTGAGATGCGGGGGCTCCGTGACAGGACCCTGAGGTCCCGACAGGAGCCGAAGGCAGATGCTTTTAACCAACCGAGCCACCCCAGCGTCCCTACTTTCAGCTTTGATGACAAATATAAGGAGACTGAAGTGCACTACACACCAGCATTTGCGCCATTGGTGTCTGGATAAACAGCAGCAACACCCATCTACCTGTATTCATCATCCAGACTATAACATGAGATGGTAAACAGAGCAGGATGTCTGTTCAGCAGCTTCCTTCTTTAAAGTTGGGACTATCATTTTTATTCTTCAGTGCTTCCCTACATCAGGAAGTCCTGTATGTACTACAAGCACCCAAGAAAAGCAGAAAATCTACTATAAATATTTTATGTCTGGCAAAAATACTTTAGTTATCTATTATTTAAGTTAACTTAAAGGATTATGTCAAAACCTTAAATACCTTCCCAACTCCTGCAAAAATATCACCATAACTGCTGTTTCCTGTATTTGCACAGAGCCCTTTTGTTCCAAGATTTTGCTTTCACACCCCTTTTCTCATTTTTTGCACTGTGATAGCCCTATGTTGACGAACTCTTAACATAAATATCTCAGTCACCTTACTGTTTTCACTAGCCATCTTCTATTTTCTTTTTATCCATTATTCTTTGACAGCTGAGCCATTCCAAATAATTCTTTTCTTTCCTTTTTATAAATTTACATATTTTTATAAGTAAAATATATCTCTCTCTTTAGAGAGAGAGTGTGTGCACACACATGTAAATGCAAGTTGGTAGAAGAGCAGAGGGAGAGGAAGAGAATCCCAAGCAGACTCCCGCTGAGTGCAGAGCTTAACAGGGGCTCCATCTCAAGACCCTGAGATCATGACCTGAGCTGAAATGAAGAGTGGGTTACTTAACCAACTGAACCACCCAGGTGCCCTGCCCCAAATAATTCTGATGAATATAAACAGATATTTTCGTGTCCAAATCCCAAAGCTGTCCTTTAAGTAAGGCCAAGCCATACATGAAAAAAGCCACAGACATTCGACCAAAATAGCCTTGGATACACAGTAATCCCTGGCGGGATTACTCAAATGCCTTCCAAGAGTAGCAGTTAAAATTTATGAAGTACACAATAAAATCCTAGGCTCTTCGTAGGCTCTTTTTATGTGGTCAAACTCCACATTTGCCTAGTTACACTGCTTTTTTAAAATTGTGTGAGTAATACACACCCCTCAGAGCACCAGCTAGTAACCCTAGTAACCCTAGCTGTCCTTGTAACCCCCCAGCTGTCCTTGATCCTGCTTTTCTTCTACACCTTCTTCTTCAACCCTGGATTTGTTTTCAAACTCTTGGCTTTTGACTTTATCTTCCATTTGGATGCCAGAATTCCTCCTTGGAGTCATGGAATATTTGGCCTCTATAGCTTTGACACTTTCACTCTACCTTTCCAATGGAGTTTGCAGGTGCCCTCTAGCTATGTTCCTGCTTTTGCTCCTAGCTGTTGCCCTCTGAAGTACAGAGTCAAATTAATTTTATCTGTCTTAGCTATAGGCACCTACGGTGGGTCTGCCCTTTGCTCTGATCCCTGTCCTCCACCCACACTTGCAAGAGAGAGAGATCATTACAAACCTAATTAAAATATATCACTAATTTAAGTGTTCAAATTTATTTTCAATTACTCATATTTAAATGCCAGGCCATGTTTGAATTATGTATTTTAGTGTACAGCAGTGAGATACAATGGTCTACAGTCTCCAAGATTGATCCTTCTTTTTTTATTTTTATTTATTTATTTGACAGAGAGAGAGACAGTGAGAGGAGTACAAGCAGGCAGAGTGGGAGAGGGAGAAGCAGGCTTCCCATTGAGCAGGGAGCCCAGTGCGTGGCTTGATCTCAGGACACTGAGATCATGCTCTGAGCTGAAGGGAGATGCTTAATGACTTAGCAACCTAGGCACCCCAGATCCTTTTTCTTTAAAAGAGAAAAAAAAATCCTGGGCATAAAATTTGCTCTATTTCAGACTTCAAACCCTTCTTCTGTGATCAGTGATCAGTATGAATGTATAAGAACTCATTAACATTTCATTCCCTGTTTCGAGTTGAATTTAAACTCTCCCATCACAGATTATAAACAGAGTGATCACATTTGACCTTTCAGGGTAAAAAAATGAGGGTTTTTTTTTTTCGAATTCCTTTAAATATTATGAGGCACAATAGGTCACCTTACTGTTATCTTTTCTTATATAAGAAATTTAGTTCACTTCAAGAAAAAAGGTCAAATGATGTCTTGATAATCTTTAAAGAAAGATTATAATCCCATTAGGGATCTAAAAACTGAATTTGCAATTTTAAAAAAATATTCAGCTATATACCATATCTCCTACTTAATTAGAGTTTTTTATGCTGAAAACTTCCCAAACAACATTGAGGATAGATGGTTGGATGTAGAGACTGATCCATAGATTTATCTCAGTTTGTCAGTATATTTATTATTTTACATGGGACTTATCTATTGCCTTATTATGAATGATAACAAGGGGCCTTATATACATGAAATATAAATAATAAAGTCAAAGTGATTTTTTAAAGATTTTATTTATTTATTTGAGAGAGAGAGAGCATGGGCAGGGGTAGAGGCAGAGGGAGAGAGAAAGAGAAAAGCAGACTCCCCGCTGAATAAGGAGCCCAATGGGGAACTCCATCCCAGGACCTTAGGATCATGACCTGAGCTCAAGGCAGATGCTTAACTGACTGAACCACCCAAGAGCCCCGTCAAAGAGATTTTTGACTAGTTTTTCAACTTTTTTAAGCATTTCAAATAATGTGGACCTATTGCATGTTGTGTGTGTGTGCACACATGCATGTGTGTGTGTGAGTGTGTGTGTGAGTGAGTATTTTCCTCCTACAGACCAAGGGCAATAAATTGCTCAGAGAAGGAAATGAATTCTAGAGTAACTTGGAAAAGACCTTGACTTAAATAACTAAAATTATATCACATTATCTAATAGTCTTTTAATGGACAGCCTGTCACCTGATAATCACTTAAGCATAATAATAATTTGTGGCTAGCAGTTATTAAGAGTATCTTATACCATAAAAGTAAATTTTCCATAAGAATTTTAATCAGGAAAAGAATTTGGCTTTTGAAGTTATACTGATAGGTGAGATTTACTGAGCACTTACTACATATTAGATACTCTTCTAAGTGCTTCTTCTGTAGGAATTTAATTTGTACATCCACCCTCTGAAATAAGTATTATTACTACCCTCTCTTCTCATGGATAAGGATAGCAATAGTACTTGTCTCAGAGGATGGCTCAGTGGAGCCACAGCTCAAACATCTAACTCCTCTGCTCTGCCATTTCTCAGGAGTCATGAAAGAATTCATTTTGACTACTCTTCACTGTTAGGAGGCAGGAGGCAGTTGGGGGGGGCACCTCTCCAGCTTCATATGAAACATTACTCACTCAGCTTCTAAGTATTATACACTTGTTCATGTATTACATATCATTTTTTCAAGGTTAAATTGCAAAGTAATAACAGTATTGTACAAGCAATAATAATGGCTTATACTTTCCACCCCAAAGCGTTTCCTGACCAGAGGTTAGAATATTTTGCACACATCACTGAAAAATAGCTCCCTTCAACTGAATAATGCTAATGTTTATTAGCATTTAATAGCCTAAGACAGGACAGTATTTTGAAATTCAAGAGTAATTTGAAGTAGGTAGATTGTGAATACATCACAGAAGAGTTACCATATTTCAAAATAAATTGTTCAGCACCCTGCACACTACAGTTCATCAGTATTGATTACCACTAATGCTAGAGCAATTCAGCAGACCAATGGAACTTTTATTCTTATGCATGAAGATGGTTCTTGAAAACCTGTGACGTTGGACAGTCAGTTAACTCTCTATGTTCACCAATCACCTAATGCCAAGAAATGTGTTGCGTAAATTCGTGTTTGTAAAAGTATAAAATTCTTCAGTGTGTGCTAAAATGGAAATGTGAAAGCTTATGAACGTCAAGAACCAAATGACAACAACAACAAAAAATCCCGTCCTTAATAGAACTTACATTTCAGTGAGGAGAGGAAACAAAGAAATTTTGAGTGGCACAAATAAGTAAATTATATAAAACATTAGAAGACAACATGCTGTGTAAAGGAGGAGTAAAAAGTAGGGTGATAGGGAGTAGGGGAAGTAGTTTGCAATTTTAAAAATGGTAGTCAGGGAAGGTCTCCTTGATATGATGGCATGTGAATGAAGACGAAGGAAATGAGGGTGTGAGCCTTGCATATATCTGGGGGAAGCCGCAGAGGACTCACCCGGTGAGGTGGGGGTATACCAGTGTGCCGAAGAAATGGCAAAGGGGCCAGCACAGCTGGAACGGAGAGGGCGAAGAAGGAGAAAAGGAGAGGAAAATGTCAGAGAGGCAATCACAGGCCAGAGAATTTGAAGTTTTGTAGGCCACTGGATGAACACCGGAATTTTTGCTGAATGAAATGAGGAGCCATTGCAAGGTTTTTCTCCCCTGTCTGTAAAGCCACACGGTAGATCCCTAAGCTGGATGGAATAGTATTTCACCCTGTGGTGGAACAGCAATAAGAGTTGTGCTGAGTTTCCTTTACCCAGTCGTGTATTTCCAGCCTAATCTCTGTGCTACTAGCTCCAATGACACTGTACTATTACCTGTTCCTCTAAGCACATGATGTTGTCTCAGATGCTTCCATATCTGAACTATTGCTGTCCATCTGCCCGAACTGCTCTCTCAACAGTGCCTTGTACATATGGAAACTTTCTTCTGCTTCTTCCTGTATGTCTCCCACTGCTACTTTGATGTTTCCTGGAATTAATCAATAATTCTAGGGGCACCTGGGTGTCTCAGTTGGTTGAGTGACTGCCTTCAGCTCAGTCATGATCCTGGAGTCCCGGGATCAAGTCCCACATCAGGCTCTCTGCTCGCCAGGGAGTCTGCTTCTCCCCCTGATCTCTTTCCTCTCATGCTCTCTCTCTCTCATTCTCTCTCTCTCTCAAATAAATGAATAAAATCTTGAAAAAAAAATTTAATAATTCTATATCCCTGGCACTACAAGAAGCTTTATAAATATGTTATCTTGGGTGCCTGGGTGGCTCAGTGGGTTAAGCCGCTGCCTTCGGCTCAGGTCATGATCTCGGGGTCCTGGGATCGAGTCCCACATCGGGCTCTCTGCTCAGCAGGGGCCTGCTTCCCTCTCTCTCTCTCTGCCTGCCTATCTACTTGTGATCTCTCTCTGTCAAATAAATAAAATCTTAAAAAAAAATATGTTATCTCATTCAGTCTTTATAATAACCTTGAAAGGTAGATTATTTGATCCTAATTCTGCAAATAATTTAATACATTGACTCAGTAATTCAACATCTCGGCACCTTGTAGAAAATGTACAATGCTTTGTCCTTCAATAATGGGAAAGGTAGTGTGTTGGTTTACTAGAGCTGCCATACAAAGTACCACATACAAAGCCACACAGGGTGGCTTAAGCAACAAAAAATTCATTTATTACAGTTTGGGAAGTTAAAAATTCAAGATCAAGGTGTTGGTAAGGTTGGTTTCTTCTAATGCCCCTCTCCTTGACTTGTAGATAACTGTCTTCTCCCTGCATCTTCATCTGGTTTTTCCCTCTGTAACATCTGTCCTAACTCCATCTTCTTATAAGAATATCAGTCATACTAGATTAGGTCCCATCCTAATGACTTCATTTTAACTTAATTACCTCTTTAAAGATCCTGCTTCCAAGTACAGTCACAATCTATGGTATTGGGGATTGGGACTTCAACATATGAATTTGTTATACTATAGAGTTAGTATAAGAAACATGATCACTTATTCTTTTTTTTTTCCATTTTATTTATTTTTTCAGCGTAACAGTATTCGTTCTTTTTGCACAACACCCAGTGCTCCATGCAAAACGTGCCCTCCCTATTACCCACCACCTGTTCCCCCAACCTCCACCCCTGACCCTTCAAAACCCTCAGGTTGTTTTTCAGAGTCCATAGTCTCTTATGGTTCGCCTCCCCTTCCAAATTTTTTTTTTTAATAAACATGTAATGTATTTTTATCCCCAGGGGTACAGGTCTGTGAATCGCCAGGTTTACACACTTCATAGCACTCACGATAGCACATACCCTCCCCAATGTCCATAGCCCCCTCCCCCTCTCCCAATCCCACCTCCCCCCAGCAACCCCCAGTTTGTTTTGTGAGATTAAGAGTCATTTATGGTTTGTCTCCCTCCCAATCCCATCTTGTTTCATTTATTCTTCTCCTATCCCCCTAACCCCCCATGTTGCTTCTCCATGTCCTCATATCAGGGAGATCATATGATAGTTGTCTTTCTCCGATTGACTTATTTCACTAGAGCGTATCATGCTTAGTGAAATGATCACTTATTCTTGCTGTAAGACCATGACTTAGTGATTTAGCCTCAGTTTCTCATCTGTATGATGGATAGAATAATGTTATTGTGCTGATTAAACATGATCTTTCCATTCTGTATTCTTTCATTTAATAAATGCTTCTTCCACCTGTTGAGTTAGATACATAGATACAAATATCAGGACCTGCTTTAAGGAGCCTCTGGTAAAGAATCCAATCGCACCATAATACCTGCCATATAATAAGCACTTAATAAATAGTTTGGGGATAAACGCATGATAAACAAATAAGTTTGTATAACAAAGGTAATTGTTCAATTGTTCCAAGTCTTCCCCGAACTTGAGAAAAGTTTGAGTGATTCTTCATCCATCTGTAAATTGATCATGAAAATATGAATCAGACTCATTAATTTAGCATTTCTTCCTTGTCCCCCTGCACAAGAAATTCAAAATAAAGTTATCTCATATAAATGTAATCTTAAAAACAAAACACATGGATTTCTTTTAAAAGATTAAAATTCAGAATTTCTGATTCTGGATAAAGAAATAAAAACCCACCGCAAATATCATTCTCAATGGAGAAAAACTGAAAGCTTTTCCGCTAAGGTCAGGAACACGGCAGGGATGTCCATTATCACCACTGCTATTCAACATAGTACTAGAAGTCCTAACCTCAGCAATCAGACAACAAAAAGAAATTAAAGGCATCCAAATTGGTAAAGAAGAAGTCAAACTATCACTCTTCGCAGATGATATGATACTATATGTGGAAAACCCAAAAGACTCCACACCAAAACTGCTAGAACTTGTACAGGAATTCAGTAAAGTGTCAGGATATAAAATCAATGCACAGAAATCAGTTGCATTTCTGTACACCAACAACAAGACAGAAGAAAGAGAAATTAAGGCGTCAATCCCATTTACAATTGCACCCAAAACTATAAGATACCTAGGAATAAACCTAACCAAAGAGGCTAAGAATCTATACACAGAAAATTATAAAGTACTCATGAAAGAAATTGAGGAAGACACAAAGAAATGGAAAAATGTTCCATGCTCCTGGATTGGAAGAATAAATATTGTGAAAATGTCCATGCTACCTAAAGCAATCTACACATTTAATGCAATCCCTATCAAAATACCATCCATTTTTTCAAAGAAATGGAACAAATAATCCTAAAATTTATATGGAACCAGAAAAGACCTCGAATAGCTAAAGGAATATTGAAAAAGAAAGCCAAAGTTGGTGGCATCACAATTCCGGACTTCAAGCTCTATTACAAAGCTGTCATCATCAAGACAGCATGGTACTGGCACAAAAACAGACACATAGATCAGTGGAACAGAATAGAGAGCCCAGAAATCGACTCTCAACTCAATGGTCAACTAATCTTCGACAAAGCAGGAAAGAATGTCCAATGGAAAAAAGACAGCCTCTTCAATAAATGGTGCTGGGAAAATTGGACAGCCACATGCAGAAAAATGAAATTGGACCACTTCCTTACACCACACACGAAAATAGACTCCAAATGGATGAAGGACCTCAATGTGAGAAAAGAATCCATCAAAATCCTTGAGGAGAATGCAGGCAGCAACCTCTTCGACCTCAGCCGTAGCAACATCTTCCTAGGAACAACGGCAAAGGCAAGGGAAGCAAGGGCAAAAATGAACTATTGGGATTTCATCAAGATCAAAAGCTTTTGCACATCAAAGGAAACAGTTAACAAAACCAAAAGACAACTGACAGAATGAGAGAAGATATTTGCAAACAACATATCAGATAAAGGGCTAGTATCCAAAATCTATAAGGAACTTAGCAAACTCAACACCCAAAGAACAAACAATCCAATCAAGAAATGGGCAGAGGACATGAACAGACATTTCTGCAAAGAAGACATCCAGAGGGCCAACAGACACATGAAAAAGTGCTCCACATCACTCGGCATCAGGGAAATACAAATCAAAACCACAATGAGATATCACCTCACACCAGTCAGAATGGCTAAAATTAACAAGTCAGGAAATGACAGATGCTGGCGAGGATGCGGAGAAAGGGGAACCCTCCTCCACTGTTGGTGGGAATGCAAGCTGGTGCAACCACTCTGGAAAACAGCATGGAGGTTCCTCAAAATGTTGAAAATAGAACTACCCTATGACCCAGCAATTGCACTACTGGGTATTTACCCTAAAGATACAAACATAGTGATCTGAAGGGGCACGTGTACCCGAATGTTTATAGCAGCAATGTCTACAATAGTCAAACTATGGAAAGAACCTAGATGTCCATCAACAGATAAAGATGGATAAAGAAGAGGTGGTATATATACACAATGGAATACTATGCAGCCATCAAAAGAAATGAAATCTTGCCATTTGTGACGACGTGGATGGAACTAGAGCGTATCATGCTTAGTGAAATAAGTCAATCGGAGAAAGACAACTATCATATGATCTCCCTGATATGAGGACATGGAGAAGCAACATGGGGGATAGGGGGATAGGAGAAGAATAAATGAAACAAGATGGGATTGGGAGGGAGACAAACCATAAATGACTCTTAATCTCACAAAACAAACTGGGGGTTGCTGGGAGGAGGTGGGATTGGGAGAGGGGGAGGGGGCTATGGACATTGGGGAGGGTATGTGCTATCGTGAGTGCTATGAAGTGTGTAAACCTGGCGATTCACAGACCTGTACCCCTGGGGATAAAAATACATTACATGTTTATTAAAAAAAAAAAAATTTGGAAGGGGAGGCGAACCATAAGAGACTATGGACTCTGAAAAACAACCTGAGGGTTTTGAAGGGTCAGGGGTGGGAGGTTGGGGGAACATGTGGTGGGTAATAGGGAGGGCACGTTTTGCATGGAGCACTGGGTGTAGTGCAAAAACAATGAATACTGTTACGCTGAAAAAATAAATAAAATGAAAAAAAAAGAAAAAGAAATAAAAATAACTGTTTCTTGACTATCTGGACGTGACATGAACTCTCCCTCCCCCTTTTCTAAATTAGCATATTTAAAAAAATCTAACTAAACATTGTATTTCACCATTGCAAATATGAAAAATATGAAAAACACCAGAACGACAAAAATAACTACCCAATAACCTCAAAAATACTGGATAATACTTGAATTTATTTCATTCTGGAATGTGTATGCATGTATGTGTATACATAACTGTAATTTCACATATAACTTTATATCTTGCTATTCTTTAGTACTACAGTATAATCATATTTTACGTTATAAATTCTTTGCAAACACTTTAAAGCCTGTATCAGTTCTTTCAGTGGCTATACCAAACTTCATGTAAGCATTCCTCCTTGCACTTTTATAAAAATCATTGATCATATGATATGGTCCCATTTATGTTATAGGTATACATATATACAATAGACATTCTTATAAGTAATGCCTCCAGGCTAATAAAAAACAAATAGTTTGATACTGTACCTTCTGAGGAAGGGTGGAGATGAAGAGGCTTTTGAGAAGAAGCCCTATAACTCTTTGCTATATATACTGCATTATTTAAGGACTATACATTATTTCTGTAATTTAAAATATCTTAAAATAAAATAACAACACTGCAGTGATCACATCTGTGTATAAAACTCTTCCTAAATTTCAAACTATTATCTCAGCATAAACTCCCAGAAAGGTATTACTAAACCAGAAAGTCTGCACATTTTGAAGCCTTATGATAAAAACTGGCAAATTGCTTTCCTAATGAGCTGTCATGAGTAAGTTCTTGAGGAAAATAGTAAACAATTGAACCAGAAAGAAATATTCTCATCATAAATTTAAATGAGCTTGACTCATCAAAGTTCAATTCTAAATACATGCCCTTAACTCTTTCCAGTCTTTTCTCTCACTGGGAAAGTTAAATTAGATCATCATTTCAATAGAATATGCTAAGTATGTACAAGAGGCCTTCATTTTTAAAATGTCACAATGTGTGCTTGTAAGAGCTTATTATAAAAATATGTATTTAATCTGTTTGGCTTTTTTTTTTACCTGGTTGACTTTTAATAAGCCTGTGAAATTTTTTTCCAATTAAAAAAAACTTGTTCAATAACTTTTAATATCAAATTATTTTATTAGTTTAAATGTGAAATACAAATGGGTATAATCTTTAATTTGTCCCCAAATATCTGTTTTCATAGGTGCTTTAACTACTTACTTTAAAATTTCTAAAACATAACTTAATGATCATCTTTAAATGCTGATAAATGGCAGTTGATGAGGACAGATTTTACTAAGAGCATGAAATAACTAAATGTTTTTTTTTCTGTTTTCTCAAAAGATAATTATCAGAAAATTCAAACCATTTTATGGGTGTGATGTTTTGCTTTAATGTGGTCAATAGGTCTGGATACAGAAGCTTTAAAAAAGTCCAGAAAATAGTTAAAATGTATATATATATATATATATAGCTCATTACATTTTAAATGTTAAACCAAGGAGGGTAGCAAGGTATAGTGAAGACAGTTTGGCTACCAACAGACACGAGTGCAAATCCCAGCTTAGTGACCTAAAACAAGTTATTTAATTTTGCTAAGTTTTGGTATTTCTTGTCTATTAAATAAATAAGGAAAATCAATGCCATGATTTTTAGCATTGTAATTTATACATCTTTAACAAATTAATAAATAGATATTATTGTTAGGTCTGAATCCAAAAAAATGTGTGCTGTCTATTTAATTTTTTTAAATAGAAAGTAAATCCTAATAGCTATTTCCTGAACTTGGTGCCTTTGATTACATACTAGAAATTATTTTCATTTGCATATAAGGATATATATAAATAAATTAAATAGATGATATATAATATATATATTTTTTAAAGATTTTATTTATTTATTTGACAGACAGAGATCACAAGTAGGCAGAGAGGCAGGCAGAGAGAGAGGAAGGGAAGCAGTCTCCCCGCTGAGCAGAGAGCCCCATGCGGGGCTCGATCCCAGGACCCTGGGATCATGACCCAAGCTAAAGGCAGAGGCTTTAACTCACTGAGCCACCCAGGTGCCCCGATATATAATATATTTTTATTATATCTTATCTTATCCCAGAATATTAAAATGAGAATGTATGTATGGGTCTGTATATATACACATGAATGGGGTGTATCTTAGATAGTTTTATATATAGATAATACAAATACAAATATATATTAAAATATAAAGATTTTTATTAACATGTAAACTGTGTGTATGGTTATAACAGCTCTGTCTGTGGGGGTGTCCCATCAGATACAAGCCACCAAATGGTGGCCTCATGGGGTGGAGCAGAACAAAAAAGAGACAGAAGTTTATTGAATACACCGCAAGGGAGCCGGGGGCAGAACAGTGAGGGAGAGTATGTCTGCCAGGAGGCGATGGTGAGGAGCTGTAGTTAAAGGGGAAGTAAGGAGGTATGGGAACATATGGAATTTTCATTTTTTGGTACCTGTATCCAGGTGTAAGTAATGCATTGGTCAGTTAGGGCTTGTGGCTATTCTGAAATGGGTCCCCTAATGGCCTGCTTATATTCAGCCAGGGGGCTGGAGTCACTGTGGGCCCTTCTAGCTTACTCAGGTTTCTATTGCTCAAGTTGATTGTCTAAAAGTGGCCTCTACACTGACTATATTCATTCACTCAGCAAATACTCACTGATACTTACTACATGCCCAGTATTGTTCTAGAAACTGTGCATAGAGAAGTGAAAAAAGAGACAAAAATTCTTACCTTCACAAAACATACATTCAAATGAGGAGGAAAGGCAATGAGAAGAATAAGAAGACAAATGAGTACATTTCTGCAAAGAAAACATCCAGATGGCCAACAGACACATGAAAAAGTGCTCCACGTCACTTGGCATCAGGGAAATACAAATCAAAACCACAATGAGATATCACCTCACACCAGTCAGAATGACTAAAATTAACAAGTCAGCAAATGACAGATGCTGGCGAGGATGTGGAGAAAGGGGAACCCTCCTACACTGTTGGTGGGAATGCAAGCTGGTGCAACCACTCTGGAAAACAGCATGGAGGTTCCTCAAAATGTTGAAAATAGAACTACCCTATGACCCAGCAATTACATTACTGGGTATTTACCCTAAAGATACAAACATAGTGATCCAAAGGGGCACATGCACCCGAATGTTTATAGCAGCAATGTCTACAATAGCCAAACTATGGAAAGAACCTGGATGTCCATCAACAGATGAATGGATAGAGAAGATGTGGTATATATACACAATGGAATACTATGCAGCCATCAAAAGAAATGAAATCTTGCCATTTGCAACGATGTGGATGGAACTAGAGGGTATCATGCTTAGTGAAATAAGTCAATCGGAGAAAGACAACTATCATATGATCTCCCTGATATGAGGACATGGAGATGCAACATGGGGGGTTTGGGGGATAGGAGAAGAATAAATGAAACAAGATGGGATCGGGAGGGAGACAAACCATAAGTGACTCTTAATTTCACAAAACAAACTAAGGGTTGCTGGCGGGAGGGGGGTTGGGAGAGGGGGAGGGGGGTTATTGACATTGGGAAGGGTATGTGCTATGGAGAGTGCTGTGAAGTGTGTAAACCTGGCAATTCACAGGCCTGTACCCCTGGGGATAAAAATACTTTATATGTTTATAAAAAAATAAGAAATAAATTAAAAAAATTTTTAAAAATATATATATCCACAAAAAAAAGAAAAATGAGTAAAACGTACAGTATGTTAATAGGTAGTAGACACTAAGAAAAAAAAAAGGCCAAAAAAAGGTGGGGGAGAGATAAAAAGTTAGGGGGTGGGTTGCACATTTAGAATAGGGATCAGAGAAGAAGTCCTTACCAAGATATCATTTAAGTCATGATCTGGAGAGTGAGGGAGCAAGCCACATGATAGCTAAGAACTCTCCAGATAGAGAGAAGAGCAAATGCAAAAGTACGGTGGTAAGGACATGCCTGGAAGAGGGGCTCCAAACTCCCTCCTGGAGGTATTGTGAGAATTCAGAGTTTAGTACATGTAACACACCAAGGAAAGCATCTGCTGCATAAGAAGAACTCAGTAAATTTTAGTTATTATCTATTAATCATTTAGCATTAGTCATTTTATTTAATGATAATTAAATAAAACTTTGGTATTTGTTTTGAGTTTTCAGCTTTTGTTAGAAGACTGGAATCCCATATACTCAGTAACATGCTATATAAGCCATTGTGTAAACAATTTCTGGTTTTAATCATATGGAATGTAGTGACATATTCTCATAAGACATGTTCCATCTCTCCTACTACATTTACAGTTCTTGATTCTTCCTATATCCCACACAGTAATACCTTACATGTGATAAATATTCATAGAGTTTTCTTCATTGAATGAGGGAATGAACATGTAATTTTTTCAGGACCTACAGTTTTTGCAGATTGGCCTCATTCACTAAACCATAGTTAACTCTGTTTTCTGATGCAGATTATAATTTTCATGTCCTCATTAATCCATTTATTAATCTTTACAATTGTCTACAAGTGGTCTTTACTTAGGGTAATATAAATATGGTGAGAAGATGCTTTTCATTTAGGGAGAACAGTTTTAAGTTAGACAGTTCATTCGTAATTATTAGTTGAATTAAGAATCAATCCACCTGTCCCTGAGTTTGACAATTTCTTTTGAATAGGCATGTGAAAGGTTTCAAAGTTTGATTCTGCATTAACAAGAAATTCTGAACATATAGTCCTGAATATGTGTAACATTTTGAGGTAGAGTACCTATTTTTACTACCTTTCAGACACAAAAGAAAACTCATAAGGCCAAAATTAGTGTTGCATTTAGAAACCATATAATTTACAACATTATCTGGATTAAGTACACTGAACATTTGTTTGGCATCTTTGACATCTGCTTCGCTGAACTAGACCCTCTTAATATAATGCTGGAATCCAAAAAGACAGAGATAGATCTGTTTGACTCAAATGAAAATTAGTTGAAGAATTATGACCCCAAAACTAGATAGCCCCTAAGGGTAGTTCTGTAAAATTACCAAGCTGTTTTGCTTTGTACTTAAAGTGTTAGACACCAGAAAAGTCTTCACTTTACATAGTAAAAAACTGAAAAACAGTCAAAAGTAATTTTTTCAGGAGAATGTATACATTTTTTAATGGTACTGTTCTGCTCATGATTAAGAGTAGTAGCTGATACTTTTTTCTGTGCCTAAAATTCCACAATAAAAAATTGAAATGTTGTGGCAAATTATTATTAATACTATAATACTCTATAAAACAAACAGAGATTTAATTTTTTTGTCATTAGTCAAGGTAATATGCAAGTATGGTGACAGGGCCAACCAATCATTTTGGGACCATAAGAACCTGAAAAAATATTGTGGAATTACCTCCCTGCTACAGAGGAAAACTTCTTCTTAAATATGTATGTTAAGTGAAAAAATGCACATCATCACTAGCCATCAGGGAGATTCAAATTAAAACCACATTGAGATATCACCTTACACCAGTTAGAATGGTCAAAATTAGCAAGATAGGAAACAACGTGTGTTGGAGAGGATGTGGAGAAAGGGGAACCCTATTACACTGTTGGTGGGAATGCAAGTTGGTGCAGCCACTTTGGAGAACAGTGTGGAGATTCCTCAAGAAATTAAAAATAGAGCTTCCCTATGACCCTGCAATTGCACTGCTGGTATTTACCCCAAAGATCCAGATGTAGTGAAAAGAAGAGCCATCTGTGCCCCAATGTTTATAGCAGCAACGGCCATGGTCGCCAAACTGTAGAAAGAACCAAGATGCCCTTCAACGGATGAATGAATAAGGAAGATGTGGTCCATATACACGATGGAGTATTATGCCTCCATCAGAAAGGATGAATACCCAACTTTTGTATCAACATGGACAGGACTGGAAGAGATTATGCTGAGCGAAATAAGTCAAGCAGAGAGAGTCAAGTATCATATGGTTTCACTAATTTGTGGAGCATAACAAAGTACATGGAGGACATGTGGAGATGGAAAGGAGAAGGGAGTTGAGGGAAATTGGAAGGGGAGATGAACCATGAGAGACTATGGACTCTGTAAAACAACCTGAGGGTTTTGAAGGGGTGGGGGGTGGGAGGTTGGGGAACCAGGTGGTGGGTAATAGGGAGGGCACGTATTGCATGGAGCACTGGGTACAAAAACAATGAATACTGCTATGCTGAAAATAAATAAATAAATAAATAAATAAATAAATAAATGTATGTTAAGTAGAAAACAGCTATAAGTCAGCTTTTAAGAGATAATCAATCCCAGCAGACCCAAGAAATAGATTTTTTAAAAGACAGGAAATATGATTGGAAAACAGAGAGCAAAGAACTGTATAGATCGAGGCTAGAAATGCCCTAAGAAAGATAAGAGAAGCCCCGGGAGAATTTAGTCAAAAGGAAGAGGAACTTTGGAGCAAGAAGGAAAGGAGTAGGGCTGAAATTCAAATATCCCAGAGAGAAGAAACAATCACGAGGCATCCGATTTTGTGTTCACCAATCACTATACACGTCATTCATCTTTGTACTCAGCCCATCACCCTTCCTCTGAATTGCACTTGCTTCTCTGTGGTACTGTTCTCCCATACACTGGTGTGTGCTCATTCCCATTTAAACCTGCCCAATTCCCTGGAACATACCCCCATCAACTTCTTCACTTGTCCCTTCCCCAGAACCCATGGAATCTTCTATTTTATTATTATCAAGGTTCCCTCTATCTTTACCTTTCACTTCAGTAGGTCTTCCACCTCCTCACACTGATTGAATCTTACTTCCTATATATGACACCTCTTTCTCTGAAACTCTCTTGGGTACAGTCCTAATCCTCTCCAAATCTTCCACTAACTTAACTTCTTGGCTTTGACAATTCTTGAAATCCATGACCTTAAAATACAAATACCTCATTTTACTCTTTCTTCCCAGTGCTTATCTCCTTCCAGACATTCCTCCATATTCTAAAGTTCATGGCTATATTACTGAATCAAAACTTTTCTTTCTCCTCATCCATTTTTTCATATGATATTAAATGTTGATGATCCATCAAACAGTCTTCAGAGTAACTTCATGTCCTTATATCTGATGACCTCCCTTTTCATTTCACCTCAGGTACTCACACATACACATAGTATCATGAATTTGTAATGACCTTGAAATGCTCACCTCCAAGATCTCAAGCTCCAAATATTTGTGTGAAAGTAATGTCAAAAATGGAGATTGACTGAGTGCTATGGAAGGGTATGGAGGTTGGAAATACCTTGATGCAGTTTTCCTAGATGAGGCATTCAGCCTCAAGTTTCTGTTTTTTTAAAATTCATCTGTATGAATTTTACTTAACAGTCATTTTGCATGAGACTGCAAAACATTGACACAATCCAAATAGAGTGAATGAAACATGAAGAGTAATTTATATTGAGAAGTGTAGAACTAAGAAGCCACAATACATATATCCAGTTGTCAAAGCACATTTATTTCTGTACAAGTCAAATAATTACTGCAAGTATACTTCTATATATGTCAGAGGAATCAGAAGAAGGAAATGAACAGTACTGATTCCACAATGGAATTAAGATAGCTTAGTACACCCATCTTCAGCCATGTTCTATAGATGGGGTAATGTCGTTTTAGATTCTGCTGAGAATCATTAATATGTTATCATTCTTTCCCTCTATTTCTCTATTTATGTATGTCAGTTCTTCAGCTGATGGTTACCACAGCTCCACCCTTCTACATTGTACAAGCTTTACCTCAGCTGGCGCTGGTCTTTGCCCACTTCCAACCTTGAATCTCAATTTATTCTCTTCACTTCGCTGGGTTTCTCTTTTAAACTACCATTCCACTTCTGCATGAGCTGTCCCCATTCCCTCACCTCACACTCAGCTTCTTCCACCCTCAATAACAAACTTCATCGCTTCTAACACCTCTCAAATGTCTCTCTACAAAAATAAAAAATGACTTCCTAATTGTCTCCCTCAATACTCTCTTTCTAGTACTCATGCTATTTGACACCGCTGTAGGATGTGGTATTTCTTGAAGCTTTCTCAACCCTTGCATTTACAACAGTGAATAAAACTGAACTGACATTCACATAGAAGAATGAACAAGACTAAAAATCTCTGAAATTGTCTTAAAATGCTAGTGAAAGCTTTCAAATAATTGCCAAATTCCAAATTTACTTTTCATATCAAATTTGAAACCAGACATACAATTCTCTCCCTTATCCCCTGTTAAAATCCTCAACATCTCAGGGTCCTCCTCAAATGTCAGCTTCATCCACAAAGATTTTCCTGTCGCCATTAGTCACTCCCTCTCCCATAATTCCAAATTTTTCCTTTTATTACAACATATATCATTTCCAGAATTGTAGTATTTTACTTGCGTATAAAACTGCCTTCACAAGCTTATGCAGAGTTCATGCAAACAAAACTCTTTCCATACTTGAATATTCAAGAATGGATTTTTAAAGAAAAAACTAATACCAGAGTTCATTAATCCACTCTGTCTTATTCTTTCTAGACATCCTGTTATACAAAAAATACAACAGGTCATGTAAGAAAATAAAGATACGAATCTTAAGAATGAACAGTGGTTTTGCAAATATTAAGCAACTCAGTTCTCAATATCTGAAGAAACTAGGTGTATGGAGTTTGGAGATAGGATTTTAATCTGACCATTTTATGAAAGCACATACAAGTGTTTCTAGAATTTTTTATGAGTTCATGACTGATTAGAGTAAATAATTGTTGCCATAATCAATAAGAATTATTTTCTGAGCAGTGGCTTAGCTTGCTGGCTATTAGTCCTAAAATCCTTTATACTCTCTGGTTGAAGAAAGTATATTGATAGGCTCATTATTCTGATTCTCGTGGACAAGAAAGAGAGAGTTTATGGGCTTCATATAATGTGTAAGAACTCGGGTTTTAACCTAGTGCCAAAAGACAGACATAGCAAATGACTGTCACATTCACTTGAGACTTCAGGAATTTGAATTCGTTTGCACCTAAGTGCTTTCATTGGAAGTCAAGATGGATTTCTCCAATGCCAGAAATCAATTACTACCCGTATTTGAATTTACTGTCAAAGAGAAGATACAGTGACATATGTTGTAGAATATGAGTCAATTACTTCAAAAAGAAACAGCTTTCTTCTATTTTCCATTTTAACAATTGCCATGTTTATTTATCCTCGATCTATGCTTATTATAAAAGTTTACAAAATATTTTTGGTCCCTGTACTTTTAAAACTCTTAATTATGACTCTCTTGTACATATCTCAAGAAAAGCAATTAGTCAAATTCTCCAAGTTCCCTTTTTGACTTTTTGCCATATGCTTTTATAATCTACCATATGAATTATTTCTTGTCTCCTCCTTCCAAATGATTATATAAATCACTTTGCATTTCTAAATGTGTTTGTTTTATTCTATTAAATTAGATATTTATACACACAGCCCATCAATATGTAGAATTAGTACATGTAACTAACAAATAAGCATGTTCAAGCTTACTGATGTAATATTTTTAACAGACCATCACAACAGCTTGTCTCTGCAGGATTTAGTAAACCATACTTATCCACAGTGTCTGAGAAGACAGAAGAGACTCCACTATATATTTATTATTTTTATAATAAGTACATGAAAGCAAACATATAAAAGTAAATACAGGTTCTATTTACACTCACAGAAGTGAAATGTGTGAACTGAAATAATAACTTGAAATGCAGTTTCATTAAAAACAAAGGCACTTTAGGGCACCTGGGTGGTTCAGTTGGTTGAGCATCCGACTCTTGGTTTCAGTTTAGGTCATGATCTCGCTGTTGTAGGATTGGGTCCCATGCCAGGTTCTGTGCTCAGTGCAGAGTCTGCTTCAGATTCTTTCTACCTCTCCCTCTTTCTCTCTCACTCAATCTTTCTCTCTCTCAAATAAAATCTTCTTTTTTAAAAAGGCACTTTTGTTTTTCGGTTCTGAATCGGTCTGTTAGGAAAGCCAAATTATGCTTAAAGACTGACCAATGATAGACTAACATTATAAAAAGCTGTAATGTTAAATCATAGCAAATTCCAATCTCATTAAGAATAAGCTAAGTTTCAGGCACCTGCGTGGCTCATTCGTTAAGCATCTGCCTTCAGATCTGGTCATAATCCCAGGGTCCTGGGATCGAGGCCCACATCAGGCTCCTTGCTAGGTGGGAAGCCTGCTTCTCTCTCTCCTGCTCCGCCCTGCTTCTGTTCCCTCTCTCTCTGTGTCTCTCTCTCTGTCAAATAAATAAATAAAATGTTAAAAAAAAAAAGATTAAGCTAAGTTTCAGTTTTTCATTTTAAAGTTTCTGTTTATCATTTAAGGCAGTTTGTGTTACTCTGTTTAACAACAAAAGTACTCATCACCAGGTTATTTAAGGATCACATACTATCTGCTAAGAGAATCCTATTTAACAGAAGTAATATGACATAATCAGTCAACAGCAAATATTTGGGTGGCAAACAAAGCTGGGTTCAAGCCCCGTTCTTCCACTTATTATGTGACTGTGGGGAAATTTTTAAAGTCCAAAGGCTTTGGAAGGCTTAATTTCCTCATTTACAAATAAAGGGCCATAAGAGCTTTTACTTTTGTAGTGGTTATGAAAATTACATAAGAAAGGAGGTAGAGTGATAAATAGAGTAACCCTCATGTGAATATTAGCTTATCAACTTGTCAACACCTGTCACCACTGTCAATTTGTTGCTATCTACTACTATTATTACTGTCATTTATTATTATTCATGTGATATCAATAAAGAAACATTGCATTATAAGAAATTCTGCAATAAATATTTGAAAATATAACAAGACATACGGTCATTGCAAGAAGTATTTGAGAAGCTCACTCACAAAACAATTGTAAAGAGAATTTTTAAATGTATATATATATGTTTAGGTCAAAGAAAATACGATTAAAGCATTTGGAATGAGTTCAATCGTTTGAATAAAATAAAAACAATTCAACATACAATTTGGACATGTCAAAATTAATTAAATTGTTAATCATGATGTAACCATTTGGGGGGTGCCTGGATGGCACAGTCACTTGAGCAACCCAACTCTTGTTTTTGGCTTGGGTTGTGGAACTGACCCCGACCTCGGGCTCTGGGCTGAGCGGGGAATCTGCTTGATAGTCTTTCCCGCCCCCTCTCGTCTTCCCCCCTACTCTCTCGGTCTTGCGTGCTCTCTCTCTCTCTCCCAAATTAATTAATTAATAATAAGTAAACAAAATCTTTTAAAAACATTAATGTAACATTTTTATGGGTTAACTAAGATATTTGCTACCTTTAAGGAGGGAGATGTATATGTTCTCTCAAAGTTTCTTAAGAAGTGAAATTATGAGAAGTAAACAGGGCTGAGGATTTATTGTGCACGAACTGTGCAGGTCATTGATTCCTCAGGAGAGTCCCGTAAGATAGTATTGCCTCTCTTTTGCAAATGAAAACCTGAGACTCAAAATGGCCAAGTTGCTTGCCCAGATGTCACACAGCTGGTCAGTTGAAGAAGCTGGAATTAAAACCCAGGTTTTTCTAAGCCACAGCACTTTATGCTGCTGTGTTTGGTAACGTAGCTCTGAAAGTGAAAACCCTGGGTGTGAGAAGTTAAAGCCCTGGAATAATGAAAAGGTGAAGAAATGAAGGCTTTTGTGTCTTATGTAAATAATTTTTCTTAAAAATTGGTTATAATTAATTAAGTCAAGTTCAAGCCAATACATGATATTCAAACTTTATCTCTTTTGATGTGCTACAGAGCCCTGTGAACCAGGAGCCCAGCATTATTAATACCCACTAAATACGCATTCTGAAGTGTGACGTGTCTGCTCAGAACCTAGACTTCTCACCAACTCACATTCTGTGACTTTCTAGATATAAGTCCTTATTTTACTGTATTCAATGTATCAGGCAGAAATTTATGATGCAGTGGAGATAAGAGATTTTCAGCAGCAAATCTCTAGAAAATAAACAGGATTAGGTATACAGGTTTGTTTTTTTTTAAATTCTCCAAAACTAATTGAAAGTCTGAGCTCTTATTATAATCTCTAGTGTCTCACTTTACATGTGGATAACTGAACACTCTTTCTAAGTGTATGGCATTATGAATGACTCTAATATTGAATGGGTTTTTCCTGGGCTTTCTCAGATAGGCAAGTGGAGAGATTTCTACACATAAATCACCATATTATACATCATGTCACAGCCATATATAAGTAAACCTATCCCAACCCTGAATGGACTTTTTGGCAATTTTTCATTAATAATCCCTGAGCAACTTCAGTTCCACTATGAAGAATTCACTCTTGAATATTTCAATTAACCCAACTAATTGTCATTTTTTTAAATCACCTTAGAGAACTCCTGAATAAGAAGGATGGCCATTGTAATCTGGGAATGACATGGGTAGGCTCGCAAAGAGTAGCTTCCGTACCTCATCATTCATTCTGCAGGCTACATTAACACTGTCTTTGCAAAGGCTTATTAGAGTTGAAAAGGAGATAACTCTGGGAAGAAAATATTTTTGAAGCAACTCCTCTATTCTTTTTCTCACCCCATGCTCGATGCCCCTCAGGCAAATATATCTAAGAGTTCAGCACATGATCTAAGGATAGAAAATAGTCTTGCTGCTTAAGCAAATGAGGCATTAAGGCTGCTTTGTATTCCTGTGGGCGCTCAGAGTTCACACTGACAGCGGCGCTGCCTGCAGCTTGAGATGGGGGTAGGCAGGACGGTTGGGGAGGAGATTGCGTGGGTGCGCCATAATGAATCTGTTTCATCTTTGAATGACTCCATATGCTCTTGTAAAGCTACCAATTCTTTCTCTCGCCTTTTTTCTTCTCCTTTTAATGCCAAGATGAATTGATCCTGGATTGCTGTTCCAAACGCTGACACCACTGAATGTGAAGGTGTCATTGTAAAATGAACCATAGCAAATTCCTAATAAGCAACCTTCACAGAGAGTTATAGTTTTTGACATTTCGATATAGACTTACCCCACTAAAGGAAGCTTCCTTCAGTGAATGCATGCTAAGAGGAATAAGAAATAAAAAGTAATTTGATTGGTATTAAATATATTTTATCCCTTGCTACATTGAGCAGAGATACCACATGCCTTCTCTACTTCCGTCTACCAGGAAAATTGGAAAAGAAATGATCTGAGATCAAGAACTTTATTTCTGAAAAGTATGAATGGTCTTAGAGCTAAAGCTTACAATGCTATTTGGAGGAGATTTAAGATCTGATTTCCATAGGAACTTCTTTGAAATCAGTTGTGTCTAGAAGAAAAAAATTACAAACACTTTAAGAGCACATACTACAAAAATAATAACTAAAAGTCACCAAGGGAGTCATTTCGGACTGATTCCTTTTATAACAATCAGTTTATCCCAGGAACTCACTTTCTAGATTAGAATGAGTAATGCTTAGGAAACAACTTTATATTTTGTGACTTGATTTAAAAAAGAGAATACAGGAATTTGATCGATGATGATTATTATAATGTTTATTTTCTTGAACACAGAAAAGATAAATTTTCCAAATTTACCATTTGATTAAATTCAAGATTTTTAGCTGTTTTCTCTTTACAAGTTCTGAATAAAAATCCTCAATGGGTTTTACTTTCCAAACTATAAAAACTCCGCAAGTTTAAGACATTTTGTTAATTTATATTCCACAAAAGCAACCTGAATATTTAGATGATGCATTAAGGAGTCTGTCATAAAGTTTGGTCTTAAATTTCTAACCGCAAGAAGCTTCTGTATGGAGCTCTTAACTTTATACTTTTTTGATTGCAGAAAGTTTTACCTCTAGATAGATTTTGCTCAATATAATAGAATTTATTATATATAAACTGACTTGTTGTGAACAGATTCCATTCACCAAGGATGCCTAGATTTAAAGGAATCCTGCCTTCAGTTCTTCATAAAACATTTAATTCTTTTCCATAGTAATTGCTGATTTGGGTACTTCTATATTTAGTTTCCCTAAAACTGAATGAATTAGAATATCTAAATCTCATTCACTGACTCTTCCCTGGCCCCATCCATTCTTAAATCCTGTTATTGAAACCTCATATATATTTATCAGATCTATCCAAAAAGTGGAGAGAAACAAATACCGAATACCCATCTATTTGGCAGTCTGCTTAAGAAAGCAGACATTACAGATGAAAAGACTTGACTCTATTCTAACCTGACTCCTCCTTTCTCTCCCTAGAGGTAACCTCCATCTTGAATTCAGTGCTTTTCATTTCCATGATGTTTATAAATTTGCACTATTCATTAATGTATTCAAAAACAGGATCTTGTTCTTTTACAAATTGACATCAAACTGTGTGCATAGTTCTACGACTTGTGTATTCCTCTCACCATTATGTTTTTGAAATGTATCCATGTTGAAATGCAAGTAGACCTAGTTCATTTGCATTAACTGCTGTGCAGTACTCCAATGTAAGAAAGCATTAAAATGTGCTTATAATTTGATTGATGGGTGCTTGTATTACTTCCAACTTTTTGCCATTACCATAATGCCAAAACGAACAGTATTGTACGTATCTCCTTTGGCAAGTGCACAAGAATTTTTCTGAAAGAATATACCTGAATTAGAAATACTGAATTTATGGTAAGCATATCTTCAACATTATTGACAAATAGCTTCCCAAAGTGTATCAATAAGTAGTGCCTCTAGTGATTTACGGAAGTGTATTATTCATTCCTATTTTATCCCATGTGGCAGACACTGTTCTAGACACTGAGTATTTAACAGTAAGCCAAATATATAAGACGTTCTGCCTAAATGGAGCTTGCATTCAAATGTGGTAGAAAAGAAATAAATAAAATATATGATATGTCAGATGGGAGTCGTGCTATAGATAAAAATAAAGCAAGAAATAGGGATAGAGACTACTAGGTTGAGAAATGCAATTCTAAACAGAAAGATGAGAGAAAACTGCACTGAAAAAGTGATATTTGAACAAAGAAATAAAGGCTCTGAGGGGAAAGTCATACATTTTCACTAATACTTGCTAGTGTCATACTTTTTATTTGTATTAAATAACATGGTAATAAAAAAAAAATCACTGGACTTTTGGTTTTTTGTTTTTTGTTTTTCCGAGATTGACATATTGTCATGTTATTGTTTCCATTTGGGGTTTCTTTATTGTGAATTGCTTGTTAATAACTTAACCCATTTTTATACTGAATTACTTTCTTATTTCCCTGTGAAAAGAGTTGTTTTCGTATTTTAGAGATACTTTTCCTTTGTTGTTTCAGCGTGTTGCAAATATCTCCCACCATTTTGTGGTTTAACATTTCATTTCTTTCATAATATCTTTTCATGCACAGAAGTTCTAATTTTATTGTCATTTCTTTTATTGAATTTATCAACCTTTTCTTGTGTAGTTTGTATTTCTTGTGTCTCATTTAAGAAATCCTTTCCTATCCCAAATATTTCTTCTCAATAGTCTTATTTTTGTTTGTTTTCCACATCTGATCTTTAATCTACTTAGAACCTGTTTTTGTATGTGGTGTGAGGTAGCGATCCAATTTTAAATTTCTTCCGTACAGATAATAAATTATCCTATCACTTTTTTAAAATACAGGTTATATTTCCACTTAAATGTCATTTGCAGAATTTCTCGACCATTACCACTGAGTTATATCCCACTGTTTTATGTGCTATAACCCCCTGTAATTTTCCTTTTTAGAATTTAAAATGATTTTAAATAATTGATTATTCATGTAATTACTTGTTTAATTTCTAGTTTCACTCTGCTTCCCCACCAAAACTATCAACTTCACAAGGATATAAATCATCTCTTTCTTAGAACTACAACTTAGTTCCACCATGGTTCCTGGTTGAAAATAAGTGACTATTTAGGTGACTTCTTACTTCTTCAATTAATACATAAATAAAAATCATTTCTGTAATGAAATGTTTTGAGATTAAAATTGCATCAATTTCTCATACCTCGAGTTTTTAATAAGGCTAAAAAGATTCTCTAATGATTCCAGGAGCATTACTTCTTTAGATTTGAAATAGAGTATGCAATAATCTCTTCCTTTTCCATAAAGAATAGAAGTTCGTTTCAGAACCAGTTATTTACCTCTAGCCTGGAGCCCATTAATGTTTCTGGACTTCTGAGCTGTCTAAATCCTCTCCTTGATAGTGCTTCTTCTTTTTCATTTCTTTCCTTTTTAAAAATAGCTGGGAAGTTGAGGTGACCTTCATAACTCTAACAATGTGAGGTTTTAGATGTGGAATTCATTTACTTATTCATTCACTCAACAAATATTTAATGAGTACCCACTATTTCCCAGTCATTGTTCTAAATGGTAGGGACCACAAAATGGTGAAAAAGAGATACAAAATCCATGCACTGGTAGGGCACCTGGGTAGCTCACTCGTTTAAGTGTCTGAATTCAGCTCAGGTCATGATCCCAGGATCTTGGGATGGAGTCCCACATCTGGAATCCCTGCTCAGTGAGGCACCTGCTTCTCCTTCTGCCTCTGTCACTCTCCCTTGCTCATTTTCTCTCTCTCTTCCTCTCTCTCTCTCTTCTTCTTCTTCTCTCTCTCTCAAATAAATAAGTAAAATCTTAAAAAAATAAAATACAATCCATGTGCTGTTGAGCTTATATGTTCCAGAGAGGTACATTTTTAAAGAAGCAAAATGAATGTATTATATAATGTTAAGTAGTAAGAAAAAATAAGCAAAGTAATGGGATAGAGAGTGACAGGAAGGGTGTTATTTCAGATAGTGCTACCCAGAAAGACAGTAGAGAAAGGTAAACCTTCAAATAAGAGGTTTACTCTGTTTTACTTAACAAGGCTCAAGAGCCAATCTGATGAACAGTCCCTATACACTCAGATTGAAATTTTCCACTCAAAGCTCTTGTTTAACTTTCTCTACCCCTCCACACAATTCCATTTGCTGCATCTATGTATTTTTATAAGTTAATATGGAATCCTCAATCTATGTTGGTATTCATGTTTTGCCATTTTTTTCAACCTTCTTCCTTCTTAAATATGTGCCCACACATGTACTATGCAATTCTGTATAGTTTTTCAAGTATGCATATACTTGGATGTACAGGAGTTAAGTATGTGTACATAAGAAAGAACTTTATACACACACGTGCATTAGGAATAAGAGATAAGAAAATGAAGAGAAAAATTATGCTGAGCATTGCCAGGTGTTTCTAAAGGAATTATTTATTAAAATTGAGTTATCTTTACAGAGCCAAAACACAACTGGGGCCAGAGCTCAGAACTGTTCCTCTGGGTCAGCTGTAGTTATTCGGTAATCTCTGAACAAATCCCTTGACATATTCCAGACACATATGCAAATATTTCAACACTACTGTCAACTGAACATATTTTGTACTTAAGCAACTCCGGCTAAAAGCAAAATAATTATAATAATAGGGTCAGTTTTATACTGGCCATACTCGATGCCATTTTTAAAAGTTACCTGTTTAAGGGCATGATCCCAGGGTCCTGGGATCAAGCCCCACATCTGGCTCTCTGCTCAGCAGGGAGCCTGCTTCCCCCTCTCTCTCTCTGCCTGCCTCTCTGCCTACTTGTGATCTCCATCTGTCAAATAAAGAAATAAAATCTTTTAAAAAAAAAGTTACCTGTTTAAAACAGCCATTATTTACAAGATATATGAGTGTTTTATCTTTTAAAAATCAAATACATACTTAAATATCAACAAGTTAGCTCCCCCTCCTTCTCTATTACTAGTCTTTCTACAACGCCTTACATCTACTGAATCTCTCATCAATTTCAATAGGAATTTCAAAGGTATTGCTCAAACTCAGTAATTTACATAGACTCACCGGAACTTTATACCTGTAGTCAATGAAAAGATTGCCAAATCTATGTAAATTCTTTCCTTTAGATCATGACTAATAAAATCTAGTTAGGGTCAAAATAAAAATGAAGTTCTCTTTGCCTCTATTTAAGAAGTGTGCAGTGAAAACCATTCCATCTCAGCTAAAGGAGGCTTTGCAAAGTGCTTTATCAGCTTCAGCAATTAAAAGATTTCCTGCTAACTATTCAGGGAGTGTTCTGTGTAGACCCGCTTTACAGTCAGTTCGTCCTATCTCTTCCTTTGAAAATTCTAATTAAAGTGGGAAACCTTCTTTGTTTCTATTCATTCTGTTTTTGCCATATTGGATGTAGATACGAAAATAAGTAATTCAGTGACAACACTGTCTCTTTTTTCATTCTTGTCCTGTTGCAACTTTATGGAAGGGTAGGAGGAGGTATATTTTCCCAGTTTTCTTTTTTTTTTTTTTTAAGATTTTATCCATTTATTTGACAGAGAGAGAGATCACAAGTAGGCAGAGAGGCAGGCAGAGAGAGAGGAGGAAGCAGTCTCCCTGCAGAGCAGAGAGCCCGATGCGGGGCTCGATCCCAGGACCCTGAGATCATGACCCGAGCCGAAGGCAGCGGCCTAATCCACTGAGCCACCCAGGCGCCCCCCCAGTTTTCATTTTTGAAGTCAGTTTCTTATTGTCATTTTTTCTGTCGTAAATATCTTTGGGGTAAATGGATGTAATAAGAAAAACCTCCTCACTGATGCTTAGAGTGATGATATAATGGATTTTTTAGAATAACCAACTAGTGAAGAATTGAAACTCAACCCTTCCAAGCCCTTGCATTCCCCTCATGACCACTGTTTAAACACTGTTATGCTATCTTTTGCAAATAAATTTGCCGTAGTGTTCAAAGAAATTTGAAGGGAAAAGTCTGTCATTTTCCTACTTCCCTGACACAATTGTTTTCGTTTTTCTGTGTCTATTTCTACTTATATTCACAAGCACACACATTTAAGATTATAATAATTATATGTTCTATCTGGTTTGCAGTGTCTGGGCTCCTTATTCCAATTATATATTCTAGCCAGAAAATGTCCCTGCGAAAGTGATTTCTTATGATTATAGAACCAAATTCTGGGATAAGGAATCCTAAAAAGTTATTTTGTGATTGTTAGAATGGAGGACAGTTAAAAGGTTAAAACAATTCAACCATAATTGAGTGTGAACATTCTGGGCATTCCTACTTGGTATCTTGAGGGAGTTATAATTATAGAGTAAGAGACAGATATATATGCAAGTGATTGTACAATCTAAGAAAGAATATGATGGTTGTTAAAACAAGTACAAAGTGTTTCAGAAACACAGGGCCTGGTATTTGACCCATGAAATTCTTCAAGATTTCAGAATAAAACACATATAGATGTGTGCTCATATGTGTCCACCTGTACGCATTTCAATGCCTCATGAATAAAGTTATGGAGATCAAATGACATTTTCAGTGATGTTTGGACATGGAGAAGGAAGAGGCATTTTAGAATTCTACCAGTGGTTCTATGTCAGTTGAGGAACTGCTCGGTCAGACCGCTGAGAGAGCCATTTTGAATAAAATAGCAACTGTTGAGCAGTACTCCATGCTCAGGACAAGTTCCAGGAACTGAGTGGTCAGACATCTTAATTTGATTCAAGGATACCTTCCTGGATGGCAGAGTTTGCTTCAATTTCAGTCCAAGTTCCATGACAGCAGCACCTTTTCTCTAGCTTTCATCCAAAGCACTTAGAGTAGCCCCGATTCAGAGTAGGTACTCAGGAAATACTTACTGGACAAATTTTGGAATTCCAGAATTTTATTTTCAATTCATGCTTCATTGTCAGTCAACGAAGTCTTTTTGACTAAGACAACTGGTCAGGGTCATAGACTGAATTCTTAACAGATTGCAGTAGGAGTCAGGGCGGTACACAGGATAAAACACAAAACTAGGAGTAGGACATAGGTTCCACCGCTCAGAGCCTGCAGAAAAAAGATGGTCAAGTCACTCAATCTCTCCAATACCTCAATCTGACTAACATCATTTCTGGTTCTCAAATTCAATGAATCTATTCTCAGCCCTACTCATAACTCTTAAAAATTCATAGAAGGTTACCCAAGCTTTTCGTGCATCAAACTGACCTTGTGCCAAAGATAAATCATAGCTGATCATGGAAGATTAAGTGAGGAAATATAAAAACTCATTGAAAGCCTTCAGATGATAATATTTACATAGTGTTGAAGAAAAATAGGACAATTCCATTCAGCCCAGTAATATTTTGTCTTTCCCAGAAGTTTTCAACTTTGATAATACATTGCAAATATTTCAGATTAGCATAAGCACTTAATAAAGAGAAGAATGCTTTAGGTTTATTTTCCTCTATGTAGATCTAACTAAATTCTATTTATATTGAGTTGAACCTACTCAACCCAATCTTATAAGTTTGACAAGATAAACAGAAGAATGTGATTCAAGTTTATGTGGATTAAACGACTATGCAGTTGTGACAAGTTGTTTTTTCCTAGTCTTAGGTTAGAATAAAACCAGAAGACAATGGTAGAATTTATTTCAATCCAAGAGATTTATTTATTTTTAATGTGAGAGACTGCTGATTTCTCCAAAGCCTAGTCTGTTTATAAATGAAGCAAATATTTTTTCCTTGCCTATATCACAGCTATAATGGTATTTTGGGTTTTCATTCTCCATTCACAATAGGGATTGTTCTCCTCACAAGGCAGTGTTATTATGCATCTTCAGACAGTGAAGAATAATATAGTATCAGTCAGAGCCATAAGAAGATTAAGGTTCTACCATGAGATGTAGTTTTACCATACATTTAACAGACATAAGTAATATTAATGAGGACATCATACTCATCCATCAGTAGACCTAAAAACAAATATTACCTGGGATATCCCCCATGTGGCTCTAATAATCTGGGTAAGACACGAAAGTCAGGTCGCTAACCCAAATAAACTGTTTAGTATGTTGTGGGAAGTTCCAGTGGACAGAAAAAAAACATCTTTTCCTGGACATTCCTGTGTAGCCTGATTGCCTCCCTGATGTTTCCCATTTGCTCTCAGCTGCTCTTTCCCTCCCTCATTCAAAACTTCAGATTTCTCCCCCTGCTCTCAGCTGCTGTCTCTATTTCCCCAAACCACATGTTTGACTTCCTACCACCCTACATTATTCTTTGGTGAAGTCTGTTACCACAGGGTCATTAGAGACTAAATCTCTTAAAAGGAAGTATACCTGGTTTTTGAGTATGACATTTGATTTTAATGATACAAAAGAACAAAGTCTAATAGTTGGTTTGGAGAGTCAGATCCCAGCAAAAATGACTGCAAGAAGAAGACAAAAAAGCCCATTAAAAAGAACTTTCTATCGCAGGCAATCCATTCCCTACTAGTAGCTAGGCCTCTATCCTATCCTAAATAATAGGCAGCCTCAAACAACTTTTGGTACAGTATTACTGAGGATAGAGAACAATGATTTGTATCAGTCAAATCCATAGAGGGTCCAAAAACCTTATATTAATCTCCTCCCCTGCCAAAACTTTAGACCCAACATGCTAAAGCCCGTATAATTTGCTAATTTAATTTTATCTTCCGCTATCTCCTCTGCTCATCCTCTGAATAAAATAATAACTAGTGAAATGCAGGAAGTAAATACGGAACAAGTGCGAGGAAAATGGTCACAGATGCTTTCTCTCTGCACCAGGCTCTGTACCGAGAATTTAGCATACACGGGAATCAAGCATCTGGATACTACACACACTAACACTTTAAGTGAGCCCTGCTTGCAAGAGAATCCACCAAAAGCTTTTCTGTCAGGATTTTGTTTAGCCACATAAGAATCAACCAAACATGACCTCTCTTTGTGGCTCAAAGTCAAAAGGGCAAAAAAGAGGAAAGTTTAACCACTTCATAATAATCTCTTAAGACAGCATTCCCCTTAAACTTAAGTTACTTCTGACATCTCTACAGCTGTCGAGATAAATGATACCTTTGATGGGTTTATAGGCCTCTTCAAACGCTCTGTGTTTACAGACCATAGCAAGAGCAACATAATTGTTTTCTCCCTCCGAGTGAACTGTCTTCCTCTGGGATTTACAGGGTAAGCACAGGTTGTAATGTTTGCATCCTGAGATCTGCCAGTAAAGCAGACTTCAAGTCCTTTATTATTCCCCATTTTTAAAAGTTCAGATCATTGTGATTACACTCCATTATCCGATACAGTCTTACAAGGAACCCAAGACCTTATTTTCAATGACGGATGGCAGTTAAACTTTGTTAAGTCTTAACCATTTTAATGTATATTTCAGAGGTCCTTCTCAATACATTTCACAAGTTGAGGTGGTATTCCTGAACCTAACAAAATGGTTCATGTAGCTCTTAAAATTAGCACAACGGGACAGATTATAGTAACCAAAAAAATTATAAATTAGGTGATGGATCAATCAAAGTATCAATTAAATTAAAAACATTTTTTATAAACATCTTCACAATCTTTTTTTTTTTTTAAGATTTTATTTATTTATTTGACAGACAGAGATCACAAGTAGGCAGAGAGGCAGGCAGAGAGAGAGAGGAGGAAGCAGGCTGCCCGCTGAGCAGAGAGCCCGATGCGGGGCTCGATCCCAGGACCCTGGGATCATGACCCGAGTCGAAGGCAGAGGCCTTAACCCACTGAGCCACCTCAGTGGCTCAGGTGCCACCAGGTGCCCCTTCACAATCTTTTTGATTGGACTGGTCTCTTTGAAGGAAGAGTCTATTTTTAAAAACTTGCTACCACCACTTCCACGATGTTCTGTCAACGGATAAACATTCTCACTACTAGAATAGGCCACCTTGTTAAAAGTAGTTTCAGTCCGTGAAAGCAGTTAGAGTTGAACAATGAAGACGTGATATATTTTAAAAGAACCAAAATGGGTCTTATGAAAGTTTGGCTATCATCCAGATTTACTTCTCAAACTTCTATACCATTCATAAAGGGCAGATTTCCCCCACCCCCGGACTTTAAACCTCCACATGCTATTTCCAAGAAGCCATGTCTGCCAGGTAAAATGTTCAAGCAGAAGCTTGATTGCCATCTTCTGGAGGTCGTGTAGAGAACTTCCCTGCAGTGGGAAGGAGTGCAGACACGGTAGCCAACCTTCCTTACAGAACTGAAATCATGATTTGATGGCCTATAATTTTTATATCAGGTGGTAGGAGCACAAGTGGTTACATATTATGCTTTTTAACTTAAATACATGTTGTACATATTCTTTTGTAAGTATCAAAGAGTTTATAATAATTACTTTTGAAAAGATTATGTAGCTGGCTTGTGAAGTATATTATTTGCAAACCATCAAAACAATCCAAAATTATATGTCATTTCTATACTCCATAGGCCATCCTGGGTTGTCTATTGATCCTTTAATCAAAGCCTTGTAATTGCCTAGGTGAGGAAAGAAGAAACTGAGAGAGGAGCAGGTGGGGCCAGAAGAGTGTTTGTTGGTCTAGTTCTCAGTGGAGAGAGAGAAGTCATCCCTGCAGCCTGTTCTAGGGTCCCCAGTATGAACGTGTGAGAGCTGAAGCAGGGGACATTTAGGCAGCAGCAGGCTTAAAAATCCACTGAGTAAAATGGCAAGATCTATCGACAGATTTCAGAATATGGGCTAGAGATCCAGGATGAGACAAGGCTGCAAACCTACCCATTCAAGCTAGGGTTTAGGGGGGGAAAAAAAGGCCTCTGGAGTTCCAGATATTGCCAGAATCACACCATCTCTGTAATGCAACCATGTTTTCTCCTTCAATCCCATTTTTACTGCCTGGGACACTCTTTCCTTCTCCTCTACCTCGTCTAGTAACCACCTTCTCAGACAAATATTTTCCAAAGCACAAAGCAAGGGTAGGGACGCCTTTTGTCCACACTCTATTGTGTCCTGTGTTTGGATTTCTCATGCTCAACACAGACATGTTCGTGTTCGGTATCTGTCCTCATAACAGTGTATGGGCAAGCTCCACTAGAGCAGAGATCGTGGTTTCTTACTCTCTGTTGTATCTCTAGGGCATAATACAGAGCCCAGCACATGGGAAGTACTCAAGAAATGCTTACTAAATATATGAATGAGTGAACGAATAAATGAACGAGTTGCCTCTGGAACATCCAAGAAGATATATCTCATACCTGGATTATCATTCTGAGCTCAGAAGAGAGTTTAGGGCTGGCACTAAAGATTGAAGTGTCCCCAGTTTACAGGTGGTGATGAAATTCATAGGAGAGAATAAATCTTCCAGGAAGAGCAAAATTGCACAAGACTGAAGGCAAACGAGGGATATGGAATCCGCCGAAGTAATTCAGAAAACTTTCTCTGGAAGTAGGGTGGAGTCTGGATGGAGGTTAAGAGCTCAGACTGTTTTAGTCAGACAGGCTGACCTGTAACCCCAGCTCCAGTTCTTACTGTGTGAACCAGTCGATAGCCAGGAGCTCAGCGAGTGGAAGGGAGCTAAGTTGCCAGTTGTTGGAATAGCTAGTTGAAACAAGAAACCAGAAATAAAAGTAACAGGCAAGTAGTGAAGCCTTCAAAGTCACTTACAGCAATTGTATAAGCAAGAGGCTAAAGAGGAAAAAATACTGCCCTCTCCGCCTATACCCTGGGCGACGTCCCATTTTCTCTCATGGAATGGCATACTGGTCAAGGATCAGCTAGATCAGCACAGACGGTGCTCAGGTCAAGTTACTGCTGAGGGATCCACAAATAGAAGGCTACTGTAGATTTCTGGACCTGAGGGATGCTGGGAAGAGGACAAGGGGAAAGGGCTGGTAGTGGAAGTTTTCGCTTCATTCCTTTAAAGGTTTCCACCAGAGGAGCCTGAGGAAGGCCTCTACTAAAAGCCCAAATGAGGGCACCTCCACTAAGAATGCAAAAATGGGTAGGGACATGGCCAGCCAGAGGAGCCAGAGCCCTTGAGGGCAGCTCCCGTCAGAGACTGCAGCCTATTGGTGCACATTAAGTCCGGTGTGGGGAGAACAGCTTTCCTCCGCTTGGCCTGCCGGGCAAAGCATTTGTAATTGCCTAGGGTGGACCCCGAGAAGTCACTCATGAGTGTTAGGAACCAGACTCCTCAAGCAAGTTCCTTGAATTCTAAATCTCCATTTCCTGACCTAAGCCTACCCCGTGAGTTGTTACAAAAACCTAGCTATAGGCTTGACATAGATGCAGGGCGCCATCAGTGATCGCTCCGTGGGAGCAGGTGAGATGGGAGGGACAGCCGTTTAGGCTGAGAGAGAAGAGGCCAAGAAGGTCACGCCTGAAAGCTGTCTGTTGCAGTTGAGGACTAAGTCATTAGTAACTGCAGGAAAGTAGTTTCCATGGAGTAAAGACGATGAAAATCAGAGTGGGAAAAGTTATCAGCGTGGATGATGACAGCAATGAGTCCTGCAGGAGGGGTAGTTCCTAGGTAAGCGCTGGGCCCACCCCCGGGGGACTCCTTCCAGGGACCCAAGGCTTCCACTTGCCCCTCACTCATCCCTTATGCTGCCTCTAGGAATATGCACTCTCCACTGCTACCAGCCCTCTTTCTGTGCATCTTCCAGCTTTTATCCCCAAAGTCTGAGCCATGACTATCCTTATCCCTGTCAGTGCACCTTCTCTAACAAGCAGGTTAGAAGCATCCCAGACTCTTGTCCGCTTAGCAATCCAGCAGCCATACTGTCTCTGCCCTCATCCTGCCCCGAGCAGAGATAAATACTACACAATCTACTACATATTTGCATTTTTATTGAGACTAGAGACTAGAGACATACTGTCTTTTTTCTGTAAACACTGACCCTCATCAAGAGAAATCAGCTGTTATTCCAAAGAAGCAAACACATCAAATTCAGAGCGCTAAGAAGAAAGCTTATTCGCGTATCGTAGATTTACGTGGAGGATGTGAATCCACACCGTAGTAAGACCCATGTAATGGAATTTATTATACTTTTTATGTGAGAATAGTATTTCCAGGGCTTTCAGGTACGTTTAGTACAAAGGTTTTTCCACCAGAAGCTCAGTAACCCTTAAAGTTGTAGCTTAGATCACCCAGATTTTTGCATGAGGAAGAATGCCTGAGGAAGCAGGACTGCGGCAAACCTTCACAATGAAATGATTTAATCACGTTCAACTCAGTAGGTTTATGCCTGTTGCCATTCTTTCCTGCTTCTTCAGTAGGCTATCATTTTCTGCCTCTGCTGTTTACAGGAATACATTTTATTTCAAAAGCAAGATTTTTTCTTGGCACTCAACTCACCCATGACTTTATCGTTGAATATTTTTTTTTATGTTATAACTCAACTCTTTGTGTGGCAAAAATGGCCAAGGCTCTTTTATGTTGTAGTTCTTGTTTTTCCCCACATCAAGCATTCTGACCGCTGCTGTCAAAATCGGATAATAAATGAAGATTTCTCCCACAGTGGACCTCTTATAACCATGGCAACTCCATCAGCAGCTAATGGCCACATTGCAAAAATGCTTTTGAAAAGGACAGCTTCTCACACTGCTGCAGTACAAATGTCCTTTTCTTACCTTTTCTCCATAACGATGCTAGGAAAACAACATATCCCAAGCAAACATTTGCTTTGTTGTGCACATGTGGGACCACTTAAAAAAAAAAAAAAAAAAACAGAAAGTAGAAAAATTGCAAATAAGAGAGAAAGCATAGCACTAAACTGCAGAGAGATGTTATTGGCTTTAGCAGCATTAACAACATATTTCTACTCAATTTACAGCGGAAATCAATGTAATTATTGCTAAAAATTTGAGAAGTTTTACTGCAGTTACTCCACCCGCTGTCACCCAGGAGGGTTTTCTAGAATGCTTATTTTGAGTTTCATAGTATTATCTCTCTGAATTATTGGTCACATGTAGGTAATGCAGCTATATGCATTCATGGATAGATTCTGCTCTATGTCGTTCCATAAGATGGATACTTTTCTACTCTTCTGTATACCCTTGAAAGAAGCCCAGAGAAGAATCAGCACATGGGTCCTTCAGCCACCTTGCATGCATCACCCCACATGTGCCAAAACAAGAGGTGTTCCTGCCTGAGCCCTGTTATCAGACCCTCAAAATGCTCTGGCTTTCTTGTTCATAAGGTAGACCAACATAGTTTCTAATATAGAAACTTTCCCTGGACCAGCCTGCCTGTGAAAATAGAGAAGGATGTTTTCTACTTTAAATTCTTGTTAAGGAAATAACAGACATTCAGAAAGATCTCCCTCCCTGTGTCTATATATCTACCTGCCTACCTATCTGTCTACCTATTTGTAAATATATATTCATGGAAAGGAACTTCCCCATATCTCAAAAAACCTCAATGCTTGAAGGGTTTTTTTTCCTTTTTAATGTTTCTTCAGTATCAATACTGATTAATAAGTAACCACAGATTACAACCCCACATCAACTTTCCAAGTATAACAGGGTGGGTCGATGCCTTCTGCACAGACATCGGGTACATCTCATCAATGTAAATAATCATCTCCCTCTGAGATTTTCAAAATTACATGGTCTATCTAGGGCTGACGTAGGAGTAAAACTATCCCAAACCACAAAGAAAGCAGCAAAGTTAATTTTCATTAGCCATTATGACCATCTAAATTTTATTTTGCACAAAACCACTTTTTGGTGTTTTGGTTTTTTTTTAACTTTTCCCAAAGATAATTTCTCTCTATAAAAGTTCTTTAGTCATGTGGATAGGCTTAAGAGTTAAGACCTTTTAAGATTTGCATCAGACTTCTGTTTGTTTCTTCTGGGAAACTGTGAGCAAATTACTCAAACTCACTTAATCTCAAGGCATTAATTTGTAAAACCAGACTGATAGTAGTTCTCCCTCAGAGGATAGCTGGGAAAAATAGTTGATTTAACACACATGAGAGCACCCAGCTCTGTAACTGGAAGAAACTAAATTACTTAGGAATGATTTCCACCTCCCCCCCGCCCCCCGCCCCGGCCCCGTTTGTTCCCCATTCCTGACTCTCTCTTCTTTTCTTTGAGTCATGAGATAAAGCTCATTCCTGACTTGCACATCTGTTTTAGAAGCTCATTTTAAAAGTGTGTAAAATTATTTGCTTTCTGCTAAGGTAAGACAAGTTGAACTAGACACTGCAAGATTGTCAGTGGTGAGGTCTTGGTTTCTCTTAATCAAATCAAGTGTTATAAAATTTGATGATACACATAAAATCACTACCGCAAAAATCCCTCAGTCTCTCCCACATAAAATTAAACTTGAAATCACAAAACATTTTATTTCTTTTTTGAATTCATTCACCAAGTTTCAGCAGAGGAATGAACTTAGAGAATCCCATCACTGACAGCCCATACAAAACACTATGACCCAATCTTTTTTTTTTTTTTTTTTAATCTAGGTGCTGAGAATATATCAGGCTAGTAAGAAAACACAAATTGTAACAAATAAAGATGTCAGGATATTCTACAGGAAAAGTATCTTCTAAATCTTTTTTTAAGGCAAACTTCAGAGAAAGATTCCACACACACACAAAAAAAAAAAAAACATTGCAAACCATTAAATTTTGTCAGGACAAAGAAACTTCTATCTTTTGGAAGGTACCAGAATAAATTTGAAGCTTTTAATAAAATATTTTCAAAGGCAGCACTAAACATAAATATATGTCTTTGCCACCAATCTATTTTGCACTGTAGTCATCCAAGTACAGTGACGCTACAATATGCAGGTGTGCATTTGACTTTTGGAAATACCAACAAAGCCTGACTTCATAAAATACTCCCGCTTATCATCTTGAGTCCAAGACGCATTGTCAACTGCAAGCAAGCATTGTCAAATCAGAAGCTAAGTCTGCTGCCTCCGTAAGGGACAAAGACTGAATGATGAGTTGGGAAAGAAAAAAAAAAAGAAAAGAAAACCAAGGAAAAATTAATGTTGTTCTCTGACAAAGCAGATCGAAGCAGTGTACAAAGACACCATTTCTCTAAGCACATCTTTGACCACATAAAGGAGTCACTGTGTTCATCCTGTGTTTTTCAGTAGGCTTGGGCCTTAATGACTCAAATATAATCTTTGCCTTTCGGTCATTATCTCAATCTCCAATATTTCAGACAACTTGCAGAAAGTCATATATATGCAACCAATAATTTACTTTCCACATATAGCTTTTTTTTTTTTTTCATTTAGAAACTAAATCTACTGTTGGAAGAAGAAACAAAATCACCATTTATTTAAGTCCTTTTATTTCTTATCTAGGACTCCACAGTGTATAGAAAAACTAACACTCCCTCTTTGGGAAATATAATTTTCCCTAGATTCATCAATGTAACTTGGTTTCTTTATAAAAATAATGGAAATGTTCCCAGCTCAAATTATGATTTAAAATATAAAAGGCATTAAATGATAGGTTCCCGTGGAGAATGTAAGCACATTTTCTTCAAAGCAATGTTGTCATCGCCTGGTCAATAAAATAAGGTTTTCTTCTCTAATAACTCATTTGGTAGAAACAAGTTTGAGATGGGCCAACCCACAAGACCACTATAGTGAAAACTTAAAATTTGTTACTGTGTTCTCAAGTAAGTATTGAGGAACAATAAATTGTTCTTATTCTGCTTTTATTTTTGGTTATTGTTCATGGTGACATCCACTGACCTGTTCCTAGCATTCTGTGTACTATACATGAAAAGAACAAAACTCAGCAGAGAGTAGGAAAAAGACTGGGTATCATTTTGCAATTTAGTATAACCTGAATGCTGAGATCATACTTGTTTTATTAAAAAAAAAAAAGATGAAAGGCTTTGGTTGTCTAGAGGAAAATTCTATATTTGCTAAACAAAATTATGCTTCCAAAAATTACCTCTCTAAGAGATTCCTGGAGTTCCCTGCTTTGGCCAGAGTTACACATGACAATGATTAGCACACAATAGATACTCCATAAACTATGAATGAGTCAACATGGCCTAATAGAAATATCGCTTATTTTTCAAGACATGATATATTAATGCAGCACTTACTTTGCACTAGGTACTGCCCTAAGGACTCTATAAAGTTTAACTCATAATCCTTGTAACAACCCCAGCACCCCAGCAAATTTGTTCTAGCATCATCTTCATCTTACGAGTGAGGATATCAGGGCAAAAGAAACTGTTCAAAGCCACACAACTGACAATATTGGTGCCAGACTTTGAACCAGGAATTCTGGTTCCCAAGTCCATGCATTGAACTCCGCTGACTATGCTACTTATGCAACCGCTGTGTGGTGGTTTGCAGGATTTAATATCACTCAAATTTCAGTTTGATTTACATATATTAAGTTCCTTAAGTTATATTGGTAGTTGCTCAAAAGTTGAGATAGTCTAAGGGAGCTTCTAAAATAACAGTGAATTCTTTTTTTTTTTTTTTAAGATTGTATTTATGTATTTGACAGAGAGAGAGCACAAGGAGGGGAAGAGCAAAGGGAACTGCAGAGGGAGATACAGAAGGAGAGGGAGAAGCCTCCCCACTAAGCAGGAGCCTCATGAGGGGCTCAATCCCGGGACCCTGGGATCATGACCTGAGCTGAAAGCAGATACTTAACGGACTGAGCCACCCAGGCGCCCCAATAACAGTGAATTTCTATCTTCCCTTTCACCTGATTCTCTCTGTCAATGGAAAGGATATTTGATTTTTTTTAAGTAGTTTAGGAAACTTACACTAAATCTAAGAGAAATAAAAGCCTGAAGGGAAGACATAGTTCTAATTTTTAAATTGTGTCTGTGGTGAACGTGTAGGTTGGGTCCTTAATATTGCCTAGATTTGCCCCACCCCCAAAAAAGTGAATGAGCCGCAAAACAGGGACTTTGGATGAACTTTGATTTAAGGAACTTAAAATGGCCACCAGATCATCATCACTGAGGTAACAGATTGAGTCTTGGAGTCAGACAAATTTGGGGGTATATCCTTGCCCTACCATTTACCATTTTGTGCGGCTTTAGGCATGTACTTAATTTCTCAACACCTAATGATCCTTAGCTATAAAAAGGAGTTAATAATGTGATTTCTTGGGGTTATTTAGAGAATTTTATACATGAGGTCATAGTAAAGACTGAAAAATTGTTATTTCCCTTTAGAGAGATACTATTTTGGCTACAATTATATTTCCAGGGAAACTGGGAACTTTATGACATTATCTCTCTGCAAATTTCTGCAAATAACTTTTTAAGATGCCAAAGATTTTGTGAAAAGTGACTTTCTATAACCTTCAAGGTAGATACATATTTTCTATATATATTTTTTCCATATATATATAGATATAGGGGACAGAATGGTATATCATGACTGCCTTCTACATCTTAAACCTCCACCACTAGATTTGATTTTGACAGAAATAAAAATGGCATTATCACCAGCAGGTCACATGTAAATATTTGAAGTTCCTTTGCATATTAAAATTAATTAAACATTTCCTATTATTTAATTCAGTAATTAGTAAATTTCACCCTGCAAAGTTACATTTATTAATGTTTCTCCTGCCCCCACTGGCCATTGTTTTGAAAAATTTTCTCTCTCAAAAAAAATTAACTTATTCAGTAATAATTTAGTTCTCATTTCCATGTACTAAAATTGACTATGACTTTGCAGATAGAGTCAAGTTTCTTATCAACATAAAGCCACTAGTGTTCCCATGTTTAGTTGATATGATTCCAATAAAAAAACGAAGAAACTTGATACATTCACTCAGCTTTGAAGTCTTCTTGCAGTTAATTGTTGTAGACTGTATTCATATTCACCAATATTCTGTTCATATCCCTAATGGAATATTATACCTTTCGGTCCTGTTAAACCCAGGTGGCCTGAGTTTATGACTTGCTTTGGCCAAAAACATCAACAGACTGGAGTGTGTCAATTCCAGGTGGGAGCTTTAAGAGAAGGGCCTTGAACAAAAATCTGATGGATTCACAGATAAAAGCCAAACAAAGAATGGAGAGAACCTATTGTACACAGAGAAAATAGCATGCCCTAAGTCTTTGAAAAGAAAGTCTTTGGAAAGAGTCTTTGGTAAAAGTCAGTCCTGTACATCTGTGTAGTTAGAGTGTAGAAAGTCAGTTGGGAGCAATGAGGGGTAAGGCTACTTTGGTAGGAAGGGAGGTCAGATTGCACAAGCTTGTTGGTCATATTGAAGACTTTATATTTTACACCAAGTGCACTGTGAAGTCACATAACAGATATAAGCATGGAAATGACACGATAGGATTTACTTTGCAGAGCTCTCAAGATTTTGTGTGCAGAGCAAACTGGAGAGGGAGATAATGGAAACTTTTAGACCAGACGTAAAGCTAATGTGATAATCTAGGCGGGAATTGATAAATTATAATGCCTAATAAATTACAAGAGTTTAACAAATATAGTTACTTCCTCTTCTGCCTGTTTGCAAACCTGGATCTCAGCTTCTTATTGATCTGATTACTTTCCTAATTCTAAGCCCGTTAAAAATAAGGGCCATTCTCATGTTCATTATTTCATTTAAGAGTAATGATAACTATATAAAATTCACCTTCAGAAAAATGTCATTCTACTCTTTGTTCAGGCAGGAATTTCCTTGAAAGGTAAGTTTTTTTAAGTTACCATTGGTTGAGGTTTTGTTGAAATACTTCAGCACCCAGGATAGCAGCCCCACCTTCCAAAAAACTAGGCAGAACCTTGGGGAGGTATGGGGAGCTGACCCCCTCATTCTGTGCATTCCGGTTAAGCTTAGTTCTCTAATCCACATAGAGCAGCCACTTTCTTTAGCTATTTCTATGGTCCCAATCATTTATCTTTAAGAATTAAAGACTTAGAGGAGCTCCTGGCTGGCTTAGTCTGTAGAGCACACGACTCTTGATCTCGGGTTTGTAAGTTTGAGCCCCACATTAGGTGTAGAGATTACTTAAAAAAAAAAAAAGGAAAGAAAGAAAGAAAAAGACTTAAAGATATTATCAGGGTCAATCTGTGTACTGAAGTTGCTAGAGTCCCAACCTCAGATCTTTTGAGACTGTTTAGATACAGATGTTGATTACTCTTACTGGCCCCAGACAAGTGGCTGTCTCATTGTCGTCTATAGACAAGACCCAAAATGATACTTGAACTTTCTTCTAAAATCTAAAATCACATTTCCCACAGAGTCGTTACACATAAATATCCAATAGGATAGAACAATACAGTGATAATCCACTTTGCTATAAAGTATAAAGGGAGGGGACATGGAGGAAAAGAAGATGTAAAATTTAAGGACCTGAATTCCAATATCGGTTTTATCATTTTTTTATTTGAATTGTCTTAAGCTTCTGGACTTTAGTTCATTTTTCTCTTCTCTTCTACCGACTCAAAGGAGTGATTATAAGGCTAAATTAAGATAATGTATTTTGGAAGCAATGAAAATTATCATTTATATCTAATTGTTGATAATTGAGGGGTTACATAATTTCAACATATTGCATCTATTATGTTAACTCTGTTTTAGTTCCTTTCTCAACCACACTTTGCCCAAAAAGAAGAGATCTAGATCAATGGTTCTCACACCTGACTGGTTTCACTGGAATGCTTTAAAACGTATAAAGAGATACTCAGGCATGACTTACTAAGGTTTTGAATCAGTGGACATATATATAGGCCCAGGAGACTGTATTTTGTAGAAGCTCCCCAGGTAAATTGCTACAGCTTTTTTGGAGGAAGTTGGCAGTGGGTGTTAACAATTTACCCTTAGACCTAGTAACATTACTTCTAAAAATTTATCCTGCCAATATACTTGAAAAGGTATAGAAAGATATACATTTAAGGATTTTTACTTCAGCTTTGTTATATTAAAAAAATATTTAGATGTCCATCAGTAGGAGATGATTTAAATAAATGATGGTTTGTCCATACGGTTGAATGTAATGTTGATATTGACAGATACCCATAGCATACATTATTTTTAAATTTAAAAAAGTCAACTAACTAAATAAATACAACAGTTTTATGATATATTCTTGTTAGTTAAAAATAAAAAGTGGTGGGGTGCCTGGGTGGCTCAGTGAGTTAAAGCCTCTGTCTTCGGCTCGGGTCATGGTCCCAGGGTTCTGGGATCAAGCCCCGCATCAGGCTCTCTGCTCAGTAAGAAGCCTGCCTCCTCCTCTCTCTCTCTCTGCCTGCCTCTCTGCCTACTTGTGATCTCTGTCAAATAAATAAATAAAATCTTAAAAAAAAAGACCACAGTTTAAAAATAAATAAATAAAATAATAATAATAAGAAGAAGAAGAAGAAGAAGAAATAATAAGTGGTGTACATATTCACATGTGGGTGTGGAACTGTTGAATGGTTGATAGTGGACAAATATGAGAAATTGGCTTGGGGAAGAGTAAGAACAAAGGAAGTGTGATACTTTCACTTTTTTATTTATACATTCCTTTTTACAGTTTTTTTTCTTATAGTATAAATGTATGCCACTTTTTTCAAAGATGACCCCCAAGGGATTCTGATGAGCCATCATGTCGAAAATAACTACTGATTAAGAAATGTGTGAATTTCCTCTATTTGGCATTTTTTGTTACTAGGCTTAGAGGGTTTTTTAATTTTTTAAAAATTTTATTTATTTGGGAAAGAAAGTGAGAGAGCACAAGCAGGGGGAGGGACAGAGAGAGAGGGAGACGCATACTCTCCACTGAGCAAGGAACCTGACATGGGCTTGATCCTAGGACCCTGGGATCATGACCCAAGCCAAAGACAGCCACTTAACCAACTGAGCCATCCTGACACCCCATCCTATAGTTTATTTTTAAAACTATCATTTCTGATCCCCCACATTTTATCATTGTCAATTTCATCACTTGGAATCTTCCTGAATTTTCCCCATATGTATCCAACTACTAATTCATTCATTCATCTAGTCTATGGATATATATACTGAGTGCTCCTGAGCACTCAAAAGTGCCCTGTAGGTTCCAAAGTGCTAATCCAGGCACTGGCAAAGAGAAGACTGCAAGCCCTGCCCTCACAGAGTGAGCATCCTAACGTCTCTTAGCCTCAGACCCTTCATCTGTAAAATGGATATATTGTTAGTAACTTTCTTATAGGGTCATCTGAGGATGAAATAAAATCATGTTGCAAAGCCCTCAGCACTGGTATCACGGAAGTGCTCAGTAATTCTAAGCTGCAACAACTTTTACTGTGATCATCATCATTTTTTCATGACCAACTGCTTGACCCAGTGTGGATTTTCTAGAAAAAAAATTTCATCTTAAGTAAATGAAACCACATTTCATCTTAAGTAAATGAAACCACATTTCATCTTAAGAGAATGTAATTGTTGGAACGTCTGGGTGGCACAGTTGGTCAAGTGCCCGACTCTTGGTTTTCACTTAGGTCATGATCTCGGTGTCATGAGATTGAGTCCCACATCAGGCTCAGCCCGGAGTGTGCTTGGGACCCTCTGCTCCTCCCCCAACTTTCTCTCTCTCTCTCCTCTCTAAAATAAATAAATCTTTTTTAAAATGTTATTGTGGACCTTATAGACAATTGGAAGTACATCTGCTTTGCAAAATCACAGCAGATTTTAGAAGACTTAGGGAAAAAGAAGTCAAGTCAGGAAAAGGAAGAATGTGGTCTCCTGCTTACTACCTCCCTGAGCCACAGAGTTTTAATTTCCTAGGATTAACAAAATAGATTATATAGCAGAGCTGATATACATTTATCAAAATATGTAACTTTTTTTTCATGTCAGTGAGCATGAGGAATTTCTTTTGGAGATAGTGTTACCAAAGGGCGGTGAGTGGGTCCTTAATCCCAATAGCAGATACTCCTTTGAGTGGAAACCAAAGTTTAGGAAGCTTGGAAAATGACTTCTCTTTACATTTACACTTGAATTTAAACAATGCAAAACATGGGCTAAGTCAGTTTGAGCTTTCTTTTTCTTTTCTTTCTTTCTTTTTTTTTATATATTGACTCAGAAGTTAAATATAGAGTCAGTTTTATCCAATTAAATGTATTGTTTAAAAATGAAAACAATTACATTTCCAATTATAATGAAGATGAAAATTGCAATGGCTTTAGTTATGGTATGTTCTTTCTCTTTTTTCTTTTCTTGTTGTTGTTATTGTTGTTGCACACAGAGCTAATTTTTCTTTCAGCAAAGGGGAAAAAATTGAACGATGATTGTTAGTGGACTTGTTGCAGTGGTCCCAGGTTAGGTTCACCCTGTGTTTGCAGCAGGGCCTTGGTTGTCTAATTCTGTGAGCTCTACAAGAAACCCCAAGGTAAACAGCACTACTGCTAGACTAGTAACAATGAGCAACAGGTGTTTCTGTGCCAAAAAACTAGAAATTTCTCCATGTAAAATATGGATTTTTGGTATATTCTAAAAGCTATCTTTTTTTAAGATTTTTATTTATTTATCTATTTGACAGAGATCACAAGTAGGCAGAGACAGGAAGGGAAGCAGACTCTCCACTGAGCAGAGAGCCCGATGTGGGACTCGATCCCAGGACTCTGGGATCAGGACCTGAGCCGAAGGCTGAGCCACTGAGCCACCCAGGCACCCCTAAAAGCTATCTTTTAACTGAGAAAGAATAAAGGGCAAGCAATATCCCAAGATCATGAATCATAAAAATTATTTTATGGTGGAAAGGGGCAGATACCAAGTACTCATAACAAATATATATTGTGTAACAATGTGCTTTGCACTCGTGCTACAAAAAAAAAAGCTACAAAAAAGTGAATACAGTCCAATGCCCATTCTTTTTTCATTTTTTTATTTTTATTTATTTTTTATTTTTTTATAAACATATAATGTATTTTTTATGTTTTATAAACATATAATGAATTTTTATCCCCAGGGGTACAGGTCTGTGAATTGCCAGGTTTACACACTTCACAGCACTCACCATATACCCTCTGCAATGTCCATCACCCCACCCCCCTCTCCCAACCCCCCTCCCCCCAGCAACCCTCAGTTTGTTTTGTGAGATTAAGAGTCTCTTATGGTTTGTCTCCCTCCCGATCCCATCTTGTTTCATTTATTCTTTTCCTACCCCCCAAACCCTCCATGTTGCATCTCAACATCCTCATATCAGGGAGATCATATGAGAGTTGTCTTTCTCCGATTGACTTATTTCGCTAAGCATAATACCCTCTAGTTCCATCCATGTCATCTCAAATGGCAAGATTTCATTTCTTTTAATGGCTGCATAGTATTCCATTGTATATATATACACACCACATCTTCTTTATCCATTCATCTGTTGATGGACATCTAGGTTCTTTCCATCGTTTGGCTAGTCCAGTCCCACTCTTAAAGCATAAGGCTATTTCATCCCCCCAATACTATGACATAGAAATGCTTTATTCAGACTTTATTTAGGGAACCCATGTGGAATGCTCTGGTGACTTGGTTTAATACTTGTCACAAAAGCAGGATAGTCAACTCTCCTGATAAGTACAAGCCAATGTACATTGTTTTCTACAAATTCTTGAACTTCAATTGAACATTTGGGTTGCAGCCTTTCTCAGGAATCATTATTTCAAAGCATGTGTTCACTCCTGGATTTTGTTTCAACAGGACTACCAAACTGTGAAAAAGTACCAAATATTGAATAGAAGAAAAAAAAAAAAAACCCAAAGTGTTTGGTAGTCATGCCAACTTTGTTTTATGTTTGGTGTGAACATTATTGAAATCAATCAATTTGTATTGCAAGGCGTCATTTTAAACTTTCTTTTCAGACATTTCCTGTAACACAGTGAGGCTGTTTCACTTGCTTAGTCTAGTCATTAAAATGGACTTATAGGTCCGGTGGTTATGTTCATTGTACTTACTCCAATTGGTCAATTCTGTTTCTCACTTGAAAATTCACCAAGAAATACAATTCTTTTTAATGGAGGAAAGTGTTTGCAAGTATTGACAAAAAGTCACAGATTTTTTTTACAAGGAGATGGAAGAGAATATTTTTCACTCCTACTTTGTTTGTGCATATGTATGCATACTACAGAAGACAAGAGTCTATTCCATCTCAAACTACACCTGGCAAAAGGTACATAATACTTAAAGAAAAACTGTAACATGACATTCATTAGAACTGATCATAATACTTTCTGCCCTGTTACTCCACAAAAACAAAGCTCAAAGGAATTGCTTCAAAGCACATGTAATCAGAAGTTTAAAAATGGCTGCCTTAAGTAACTTTTCTTTTTCCATTCTGCTTTGTTTAGTTTCACCATAAAAGCAATTCACTTCCAAAGACTTGGAAAACTGTCCTAAAGCATGTATATCTCCTTCTGACCCTTGTAATTTTTTGAATGCATCAAATACCATGATTATAGATGCTACAAATAACTCCCATGTGTAGTTCTTCTCTCTACTGTAATATTACATTCATGTGAATATTTTATTAATGCCAGTGTGCCTCACTGGGCTCTGTGATTGGTGAGGGCAAGAATCATCTCCTAATTCTTGTTATTGTTCTCCAGAAGCAGCTAAGTGCCCAGCATATAGTAGCTGCTCAATAATTGTTTGTTGAATGAATGAATGTTATGCCATATGAGGCACTTTGAAAAAAGTGGATAATCACTGTTTGACTGAGTTTTATTCTTTTTATGAAGACTAATCACCTTATATGCACAAAAAACTGCTGTACATATTTGTTTGTCAAATTCTTATATGTAAATGTTTTAAGTCATTCAGAGAAATAGTATACTAATAATCAAAGTTAATCTGTTATATTATCAAGTGCAAAATTAATTAATGGTTTCTAATATTTGAAATCATTTACCTTAAAGACATTCAAAAATTAGGATGTCTTAATTCTCACAGTGTCCCTATGAGGTAAGTACTATTTTTTAAGCTGCAAAGAAAATGTTTTCTACTAAAAAGAAAAGACTGTTTGGCTGTATTGGTTTTTGGACTAGTAGGTGTCCTTGGGCATATGATGTTTAACATCTCAAGGAAACTTAGATAAATGTTTAGAAAGATTAATAAGTATAAGAAGTATTAAAAACAAAAACACATCAATTACTTATCAAGAAAATATGAACTATAAAAGTAATCACAATTTCACCTAAAAAGGGTCTGAGTGTATTCTGAAGTCCGAGTTGAGACATTGTATAGAGATGCTATGTGGGTCCATATCTAGTAGTAAGTTGTCATCTAAGAATTTGGTAAATGATATACAAATAAGTAGCATGGATATTCATTCTGAAAACCCTGTAAATTGTAACTGTGGTCAACAGTTAATTCGTGTGTGATTTCATTATATGTAAATTACCCGTGTGCAGTAACACCAGTAGAATGTGGGGTTTTTTGGTTTTTGGTTTTTGGTTTTTGTTTGGTCATTTGTTACCCAGCAAAATTCCATGAGACTCCACAAACTGAAAAGCAGGATAGAATTTAGGAATAAGAACATCTCTCCATCATTCATATGGCTCCTTGGGGAATTGGAGGAGGCCAGGAGTGATTAGTTGGAACTTGTCTTTGAATGGGAGTCTAAAACCACTTCTGCCCGTGTGAAAAACGCCTAAGGGCACTAAATGATTATAAGAATCTAAACCAAGGTTTTGTTTAAAGGCAGATACGTAAGATCGCAAACATTTTCCATCAAAATGCCCTACAGTTTTTTTTCATTTCTAGTACGTTTAACCCCCTAAAATAACTTTAATGTGTGGCAAATAATCCATTCTACTTGCAAGGTCTAACATGACGTGGAGGCTGACAGAGATAAGGGCTCAAGGCAGGAGGAGGTCTGAATTACTTTTCTTGCTTTTTTTTTTCCACATTAGAAATAAGGCCCAAAGGAAAACATAGATCATTGTGATAAATGCATTGTATCTTTATATTTCATTGTAGTTGTCAAGAATTCTTGCCAAGTCATAAATGTTAAGTAAACTAGGGCAAAAATTGGATAAAGTACAGGTATAGTCAGTTAGAGTCACATTTGGTATCAACAAAAAGTACTACCTTTGTCCTGATTATTTTCTTCATTTTATTAAGTAGGTTAGGTAAATTGGATGGGGATGGGCATGCCAACCTTTTATTCTTCCTTCATTGTGTATGTGTGTATGTAAGAGAGGGAGAGACAGAGAGAGACAGATAAATTGATAAGATTTTAAAGATCATTTCTGTTTCGTTGTATTTTGTAAGTTTAAATTTCGGTGTACTAGTTTCGTCTATGATACAAGGGCTTTCAGAAGGTTGAATGAATTAAAATGCAGCTTATTAAAGTTGCAAGATATGAGAGAAATGATCATTTGTAAACTAAAGTATGGATTAGGAAGGAGGGAGAAGGGCAGTTGGAATGATTTTTCAAGGGGAAAATGAAAGTTCCGTGACTGATGGGAAAACAATCACAGTTCCTTTCCATGCTTCATAGAACCACCTGTCCATCATCTTTCTTTTTTTCTCATTCTTGGAATGGAGTATGTAGGGAAGGGAGAATCAGTGGCACTGAGCTTCCTTCAACAGATGAAGGGACCAGAGGCAACCTGAAGCTTCTATCCAACCACTTCGCTTCCATCTGTCCTGTTCCTACTCCTGAAATGGCTCCTGAAATGGTCCACCCAAACTCTATATCTCAAAGCCTTAGTTCAAATAGCTGCCTCCTTTATGACACTTTCTTTGATCACTTTTGCCAAAGCGACCTCACCCGGGTTCTACAAAGCTAGGTAGTATTTCTTTAATGGAACTTCTACAATGCTCTCTTTGGACAGGCTTTTTGTTCTCCCTCTCCCTGCCAAAAATAAAACAAGCCAAAAAACAACACTCTCTAGCCCTATGATCTTACACAAACGACTTCAGTTCCTTGTTCCTGGGTTTCCAAATACATAAGACAAGGGTAAAATCAGTAAAGTCATAGGGTGGTTTTGAGACTTACATGAGTGAATTGCCATAAAGTGAATAATGCAGGTGAAGAGATAGATAGGTGCTCCAGAACTAGGAGGAGATATTGGACATTATTCCTGCCTACTGCCCCCAGTGAGCACATATTAGTTTCCCCTCCTGAGCTCAGTCTTTCACTCTGCGCATCGATTGACGACATCACCCTCTGTGCAAACTATGACGGTAAGTACTGCAGAGCCCTCAAAGATCCCCGACACCATTACCATCATAATCCTTTGGAAGAGATCAAACAGGTCACTGGGTTGAAGGAACAAATTCTCATTAGAAAATTAGAAGCAAACTTCTGGAGAGACTTCAAAGATGGATAAATCCGTGGTTCCACCACAGCTTGATGATGAGAATCCCCAGGGGCGAAGATTCTGAACCAGTAAACAAGAATCTCTGGTCTGTAGCTGAGGAAATGCAAGTGATTCTGATGATCATTCAAGTGGGAAACTTCAAGAATAGTTACATATGGTTGGGGATAAAGGCTTTCCATTAAAAGCTAATTTTGACCGGAGTAGGCACGCTTTTTGTAAGAATTAGGATAGAAGAGAGTGATGTCATTTTAAAACCATAAGAGATGAAGGTGAAGGGACCAGAGACAACCTGAAGTTTCGTCCTACAACCATCAGGCTTCCATTGGCTTAATCTTCTCAATAAAGTAGGCAATAAGATCCTCCACTAAGAATAAGACAGGTGGAAGGGCAGTTCAGGATTTGGGAAATGTAGAGAATATTGGGAGAGTTGCTATGGTGATGTGTTACAGGGCTAAACGAGAGGTAAATTAAACTGAGGGTCAATGTCCTGACAGGAATTTCCAAGTCCAGTTAATACCTGAGTTAGGATCATTCTCAAGTCCCCAAAAGCTCGTAGAAATAAAAATGCACTGAAACTATCAATAAAGGTAGATTTTTAATATTATTCAAAACAAAAGTAATGTAAATTCTGAGTACCATCTGACAGCCTCCTTTATTCTGCCCAGTACAAAAATTAAAATGTGAGTCAGATTCTCATAAATAACAACAGATCTACCCATTGCTCTCTCAGCTGATCTGTGGATTTGTGGCTAGCTGAAGAATCCATGAACTTGGGGCACCTGGGTGGCTCAGTGGGTTAAAGCCTCTGCCTTCAGCTCAGGTCATGGTCTCAGGGTCCTGGGATCGAGCCCCGCATCGGGCTCTCTGCCCAGCAAGGGGCCTGCTTCCTCCTCTCTCTCTGCCTGACTCTCTGCCTACTTGTGATCTCTGTCTGTCAAATAGATAAATAAAATCTTGAAAAAAAAAAAAGAAAGAAAAAAGAATCCATGAACTCCCCTAGGGTGAGAGTAAGTTTTCATAATTAAGCATATGTTGGTGTTGTTTTTCTTGTATTTTTCCTTTTGGTGAAGTAAACTCTCTGATTCATCCCATTTTTCCACATCACATTCTCAGGGTCATAATGGATCTCCCACAGTTCCAGGCGGTTATTGGTTCTTGGGTGGAAATGCTCCTGTGGCATTATTGATTGCAGCATTCATGGGAAGGACAGTGATTGACTGTGTTGCTTCCTGGGCAGCTGTGAATTTGCTGTACGGTGACAGGTCCTTCGGTGGCCTCCTCAGTCTCAACTTGACAAGAAATCTGGAGAAGGAGCTAGCACTATTGAAATGTCTTGTCCTCACCCCACATTGTACTCTGTCCCTCAAACTAAACCCAGGTCAGTGAGAAGTCATGGTTAAGAAGATAGTACATGATGGCACTGAAATTGAGGCTGTCCTTCTGTCTTCCTAAGGTTTCTGGCCCCTGGCTTGGCCTCCTAAAAGCTTCCTGTTTTTTTCCTAGGCTTTTCACAGCTGCCTGCTTCCTCACCCACAATCTCAATACTTCACACTCTATTTATTTTCTTGGCTAAACTATCAGATCAGATGTTTGACCTTAGGCAGCACAATGGGTTTGGACTTAGTTGTTGTCTATGTCAGTGTTCAATTCCGAAAAGAGAAATTGGAACCCTGTAAGAAAATGGACTCTACTCTCTCATCATGGATGCACCATGTTAGCCTTTATAGTGATTATAATAATAGCTGCCTGGTATGGAGAACTTAATATCACGCTGAGCATGATGAATGCACACTACAGTTTAAGATCAGTATTATTTCATTTCCTGGACTAGAAAACATGAAACTCAGAGGGGTCACATTACTGCACCAGTACATACTCAGGAAGTAAGGAAACAAGGATTCCACCCAGAGTCTAACTCTATATTCATATTCTTTACTGCTACCCTGTCCTCTTCCAAAAAAACTCAATCCTTAAATTGTTTCCTTTCCTTCACATGTCCTAAGCCCTTATCTGTCCCTCACTGCCATTATTTGATTTCTCTTTGATCATATTTTATGATGCCTTTCATCCACCTGCATATTTGCGAGTAGTTTCATGAGTAGAATTCATTTCATCTATGTTTTGCTCACTAAAACACCTAGTATATTGGATTGTACCTTTCAACCCTATGTATCCTCATTTTTCTCTATGGATCATATCCTGATTTATTATAAGTGAAAATGGTAAGACTAAAACAGAGTAGGAGAAGATGACAGAGGAGAAACTGAATAGTTGCCATTGATTCTTGGGTTGGGGGGGGAGTTGGATGGGGGGTAGTGCTAAGACTTAATGAGCCCTGTCATCAGTTATTAGATGTCATCTCTATGGACACTGTTTACCATAATTACCATCTGCATGGCTCCAGGCAACCATTGCCCAGAACTGAAGGAGAATAGAATCCAAAGTTTAGAAAAATAAAAAATTCAGAAGCTTGGGAATTCTGTCCAATGGTCTCAGGCTATTATCAGTGACATTAAGCAATAACACTCTCTCTCCTCTCTCATCGCTAGAGATGTTCACCCCAATACCAGTTTATCTTGTTCATGCATCTTAGACAATTCTTATATATGAAAGATCCTGGGGGCTCTCCAGAGCTCTGTGGAGCATCATGGAGACTCACTGAGAAATCACTTGCTGGTTAGTGTAACAAAGAAAATAAAAGCACTCCTTATATTTTAATTTTCTCCAATTCATGTTGCAAGTCATGCCTCACTGCAAAAACTGGATAAGAGCATAAGTCTCTTCTTTTTTTTTTTTTTTTCATTACAACTACACAAATATCAGTTCACTATAGTCTCATAGAGTGTAGTGTCTTGTCCCAGAAAGTAAGCTAACACGGGTCATGTTACTCGTGCTGCAAAGTGTGTCTATTTCTCAAATTACCCTTGTTGCTATGGTAGCGTGCCAATGTATTGTAGATGGAATGCCATCACTTGCAGTGATCTATAAAGCTTGAGTTTTGGGGCTCCTGGGTGGCTCAGTCAATTAGGCATCTGCCTTCAGCTCAGGTCATGATCCCAGGGTTCTGGGATCAAGCCCCACACTGGGCTCTCTGCTCAGCGGGAACCCTGCCTCTCTCTCTATCTGCCTCTCCCCCGATTCATGATCTCTCTCACACTTCTCTCTCGCAACGCAAAAATAAATAAATAAAATCTTCAAAAAAAAAAAAAGCTTGAATTTTATTTTAGTGATACTTTCATCAGAGGGTTTTATTCTTTTTACTTATCTAGAAACCAGTAGAGTGCAGTAACCACTATTCTTTACCGCCATATGCAAGTCAAGTTTCTTTACAATTTACCAATATTCGAAGCAATGGAGTTCCTGACAAATATAACTAGCTATCCAAACATGGGTAAATTGCACTCCCACAAGTAGTCATCAAAGTTCTTACAAATATTTCAGATCCCCACTTAGCTAGGTTGCTTTTATTTCTAATTCACCAAGATTTGGAACAGATGTGAAAGGCTGATTATGTCAAGTTTGGGGGAAAGTAGCGAAATAGCAGGCTTCACAAATGCCTCCACTTTGTACATAACCACATATAGTATCATCAGACCTATTTCTGAATAAAGAAACTAGCCATACAGTCTCTCTGACAATCGTTATCAGGACTAAATGACACTCCATTTTTATCAAGCCTCTTCTCTGAGTTATTGAAGCTTCCCATACTATCATCAAGTAAGTAAACAGTGCCATGCATAGCTCTCTTGCTATTATCACAGAAAAATTGCAAGCAGCTTGCATGAGCTTGCACGGGAACTGTGGGAGTCAACTTCCGCTTCATAACAGCACATCCCTGCCATTTCATTTTATCTCGACACATAGACACGTGGAAAGATAGACTATTCCCTTTATATCTGTTGGTAAATTTTCTTTCTAATAATTGCTGAAAACTTCACTCCAATACACAGTTAGTCCTGCTGGTGAAGAAAATAGATACATTATCTGAGGTAATAGATAAGTCTCATTAAGAAGATGGAATAGACTAATTCCCAGCATATCTCCCATGCGTGGGAAAACTAAATTGTGAAATACAGCAGTAACACATCAATTATCTTTTCTGCATGGAGTTAGATAGGTCTCACTGCTACTTTATACTACATTATGTAATTTTTTTATAAATAACCATTTATGTCAGAGTACCTTAGTTTGCTGCCTCATTAAAAAAAAAAAAAAAAAAAAGACAGCCAGTATTTCTATTCCAAGTGAGACTTATTCTTTTAACTACTTAAGGAATCCAGGTATTCTATTTAAAATTTATGTTCCTACTGATTAACAAAGGCTCAAAGGGTGGGTGTTTGTTATTAGCCTAAAAACTAATGCTACACATCTGACAATATTACACTTTTAATGGAGACTGGCTCTAACCAGTGAAAGTAAAGCTAACTATCAGAATTCAAAATAAAGATTTGAGAGATCGCGTGTAAATAATGACTTGTTACCACTTTCCTTTCAGTAGTTTGCCGTATCAGGTTATCATAGGTGAAGTACTTGAAAACAATTTCATTTCTTAAGTAGTTTAAATATCTCTCCCACATTCTCATTTGCATAATTAGTTTTTATTAGCAAATGTTTTCTTAATATGACTGTAACATCCCCGATATAGAAATTTCACATCACGGGAGTTAAATTAATGAAGTTTATAAATGAAGACTTGGCTTATTAAAGGAAATGATAAAGAAGAGGGTTATTTGTTTAATTTGTGGACTGTGCAACAAAAGTAAAGCCATGACAATAAAACGCCTTGTAAATTATAAAGTGGTAGCTTACAAAGGAAAATTTTATAGTTGTATGTATCCTAGTTTTTAAAAACATCCTAACTACTGGGAGGGAGAAGAAGACACATATAAATTCTCTGGGTTCTGAGTCTCAGACCAGTTCTATCCCAAACATGATCCAGAGAGAGAAAGAAGGAGGTCAGAAGAGAAATCCCAGGAAAACTGTTGGACAGGAAAGTCACCCGCAAATGACAGCCCTACCCAAATCGTGACACTTGCCTCCGTGCCCTACGGTTCACAATTCGTGTGAGTCTGTGCGGGCCACTATCACACAGTAACTGGAGGCCTATGCAACAGACCTTAAGTTCTCACAGTTCTGAGCCTACAAGTCCAAAATCAAGTTTCCAGCCAGGGAAGTTTCTTTAAGAGGCAGCTGTAACAACACGCACTCCACAACGCTGTTCCTAACCTGTCCCTTGTTCCAAATTCAAGGTTTAGTGATCCTTTTGCACAGTGCCTTTCATTGCCTGGTCTCTTCCTGGACACGGAATCACATTACGGTAGAATTACACAGGAACGCGACTACAGATAATCATCTAAGAGACGACTGGGTTTTTTTTTTCCCCCCATTTATAGAAACATTATAGCGTGTTCAGATTCATAATGGAAAGAAATTAGATGAACTCACCTTTTAAAATGTCTGCAGTGAACAGACTGTTTTTGTATGGGTCTAGTCACTTGGAGAAAAGTTTATGTGATGTTACTGTCTTAACGCTCTTTATTAAAAAATTGGAAACACTTCCAGCAGAGTCAGAATAATACTAAATATAATACAATACACCTGGAAAGTTAGAATATAATTTTTTAAAAGGACTTTAGGCTGTCCATCTATGAAAATATAGGTAAAGTGTAGTAAAATTACTTTCCTAAAGTTGTACTATTGCTATTATCAATGATCTAACTCTTGGCAGAGAATTTTAATTGATTACATTGACTTTGTCCACCATCTTGAGTACAAATAGACCCTGAGGTTTTTTGTTTTTTTTTAAACGTATGTTGGTCTATATCCTCCAAACCAGGAGATGTTTGCATCATTAAAAAATTCTCATTGGGGGTGCCTGGGTGGCTCAGTGGATTAAGCTGCTGCCTTCGGCTCAGGTCATGATCTCGGGGTCCTGGGATCGAGCCCCGCATCGGGCTCTCTGCTCTGCGGGGAGCCTGCTTCCTCCTCTCTCTCTGCCTGCCTCTCTGCCTACTTGTGATCTCTCTCTCTGTCAAATAAATAAATAAAATCTTAAAAAAAAAAATTCTCATTGTAGAGTACCTACTACTCTAACAGCTCTTAGAATAATGAATTCCTTCTGCGTGTTTAAACTGTTAGTCAACTTATAAAAAGCTCAGTGCTTACTCAGATGTTCTGAGAATATTTGTTCATTCAAAAGTTTCCTTCTCCGTAATCTTCTCTCTCCTAAAGCTGTGCCAAAGATCTTTATCATGATATTTATCCACTTACCCATAGCACAAACTTTTAAGATCCCACTTATTTTAAGGTTTAGTTGTCAGACTCAAAGATATTAAAATATCCATAAAATGTGTATAACACGCTAAGCAAAAAAAGTTTGACTTTATGGCCCTCTTTCATAAACATGTTTGAAAAGTCTGCCTAAGAAGATTTCATATTGCCTGAAGAGTGACTGTAAGCAGAGATGGTCACTGCCAGTTTCTCACTGAAGAAGGAAAGAATGTTTCCCCTTTACCCTATAACCCAAATATCACACTGAGCTTAAGGATGAAGCTGACATTTTAAAAGATCACCAAAAGTGTTCTCTTTCCAATTGCAATTATGCCCTCCATCTCAGTGGGAGCCATCGTCAGGGTCTTTTCAGCTCTCTAGCATCTTTCTGGCCTGCTTTCATTATCCTGATTATCTAGTCATTTGCCACCCAGCACTCATTTTATGAAAGATCATGTCTGCCATTTCTATAATGAGTACTTGACTTTTACTGCCAGCATAAACACATAAAATATATAATAATTAAAGTTCACTAGTCACCAAAGTCTTGAGATCCATCATGTTGCTAATTTGATTTTTCAAGCAATTGCTTCTCTGTGAACGAGGCTGATATTGCCCTCTTAGGCATCGCAAGACCTGTGATCAAAGGGGCTGACTCTAACCTTGAGGGATCATTCTGAATGGGTACCATATGCCAGGTTTCAGGCTCATTGTCAAAGAATGACACATCTATAAAGTCGAATGTTTTTTAGAGCCAACGAAAATCTCATCAACAGTTGAACCTAAAAATTGTTTTAAGTGTTGCACATTTTTCAAAATAGTTAAGTGCTATTTGATAAATATTTACCTTTTACGGGTTACTGTTTAAACTAAGGAAAAATTTCACTGGGATAACTATGGAAGTTTACATCACAAAGATTGAAACTTCACAATATGTTGACTTACGTTGAGTAAGGATAAGATTTCAAAACACCACTTCCTTATTTTGAACACACTGCCTTGTTTTGATAACACTGGCAAAGCCCCCTGAGTGCTTCAAGATAATGAATTCATCTGACGTTTATTCTAATCGCACAGAGATTAATGAACTCATGCGATATTCATGGGGCTCTCCGGAGACATCAGGATGTATTACACAAAGTGTTACATTTGTGAATGGATACAATGGAATACCTGTTAGCCAAGGAACTTGAGTAGTCAAATCCTCAGTTAATAAAGCAGCAGGAACTGAAGAGGCAGCATCCACTTATAGTGGGTTTTTTCAGGAAGTAATAAAGACCTTGACAATGCAGTCAAGAAAACAAAAAAGTGCAGAAGCCAGAAGACCTCGGTTTGAGAGCCGACTGGATCAATTACCAGCCTTGTGGCCTTGGGAAATTTTCTTCCCCTCTTAGCCTCAATCTCTCCAGCTGTAAAATGAGAATTTAATGACATCAGCCTTTTTAAAGCCTTTTACAGGAATAAGGAATGGGGGAGGAGTGGTGCGATCAATCAATCAATCAATCAATCAATATAATTCTCCCTCACAAGGTTATCTTACGAAGTCAATAAAATGGTATGCAGTGTTTTTGATAAGTGCTTCGTAAACTTTGTGGCATTTGCATGCATTTACTATTGCCTTTCCTTTGGGAAATAGATTGTCTGGAGCAAGTTTACAGTTTATTTCCCATACACAGAAAAATGGATGCCTCAGGAAGATAGCACTTTCTACATAAGGACATGGACACTATTTTCTTAATAAGAAAAGCAGATCCAACCAATTAAATGGGTTACTGGACCATCTTTTTTTAAATCTGATGGTGAGATATCAGGTTTGAAGCAATACAGGGAACTTCTCTTTCTTATGCAGGTCTATGACATACAACAGTCTTCCAGCAATAACTAAATGTATAATTAACTCCAGTTCTGTTGATTCTGCCCTGGAGGGGGAGCGGGGCAAGTCCTTTCACTTCACTAGACAGGAGTCAAATATGATCTCTTCTCCCAGACCCCTTCCAGTACCAACATGCTGTCATTCTCCTACATCGTCCACAGTAATTCTTTACCAACCTGAACAAACTTCTCGTTAGTGTATAGTACTTCTAGTCACACATGGTTAAAACCATTTTTATACCTTTGATTAAAAGAAACCCCACTGGGGCATCTGGAGGCTCAGTTGGTTGAGTGTCTGATTCTCAATTTTGGCTCAAGTCAGGATGTCCTGGGATCGAGCCCCACATCAGGCTCCCTGCTCAGCCAGGAGTCCCTCTGCCTCCTTTCTCTAGCTTGCACTCTGCTCTCCCTTTCTCTATCAAATAAATAAATAAATCTTTAAAAAATAATAAAAGGAACCCCACCTTTTCTGCTTCAGTCAGTTGTCTTACCTATTCTCAGTAAATCATAGTCACTGCCTGAAATTTCTCTTAGTATAATATTTGTTCACATCCCTCTGATTTCAAGATAAAACTTCCATCACCTAGAAAATGATTCAGCAAATAAAGACCTCAGAAGACAAACACTACCTGATCTCAAATAATTAGGGCAGTCACTCTTTTGGCACTTAGGCGGTCCCAGTCTCAGAGTGTAGGTCCAGACGTACATTCCAGGATAAGCAGAAAACCAAGGAAATCCAAAATTCACTTGACCTATTATACTGCCATTGTTAATATATGCTGTGTACCTCAAATGCGTTCTCAGTGTGATCAAATACAAAACCCACGTATGATCACTGTACTCATTTAAAGGCACACACATTAATAATAAGCATTACTACATAGTGATTATTATATGTTATTAAGACGAGGTCAAAAGTACTGGGATAAGAGTCAAAATCTCTGGTTTTCAGACTCCGATGCTTTCTAATGATGTAGCTTTGCCCAAGTCATTTAAGCCCTCTGAACTTCAGTTCTCTGTCAGCGAAGTGGAAACTTGTTGACTTCATAGAGTTATTTGCTGTGGCGCTCTACAGCGGGCCAGCAGCTAGCCAGCAGGCCAAATGCAGCTCAGACTTGTTTCTGTAACCACAAAGGCACAGCTGACTAGGTGCCACAGAGACCTTAACACTCTGTAAGAATCAACCATCAGGCCCTTAGTTAAAATGTTCATTAACCTCTCACCTAACGAATGGTATTCATAAGCCTGTTTGAAATGCCATATTCATCTCTGTGAGATCTTAGGTAATCTTCAGGGACTGTATTGAAACAATGGGCATCGGGCTCAACTAGCTGGGAGAATTAGTTAAAAGTCCAGTTTCAACAAAGGAAATAGCTTCTGCTAGTCTATTTTGGGTTGTTTGGTATTACGGAGGTATTATATGTAATCAATAAGTAGCTGTTGTATCTAATGTTACTAACCGATCATTAAGACATTTTGCTGAGGAAAAGAAAAGCCACCGACGCCTGATTCACAGCAAATGGACATAATTTGTTTTTACAACTCTGATGTTGAAGTCCCGATATCAGATATGCCAGTCAGAGGGCCGCTGCGCTTAATTGAATACTAAATCCGAGCCTTTGATAAGTGCTTTTGCCTCAGTCCAAGTTTACCTACATTTCCCAAGCCTGGAATGAAAGAAATGATGAATGAATGAACAACCTATTGAGCTGATATTTTTCTGAAAATTGTCTGCATGCTATTATTAATTCTTTCTCAGTAACCATGGAGAGGAAATTTTTGTGAGAACCCAGCAAATGAATTTAATAATGTGGGTATTCTGGGCCAAAACAGATCCACTCAGTGTGTCAAAAATACTTTTTTTCAGTTATTCCCGAATTTCCTTCTCAGCGTAAAGTGACGTTACACATTAATAAGTGAGGAGACTCTATCTTAAATAACTTCTTAATTTGGGTCACATGTAACTCATAAGCATGTAACAGATCAGATAAATGTTTTTGAGATGTTAAAATGATGTTTTTCATCCTCGCCAATCTCAGCATCAAGCTGACTCAGGACTTTCAGGTTGAGAACAGCCTGGAGGTCTCAGACCATAGAGTTTCTGTCATTTTGTGGCTAAAATTCCCTTCTACTATTACAGACCGAGAAGTTTGAAGGCCTTGGGTGTAAGAGAGATAATCTGGGAGACAAAAAGGAAAGCTGTGCCTCTTTCTGGCCAGAGGTTTCCATCAGGGGGCAGAGGGTGGGAGATGAGAGGTGAGGGGCGTTGGGTAGAATGGGATGCACACGCAGGGTAGAGGGGTGATACCTCCCTTACCATTAAGGTCTCTGAGGGGAGTTCTGTGGGCACACCAAGCTCTGTCCCAAGAGAGAAGACCTGGGATGGTGAGAAGTCAGAGCTGCACAGTCAGGAAAAAGCAAGGGCTCAATCTTTAGGCCCAGGCCTCTCTGGCTCCCATGAGGTGTGAATGCTGAGTTAGAGCAACAGGACAGCTTTGGGAGCCCTGTGCAGTGAGTGACAAGGTGGCAACACAGTAGTACCTGAAGGCTGAGAAAGAGTCAGGGGCTGGATGAAGAAAATGGCAGAGACTGAGAAAGACGGACAGTGCCCCAGAGGTCAACAGAGAGGAGACCACAAGCCCTAAGGAAACAGAGAAAGATATTAGCCAACGTTAGGGACTTAAAGCCTCTGCCCACCTCAGCAACAGTCACCAATCAATATCTAAGGACTGAACCCATCACACATAAAAGGAGAGCTGCCAGAGCCATCCAAGGACCAGCAAGAAGCCAGCAGCTCCTTCCCCACAGGCCTCCCCAATGTAGGGGGTGTAATACCCTTTATAAATTCTGATGCCATCTTGGAAAAAAGCAAGGAAAAGGCAAGGAATCGGAAGTCTTGAGTAATTCTTGAGCTAAAGCTAGAGACATGTTAAATTATTAGATCAGATTAAATTTTAAATCATATTGAGCTAATTTTAGTTTTGTTCCCAATGCTCAGCGGGCCCAGTCTTCCTGAGGAAGATCAATTAAGTTACGGAGAAAAAGTACATTTTCTTCGCACACCCAAATTGTAGTGTGAATAAATTTGCAATCACTCTACAATTACATTGTTTGGTTTAGAAGAAACCTATTGATAACAGTTTTACTCAGAGTCTAACAAATCTGTGAAACTAAAAGAGAGAGCTTTTCTCTAAATAGTTACGTATTAGAGGCTATGTAGGGTAACAGGGGGATGTGTTGAAAGACAGAACTGAACTCTAGCCCTAACTCGATAATTTACTGTTAGTCACTAAGAGTCATCTTGTCTCTACAACAGCCCTTCCCAACAGATGTATCTTAGATGAGGTACTAGAATATCGCCTTCAAAACAGTCAAAGCAGAGCCTGGGGTGGCTGGAACCCCCTGACTTTCAGCTCACGCTACCCCAATGTGATATATAAATTTTTTTTGTGGGTTTGAATGGGATAATTTGGGGGAATTATTGCCCTATATGATTCCGTTTCTCCTCCATAGAATGAGTGGAGGGGGGAGTGGAGAGATTTGACGATGTCTTCTGTCATTTCCATTCTAGTAGTTGATGTTTCTATGAATGGGGGGGGGGGGGTTCCAGTTGCAGAAAGCATCACAGGAGCTCCTACATACATGGCCCGAAAACAAAAATTCCTGTACTTAAGTGTTTAAACTCTCTGATTACCTCTAGATTTGTTCCCAGAAGAAACAATCAAAAAGTCAAGTGTCATTTTTCTCAGTTTAACAAGTACCGTTTTTACAGTTCAGCAAGGATTTACCTGTGGGTAAGAAAATTAGAAAAGAGGGGCACCTGGGTGGCTCAGTGGGCTAAGCCTCTGCCTTCGGCTCAGGTCATGATCTCAGGGTCATGGGATTGAGTCCTACATCGGGTTCTCTGCCCAGCGAGACGCCTGCTTCCCCCTCTCTCTCTGCCTGCCTCTCTGCCTACTTGTGATCTCTTTCTCTGTCAAATAAATTTTAAAAAAAGAAAGACAATTAGAAAAGAATCTATAGACTGCATTAGTATTTAAAGGCAAAATCAAAGTTGCCTATGTGAGATCAGAAATTTACATTCATCTTTCAGCAACCTGTTTTGTTATAAATTAATTTGAAAATCAATTTCCAGAGCAGCAATTAAGAATAGTAAGTGATCAATAGAGTAATTCTCACACACGAATGAGGTTGTTTTATCTTCAAAGTAAGTAAAAAGCTTTTCAAGATGAACACCTCAAACTTGTTGAATATTTTTATTTGAATATGAAAGAAGGCTCTTCTGCTTCCCTACTCACTTCCCCTGAAATTTGCTCATTTATATCAATAAAGAATTCAATGCATGCAGAATTGATCTATTAGCTATTTTCAAATTGAAGTTAGATTTTATGGACTGCTAAGGTTTTTGTGTTCAATGGGATGACAAATGTTTTAATACTTTTGGACAGAAAAAGGAAATGCAATGTTCTTGTCAGTGAATCAATCATTCACTGATTCCTCTAGGAATATAACTTTCCATTAAGAAATATGTACCAGAACAGGTCCAAAGAAAGAATGGTTGTCACACATGCTGATTATAATAATTCTAACTCTCAAGTTGTTGTAGTCTACAAAGTGTCAAGTAATGAGCAAGGTGCTTTTGTTTCCGGCTTCATGAATTTTCACCACAATGACTCTCAAAAGTGCTAAAGTATGGCTCTCATCACTCTGGAGTGAAAATGGCAGGAATTTTTCTGACTATACTCCAAGAAGAGGTTTCACTCATCCAATTGTTCACCAAAGCCTAATGTCCAACTTCCTTTCTAATAGTTACAGCGCTGAGAAGTTGATACTTCTCAGCGCTGTAACTAACACCTTTCAGACCCACCGCTTCGTATTTCATGGCAGAAATACATTGTTCTCTGTGAGCAAAGACTGCCATCTTGTGGAAATTGTAAATACAGCAAAAGTAATCGTTCCATGGAACTAAAAATCTGTACCCAGTAAGAACAGTGAAACTAGATTCTTGCAATGTTACACACACACACACACACACACACACACACACACACACACACGCAGCAGTGATGCTCATAATTAAAATACAGAACTTTCCTTTAGGTATGATTCAAGTTTCATTTAAAGATGCCAGTGCTTTTGAACATTTGAAATATATTATATCCTCATTTATTATATAAGGGCTCATCCAATTTGTCTTTAAGGCAGTGCATTAGATTTTGCTAAGCTTCCTTTATCTAGTACTTAAATAGGTTTTTGTTAAAAGGCAAAAAGGAGAGTGTAGTGACACTTTTCTAATGGAATTTCCAGGAGCATTAAATTCTGCAGCAAAAATTTATGGCAGAACTCTGAGCTTAGGAAATATTTTCATTCCCTTCCAACATTTCTATTCCACCAACCCTGTATTCCTAGACCCTGTTGTGGGCTACTCAGAGCTTGACTGAGAGATCCTACAATCTAGTTGTTCTGCCTGTCCTCCAAAATGGGGTGTCCGTGTAATGCCTCTGTGCTTTCTGAGGTTGGCCATACATAAAAACATCTTTGTGGTGTGAGGGCAAATAGAGAAGTCTGCTCACTCTTCCCCCACAGCAACTCCTACGCCCCAGCTTGCTGAACCTAAAAGTTCCACAATTAAGCAAATTCTTTGGATTTAAGGCCCTTTACTCTTATTTGCATCAAAATGGGTGTCACAGAGTATGTGTGTATATCTCAATGATCATTTTTAAAACCAAATCATTTTTCAGGTTATAGATATGATAGGGACACATTGTGATACCAGATGCCACTGAGGAGACAAGAGTAGGCGATCACTGGTTCCTGAATGAACATGGGAATGAATGAAAGAATAAATTAACATGAAACAGTATCACACTGTTGCTCAGGCCATTTTGGCTGAATGTGCAGTGTGGTTTAACATAAATTTCGTCCCCAAAACAATACCTGGCATGAGACCACTCTCTAAATATTTATTGACTGGATAGATGAATAGGAAGAAGTGGGATAAGTTAGAAAATTGCATCAGTGATAAGAAAAAGTAGAATCTGAGGACAGCATCCTTTCATCAAAAACCATGTTGAATGAATTCAATCAATCAATCCTTCCCTGCTCTGTGTGAGGCAGGATGGAAGATGGTGAGTCCACATTCCAGAAAGGGGAACAGACAATCAAGGAACCACAAATCATTATAAATGATGGTAAGTGTTGTGAAGGGAAACTCTTCCACTTCTACAAACATTGACCTATATAGTTTGGGGAGCAGGAGGCTGGCTGGGAAACTTGCGTGCCGTTTTGTGCCTGGATATGTTCTCATTAAGCAAATGTTGCTGTAGTTTCCTTTTATTTCTATGTATACCTATAATCTTGAATTCAAGAATACTATTTTTTTAAGATTTAGTGTATTTGAGAAAGAAAGCAAGAGAGAGCTCGAACAGGGTTAGAGGCAGAGGGAGAAGCAGGCTCCCCGCTGAGCAGCGAGCCCCCAATACAGGGCTCATTCCCAGGACCCTGGGATCATGGCCTAAGCCCAAGGCAGATGCTTAATCAAATGAGTCACCAGGCACCCCAAAAATATTATTTTTTTCGAGATGACTAAATTTTCCCTTCAAGGTATTCAGTGGTGTTCTGATTCCCCAGCGCCTTTAGGTAGGCAAATAGCTAATGAGTTTGCCAACATGACTTGAATATATTTGCAGATAGGCCAAGCAAGCAACTTTGATGCTGCGATTAAAGATTACAGATGTGTGTAATATGTAATGCAGTGCTGCTGGTTTCCGCAAGTAGTTGTTCCTACTATTTCTATTTAAAACCAAACTTTAAGGCAGTTTGTATGTGTATACGTATGTATGTATGTATGTACTTAGTGAGCTCAGTGCCCAGTGTGAGGCTCACACTCATGATCCTGAGATTAAGAATCTCATGCTCTCTAGACTGAGCCAGCCCAGTGCCCCACAAAGGCACTATTTCTCAAGTGTATTCTTCAAAACTCTAGCTCCACGAATTATTACGATATATTATTACAGGAGAAAAAAATGAAAAAAGAAGGAAAGTTAGGTAATTTTGGGAAATGCCGAATTAAACAAAATCATACAAGTGTTCCTTTCCACAGGTCTTCTTAGAGGCTTTAATATGCTGACTTCTTTGTAAATTTCTGAGAGTGTGTTTCTCAAAGTTAATGCCACAAAACCCTTTTCTTGCAGAAGCTCCTCTAGGAACTAGTGTCCCATGGAACACAATTTTTAAAAATTCTGGAAATACAAATAAATTTGAGAAGAGGCAGGAAATAGGGTGAAATGTAATCCATCAATATTCATAATCATGTTGGTAAATTCAATTAATCTAATTAATTGCACTTCTTGAGCAACAGAGCTTTAGACAGAGCAAAATCATAAAATTGGAGAAGTCCAAGTTATAAGGGAAGCTCCAGGGCAATGTCCATCCTAGGGTGTCAGCTGAGGCGCTGGGGATGAGATCAACTCTCCCTCACAGCCCTCAGGGCTGGACTTATTCCTGGTTGACTCAGGTTGAATGCTCACCACACCCCTAGCCATTATCTTTTAACTCATTCTTAACACAGGGATGACATGAAACAGGTAAAAAGGCAATGCACCACCCAAAGAGTTATTTACTTTTTCTGAATAGACATCGTTCTTCTCTCTAAGGTTTTAAGTAGTCTCTCCCCAAATAACCCAAGACCTAGGACAAGGGGAGAAGTAGAAGTCCATATATCCGAAGGCTATGTGCAAATTATAAGTTGAGCAAAAAACTCTTTGATAAAATATGTTCAATCCTCTTATCTTGACAAATATACCTTCATGCCCATAGGAGGTCAGGTCTGAGTTTCTAATTTGTGACTAGTTTGGAGGATTGCACTTGCCTGGTGGCCCAGCGAGATGGTCCCTGCCCCCTCGCTTCCACCTCCAGCTCTGTCCTGCAGTGAAGGATCGCCCACACGAAGGTGTGCACGCCTGAGCTCGTACATCTGAACTCAGGCCACACTCTCTGAACATCCCTCTAGACACCTGCAATGCCTTTGAGGCTGTGAGATCCGCCCTCAGGAAGAAATGTGTGGAATAAGTTTTCCCAGGTCCTGAAGGAGCTCTCTGACCATTTAGGTGGGAAATTGGTGGGAAATCCTAGGAATCCCTGAGGACGGTGCACACTCTGGACAAGTTCATGACCTTGGCCTTGGCCATTCTCACCCTGTGAGGGGGACACACCTAGGGGAGGGCCAGAGGTAGACTGGTCTAGGGTAAAGCCTAAAGAGTATTTGGAAATGAGACTAAAACCTCTATGAAAAATCACTCTTTTAAAAAGCTGCAGCTGGCCCCAGACTCGGGGGGCGGGGGGGAAAGGAGACAAAGAAGAGTATTTCTTATTTGAATTTAACTACTTCTAAAAGCCTCTGGTCAACTTTTCTTCTTGTTCTCCAAGGTAAGATTATTTTCCCCTTTGGCATTGAAAGGGAAACTACATCAGTTGTGTGAAAAACCAAAAATGATGTACTTTATCAACTTCAAACTTGTCCCAGGGCTTTCTCCCACACTGTGTTAAATAATAGAAGACTTTTTAATTGAATTTCTTTGTGCGTAACATATGCTGGGCGACATTATGCCAGCATCTCGCTCTAAGCAGCAAAGCGTTCCTCATAAAAGCGTTAAGATCCAGAGCGTCATTCTGCATGGAAGGAGGGAACACAGAACTGTAGCAGCTTGAAGTCACATAAAAACAGTGCCTCTGAAATGTAATTGTAAAAACACATTGCAACAAAGCAGCGGGGGGTGGGGGGGTATGGATATTTAGAATTATAGAATAAAATTTAAAAAGAAGAACAGGAAGGAAGGAGGGAGCAAGAGAGGGTACAGAAGGGGGAGAGGAAAGCCTGTGGCACACCTCTGTCTCTAAAGTCAGAGCAATAACTTTTTCAGTGTCCCGTCAGTCCATCTGCAGGCTAATCTGTACGTTCATTTCCCCTTGACAGCCGCCATCCTTTAGCGGTGGGATTATAAATGGTTGTGTTGTGGGCCGAAGCAATAACGAAGTCTGCACTAACACACGGCTGTGTCCTTTTCCCCAAGGATCCTGGAGCTTCAGCAGAACGGTGACATGGACATCCTGAAGCACAAATGGTGGCCAAAGAATGGCCAGTGTGATCTGTACTCCTCAGTGGACACAAAGCAGAAAGGAGGTGCCCTGGACATAAAGAGCTTTGCAGGAGTCTTTTGTATCCTGGCGGCTGGAATTGTCCTCTCCTGCTTTATAGCCATGCTGGAGACGTGGTGGAACAAGAGGAAAGGCTCCCGGGTCCCATCGAAAGAGGTACTTGATTGAGCGCTTCGGTGCTCAGTGGAGCCAACAAGTGGGTGGTCTTTCCAGGGAGGGTAATCACCAGGAAGAGGATAATGGGTTGGGGGTAGTCCTTGTTTCTTCTTACCTGGAATATTGAAAATGAATTATAAAAATCAATAATGCCAATACCAATGACCATTTTAGGACATCCCAGATAAATGAAGAAGAGACTTGCAGTGTTTGAAAAGACTCATTTCATGTGCCATCAAGGGCTTTAAAATTCTGCCACATCTCAGGGTAGACTTTCATTCAGTGATTTTCTTAAAGGGTGATTCCCTTGAATTCCAGTTCACAAAGATGCTTGTCATCTTATTTCAATAAGTTGCTTAACTTACAGGTAAATTACTTGTATCTCTAAGATTCAGTCTGGACTATACGATGCCATAGGAAAATAATCACAATTTGTCTCTTGACCCCCAGTGGCTCCTTCCCTCTATCTGTATGTAGACCTATAGAAGGGATCATATGTTTTTAGCTCTTTGATGGCTCTAAGCTTAATAAATCCATAGAGTAGAATCATCCAGGATTAAATTTTTAATAAAATAAAATTAGAATTTTTTTCAGAGGTCTGGAAGAATAATTGCAGAGTTACACATAATATCTCTTTGAAAGTAGCATGTGCCTTGTTTTCATCAAAAATCATGGAATTTACAAATTAGCAGAGAAAATATGAAGTTAAAATAAATTGCTTGATTAACTTATCTTTTTTCTACTGGACCAAAAAGGTGAAAAAAATTTTTTTAATAATGAAATCATATTCATTCACTAAAGTTTCATAAACTGAAATGGAAAATGACCTGAATTTGTTGTGTGATTTGATCTGCTGGATAGTTTCAAAGGACAGTTTGAAACTTTCTGTAACTAGACCTTGGCTAACTGATGGTTAGAGCATACCCCGAGAAGATCTGTTTTAATGCACAAATAAAAATGACTTCTCATATTCATATGAATTTTTACATGTTTATATTCTTTTAAACAGATTTTTTTCTAAAGTAACCTCAGAATTCCTTTCTACTGCCTTGTATGCAAAATTGATCACCAACATATATAAGGAAAAGCTTGGCTTACCAAAGATAAAACTTAGCTTCTTACCTATCTGAATGATCATATATTCTAAATTAGCAGAGTACAAACTAAAAAGCAGGTTTCATTGTGGTGTTTTCTTTATGGAATAAGATTCTGGGTTCTCTATTGACAGTGATTCAATGCAAAAGACCACATTAGTGCAACATTATAGCTGAGATTTCATATTCTCAAAAATCTGGAAATTAAGGACTCCCCAAGCTCCTTATATTTTGAATTACTATATATGATATTAAAATTTTGCATTATTATATCTGTTGATGGATGACTACATTACAGTTGCTGTGGGAACCATAAAATTATATCTCTCAACCCTCTAACGTCTCAGTGATAATATTGCATTAATGGATATTTTTTATTGGATTTTAAAATGAGAAAGGAAAAGAAAAACAGTGATGCACATCAAAATATTTTTCACTGAGGAGCACTATAATAGCACAATGAAAAAAATACATACTCCATTCTAACTCATGACAGCTAATCCAGATCTAGGAATAAATATTTTCTCTTCTTATGATTAATAGGTATTTTTAAATCGTCATGAATTTAATTTATTGAACTTGGCTATAAACATGACTGATAAGAGACCATTTTTTTCTTGCCAGTTTTATTTTTCAGACATTGGGCTTTAATGCTCACTTTAAGTGAAAATCCTAAGGATTTATGAATTGGTTTCAACACCAGAAATCTGAGATTTCTCTTCCTTTGCCTTTATTAAGTACCTTCTTGCTAAGACTCCATTAGCATAGCTCAAAGCATCTTTGATTTAGAGGCCATTTAGCATAAACCTGGCCCTAGACCAAAGCTGTCATTCGCAGGTCATGACTGGAAGAGGTCTCTGAAGGTCTCACTGACCTCACAATATTGCCTCATTCAGGTACTAAATAACTCGAGTGTAATGACATCCCTCAATTAGAAATGGATTCTCTTGTATTGAATGTTGCTCTTTCTGAATAATCTCACATCTCTCTGGCCTGAAGAGAAATAACCATTTAACAGTCACTAACACTTTAGTGTGAACTAGCATATCGTATCACCTACCACAAAGAATGGAAAGTTAAGGTTAGGGAGGGAATAATAGAAAAGAACAGAAATCCAACTTGGAGGGAGACACCTTGAAAAGGGAGGAAGCACATGGAAAGAAGAGGTGTGGAGGGGGAGCAAGTTGTTAAAACCATATTTTTTACTTGTACAGCTTTGCCTAGGTCTGTCCCTGATCTCATAGAAGGCAATCGCTCCCCTATTTTTGTAGTTGCATGTGACATGTAGAGAACTTTTTGTGCAAGAAAAATATTTATTATAGAAAACCTTATTTCAGAGTCATATTTGTACCCCCCAGAACCTAGCGCAATGCCTGGCTCATACTAGGTGCTCAATAGAGACTTGTTAAATGCATAAATCCCAAAGTTCAGTTGATTACCTATCATGTTTGCTGAACTACTTTTTTTTTTTTTTTTTAACCATGGAAGCTAGTACTGATGAGAACCTTATCTTCTTTTTCTTCATCTCCAGGATGACAAGGAAATTGACCTGGAGCACCTCCATAGACGTGTAAATAGCTTGTGCACAGATGACGACAGCCCCCATAAACAGTTTTCCACCTCGTCAATTGACTTGACCCCTCTGGACATTGACACTTTGCCAACACGACAAGCACTGGAGCAAATCAGTGATTTCAGGAACACTCATATCACCACAACAACCTTTATCCCAGAGCAGATCCAGACTCTTAGCCGCACACTATCAGCTAAAGCTGCCTCTGGTTTCGCCTTTGGCAACGTGCCCGAGCACCGAACTGGCCCTTTTAGGCACAGGGCACCTAATGGGGGCTTTTTCAGGAGTCCTATAAAAACAATGTCATCTATTCCTTATCAACCAACTCCTACCCTGGGGCTCAATCTGGGTAATGACCCAGACCGAGGCACCTCCATATGAACATCCAACAAAATCTCTTCACTGTTTCTTTCGTAGGACTCCCTTTGCAAGGAGCAACTGTAATATTGTGGGACTAACATGGATGTAACATTTAAAAAAAGAATCAGGATTATTAGTAACAATTCTAGTTCCTTCTCTCCACCTTCTCCCTCTTCTCTCTCTCTCTCTTCTATTTCTTTCTCTTTTTCCCTTTCTTTCTGTACATGTCCCTCCACTTTTTTTCATGACTCAACGTGTTCCCCCAGAATAGAGTGTACTAGGATCCTATTAGTCCGCTTTTCATATACTGTACTTCAAGTATAGGAAATGTGCACTGAGTATACTAAAAGTTTATGCAGGATTAATTTTACATAAAGGCCTCTTACATAACATTTCTCTATTTTTAAAACTATAATTGCAATAACTTCAGTCTTTTTACATTCTTCTGCTGCATCCATACAACGCTCCACTGCTGTTGAGTGTCCTTTAACTGTGGACCAAAGGCAACCCCTGCAGTGTTTATAAGATAACTTCAAGACCATTCAGGCCACATAATATGAGAATGCAATTTTGTAGGATTACAAAAAAAGCCATTAATATGCCAGTCAAGACTACAGTTAAAACTCCTCTCGCACTGCAACAGTGCATATGACCTTTATGTGATTGTACAGTATTAAAAGTTTTTCTTATGTACAGTAAACTTTATCATATGGCAGAAGCCTCTATTGTGTTAAAGAAATTAGTATCTCATCTATATATACATATATATGCACTTATATAATGTGTGTATATATTAAAGGGCGGCCATTGCTATTGCAATTCATTTAATAAAGCTTTAGTTTAAAAAAAAAAAGCGTTGTATACAGGAACTATGTACAGGCAGAGGGTCTTTTCGGTTAGAAAGGGCAGGTTGCTTTAATGTTCTTCTGACTCGCATTGTTTGCCAACAGAGAATATTTTATACTTTTGTTATTAAAACATCCAGGGCGATTTAATATTTGTTCCTAGATGTAACTCCTTTGAGTAGGTTTCGCATTTGTTACTCAGCAGTGTATAAAGCTAACCTTGATAATTTTACTTTTAATGAATTATCTAAGTGGAAAATGCTATCAGCCGGACCACGTCCACAGCAGCACATAGAGTGAGCCCTAGAAGAGTTGAAACGTAGATCATTGAAGGTTAATAAATTCTCTTCCAAAGCAGAAAGCCAATCAATACAACTGTAGTTGGGGAGAGGTGGGAGCCCTTAAGAAATATTGATGTGGCCTTAATTACTGTCCTACGTTACCCTAAAGAAGAAAATGTTCTGACCATACTGGGCTCTTGACTTAACCCTCCCCTGCTTTTTATTCAGTTCTATTTGGAGGAGTTATGTATTTTTTACATTCGTGCCAAGTGTATAGGAGGGCGAGAGCAAACACAGTGGCTCTTTGTGCACAACCCTTTTAAAGTAGCATTCTTACCTATTAGAAATAGAGAATGAACTTTGTTTGTAACCCTTACATTAAAATGTGGTAAGTAGGAAGCAAGAACTTATCCTGTGTTTTCACGCAGCCAGACACTTATTTTAATCTAATTCATTCCGTAGCTAGGATTGATATAGGAATCAACCTATGTGATTTGCTTTAGGAGAAATTAAAAGGTATATTCTTAAGGTATATTATATTTTGATGCTAATTCTGTTCTGGGGAGCATCTTGTACTGTCACTGTTTTTGTACTAAATCTTCAAATATTGTCTACTGTGTAAGGCAGAAAATTTTCTTATCATGCAAAAACCATTTTGTTTCCAGGGTAACAAGTACCTAAGTGCATGCACGACTTGTTTTCCCTTGTAACACTCATGATCTCATTCATAACTCTGATTTTAAAAGAAAAAAAAAATTCTTTACAACAAGCTATATAGGGACATACCAGATGTTGCCGTGATTTTAGCTATCAACAAACTGTTAACCATGTACAATATTTAAAATAGGCCTATTTTGATGTATTGCCTATTATACGAATACACAAAATACTTTTTGGAGGCCTCAGTTATGAGTGGCAGAGCTTTCTGTGTATAATTTGTCTAAATAATTTGTCTAATAAAAATGTTTTCTAAACTTGCTCTCATACCATTGCAGTCTTAACTATAAAATTTGACAGTGCTTACTCTCTCACAGAATGAACTGAATTTTTCTAAAAATTTATCTTGAGTTAAGTAAAGCATGAAGCACGTGACGTTTTATTAGCAGAACTGTGCCAAAAGGAGTGGCTCTCTAAAAACAGTACTGTGTGTGTCTTAAACCAATGAAAGACTGCCTTTCTGCTCTTTGAAACAACTGGAACCAACAATATATTTGCTTTTCTTCACATATATTTCTATTTGTGATGTCTCTGTGAGCACTTTTTTGGGGAGAGAGTTATTCTGATTCATTTAAACAATGCAACCACGATGAGGATAAAAGGGTGATGGTTTGTTACATATAAGGAAGGAGGGAAGGAAGGAAAGAAGGAAGGAAGGAAAAGAAAGAGATAAAGAAAGGAAGGAAGGAAGAAAATTAAGGGTATTTACACTTAGAATTTATGTATTAATGATTGTTTTGTTATTAGGGAAATATTTGTCATGTTGAATCTATTAATTTGAAAATTAATGAGTTCAAGATTATTTCTAATACAGTGTTATTTTCCTCATTTGATCAACAATATTTTTGTCTAGCATTTAACTCACTCAGTGAATATATATCTGAAAATATATTTAATTAGATTAAAATCTTTGCTGCTCTAAAATTCTATTAAAAGTGATTTTTTTTTTTTTTAAGATGTTGGAACTATGAGGAACTATACAGATCTAGACTCTCTCTCTGGTTTTGCAAATAAGAGACTATAAGATGCTTGCCCAGATGTTTGACAATCTAAGACTTAAAACTGGGTCCTTTTTCATTATTATTATTTAACTCTGCCATGATTCAGTCATATCCACGGGTCCTCATGGGTTTAAATGCAGGGATGGCTCAGGGACAATGCCTCCATCCAGTTCCCTCCCCAAGCCTAGGCTGCAAATCTCTAGGAACCTTCTCTCCTGTCTGCGGCCAAGTACAGCACCTGAATGAACTTCTCAGGCTACCTCCCCAATGTCAGAGCATGGGGCAGACCTCAGGCCAGATCCTGCTTCTCTCTAGAGCTACTTCCTTTAGCCTATCGTTGGTCTGTTCACACCACTTACACCAACCTTGCTATTTCAAAACCAGACAAATACCTTATATCCATGTAATTTTATTCTACTCAGATGTTGAAATTTTTCCTTTGGTGAATCATTAAGAGAACTGGTTGTCACTTTCAACCACATCAGAACTTATGGACAGGTTTTGACTCAGTCATACCTTAGAAAATTATAAGACCTCCTTTCGTCCCTCATGCATATCAAGCTACATACAGGCAATTTGTTGTTTTCATAATTATGTTCTTTTTATCTCTTTTAATTTCGGATTGGTTGTCAACTGAATAAATACTTTAAAAAATAGACTTTGCTAAATGGTACTTTGGTTCATCAATTAAAAATTTAAAAAAAAAAAAAGATGAGACGATCACTTAGCCTACCTGATACCTTCCAAGCCACACGGATAACAAATTATTAGTATTTTATAATCAGAAATTTGGAGTGGAGAAACACATTTGGGACTATGAGCATAGTAAATAAGGCAGAGCTAAGAACTTTCATACTGGCAAACATAGGATTTATGCTTTTATATGCGTCTCCCGATAACTGACAAAATATAATGGTCTCACTAAAAACTGACTTCTTTCTAAAATGTTTTTATTTCTCAAAACAAATCCTATTTCCAATCTTTGTGATCAGATATTAATAAATTACTAACAAGTAAGGCCATAGATATCATTTCAACAAACTGTAGTAAATACCGTCTCATCAAGTAGCATATGAGCTCCCTTGGATGGAAACGACTTACTTAGCCTTGAAAAATCAGGAAATAAAGTTTGCTATATTTGACAGACTTAATTCTATCATTTGTTGATTTATTTATTATTTTTTTCTATTAGTGTTCACTCAAAACCCATTTTGTGGAAGACACTGTGTTAAGCAGTCACACACAGCGCAGATGGACACATGTGCTTAGAGATGGGTCTGGGTGTGTTCCAATACCCAATTCTTTCCTTGTCCCACATCAACATGCAAGATACAGCGGCCACTAACAGACTTTCTGAGGAGGTGGAATGAGACACCCCAAGACCCTGCAGTCCTCTTTGGCCTTGGCCACTCCAAGTCCCTGGGGCAATCCCTCCCAGTAGTTCTCATGGGCTAATAGAATCTATCTGCTTTGATTCAGATCACCTCCACAAAGAAGACTTGGAGATTTCCCAAGATGCCAGACCATGAAATCTTTTCAGAAATGTGAAAATTCCCATAAGCTCCAGGCAAACTCTTAACCCACCCCTTCTCCTTATCAACAACTGCATACCTTTCAGAGACATACGCCTACCCTCAGATGTCCATGTCAGGATGATATGGACCACAGGAACTCCTTTTCTATCCCTGCAGGTCTAATCACTTGTGGTAGAGCTCCTCAGTGTTTAAATTTGCTTCAAAGGGACTACACAGTGAATCCCTTTTAGGTGACGTTTCAACTTGTATAAACTTTTATTTATATTGCAACTAAGATCCCTGGCAACCTTTCCTGTCACCTAAGACTCAGGATACAGTGTGACCTATGAGCCCGATGAGTATATATTAGGGTTTTTACAGGAAGACAATCCAGGAAAACAGCCTCCAACCCACACGCACTTCCAGAAGAGTAGAAACTTCATGGTTTTGCTCCCTGTGTAGAGATCCAAAGAGGCACAGAACAATTACACCACATAATGATTCCCCCTCCATGAGGATAGAAACGGACTAAAGGAGCAGTCGCTTGTTTTCTCACCTGAATTTCCCAAATTTCCCTGGTTTCAATCTTTCTCATTTGTTTTATTGCCATGCAATCTTAGTAACAGAGCAAAAATTGTTGAAATTTCAGAAATTTTTTTTTCATTATCTAAAAGCTCTCCCTGGACTTGCTATTACACGCAAGATAGGACCAAGTGTCACCTCTTGACTGATTCTGCACACTTCCTAGAATTTCCTCAGAGTGGGCGGAAAAAACTGGTTGTGCTATTTGGACATGTCATTACTTATCCTACGCTGTAGGAATGGCTGTTTAGCCTTGAGGAGGAATGAGGGCCTGGTTTCCCTTTGGAAAAACCCTATAGGTTCTTGCCTCAGAATTAGCTAAATATTTCAAAAGTCTCAAACGATCTGCAATGAAATAGGAAATTCACACCATTTTCTGGAGGACATTAATTCACATTAATTAAAAACTAATTAAGCTTTCATAACAGATGCTTTAGAAGGAGAAACATATGTCACAAAATCAAAAAATGATACAACATCAGAAACAGGGAGGGTTGAGAAACAGTGCTCTTAATAAATATTTTGCTTGCCAAAAGATTTGAAATGTGAGTAGAAGGGACATTTTAGTTTTTCGAAATGCTATGTCTAATTTTTAAATTGGTTCTACTGAAAATTTTGCAGAATTAAGTAGCCTACATCTGTGGCTATTTTTAATTTTTAAAAATTGGACATCACTTCTAAAAAACAAAAGAACTACGACTTGCTTATTCACTACACAAAAGATTCATGATGGGGACCTTTGAGAATTAGTTCCTCTAATGTGTAATAAGCAAGATTCAATTTGCAAAACTTTAAATTATATAAAACTTTTCAGAATCAGCCACTTCCTGGAGCAAGGGGCACCTCTATCTACTTCACACTTATAGTTAAACATTTAATTCCTTTCCAAAATTTCACTACAGTTGACTTTCAAATTAATGCTAAACCTCTATTAATATCTGTTCATAAAAGTTAGCTACAAGATATGTCTTTAAAAAATACACACACACTAAAATTAAGTTGAAAATAGAGGCATCACTTATCCAGCTCATTTAATTGCACTTTATTATTCTAGAAAGAGTTATTGAATCTCTAATATGTTCAAGTACTTCCATAAGAAATGTTAAGGAGAGCTTTGAACATCAACTGCTGAATAGATTATAGCCGTGTCCTATATCTAACTGACATAATTAACATTAGATATCAAATACAGAACTCTCATTCACATATGATCTTGTTTAATGAGTGCAGTACTTCTTACTGTACTTACTTACAAATGAACATATTAAAAATAAAAATAAAAATAACTAAGCCTCACTGGTGCATGACTAAGCATTTTAAAATTTACTGTTCACTCACTCAGGTTTCCCCATGGAAATATCATGGTAAAACTCTTCATAAACTGAGCAACAAGTACAGAAAATCACTCCTCACATGTGTAACCTCCAATTTTTGGTGTGTTCAATTAACATGGTAAGTGGTATAATATAGTTCAATCGCCAACAATTAATATATTTTAATTAATTTTCTTGTTGATCATCATTATATGAAGTTTTTAATTCTTACTCTACAGTCATGATTATGTCTTTAAAAAAATACAAACATTAGTACATGTACATAAACTTTAGTAAAGCTGAAGAGAGGTCATTAAGAACAAAACAACGACGCAAGATCAATCAGTCCATTGACTAACACTTTTGTGAGCACCTACTATGAGCAAGGCACTGTAGGACAGAGATTTCCTAACTGGCACACCAAGGCACACTCCTGAGTCAACAAGTTTTCCAGGGTGCTGAGGTATTGACCCCCTCCTGTCCAGGGTGGTTAAATGAGCCTCTGGTCTGGAATTCTGTCCATGAGCAGTTCTACTCACTTACACCTGGCCTTTCCAGAAAGCTCCCAAAGTTGGAGAAACAGAGCAGAAATGTTTGAAAAGTTAAATACAAATTCATAGTTTGAGTAACATCAGAAGACTAGAATATAAGTTATATCATGATGCAGAACGTATTCCATTGTCAAGTTAATTGATAGAGAAAATATTCAATGAGAAGAGAAGAAGGCTGCCTAACATAGGATGGTTTCCCAGAATAAGTGGAAATTGAGCCAAATCACAGAGAATATGGAAAGGTCGGGGGAATGTAAAAGGGCTTCCAAGTGGAGTGCACAGTGCAAGGAAGGCACAAAGATGGGAATGTTCGGAGGAGCAGTAGCCCACGATGTCTGGAACATGGGTTTCATGTCCAGAAGCAGCAGATAGTAAAGCTCAGGGGAGAATGTGGAAAGCCTATAGGCCGGGCTCAAGAGATTGCTCTGTATCCTGTTCATCCATTCATTCCTTCATTCACATACTCAACAGATGTTCACCAAGATCTTGCTATGTGCAAAACACTATCCTAGATGCTGGGGATACGCAGTAAACAAGATTCCCTGCCCTCATGGAGTTCACAGTCAATGGGAGGAGACAGGCAGCAAATGGGATAAACCAGTGAGGCATATAGTCGATTAGCTGATAAGTGCTGTACAGAAAAACAAAAACAGTGGGAAGCCTAAAGTAAGAGTAGGCATTTGCTATTTTAATAAGGTGCCCATGAGCGCCCTCACTGATGAGTTGACATTTGACTGAAGTCTTTGAAAGAGGAAGAGAGTTAGCCCCATCGCTCTCTGAGGAAAGAACATTCTCTCAGATGTTGAAAACAGCTAGTACCAGGGCTCTGAGGCAGGAGTGTGCTGGGCATATCTGAAGAACAGGAGAACGATCCATGTGGCTGAATCAGAATGAGGGGTGAGAGAGAGAGAGCTCAGGAAGGTAACACAAGGCCCAACTAATAAGGCTTTATAGGATGCTGTAAGAGCCCAAACACCATTGGAGAAGTTTGAGCAAAGTGGAATGCCTGTTACTAGATCCAGCAGATTGATTACAGAGCCAGATGTCAACCAAACTTGGGATCAAAGTGCAGCCACTTTCCCACCCTCGCTTGGCCCTAAATACTTGCCACCATCTTGAGTGTTCTAGGAGAGTGGGGGAGAGTGTCCATTTCTGGCCATGCCTCCATTTGAATTTCAGGCCCTGAACCATCAGAGAGAGATTGAGGCCGGGCTGCTGTTCGCAGAGACTCGTAAGCACAGAGTGTGTGGAGACCTCCAGCGTGGGCAAGGGGGAGCCACTGGAGATTTTTACCAAAGGAGAAACATGCTCTCAAAGGGGTGGTTTAAAAAGATCAAGCTGGTAGAAATTCATAGAACACAATGATAAAGAGGCCAATCAAAAGCCTGTGCAATAATTCAGGTGTGATCTGGACTTCTGCAATAGCCCAAAAAGGAAAAAAGATACAGATGATAGATGTGTTCTGAAGGGAGAATAGAGAGAACCTGAAGATTAACTGAATGTGGACTGTAAAAGAGAAAAAGAAACCAAATATGACTGACTTTTCAAATTCAGATGCTAGAAAAATAAAATAATCTGGAAGGAAAGAAGGAGCTTACCAAAAAGTGCTAGTCAGAAGAATAGGTTGTTTAATTCTTTATTTTTTTTTCTTCATTTGAGGGGTAAGGAGAAGAAATCATAGAATTAAGAATTGCTTTCTGTCATTAGGAGTGTCTAAGTGAGGGACTCCGAAGAGATCGGGGGAGGGGTTATCCAGAATCTATGATTTTTAAACTTTGCTCCCCAGATTCCGAATGGTTTTCCTCGGGATTTATGGGGTTGGTGTTCCGCAGAGGTGAGGTTCCCTGGGCCTCAGTCCAAGCAGCTCCACTTTGATCTCTTCATATATCTCACTTCTAGTTCTGATTTCCCTCACCTCCGAATAGCACTCCTGACAAACTGCCACAATCCCAACTCCGACGTGTTCTCAAGTAGTCCATTAGTGCATTCAACAATTTTTTTAAGATTTTATTTATTTATTTATTTATTTGACAGAGAGAAAGATCACAAGTAGGCAGAGAGGCAGACAGAGAGAGAGGAAAGGAAGCAGGCTCCCCGCTGAGATCTTTAAAAAAAAAAAAAAAGGAACAGATTAAAATAAGCCCAATCTTTACAAACACCCACTATGTGAAAGCCAGTGTATTTGGAGCTGTAAGTGAAATCAAACATCTGTGGAACTAACGTGTTTGGTTCCTGTAACTGTTGTGTGCTTTTAGTTCTGAATCTCTCCCCTCAAGAGTTCAGAAAGCATCCACTAACGCAGTTAAGAGTGCTATAAGAAAATCAAAAGGTAGTCTGAAATACTCATCATCACCAATCTTATCCTCTGAGAGTTTAAGAGGTTAGATCTCGCCAAGCAGGCCATCAAAAAGACTACTTGGATTTGGTTCTGGATGTTGTCTGTCAGTTTTAACTGTCTTTCAACACTCAGGTGATGATAATGTTTCACTTTTAAAAGGTCAAAGATGGTCTCCCAATTCCAAGCAAAAAAAAAAAAAAAAAAAAAGTCATATATCAAATACAAAGCAAGAAATAGGTAGCATGTACCTCTCTGAATTGAGAATAACTGATAAAACCTGCTTTTCAAATGGTTTGAGAATACGATCCCTTACAATTTACTCTTGCCCCAGGGTCTCACTTAAAATACAAGCCATGAGTCACACACTCACAAACACACAACTACTCTTTCTTTTCCTATAAAAGAGATAGCACCCAAACTGTGTACACACGTTGTATTGAATATCTGCCCAAGGTAAGAATTTCAAGGTAGTTTGCAGAGTCATACATTTCTGAATTGTGCTTCATAAAATATCTGGCCTATCTCCTCAGCTAGAATTATTTCAGGTGGAGGGGCTTTAATCCATTCTCATCTGAAGGTGTAAATTGCCCATTTTGGCATCAATTCTCATCCTTTACAAGCCAATATATATGTTCTCCTAAATTTAACAACCGTGGGGACGGAGGGCATGCTGACCATACACAGGGCACCGTGCTAGGAGCAACCTACAGGTTTCACTTGTAAATTTGCTATTACTGATACTAATCGAACAGTTTAAAAACAAAACACAACCTCAGTCTCTAGAAAGTTAAGTCAGTTGGCCAAGCTCATGCAAATAGTAAGTGACCAAAATGGAATTAAAACCCACGTCACTCTCACTCAGAAACTCATGCCCTTTCCGTCACGGCAGGCTGCTCCTGACATCAAAGAGAGATGGAAGGTAAAAAGTCCTTTTAAGGGGCGCCTGGGTGGCTCAGTGTGTTAAGCCGCTGCCTTCGGCTCAGGTCATGATCTCAGGGTCCTGGGATCGAGTCCCACATCGGGCTCTCTGCTCAGCAGGGAGGCTGCTTCCCTCTCACTCTCTCTGCCTGCCTCTCTATCTACTTGTGATCTCTCTCTGTCAAATAAATAAATAAAATCTTTAAAAAAAAAAAAAAGTCCTTTTAAAAGGCCTTCACTGCTGCAAGAGGATTTGAACACTAAGGGGATCCATAAAAATCAGCTGGTCCTTACAAGCTGACTATATTTTTGATACAAAAACTATAAGTGGTAAATAAAATATTCATAAAAGATGAATATAAATGACGCGCGCATCTTAGCCGCTTGGAAAACAGAAAGAGAGTCTGACACCCGCCATATTAGCATCTGCCACAGACACTGCTCGAAGTCCAGCAGGTTTGCTGGGTTCTTCCTCTTGTCAGTGATGTCAGCGAGCTTTCTGTCTTCTTCCCCGCTTTCTTAGCCTCTTCTAATGGAAACACTGGAAAAACAAAGCCCTGTTGAGTCACCTCACATGATGCTCTCCGACCTGACCCCCTTTATTCCAGCCTTACTACTACCAGACAAGTTTAAACACACATTAGCCTCTGTGGGAAAACATTACAGACTTTCCCAGCACACATCCCTCCTAAACATCTTCCTAGGTGATCTTACTACATTACTTCTCGAGTCAGGTGACTCTATGATTTCATTTTCCCCCCACGGCATTTCTATGGTCCACTAACAAATGGCGAAGCACCTCGGCCAAGCATCTCTCCTGGCAGGAAGTACTAAGGCAGCCTTCACAGAAAGAAATATTTGAGCCAAGGAGGTAGGATTTTGACAGCTATGTGCAAAGAGGAAATGGGAAAAAATAATGGACAAGTCTGGGGCCAGGAATAAGGCTCTTTGGCTTGAAAGAGAAGGTCCTATGGAAACAGATAGAAAATAAGGTGACAACCAATTGGTTACATTTTGAAAGTCCATTATACACACACACACACACACACACACACACACACATATCTCCACACATGCCAAGATGCTAGGCACTGCAGAACATAGACACATAAGCATGCAAGATCTCAAAGCTATTATGGAAAAGATGTCATGTGTATGCCTAACTACAACATAAGGCAAAGCATGATGGATTCCATAAAAGGGATGCAACATATTATAGGTATTGAAGGGAGAGATGGTACTCTTCCAGGTATTCCTTTATTAAAAAACAGTGATTTTATGTTTTTGTGTTTTGTGTTTTTTTTTTTAAGATTTGAGTTATTTATTTGACAGAGATAGAGGCATGAGCAGGGGAACAGCAGACAGAGTGAGAAGCAGGCTCCCCACTGAGCAAGGAGTCCCAGTTCCAGGACCCTGGGATCATGACCTGAGCCAAAGGCAGACACTTAAACCGACTGAGAGCCCAGGTGCCCCAAAATATAGTGATTTTAAATGATATATGATAAGTACTGTAAGAAGTCTATAGTGTTTTGAGAATTCGGAGAAAAGCAAGACCTCTCTTCACACGGGTGGTAAAAAACCTTTGTGGAGAAGATGGAATAGGAACTCAATTTAACAAGAAGTATAATTTCCAAAGATACAGAATAGGGGAAAAAGCATTTTTAGGCGAAGGGAAAGATATGGTCCAACTCACAGAGAAGGAAAGCATAAAACACATTTGAGAAAAATCAAATAATTTGGCAGCAACATATGGCGCATGAAGAGCGGTAGGAACATAAGATGACAAAACTATCAAAATTAAATTCAACCACCTACCTAATGTTTGAGTGTAGTCTCTTTTATAGTCTATTCCATTTTTGAACAGCTGTGAATATTAGTAATATGATAGTGTTTACAGTCTACTGGGGAAGGCAGACAATTTAACAGGCAATGACAATAAATTGTGGTAAGGGCTATAGTAATGGAAATGCAACGTGATTTGCAACGTAGATCAGGGATAGGAAAAGCTCCCTAGCCAGGATTCCAAGCTAGACCTGAGGTATAATTGAGAGTCAGTCAGGCAAAAGGAAGGAGGTGAGCAGCATATGCAAAGACCTAAAGCCAGAGGGCAAGATTTGTTTCTGGAACTGAAAGAAGTCACCCCAAATTGGAACTTAGAGGGAACAGAGAATATCAAGAGAGTAAATTGAAGAGGTAAAAACCAGTCCTCAAAATGCTCCATAAACCACATTAAAAAATGTGTATTTTTTAGGAATAAAGTTCCAGGCATGACGAGGTAGCCATTGAAGAGTTCAGAGTGAAGTAGTGACTTGCCAATATTCTTATTTTAAAGAATCATTAGAGCTGCCCTTGGAGAAAGCTTTTGCGTAGGACAAGATCTGAGAAAGGTAGACCAGTCGGGAAGCTTGTGTGGCAATCAAGCCCTAGTCACATTTAGTAGCTGCAGAGGAAGAAGGGGGTGACATGATTCTGGGGGGAGCTTTGGTGGGAATGGGGTCTGGGTCTAAGTTTGGGGCCTTTTCTGAAGTTCTTAGTGTAAGTGAATCATGAGAGGCAGTAAAATCATCCAAAGAATAAGAGGCCTATTTAGCAGAAATAAGATCTGGACACAGAACCCTGAGAAAGATCAACGCTTGATCACAGGACAGAAGAGTATTCTGGATAAAAGAGAATGAGGAAGAAAACTTGGGGAGCGAGGAGTCTCAGGAGTCAAGGAGTCTCAGGAGTCAAGTCAGTATTTCGATAGAGAGCAGTCAGTGTTGTCAACGGCACTCTCAGAGGGAAAAGCACCCATTACAACTAGCAGAAGGAAGGTCTTCCGGATCTTGGCAAGAACAGTGTGGAGGAGAAAGGTGGACGCGTGAGCCAGACTGTAGGTGGTGGAAGAAGTGGAAAGGCTTATACGCTGCTCTTCCAAGGAACGTGGGGATGAAAGAGAGGAGAAAAAAGAACAGAATGGGATCTGGGAAGGGTGTCTGTTTCAAAGCCGGGAGAGACTTGAGCACAGTTAAATACAACAGGAAGGTACAGATAGTGATGAGGTCAGTGTTGAGAGTACAGCAGCAGGTGGGGTATTCAAAAGGTGGTAAGTTATTGAGCCATTACTTGCAGAATAATTGAGTGTCATGAGATTAATGAGGTTCATTATGGTGAGGTCAAGTTAAAATGGGAAATACATGCACATATTTATTAATGCTGGCTTAACTGTAGAAAGAGAAGGAACACACAAACATCATGACAAAAATTTGAGGTTGGATATTCGAAGAAACAGTAGATTCAGGGAAATTAGTTTTTAAGTGGAGTGGAGGAGGATATTTGGTTTTTAAAATATCATATTTGAGAGGCTTCTGGGTGGCACAGTCAGTTAAGCCAAGGACTTCTGATTATGGCTCAGGTCATGATCTCAGGGTCACAAGATGGAGCCCTGTGTCCGGCTCTGCCCTGAGCAAGGAGCCTGCTTAGGATTCTCTCTCACCCTGGCCCCTCCCCTCCTGCTCCTGTCCTCACGCTCGCACTCTCTTTCTAAGAAAGAAAAGAAAACACAACAACAACAAAATTCATTTCATCATATTTGAAATGAAGGTAAAATATCCAGGTAGATATATTCAGCAACACACTGGAAAGGCAGAAGCTAGGTTTAGCCAGAACTTTCAGAATTGAAGTCTCAGGATAAGAAGAGAAAAGCCTCATAAGAAGATGGAGAGCTAGTTGATGGGCAATGGACTTTCTGAGCAGGAAATTTCACAATCTAGGTACGTTGAAGGATAATTAATCTAGTGGCTTCCTACTGGATATAAAAAAAAAAATTGCAACTTAATTCTGTCAAAAAATATTCTTATAGGAAAATATTTACTTCACCATGTAAGTCAATATCGGTATCTTTTTAGGAAGGGCACCATACACATATACATAAGGGAAATCTAAAGCTTGTTTATTGACTGTTCTCCTGCTGAAAATGATCAGCGCCAACGCCCTCGTGTGGTGGCTCTAGGTAGGACCAGGCTTACCCCTGGAGTCTGAACTGCACTGTTCTTGGCCGCATGATGGAGAACAAATCATTTTATTATTCCGTATCTGCATCTTCGGAGAAAAGAGAAATAACTTTTTTCCCTTCACAATCTTTCTCTTCTTCATATTCATCCTACCCCAAAGTAAGAGTTTAACCATGGATAATTAGTATGCTGGCAATAGTCCAAATTAACAAATACAAATGCTAGTTAGATGGCCAAAAGTTTTTTTTTTAATAATTCAAATTTTCAGTAAATAACCGTAGAAATGATTTTTAATTGCTATTCTAAATTTCTATTCTTATAGTTTTGAATCTTATCTAAAGTAGCTGTTCTGAAATTTAATTGGGAATAAGGAAAAACACTAATGCCATCGTTATATGTAAAAATATTTAGAAATATTGAAGACATTGTCCAAGCTCTATACCAACTAATAATTAGTTTTTAAATAAAGAAATTGCTAATACGCCAGTTATGACTGCACTTTATAGACTCATTAGCCTGATATTCAGCTAATGCTTTCTCCTATCTAATACACAAAAAGGAACTTAGCCAGTGACCCCCAACATTGTCAACATCAATTTACCAATTCAGCACCAAAAAGTACATTTTAAGATATTCTTGGTGTCACATTTTTTTCTTTACAAAACATTAATAGAAATTATAGTAAAATATCCTACATAGCCTCACTTTGTTCTATCTCCGTTAGATTAACATGGGACACACTATACTGTATTTGAAAAAAAAATTCCAGTGAGATCAATTTATGAGTAGTTTTGGAGACCAGTTGTTACATAAGACTCAAATATCCACAGACTCTCTAAAATTGATAGAATGTAAGTTTCAGAAGTGTCTGAATCTCTAGAGAATTTTAGAAAACTCTGAACATTTTAACAAATAGAAAAAAACTGAAGGGCTTCTCTGTGTATAACTAAAATATTAGCAAGCATTTCTCTTAATTACTTTTTAGAACATACTACAATAAAATGAGGTGAATAGTTCAATATATTGATTACCTAGACTTTAAAATAGAAAATAATGTAAAATAAAAAGTCCTCAATTTACAAAAAGTTCCCATTTCTAGAAGTTCATTTACAAGTCACTTATTTTGAGCACATGGTGTATTTCTTGGGGTGGGAGGTAGGGTGGGGATATACATAATGGTTGCTTTTTAGGTTAGCTTTCAAAAAATGTTGTTTAACAATTAACACAATTGAAATATTTCTCATAAGATGATTTAAATGCAATATTTTTACACTAGGTTCTTGCACAAAGAAAATACAGCAATATGAGAAAGTATGACATTTTAAATATTTTTAGAATACTGTACACTGAGGAAATAGTTTTAGTGTTATCATCTATAACATGGAGTCTAAAGGACAGCTTTCATATCCATTGTTTGTCAGGTCAGCTACCCTAGGCAAGTTATTCAATGTCTCAGTATTTAATTTTCCTCATCCATGAAATAGAAATAAAAATAAGGCACTCCTTAGTTTTGCAGAAAAGACTTTATGCCTTAACATTAAGTTCAAGGCACTCAGAATAGTTCCTTGTTCACAGGAGGCCCAAAACAGTGTTATAATGATATCATTCTGCACACTAGTGTTTAGTAAAATTCAGGAATTAATCAAATATAGATGCAGCAAGAGTGCAAAATATGGTAAAAGCTAACATTTTATCTTTCAAGCCAACTCTGTGAGGTCTTCACTGAAAATGATGTGCAAGTGAAAATAGATGCATTTGGCACTCTATTACTTAGTAATTTTGGACAGTTGTGAAACTTTGCAATATAAAGTAAAAAAAAAATTAAAGCATTCAAATTTTAGAAGTATAAATTTTTTTCTGATGAAATTAGACTGTTAAATATGCAATAAAACTACTTCACCATCCTTTCAGAGTCAAAATTGTACTTCTGATGATGTATTAGAATTTGTTGCAGCCTAAATATCTCTGAGCTTTAAGAATGTAAAGAAGCAATAAATAAATAAAAACAAAAAATGCAAAGAAGTTTCTGCAACATTGTCATACCCAAAGGCAAGGTGAAAAACAGTGAGGTAAGTCTTTTCTAGACACTCCAGGGTGCATGGGTGGCTCAGTCAGTTAAGCGGCTGCCTTAGTTAGGCTCTGGTCCTGATCCCAGTGGGGCCCCACTTCAGGCTCCTTGCTCAGCAGGGAGCCTGCTTCTCCCTCTGCCTGCTGCTCCCCCTGCTGTGTTTGTTCACTCTCTCTCTGTGTCAAATAAATAAATAAAAATCTTTAAAAAAAAAAAAAGATTTTACCCACTAAAAATATGTTCATTCTTCAAATTAAAATGGAGACAGAAGAAGAGATCGGGACAGTTTCTGACACCATCAATATTTGATGTTAGCTGAAATAGTGACAAACGCAAGGCTACAGCGCTGAGAGAAATACAAGGGCTGACAGAGTCCCTTGTTTGTTTGTTTCCTCCAATCTCTCTTTAGGGAAGAGAACATTAACTTTTCGTCCTCCTCTGTTATGACTCCCTGCTCTCTTTTACAAAGCCAGATGGTGGCGCTGTGGTACCATTTGTCGAGATTTTAGCTTCAATTCCCTGGGCTTCTGTAAGCAATAGCATTTTGTGAAAAGTCAAGCCCTCTTTTGAAGAAAAAAAAAAAAAAAAAAAAATATATATATATATATATATGTGTGTGTGTGTATATGTATATATATGTATATATATATATAACGTGTTTTATTCTTCTTTTTGGTGGGAAGTGAGCCCACCACTTAAGTCCTTATGGTTATTTTAATGTCTACTCTCTTTACAAAGATGTATCTAAAACCTATACATATAGGTAACTTACACTTTCTAAAAGATTGAATGTTTGTGGCATTTCGTGTTATTGTTTTTTTCTTAGCCCATGGAAATAAAAATAACAAATGATTATATTTTATCTGCATTGTTTTCAAATATCTTAATTTATATATAAAGTCCTATGACACTTCCTAACCCCGACCCACTACTCAGATCTTCAGAAAAAAAAATTTTTTTTAAAGACTTTTCTCAGCAAAAGTAAGCTTGGGGTTTGGTTTGGTTTGGTTTGGTTTGGTTTTTAAGATTTCATTTATTTTATTTCAGAGAGAGAGCACAAGCAGGGGGAGTGGTAGAGGGAGAGGGAGAAACAGACTCCCCACTGAGCAGGGAGCCCAACACAGCTCCATCCCAAGACCCTATGATCATGACCTGAGCCTAAGACAGGCACTTAACTGTCTGAACCACCAAGATGCCCCAAAAGTAAATTTAGTTTTGTTTTTTTTTTTAAGATTTTATTTATTTATTTGACAGACAGATCACAAGTAGGCAGAGAGGCAGGCAGAGAGGGGGAAGCAGGCTCTCTGCCTATCAGCCCGATGCGGGGCTCGTTCCCAGGACCCTGGGATCATGACCTGAGCCGAAGGCAGAGGCTTTAACCCACTGAGCCACCCAGGCGCCCCAGTAAATTCAGTTTTAATCCCAGTCCTCTCTTAACTCTCTCAACAATTGGTGAAAATGCTTGAAATGGTGAATGGTGAAAATTCTCTTGAAAGTGATATTATAAGGTTTATCTGGTGATGCCTCTAATTATCTTGATTCTCTCTTCCTCTGTGGATCTCATTAAATCACCTTTTTGTAAGTCTGGGTTTTATCTGATTTATACCACAAAGATAAAAATTGAAAACCGAGTTGGTGATGCAAAATTATGTATTGGGTCATTTTCTTCCCCATCCACATTGCTATCAGTATTCTTCCCCTTTTACCTTTGGCCCAAGCTGAACAAAAATCACTTTGGGAAATCCGACCATACTTCCTTCTACCCCACTTTGAATTCCAAATAAAGTGAATGTGCAAACAACACAGAAAGCAACGCAACTATCAGACTATATCCAAGTATACATATCACAGGTGAGAAATAAAGCCCAAGAAGAAAGATCAGGAAAGGGCAACATGCACTTTGGAAGTCTGTATACCAAGGGCTCCTGTGACCAAGGTGCAGTCTCAACATCGCTGCACTATCTTGCTGAATGAGTGGGATTGGAGAGAAGGATTCATGGTAGGCACGGTGCCCCAGCTGGAGGGACACCTGTTCCTCCGCCCGATGCTGTAGCTACTGCTCCGGGGAGGTCCCTGAAGCATGAAACTTCAGATTTCAAGGATTTTCCCACTTCTTCTAGATAACTGGGAAAGCAGGATCCATCCACGCGATGTAGCTGCAGCCCTCTGTAATTACTTTTTCAGTGGAAACTATGTTCTTTTCCAAACAAAACCCTAGGTCGATGTCCAATATGCCAAACAGATTAAAGCTGTATTTTAAACACATATTTACTCCACAGCCTAAAATTTATGAAATTTACTTACTGAATAGCAAAAAAGAGAAGAAAATGGGTGGCCATTCTAGAACAAAGACTGAAATTCTGCTTACTTTGGTCTTTAAATGGACCCACTTGCAAAATTACTATAGAATGGATCTGTACCATAGAATTTGAGGGAAGCCATTCCTAACCTGCTTTGATGATGGCTTATTTCCCTATGAGACAGAAAAGATTACACTGGAAATAATTGGATTCTAATAATGAAGATAAAGACATTGATCTATATAACATGCTTTAAAAGCCCTGTTCTGGAACAATGCCCTGACTCACCACTCCCAGCCCCAGTTCCATTTCATTAGGCAACTTCCAATTCTTCCTCTGTGTGGAGTTGGTTTCCAACTTGGTTCTAGGGGAATTCCACCCATGGTTGATGGCTGTCTATAATTTAGCATGCCTTTTCCCTCCTCTATTTCAATAGTCCTTGTAATATTGAGATGTACTTAAAACCAAAGAGTTTGAGAAAACATCTTCCTGAATTCCACAATGCCACTTAGTCCTTTTCTGCACAAGATGCCTAAGTTGAGTAGAATTTTCTGATGAATGTTGAGGTGAGGCTGAGTCTCAAAGCTTCAGAAGCTCTTCAGCTGGAGGAAAAAGGAAAGGAAATGAGAGGAGCACCCTGTCTTCTCAGCGCACCTCCCTCAGCCAGTTTTCGCACCTTGGCTTTCTCCTCTGGAGCTTTTAAAATCAAAAGGGGGAAATGAGGTGGCAAGAGGGGTAATGTCGAGAATCCTGCCTGCTGTCAGGGACCAGTTGTGGATTATCAATCTAACCTTAAGTGGAATTCTCTTTGAAAGATAAAGGCTGTCTTAATTTCCCCATCTACAGCCATTATGTACATATGTACGCATATATATGATTCACCTGATTGCAGACTTTCTTCCTAGAGACTGAATAAGTTGATAGAATGCAATTTGTTTCCATCATAAATGCCTCTCCAAACTATAAAATCAAACCCCTAACCAAAATTCTATCAGGGTGTCTCTACTTCAGAGCATAAATGATAGGTTCCTTTTTAGATGGCGGTGATAGGTCTGTGGGGTTTTATTTCCAGGGAGACAGGGCAGGATTTGCTGCTATGCAGACTGAATAATGTTGGAAGCCAACATCATGTCACATTTTGTGTGCACTTTCCAAAGATTAATCCAAGCGTTACAAATGGGACACAGACTGCCATTGTCCCAGGGACACTTTAATAACCCATACCTACAATATTCAACCTGTTGTTTGCATAGGGACAACTTTGGGACACAAAAACCCACCAGAATGACTTGGGGAAAGGAGCCACGGAGAGGCAGAGACCCAGGCGCCACGGCACCTCCACATTTCATCCTTCATGGCAAATGAGTCTGTTTGGAGTTTATTTATGCTTGGGGATGGGGGTCATGCGGCTGGCTTTCTTCAAAGCACCTCAGTGAGCGTGTCTTAGATCTGCTGCACTCTAACTTGGTTTCTCCCTCGCCTGCACTTTCAAGCAGGCTTTGCCAACTCGCAGATAATTCTTGTTTTGTTTTGCATAATGCCGCTCAAATTAAGTAACATGGCCACATGCCCTCAGGATTTAAATCGTGCCTGGCCAGCTTCTTTTCTTTTTTGCCCCATCCCCCTCCTTTCCTCATGATTCTTGGCATCTGTTGTTCCACGAGGATATTCTTCTCGAATGGAACTCAGTAGAGAAAGAGGAGAAGAACTCGTAATTGTCACATTCCCCAGTTCGTCCATCACCTTTGAGCAAGCCTCTATGGCTCTTGATTATTATTACTTTCCTATTTACTGTAGAAAGCAAATACTAATGGCCTATGAGATCAGAATGGATAACCATGTTTCATTTTAAGTTGAAAATATCACTAACATTTTTCATGTAAGATATGTGTAGCATCGAGATAGAAACATGTAAGAAAAGAATGAACAGAATCATGAATAGTTATGATATATTTAATCCTAGTTGTTTCGAACAGTCTCCTAAAAATAACCTTTTCTTTTCATAAAACACTATTACCTTATGGTAGTACTACATATCAATCGGAAGCCAGTCACTTAATTTCCACTTTGATAACAGGTTTTAATGATGTGGAAAATAGCAAAAGACAGGAGAAAATAATACTAAAAGCTGCTAGCATCCATTTTGCTAAAGGACTTGTTCCTACAATTTAAACTTAAACTTGTTACTTATTTAAATAAGTATCAACAAATCCATAATAATGTAACATTTCAAATTTACTTTTAGTGCTCGATGTCATTTTTTTAAAGAATTTATTTATTTATTTGACAGAGATCACAAGTAGGCAGAGAGGCAGGCAGAGAGAGGAAGAGAAGCAGGCTCCCAGCTGAGCAGAGAGCCTGATGCGGGGCTTGATCTCAGGACCCTGGAATCATGACCTGAGCCGAAGGCAGAGGCTTTAACCCACTGAGCCACCCAGGTGCCCCTCGATGTCATTTTTTAATCAAAATTACTGTATATCTCTAACATCCTATTTTTGTTTTTATTACCATTCTTATAACCAGGTGGGTCAGGACAAGCTGCTCTTTGATTTCTATAAATATTATTAACCTTGAGCTCTAAAAATAATACAACTGCATGGGAATATGTGTATGACGCAGTCAGTTGCATCTTAAAAGCGAGTATTAATGGCAAGTAGTTCATGTGAAAAAACTGTGTAGATTGTTTTGACTTTATGAGCGAACTTTGAGGTAATAGTGTGGCCCAGCAGGCGGGGGAAAGAGTTGAAGGAGCACACGGAGGGACCCAAGTTTGTTCTCTGCCCGGGGGTCCCACAAGGCTGGAATAAAGCTGTTGGCTGACTTGCATCCATTCCCCGAGCCAGGGAGTCTCTTCCAAGTCCATTGGGTGTTGAAAAAACTCCATTCCTTGTAGTCATAGGTTCTGCATCCCCTCTTCTCTTCCGCTGATGTTTGGTCCATCAGGGGCCCCTCACAGATGCTCTCCATTTGGCCATTTTCATAAGCCCTCTAGTGCTTCAAATCTCTCTGACTTCGGGGAGGGCCCCGTCCCTTTTAGGGGCTTGCCTGATGAGGTCAGCCTCAACCAGCTCCTCTGACTTGTGATTAACTCAAAGTTAACTGATTAGTAACCTAATCACAGGAGTGATATTCCATCATACTCACAGGTCCTGCCTACACTGGAGGGGAGAGGATTATACAGAACTCATCTAGCAGCATGTGGGAACTTTGAGGGCCATCTTAGAATTCTGCTTTGCACAAAAGCTAATTACAGATAGTGAAACGGTTGTGAAGGAAATAAAGTAGGAGATAGATAGAGTGGGCAGAAAAGGCCTCCCTGGGGCAGTAATATTTGATCTGAGACTTGCAGGGCAAAGAATGGGCCTTTGTGGGAACGCAGCTCCAAAAGGGTATTGTGTCACCATTCAAATGTCAAATTCAAAGTTTTATTATAATATTGTTATATGTCCACTGATATGTCAAAGTACCTGCTTTTTGAGATTTTGATAACAAAGCAATTCCTACTTCTAATGCATGTTTAAAAATAAATTTTTTTTTTCTAGACGCTCTAATTCAGTTCCTCCAGGACAGAGAGTTTGTGGTGTGCTTGAGCTGTGAGCTGCCTTTCCTAGAGACCCCGCAGAGAAATGTCTCAATAGCAATTGGTGGGGAGATGCCAAGGCAGTTTGCCCTTGGAAAGGCAAAAAGAAAATCCCCTACAAACTAACAATTATAATTTCATTATGGTGACTGGGTCAAAGCCACTCATGCATTAATTCAAAAAACATCTGTGGTAAGATATTTTTGAAACACGGATCTATGTTTTTCCCTCCTTCCTACTCCAAAAACCTTTGTGGTTTTGCCTGGGGGATTTTACAAAGTGGAAAGCAGAGCTGGCAGGTGCTTTTCCTGCCTGTATCACAAACTTAAAGTTACCAGAGATGATATTAGAAGATCTGGAGATGCAGAAATGCCAGAGAGCTACTCTGGAAGCATCAAGTTAAGAGGGGCAACCATGTCCCCCAGAATTAAAAAAAAAAAAAAAGAAGGAAAGGGGGATGGATGGTTTGGGGAAGAAGTATCTGTCAGTGAAGCAGCAAAGCCTTTGGACTTGAGACTCTCCCCTCAGCCTGGGACATGAGCATCTCGCAGAAAACCAATGTGAACCCATGACTAGGGAAACCTCTAGAAACAGTGGTTGGTGTTTGAACACCCGGGACATTGGGCCAAACCCAATTTGAGGGCACGCACGTGTGGGGGAGGGGAAGGAGCACCTCACTAATGACAGTGAGTCGAGTTTAAATCACAGGTGAGTTTACAGACTGTGCTTCGTGCACCTCACATCGAGGACTTAGGTATCAGCTGCGTCAGGGAACTGAATTCTGTCCTCAGGTGGCAGAATTGATGTTACATATGTTATTGACAACACAGAGTAAGTTTTGCTTTGAAGCATTTCTGTACCTGTGACATTACAACCTTCCTCCACCTTCTCAAATGCCTCCCTCTGCCCTCTGAATGGAGGGATGGTGTAGAAGATACAGAGCTGAACCAGTCAGCCAGAGCCCTGGGTTTATTTGTTTTCAGTCTTTTATTGAATGCTCCTCATTATCCAAGTGTTCTGGGCTTACAAAGGGAAATAACAACAGTTCCTGCTTTTTGTCTAAGAATGGAGAAAGGCAAGAGAGAGAAAAGCAGTTATATGCAGTACACACAGTGGTTACTCACCAAGGCTCAGGAATCAGAAAACAGGAGTTCAAACCCAAGCTCAGATGCTTTAGCTGTCTGATTGTGGGAAAACCACGGAATGATCCTGAACTTGTTATCTCACCCGTTAAATGATTTCTACCATTAACGATTCTCACCTCGTGGCGCTGTTGTGGTTATGAGATAGTGTTTATAAAGTTTATTATTGTAAATGAGTCACAGTGTGGCAATGTCTTTGGTCCTGTGGTGCTGTATTTCTGTAACTCCACGTGGATTTTTCCAGTCAAACCATCTCTACTGAGGAATTACTTGAATGCCAGATCTGAGGGGAAAAAGTCATGTCATCTCTCCAAGTCTTCCTCCTGTGTGGATGAGAAATTTGGAATAGATGATCCTTAAAGTCCCTCAGAATGGGTAGTGAGCTCGAGGGGAAACTGTACAAAATACCACCCTATTGTTCTTTAGAAAAGTATTTAGGTCATATTCAGGCAGACATAGAAGGGAGAGGGGAAGAATTAGAAACAAAAGGACACACAATATGAAATTAAGCCAAGCAACTACCTATTTTTAAAATAAATAAAATTTTTGGAAGTCAGCTAATAACTAAAATTCTAAAAAATTGAATCATTTCACAATTCCAGTAGTGAAATAGAGGATATGTAACTAAGCTGGTAAATTTAATCAATAAAAGTAAATGAGTAGGATTATTTGGGTAGATGTGGTATTTTGGGTAGATGTGGTATTTCAAGTATATACCCTTTCATTCTTTATGTAATAAAAAGTTTACTTAAAACTCTGAATTTAGTCAACTATTTTCTAACCTAATTGTTACGTTTTGCTTTTGTTTAAAGAGAAAAATACTTGCGGGGCACCTGCGTGGCTCAGTGGGTTAAGCCTCTGCCTTCGGCTCAGGTCATGATCTCGAGGTCCTGGGATCAACCCCAAATCAGGCTCTCTGCTCAGCTGGGAGCCTGCTTCTCTTCCTCTCTCTTTGTCTGCCTCTCTGCCTATTGTGATCTCTGTCTGTCAAATAAATAAACAAAATGTTTTAAAAAAAAGAAAAAGAAAAAGAAAAATACTTGAAAAAATCCATAGGTATCTGTTTTCCCAAACATTTCTCTACATGGCTGTTATATTTTCCAGTGAGACGCCAAATCTTATTTTAGTGATTACTCAAATAAATGGAAGCATTGCTAGGTCTAGAACTCCTCACTCTACCTTAAAAGGCTTAATTTCTCTTAAATTTTGCATAGTTTAAAAAATAAAAGCTCTTGTATTTCCAGGGTTTGGATTAATATGAAGAGAACGTGTTCATCTGATAGTTGGCATGCCAAATTTTGATGTCATTTTGTGGGTTAAAGATAACAGCTCTGCAGAAAAGAAGGAAAAGTTAGAAAACCCTTGTAAGCATAGCAAGACGAGATTTCTAGCACCATGAAAATATATGACATAACAATTGGCGTGGGACAGTGTGACACCCAGCAGCAATCCTGTGCAAACTGGGAGGCCCAGCGCTCATCGCTCCTTCAGAACTGAGGCTTTCACTCAAATTTATAGACAGGATGAGAACATTACATGATCCTTTGCACACAGCCACTGCCTAACGCTAGAAAGCATTGCAAAGTCCGATAGGCACCTGCATATCTTACCGAATTTACGATCAAATGATTTGGAAGCATTCAGCATCTAGAAACACTATGTAATGTGAACGACGGAAATAGGATCAGTTTACATGGCATCAGAAAGATAAACATACTTCTTTCTTACTCTTCTCTGTGTACTTGTATGAGGGATATATTTTTTGTGTAAGTAGAACAGACCCATTACATTTTCTAGGTAACGTTTTTTTTTAAGATTTTAATTATTTGACCGAAAGAGAGCACAAGTAGGCAGAGAGGCAGGCTGGGCGAGGGTGTGGAGCAGGCTCCCCGTTGAGCAGAGAACCCGATGGAGGACTCGATCCCAGGATCCTGAGATCATGACCCAACCCAAAGACAGAGGCTTAAGCCACTGAGCCACCCAGGCACCCCTCTAGGTAACATTTAAATGAGTATGGTGAATCCCCAGCCTTTTCTCATATCAGAGAAATTTTTGTTATGTTACATATAGATATTTGCACCAAGTTTCATTAATTAGTAACTCAAATACATATGGAAGAAACTCAAGAGACACTGTAGTTATAAAAGCTTTCTTTTTTTTTTCTTTTAAGGATAATAAAAGTTTCTTATGGTTATTCCCAATTTGTTGAAATAATCCTCTCGTGTTATTGCTAAAAACATGTATTTGACCAATATTTGCATAACTGGGTTATATCAGAAATCATTTTCTGTCTTTCTTTTAAGCTGCAGACATAGAAGCCAAAGTTAAAAAGAATTGGGGCAATTAGCTGGTTGACTTGTTATCTGAGCATAAAATATGTTGGAAAATGCTGAATGGATTCAATGATACCACTGCTTATTTTCCTATGAGTTAATACGTAATGTTATTTGCACAAACATAAATAGTGCTCAATACATTTACTAAACTGAATTTAATTTAATCTAAAATAATCAAGCATTTGCCTATCAAATGTCCTTTTTCTCCCTAGATTATTCAGCTGCTAGCATATTATTTTTCAGGAGGCCTAGCAACACAAGAGTGAACTTATTTTTGCAAAAGTAAACTATACACCTAATGAATATAAACTGGTTCTCTGAACCAATCGAACTAACCAGATAATTACTAAATTTGTAGCCACTGTGCTTTCTCACTTGTTTGGTTTTAAAAATGAAATGTTTCTTTTAGAAACTTGGGTAAAAAATTGAATTTAACTATTATCTGGACACCTTCAAGTGGTAAGTTTGTGTATGTGTAAACTGAAACTGGACCGTTTTTCCTTATTTTCTGTTTTGTTTTGTTTTTATTTTCAGTTCCAAGTTCTAATTCAGTGACATAGTCCTGAAAGATTTGCCACATAAGGTATAATATGTGAGTAAACAGAGATATTTTAAATAAGACATAACACCATCTTATTAAATTTTTTTTAATTTATGAAAATAGAAATACTGATATGGGATATAAAACAATTAACTCCTCCTCCTATCTAGACTTTCCAGTAATAATATAGATCGTGCCTTCTAACACGAGTTTGACAATACTTACAGCAGCGTTTCTTTCAACTTCATGCATAAGCAAATAGAAAGTTAAAGCACTGCACATTCTCACCTCATTTTTCAACGGACAGGACCACGTGTCATTGAAAATCTCAGCTATGTTGATGCCCTAACAGCAGTGAGATGGAAACAAACTAATTTATAAATTACAGGGGAATGTGGCTAAACTAACAGACAGACAAACGCATCTAAACATATCTCAGGTTCAAAGTCTCATCACAAGTTCCCTCCAGGTTAAAAATCTCCCCAAAAGGCCTCCCTCACTATTAATTTTGATATCGTATATCCAGAGCAAAGAATATCTGTGTCTGCCCCTGCTCTTCTGTTCAGATGCTGTTTCGGAGACAGAAAATCCAGCTCCTGGGCCTGAGTGTGGTACAGTAGCTGCCTCAGCCCCGTGGGCTTCTGTTTCCGATTCCTGGGAAGTTCTCTTTGCCACAGGGCGTGCCCTGAAACACATCAAAAGAACCAAGTTCTACAAAAGAAAAAAGAAACTCAAGTAGGCTTGAACATACAAAGAGAGGGAGAAAGAGATGAGAAAGGGGCCAGGCAGAGTGTTGAATACAAAATGAGTTCAACCAACCCCAGGAGCTCTTCTTCACTTACATTTATCTTGCTCTGGGAGAGGGGCGGCAAAACTGCCCTGACACAAGCCACCCACTGCCATTGACTTTGACTCTATGTGTGAATGAGTGAGTGTGTGTGTGTGTGTGTGTGTGTTTTGTACATAAAAAGGAACAGATTTCATGAGGTATCACTGTTACCTCACAGGAACTGAAAAGACAACGTTTAAAAACACAGATCATCAAAGTCCTAAGGAAATACGTTTAGCATGGTTTTGCATTTAATGAATGCATGGTGTTAATACCAAAATTTCCTAATTGTGCATTGCTTTAACATCTTTCGCTGCAGTATTAATATTGTACTTTCTGTGCTTGGTATCATAAAGCATGTGAGATTTTCCATTTCTACTTGCAGTGTTTTTTACATGTTTAGTTTTCAGGGTCAGAGCTCATGGCCAAAATCTCTGCAACCAGATACATTCCATATGATAAATAAAAAACATAATTAAAATATAAATGGTCAGAAAAACTGAAAAATAAAATCTTTTCTGAGTCAATACTAATTTCATCTTTAAAATTAATGCCCCCAAATTCTGACTCTCTGTGTTGTTTAAGAGTGTATTCCAGTTGATAAACCTTCAGACAAATTTTACTATCCCAGCAGGATCACATTCTCGAATGTCTGCACAAATTTTCTGGAGCTAGAAAGTGTAACATCAGGTTTGCTTACACTATAGTTATGTAATGAAAAATGGCCTTTAAATTTTGGTGTCTTGACAGTAAGTAAATTATCAGTGAATGGGAAGAGATAAACTTGCAAAAAAAAAAAAAGAGAGATGGGGGGAGAGAGAAAGTACTATCAAAAAGACTTTTCTTACTAGAAAGATTTAAAAACATTACATAAGAGGCACATTTAAAACTTCAGCACAAGTTTTTGTTATCAAGAATGATCATATAAATAGTAGATTCAAGATTGTTTCTAATGCATAGGAAGCTATAATCCAATGTGCTGGTATTGATTTCCTAACACAGATCAACTGAATTGTAGTGTGGATCTACCAAGATTATCATACGTATTTTAATTTGTTGCTTACCTGAGGCTTCCTAATTTCTACTTTACTGTGTCTGCATTATTTTTATGTCTCTAGACGACAGATTAATCGTCATTGTAATTCTCACATGTTGCTTTGGTATTCAATACAAAAATTAAAATATTTTTAAAGGATTTTTGCAAAAGGACGTAAGTGCATTAAGGTGAGTGTGTCAGGTTTGCTTAGCGAACTGTGCCAAGCACTGCTCCGCTGGCCTTGTTACAACAAAGGGTTTCAGTCAGCCGGCAGTCTGGAAGAAAAGGTCACATCCTGTGCCCAAGCATCCCTGTTTATACACAGCAGAATTATGTATGTCCTTAACTAAGGTGATCTTACAAACTCATTTACAGACTCTTTCTCAGTTTCAGTTTTCTTTCATTTTCTTAAGCAAATAAAATGCTTTAAATTTTTATTTTTATTTTTTTAATTTTTTTTTTAAAGATTTTATTCATTTATTTGACAGAGAGAGAAATCACAAGTAGGCAGAGAGGCAGTCAGAGAGAGAGGAGGAAGCAGGCTCCCTGCGGAGCAGAGAGCCCGATGCGGGGCTCGATCCCAGGATCATTTGGTCATTTATTTGACAGAGAGAGAAATCACAAGTAGGCAGAGAGGCAGGCAGAGAGAGAGGAGGAAGCAGGCTCCCTGCGGAGCAGAGAGCCCGATGCGGGGCTCGATCCCAGGACCCTGAGATCATGACCTGAGCCGAAGGCAGCGGCTTAATCCACTGAGCCACCCAGGCACCCCTGCTTTAAATTTTTAAACATGAAGAGTTGAAGCAATCATGTTCAACTCTAATACATCAGTAATAACAAAATAAAAATACGGGATCTCAGTCTTATTTCTACAGTGAACTATCCAGAAAGTCTATTCGGAGAGAGAACAAGAGAGAGAAACAGAAGTAATAAAAATAAATTAACTAATTAAAAAATTAAAAAAACATAAGTTAAAATTCTGAATGTTTTTGTTCTGGTCCCAGTTTTTTTCAGCCTTCAAAACCAGCCCCTCTTTAAAAGTATCACCCAAATTCACCATATGGTTTCATGTGGTTACACTTTTTTTTTTGCATACTTTGAGACTAGCATGTAAAACACCACAAAGTGTAAATGCAACAATGGACAAAGCAGACAGAAGACTTGCCTAAAGCTTAAAAACAAAAACAACATAAAACACAACAACCACATCACAGCCAAAGCCCAGGGGTCATGTGTGATGTTTCCAGGCTGAACAACCCCTAGAGCCTCAGTGAGTTGGTCAAAGATAAAAAGAAGAAAAGCACATCACAGCTTTTACGTGGTCCTCTGAATTCTGTGGGTCAAATAATTCACACTAACTGCAGGCTTTACAAGGCTGAAGGTCAGTCAGTCTTGACCCCAAGGTCATGGTGTTCTTAGCAGGCAGCAACATGCCTTGGGTAAGAGTTCCCCGGCGCTGTCTTGGCCGTGCCCTCAGAGGGCATTGCCTGGCTTCCAACGGCATCCTGTCCTCTCAGGGGGAAAGCCTCTTCTACCTCACTGATGGGACTGCATTTTAAGTGGTACATTAACAGACCATTTAAAGGACTGATTATTTATAAAAGCAATCTCCAAGCTCTTCGAGATACAATGTTAGTCTTTCCAGTGATATATAAAATTCAGATACGCAAAAGCAGTCTCTTGTCTTCTACTGATGTTTCCGTCTGTCTGAAGAGCAGTCGTCCCGACTCCAGAGGTGGCAGGGACTAGGAGCACAGACTCTGAGGTCGTGCTGCTACTTGCTAGCAGTGGGACTTTGAACAAATTTCTAAACTTCTCTAAACGATTTCCCTATCAGTACAATAGAGATGATAACAGTTCTTATTGGATACAGTTGTTGTGGAGAATAAATGAGATCGAATTAGAAATTAAAGCAAGGTGACTGATGCAACCTCTAACTGTGATTCAATAAACTTTAATTGTTATTATACTTAAAAAACAATTGCGGATTCATGCTTCTTGATTCTTCACATCAGCCAGCTCCAGAGACTCATTCACTCGGCATTTGTACATTTGTACACCGTACATTCTTAGTGCTTGGTTCTACACCCTTATCTCCTCATAACTAGACTGCTTTAATAATAATTTCAGTGGATCCCCTAGTCCATTTTTAATTCGTTCCAACATATATGTCACTGCCAGTTTGAGTTTTCACAAGTAATGCTTTCAGCAGTTCTGTCTACTGCTGTTAAAAGTCTTCATTGATTTCCTCTTTCCTACTCCTCTGCCTTCAAGAGTCTACACATTCGGATTCTGCTCAATCTATTCACTATTCCCTAATGGAAGAATCAGTTTGCTGTAGACAATTGTCTGCCATATAGTTCTTATCATTGATACCCTCACACAGTCAACAAATACTTCTTTTTTTTTTAAGATTTTATTTATTTATTTGACAGACAGAGATCACAAGTAGGCAGAGAGGCAGGCAGAGAGAGAGAGGGAAGCAGGCTCCCTGCTGAGCAGAGAGCCCAATGCAGGGCTCCATCCCAGGACCCTGAGATCATGACCTGAGCTGAAGGCAGAAGCTTTAACCCACTGAGCCACCCAGGAGTCCCTCAACAAATATTTCTTGAGAGCCTACCATGGACCAGATGCTAAGGATGCAAAGATAAGTTTCCAAGGATATAAAAATAGATATAATTTTCTCCCTGACATCAATGAGACTATCACAGACACTAGACAATTAAACAGCTCATTGTAATACACCAGTAAAGAAGTATGGGACGAAGAAAAGAAAACTACACTGTAAGGTTTTGTCTTTAGGTTGGAAGGTCTCAAGATGTCTTAGAATGAAATGATTACAAAATAACAATGTATTATTTGCTATACTATTTCTTGCTCCTAGGAATCATAGGGCCCTGAAAGTTTGTGTTCTTTTGCCCTTAATGAAAAATGCTCTCAACCTATCTGTCAGAATTCGAGCCATCCCCACAAAAGCAGTCCTACCTCCTCACCCTTTCTTCCTTCATTATTCCCGTACTTGATCTTTTCTCTGGAGCTACTCTAAGTCTGTATTATTTAACTTAGTGGTTGATTATATGGAATATTCAGGTGTTGGATACTGTTTTGTATATGATATTTCCCTGAGATACCAGCTATTAAGGGCAGAATTCACATCATATACAAGTGCATTTCTTATTTCCCAAAGAATCTAACTTAATTCTAAGACAACTGTAATAATAAAGTAATAAGGCAACCATAGTAAGAAATAACTAATAATTGGTTAATATATTTATTTTTCGTGGGAAAAAATGTGTATTTTTTTATTTTTTTAAAGATTTTTATTTATTTATTTGACAGACAGAGATCACAAGTAGGCAGAGAGGCAGGCAAAGAGAGGAGGGGAAGCAGGCTCCCCACGGAGCAGAGAGCCCGATGCGGGGCTCCATCCCAGGATGCTGAGATCATGACCTGAGCAGAAGGCAGAGGCTTTAACCCACTGAGCCACCAAGCACCCCAAAATGTGTATTTTTAAATGACTTTTTTTCGTTTTTTTTCTAGTCCACAATTTCCTAAAATTTATGCTATGTAGCGTTAGTTCTATATAGTGCTAATAAATATTACTCAAAAATTCAACTCATGTTAAAATATTAGGGCATTACTGGGTTAAAAAATAGTTAAATAAGTTAAATAAGACTTCCTAGAGCTTTATAACTTGTATAATTAAAGGCTTCAAGAACAGTAAATATCAAGCAGCGTTTCCCAAATCCACTAATGACAAAACGCACTTCTTGGAATTAGTGTTCACAGGGTTCACGTTGAGGAATTTTGATGTTGTGTAAACTCTATGGAGCTGATTTCTATTTTTAGCCCAGTCAAACCATTTGTATAACTGAAATAATTAGTTATTTAATTAGTTAACTGGTAAGTGTTAGTATTCACTAATACTATTAAAAATCCTTAGGTTTCTTTAAGTTCAATAACGTTAAGTGAAGATTTTGATAAACATAAAACTTTGAAACTATGTCTTCCTAACAAAGACATAGAGGCAAGAATTACACTAATACCTTCAGAAAGCTGGCCCAAGGCAAAATCATGATTTGTGCCTACTTTCAAGGCTCCTGTTATCAATCTAAATTTTTATGATTCCGGGACACCTGAGTGGCTCAGTTGGTTAAGCGGCTGCCTTCGGCTCAGGTCATGATCCCAGCGTCCTGGGATCAAGTCCCATATCGGGCTCCTTGCTCGGCAGGGAGCCTGCCTCTCCCTCTGCCTCTGCCTACCTCTCTGCCTACTTGTGATCTTTCTCTCTCTGTCTCTCTCTCTGACAAATAAATAAATAAAGTCTTTAAATTTTTATGATTCCTTATTCAATGGCTGAATTATGAGATCTACACCTTAGGTTTCAAAGTTCCTTATTTAAGAGCACATATTTAATCATTGGTAGATGAATGGATATAGAAGATGTAACATAAATATATAGATACACATACAATGGACTATTAGCCATAGGAAAAAATATATTGCCATTTGCAACAACAAATGGACCTGGAGGGTATTATACTAAGTGAAATAAGTCAGATAGAGAAAGACAAATACTATATGATTTTGTTCATATGTGGAGTCTAAAAACAAAACAAATGAACAAACAAACAAAAAATGGGACCAGACCCATAAAGACAGAGAAGAAACTGATGGTTGCCAGGGGGGAAGGAGCATGGAGGGATGGGCAAAATGGGTGAAAGGGAGTGGGAGGTAAACAGGCCTCCCATTAGAGAATGAATAAGTCATGAAAATGGAAGGTACAACATGGGAAATACAGTCAATGGTATTGTGAGTGTTGTATGGTGACAGATGGCAGCTACAGTTGTGGCGAGCGTCACAGGATGTATAAGCTTGTTGAATCACCATGTTGTACGCTTATTCTAACGTAACATTGTCTGTTAACTATACTTCAACTTTTTAAAGGAAAGAATGCATATTTAAATAGGTAGGTTCAGGGGCACTTGGGTGGCTCAGTGGGTTAAAGCCTCTGCCTTCAGCTCAGGTCATGATCCCAGGGTCCTGAGATCGAGCCCCGCATCGGGCTCTCTGCTCAGCAGGGAGCCTGCTTCCCCCTCTCTCTCTGGCTGCCTCTCTGCCTACTTGTGATCACTGTCTGTCAAATAAATAAATAAAATCTTTAAAAAATAAATAAGTAAATAGGTAGATTCAAATGTACTCAACAATATCAATCCCAATTAGTGATTCTGACTTTAGTAGGACTTATAGAATGATCATTATTAGTTGTGACAGTTTCTGTGTGGTCTGAACTAATAACTAAAAGTCCATATCTAAGGAAACAGGTTGCAGGATATTCCTTGTAAATTGTATGTTCACACCAACTTGGGCTCGGTGTGAAGGTGATACTGACGTTGTCCTCAGGTGAAGCTATCCGAGGCCTCATCCAGTGTAACCCACCATTGTCCTAATCCAGACCTGGCTGAATCACAAGGCCCTCCTTTAAAAAGGTTCTAGTGAACCAGCAGTTAGTAGTCCCTGCTTTCTGATGGCTGCCTGGAGTCCAGAAAACCCACAAAGCCCAACATGGGAGGTTTGCAATGGCTGTAATCATGCTCCCCTTTGTTTACAATGGACTTTTAACGTGGAGCCAATGCCGTGTAAGTAGTGGTAGAATCATGGAAAGCCAAGTCTTGTCTGAAATCAGCCTTGACATGACCTTGTGCTTTATTTTCCCACAGGCTCCGTCCCTGCAGAATGAAACTACAACATCTGAAAGAAGGAATGCTTGGCCATTAAGGCCGTGTTTGAAACTTGGCTCCAATACCTGGAGAAGCCAGGCATCCACTCATGGCCTGCACCAATCATCACAACTGGGAGGTCCTCTGGATGATCCGTAACCTCAGCCAGCACCACAGCTACTGATCTCTTTCCCACCTACTGACTTCAGGACCCAGTAGTTCCTGAATACCCAAAACTGGTGAGCTGATGTACTATATTCTGTGTTAAAAATTCTTATTCAGTTCAAGGAAGTCAAAACTCACCAGATCGTGACACCCAAAAATCTTTGTTGTAATCCACTTAGAGAAGAGCAACAACAGGACTGCCATTTTCAACCAAAGGTGATGGGTCTCGCCCAAGCCAGCCCATTAGCCTTGGAGGGGTGCTTCTATGCAGTGGACTTCTTGCCTATGTGGCCTGGCCAGGAGCACTCACACTGAGGTCCAAGTCTGTACCATAGCAGCTTTGTCCTCCAGCTTCTGCCTGTTTCAGACACACTCCAGTCTCAGCTGTGGGTCTTGGGACTTCTGATGGCCAAGTGTTCAGGAAGACATGGAGGACTAAGGAGGATGCGCCTTGGCAGAACTGAAGCAGAAAAAGACACAGGCCTCTTCCAACCCTACTGAAAAACTGGTGATTGGGATGAATCGTCTTTGGGGAATTTTATCACAGAGATCTCTCCATAGTACTAAAACATTATCTTCCCATTTGCCCAAATGATCCACATTTCTCTATGCGAGGGACATTGCCTTCACCCCCCAGTGGCCATCAGATATCTGCATTCTGCATGGATCCCTGGCTATTGTAGAGCCTCCCATTTGAATCCACATCTAGTAGATTTGTCGTTGTAGATAAAGACCTCAGATCATGAGATTACACTCCGGAACAGCAGTGCCTGTGTACACTCCCCACCACCAAAATAACTGAGTATTCCCTCTACCCAGTCCCATATTCATCTATAATACCTCTTCTGTGCAAATCACTCTCTTACAAGTAAAACGTGGAAGCACCCCATAGAACATCCCAATCCCTCTTGATTTTGACGAGTTTTTATTGAGGACCTATCATGTGCCCAGCACTGTATTAAATTCTGAGACTACGACAATGGGTGAGTCATAGTGCTTGCCCCTAAGCAGTGTCCATTCCAGTGAAGATGTCAGACAATTAAACAGCACGGTGAGTGCTAGAGCATTGTAATGATGGCCATGAGAATTCCCTCATCTCTGTTTTTTGACCACCCAAGGAGCTCCTAGTTGCCCAGGCTGACTCACAGATGATCTTCTAATATGCCAAAGCAACCCACAAGATTCAAGCCAACAAGCGGTGTCCCCTAGGGACCCCCTGCAAGTGGTGATCCTATGGATTCTGGTTACTAATGTATTATTTCTAAACCACCTGACTTTTAAACAAGGTAGATGCTCATTTACTAAGCGCCTTCCCATCATGCCATCAAACTGCTAGCCATCAGATTGTAGCTGCTAATAGGTGGAATCAGTCTGTAAAGTTGGAAAATGTGGCTTCAAGTTTGGGTCCTGGCACTTATTATGACTGCAGGCAAATCACGTAAACTCTTTGGTCTTTGGCATCTTTCTTTGCAAAATGAGAATAAAAACATTATATACTAGACCTACCTCACAGGGTTGTTGTGAGAATCAAGTGAAAATGTATATGAAAGCACTTTGTAAACTTTGTTATTTTTGATCACCCCATTTCTCATGGGTTCTTCCTTCTCCCTACCAAATACAATACTATAACTTACCAGAAGGATGTAGTATGACACCAGCCCCCCGGCAAGTGAATGACACAAAGAAGATGAAGTACAGGCCCTCCTGGATATCTGGTTTCAGTATGGGAATTCTGATACCTCACAAGATGACAAGTAGAGAAGCCACAGGACCAAAACCAGGGCCCTATTGCCATATAGACATTCCACTATTACCACTTCACTGGACCCAGGCACCAGTCAGCCCTCTTCATGGAAGGCTTTCCCCAGAACCTATTGTAGAGAACCTACTCTTGGCCCCAGCGAACTAACCAGACAACCATAATTCAGGGAATCACATGGGCTCTAGCTGCCAAAGGAATCACCAGCCACTCCAGTGGGGAACACACCTCCCAAGATAGAGCGAGAAGACTTGGTGAAAGGAGACACTGACTCAATTAAACAAAATACAAGCCATCCTTACTACCTGACCTACTCTAGTTGAGCTGGTGAGAGAAAATCCTAGACATTCATTTAAAGCAAAGATTTGGTGACACATTTCTTCTCTAAGCACAGTTTTTCCCTCAAGCCAACCTGGCTCTTGGCTTTCTGATTTTGACTTGTCTGTTCCCCGTCTAACAGACATGTGCTGAGAGGTACTCAGGGGCTTGCAAGTCTTTTATGTTCCTCATACACACACACACACACACACACACACACACACACACACACACCCTAGTGAGGAATCCCACACAGTTTCCTATGCAAGCCCCATAGCCAAGCGTTAACCTGGCCTCCTATTTCTGGTGAGTCAAAATGGATTCTGGACTGGCTAATCTAATTTGAGTTCAGTCTCACTGGAACAGTCTGACCCAGGTTGGAATGCTGACTGTATTTCAGTCCTGGGTAGAAGTTTAAATAGAGTACCTAGGGAGCCATTGATACCCAGAAATCCTTTAAGGAAAAAAATTGATTTTTGCCTTCTACTTCAAATACACCACTTTCTCCAACACTAAGAACATATTAAGATGTACCTCCAGGAATAGCGTGAAGTTTCTGTACTAGATCTCCTGAGTGAAGAGAATGATGATTATGTACCCAAAGATCAGACAGGATTGGCATCCCCTAAACTCTGGAGTAAGTTCATAAGCCTAAAATATAAATTTTAGTCATAACACATTCTTCAGTTTTCTGGAGCAAGGAAAGAGGAAACAAAAGGAAAACAGAAATGTTGATTCAATGTTTATATCAGTTTTCAAAATGTTTTTAGATGTAATAAAAATAATTCACAATATCCTCTTTGCTGTATATCAGAACAGCTGATCTAATATACCAACTCAGTGAGCTGAGAAGTTCCCAAATCTTTTCTTGAGGTTATAATATTAAATTTTCATTTTCAATATTTTAATTTTTAAAAAAATTAAAACAGTGTCTTAGAGTTTACAATCACTACTTGTTGTGGGAAGGGAGCCAGAGAGACTCAGAGCACCAGCCACCCAAGGTCAGAGGCACTGAGCCAAAGGACCCAGCAATGAGAGGCCCAAGCCAAGAAGAAAAGCTGTTGCTGAAATGACAGACCAAGCATATGAAATAAGATGATCTCCAGGTCATGGTAGTTGAGAAAGAAGAATAGACAGATCCAAATTGGGAAGCAGATTAAGATGTTGGAGTAAGTATCGGGACGAATACAGCCGGGCAGGAGAAGGAGGCACCTCGGCCACATGTTGTCTGTCTTACAGCAGCTTTTCCTGTTAGACCCAATATTATAGCCTAGTTTTTCAGAAGCAAAACCCTCAGTATCGCTGATGTCACTTACAGAACCAGCCCAAAATAGAATGCTTTCCTTACCAACAGACATACCTTTTGCTGTCTTGGTTGATACAATTTTCTTTTTCAGAGATTTTTATTTTTTTTCATAAATCTTTAATAATTGATTTTATCAATTAAAAAATAAATAATAACTCAATAAATAATTTCCCTAGTGGAATTCCAATTCCTTCTTTGTTGATTAAAAATTGGTGATAAAAAATGAATTCTTTTAATTAACAGTTTGCCTGCCCTTGCATGGCCAAGGCTTTGCAAGAGGGAAAGAACATTCTAACATAGATTACATGTAAGTGAACTGGAAACAATTACGGTGAAACACCAGGCAAGGGTAGGCAAAGGGATGTCTGATAGCAACACATAGCTTAACCTTAATCTGCAAATTGTATCTCTCTCTCAAAAGTCACAGGTGATCGACTCTCCCACTGCCTCATTAGGACACAGAAACTGCCGAGAGAAAGGCAGACAGACAGACAGGGTAGAAAAGAATCATGCAGACAGCATTTTGCAGAAGGAGGTAGCTGGATGCAGAGACCAGCCACTCCCCATGCCTGGCAAGAGTGCCAGGTTTTTCATAGAAATCACATTAGAAGTTGCAGCAGTACGTGGAACCGAGCCAGTAGACAACAACAGTGGGGAGAGTGGGGCAGATTCTGTAATTAAAGACCGAACCCAGCACACTTCCAAGTAGATGAAGAGCTCTGTACTGTTGGCAACAAGGAACTGATTTTGTTTAAGTGAATGCTCTTACTGAACCTGGTAAATCATGAGTAAGTATGGAAATAAAGGAAATCAGTGGATTACAGCCCTTGGGTTAAGAATAAAGAAGATAATCTGAATGGTACCGGGAGAAAGAGATCCACAAACTTCCTAACAGGAGACACTGGAAGTTGCTAACAGAGGAGCATGGTTGTGTCCTTTCCAAAATGCTGTGTATACAGTTATGCTTAACCTGATTGCCTAGTAAATTGCAAATGGTTCTTATCTTTTGTGTGAGTTCAATTCTTCTATATTGAGTCTTTTCATGGTATTTATAAGGTCCAGAATTTATTAAGAACTTTCACAGTTAACAGAGGACTTGTTACTATATGATGCAGACACTGATAATTGCCAGCAGTATTCTAGAATGACCCAGCCAAATAGGCATCAATTCTTTTCTTAATAAAATCTATTTTAAACTGAATAGCTATAAAGTACATCAGGAAAACATAATAACTTCTATTACAGCAGCCCCTAGTGTAAATACAATCCCAAATTTCCTCTCTTTCACTCACCCACAAACAGAACTAAATTTCTGTGAGCTGAAAATCTACACAGAGAGTATTATATTTTTACTAGACACAAAATGTGGCAGTAACTAAACCACTCTTTGAAGGAACTAATAAAACAAAGTTAAACTGCTTTTAAGTATTCTCTCTTCTCACATATGTTGATTGAGGACCATTCATGTTCCAGATGCTGTGTTAAGCAATGTTTCTAACACTGTGGGCAAAATCATGGAGTCCGCACTCTGGGGTCGGAGAAGGATATTAAATAAATAATCATACCAATGACTGTGTAATTGCCAACTGAGATTAATTCCCTAAGGAAAGGAACAAGATACCTTGAGAGTGTATCACAAAGAACCCTAACCTAGTTTGGAAGGCTTACTGAAAGAAATAAAAATCTCAAGCTAAAGTAAGAACAGTGAGGAGAGGAGGAGAGGTAGAGACTAGAGAGCATTTCAGACCGAGGGACATCAGTGAGTGGTTCTTCAGTGAGAGAAAGCTCATCTGAGAACTGAAATGCCGATGACTGGGAGAACCAGCAGTAGGTCCACGGGACTGGAGCCCCGGAAAAGAAGGTAAGAGGGGTAGGGGTTGAGTTATAAATGTGGCTGTTTATCAAAGGAGACAGTCTTCGAGTCCACACGAAGGAACTCAGTCTGCAGCCTAACCAAATTCAAAAGTGTTGCCGGTTTTTCCGAGAGCCATACCTTGAAATTTTGTTTTGTGTTGTACATGGTGAGAGTATTCAATACAGACACACTGAATAAATTCAGAAAGGTTTTTTGATCTCTCCACAAAAGATCTTAGAGAACTGTTATTATGTTACCCTAAATTGAATTATCAGAGCCCATTACTCCACAACTTCCACGTCAGGAGGCATTCTGAGCTCTATGTTCCAGCGTTGCCAAGAGTATCCTCACTGCATCCCCTCCTGTGTGCAAGAAGGAATTCCAGCTTTTAAACCGATCCAAAAACTGTCCCCATTAGCCGTAGTACAGATGAAAATATTTTGGAAGCTTTTATGACAGTAAGTGAAGGGATCATTAGTATTTACTGTTCGACAAGGGGCAAGGGTTCAACTTAGAATGTAAAGAGGAAATAAAGGAGCTTTGGAAAGCCAGGGCCACGGCCAACCACAGGCACACCAATAGCAAAGTTAGGTTGTGATCTCTCCTCCGTGGACCCTTCCCTGGGCCCTGCCTTCAGAGATTCCCCTGGGCGGGGATCTTAGCTCCCCCTGAAGACTAAGGTGCAGGCTTTCTCGGTTCTGCTGAATCAGTACTCACTTGTCCATCTGCCTCCATTTTGTAAAAATTTGTCGCCGTCTTTCATTTGTTATGGTCTCCTCAGCCATTTTCTTTGTTTTGTGGGTTTATGCCTTTTGTGTCCTTTTTTTTAAATTTGTCGTATTAATTATGTTTGAGGAGGACATCTGTGTGTTTAATCTGAAATAATTAACTGGATTTTTCTTATTGTTTTAATTTGCATTTCCTGGTTGAATATGTTTTTCATCTTTATGGACCATTTCTATTGCTCCTTCATGAACTACCTGCTCTTATCTTTTGGCTGTTTTTCTTTTAGGAACTAGTCATTTTCTTATCAATTTTAATAGTTCCTCTTTATATTATGTCTGTTAACTTACCGTGTGTAAAATGTGTTGCAAATATTTTTTCCAATTTGTCATTTACTTTTAACTTTTATGATTTTTGTACATGGAAGGGATTCTTTTAATTTTTATGTACTACAGTTTGTAAAACTTTCATTATTAAAAAGTACTATTAATTTTAAATTAATTGTTGAGTTATTACATCTTTAGTGATTTTATGTATAGAAAGCCCTTACTTAGCCTGATGTCAGGAAGACACTTTTGTGTCTTCACATTGTCTATAGTTTCATGTTTTTATATTTAACTGTTAATTTATCTGGAATTTTTTTTTTCAAGTAGGACAAGGAGAGATTTTAAAAAAATAATTGAGAAATATAACATGTACACCCTCAAATACATGAAATGTACACCTGTAGTTAGGTACAATTTAACAAATAATTGAAAAGCAAATATTCATTCTACTACATCCTGAATCCTTGTCTAAAAATTTACTTCTGGGAGAATCTGAACTAAAATCAGTCTTATGGAAATGGTTTAGTAAGTGTAACCTGAGATGGATTTCTTGGATTGGATCCCCCACTGGCCAGACAGTAACAAAGATAAGTGGGTTGTGATAACTCCTACCATGATGCAGGGTCACTATTACTAAGAGTCTCTTCCATCATGAATTAGGATGGCATGTGAGAGGAAGGGGGTACATTAGGTTTATGTTATATCTCTACCATTTGAGAGATATGTCAGCAATGGTTGTCATGAAAAACTGCAGTTCCCATAGGGCATTGTGCGGCACTGTAGATGTACCCCTGAAAGAAACTGGTGGGCTCAAGTCAGCCAACCACCAACTCAGGACACAACATAAAACCCAGGAAACATCTACGACACCCACCTTAACTGCAGCCAGAGGGCAGTCCAGGCTGAAAACCAGGTCTGATTGTGAGCGTAGCAGAATCGCACAGAAGGCTTCCTACATAGTACTATGCTACAATGCCTCACAAGGTAATACAGGTCTTCCTCCAAGATTTGGCCCACCTTTCTCATAGTTTATAGGCATAAAGCTAGGGCCAGGTTTCAGCATGGGCCATTTGGGGAAGTACTGTTCTTTTTGGATGCAAAGAAACTAGTCACCAAAAGTACTGCAGTACATAGGGGAACTTCCATAACTCAAGATTTAATACTCTACAAGTTCAGATATTATGCTGGGGTGGGTTTCTTAAACTTGAGAGAAGCACTGACCCATAGTAAATGCAGTGAAAATGCCAGAAAAGAATTTTGTCAGTTTTAGAAGAGTATATGCTTGAATGGATTTTATGCTTAAGACTAGAGAAGTCATTGGTTATGTTTACCAGCAGAGCCCAAAAGATGCTCTTCACTAAATCAAAAACGAAAGTGCTAATGTGAGGACACTCACGTGGTTGAGAAAATTCAGTGACTCTATCTTTTTTAAGTCAGGTGTATAGTCGGGAAAGCTGCCATGGTATGAGCTCATCGGTGTGAATGGAATGATGGGATTCTGGAATTACTATGTAAGAAAGCACAGCCAGAATGGAAATCAGGGATCCTGACAGGACTCTGTGGCAACAGCCAATAGACCACAGTATTTCCAAGGGCACAATAAATGGGTAATGTGGTAACCTAAATAACCGCTCCACAATGATGTCCACACCCTAATCCCCTGCAACTTGTGAATAGGTTCCCTTACATGGCAAAAGAGACTTGCTATGTGATGAAGGATCTTGAGATGGGGCGATGATCCTGGATGATCTTGGTGTGCCCAGTATAACCACAAGAGTCTCTGTAAGGTAAAGGAGGCAGGAGGCACAGTCAGAGATGGGGATGCGACAACAGAGAGATTTAAAGAGGCTATTCTGCTGGCTTCAACGATGGAGAAAAAGGCCCTGAGCCAAGATAGCATCCTCCAGAACCTGGAAAAGGCAAGGAAACGCATTCTCCCTAGGAGGTTTAAGAAACATGGCCTTACTGACCCCTTGATTTGGTCCCAGTGAAATGAATTCCAAACCTTTAGCCCTACAACTCTAAGGTATATACTTGTGTGGTTTAAAGTCATTGAGTTTGTAGAAATCTGTTGTGATGATTAATGTTATGTATGAAGTCAGCTAGGCTATGGTACCCAGTTACTCAATCAAACACTAACCTAGGTGTTGCTGTGAAGGTATTTTGTAGATGTGGTTAATACAGTTTACAATACTGTAAGTAAAAGAGATTACCCTCAATAATATAGGTAGGCCTCCATCAAATAGTTGGAGACCTGAAGAGCAGAAATTGAGGCTTCCCATAGAAGAAGCAATTCTGCCCAAAGCCGGCAGCATTAATTCCTGCCTGAGTTACCAGGCTGCTAGCCTGCTTTCAGAGTTCAGACTTGTCAGCCCCCACACTCCCATGAACCAATTCCTTAAAATACGTAAAAGTATATGTAGAATCTCCTTTCAATTCTGTTTCCATGGCTACCTTTACCAAAACATTTGTTATAATAGCAATAATAGTAAATGCATACAGGTAGCCAACAAGGGTATTGTTTGATCTACATAAATAGAGAAGACCAAAAGTAGGTAGGTCAATCATTGATATTAGGTCTCGAAACAACATTTCACTAATCTTTTACTGGATTCTACACTTGAACAAGTTTGGGCCCATCAATGGAAAGAGATCCTAGATGCCCCTGAGCACTCCTCCAATTCTTTTGCAAATGGACCCAAACTAGTTATACCTGGGAAAGGAAAATACACAGAATCTTAAAGGTTCTATTGGGGGGCACCTGGGTGGCTCAATGGCTCAGCCTTCGGCTCAGATCATGATCTCAGGGTCCTGGCATCAAGCACCATTTCGGGCTCTCTGCTTAGCAGGGACCATGCTTCCACCCCGCACCGCCACCCACCCCCTGCCGCCTGCCTCTCTGCCTACTTGTGATCTCTCTCTCTGTCGCATAAATTAAAAAAAAAAAAAACCTTTAAAAAATAAAAATAAAAAATAAAGGTTTTTTGGATACAGGTTGTAAGTTGATACTGAGACCAGGAGAACCAAAACCCTATCATAGATGTTAGTTACAGAGACAGCATATGGCATCTAGATGATAAATATAATCCTGTCATACTTCGTCTGACAGGAGCTCAGTAGGCACAAATACTGCACTCATTTCTCCAGTCCCTAAAGTGCATAGGTTAGATGAATATGATTAGCAGCTGTCAGAAAGCTCACATTTGCCCTCTAAACCTTGGATTCAAAGCCATAGTGCCAGAAGAAGCCAAGTGAAAGTCTCTGAAAATGCACCCACTCCAAGATAGGAAATCAGAAAAACCCCACATTCTGAATGAACTATAGAGATTTAGTATCATGCCAAACGCTGCCGGAGGAGTCGTCTCCATCTATCAGTCTGACACAGATGGGAGTAGATGACTGCGTCCTAATCAGACTGCTGTCCTAACCAGGTGGGAGTTCCGATCTCAGCTGCTGGTCTACTGCTGCACTTTTTATGTAGCTATTGATCTGCATTCACGATCTTAACCAAGGACGGTGTTAACATTCTAGTGATAAAGGAACCTGGTTATTTGGACCCTTTGCAGAACATCATAGTGATCCTTTTACTGATGATGTCATTTTAGTTGGACCTAGAAAGCAGAAAGTGGCTTTAAAAAAAATGCCCTGTGAGGCATAAGTGGCCTCTCTCAGGGGGTGGGAGATAAACCCTACAAATATCTATGATCCTGCTAAACTAGTAATGATTTTAGAATTATATCCTTGCACCTTTTACCACTAGGAAAACCATAATGCTGGATAGTCCTCTTTGGATTTTGGAGAAAGCACATGCCATGTTTAGGAACATAGCTCTGACTTACCAGCTGACTCACACAGCAGCTAGTTTTGAGTGGGGCTTTGTAGCAGATTTAAGCAGTGGAATAAGCATCCTTGTCCCTTAGATCATATGATTTAGCAGACCCCACGGTGCTAGAGGTATTTGTGGAACACAAGATTGCCATTTAGAAACTTTTGCAAACCCAATTAGAAGAGTCCCAGCAAAGACCCTCTAAGGCTTGATGCAAGGCTCTGCCCTCTGTAGCAGAAAACTATTTGCTATAGAAGCCAGTCCTGGCATGTTACTGGACTTAAGTAGAGACCAGATTCTCAGCCAAGGGATACTAAGTGACTCTACAACTGGAGCTACTCACCTTGATCTGAACATCACATCAAGTCACAAGTGGGGTGGGAGGGAAGGGATTCACAATAGTAAGCCATCATGTTGCGCAGATGGTACATTTTGGGTCATACCCAATCAGGTCCAGAGAGTATAAGTAACTTATATAAACATATGATCCAGGCCTTTATATTTCTTAGCTATACCAGTACCTCACCTTTAGTGAGCTAACAGAGAAGGAAAACTGAGGCCTGATTCATGGATGAGGTGACTTGATATGTTTGCAAGCTGACAATGGGCCACTGTTGCACTACAGCCGATCTTAGAGAAGGCTCTGAAAGATAGTGTTGGTGGGAAATCTTGTGTGGCTCACCTGACCACTAGCTTTCTGTGAAGAAAGAAATGGTGTAGAGCACAAATACACATTGATTCCTGGGCAGTGCCTGGTTAATCAGGGGCCTGTAGGGAGTAAGACTGGAAGAGTAAAGACAAGGGGAAGATATGAGGAAGACAGACGTGAGCAGAGACATGAGAAAGAGTCATGTAGGCGGACCGGTTGGAGTGAGCACAAAGTGTCCAGATCTTTATTTCCCATCCCAAAGCCTATCACAGGCCATCTACCACAGAGGAAGCACTGAAAAACCAGGTGATAAGAATGACTCATCCACTGGAAATCAGCCAGCTTCCCTCCTCAACTGCCCCAATGCTTATACAATGCGCCCTTGAGCAGAATAGCGCCACCAACAGGAGTGGAGGGTGATAGAGGAGAGATAAACCTAAAATAAACAATCACACAAATAATCATCTGATAATGAATTTTTTTAAGATTATTTATTCATGAAAGAGATAGCATGAGCCAGGGAGGTGGGTGGGGGAGGGGCAGAGGCAGAGGGAGAAGCAGACTGCCCACTGAGCAGGGAGCCCTACTCAGAACTTGATCCCAGGACCCCGGGATCATGACCTGAGCCAAAGGCAGACACCCAACCAACTGAGCCACCCAGGTGCCCCCAATAATGATTTTCAATACTAAAGTGAACTGATATAAGGTACCATAAAAGTGTAAAATGGGGAATTCTGGGAGGTCAGGAAATGCTTCCCTGAGAAAGTAGGAGCTGAAAGGGGAATGGGAAGTAGGCAGACGAAGAGGCACCGGGAAAGGAAGAGCATAGCAGAAAATGTGTGCGAAGGCACACATGGGAAAATGCCTGACACTTAAGAGCAAAGAGAAAACCTATGTGGCTAGAGCACCACAGAGGACTGGGATAGGTGAAGCAGGAGTGATAGGGAGGGACCAGAGAGAGTGGGACTTTGCAGACTCTGCTCAAAGATCCTTTTTGCTGTTGGTGTTACAATAGCTGTGTGTCCTCTCTCCTTCCTTAGCGGGCTCCCACTCAACTTTCAGGCCTTACTTCCTTAGGAAACATTCTCCGATCCCCCAAATTAGTAGTGGTTGTTGATGTTTGTGCTTACTTTAAGAGCAGTGAAAATCACTGAAAAAGAGCCGGACTTTAGGGAAGACATTATTCATTTGTATGTGGATGGTATTCAGAGGGTAAGGGGAAATGAGAGCATAGGACCAAGCCAATCAGGGAAGAAAACCTCTTCAGAAGAAGTTAAGAAAGAACAATCTGAGAAGTGGGGAGAAACAAAGGAGAAGAATATGCCGTCCCCAAATCAAGAGGAAAGAAAGTTTTGAAAAAGGTATTTTTGATTGTGTTGAAAGTTGAAGAGGAAGTCAATTAAGATATGGCTAAGGAAAATGTCCATTTGACCTAGCAGTTGGAGTATTTATGCCTACAGAAACCTAGAAATGCCCAAATCAAGGCTTGCTTTATTGTTTTATGGATTGTCTAGACTTAAGAAAGTGATAGTGAAATGTTAATAATGAAGATTAAACTTAAAGGTTTGTCAGTGTTTGTAGCCATTACATTATGAATTATACCAAAAAAATGGGCACATATTTTTACAATATTGGGAAATTATTATTATTATGTTCAACAAAGAAGTTGTTCACATCATTAACTCTCAAGTGTTTCTAACACACATCCTCATTGTTGTTTCACTTGCATCTTATTTGTTAACAGTAATTGAAAAACATCAAAGAACATTCAAGTGGGTCCTCTATTTTTTCATCAAATCCATTGGTTAGTTATGGATACAAAAAAGGCAAAAATCAATGAAAGCATTCTATGAGAGCATCAGCAGCTATAGAGTATTTGCAATAAAGAATATTGAACGTTTTATTATTATTTATAAACTGCGTTCCACATTCTTTATGTCAATAAATTTTACAACAAACTTATATAGGTATACAATACATGTTTGCATTTTTTTCAATTGTTACACACTTACCAGCATACAACTGTCCCTAACCATCTCAATAATCATTATAAAGCAATGCTCAGGATATACTCATATAAATGAAAAACAAACTCACAAATATGACTGAAATAAAGAGAGATCTCATAAAGATGTGAGAAAAAGCAAATTACCTATCATAATATGGTTTCTGTGGAAAGTCTAAAGGGTTGACAATGGTTGGTAATGGTCAACACTGTCACATTATAAATGGGTCACAAACACAGTCTTTAAACACATGCCATTTGAAATTGCTGCAGTAGCAGAAAGTATATAATTTCTCCTCACTTGTAATTTGTTCAGTTTGTTCAGTGACTCTAACCTTCACATGCAACTTCTCGAGCAGTCTGCAGGATTTTTCTCACTTTACCAAAATACCTCCGCACTCTTAGTTCAATAAAGAGGAATCAAATTTTGCAGAAGGAAACAAAGAAATTAACATGAAACAAAGGTATTGGTGGTTTTAACACACATTCACAGATTCTTTGATTCTTTTCCCTTCCATTCAGGATTTAATTGCTCTCTCATTGAGTGTGGTCTTGACTTGGCAACTCACCTCTAATAACTACAATATGGTAGAAATGACACAGCATGCTTTTGGGATGTAGATGCAAAATATAGTGCAGCTTGTATCTCTCTCCCTTCAGTCACTTCCTCTAGCATCCAGCAGTTGCTAGAGTGTCAGAGGACACCCAAATAGACCTATGGAGAAATCCACATGGTGAGAAACAGGCTACCTGCCAACAGCCAGTGCTAACTTTCCAGCCATGTCTATGAGTCATGTGGATCCTCCAGTCCCAGGCAAGCCTTCAGATTACAGCCTGAGCTGATATCTTGACTAAAACCTCATGAAAGACCTTGAGCCAGAACCTCTTAGCTAAACAGCATCAGAATCTCTTACCCACTGACCGTGATATAATAAATGTTTGTTGTTAAATCATTAAGTTCGGGGGAATTTATTATGCAGCAGTAGATAACAAATACAGATATTGTACAATTGTGAAGGAGTTGACCATTCTTGGTGGTCAATGACCCTTAGGTAAATTTAGGCACATTATATAATGAGGCAATTTTGAACTTCTCCAACACGCTACTAATGAAGTGACGCAAAGACACGAGCTTTCACCTCCTTGCTGTAGGACAAATGGTGGACCTAGAGACAACAAGGAAGAATTCCTGGAAGAGGTGACATTTGATCTAGATTTTGAATCTTGGGTTACACTTTAGTAAGTAGGACTGATTCATGGGTGTCTGGGGATTATCGCATTGTGGTGACAGAAATTACAATACGTGTTCTCCGAAATATAAAGTAGCTGAATACAACATGGGAAAACTTCTAGAAAAATAGTTCTCAAGACAGGACATGTCTAAGGATCCCTAAAGTGCTTATCTATTTACAAGTTCTGGGCCCCCTTGACAAAGGTGATTTAGTATTTTAATAAATACCCTAAGTGATTCTCATGCAGGCAGATAATCTTTAAAATACAGTTCAAGAAACACTGTGCAAAAGGAAGAAGGAACTCTCAGTCTAGAAACATAGGTTAGGACCAGAAAATAGGGATTTTAAAGCTGAATTAAGCCATGTGGCTGTTATGTTATAAATAGTGAGAAGCCACTGGAATTTTTACAAACATTTCTGGGGCAAATAGAGCTGCTAGTCTAATGAATCTTTACATCACCAAAAGCCAGCAATTTTTAAGATTTTTCTATATTCACTTCATTATTCCTTTTTCATATTGTTGATATGATGATGAAATACTTTAAAGGAAATCATAGGCCTCATGCTATTTCACCGCTACAGACATCTGTGTGTGGCTCTGAAGGCATAGACAGCTTCTTAGAAAATGACACTGCCTTTGTCGTAACTGGGAAAAAGCTACAATAACTCATTGGTATCACAAAATACTGAATTCAAATTCACATCTCATCAATTGTCTTTAAAAAAAAAAAAAGTCCTTTTAATGTTGAATCTGAATCCAAACTAGATCCACACATTGTCTTTGGTACTATATCATAAGACTATCTTTTTTTTAACTTTTTTTTTAAGATTTTATTTATTTATCTGACAGACAGAGATCACAAGTAGGCAGAGAAGCAGTCAGAGAGAGAGAGAGGAGAAAGCAGGCTCCCTGCGGAGCAGAGAGCCGGATGCGAGACTCGATCCCAGGACCCCGAGATCATGACCTGAGCCGAAGGCAGAGGCTTAACCCACTGAGCCACCCAGGTGCCCTCATAAGACTAGCTTAATGAAGAGCAATCCTTCTTCACCTCCCTCCTTCCTTCTTCATGTCACGCACTTATTGAAATTGAACATTTGTTCTATAGAACGTTAAATGATGAGGGTTTGGCTTTTTGCGTTCTTGTAATGTCATTTAACTTGATATAGTATCCTCCCATTTCCTGTAAATAGGAGGTTGTATTGAAGCCTTACTTAAATTCAGATTTTTTTTCTTTCATAAACAGTACTTCATAGGGGTCTGTGTACTTAGTAATTCATGAAGAAACTGGGAAGCACATAATATCAGCATCTTCTACCCTAAACGATGTCACTAAGATTGATGACTAGGGTTCATATTGGCAAATGGACTCCTCTGTTGTAAAATTCCCCAACAGACTTTGATCTAATTGCTCCTTCATTGTAAATGATTGCCTAAATAGACATTTTTATTAGGGGTTTCAAATAATTGATTTTTTTTAATTTTCTATTTTTCTACTTTATCAGATAGAAATATTCTGAAAAGAAATTTTCCCGGTGAACTAAAGTAAGACTCTTTGATTATTCTGAAATACCATTCATAACAGAATGATTGGATAAATGTGTAATTCTTTCCCAAAATTGCCAATTATTATTAAGGTAAGGCTACAACCAATGTTGAAATGGTGAAAACAATCCATTTGGGTGGGGTGTTTGTTTGTTTCTTTTTTTTTTTTTTTTAATGTTTGTAACCTGATCCGAACACTGCCTAGGAGAATTCATCATGACCAGGAAATTTTTATTTTAAATAACCTGTAAGAGAATGTATTTCAAGTTAATATTCAATTTTTGGCACCTCTTGAGAAATAGTCTTTGAGTTCTTGTGAATGGAATGGTCATTAAAACCTAAGAATTTTCAAGCCCAATAGATACATACTGGGCTGTGGGTAGGCAGAGCACAGTTTAACTTAAAACATCAGCAGTAACTATAGGCCTCAATGCACTGCGGTATAATGCTTGGATTGAGATGAATTAGTAACTCCAGACAAGAACAAAGTAAATTTGCCTACTAGTTTGAGGGGTTTTTTTTCTTTTTTTTACTTTTCTTTAGAGACAATCTCAAACTTACAAGAAAGTTGCAAGCACAGTACAAAAAAGCTTTTTATTAAACTATTGGAGAGTAAGCTGCTCCATTATCCCCAAATATTTTAGTGAGTATTCCCTAAAGGAGAACCTTCTCTTCTTTTACATAACCATGACAAAACCATCAAAAATCAGGAAATTAACTTTGCTACCATCTATTTCTCACACACCATTCAAATTTTCTCAATTTTCCCAATGATGCTCTTTATTAGAAAATGAGACAACACAGAATCAGGCATCTGATTTATTATCATGTCTCTTTATCTTCCTTAGTCTGGAATAGATCCCGCGGCATTTTGCCTTTCATGATCTTGATATTTTAAAATTTATAGCCAGGTTATTTTCTAGAAGTTCTTTCAGTTTGTGTTGGTTTGATATTCTCTCTCTCTCTCTCTTAAAGATTTATTTATTTGGGGGTGGGGAGGAGGGCAGAGGGAGAGGGAGAAGGATCCTCAATACACTTCACACTGAGTGTGACACCATCTTGAAACTCAATCCCAGGACCCCAGGATCATGACCTGAGCCGAAATCAAGAGTCGGAAGCTCAACCGACTGAACCACACAGGTGTCCCATCATGTTGTCTCTTGATTGGATTCAGGATATGTGTTTTTGGCAGGAATGTCATGGAAGAAATGTTGAGTTTTCTGCATCATAACAAATAGCACATAAATTTGATTTATCCCATTGCTGGTGGTCTTAACTTTGACCACTTAATTAAGTTGGTGTCTGCCATAATTCTCCATGGCAGTAGAGTCTATCTTTTTTCATTTGTAATCAACACATATCTTGTGACTAGGTATTCATCAAACCTTCAATGCATTCATTTATTCTATTAGTAAGGACTCATAGATTCCTTTATTTCTCAGTGGTAGCTAATCTGTTACTATCATTACATATTTTGATACTCAAATTGTCCTATATTTTATCAGCAGAGGCCTCTTTAAGCAGGCTTCTGCAGTCTTTTGACATGTCCCCATTATACTTTGAGCACTTCCTTATTTCCGACACAAGATGTTCTATGTTTATCTTGTATCTTTTCTGCCCATTCTTGGAATCAGCCCATTTCCCCAAGAACACTGGTTCTTTTTAGTGGACAGTTTTATTTAAAAACTAAAATCTGAGAACTAGATATGCTCATTGCTGACCCAAGGCCCTAAGAACAAAAAGAACTAGAGAATAAGTATGTAAACACACACCTCTGATTCCTACCTGTTGATTTCTGTCATCTATTTACATATATTAAAGACAATAAATTTATGTCAAAATTTCCGATTTGAATCCAACACCACAGTTTTCTCCATTTCAATATTTGTAACTCCTTTCTATGACAATGAGAAAACTTATTCTGATTGTTCCCAAATATTTACTTTTTTCATTAATCCTTCCTTATGTCACTAATCCGGCTGTCCATGGACACACAAGCACCACCATCCAGTCCCTGCATACACTTGCCTTACTTGATGATTGACATCGTATGTGACAAACCCTCTGCAAGGGCACCCTGCTCACACTACTCGGGCTCCAACCCCAACCCCCACACCCACCCCCAGCCCTGGGCCCTGTGTTCCCCTTCCCAGCTCAGATGCCTAGCTTCCTCAGCTCCACCTAATGGAAGAGAAAGGAAGGCAAGGAAAGCAAAGAAAATAGCTTCCTGTTTACTTCAAACACAAAAGAATGTATTTCACTACAACATATTAAAAAAATCTTACAGTCCCTCACATTATTGGGCCGCTCTAATTTACTCAAACATTGAGGCTTGCTCCCAAGATGCACTAAGGCTAATCATTATGTACAAAGCTAGCAAATTAGGATCAATATTCTATGTATCTGATACATACTGGTCTACAGCCCATAATACTGTTTAAACGCAGAGGGAAATGCATATTTGGTGGTTATGCAGTCAAATCTAAAGACAAGCAAAACGTTTGGACGATGCAAGTCCAGGGAAAATTGGGCCATCCTACATATTTGGTAGTGACATTATGTGGAAGGAGTAACTTTCAGCTGATATATTTGGGACCTGTAAGGAATAAAATACAATATAAACAACTGATCCTGCCAGGCTCTAGTCACTTACATTGCCATACCTGTATAGAAGATGGTTTGTCATTTTCCCGAAAGTTGTAATTTGGCACCCACAGCTATTTGCAATTATTTTTTTTGAAGTACCACATTTTAGATGGCAGTACAATTTATAGAAAAAGCATCATTGGTTGATCCCCACAGGACTCAGTCCAATCACCAAAAAATTGGAGAATTTTTCTCCCAAAAAAGATGCTAGATGACTTCCCCTTTACACATTTTCTTTATTCTCAGCAGTTGTTTTCAGATTAAGTTTGGGTTTTTCTATTTTTGCTTTTGTTTCTGCATGTCTTATTGAACATACTTATTTCAGCAGAATCTAAACACTTACATTAGAATCCAGCTCTGATCCTTCTGCCTCTTAGGTCTGAAGGCCAAGAACTGTCCCTAAATACCAGCAAACAAGGTTGAAGGAAAAACAGAATTAGCACTCTATTCTACCCTTTAGTACCTTTACGGAGATGGAGGTAGCTAATCTCCACAAAGCTATACAAGAATATAGTACATAGTGTATAGTATAGAAAATGTAGGTACAATACAGTATGTATGGGCATATTTAAACATAATACAGAGGCGTCTGGGTGGCTCAGTGGGTTAAGCCTCTGCCTTCCGCTCAGGTTAGGTCATGATCTCAGGGTCCTGGGATTGAGCCCCACATCCAGCTCTCTGCTCAGCAGGGAGCCTGCTTCCCAAACCTCTCTCTGTCTGCCTGCCTCTATGCCTGCTTGTGATCTCTGTCAAATAAATAAATAAAATCTTTTTAAAAATAAATAAATAAAATACACTGTGTATATGTATGTATTATATATATATGTATATTATATACATATAGTGTATATATACACTGTATATACATTATATTATTGCATATATACACTGCATTATGTGTATATGTACATATATATATATACATATGCACACTAATCCAGTCCAGTGCCAGAAATTCTTCTGTCCAAGGAGTTCTAAATCGCAGCGTAGATCAAGTCCCTGCGAATACTAGCAAGAACAAATTTCAGTCGTTTCTGTGCCGTGAAAAACCAGCTTCCAGTGAACTTTCTCTTCTGGCTTTTCTTTTCACCATCTCTTCTAGAGGAAGAAACTCCTTTCCACCGCTAAAGTAGAAAGCACTGGCACCCGCCGGCTGCGTCCCACTCCTGCGCCCCGCGGACCGTGCAGGAAAGCTCCGCCAGGTGTGGCGTGGAGAGACACCAGCAGGGGAGGTCTCCGGGCCAGGGCGTTTCTGATTGGCTTTTTGTTGTGAATTAACAAGGTCTGGGCTAAGGGGCGGGAGCAACGAGCTCACCTGAGCTACAGCGTCCCAGCTTCGCCCGGGACCTCCCGGGGTTTGGCTCTGTGGTTGGCGGTGGTGGCTGTGGGGTTGGGAATAGGGGATGCTGGGGGAGAGCGCCCAGAATTAAGCGCGGGGGGGGGGGGGAGTGCGTGAGGCTGTGGTTTTCTGGGTTTTGCGGGAGAAGCCACGCGCCGTATTAAACCCAGGGCTCCCGAAGCAGAAGGGTAGGTAACTCTGGGATTCTGTACCTTGAAAAGGTTCAGAATTGCAGGGGACGCAGCCGTCTTTCATTTTTCTTTGGGCACTTTTCCCTGGCTCCGCATTTTGTAAGGAGTCCGACTGTGTGTGTTGAAACTGTAAAATATCCCTGCCCTACAGCCACTCAGCAGAGTTACCGGCAGATTACAGTCCTACTTGACCGGGTTGCTGTGAAAAGGGCACTGAGAGGACTGGGGAATATGAAATTTAGTGCATTCTATCATTGTACCACAACTTTACTAGGTTACCTGAAGTCGATCTGGAGAGAGAGATGAAAATTAAGAAGTGTATTCTGAGACAGTTATGGGGTTTTTGTTGGTTTGTTGCGTTGTTTTTTTGTTTTGTTTTGTTTTTTTCCATTCTGACTTTGATTTTAAGTAGTGGGTCTCACTTAGCAATTATATATCTATGCAATTATATCTATGAACATGTATTATGAACGACTTATACATACATACATGGATGATATACATGAGAGATTTTACACGTTTGGGCACAAACGGTGGGAGCTGCGATCCTACTCTGGAGGTCCCAAAGGGCAGACCGGCTTCTCCCCCCGCGGAGTGCCCTCCCAGCGCCAGGCGCGCCCAGCCTCTCTCCGGTTCCAGCCAAAAGTGCGCTCCGCATCCGCTCACGCACCCCTGCCGCTGGCGCGGTGACACAACACAGGAGTCGAATTACAACCCCCCAATTAACATATGAATTTGACTAACTTAAAAGCTGGTAGAAGAAAGGAGGGAGGGGAGCGGACGTGGAGCAAGCCCCAGAGTCTCGAGTAGGCAGGAACTTTTCTCCGGGTGTAAAAACTCTTTGATTGGCTGCTCGCACGCGCCTGCCGGCGCCCTCCATTGGCTGAGCAGACACGCGACCGGCGCGAGGAGGGGGCTGGGAGAGGAGCGGGGGGTGGGGGGGGTGACACACTGGCGCGTGCCGCTTTTTAAAGGGGCGCAGCGCCTTCAGCAACCGGAGAAGCTTCGTTGCACGCGACCTGGTGTGTGATCTCCGTGTGGGTGGGGGAGGGTCGAGGAGAAAAAAAAAATAAGACACTGCAGTAGGGACCCAGGAAGGGTTTTTGTTGTAGTTGACCTGGTTTGCCAGTACCTCCTCCGTCCCCGCGCCTCCGAGCCTCTGAAGTGCAATGTCCCGCCTGCTGCACGCAGAGGAGTGGGCTGAAGTGAAGGAGTTGGGGGACCACCATCGCCATCCCCAGCCTCACCACCTGCCGCAGCCGCCGCCGCCACAGCCACCTGCGACCCTGCAGACGAGAGAGCATCCCGTCTACCCGGCGGAGCTGTCCCTCCTGGACAGCACCGACCCACGCGCCTGGCTGGCTCCTACTTTGCAAGGCATCTGCACGGCACGCGCCGCCCAATACTTGCTGCATTCCCCCGAGTTGGGTGCCTCTGAGGCTGCGGCGCCCCGGGAGGAGGCTGACGGCCGGGGGGAGCTGGTGAGGAGGAGCGGCGGCGGCGGCGGCGGCGGTAGCAGCAGCAAGAGTCCTGGGCCAGTGAAAGTGCGGGAACAACTGTGCAAACTGAAAGGCGGGGTGGTAGTGGACGAGCTGGGCTGCAGCCGCCAGCGCGCCCCTTCCAGCAAACAGGTGAACGGGGTGCAGAAGCAAAGGCGCCTGGCGGCCAACGCCAGGGAGCGACGCAGGATGCACGGGCTGAACCACGCCTTCGACCAGCTGCGCAACGTTATCCCGTCCTTCAACAACGACAAGAAGCTGTCCAAATACGAGACCCTGCAGATGGCCCAGATCTACATCAACGCCTTGTCCGAGCTGCTACAAACGCCCAGCGGCGGGGAGCAGCCGCCACCGCCGCCAGCATCCTGCAAGAGCGACCATCACCACCTTCGCGCCGCTGCCCCCTACGAAGGCAGCGCGGGCACCGCGGCCGCAGTGGGGGCCCAGCCAGCCTCCGGAGGGGGCCAGCGGCCGACCCCGCCTGGAAGTTGCCGGACTCGCTTTTCCGCCCCGGCTTCCGCGGGAGGATACTCAGTGCAGCTGGACGCTCTGCACTTCTCGACTTTCGAGGACAGCGCCCTGACAGCGATGATGGCGCAAAAGAACCTGTCGCCTTCACTGCCCGGGGGCATCCTGCAGCCAGTGCAGGAAGAAAGTAGCAAAACTTCGCCCCGATCCCACAGAAGCGACGGGGAGTTTTCCCCCCATTCCCATTACAGTGACTCAGATGAGGCAAGTTAGGAAGGTGACAGAAACCTGAAAACTGAGACAGAAACAAAATCGCCCTTGCCCAATGAGCTGAAAGCCCCGTGGTTAAAGATCCCCGCACCCTTTTAATTTTTGCTCTGCGATTGTCGTTGTTTAGCAATGACTTGGCTTCATATGGCAGCTATATTTGATGGTTTGCAAAAGCCGCCGCTATCTCAACCTTCCTATGATCCATATTAATGAAAACTTGCTGTTAAAGTTCTGTTCTTTCCTCCCACCCTCTCCCCCTGTAGGTAGATAGGTATAATTATATGTACCCAAATATGGCATCATTTTTCTAGTTCCCTGCTGCCAATACGCTGCTAAAACGTCGCATTTCCTTCTCTGTCGCTGCTTTGTGTTTTAATTTATTTTATGCCCTGGGCATTCATCCCTGTGTGTTGCGCGCACTCACGTGTGGGAGAATTAGTATTCCGAAATACTTTCTCAAAATGTATCATGAAACGCAAAGTTAATGGCTCCAAAGTGAATAACTTTTGACTACGGAACGTTAGAAAACAGGGAACTCTTAGGTTTATATATTGTATAAACATACCCAGTATGTATATCGGATAGCGATAATGTTGGCGTCTTTTAGGAAACTTGACGCACGCACTTTATCAGCCGCTACTGCTGCGGCTTCAGGACAAACTCAACTGCCAATCGCAGACCAGTTTTGTGTTGTTGTTGTTGTTGTTGTTGTTTCAAACACGGCCACTTATAATCCTTAACTTCTTTGCAAATGTTTGTTTAAAAAACTAAAATAAAAAAAATTCCAGTAGTGTCAAAGCATTTGGTCAATTTTACTTTGCTTTGTTAATGTTAGGAAACTTATTTATTATTGATTGTTTGCTACCATTTCTACTTATCTTGATTCATTTTTTTTACATTTTTCTACTCGAGATCGTTTTATTTTAATTTAGCAAAGCCAACTGCCATTGTTTTATGTATTTTCTTTTGCAAGTGATAAAAATAAACATGGAAATAACTGTATTTGTCACTTATTCCATTCTAATATAAGCATTAAAAAGTTTTGAAATGACCTTGAAAATTTGAACTTCGTCCTCTATTGAATGCAATTCTAAGAGTTTTGAAGAAAAAGTCTATCATAAACACTGTAGCTCCAAGCTGTACCAAGTCAGTAAGTAAGTTGTTCGGTAAAAATTTTCCCCAAATTTGTAACCATTTTGCCTCTTTGATAGCCTGGATCTTTCCAGTCTTCCTCACTGCTGGCCCCAACAGCCTCTGCAAGGGGATGCACCTGTTTCAGATCTCCTAAGACCTCACCAGGAGTAGTGAACTTTACTAAGACTGCTTAGTCCCACTTCATAAAAACTTCAGCCAATTGAAGGCTTTTGCCATAGGTCAAAAACACACAGCACAAGCTTTCTCAATTTCTCTCTCTTCCCTTTCCTCCCTCCCTCTCTTTCCTTCAGCGGTGGGTGGGGGGTGGGGGTGGCACGATAGGGGTAAGTTGAAGGCTGGAGCAAAAAAAGAGAACAATGGACAAAACTTAAGGGGAAAGGGCATGGGGTTCCCTGATTCAAAAATTAAAAGCCCTAGGAAATTGTTGCCCTCCTCTGCTTCCCCCGCCCCTCCAAACAATTCTGCTTATTCCACTATAGAAGATAATGTTTGCCTTTATTTTATCTTTCTGAATTAGTTTCTATGTAGAAAATGTTTATTTTTTTGAGGCAGTTGCAGAAACTAAACGGTACAGCCACTCTTACCCTCTGGGTCCTCACCAAGGAAAAGCCTATTCTGGGTGTCAGGATCAAAGATTTTGAAAAGGCAAATATAGTGCGTGTGTAGAGATGGTAGAAAGAGGAATTTTTAAAATGTATTCGTCAAACGTGAGAGTAGAACTATTTGTTAAACTATAGATTGGGCGACTTTCCACAGGATAAACATTGCTGAATTTGAAAAGTTGATTTTAAGCCAAATCTTTTATATTTTGTGTCTTCATTAGGATAACAAATTGTAAGAACAAGGAAGCAGGGGTGGGCGGAGGGGGGGGGAGCCAGAGAAAGTTAAATTAATCGTTCCAGTATCATCCTCTCTCTCCAGCACCTTGTAAAGGGGAGAGTGCCACAAACTAGTTCTGCAGTAAAGTAACGCGCGAAGGGGCGCAGTCTGATCTGGAGTGAGGAACTTCGGAACTAGCTCTTGACTGACCAACTGGGTTTCCATGGCTTTCAGCTGAAGCCTGAAGCCGAAGAAGCTCGAAGGTCGAGGGAAGCCAAGAGACTCCGCCAGCTCTGAGAAGTGAACGGTAGCTCCCGACACTTTCCAGGGGCAGAAACAATGCACCTGTCCCTTAGATAACCTTTTGCACCGCTGAGTTTGCCATGCTCATGATAAACATCAGGAATCTTCAGGCTGCTGAATAAATCAAGCGATTGCTTCTCACACATTTCCATTCCGCTCTCAGTAAGTAAATTCAACAGGCATGGAAACACAGCAACTTTGCAGGATGAGCGCACACATATTTTCATAGTTATTTGGCTTGGTGTGTTTCTATACATGTGTAGAGGGAGAGAGAGAAAACGACCTAGAATTATTTGACTTGTTATGAATCTGAGTTGGGCAAGGGCCAGATGGAAAAAAAAAATTAAAGTTGTGATTCTTTTTTCTCAGAGAAAGTGACCTATATTTCATCTTTTCAAAACCATTTATGCTTATTTTGTGTTGACCCCGGAGTAGGAGAACATACTCCAAAGCTATTCTTTTTCTTTTCATGGACTTACAGAAATTTCAAAATAGAAATGACATCAAGAACATCGTCCTTCCCATCTTTTATAAATAAGGAAACTGCTGCCCCTAACTGGCCCCAATATCATACAATCACAATGTGTCAATATCCAGACTGGCTGTAATTATTCCCATCCACCAGGTCAGTGTGCCTACAGACTTTTTTCTCTGAGAAAATCTATGGAAAGGAGTTACAGCTAGGCAAATATTTAGGGTTTTCTCTTGAACCCCAAAGATAGATATTTATGTTTTTAAATGTTAGGGGCATGATACATGAATCAGAGATGCTGCAAACTTCATTTAAGGAAGTCATTTTACATGTCTTCTCAAGAGAGAACAGCTACGACAGATTATCAGATTGGAAATTCTATATCACTCTGATTGAAGAGTGAGACTGAATTCTCATCAAGACATGCACAAAAAGCCAAATCGCTTTGTGTAAATTGAGTGCTCAAAGTTCAAATGAGGACTTTAACCTCTTTTCTTTCCTTCACTCTATTTCTTTCTTTTTATGCTGGCATTTCTTTGAAAGAGATGTACAATCACATTTCCATCTTAGGGTTCTGCTATGGAGTTTGCATAACAAACGTTTGGCAGCCCGCTCTCTTACACTCCATTAACAAGCTGTAACATATAGCTGCAGGTTGCTATAATCTCATTAATATTTTGGAAACTTGAATATTGAGTATTTCTGAGTGCTCATTCCCCATATGCCAGACCACTCCTGCCATGCTGACTGGTTCCTTTCTCTCCATTATTAGCAATTAGCTTCTACCTTCCAAAGTCAGATCCAAGTATCCAAGATACTAGCAAAGGAATCAACTATGTGTGCAAGTTAAGCATGCTTAATATCACCCAAACAAACAAAGAGGCAGCATTTCTTAAAGTAATGAAGATAGATAAATCGGGTTAGTCTTTTGCGACACTGCTCGGTGCTTTCTAGAGTTTTAAGTACTTTAAACAGCTTGTTTTATATCCTGTCTTTGCCTTCTATCCCAGCACTTTTATTCGTGAAGGCTTTTGGCTCACCACCCTTTGGGAAACTTACTTGATTTCGTAGAAAGCTGAAGAAAGATTATTTTTGGCAACTGGCAAGTTCAAACATGTTCTCTATGGGACATTGTTAACTGGGTGTCCAGTGAAACAAGAAAAAAGGAGGGGGAGTTAAGTTTCCATAATCTTAACTAACGCGGGACCAATGCTTTCATTAGGCGTTTCAATTGATTTTAGAAACTGAAATCTGAACGAAGCAAGCAGTCTTTTATCAAAGGCTATCTGGGAATTATTTCTCTCCTCTGCTCATTTGAAAGCTCAAGAAAGAGATGATCAACTTTGTCATGGCAGTTTCAAACCCCAGTCAGAATTGGAAAGGAAAAGTAGCAGACCGACTTGTCAATTGCAATCTAGACTTGTCAACTGCAGTCTGGAAAACCCAGCAAGTACCACTGGTGAGTGTTAAAGATGACGTCTAGCAGTTACATTATTTGCAACTGTTTTTGCGGGAAGGGGTGGGAGATCTGGGGGAGAGAGGGACGGTGGACATGTAATAAAGGTGTAAGTTTCCTCGCTGTTTTTGACTCTACTCTCACCAGCCACCATCACCCCCGGGCTGAGCAGAGAATCCCAGACGCCAACCTTAGAGGTGGCTTCCCTTCCGCTAGGCCGCGAACAAGGATAGGCGAACAGAGAGGAGAATGGGTTAAATCCTGGGACGCAGGGGAGAGGCAGGGGAGGAGAGACGTCGGGGGAAGATAAAGAAAAGGACAGGAACCAAGAAGCGTGGGGGTGGTTTGCCGTAATGTGAGTGTTTCTTAATTAGAGAACGGCTGACAATAGAGGGGCTGGCAGAGGCTCCTGGCCGCGGTGCCGAGCGTCTGGAGCGGAGCACGCGCTGTCAGCTGGTGAGCGCACTCTCCTTTCAGGCAGCTCCCCGGGGAGCTGCGCGGCCACATTTAACACCATCATCACCCCTCCCCGGCCTCCTCAACCTCGGCCTTCGCCTGGTCGACAGCCTTCTTCGGCCCCCCACCGGCAGAACTCACAGAAGCGAGCGACTCTCGCCGCCTTCCGTGGCTGGCCGGGGCCCCTCTCCTCCCCCAGCTTCGCAGCGGGAGCCGCCACTGCCCACTGCACCTCCCAGCAACCAGCCCGGCAAGAAAAGAAGCTGCGCGGAGGAAAGGCCCGACACTGCCAAGGGGAGGGGAAGCTGGAGGAGGGGGCGGCGGGAGAGCTGCGGGGTTGTTAAGGAAAAGTTGGGCTGGGGGGGTTTGAGGCACCTGAGGCAGTGAACCAGGACCGGGGAGCGGGCGCGTCTTCCCGTCCAGGGGCCCTGCCAACGCGATCCCCGCCAACCCGCGCCACTGCCAGGCCCGGAGCCTGAGGCGGAACATGCGTTCCCTCTTTCTAGCCACAGATACAGTTCTTCAGCCCTTCCCTTATTCTAAAATATTTGATAGGCTATACGTAGTTGGATATTGTTACAGTTCTTAGCATTCACACGTTGATTGAAATGAGTGCACGGGGCATTGTCTGTTTCAGGGCTGGGACCTGTGTATACGACTTCTCTTTCATTTAGCTCCTTAAGAAAAGCAAAACTAAGCATTTTTGTACGAAGATTTTGGGGCCTCTCAATATCCCAGGCTTTCACTCCTTATTTCAGTCCTGCTCTCTCCGGTCCGAAACCAACAAGCAAATGAAATACGTTTTTGCTGTTTCATCCGCAGAGAGGTCAGGCCCATGCTCCAAGTTCTCACTTTTCCCCAGGGAAACCCGAAGTTGCCTCCATAGGGATGAAAAACAAGATCTCTCCACTATAAACATTTTTAAAATTCTGTTTGGAGAATTAAGAGATCTGATAAAAGGAATGGTGTTCTGATGACCAGCCCATTGACCAGGCCCAGCTACAGTCAGGATGGGGAAGGAAAGGGGGGAGCTAGGACCTGAAGTGGCTGTCCTGGCTCCTCTCAAACCAGTAGATGCCATGCTCTTCTGGGCCACTGGCCACGAATTTGTCTCTTCCAGACACTGTTCCTCACAATTCTTCCTACATTCCTTCCCCTACAAACTCTTGGCACTAGGGTGCTGGTGAGGAAAGGGCTGGGATTGGGAGGGATCCTCAGGCTGAGATGGGGTGAGGTAGCATTTGAGGAAGGCGTAGCCATCATTTGTGGTCTTTATATCTTAAAGGCCACAAGACAAGGGGAAATCTGAAAACATCCGGCCACCAGCTGACCAGGAAGGCAGAAGGTCAGTTCATTTTCAATAACACGTATCTGCTTCTGGAAACAACCTAGTGGCAATATGCAGGACTTTTTTCTTTACATTTTCTTATAACCCAAGAGATGTTGATTCACTGGGTCAAAGAAAAATGCCAGAAATCTGCATACAGCATTCTTAGAGGAATCTGATGCAAATGGAGCCAAGACTATACTATGAAAGTATTGAGCTGACGGAGTCCCTGTTAGACATCTTCTTGGGATTGCCTATGAAAATGGATACTGGCAAATGCAGGTTTCCCCTGCTATCTGAAAATAAGAGTATTCCTGTGAAAACTTTCATAAGCTAAAATGGCATAAATCAATGAAGCAATTATCATTAATTTACATAGAGAAGTTTTTGAGCATTCCCAAGCCCACAAAATAACCTTTCTTATCTTGCTAATGGATACATGAAATAAATTGAGATAAGCCCCAGTGCTCATAGATACAGTTCAGAACTATGACAGCTAGACACTGAGATGCTGAGTGTAATTCCTGGGGAAGGATCTAGGCAATGTCACTATCGCTGCTGGGGGTGCTGCTGGGGTAGGGGGTGTGCTGCTGCCTGCACAACAGCCAGTAAACTCGAAAATCCTCTTTGGATCGCCCAGGCCAGCAGAAACAGGCACTAATGTAGGTCTTTCATAAAACAAGTGTCCCAACATGGCCCCTCGAAAAGCAGGAGATATCTGTAATCCCCCTTTGCCTTCTTTTATAATATTCAGTCATTTTTTCCAAGAAGAGAGCAGCAGGCAACTTAGCTTCTTGGATCCCATGAACTTGACCTGGTTGCTTTCAGGTTATGGGTGCCTGAGGCAATATGCTTTAGGCCTGAGGTGTCCCAACTCTAAGGTGATACTAGCTACCTTTGGAAGTATAAGGGCAGCATTCAGGTACCAACACCTTCACCCCCGGCTCGGTGAGAGAAGCCAAATCATAACCAATGAATACTTGAGAAAAGTAGGGAATGGGAATCTTCTCATGCTACACAAATTCTAAGAGAACAGAGGACAGAATCAGGATGTCAGGATACCCCTGGTTTAAGGAAGGTAGGCTAAGTCATATCACTGTAATAACTCCAGCATGAAGCATTTAGAGGACCATGGACTTCAGTAGAAAGGTCAGCCATCTATAACCTGACTGAAGGAATAGTTGTTCCCTTGTGTTGATAATGATAATCAGAAAATACAGAGAAAGCCAATTTTATGAGTTAGATGCCAATAATCTCATGAAGCAGCATGACTTCCTTTGATGACTAATTCTTTTATTTTTTCCAAACTCTTGTCCAACCTTCTCTCACTCATATCTCCCCATTTCCCCCTTCTCTTCATCAATGAATGAGCAATTAGTAAGTAGTGATGGCAGAATGGCATTGGGGTTAAGCACCACGAAAGATACACAGAGATAAGACAGAGCCCCTGCTTTTATATGACTTGGTCTTGGTCAAATCTCAGTAAAACACAGAAAAGAAGCTTTATCTCCCAGGTGAGAGTGGCATTCTTGCTACAAGTAAGCCCACCAGCCTTGAGGTCCTATGTTTGCCATCAGATTACTCCTTCCCTAATTCCAAAGGGTACTCTGTTCATATTCTTCATTGTTTCTCTCAAAAGTAGTAGAGATTCCAACTGGTTTGAAATCCTCAGTGCTGGAGTGCCTGGGTGGCTCAGTGGGTTAAAGCCTCTGCTTTTGGGTCAGGTCATGATCCCGGGGTCCTGGGATCGAGCCCCACATCGGGCTCTCTGCTCTGCGGGGACCCTGCTTCCCCCTCTCTATCTGCCAGCCTCTCTGCCTACTTGTGATCTCTGTCTATCAACCAAATAAATAAAATCTTTTAAAAAAAAAATCCTCAGTGCTTATCTTCAAGTCAACTTGAGTCCCCCTCTCTTCCTTTTGAACTGAGAGGAAACCTTCATTTTGTTTCTTATGAAGTATTGAGAGAGTAGTTATAATTTCACACTTAAAGAAACTGAGGCTCTGGGAGGGGTTAAATGGCCTGCCAAAAGTAATGCAGCTTCAGTACCACAGAAACGCAGGTCTGCTCTGAGTCTGAGGTCTGAGGTCAATGTTCTTCCCACTACACTTCACCTGTCTCCGTTGCATATTTTCACCGTCACCTTATACCTGCTCCTCCTATTCTGGGTCAGGCTTGTGGGTGATAGAGATTCCTGAACTCCTTCATGTTGGATTTACCCCAGAAAGAGGAATAATTCTCTGAAGATGACCATGGATCAGGCTCCATTTCCAGATGATAGATTTAAGAGACAACTAGTGAGAATAATTTTCATTTAGAATGCCAGCTTTGCTCCTCTGATTCAACTAATACAGGCTATGAGTGCCTCTTACTCTGTACAGAAATTCATTTCTCTTCTTACCTAAAAAAAGAAAAATCTATCCATATTCTAAATAGCACATGTAGTTTAGGGAATGAGGCTAAATTTTAGAATGTTATATGAAAGTCCTGAAGAGTAATGGCCTGAAATTGGGTCGTTTCCCAGAATCTATGCTTGTGAGGATGTTAAGGAAACTGGGCTACAATCTTTATTGTTTCTCTCTGAGGGAGAAGTAAATTAACCTGCTACATTTGTAGCTGTGGATTCATTCAGTGATAACATACATTTTTTATTCCCTTGGTCATCTGAGCTATTGGCTTTTTTTTTTTTTCTCCCTTAAACCTTCTTCCAAGTAAACATTTATCACTATCTGAGCAATTCAATATGTGAATAATATCTATTTTGAAAAGTTCTGTACTTTGCCTACCATGAGTCAGTACCCTATTTTTATAGCACTTCCATTCATTGATTTAAGGCAATCTCTTCTGTATTACTTGTAACCTAGATGCTTTCAAGCCCCCAAGGAGTGAAGTGGCGAATGGGTGTATTTAAAAAGCAGAGTATATTTCTAATCAAACTGGAAAGTTTACAAGCAGTTATGTAGGCTACATTTTATTTATTTGAGCAAAGTTGACACACAATGTTACATTAGTTTCAAGTGTACAACATAATGATTCAACAACTCTAAAGTTTATGCTGTCCTCACCACAAGTATAGCTACCATCTGTCACTGGACAAGATTTTTAAAATACTTTGGGTTGTATTCCCTATGCTGTATCTTTTATTCCCCGTGATTTATTCATTCCATAACTGGAAGCCCATGTTGCCCATCATTCCATTCCCCTCCCCTCCGGAAACCATCAGTTTGTTCTCTGTATTTATAGGTCTGATTCTGCCTGTTGTTTGTTTCTTTGTGTTTTGGATTCCACATAAAAGTGAAATCAAATGGTATTTGTCTTTCTCTGTCTCATTCATTTCATTTAGCATAATACCCTCTAGGCCCATTCAAGTAGGCCACATTTTAGGACCAAGGGATAAACTTCATACTTGCAGTGATGCCTTAGATATATCACCACAGGCTATGTATTCCCCATTTCTCCTTCTCCCCACCTGCATACTGGGACAGCTCCTAAAGATTTAGTTAAGAGCGTCTTTTGCAGAGACCTAAACCCAGACTCTTTCCTAACATGTCCAGAATCGTGTCCTACATGACCCACCTGGCCAAACTCCACTCCCCAGCCCACACACACATTATTTTGGACCATCTCTATGGCTCCTATTTATAGAAAGAGAGTGCAAAGCTTTACTTTGAAAATGACCCAAAAGTCAGAGGCTACTTTCCAATATTTTTTTCAGTGTGTCTCTTCCTGTTCCTCTCCCCTATTCCTTTTGTTCTCAACAAAAAGAGGTGTAATCTACCCAGACCAAGGGCACTAGCTTTGTTTCAATGTTTTCTCATATGTCCAGGGACCAGAGGGGCTTGGGGCATGGAGGCATGATCAGTTAGCCAAAGAGGGAGCCCAGTGCTTCTCTGGAGCTCTAGCACGAGAGGAGTAATTCAGTAGAGTCCCTTTACAAGGGTCTCTGGAGCACTTTTCCAGGTACCAGGCAATTTTTACGAAGGCCTCCTTTGGTGGACCCCTCCCTGTCTTCATAGTCCTGGGAAATAAAGAAAAAAAAAATTCATCTTGCTAACTAAGAGTTGTCCTTAATACTCTGTTTTCACTTCTGAGTTTGTCTTCTTCTGGAGCTTCACCTCCCCCATCCTCCAAGGCCCAGTGAAGACTCACCTTTTTATTTTCTCATGGGACTTCATACAAAGGTCTGCATACTCCACTGGAATTGCTGAACCCATATCTAATTTGACTGTGTCACTTAAGCAGGCAGCTACTGCCCAGGGAAGAGACAAGTGAGAATCAAGGTCCACCAGACTTCTGTGGGCTCTGCCTGGCCAGAGAGTTCCTTGTCTTACCTTCTCTTTAAATTAGATACTCTTTGCAGCCAACACCAGAACTACTCCTTCTGTCTTAAAAACTCATACAAGGCCTTTCCAGCAGATTCTACCCATACTTTAGCTGTTTTCTTAAGCCCTGAACTCAGGCAGAGGTAAGGGTTCTCTCTTCTGTGCTCCAATGATCCTTACAAGTGACTTTATAACTGTGTTTGGAAGAGCTTTTCTGTGAACCTCTGGAGGCAGGAAACGTCTTACTCACTTTTAATTTGAGCTCAGAGACCCCCAACAGGGCCTTCCAGGGTTTATCTGGAGCAATAAACACCCACCTGTGTTAGGAAGCTGCTTTCAGCTGAGCTGACCCCAGACCTGAGGACCACTCAGGTCACAACACACCATCCCTGGAAAGCAGAGGGGCCATTGCAGCCTCTTCCCTCTTTTCTCCCTATCTGCGTTTTCTGGCACATTATTCCCTTCTTCGCAACATCTTCCCTTCCTCTTCATGAGCTCTCCTCTGCGTCTTATTCTCTTCCTTCAGTTTCCACCTTCCTCTTATGCCTCCCCTGTCCTTCTGACATCCTTGGCCCCTTCCCCCCTTTATTCTTGCCCTTGATCTTGGTTTCCCAGTATTGATCCTCCTTAGCTGGAGGTTTTGTTTCGGGTCTTTTCTCTTTTACCACATTACTCAAACCACCTCTGTCCCCATTTCTCTTCTCTTCCCTATTCGCCTCGCCTCCCCCAGTCGGGGCAAGACCTGAACGGCCACTTCTCCGCATGTCAAGAAGGCAGCACCATTTCCATCCAGCGGCCCAGGCAGGGGCTGTTGCAAATTCATGTCTTGGAAAGATCAAAAAACCCGCAGCATCTCCTCTAGGAGCAATGGTGGGCTCGGGCTGGCCCCTTAACCCTGGAGGGGAGCGGAGCGGAGGCCGGTTGGTGGGCGGCGGAGAGCTGAGTAAACCGAATCTCCTGTCAAAGCGAACTGAAGCATTTTTCCCTCCCTTATTCTTTTTTACCCTGCCCTCTCTCTCCTGACAAAACCACCCAGCAGCGTTTCGGTGGCTGCGCTGTCGACTTTCGCCTCCTAATCTTGGTTAATCAACTCGGGATCACTGATGCAACTTAGCATCAACCCATCTGTTTGATCATGAGTCAGAGATCTCTATTTCTTTTCCGGTCAGAATTCTTCTCCAGGCAGGCATCTTGCTATAGTAACCTTCATTTAATACTTGCATTATCGTCGGCATCAGAGCTCATCAACGTGTCTTTGGTCAGAAGGATCCCTCCTCCAGCCTGCAGAACTGGCTAGTCTTGGAGGAATACCTTTTTCAAATTCGCCTTGATGGCAACCCAAGGGGGTTTCTGCTTTCAACACCAAATAGCCACTGAGTACTAAACTTCAGGATATTGCCTCGCTAAAATCAATCCTTAATTCTTTCTGTTTCTTTTCATCATGTACCCTTTTCAGTTTATTTTCATCTAGGAAATAAATAAAATTCTCCCAAAGAGGCTGTCTTCAAGGGGAATAATTTTGGCCCATCAGGTTTGTAACCTGGTTTGCAGGACTTTTACAAGGAACAATAGAGGAAATGAAATGAACCATTCAGAACTGTGTCTTGAAGTTTAAAGGTAATTGATCCTTTCCCTGGGTCCTCCTGAATTTTTCAACAGTAAACTTGTTTCATCTCAAACTGATGGTTATATGTTTCCCAGACAGCAGAAGCTTCAACTTATTTCAACCTTGACCCTGTAAGTTAAAAACCATGAATAAATAGGACACCTGGTTCAAATAATAATACTTCTAGAAATCAGAGAGAGGAAGAGAGTAGGAGAAGCAGGGAGGGAGAGATTGCTACTGCCAACTTGCAGAAGGGATTTGCACCCATGAGACTTGGGGTTGCCTAATGTCTGCTGAGTCTAGAGGTGTTCACTGGGACAGCTGGCAAATAGGGGGTTAATCATTACAGAAAATGATGCATCCTATCTTTTCAGTTTGGCTTATACAGAAGGGCAGTAAAGATTTATGCTTTAGGGGAAGGATAAAACTGTTATTTTCAGAGTGTACTTGATTCCTTTAACTTCTAAGGAAATGTAGATATAGATGGCCTATGTTATAAAACAACCTTAGCTCTTCCTAAAAAGAACTCTGATTCCAGTGCTTTAATTGTGTTGATCTTTGTAGGCTATATGTAAACTTCTTAAGCTCCTGAAAAGTTCTGGAACCTAAGGCTTATAAGAATATGGAATGTCAGTAACATTTTTTAAAGGAGAAAATTCTCTTGATACTGAATTAAATTAGGTAATACTCTTTGGCTAAGTTAGCTTCCTTTCTTTAGCATTTTAAAAAGTCCTCCAATCGTTCTAATTACTGCTGATCACATTTTAATTGAGAAAAACTTAGTGAGCTGGTTTATTTTCTCATGCAAAGAATGCTTACTTCTTTCTTATATTTGTGAAAAATTAATTCATGGATATAAATAAGATAGGTATATCTTATTACTGTATACCTCTCTGGCATTGTATTTTCCAATTCCAGTAAAGCAAGATTGAAAGAGCTTTCTGTCACCAGCTAGTTATTAACAAAAACAGTATTCATTGCCATTCTGGTTTTAGGCAGCATCTGAAGTTCCCTGCAGTTCGATCCTGTGATTATTAACTCATTTCCCACCAGTATCTTATACAGGCTCATTATCTACTGTCAATATTTTTATAGCCTATGAGGAGAAGTCCTGCTTACTTCCTTTTAGAAGGGAGGTAACAGGGTTTTTTTTTATTCCTTCTTTTTTAAAAGTAGATAAATATGTACTCAACAAATATGTTTGACTGGGGAGGTGAAAGGGGGGGAAAGGGAGCCTAGCATCTGCTGTCTTGCAGGCTCATTGTGTGGTTAATTGCTCCAGAATAGTTTTACAGGGTGTAGGCTTTCAGAAACAAGGATTACTGAAAAGTTCGAGTCTGAAAACTTTTTCTGTTCATACAACAAATCCTAGATAGTAGGTAAGATTTTTGTTGTTGATGATGTTTTTTAAACAGTTTATTTCAGGGTAAACCACTTTGTTTTCCTTACATTGAGAAATAACTTGAGATATATTTTCCTGAGGGAGATGAACTGGTACATAGTTTCCTCATTCAAGAGAATGAGTTTCACAACATGAGGCTGTCATAAGGATATATTATGACTATAACATTAGCATTATCCAGCTTCTACTTTGTATGAACAAACAGTATTTTAAATGTTTATGCAAACATAGCCTTTAGTTCAAAGTATGTAGTTTAAAAAGTTATGTTTATCACCTTTCTGTATTCCCTATCTCATGGCTACTTTGATCACTTAAAAGACCAAGGCAAAGTATCACCAATGTGGCGAAACATGAAATGTTGTGGTGAATCATGATATTTTTAAATACAAATTATGATGTGTAATATTCAACTTTGAAAATGCTTCTGTCAAGAATTAGAAGTAGAAAATTCTATGTTTAGAGTTACAGCTTAAAAGAGGAGTAGGTGTGTAGTCAATAAGTCAAAGTTTCATTTCTAGTTTTTCACTTATTCTGTGTACCTAGGACAAGTACCTGTGTACCTGTCTGAGCCTCAATATCCTTATCTGTAAAAAAGAAAGAAAATTAAATATGAGCTTCCTACATCAGACGTTGTTGTGAGAATCACAACATATAATCACATGTTGTGAGAATCTTAACATATAAGAATCATATAAGCTAACATACATGTCAGTCAGGTTAAGCCAGGTAATGCTGTGGCAAAAAAACAAAGCCAAAACCTCAGTGACTTAAACAACAAAAGTTTATTTCTGATTCATTGTATCTGTACCAAACTGTAACAGGTCAGCTGGAGCTTAGCTTGTGATCACTTAAGGACCTAAAATGACACAGTAGCCATCATCTCAAACATCGCTAGAAACCAGATGCCGAGGAAAAGTAGGGTCTGGAGGCAATTTTATCATGTTATTTGAATGGACACATATTACTTCTACTCATAATTCATTGGCCAGAACGATTCACAAGGCCCCATCCAACCAGAGAGATCAGAAAGTACAGAACTACCATGGAAAAGAACTGGAACTATTTGGAGCATTAACTCCCACCATAGTTTATGGGGTGGGGGGAATTACAAATGGCAAAAGGCTCTATAGGTAAAAAGTATTCTTTATAAAAGTATACTGTGGGGGCACCTGGGTGGCTCAGTGGGTTAAACCTCTGCCTTCGGCTCAGGGCATGATCTCAGGGTCCTGGGATCAAGCCCCACATCAGGCTCTCTGCTCAGCGGGAGCCTGCTTTCCCTTCCTCTCTCTCTGCCTGCCTCTCTGCCTATTTGTGCTCTCTCTGTCTCTCTGTTAAGTAAATAAATATATATATTTTTTAAAAAGTATACTGTGGGTTTCTGGGAATTAGGGGTAGCATGAATTAAACTAAAATCAGTAAACTCTTTAAAGTGAACTTACTTGGAGGTCATTAAATTAAATGATATGGATATACTTCCTTGAAGTTATAGAAAACATTGGTCCAAAGCTTCCTAAGACAATGCTTGACATTTAACTTTACTATAAGCTATATCAGTTTTCCTAACCTATAGGTCCATAGATGTTTACTGAGATATCTGATTTAAAAGAAATAAAACATATTTCTTCTGCCATAGCTCCCAGATGATGGTAGCGGTCAGGCAGGCACCTAAAACTCTGAGGGAAAGGAATCTTTCTCTATATTGAGAGACCCAAGAGTGTGGAGTGAATCCCCATCACTCTTTCATTTTCTCTGTCCTCCTGTTACTTGGCGGTATATGCAGAAACGATCAAAAGATGAACATGGAAGACAAAGGAAACTAAAGCCCTAGTTTTCTGTACAAAGAAAGAAGGAAGGCCCATGGGAGCTGTAAGGTGTTGAGGAAAATTACAGTGAAGAGGAAAATCAGGAAATCAAACCCACCAAGTTGTACATGTACTCCTGGGCTGGCCTAAGAGCTGTGCATGTATAAATTTGATTCTAAATAACATGCTATAGGCTTTGACAACTGAGTTACAAGGTAGACCATTACCTAGATCTCAGATTGGCCAGTGGGTGGCTTTCCCATGGTACTGATATTAATAGTAATATAAACACTTACAAAACCAAGTGACATTTAGACCACTGACCACACAGAACAAATCAGAACTTGAAGCTCCCACATAAACTGGTTGATTGCCTGTTGAAACAAACAAAATAATCAACTTTCTTCTTAAGATTTAAGCAAAACCCAGAGTTATCCTACTGTTCAACTCAGGATACAATTAAAAATTACTTGCCATATAAAGAATCAGAAAAATGTCGGCACACAAGGGAAAAGATAGTCAACAGATACCCTGATGGTACAGATGTTGGAGTTAACTAATGAATACGATAAAGAAGCTATTATAACCATGTTTTAAAAAGTAAGAGAGAACACTCTTAAAATGAATGAGGTATCTCAGCAAAGAAAAGCAAGACATAAAGAAGATCAAAATATAATTATGGAAATCAAATACTGAATAACCTAAAAAATAGCCACAATATAGGCTAACAGCAAAATCGAGATGACAGAATAAAGTCAGTAAACTTTAAAAAAAATAGTACAATAAAAATTATCCTAACAACAGATACCAAAAAAAAGTTTGTAAAAAAGTCAACAAAAGGGATGCCTGGGTGGCTCAGTCAGTTAAGCCACTGGGCTCAGTCAGTTAAACCACTGAGCCTTTGGCTCAGGTCATCATCCCAGGGTCCTGGGATCAAGTCCTTTATTGGGCTCCTTGCTCAATGGGGAGCCTGCTTCTCTCTCTGCCTCTACCTGCGCTCTGTCTGCTTGTGCTCTTGCTCTCTCTCTCTGGTAATTAAGTAAATAAATAAATAATTTTTTTTTTTTAAGTCAACAAAGCCTTGGGGCTCATAAAACAATACAAAAGGTCTAACTTGTATGTCATCAGAGTCCCAAAAGGAAATGAGAAAGAGCATGGAGCACAAAAATTTGAAGAAATGATGGGTGGGAACTTCCTAGATCTGACAAAAGGCATAAAGGTACAGAGTCTAGAAGTTCAACAAACTCCAAACAATAATGTTAAAGAACTCAATACCCAGATGCATCATAATCAAAATGCTGAACAATAAGACAAAGAAAAAGGCCTGGAAACAACCAAAGAAAAACAATATAACTCCTCTAGGGTAACAGTGATTTGCATGACTGGGTTTGTCATCAGAAACCACGGAAGTCAGAAAGAAGTAGAATCCTCAAAGTGCAGAAGGAAAAGAACTATCAATTCAGAATTCTGTACCTAGTGAAAATATATTTTAGGAATAAAAGAAAAATAAACACATTTTAAGATAAAAAAATAGTAGAATTTATCACCAATCTGAAACTTTAAGAATGAAAATAATAGAAATGGTAGAAGTTGGATAAATATAATAGATTATTCTTCTCCCCTAAGTTCTTTCAAATATGTGTATTCCTGTCAAAAATAAAAATTATTGCTTTCAAAAAACATTGTCTTGATTGGATTTTCAATGTATGTAGAAATAATACATTTAACAACTATAACCATGAATGAGAGAAGTAAAAGAACCTATAAGACTTTTCTACATTCTTCTTGAATTGGTAAAATATTAATTCTAAGCATACAGTAATATGATTCTAGGTATGTTATAATTTTTACAACAACCATTAAAATAACTATACAAAGAAACAGTTAAAACTAAATAGATAAATTGGAGTAATAAAAAATATTCAAATAATCCAAAGAAAACAGTAAAGGGGAAATAGATGAAGAAAATACAGAGGGAATAAAAAGAAAATAGATTTAAAAAATGATGGACCAAATACTAAACATATCAATAATCTTATTAAATATGAATAATTCAAAAATAACAACTAAAAAACGTCAGAATGATTTTTTAAAAGGTTCAACTATACACTATCTATAAGAATCTATCTTAAATATGACATTCGGAGGTTAAATATACAAGAATGGAAGAAGGTATACCATGCAAACACTAATCAAAAGAAAGCTTGAGTGGCTATATTAATGTCAGACATAGTTAACTATAAAGCAAGGAAAATTACTAGGAAAATTACTAGGGGTTAAGAGTGACATTACATGACCATATAAAAGGTCATTTTTACAAGACCTTTTATATGTATATATGTATATATGTATATATATGTATATATGTATATACATATATGTATATATGTATATATGTATATATACAAAAGGACCAAATTTACAGGAAGACATTTTAAAAATCCTGAACTTCAAAATATGTAAAATCAAAACTGATGAAACTGAAAGGAAAAATACACAAATCTGCAATTACACTTAGAAACTTCAACATTCCATTCTCAATAATTGAAGAACATATAAACAATAAAATAGTAAGAATAGTAGTATTGAACAGCACTATTAACCAATTGGATTAATTAACTTTTATGGAATGTCCAACCCAACAAAAGTAGACTAAATGTTTTTCTCAAATACACAAAGGATTATCATTAAAATAGATAATATCCAGCATTACCCTAATGCCAAAACCTAAGACAGTACTAGAAAATGAAACTACAGACTAATATCCCTCATGAATATAGATAGCAAAACAATCAACAATGTGTTAACATATCAACCCATAAATAGTTACAAAGAATAATCCACTGTAACCAAGGAAATTTTGTCCTGGGAATTCAAACCTCATTCAATATTTGAAAATCAGCAAATGTAATCCACCATATTAACAGACAGTAGAAGAAAATCCATATGATCATATCAGTTGAAGCAGAAAGAGCATTTGACAAAATTCAACATCTCTTTATAATAAAAAATGCACAGTAAACTAGGAATAGATGAAAAATTTCCTTAGCTGATAAAACGTATCTACAAAATACCTATAGCTAACATCATGCTTCATGGTGAAATGATTAATGCTTTCTCCATGAGATAGAGAGTAAGGTATAACTGCTCATGCTCATCACTCATTTCAACATCATACCCGAAATCCTAGACAATACAATAAGACAAGACAACAAACTGGAAAAAAAAAAAAAAGAATTAATCTGTCTTAATTACAGATGATGTGCTCATACATGTAAAAACTCAAAAGTTCTAAGAAATATTATGTGAGTTTATCAAGGTTGTAGGTTACAAGTTCAATACACAAAAAGCAATCATATTTGTTTATACTTGCAATGAAGAGTTGAAACTCAACTTTTTAAAAAAATAGCATTCACAATAACTCCAAAAAATGAAATATTTAGGAATAAACCTAACAACTTCAAAACACTAATTAAAGAAATCAAAGAAAATCTAAATAAATTAAGAGGCATACCCTGTTCATGGATTGAAAGACTCAATACAGTCAACATGTCACTTCTCTTCAAATCGATGTTGATTTAACACAGTACCACTCAAAATCCAAGTAGGAATTGTGCAGATATAGAGAAAATGATTCTAGATCTATATTAAAAGTCAAAGGAATTTGGATAGTCAAAACAATTTTTAAACTGAAGAACAAAATTGCAAGACTTATACTATCCAATTTTAAGAATTGCTATAATGTTATATTAATCAAAAAATTAATACATAAATTAGTAAATAAATAAAGGGTTTGGGTGAAAGGATGGCCTACAGATCAATGAAGCAGAATACAGCACCCAAAAATAGGCCCACATATTTACAGTTTATTGATGCAAAGTTAATCCAGTTGGGAAAAAAATAGTCTTTTCAACAAATCATGTCAGAACAATTGGACATTCATATGTTAAAAACAAAAGAAGAACCTTGACCTAAACTATGTATCTTATGTCAAAACTAACTCAAAGTGGTTCAGAGCTATAAATGAAACACAAAGAACTATCAAATTTTTAGAAGAAAACAGTACAAAGTCATCATGACTTGGAGTTAGGCAAAGTATTCATAGAATCAACACCAAAAGCATGACCCATAAGAGAAAAGAAATTGGTAAATTGGAAGTAATCAAAATTTAAAGTTTTGCTCTGCAAAAGACACTGTTAAAAGAATGAGAAGATAGGGCGCCTGGGTGGCTCAGTTGGTTAAGCGACTACCTTCACCTCAGGTCATGATCCCGGAGTCCCAGGATAGAGTCCCACATCAGGCTCCCTGCTCAGCAGGGAGTCTGCTTCTCCCTCTGACCTTTTCCCCTCTCATGCTCTCTCTCTCTCTCAAGTAAATAAATAAAATCTTAAAAAAAAAAAAAAGGAATGAAAAGACAAAGTAAAACCTTGAAGAAAATGCTTGCAAATCTTATATGTAGTGAAGTGTATTTGTACAGAATACATAAGGAACTCTTAAGATCCCAAAATGAGAAAAGAAACAATTAAAAATGATGATTGCAATGGAGTTACTCTGTATCCTGATTGTGGAAATGGTTACATGAATTCATACATGTGTTAGGATTCACAGAAATGTACACCCAAAAAAATTCAGTCTTATTCTTTGTTCATTTAAAAATAAAATAAAATAAGTACTTTAAAAAATCGTCGTTGTGATTCTAGAAAAATAAAATCACTGCTAGAGAAAGTAAATGGGGAGAGATGGAAGGCAACTCATTTTCGTGGCTCAAAACATTTATACTATGGGGATGCCTGTGTTGCTCAGTTGGTTGTGTCTGCCTTCAGCTCAGATCACTGATCCCAGGGTCCTGGCATCGAGTGGCACATCGGGCTCCTTGCTCCGCAGGGAGCCCGCTTCTTCCTCTGCCTGCTGCTCCCCCTGCTTGTGCCCTCTCTGTCTCTCTTTCCCTCTCTCTGACAAATAAATAAATAAAATCTTTAAAAAATATTTACACTATGGATACTAAAGAGAAATTATAAGTCACATGCAATGACTTAATTTTTATATCTAAGACCCCCTGAGAGAGAACAAAGAATGGAATCAAAGTTTAGAACAATATGCTTATTCATCTTGAGGTTGACATTGGTTGGAAGATTCCAGGTTTTAAAAATAAATTGACCAAAACATACACTAGTGTGATTTAACATACAAGCTCTAAGAAGATAGATTTTACCAAGAGTGCTATAATTTAAAAGAATGTGGAGAACAAAGGGGAGGTTCAGAAGAAAGGTATCCAGATGGTAGTTAGAAAACAAGAAGGGTGGAAAGGCACTTTCTGTAATCATGGCTTCATATCTAAGATTCTGAGGTGCGTGTGTATGTGTACTTGCTCTTTCCTCCCTTATCAGATCTAAGGTTCTCGAGTACTGGGAGCCAAGATAGAAGAGCCGTGGCAATGGCAATCTTATTAAGAGATGAGGTAGAGGTGGAGCGCTCCTAATAGGGCATGTGTGCAGAAGTTACTTTAAAATATTAGAAACAATGTTTTTCCTTAGATTGTGTGCTTATTTGGGATGAGTGATGGTAAAGAATAGAGATTGTGGTGGATTGAACCACACCCTAACCAGACACTGACACTATCAATGGTAAGAACTATATTGCGTGCTTGTAACTACAGAAACCCTGAGCATACTGACCAGTACTTAGTAAGAGCTTAGTAAACGTGGTTTAATTGAAATTGAATGGCATCCTTCCTCCAGTTGTAAGTGGTCTCCTAAATTCTCGGAGAAAGTCAGGTCATTTCAGATAGGGTGCAGAAAATGCTAAGAGGTCAAAGAATAATTTTATCCCTTGTACTAAATTCTTAGAATAACTCTGCTTCTCAATTAAACAAAACTATTGTTTAAGGTGAATACAGAAAATTGAATTTTCCATGTCCTTGAAAAAAATTCCAAATGCAAATCTGCACAATATCTTAAGAATTTAAAATATTCTGGTCTGAGAGGTGCCTGGGTGGCTCAGTTTGTTAGATGTCCAACTCTAGATCTCAACTCTGGACTTGATCTCAGGGTCATGAGTTGAAGCCCCATGTTGGGCTCCACACCTAGTGGAGCCCAACTTAAAATATATAAATAAATAAAATATTCTGGGCTGATATTTACTGTTCAAGTGCCTTATAGAGAAAAGCTTATTTTATTAGTAAAGATTTTATTTTGAAGGTGAATATAATTGGTTCGCTAGAAGTCACACAAATGTTAATCATTTAAAATCCCAACAAGTTAAAAATTTTGAAATATGAACACAATTTTTAATCAATCAAACACAATTAAAATCAACACAGGTTTTAATCAATTAATGAGGTATTTAAGTGAAGAAAAAAATGACCTTTGGATCTGTCCTCACTTTGCCTCCTGGATGATTAATTTTCTTTCTTTCTTTTTTCCTTTTTTTTTTTTTTTTTTGCTTTACACACCCTGCCATAAACTTTTTTATTTACACTTTATTGTAACTGACTTCATGCCATTTGCTCTTGCTTAATAATAATCAGTTAACAGCAAGAGCAGGTGTTCTCAAGGATGTGGCCCTTCCATAGAAAGATTCTAAACAGTCGTAAAAAAAAATCATCATAAAAAGCAGAAAGATAAAACTCTCATTCTAGTATCTGGCCGAGAAAAAATATATGTCCATGCAAAGAAAGAGTCAGGGATGGAGAACTTGAAAGGTAAAAATTAGTAGTAACTTACCTGTTCTAAATTTATTTGTTGCCCTTTGTTTTAATAGCTGTGTTTGATCAATCACATCTAGTGATGGCTTCTGCTAGCACCCTAATTTTTACATGGTTTTGTTCTACCTTTTTGTGTTATGTTTAGATATAAAAATTATAATTAAACTTTTGGTTGCATTTCTTTAGGGTTTGAGTCTAAGTGGTGATTTTTGGAGACCATGACAATAAGTCACTTTCCTATACTCTTCACCAATGAGCAAAATTCTTTATGTACCCCTACTCAGTTTAGAAACACATTCTCTCTCCTTTCATTAACCCATGTCACACACTTGAGTATCAAGTTCCCTCTAACCTGTATTCCACTTCCATTCTTTTAGAATATCCTAGTCCAATCTCCTGGTCACATCAGCTTCTTCAGGGTGCTCTAAACACCTCCTCAAAAGCTTCCCCATTCTTCTCTTGGTCCTTTCTCTCACCAAGTTACCATCATTAAGAATAATTTTTAGATTATCAAAGAAGATCTTGAGGCATGTTTAAAAATTAATCTATAATCTGGGAAAGCCCATCTAGCCATTAGAATATTGACTTGGATTAATTTATTAGTTATTTAGTATCCTGAAGGGATGACGCTCCAGAGCTAAAAGGAAAGGCTTAAATTAATCCGGTTCTTGGAGTAACAGTGAGGGTTAGAATAAAAAGGAGAAACAACATGGGGAGAGAGAGAAGTGAAGATAGCTTGAGAGAGACAGAGATGGGAGATTTATTTGATGATGATGAGGGTGATGCTGGTCTGTGAAGAGGTAGGCCCCACTGCAGAAGTAACAGAAACAATTATCAAAAAAAAAGGCAGATTCTGTTGGACACAAAACAGAAGCCAGGTGGTCTCCTTTCAGAGTGTTTTGACGTGAGAAGGCCTCTCTCTCTGGCATCCCAACCTTAATAGTGGGCCATTCAATTTGTTATTTGTTTTTAAATGAATTACTTTGGTATAATTCCTATTTAAATTCAAATAGCCTGCGAAGGTTGCTCTGAAGCCAAAATATTATATTGACCCTTAATTCCACTTGTTTAGAACTAACTAATTAAAAGAATTCACTTATAATAGCCAAATCCGTTAAGATGTTTTTGTATGCAAGGAACTGAAAGTCTCCTTCAAAATGAGTAATAAGCACAGGGAACTTACTGGCTCACCTAACAGATAAGCTCTAGGGATATCTGTGAGGGTGTGGACTGATCTGATCCAAATTTTCACATTATCATCCTCACCTATCCTCTGCAATTTTCTCAGCTCTGTCTACCCACGTGGGTTGACTGGGCTCTCAGCTTGGCTTCACTAATGCAAACAACAGAGCTTTCAGTCGCTGACTGTGCTACATCCTTCCTCATTCATATCCTGAGGGGAAAAGGGTCTTTTCCCCCCAATAATAAAATAGAACTCTTAAACTGTACTCCGTTTGGACTAAATTAGGACACATATATTTATCCTTGAACCCATCATTGTACTAAGAGAAATGATACTACCTTGAATGACTTAAATCCCAGAGCCCATCTCTGCTACCATGGGAAGAGGCCGAATATAGGTGAGACAACCACAGTGTTCAATGTGTAGACCTCATGGCAGACTTTAATAGAGAAGTGCAGAGCTGGGACACTAAGGGTAGACCTGAGCAGATTATTTTAGAGATAAGTCCTGTTTTACTGGGTATCTCCTAAAGACAGTAAACTTCTTGGCAGGGTAGGTGATGCCATAAAAGAAGAAAAGAAGAGGTCTGCAAACAGCATATTCCACTATAGGACTCTTCCCTTTCCAGCTATAAATTCCTGCCAGAGAATCAATCTGCCACATTCTCAACATAATGATTTTATTTTATTTGGTGATTTTGCTAGGTCGTTGAAAATCGGTGTCATCTGCATCTACAGAGAAGTTTCACTTACCAGTCCAGTGCAGACCCCTCTGGTAGATTTTGCTGATCCTCTGCACAGTGATGGAAATCACCACCACCACCCCACAACCTCTCTCCAAAAGAAGTGTCTCCTTGGTTCTGAATATAATTCTGCCAGAATTCTGCTTTTCCTTCTAGTCTGAAATGAGCATATTCTTATATCACACTGAAGTTAGTTAAAAACAAGCATAAGAAACAACACGGAGGACATGGGGAGATGGAGAGGAGAAGGGAGTTGAGGGAAATTGGAGGAGGAGACTCCTCCAATGGAGGAGTCTCCATGGGAGACTATGGGCTCTGAAAAACAATCTGAGGGTTTTGAAGGGGTGGGGGTTGGGAAGTTGGGCCAGCCTGGTGGTGGTTATTGTGGAGGGCACATATTGCATGGAGCACGGGATATGGTGCATAAACAATGAATTCTAGTACACTGAAAAGAAATTAAAAAAAAAAAAAAATATATATATATATATATATATATATAAAACTAAGCTATGGGGATAAAATAAAAAGCATACCTGTTCCTTTCAAAAGAGAAATTGACTGGGAAAAGAGGTAAGGAAAATTTCAAAGGCAGTGTGTTATAGCTTTCTTTGGACACTGATAACATGAACATAGGCATTCGTTAAGATTCACTCATCTGGGGATGCCTGGGTGGCTCAGTGAGTTAAAGCCTCTGCCTTAGGCTCAGGTCATGATCCCAGGGTCCTGGGATGGAGCCCCGCATCGGGCTCTCTGCTCAGCAGGGAGCCTGCTTCCTCCCCTCTCTCTGCCTGCTTGTGATCTCTGTCTGTCAAATAAATAAATGAATAAAATCTTTAAAAAAAAAAGATTCACTCATCTGTACACTCAAAGTCTATACTTACTACTCTATGTAATTATACTTCAATAAAATATAGGAAAATGGGGGCACCTGGGTGGCTCAGTGGGTTAAGCCTCTGCCTTCCGATCAGGTCATGATCTCAGGGTCCTGGGATCGAGCCCCACATCAGGCTCTCTGCTCAGCGGGGAGCCTGCTTCCCCTTCTCTCTCTGCCTGCCTCTCTGCCTACTTGTGATCTCTCTCTCTCTGTCAAATAAATAAAAGAAAATCTTTAAAAAAAAAATATAGGAAAATGTCCTCAAACCCCCCTCCCAAAAAAGGAACTAGGTTGCTTTCCATTATTTCTAAAGAATTTCACACTTACAACCTCAATCTTGAAGACTTATGATCAATCAACTTAAACCAAGTTAGACATTGAAACCATTCTGCTTTTAAACACTTCATTTGCCAGAATAAACCCTTAAAATGAAGAATGCTAACAACTGTTTATTTATTTATTTTTAGAGAGAGAACAAGAGAGCAGCGAGAATGCAAGGAGAGGGCAGAAGGGTACATGGAGAGAAAGAGTCTTAAACAGTCTCTAACAGTCTTAAACAGGCTCTACACTTAGCCCAATGCAGGGCTCAATATCAAGATCCTGAGATCCTGACATGAACTAAAATCAAGACTCAAATGCTTAACTGAGTCACCCAGGCACCTAGAGTGCTAACAACTATTTTTAACTAAATAGGGCAAGCTAAAACACTAGTTTTAGCCCCTAGTTTCACATTAGAATCACCGGGTGCCTTGATCTTTCCTCAAATAACTCTGATTTAATTAGTCTAGAGTGATAACTGGGCCCCAACATTTTTTAAAAATACCATTATTGAGATATAATTCACATATTATAAAGTTTACTCACTTAAATTTATACTTAGTACATTCATAGAGTTGGGGGCCTATGTTTTTAATGCTTCCCAAGAGTTCTAATACTCATATAGAGGGGGTTGAGAACCACTGAGCTAAAGCAAATTGTTAAACTGAGACAACTTAATTGAACTATAAGTTAAAAAAATACTAAAGCTATTCCAAAATTATTGTTTCAAGAAGTTAATAGACTTTAGTTTTTAGAGCACTTTTAGGTTCATAGAAAAATTGTGTGGAGAGTACAGAGCCAAAAAAAATTTTTTTAACTATTAAATTTGTAAATTTAATTTAATTGGCTTTTTCAGTCTGAGAAAAAAAAAACAGGAAAGTTTTTAATGAAGTCCATGTTTTCATAGGGAAAAATTCACAAAATGATAATTCTCCTTACAAAAAGTTACTTTGTATGCATTTAAAATATAAGGCAGGGTTAACAGGGTGGCTCAGTGAGTTAAGTGTCTGACTCTTGATTTCAACTCAAGTATGATCTAAGGGTTGTGAGATTGAGCCCTGCATTGGGATCCCTGCTGGGCATGGAGTCTGCTTAAGATTCTCTTTCTCCGGGGGCGCCTGGGTGGCTCAGCGGGTTAAGCCTCTGCCTTCAGCTCAGGTCATGATCTCAGGGTCCTGGGATCGAGCCCCTGCATGGGGCTCTCTGCTCAGCAGGGAGCCTACTTCCTCCTGTCTCTGTACCTGCCTCTCTGCCTACTTGTGATCTCTCTCTCTCTCTCTCTCTCTCTGTCAAATAACTAAATAAAATCTTTAAAAAAATAAATAAATAAAATAAAAGAAGATTCTCTTTCTCCAAAAACAATGAATACTGTTACGCTGAAAAAAATAAATAAATTTTTAAAAAAATAAAAATAAATAAAAATAAAAGATTCTCTCTCTCTCTCCCCATTCCCATCCCCCACCAAAATAAATAAATAAATAAATCTTTAAAAAATAAAACATAAGGTAAAATCAGAATAAGATTTTCTCTCTTTTTAAAAATCTATTTTACAACTTATTGATCAACAGATTCCTAGCTCTCTTTTATTGGAGAAATAATGCACTCAAACAAAATTTCTGTGGTAAGTAACTGAAAATATCCAATATTAATCTAATTCTTATGCATTCTTTTCTACCTTGGATATAAAAATTGAAAAGAATTGCATATATATACATCTATAAACATATATATATAACAACAATGTTGTCATTTGCTTTGAAAGATATATGGATCATCCTCAGCTAAATTTGGTTTACAGAAAATACTTATAATCAGAAAAGTTTTGATATGGAATATTTAGTATTAAAAGTTTTACCTAAACTCTATAAAGTAAGGGGTGAAGATACTGGTAGTTTCTGAATTGTACTGAAGCAAATAGAAATTTATGTACCTACTTGGTAAGTTTAGACTGTATAGTCAACTCATCAGATCCACTTAACAACCAAATACAATCCTTAGTGCCGGGTATGAAAAAAGTAGTAACAGAAAGAGCAACATAGGGGGTCCTGGGTGGCTTAGATGGTTAAGCGTCTGCCTTCAGCTCAGGTCATGATCCCGGGGTCCTGGGATTAAGCCCCACATCAGGCTCCCTCCTCAGTGGGAAGTCTGCTTCTGCCTAGAGAAGGGAGAAGTAGACTCTGCATGTGCTGCTCTCTCTCTCTCTCTCTCTCTGTGTGTCAAATAAATAAATAAAATCTTTAAAAAAAGGAAACATAGAACAGAGTGAATAGGAAAGAGAACTGTGGAGTCAGAAAAACCTTATTGGGGTTCTCCATAAACTGTCATTGTGATTTAGGGAAGATTCTCTCTAATCTTAATTTCCCCAACAGAAAAACTGGGGAAAGTTAATAGTATCTACTTCCTAAGGCATTTGCAAGGATTAAGTGGGAGCAGTATATGAGAAATGCTTAGCTCCTGGCCTGGTGTATAAAACTCGGGAATTAGCAGGATAGCAATGACATTATGGGATAGTTACCCATTGTTGAATTCTCCTAGAGGTGCTGGAATGAGGGATGGAAGATACAATCCCCAAATACATTTCCATCTGGGGATGGAAAGCTTCTGTTCTTGCTTCTTAATTCTTGCTTCCGAAATGTGACCATGAGAAAACACAGGAAACACACACACACACACACACATTCGTCTTGGCTTCTTCTTTCTTATGGTACTTCATGATTGCCACCTTTCTTCCATTTCCATGTGGACTGCTACTCCTTTTCTCCCTGAGAACTCTTCCTGGTTAACTGCACGCAGGAAAGTATTGAGGCCTTTGCCCTGTTTTTCAGATGGGACCAGAGGCTCAGATTACATCAGGGGGGTGATGCAACTTTTCAGAGCTACAGACTGAAGGGTGGGATTCTTTATCTGGAATATGATACTCAGCCCACTTAGGTCCTGGGCACTACCCAGAGTGTGATGGGAACCAACTGTATCTTCCTCTAGTTTCCCCCAATAAGTGTTTTTCCAGGTTAATGTGTGTGTGTGTGGGGCGGGGGGGGGGGGGGTGATGGGGGTCAAATCATGCCACCCTTGCTTGCTCAGTACCCTTTCTTCTACTTTTCCTCCCACATTTTGGCAGTGCTATTTCAATCTTCTTTGCCCATTCCTAATTATCTACCTGATTTCTAAACATCAGAGTGTCCCAGCTCCACCAATTACATGACTTTAAATACTATTCATATTCTGATACCTCCAACCTGGACCCCCTCCCCAAACTCCAGCCTCACCCATAGAACTTTCCACTTGATCTCTTCATTTGGATGACCAATAGACATCTCAAAGCTAACAGGTCAAAAACTGACTTCCCGATGGCCCCTTCCTACACAGGCTCTATATGCAGTCTTTCCTCTTGTAGGCAATCTCTTCAACTGTCCGGATTAAAAATCTTGTAGTCATCTGTAACTCCTCTTTTTCTTTCACATTTCACACACAACCCATCAAACACATCCTATTTGCTTCCCTTTTAAAATATATCTGGAATACAAGCACTTGCCATCATCTCTTGCCTGAATTATATTAAAACCTCTCCCTGGCTGTGCCCTTGCCTCTTCCAGTCTATTGTAAACACAGCAGCAGGAGATCCTTTTGAAACATAAGTTGGATCATGCCACCCCTCTGCTCAAAATCCTCTAACAGAGTTTGTGTGTTGTTGTCATCATTGTTGTTGTTTGCTCAGAGTAAACCTAAAGTTATTATGAGGGAGCGGGGGCCTACATATTTTAACTTCCTGTTATTCCTGTAATCCAGTCTTGGACCCCTCCAAACATGCCCAGTAATGAAGAGCTAAATCATGTCTCCTTAGGGAAGGCTGCAGTCCTGTGGTCTATTTTTTTTTTTTTTTTAAGATTTTATTTATTTATTTGACAGAGATCACAAGTAGGCAGAGAGGCAGGCAGAGAAAGAGGAGGAAGCAGGCTCCCCGCTGAGCAAAGTGCACGATGCTGGGCTCGATCCCAGGACTCTGGGATCATGACCTGAGCTGAGGCTTTAACCCACTGAGCCACCTAGGCGCCCCCTGTGGGTCTATCTTATTAAAATCGTCACAGGGGTTTGTTTAATCCTTTCTTAATGTGTGTGTAACATCAACATGGCAATTGGTTTCTTAAAGGATTTATTGCCAGGAATTACAAACCACTTACTATTGTGAATTATTGTGTTAATATAATTATGAAATTATACATGAATATGTTCACTGTGGGTAACTGAGAATAATAATCTCTCTTGGATGATAGAATGCAAAGGAGTGGAATATAGTTAAGATTATACATTTAATGGTTTCCCCCAAGAGTGGGCTCTTAATCTTCACGAAACTTTTACCCACAGTCTTAGGTTAAACCTAGAAATAATAACTCTGAAGGGAGAAGGGTTGGAAACCATACTTCTTACCCCTTATTTACACCAATATTACACATGGACAGCAGGGGCAGGGTCACTGTCAAACTAGTGGACCTCAAAATTCAGGGCCCTCACTTGCACGGTACCTTGAGCACTTGGAGTTGTTGGAAGTTGTGGAGCGTTCCAGGTGCGGAAAGTAGTCCAGGTTGCAGTCAAGAAGCATTTCTACATGAGCTTTTCTGGTAAATCAGCTAAGGACATCTCAGAAGACAATAGGCTAACTCTCCAAGTCCCCCAAAATTCACTCTGATTTTTCCATCCTAACTATTCACCTACTTGGCTAATTTTGTATTTATGTTTTTAAAGAGGCAACTCCCAAACTCTCCGGGTTGTGCAAATTTAAGGCTACATGAAGTCTGGATCTACCCTGATGGATGGTTAATTGTTACAAATGTTGACAGTTCACCCAGTCACAAAAGAATAAGAATTGTCTAAGATAATCAGACTTCTTGTTTATGAAGTCAAATTAAGTGCCAAAATGACTGCTAGAATTTAAAAGGATTCTTTATTTTGCTCTAATGTGAGGATTTTACCATGTGTGATAGTACCCTGACTGGGAAAAAGATTAACAGTAAGAAGTCTTAGCAATTCTACTACAATTGGTATGACACAGTCAAAAGAGCAGTTTACTCATTCTCATTGTAAGAAGGTGGTACCACACATGGCAATTGAGGGACTTTAGACAAAAAAGTAGTAGAGAGCCATTTTTAAGACTTGATGATGATTCATCTGGGTATTCAAACATTTATGATCTTGTCATCCTCAGAATAGGTTTAGAGTCTAGATATTTCAATCAAGGCTCTAACATGATTTATAATAACCATTTGATTTAGCATTCCTGAACAAAGTTGTTTTTATTCACTTGTTAGGAATAATACTCTACAAAGGGTTTGCACTCATTGATTTCCAGCTTATCTTCTGAAAAAGCCTCCTAGTAGGGACTGTATGTTCCTTTAAAATTATTGCTGGCTATAAAAGTGGGCACACGCATGCCAGGGTGTGCGTTCGGCAGCTTTTACAATGCTCCCTGGGTGTGCTAGGCCTCTGGGGCAGGGAGCCAACAGCGAAGCTGCCATCATTCAACAGTATAAAATGCATACTGTGGTGTGTCATCGCAATTATTCTTTTTTATGGCTTTGAAAGAAGCTCCACCTTCCCTTTAGTTATTTTAAACATTAACCTCCAGCTTCCAGAAGTAGTCAAAATGGTTCAACTCTGTGTTTTTCCCTGAGCAAGATGTGGTTCATTAGAAACTAACAACGCCTCACTATGCAAACATTTTCATCCATTACAAATCCTAACCTCAAACTATAGGAGAAATTCTAGGGAAAAAAATCTATGGAAGAACTCCTCAAGAGGGTGTATTTTCTGCTTAACTAGCAAAACAAATCTGAGAGGAATATTTTCAAGAGTAAATGTGTTCTAAAAACTTGGGATTATCTTAGGGTGTTTTCATGACATGCATATTAATGGATTTTATTCATAAAATTTTTTGAGATGAATAAAATATATTTCATAAATCATTGGATTCATTTTAAAATGAAACCATTACTTTCCACAAACTTAATATTTAATATTGAGGGATAATGAAGGCAAATACAGAAAAACATTAATATGAGCAATCAGTTGTTTGCTGGAACTTTAGAAGTTAACACCATACTCAAATCTTTTTCAAGCCAAGCTATGGAAACATGTGAAACAAATTACATTTTTGAAAGAGTGGTACACCCTGGGGTTGAAATTATAAAAGAAACACTTGGAGACATTGATGGGAATGAAGGAGTGGTAAGAGTAGATGAAACCTGGTTGAGACAGCTTGGAAAAAGGTTACAGAAATACTACTGTTTCATGCAATTTTGATGGAGAAAAGGGATGTTGTATAAAGATGAGGGATGTATATAGCACTCTTATTAGAATTTATCGGGGGAATATAATTGGGCGAGAAAGAAAAAAATTTATACTGTCTTAAAGTTGGGAAGGCTATTTAGAAATCATTTGGTTTAATCTCCTTGTATAAGGCAATCTTCTGGCTGGATTTCAATAATCACTTTTGAGAGAATCCTTTAAAAAGCCATCCAGACTTTACTTCCTTTGAACACATTTCTAAACACAGCAAACAAAACTCATTACTTTGTGGCACCTCTTTTCCCTGTTAAGCAACTGAATATGTTAGTTATGAATCACAATGGGCTGAATTTTACTATACTTTATGCCTATCGGATTTTTTTCCATTCTAGGAAATAATACAAAGTCTATTCCTTCCAAGGGTTTAAAGACACCTGTCAAACCTCTCTTCCACATTCTTTCTTCCCCAATCTCCTCCCTGTACCAACAAGTCCCAGTTTGCTGAATAATCTCTCATTTGACATTGTTTCTTGACCCTTTACTGTACTCTTTGTATGCATCTTAATTTATCAATATTCTTCTTAAAGTGCAGCACCCAGAATTATCATGATTCTGCCTGGCATAATGGAGTTTACTTTTGTTGACTTTATTGACCTAAGTAATACGCCATTAAGGTAGTCAACATTTATTCTGCTTTCTTAAGATCTTAGTTACACTGTTGACTTAAGTTGACCTTTCAGTCAGATAAAATGGTTCAGAGCACTTTTAAGAAATATATTGTATGGCTAAGTTAGGTCTTCTATATTTTACTCATGTGAATTCTTTATTAAATATCAGTGTAAGATTTTTTATTTCAGCCCAGTTTATTGCATCCATTGGTTTCAGTCCTTCTTTGCAATCTAAAAGTTTTTCATTTAGTTACCACTAGGTTAACCAGACCACCTAGATTTATGTCACTTGCAAATATAATAGACAGGTGTTTTATGTAATCAGATATGTGCATGCATGAAATATCGTCTTTAGGAACAAACGTGTTTTGTGTTCTCGATTTTCCAATTATTATCTATGACTTTTGCAAAGTCACTTAACCTCTCTGAGCCTCCATAAAATGGGAACAATAATGCTTACTTCATGGAGTTTTCATGAGACTTAGATGAAATATTGTATGTGAAGTTCTTAGGACTGTGCTTGGTCAATAACTTAAATATTTTAAATATCATTATCTCCTGTAGGTGTGGAGCAGAGGTAGAGGCAAGAACAGTAGAGCGGAAGAAGTAAATGTGTTCATCTGACAAATAGGAATATTCAGAAACACTTGAAAATGAAAGCAGGGGCATTAACTAGTATTGATTGATTGTTGACATATGCTAAATTCATGGGCAGCCATTTTATTATTATGAAATGAGTTATTAAAATGAACTGCTAGATTTTGAGTTCAATAATAGGATTGCAAGCATATTTGAAGTTGATTACTGCTTGTCTACATTCACTTTCTTGAGAAGAAGTGAGGCAGGAAGCCAGACAGGCTTTTGACCACATTAAGCACACCTGGACAGTGCTTTGGGAAGGCAGCCAGTAAGGAATATGTTTGTTGTTTTTTTTTTTAAGATGAAAAAATGACCAAAACTGAATATGCATGTAATCAACCCATATACAACCTGAGGCTGAGGTTGGAATTGTATTTCTTCCGTCTCCTCAAACTTTGATAAAATTTAACTACCTAACGATGTTGGAGACAAAGTGGAGACTTGAGTTCCCAGTATGATTTTCAAGTTTGCATCTTCTCAGAATGGCTGTGGGCCCTAGATATCACAACTCAGAAGGCTTGGCATTGCTGAAAAGAAAAGAAATTCGCCAATACCGTGTTCTGTCCCAAGGGAGAAGTTGAGGTTTTACCTCTTTCCTTTTAATAATAATAATAGCAGTGGGTATTTACTGAGCACTTTCTATGCCTCCTTGTTCTAACAAATTTATGGCATAATCTCACATAACCCTTACAACAGTTTTCTGAGGAAGTTTCTACCAAGTTATTCCATTTCCCAGATTAGATGACTGAAGCACTGAGAAGGTAAATAATTTGTCTGAGGCCAAAATAGCTGGCAAGTGACTGCCAGGATTTGAATTTGGACAGCCTCATTGTAGAGTCCATTCTTTTCCTACTGAAATAAACCAGCTTCTGATTCAGGATTTCCTGTTTTCTGAGGGTAAGTTATCCATAGTATACCCCAAGATCTTTCTGGGACAATAAAAGGGGGGGAAATTAACAAATAACTAAGTGTTCCCTAAGTTAAGGAACATAAAGCTAAAAAGGGTTAGAACAAGTAACACGCTTGTTCTGTGTGAACACCACTGAGAAAAAACCATTTGGGAATACTATGAAGACTTGTAGTGGAACATCTATTGTTTCCTTTCCCTATAATCCTTTCTTCCATTTGGAAGAGAAAGGAAACTTCTACTCCACGACACTTGCCCACCACAAAATCCATGATTAAAATAGGAATTGCCCTGATTTTATACCATTTCTTGACTTCCATTATTAGTCTAGAGGCAAGCACCTGACTCAAACTGGACTAATGGCAGGAGTTAAATGCCATCTCATGGTGATTTGTCTCAGAGATGGGCATATGACAAAAGCTAGAAGAACCCAAGTCATGATTCTTCCCCACCTATTAAAAATAGGGTAGTGAGTCTTGCTTGGAGTTCTTTCTTCTTGCAGGAAGAAGTAGGTAAGGACATGAGCTTCAAGGCTGTCGATGGCCACATCCCCCATATAAGAAGGAAATCAGAGAGTGAAGCCAACATGTAGAGAAATACAGATATATACATATATATGTATATATATATATATGTATGTATATATATATACATATATATGTATATATGTATATATATATATATGTATATATCTATGTGTGTGTGTGTGTATGGAGAAAGAGAGAGAGAGAATCATAATGACGTTCAAATCTTCATTTCCAGTCATTCCTGAACTTTATACCATTTGCCTACATAAGCCAATAAATTCCCTTTTTGTCTAAACAGCTTGAATTCAAGTTCTTTCTTACACTAATATTGTTGAGGGTGTTATATACTACATCCCTGGTGCCCCCAATATAGAACTCCATATAAGCATCATTTTCTAAAATGTAGGCTAGACATTTGTTTCTCTTGAAGAAACTGCTATGTTTCAACTTGAGGACAAGCAAGAATCATATGAATTAAGAGAGATCATGTCAATAAAAATGGGATGAAATAGATCATTTTAGAAGACATAAAAAGAGGTAGAAGACAGTCGCCAAACTGTGGAAAGAGCCAAAATGCCCTTCACAGACGAACGGATGAAGAATATACGGTCCATACATACAATGGAGTATTATGTGTCCATCAGGAAGGATAAATACCCAAATTTTGTATCAACATGGATGGGACTGGAGGAGATTATGCTGAGTGAAATAAGTCAAGCAGAGTGAGTCAAGTATCATCATATGGTTTCACTTACTTGTGGAGCATAAGGAATAACATGCAGGACATTGGGAGAAGGAGAGGAGGAGTGAGTTGGGGGAAATTGGAGGGGGAGACGAACCCTGAGAGACTGTGGACTCAGAAACAAATTGAGGGTTTTGGAGGGGAAGGGGGTGGGGGGTTGGGAGACCCTTGTGGTGGGTATTATTCCACATATTGCGTGGAGCACTGGGGGTGGTGCATAAACAATGAATCTTGGAACACTGAAAAAAGAAAATAAAATTAAAAAAAAAAAAGAGGGGGAATAGCATTGACTTGGAGACAGAGACCTGGGTTTAAGTCCCTAAAATTATGATACACATTTACCAGTTGGATGTTCTCTAGCAGATTACTGAATCTCTCTGGACCTCAGTTTTCTCTTCTGTTAAATTGGGCTAATAATACTAGCTTTAACTAGGTTACAACAGTATTTTTTTAAAATTAAATGGGATCATGTATGTAAAAATACTTTGTAAACTGTAAAACACTATATCTATTTTAGTTAGTTAAATTTAGCCTTACAATCAAACTGGAATGTTGTCTTATATGTAAAGTGATTTCTTTAAGATTGGAAACCTTTCTATTCTTCACCAGAAGTTTATAGTGCTTAAAAATAATATAATCCCACTCATCTTATGATCTCCCTGATATGAGGACATGGAGAAGCAACATGGGGGGTTAGGGGGATAGGAGAAGAATAAATGAAACAAGATGGGATTGGGAGGGAGACAAACCATAAATGACTCTTAATCTCACAAAACAAACTGGGGGTTGCTGGGGGGAGGTGGGATTGGGAGAGGGGGAGGGGGCTATGGACATTGGGGAGGGGAGGCGAACCATAAGAGACTATGGACTCTGAAAAACAACCTGAGGGTTTTGAAGGGTCAGGGGTGGGAGGTTGGGGGAACAGGTGGTGGGTAATAGGGAGGGCACGTTTTGCATGGAGCACTGGGTGTTGTGCAAAAACAATGAATACTGTTATGCTGAAAAAAATAAATAAAATGGGAAAAAAATAATAATAGTATAATCCCACTCATCTTTAAAGGGCTTAAATTTAATCCTTCTTCACCAGAACCATGAGTTGTAGTTCCATTTTACACTGGAGACAAGCAGGAGAGTATGGCAAGGAAAGGACAAGCAAATTATTAAAAGCAGTAAAGGATAATAAGGCTAATATGCAAATGAAACCCTAAAGCTCTAAACTGCCTGTCTTTACCAGAAGGAAAACGGACATCATTGCCTTGAAAACTCACAGTCTTTTTCCCTGCTGTTTCTGAAAATCTCCACCCTGAACCCACCCTGAAATGCAAGCACTGAAATAAAGAAAAGGCAGCTTCATCTGTCGTTCTGAGAAGATCGATATTCAGAGTGAGGGATATTAATTAGAAACCGTACCATTGATTTAGACCCCAAGCCACATTCATTGTGTATGCATCTATTGCTCATCTGTGGGAGAGAGGGGATGCAGAAATTTAGTTTCTTCTTCTTTAACTGAGGGTTGCTCAGTTTTCCTGCCAGCGTTGTAAGAACATTGCTAAAAGGCACAAAAGCTCACGGAGGTGTCAAACAGCAGGGATGAGAGGCTGAGCTTCCCTTCATCCGTGAAGGAGTCAATTAAAGAACAAAGACAACTCTTGGATTTTAAGATCACTAGTCCAAGTTGTTCCAGAGTTCTCATGTGTATTTTGAATTCGGTCTCCTCGTATTTCTTGTTTATTACAAGAAAAGGTAACTATGTGGTGGTTTTGTGCTTTTAAGAGCACAATTATAAACGCATTTAGTTTTTTCTTATATTTGTAACCATGTGTGCTGCCATTCAATCCTGTCCCATAGAACTGTTCTGAGATTAAACAACAACCAGCATCAGGAAAACTTCAAGGAGGACCCTCCAGTGCTTAACATCATTTCAGTTCCTGGACTTTAAATGATCTGTGCTTTTTCTTATTTAATAATCATGATTTCTTACGTGTTCAGGCACCAAAGGAGCAGAGAAGGAAGGGAGAGTAGGAACAAAGCACACCCTGGGTCAAGAGCTTTTTCGCTGTTGGTTAGATTAGGGATGACTTCAACTCCTTATGTAAAGTGAACACTGTAAACTAATCTTTGTTTCTGCAATTTAGATAAGATTATTTCAATAGACACCAGTTTCAGTTTGGGGTTGTCTTTGTTTTTGTCCAATGATCTCAATGTGACTGTCATTTGACATAAATTTACCATATCTGTATTATATCTTGTGGTTTATGCCAGGAACAAAACATTATTTGTATTTATATCAGTAGGTAAACTTTAAAGGTGCACCTGTTGACTTTTTTGAACATCAACAAAGTGCAAGTTAACAAAATTAACTGAACGCATGCAATCTGTGAAAACTGTCTTTAAAGACATACATACATATTAAGTTCATATTTATTTCCTTTTTTCTTAAATTTATGTAAGTCCATTTTAATTAATAAATTTAACGGAGTCATTATATACCCAATGCAGTTTGACTCAATATTTAAATTGCCACAAAGATAAATTGCATTTCGATTGAAGGAAATGTCAAAAATATATTCTTACATTATGTAGGCCAGGATTACTTCATACACTATTCATTGCATCATATATGTTATATATATGATTTCATGATATATTGCATATATTATCCATCATATGTATTACACCTGAAGCAAAAAAAAACAAAATAAATTTTATGGAAATTAAATTAAAAGGAAATTTTTTAACAAAAGATTAGTAACAAAAACGGATTTTTGTTTGAGATCTCAGCTAGTCAATGAAGCGTAACAAAAAATATTCCTATTAATAGAACTAAATGTCTACCATAGATTTTAGGAATGAAACACTTTGATTCTTTACATGTTTAATTACAAAGCCCAAAATGACCAAGGACAATAAATATAAATTAAAACCCAAATCTTGGGATTAAAGATGGAGGCTACTAATACCCCTAGGTGGAAAGCCTGATTTTAAAAGATATATAAACAAATAGGTGAAACACGAATGAAAATATAAAGAACCTATAATTCAGTTTTTGAAATGATATGTTACATTAGTTTCCTATGGTTTAATTAAAATTATATTACTGTGTGTATATGAATTTGAGATAGGGTGTTTTAGAATATATATAATTCTTTTTTTATCTGCTATAGTCACGTCTAAAAGCTAGAAAATGGTCATTAAAAATTAGATTTTCTCGGGGCACCTGGGTGGCTCAGTGGGTTAAAGCCTCTGCTTTCAGCTCAGGTCATAATCCCAGAATCCTGGGATCAAGCCCCGCATCGGGCTCTCTGCTCAGCTGGGAACCTGCTTCCCTTCCTCTCTCTCTGCCTGCCTCTCTGCCTACTTGTGATCTCTGTCTGTCAAATAAACAAATAAAATTTTTTTAAAAAAATTAGATTTTCTCAAAAAGATCTTTTCAAAATTACCTATTTTTTACAAGATAAAATTCGGTAAGAGCCCAGCCATAGTAACAAAAGCATTAAGAGAAGACTAAATGTGGTTAAGGAGACAATTAAAGAATAAATTAATTTAAATCTTTCTACATGTGTTCTAGATCTCATCTCAGTTTTTCAGAGATTAATCCATCCATTCTTGTCTCTTCCTTCAAAGTCCACATCTTAAAAACTAAACAAACACACACACACACACACACACACACACACACACACACATATTCTTGTTATCTTCTATATACTACCCTGATTTTCCTCTAGACCTAAATCTCAATAATCTGTACTCTAACTTCCCTCCACCACTAATTCACTGCAACCCAACGCAATGTGACTTCACCCTATCACTGCACTGAAGGTTTACGCTAATGTCAAGGTAACAACCTCAGTGACAAAGTTAATGGATACTGTCTAATTCTTAAATTCCTTGACCTTCCAACAGTTATTGACATCCTCTCTTTCTAGGTTTCCATGTAACTAACCCTCTCTCCTTGATTTTCTTCATCCTCCATAGCAACTTCTCATTTCCCTGTCAATCTTCTCTTCTTCTATTCTCTCCAGGCATTCTCATTTATATCAGTGACTACTAGTCATCCATATGCTGATAACTCCCACTTCTGTAATTGTACCTGAGCTTATTCCTGAGCTTCAGACTTATGATGTTTTCATCATGCTTCCAAGATTTCATTATTTGTCCTCAACTCCCTTCAAAGACTTTTCAACTTCTTCTATCCTCAATCTTCTGTTAATGGTTTACATGTTTATAATGTTCTAAAGTACAAAATTGTGAGTGATCCTTGATTCTTCCCTCTCCCTCAAATGTAATGTTCATTAGATCCCTGAACCCTATTAATTCTCTGACAAATGTAGTCTTAACTTTGTTGAGCACCATTGTCAATACCACAGTCCATTCCATTATTATTTATTGCAGAGAAAATTGCTTTGGTCATTGAATTGGTCTATTTCTTCGGTCTCTTTGTATTTCTAACTATCTTCACACTTAATGACACAATAATTTTCTAGAAAAAAGAAAGGTGCCGAGACCATAGTGCCATGTTGTTGTGTCACCAAACCTGCTTAAGTCATTGTTGACATCTTTTTGCCTACAAGGAAACATCAATCTCTGTCACATAAATTCTTTTTTTTTTTTTAAGATTTTGTTTATTTGTCAGAGAGAAAGAGAGAGAGAGAGAGAGCACAGCAGGGGGAGCGGCAGTCAGAGAGAGAAGCGGGCTTTCTGCTGAGCCAGAAGCCCAATGTGGGACTCGACCCCAGGACCCTAAGATCATGACTCCAGGTGAAGGTAGTTGCTTAACTGACTGAGCCACCCAGACATCCCTGTCACATAAATTCTTTATAATTAATCAGAACCCTATATTTCCATGCTCATATATGTTTCTCTAAGTTTTCACCCTATCTTTTTTACCTCTTCAAAATACTTCCCATTCTCTAAATGGCCACTGGCAGCTTCAGATTTATGTCTCTCTTAAATTAATAATCCCAGAGAAAAGAAGATCCCGCTTACTCCACAAAGCCCTGGAAGGTCTTGCGTGGCTCTTCATGGATTACTTGACTATTGAACCAATCCCTGTGAACAAGGGAAGGGACTGCTCCAATTAGCCAGCCAAGCTGGATCACGTACCCACCTTTCTGGAAAGAAGTCTACTCCACCTAAATTTCATGGAATAACTCCCTCAAAATAAAGAGAAGTCCTGTTCCCAGCAGCACAGGAGAAAAATGGCTTCAAAGGAACTCTATAAGAGAAAGGGACTGGGTAGAGAAGTCACATAGTGTACATTCTAGAAACATGTGATACTTTCTTAGCACTGCACTTCCATTCTCCCTCTATATTTCAAGTAAATGGACATTCAATCAGGAATAGGAAACACATTCTTATTATCTTTCTGAAAATCAGAATTTTCACCCAAGGAATATTGTGTTGAATGAGATTGTATTGGATGTTTTGATCTTTCAATTTTTATTTCTAGATTTTTTTTTTTTTTAGTCTAATTGTTCCAAGCTTCAGGTGGAAATGGTGTGCCTCAGAGTCAGGTGGAAATCAGTCACCATGAACTTCAGTCTTTCCTTTCATTTTCCATACTCTTCTTTAAATGTCTACCCCCTTTCCACTATCACCTCCTTATTCTGGTTTCCCTAAAAAGGAATAAACAAAGTTAAATCATATGGTATATAGATTCAAATATTATGGAGTACCAATCATGCACTATATGCAAATCTCCAAGTTTTGAATTGTGCACTACTGTTTGGACTGCAAATGCTGTGGAGGTGGTATACCAGCTAACCAAGTGCCAAGACAGGAGTTCTCACGTGTGCTCTGACAGCTCAGGGATGGGGGGGGAAAGATGTTCAGATATTCAGATAAAATACATTTGTGTTTCGGTTTATTTTAAATCTGTATTCCTGTGGACAGCACATAATGTACCTTGTTCTCCCTTCTTCCTTGCACCTGCCTTTCTGCTCTCTCCATTCCCCTTTCCTCTTTTGTTCTGTTTATTTTTCCCCTGTTCAATTTCATGAGAAAACAAAGTAGCATAGTCTACTCTACCTTTTCTTGTAATTGTGAAATCCCTCCCTCTAACTCTTTTTAAAACCTTCTCTTAACCCTCCTTCCACTGCAGGAAAAAAATTCCCTTATTTTATCCATATTTTTTGCACAATCATTGTGCAAAATGGACTATAACTGCATTGGGAGCATGTCTCACATGGCATCCTCCTGTAGTAGCTCATCTTTTCATCTCCCATGAGCAACAGGACCAGGAGGTGTTTTTCCTTCTGCTTACTGCCCATTGTTCATATCATAGCATGAGTGCCTCATTCCTGCATAAAGTTTCATACTCTATAGTGGTTAAAATTGAAGGATCTGAGGCAGACAGTCTGAGTCAGAATCCCAACTCTGGCACTTACTAGATGTGCAATTTCAGGCAAGTGATAATCAAGATTTATATATTTCTGACTAACTTATTTTGCTTAGCATAATACACTCTGACTCCATCCATGTTGTTGCAAATGGCAAGATTTCATTAGTCAGTGGACACGGGCTATTTCCATAATTTGACTATTGTAGATAATGTTGCTGTAAATATTGGGGTGCGTGTATCCCTTCAAATCAGTATTTTCATATCCTTTGGATAAATACCTAGTAGTGCAATTCTTAGGTCAGAAGCTAGTTTTATTTTTAATTTTTCAAACTTTTTATCTCTTTATACCTATTGACTGATCTTATATGACCAAAAAAACTTTATAGTGAAAGTCCTTTGCTTTTGCCATTTTCTTCTAGTCTTTCAGTCCCTTCTTAGCCTTCTATCCATCACTGCATGGTTGGAAACTTTCGTCTGATCATGAACACTATTGTTCCACTAGTCATATTGATTTTGGGGGGAATTTTAATTTTTAACTGTACTAACCCAGCTCATTACCCACCAATTATCCCTTCTCTTTCTCTCCCTCCTTTGGTTTATAATGAAGTTTCTACCATCATAAAGCATGCTCACTTTACCCAGAATGTCACTCTTCACTGCTCTTCTCTTCTCATCCAAATTCTTCAAAGAGTAGTTAACAAATATGTTTTTTACTTTCTCAACAAAATCATTCACTTTCAGCCCACCATAATTTGGCTTCAGTCCTCACAACTCTAACACATGTCACTAGAGTCTCATTAAATACCAAATCCAAAGAACATTTCAACCCTTTAATTGTCACACTTGATACTAGTGAGTACCATCATTTGACACTACTGATTATTTTCTCCAGCTGCTGATTCCCATGGTAGCTCATACTGATGTGATCTCTCATCTCTCTGTTCACCACCACCCTGTCACATTTGTTGGATCTTTATCTCTAACAACCTCTTTATTTATTTATAGTATCTTGCAAAGTTTCATTCTTGGACCTTCTTTTCAGTCTTCAGAGTCTTCTAGGTGATAGCATGGCTACAATTAAATCTATTGGCTTCCAAGTCCGTATGTACAGTCCAATACTCTCTCAAATTTTAGTTGTCTGTTGGACAACTTCATCTAATTTTTTTTTTCACAAAGACACTACGAATTCAGTATGTTCAAACTGATCTAATCTTTATCTGCTCCACCACCTACACAACCTGACCCAGTCTTCATTTCAGGTGATGAAAAATCCCATCTTTTTTTTTTTTTTTTTTTTTTTAAGATTTCTTATTTGAGAGAGAGAAAGGGAGTGCGGAGGGGAGAGGAAGAGGGAGGCAGGGAGAGAATCTCAAGCAGATTCCCTACTGAGTGTGGAGCTTGACACTGGGCTTGATCTCATGACCCTGAGATCAGGACCTGAGCCAAAATTAAGAGTCAGATGCTTCACTGACTGTGCCAACCAAGGTCCTGTAAAAGTCCATCATTTAATCAATTATCAAATCCTGCTATTTTGGTGATTTCTTCTTAAACCCCTCCTCTTGGGGCGCCTGGGTGGCTCAGTGGGTTAAGCCTCTGCCTTCAGCTCAGGTCATGATCTCAGGGTCCTGGGATCGAGCCCCGTATCGGGCTCTCTGCTTGGCAGAGAGCCTGCTTCCTCCCCTCTCTGGCTGCTGCTCTGCTTACTTGTAATCTCTCTCTCTCTCTCTCTCTCTCTGTAAAAAAGAAAAAAAAAATTTTAAACCCCTCCTCTTATTTCTAACCACCTCTGCTTCAATTCCAGTTTTAACATTTTTCAGACTACTGAAACATCCTAACTACTTTTCTCTATCTGTAATTTTGTCCCCTCTACGTCCATCCTAAAATCAACCAAAATGAAGTTTGAACAATTTGCTTTTTTTCTTACAAATCCTTTAGTGAGCAAGGAGAAGGAACTACTCTTACCAAATAATAAAATACAAAACTAGAATAAATAAAACCAGGTAGCTCTGACATAGGAATCAAGAAGTCAATGAAACAGAACAGAGTTCCTCATCCAAAGTACCCACTGCCAAGAAACTTTTACTTGAAATGAAGCTGTAAACAAAATTCAAAAATGCATGAGGACATTTCAAGATCAAGAGGCTGTGGACAGATGGAAACAGTTGCTGTCTGGCTCTTCTTCTCTCTAATATTTTAACTCCAAAGACGTAAGAACTTTTCAGAATTCCCTAAGCCTAGTAACTGGAAAGCCAAGACATTATTTTTTGACTATGCCAGTAGAGAAGTATAGCAAGTCCTATCACCCTGTTTGAAGAGCAGTATTCTTTATAGTAGAAGGTGATTCTTCCCAGCTTTAACCAAGCAAAGAGGGAATAATGGGCTATTACTCAGCAAATCATAAAATGAACCCCTGGAATCTCCATTTCCGTAGAGGTTTCCAAACAGGTGTAAAATATAAGGGTTTCATCAAAGGAAGAGCATGTATTTCCTTGAATTATTACTTGCTTTGCAATTAATAAAGAGTAATTTCTTTCTGAAATGTTCCTTTGATGGTGAAATTTTAATTCAAGCATTCCTTTATTTAGGTAATGTTTACTAAACAAACACACATGCCAGGGATTGTGGAGATGATAAAAGATTATTTAAAATACAAAGATACAGATGTAGTGAATAAAAGGGCCATATGCACCCCAATGTTCATAGCAGCAATGTCCACAATAGCCAAACTGTGGAAGGAGCCAAGATGCCCTTCAACTGATGAATGGATAAAGAAGTTGTGGTCCATATATACAAGGGAGTATTACTCAGCCATCAGAAAGGATGAATACCCAACTTTTGCATAATATGGAGGACATTAGGAGAAAGGAAGGAAAAGTGAAGGGGGAGAAATCAAAGGAGGAGATGAGCCATGAGAGACTGTGGACTCTAAAGAATAAACTGAGGGTTTTAGAGAGGAGGGTGATGGGGCGATGGGTGAGCCTGGTTGTGGGTATTAAGAAGGGCATGTATTGCATGGAGCACTGGGTGTTATACATAAACAATGAATTATGGAACACCACATCAAAAACTAATGGTGTATGTTAGTATGTTAGTTTGGTGACTAACAGAACACAATAAAAAAATAAAATAAAATACCAAGGAATCCACAATATGAATTGTCGAGGTTTTTTTTCAATTCCATACATAAATTCTATATATATTTGGCTATTTACTCCATTTAGTCTTCTCAAATAGCACAAAGTATTTTTTTTTGAAGATTTTATTTATTTATTTGACACAGAGAGAAAGATCACAAGTAGGCAGAGAGGCAGGCAGAGAGAGAGGGAGAAGCAGGCTCCCTGCTGAGCAGAGGGCCCGATGTGGGGCCCGATCCCAGGACCCTGAGATCATGACCTGAGCCGAAGGCAGAGGCTTAACCCACTGAGCCACCCAGGTGCCCCAACAAATAGCACAAAGTATTATTCAAATCACTTTAAGTTGTTAGTTTTAAGCTGCTAATATTTTACTTATTTTTAACATGCTCATTTTTTTTACTTGTACTCTGGGATAATTTGAAAAGCAAAATAAGTAAATGCATGGTGAGGCATATATTATTGCTGTAATTATGTTTCTTTTTGAATAAAAGGGAAAGATGAAATGTATGTTTGGTAGGAAATACATAGGTAACCAAATTTTTTTTTTTTAAGATTTTATTTATTTGGCAGACAGAGATCACAAGTAGGCAGAGAGGCAGGCAGAGAGAGAGAGGGGAAGTAGGCTCCCTGCCGAGCAGAGAGCCCAGTGCGGGCCTCAATCCCAGGACCCTGAGATCATGACCTGATCTGAAGGCAGAGGCTTAACCCACTGAGCCACCCAGGCATCCTGGTAACCAAATTTTTAAGAAGATAAAAGCATCAACTAGAATATTAACCTCACTTTACTTTTCTTTATCCATTTGTTTCTTTTTCCCAAACTTATACTTTATCCTCAGGATGTAGATTTAAGGCAGTGAAAGAGCTGAAAAGGCAGTAAAACTGGGAAAGGAAATTTTCTGGCTTGGCCTTCAATTATTTATTCAGTAAGCAATAAAGGAGTATAAAAGTTGTGAGGACCACGAAGTACAAAATTAGTTAAGAAGGAAATAAAGACTTAGAAAATTGAGAAACAAAAAATGAGTGTCATTCATAATCACCACAGACTCAAATTTACAAGTCAGTGAATTATTAATTGGTGTCATTAAGATAATTGTGTCAACATTTGACAACAGAATGTGAAAGGAATCATGGAAAATTTTAGAAAAATAGAAGTTTAATAACTTTTTGTGACATATCCATTGCATTTGGACTCAACAGTCTCGTTATCAAAGAGATTATTCTAAGGTAACATTTTAAATGCTTTTTAAAAGACTAGACATGTCTAAAAGAAAAAGTATGTAAGATTAATTTAGTTAAAAGGGAAAAACTTCAATGGCAACCTCTTCTTTCAGCTCATGTTTTCATTAGGATGAAAATAATGATCTCATGAATGTTGTTATTAAAATGCATTTAAAAAATATTTTAGAGCGCCTGGGTGGCTCAGTGAGTTGAAAGTCCCACTTTGGGCTCCTTACTCAGCAGGGAGCCTGCTTCTCCCTCTGTCTCAGTGCTCTCTCTCTCTCTCTCTCTCTCCCTCTCTGACAAATAAATAAGTAAAATCTTAAAATATATTTTTGTGAATGTGGTTCTATAAAATAGTGGAGACAGCATCAATATTTTTGGTCAAGTTCTTCACTGTAGGGATTTTCAGGCTCATTTCTATCAGGTCGTGTGTGTGTGTGTGTGTGTGTGTGTGCGCGCGCACGCACGCGCACATGTGAGCATGTGTATAAATTCTTTTTAAGCTAAGTAGCTCATTTTTTTACAAAGCTGAATAAAAGAATTTCCAACTTTGTGTAAGTTTTGTCACATTTATATGAATTCTCAGTAGTTATAATCTTCTACCAAGATTCTGACAACCAACCATAAGATAATACAATCCTGTTCACATGTAAGAATATGGCACATGCAAAAATATGGGGCTAGACCTATAAAATAACATGTTTGTTTCCAACCTCTTTTGGAAGGAGGTGACCAGAAAACCTGATTTGAGCCTGGTCTTTCAATGTCAAACTGCTGCAAAACAGATCTCTGTTTCATTTTAACCTGCTATGGATTCTAATTTACCTTTTCCTCCACAAATTTCCTCCACTTTATGTTGCAAACATGTTGGCACAACCATAGTCAGGTTCTAAAGGTCACTTCCGGAGCTTAAGAATTATAGTAAAAAGCTGCCTTCACAGGAAAAAAAAAAAAAAGGAATGAAGAAGTGTATTGTTTATCCAGATGATTATCTCAATAGTTTATTTTAGTAATAAAATCAGGCTACTGTATTATTGATAATAAAACTCCAACCAAGTAAGACCACATTTCTCTGAAGTTCACATTTTTATGTATGTTGGAGATATAATCCATCTCTGTACATGAATAGGAGCTAAGACGTCTTAAAATTAGATCTGTGTAGAAAAACAGAAGATATAGGTTCTGAGGGAATGAACAAACATGTGTTATTAAACAAGTCACTAAACTTCTCTGCTGTTCCCTTTCTACCTGAAAAGAAGAAAATCTTTCCCTGTTCTTCATGGAGCTGCCATTAGGGTAATAAGAACTGATATTCGCAAACCCAAATTCTAAGGGAGAACTGATTATGTTTAAGGTTTGTTATTTATCACATAAAACTGTTAATGGTGCCTGCCTATTTATTCTAAGTTGGTTATGTGAAAGCTAGAAAAACTCCAAAGTCTGGAAACCAATTGCAGAAATTTTGATTTGAAAATTACACAGCTATTAGTGCTGATTTAAAATGCAAAGCCCCTATAAACTTAAATTTAAATTCTGGATCAAACCAATACAGTTTACTGAAATATAAAAATGTATTGAGCACTTACTTTGTGTAAAAGCAGCAGTGTACTGGGCTGTCTTCAGGCAATTAATCACCTCATAGGATAGTGAGACTATTGAATGCTCAAAGGGAATAGAAGTCATCTGAGCAATTAAATTCAAGAAAAGAAAGGAAAGGAAAGGAAAGGAAAGAAAGGAAAGGAAAGGAAAGGAAAGAAAGGAAAAGAAAAGAAAAGAAAAAATCCTTGGGGCTCCTGACTGGCCCAGTTGGTGGAGCATGCAACACTTGATCTGAGGGTTATGAGTTCAAGCCTCACATTGCCTGTGGAGATTCCTTAAAAATAAAACCTTAAGGGCCTCCTGGGTGGCACAGTCAGTTAAGCGCCCAAATCTTGGTTTTGGCTTAGGTTATGATCTCTGGGTCGTGAGATCAAGCCCCAGCTAGGGCTCCGCACTCAGTGTGAAGTCTGCTTGAGATTCTCTCTCCTTCTCACTTTGCCCCTCCTGTTTATGTGCACTCTCTTTTTCTCTCTATCAAATAAATAAATAAATCTTTAAAAAGCAATAAATAAATAAAGTAATTAAATCTTTTTTAAAAAGTTCCTTGGTTTGGCTGTCATAAAAAGAAAAAATAATATCAATAATAAATAGTACTGGATATGGGTTAGAATGATCTTCAAATGTTAAGTCTTAGAAGTGGGGGTTACTTTTTTAAGTTACCCTCCCCTCCGCCTCTGGAAGTTAGACGGTGTCCAAGAACAGTGATCTGACAGATTTAGGGAGAAGAAGTTACATTCCACTTAGCGTATTTTCGAGTGATATTTAAAATGACTATCCTGCGAACTTTAGTCAGTGTTAGAGTAACTGGAACTGTTCATTAGAGAAAAAAAAGGAAGAGGTTCTGCTTCTCCACTTACTTATTACAGTTTTAGGTCGCACTTCAATGACACTGCACACTGGGGCACTGTCATAAAGTATAAATGTTGACAAATGAGGTAAAAGTTCACACAATGACAATAAAACAATATTAGAATTTTGTTTCATTCATTTGGAATTTGGGTATCATGGCTTATTTTATTTTTGGCAAACTACGGCTACAATTAGGACTACCAAGCAATCTATTTGGCTCTTGCATTATCTTCTTATTGTATTATTGGTTTTTATAACTATCCTCTTAAATTTGAACATATTACAGCTAATCTTTTTATTTAGAGGTTAAAATTGTGCTGGGGTTAAATATATGTGAAATTCCAGTGTTAATGCTGGTGAATCTTACTCTTGGCCTTCAAATGAATTTTGAATAAATGGCCATAGCAGCCATAATAAGGCTAATGCTGGTTTCCTGGTGAAATATTTCATTACACTCTTACGCCAGTTGTTTATACTTATAAAATGCACATGTGCTAGAGAATAATATAGTCATATTACCTGTTGATGCTTACCCATCCTTCCTCCCTTCTTTAAAGACTCTTTTAGAGCAGTGATGGGGTTGGACTAAAAAGGAGGAGCACCAGGTAATGTTCTGGGCTTTCACAGCTCATTGCTTAGATTGCCAAAGAGCGTTGGGTTCTAGTCAAATCGTGTATAGTCACTTCACTTTGTGTTTTTCTTCCTTGACATAGGTTAGCTTCCATCTGTTGGAAGGAAAAGTGGAAACTTGCCTACATGCTTGGCTATTTGCGAACTTCACTATGAAAGTTTCACAATAACTTAGTCTTATTTCTTTAAATTGTATATACTCTAACATTAGAGTTAAGAGACTCTTTTCATCCTGACGAAATTTCAAGGATGACTTTATGATCTTGACAGTAACATAAATGAGTAGATTTTGAAAAGAAAGAAAAAGCTGTAATGTCTTAATTGTAAAGAGATTTGATGTATTTTCTTTAAGGTTTCTGATGAGGTATGGTTCCCTCATTTCATTAGAATGGGGAGTGGGAATCAAAGGAGGTTGACAGTTGGTTGATGTGTATGTCTAGCTACTAAATCATTGCATTCATGCTAAGACCTCCTATGTGCTCCCATTAAATCCCATTCAGCTCATGAGGTAATATATGTACTGTAGCCTATGGCTGGGTTATTGCTGTTTTTTTTCCCTCCCCATTAAATTTGCACAAACTCACATGGTCCTCTAGGCTTTCTTTTAAAGTTTTATATTTAATAGAAATAGATCTCAAAAAACAAACGTTGGGGAAAAAAGAAAGTTGTAGAAATAGATTTACAGTGTGAAATCATACTATATATATGTACATATATATATTCACATAAAATTATATTTAAAAATACACACCAAACTCACATAATAGTTGCTTCTGGGGAAGATTCAAGGGTAATAGACTGAGGCTGCTATCAAAGAAAACTTTAACATCATCTGTAAAATTCTGTTTCTTATTTTTTTTTTAAAAGTCACCAAATCTCTACTGATTTGGGAAGCTGAATAGTATGATCTCCTGTGAGTTTCTCTGTATTCTTTGAGACACTGTGAATCATCAGTAGTGATAGAGTAGTAGTGAAGTTTTGGGGATCTGTAGAGAGACTGGCTGGATTTTAATCGGCCACTTACTACATGACCAGGAGCAAGTCATTCAACCTTCCTGTGCCTCAGTTTCCTAATCTATAAAATGGTATTAATAATAAATAGTACCTACCTTACTAGCTTATGTGAAGTAAATGAGGTAATACACAATAGTGCTTAGAACAGTGCTTGGGACGTCGCAAAGACTCAATAAATTATAACTGGTAATTAATTTTTTGATATCTCAAAATCTTTTCTGTAGAATTTTCTTTTTAAAAATTTTTTTTGAAACTCATTTATTCCTGGATAAAAGTAGAAGCAGCATGTATATATAAAACAAGTGTAAACATTTATTTAATGAAGCTACAGAACTGGAACTTAACAAAATATTTCCTTATTTCATTCCAAGTACTAGGAGGCCCCTTCCTTCCAACTTGTTCTTCTACTTCAAAGTCATTCTCTGGGACTCTCGGTCATTCAACTGTCTGACCTCTCTCCCTTCTGTTTTTTCACGTTTCTTCTTAGCTCTGAATCTCCACAGTACAACCCAAATAGTTTCCAACACGAACACAGCGAGGATGCATTTCTTCTTTTGGCGACAGTAGCTTTAGTATTAACTGAAAAGCAGGGTGGATAATGTGACACGCGTTTTACTTTCAGCAGACTTGTTAATATCAGCTCTGAATTTTTCATGACGGCTTCGGTAACCTGTAGCCCGGAGCTGAAGCTCTGGGGGTTTCCACCACAAAGAGGTGGATCAGCTGAGCTCTCACTTCCCATCTGGCACTGGGTGACAGGGACAGTCAGGGCGGGGGGGTTGGGGGGGCGGCAGGAAACCTGAAGAAGAAGAAAGCTGATGTGGGACACCCATTGTCGTGTATAAAAGACGAAACATGTGCTGTTGTATGGATGTATCTTTGAGACACTTGTTTATCACTGGCTTCAGAATATACTTAGCCAGTGTGCTTAACGTTAGTCACAAGAACAGCTGCCGCTCGTGTAAGTAAAACCCTCATACCCAGTGGCATCCTGATTTGCCCAACCAGATTCAGGACCTCTCTGCAGCGAACGTTTGATGCTTCCTGGCATGCGTCTTATTCACCCACACAGGCAGGCGTGCGCGTGCAGGCACACACAGAGACACACACGATTGAGATTCGAAGCTGTTTGAAATTGAAAACCGTCTTAGCTATGTCCCAAGGTAACAAAATGATCCCAAGTTCTCAAAAAGCTGTGTTTTATGTCTGAAAGTCTAAAAAGAAAGTCTTTTGGGAGAGTGGGAGGCTCAAATAAAGTCCTACGTGAAAAGTCAAAAACAGTAAAATAAAAATAGATGAAATGTGAGCATTTACCTTCCTTGAGTCTTACTGCTCTATCATCTTTTTAAACTGAAATAGATATAGTTGCTCTCCTGTTTGCAGACAACTGGATCATTAGATACTTGATGTTATTTTTAATAACTGTAACAATTGACATTGGTTCTAGACACACCTAAACTATAATTCTTAGGATGCAGGAGGATTTGCCAGCACTTCAGGAGCAAGGTGTTCTCTTAATTACAGCGATCTCCAGTCACACCCTTCGTTCTATCAAGGTAAAAGTTAAATAATTAAAGCTGTTTGTACTTGGAAAAAAAATTTTTGAAGTCATAGCCGTAGAGCTCTGAAACAATGAAAAAGAGTCAATATGTATGTTGCTACTATGATTTTTCGGTAAATCTTCATCAGCAGAAAGAACCAGATCAACTTTTGAAACTAATTCTCACTTTCATTTTCCCCTTAAATTATTTGTCCCACTATTTTCAATTTACCATGCCAATATTCCTCTAACTTCAAGATGCATTTCATTGTTGCTGTTTCATGTGTGAGGAATGTCATTTTAAAAATCTCATTAGCATTTACTAACATCCTAACTTTTTTTAAAAGATGTAACAGAAGGTTGACTTCCAATATAAAAATAGTATTAAAATAGCATAATAAGGTGTACATTTACAGGAAAGTAATAGTAACTAAACAGTCACATAGATTTGTTACAATAAAAAGATAAAACTATTAAGCAATTAACTTTATAATCATGAACTCAATACACTTTGGTGATACTCTCCAACTACAAAGTGACTTGAGTAAAACCTGCTTAAGAGTATCCTCGTGCGTGTTTGTGCACAGACTAGCATGTTCTCAATCCTGTAAAAGGCTTAGGTGTGATAGGTCAAGCATTTGAAGAGTTTTTACTCAGTTTTAAAAATTATTTTATCGCAGGGCACCTGAGTGGTTCAGTGGGTTAAAGCCTCTGCCTTCGGCTCAGGTCATGATCTCAGGTCCTGGGATTGAGCCCCCCGTCCTCCTGCTCTCTGCTCAGCAGGGAGCCTGCTTCTTCCTCTTTCTCTGCCTGCCTCTCTGCCTACTTGTGGTCTTTGTCTGTCAAATAAATAAAATCTTTAAAAAAAATTATTTTATCGCAAAGGAATAATAAAGGGTTTAACCTTTGAAACCAATTTACGTTTTAAAGCAAATGAGGAATTGAAGACTGTAATTTTAGCTCTCAAACAAAAATTAGATCCTCTTGGCCATTACCTCCACCTATTCGCTTATATTCGATGAATAACAACTTACTTCCAAACTTAGCGGCTTAAAACAGCCATTTTATTTTGTTCATGACTCTGTGAGTCAGCAGTGCTGGGAGGGTTTGACTGGTCTCTTCTCACATAGGGTCTCTTGTGTGGTCACAGTCAGACGCAGGTGGGGCCCACAGTTTTCAAGCTCTCCTGGGCTGGACATCTAAGATGCCTCATTCTCATCTCATAGCCGGCACTTGGTGCTGACTGTCAGCTGGGATCTCAGTTACACTGTCAACCAGGACACCCGTCGCTGGCCTCTTGAACATGACCTGGACTTCCCCACAGCATGGAGGACTAAGGAGAGTTGGGACTCCTTACATGGCAGCTCATAGTTCCAAACAGAAGTGTTTCAGTGACAAAGGTGAAAACCACCTTGGAATTCAAACAATGCCACGCTTCTGCTGCGTTGTATTGCTTACAATGGAGTCTGTACATCCAACCCAGATTCAAAGAAAGGAGGAGTGGCCACTTCTTGACAGGAAAATTGTAAAAGATTTGTGGACGTATTTTAAAACTGTCATACTACCCTCTGTCGGATAGCAATACATGGATCATTTGAGAGATAACATGGGAATCCTAGATCTTTACCATGAGTTTTATCAATAGAATATCATTTTAATTAATTACAGCTCAGATCGCCTCAGATACCTTGTAGTGGCTATGGCATGTTGCATTTCCAAAATGACCATAATAGTATTTCTTGTCTCACTTGCTCTTGCAGAATCTTGCCATTTCGCCATCAGGAGAGTCTACCTCTCCTCTTTCTTCTTGTCTTAAAATTGGACAGGTATTTGTGGTGGTCTTGACAAAAAGAATGCAGCAAGAGTGATACTGTATGGTTCCCAAGGCTGGTTTACCAAAGGTGATATGGTTTCTACCTGATCTTCTCCCAGGGGAAGGCTTACTCTGGGAACCCAATTGCCGTATGGAAAGAAAGCCCAAAGCATCCCACAGACAACATCCACTGTGACCCTTCTGATGACTCTAGCCCCAGCCTTTAAGCCACTCTTGAGCTAAGAGTGGCAGAGACAAGCTCTCTCCACCAAGCCTTTCCTCAACTGAAATTCATGAGGTTTGTCTTCAATCACTGAAGAAGTAAGGAGTAGTCAATTTTGTAGTTTTGAAGGTCTAAGATACCAACAATAGCCTTTTTAGGGCAACACAGAAATGTAACACTACACACCTTGTTGTCCAGGTTGTCCAGAAAGTTATTTTCTCTGAGAAAATGTGTTTACGAGATGCAGCTACAGATGAACAATCCATTCATTCAATCAATAAACATTTTATCAAGTTTTCGTTATGTTCCAGGCATTCACTGTTGTATGTGGTGAGATTACAACAGTGAACAAAACAGACATTGGTCTCCTCTTGGTATTTATATTCTGGGAAACAAGAAATTAATAAATAATAAACAAATACATAAGTAAAATATATAATATCAGTTGGTGATAAATGGGGGGAAATGCCAGAGAAGTAAGATAGGGAACATTGGGATGGATAGAGGGAGATAATCACATACAAGGTGGGAATAGGAAGCCTCCCTGAGATGATCGAATCTCAACAAAAACCTGAAGGAAATGAGAAAACCAGCAAAGAAATTACCTGAGTAAAGGATGTTCTAGACAGAGGGAGCAGAAAGTGCAGAGGTCTCAGAGCAGCAGATGTGATGTAGTCTACTAAAAGCAAGGGCAGGTTGTCGGAGCTTAAGCAAAGAAGACCGTAATAAAGGAAGAAGAGAAGGAACCAGAACTCTCTAGGGCCTTCCAAGCAATTATAACAATTTACTCTGTATGAGAAATGAATCTTTTAGAAAAGTTTGAGCAGAAGGATAATATGATTTTTTTTAAAAAGGATGGCATGATATAGCTTAGATTTAAAAGGATTCTGCTGGCTACTGGAATAATATACAGTACAGCAAAGAGTGGAGTCATCAGGCAAATGAAAATAGTGGCGTGGACAAAGATAATAATGGCAGAGTGTGAGGAGCAATTGAATAAGGATGTATTTTGATAGTAAAAAACCAACATATTTACTGATAGATTGCAATGGATACAGAGTATGAGAGAAGGAAAAGAGTCAGAGATGATTCATTGAACTTTAGAGTGAGCTTCTAAAAGAACGAAAGTGCCATTTATTCCAATGGTGGATACTGTGGGAGAAGACACTTTGGGGAGAGACCAGAAATTCTTTGGACATGTTAAGTTTCATATTTCTATTAGACATCCAGTTAAATAAGAGCTTCTATAGTCTGGTGGTTAGTAGAAACATGGAGTTAGCAATTTGGGAGTTTTCGGTATTTAGATGGTTCAGGAGACTGGGAACATTTACCAGGGAATCTTCTGCTTTATATGGCTACTGAAATGAACAGTCATGAAGTGCAGACTGATACTAATCCTGATCCATCATTTCACAGATTAGACATACTTGGAGAAAGAATTCTTTGTCCCTATGAAGGAATAAAAGAAAATAAAACGGACTTATTAGCACCTATTTATTCTTTGAATTGATCACTCTACAGCATGGCCTATTTACAAAATGGTGTCTGTAGCTACTGTTCTCTTTGCCTGGGTATATTCACAATTTGGTGTTGTAGGAACAGTAAATTGTTGTTAATGCAATTCAGTTACTTGAAGAAAATCTTGCTTGAATAGAGTATGTTTCTCTAACTCTCTAGTAAGGTATTTCTCTTGATAAGTGCTGTTATGTACCACAAATTACACGCCTGACAGAAAGAAAACTGAAATTGCAGGTTACTGAAGTGAGCCAATGGCTTAGCTTATTACACACTTAATCAGAGCATGGTACAATTGGCCTGATGCTTAGATTACTTTCAACTTGCACACACAAGTGCAAGTATGGCTATCTGAGCCACATTGCTTTTCTAAACTCAACAGTGCAAATTAAAGCAGATTACCTAATGTAAATTATGAGTGCCTAATCTACAGAAATCACCGGTTAAAAGTCCCTTTATGGTAGAACGTCAGCATGGGAATTCTGCATCAGCCAACACTTACAGAGTCCAACTATAAAAAAAATTTAAGAGATGGAAATTGCCAGAGACCAGTCTACTGATTGCTTTTCAAACAGTTGGAAAAAATGAAAATCGAAAGATTGTATTTAAAAACCATATGGAGCTAAAACATCATTTTCTAAAAGACTCTTTGTTGCTAATATATATTCTCCTAGTTTTTCACTGTGTTTGGAAAGTTTTCAGAGTATGGGTTGCTAGATTTCAGGAATTGGGGGAGGGAAGAAGTGCACATGGACATATCAAGGTCATCATTAACATTTGACACCCCAAGAGAAAGATTGAGATTCACCTATTCACACTTCCCTCTCCATTTAGCCCTGGTGGAGCTTAAGAGGGCAATGAATTAAAATTATTCCAGACGGCCTGGGGTTTTAGCTACCCTGAGTGACAGCCTGGTGCTGGAAGCAGCTACGAAAGAATATGCCAGTCTGAGCCTGTACTCCCATCAACTCAAGAAAAATGAATGGAAGTTAAATACACGTAAATTCAAAGCCAGCAAGTTCAAGATAATGTGACCCAAAAGTTTAGGGTAAAAATACTAATTTGCATTCTCTTATCTGCAAGTTTCAAACTTGTGAACTTGCAAAAATATTTGACATTTCGTTACACCTAGTTTATAAGGAATACTTTGGTAAAAGTTAATGTGTATGTTTGCTTCATCATGCGTAAAGCATAAATCTATGTTACAAGTCTATTTAATTATGGCATGGCTCGGCACAAAAGATGCCACAGCATTATAATAAAAGCCACCAGATGTCACTGTTACAGATTATATTCAAGGATATGCTAATTTGAAAATATGTGAGCTTTTCATTGCTCAGTTTCGAGAAATTCTGGGTTATAATTTTGCCATCCAGAAAATATTTTAACTGGGCTTTCTTAACTTACAGGGAATTTTTTTCCTGTGGGTCTTAACTTCTCTGTAATCCATTTCAAGGTATTTTTGCAATGGTTGTAAATTTAATTAGGAAGTAGGAAAGATTTTTTCCCATCAGGAATGTGCATTGTACACAAGTTGCTGTCAGAAGTTTTCCTTTGAAAGACTTTATATACAAATAGGGCAATTTCTTATCTCTTCAGGAAAGCAGAAAGGTGGGTTGGTGTGCAGGTGAACCAATAATTCCCTAGTCCTTTGATTCCTCGATTTTTTTTTAAAGATTTTATTTATTTATTTGACAGAGAGAGAGATCACAAGTAGGCAGAGAGGCAGGCAGAGAGAGAGGAGGAAGCAGGCTCCCTGCAGAGCAGAGAGCCCGATGCGGGGCTCGATCCCAGGACTCTGAGATCATGACCTGAGCCGAAGGCAGCGGCTCAATCCACTGAGCCAATAGTCGTGGGGAGTTGGGCATGCCAATCTTTCTGCCTTTTAGCCTCTACTTAGAAAACTAGCTCTGTCTTAATGCATGGTAGAGAGGATGATTAGTTGGGCACATAAATGAATACAGGTTTCAAACCCCAAAACACTCACTATTACACTAAACAGGGGAGATCAAAGATAAATTGATACATTTGAGAAAATTTTTATTTACTCTGTATTATCTTATATACAGGCTATGGTTCTCTTTAAATAGCAGCATAGTATAGACAACATCTCTCCTACAGAGGCTGACTGAAACAAAGGATTTAATAACAAGAATTTTTTTCTGGCAAGCAGATCAATGAGAAGGATTTTGGAGTATACTAGTGTTTGGGCCAACTGGCAATTCATAGCTTGTAAGGGAGAATTTATGCCATTTCTTTTTTTTTTTTTTAAGATTTATTTAGTTATGTTAGAGGTGGGGAAGGGGCAGAGGGAGAGGGAGAAGAGAATCTCAAGCAGACTCCCCACTGAGGACAGAGCCCCATGAGGGGCTTGATCTCAGGACTCTGAGATCATGACCTGAGCTGAAATCAAGAGTCGGAAGGTTAACAGACTGAGCCACCCAGGAGCCCCTGAATTTAAACCATTTAAAAACAGAAGTTTATTTAATTATGTGATTGTGAAATTTGATGCACCCAGGTTGGCTGATTAAAATAAGGATCTCACAAGGGTACCTGGCTGGCTCAGTTGGTAGAGCATGCAACTCTTGATCTTGGTGTCATGAGTTCAAGGCCCACATTGGACATAGAGTTTACCTAAAAAATAGATAAGTGAATTGTTTAAGAAAAAATAAAATAAGGATCTCACAGGACTTCAGATGCAGTACCATTTGAAGCATTTTTTTTTTTTTTAAAGAAAGGACCATGCAGGTAACTAGAAAGGGATTTCATGTCTTTATAAATACTAGTTGAATCCTACTAAACTGATATTGGTATGTTGCTGTAGATCAGTAAAATCTGTATAGAAAAGGGGAAAAAATCAGGAAAGTTTTGAGAAATGAAAAATTCCCTGACATAGGAACAAGTAGTAACAGCCACAAAACTTGTCTGTGTGTTTATGCCATTGTGGAATGCTGTTCAGCATATGGAGAGCTTGCCCCTTTTGCTGTCTGCCCAGGGCAAGGGATGAATTATCCAGGTAAAATCAGGTTCCTTCTTCAATAGACACAAAATATTTTCCCCATGAGATGTCTAAGAGTCTAGGCAAAAAGCTGTTATTCAAAGAACTGAGAAACTAACCTAACATTGCTACATATGATTTTTAAATAAGTTTTCATGATAGTAAAAAAGCAAAACAAAACAAAAAACACCTTATGATCTTCTTAAAGACATTATCACAAGGGGAATCAGTAAAAATCTTCCATTATTGGGGTGCCTGGGTGGCTCAGTGGGTTAAGCTTCTGCCTTTGGCTCAGGTCATGATCTCAGGGCCCTGGGATGGAGCCTCTCACCGGGCACTCTGCTCAGCAGGGAGCCCTCTTCCCCCCCACTCCCCGCCCCTGCCTGCCTCTCTGCCTACTTGTGATCTCTGTCAAATAAATAAATAAAATCTTAAAAAAAAATCTTCCATTATAGTCTTCTTTATTTGAAGAAATAAAGGCAGTAAAGAGAGGAAAGAATCTTCCATGCAGAGCTCACCATTTTTGCTTCCCTGCAAGGTCTCCTAGTTCCAAGACATTTATGCTTTAATTTCCTGAACAATAATAAACCTTTTTTTTTTTTTTTAAGTGATCAGGACCTGGGCTAAATTCAAGTCATTGAACTATTTGGAAAGACTTAAAATCTATTTCTATTTCCTTGGGCTTCACAGTCTTTTCACTGAGAGAGAGAGGGCGCCGGGGGGAGCAGTACCACTCACTCTGTTAAAGGACAAATGTCTCTGATCTCCACTTGCATTTCCCATTGTCCTTTTGGTTGTTGCCGTGGTTTTGTTCAGGACCTAGTCTCAGTGATACACATCATGACAAATTAGGGAAATTTGAACAGAACACCTTACATGCTTAGAAATTAAGCTGAAGTGCTTCCCAGATTAACATCTGCTTTGGTCTTAGAAGATAAGGTTGCACGTAGAGAGTGAAGAGAATGAGTAAGTAACTTTATCACTTTATGGCTAACTCTCCATTTTCAAGTCTGTTGAAGAAATAGTGCAAAGATGGGGCTCTAAATTCAAGTTGTTAGCTTGCTTGGTACAAAGCACAGAGTCAAATGTGTGCCCAATCAAATCATACTTGTTTTATCTTATTAGGTCCTCTCCGCTGTCTTGGTCGGGGTTTTCATTTGTCGCCAAGTCATAATACCTGCCTCGGTTGTCTCAGGAGCTGTCAAACGTAGACCTATTCCCCATGCTGCTTATCTCCTTTAAACTCATAACTACCTTGAGTCATGAATGAAGAATGGGAATGAATGAAGAAAAGGGAAAATCTTCAAAATTCCATCAGCAGGTGAGGATGAATATTGAGGATATTTTGCTGTATACATTGCCATGTGTACCATGTTTCTGCAAATTGTTTTAGTTCAGTTGGTGAAATCTAGGGTTCTCCAGAAAATTCCATTTGTAATGGAATTTCAACAGGTACAAGATTCAAAATTTTTCATTTATCACATAGTTTACAATTACTATCCTTTACTTAGTTTCCCATGACTACATCACAACTGTCCTGAAATATCTTACTGATAAAATAACCCCTTACCCAAGCTCTTCATTGTAAGTATCTAGTTTCTTTGTGTTTTACAGCACACTTTGTTGCCCATTTTTATGAACCAGTTCTTGCTCATAAAATCATGTCAGCAGCTACGAGAGGCTGATTTTCTTGACCATTTGTCTATTATTATTAGTTTGGATTTAAACTACAGTGGTCTGGAAATTTTAAGTAGAAGAGACCATTGCATACCAATGGGATTGGGAGTTGATTGCTACCTACACTGTTGCATTTCTGGCATCAGTTTACTCACCAGATTGATCCTCAGGCTGTGTCTACACTTTCCAGCAAGCAACTTGTTTGCAAATTCACCAGATAAATAAAAAGATATTAGGCAAGAAAAGAAGGTGAAAGACTAGTATATAGAAAATCACAAGTGCTCAGATTCTAAACTGTTATATCAAATTTAAGGCAATCACTAACTCCAGTTTTTTTCTAAGGTTTTATTTCTTTTATTTTAGAGAGAGAGCAAGAAAGAGACCTCAAGCAGGGGGAGAGGTAAAGAGAGAGGGAGATTATCTCAAGCAGACTCTGTGCTGAGTGTGGAGCCCAATGCAAAGCTCAATCTCATGACCCTGAGACCATGACCTGAGCCGAAACCAAGAGTCAGCATATAACCGACAGGTACCCAGGCACCCCAAAAATCACTAACTTCTAAAAAAAGAAAATTCCAGGGTGGAGGAGGAACAGCTAGATCTAAAATCCGATTTTTGGGGCGCCTGGGTGGCTCAGTGGGTTAAAGCCTCTGCCTTCGGCTCGGGTCATGATCTCAGGGTCCTGGAATCGAGCCCTGCTTTGGGCTCTCTGCTCAGCGGGGATCCTGCTTCCCTCTCTCTCTCTCTCTGTCTACTTATGATCTGTCTGTCAAATAAATAAATAAAATCTTTAAAAAAATAAAAAATTGAAATTAAAAAATTTTTTAAAATAAAATAAAACCCGATTTTTGTCCCTTGATTTTCCTTTCCCCTGGGAATTCCTTCCTAATTTCACCTGCCCACATTATAAAGGCCACTAGTAGAAGTAGGGTGGGTTACTGACCCTCACCAGCCTCTTAATTCTTCACAACAGGATTGAGAGAACGATCATTCAACATGAAGTTACTCGAGGCTAGAAAAATCCTCAAAAGGAGATAAAATGGCACCATACAAGATGATCTTTAAAATATAAATTACCCAAATCCAGTTTTGAGATCTTTCGAGTCCTGCTATCTAATACAGTAGCCATTAGCCTCACGTGACGATTAAGCCCTTGAAATATGCATAGTCCCAAGTGATGTGCTGCGAGCATTTTACAAATTGTGGAGTTCACAAAAAGAATGTAAAAAACATTAATAGTTTTATATTGGTTAAAAAGTAATTTCATATTGATTACATATTAAAATGATATTTTTGACATATTAGGTAAACTAAAGATAAATCATCAAAATTATTTTTATCTAAAAAAAAGATAAATGAATAAACAATTTTTATCTGTTTCTTTTTACTCTAGTCTCTAGTGGCTCCTAGAAAATTTTGAATCACACATGTGATTTGTATGGTATTTCTATTGGACAGTCCTCCAAGGAAATGTTCTAATAAGGTTTCTGCCTTCCTGCTAGCTTGTCACTATTGCAGAAACTTCTAGGAATATATTGGCTTTGGAGATTTTTAATTTAAGCAGACCTAAGTTTATAGCCCAGTTCTCCACTTACTACCCGAGTGATTTTGGATATTTTGTTTAAACTCTGCCTTAGCGCCTCTAGCTACAAAGGAGGGATAATAATACAGTGCCCACCTGCATTATATGGTCGCTGTGAAGATTAAATTAAATAAACTTCTCATCTGCCTCACTCATAGGAATGATTGTTATGGCTAGTGTTATTTATACTCTTAATTCCTAATATCCAGGGATTCTCCATAGTGTTCTTAGATTCATCACATCTAGGTTTAAGAGAGTAAAACCTCAAGAACACTCAATAGGATTCCCTCCCCTGTCTAAATCCATTATACCTTAGATTTATTGGGTGGCTGACACCCAGGATTATACCTTTCCAAGAGAGATGAGGCCTAATAATGAGGATATAATCTTACAGGCCATAGCTAGGTGACGGATGTTCATTTTAGAAATACATACACATAGATATGGGACATATAGATATAGTAGGTTCAACGTGTAAATTAGCAATATAAATTATTTGATGTAGAAGAGGGAGTTTGCCATAAACTAACATTGACCACAGCAATTGAATAGTTCACTAATATGCACTCTAATGCATATTAAATAATAAATAAAGTACTACTTTACTTGGTACATTGTCCCAAGGGATAACACAGAAAATAAACTTTGGAAGGGGATTTAAAGGAACTGATGGATGTTAGACATACAAAGTGATTTTTTAAAAAGATTTTATTTATTTATTTATTTAACAGAGAGAAACACAGTGAGAAAGGGAACACAAGTGGGGAAGTGGGGGAGGGAGAAGCAGGCTTCCCACTGAGCAGGGAGCCCAATGCAGGATGCAGGGCTTGATCCCAGGACTCTGGGATCATGACCTAAGCCGAAGGCAGACACTTAAAGACTGAGCCACCCAGGAGCCCATAATGTGATTTTTTTTAACGGAAAGTAGAGATGCTTTGGAAATTGCCTTGAGGGGTGTTATCCCCTCCCTCTGAAACATGTGTTTGGGTCATTATTAGTATTCCCAAGACTCACATCTTAGAATATGGACAACAACTACCTAGTTAACTATAGCAGAAGAAACAGAAAGCGGGGACTTAAGATCTTAAACTGGATTTTACAGAGGCAGTCACCTGCCTGTAGGAACGAAGAGAAAGTGCAGTTGAGCAGCAGGATGGGGCCGACACAGACGTGGCAAAGACCACCAGGCGGTCTCTGGTGGTGTAACACACTTCTCTCCGTAGGCAGAGGGGACCCAGTGGCAGTATATCCAGGAGAAATCTACTTAGAATCTACATCAGGGGCCGGGGTGAATGGATCATAACAACTTGCCCAGTGGTCAGGAACTCGATTCCAGTTTCTTTAGTGGTGTGAAAGAGAAAGAGAGAAAAGGCTGGGAAGCATAAGACAGAGCATGAGTCTTTTTTTTTTTTTTTAAAGATTTTATTTATTTATTTGAGAGAGAGACACACACAGAGAGAGAGAGCACAGAGGGAGAGAGAGGGGAAGAAGCAGACTCCCTGCTGAGCAGAGAGCCCAACGTGGGGCTTGAGCCCTAGGATCCTGAGATCATGACCTGAGCCGAGTTCAAGAGTTGGTCACTTAACCGACTGAGCCACCCAAGTGCCCCAGCAGAGCATCAGTCTTAAATGGATTGTGGCTCTAGGCTAGTGGTTCTTAACTGAGAGCCATTTTGCCCCCAGGGACATTTGGAAATGTGTGGAGATGTTTTTCTTGTCACCATCTGGGGGTGGGGCACGCAATCGGCATCTAATGCATAGAAGTCAGGGTTGCTGCAAAACTTCCCACAACGCACTGGGTAACCCCCCACAACAAATAGTGATCTGGCTCAAAATGTTAATAGCAGTGCTGTTTAGAAACTCTGCTCTAGGCAGATTTCCAAGACAGAACTTGGACATAGAACGGTAACACTGAAGTCAAAATTGCGGTTATAAGGTGGGAACCAGGTGCTGGCACGAACTTGACCCAAAAGAGATCAGGGCTCCCCTTGAAACGGATAAGACCTGATACCACATTCGCAGCCAGAACTCCCACAAGGCAGTGTGGTATAGGCCGAAAAACAAACCTGCATCCAAGAATAAGTATCTGTGGCTCAAAACGAGTTTCGTAAGCTTGACTTCCTTGTGTGCAAAATTGATGTAATTTTACCAGATCATCGGGATATTGTGAAAATCATAGAAACTAACATAACCTAAAATGCCTACCACAGTACTTAGAATATCACGGCACTGGAACAGCAAAAAAGTTGCACCACCTAACACATAATACAGAAATTATATATGTCCTTAGCAAACTGACAAAATATTCTATGTCTTAATCAAATGAACAAGTGTAAATACTCATTCTGATCTTATTTGGCCCTCAGCAACCCAGGATGCCAATTGTCTATTCTTCTTTTTGCAACTGTGCTGCTGGCTTCCATCACCCTGAACCTGGATGGCTCACTTTCTGGTTCTTTGACTATTCTGAAACTCGATTTAAGGTTCCTCTGCATTTACATATGTTTTCATTTTGTTATTGTTCAGGCCTTTTTCTTCTGACCTCACTCTGCACACTCTTTCTAAGTAAGCTCCTGTGCCCATTCTCATTGCTTCAGTGATCACTGATAGCTCCAGTCCAACTATTTCTAGTATATTCCAGAAGTACTTCGAGCTCAGTATTTCCAAACCAACTTCATAAGCACCATTTCACTCCTGTGTCCCTCTTGTATCGAGGAATGACATGACTATCCACGTAGTTACTTCAACAAGAAATCTGGAAGTCCTCCTTGATTCTTCCCTCTCCCTCTTTTACCACATGAGCTGTACGAAATTCTTCCTGCACTAATTCCTAAACAGTCACTTCACTTTCATTTAATGCTCATTGATGCTACACTACAGTTACCTCTTCAAAAATCTCTCACCTAGATTATTGCCACATTCTCCTACTAGTGTCTCTCTGCTGCCTCTCTTTCTCCTTTTATTATTATCATGATTGTTTTAGTCTCTGCACTGCTCAATACAATTAGACGGCTCTGCATTGCCCTTAGGACAAAGTTTAAACTCTTTTTTTTAGTATTTTTAAAATTTTTATTTATTTATTTGTCAGAGAAAGAGTGAGGGAGCACACAAGAAGGGAGAGCAGTAGGCAGAGGGAGAAGCAGGCTCCCCACTAAGCAGGGAGCCTGATGCCGGACTCGATCCCAAGACCCTGGGATCATGACCTGAGCTGAAGGCAGGAGCTTAATGAACTGATCTACCCAGGCATCCCCAACGTTTTAACTCTTAACACAAATTACAAATCCCTAATTCTGCCTCCAGCCTCACTCCCTGAGGTCCAGACAAACCGATCTTTTCCTTGATTCATGAGTTCCTCACCTTCAGTCCTTCCTAGAGACTGTTTGCTCTTCTGTTAGTATAGGACACTTTCCTCCATTCTCCCCTACCCTCACAATTTCCTAACTTCTTCTTACACGTCTTTGTTCAGCTATTAATTCCTCAAGACAGGCTTTACTGAGTACTCACCACTACCCAGACACCCCGCCGCTGTGTTCCCACGGCAGTCGCCATGCTATATTATACTCGCTGCTCTCCTAACCGTCTTCCAAGATGTGTATAAGCTCCACAAGGGCAGAAATGGTGTCTCTCTCATTCTCTTTTAACCTCACTGCCCAGCACATTGCCCAATACATGAATAAAAAGGTTTCAAATAAATGAATGAAGATAACCTCTCATCAGCCTGAAGGCAGGAGTGCTATTGATTATATAGATTGCAGAATTCCTCTATGATGCCTATAAGCATCAGGAATTTCTAGGTCAATTTCAGTTAAAAATTTCCTTTTTTCTCAGGGGTTCCATACCTGCTTACCTGTGAGATTCATTGAGTCTAAAGCACGCCAGGGAATTCTCTAAGAAACAATCTACATGCATAGAGAATCTTTGCCCTTCAGATCAGTAATTCTAAACACTAGAGCCTTAGGAAGATAGCCCCTCAGCTCTCACTCTGAAAAAAAAACAAAAAACAAAAAACAAAAAACATGTGTTCTAAGTGTTTGGCTCTACCATAGTGCCCTTACTCAGCCTGGTTGTCTTAAATGCTTGAACCAGGGCCACGCATGAATAGGCACTCAACTACAAACTGTTTCTTTAAATACATTATTTCAATCTCAGAATAGATTCCAACTTTTTCATAAAACTTTCGAGATATTTCTTATCTTCCTATATTCACAAAGCCACAATGTATAGAAGATACGGTTTCTCATATGTGACATTTCCGAAGTTCTCAGGTATTCTGATAGGAAATTTATTTGAAACACTGCAAGAATAGAATCAGTAGTCAACAGTGTATGCAAATTTAAGACATTTAACCTTCAAATTTGTGACATTAGATATAAGCAAAGTAATTAAAGATTGCTACACAGTATCAAATTTGTTTTTGTTTTCTTCTGAGGTCACTAAACCTAACTATCCATGATAAAGCTGTATCTATGAACAAGTCTGATCTACATACACATAGAAGTGACTTGAACACTTTGAACCTTGAAAGAATGTGCATCCTTATATGAAGGAAACATTATAATAAACAAGGGATAATATACACATAAAAGTTAATTCCACAGGGCACCTGGGTGGCTCAGTGGGTTAAACCTCCGCCTGCAGCTCAGGTCATGATCTCAGGGTCCTGGGATCGAGCCCTGCATCAGGCTCTCTGCTCAGTGGGGAGCCTGTTTCCCCTGCCTCTCTGCCTGCTTGTGATCTCTGTCTGATTATAAATAAATAAATAAATAAATAAAATCTTTTTAAAGAAATTTCTTTGTTTTTTTAATTTTTATTTATTTATTCAAGAGAGAGACAGAGTGAGAGAGCATGAGAGGAGAGGTCAGAGGGAGAAGCAGACTCCCCATGGAGCTGGGAGCCTGATGTGGGACTCAATCCCAGGACTCCGGGATCATGACCTGAGCTGAAGGCAGTCGCTTAACCAAAAAAAATTCAAACATTATAGGGGCAAGCCATCTACAAAGTGTTAAAAAGAAAAATGCTAATTCTACATTTAAAGCAGGAGTTTGATTACCATCCAATTATAATCATCTTCTATATAAGTGGAAAGCAAAAGACTAGAAACTTTATCTTTGTTGACCTTAGGAAAAGGAAGTTTTTAAAAAGCGTTATCATAAGTTGAGCATTTTATTTTACAAAACACTCTCTTATTCATCTCCCCATTCTAGACCCTTAATATGAACATAATTTCTTATTAACCAAAATTGAACCACCGCGTTATTTAAGATACCTCTCTTTTTTGTTTTTAAGGAGAAGCCTACAAGTTTGACAGGAGTTAAAACAAGATGTGTGGTGAAACACGGTGCTTAATATTCCAAAGAAATATGTAATTAAAACTGATAAGATTAAAATCATTTTCCATCGTGGCTGTTCACATGCCATATGTTAAGGGGTTCCTTTTAGGGAAACACTTGGGCTTAAAAGAAGTATATATCTCACTACAACCCTCTTCAAGTTTTCATTCAGCAAACAAACAAACAAAAAGATATCTGATGCTTAAATTAAAGGTCAATGAAACAGTGAAGGCCCGTGGGTCAAGCACAAAGAAGTCACAGTGAAGTTGAACTTCACTGGTCCCTGACTCCACCTCGCCGTGCATAGCCATAGTTAGCATACGCTTTCCACACAGTTGGTAGCAATCAGATACATATTTAATGTGGTTTCATTATATCCTATAAATGCTGGCAATAGAATAATCTCCCCAGGGTATTCAGTGAAGAATAGAAAAGAGAAAATGATGAGCACAGTTAACACATGCACCCACAACCTCATGATAAAAGGCACCATTTCCCCCATACAGCACCTGTTGTCATAGCTGCTTTAATTACTTTTCATTGTAGTCGGCAGCCTGAAATATTTATCATGGAGCCTATAATTTCCCTAATCCAAAGTTGACATCTACCCAAGTGACTACAGAAACGGAAATTTTTTTTCCCCACTCTTACTCCTGTGCTTAACTTGAAACACCAAAAAGTGCTAAAGAAAATATCTTCCAGGGAAACTTCATTTGGTTAGGAGAATAGGTGCACTGAAAGATTATAAGATGTCCATACAATGTTTGAAAGGCCGTGAATCTTATCAAATTTTGGCTGAAATAGGGGACAGAAATAATTTCATTATTAAATATTAAGGTGTTCAGTGTGCTAAAGTAAAAGATACAAGTGAATTTAAAGGTTTTTTGAATAGGGATCAACTGAAAACACATTCAGTCCATTTCTAAGACCTTGTCTCCCAGCCAGTTTAAGATGAAATTAGATTTGACTTTTGCAGCTCCTTCTCCAGCAAAGTATTGGTTATAATTCTCTTGCTTTGACTATGTTCTTTTGATATTGAAATGTATTGTGACCTAGAATGAAGTTGGGCTGTTTCTTTGAATGAAGGTCCAAATGAATTCTTTTAATGTAATTTACTTAATAAAAATGTATTTATGTTTACATATTACCAACTATATTGTACTGCTGTAATGCTATACAAACTTGTATCCTCATCACAACCCTATCAGGTAGCAACTCCTATATTCTCTCCTTTCCAGTTGAAGAATTTGAGGTCAGAGAGATTGAGGAATTTGCCCACAGCCATAAGGACAGTTAGTGGCAGATACGGGATTCAAACTCAGTTAGTTTAACGTTAGAATCTCTGTTCCTAACCTCCATGCACTGAAATTCAGTTTGGTTTCATAGGAAGGTCCTTATGAATAGAAAAATAATTTTATAGAAACTTCATTCATCATGAGTAGAAGACCAGTTTCAGTGATTAGGATATTCCAGAGACAAAAACCTATTTTATACAGCAATCAAGTAAATACCCACATCTACACACTGACACCAACATCGCCAGCACAGAAGTTTCACAATTTAAGATTACCCTTACTGCAAACATATTGTATTTCATTTTTAAAATGCTGCTCATGACCCAAGAAATTTGCTTCACAGTTTACTAACATAGTGTTCTTGGGCCCATTGAAATCATCCAGAGAGATCTTAAAACTGAGAAATATGTAAGCCCACCTCACTTCCAACAATTAAATTAGAGTCTCTGGAGAATAGCACTTAGAAAAAGCTAGGTCCAGGGTTGCCTGGGTGGCTCAGTGGGTTAAAGCCTCTGCCTTCGGCTCAGGTCATGATCCCAGGGTCCTGGAATCAAGCTCTGCATCGGGCTCTCTGCTCAGCAGGGAGCCTGCTTCCTCCTCTCTCTCTGCCTGCCTCTCTGCCTACTTGTGATCTCTCTCTGTCAAATAAATAAATAAAATCTTTAAAAAAAAAAAAAAAAGCTAGGTTGGTCATACAAAGAAGCTGCCGTGATTTTGAATCTCGGCACTATGGAGTCTACTGCATTCAGTGTGTGAAACACCTTGGAGGAGATGAAACTAACAAGACGCATCGCTGTTATCTCCAGCTGAACACAGGACTTTGGTGTGCCAGACTTTCTGACTCTTTTCAACAGGCTTATCAGTTTGTATGCTAGAAATGCCTATGGAATTCTTGCAGAGATGTTAAAAGTATTTTACTTTCACAAATAAATACTCATTTTTTAATCTTATTTATACTGCTGTCTTAACATCACCTTTCTTCATTGATACCTTAAAGATATTTAAATCCAGTACAAATCTGAACATACCAGTTAACAGATCTTGACTCAACAAGATCTTGTTTTAAATAAGCAGTTACACTGTAGTAAGAAAACAAAGGCCCTTCGACCAAGATCAGATTAAAATGAATGTTTTTTTCTCCGCTCACGCAAAACACCTCATCTGGTTAATTTTATATATGTATTTTCCTCCTTTTATTCATATCCTTTCCCCTCTCCCCCTCACCAAATCTTGTGATTGTCCAATCACAGCTAATACAAATATTTAACTAATATTTTAGTTAATTAATATTTAACAATATAAAGCTAATATTTAGTTTATTAAGAACTAATTTAAAGTTTGGAGTCTAAACAATGAACTGCCTGATCAAGCAAGGGCTATGGCTGCCAAGTTTGATGTGCAACTAATTCTTAGAAGACAAGACTGGGGTCTGCTGCTGACCACTGAGAGGTGAGAGGACTGAAACAGAGGCCACCTTGCCTAACATGCTGAAGTAGAAGGAAGCCACCGACTAGGTTTATGGAGAAGATTGCCAAAATGGGACAGAGGGAACAAGATTTGAGTCAGGGGCTTGCCTTAACAGATACAGATCCCAGTTGTGTTAACATGATTTTTTTGTTTTTGAATTCCTGTCATTGGTCCTTTTTTGTTGTTGTGACCTTATGGTTTTCAACCTGAACTACCAACACTTTAATTTCCCCAGCCAGCTCTCTTCTGTGTTCTCTACAGAAAATGACTCTTCCGGACTTTGACAACTGTCATCAGCTTTAAGTTGCATAGCTTTGTCCCCCAGAGAGAACTCATGGTCATCATTGGCCAACATATTCAGTCTCTATCTCAGGTCTCAGTATTACTCGCCGCCCCCATTTCCTCTCCCTTAAATCCCACTCACTGCAGGTTCTTTTCCTTGTCCTGTAAAGTTATCCTAACTTCTGACTTCTTATTTCCAGTGGAACTTCTCTCTGGCATAGTGTAATATGTCTCACTCATTTACAACTCTTCTAATTTGTAATTCTTATCAATTGCCTTGATCTGAGCTAAAAGTTTCTTTCATCCAAACTATAAAAAAGGTTCGGTGAGCAAATTAGTAGTAGAAATACCACATCTGAGGACATTTTAAACCTACTTAATTACCACAAACTATTCTAATGACTTTGACATTAACTTTTTTTTTTAAGATTTTATTTATTTATTTATTTGACAAACAGAGATCACAAGAAGGGAAGAGAGAGAGAGGAAGGGAAGCAGGCTCCCTGCCGAGCAGAGAGCCCGATGTGGGGCTCGATCCCAGGACCCTAGGATCATGGCCTGAGCTGAAGGCAGAGGCTTTAACCCACTGAGCCACCCAGGTGCCGCCTGACATTAACTTCTTAAATTAAGATAATGCTGGCAGCAGCTCTTTCTGCCCACCGCTCCTGACCCCATGCTTCAATAAAAGTCACCTTTCTGGCACACACAAAAAAATAATTAATTAATTAGTTAATTAAGATGCTGCCGCTTATACCTCAAAACACCAAAACAATTTTCTAGAGGGATCCTTCTTTAGGATGAGTTTATTAGCATGATTACAAATTACTGTAAGTACTTAAAAGTTAGAGCACTGCTTTTCTTCAAGTAGTTCTTTAATTTGTTATGGGCCTTGCCTATAATTCGTCTACAGCAGTGATGCTTAACTCCTTTTACAAACGCTAAGCTTTTAAATAGAACCACTTAGATTTTAAAGAAGTATTCCAAGTAGGAATACATTTATTTTACGTTTCTTTTCTCCTCCTCCTTCAGATCAGCCATCTCGCATATAGTCCTCAAATGCCTGTGGATTTCTTACGTCAGTTCCATCACCTTGAGCACAAGGGATACCACCTATTTTTTTTCCCCCGACTGACAAGTCTGAATCACCTCCCAAAACTTGAATATACTTGAGAGAAGAGGAAAAAAAAAAAGAAAAACACCAGGTGAGCCAGGATGTTTTGAGGGGTTTTTTTGTTTGTTTGCCAGGTTTGTGAGACGAGGGTGAGGACCTGTAATGTCTTCAGAGTCTATGTTAAGGCCGAAAGGATGTGTTCCATTGTGAGTTTATGCTTTCACACCAATCTGTTCTCTAGGCCCAGAGTAGCTCCGAGGAAACCTGTGGGCGTGCGGGGCTTCTCCAAAACAGCTGTGAATGCTTGGCAAGACTGCAGGACACCAAGGCATTCTGGATTTCTTCCTACGCACCCTTGTTGTCATGCGTGCTTGTGATCACCCCTGCCCTCCAGACTCTCGATTCATGCATATGTTCAGGGGATTTTCCTTTGCTAGGAGCAGATTGCTGTATTCTTCTCACTCTTGATAATGAAGTCCATGAGGATGTGCAAACCTGGGAGACACCTGGCACTAGATGTCACATTCTGGAAACCAAGAAAACCAAAACTAGGGGTATATAAGTGTTTAGAATGATTGTAACAATTAGGTTGGCTTTACGGTTCTAACAGATCATGTACATAGGAGAGTGTTACATCTCTTTCATGGCATTTTGGTATCAGGATAGTATTACATCAAACTGACACTTTGGTTTGTTTTATTTCCCCCATGTGGTTTTAGTTGTTTTATTTTGGTTTGCTTTGGTTTAGATATTAACTATAAATTAAACTACATTAAAGAAGGAAGCTTAAAATATCATCACCTAGGAGCTTCTGGGTGGTTCAATTGGGTTAAGCTTTTGACTCTTGGTTTCGAGTCAGGTCCTGATCTCAGGGTCATGAGATCCAGCCCCGGCTGGGGCTCTGTTCTCAGCACAGAGTCTGCTTATCCCTCTCCCTTCCACTCTCCTTCCCCCTTTCCTTCCCCTCTTCCCTTCCTTCTGTGTATTCCCTTGTTCTCTCTTTCTCTCTCTCAAATAAATAAATAAAATCTTAAAAATATATATCATCAACAAAATATGGATATTTTGGACTGAATTGCTAAATGTCTCCTGAGGACAAAATGACCTCCGTTAAGAACCACTGATCTAAGGCATAGAGGAATCAACAGTATTGAAGAATAATCACTTTTTACCCCCACATTCCTTCAAAGTCAAAGTTGCCTGTGAAAACTGTTTAGGAAAGTAGTTCAATATATGCAGTATATACATTATTTTATTTTGCACACATTACATCACCATTACAAATGAAATTGAACTTTTTATATCGGTAGAAACCACTTGGTAACAACGCCCACCAAAGATGGAAGGCACTTGGGATTTCATTCTGCATCAATCACAGCAGAGCACTCTGAGATGTGGCACACGAATACGACTGCCATTGTTGATAATGAGGGAATGATAATTTTAGCAAATTCAAGATAGAATAGTCTATGTGATTAAAACTGTATCATTAGGGCGCCTGGGTGGCTCAGTGGGTTAAAGCCTCTGCCTTCGGCTCAGGTCATGATCCCAGGGTCCTGGGATCGAGGCCCGCATCGGGCTCTCTGCTCAGCGGGGAGCCTGCTTCCTCCTCCCTCTCTGCCTGCCTCTCTGCCTACTTGTGATCTCTGTCTGTCAAATAAATAAAATTGTGATCTCTGTCTGTCAAATAAATAAAATCGTGATCTCTGTCTGTCAAATAAATAAAATCTTAAAAAAAAAACAAAACTGTATCATTATACCCACTGCAGGGCCGGCCATTTTATGGTTTGACATTACAACTTTAAAATCAATTGTGAATAATCTAGGACCAGGTCCATATCAGCGAAGGTGCTCAATTTTCTAAGACTTAATTTTCATGTAATTATGATTTTGAGTTTCCATAAAGGTGGGAGTTTAGCTCAGAGCTTTGGCCTCAAGGAAACAGTGCATTACTAGTAACACTAGCTAATTTGACAAATAATGTCCAAAATGTACAATGATTAAAGCACAGTAAAAGGGGTTTATTTGCTTGTATAAATTCCAAAATGGATATTCCTGATAGGTAAGTGATCCCCTTCATGGGGGTGTTTCAGTTCCTTTTATCAAGAGGCTCTGCCTTATTTCATATATGGCTTCAAAAGTCATCTGTTGTTTTGCATCAAGCATGCACAAAAGGAATAAGAAAGAATGACAGTTGAGGAGTCCAGTCAGGTGCCAGCCTAAGGAACATGCCTTCTGGGTTTTGGGTCCTGTCTTCCAGGATGCATATATGCACTAAACCAGTGGCTGGTAAGTGATGCTCTATTCCCAGTAACTGGAACACAGAAGTCTGAAAAACCAAGATGTAGACTTAGGATTCACCCTTGATATTTTCACGCCCAAAGGCTGCTGGAAGTGGGCAGTAGCAGACTCCTCATGCCAGAAGACCAGCAAGCAGAACCTGGGATAACCAAATTTGATTACCAGGAGGAACCCAGAGGAGGCACTGTGGGCTCTCTTCATACTTCCATGACCAGATAACTGCAAACGGGCAATACCAGCAATCCTGGCCCTTAAGAAAAGTTGAACCAAGGGCTCAAACCACTTGAGGACACAAGTCTGGGTCACTCCACTGCAACCAATCCAGGCTGTTGAAGTGTTACTGGAAAAGAGAAACCTCGAATAGGTAGGTGGTGCAGGAAGAAGATACCAACCAGTAATCACAACTCTGAGCTGTAGCTTGATTTGCTAATATTCTGGGAAAGGACAACTGGCCACAAGCCTGAAGAACTGGATTGCATTTTTGCTCTCAGGAAAGGGAGGGAGTGTACTAGTTCAGTTTAATGACGACTCTAGATTCACATGTTTGCTTCGTTTTCCCATCAGAACAGCTCTAGCTGTGGTTTGTGTGTCATTGAGCCCATCAGCCGCTGCTGCTATGGCCACCTCTTCAGTTTGAGATGAGGGCCTCCTAACAGAGAGAGCGCCTCTGCTGCCTGCCCAGATCTGTGGGGCTTCTAGCTTCCCTACCAAGTTCCTGCAAAAGCCAGGCAAGGTAACTGGAAGCACAGGGTAGTGAATGCAGGGGAAGGCCTTGCCCAATGGGAGGCAGGAGATAGGAAGTAGTTCTTCCTCCCTCTGAATGAATACTCTTCAGCTTCGCAGCTTTTACACAGCTCTCTGACAGTGTCTAGTGGGACAAGCTATCATTGGGCCAGAAAATGGTAGAGCATCCAGCTTCTTTTTCCTCTATCCCTGTGTTTTCTGTTCCCACATTTCACTCTTCTCCCTTTCTTTCCCATTTCCCCTCCTATTCCCTTCCCTTCCGTTTCTCTGTCTTCTCTTCCTGAGCAATTCAATCCAAAAGTCATTCCCTGGGTCTGAGGAAGATAGGCATTTACACTGGGAGGTATGGGGGAGAACCTGGGGAGGAGGAAGGGAATCCATGTGGCCCAGAGGAGAGTACTGGAGCCAGCAGTGAGAGAGCACACGGTCGGGGAGGGCACAGAGCAGGAGGGACCAGTAACCCAAGTCACTTATAGACAAGTAGATTGCTCAAGCAAACACATTGATGATGGGAGCCAGCTTTCTCACTGTCAGAGATGGGAGTTACAAATATAGAAAACTAGATTAAACTCTATGATATTGGATTGAAATTGGAAATACAGGGATGAAATCATGACTTTGAAGCTTTATATGAAGATATAGAAATATAGATATGATATGAACACGTATATGCGTGTGTGTGTGTGTGTGTGTTTAGGCATGTATATGTGTTTTCTAGCTCTGGCCACTGAGAGAGCCTAGGAGCTACAGCCCTCCAATAACAAAATGTACACCTAGGGCCCAGATACTGATTTATAAATATCCTTCTTCACTATAAGAAGCCAGTCCTCTCTGGAAGAATGGCCAATGCACCGGGGGAGGGGGAGCCAAGAAAGCACAAGACAAACCTAGAACATCTTGCTGTGCCAAAAAGTAATGACGTTCTTTAAAAGCGATGATGTTTTACCAAGTCACAGAAGCCAACTTGAATGTACATAACACTGGCTAACCCTAGCACAACTTTAGCAACAAAATAAATAACAGTGATGAATTATAACCCCTTGAATAAAACAAACCCAGAGCCTATGCTGATAGAACACATAAAGGAAAACATTTTTAATTTGATGAGGAACAGAACAATTACATTATCTCAAAGAAACTGACAACAAAATATTTAATTATGGAGTGTAAAAATGTAAACTTTATATCTGGAAGAGATTGACAGGCACCCCTTAAATCAGGCGATCAGAATTAACCTCACCAATAAAGTTGCGTGCCATTTTAAAAGTAAATAAATAAATAATAAAATAAGGACACATTATACAAAACAAAACAAACAAAAAAACCCACAACCAACAAACAAAAATCTGCACCGATTGTTAAGACGCAATAAAAAGAACACAGTGTCACTTCCGCGATATTCCTACAGAAGATGCATAATCTGAATTGAATCACGAGGAAATAGCAGACACGGATTAAGGAACATTCTGCAAGATAACTGGCCAGTAATCTTCAAGAATGTCACAGCCATGAACATCAAGGAAAGACTGGGGGGCTACTCCGAACTGAAGGAGGACAGAAACCTAGCGACTTCATGCAACAGGAGAGGGCAAACCAGATGCTTTCTGTCCAAAGGTTAAAGCGTTCGGAGCGGCTGGCATCACAGAATGGCGTCTCAAGATTAGATGGCAGCGGTGGACCTGCAATGACTCTTTTCTGGTTTGGATGGATGTGTCCTGGTTATAGAGGACTGCTCGTTGGTGGGAAGTACACAGTAGCGTTTAAGAGTAATGGACATTATGCCGGCAATTTCCTTGAAGCTAACTCGGGCAGAAGAAAGGCCCCTTGTTCTGGGCTTGTAATTTTTCTACAACTTTGAAGTAGATTCAGAATGAAGACAATGCAGAACAGCAGGAAGAGCAGAAGCAGCAGGAGCAGAAGCTGTGGCTGGGCGGGTAATACTCCCTTTGCACTCGTTCTCCCTTCCTTTCTGGTCATTTTCCCTTTTTTCTGTTTCCCTCAGGCTCGGTCTTCTAGGGACTCCTTTCTAAGTTACTGGGTGATTCACAGAATCTACACTGGTTATGAGACCTATGGAATGTGAACTTTTATAATGGAAAGTCCAGTTGGAAGCCTCTATATTTACATATTTGTACCAAAAGAGAAATTCAAGGACATGACTTATCCCTGGCAAACTGCAAGCAGTAGTGTTGCCATCAAAAAAACCCTGGAAAATGTCGGAATGATAGTTCTTCTCCCTTCCTCCATGTAACTTTCCTGCTTGGCCTGTGCGGAAGATGTAGGGGTTTTGGTGAATGACAATGGATTGTGATCGATCTAACTATAATTTGGAAAATGTGTTTTTTCTGTTCTCTTGACAACTGAGATAAGCAAAAGCAATTTGTTTTCACCTGACATAGAAGCCAGTGCATTTTAGTTACCTAATGCTGGCCTTTACCCACTCTTCAGATCTTTGTCAAAAAGAGAACTTGATCATCTGATTGTCCCACTGAGCACTACTGATTCACGGCGTGATGACATCTTACTGACATGGTAGGTCCAAAGTAGCTTGCAGCCTCTGCCTTCGACTCTAGGAAGCCAGCCACCACTCCAACCACCCTGAGACTTCCATTCTGTGAAGGAAACAACACATGCACTATTATAGCAGAAATACTGACTACAGATACTATTTATACCAAATATCTGTATGTTCCCCAACTAGCATGTCTGCTCATGGGTCTGTATGACTATTTTTGACCAATGAGCTAGGAGTGGAATTAACGCTTGCCAATTCAGAGTGAAAGCATTCTGAGTCACTGCATGGCCCTCGATCTCATTCTTTCCTTGCATCACAAACCTGAAACATTTGTGTTCCAGATGCCATAGTTGTATGATAGAAGTCTTAATCTATGCATCACTGTTGAGATGCACAGCTGTGCATAGGAAAGAATATACTTTTACGTGTGAAACCAAAGAGACTTGGATGGTGGTTTGTTAGCCAAATAAGTTGGTCAACCTAAGTATATAAGTATATATACATATATATACACTTATTAATTATAATAATATGTAATACATATAATAATAAAATGTATATATATGTGTGTTCCACTAAACGAAAAAATGCTCAAAACCAAACAATGTAATTTCCATTTACATAGGAATTTCAGTAAAAGCGACTTGTAGAAAAACACAATAAGGCTCATTATACTTTACTGAAAATGAGGATAAAATGGAATAGAAGAACTTCCATCTTTTCTGCACTGTTTGAGTGCATTTTGACAGTTTAATACTTTTTTTAAAGATTTTATTTATTTATTTGACAGAGAGAGATCACAAGTAGGCAGAGAGGCAGGCAGAGAGAGTGAGAGGGAAGCAGGCTCCCTGCTGAGCAGAGAGCCTGATGCGGGGCTCGATCCCTGGGATCATGACCTGAGCTGAAGGCAGTAGCTTAAACCACTGAGCCACCCAGGCACCCCAGTTTAATACATTTTGATAATACTTGTGTAATGTACTTTTAAAGAACAATGTGAATGAATGAATAATAATACTAAAAGAAATGTACTAACGGGGCATATTTGGAGGTGTTGAGCCATACTGCTGAAGGTTTTTGCCAATTCATATTTCCATAAGTGGTGTGAGAATATATATCTTACCCCATTCTTGCTAATATTGTTTATTCTTTATTTTTTATAATTAATAATCAAATGAATAATCAATATAGTAAAAAAGTATCTGGTTTAATTTGTATGCCTTTCATTTTTTATAAAGTCAAATACTTCTTCATATATTCATTAGCTATTTTAATATGTTATTTGATGAGTTACATTGACATCTCTGCTCATTTACATGTTAGGTTTCTGGTACCTCTATTACTTCATTATTTGGTACTTTGTCTCTTATTTTTATATTATTTTCAAATTCAAAGACTTAATTATTGCAGTAAAATTTCTTTTCTGCCTTCATAAAGTCTTCCTTTCCTTTGGGCTTTAGGAAGACCTTGCCAATCCAGGGATCCTATAGGTACATCTACTCTAGTTTATGACATATTTTTATAGTTAATATTTGATTGATCTGAAATGCATTACATAATAGTTAATATGGTGATTTCCAATAATCTCGGTTCCATTTATTTCCCTGCTGATTCAGAGTCCTGTGGCTATATAAATTATTGGACAGTCTATTCTGTTCCATTGGCCTATCATTGGTTCTTGAGCCAGCCTAACACATAAATCACTTTAACTTGATAATATGTCATATAGCTTATGGAGTAAGCCCTTCCTCCCTGCTTCCCACACTCACAAATAATTCCAGCAAATCTTTTCCAAAATCTAATAGCTAGCACCACACAATTGTTTTCTCACATAAATTGTAGAATCCCATTGTTAAAATCCAAAAAACAAACTTCCGTGGAAATTTTGAAATTCTGTTAACTATTTTCTATTTTTAATTTTTTCGTTTCATCTTTATTTTCAAGATTCTCAATTACTGGCTGGAAGTTTCTTTTGTTCTTTTTCTTCTTTCAACAGAAGATCATGAATATATTTTCACATCTAGACTCTGTCCTTTTCAATTCATTCAGTCATTCAACCACATTTATAAAGCCTCTATTACAGGTGTGGGAAAATACTGAAATGACAAATCTCAGCCTTATGAAGATTAAAGGCTAGTGAGGTGAGACAGACAATAATAAATAGGTGAATAAAATGTATCATATTATTTAAGGTAATAAACTATTTCATCATATGGTAGTCTACAATGTATCATCTTCCCCCTATTGATAAATGTTATTTCAAAATATTCTCTGTTTTATTAAAGGCTGCAATCAAGATTCCTTAGCAAAAATCTTTTTTGAACTTGCACAATTAACCCCTTAATATAAAGTTCTAGACGTGAGATGCTAGCTCAAATGATATACACAGTTTATATTTTAATATATGTTGTCTAATTTCCCTCCATATTGTGTATGGTAATTTATACATCCAACAACAGACTCATATTTCTCTGTCTTGCAAAATCTTGGAATAACATTTTGATCTTTGCCAGTCTGGTAGGCAGAAAGAAGGATTTTGCATTGTTTCCATTGTACTTCTTTATGCTTTAGTAAGGTAGAATATATTAATTTCCCTGTGTCTCTTTTCTCAGTTGTAAAAGAGCTATTCAGTTGTTCATCCACTTTGCTACTAGAGTCTTTGACTAAATATTTTCAGCTGTGAGTAACAACCCCCTTGGGCCCCAGTTTAAATACAGAAAACACTTGGAAGGAAGGATTCCAGTTGGCTTACGGGACCCAAGGGCAGGAAGTGTCCTGGTTTCCCCAGAATCTCGAACAAGTATCTCCATCTGTATCTGACAGCTACTTTCTTTCCTCTGGATGGAATAATGGAAGGCTATTCCCTGGTAACATGTATGATTTCTACTTTTCTTCAAAGATCATTCATAACAGTTCTAGAATCTGGGAAGAAAGCTGTCTGGGCCAGCAAGAGTTAAGGGCATTCAGAGCCTCATGTTTCTCTATGGCAGCCTCTCATCCAGTACCCACCTTCACCCTCTCTCTTGGGGAGATACACGTACAAAATAGGAGGTGAACAGAATCAGAAAAGCATAAAGCGTGTGGAATTTAAAAATCAGGCAGCCCATTTCCCCAATTTCCACAAGAAAGAAATTGAGGCTTCAAGAGGAGAAATCACTGGTTTCAGGTTTAATGCCAGCTGAGTGAACAGATCCCAAACCTCAGTGCCTCTGCTTTCAAGTCCTGTGCTCTTTTCCAAACATACCAGGACTTCTGACTACATAGATGTATATCGATCTATTCAAATTTTTTATTTCACAGATTGTATTTGATAAGACTGTCACAATTATCTGAATTTCTTTAACTCTTTATTATACAAAATTATCAGCTTAATATCATGCTCTATTTATATTAACAAGTACCTACCTGCATAACTCAAAATTAGAGCTTATTTATCAGCCTAAGGTCTAAATACATATATAATTTCTGGAAGACTGTGTATTTTTATGTTTCTTAACCTAATTTCAAAATTATAATCATTCAATGACTTATACAACTGGAATTAAAATTCACCATACAGCTATTTAACTGAAATAATATCTTAAAATTTCTTGAGTGACACTTATCTCACATAAATCAATTGTTTGAATTATTCGGTTTTACTTCATCCCGCAACTTTTTGTATGTACTTGTCAGTAGTTCTGCTAGCCATATGGAATGCCTACAAAGTTGCCACAGGGTATAACACAGACAGCATCTGTAGTCTGATAGTATAAAACATGCCTGGTGATTTGGGCTCTTCAATTTCAGCAATTTTTTTTTTTCAATTTCAGCAATTAAATCTCACATCAACAAAGATGAGTTTCTTCTGAATAATTGTCATACTCTGATCATATTGAGTTCCGTGATGTAGGCAGTTAAACAGAATAGCAAGTTAACTTCATAGGTGTAGGTAATAGACGTGCTCTTTAGGAGACTATACCATTTTGATTAAGGAAATATACTGATATTTTATAACAAGTTTATTAAAATAAAGGCACACATTCTCACAGATTTAGATTTAAATCATTGATTTGGATGAAAGATGAGCATTTTAAACTTCCATAAGCCATCTCTTTTTTTTTTCAGTTTATCTTGTGGCTGCCACAGAAGAATCATCCAAATTGTCCTGTATTTCAGAACATTTAACAAATATCTACACTGAACACTCTTACTATCAAGTGTAAATTACCTTTGCATAGTGTATTCCAATACACAAGTAAGCAATGGGGTTTCCAAACACCCTATTTATATTTTGTGTTACCTATATTTTCTATCACCTCGATAAACAGTTGTATTTTGAAAGAATCACATTATAATTTATGAGGTTTTACTGTAGCATCTCTGTTGTAATTTATGATGTTCTACTGTGCTTCTCTACTACCTCAAGAGTTTGAATGCTAGTTTGAGCCCTTCATTTAACAATAAACTCAGCAACTTCGCATATATGTGGGCATTTTAAAAAATAGCCCGTTGGAAATTAGGCTTCTAGTTTCTTTCACAAAAGCAGTAAGGGTTTTTGTGTGTGTGTTTGTTTCTTTGAGTGTGTTCATTTTCCAGGTGTGCACAATTGGACTTGTTCCCAGTAGGTTCCTAGGCTGTTCCTTGATAGTGTGGGGAGTCTGCCATTGGTTTAGTTGCCCGTAGACTCAGGTCAAAAAGCAGCGGAGGCTTGATGCCCTTGGTAATTCAGCTTAACATCTTGTCATTGTGGAATTTCTCTGACCTGCTTCATGGCAGTATGCCAATCCTTCATGTAATCTCTTTTAATGTGTACATTTTTAACAGATGGATTTACCAAGCTCTGATCTCTGAGGGCTAAACTGAGGCCTGTAGAGTCAAGGATTGTTCGCTGTTAGAAGAGTACTGATGTCTTCATTGGACTGGCTAAGAGATTTCATCCCCCAGCTTACGACGTTGACACTAAATCAGTGATGATGTTCATACATTATACATACATACAAGATATATATTGTCTTTCAAAGCACCACAAACAAATTTAAAATATACATTAGATGATATTAGTTGTCTGTCTCATCACTGTGTATAAATGCCCAAGCCTACAACTGAGAAGGATTTCATTACTACAGTGCTGCACATTCAAAATTAAAAAAAAAAAAAAAAAGAATGCCTGTTTCAAAAGTGAAAAATCATTAACTAGCCAGTGATCTTCAACATTTCTAGTATTTTGGGAACGATGTTTATGGAAAATTAAGTAGCACGGATGGGCTCGACTTTGCCAAGAGAGGAATTGAAATTTACACTTTCAAGATCTATTTTTCATGAATCGCAAAACAATTGTTTTGGTGTTGACTATTTTTAAAATATATTTTCAGACCTCATTGGCTTCATAGCCATGCTTTTTTCATAAGAGATTTAAATTTAACCGTAGTTTGTTTGTCTTCATGCAAACAGATATTTCACGACCAATTATGCAGGGCCATAATGAGAGGATGAAAAAAGTAGCTTAACTCTGGTACACTCTGTCTTTGCCTTTTGACACAGATGTGGTATTTTTGTTCATAAAATACTTGTCTAGAGATTTTACTGGTTTAGAAAACTAATTCAAGTGGTTATAAAATGTCTGAAAGACAGAATGCAAATTAAATGTTTGGACAAATATTTTAGGCCTTGCCACACCTGAGGGAAGGAATTTTGGGAAAAGGGTGTTCCCCCAAGGTAGGTAAAGATTGCTAATGTACATAATGACTCACTCATTAGCAAATTGTTAGCAACTTATTTATAGGTATTTACAGGCAGAGAACTTCGTAGAATTGCCCAGAAGATTCCTAGAGCAAGTAGTAAGCATTATTTCCATATTTACTTACAAGATGGACTTATTTATCTCCTGGCAAGAAGAGTATTTGTCTCTTATAGTAACCATTCCAAAATATCAAACTTAACCATTGTGATCTCTTTGCCACTGTCTAATCAATGGCCTAAAGCAACAAAGGAATGAAGTGTATGTAATATAGGAACCTTGATTTTTCTATATTAAATTGATTTCTGTGTTAGTTGATTTCTATATTGAAATTTCTATATGAAAATTATTCCAATTCTTGAGGTGATATAAAATCCTACAACTGTCAACAGTTATTTCTCCATCATCCATTTCAATCACCCGAACACCTGTTGTTTATCTCTTTATGCATCACTCTCTGTGCTATGCATCAAGTTAAGTGCTTTACAAATGCTAACGTATCTAATCTTTAAACACTTCCATAAGATAAACTCTCTCTTAATCCCCCTCTTACAGACTGAGAAACTGAGACACAATAAGATAAGGTAACTTTCCCAAGACACCCAGCTATTAATGGCAAAGTTGCAAACTACTCAGGCCATCTGGCTACAAAAGGTGGGCTCCAAACCCTTTTCCGTGTTGCTTCTCAGGTCCCCTATTTTCCTTTTTGCTGCTCTTCTCTGCATTTAAGAACATCAGATTCATTTATGAGCAAATGAGGACTTCTAGGTCAGAGCATGGAAAAGAAAATGGGGAAAGGGAGGAAACGAGATTGAACGTCTTTGATAGAGCCAGGTGAGCATGCTCGGATTCTCCTTTGAATACAAAAGAGTAAAATCCCACTCAGGGTCCTTTCAGCCACAGTCTGTTGCTAACACTTACTTGAGGCAATAAATGCGAGCTATAACTCTACACCTAGAAGACCTGCAGAAACGTATGGCTCAGAGGAGGCTGCTATTGTCGAATATGGGACAAAGTGCTTGGGTTACATCACAGGAATGTGGGAAAGTTGCAGATACTTTTTGCCAGGTTGTATATTGCCCTAAACTGGAGACCAGAGATAAGCATAAAATAGATTAAATGTAGTAACCATAAAATTAAGATAACAAAACCAACCTATATCTCAGAGATATTGTCCATAGTAACTAATAAAATGATTATAAACCAAGGAAAGAAGTTCTCTAGTAAATCCAAAAGTAGATGTCTCCTGCTAATAATAAAATCTGTGAGCAAAATTAATACTTTTGCATTTTAATGAGGAGCCAAGGCAAATTTTTAAAAAATATATAACTAACTTCTGGGTTTTTTTTTTCTATATGCATTTCAAGTGATATGCAGAATATTGGTAAATGTATTATATTACATTGATATAGACATATGTTCATAAACTGAGAAGAATAAAGTTTATGATTATAATAAATGAAAATTTGAGCCTTCATCCAAAGGAAGAAATTCTTGGTAAAAGTTTGACAGCCACTAGGTTAAAATGAGTCCTAGAGATCTGAAAACATGTGTGCACCTCCAGAAATATGTACTTCAGGGACAGGCATAGGAATGAGGGTCTGAAGCCCATTGTCTTCTACCACTTACTACAAAAGTTTTAAAACCCTGCATCCTTGTCAGGTGGAATCCTCAACTGAACAATTCGGTGATGCATTCGATTTCAGAGTCACAGGGCATTTTGATGCTTGCGGAAGAGATGTCAGTTGATTAGCAACATGACAATAAGGAACGTGTCCTCTACAACTGCTTCTGTCAAAGCTTTTCCTTGAGGAACAGGCCACTCTGATTTTTTCATTAAAATCTCAAGCCAGTTAGGGGCGCCTGGGTGGCTCAGTGGGTTAAGCCTCTGCCTTCGGCTCAGGTCATGATCTCAGGGTCCTGGAATCGAGCCCTGAATCAGGCTCTCCGCTCAGCAGGGAGCCTGCTTCCCCCTCTCTCTCTGCCTGCCTCTCTGCCTACTTGTGATCTCTCTCTGTCAAATAAATAAATAAAATCTTTAAAAAAAAAATCTCAAGCCAGTTGGGACAGGAATATTTATTCTAACAGCTATCGATCACTTCTATGTGAGTATGATTTCTAAACCCCCAAATCTAGCAAAACTGATTTTGTAAACAAAGAATGAGAGAAAGAGAGGAAGGGAGGGAGGGAGGGATGGAGCGAGGGAGGAAGAAAAAGGTAATTTAATTTGCAAGTTTCGTGTATCTGGTTATGTGAATTGGACTACTAACTGAGCTACCCAGGTGCCCCTAACTTTCTGATTTTAAATTCCTTGTTTAAACTATTTAAAGCTGGGTGGCTTAGTCAGTTAAGCACCGGACTCTTGATTTCCACTCTGGTCATGTTCTCAGGGTCATGAGATCAAGCACTGCATGGGGCTTGGCACTGAGTGTGGAGCCTGCTTAAGATTCTCTCTCTCCCTTGTACACTCACATGCTCTCTCTAGAAAGAAAGAAACCAAGAAAGAAAGGAGAAAGAAAGATAGCAGTCTTTGACAAATTTAGTTAATTTATTCAAGTATTTTTAATCACTTATGATGTAAATGATACACAGATGCTATGGGGGATGTGGAGAAGATAGAATCTTTGTCAGATTTAAAATTTAATGAGAGATAATATAAAATCAAAAGCTAAGTAGTAACATAATATGTGTATATTAAAATACCATCAGACCAAACATAGAGATTCCAACTGCAAGTGATTCGTCTGTGTATAAAGTTTGAGGATCATTTTTAATAAAATGAAATAACTTGGTATTTCCAGATTATATCAGATAATTGATGTGGTTTTCTGATAGTTAAAATGCTTTTCTAAATAAGTATTTATTGCCATTAATAACATGTAATTTCCCAGCGACAGAATTTTTCCCAATGGTGGAATTTCTAATAGGCTTGATTGGAACACAAGCCAGACTAGAATTCAGTATTATGCACAGATGATCTTCATGCTAGTGACATCTGATTCAACATCAAGATAAATGCTCCAACAAAGAATTCAACAAAGAGGGCACCCGGGAGGCTCAGTCGGTTAAGCAAGTGTCTTCAGCTCAGGTCAAGATCCCTGGGATGGAGCCCCACATCAGGATCTCTGCTCTCCCTTCTTCTCTGAGGGAGCCTGTTTCTCCCTCTCCCTCTGCCACTCTCTTCCTCTCTCTGTATTTCTCAGATAAATGAATTAAACAACAAAAAAATTTTTTAAATAAAAGAATTCAACAAAAAATTAAGTGAAGAAAGATGACTTTGTGAATGTGTGATGGGGGAAGGCATCATAATAGATATGTACCATAAAGAACGATCTCATAGAAAGGAAAGGAGAGGACCTTCCAGGTAGGATAGTATAGGCCAAACCTTGAAGATGGGGCTGCCCAATGGATATAGGTGGAAATATGCCATGGGGACATAGGCTGGAGGTTAAGGAGGCATTAGGAAATAGAATTCCGGATTTGAGGAACTGCATGACACTTATAATACATAAAGCATATACATACACATGCACACACATATGTATAATGTCTTCATTTATTTATGTCTGTAATGAAACTAGGCTGAATCACTGATTTGCTAATGCATCAGGAGTAAGTACGGAACTTGTTAAAATAATAGATTTCTAGATCCTACTTTGTAGGTGATAACCTCTGGGATGGGGTCTGTAATCTTATTTGGATATTGTTAAAATTTAATGAGCTCTTTGATATTTTCAGATTTTATGTTTGGGGAACCATAAGCAGAATGCTGGAACTGAAAATCTGACGCAATTTTGATGAGATTGAAAAAGGAGGTTGAGGCAGGTTTATAAAATAAAACCAACTTTACTCTTGATCTTGGGATATGAGTTCAAGCCCCACATTGGGTGTAGAGTTTACTAAAAAATAAATAAGTAAACCAAAAAAAAAAAAAAAAAGCCTAAGAGGTTGTATATATTTTGGAACCTATAGAAAGCCAAATTCTGATAGAAATTCTATCATTCCTAATATACATTTTTATATAAGCATATAAAGTCAGGCTGCCTACTGTTTAAGATATGGGAGAAAAGAACACAATATAAAATTATGTTGTTTATTTTTTTTAAGATTTTATTTATTCATTTGAGAGAGAAAGAGAGACAGAGCACAAGCAGAGGGAGAGGCAGAAGCAGGCTCTCTACTGAGCTGGGAGCCCTGATGTGGGGCTGGATCCCAGGACCAGAGATCATGACCTGAGCTGAAGGCAGATGCCTAACCATCTAAGCCACCCAGGTGCCCCTATGTTGTTTATTTTGACTATTGGAGTGGACTACTTAATATTATCTGTCCAACTTATACCTTTATATATAGCAATCAAGGGTATTGTGTTAATGCCATCCAAAACATTTTTTAAAATTTTATTTCAACACATTGGGTTGTAAGTTTTTTTGGGGGGGGGGGTTGTAAGTGTTTTTGAAACCACTTAGCACATATCATGTGCATAATATTGTATCTATATATTTCCTAAAGACTTTCTGAGAGAAAATATATATGACAACTACATCGAGTGCTTTGTAAACCATATTTTCCAAAGCTAGACATGATTTTGTCAGTGCAAATGTGATTTAATGAGTGCTGTCTTCAAATGGCATTCTCAAGCGGATGTCATGGAGATATGCAAATGAAGTTAAAGACATTGTCCTCATTCTCAGGAAATTTACAATATAATAGGGGAACAAAATGCAGATGAAAAGATATAACAACACATGCAAAGATGACATGAAAACAGGTACAAATTAATGTAACACAAAACATCAGCGCTAAAAGAAATGGAATAATGGAATGATCAGTGTGGAGTAGAACTATTCAAGTGGACTTGATGAAGAAGATTTATTTTAACTAGATGTTTGATAGAGGCGCAAATATGGATCAAGAAATGAGTAGTAAGAAGGACATCCTATTCAGCGTGCATGGCCAAGACCTTTGGAGAACAAAGGGTTAGAAGAAAGCAAGTAATTTGAGTGCTTAAAGATACAAAACTTGAGCCCAAATAAAAATATAACAAGTAACTCCCTTTTGTTCTGTTTAGCGTGGACCCTTATTCATCAAATCACCTATTTTCCATTTTATGTAGGAGTAGGAGGCCTGTTAACAAGGTTTCCATCGGATTTTAGTTGGTTTCAGCATTCATTGAAAACAAGTGGGTAAAAGGATATGCAAACATTGATAAAGTTTTGGGAAAAACTCCAGGAACTGGAGTTTGGCCAAAGATGAATTCTTTTTGAAGGTTTAATGTCCATTTACGGTATCTTAAAAATACAGCTGTTTTGCCGTTCCTCTTATAAATTGGATCAGCATTGCAGTGATCGGTTCTGAAAACACAGATAATAGTTTTAAATTAAAAAAATTATTTCAAGGAAATTTCTGGAAATTCAATGCAAAGTATGAATATTCATGTTTAAAATTAATTTTTACTTTATTAAGAAACCAACACTCATTGTTTAAAAATAAAAAAGCATTGGAGACAGCTGAAGATTTAGCAGTCTCATAGACACATATCCCACTCTAACTCCTCCTTTCCAATATACTGATTCTACAATTGTTCCGTGAAATCAGTCAGGGTTTACAGTATTGTGACTTTGTAAATATTCTTTGTTGCCAAGTATACCACAATTACACTGGTGTTTCATAGAATTCTTTTTCCAAGTTAATAGTTTACTATTTATTTATTTATTTATTTTGAGTTGGAGTTTTGTGCCTATCTCCAATTTTCCCCAGATTCAGACAGAATCTAGCCAAAAAAAAAAAAAAAAAAAAAAAAAATCCGAATTTTCTAGTACTTCAGAGAATCTGTCCTGGGGATGTCAGTCAGCTCCCCCATTCTCCTGTTCTAGCAGTCTGGATGCTCTCGGGATCTGATATACAACCATCATCCTGATAATTCAATTTGCAATGTCTTCCCCTCTTTTCAGGATTCTGCCTCTTCCTTTTTCTTGGTCTATTTTCTCATTTTAGTGGAAAAGATATTCGAATTAATTCCCCAGGGGTGGGAGGGATGAATGGGAGGTCACTTTTTGAGATCCTGAAAGTTTGCAAATATCTTTATCCTCACACTTAGCTGAGTGGGAATTTACTTTTCTTTAATTGTGTGGGGATGGCCCTATTTTCTTTAAATTTCAGTTTTGCCCTTGAGGTGCTTAATGCCATTCTTATCTTTGATTTCATGACCTGTTTTACTTTAAGGAAGCCTTTAGACGTTTAGACTTTTTAGACTTTTAGCTTTTAGACTTTAAGACTTTTTTTTTCCTTATTCTTATTCTGAAAGTTTATGATGATACACCATGATGTGGATTTGCATGATGGTAAGCCCTTTACCTGGAGAGAAATTCAAATTTCACTACTTCAAAATGTTTTCTTAAGAGTCATTCAGAGTTTCCTTTACACATTGTTTCAGAAAGTCTAGAAATAAAAGAGATGATGAAGGATCCCATAGTTCAGTTTGAACTTTCACTAAATACTATGTTTTCAGCCCTACATCTCACCCCTATAACTCTTAAATGACAAGAGTACTGAATAAAACTCTTCATCTCCGAGACATGAGAAAGGGTTTACTGATATCCTCCATAATACCTGGTACCTTTAGTTGATGAAGCTCTTATAGGTTCTGTATGGGGATTAGCTAAATCAGTAGAACCCCAACTATAATTATTTAGGTGATAACTCAGCTAGTTCAATTACTATGCCTCCACTCAATTTCTACCTCCCAAAAATTTATCGAAAAGTCCCCTGTGTTACTATCCCATCTCCAATTCTTTTGTCTTTTGTTTTAATATTTTTCTGAACTTTGAACTAATTTGAGGGTTCTGAAGAAAGAGGAAGAGGTGGTTAATCTCTCAAGAATACAGCAAAACAACAGAAATGGCAAAAATAGTTAGATAGTCTCCAATACTTACCAATTTCTCCTTGTGGTTTAAAGTTGTCGACTTTGGATTTTTGTGTCCTTATTAGTTCCCAAGTATAAAAGCTATTTTGAATCATGGAGTTATAGGACTAGAAGTGGACTTGGAAATTAATTTCACAGATGAGTGAGTGGCAGAAGCAGGAAGAATATTAGTGTAAGGACTCTCATTAATGGCATTATACATATTATCATATAATGTTTTATGGAGTAAACTGAAGGAATGCTGGGTTGTGGTGCTGATATGATTGAGAAATTTAATTGCCTAAGCAGAATTTGAAGGCAAGTGAAATTATATACAACAAAGGACTATTAGCTTTAATGTATAAGGAGTAATTTCAAACCCATTTTGCACAAAAGAATAACTTTGCAATATAAATTCAGCAAATAACTCAAAATAAAATGAATGTATAAATCAGGGTAAAGGCTAGGCTGCTATAATAAATGGTCCCCAAAATACAGTGGTTTAAAGAACATGGTTCATTTTTCTCTTTCACAGGAGTCATGGGTGAGTATTCTCAAGTGGGCCTCATAGTTTTGTTTCACTCTACCACTCAGAAACCCCATTTCTTTCCATCTTGTAGTTCTGCCATTGCCAAATATATCACCACAAGTTTGTTCCTGCTCCAGCTCAAAGACAGGGAAATAAAATATGGGAAAGCAGGCATTCAATATTTTAAGGCCAAAATCCATAAGTGGCCCATGTCCTGCTCACAATACTGAGAGTCTAGCCACAGAGGGAAACCCACTGCAAGGGGTCGGGATAATGAGGCCTGTAGCTGAGCAGTCATGTGTCCAAGAGGGAAGTATGGATCCCTGCTGTGGAAGTAGGGAAGAAAGGATTTGGGTGGTCACTGACTGCCTCTGACTCAGTGAGATGCTATTTTTCATAATTCAAACAAATATCCCCAAATGATAGTATTCCATGTTAGCAAATCTGAGCTGAAATGAGCACATGCACATTTTCATGGAGGAAGGTTATGTGATGCAATCTTTCTGAAAAACAACTTGGCGATGTTTACCAAAATCTTCAAAAATAATCGTGTCAGTTGAGCCAGTAATTAATCTCGGGAATTTGAAGAAATGGGGGAAAAAATCACCTCAAAGGATATTCATTTAAGAATTGTTTATAATAGTGAAAAATCTGGGAGATCATGAAGAAATTTGCTAGTTACCTTCATCTAAGATTACAAACTCATGCTTCATATAAATGTTTCTGGTCATGAGTTAGCAGCTACTTTTGTGACTTCCACCTGCCAATCTAACTACCCCTTTGCTTTGAAGAAAAATTTGGAATGTAAAGTCGAGTCTACTTGAACATCAGCCATTGAGATTTATTTACCTAATAATGCAGCTTAAAAATATAGAAAACAAACAAACAAAAATCCCACAGAATCTCAAAGAGAAATTGCTGAGTCCACAATTATGGTGGAAAATATGACTACCTCTCCTTCAAAAACCAATTGGACTATAAAAATTGGTGATTTTTTTGCACTAAAAAAATTGGTGATTTTAATAAGATAATTACTAAGCTTAATCTAATGTATATGTAGAAATTTTTCAAACACTAATAGAACACTTGTAAAGATTGTCCATGTGTTAGACTAGAAAATATAAACCAACTAAAATCAAGCTACATTATTCTTAGAAAACTTAGTTTAATAGTTATTTTCTTTTGATTAAATAATTTGGAAAATAGAGAAAAGGCATAAAAGAGAAGATGAATCCCTCACACAAGGTTCTAGCTTTCTAAAATGTACACATACATTACCCCAAATACAAAAATACTAATTCAAAGGGATGCATGTACCCTGATGTTTATAGCAACATTATAGCAACATTATCTACAATAGCCAAATTAGGGAAACAACCCAAATGTCCAAAACTGATAAATGGATAAAGAAGATATGGTATATATATATATACTCAGCCATAAAAAGAATGAAATCTTGCCATTTGCAATGATGTGAATGGAGCTAGAGTGTATAATGCTAAGAAAAATAAGTCAGTCAGAGAAAGAAAAAGACCATATGATTTTACTCATATATGGAATTTAAGAAACAAAACAAATGAGCAAGGGGAAAAAAAGAGAGAGAGAGAGAGAGAGAGGCATACCAAGAAGCAGACTCTTAACTGTAGAGAACACACCGATATTACCAGAAGGGAGGTGGGCCGGGGGGATGGGTTAAATAAGTAATGGAGATTAAGGAGCACACTTGTGTTGAGCACTAGGTCATGTATGGAAGTTGAATCACTATATTGTACACCTGAATTTAATATCACAGTTTATGTTAACTAACTGGAGTTTAAGTAAAAATTTAAATAAAATAAAAGGTACACATACATATTGATGCTTTCCCTCCTCTAAATTAGAATCATACTGCAATTTGACAGTTTTCTAAGTGACAACATGGTATCTGTCATTAAATACTTTCTGAAACTGTGATTTTACAAAAATGTCTGCATAAGAGTCCATCATATGGATGTATGGTATCATATATTAGCCATTTATTTTTGTAGACATGAAAATATTTCTAACTTCTGTACTTTATAAATAAATGACACGATCTTAAAAAGAAAAAAAAAAGGCTCAGTAAATCCAAAAGCTAATACAATTAGAAATAAAAACAAAAGGTAGGGGTGCCTAGGTGGCTTAGTAGGTTAAACTAATGCCTCTTGATTTTGGCTCAGGTCATGGTATCAGGGTCATGAGATCAAGTCCTGCATCAGGGTCCACACTCAGTGTGGCAGGGAGTCTGCTTGAGACCCTCTTTTTCCCGTTCCCTTTGTCCCCACCCCCTTCCAGATAAATAAATAAATAAATCTTAAAAAAAAAAAAACAACCAGCAGCCTCCCTTCACAAGCCAACACATACATACTCCCCAAAAAAGAATCCTTTACATTCAGAAATGCTTAAAACTTCTAAAAATCAATACACTAAATAGAATATCAAAATGAAATTCTTAACAGAGTTATAACCAAACTAGAATCAAAGCACTTCATATTAAATGTATTGGAAGGGATTCCTGTTTGAAGATAGCAGCATGATTTTGTCATTCCTTCCTCTCCTATACGTTGCTCAAAAGTAAAAAGAAGGATGTGAAAGAGAAATCCCATCTTTATGGACTAAACAGTGGGCACTCCAAATCACAAAACTGATAGAAAGTCTGCAGAAAGCAGTGACAATCAAATAGGGAAGGGACTTCAGAGACGAGGAGCCTATGGCATGCTCTCAGCAGGGCTGGTCCTGTAGAGCTTTCTCAAAGCTGAAATACCTACTCCAAGGTCCAAAATCAGATCCCTTTTTCTAATAGTGGGAAGAGGGAATATGTGGGCTGGTGACAGGAGCATCCTTGGGCCAGATTTAGTGCCGGGAGCAGAAGAGGAACAGCTGAATGAGAGGTCAATTAGATAAGGCAATTTATCAGAAAGCAGTCTTTGCATAGCTCTTTCCCACCTCTTTCTTTGCATACCCTTTTTCCCTTTGCATACCGTTCCCACCTCTCCATAGGCTGGCTAGGAAGGAAATGGCTGTAAGAACTCAAATCTATAACCTTTCCTTATACGAAAATCTCTTCTAGTCTGCTACATAGTGCTATATTTTCTTTCTGTGGATACAAAAGGTCATGCTCTGTGTGTGATATGACCTTTTTTATAATACTGTTCTTTGGACACAAGTAAATTCTGCTTAAGAGCCATATATGTCCTTATGCTTGAGGGAGAAGATGTTGGCCTGGAAAATTGTTTGAATCTATTTTAAAATGAGCCATTTTGTATACTCCCCATTTTTATCCATGAGCTACATATTTTAAGAGCCAGTGGAATTAATTGCTGGTCATGGGAAAACTTTGGCAATAAGCTCTTTTGGGAAGTGGTACTATAGGTGTGGCATTCAGAGAAGTACCTAAAGCCATGTTGGATGTGTATGGTCTGCCCTTAGTTTCATGGCGCTGATTTTCATCATGGCAATAATCTCGGCCCATCATTCCTAGTATTCTTTATCAAATCTTGAAGATTAGTTCTCATGGGTAACTGAGCTCAGTCAAATGGCCCTGACTTCTGGCCTTTACGAATGCCAGGTGATTAATGTGAAATACCAATTAAAACAAAAAGTCCAATTATTTAAATTCCAGTCAGTTAACTTACAGTGTAATATTGGGTTCAGGTGTACAATATAGTGATTCAACACTTCCATACAGCACTGGGTGCTCACTACAAGTACGCTCCTTAAACCCCATCACCTATTTATCCCATCCCCCCACATATTCCCTTCTAATACCATCGGTTTGTTTTCTATAGTGAAGATCCTGTTCCTTGGTTTGCCTCTGTCACCCTGATCACACCAGATCTCATCTGATCTCAGAAGCTAAGCAGGGTCAGACCTGGCTGGTACTAGGACAGGAGACCAAACCCTTCTAGAGGCTTAGCTACATGAAGAAATCTTGGAGAGGCCCTGAGTTAATTTGCTCTGAAGATTTATTTCTTTTCCATTAAAAAGGCTGTGACAACACCATGTGGGTGGTAGAATTTGTTTTTTGCTTAATGGATCACTGATCCCTCATGGTCTTTGCAAATCCAGGGCACCTGGCTACTTTTCAAAAACAGGTTCTCGAAACATCTGCATACAAATGCAAATGTGAACCTTCAAAGGAAAAAAGACAACAATTACAGAATTTCATGCCCCAAATGGGCATAAGACTGAGGGAATGTAAGCCACAAATTGGAATTTGTGCCCAGGACCTATTTTATCCAGAGCTCTGTTTCATATTGCAATTATTTTTTCAGGAAAAAAAGTAATAAAGGTGCCTTGTATTAACATTTTGACCCACGTTTGTCATGTTAAAGAGCAGTATTTTATGGTTTTCTTAAAGAATACATAGATAGGTCGTCAGTATGAACAATTTAGCTATATCATGTGATTTTTTTTTCTGTCATGGATAAAATTATGAGTATACTAGTGAAAAATGCATATTGGCTTTTTAATTAGATTAGCAGTAACTTTTTCACCTTGAAATTTACACAGTTTTCCACCCTGTACTCATGTTTTATATTTGTACTTTCTGGACTTATCAAATAATGATCTTTTATCTCACTTATTTCTCACACAGTCTTGTGAGGCCCACAGACCCAATGTTATTTTCTGCTATTACCAGTGAGTTGGGGGCGTCTCTCAGTGCTCTGGAGATAAAAGCAAGCTCCTTGAATCCTCCCACAAGTCCGGGAGCTTTTCCCTAAGCTTTGTTTCTCTCAAAGCTCATGTGCTTGCTAAGGTTTATCCAGAAAGTTAATACAGAGTACACGTTTGAAACAATTCTCAGGTCCCTCAGGAAAAAGGAGAAGCGAAGAAAAGCAAAATAAAGTATTGTTCCTGATCAAGAAGGAAATTCAGTACCAAAGAACCTTTGAAACACAGACTCTCATAGACAGAATCGTTTGTAACCTTGCCATCAATGGTATCCAGGCTATTTCTTGCTAAAAATCCACGGAGGGGGAATCATTGCAACTCACTGAGGGCTGTAGCATTCCTTGACTGTTCACTTTATGCAGAAGGTGAAGTGAAAGATCTAACCAGCAACAAACCTGCATCTACACATGAATATATAGGTGGTTGTTGAAATTTTCTGGCAGATATCTGAATACACATATTAAGACAGGTATATGGCTTGTACTTACCGTCTACCAAACATTTGTTATTGGTTTGCTTATTTTCAGTTCCAATTTCAGCTTCAGAATGGGGAAGTCAGGGGCACCTGGGTGGCTCAGTTGGTTAAGACCCTGCCTTCGGCTCAGGTCACGATCCCAGAGTCCTAGGATTGAGTCCCACATCGGGCTTCCCCTGCTCTGCAGGGAGCTTGCTTCTTCCTCTCCCTCTGCCTCTCCCCCTGCTTGTGGTCATTCTCTCTCTCTCTGTCAAATAAATATATAAAATTAAAAAAAAAAAAAGAATGGGGAAGTAAGATTTTTCTGTCAAATTATTATATCTAACTAACAACTCTGTATTTCTTTACTTTTATTTCCTATATTGACTTTCTATAAAAAATGGCTTCAAGTTTATCAAACTGTTCAAATCAGGGTAATAGAGTGTCTATTAAGTTGAAGATTATATTTAGTGCTAGTTGAGGGAGAAATTTTAAATTTAGAGCAGCTTCTCTCTCTCTTTTTTTTCAATTTAATTTTATTTTTTCAGTGTTCCAAGGTTCATTGTTTATGCACCACACCAGAGCAACCTCTCTTATGTCTAAGGATGAGAACTGGGAATCACATTTGACCAGACCTTCTTTGTTTGGGGTTGAGACATTTGAATGGCACATTGAGTACAGTGAGACCCTACATTTTATCCTCCAGGACAGTTGTAATCAGACTATTTATTCACTTAGTGTTGTAGGCCAAAGCTACCTCAGTAGAGTTGGTTACTAGGAAGATGTAAATGAATTTGTGTGAAGAGGTTTCAGCTTCCTGGGACAGGAAAAAAAAAAAATGAAGTTTCAACTCCTCCTGTTCCTGTTCTCAAAATTCAGAGTTGAGGAGTCTTGCTGGTGGAGAATACACCACAGTGGCACAGAGTATGGCCCAGCTGTAAGACTGATGAATGAATCAAGTAAAATAAATTTACACTGCGAAAAGCAGGATTCTGGACCAAAGACCAGAGCTCCACAAAATGGCCAAAGATTTTGTCAAGAAAAATCTGTCCTGGGAAGCACTTCTGGATGATATTGGCGGCTTCGCGGGACATAGTCTAGCATGGTTTCTGGGCAGAACAGAGCAACGGCTGAGTGTGGGGATGTGAGTCGCCATGTTGAAGTTCAATGTGACAACAATGGCCGGGGAAGATCTGGATCAGCAAAGGACCATCCGACAGCAGGGGACCCGCACCTGGTCAAACCCATCTTTAACAATGACCAGTCTATGGCAGGAAGAAGTAAAAGCAAGAGAAGACTGCTCAGACACCAGCTTTTCCTCCTTAACAACATCTGGAAGAGCACCGAGCTCTGATTGGGAAGGCAGCCTGGGAATTCTTGGACAATTCAAGAACAGAAGGAGCTGTGAGAGAAACACTTGAATTGGTGAAGAGAGACTGAATCATTACTAACATTTAAAAATAAGAGTTTTCACATAAAATTCTCTTGGAGAAAAGGAAGTGCTCTTGAAAAAAACATCTGAGACGCTGCAACACTGAGCGCACGTTCTGGGTATAAATAACAAGGGGAGGTAAATACCAGCTACACTCTTTCGATGTGGTGTGTATACTCTAGGTCCCTACACCGTGTTTCATTCTAGACTTTCAGCCAGAGGGACACTTGCCATTTTCATCACAAACTGTGTTTTTGATCATCATACAGTCTTCTTTTTTGGGTACCCATTCTACTTGTTTATATTTGTCTAGCACTGGAGCCAATGAGGTCTGTCCTCGTGTTTGTCCCTGGGCTGGTATTTGCAATCTCAATTCCTGATATATATTTTCTAGTTCTCAGTGGCAGAATGTCCCGCTGAATGAAGCCCATCTGGTTTCTTCTTTATGCTACTCCTCTCCTCTCTTCTACTCTAGTTTATAAATGCTACAACTGGGTAACTAACAAGTAAGTGGTCCAGTGATTTTGAATGATCCCCCCAAATTCTGCAGAAACTACAAAGCTGAACAATATGAAGTAATTATTGGAGAAGCCCAGGAAAAAGAGCTGCAAGTCTTCTCTTCAATAAACACAGACTCTTATTTCCTTTCCTTGGCCATGCTCTGAAAGTGGGAGAGGACCCAAGAAATACCAATAATCGTAGTTGAAATTTAACTTTTCACATTTTATTCTAATGAAGAGTAAAAATTTTCTTTTCTGTAAGAAGTTGTGACTCCAAGTTGAAGGATACTAAGGAGATGTGAGGACTAAACACAACACGGGATCCTAAAATATATAATTGGAACAGGAAAAGGGTATTGATAGAGAAAATGGGGACATTTAACTAAGGCTTTTAGTTTAGTTTACATTAGCGTACTGTCAGTTCCTGGTTTAGATCATTGCACTGTGTTTATGTAAGATGTTACCATTGAGGGAAGTTCAGCAAAGGTTATATAGGAACACTGTACTGCTTTTGCAACTTTGTCTAAAATTATTTCAAAGTCAAATATTTTAAAAATTTTAAAGAATTTATGTATTTTTTCTTTTGATGCATCTATTAAAATATATATATACCTATGATTAAGAAAAGAGTGAAGATACCAAATGGAAACCCCTATACAGCACTGCAATAGTTAGGAAAAGACGCCTGTACCTTTGTCTAGAAATCCTCCCATGACTGCATATACCATTCCTGAGGCATGCATTTTGTTAAAAGTTGTTGGATCACCCATGGACTGACTGTCTGCCTGGATTTCCAAGTAGTTCTACAGTCTAACAACGTGTTGGACGGTTGTATTACTCCATTTGATCTCCTACTATTGACTGTTTGCCAAGTCCTCTGATGGCCAAGAGCTCTTGACGCCATGCCTTTTGTGTTCTCTAACTCTTGCCATGGGTGAGTTGCCCAAGCACCTGTGTCACCTCAATAGGAGGATCTAGCTGAGTCTGGCTGGTTTCATGTACATGACACTCTGAGGGACACTACTTTCCTCGAGGAGTCCTCGCACCACAGTTAGCCAAATCTCTTTGCTACCGACATTACTATCTGTTCCCCCTCTGTCTTCATTGGCTCAACAAATACTTACTGAGCACCTATTATGTGTGATGCACTAGGCTAAGTAACGAGAATACAGAAGAAAGTATGGTAGATATTGCTCTTGTTCTTCCGGAACACACACACGAGGTATGTGTGTGTGCTCCGTGAATAAACAATTGGCTATTTTTTCTCTCTTTCTTCCTTATTTCCTTCCTTACTTCCATTTTTTTTCTTTCATTTCAGATCTTAAGTGATCATTTCTATTTCCTAAAAGTATTTTTAGGGATTTATTTCAGATCAACAAGTTATTATGTAAAAGAATCCTAATTGTAAACAAGATCCACTCTGCTAGATCAGTATCTATAACTTTTGTTCTTGAAAAATATTGCATGGTCCACAAGTGCTATTTTATATATTTTGCCATCTAAAATGAAGGTTTGTATATTTATGAGGATTGGTATAAACATGCAAAGCCTTTGAGGCCTTGAGTCTTGCTCTTTTCAACAGCCGGCTTCCATGGCAACAGAGCCTATTAGAAGCAACCTTGTCACCACAACTGTAGGTCCAAATAATTTCACAGAAAAGATAAAAAGGTATGTGGCAACTCTATCTTGCTCCATTTTTTACATAAAGTAATTTCTCAGAAATATGATCAGCATTTGATACAAGTGACTAAAAATTAAAAGGCCCTGAGACAGAGAAAAACTCTTTCATAATAAGGATTTTGAAAGCTTAATGAAAGTTGGAAGAAAACGTTTTTTGCACAGTGAGCAATTGATCCAAAGTTTTGATCATCACTGGGAAACTAAAATGTTCATCCATAAGAGTTTGCACTTTGAGGCCTGTGATAAACAAAAAATGCTGATCTGTTCAAGTTGAAGAAATCCTGTACTTATAGTGTCATCTATTACTTAGACCAGAAAATCAAACAAGAGTGCAAATACTTCATTATGTTTTTTGAATTTTGAACACATTTTCCCAAAACTGTTGTACTAACTTGCTAACAGCAAACAAAGGCAAATTATTTGACCAATGTGCTCCCTTTAGAGATAAGGATAGAATAGTTTCTGTAAAGAAGAAGAGACACAGTCTTATCACTTGATATTTATTTCTTTAAATTTACTTATAATTAAAATAGAAATTAGGGATGCCTGGGTGGTTCAGTGGGTTAAAGCCTCTGCCTTCACCTCAGGTCATGATCTCAGGGTCCTGGGATGGAACCCCACATTGGGCTCTCCACTCAGCAGGGAGCCTGTTCCCTCCCCCCCATTCTCTGCCTGCCTCTCTGCCTACTTATGATCTCTGTCTGTCAAATAAAATAAATCTTAAAAAAAATAAAATTAAAAAGGTAAAATAGAAATTAAATATATAGGCAACTGACATCTAATATTGTCTGATGTCTATAGCAATATCCATACACATATGCAAATTTGTAAATTGTTTCTTAGTCTGAAAAATTCATATTCATTTTAGGGAGCATTTAGGACTCTTTTTATTTTGTTACTTTCAAAATACATGAACAAATTTTAAGGAGTTCAAGTCTATAATAAACAAATAATTATTTAATATTTTTTGTGCACTAGGTGCAAAGCAGGGAAGATGCAAAGACAGAAGAGAAAACTCATCTCATCTCTTACTGGCCTATTTGGGGAGATGCCCTTGTAACTTAAAAATGAGGAGGTAAATAAAGGATAATGAATGCAGAATGAATTGGTAGACTTGGTACTTAAAATTAGAGTATTAGGACTTAAATTTATAAGATTAGAACCAAAATCGCAGTACTTTTAAATTCTGCCCCAGCAGCCTAGTTCATGGTAAAGAGCTTTTAGTGGCAGAAAAATCTGTTTGTATTCTTATATTTTTTAAATAAATGTCTCCCCCCTCCCCACAGAATGTAAACTTCAGAAGCACAGAGACTGTGTCTGAATCTAACTTACCATAATAACTGCAAGAGAGTAAATATTCCATAAATAATTGTAGACTGGCTGAGGAGAATAAGCCAAGTATAAGACCTACTTTTCTGCTCAATTTCTGTTAAATTGTAATTTGAGAATTTTTAAAACTTTCACTTTAAAATACTAGATTTACAAAATAATTGCAAAAGTAGGACAAAGAATTCCCATACACCTTTTACCTGTATTTTATAAATGTTATCTTACATAACCACAGCACTATCATCAAAATTAAGAAATTAATGTTAAAAATTAGCTTTAATATTAGGTAAGACTATTATCTAATTCACAGAACTCATTCAAATATTATCAATTTACCCATAAATGTTCTTTAAGACTTGAGGATCTAATCCACCATCACAAAATGCAATTAGTTGTCATGTCATTTTACTCTCCCATAATCTGGAATAGTTCCTTAGTCTTTCTTTGCCTTTCATGACCTGGACGCTTGTAAGAATGCTACCAGTTGTTTCTTAGAACATTGCTCAATTGGGATTTCCCTGATGTTTTTTCCTCATGACTAAATCCAGAATATTCATTGCTGGTAAGAGTACCACAGGAGTGACGTTGGGCCTTTCTCAGTGCATCATATCAGGGGGAGTATGATATCAACTTGCCTGATCATGGATGACATTAATTTTGATTGTGTGCTAAAGATAAAGAACAGCTACTTTTCTAGCAGAAAATCTACCGATTCTAGCAGAACTGGAGAGTCTCACCTAGGTCTAGAGACATGCTCTACTTAATTTTTCAAATTCCTTCGGAAACCTTCAGGGGGAAAAAAAGGCCTGGTGCTTGCCATAGGATGATAGACTCATAAGTATTTACAGCAAGCTGTGAAAATACCTTGCCAAACATCTAAGATGATACAGGAGTAAAGAAGAAAGTATTTATGCCTTGATAGGAAAAATGATCAAGGAACATATCACTAAAGGGGTGACAATTGAAGAAGAGACTTGAAGGACAAATTAGCTTTTCCCTGGTGCAGGAGAGAATAGGAGTTGGCAGACTTCGGTAAGCAAGAATGAAGCAAGGTAATCATGAAAATATGTGCAGTAATCAAGAACTAATGAGAGGTTTGATGTAGCAAGTGCATGTGAAAGAGTGACAAGAAGAAGGTAGAGTGAAGCCAGGAAGTCTTTCATGCTCTAATTGTAAGTTTGGAGCTCACCACACAGATGTTTGGTGAGCTTTGGAAAAAGTGTTCATGGCAGGAGAATAAAGTTTTGGTGGTGGTCCTTGCTGGTGTTTTTAAGAACGACCACGTTGGCAATGGAAAAAAACAGTCTACAGGGAAGACAAACAGGTGTTCGAGAACTTTCAAGATGTGGACCAATCGCAGTCATCCCAGAAAACAAAAAAGAGGTCCTCACCTGGAAAAGAGGCACCCTAGAATGAAAGGCAAACCACAAAGCCATACATTTTCAAGAGGCAATTGCTGCTCCATTCAGAATCATCTCAGTTCTTGAAATTGGATTAACTGGCTAAACTGGTGCCAAGAACTAACACAGTCTGATGGAAGTTGAAAATGGCAGAAAGAATAAAAAGTAACAAGACTGTATTTGAGTTGCCATCAGCGAGAACCATTCAAAGATAGGCTCCCTGTAGGTAGAGCTGAGTTTTTCTTCACAGACATAGTGGTAGCAATGGACCCCGTGCATCAACTAAAGTTGAGCAAACGGAATCCTTCACTGTAAATGGTTAGGACTCATGTAACTGGTGATAATGTCTAGGAACATCTATTACTTTCTAATGAATTTCTTCTACTGAATAAACTATTGCCAACTGAAATAATTCAGATAATTGTAGTTATTCTTGTCATTATTTATTAATAAATAAGGAAACTCCATGGTTTAATTGCATATTCATTTCCCAATACTTAATGGCAGCATACCCAGTTTAGCTATTCAAAAGATGAATTATTAGCAAACAGTAAGAAATCCATTCTGTTTTAGGATATTCTGGTATTGTCCCCCAAATAATGGGGGAAATAATATTATTTGAGAGAGAATAGAGAGGCTTTCTGCTAGCCTTGAGAAGTAAACTATCTGAAACTTTCCTAAGGAAAGGGCTGGAGGGCCAAGCACTGTGGGCAACCTCTAGGAACTGAAAGCAGCCTGACCAACAGTAGGAAAACAGGGAAGTCCACAGGCACAAGGACAAAAATCCCACCCACAACCTGAGGGAGCTTGGAGTGGATCTTTGCTTAGTCAAGCCTGTGGTAAGACTGCAGCTCTGGTCAACAGATGGATTCCAGGTGGTAGAACCTAGAGTAGAGGCTCGGGCTGTGCTCTCCCTGGACTCCTAATCCCTGGATACTATGAAGTAAGAGATATGTATTGTTTTAAGCTATCAGCCTATCATAATTTGTTACCTAGTATAAAAAATTGATACCTGGAAGTATTATGCTACTGTTAGAAATACCCAACACAGTGGAGCAGCTTTGGAACTAGGCAGTCATGTCCTTGCAAACTGGAAAGAGGGAGAATCTGTGTTACATAGTGGTTGGTTATTTAGTGATAATGTCTCTGCAATTATGTGGAAAACAGGAATTACAAGTAGTAAATTTGGTTATATAGTGAGGGAGACTTTCCAACAGACTGTTGAAGATAGTAGCTGGTTTCTTCTTACTACTTGGAGTAAGAGAAAAGAGATAGATTGAAGAAAGAAGTGTGAACAAAAAAGAGCCAGGTCTGGATGATTTGAAATGTTTAACCTCTCCAGATTGCAAAAGGTGCTAAAATTTTCACTGTCAGGAAAGGATGTTCTAGAAAAAAAGCCAAGGTTCTGACTCCACAACATTTTGCCAAAAACCTCAGATCAAAAAATCATAGTTATTCAGTCATGCTAAAGGCTATTTCAAGAAATTACTGTATGGTATCCCATACAGAACCTCTCTGACTATATGGTCTCTAGGAAGCTTAAGACCCTTGTCCCTTAGCCATAGGCATAGGAGGTAGAGAAAAGATTATCTGAAAAAGATCTGTAGATATGACCTGTGTTTAGTGGCGAGAACTCCTTTAAGATCCAGAGAAGACCCACTATGTTCTTGAGAAAAGTATTTAAGCAGAAACACTTCCAGCTTAGACCAAAAGGGACAGAAAGTACAAAACAAAAGGAGGCTGTTAGATTCCTTGAATCCTGCCACAAAGTAGGATGATAAAACAACTCAGCTACAAACATGGGCAACCTGTCATGAAAAAAGACTTATTCAAAGTGCAGGACCAAGAAACCAGAGGGTGGAGCCAAGAGCCAAGGAGGTCTGGAAACTCAAATCTTGAAGTCTTAATGAAGGAACTCTGGCTGGAGTTTGGCCATCTGGATTTCAGCACTGCTTTGACCATGTCTCCTTTTTACCTCCACTGCCTTTTTTTTTTTTTTGAACTGGAATGTCTTCAGTTGTTAGCTATGCTCATGCCACCATTGTATGTTCGGAGTGTCCAAGGCAGATAACATGATTGTGTCTTTAGTTTCACAGTCCCACAGCTGGAGAAGTATTGTGCCCCAGGAACTGTACTTAATGGATCACACAGGTCAGCCATACAAGCTCCTAATTTCTCTGGACTTTGAGATGGAGACATAATGGGAAGAGATTCTTGGGAAACTTGGATGAGAGTGGATGTACTTTAAATATGAGAAGGACATGAATTATTGGAAGCCAAGGGGCCAATTATAGTGGAGAGACCCAAGGGAGCCCCATGTTGACATCCTGTAAATCATCTCGCCTTGAATGTGAGTGCTTGCTTCTAACCAGTAGGATATGACAGAGGTGATAGGGGAAAAGAGAAAAGTCACTTTCAGATTTCTTCTGTGTGCTTGATAATAATAAAAAAAAAAAATCTGGGGCCCCTGAGTGGCTGAGTGGGTTAAAGCCTCTGCCTTCAGCTCAGGTCATGATTCCAGGGTCCTGGAATGGAGCCCCACATCCGGCTCTCTGCTCAGTGGGGAGCCTGCTTCCCTCTCTCTCTCTGCCTACTTGAGATCTCTATCTGTCAAATAAATAAATAAAATATTTTTTTAAATCTAAGAAGAAAAATTAACTTCTGAAAACTCCCCTATTCATTTGCTACTTATTTTGTTTTCATTTAAACCCTCTAATTTTATCTCACTAAATAATAGAGCCTATGTTCTTTACTTTTTTATATTCTCATCTCCACTTTCAATGGTAGCTCCAAACTAGAAACAGGGTTGCATAATCTTTTGTTAACATATACATTTTGACTAGGAAAATTCCTATGTGTGAAGGTATCTATAGACTCAATTAAATAAAGGTCATGTAGCTATTGCTCTGAGTACAGTTATGCCAAGTCTTATTTTCAATGCATCATGTGAAGTTAATAGTAAATAGAAGTAAAAAATGTAATTACAGAATTTTATTAAATAGCAGAGCTTAATTTCAGAATCAAAGTTTATTTCATAATCTGTGATCTTTTCAGTATGTATGATTGACATATCAGAAATTCTTTATTGCTTAAAGAACTTGTACATTCTCCTTTTTTGTTGTTTATTATCTGTAAGGCAGGAAGGCAAGAAATTAGATTTAAGTTGATTAGCACATTTTCTGCAAATAGTTACATTATTTTTTATGTTATGACCTTAAACTTTTATCACGGAAAAAAAAATTCCCTTTTTCTCCCTCCCTCCCCTCTCCATGTCTCTATCTCAGCTGTTTGCTCTTATCATAAACATGACATGCTGTAAGACATGAACAAGTGTGTACTTAAGCAAAATAGTTATTTCCTTAACTTGACTCACCAAGGCACCCTAGAGATTAATACTCTTAGTGATTTCACAGGTTTCTTGTGCATGTGAATTTCCATGAGATTCTATTCAACTGGGGTAACTAAGAAGAAAGAACAATGTTCCTCTATACAAGGTGGGTTTTGCATTGTCCCACACATAGCCTGCTGATGGCCGTGGGATGGCAAAGTCATCTTCATTAGACGGAATTTAATAGTGAATCAAAGTTCTTGTGGAGAATAGACTGATCTAAACTTTAGCCTCCCTTGGGTCCTGCTGAAAGATTAGAGGGAAAGAGTAGGGCCTTAGTAAGTTGAATGTATCAGATTGTTTTTCACTAATAGTTCTCTTGTAAAACTCTGAAAACCACCCAGTTTAACCCTTAAAAAAGGAAAAAGCAAAAGGAGTGGGACAGGGGAGGGGAAAAACTCAGGGAGCATACCACAGGCATTGATTTCATGGATTTTTTAGATGTTCTGTTATCCCAGTAGCAAGCTCCACAGTTTGGAGTATGGGCAAATGACCAAAATCTGTCCACCAAAAGTAAAGCAGTTTTCTTGCTACATACGATAGCCCATGCCAAATGTCACAATGCTAGAATTTAATTAGGAGTTTACAAAATGTAATTGCCTTTTAGTTTTGTTCTGTGACTGGAGAGTCTAAGTCTCAATTCAAGACTGTAGTTCTTTGACAAAATCTTTTCATAAATATTCTGAATCCAGGAAGAGTTAAAGGTAGAAGAAAAAAAGAGAAGCAGCACAAGGAAAATGTATCAACCCAGCACCTGTATGGCAGGATCAGACATAGTTAACAAGAAAAAAGGAAGGAGAAACAAATGTGTTAGGTGATCTTTAGTTTAAAGAAATCTCTGTTGGGCAACTGGGCATTTTGCTCCTTGCCTTTTATTTCCAACTTCCTTTCAAAGAATTCGTTAAGTGAAAAGAGAGATGATGGCAGCTCAGTATATCAAAGCTCAGTTATCAGTTGGCTTATTCTAGTATCTTTTGTGGATGCCTTATGATGTGTTGTGTGGTGACCCTGGAAAGTCAATCTTAGACCACTGATTGCCACATAAACATTAAGGAGGCTGGAAAAAAAAAATCACAAAATAGAAATAGTTGTTCTCTCAGGTATAAAGTGGCACTGATAAGAATTAATGTATCCAAAAAGATTTGGGTAGGTTTCTTTTTTCTTTTTTTGGAGGGGGGAGGCGCGAAAGAGATTGACTTCGTTTTCAGTGGGGTGAGAAGGAAGGTCTAAGAGAATGAAAAAGGCATAATGGAGACTGTTCCATTGTCAACTCTGTCAGCATTGGCCGTGAGCAGGCTGTCCTGATTACGGACCAAAGTAATTAAAAAGCTTACTACAACTACAAAGAAATCTGTTTCCCTTTGTGTAATATCTTTATTTTTAAAAATTCACAGGAGCTATTAAAATTAAACTTTAAAATCAAAGTATGCCTTCAAGGGTGTAAATGTACTTTTGCTGATTCTCTGAGAGGAAAGCTTTAAAAACTCTTGAAAGATGGCATACTGGTCAGGAGGAAACACTCTCCCTGGGATCATAAAGAGAATTGAATGAAGGTACTATTCTCAGAGTTGCATGCAGGATTAAAGGAACCAGTAATAGATGGTGAGTCAGCCAGGAAGTAGCAACTGCAGGAAGCCATTACTACTGTAAGGCTTTTGGGACAGTGTTTCCAAACCAAGTGAGAAGTCATCTCTGTGAGAGGGGCACACCCCCAGAGCCAAAGCCAGAGGGGAGGGAAGAAATAACCTGACCTTCTCCTACTGTCCATTTATTTTCTGCCCTGTCTCTGGTAGCCAAACCCCTCCAGAAGCCTGGATGAGTTTAGTGCCACTATCTTTGAGAACAAGAACCTCCTCTTTCACTGGCCTAGGGCACAGATCAAAGCAAAAACAAAAAGAAAACTGATGGTGGAGTTAGCAGATGCATGACCAACTGAGATATTGAAAGGAAAATCACTATAAGAGGAGCAAGAAAGCCAAGAGAACCTGAATTGCAGTCTTCAATGCATGGGAAGTCAATTTCCTGTGACTAAGACTTTCTTCCTGACTATAGCTTCAGTAAAAATCTTCCAGCTGTGAGGAATTACAGGATTAATCCAATGCACCTTTAGGAAAAATGTTTTAGAAAGAAAATGTGAAAAACAAAAACAAAGAAAATCCAAACAGGTTGTGTGAGAAGAACCTCTTTAGGATGATTTTATCTGTAACCATGACAGGTATAATCTGTTTTATTCTAGTTAACCATACTAATTCTTATTTTCATTTTGGTTTATCTATACAGTAGTGTCTTTATTCTGGCATACCTGTATGAGGTAGTATGACACATTTTCTTCAAGATCACTTTGATTAACTCCTTGGAATGTTTTTGTTGTTGTTGTTTTGGGGTTTTTTTGGTTTTTTAAAATTTTTTATTTATTTCTTATTTTTTATAAGCATATAATGTATTTTCATCCCCAGGGTACAGGTCTGTGAATTGCCAGGTTTACACACTTCACAGCACTCTCCATAGCACATACCCTCCCCAATGTCCATAACCCCCGTCCTCCTCTCCCAACCCCACCTCCCCCCAGCAACCCCCCAGTTTGTTTTGTGAGATTAAGAGTCACTTATGGTTTGTCTCCCTCCCGATCCCATCTTGTTTCATTTATTCTTCTCCTATCCCCCTAACCCCCCATGTTGCATCTCCACGTCCTCATATCAGGGAGATCATATGAGAGTTGTCTTTCTCCGATTGACTTATTTCACTAAGCATGATACCCTCTAGTTCCATCCACGTCATTGCAAATGGCAAGATTTCATTTCCTTTGATGGCTGCATAGTATTCCATTGTATATATACCACCTCTTCTTTATCCATTCATCTGTTGATGGACATCCAGGTTCTTTCCATAGTTTGGCTGTTGTAGACATTGCTGCTATAAACATTCGGGTGCACGTGCCCCTCCTTGGAATGTTTTAACAATGAGCAGTGTTGTGTATTGATTTTAGTCTGAAAATCTCTAACAGGGAAGAACACCACAATGAAGTTAACATTTATGAAAGAGATTCCTCGGGAGATAGAAAACACATCATGCATCATAACATTTTACATTTGAAAAGAACTTTTAATTTTTATTATTTTTTTAAGATTTTATTTACTTATTTGACAGACAGAGATCACAAGTAGGCAGAGAGGCAGGCAGAGAGAGAGGGGAAGGGAGGCAGGCTCCCTCATGAGTAGAGAGCCCAATGCGAGACTCAGTCCCAGGACCCTGGGATCATGACCGGAGCTGAAGGCACCCCTGAAAAGAACTTTTAAAGATCAAATCTAAAACTTTTATTTTACAGATGAGGACGAAGTCTAGACATAGTTGTAGTCTCCCCTTAGCAACACATTGATAGTGTTCAGCCAAGTTAAGCTCAGAACCCAGGCTTCCTGACTCCCCCTATCTGTTTTGCCCACCTTCCTGTGGTGTAGTTCCCATTTGGACTCCCATTATGTAGTAGAACCAATCTTGTTTCAAGGAAACATGAATTACTTCCTAAAACTGCCTTACAAAAATGCACTAAAAAGATGTACCTATCACCTTCGTATTTCTCAGCCAAGATCTGAAGACACCATGCAGAGTAAGAAGGGTGTCCTTATGGATTGTCAGAAGCCCTGAGAGCTGCCTGTACTCATTGTCTCTCGGTGGACCTAGGTTCTATCATAACCCCATAAGCCAACTGACCATTTAAAGGTAAAGCTCCATTGCCCTCACGTTTTCTCCAACAAATGGAGTTCATTATTTTGCAAGACGTATAAGTGAAAGAAATTATACCTTGCTGTGTTTCAACAGCATGAAAGAAACTGTCAGAGACCGCAGAGAATTTCCTGGATATAAATCAATTCATTTGACCTTTTTGTTCTTTCTTATCCTTTCTCTATCACACTGTTATTACTTAATCTGATCATTTACTATTCCTATTTCCTCTTTAATGAGTATAATTTTTAATCTATGCCGTCTTGTTTTATTATACTTCCCCGTAGTAAGTAAAAAAGAGGGCCCAGCCTTTCAGGCAGGCGTATGCTTGCTGTGTGCTTACAGATAGGTCACTAAAAGTCCATGCAAATTAGGGTACGTCATGGAGCAGCAGAATTTCATCTGGAGTAGCAGGTGTGTTATAGAAGAGAACCATAAATGACTTGGTTTGAATGATGACTGTTGATGTTCTTCTACGCTTTATTCTCGCAGTTCATTCATGAGTCATGTTCTGACATCTGAACTCTACAAAAACGGTCACGGAAAACTCTTGTCTGATGTCGCACTAGATGAGGCATTGAGCTTTTTAAGGTAAGAGAGTCACCAAGTGTTCCACCCCCATTTCTCCCAAAACAAAGATTTGAAAATTTTATAAATAAAATACTTATTCAAGAAATATAGGAATTTTAAGGTATTTGGCCTCTGGCAATAAGAGCTTAGGCACCTGGGTGGCTCAGTGGGTTAAGCCGCTGCCTTCGGCTCAGGTCATGATCTCAGGGTCCTGGGATCGAGTCCCGCATCGGGTTCTCTGCTCAGCAGGGAGCCTGCTTCCCTCTCTCTCTCTCTCTGCCTGCCTCTGTCTACTTGTGATCTCTCTCTGTCAAATAAATAAAAAAAAAAATCTTTAAAAAAAAAGCTTAGGCAAGGGCGCCTGGGTGGCTCAGTGGGTTAAGCTGTCAAATAAATAAATAAAATCTTTAAAAAAAAAAGAGCTTAGGCAAGTTTTAGTCTTTTACTATAAGAGATTATAAAAGTAAAACAGGCAGTATTTGACATGAATTAAAAAAAAAAACCTGCAGTCAGAATAGTATTACATTTCTGGGGCACCTGGGTAGCTCAGTCGGTCAAGCATTTGACTTCAGCTCAGGTCATGATCTCAGGTCCTGGAAAGGAACCTCCCTGCTGCAGGCTCTATACTCAGCAGAGAGACAGCTTGTCCCTCTGTCCCTCCTCCTGCTCATGCTCACTCTTCCTCTCTCTCAAATAAATCAACAAAATCTCTAAAAAAATAGTATTATATTTTTTAAAAGTACCGTCATAGATTTTAAGGAGTGAAATAGACATCTACCTTTCTAGAATATCTTAACTTCTTGCTTTTAAAAAAAATAGGTTGGGAAATCTGTAGTTCCCAACTGTTTATCCATGGAATAGGGCTAGTCTATGGCAAAGACTTGGTCAATATTGAAAAGAGAAAATAATATTAAGGACAAAAGTAGAGTGAGTGAGTGAGTGAGAGAGAGAGATGTTTGTAAAATGCCAACCTTCCTCTCCTGGGGTAAGACCCTACATTCCTCTGGGATTTTGCCATTCCTACTCTAGGAGAGTCAAACCATTATGGTAATAGATGGTACCTGGTTTTTTTAAATGTCCTTACTTAAAATACTTGGCAAATCCATATCCATACTCTTCTCCATTTCCTTTTTGTAAATTGAAAACTGTTTACTGATCTATGAAATGTACGTATCTAAGAAGGTTCTTAATAAGCCCTATGATGCTGAAGCTGGTTCTCCAGAATGGTCGATCAAATTTAGCTGACCAATTCTTTTTTTTTTTTTTTAAGATTTTATTTATTTATTTGACAGACAGAGAGAGAGAAATCACAAGCAGGCAGACAGGCATGCAGAGAGAGGGAGGGAAGCAGGCTCCCCGCCGAACAGAGAGCCTGATGTGGGGTTCGATCCCAGCACTCTGAGATCATGACCTGAGCTGAAGTCAGAGGCTTTCACCCACTGAGCTACCCAGGCACCCCTAGCTGACCTATTCTTATTCTGAATCACCACAACTGTTGTGGCCAATTCTAAAAGCCACAGACAACTCCAAGGTATGAGTCCCTACCAACCTGAAAGTGAATTAGAAATTTTTGATCCTGTTAAAAAAAAATACTCATATGTAGTTGGATTTTCATTGTTGTTCTCACTTTGATCTCATTATCTTTATTAATTTTCTTCTTGCTACTCAACATGCCTTCTGAACTGTCTTTTCTATCAAATATTGGCATTGGAATTTTCCAAATGATTCCAAGTCAGCACACACTGCTTATATTTATGTTACCCAACAGACCAATCTTTAAAAATTTTGAACAACCATCTCCAAACCTATTGCATTGGAGAACTGAAATCATTTCAAAGGCTAACTCAGGAAAGCTGGTGGCATGAGATAAGAAGGTAGTTTTTACTAATCATTAGGTGGAAAAGCACTGAGGCTCCTACATAAAAAATTATCTCCAATTTCTCTACTGTGCTGGGACACAATACCCTTGAGTCTTTTCACATAGATATTTCTAGAAAATTCCTGATGACCAAAGAGAAGAAGAGCAAGTAGCTTCAGGCAGGATTTGCCTCTGCTCTCCCATCAGTGAAAAACCCTGAGTGTTTGTCTCCTGGGGCCTGAAAGAGAGGAGTGAAAGCTTTGGACTGCCTTAATTCTTTGGGCTAAAAGCTCCTACAAGTAAATTCTGTACCCCCTCTGAGTCCTTGGCTAGCCTACAGTGTGCCAGGATTAGGGTGAGGCAAATGAGGAGGCACTCACTCTTAAGCCCCTGCAAGTTTAGGGGTGGAGGAGATGCCCTCTGAACCTGCCCCCTTAAGCTTTGCCCTTCAGGTGTGCCTCATCTGGTCCTGGGCATCAGCCCACACATTAACGGACTTGAGATCTGATAGCAGAATCCCTCCTCTGCTTTCTTTTTAAAAATGAAATAAAACCATAACAGGGTCATCAGTTTTCAGGCTCGCACCATTCAGCTAGTCTGTCTTCTGAGCACTCCCCTTCAGTCACTGAACTCTTCTATCTTGCATGGGCATGGTCTCCCTCATACTTATCCGTGCCAGTATACCAGGTAAATTCAAGGGACACCTGGGTGGCTCAGTCAATTAAGCACCTGTCTTCAGCTTGGGTCATGATCCCATCTCTCTGATTTATCTTCTTCATTTATTTTCACCGAGAGACATAGTTAACTTGACTTTTACTTATCTTTTGGGACTTATTTTCATCATAAAACTTTTTTTAAAGAATGCACCCGGGGGCACCTGGGTGGCTCAGTCAGTTAAGGATGCAACTCTTGATCTCAGGATGGTGGGACCCAGCCCCACATCTGATTCTCCACTCAGCATGGAGTCCCCTTGGGATTCTATCTCTCTGTATCCCTCTCCCTTCCCGCTGCGTGTGCATGCCCGCCAGAATATGTACATGCTCTCTCTCTTTCTCTCAAATAAATAAATATATTAATTAATTAATTTTAAAGATCTTTTTTAAAAAGGATGCAAACATTTCCAAATTTTTTTGCTTGTTTTTTGTTTTTGAGTTGTTAGGTTTTGACTCCTGTTCCGCGTTTATTTTGTTTTTTCAAGATTTAATTAAAATTAAGGCTTGGGCCATCTGGGTGGCTCAGTCAGTTGAGCCACAGACTCCTGATTTCAGCTTATGTGGTGATCTCAGGGTCAGGAGATGAAGCCCCACGTCCAGCTTCACACTCAGCCTGGAATTCTCTTGAGATTCTCTACCTCTGCCCCTCCCCCTGCTCGTGCATACTCTCCCTCTCTCTCTCTAAAATAAAAAAATAATTGTTATTAATAATTAGGTCTACAGACTTAAAGGTAGGTTTTCTGTAATTACTTCAGGAGATGTTTTAAACGTGGGTGGAGAAGAAAACTAAAAAAAAAGAGTACACTATTGTCAAAATGCAGAAATAACAGAAGTAAGACCTGTAAATCCCCGAAGTAGTAATTAGTAGAAATTGATTGTGAATACACTGAGAAGAAAGTTTACAAAGTGCTAGTACTCAAACCAAGACATGGAAGGAGGCTCAGGTATATTGGTTATAAATCAACTTACACAGTGAAAAAGGAGTGATTGCTTATTCTTCACAGTGACTATTATTGTAGAATTTCTTAAATGATAGGGAATGATCAGTGGTTATGTCATATCAACCTTGGAAAACAGTTTATTTTGCTTATGATTTTCAAAATCATAAGCAAGAAAAGACCCACATCAAGTTAGGCTTGCAAAATAAACTAAACGAAGCTTTAGAACATGAGTAAACTGGTTTTGTCTGCTCAGGGAATTTTCAAGGCTGGTCTCTGTTTTTTTTTTATTTTAATAGTACTTTAATTGGTTTTCCATATTTAATTTACATTTTCTTTTTGCAGTTATCTTTTTAACAGTTCAATTTACATATTAAGTCAAAATCCTTAACTTTGAATAGCATATCAAAAATTATGCCTTTGAAGTAAGAGTGTTCTGATCTTTATTATTCTTGGGGTTCCCCCAGGTTTAATGGTAAAATTATTGTTTTATCTTTCTATCTTATTTTAATCTATTTTCTCCTTTAATTTAATCCAGCTTTCACAATGTTTTTGAACTTAGGACCTCTTTATGCTCTTAAAAAGCATTGATGATCTCAAAGATCTTTTGATTATGTGACCTATATCTATCCATATTTACAATATGGATAATTTAATTTACAATATACAATAATACAATTTACAATATACAATAATTTACAATATGGATAATTTAATTTAATTTAGAAATTAAAACTGTGAAACATTTATATATTCATTCTTTTAAGCATAACAGTAAACCCTTTATATGTTAACATATATAATTATTTTAATAAAAATGAGCAATATTTGGGGCACTGGGTTGACTCAGTTGGTTAAGCATACAATTCTTGATTTCGGCTCAGGTCATGATTTCATGGTCATGGGACTGAGCCCTGTTCAGTGTATTACAATACATACAATATTGTATTATAGACTTGAGATTCTCTCTCTTCTCTCTCTCTCCCCAGCTGTCACTCAGTTTGTGGCTCAGTCAGCTGGATTTTGTGTGTTATTTGAGGTTTATTAAAATCAGTGATGAATTATAAATTGAGGTGCAAAAATCAGGGTGGCAATGAATGAGAAAATTTCAAAACAGTTGAATGCAGCTTATGGGACACCAAAAAATCTTAGGCATTGTCAAAAATAAGAGCAGAGCCTTGTGGGAATCAATAATAAATAAATAATCTTTTAAATGAGTTAAATAATAATAAATAATCTTCTCTAATCTTTTAAAAAATAAGTTATATTTTCCAAAACAACAAACAGTGAGAATGGTATCATTGATTTACATATTAAAAAATTTAAAAATAGAAAACATCTGTCTCAAGAGACTAGCCTGGTGGTTATGAGGTGCTTAGACGTAAGGGGAAATGAGAAATATTTGGTCAAAGACTACAAACTTCAAGTTATAAGATGAATAAGTTCCAGGAACTTAATGTACAGCATAGTAATAATATTGTATTATATACCTGCAAGTTGCTAAAGAGCACCACTCTTTATCTCCCCACAAAAAAAGAAATGATAATTACGTGTCACAATGGGGGAATTAGGTAAAGTTGTGGTGGTAATCTGCAATATGTAAGTGTATCAAATCAACACACTTTAAACCTGCACAATGTTAGGTGTCAATTATATCTCAATTAAACTGGGGAAAACAAAAAATAAAGAATTTTTAAAAGTCACTGATGTTGGGAGATGGAGAGAAGTGAGTTGGGGGAAATTGGAGGAGGAGACGAACCACGGGAGACTATGGACTCTGAGAAACAAACTGAGGGTTTGGGAGGGGAGGGGGGTGAGGGTTGGGTGAGCCTGGTGGTGCGTATTAAGGAGGGCACATAGTGCATGGAGCACTGGGTGTGGTGCATAAACAATGAATCTTGAAACACTGAAAAGAAATAAAATAATTTTTTTTCTTTTAAAAATTTTATTTATTTATTTGACAGAGATCACAAGCAGGCAGAGAGGCAGGCAGGTAGAGAGAGAGGAGGAAACAGGCTCCCCGCTGAGCAGAGAGCCCAACGCGGGGCTCGATCCCAGGACTGGGATCATGACCTGAGCAGAAGGCAGAGGCTTTAACCCACTGAGCCACCCAGGTGCCCCAAAATAATTTTTTTTTTAAAGTCACTATGTTAAAAAAAGAATACAGATGTTTCAAATCATGCTAAAGGACAAGCAAAATGAGAAATAAGCATTGACCATTGAATTTAGCAACGTGATCCTGGGTCACACTGGTAATTCCTCATTCCCTTCCCCAAGCAATTAAATTTTCAGTTAGGCATGTCAAAAATGTAGGAGTTGTTTTGATCCAACATAATCCATATGCCATAATAATCTTGAGGGTGGTCTGACCTCATTTATATCTTATCTCACACAGGAATACTAAGTCAGAAGGAATAAAAGCGGCAAGTCGTCTAATTACCAAACATCCAGATAGTTCTAAATTTCTTATAACATTATCCTATTCTTGCCCAACTCTCCTAGTGAGGTTATTCCTAAACTCTTAGTTCCTTTTCTCCTACCTATAACTAATAGTGCATCCCTGTTTTCATTGAGGCACAAAGATGAATGAACTTTTGATATGAGACTTTCAGGTTATCAATCTTATGAATGATTTCTTTATAGATCATCATAAAACATAATTAAAGATTACATTAACCTTACATTTGTTCAATAATAAGATACCTCTACAAACAATTATTTTAAGTACTCAGTTGATATATTTTTCTAAAGTAAGCAAAAATAAGAAAAGTTTTAAACTCACTTTCACTATCACTTTTAAGAAAATGTTTTCAACAATGTATTAATAAGCATCCAATTTACCAATAAGTTGCAAATAATTTAAAGTTCATCAAGGTTATGAAATACAAAATATAACTGTATGCAATTATTTTAACTTCTTAATTATTTTATTTATAGAACTATTTTACAGTCCTGGGGTGCCTGACTGACTCAATCAAAGAGCATGCCACTCTTGAGCTCACAGTCGTGAATTCAAGCCCCATGTTGGGCATGGAGCCTATTTAAAAAAATAACAAAATAACATAAAATAAAATAAAATCATGTTATAGTCTTTAAATATTTATATAGAAAGATGTCCACAATGTATTATTGAGCCAAAAAAAGCGGGTTATAGAATAGTATGATTAGCGTTATCCCATTCAGGACTATAAACATATATGTTTGTTTATAATATATGGGAGAAAACTGGGAAAATATATGTCAAATTATTGGCATTATTTATAGTCCAAGGGATTAAGAAAAGGGACTGTGTTTTGTATACTTCTAATTGTTTGGAATTTTCCACTAATAAATACTACTTTATATTTTTAAAAATACATTTGATTGTCAGAAATAGTTTCTGCTTTTACTTTGGCGAAGTATTTATATTAGTATATACATGTTTATAAATTAAATTATACATAATTTTTATATATTAGAATACATACTAGTAAATCTTGTTTTGATAAGAAAAAGGTTTTTATTATCAACAAATTAGAACCAAATTTTAGGACTTTGATTCTCGGGATTTTTAAATGATTACAGTGGCAGACGTGCAAAAGCCACAAGACTTTGAATCAAGACTGATCACTAGAGACAGCCTGCATATTTCTCTTAATATAAAATTCTGTTATGTAATAATATTCTGTGGCTCTCAGAAAATTGAAAGAAAATCTAGTTGCAACAATTTAAGTTTTATAAGGTTTTTTTAGTCAATTGCATTTTCCAGAGTCCTTATTAGTTGGATTGGAGTAAATCAAGATTTTGATCCACTGCTTTAGTTCTACGTGTTCAATTCCCAATATGTTGCTATAGGGATGCTGAGGAAAGAAAGACTTTATGTCTAGTGCCACTTTGTTCTCAAAAATGATCCTCACTGTCACAAATATACATTAAACACCCCAAATTACCGATTACTTTCACCAAACATCCAAATATGTTTATTGTGTATTATTGTTCTTTTTTTTAAAACAAGTTTCGTCTTTACTATCCTATATAAGAGACTGTTTTCTCAACAACCTCAAAAAAACTGTTATGTAAAAAGCAAGGTACATGGCTGACAGACTACATTCACCAGGACAGAGCAGCATCTCCCAGAAAAGCTTTACCTGTACAAACTCTACTTGCTGTCCATTCGCCCTTGAGAAGAAAGAGTCAAAGTATTTGATGCAAGAAATCCAACAGGCAACAAAAACCAAGCACACACAGAAACATAGCAAAGAAAAAGCATGCAATCAGCTGTAACTAACCATCTTTTCAAAGAAGAGTTACTTTGAATTCCAATCAAGACAGCTCTGTCTTGAAGACTGAGGGGCGATTTTGAGGGGTGGGCTCATGGGAGTATTACTAACCCTCTACCTCACCATGCTGCACCTCAATGGACTAGCCTTCTATACCACAGGGCTCTGATTAAGCCATAGTCAAATCGCTTACTCTGTTTCAAGCTATTTAAAGTAAGTTTGCAGCAGCAATTTTTTTTTTATTTGTTTATTTACAGCATAACAGTGTTCATTGTTTTGGCATCACACCCAGTGCTCCATGCAGTACGTGCCCTCCCTATTACCCACCACCTGGTTCCTCAACCTCCCACCCACCCCCCCCCCCCCGCCCCTTCAAAACCCTCTGGTTGTTTTTCAGAGTCCATAGTCTCTCATGGTTCATCTCCCCTTCCAGTTTCCCTCAACTCAAGCAGCAATTTTACTGAAATCCTAGCTAATCTAAAGCAAAAAGAAATCGTAATATGCCATTTTCCTTACCTAATGAATAGGAACCAAGGCCATTTCTAATATGTCATAGTGCTCAGTGCACTGATTATGCTCCACAAGCCAAATAATAAACATCTTCTAAATTATTTCACACAAAGAACATTGCTCACACATACCAGAACTCACTGAAAAGAAGCAAGGCACTTTTTATTTTTTTCTTTACAGTTAAATCAGTAAACATTTACTAAATATCTATGATGCACGGAACACTGCTAGCTATTGAATTTAGGTTGAGGGTAGGAAATATTTATGGTTTCAAATATTTTTTATCAGTATTTTTTCAGTTCAACATAGCCTAGGTTGTGTTTAAAAACATTATTTGTCTTGCAAATAATTTCTTGTATAAAAAGAAAATACATTCTTCTTATAAGTCACCTAATGAAAACCTGAGATTATCTTCATCTTTCTCCTCCTTTTATGGGGGAGGATCTCTTCCTTCTATTCTGGAGATATTCATTCATATCATTTTCTAATTGGTGAAGCTCTGATTTTAAATATTTGACCACATCAAAGTCAGAAATGAATTTACTAAAAGGTACCCTGTTGCCGATTTCCTTCTCAAAATGTGTCAGTAAGAGTTTCATCCAGGAAATCAGAATGGGAAATGGGAAAGCAGAAACACCTCAAAGTATTTCAATGAGGAAACAGGTCATTCTTGGGCGGGAGGCGGGAAGGCTCAGAGGAGACTGCTGCAAAATCGCTCATCTATAGAAGCCCATGTGCCTGCCTGTTGCCGCCAAAGAAGGAAAACATGGCTCCCCTTTCTCTAGCGCCTTGCGGATCCGATGTGAACGCATCTCCTAGAGGCTCCTAACACAGAACGTGATGTCAGAGATTCTGGGAGTGTAGTCCCCAAGCGTCTTGCCACACCCTACCCAACAAAAGAGAACACAGAAGTGAGGAAATGATGTTAAGTTCCTAACAGATAATGTGTAGGATTGAGGCACATTTTATCCCAGTGATACCATCCAAAGAGGTCTGACCTGTGATTGAACAGCCTATGCTTACAATTACTGAGGTGAATGATAGTTGTAGTAAAATCCACTCTGTTACCCTTCTAGAAAATTTTGTTATTTGTTCCTCCTACTTTTATTTCCTTGACCCCTTGGATAGGAAATTTTAATTTCCCAAATACTGATTTCAATGATTTCACGGATAAAAATATATATATTAAAGTACTATATATCTGTATCTGCATTACTGTGTACCTATGGTGTGCATACTCCATGCAAGGCATCATTCAGGAAGTCACTGTGTATGGTGCAAAGATGGTCCCTGCCTTTCAAGTGTTCACAATTATTAGGAGGGAAAATGAAAATACAATCAATATAACTCAAGGCAGATTGTGTGCAATTAACGAAGGGCAGAGGGAGAACTGGAGGAAAAGAGACTTCTAGGAGGCGATGATGAGTGAGTGAAGAGAGCTATGGGGAGGAAATGCTCTTTGAGGTGTAAGGATTCTGACAGATGGAAATGGAGTGAGGGGCGGGGCGAGGTAAGAGGCCAGAGTGAGCAGAGTGAAGAGGTTGAAGAACTTGCTGGAATTAGACTGGAAGCAGATATCCAAAACTCAGATCACACCGGGGCCAGCAGTATGGCAAATGAAGCAGCCCACGTGGGGACTTCAGCCAACAAAAGAATAATACACAAGCCTCCTCAGATGGTGTCCCTGTTACCAAAGCTTCCAGTTGTTCAAAAGAAGGTGAAAAATCCATGTTCTAAGGTAAAAACTCCTATTTTAAAATGTTAGCAACTAATTTAAATAAGTAAAAACAAAACTAAAGCCATGTCATGTGTGAATCAAAGAAAGCACATCAATAGCCCATATATGGCCCAATGGCCAGCTACTTGCAACCTCTAGGAGATGCTTTCCCAAGGTCCTATCCAAGCAATTCTAGTTTCAATAGTGAACCCCATTCTCATTGAATAATACATATTCATCTTTTAGAATTATGCCTGCTAAGCATTATCTCAGAAATTTTCTTCCTATGAATTGTGTGTCCTTAAGTCTCTTCATAAAGAACTATAGAGCTCTTAAGACTTTCATTTGCAAAAGGCCTAGAGTGAAAAGCAGGGACAAGAAGGGGGACACAGAAATAAGACCATCAGAAATGCCAAGGCTGTAGACAATTACCAGTGCAATGAATCTTTATCCATCTCGGAGACTGAAGACTGCTGTTTTTGTTTCTTTTTACTAACAAGGAAATGACAATGAAAAATATCTGTAGTTGAGGAAGTATTGACTTTTCTGGAGTAATAATTATTAGCTATCTTAACAAATAATGTACCCAATATGTATGGTTATTCAATATTCAGTGTACTGTAATGGACAAAATATCCCCTTATATTTGTGGCTATTTTTTTTTCATTTTCTCAAAATTGCTTATCCACTAATTACTTCTCAAAAACTGTGTGGCCATATCCTTTAACACAACAGGAAAAAGGATAATGATAACAGGGCACAAGTCAAGAAGTAAAACAAATGCCTAAGAAGTAGCCTCAGTGCTGTCTTGCTTTACAAGCAATCTCAAACTGAGGTGAACACTGGACCAGTGAAAAATCTTGGGTCTAAGTTTTGCAAGAAATTTACAAAATAAGCAAGTAACAATTACCTAAAGAAGGTTTGTACTTTCAGTCAAACAGGCCAATGTTAATATGGAATGATCTAGATTAATACTTCTGATCACATACGTCTTATGGGTGCGATCTGCCACCAGGGGCCATCACATTCATCTACTCCGAGGTAGGGTAGGGTTCCTCAGGAGAATCTCCTTTACTAGGGTCGTTATGTACCCTTAGAAAACATTTCGAACTAGAAACTTGGAGAGCTATTTAAACTGAGCTTTTCCCAATAGTGGTGCTTTTTCAATAACACAGTAGAGTACCTAATGGAACATAATGAAAAAAGATCAACAATGAAATTGACAATTTCAGAAAAAGAAGAAAACCCACCTGACAATGTTCTCTTTGCTTATGAGTTACCATTTCACAGAGCAAGTACTATAGAGTGCATGTAAGCACACGTGGCTTCAGCCTCAGAACAAAGAATACAAGTCTAAAAAGGTAAAAATGAAAATGTGTGCTGCTCTGCTACCATATAGCTGAGAGTTATAAAGGCCCCGTGAACAATATTGAGTTTGTGGTGGCACAATCACATCACAAAAGATTTACCTTCACTCTGCAAACTCAATATAGGGCAATAACAGTCTATTACAAGCAGAGCAATACAACATCAAAGGAATGTTTAAAAGAACTAGACAGAACCTTTAAATCAACACAATTGAGTTATCTTCCCCCAAAGGAAGTACCATGGGAGAGATCATAGCAGGGTTTTTCAAGAGGTATTACTAATTTACCATAAGTTATATTTAATACACTTTTTAAACGTGGTTTGTAATCTCTCTCCACTTTTTAGAACACAGAGCAATAAATTACAAGAGAAATGGTCCCCAAAGAGCAAGAGATGGGGAGAAAAAACAATGACAATCGTTTTCTTTCGGGGAAGAGGGTTAACATTTCAAATAATTCTTCCACAGCTGAAAAGTCTGTATTGGATCTGTCCTTTCCCAATTTCAAGGAGATTATTCAGACCTGAACTTAAAGGAATAATAGAAAATTTTATTACTTATATTTATAAAACTAATTTATAAAACTAATCAATATTGTCAAAAACAGGAATATTCATTATAACATTTTAGAAGAATGGTGAGAAATTCTTTTTAACAACTCCAATTGAGAAGTAAGCAATTTTATTTCACCTTCTAATGGCTAAAAGGAACATTTGAAAAGTTGAATTTCTTGTCCGGGTCGTGTCAGAAAGGGTAGTAGGATTACTACCCACATTACTTCACAGTAGTGTGAAGTAGTACTGCTTATTGTTGGCAGGTCTTAAACATTTTCTTAGCATTTTACTATTTCTCCATAGGTTTCTATTTTAAATTTACATAATAGTGTACCTAGTTTAATGAAGTTTTGACATATTACTTTTTTGCATATAAAAAGATGTTACTTATCTTCATGTATTGCAAGGCTTATTGTTACAAATTTTCACCTAAATCCATGCATTTGTATTTCCCATGAAGGTAAATGGAACTATTGGGTATTATCGAAACTTCTCACCATCTATTAATGTCTGAGATTTGCATACATAAAATCATAAATTTCTGTATGATGCTAATAGAACTGTTCTTCTGATTCTTTCAAAAGTTGTAACCTTTTTTGCCTTTTGTTTAGCATTCTTGTTTTGGCTTATGTTATCTTGATTTATGCCAGACGTATGTATTCAAAAATCTTTTAATTCTGGATAATTTGTATCTATAATGACTTTCCAATACACTAATTTTTTTAGTGCTGAAAACACACCCACAACAGGTGCATGAAACTGCCTGTAACACATGCCATATGGGGAAAGTACTAGGGTTTGTCCCTTTTGATATAGAATGGTTTTATTGGTGTCATGCTGTAAGCTTTTATAATAAATCAGATCATATATGGATTTATACTTATGTATCTGGCGTTAGAAAATATTTAATTCATGCTTACAATGCTTTTAATTTTATAACCAGCTTCCTAAATTTCTTTACAGTTAACCATTATGTCAAGATAATTTCATTTGAAATTGCCCATTACCAGATAATCTCATTCAGATATTTGAATTGTACTGCTGTTTTTATTTTTTGGAGCATGTTTTTTTTTCCAAGTCCATCCAACTTCTTCATACTAATGTATGTTAACTTAAAAGACAAAATTCTGATTCCTTGGTAATTACCTATTGTTGGTGAGTTTTTGTGCAGTTTCATTATTTGAAACAATTGTTGTAAATGTGATAGAATTCCTGTATTTTATAGTCATGTGCTTAGAATAGGTGATCCCAACATGTGTTTTCAGGGTCTATCAAGGTTAGCTTGTTTATAATTATAAGATTCAAATTACAACAAAGAATTCTCATTTTTCCCCTATCCATTCAACCACCATTAATTGTATCACTAAGATCCAATACCCAACAAGAAGTTCATATCATATGTAGTTCTAATATCATAAAACACCACACTGATGTTTTTCCACTGGTTGATGTCAGCATAGTGGTTAAAACAATAGGTACTCTGGAGCCAAAGCTGACTTTGAAATTCTGCTTATCTAGTTAATAGTTGTGCAACTGTGCCTCAGTTTCTTTTCTATAAAGCAGAGATAATAATAATGTTTATAGGTTGCTATAAAGATTAAACCAGATGCATTTATAAATGCCTAGAACCATGACATACAGTATATACCCAAGAAATGTCAGCTATTCTTATTGGAAATATATATTCAGAAATGCCCTAATGCTTTCCAATTAGTATCATGACTATTATAAAGTTTTATCCAGCCAAGGAACCCACTGGCTGTGATAAAACCAAATAAGAAAGTTTACTCTTGTGCAGAGATTAGAGAACCAACACCTGTTGCCTAACAGTAGTGGGACTCATACCAGAAATCAATGAATGAGTAACCACCCTAAACAGCCATCAGAGTCATAAGACAGTTGGTTCTACAGTCTAGACCTGCTTAAGAATTGAACAAAGTCACCTGCTGACTATAATAGCCATTCATGAGAGTGATATAAAATTTAATGTTAGTGATTATCTATTATGATATGACATCATGTGTATATTGCTTTCCTAGTCTTGCTTGAGGACATTTTAGCAATGATACCTCAGAGTGTTTCAATATTGGGGGTTAAGTACCATCAATTTTTATTAAATCTTAGCCCATAAAAAGAAAACTAAAATTCGATGGTACCTAGGTCATAAGTACTTTTAAGTAAGGCAGAGGAGAGAATATGACTATTGTCAGAAAGACACAATTCATAGCAAAGAAAGCTTGTCAGAAATGTTTTAAAAATAGGAAGATCATATCTTTCAACAGTGAAGGTTGAAACAAAAATTTACAATAAATATCTTATTAAAATTGTATTAACTTTCTTGCAACATGTGGTATTAATTTGCAAACATTGTGCCTAAGATTTATTTGGAAATATTGGCACTTCTGGGCTAGTATATCCCTTTTTGTCCTTAACCACTTCCTATAAAGTGGCTGAAGTAGACAATCCTTCACTATTTCCAGGTGGAGTGCCATGACTATCTTAAAAAACACGCTTCCCTCCTAAGACAATCCTATGAGTGGCGCAGAAATAGCTGAAAGTTAACACTATCTTGGTAGGTAGGTATTTGCAGGTCATTTAATATGTATTTATTTATTTCACTTGTGATTACAGGTATTTATTTGGGCTTACACCGAGCCTACCATTTTCCTTTAAATTTGTTGTAGACAGATATGATGTTTTCCACCTTTTTTTCCCTATTTCCTCAGTACATAGTACAGTGCTCTTCCAAAACACTTAAATATGGCATACTATGTTCTCAAGAACATAACAAAGGATAAGCTTGTCTAAGATCCATTAAAAGATCAAGAGATCTTTGGGACACCTGGGTGACTCAGTCAGTTAAACGCCCGACTCTTGATTTCAGCTCAGGTCATGATCTCAGGGTCAGAAATTGAGCCTTTATGGGCTCTGCACTGGGTATGGAACCTGCTTGGCATTCTCTGTCTCCCTCTCCTTCTGCCCGTCACCCCCAACCCCTGCTCACTTTCTCAATCTCGCTCTTCAAAAAAAAAGATGGAAGATGTCTTTAATGGCTTAAGTAATTTAATTTCCTCCTTTATTTATTATTATTACTACTATTATTGTTGTTATTATTATTATAACAAAGAATTTACCTAAAGAATTTATAATACTTCGCCATTTTTCCAGATATTGCACAGCAAGTATGAATAAGCAATGAATTAATGCATGAGGACAGATAGGAGAGCTCCAATTTCTACAAATTATAGCCAATTAATGCAAACTAAGACTTTCTAGTCATTAAAACTTTCTGGCCTCCTCAAATATAAAATGAAATGTAAGTATTACATTACCTTATATCTCAAAGGAAATTGATAAGCAAGGTGAAGTTTCCACTTTTTCCCAACCTAGAAACTGTGCTGATCATAAAACAAGTCCAAGGATTTCAGTGAAATGTGACCAGTTTCTTCAAAGAACCAGTTCTTGGTCTAGAACTCTTGGGTCCGAGAGTCATATGGGATTCTGGATGTGTTGGAGGAGTACCTCAGTCTGGGAATTAATGCCACTCACAGCCCCAGTATTCCTCAAGATTAATTTTGGGTAGGATGCCAAGATTTTTCAAATTAGGGCCTGACTAATTCCAGACCGTTCTCACTGCTCCCACAGCCTACGCTGCCAGCCACAAAGTTGCACACAAGGGTATATGGTAGACTGTTCTAGTCACCTCTCATATCCTACCTCCTGTCTTCTGCCACCCCTCCTAACAAAATTCTAGGCATTCTTCAAGATATGGCTTTTCTCAATTCTTTCAGGAGTCATTTCCAAACTTTACCATTGACATTCCCATCACCTCCTTCATAAGTTTAACCATTTGTTTACTCAACAAATATTTTTTGGGCATCTATCATGCATCAGACACCTGTGTATTTGGTCTGAGCCAAGCAGATGAAGATTCCTGCCATTGCGATGCCTAACTTCCAATGAAAGATGAATTAATTGTTCCTTCTATCTTCTCTTATTACTTTATTATAGCATTTGTCACATTTACTGTAGGTAATTGTTTTTGTGTATCTCTTACTAGATAGCAAGACCCTGATAACATTTATCTTTTCCATTTCTATCACCAGTACCCAGAACATTGCCTTGCACCATGACATAGGAAAAAGGCAAAGCAAACTTTAGTGTGGAGGCTCCCTAATAAATTTAAATTTACTCGGTATTTATGTTTTGGTTATCTATTGTTGCTTAAGAAGTTAACTGAAAAATTAGTTTTGTAGTTCAGAAATTTGGAAAAGGCCTGGCAGGATAATTCATGTCTGTTTCACATGGCTTCATCTACAGGTATGGGAGCTGAGGCCAGAGAATCCTCTTCCAGAATACCTTCTGTATTCACATTTTCAGTACCTTGCAGCAATTTGCACTCTCTGTCTCTTCCTTCCTCCCTCCCTCCCTCCTTTTCTTCCTTCCTTTTTTCTGTATTTCCTTCTCTTCTCCCTCTCTCTCTCTCTCAATCTATCTCTCTCTGTCTTTGTCTGTCTGTCTCCCTCCTCATAAGTTCTCATCCTTGAGGGCCGCTCCATGAGATACAGGTTTCCACACCAAGTGTCTCGGTGTTACACTTCTTACATGGTGGATGGTTTTCTAAGAGGCAGGAAGCAGAAACTGGCAGACAATTAAGACTACACCAGGACCTGGAACTGTGTCATTCTACCATGCTGTAATGGCCAAAACAGCCATGAAAACTGCCCAGATTTAAGGAGATAGAGAAGTAAATACCACGTCTTGATAGTGGAATAGCAGTAGTACAGAAGGGCAGTTGAATGGATGATATTTTTGTAGTCATCTTTGAAAAATGCCATAATACGTGATAGCTGTCTAATATGTCTGATCAGTCATAATGTGCCTAGGGGAAGCAGATCAGCACTGACATAAATCTTAAATTGTTATTAAACAAACAAAAAAAAACCCTATTCCTATGACAAAAATTTTATTTTAAAATGCTAAATGGGGGATGCCTGGGTGGCTCATTGGGTTAAGCCTCTGCCTTCAGCTCAGGTCATGATCTCAGGGTCCTGGGATCGAGTCCCACGTAGGGGTCTCTGCTCAGCAGGAAACCTGCACCCCCTCACCCCCGCTGCCTCTATGCCTACTTGTGGTCTCTCTCTCTCTGTCAAATAAATAAAGAAAATCTTTAAAAAAAAAATAAACATTTAAAAAAAATAAAAATGGGGCGCCTGGGTGGCTCAGTGGTTTAAGCCGCTGCCTTCGGCTCAGTTCATGATCTCAGGGTCCTGGGATCGAGTCCCGCATCAGGCTCTCTCTGCTTGGCAGGGAGCCTGCTTCCCTCTCACTCTCTCTGCCTGCCTCTCTGCGTACTTGTGATCTCTCTCTGTCAAATAAATAAATAAAATCTTTAAAAAAATAAATAAATAAATAAATAAATAAATAAAAATAAAATGCTAAATGGGTGGTGATTAAAAATACTCAGCAGGCAAGAATTCTTAAAACTTCTAATGTCAATGTATTTTTTTTAAATATGTCAGCTATTAATGAGGATCTACTAAGTTTTTGAGATTCAAAATCTTTGATAGCGAAATCATGCTTCTTCTAAAACTTACACAATTTTGAGTTATTTCTCAGTTATGTGTTTCTCTTTAATATTTAATACAACTTTACGGTTTTTAGTTAAGATAATACTTGATTTGGGGGCTAATGTGAGAAGTTCCCCAATTCAATCCCAATAGTACAAAGCCCAAGCTAATGTCACTTCATTTTCTACACTCCTCTCCTGGTGTAGCATGTAATGTGCCCTGGCCTTTTTTGCAGTGATTTACAGCCCATTGGAGAACTCAACTATTTCTTGAAGGAAAATTGTCCACATGATAGAAGGCTAAATAATTGTGTTTCCTGAGAGATTATGGGTGTGTATATCCATTGTGGTTCTGTGAACGTATTCATATTTGAAGTATCTTACTTTAAATTGTCAACTTTGCATTATGTTTGTACAGCAAATTGTTCCTTACTCTTTGTACTTCTATCTATCCATGTTATAGTATTTATAAAATAACACTTCATATTAAAATCAATATCTAAAAAAAAATAAAATCAATATCTATTTGGGTTTAGTAATCCAGAGTGGCATTTATAATTTTGTCGTGCTCTGAATTCGTATGAATTTACTTAAATGATCAACACTGTTAACACAAGGCAAGGCATTGCCATAATGCAGATATAAAACTCTGGTTTGTTACTGGAGGTAGAAAGGCCCTTTCTTTATCATTCACTTTAATACACAGTCAAATTGAAAATAAGCCAAGTTCTCCTAGAAAGCTACTGAAATGCCTCTCCAGAGAAGAAAATCTACTACTGAAAGCAGACTTTTCTAAGAATCAAATTAAAGAGCTTTGGCCAGAAAAAAGGCAGCATGTATTTGAAAGTCAAATTAGACCAAGAAGCTGGTGAAGTAACCCTGAGAGAATCCTCTTCATCCTCCGAGTGTTCACAACACTATAGGATGGGCTGCAGGAGTCCTGCCCGACTGATAGGCCATTCCAACACACCATGCAAGGCAGAATCCTGTGTGTCATTGTTTCTGAAGGTGCCCGACATAAATGGACATTGTTACAAACCAAACCAGTAACTTTACAATACCACTGAGCTTCCCAATGATGGCTGTACCATTACAATGAATCAAATCTGGGGTGTCACTGCTAAACTCTTTCTCTTACCCTGCTTAATAAGGTGTTAAAAAAATCAAAAAGCTATCTAAACTAGCTATACATTTATTTCTACTTCAGTATTTTAAAATCTAAGCTTTAAGTCTTTTTTTTACATTTAGAATAATCAAGTTAAAATGATTTAATGATATTACAGCTTAGTAAGTGAAATCTCAAAATACCTTCCATCTTATGAGTCTTTTAAAAATAGCCATCTTGGGGGGGCACCTTGGGTGGCTCAGTCTGTTAAGCATCTGCCTTTGGCGCAGGTGATGATCCTAGGCTGGGACCAAGCCCCACATCAGGTTCCCTGCTCAGTGGAGAACCTACTTCTCCTTCTCTCCATTCTCCCCCCAATCATGTTTTCTCTCTATCTCTATCTCAAATAAATAAATATTTTTTTTAAATAGCCCTCTTGGTATACTTAGTGTCCAGATCCTGGTCTCTAATACTATTTCCCACTAAAAGGAATCAGGACTCCTTAGAAATGGCTGAGTCCAGAAATGGAACAAGAAATATGCAAGATAAGGCCAGAACATTTTGTCAGACCAGAAGTGAGGAGGTATTCAAAATAAATAAACAAGGGGTGCCTGGGTGGCTCAGTGGGTTAAGCCTCTGCCTTCGGCTCAGGTCATGATCTCAGGGTCCTAGAATCGAGTCCCATATCAAGCTCTATGCTCAGCAGGATGCCTGCTTCTCTTTCTCTCTACCTGCCTCTCTGCCTACTGTGATATCTGTCTTTCAAATGAATAAATGAATTTTAATTAATTAATTAATATAAATGTTATATATTTTATACATAAATAAATATAAAATATAAATAATAAAGAAATAAATAAAATAAAATCTTTTAAAATAAGTAAATAATGAACCATGTTACAAGACTCAGGAGACAGCTTGAGGTAGTCACTGGTCACATCAAGGATAACTTGAACACACTAACATGATAAAGAATTCCAAAAAACTGGAATTCATGAGTTCATATCAACAAGAAATAAATAAACAGGAAAAGAGATTATATTAGATTATATTAAAATGTTAAATGCCAACTGGCAAATGAGAAGGGAGTACAAGAGTTGGAAAATCATGGGGGGGGGTTGGGAGAGGGGGAGGGGGGTTATGAACATTGGGGAGGGTATGTGCTATGGTGAGTGCTGTGAAGTGTGTAAACCTGGTGATTCACAGACCTGTACCCCTGAGGATAAAAATACATTATATGTTTATAAAAAAATAAGAAATAAATAATTTTTAAAAAAGAGTTGGAAAATCAGCATTTGTAATCGTCATACTAACAACTGGATCATACAAGAATCATGGATAATGTATCTGGGGAAAAGTTTTGATGAAGAGCACACCATTTGCATAGTCTGAAAGAATCTCTCCACAGATTGCTTATTAGTTGCAAGGGAAAAATGGTACTTATAGAGTGGAGAAATCAAATAATACATTGACTGGGTGATCTAAATTAACATTATCAAGAGGAGCATATGAACATAGTGTTCATTCAGACAAGCTCTCCTGAGAAAGCCATAATATCACCCATGTAGTATTCTGAACAAAAATATATAATGAGGGGCGCCTGGGTGGCTCAGTGTGTTAAAGCCTCTGCCTTCTGCTCAGGTCATGATCTCAGCATCCTGGGATGGAGCCCCGCATCGGGCTCTCTGCTCCGTGGGGAGCCTGCTTCCCCTCCTCTCTTTGCCTGCCTCTCTGCCTACTTGTGATCTCTGTCTGTCAAATAAATAAATAAAATCTTTTAAAAATATATATATATAATGAAAATCTGAGCATAAGTTGATATTAAATAAATGCCAAGTGCAACAAACATTCCTTAAAAAAAAAATGATGGGAGATTGTGGTCTTTAAAAATGTCAATGTTGTAAAAGACAAAGATTGTGGAAATGTTCTGGATTTTAAAAGACAACAAATGGGGCACTGGGCGGCTCAGCTGGTTAAGCATCTATCTTCAGCTGAGGCCATGATCCCAGGGTCCTAGGATCTAGTCCTGCACTGGGCTCCCTGCTCCTTGGGGAGCCTGCTTCTCCCTCTGCCTCTGCCTCTCTCTGTCTCTCTCTTTCTCTCTGTCTCTCATGAATAAATAAATAAAATATTATAAAAACAACTAACAAATAAAATGACTACAAAGACATGACAACTAAATATAATACCATACTCTAGAGTGGCCCCTTACCTAAAGTAGAAACAGTTATTGAAGCAGCTCCGAAAATTGAAATTATAAAAATAATAGATCTGTTACGGACACTGAGGAGGGTATGTGCTATGGTGAGTGCTGTGAAATGTGTAAGCCTGATGATCTAGTACCCCTGGATAAATAATACATTATATGTTAATAAAAAAATAAGTAAATACAAAATACAAAAAAAATAAATAATAGATCTGACAAAGGTATTCTCTCAGTCTTAAATTTCTGAAGTTTTAACTGAACTACAGTTATATAAGGAAATATCCTATTATTAAGAAATATCCAGGACCTCTGGGTGGTTCAGTTGGTTGAGTATCCAACTCTTGATTGCAGCTAGGATCATGATCTCAGGGTCATGGACTCAGCTCAAGAGGATGCTTGTCCTTCTCCCTCCCTCGCTGACCCTCCCCCTTCAGAAATAAACAAATACATCTTTAGAAAAAAAGAAAAGAAATATCAACAGAAGTATTAAGGGGTAAAGGACCATGATATATGTAGTTTACCATGAAGTGATTCTAAATATATTACATATGCGTGTGCAGAGAGAGAGAAAGAATTTGAGTCAACGATAAACCAAAGGGGGTAAGTGAATCTTGGGGAATGAATATCAGGGCATTCTTTGAACTCTACTTATTCTTATAACTTTTCTGAAGTTCTGAAATTATTGCCAAATAAAAAGTTAAGAAATATAAAAGCAGCTCTGCGAACGAAGCAGCATGGACAAGAAGAAAAACATTGCTGTTTCCCACTGGCAGGCACTCCAGCGTGTAATGGAGTATGCCCAAAGCCATTATGCAGAAAACTAGGAATTATTGTGTGCCCACATCTCAGGTGAACTTGATTCCAATTCATGTAGTGGGCAGTCTCGGTAGTTAACTCAACTGCCTTCAAATCAAAGGCAGTGTAGTACAGGTCATGGGATTGGGTTAACTGTAAAAAGCCTCGTTCTTAAGTCCCTAGGTGATACCTGACACACTCAAGCACTAACTTTGTAGGCTTGGGTACAGAAGATAAGCAAAAAGTCACACAGTGGTTCCTTTGCATTTGGCCGAGTAGCCAAGTTGAAAAGGACAAACAGGCTGTACTGCATAGAAGGTGAAATGCTTAAATGTCAGAGCAGCATTGTTAGGAGCTGTCTGTCTGCACAGCAACTATCATGTGTTCCAAAAAGAAGAGACTACATTTCACGAAGGGAAATGAGAATAAAAGACTGTATCCTGTTTGACCATTCCCAGAAGACTCAGAAAAAAATCTTTTGACGATTTCAATGTTGTTGACTCTCCTGACCTATGTATTGTACCAATCTCAAAACCAAGGGAAAATATACAAAGTGTTTACCTATTTCTCATCTGGGGGCACAAAAGGGAAGCCAATCAGCTTTAGTATTCACTTGTGAAGGGGGCATCTACTTGCTAACAAATTTCAGTACCTCACTGACAGCTATAAATCCTGACTGATTCTTTTGCCTTACTAAAGGCTTTTACGAAAGGCTAGTGAAAGATTTGTTTTGTCTAAAAGACAGGCCAAATAGTTTTCATTTGTTTTTTGTTTGTTTGTAGGGTTTTGGTTTGGGGTGTTTGTTTGTTTGTTTTTTGCTCCCTGACAAGATGATTTTTTTCTCTTTATTTTTTTTTAAATTTCATCTTTTAAAAGTATATCTCCTGTTCAATTGGAATTACTTAGCTAAAATTATTGGTCAAGTAAATGGATTATTTGTTATACAGTGATGAATAAGTGATTCTTTAACATTTCTCAAGTAATGGAGACTCTCGGTGAGACTGAGAAGCTGTTCAAACTGCAGTGGAATTAGCAAGGAAAAGTTTTAAATGACTGAGTTGAAGTCCTGCAGGAAAGGGGATGAAGAATGCTGACACTCAGAGGAGGGGAGTTCTCAGGCTTGCTTGGATCGGGCAGCTCAGCACTGTCACACAATCTTAGGAGTCCCTATGTCCGAGTTCTGAAGCATTCCCCCACCTTATAAAGTGCTTTGAAATGGCAGTTTCTTTCCGTATCATCTTCTAATTTTTGTTTTGTTTTGTTTTGAGTAAGAAGATGGCAGTTTGGTTCGTTCAGTGAAGCAGAAATGGAAGGGAGAGGGAAGAAAGAGTAGGGTCTTAAATTGCAATCCTTAAATTATAACAGAGGGGAGGGGGGCGTGCCCTAAGGGCAAATCATTTCATTTCTTTAGGATAGTTACCTCTTATTTAAAACTTGTGAAATATAAAAAATTAAATTGTTGGGAGAGTTGAAAACATTTTACATAAGTTCTAATAGGTTTATCATTAATAAATTACTTAAATGTATACAAATAATTGGTTAATAAGTAACAATTTAGTAATTTTATTGTTAATAAGTTTGATAATAAGTAAATCCTGAGAAAATACAGATCTTTGAGTCAGAACCCCCACCTTTGTAATTAAATCCCCTTCCTTCATTAATCCCAGTTTCTTAGTTTGTAAAATGATGATAATACAAATACCTGCTTCATATGTTACTGAAAAGACTAATTGAGATAACGAACAAGGACTGATAAGTACTAAGTGTTAACTGATCTTAGTTATGGGCATTTTCATTACAATTATATGAAGATCATCCTGTTGACTGCCGATCAGTCATGGTGATAGATCTTCTCACTCTATTTGAACTATCCTTTCAAGACCCTTTGTCCCATTATTATGTTCTCGTCTTCCCTGGCTGCTATGATACATCTCTAATAACTTTGGGGATTATAAGTTTACATGTCTGACTCTTCCTACTGGGATAACAAGCTCCTTCAGTGAAGAGGCGGCATCTGTTTCAACTCTGGATCTTAAAACAGAGCCAGTCTGCACTCAACCCAGAACTTGCTAACATTCATTGGGCACTAACCAGTGCCAGGCACGGCTGTGAACGCCTCATCTATCTTGTCGCATTCTCACATGACATTACCTCATTCTACCTCTCTGGGGTGGGAGGATTACAACATTATCTTAATTTTACAGATGAGGAAACTGAGAAGTTGAAAACTTCTTGAAAGTCACCCAGTTAAGAGTTAGGGCTGATGATCTGACACCAGACTATCCTTCCAGAGAAAATGTACCATTATCCATCTTGCATATTGACATTTAGGGAATGTGTAATATATATAAACATACAGACATGGTCCCATTCTTCCTAGGCAAATGATAAGATCAAGGACATATGTTATAACCAATAAACCAAGAGAAACTAGCTGGGGCATATGTTTGTACCTTGCTCTAGTAAGAGTAAGACGAAAGGATGCTCTTCTCATTAGATAAAGTATGGAGTAATTCTTAATTCTAAAAGAGAAATCTGAGACTCAAGCATGAAGCTACCTACTTGATTCAAGTAGCCAAGTAATCAAGGTTAGTTGATTCAAGCTAACCATCCCCTGATCCAGGGGTCCTCAAAACTCTAAAATGCAATGGGATTCCAAAGAGATACAAAGAGACAAAGAGATATGGAGACGCAGATATGGAGACCCCATTCTCAGACTTTCTTATTCAGTGTATCTAGGATATTTGCATTTCTAGTAATTTCCTCATAATGTTGGTCTAGAGACCAGACTGAGAATCACTGTTCTAGTCAAAACTCAACTTACAGTCTTACATTTTGTGCCTCCTTGATTCCTTGGCTCCTTACCTGAAGTCATACAACATTTGTGAATTGTTTTTTATGCACAATCATGCAGCCCAGTGTCACAGATACCTAATCATAATCTGCATTCACAAATTTAAGAAATGATGTTTCAGAAACATGTCCAGTTATACAACAGAGGAATTTTCCATGTGCCCATCAACATTACAAAATGAGTCGAGTTCTCCCTGACATCAAGGAGAATAAATTCTGATAGGGATATACGAATTTGCTCTCTTGAATTCCTGGATTTACTCCATGAACATTGTACGGATTATACATTATACGTGCAGGCATTATTCTGAGCAAAGAACAACAATGTAGCACTGCTGGCAGAAAAACATTTTTGAGCTATAAATGACTTTTGGCCCCACTTGCTTGTTCCCCCTGTTCCTTCCCCCTCTCCAAGCAGATGGTCTGTTCTCAATTCTCTTCTATTCCCAAAGAGAGATTGGGTCATAATGAAAAAATAGTTACAAATCAATCTTACTACTTTCATTTCCTGAAAGAGCATCCCTTGAGACAATGTAAGATGCCTCCAAGGCAAAATAGGGAGGACTTTCTCCAAGACGTTAAAAAGATTCCCCGTGAGAGGATGAAACGTAACAGGTTATGAGTGCATAGGGAAGGCAGTCAATGGTACTGTTATATGGTGTTGTACAGCACTGTGTGGTGACAGAAGGTAGCTACACTTGCGATGAGCATAGTATATCACAGACTTGTTGAATCAATCCCTATGTTGTACACCTGAAACTTATGTGACATCGTGGGTGAACTAGACTTCAATTTAAGAGAGAGAGAGAAGATTATGAGGGCAGTGGTTCATGGGTGGTGGAGAGAATCACCTGCACTCTGTCCCTGCTCAGATCCCTGTGAAGCCGGCGAAGAAATGCCGCACAGAACACTGAAGAAGATAGGTCACAAACGGCCTCGGATTTCCATTCTCATGCAGCCTAAAGTACCAGAAACATTAAAGCACCACGTGGCAAAGCATAGTGGAAAGTGGATAGGGATTGCCACCCAGTTTGACAGGGGCCATGACATGAGAAACAAGGAATGTCTAAGTGAACAGCAACCTATGTAGGGATGAGAGAAGGTACCTTCAAGACAAAGGATTCCTTGGTCAAATGCATACTACTCCAATGCCTTGCACAACGTGACCCCATCCAACTCAAGCACGTCCCCCTCAAGACAACAGGACACCACAGGCTGCCCAAGATTAATTGCCCAGAGCCATAGAAATTAGTTTGCACAACTGCATATATGAACTGGGAATTAAGTCCAATAACAAACTGAACAGGAAAGCCTAAGTTCTTATACTTAGTAAGGAGTCCCAAGTAGTATTTACCATCTAGGGGTGGAGGGGAGCAGTTAGGAATTTCAGAAAATATTTCAAGGAGCCAGCATACTACTAGAAACAAAAGTATAGTTTAAATTCTAGAGGAAACCCATTAGATGGATGGCAATATCAGCATCAGATGTAGTTTTTCCTTCTGCATGTCAAAAAATCTTTCCCATTTACATCAACATTTAATTCTTAGAAAATGACAGAGACATTCTAGGTGGTAATTTTAAAAATAGTGTCTTTCAGGGGCGCCTGGGTGGCTCAGTGGGTTAAGCCTCTGCCTTCGGCTCAGGTCATGATCTCAGGGTCCTGGGATAGAGCCCGGCATCGGGCTCTCTGCTTAGCGGGGAGCCTGCTTCCTCCTCTCTCTCTCTGCCTGCCTCTCTGCCTACTTGTAATCTGTCTGTCAAATAAGTAAGTAAAATCTTTAAAAATAAAATAAAAATAGTGTCTTTCGATATCATTTTACTACTCTTCTCCATTTTCTTATATTTGTTCCCAATACAATACCAGGGTGTAATTAGCACTGCACTTAGAGAATACATCCCAAGGTGGGATATAAAATCATATCAAGTTTTTAACATTTGTTTTTAATTATTTTTATTAACATATAATGTATTATTTGCCCAGGCGTACAGGTCTGTGAATCATCAGACTTACACACATTTCACAGCACTCAGCATAGCACATACCCTCCCCAGTGTCCATCACCCAAGTGTTTTTAACATTTTTATTATTAAGGGCAGTGATCCAATTTCTTTGCTAAGGCACATGATTAATCCTTGTACAAAATAATACAGTCCATTCAGCCCTTTCATTTTTAAAGGCTGTGAATTTTATTTATCACAAAATGCCATTGGTATTTACTGTTCCTTCTGGGGTACAAATTAAGCTTCCACTCTAACTTTTCAGCTAATTACTGTCTTCTCCTTGTTGATTGGAGGACTGAAAAGACAGCTACTGTCGGGGCTCCCTAACATCTAGGTAGACAACTTGGGAACACTGATGGAACTGATAACAGTCCATTTTATAGGGACTTAAAAGCTACTCAAGAAATGAACAAGGTCCATTAGACTTTCTGTCATGCATATGATGGGGAAAAATATACCACCATAAGATCCAGTCAATTGTCCTGCTGTGACAGCAGCATCTATTGTGTGAGAGGTTTGGAGAAGGTGGCTCCACCTTGGCGTTTATGCTCTGCTGGCTAGTGGGAGTCTCAGGTACAGCATCCTAACAGAAGGGGCTTTGTGATAGGCTATCAGTGACAAACAAGAACGACAACGTGCAGCCCAGTGGTTTGACAAGGAGGAGAAGCTCAACAAAGGAGAATGACCTCCTTCAGTTTCCCATTTCAGTCTGACATTTACTTCCTCACACAAAGCTTCGCCTGGTGTGTTGGTGTCCAAGTCACATCTGAACCTTGTACAGAGTGAGGAGAGTCAAGCTGAGATATTTTAAGTGGCTTTCTTTTCTTTGTAGCCTGCTTTGAACTGCTTTTCATCCCAAGATGTTTGGCAGAGCGGTCCAAACTGAGAAGCTGAGAAAGAGAAACATAGGAAGTATGTGCCCAGATTAACGTTTTGCTTTTACATAGATGGGTGGGTGTGTCTCTGTGTGCACATCTGTGTGAGTATGTGTGTGTGTTAAATATGTCCTACAGCCCAGTCTTTGATGTGTAGATAAATGAGATTCTAATAGTTGAGCTTCCTTTTTTTCTCATAAAAAGGACTTCTTTTTTAGGGCACCTGGGTGGTTTCAGTCAGCTGAACATCTGACTCTTGATCTGGACTGAGGTTTCGATCTCACAGTCATGAGTTCGAGCTCCACGTTGAACTCCATGCTGGGTGTAGAGCCTACTTTAAAAAAAGAAGAGAAGAAAGGACTGCTTTTCATGAAAAGCTATATATATTCTCAATTCAATAAATACTTATTGAGCACCTACTACTCAATATTACACTGCCTCTTAGTGGAAGAGACAAATGCAAAGATAGCCAACACATGGCATGGTAATTTGGTAATTTGTCCTTGGTAAGGAAAGTGAAACTTGTAGCCAAAAAATTATAAGTCATGATATATTGTTAATTTCCCTATCGAGACACTTTCAAGCTTTTCCTATGTTTCTTGACTGGCTGATTCTACCTTCTCACCTTCTCACTTCTTATCTGTTACCTGAGAAAAGCCAACATGAGAAAAGCCACTTCACCTATCATTACATAGAAGTTGTTTTAATAAAGATAAAAATGTGTTCAAGAAGCAGCGTAGGTGCCTGTTCAAAAGGAAACTAACAAGAGCACCTGGGTGGCTTAGTCGGTTACACGTCTGTCGTTAGCTCAGGACCTGATCCCTGGGTCCTGAGATTGAGCCCTGCTAGGCAGGGAGACTGCATCTTCCTCTCCTTTTGCCCTTCCGCCCTCTCGCGCTTGCTCTCTCTCTCTAAGTAAATCAATAAAATCCTACAAAAAAAAAAAAAAAAAGGAACCTAACAGAACCAAATGGAAACTAGGGCTAGTCCTCAGTTTTAAGGTTAAAACTTGAATTCAGTACTACATCGACATGCAATCAGTCTTTTGTGTTCTTCTTAATTTCTCTCATCACTTATTCAGACTTCTACTTTATTTTTACATTCTCTAGAAAGGGCCAATAAAGAAAGCTAACCTGTTGTAGTCATACTCTTTATTTACAGCAGTCTCTGTGCTACCATTTAATAGTGTGTCTCATTTAATCCTCACCATACCTTCTGAGGCCAGTGATATGCTCTTCGTGCAGTGGAGAACACTGAGGCTCAGCCAGATCTCACAGCTAGGTAGGACTCGAACCCATGTCTGCCTGAATGTCATGTTCTCTCTGCAGCACACTGACCCTCTGACACTCTGCCCATCTGGCATCTTCCATTGTACATGGGATAGGAAAGGAGTCAGGAAGGAAGGTAGCTGCTCATGAATTACATCAAGTATTTCACACCATTTTAATTAACAGGGCCAAGCATTCCTTTCCGAAAAACAATCTTTAAAATGTAGTCGATCTACTGTTCTACATCAATCCATACTTACACTGCCAAATTTTATTTTTATTTTTATATTATTTTATTTACTTATTTGAGAGAAAGAGAAGGAGAGGGTGCACAAGCAGAGGGGAGGGCAGAGGGAGAGGGAGAAGCAGATTCCACTGCTAAGCAGGGAGCCCGATGAGGGACTCAATCCCAGGACCCTGGGATCACGACCTGAGCCGAAGGCAGATACTTAACTAACTGAGCCACCCAGGTATCCCCCAAATTTTATTTTTTAATAATATACAGACTTTTTAAAGTACAGTTTTAGATTTATAAAATAATTAGAAAACAATACATAACATTCCTTATAGCAACCCCTCATTCCCCAAACCGCCACATACAGCTTCCTTTATGTTTAATATTTTGTATTAAGGGGGTTGATCTGTTCAAATTGATGAGCCATTATGGACACTGTGGATGGTATGTGCTATGGTGAGTGCTATGAAGTGTGTAAGCCTGGCAATTCACAGACCGGTACCTCTGGGACTAATAATACATTATATGTTAATAAAAATTAAAAAAAATTTTAAAATATTTAAAATATTTTTTAAATGTTTTTAAAAATTTATGAACAATACTAACACATTATTATTATTGTTATTAACTATAGAACATATTTTATATTCGTGTTCTCTCTTGGTGTCATACAGTTCTGTGGGTTTTAACAAGTGAATAATGACATGTATCCATCATCTTAATACCACACAGAATAGTGTCTTCCCCATAGAAGTCCCCATAAAAGTCTCCTGTGCTTCATCAACTCATCCCTGAGACCCCTGCACCAACCCCCGGAAACCACTGATGTTCTCACCGTTTGTCTTTTCCAAAATGTTATATAGTTGGAATCATACAGTATGTAACCTTTTCAAAGTGGTTTCTTCCACTAAGTAATCTGCTTTTAAGGTTCCTCCATGTCTTTCTGTGGCTTGATAGTGCATTCCTTTTTATTTTCTAAGTATCTTTTTTTTTTTTTTCAACACAAAGTTGTGGCACCTATAATAGGTCAGACCCTGTGAGGAGCATCAAGGATATAGAGAGGAATAGGATGCAACTCCTCCTCCAAAGTACCTTGCTGCCTAGGGGTGCCTGGGTGACTCAGTGGGTTCAAAGACGTTGCAGCCTAGCGTTAGAAGAAAGGCACAAAACCGCAGAAAGTAATAACATTTTATAGGCTCCATAATAGAACTTTCTAGGGATACAAAAGAGGGACAAAGTGGGGAGAATCCAGTTTCACTCTGGAACAGAGAGTCACAACTGACTCCCTACAGGATTTGGAATTGCCTTGGGACCTAAGGGCCATGGAGAGCCCTGAGGCCACGTTGAAAAGCGTTAGGTGGGACAGCAGGACGTGTCCTAAGAAAGGCACGAAGCTCGGGCAGAAGCTGAAAATGCTAACTTCTGAAGTCCCATCTAGAGCTTGTGCTTTCTCTTACTTCCTTCATGTCACCTTTCAAAATCACATCACCTCATCAGAGGTCCACCCAGAAAACCCTAGAGAAAAGACACCACCCCCTTCTTACCTCACACCTTTTCTCTTTACCCCCCTTCCTTTCCTCATAGCAGTTACCCACTTTGATATGCTAAATATATATTTGGTTTGGTCTCCCCCCTCCCACCAAAATGTACAACCCCGGAGATAGGGACTTTAGCTTTATTCATGCCGCACCCACAGTAGGCCTGCAATAAACATTTGCTGAGTGAGGAGTAGTACACAAAGCAGTTTTATCGGTTCCTGAAATCCTTCCTGTTGGGATAAAAGCACTATAAAAGGACATATTAACTCTTCCTGGTAAACGGGAATATTCTAATCCTAATTTACATTTTTCCAACAACGGCTACTAAATCTACAATACTCTAATTCTCCAGATTCTAATATTGTTTTATTTTTCTTTTTAAAGATTTTTTATTTATTTATTGTACAGACAGAGATCACAACTAGGCAGAGAGGCAGGCAGAGAGAGAGAGGGAAGCAGGTTCCCTGCTGAGCAGACAACCCGACCCTGAGATTATGACCTGAGCCCAAGGCAGAGGCTTAACCCACTGAGCCACCCAGGCACCCAAATATTGTTTTATTTTTCTACATTATATTGGGAGACAGGAAAAAAGAATCTCAAGAGTCTTCAAAAATGTCAGATAACTTTGATCTTCTCATACTGTAATTTCAACAAAATCTTTTTTTCCAGTACTATTCAAGGCCTGCTCTAGTAAATGCCCCTTGCTACAAACTACCACAGCCTGGAAGTTACTCAAATGAGAACACATTCAGTTTAATACTTAAATAATTACCCCAGAGAAAAACTGAAGATTGGCACCCAATCCTGTAGTTTTATATAGTGCATCTTGTGACCTTCAGGGTTTCAAATTTTAAAATTATCTCTCCTGTTGTTAAGACTTAAGGACTATAATTGGCAGCTTTCCACTGGGAATGCCGTCTTGCAGGGCTGAGTGTGAAGAAGCCACATGCTCTGAGCGTGGCTGTGTGCAACATGATTCAAACGGCACTGCCCCAAGCCGTGGATAAAGCCCCAAGCACTGATCTCGATGATGAAAGACATTGCGGAAAATGATGGGGAAGAGACAATTCTGCTGAGTGGTCAGAGTGACTTTTTCAGTTTTGGACAGAACTGCCCCAGTATATTTTTATTTTGCTGGGGAGCATTTTACAGAAAGCACCGACTTTCTTAATCCCTTGCCTTCTCAGTTCTTAGAACTTCTCTCCAATCTTTTCCTTCGTGTAATCCTAATCATCGTGTCCAATGCTGTAACTCTGGACCTTGCCACGGCTAATAAATATACCACAGAAAAAAAAAAAAAAAAAAAAAGTCTCAGTGTCAAGCTCCTGCCTTTTAGGCAATGCATCCCTTCCCTGCTCCTCTCTTTCCCACCTCCACTGCCAGCAATTACTCAACCGAGTGGGGAAAAGCAAAGCGTTTTCCATTCCCGTCATCTCACACCCTCAGTTCTGACCTCCCCCAGTCTAGATTCCATGGATGATTATTACCATCAACTTGCCTTGAAATCTGTTTTCTCTCTCGCCCTCTTTCCCATTTCATTACACGCCAATGCTGGTTGAATGCAGTTGTCCACTTCTCTGCACCTCCGCCCCAGAAGCTGAGTGTTCCTAGAGAAAATCAACAACCACATAGACTGATCTTTCTCTAAATTTATGAAGAATGCTCACCAGTGCCCAGGAATCCTAACTGCATTTCCCATTTGAGACAAGATTCAGATCTTTCTCTCCAAGCCCCCCTCCCCTCCACAGCTCATGAACGCACCTCATTCTTTCCTGAGAAAAGAGCAGCAATCAGATGGGAACTCCCTCAACTTCCCACCACCAACTTTAACAACTTATCTGTATCAACAGCCACATTCTCTGCCTTCTTCTTATTACAATGAAAAAAAAAAAAAAGTTCCCCAGCGCCTAAACATGCCAACCCCTCCTCTTTCTGGATTTCGTCCCCTCTTCCCATGTTCAAGAAATTCAAGCCTGCGATTACCCTGTGATTCTCCACAAATCATTAGACCAAGTCTACTAGATAATTCCAGCAAACATACAAACCATTTAAAAAAAAAAGAAAACCCTCCTTCGAACTTACATTACCTTCCAATTATTACCTCAGATCTACAGACTCCTTTTTATCATCTCACTTGTATCCTCAACCCACCCCTGTGAAGTTTATCTCCTCTCCAGCCACTGAAATTGTACTTGTCAAGGGAAGAATAATGTCCATGACGTGAAACTAACGGTCACTTTTCTGTCCTCATTGGACTTGACCTTGCAGCAATTTCTTCCTTCCCAAAACACCTTATTATCTTTAATTCCATCTCACAACATTGTCCCCGTTTTTCTCCATACAAGTGGACCCTCTTCTCAGCCTCTTTTGCTGGCCTGGTGCTGGGCTTCCTTCATTTCATTTCTTTCTTTCTTTCTTTCTTTCTTTCTTTCTTTCTTTTTTTTAATTCGTGTCTTTATCTAGACTCTCTGCTGAGATCCCATACAGTTATCTGTGTACTGTGCTTGATGCCTGATTTTGAATCTCTCATCCCGAGCTCCTGAATTTGTTTCTCTTCCTTGTCTTCCCTCGCTAACAAAGGGCATTGCTTCTAATCGTGTGTTCAAGCAAAATTCCTAGAAGATATCTTTGATTTCCTTCTACCCCTCACTCCTCCCACATCCCCTGCACACAGACTTCCTCACCTGGCCAGCTCTACCTCCCCAACAAAGACCCTCTTTATCTGTCCCCTTCCCTCCAGCTCTGCTGCTACCCCAGTGTCCATGTCATTGTCATCTTTTGCTGATAGTACTGAAGTAGCCTCTAAATATTCTTTTTTCTCTAGAACCCCTAAAATCTGTTCTTCATACAGCAATCCAAGTGATCCTCCTGCAATGTAAAACTGATCGTGTTAAATCCCTTAAAATTCACCAGTGGCTTCCCTTTGCATGTAGAACCATTTGCAAACATCTCTCTTTCTTGCCTAAATGGCCTCTTACTGTCTGTACCCGTCTATTTCTCTTTTTTTTTTTAAGATTTTATTTATTTATTTGACAGACAGAGATCCCAAGTAGGCAGAGAGGCAGGCAGAGAGAGAGAGGAGGAAGCAGGCTCCCTGCTGAGCAGAGAGCCCGATGCGGGGACTCAATCCCAGGACCCTGGGATCATGACCTGAGCCAAAGGCAGAGGCTTAACCCACCAAGCCACCCAGGCTCCCCTATGCCCGTCTATTTCTTCAGTCTCAGCCCATCTCACTCCTATTTGTCTCTATGATCCAGCCACACAGGCTGGCCTACTTTGTATTCTTCAAGTTCACCAAACTCCTTCCCAGTTCAAAGCTTTTGAACGTTCTATTCAGGTTTTAGCTCTACAACAAGAAATACCATCACTAAACACCTTATCTAGCATGAATCTCCTCTTTAGTCACTATTTTCAAATGATTATGTTTTATTTCTCATAGCACTTATCATTATCTAAAATTATATGATAGCTTTAATTTACTGTGTCTTCCTCCCTTCAGCTTATGAGCCTTATAACAACATGGATCTTGAATGAGTCGCTCTCCTATATAACTTATTTTAAGAAGATTGAAATCTAGTGTTTCGGTTGTGACATAAGACTCTACTTCAGGATTCCCAAGAAGATTCACTGCAACAAAAACATACATTGTAAATTAGTTTTTACATTAAAATAAACATGCACACCATTGTTTGACATATATTAAAAATATGAAATTTTGTGTGCAATAATCTACCAAATAATTAAAGCTAACCCTCAGTATTTGGTAATCTTTCTATTTTCCTTCTCCCAACTACTGTAAATTCTCCAGAATCACCATAGTCTGCAGATTCCAAAATTATAAACTGCCAGAATTTTCACAGGAAATAAGCCCCAAGATTCATAAGATCCTGCCAACAGGGCGCTGAAGCCAAAGCAAGGTGCTTTGAAGCCATCATTTTCCCTTAGAGTTTTCATCTATGTCAAGTTGACTTCAAGAGTATTTCTTTTTTTTTTAGGAATATTTTAACCTTACTGTTTTAGCGCCAGGATCTGCTCTATGTTTCATTAACAACACCACCATTTTGGTAGTCTCTGCATTCAATAGTCACAAGTATAGTGAAGAATTAGTGTAACGTTATAATATTCCAGACACCAGAAATAGAAAAACTGAAAAAAATCCAGAGGGAATTGCTCACAATTTTTCATGGATTAGATGAGAAATAACCGTAAACTATCTTTTATTAATTTTAAAACACTATACCTTAGATAATAATGATAATAAACGCAAAGTTAAACTAATTATGATTTAATCTATACAAAAGAAAAATTTGATCTATAAATCTTTACAAATGTAATTGACAAAAATTACTGAATAAAGTTTTTTACTAAAATTGATACCATTTCTGATGCTGCACAGCATTGTGAATATACTAAATTTCACTGGATTGTACTTTTAAGGTAGTTAAAATGGCAGATTTCACTGCAGTTTTAAGTACTATATTCTGTAAAGCAAAGTAAATAGTCCAAAATCACACCAAATTTTTAAAATTATAGAGAAACCCTTAGATTAACTAGTCCTTTGCTCCAACTTCATTCTTAACAAAAATACTTCTCAAAAAATTGATATCAGACCCTAAAAAGAAGAAACAAACCTTCCCTGAAAACTTGAAGTGGAAAAGACTTATATCCATGAGATGATTTCAGCATAATAAAGCTAAAATGTAAAATAGAGGATACACTTAAGCTCTTCACTTAAAAAAATGATAAAGTAAATAATTTGGCTTACTTGAATTTGCTTCATAAAATACTTACATTGCTAATTTATTAATGTCTTCGTTTTTTACTAAATACAGTCAAGCATTCTTAGGGTCAGAATGGTCAAAACAGAGACCAAATTATCCTATACCCAAATGTAACTTATCCTTCAGGCAAGAACCAGGAAAGAGCTCACCCCCGACCACTCAGGTTTTCCTCCCCCCGGCATATTTCTCAATATAGCCAAAGAAAAGATATTTCTAAAACATAAATTAGGTTGTTTCATATCCATGCTTGTTTTGCAAGGATACAAAGGATCTTACTCTTTTTTTCTTAAAGATTATTTATATTTTTTTTAATTTTTTTTTATTTGACAGAGAGAAATCACAAGTAGGCAGAGAGGCAGGCAGAGAGAGAGGAGGAAGCAGGCTCCCGCGGAGCAGAGAGCCTGATGCGGGGCTCGATCCCAGGACCCTGAGATCATGACCTGAGCCAAAGGCAGAGGCTTTAACCCACTGAGCCACCCGGGCGCCCCTATTTATATATTTATTTTAAAGAGAGTGAAAGAGCGTGTAAGTCAAGGAAGGAACAGAGGGAGAGAATACCAAGAATATCCAAGCAGACTCCTGCTGAGCATGGGCGGAATGGATGGTGGGTTTCGATCCCATGACCCATGAGATTATGACCAGAGCCAAAACCAAGAATCAAATGTTTTAACTGCCTGAGCCACCCAGAAACCCTACAAGGACCCTTTTTAAATGCAGAATAAAAGTCAATAGTGTTTAGAATAGGAGAAAGAGGGAGCAAATGTCCTTTGTTTTCCCTTCCCACATTTCCTTCTCCCTAACCTACAGCCATCCTCTTCATCATCACCACCCTAAAGAATTATTAAAAACAAAATAATCAAATTAACCAGAAAGAAGGAACCTGGTTCCATCCTAGATGACATACGTCATACAAGCAACTCAAAACCTTGGACAATGCATGGAGAACTCAAAATACCTCTGAACTAGATTTGAGTTTTCCATTTCTTTTTTCCTCCAGTATTTTCTGTCTTGGGTATGTATCCAGAAACCTAGGACTGAACACTTCGGGGGGAGGGGGTGGAGGGGGAGGGGATGTGCGAGGTGCCAGGCTGGCTCAGTCAGAAGTAACAAATGACTCTTAATCTCTTGCTCATGAATTCAAGCCCCACATCAGGTGTAGAGATTACTTAAATAAATAAAACTTTTTAAAAAATGCATACTGAGGGCAAACACAAAGAGTTCCAAGAGAAGATTTCAATGTCTGGTCCAAATAAAAAAGGCATCTCCACTGGTAAAGAAGTGGGGGAAATGCGCTGGTATTTTTCCCATTCTCTCCTTTGGCCATGGGGGCAGACAAGTGTAGAAATGTGCAGCAGTACATGTAACTAAAACCCAGTATTCTAGCAAAGTAACCAAGAAAAGTGAACTCTAGAAACTGAATGTGTTGCGGGTTTGGAGAAGGGGAAGGAGCTCAAGAAAGTAACCCACCTTATCTGGAGCTGCTCATGTATGGATCTGACCTTAAGCAGGATACCAGACTGTGAGAAATGAACTACAAGGTAGTCGACTGCCCACATAACAGATAGTCACTGAAAACAGAAAAGGTAGCATTTCCTGGTTTTTTTTTTTAAAGTTTTTAAGGGGTGCCTGGCCAGCTCAATCAATGGAGCCTGTGACTCTGGGTCACCCCATCACCCAAAAATATACAAAAATGGGAACATTTTGCCAAAAAAGTCTCGTGATGGCAAATAACACACAAGAATATGTTCAACATCCCTAGTCATCAAGCAAATGCAAAATAAACCTTTAATAAGATACCACTAAACACATATCAGAACAGCTTTAAAAAATGACCATACCAAGTGTAGGCAATGATGCCGATTAAATAAAAGTCTCATATATTGCCGATGGCAAGGCAAAAATGGTATAGCCACTCTGGAAAACAGTTTGGCATTGTCTTAAAAACCAAATACACAGTTACTGTATGACCCAGAAATGACACTTCTGGGCGTTTATCCCAGAGGAATGAAAATATACCCACACAAAAACCTATACATCAATATCCCTAATGAACTACTAGAAAATCTCAAATTACATACATGGTTTGCATTCAATTGCTATCAGATGGTGCAACTGTAGATTCCCATATTCAACTACCTGCTAAATGCCTCCTGGATGTCCTATGAGCATCTCAAACTCAATTTGATTCAACATGTCAGTATGTCCCAAATTCAACTCACTCTCTTATCCCTAAAACCTCTTTACAATTTTCTTCCTTGATTACTAGCACCATGACATATTTGCTCAAACAAAACTCTTAGTAGTCATCCTAGGCTCTTTTAAATGACTCATCAATCATCCCAATCATCCCGTAATTTTTCTACCTCCTTAATCACTCCCAAATCTATATGCCAGTCCCCATTTTTACTACTGCCTCTTTATTCCATTTCGTACTCTCATAGTCCCAATCTAGCCCCCTAACCTTCCCTCACACCTCCCCAACTTCCACCCTGCTCAGTCTATCATTCACTCTGATGGCAGACTAATTTTTAGACAATTCAATATCAATCGTGTCACTCTCTAACTCAAATTCTTTTAAGAGTTTCTTTGAAACTCTAAAATAAATTCAGACTCCATAGCTTGACCTAGATAGATCTTATGATCTTGTTTCTTGCTTCTGTGCTTTTAGACTGCTTTTTAAGTTGGCTGGACTGTAACTCCCCAACTTCATTTTAGCTCACTTATTAGTTATCTCAAATTTTACCTCCCAGGGAAATTCCTTTTAAATGCCACTCTCCAAACACCCTTTATATATCTTCATCTGCTAGCACTTGAACTAGCTGCCTCCTATTTCATTTACCAATATGTCCTGCTAGACTAGATTCTCTGAAATCAGGGTCATTGTTTTGCTGTTACTTTATACACCCAAAACCTGCCACTTAAAGGGTACTCTATAAATGTTCATTAAATTAATGAGGAAGGGGGTCTCCCTCTGTCTTTCCTTCTTTTTTCCATTCATATCTCTGGAGAATACAATTAATATTCTGATTAAAGTACTAGGCATGTGAAAATAATTATAAGTCAATTTAATAAGTGCTAAAGGAAGAAGTGATAATTTTAAGGAGGTTATTGACATGTTTTCTACATAAAACTTAGAACTGAGCTTTCCTTTTTTAAAGAACTTTAAACATAATTTCCAATGAAAGGAAACTTAAGAATTCAGTTCAAATCAGATATTCCTTACCCGCTTTTGTTTAGATGTATACAGAACAAAGTTAGACTTTCTTTCTTCTTTCTTTGTTCTCATAAGCAAAGGCAGTAATTTATTTTAGATGTTGATACTATTAGTTCCTGTAACTTTTTGGTCTTCAGTACTATTACTATTGCATCTGTCATTGCTGCTAAGCTTAGAGGCAAATCTCTGAAAGTTACATTTTAAAACTTAACATTTCCATTTTGACAATCCACTTTCAACACTGGCTTTCCCTTACCATCCCACTATGTTCTAATTAAACTTGGGAAGAGTTTTTTGGGGGTGTCAAGGCACAGATTCAACTCCCACATGGTAAAATTCATAATGATCCTATCATGTGCATTGTGATACCTAATCCACACCAAAAAAAACCTATGAGGTATGAATTATTATCCCCACTAAACAGATAAGAAGAATGGAGCCAAGACAGACAAACTGACTTACTCCAACAAGACCTTACCAGTAGCTGAGTGGCAAAGTAGGATCCAAACCAAGATTATGGAATCCAGAGGCCAGGATTTTTTCCTCTTGATCCCAGTTCTTTTTGTGCATCAGCAAAGCACCTGATCATGAAATAGAACAGCTAATGTATTTACACTATTAAATCTGTTATCACAAGCAACACCTGGGTGGCTTAGTTACATATCTGCCTTTAGCTCCCTCTGCCTGCTCCTCCCCCTGCTTGTATTCTCTCTCACTCACTCTCTCTCTCTGGAAACAAATACATAAAATCTTTAAAAAATAAAATAAAATCTGTTACCACAAAAGAACTCAAGGAGTACCCCTGATTTATAATTGAGCTGAATTTCATTCTTGATATAAAATATTATTAAACTTCTTCTCAAGGAGGCAAAGACCATTTTTCATAAGGATACCCTCATTTAAGGATATCTACACTTATCTTAACATGCTCTTTGTGACTGAATTTTCGTACCTACAAATATATAATAAAAATACAAATGATCAAAATGTAATTATCATGGCAATAAAAATCTGTTGGCTTGACTGCACCCTTAATGTTGATCAAAAATGTATTAGCAGAAAAGGCTTACTTTTATTAATGTTGAAACTTATCTCAGTAAACTGAACATTTTTTTCTGAATGCTGTCAGCATTCAGATTCAGAGTCACAACTGAAATCTTTGTAACAAATAAACAGAGGAGACACTGTCTAAATTGAGAAAGGATACAGGAATAGAAAGGGAAAATGGAATGAAAAATTAGATATATTAGATCAAACAGAAGAAAGTATAAGTATATTTTATTCCATATTTTGAATGGCTATAACAGACTTATGCCTTTTGTGGTCCTTTTGTTTCTTTCATTTCTTCCCAGTATTCAACCACATTTTCAATACAAATTATCGTATTATTTTGCAGAAACACTTTGTGTTCCTTGGTGGATTTATTCAGCTAATTAATGTTTAAAAAAAAAGAATTACTGAAAGAAAATATTGCGAGAAATAATTTCCAAACTGAAATTTATACACTTGAAAACTGATTCCTACAAAAATGATTTGGCTCTATAAAAAAAGAAGCAATCCGTCAGCTCCACAGACCCAGACATGAGCCTGATAGGATTTCTTTTTCATAGGAAATTACTGCTATGACTGGTTCTTGTTAACCCTAGGGAGAAAAAAAAAAATCCAATGGCAAGGACTAATCAGAGACTGAAACAGAATGATCTATTGTCTGAAATAATTATCTTTGTGTAGTAGTTGAAAGACAAATTAAATGTGTTAGAATCAAGTGAAACATTCATTTTCCCTTTTACTTCACCATGCTACCTCACTTTAACTGAATTACTACTAGGTGCTTTTGTCCCCTAATTTCTCTTGCATCCTGATAATTAAATATATATTCCATATTGGGGTTTTATTCAGACTCACACTACAAGATGGTCTGCTGGTGAGAATTCATGTGGCCTGTTCTAGAAACCTAGCTGTATCCTCCACTTCAAACATTCCCTCAGACCATCATCTCACACTGTTAAGGACCATGTCAGACACAACTTCCTGCCATGTGATACCTTTCATAGGTGGCTTTTTCCCACCACAGGTGAAGCGACTACCACCCACCCCCACCTTCCCAGAAGGCTCTTGCCGGCACAGACAACATGAGAATGCTTATGTCTAGTAACTTTTTGTGCTGGTTTGTATTTAGTTGTGTTCCTACGGGTGTATGATGGCTAAGTAGACCACATTATATCTTTCAAGTGAAAATTCCCAAAACATGACTGAAAATTAAGCCTTCTGTGTTTTTCTCTGATTTCCCAAGTTTACCAAACATGCAGATAGTGTTTCTGAATGTCACAAATCCTTTTCCTCAATCTTCAACAGGAAGATTTAACATATAATGAAACAGTGAACTGCAATCAACAGCTTTGGAGATATTTTTAAATGATAACCCATGACTCAGTGAGTTTTCTATAATTCAAGTAAACAATGCATTTAGTTGTGCCATAGCAGTAAAACATTACCTGAAGTAAATATTTTGTTTGTCCTAACATTTAGATTGTCAAGTTAATATTCTATAACATAAAAGTAATTATAGGCATTTTTATGTGTTTATGCTGAATTGATCTGGGTGTTTTTTTAATCTCTGCTTAAAATTAATACATCTAGTGAAATCAGGTTCTTCTGCCCATATAATGTTCGCAGTACAATGTGATGTTCAGAAGCCATCTTCTCAAATGCCTATCATTTAGGTTTAGTCTTCTTCATGAAATGAGTGGCTAGTGATCCCTCTGTTCCTTTTTTATACTGCTGAAATCAACGTTTTCTCATTTTACCTCCTGAATACAACCCTGATTAGACTTTTGAAAGATATTTACTTATGAAAAAATAAATGAATTCATTTTCCTCTCAATCATAAATCAAATCTTCCTGGGAATCTTACACTTTCTCCACTCTAACTATTCCTATTCTTTATTCAACATTTCAGAGAGAATTACTTTTGATATTATAATTTCTTTGCCTAGTGATGGCTGGTTTAACACACACACACACACACACACACAGCTTCTGATCAGAGCTTTCTGTGAAACGAAATTCAAAGTTGCTCAGCCACTGACTAATGTGAGGGGTATTTATTTCATACTGATTCCCATGTCCCTACCAGGAACTTGTTTATTTTAATGTATAAACTCTAGGAATAAGATACCTGAAGCCAAAGGTAGCCTTTTAAAGCAAGTTCTTTCTTCTCCTCAGACAGTCCAGCAGCATCAGGCCCAGTGCTGATCTCAGAGGTCCCTGCGGTAGCTAGAGCTGCCTGCCCTTACACTGTGTATTCTCCTCTACATGCTTAGCTCATGGAGACAGCATGCTTTCCTTCTCCCACAATCACGCAGATTTTGCATGGCTTCCTTTGAGACCTGAAACAGTTTTTCTCCCCAGAAGGACTATTCTTATAGAAATAAATATACCATGGGCTTGTTTTTTTATTAGTTCTCTAACCTCTATCTAACCTCTCACCTTTTTTTTTAAGGCAGTTATGCACTGCAATACTTAAATGCTTTGGATTTTAAATGTCAAGTGTTTTAAACTGAGAAAATAAGTAGATGAACTATCTGACAAAAAAAAAATTAAACCTCATTCCTTCTTTCTTTTAAAAATTTCTTTCCATTTGGGATGCCTGGGTGGCTCAGTCAGTTGAGCATCTGCCTTCTGCTCAGGTCATGGTCACAGGGTCATGGGATTGAGCCCCACGTCAGGCTCCCTGCTCAGCGGAAGCCTGTTTCTCCCTCTACCAGCCGCTTTCCTTGCTTGTTGTGCTCTCTCTTTCTCTCTCTCTCACAAACAAATAAATAAAATCTTATAGAATTTCTTTCCATTAAAATTTTTCCACTGGGGACAAGTTTTATTCTTGCTTCTTGGCATTAGTGAGAAATAGAATTGTTAATATTTAACAGATAAATTTTGAAACCTGAAAGTCATGTATATAGCCATGAAGATGGCATGTATGTCATTTGGTTATAATTTTATTTTTATTTTTGTTTTTGTCTTCATTTGTGAGCAACACTCAAATCTGCAAAGTGCTCCCAAAGACATTTATTATGGTGGTGGTGTCACATTTTCTCCTCAATTCTGTGCCGCCAACAGAATCTTGTTATTCAAAATATGTGCATGTATAATCAATATGAAGCATATAACAGTAGGTATACTGAATCCATGTATTTCATTTCAACATGAAAAATGAATTGGGATATTGAAAGTATTTATAATACAGAACGGTTCCATGTTCTCAAATATTTTGACCATGACTATAGTTAACAAACTCATTAAGAAAATTCTGATAACCTTAAGCCAATATGATCCTCCTCTATGCTGTGACCTTCTCCACATCCTGCATAAGCATGACAAACTAAAGATCAGTTTAGTTTTATATATTTTTATATACAGCAATTACATCATCTAATTTAAAATATGGGATATTATAATAAAAATAGCTCTGAATCAATTTCAATTCATAAGCAACTGAATTAAAAAATTAGAAAGCATATGATTTTCTAATTTTATTTAGATTTGAATAAAGTGTTACCTTACATTCCTATGTAGTTATTCTATGTGCATTACATCTTCTTTTCCTTATATTTCATGTTCTTTCCCTTCCTCTTTTCCATTCATGTTTGTATTTTATTTATCTCATTGTGACATTTCCTTTAAGCCACTTGGAATCCTTTCTGAAATGAGTGATAGTATGAATCAGTTCATTAAAGTACATTTTGAAGTAAATAATCACTTTGTAAATGGAGAAGTAACAAAGTAATTAACTGAAGGGTAATACTGTACTAAAGTTACAAATTATGGAACAATGTATCTAATAAAATTAATCATCATTTTAGTAGGAACTTATGTCTATATTTTGTAAGTTGAATACCTTCCTTTAGAGAATTCTAAATTGCCTAGGCTCTGGCCACGCAGTGACAACCTTCACCCAAACTAAAATGCAGGGCTGTGACAAGGGTGCTTGACCCAATACTAATTGTGTACAGTATTCCATTCCAGGTATCCTCAACTAGAACATAAGTTCGAGCCACTCTGTTTCTAAATCCTGACATGGCAGGCAGACAGGCAAGGCAATGCTTCAAGGCAAATGCTTTTCTCTCTCTTTGGCGAAGGACAGCAGAGTCTCCATCAAATGACCAAATGACCTCTGATTCATGGCTCAGAAGAACCAATAGAGCTACCAAGAACAAACAGCAGCCAAGCCCTTTTGAGCTGATGATAGCACTTGGCCAACAAATCTAAGGTATATACTGAACAAAAATGAAGGAGAGGAAATACTACAAGTTCTCCAAACTTTTAAGCATGCAAAATGTTTTGTAGATTTTTAAATTTACTTATATGTAAATTAAAAATTTTAACTGAGGATCAGGATCATTCTAAAACAAAAATATATAAACCTGGTTTCAGTAACAGCCAGTCATAGAAAGGATGTAATTTATCTTGTACACAATCCAAAGATTGCTGAAATCTTCCTGACAATACCAGTTTGGCAAAAAAGTAAGTCTGTAAGGAAATATGATTTTAAATAATTGCTATTCATGATGAGGCTTCTATGCGAAAAAAGAAAAAAGAAAGAAAATAAAAGAAAAATAATCCAAAATAAATTGATATCAAGGTTTTGATATGTGTGATCTATCAAGGTTTTTATCATTGAGATAATTTGGATTGTTCTTTGAGAAGATGCAATAACCAATATTAATAAATAATTATGTTCATTTCACAAGTCTTTACTCTGAAGATATGTCAGTCAGCTGAGTCTCAGAAAAAGGCTGAGTTCTTTTTGTTTTGCCTTATATTGTCAACTCACTGACAATGGATGTCAATTAAGGGGCGCCTGGGTGGCTCAGGGGGTTAAGCCTCTGCCTTTGGCTCAGGTCATGATCTCAGGGTCTTAGGATCAAGCCCCTCATTGGGCTCTCTGCTCAGCAGGGAGCTTGCTTCCCCCTCTTTCTCTCTGCCTGCCTCTCTGCCTATTTGTGATCTCTCTCTCTCTTTCTGTCAAATAAATAAATATCTTTTAAAAAATAGATGACAATTAAGAAAAGAGAAATCTCTGTTTTCATCAAAGTCTTATTATGTCAGGTTTATTTTCTACAAATAACAATGTTAGAGGACTTTGAAATAACTGTGACAATCGCCTTAAACCAGTGCAACATGGGTTACTGACACCTGAAACTTCCATTGCTTATAAAATCACGATCTTCAAAAGTAGTGGCTATTGGACCACTTGTCTCTAAACACCATCACTAAAAATAGTAAGATTCTCAACTCGAAGAGTTCTTTTCTTCTTTTGAATCTCACAGAATGAAAATCTGACCCACTATGTAAATACTCACTAGTACATCCTTTAAAATATACATTGGATTGTATACTTTGTGCTTTGAGGGTTTTTTTTTTTTTCTTTATCATGTCCAATAGAGATGTCTGAGAAGAGTAACTTAGCCCTTACAACACTACAATTTTCCAGGATGTCTGCCAAGTGAGTACTTAGGACGATGGCCTATAGGCTGGGAGGAGCACGTTATCCTCTATCTGGGCACTAGACACAATCCATGAGGCTCCCGGGAGAATAGGCTCTGTTATCTGATAGCTCTTTTCCATTTCTGACTAAGTAGATGTCAGGAGTTTCTAAGGGGTTAACATTTCCATTTAGATCATCAAATACACTCTTTAGCTTCTTCCTTGAATATAACATGTCATATTTTAATTTTCAGTTTTTTATTCTCAGAAATGTGGATTCTAAAACCGATTTCCTTATTTAAAAAAGAAAATACACATTTTCAAACCTTCATTGAATCTAATTAGCAACCTCCCAAAGCCACTCCATCTGGGTTCACAAGAAAAAGAATGGCTCTTCCCTTTGGAATTTACCATATTTATAGTATCTGGGGAGCCTTGGAAATCTTATTTTGTCACAGTCATGGATAATATTTTTAAATAACATTTATTCTTTCTACATTTTGTCAATTTAATTTCCCCCCTGGTTTATGTCCTTTTTAAAAAGTCCCTCTAAACAACTATTACTATATTTTATGATCCAAATCAAATATGCATGAACAGTACAGTGACATTATGATTTAGGCCAAGGTTTATAACCATCACTGCAATAACTGAGAGAACTTTGCTCTAATACTGATACCGAGAACTCATCCCCCAGAGATCCTAACTTAAGAAGTCCAGTCTGGGGGGCGCCTGGGTGGCTCAGCAGGTTAAAGCCTCTGCCTTCAGCTCAGGTCATGATCCCGGGGTCCTGGGATCGAGCCCCGCATCGGGCTCTCTGCTTGGCTGGGAGCCTGCTTCCTCCTCTCTCTCTCTCTCTGCCTGCCTCTCTGCCTACTTGTAATCTCTATCTGTCAAATAAATAAATCTTTAAAAAAAAAAAAAAAAAAAAAAGAAGTCCAGTCTGGGACCCCATAATCTCTATGTTTTTAGAAACCTTAAAATAATTTCATTATTTAAAAAGCATTTGGTGTAGGGTGCCGGGATGGCTCAGTCCATTAAGTATCTGCCTTCAGCTCAGGTCATGATCCCAGGGTCCTGGGATAAAGCCCCACGTGGGGCTCCCTGCTCAGTGGAGAGTCTGCTTCTCCCTCTCCTTCTGCTCTGCCCCCTTGCTCATGCTCTCTCTCACTCCCTCAAAAAAAAAAAAATCTTTTTAAAAATTAAAAATAAAAATTATTTGATTTTTTTCTCAATGCATTTTTATTTATTTTTTAATTTTATTGCATGTCCTGGCAAACATAAGTGACTTGGGGATTTGCCTCTGGCTCACCAAAAGCCTACTACACAAAATACCAAAGACAAGCAACAGAAGCTTTAAAAAAAAAAAAAAAAAAAAAAGTATCGCATCTATAAGAAAGAAACTTTCAAAACATTACTAAAGCATATAAAACATTTGACATTTAACTTTTGTACAATTATAAAAATAATAAAAAAAATTCAACCTTTAACATTCACCATCCCACATAATGTACTTTAAGGGGATATCAAGAAAACAAAAGACAAATGGATTTAATGAAGAAAGTTCTAGTCTCCCTTTCTGCTTCTCATCACTTCCAAACAATTGGATTTTTAATCCAATTTTAATTGATTTTTAAAAAGTAATTGGTGTTAAGTGTTCCAGATAGTTCTAATTTGCAGTCAAGGTTGAGAATCATGGATTTAGGGCCTAAAAAGGAATTTAGTTGTCTTCCTTTGGACTAGTGATCTTTTTTTTCCTGAGAGGGAGAGAACAGTAGCAGGGGAAGCAGAGAGAGAGAGAGAATTTCTAGCAGACTCCATGCTCAGTGTGGGACCTGATTCAGGGCTTGCTCCTACAACCCTGAGATCATGATCTGAGCAAAATCAAGAGTTGGATGCTTAACAAACTGAGCCACCCAGGTGCCCCTGGGTTAGTGATTTCTAAGGAACAGAGTGAACCATTCGTGAAGCTTCACAAACTGTTAAAAAGATAATAATAAAATTAAAAAAAAAAAACAGTTTTACGATGAGATTTATAGAGACTGTCAAACATATCCATCCCACATAATTCTGCATATTTGCTTCCCAACCTTGTGAATAACAGAACTATTATATAGCTACTTTGTATTTCTCCTGTCTTTATGCCATGTATTTTGGGACTTTCACAACCCATTAACAACTGAATCAAGAGGTGGGAAGAAAGAGGAGAAAGTAAGGAGGAGAAAGAGAGGAAAACTAACACTTGTTGAGCTTAGACCCACGAGGAGTCCGCATCATTAATCACTATGAGGTGGCCACTATCAAGTCCATTTTACAGGTGAGAAAAGTGCTTCAGAATGAGGATGCATTTTATTCAAGGGTACACCACTAATAAAAGGTGAAGGATTCTAACCCAAAATCCTCTGGCTCCTAATTCATGCTATTTCCACCAATTCCAAGGAAACATCAAAGATTTATTTTCTTATTCTTCATTGGCAACAGTAGATGGATAAAGAAGAAGACAGAAAAGAGAGATTTGGAAGAATACTCCAGCAGAAGTTTTGTGATTATTTTTCTTAAAGATTTTATTTATTTATTTGAAAGTGAGCGAGCTCAGGAGTGGAAGGGAAGGCAGAAGGAGAGAGAGAAGCAAGCTCCCCGCTGAGCAAGGAAAAGGGTTTGTGATTATCTAGGACTTACAGCCATAGAATGTTTGTGCCACTATACACAATGACAACTTGATCTTACACTAATGCAAAAAGTAAGCTACTAAAACACATTGCAAAGCATCAGGGCGAGAGCAGTTGTGTGTGTGTGTCCAGACAGAAGGAAAATATCCCTCACGTGATACTGGAGCTGCTGCAGCGGCTTCTCCATCAGAACAGCTGCCTCTGACTCCATTGCCTAATGGAGGGCAACCTCAAAAGCAGAGATGGGAAATTGGGAAGAACATATAGAAGAAAGGAAAATTCTGAAATCCCGTAGCTCAAATGCACAACCTAGGTTACTCTGGTAACCTAGACTTGTTCTAGCTTGTTCTACCCTGTAAAGGCAATTAAAAGTCTCTTCCTCATTCTCTGCCTTCCTCCTCTGGACACACAACTCTCACTTCCCCAGACTGAAGAAGAGTTTGGAGACACCATGTCAGTAAGTGTGTGTGTGTGTGTGTGTGTGTGTGTGTATGTGTGTATGATAACAACATGAGAGACCTCCATAATCTCTGAAATCTCGTATTATCAATGTATGAAGACAGAAACATCAGAAATCAAACTCCCATGCAGCAGGTAGAACCTGCGTAAGAATGTAGCTCCTGGGCCATGACAAGTCATGTAAGGTCTTCTTTTAGGCAAAAAGAGGTCACACCTTGCAATCTGATGACAATTTACAATTATAAGCTGGATGACTTATATATTATCATGGAGAGAAAGTATGAGAAATGAACATACGGGTATTACCAACATGTGCTACCATGATTCAACTTCAAATACAGGAATGCATTAGGAAGTATAGTGGGTGCTGGCAGGAATAGACATGATTGAAATAAATCTTTGCTACAAGAAGGTCACTCTCTAAGAGGAGTAGTAAGCATATAATAGGACACTTTCATCAAAATCCTTAAGTTCCGCAACAGTGGTGGGGACTAAGTAACACGGTCAGCCTGAAAAGGACGACGGATCTAATAATGCTTCACATTCTACAGTAGGGACTTACCAAATGAGTAAGATTTCCCAGGTGGACACACACACAAAACTAACCTACAGGTGGGACACATGTAAAGGAATAGAGGAATGAAGCCACAAAGAACTTTCACAGAACTAAAAATAATTCTACGTAAACCCATATTTGAACAGGTAAAATTAAGCATCTGAGCTTTACTGGGTAATAATGGGATGAGCTCTAGACGAAAGCCGGAAGTCTTGAATTTAAGGTCTGGCCCTGACACTTTGTAGGTGTGTAAAACTCTGCAAACAAGTCAGGCTCTCAGGTCTTCCATTTCCTCTTCTGTAGAAACAACAGCGCCCATGCAAACAGTGGAAGCACACAAAGCCAACCCAACCCAATCGGGGGGGACTGGTACCTTTGGGGGAAGTGAAGTGTGCTGCCGAGACATGAAGGATGAGAAGGTGGGATAAAAGGTCTAGGCTGAGACAAGCTGGGGTTTGGGTGTGAAAGAGAAAAGATGACACTTTTGAGGAATTACACGTTTAATATGGCTGGTACCTGAGGTAGAAGTAGTGCAATTAAGGCTGTAGGGAAAACCCTGAGCTGGGATTTCAGTGGTTGGGCTAATGGTGAAGTACGAAGTTTTTTTGTTCCTTTATGTTTTGCTGGGGTTTATTTTGCTTTGACTTTATTTCTTTTTTAAAGATTTTATTTACTTATTTGAGAGAGAGAGAGAGACAGCAGAGCAGAGGGAGAGGGAGAAGCAGAGGCCCTGCTGAGCAGGGAGCCAGACCTGGGGCTCAGCATGGGACTCAATCCCAGGACACCTGAGCCAAAGGCAAATGCTTAACTGACTGAGCCACCCAGGTGCCCCAAATTTGCTTTGACTTTATTTTTTTTTAAGATTTTATTTATTTATTTGACAGAGAGAGATCACAAGTAGGCAGAGAGGCAGGCAGAGAGAGTGAGAGGGAAGCAGGCTCCCTGCCGAGCAGAGAGCCCGATGCGGGACTCGATCCCAGGACCCTGAGACCATGACCTGAGCCGAAGGCAGCGGCCTAAACCACTGAGCGACCCAGGCGCCCTTGCTTTGACTTTAAAGCCGAGAAGTAACTGGATCAGATTAGCCTTTTAAAAAGATGCATTATGCTGCAGGTTGGGGAATTCATTGGAAGAGAGTCAAGGTGGATTCCAACATACCAAGAGAGCAGTTTCCGTCAAGCAGATGAGACTTAAAGGTGGATTGGACTAAGGCAGTAGAAATGGAATACTCTGGTTTTTCTTCAGATCACATCTTTTGCCTTTTTCCCAAGGATCTTCGTTATGGCCACCTCTTCTCACTGTTTACTTTTCACATTGCAAAGGTTTCTATTCCTTGGCCTGGTTGTTGTTTCTTGCTTTTACTTAATTCTACCTAGATTCATTTTTTAAATTTGTTCTGAGTATCTTTCACATCAATACTTCTTACAGTATTATGCAGCTACAAAGTATGATGTAAATGAGTGTCACCATTGTGGTGACAACCAAGAGAAAAACAGCATTTGTTCTCACTTGCAAGGCCTATTTGGTTGGCTTGGAAAATTTTTCCCAGTGTCGATATACTTCAACAGCAACTTTTACACTAAGCAATGTTTTCATATATCTACTCCTGACTTTATCTGACAAACTCACATTTTGAATTTTTATTGCTCTGTAGGGTGTATGTTTTTATTCAACAAACACAAATGTTTTAAAAGCCACTGGCTGCACCAGGATTATACTTGCGCTAGAAGAACAGGGTCATCAAGGTTATACCAAACTGCTCGATGATGGATTATCCTAGACAGCATTTCCCAAATCTTTATACAGTACGTCACAAGCAAGTCAAAGGTCATGCTACTCTTCCACTGGGCCCTCTATCTCCAGATGCTCACTCTTACTCTGGGTTATGTACCAGGAGAAGGCAGGAGATTTTAACAGAGTTTTCACATAAGTCACGAAAAGTCGTAAGAATGCCGGCACCTAAATTACAACTGTAGCATTGTCTAAGAACCTAGCAACAAACATCAAATCAAAGGCAAGCTAAGATATAAAATAAAAGAATGGCAAATATTAGATGGATTTCTTTGATTTGGAAAAGTGTGGAGAATGCCTTCAAGTTGACTTATTATGTACAGAAAGCACAACAGTTATTTTGGCAAGTGAAGAAATAGAGCTAAAACCATGTTGCTTTCATTTCTAAGAATTATTGTGCTTTCTGGGGTTTGCTTTTATTGTGACATGGCATGATCTCTCCCTCCTAATAATTTCACATGATTTAAAGATCTCCTGTTTCCAATTTTATGTCTTAATTCTAAAATTAAAGATACTAATTTGACGCTTATTAATCTCATTTCATTTCAAAGCTAGGAAAACATCATATTTTGAAACTATTTTGGCAAACTATCTTCAATATACTAATTCTAATAGCAGCTACTCTAGTTGTACACAATTGATTTTTTAAACTCTTGAGTTAATCTGCATAATACCTTATATAAATCTACCTAATCTCACAAAATAGAAAATAGGAAAAATCTTTTGTTCACTTCTAAGAGAAACAGCATGTAAACTGCTATTGTCAACCATTGTGTCAAAAATTGCTCTTTTATCTCAGTGCAGGAAGAAATAAGTTCATACCTATATTCCTAAACAACCAGAATGATAATTTGCATTTGTAAATAAGAATGAAGTATGTATTTGTACTAATTCTATTTTTCTATCATCAGATTGAGACACAACATTAGAAAAAACTTTTAACTTTCCATCTTTGTATTTTACCATATTTTAATACCAGAATTGAAGACATTAGATATTTTATATAGTTTTGCCATACAGAAACAATCTGTTTTCAAATTTCAAATTACATATTAAATGTCATCTTTAATTTTTTTATTAAAATGACTATATAGAGTCATCAAAGAGTGTGTTTCTTTTAGTGAGTCAGTGGAAATTGGAGGGGGAGACGAACCATGAGAGACTGTGGGCTCTGAGAAACAAACCGAGGGCTTTGAAGGGGAGGGGGGTGGGAGATTGGGTGAGCCTGGTGGTGGGTATTAAGGAGGGCACGTACTAGAGGGCATGGAGCACTGGGTGTGGTGCCTAAACAATGAATTTTGGAACACTGAAAAATATAAAACTAAATTAAATTTTAAAAAGAGTTTGCTTCTTTTATGTATTATTAGACTCCACTTTATTCTTTTAAAGAAAAAGAGTTAAAGCAGCACTTCAAAATTTGAAATAAATCATTCATGTTACATATTTGATTTATAGCATGTTTTATGACAGCAAGAATTTAAATGTGCATGTGATTCCAAGAGGAAGAAACCTCATCTTCAAGTAACCATTAGGACAGTGATTCTAAAGAAGCTGATCTCCCTGTGCTATTCCCTAGCCCGATCAACCTCTTCTAAGCTTTATATCCTCCATGAGTTGATCAAAAGCTTGTATTGACTAGGCATTGCCCAGAAATATAGAAAGGACTTACACTGGTGGGGTAGGCGGCAGGTTGGGGGTTGCAGAAATTGCAGAACAGTGAGGAACACATACCTGGAATGACTACTCCCCTTCCATCCCTGCTTTACGATTTGCTACATGTATGATCTGGAGCAAGTTACATAAACTTCCTAAACTTCAGTGTCCTAATCCATCATTCTGAGGTCATAACTGCACCTTCCTCTTAGGCTTACTGTGAAGTTTCAATAAAATAATCCACACAACACACTTGATATAGTACTTGGCACAAAGTTTAATTAGGTCAAGTACGAGAGATGCTAATCAAACAAAAGGCCTAAGACTAGTGAAGTCCAAAATCCCTTCTGGCTGGAAAGTTCTAGAAGCTCAGTTTTATCTCCCTGAGAACATTAATCTTGTAGTTAGAGAATGAGCAGAGCACATTCTCCTTAGTGCAATATTTGAATACATATATATATATATGTAAGTTAAAAGTGGAGTAGTGATCTAAATATGTCCCTCTCATTTGCTTTATGGAGAAGTAGAGTTGGTCTATTTTGAAAACACACCAAAAGAAGAGAGAAACTAGTTAAAACCTCAGAGAAAATTAGTAGCAGAATTGCCCCCTTATAATCTACAATTTAATTCACTGTTCTTTGGAGATATAGTATGTAAATTCACCTGTAAAAAACAATTAATAATCCAATAGTAGGAAACTTGTTCTATAGAAATCTCTGTGGGAGGATTTGCCACATTATTCTAGAAAATTCTTACCTTGGGGGCAAAGACAACAATGGTAAATATTTACAATTATTTACTGAGAAGGCACTATGTGCCAGGAACTATATTAAGCATGTGGCATATACTATCCAGTATAATTTTCATTAAAATTCTGTTATGAAGGCTGAGAAAAATTAACTAATTTTCTTGCATTTGCACAGTTATGAAGAGGTAGAACTAAGATCCAAATCCAAGAGTGATGCAATCAAAAAATCCTCCTCTTCCACTAAGCTGCCTAACTCCCTTAGTAATCCCTGAACAAGTTTGATCTCACCTGTGACAAGACACGGCCTATACATTCAACCTGGCATCCAAGACCAAGGTTACATAAGTGCTGTCGCTGGAACCACCCATGTTGTCAGTTCAGGACCCATTTATCGCACTTGTTTTACGATTTTTTTTCTTCTGTGGAGCATAAGAAATAACACAGAGGACATGGGGAGATGGAGAGGAGAAGAGAGTTGGAGGAAATTGGAGGGGGAGACAAACCATGAGAGACTGTGGACTCTGAGAAACAATCTGAGGGTTTTGAAGGGGCGGGGGGTGGGAGGTTGGGTGAGCCTGGTGGTGGGTATTATGGAGGGAAGTACCGCATGGAGCACTGGGTGTGGTGCATAAACAATGAATTCTGGTACACTGAAAAGAAGTTTTTAAAAAAGATTTATTTTTCTTCTTATGATGGGAAAAACGGTGATATCAAACAGAAGATTTCTCTTCATTTGCAAAACAGAAACACGGGAAATTTAGCCAACACCAGACAATTATGCCAACCTCGTTATTGTTACCCAAATTGTGTCACAACAGAAATGCTTTTCAATGAAACAGCAATTCCATTGCCAAGCTTGATTTGGTCTCTCAAGTTTCTAATAAAATGCTCACGGTTCCAATCATCTTTGTTCCTTTTCTAATTTCTGACCGCCTGTACTGAAACTAATCATCATTTCCCTTCATGCACACTGGTCTAAAGCAAGGCTTGCTAAAAAGACTTGTGGTCTCTTTCACTGGTCACTGGGGATCTGAGAAAGTAACTGAGTAGAGATCTATTCCACATCCAGTCCATCTGTGTTGATCAGGACTTATGTTTTTACTTCAGGATAACAAAAAGAGGCTGCCTAGTTGAAATTCACATATTTCTAAGCTCGGCTCATTTGCAAACAGGAGAGGTATGAATCTGATGAGCAATGGCTATGAAGTGTCGCTCAATATACATTTCTTCTTATTACAGAAGGGCCAGCCCACAGATCTTTAGCTTGTTTTCAGTGCTCAAGGTATAGTTTCTTTTGAGGCATCAAGATTTTTAAAACTAAGTGAAAATGTAATCTGAAAGCAGTGACTGAAGTTTCATAACTTAAAGAACTTATTCTTGCACATTTTATTTTTTCCTTGCATATTTTAGACATCCTCTTAAGCAGTAAGTCAAATCTTTGTGCAACAGTAACAATAAAAAAAATAAGCTGTCGTTAGTAAACTTGTTAATGAATGCACATAAAAATCCTACAAGGATCTGCACAAGTATTCACAGAATTTTCCATTTCATTCACCTTACATTTATTTACAGCTATTTATTATAACTCTAATATGTGCCAGGCATCATACTTGGCATTGGAGATACAGAAATGAACAAAGCAGACATTATGTCTGCCCTTCCACTGACCCCTGGTATAAATGATAAAGAGGAAAAATACTCTAAGTAAATTCCTTTATCATAAACAAAATGATGAATACAGTGAAAATTATAAAGGTATCATTTATGTGAACTTATTGCCAGAAAGCTAGAAACAAACAAAAAAAAAAACAAAAAACAAAACAAAACAAAAAACCAATGGGTCTTCATGCACCAGTATATGTACACATACAGCAAGGTTTAATAGAATTTTTTAATTTTAGAATAGAAGACATGTCAAATGCAGTTTACATTTCTCAGCCAGTAATTATATTTTCTTACAAGTGGCTATTACATTTTTAGAGACAGACACAACAAATAATAAAAGCTTTTATTTGAGAGGAGAAACAAGCATGGTGCTTTTTTTTTTTCAGATGAAAGGGGTATAATAAATTTATGAGACCTCACATACAGCTATAATATAATAAATTAGAAGGATTAATAGAATTGTGAGCTACAGTAACCTGCACTAGTAGAATGCCTATTTTATGGAGCTCGATAATACAGTTTATCATTGACTCCATGGGAATTCCCACAATATATTAGCTGTGGTGTAACAATAAAGCACACACAGTAAGGGGCATGTCCCTTTTGACACACATTCTCTTCCCACACTTATTTTACCAGGGAAACAACTCTGGTGCAGTTTAATTAAACTGCACTGCAATGAATTAGTCCAGGTCTTAGCCCTCTGACAGAGAGGGGTCTGGCAGTACCACAGGGGTTTGTCCCCTCGTGATACCCGAGAAACTTCAGAAAACCTGGGAAAGAAAGTGTAGGGTCCCTCAGATGACAGTGTCACTGGGCAGGCCTAGAGCTGTCAATCAGTTCACTTAAGGAAGCACTCATCCCTTTGGACAACTTTTTATATTTCCCCATTTGTTGACTAAGGGTCAATCTTTTGCGAAGCCTCTAAATGCCTTGGGAAGGTTATGTTCCATGTCCCTAGCTGGGGACAAGACGATCATGGCTCACTTTAAACACAAAGAGCCTTGCTATTTTAAAGTCCACTGTGTATTCAGAGCTAGCTTTGGAAAGGCAAGCCAGAAAGTAATAACTGGAAATAAACTTAGGATGATGATGAGTTCAAATAAACTCCATTGGAAATCAGATATGAATAAAAACATTTTCCTTCAACGTAAAAACTCTCCAGCTAAACATGATCTAGACTATCCAAGATGGAAGTGTATTACAGGAGATAACGTTATTTCCCCAGAGTTTCAGATCAACAGTGTAGTAAGGTTACACCCCCCAATGACACAGAAAATCTTGCATTATTGATGAATATGCTTATTTTATCTGAACACTGTTTATTAATTCATGAGGGCGTTTTGGAATTGAAAGATAAAAATTTACAAAACAATTACATTTTTAATAACTGCTTCGAGCTAGATACATTGAATATTTAAGTGAACCAACACAAAGACCTCAAAAGAATTTATTAGACAATGGCAATTAGATCTCTAATAACTTGGCTCCGCTGGAATTACTGAGCTCCATTTAGATGCCAGACATGGCACCTTAGTGATGGGTACACCATGTCGCCACCCTGCCTTTGGCTGGGGACCCTGAGAAATGACAGTCCCATTAGGTGTCGTGTAAAGCAGCTGACCTCACACTCTCAGCACTTGATCTTTGCACTGCAAGTGACCATTTGTCACTGTTGCCCAGAGATGAGATTCAGGTGACTCAATGTCACCACTGCCTTTTCAAAAGAATAAGACTGTTATTATAAGTTTTTTTTCCTAGTTTAGTACAGAAGATGCAAATTTGCCTAGGAAAATGGATAGGCAAATTAAAAGCAAGGAATCAACTTCTTTACTCATAGAGAATATGCTTTCTAATCATTACAAAAATTATCCAGGTTTGAAACGTTTTGACCAAAGGGGGGAAAAAGGAGACTCACCGTCGCGTGAAAACTTTTCCCGTTACAGTCTTTATCCCAAAAGGTAACCGGCAATAAAAGTATTTCTACCAGAATGAACACATTAACATAGAGTACCCACAGAGGCTCATTCACAAACACACTGTTTCTCTTTCCTTCTCAAACAGGGCTTCATTTTCTGTAAATTGCAACTCACATTATAGAAAAATCTCCACCACAGTATTTTCAAGCTATGAAGATAATATTATCTCCTCTATTTGTTGTGTCTCTAGAAATCCCAGAATTCGAGCTAGCTAGTTAAGAGATAAGCTCCTCACATTTCTAGTCTTCTGGAGCCTTTTCACCTCTAGTGATTCTGAAACCTCTGTGTTGATTTCATAGTAGTAGCTGTTGCGCTAACAATCATTGCAGGCAGGCACTGTGCTAAGGGGTTTACATAGTATATTTCATGAGTGTGTCATTTTATTCTTTTATGAATGTGTCATTTTCATCCCCACTAGAAACATGAGAGTTTGGTATTGCTGTCTTTTACAGATAAGTAAACTGAGAGTTAGCATTGTTACTTTCCCAAAAGCAGCAGAGCTAGTAGATTCAAACGGATTGATTCTAATTTTAAAATAGACCTTGTTAAAAGTGCCTGGCTTGTTGGATCAGTAGAGCATGCATCTTTTAATCTCTGTGTCATGAGTTTGAGCCCCACGTTGGGAAAAAATAGAATCAATAAATTTACCCTTATCTAGGGGCACCTGGCTAGTTCCATCAATGGAGCATGTGACTTGATCTTGGGGTGGTGAATTCAAGCCCCATGTTGAGGGTAGAGTTTACTTAAAAAAAAAAAAAAGTTTAAAATAGATGCTATTAAATTCTTAGCTACACTTATCTCTCAAAATTAAAAGTTTAGAGATCTTTTCTCAGTATAAATATTTCCATATTGTGTCCTATTTGAAAAATGTCTAATTTTTTAAACAAGTTTTTTTTAAGATTTTATTTTTTTAAAGTAATCTCTACAAGTAATATGTGGCCTGAATTTATAATCCCAAGATCAAGAGTCATATGCTCCACCAACTGAGCCACCCAGGTGCCCCTCAACAAGACTCTTTTTTTTTTTTTTTTTAGATTTATTTATTTATTTCAGAGAGAGAGAAAGGGTGGGGGTGAGGAGCAGAGGGAGAAGGAGAAAGAATCTCAAGCAGCCTCCCTGGGCAGGGAGCCTGACATGGGTCTCCATCTGGCTCAGTGTCCCAGTAGAGCTCAGCATGGGGCTCAATCTCCTGACCTTGAGATCATGACCCTGCGATACTTAACCAACTGAGCTACCCAGGTACCCCACTCCTCAACAAGATTCTTAAGAGACTGAGTTACTTTTTTTTAATCTATCTTGACCATCCTACTGTGTAATGACAGAGGCTAAAATATTGTTCTACTTGAAGAAGCAACTTTATTATTTATTTGAACTCATGTTTCCTCAGAAATGACATTGTTCACATGCACTGTATTCTTGCTCTTTGTTCAGATATCTGTGTCTCCCTTGGAGTTTCTTTCCAGTAGACACAATTCTGACACACACACACAAATGTATTGCCTGAATTGTCAAGGGAAGAAATAATTGAAACTCAAAGTTATGATAAGCTACCTGTTACTATATTCCTCCCTATTATTACGTCCCATCTCCTAGCCCAACCCTTGATTAGAAGAAATTGGATGGATTTACAGTTGAAAATATAATTTAATCACTTTAATTTATTGGAATTAGAATGGCAAGACCTGTAGTTTGGTGAATCCAACATCACAGTTTTAATATCCACGGCCCTTGCTTTCCCCATTTACATTCCCATATTGTCCCAGTTTATAGTATTTACGAAAAATAAGTTTGTATCACCCCTTAAACTTTTTACTCTGAAATGCCAAACATATCAATGAAAAATAAAATTTTTTACAATCTCAATGTTTCCGTATACTTAGAACTAATATTTGACTGATTTTGAACATGCTAGCTTTAAATTTTTTTTTTAAGATTTTATTTTATTTGACAGAGAGAGATCACAAGTAGATAGAGAGGCAGGCAGAGAGAGAGAGAGAGAGAGGGAAGCAGGCTCCCTGCTGAGCAGAGAGCCTGATGCGGGACTCGATCCCAGGACCCCGAGATCATGACCTGAGCCGAAGGCAGCGGCATAACCCACTGAGCCACCCAGGCGCCCCGAACATGCTAGCTTTAAAATAAAATATAATTCAAAGGTATTAAAAATATTAAAATGCTAAGTACAACTATAACAGAAAGACAAATACATAGCTGATATCAAATGAAAGAAAGAAACATCCAGGTGCCAGGAATGAACCCAAACAAGCAACTTATAAGAAATCAGTCAGACAAAAATAGAGGAGTTACATGATCTAGGGGCCAGAAGTTAAAGTTTCAATTTCCATACAGGGATGAGAGATGTGGCCTTGAGCACATATACTATAAAGAAGTAGAAATGAGACCTTTCATGAAGTTAGGACGCCAACGGGGCTGTCCCTTCAGTTAAGATAAGCATTCTACCCAAAATTTCCAGGGATGAAAAAGGACACTGTCTCTTCCAAAGGCCTTATGAAGATTTATAAAGTAAAAACTCATTTGTGAAAGTGAAGATTCAGTTTATGTTATCTTACGGCATAAGAAACTTTAAGCCAAAAAACTCATCATGAAGATTCATTCCTAACTCTTAAATTTGAAACACCCAATAGAGGAAAATGCAAAACTACTCTGTATCAACATTGTAGATATCTAGGTTGATGGTTATTTTCCTCAGCATTATTCTCTGGCCCTGGACAAGGATACACACAACCATCAATAAAGCTGACCTAAACTCCAAATTACAAATCCTAAGAAGAAATACTCCAACATGAATACAGTAAGCAATACAACAAACAGGGAGATTAGAACCCAAGAGCCTCAGGTAATAAAATAATATGAAAGGAGTCCACCTGGTGGGTTCAGTCAGTGGAGCATGTGGACTCTTGATCTCGGGCTTATGAATTTGAGCCCCACATTGAGTGTAGGCTTAATTAAAGAAAAAAAATCCTTTTTAAAAAAATAATATGAAAGAAACTAGAAAATAAGATTATTTTAGGGGTGTCTGGGTGGCTCAATGGGTTAAAGCCTCTGTCTTCGGCTCAGGTCATGATCTCAGGGTCCTGGGATGGAGCCCCACATGGGGCTCTCTGTTGAGCAGGGAGCCTGCTTTCCTTCCTCTCTCTCTGCCTGCCTCTCTGCCTACTTGTGATCTCTGTCAAATAAATAAATAAAATCTTTTTTTAAAAAACAAGATCATTTTAAATTATTAAGGAGATAAGGACAAAAACTATAAGGAAAGAACAACATTATTTTAAAAATCAAGATATAGGAAAAAATGAATAGAACTTTTGGGGCAAAAAAGAAAAAATTTAGAATTAAACATTGAAATTAAAAATATAAAGGACGGGGCAGCCGGGTGGCTCAGTGGGTTAAGCCTCTGCCTTCAGCTCAAGTCATGATCTCAGGGTCCTGGAATGGAGCCCCTCATTGGGCTCTCTGCTCAGCGGAGAGCCTGCTTCCCCACCTCTCTCTCTCTGCCTGCCTTTCTGCCTACTTGTGATCTCTCTCTCTGTCAAATGAATAAATAAAATCTTTAAAAACTATATATATATAAAGGATGAGTTAATAACAGAGTACCTGGAGCTGCTGAGGTTTAGATTAGAGAACTGGAGCGTAGTTCTGAGGACAGGACCCGGGGTAACAGAGTGAAAGAAGTGAAGGAATGGGATACATGAAAGCAAACAGAAGAAACATGGAAAATTAAATGAAAATGTTCCACACATAAGATATAGGAATTCTAGCAAGAGAAAATAGAAAGAATATAGTCAAAACATATTGAAGGAAATGATGTTTTGTTGTTGTTGTTGTTGTTTTAAGATTTTATTTATTTGTCAGAAAGAAACAGAGAGCACAAGCAGGGGAATGGCAGAGAGAGAGAGAAGCAGGCTCCCTGCTCAGCGGGAGCCCATTGTGGAACTCCATCCCAGGACCCTGGAATCACGACCTGAACTGAAGGCAAACACTTAACTGACTGAGCCACCCAGGTGACCCCAATGAGATTATATTTGATAGTATTTTATAATTAATGAGTGATAAGAATTGTTTGATTTAAAATCACAAAGAGGGGGCGCCGGGGGTGGCTCAGCTGGTTTAGCGTCTGACTTTGGCTCAGGTCGTGATCTCAGGGCCCTGAGATCAAGTCCCACATCAGACTCTTTGCTCAGTAAGGAGTCTGCTTGTCCTTCGCCTGTCCTCCCCCTGCTTGCACATTCTCTCTCTCTCTCTCTCTCTCTCTGACAAATAAATAAAATCTTAAAGAAAAAAAAAAAGAAAGAAAGAAAAGAAAAGAAAAGGAAAATCACAAAGAGCCCAAAGCAGAGTAACAACACAAGCTAACCCCAAAATACCTCTTGCTGGAACTGTAGAATATCAAAGCACAAAGAAAATATTAAAAGGAACCAGAGAGAAAAGGCAGATTATCTGCAATGGAATATAATTAGACTGTCAATAGACTTAAAGTGAGCTAAAAAAGAGGCCAGAAGATAATGTTCAAGAAAAATAACAGTCAACCTTAAATCAGATAATTAGCTCACATATCACTGAAAGGTATGAATGAACAGGTTTTAGGAAATATAAGGAATAGAGGAATAAGTTAATTGACACCATAAGGAAGTAACAAAACAAATTCAATAAGTGGGTCATTCTCAAAACAACTGGTCTGATATCTTCAAAAAATCAATGTCATGAAAATAATGAAGGCATAGGCCTTAGGCCAGATTAAGAAGATTTAAGAGACATAACAAATAAATGCACTGTTGTAGTTTTTCGTTGGATCTGGTTTGATAAAAAGAGATTTTAAAAATTTGGAACAATTGGCAAAATCTCAATACATACTGAATATATTGGTTGTACTAGAGAATTGTCACTAATAATTTTGTATGTTAATGAAATTTTATATGTCTTAGAATTATCTTCAGTTTAGAGAAGCATACAAAACTATTTGCATTTAGGGGTGAAGTAGCATGATGTCTGTAAATTTATTTTTAAATTGTTTAGCTACGGTGCATGTCTGTGTATGTAAATGTGCACATACGGCAATAACTTAATATTTTTATTCTAGATGATAGGCATATAGGTGTACATATTCTTTTTTTTCTTTTCTATGTTTGAAATTTTCATAATAAAAACACTAAGAGAGAAGGGATGACATAAATACATTCTCATTCAGACACTAGGTAGTTTTTTGTCACAAATCACACCAAAATTTTTATTGAAAAGTTGAGGCATTCATTGCAAGAACAGGGAAAAAAAAGTATTACTTCAAAACAAAAATGAAAGAAATAAAATTATAAATCAAATCATTCCAAAAGAAACCAAGAAAAGAGAAACAAGAGAAAAGTAAATGGAAAGTTAAATATATAAAATATTATAAATCAATAAAAATACTCCAGTTATGGCTGTAAGTATAAACAGATTTTAATCACTAGTTAAGATTCTCAAATTGGATGCTAAAAACTATCACTATAGGCTATTTATAAAATAGATCAGCGATGATCAAAATGGATGGAACTCAAAAACGTCATGAAGGTTTTCTGAGAACTGCACAAAGGTAAAATAATATGAAACAATTTATATAAATGATACACTGACAAAAATGAAACTATAATGCACACACAAGATTACTATGTAGTCATGAAAAAATAAACCTGTGGTCAGTTTTTAAAAGACAAAATTGCAAATAAATAAGTTAATTAATTAATTAACTAAAAGACAGAATTACAGAGTAGTGGTTGCCAGGGTGAGGGATGGGCGGGAGGAGGACAGGAGATGGGTGTGGCTACAAAAGAGAAGCAGGAGGGGAACCGTGGTGATGGTATAGCTCTGCATCTTGCAGTGGTGGTACATGGATTTACATATGTGATAAAAATGACAGAACTCTACCATATGTTGTACCAATGTCGCGTTCCTGGTTTTGATATCATCCCATAGTTACGTAAGACATAACCACTGGGAAAAACCGGATGACCGGTACCTTGGACCTCCCTGTACTCTCCTTTGCAATTTCCTATGAATGTATGATTATTTCAAAGTAAGGTTTTAAAAATACTGTACCTCGCTTTTAACTAAATATGTATACAGTAAATGCATAAAAACATCTCGGTATTATTTGAATTTTTTTGACTGCTACATGCTTGATACTTAATGTTTACAAAATAATAATAGAATGATGCAGATGACAAGAATTGTAATAGCCTACAAACAAATAAAAATGTGTAATCCAGGAATCAGGTCAGAAAATAGCATGCACAAGCAAACTAAACAAGATATTTAGAAATGATCTTTGTTTTGTGGTAAGTATTAATTCATTTAACTCCAGTCTCAAAAGTTTAGACAGAGGGGCGCCTGGGTGGCTCAGTGGCTCAGTGGGTTAAAGCCTCTGCCTTCCGCTCAGGTCATGATCTCAGGGTCCTGGGATCGAGCCCCACATCGGGCTCTGCTCCGTGGGGAGCCTGCTTCCTCCTCTCTCTCTGCCTGCCTCTCTGCCTAGTTGTGATTTCTCTCTGTCAAATAAATAAAATATTTAAAAAAAAAAGTTTAGACAGAATTACAATATTCCAGTATAAGCAAAGAATACAAGCTGTCCTGACTTTGCATGATTCCCATATACACAACTTTCAGTTACCAGGATCAGTTAAATCACATTTGCCCTCCAACGATTCCAATTTCAGTTACCACAGTATAGTCAGCGTGAGTAATTACACAAAGTATCAACTTCTCTGCCACACATCACTACCTAAGTGAAAGATATGCATCATGATGAGAAAGCAATCGCGCCCCTCGTTTTCCAAGTCTGTTGGTGGTCAATCACTGAGCATCTGTTAGCTCAGTTCCCACACATACAGTGAAATATGTAGTTGGGCCGTGTCTATTACCCAGTGACAAACTCAGGTGACATTTTGCAAAAAATGAATAATCAAAAGAGAAAACTGATCAATAAAGATAAAAGCAGAGCAAAGAAAACAAAGGTAGAAATGCTGAAAATTACAATCAGACATAAATGCAATTATCAAGGCAATAATTGATCAGGTGATTATACATACTAGTGCCAGGAAAGTCAGCAAGAGGAACTTAGTGAAGGGAGACATAAATGGGAAAAAGAGGTATAATGAAAAGCATAAAAATGTCCCAGAGGTGACTCCAGCAAAAAGCTTCACATAAAAGGAATTTGCAAAGATATTTTCCAACACTGCAATGCATAGAATAAAATATTGAAAGTTGATTCAGATTTGAAAAGGAGTAGGACGATTAACTAAAACATAGGAAGGATTCTCACTCCTTATTGTAAGTTATAGGAAAAGAAGACAAATAAAACACTAATATATGTTATATATTACAGTGTACAAAACATTAGTTTTACTATTTTGTGTGTGTCGTTATATACATATAACCATGTATATACATGTGTAAACAGTAAAGGCATCTTTAATGTTTCAACAAAATGTTTAAAGATCACAGAACAATCATGATTTTTTTCCCATGGATTTCAAGATCATTTGCACAATTATTTTTACTGCCCCACACTATTGTGCAAAGTGAGGGCTGCCTATATATAAAAGGGATAATCTACCTGTGCATAAATTGAGTAGTGACTCCATTCCCCTTTAGAAAAATGCATTTTGGGGGCACCTGGCTGGTTCAGGCAATAGAGCATGGGACTCTTGATCTTGGGGTTATAGGTTCGAGCCTCACATTGGGAGAGGAGATTACTTAAAAATAATATACTTAACAATGAATCATTGAATACTGCAACAAGAACAAATTATGTACTATACAATGGCGAACTGGACATAATAGCTAAATAAATAAATAAATAGGAATCATTAAAATCTTTTAAGGAAAGGGAGGGGATATATTTTCTAAATGACTTGGGAGGTAACACAAACAGGACTGACTTATGCTTCTCTACTAACCTGGTGTGGTGTCATTTTTAATGGTCTCTTTTTAATGGTCCTTCATATATGTTAAGCAATAAAATTTATTTTTTTAAAAAAGATTTTATTTATTTATTTGAGAGAGAGAGACACAGCAAGAGACAGAACACAGCAGAGGGAGTGAGAGAAGGAGAAGCAGTCTTCCCAGCTCAACAGGGAGCCCAATGCAGGGCTGGCACCCAGTATGGGGCTGGATCCCAGGTCCCTGGGATCGTGACCTGAGCTGAATGCAGAGGCTTAATGACTGAACCAATAAAGGTGCCCCAATAAAACTTACTTTAAATGAAATGTGAAGTGAAACAACTTCTTAAACATCAGCTCAGGATTATACTTAAATTTATTTGGTTTATAAAGCAACTGATGAGAATTAGAACTAGTGGCCATACATGAGAGCTACGATCATTTCAACCATATTAATCCAATTTTTTCCTGCATTTTTTATTAATTATTCAAGGTATACAGATAAATAACTGCAGATGCTACCAGTTCAAACTACCTTTGACATCTCTGTAATATGCTTCCATTAACCTGAGAAGTCTAATTTGTTTATATGAGTATATGTGTGAAAGTATTAGCAATTAAAAAAAAAAAACTTACATGGCTTCCTTACTCAAAAATATGCACAAAAATTTTAAAAGGTAACAGAAACAAAGAAATTTATCATCAGAACTATAGATGAGAATTATTATAGAAAGTTTTATTTGTGGCACTCTTTATAAAGGCTGAAATCTTTTAAATGGAATTGACTTAAATATCCAAATTTAGATGAATGGTTGTGTAAAATACGGTAAATTCAGAATGGAATATTAAGCATCTCTGAAAATTCATGTTTAGGAAAAGTTTTTAACAGTGAGAAGTGATGCATATAATTTAAACAAAAAAGAGTATAAGGAGATACACCTAATATAGTTATGTATTTCAAAATCCACTAAAATACTAAATAGTAATATAATATTAACAATTGTCCCTGGAGGGTGAAATTATGAATGTTTAACTGACTGATGGATAGAAAGATTGATATTTACATCTTTGCACTTTTCAATACTTTCCAATATATAAATGACAATAAAAGTATTTTAAAATACTTCACTAATAAAAATTGTATAAAACAAATAAGTCTCTCCTTCCAGACTAAGAAGTGGTTCTCAAAACACCCATGCAATCTGATAAACAAAGCAAGGACTCTTCTTGGAGAGGAACTTTCTACATCATATCCAGGCCCCATTTCAGAGACAAAGTTTAGTAAGAAAAGCTAAGAGCCCATGGTCCCCACTAAGACAGCTATCAGCAAATCCTGCAACAACTCTCCCTAGACCCCATTCCAATTCCCCGCCTCCTTGTACTCATAATGGAGAATTTGCCACAATGGAATTTGCCTGTGGCTATTTTGTAACAACTTAACAGGATGAAAAATAAACCATGCTTGCTGAATTTGGTTATAGCTTATATAAGACTTCTTTAGGAAACCAGTATTATTTTATTAAGAAAAGCTCAGGACAAATGAATACTCTCTTAGAAAGCCAGAATTAAATTAATAATCAAACCAAACAAACCAAATGAAAGAAACAAAATCAGAGAGAACTAAAAATCATCACAATTTACCCAAGTCTTCCCTTAGAGATAGTGTATTTGAAAAAGATTAGGATATCAATGAACCTATGTTACTGTTCCTTCCATAGTTTCATTATCAGTGAGTTGGAAGACTTTAAAAATAGTTCAATTAAAAAAAAAAACGTTGTTTTCTTTGTAATGCAATTGTTTATTATAAAAACTACATATGCACATGAATTTCTTTTGTAAATTGAAAAAGGCTGAAGGCAGTAAGAGAAAACAAAAAATAGCTCTCTGTGCTCCAAACCCAAGTCTCATTCTCCAGTGATAAAATTAAGTTTCTTTTGTCTCATTATAGAAAATTTGGGTATATATACAAGAATACAAGTATATATGTAAGCATATACCTATTTCATACATGTGAGAAACATAATATTCCTGCCATTCTACATTATCTTTTCTCCCTTAAAAATATATATTGGAAAATTTCCATGTTGGTACATAAAAATAAACGTCATTCTTTTTTTAATAGTTAAATGTCCTCACGTGTGTGATTGTTCCATAATGTACTTAATTTCCTATCGACATATATTTAAGTTGTTTCCAGTTCTTACACTATAATCTGCTAACATGGGCATCCATGTACGCATATTTTTGTATGTTAGTCCAAGTAGGATAAGCTCTTAACAATGGAATTGCTGGGCAGAAGTCATATTTAATTTTTGAGAGATATCACCCAATTACCCTGTATATAAGTTTACACTGACACTCCCATGAATAGTGTATTTAATAACTATCTTTCCCATAACTTCATCTTGCAGCATTATTCTATAACAGTAAAACATACACCCTGAAAATGAGTATCATTTCATCCACCATTTGCCATCAAAAGACCTTGATCATGTATTCTTTCATATTATTCTTGCCATTAGAATTGTTCACCCTAGTCGTAGAGTTGTTGGGTTTCTGGTTTGGGCAGTAACAATGGACTCTAGTAGCACTGGATTCTGAAACCCTCATTTTAATGGAGGGAATAACTGTATAATCCTATTTCTAAACTCTTGGATATGTTAAAACTGGCTCACATGGTACATCCAAACATAGTCATTAAAGAAATGGTTTTAAAAACTTAAAAGGTGTTCATTCGTTTCTGAATGATATCCTGATTTCCATTTCTATTTTTTCAAAATATAACTTCAAAAACTTTTAGCATTCTTCATGCCCCCTACAGTAACTTCGAAATGTTTATAGGATCTTACGCTTATCTCCTCAAAATACATACTTCTTCAAACCTTAGTAAGGAAAAATTAACTTCCTAATTATTAGCAATGTAAAAATAATTTCTTACCTGAAATTCTTGAACTTCTGCAAGACCTTTCTTCAAAGCTCTGCAAAGTAGAATCTGTGAAACATATGGCACATGCAAGAAGGAAATCTTTACATTTGGACACAAGCACAAAGGTGTAGCTCTTTTAGAAGAGAATTTTCTCCACTGCAAACCAGCTGTAGGCACAGTCTAGTTATAGCCTTCAGAAAAGCTGTGCTGTGATATATTAATTTACACCTACTGTGCATTAAATGAGAAGCCAAAGGCCACGTACTGGGCACATAACTTATTGCCCCAATATAAAACAGATATTACATTTACTAGGAAAAATAGTTAAGGTCTGGGAATTTGCAATGTGACAAACAAAACTGAGTATTTTTATGGTATAATTAGCTAGCCCATGATGCCAGAATATCCATAGTAAATGGTGAAAGGAATGATCGACTAGACCGTGAAAACTCTAACCAAATTAACCAACTAAAAAAAACTTAACCAAAACAAATTTTAACCAATTTTACCAGAACCGGTAACTACTAAAATTACGAAGGCCATTAAGTCAATGTTTTTACACCAAATTTGTGAAGTGCGGTAGATATCAACAAATCAGAGGGTAAAATACTTATTTTATTACATAAAACAATAGGAAAAATTAGTGATTCTGTACTATTTTTCAAAGGATAGAGTCCTTTCTATCTTTATCTTTTATTTTTTTTTTAATCTTTCTCAGGAGCAAGATAGTAGATAATTATGACTTTCATATTAGAAATGCTCTATTTTCATTATGACAGCTGGGCTACTTTTACAGGAGAAAACACACTTACAAGAATAATACTGTATTACTCTGACGTGATGGCACCCCACATTGCTGACTTGTTTCACCTGCAGTGGCACAAACTGAGTGAAGGCAGACACTTAACAGACTAGGCCACCCAGGAACCACACTATAAGCATTTTTGAGTTTTATTTAATCCTTTTGGATCTTACTTTTAACATGTGTTAAGTGGGACCAATTCTGTGTTTAATCTAAACTACTCCATCCAATATCCTATGAATGATGAGGTTTTCCACTGTGGCTGATGACTCTATGTGAGCCCTGGTTACTCTTTCCTCTAATTTTGTGATTTCCTCTATTTTTTTCCTCTAATCTTCTGGCTTTAGGCAGTTCTTTCACATACTAGTTAATATTCAGTTCTCTTAGACAACCATCTGCAGATCTACTGGACATCTATTAACCTTCATAAAGGTTGAACCTCCCAGGGGGATGATAGGAATGTTCTACTTTTAAAACAGAATGGAACTTTCACCCAGGAGAGGGAGAGAGTAGGTTGATGTTGGTGGCTGAGATGTAAAAAGTTCCCCTTATTCATGTCCCCATCAACTGTGCCTGGAGTGCTAGGTCCCAAACATAGGTACAGGTACCAGGAAGCCTCCCATGAGATGGTAAATCACACATGGAAGTCACTGCCCCTTGAAAAAGTGCCACAGTACCCCTCCACACTCTGAGGATGTATTCTTAGGTGATAGTGGACACTTTTGTAAGAGTCTACAAAAGTCTAAGTAGGAAATAAGGGGTGGTTAATGAACCTTTTAACCAGCTTACCTGAAGCTCAGAAACTTTTAGTATAAATAGCATTTTTCAACCCCATTCCCACCACTTTTTTTCACCCACTCATGTATCCAGGAGTTTGGGGGATTTTTTTGGTTTTGGGGTTTTGGGGTTTTGTTTGTTTTTATATGGTAAAAGAAATAAAGAATTTGAGATCGGCACAGAGCCCAGATGGCAGATGAAAGGAAAGAAGGAAGGATGGGTCTCTCTGCTACTGAGATCCAAGAGTTAGGTTTTTTTGCTCCTCTGCCTTCTGGGAAAAAGTTAAAAAATGGACTCAAAAAGATTTAGGACACAATCAAAGCTAACTTTAGGGCAAAATGGGAGATATTCTATCTTCCACTTTATTAAGATAGTGTTTTATCCCAATAGAAAGGCAATTTTTTAAAAAATAACAGTAAGTACTCATAGGGATATGAGGAAACAGCCTCTCCCATGCAGTGTTAAAAAGATGGCAAATGAATGAATCCTTTTGGAAAAACAATTTATCAGACTGTTACAAAAAATATAAAGTGTACATCATTTGACTCAATAATTCCTCTTCTGGAACTCGTCTGAAGACTATCATACACATACACAAAAATGTACACAAAATTATTTTCAGCGCATTAATGCCTTTGGTAGGAAAAAATGAGAAGCACTGTTACAGGGTTGAATTTTGTCCCCCAAAAAGTTGTGTTAAAGCCCTAACCCCCAGTACCTCGGAATGTGACTTTATTTAGTAAAAAGTTTCTTACAGATTAAATAAAACGAGGTCATACTCAAGTGGAATGGGCCCCAATACAATATGAGTGGTGTCCTTACAAAAGAGAGAACCGTTTGTAAATATGGGTGCCCACAGAAGGAAGACGTTATGAAGATACACAGGGAGAAGATGGCCATGTGCCTGGCATTCTGCACCTAACAGCCAAAGAACACCAAGTATCACCAGCAAACCCTAGAAGCTAGAAAAAAAAGGAAGTATCCTTTCTTTTTCTAGAGCTGTCAGAAAGAGTATGGCCCAGTGGAAATCTTAACTTCAGACTTATAGCCTCCAAACTATGAGATAAGAAGTTTCTTCATAGACTTAGTATGCATACACACACACATGCACATGTGTATACACACATACACATCACTGGAAGTGGATTAGGAGGATACAAACCAAACTCTTAGCCATGTTTTTCTGTTAAATCTTCTATATTCCCTTAATCTTTAATAATAATAAGGTAGAGGGCACCTGGCTGGCTCAATTGGTGAAACATGTGACTCTTCATCTCAAGATTGTGGGTTCAAGCCCCACATTGGGTGTAGAGATTACTTAAAAATAAAGTATTTAATAATAATAATAACAATAACAATGTATTATATATACCTTATATAATTTTCAAAACATTTTTTAAATGTAAAGCTTAATCATTTTCTTGAAAATTATCTTTAAACAATTTTGACTTTTGATGGGACACTGTAAGACTAAAGCAAAAAGGAAATTCTTAAATACCATCTTCATACAGGAATACAGGTTAATAATTCTGAAGCTGCTATACATGTATACTAGGATTGAACAAATAAGTAAATGTATACCTGATGGTGGAAACAGGCTTCTCACTGCCAGAAAAGAACAATATAGAGATGTAAGAGAAGGCAATAAGGAACTACATGGTACTGGATTAGATTTGAAGACAAAGTATGAACTATTTTAAGTTAAAATAGATAGAAATGGACAGAGAAGGAAATAATTATACAGATGTGAATATACACATATTAGTACACATTCAAATATTTTCTAGTTCTGTCCACTGAGAGGACTTGGAAGCAATGAAATCCCAATGGCAACAAACATTCAATATGTAGAACTTGGTTTCTAATAACATTCTCCAATAAGAGAAATCAGGGATCCTTGATAGAATGACCAGTTCTAGGACCAGGTTAGGGAAAATACAAGATGATACTGGAGCATCTTGTAGTGCCAGAAAGTAAGGAAACATCCAAAACCTAAATAATGGGACACAGGAGCCAACAACAACAAAAAAGTCCCAATAGCTAAAATGAGAAAAATTTAAGCAGCAAAATAAATAGAATAGTAGTGAATTATAACCCAAAGTATAAAATTAATATCTACAACTCTATACTGGACAAATAAATGATTGAATAAATAAGTCAAAGGAAAAGGACATTATCTCCCATACAGAAGAATGGCAAAACAGTGTATGTGAGTACTTTCCTCCTAAAGAGTAAGAGAGGGTCAGAAGGTATACTGGAACTAATTATAACAAAGAACTTCCCTAATATGGGGAAGGAAACTGGATTCAAGTCCAGGAGGCACATAAAGAATTCCCCTCGAAATCAATAGAAATAGATCAACACGGCAACATATAATAGTGAAGGTTGTAAATCTCAGAGACAAAGAGAAAATCCTGAAAGCAGCACAAGACAAGAGGCCCTTAACCAACAAGTGTAGAAACATTAGACTGGCAGCAGACCTATTCACGAAGACCTGGCAGGTCAGAAATGACGAGCATCATCTATTCAGGGTGCTAAATGAGAAAAATATGTACCTAAGAGTACTTTCTCCACCAAGGCTGTCATTCAAAATAGAAGGAGAAACAAAAAGCTTCCAGGACAAACAGAAATTTAAAGAATTTGTGATCACTAAACCAGCCCTGCAAGAAATATTAAAGTGGATCTTTTAAGCAAAGAGAGAGTCCAAAAGTAACACAGACCAGAAAGGAAGAGAGACAATACACAGAAACAGTGACTTTACAGGTAATACAACAGTGCTAAATTCATCTCTTTCAACAGTTATTCTGAATGTAAGTGGGCTAAGTGCCCCAATCAAAAGACACAGGATATCAGATTGGATAATAAAGCAAGACCCATCAAACTGCTGACTGCAAAGAACTCATTTTAGACCCAAAGACACCTCCAGATTGAAAGTGAGGGGATGGAAAGCCATTTATAATGCCAGTGGACATCTAAAGGAAGCTGGAATAGCAATCCCTCTATTAGATAAATTAGATTTTTATTTATTTTTTTAAAAGATTTTATTTATTTATTTGACAGAGAGAGATCACAAGTAGATAGAGAGGCAGGCAGAGAGAGAGAGGGAGGGAAGCAGGCTCCCTGCTGAGCAGAGAGCCTGATGCGGGACTCGATCCCAGGACCCCGAGATCACGACCCGAGCCGAAGGCAGTGGCTTAACCCACTGAGCCACCCAGGCGCCCATAAATTAGATTTTTAAACCAAATACTGTAATAAGAGATGAGGAAGGACACTATGTCATAACTAAAGGGTCTATCCAACAAGAAGATCTAATAATTGTAAATATTTATGCTCCTAACATGGGAGCAGCCAATTATATAAACCAATTAATAACAAAATTAAGGAAACACCTTGGTAATAATACAATATTATTAGGGGACTTTAACACCCCACTCACTGTAATGGACAGATCATCTAAGCAGATCACAAGGAAACAAGGACTTTGAATGACACACTGGACCAGATGGACTTAACAGATACATTCAGAGCATTCCATCCTAAAGCAACAGAATACACATTCTTCTTGTGTGCACATAGAACATTCTCCAGAACAGATCACATACTGCATCACACATAAGGTCTTAACTAATACCAAAACACTGGGATCACTCTCTGCACCTTTTCAGACCACAGTGCTTTGAAACTTGAACTCAATCACAAGAGGAAATTTGGAAAGAAATTGAATACATAGAGGTTAAAGAGCATCCTTCTAAAGAATGAATGGGTCAACCAGGAAATTAAAGAAGAATTCAAAAAATTCATGGAAACAAATGAAAATACAACTGTTCAAAACCTTTGCAATGTAGAAAAGAACATTCTAAGAGGGAAATATATAACAATATAAGCCTTTCTCAAGAAACAAAAAAGGTCTCAAGCACGCAACGTAATCTTACACCTAAAGGAGTTGGAGAAAGAACAGCAAGTAATGCCTAAACCAAGCAAGAGAAGAGAATTTATTAATAAAGATCAGAACAAAAATCAATGAAATAGAAACTAAAAGAACAGTAGAACAAATCAATGAAACTAGAAGCTGGTTCTCTGAAAGAATTAATAAGGTTATAAACCCCTGGCCAGACTTACCAAAAAGAAAAGCGAAAGGACCCAGATAAACAAAATCATGAATGAAAGAGAAAAGATTGTAATCAACCACTGAAAAAAATACAAACAATCATAAGAACATATTATGGGTGGCTCAGTCATTAAGGCTCTGCCTTCAGCTCAGTCATGATCCCAAGATCCCAGGATGGAGCCCTGAGTCAGGCTCTCTGCTCTGTGGGAAGCCTGCTTCTCCCTCTCCCACTCCCTCTGCTTGTAACCCCTCTCATGCTGTCTCTCTCTTTTTCAGATAAATAAAATCTTTAACAAAAAAAAAAAAAGAACACATATGAGCAACTATATGCCAACAAATTAGGCAACCTGGAAGAAATGGATGTATTCCTAGAGGCATGTAAATTAGCAAAACTAAACAGGAAGAAATAGAAAACCTAAACACATGCATAACCAGAAAGGAAATTGAAGCAGTAATCAAAAATCTCTGAACAGGGGTGCCTGGGAGGCTCAGTGGGTTAAAGCCTCTGCCTTCAGCTCAGGTCATGATCCCCCGATCCTAGGATCAAGCCCCACATCGGCCTCTCTGCTCAGCAGGAAACCTGCTTCCTCCTCTCTCTCTGCCTGCCTCTGCCTACTTGTGATCTCTGTCTGTCAAATAAATAAGTAAAATCTTTTTCTAAAAAAAAATCTCCAAACAAACAAGAGCACAGGACCAGATGACTTCCCAGGAGCAATCTATCAAACATTTAAAGAATTAGCACCTATTCTTCTGAAGCTGTTTCAAAAACTAGAAATGGAAGGAAAACTTCCAAACTCTTTCTATGAGGCCAACATTACTGTGACCCCAAAACCAGACAAAGTCTCCACCCAAAAGGAGGATTACAAACCAATATCCTTTCAAACCAAAACCAATGAACGCGGATGTCAAAATTCTCACCAAGCTAACAAGCAATAGGATCCAACAGTATATTAAAAGGATTATTCACCACAACCAAGTGGGATTTATTCCCCATTGCAAGGGTGATTCAACATCCACAAATCAATCAATGTGATACACTACATTAATAAAACAAAGGACAAGAACCATATGATCCTCTTAATAGATACAGAAAAAGCATTTAACAAAGTAAAGCATACTTTCTCGATTAAAACTCTTCTGTGTGGGGATAGAGTGAACATACCTCAATATCATAAAAGCCACATATGAAAAGCCCACAGTGATCATTCTCAATGGGGAAAAACTGAGAACCTTTCCCCTAAGGTCAGGAACATGGCAGGATGTGTACTCTCACCACTGCTGTTCAACATAGTGCTATAAGTTCTAGCCACAGCAATCAAGCAACAAAAAGAAATAAAAGGCATTCAAATTGGCAAAGTAGAAGTCAAACTCTCACTCTTCACAGATGACATGATACCTTATGTGGAAAGCCAAAAAAACTCCACCTCAAAATTGTTAGAATTCATACGGAAATTCATCAAAGTGGCAGGATATAAAATCAATGCACAGATGTCACTTGCATTTCTATACACCAACAATGAAACAGAAGAAAGAAAATTAAGGAACTGATTCCATCTAAAATTGCACCAAAAATCATACGATATCTAGGAATAAACCTAACCAAAGAGGCAAAGGATCCATACTCAGAAAACTGTAGAACATTCATGAAAGAAATGGAGGCAGACACAAAGAAATGGAAAAATATTCCATGCTCATGGATTGGAAGAACAAATATTGTTAAAATGTCTATGCTACCTAGAGCAATCTATATATTCAATGCAATCCCTATCAAAATACCATCAACTTTTTTCACAGAATTGGAACAAATAATCCAAAACTTTATATGCTGCCAAAGAGACCCCGAATAGCCAAAGGAATGTTGAAAAAGAAAACCAAAGCTGGTTGCGTCACAATTCCAGACTTCAAGCTCTATTACAAAGCTGTAATTATCAAGACAGCATGGTACTGGCTCAAAAACAGACACACAGATTAATGGAACAGAATAGAGAACCTGGAAATGGACACTCAACTCTATGGTCAACTAATCTTCAACAAAGCAGGAAAGAATGTCCAATGGAGAAAAAACAAAAACAAAAACAGTCTCTTCAACAAACAGTGTTGAGAAAATTGGACAGCCACATTCAGAAGAATGAAACTGAATTTCACCATACACAAAATTTCCTTTACCGTACACAAAAATAAACTCAAAATGGATGAAATACTTAAATGTGAGACAGGATTCCAACAAAATACTAGAGAACACAGGCAGCAATTTCTGTGATATAGGCCACAGCAACTTCTTGCTAGACACATCTCCAAAGGCAAGGAAAACAAAGGCAAAAATGAACTATTAGGATATCATCAAGATTGCACAACAAAGGAAACAGTCGACAAAACCAAAAGACAACCAACAGAATGGGAGGAGATTTTTGTAAATGTCTTATCAGATAAAGGGCTAGTATCCAAAGCCTATAAAGATCTTAACAAACTCAACACCCAAAGAATAAATAATCCAATCAAGAAATGGGCAGAAGACATTAACAGACATTTCTGCAAAGACGACAACCAAATGGCCAACAGACACATGAAAAAATGCACAGCATCACTTGGCATCAGAAGAAATATAAGTCAAAGCCACAGGGAGGTACCACCACACACCAGTCAGAATGGCTAAAATTAATAAGTCAGGAAAGGTAAATGAAAATTTGGTGAGGATGGGGAGAAAGGGAAACCCTCTCACACTGCTGGTGGGAATGCAAACTTGTGCAGCCTCTCTGGAAAACAATATGGATATTCCTCAAAAAATTGAAAATAACAGCTACCCTATGACCCAGCAATCACACTACTGGGTATTTACCCCAAAGATACAAACGTACTGATCTAAAGGGGCACGTGCACCTGAATGTTTATAACAACAATGTCCACAATAGCCAAACTATGGAAAGAGCCCAGATGTCCATCAACAAATGAATGTATAAAGAAGATGTGGTATATATACACAATGGAATATTATTCAGCTAACAACAAAAAAAATGAAATCTTGCCATTTGCAATGACATGGAACTAGAGGGTATTATGGTAAGCAAAAGAAGTCAATCATGTGGAATTTAAGAAAAAAACGGAGGATCATAGAGGAAGAGAGGGAAAAATAAAACAAGATGAAATCAGAGAGGGAGATAAACCATAAGAGATTCTTAACTATAGGAAACAAACTGAGGGCTGCTGGAGAGGAAGAGGGTGGACAGATGGGCTAACTGGGTGTGGGACGTTAAGGAGGGCATGTGATGTAATGAGCAATGGGTATTATATAAGACTGATGAATCACTAAACTCTACCTCTGAAACTAATAATACATGATATGTTAATTAACTGAAGTTAAATTTAAAAAAAAAAACTAATTGAAACCCCCCAAAAAAGTTTATTTACAGTGTAGAAACCTGACAAACATTACCTTGGCTGGTTGGTCAAGGTTAACATCTTAAGTGACAAGCCAAGTTGATAGCAAGCACACTTAATATGATGTGAAGAGAACCACATTTCATCTCTGTGATCATCCTTCCAAATACCCACAACCCCAGACTAACCATGAGAAAAACATCGGACAACTCTAAAATGAAGAGCATTCTACACAACAGCTCTACTGCATTCCTCAAAAACAAGGAAAGTCTGAAAAAATGTCACAGACCAAAGATGCTAAAGAAACATGACAGCTAAGTATAAGCTGATATCCTGAATAGGGTCCTGGAGCAGAAAAAGAACATTAGAGAAAAATTAGTGAAATCTGAATGAACTGTGGAGGTTAGCATAGCTTGTGACAAACGAGCCCATACTAACGTAAGATGCTAAGAATAAGTGAAACTTGGTGATGGGTATATAGGAATTCTCCGTACTATCTTCATAATTTTTTATTTTAAATTTAAATTTTACTTATTTTTTGGAACACATCCATATGGTTTCAGTTTTTTAATTGTGGTAAATAACACATAACATAAAATTAATGATCTTAATCATTTCTAAATATAAAGTTTGGTAGTGCTAAGATGGTATTCACACTGTTGTGCAACCAATCTTCAGAACTTTTCATTTTGCAAGACTAAAACTCTACCCATTAAATAACAACCCTCATTTCCACTTCCCTCCTTTCTCTGGGGACTACCATGCAACTTTCCATCTCTATGGATGTGACTACTCTAAATACTTCATATAAGTGAAATCTTAGAATATTTGTCTTTTTGTGACTGGCTTTTCCACTTAGCACGATATGCTCAAAGTTTATCCATGTTGTTGTGGGTGTCATTGTCTTAAGTCAGGTTGAGCTGCTATAGCAAAATACCATAGACTGGGTAGCTGAAACAATGGACATTTATTCTCACAGTTCAGGAGGATGGGAAAATCAGCATGCCAGCATGGTCAGGTTCTGGTTAAAGCCTTTTTTCGGCTTGCAGACTTCTTCCTATGTCAACATAGTGTGGAAAGAGAAAGCTCTAGCCTCTTCTCAGCTTCCCTTAAGGATACTAATTCCATCACGGGGTCTCCACCCACATGACCTCATTTAAACCTAAGTCCATCCCAAAGGCCCTCCTAATACTATTACACTGGTGATTAAGATTTCAACATACGAATTCATGGGGAATACAAACATGAAATCCCTAATAATGAGAATTTGCTTTTTAAAAGGCTAAACTGCATATATACTTATCCATTCATATGCACATATGTTTATCCATTCATTCATCAATATACACTTGCATTGTTACACCTCAACCCATCTCCCCCCTGGTTACCATGAGTTTTTTCTCTATAGTTAAGAGTCTGCTTCTTGGTTTCTCTCTCTTTTTCCCCTTTGCTCATTTGTTTCTTAAATTCCACATATGAGTAAAATCATATGGTATTTGTCTTTCTCTGACTGACTTATGTCACTTAGCATAATACTCTCTAACTCCATCCATGTCATTGCAAATGGCAAGATTTTATTCTTTTTTATGACTGAGAATATGCCAGTGTGTGTGTATGTGTACCACATCTTCTTTATCCACTCATCAGTCAATAGACACTTAGGCTGTTTCCATAATTTGGCTATTGCAGATAATGCTGCTGTAAACATCAGGGTGAATGTATCCTTTTAAATTAGTATTTTTTTATTCTTTGAATAAATACCAAGCAGTGGAGTTGCTAGGTTGTAGGGTAGCTATATTTTCAACTTTTCAAGGAAACTCCATACTGTTTTCCAGAGTGGCTGCACCAGTTTGCATTCCCACCAACAGTGCAAGAGGATTCCCTTTCCTCTACATCCTCACCAACAACACCTGTTGTTTCATGTGTTGTTAATTTTAGCCATTTTGGCAGGTATGAGGTAATATCTCACTGCAGTTTTGATTTGCATTTCCCTAATGATTAGTGATGTTGAGCATCTTTTTATGTGTCTGCTGGCCATATGTCCTTTGAAAAAATGCCTATTCACATCTTCTGCTCATTTTTTAATTGCAATATTCATTTGGGGAGAGTTGAGTTTTATAAGTTCTTTATATATTTTGGATATTAATCCTTTATCAGATACGCCATTTGCAAATATCTTCTCCCATTCTGTAGGTTGCCTTTTAGTTTTGTTGCTTGTTTCCTTCACCGTGCAGAAGCTTTTTATTTCCATGTAGTCCCAATAGTTTATTTTTGTTTTTGTTTTCCTTGCCTCGGGAAATATATCTAGAAAGCAGTTGCTACAGCTGATGTCAAAAAAGTTACTGCCTATGTTGTCTCCTAGGATTTTCATGGTTTCAAGTCTTATTCTTAAGTCTTTGACCCATTTTGAATTTATTTTTGTGTATGCTGTAAGAAGGTGGTCCAGCAGCTATATGGCCTAGGGTCAGTTAATCTTCGACAAAGCAGGAAGAATATCTGGGGGAAAGAATGTCTCTTTAACAAATGGTGTTAGAAAAAAACCAGACAGCAACATGCAAAAGAACGAAAAGCTATTATTTCTTAGAAGTCAGCACTTAGAGTGGGATTGCTAAGTCAAAGGATATGTTCATTTTATATTTTTTTAAAGATTTTATTTATTTCACAGACAGAGATCACAAGTAGACAGAGAGGCAGGCAGAGAGCGGGGAGCAGGCTCCCTGCCAAGCAGAGAGTCCAATGCGGGGCTCGATCCCAGGACCCTGGGATCATGACCTGAGCCGAAGGCAGAGGCTTTATCCCACTGAGCCACCCAGGCGCCCCAGGATATGCTCATTTTAAAAGTTAATTTAGGAGTGACTCTGTAACTCAGTTGAGTGTCTGACTCAAGTCATTCTCTTTTTTTTGTTCAGGTCATGATTTCAGAGGTGTGAGATCTAGCCCCACACCAGGCTCTGTGCTGGACATGAAGCCTGCTTAGGATTCTTTCTCTCCCTTTCCCCCTGCTCCGTCACACCCCACTCTCCCTAAATAAATAAATAAATAAATAAATAAATGTTAATTTATACCAAACTGTGCTATGGATTAATGTTACCAACTCATATGCTATCAACACTGCATGTGAAGGTTTTCCCTTCTCTCTTTAGTGTGTAGTTTTATGTTTCATCCTTGCTGATTTGATGAACTAAAATTTGACATTTCCTTGTTGTTCCAACTGCATTCATGTGTAGTCACCTAAACCTTCAAACTAAGTGTTACATATTCATTATTATGTAAACTTTAAAACTTTAACTTTTCCCATTGTCTTCAATAGAAATATTTCTTAGTTACAAATTGAAGAAATTGACCCTAACTTTAGCAGAAGATAACATACTGGAAGCAAATCAGTAGAGTCTTAGAACTGACATAGGCTGAAGAATCAGCTTTTTAAAATAGTAAGTGGGTGGTTTCTAAGGGTAAGACCAAAAGAACTGCAGCAATGGTCCCTAAGAAAGAAAGATTTGATCAGCTCATTACCACATATTCCACGAGTGACATTTAGCTACCCTTTGTGTCTTCCACTCCAAATTCCAAAGTCCTGAGAGAAAGAAATGTCTGTTTGGCCAGGTTTAAATCACATGCCCTGACCTGCCCTCCCCCCCCCCACCCCCCCCCACCCCCCCCCACCCTGGTTCCACAAAGGTAAGTGAGTTCAATCTCTCATGAAGTACACAAGGAATGGAGATTCTCCCTCTGGGAAACGAGAGTACTAGTAAAGGCAGACTGTGATGAACTTCCCCCATTAGCAAGGGTACACTAAATGGAAAAATGCTTATCACCTAACAAACTTTTTGTGGATAAAGATTGAATAAAGAATACTAAGCGGATTTTCCTTCAAATTGATGTTCTGGGTATCTGTAACCTGTGTAGGTATTTTTATTAAATATTTCAGACATTCGGTATCTTCAGCAAAAGTTAGTATGCAAATAGACACTTGAGTTTTTATTTCTAATATATTAATTTTCATTGGGTATTGACAATTTAAATTCTCCTAGTCATTCCAAGGACCTCAAAAAGATTACAAAATTCATCCTAATACTCCTCAGGGAAGCAACTACTTGTCGTTAAATGAATTCTACAAGCGTAAGTTTGAGACTCAGAAAAGTCTGAATTCTACAAGCTTAAGTTTGAGACTCAGAAAACAAAAAATCATTATGACATTACAAAGTTATCTGGTCAAAAGAGACCAATTCCTAAATCCATTCGTGTTTTTTTTTAATGTGGCTTAATTTTGGAGCACCTGGGCGGCTCAGTCGTGAAGGGTCGGCTTTTGGCTCAGGTCATAATCCCAGGGGGATCAAGCCCTGTATTGGGCTCCCTCCTTGGAAGGGAGCCTGCTTCTCTCTCTCCAGCTTTCCTGTGCTTGTGCCCTCTCTCACTATCTCTCTCTGTCATAAATAAATAAAATAAATAAATAAATAAATAAATAAATAATTTTTTATAAATAAATAAATAAATGTGGCCAGAATTATTTACTTACCAGTCAGTGATTTAAACTCATGCAAATCATTTCTAAAATGGTAAGGAAAATGTCTAAGACTCCATTCTATACTTTATTCTAAAGTAATTATTTTGATCCTTGTCAGAAGTTGGTAAAAACTTGGCCCAGCGTGGAGCCTACCTAAAAAAATTTTTTTTTAATTTTTATAAGTAAAAAAAAATTTTAGTTAGCCAGAATGGAAATTACATCTGAGATAAAGAATGGCATTATGAGGGAAAAAAAATTATAGGATATTATAGAATGAGGATGTCTTAGATTTAATTAAAATAATGTCAAATATCACAAAAGTTATTTTTCAAATTTCTGAATATTTTAGCAAATGGGAAGGTGAGAAGTCCTGCTATTTTCAGGAAGGTAGAAAGTAGACAACTGCTCTCCCACTCATAGCCATTTTTCTGAGATTGTAAATTGTAACCACTTTAATACATTACATTTAGTTCCAAATAATTTGTTTAGAGCTATTTCCTGAAACAAAATCCACTCTCAAAGAACAAAAATTCACAACCAAAGATATTGGGTCTATAATTCAGCTTTCCATTGAAGAACTCTACCTCAGCAGAGGAATGTAATGTTCATGCACACAGAAGTATTCTGGCCCATCTGGATTCTATTTTTACTTTATATGGGAAAATTCGTCTCAGTACGTGTGTCAGTCATGGATAACATTAGTGCATCCTTGAGAGATTTATCCATCAGGACAGAATAAGTTATTCTGAGATTAATGCCCCTCCCCTTCCAGATCTCAGTGACTTATACACAGGCATCCACAGATCTTGTACGTATGATCCTCACTCTGAATTCCCAGCCAGAATGTCTCCTAACAGGAACTTCATAGGTTATTTTTGTAGCACTAGAGAAATAGAACATGAAAATTTTCTCAGAAATGATTATCAGCAAGGCAAGTCCACTAGCCTCACCTGAGTTCAGGAAGGTGGCAATACATTATTCTTATTCAGGGAAGAGTAACAATTATTGGGAAACAATCTACTACAGATATGTCCTTATTCTTTAAGTGTTAAAAAAAATTGCATGTTTGAGTCTGAAAAATTAAGGATAAGACCTACCAAAACATTTGCTACTTTGGGGGATATCTTGGATACTATGGTAGTCAGACTCTGTTCTCTTTCAAACGCCAACTAAACATCTTCCTAATGTCTACTAACTACCAATGATCTATTAACACCTATTATGAAATACATAGTATTAACATACAGTCAAATGTTGTAGGTACCCTGAAGCAAACGCTAGACTAGCTATACAACTTTTTATCTTCAGAGAAGCAGGGGTGTCCTTTTCAAGATAGAGACTATAGACTAGTCTTCCTGCTACTCTCCATATCCTACAGTAAACCTAAATTAAATAACTTAGATTGTATCAAGGATCAATCAAACACGTAGTGGATTGCATCCCATCTTCCTCTCCTACCCATCAAATTTGCCTACCTGCTATTAGTGGCAGAAATTTTTAGGCAGTTTTAAGTTCTGAAAATGTACCTGCCTACATCTCTATCATGTGTTGGTATGGCAAAATTCTAACAATTTTTTCTATTTTAGCTCACAATTCTTCATCATAAACATGCTTGGCTACTAATATGATGTTTGATGTTTGTGTATCAATGAACACATTTTGTAGGTACCCAATGATTAAAGCTGAAATAAAGTCCAGTATAAACTACAAAATGCTAGCTGATGTCATACAAGAGGTATACACACGTCATACTGCACAATAAGTTTAAGAAACCACTTAGAAGCCCTCAATTAAATACAAAAAAAAAGAGAGAAAGAGAGTTTATTCTGTTTTTTTATTTTCAATTTCACACTTAAAAATGACAAGAGGGTCCCTTCAGAAATATTGGTACTAAATTTGATTAAAATGGTAAAAATACATCAATAAGCTAATTTGTTTAATAGACAAAAGAAATAATGAACAAATCCACAAAAGAAAAATAAAAATATTAAATTATGTTTTCTTTTATCAAAACTCAAGGAAATACGCATTAAATTTTGTTTCATTCTTGACACAGTTTTTAGTTTTGAATAGTTAATTCAAAATAGGTGAATATGTGCCTATTGTATACAACTAAAAAGTATAATTTCAATGTGTATCTCAATATAATCTATGTTGTGTTCTTGCCAAAAATTAATAACCTGAATTTATTTTTTTTTAAGATTTTATTTCTTTATTTGAGAAAGAGAGTGAGGGAGAAAGAGAACATGAGCAAAAGGTGGAGGAACAGAAGGAAAGGGAAAAGCAGGTTCCCAGCTGAGCAGGGAGTCTGATGCAGGACTCTAACCCAGGACCCTGAGGTCATGACCTGAGCCAAAGGCAGACACTTAACAGACTGAGCCACCCAGGTGCCCTACTAACCTGAATCTAATCATGAGAAAATAGTGAGAAAAATCCCAACTGTGGAACATTCTACAGGACGATTGCCTTGGCTTGTACTCTTCAAAAATACAAAAATCCTGATAAAACAAAAACAGTGGGGGCAGGAATAGTTAGATTAAAGGAGACTATTTAGACTATTTAATCTCTTTTAATGTAATAATAACTATATGGAATGTGTAATCCTTGACTGGACTCTGGATTGAACATGAGGAATGGAAGAGAAAGAAGGAAAGGGGGTTGGAAGGTAGAGAAGGAGAAAGGGAGGAAGGGAGGGAGGAAAGCTATATAGCTATATTAAGAGTATTTGGGGGATAATTGAGGAAATATGAAGATGGACTATATTTCAGAAACTATGATTATATTTATTTTTAAGTTATTGGGAAAATAGTATTGAGATTTTATAGGCATGTCCTTGCTTTGGGGAGACACATACCAAGATACTTTAGAATAAAATATCACGATTTCTGCAACTTACTTTCAAAGGGTTTAGCAAAAACAATAACAAGTCATTCTTTTTCTTTAATAACAAGTGATTCTAATATAAGGCATGATTATAGCTTACATGTCCACATGGAACTCTCTATATAACAAGGTTGCATATATTAAAATATTCTTATGCTTTGCATCATTTTTCCCTCAAAATACATGGGGAGCTAAAATGTTTTTTCCAAACAAAGTAATTTTTAATGTGATTTCTTTGAGATATAAGAAGGGCCAAAGAATCACCAGACCTAATGGAAAAATCAGAAAGTTTCTGAAGTAGTGGACCAATTGCTCGTTGATAAACTCCTTCACATTCAAGGATTCCACACAAACAAATCCACTGGCAACTATGAGATAAAGAAACATGATTTCTTCAAAAGCTGGTTTCTGTAGTCAAAACAAGAGCTAAGTAGGAAAGACAGACATGAAAAGGTTAAAGCCAGGTATGTAATGTGTAGTTTAAGAAGGCCAAAAGAATAGATTTCAAGATACTTTCAGATAATCTAGAATAGGTCAGACACTAAGCATTTATCAGCTAATACCTTACTAGCAAGATGTAAGAAACATTCAAGAAGAGTAACCATGAGGAAGGAAAAAATAAGGCACTAAGGCATAAAAAGTCACAAAGCAAACTTTTCCTACCACCCTTTGTTTCTAGGGTCAACCCTAGCACCCACATAAATCTCCCTCTGGATTCTGTTTCACCGTACACTGAACAATGATCTCATGCCATCTCTGGCATATGTGCATAGGTTACTGATTTGTTCTATATCCCTGTTGCCAAACAATAGGAAGAGTAGAGAGAAATGAGTTGCAATGTCTTAGGTCTACAAATGGCACCATTTGGAAAGGCAGTTTTCCTGTGGAACCTGTCTTCTCTGACTGAAACCTATTCAAAAAGACTGTTCATTCCTGACCTCCTGCCCCCCTGACACTGATCTGTCCTGAGAGGATGCCAATATATTGCCTGTCAAATTTATATTGGAAAGCCATAGCATAAGGTCCCTATTTCTATATTGCACACAATGCTTTATGTCAAAGTTTGATAAACATGAAATCACATTTTCAAAGGTTAAAAAACTCGTGTCAGTCAGTCAAAATTAGTTGACCACTGTGAGTGTCTCACTGGTTGACCTTGAGCTCTTCCATGACTCTGAGGTCAATGATATGTCATTAGAGGAGAAATTTCTTATAGATTTATAAGCTCACTTCTTCGACTATGATCTTACCATTAGAAACAATTTTAAGTTGTCCACCTCTAAACACCTACCTAGTGAAAGAAAGCATAAAAGCTATAAAGGGATCAATCTTCTTTTCCATTGTGCAGAGAACTAACAATTTTCATGCAATGAAACTGCTGTTAATAGGAGTTATACATGCATATCTACAAGACAAAGAACCCAAAGATTTCAATAGAATCTAAGACTCAATAAAAGAGAGTAAGATAGAAGAAAAGCAAAGAAATGTTCAATATTTACCACAGACTTCATGTCTACCTCTATTTTGTTTATATAGAATAGAAGAAAGTTAGCAATAGAATTATGCAAGCATCTTCAAATATCCGATAGAACTGTGAAGTTTATCTTTAATTATGGCTTTGGTATACCATTTAAATATTGCTCTTAGAGTTATAATATGCTGCACAAATATATTAATTAATGCTACCCAAAGATTGTCAGGGTCAGCTTTTAATATCAAATACTAAAGGACTAAATACAACCCAAGATAGGGTTAATGTGTTTAGATGATAGAAGGTGTCATGTACAATTACCTTCAAATGCCGTTCTTTCCTAGAAATAGTGTTTTGTTGGCTAGTTCTTGTTTATTTTTTTGCTTGGTTTTGCCTACCTGAAGAAGACAGAAAGAAGAAATAAATTTGAGTTTCTCTTTCTTCATTTCCTCCAATGTCAAAGTTATGAGCAATCACAGAGATTTTAAACAAATGGCACAGATCTACTGCAAACAGATGATTATAGAGAACATCCTTTTGCTTTCTTCATTTCTTGAATATTAAAAGTTAGCTTATCATCCTCTCAGAAATGCACAATAGATGTAAAACTTGTAATTTCTCAACTACGATTTAAAAGAAAGTACTAGCCTCTTAAGTATTCTGCAGAAGTACAGGGGCATAAAAATAGGCTTCTGTTCCTAAATATTTCTTAAGCTATGTGTTTCAAATGGTTTTCAGCCATGGGATCTTCTGTACTGTGTCTTTCATATCAGATGGAGTGTGACTGAAAATAATGCGAGGCAGCTTTATTATTTAGCAAACACGGTTCTTTCACCCATTTGAGTTTCCAACTCAGATAATCAGCTTCATTACACTTTAGTGTCTATGTACATTTCCTTACTGCTGTTTGTTAAGACGTAAGTAAAGATGGTCACTGAGGGGAAGACAGCCCTCAAACCCTATACTTAGTAACTTCAGACTCCCATCTACTTGCAGGAGAAATACATGACAGATCTATTGTTCTGTATTAGCAGGACATTGTCCCAGTATATGAACACATGCAAACTACTCAGGAAGGCCTTTGAATATTTAAGGCAAGACACTAGTGGCTCATCCCAGTGGGAACCACAGAAAAGGGGAACCTGATTAAATTTAATGTCATTGTCACTTTTTTTTCATTGCGAAGAATTATATAGGTAGCCATAGCTACCACACTGTTCAGACAGCATGACCACAATATTCCCCCTCAGAGGTTGGCGTCAACGACTGAATTATTCACTCGAAGAATGTGATTCATTGCTGGATGTGGTTCTTACAAGATTAAAAGAGTCATCAGTATATAAAATGCACATACATACTCTGGGGGCAAACGTGAAACAAACCATCGCAACCTTTTGATCACTGATCAGGCTTTGTCAGAATAATACGTTAAAAATTATAAATCCTTCTTCTTTAATTTAGACTATGAATTCAGCCTCTCTTCCTTTTTGTCCCCCCAGATAAAAATCAACTTGAAGTTAAGAAGTTTTATTAGGAACTGTTGGAGGAGTTTAGAATGAAAGTCTCTTCTCATTCTCACCCCCTTTAAAAGGGAAATCATTGACTCAATATTAATTGTTCTCCTCTATGGTGTGCATATAATCTCTGGGTAATTCACAAAAGATTGCTTGTTCAGCAACAGTAAATAAACATTATAATAATCTAACAATGTCTACCATGTGCGTCGTCCCTTAATGAAATGTAATTTCTCTAAAGTATAAATTCACAGTTTTTCTTGTCTTGTAGTAAATATTTTCAAATGTGTGGAATCCTCTCTAAACACACATTTTATCTTGTTAAGTCAAATAAGTATGTTTTTAAGTAAGATCATTGAAAATTAAAACTTCAGGTAGTTTTCACTTACTCATCTAATCCAGTAACATTCTCTCTCACAGAAGGAAGCATGCTATTATTTAGCCCCCTATGCTACATTCCTTACACTTCCTACCCTTTTTTACTAATACCAGGCCCTGCTCCTTAAAAGGCAATACAAAACTGAATGCTAGCTACGGCATAATGTAGTCCACCAAGGAAGTAATTGGTGGCTTTTGAGAAATTCAGGGGCCTAGTAATAAGCTTTCATTTGCAGAATGTCAGTTCATCAGTTCAAACTCAGTCCATGCCGGCCTGACTGAAAACCATGCCACCTGAGCACCACTCACTGGAGTTTATAATATGAACTGGAAGCAGATTCAGTCTGATTAATGGTGGACACAAGTCTAAAACCCAGCACCCACCATCAGAATTGGCTCCCTCATTTGAAGTTTCAGGAGACTGAATGGGCAATGGAATTTGAACCACCAACTCATTCTAGTCTCACCAGTGAAAGCTGAAGGCTTCCTGGTGGGGCTACTTGGAGAAGCTAGTAATGCTGCTATTGTGTCTTGGACCTGTCCTATAGCTAAATAGACAGCTTTCCTCTGTAGGAGTGCGCACTTAGGCACCTTTAAAACACCAAATAATTCATTCTGCATATACATGGTTTAGGTAATGTTCTTTTAAGACGGCCTTCAAAATAAAAATGCAGTGAGCTTCTTTGTTTTAATCTCCTTTATTTATTTGTTAAACTTGGTCACAATTTTGCGAAAGAATCAATTATTCATTTGCACGTTTTAAAACCTAATCGCATTATCGTCTAGTAAAATTTTATTTATTGAGATGAAATCACACAGAATTTTCTTAAATGCAATCTTATTTCACAGTATGAAAACATGCTGATATCAAATTCAGAGGTCGTAATTTCTATTAAAAAAAAAAAAAACCTCTCTGTAGAGTCTATATATTGATTATTTAAATCAGATACCTAGAGAGAGATCACTTTATTGAGAGTTGGGTTGCTTTACCATAGAATTTATGAGAAGATAACTGCAAGCAGAGGAAGCTCTGGAGATGCAACTTTGCCCCTGAAATAACAAGGGATATTCTCCTCAGTGAAATGTGAAACAATGTGCCTTCAACAATAAACTGACAATGCCTTTCCTGAGGCTTGTGGTGTGGTCACGGTGTTGATCTTGTCTTTTCTTCTTAATGTGCTCCCATACCAGAGACACTACAATGGTCATTCACAAAAACTACAGTACAGCGAAGTTTAAGATGCTTCTTCTGTAATGTTTCTTTCTTCTGTCTGCAGCTGGGGGTTTACAGCTGGTGTCCTTTTTTTTTGGTTACCTGAATGGATTTCCGCTTCTCAACTGTACCAGCCTGCCATTCATTGTGACGATAGGTTCAATCAGAATATTTTAATGTCCTTTGGCTTCTGAGTTACCTTTCACCCTTCATTTTTAAAGTTAGTTTTGCTAATGTTGAGTATTTTTCTATTAGTGCCCTCAGTTACGTTCCTTTATAATTATCTGAAACTCTCTCATATAATAAAATGACTAATACTTACAAATAAAAATGATTGTGCAAGTTTTTAACTAAGGTCCGTATGTACAGAATGTTTCTTTTCAAAAGGCTATCAAAGGAACAGAGGTTATTAAAAATAGAATTACTTGACCTTCGACAGTTTTCTGATACACATCTATAAATGTTTATGGCAAATACAGAAATAAGGAAAAATGAGGCATAAAATAACTAGAATTAGGATCTCTGCTTCTTAGTCCATATTCTATTTAGGACTAGCAATGAAAAAGACTCAATTCAAGGTCGCTACTGGGATTGTCCAAAAGCAGATGGAAACACCACAAACCTGAGCATTTTTTTTTAAACCTGAGTATTTTTAATGACTCTCTGACCTGAATATTAAAATAACAATAGCTACCCAGTATGGTGTTCTTACTATGTGACAGGAAGTGTACACAGTAGTTTGTTGTTTTGGTTTTTTTGTGCGTGTGACTGCATAGTACTTTACGTTATCATATTAATTCTCACATTATTAAACCTGTGAGGTGGGTACAAATATGTCCATTTCACAAGTGAAGAAACTAGAGACTAGATAGGCTAATTAATTCCCTAAGGTCCACACTAATAAAGAATTTCAACTCACATCTTCCTGACTTCAAAACTTCTGCTCTTAAATGTTGCATATTACTGCTTCTCCATATCTATATTCACAATTGGATATTCATCAACTGTAAATTTTCTTTTTATATACTACTATTCAAATATTATCCCTGGTGTAATCTCCTCTGGCCTTTCTTACTTTTTTTAAGATTTTATTTATTTATTTGACACAGAGAGGGAGAGCACCAGAAGGCAGAGGGAGAGGGAGAAGCAGTCTCCCGGCTGAGCAGAGAGCCCGAAGTGGGGCCCAATCCCAAGACCCCAGGATCATGACCTGAGCCATAGGCAGACGCTTAACTGACTCAGCCACCCAGGTGCCCCTCCTCTGGCCTTTCTTAATAGTGGCTTCAATTTGTTTTTATTGACAAACTTTATACTTACCAGATATGTGTTCTTGGGTGTATCTTGAGCTTTCTGAATCTCAACTTTCTCTTCTCAAAAATGAGTTAAACAAACTAGATAAATTTTAAAAGTCTGTTAGTTAGCTTCTGCTGCATAACAGAATACACCAAAACTTAATCACTTAAACAAAAACCACTCATGTATTAGCTCATGATTTTGTAGGTGAAAACTTTGGATAGAGCTTGAAGATGGTTCTTCTGCTGGTCTTGGCTGGGTTCAATTATGTATCTGGGATAACGAACTGTCTCAGTTCAGCTGGGACTGAGGCACTTTTGAAGACATGGGACTTTCAGCGCTAAAACTCAAAAAGTTCCAGGTAAGCCAAGATGATCTGGTTACCCTACATACATTTGGGTGTTGAGACTGGCTGGTGTTGAGACTGGCTGGAAGCAACAAAGTAAGTGAGCCACAAGTATGATCATTCTGCAAGGCTTACCTAAATTCATTAAAAATAGGATTCTCAAGAGCAATGAGAGAGGCAAGTCCTAATGAACAAAATCTCTACTTGAATTACATGTGCTACTATCCCATTGTTCAAAGTAGGTCCTATGGCCCAGATTCAGGTAATGAAAGAACAGATTCCACCTCTTTGTGAAAGGCTGTATGAAGTCATACTGTAAAGGAAAAAAAAAATGTATGTGAAGAGAAAGAATTCGTAACCATTTTTGCAATCTACTGCAGAGCATTTCCTTCCCTGGTATCAGGATTCCTGTGCTCATCTATATCCTCTATCCAAAAGCATTCAGGGGAGTAACAGAAATTAAGTAACACAAGTTACAGTCTATTGTGGCTAGACTGCCCTGAGTAAACAATATGGCTAGTTATTTTGTCCCCGGACCACTTATCTCACTTGGTGAGTTTACTTGGATCCCTTACATGAGAAATAGACTAGAATAAATTTGCAAAGAAAATATTTGTATCATCTTTCTTCTCTTAACTTCCATGAACAGATTAAGCCTGAAAAGATATTTAAAGCTGGGATTATGTACACTGAGTAGAATTTTTATGTAGTTTCAGCTGTGCATTTAGAGGGCCCCAAAAGGATGGGTGAGGCAAGACAGTCTAAACTGGGGGCAACCTAATAATAATTGTTTCCCATTTTAGAAAGATCTTTGTGGGAAGGCCTGGGCGGCTCAGTCAATTGAGCCTCTGCCTTTGGCTCAGGTCATGATCTCAGAGTCCTGGGATCAAGTCCCACATCAGGCTCCCTATTCAGCTGGGAGTCTGCTTCTCCTTCTGCCCTCTTCCCCCAGCTCATACACTCTCTCTTTCTCAAGTAAATAAAATCTTTTTTTTTTTTTTAAGATTTTATTTCTTTGACAGTGAGAGACACAGCGAGAAAGGGAACACAAACAGGGGGAGTAGGAGAGGGAGAAGGAGGATTCCTGCCAAGCAGGGAGCCCGATGTAGGACTTGATCCCAGGAGCCTGGGATCATGACCTGAGCTGAAGGCAGACACTTAACGACTGAGTCACCCAGGTGCCCCTCAAATAAATAAAATCTTAAAGAAGAAGAAAGAAAGATCTTTGGGAAATGAAGGAGGGAAAGGGAAGGAGGGGTGCCTGTGTGGCTCAGTCAGTTAAGAGTCTACCCTCAAAAAAAAAAAAAAAAAAGAGTTTACCTTCAACTCAGGTCATGATCCTGGGATCCTAGGATAGAGCCACTGAGCTCTCTGCTCAGTGGGGAGTCTGCTTCTCCCTCTCTGCCTACTGCTCCCTCCTGCTTTGCACTCGCTCTCTCTCTCTCCCTCTCTTGCTTGTGCTGTCTCTAAAATAAATAAATAAAATCTTTAAAAAAAAAAAGGAAGGAAAAGGAAATGAGTTTTTCATAAGGGAAAATATACTGGATTATTTTTATAAATAATGTGGAAGTCCACATGCATCATGTATCTATACATGTATAAATTCATGTGTACTGTATACATAACATATATCTTCTTTTTCTACTGTATTTTCCTTGTAATTTATCTTGTACATAATACAGAAGGAGGAGAATATAGTGAAATGCAAGCCGATGTTCCATTGAACTAGCTGATTACTTCCAGGTAGAACTGGGGCCCAATGTTCTTTTTATTTTTAAAGAGAAGTAAAAAATACACAATTTCTCAATTTAAAAATGTTGAAAACTGAACTTTTTCAAACAATTTTTTAAAAGTACAAGCTAGGGGTGCCTAGGTGGCTCAGTGGGTTAAAGCCTCTGCCTTCCACTCAGGTCATGATCCCAGGGTCCTGGGATCGGCCCGCATCAGGCTCTCTGCTCAGCAGGGAGCCTGCTTCCTTTCCTCTCTCTCTGCCTGCCTCTCTGCCTAATTGTGATCTCTGTCTGTCAAATCAATTTAAAAAAAATAAAATAAAAAATAATAAAAGTACAAGCTAAGCAAAATACATCCAGAGCCAAATTCCTGCCACAGCCACCAATTTCCAACTTTTATAATAGTTGTTACTATGGATTATTTACTCATTTGCCAAAATATGAAGTCGGGACAAATATTTTGGGAAAATTTACTGGTCTGTGAGTTTACCAGTATGCTGTATTTTTATCTGTTGCTATGTTACATACTACCAGAAATTTAGCAGCTTAAAACAACACATTCATCATCCTACCAGTGAACTAGTTTAGAAGTTCATGGTGTGGCACTGTGTGGTTAGTTCTCTGCTCAAGGTCTCACAAGGCCGAACTCAAGACACTGTCTGGGGCTGAAATCTCCTCTAGGTACAGAGTCCTTTTCCAGGCTTATTGGTTATTAAAAGAATAACTCCTGCAGTTGTAGGACTGAGGTCCCACTTTTCTCCTTGCTGTCAAGTAGAGCCATTCTCAGGTCCCGGAGGCATCTCCAGTTGCCTGATATATGTTCCACTCCCCCAACATGTCAGTTTGTTTCTTTAAGGCCAGGAGGAAAATCTTTCCTTCTCTTTTAAGTGTTCACCTGATTAGGGCAGACTCATCCCAAGTACTCTCTCTTTTGACTACCTCAAAGTCAGTTGACTAAGAATCTTAACTACATCTGCAAAATCCCTTCTGCCATATAATGAAACATAATCACAAGAGGAAAATCTCATCATATTCCCGAATCTGTTCACATGCAAGGAGAAGTGATTATTTAGAATGTGTACACTGGGGGATGGGGATCTCAAAGGCCATCTTAGAATTCTGCCTACCAACTACAGGAAACACTAATTTAGAGAATTACAATTCTCTAGATTAATATACATGCATGGAACATGTTTTGTTCCCTGATCTTCTTAAGAATTACCTTAACCAAGATGTAGCATTTCTAGTCTTTTGTTGTGTTATTTGCTTTTAATGAAAAATAATCTAAGACACAGTCTTTTGAAAACTGTTTCTTCATGCTTTGTAGAAATAATGAAATCATTGTTCAAATTATATTCTATGATCCCTTTAAGAAGCTCCATATGAGGAATTTCCTTCAGTATTTACTAGGAGATATTTTGCTTTCCCTGAAGAAAAAAAGAAAACCTCCCTTCCACTATAAATATAAATTGACTTGGTTGCTGGGGGGAAGGGGGGTTGGGAGAAGGGGAGGGGGGTTATGGACATTGGGGAGGGTATGTGCTATGGAGAGTGCTGTGAAGTGTGTAAACCTGGCGATTCACAGACCTGTACCCCTGGGGATAAAAATACATTATATGTTTATAAAAAAATAAGAAATAAATAAAAAATTAAAAAAAATAAATATAAATTGACTTTATCTTTCTTTTCCTTTAGGCTGCCGTGAAACATATTTCTGTATTTTAATGGGCCTTTATTTTCTGTATATAGTGGATGGAGAGTCTCCATTCTTAAGCTCATATTCATATTTTTCTACTGCTAATTTCAAATCTTAATTTTATATATTTAATGTTTTTGTTGTGGTCATCTGAAATCAAAGGAGAGGTATGTGGCAAACACATAGATTAGATAAATGAAGAGGGATACAAAGTAAGAGACTACAGATAAATAGAATAAATAAATAGTTATGAGAGAAACAGTCAAAATAAAGCTCATATATACTCATCTTATAGGCTTCCTATTCGAGTCCATAAATGTATTTGCCTTTCCTTGTACCAGTATCTCACCGTTTTTGTTTTAACGCATTATAACAAATTTTTTGGCCCAGTAGGGTCTCATTTTCACATTGATATAATTATTTTGCAAAAAGAACTCAGTAATCAAATCAACAGAAACCAATAACTTTAATATTAATACAAGCATTAATATTTCTCTTTTTTCTTTCAATCAATTTTCTACTCTCTTTGAACATGTTGAGTCTGATGCCTTTATAAAGCTACAAAGTTCTGAGATAGTGTCCCATTCTTGCATACATTCATAATTCTCTAGATGTAGTAGACCAATTTTAAATTCACATAGCTGCTTATTTCTCTTATAGAATGTTTCTACATTGGATTCCTATAATCATATTCATTATAGCATTAAAGTCCAACTTTTTAACCCCATGTACCCTGTCCACCTCATCAGAGGAAAGATGCACAGGGGAAAAAAAGTTTAGTTCAGATAACTACATTTTATTTTATTTCTAAATTTATTTTTTATTTTTATACCCTCTTAAAATTTTAAATTATAATAATGAATAATTAGTAATCTGACTATGAACGATATGTGGACTACCAAGATGAGTATTTCAACTTTGACTATTCCCCAAGACATGCAATTCTCTAAAATCAATAATCTCCTAATAATGACTTAGATGTCATTATTGAAGTCATTACTAGTCTAAGACTCTGAGATATTGCTAATGAATTCAACTATTTACACCCACCTTGTAGAAATAGCTAATTTCAGGTCTATGGGCCTTCTCCTCTTAGAACTCATAGCTTAGCAGAAGAGAAAGTAATCAGACAAATTACTATATAATTACAAGTTGGGAAATGATAGAATATAATGGGAGTATTTAATGTACTTATAATTAACACTTTATAATGTGTGCATGTATGTAGTCACACACACCTGTGTACACATACACACATATGTACAATTCTAAGACTGATCAGTCAATTAATAATTGGCAAATCTAGAGCTAGAACTTGGGCCCTTTCTCACTGCTAATATAGCATTTCCTCTGTCAAATTTATGCTCTCTAAAAGCAGTGCTTTGTTTTGTTTTAAAGATTTTATTTATTTATTTGACAGAGAGCACAAGCAGGGGGAGCAGCAGGCAGAGGGAGAGGCAGGCTCCCCACTGAGCAAGGAGCCCACAGTGGAACTTGGACCTAAGCCAAAGGCAGCAGCTTAACCCACTGAGACACCCAGGCATCCTTAAAAACAGTGTTTATTGAGAAATTTATATATCAGTTACATTTACATTGCAATTCAATTTGTAAAAGAATGCAAAAGAGGGGCGCCTGGGTGGCTCAGTGGATTAGGCCACTGCCTTCTGCTCGGGTCATGATCTCAGGGTCCTGGGATCGAGCCCCGCGTCGGGCTCTCTGCTCCGCAGGGAGCCTGCTTCCTCCTCTCTCTCTGCCTGCCTCTCTGCCTACTTGTGATCTCTCTCTCTGTCAAATAAATAAATAAAATCTTTAAAAAAAAAAAGAATGCAAAAGATAATCATGATTGGATTATAGTTCTGGAAGGGATCAGAAGACGTCATATTATTAAATGGTCACCTTCTGGGCAAGTTCTTACCCTAAAAAAAATTTTGAGTCAGATATTCTCTTTTTAGTTTATTTAAAATATATTTACATTACACAAAACATATTTAAAATATATTTACATACTACAGTATGCATGAACCTTGAGGATATTATGCTAAGTGAAATAAGCCACACAGGGAAGGGCAAATACTATATGTTTCCACTTATATGAGGTACCTAGAATAGTCAAATTCATACAGAAAGTCAATCAATGGTTACCTGGGATTAGGAAGAGAGGAGAATGGACAGTTATTATTTAATATAATTTAACATAGAATATAAAAATTTTGTATGGGATCACTAAAAAGTTCTGGAGATGATAGTGGTAATGGTTGCACAGAGTGTGAATATACTTAGTATTACTGAACCATACATTTCAAAATGGCTAAAAGGGTAAATTTTTATATTATAGATAATGTTTATTATAGTACTAAAATATCATAGTAAAATATAAATAACAAAATTTATTATTTACAAGCATGAAATTGTTAACATTTGTTATCTTTGGTTCTGTTGTTGTTGTTAAGATATTATTCATTTATTTATTTTTCAGAGAGAGAGAGAGCGAGCAAAAGCAGGGGGAGCCGCAGCTGGAGGAAGAAGCAGGCAGAGGGAGAAGCAGGCTCCCTGCTGAGCAAGGAGCCCAATCAATGTAGGGCTTGATCCCAGGCCCCTGGTATCATGACCTGAGCCAAAGGCAGACACTTAACCGACTGAGCCACCCAGGCGTCCCAACACTGAACAAGAAGTATAGCGAACATAAATATTTTTAGTTTCTGTGTAACACATCTCTTTTGAACTCCCTTATCAGGGTCCCACCACTTACACACAGTGGTTCCTATTGTTCTGATCAGTATAGAGAAGGGTTCTGCGGAAGTTAAGCCTGAACTAGTCTGCTCAATGCCAGTACCCCCCCGGGCAGAACGGAAGGTGGACAAGTTCAAAAACTTGACCATTAGACCTTGGATAGGGAGAAAACAAACTTGAAAGAACTAATGGTGATCCAACAGTATCTAGGTTCCCCTGCACACATCTTGGAGAACTTGCTGAGAATGCCACCTCATGACAAAGTATGGTTTGGGATAAACACATTCTATCTCTCAAAGGGAACCAAGGCAAAACCTGAGTTTAGTGATGGTTTTGAAAGGAAGAGGAATTTTTCTTTTAGGGTAATGTGGAGGACCAGCCAAATTTTTAACTTCTGTTTTTTTCACCACTTTTGTAGGAAGGTTATATAAAATCTCTTGGTTGATCCTACTGATTGGAGGACCAAGTTAGGGGGGATGAGGAAGGGTGTGGACAGTGAAGAGGAGGCAAAGAAAGATATTCCCTGACCAGGAAACCCAAAGAGGCCTCCGAGCACCCAACATTTAGCCTTTGCTTATCCCCAAGACCTTTATGGGTTTCTGAGTTTTTCCTTTTGTATTAAAAGGGCCTGAAAGTGATGGGAATACATAGCAGGGAGTTATTAAACACTATTCGTTTTTTGGAGACCGATGGTGGCTTAAACTCAAGAACCTGAGGATCAAGACCTGTGCTGAGATCAAGAGTTGGATTCTAAACCAACTGACCCACCCAGGCACCCCATTAACTACTATTCTTTTAACAGTTGAAATTACTCACATTACTAAGGAAGAAATTCCTTCTACAAAATACACTTATCTCTATAGGAAAAGTCTTAACACAAACTTATTTTAGAATTTGAGATCCTTTGTTGAGATATTTTATTAATACTTTTGTATTGTCTGAGGATTTTTAGCAATGAACATATTCTACTATTACAATAAGAATTTTAAAAATCTTATTAAGAGGAGAACTCCACCCCAAACACACACCAGGCTGCCCCCTTACACCCTTGATCTAATTTTTCCACAAGATCCAGATCTAAACACATTCCAATCTTCATCAACATGTATTAGTTTATCTTAGCTCTAACTTGGAAAAGGAATTCTTGAGGACTTCATTTGTTACTCTCTACAGTGTCTAGAATGATGCAAACCATATTATCGATACACAGTCATGTTCATTGCCTGGCAACTTCTTTCTAAGTAATTTCTGATAAAGTCACAATTTCCTTTAAAATGGGAGGGCTGAAGGTAAAGTTTGTCATTAGGGCAGAGTCTGTTTATTCTTAGAATTCAATGGAAATAAATTACAGTACAAACTACAGTATCCTTCCCATGTAATATCATTCAAATGAAGAAAATAAAATTTTCTTTTTTGAGGACTTAGCCTCTGGGTTTCCTTCACCTATAAAAAACTCATTGAGCTTGTAGTACACACTCCTAAAGGCAATTATAAGGCAACAAACTAACAACAATTTGTTCTTTTTTTTTTTTTTCTTAGAGCAGCTTTTAGGAGGTGTTAAACACTGTCCCTTTATTTACTTGAGGCCTTTCTACAAGTGACCTTGGACTAATCTGTTTTTTCTAGTTCCTTTGGAAGGTTATCACAAATTATGTATATTTCACAGTGAATTTCTAGTCACTTTAATAATAGATGTTATCCACCAGGGAAAAAACTACTAGGAAAAATGGAAACAATAGAAACTTACTTTGATAACTCCCTGTTATATGGATTTCCTAATAGTTTCATTAATCTGTTGTTTTGTTTTTGTCGTTTGGTTTGGAGATTTGTTTGGCTGAGTTTTTTACTCCACAATAGAATTTATTCAAGAAATTGGCCACTAAATTTAGTCAACTTTATGTCAGTTATTGAGAGAAAAAGAAAAACTCTTTCATAGAAGTTAAACTGAAAGTGATTTATCTGAAAAAAAAAAGAAAATGATTTATCTGAAAATTAATTCTCCAAACACATTAATTTAGAAAAGAAAAATTCACACACCAACTGGTAAATCTAGTTGTTACTCCAGCAGCTAAAGTCAGCTTAAGGTTGATTGTAAAAATTCATTTCAGATTCTTTAGTGATCAGATATCATGATAAGATACTCAAAAGTTTTTAGAATAGAGAAGACACAGTGCTATAAAGTTATAACTGTCCTAGGGAAAAATTGCTCAGGAGGCTGATAATCTGGAAGAAGACAGAGGACTGGCTTCACACATATGATAAAAGTATGTTTATTTTATATCACCAAATGTTAATCTCAGATTACATTTCCATGAAGATGCTACAATTGACAAGTCACAGGTACATCAAATATTGTGACTCAAGCTAATAAGTATTCTGAATACTTAGCAGTCTTGTTAGGGTTGTCTCTTCACATAGAGTGGGATGCCTTGTGCATCTTCCCTTACTGAATTCTGCTCACTTCATTGTTGAATTCAGCCCACCAAACATGACATAGAAAATGGAAAGATCTTCATTTTTTCAGTTTTAATAACCTCTAAAAACAAAATAGAATAGTGGTGCCCCTAAAGAAAATTCAATCATAGTTTTATTCGGTATAGTTCTCTAAAAAGTTGAATTATATCTCTTCATTACATTTTGAGAAAATAAACATATATGAAAAAAAAGTCATGTAAAAAATGTAAATGGTGGAAAAGCAAATGAAACATCTTTAGCTTTTTTTTTTTAAATCTCCAAATGACTTGATTTTTTTAAAAGTCAATAAATATAAGCTCCCTGTCCTCCTGCTCTAGGATCTTGATAGAACTTTACAACTTAACACTACTACGCAAATTTTAGATCATTAGGCATATTACTAGGAGAGGACATCAGAAAGAGAATGTGAAAGAAAAGACAATTGTTTGTGCTTGGATCCTGTTATCAGATACAACAGTAGCTGCATAAACCTTGCCAAGTCAAAGTACTGCTTTGCTCTGCAAAGGAAGTGTGGCATCTAGTGGACATTTCGTTTCTGCTGTGACTGATCTTTGCAGTTTAACTGTTGCGTGGTGGTGGTGGTTGTTCTTTTAAATAAGTCATGCTTTCACCTTCCATAGTGTGATTTTTTTAATACTAACTTGGCAATAAAATTCAAACTGCTCATATGAAAAAAAATGTTTAGAATCTAGAGTTCTACAAAACAAATCTCACCCAAATATGCTTACTTTTTGTTTCTAAAAATATTTGCCATATGAGATTCTTGAATTATATTTACACAAAGTAAAATCCTTTCTGTTTTTCTTTGGATATAAGTTTCACAAAATGTAACGTGCCTTAGCAAAGAACCAAAAATTTGTATGCAAAATGTATTGCTTCATATCACAAAAATCCTTTACCAGTCAGAGATTTCAAGTAATAACAGAGTTACCAAACTTAATTATAGATTTTTAAGGTACACATTGACTTTATTTTGGAAAACAATATTCTTAAAATAAGGTACTTTAAATTACAAATTACAAACAACTTTCAGGCTTTGCTCACCTTAGTTACTCACTGATAAAATAAGACAACTGGATAATGTTCAAAAGAAAAAAAAAAAAAACACTTTACTTCTGAAAATTCATCATGACCCAAAATACATTATCTTACTATATGCTATGGAGTTATTTCAAAATTTACCTTTGTCTTCTTGTCAAGTCAGTAAAGTGTTTTTTAAAAACGTGTAACTGTACCACTTGGTATTTACTAAAATTTGAACAAATTAAAAATAGTTTAGTGCTTTTTTATGAATTGACTAAACTTTCAAGCTACCAAAGATTCTAGGCAAACATTTTGTGCTTCTCTAAAATTAATTTTTCAGTGTTTCCGTAGATTTACTTGTCTATCCAGATAAGTTTGAGTTGGCCTTTTAACAGTATAAAATATTAAATAATAATTTTTGAATTTCAGATGAGCAGGCTGAAATTTCAGACGGACAGGCTTTTTCATCACTTGGGAAAACAGAAGCCTATACTCCTCTATTCATGGTTTGGTCCCCTCTAGTGGACATCAAGCAACACTGTAAATTAAAATTCTTAACATAATAACCTAATGGTCAGTCAAATAATAGAGACTAGTTGTAGGTTCAGCATAAGGAAAGGAAATGGTTATAATCCTGTTTTATATTTGAACCTTATAGTTCACATTTAACTTGGTATCTAACCATCTATTGTTCAAAATGTGGATCAAAGACCTGTAAATCATCTGTAAATCCATGAAGAAAATTATATACTTCCAAAGTATTTGGAAAAACATTAAAACGAGACATTTATTTATTTACTTGGAAATTTTTTTGCTTCTTTATTTCTAAGGTAGTTAAATAATGACCCATACTTTGTTCATGAGACTTCTGTAAATTTGGGAACACCACATCCTTTTTTTTTTTTTTTAAGATTTATTTATTTGAGAAAGAGGACGAGGAAGAGTGAGAGAGAGCATGAGCAAGGGAGCGACAGAGAAAGAGGGAGAACCAGGGTGCCTGATGTGGAGCTCAATCCCAGAACCCTTGAGATCAGGACCTGAGCCAAAGGCAGATGTTTAACTGACTGAACCACCCAGGCACTCTGGGAACACCACTTCCTAAGAGATACCTCACTCTTAAGATTATGCAATGGTTTATAAAGTGAGCAACAGTATTTCTTAAAGAGAAAGCTCTTACTCCTTAGCATGTAATATTCCCTCCATACCTTTCTGGAATACAAGGATGAATGAGAAGATAAAATGGAAAGAACTAGTGAATTTTTAATGTAATATTTATGTCTAACAAAACTTGATCTTAAAAAAATGTTTAATAACACTTTGAAAAATGAGACTAGAGGGGATCAAAGAAAAGGGGAAGAAAGAAGTGAATGGAAAGGGAGAGATTGTCAGGTGTGTGCTTTTCAGCATTGTACCATACAAATAATTATGCAAAATACAGCAACTCACCACAAATGCATTCCATACACACTGCTGCAAATGGCTTCAGTATCAATTACAAGAGGGTTTTCCACCAGTATTAAGTAGGAAAGTTTTCCATATCTGAAGCACCACATGAATATAAGGTGCTACTATTAGTATTACTGTTTTTAGCAGCAGTGGTAACAGCTAAAACGCATAGTCTTGCAAAGTGCTAGACACAGTCTTAAGTGGTATATATACATTAGTTAATTTAATCCTCACAAAAGCCCTACAAATTGGGCTCTATTTTATCCTTATTTTAGATAGGAGAAAAATGAGGTACAAAGAGGTTAATTACCTGAAGCCACACAATTAGAAAATGCTAGAGAGGAAGGTTTTAGCCAGTAATCTTAGATCCCAAATCTGTGTGCTTAAGTTCTGAATCTCTTGAAAATTATATTAATAATGTTAATAAAGGCAATAAGAATCCAGTAAGCAAGTATATTAAGTGCATATATTAAAACTAAATTATTGTGACCTCTATTTTGGGTGAATCCTACTTCAAAATTACAAGTACCACAATCATACATTATAGATATGGATATTATCCTTTAGATTTATTTTTACATTTGAGAAAACAAGCAGCAAAAATGCCCTCTTACAGAATTGGCTTGTTGCTATAGATTAATCTTTAGAATGAAAACAGAAAAATGACAAGGCTCTGTACCAACTTGTAGCAAGAAAATAGTGTATTTAATCCAAGATATTCATTTATGTTTTTTAAGCATGTGTATGTGTGTGTTTTAAGTAATGAAACACTTATAACCTTTCAAAAGCACTGGATTAAAGGGAGATTTACCTTTTTCTTTAAAAACAGCTTGCATGCAAAGGTCTGGAAGTTCCCTGGTTCTGGGTGATAAAAGGTGCAGGTTTATACAAATGTAGCATTCTTCAGGGATATTTGGAAGTGGATTGGTTATATCAAATGTTAAATAATATTAATTTCAAGTTATTTCTTGAAGTTCTAAGAGGTCAAAATATCAAATTCATCATAATAGTTCTCTTGATACACTTTGACACCTCTTTGTAGAGGTGTTATTTTTCTCACAATGAAAATGTCTTCCTATTTTATGATTAATGGATTTATCTTCTGTAATATTGTTAGTTTTAGTGATGCAATTTGATATGAGGAATTACAGGGCTCAAGTTACATGGATTTTTTATACCAGAAAAGATCAAAATTTATCTTTCATAAATTTCCTTTTCTGTAATCAGTATTAATAGACCTCAAAAACATAAATACCAATATGCTGGTGCCAACACCAAATGTATCTTAACATAGTAGGTTATTTAAAGAATGAAGGACTTTGACAGAGGAAGTGAATAGAAGCAACAGTGAGGTGTCCAGAACTGCTTCAAGTGTTTTAGATTGATTCTCAAATTGTGGCTACTAATCCAGCAGGATAATCATCATCAGGGTACATAAAAATGCAAATTCTCAGGCTCATATCACAACTACTGAATCTGAAAGCCTGGAGGTAGAGCCCAGTGATCAGGGTTTTAATGGGCTATCCAACTGTCCAATTTAATTCTTACAACGACCCTATGAAATTAATAATTTCTATATTTTAGAAAGGTTAAACAATATCATACTGGTATTAAGAGAGAGAAAGAGAGGGAAAGAAAACAACAACTGCACGCTATCTACAAAGGATGCATTTTAGATTCAAAGACACAAGTAGGTTTAAAGCAAAAAAGAATTAAAGCAAAAAAAAATTAATTAAAGCAAAAAAATTAATAATCATAAGAAGGTTATAGTGGGTATACTAATATCAGACAGAATAGACTTTAAGATAAAAAATATCTCTAGAATACTACTCTTAAAATAAAGGGGTCAGGGTGCTTTGATGGCACAGTGAGGTTAAGCATCAGACTCTTGGTTTCAATTCAAGAGAGTGTGAGTCAGAGAGAGAGTGCAGAAGGGGTGGGGGAGGAGCAAAGGGAGAGAAAGTCCCATATGATGCTCAAACCCAGGACCCCAAGATCATGACCTGAGCTGAAGGCAGACACTTAACCTACTGAGCCACCCAAGCATCCCAATAAATAAAATCTTTAAAACAAAAATGAAAACACAGCATATCACAATTAATGAGATGCTGCTAAATCCTTGTTCAGAGAGAAATGTATAGTTGCAAATGTGTATATTAGAAAGAAAATAGAAAAACAAAATAGACTTAATATGTAAAGAAGTTGAATAAGTTATTAAAAATCTTCCACAAAGAAAAGCCCAGACCTTAAATCTAGGGCTTCACAGTTAAGTTCTCTTTTGATTTTTTTGTCTGTTTGTTTGTTTGTCTGTTTAAGTAGGTTCTAAACCCAATGTGGGGCTTGAACTCGCAACCTTGAGATTCAGAGTCATGTACTTTTTGAGCCAGTGAGATGCCCCATGTTTTACCAAACATTTAAACAATAATATCACCCCTTCACAAATTCTTTCAGGAAGTAGAAAAAGAAGTTAACACAGCTCATCCTATGAAATGAGTATTATCTTCATATTAGACAAGAAGAAAAGCTGACCAAGAAAAAGAAAAAAATATAAATTAACAAAATCAGAAATAAAAGAGAAGATATCACTAATGATTTCTTAGAACTTGAAATTACCATAAAAGAGTAGAGTGAACAATTCTATCCCTATAGATTGGACAACTAAAATGAAATGGACAAATTCCTAAACAAGACAAAAATACCATTATTAAAATTGACTCAAAGGATGCCTGGATGGCTCAATTGGTTAAGCATCTGCCTTCAGCTCAGGTCATGATTTCAGGGTCCTGGGATCAAGTCCTGCATTGGGCTCCTTGCTCAGCAGGGAGCCTGCTTCTCCTTCTACCTGCCACTCCCCCTGCTTGTGCCCTCTCTCTCTCTCTCTCTCTGACAAATAAATAAATAAAATATTTTAAAAATAAAAATAAATTAAATTGACTCAAGAAAAATTTAAAATCTGAATATGCTACAACAAATAAATTAAATTAGCTAACTGAAATCTCCCCACAAAATTCACTGATAAATTCTACTATCCATTTAAAGAAAAAAAATCCTTCCCAAACTCTTCCAGACAACAAAGGAGAAGGAAATACTTTCTATCGGGGTACCCTGATACCAAAGCCAGATAAAGATTAAAAAAATAAAAAAATTACAAACCAATATCCCTCATGAATTTACACATATAAGTCCTCAACAGCATATAAACAAACCAAATTCAGGAACATGTGAAAAGGATAACGCACCATGACCAAGCTGGATTTAAACTGGGAATGCAAGGTTGGTTTAACAACCAAATACCTATTAATATGCTATCTTATTAGTAGAATAAAGACAAAAACACATATGATTCTCTTAATATATGCAGGAAAGGCACTTAACGAAATATATTCATGATAAAAACAAAATACAAACAAATTTTTAAAATCTCTCAAAAAGCTAGGAAAAAAGGGATTTGGGGTTTTTTTTTTTTCTTCTTAAAGATTTTGTTTATTTGTTTATTAGAGACAGAAAGTGAGAGAGGGCAAGAGAGCACAACAGGGGAAGCTGCAGAGGGAGAGGGAGAAGCAGACTCCCTGCTGAGCAGTGAGCCCCACTCAGGGTTTGATCCCAGGATCCCAGGACCCTGGGATCATAACCTGAGCCAAAGACAGACATTTAAACAGACTGATCCACCTAGACACCCATTAGGGAGCTTTCTTAACTCTAAATGCAATTCAGGAAAACTTACAATTAATAGCATACTTAATAATAAAAGAGTGAATGCTTTCCTCCTAAAGTGAAAGGAAGGATATCCTCTCCCAAAATTTCTATTCAACATTGTACTAGAGATTCTAACCAGGGTAATCAGGTGCTATCAACTGAATGTTTGTGTCCGAAAAAATTCAAATGTTGAAACCTAATTCTCAATGTGCAAATATTTGGAGGCAAAGTTTTTTGAAGGTTGGGTTTTTTGGGATTACTGTTCTTTAAAAGAGACCTCAAAAAGCTACCCCACCCTTCCACCACCTGAAGACCCAGAGAGAAGATGGCTGTATATGAGCCAGGAAATTAGTTTCACTAGACACCTAATCTGCTGACATTCTTTGATCTTGGAATTCCCAGGTTCCAGAACTATGAGAAATAATTCATTGTTTAAGTGACTCAGTTTATAGTATTTTTGTTATAGCCATCTGTACAGACTAAAACATCATGTAAGAAAAAAAAACAAATAAACAGTAAGTACATGAGAAAGGAAGAAGTAAAAACTGTCTATTCACGGGAAATGTGATCTGATATGTAGAAAATTCCAAAGAACCCACAACAGAATAAGAACTAATTAATAATTTCAGCAACGTCATTGCAGAGACACAGTTCTCCCCAAATTGATACATAGATCCGACATAATCTTGATCAAAATTCCAGCAAGCTTTATTTAAAGTTACTGACAAGCTAATCCTCAAGTTTATACAGAAATGCAAAGGATCCAGAGTAGCAAAAGAAGAACAAAGTTTACTCCATTTCGAAATTTTCTATAAAGCTACAGTAATCAAGGCAGTGTGGCTGGCATAAAGAGAGACACATAGATCAGCTGAATTAAGTTGAGAGTCCAAAAATAAACCATTAAATGTATAAATTTATAATCAATTTTACAAAAACAAGTCAATGGGAAAAGGTTAATCTTCTCAAAAATTTAATATTCACCTGCAAGACAGCAAATTTAGGCCCTTAACTCATACATTTCACAAAAATTAACTCAAAATGGATCATAGCCCTAAACATAAGACTCACTATATACATAAAAAAAATTCTTACAAGAGGGATGCCTGGGTGGCTCAGTCGGTTGAGCAGCTACCTTTGGCTCAGGTCGTGATCCCAGCGTCCTGGAATCAAGTCCCACATTGGGCTCCTTACTCGGCAGGGAGCCTGCTTCTCTCTCTGTCTCTGCCTGCCTCTCTGTCTGACTGTGATTGCTTGCTTGCTCTCTCTCTCTCTCTCTGACAAATAAATAAATAAAAATTAAAAATCTTAAAAAAAAATTCTTACAAGAAAATATTATGAGAAAATTGTAGGCAAAGATTTCTTCAGTAAACACCAAAAGCATAATCCATAAAAGAAAAAATTAATAAATTGAATATCAAATTTTAAAATGTTGCAGTTCAAAAGACTCCATTTAAGAAATTATTAGACAGGGGGCCCTGGGTGGCTCAGTCAGTTAAGTATCTGACTCTTGATTTCAGCTCAGGTCATGATTTCAGGGTTATGAGATCAAGCCACGTGTCAGACTCTACACTGGGCGTGGAGCCTGCTTTCTCTCCTTCTCCCTCTGTCCCTCCTTCCCCACTGTCTCAGGAAGGGAGGGAGGGAGGGAAAGAAGAGAAGGAGGAAGGGAGGAAGGAAGGAAGAAAGGAAGCAAGGAAGGGAGGAAGAAGGAAGGAAGGAGAAAAGAAAGAAAGGAAGACAGAAAGAGGGATTACCTGAAGGTCAGTGTTCAGGAACTGACATAAGCAATAGTCAATGTTTTCTCCTTTAAGATGAACTGGTCCAAGGTTGAATTACTCACTCTAGAAGAAAGCCTTTGTTAAATGCTTCAGACAGACTTTTAAAAAGGCATACAGCATTAAGCCCCGAAGCTCTAGAATGTAGGAATCTTTTGATTTTCATCTTAGTTGGACATCTCTACAATATATAGAAGCAAATTTAGTAAAATGGGTGGGTCAGAGCTTTGATATGCAGGCTACAATCTAGTTCTTTGAGGAATTAAAAACAAATGTCTTTGTCTTGCAAATCTCTACCAAACTAGAGCTTTGGCTCTAGAAACAATTCAAAATTAAAAATTCAACTATTCTTTTTTTAAGATTGTATTTATTTATTTGATAGAGAGAGAACACAATCAGGGGGTGTGGGGGAGGGAGAAGCAGACTCCTCAGCAAGGAGATGGATTCGGGACTTGATCCCAGAGTTCTGGGTCCTTTGGCTCATCACCTGAGCCAAAGCCAGACCCTTAATGACTGAGCCACCCAGGCATCCCAAAATTCAACTATTCTTTTCCTCAATCCTTAAACCATTCCTATTCATCTCAGAATGTTTGCAGATACTGTAAAAGATCAGAACATTGAAAACAGAACGGTCTTGCACTCAAAAGAAAGAAAGAAAAATTTTAACAGTAATTAGCTAGGCCTTTGATAATAGGCAAATATACCCTAAATCTCCTTGGAGAAAACTTGAGTACTTTCTATGTGCCATTGTGATGTAAATTTTATACCATATGTTTTCTATGACTTAAGGGCCCTGCAAAAGGAAGTATTTGGAAATTTGGCTAATGAAAAAGTTAAATGTTTTCTCCACAAATACTAGTAAAAAGCCTTAGCGATCTGAGCAGGTGAACTTACCTTATTTCAACTGCCAAAACAAAATTTGGATCCAATTGTCTTTTATAAACTAACAAGGTTTGCATTATTGTACCTGAAACATGGCAAAATTTTAGAACAATGCAGTAATTTCTCTGTGTCCATCTGTATGTTAATGTGTTGTAAATATATGATTGTTCAGTAAGTTTAATACATATATTATATATATTGTTCAGTGTTATATATTAGAAAATATATAAATATATATAATATTTTCTACTTCCAGATGGTATTGTCAAAATTAACTCGCAAAAAAAGCTCTATTTCATTGGCTTAAAGTAAGCTTTTATACGAATTAGGTATTTCTAAACTATCAGAAATATGTAAACTAGCTCAAATGTTTTTCAGGTTCATGTGATCTGAGATAATCTTTGCTAAATAAAAAGGTGTTTTAATTTTTCCAGTGAAAATGAAATAGGTATGTCTTCAGAGGTGGAGCATTAACTATAATGCAGACATGGAATTTTTATTCTACCTGGGTTTACTGGTCAAATAAATGTATCTTTGTTACAAAATTTGCCAGCAAAAATAAATAGCTTGGGATGATGGCTGATTTTGTCTAATGTCTCATAAATTTTTTGTGAATGATCTACACATAATTGTTGGGAGCAAATGATTTAGACAGATGTAAGATTTAAATAGACATAAGTGGGATAAGAACTTCTACAGAAACTTTCTAGCAGTAACTATGATTTATGGCATATCTACTTAAAAATAGTTTCCCAAATCTTTCTGGTAACTTGGAAACTTTTTGCTAATTAAAATTAAATCACGGAATTTTATCAAATATCTAGATCATGTTCACATAAGATAAAATATTCAACATTAATTACTGAACATGGGTTCTACTTTGACTTCTAATTATGAGGAACTAAAGATAAATTTGGGTTTGTAGTAAACATATCCTGTGCCACATTGAAAGACTGTACTATAAAAAAGGGTATGCTTCTAGAAATTATGATATACTCAAAAATTCACTAATGTAAAGAATACTAGTGTGACAATTCAGAATAGCTAACTTCTTAGTTTTCACAAGAAATTAATGTTCCTGAAGATTAAGAATTTGAATTAATATGTAATTAAAATACTAGAAGTAAAGGAAACAACTTTGTATGGAAAGAAAGTATGGTATGTTTTGGGGAAAGAAAAAGTATGAGGTATTATTAACCTTAAAAATAAAAACTACTGTGAAGTATGTAAACATGTCGATTCACAGGCCTGCACCCCTGAGGCTAATAATACATTATATGCTTATTAAAAAATTTTTAAAAACCTACCTGTTATTTTACCAGTAGGGGAAAAAATATGGGTTTATTCGAGAATAAAAGAGAATTGCAATCTGGGACAAATAAGCTGCCATAAAACCATAGGCAAGTCTGGGGAACAAAGGAGAGGTATACATTTTTAAAGAGAAAGTGGATAAATTGTAAAGGCTGTTGTAAACTAAAAGTTCCTTGGAGTAAACAGAAAATTTTAAGAGTGGTGGCTTCTCATTGTCTGAGCTATTGCCCTAGGGGACAAGGAAAAGGTCTCTTTCTCTGGCTGGAATAATAGAGTAATATCCACATTCAAGGTCAAGTCTGTGTAAAGTCAATTTCATCTCTTCCTATTGAAGCTGCAATTGACTATGATATCCTATTTTATGATAGGGCATGAGAGCTCCTCCTGCCAAAAACCCTAACTCTGTTTTAGTGAGATTTTCATTACTAACTTTCACAGAATGATGATGCATTTTGTTAAAGAGGGAAAAAGTAAATTTGTCCCAAAGTAAAACTAGTTATTTCAGAATGGGAAAAAGGAGAAGAAAGGACAAAATGGCATAGAAAATCGGGGAAGAGAAAGAGAAAAAAAAAAAGGAATTTTACCTTGGGTATTCAAGCTGGATAAAATTGAATTGTTATTATAAGGGTTCTAAAAATAAACTTCACTATCAATAATGTACTTCTGTTACACAGAAACTTTGTTTTCTTTCACCTGCTCAAAGGACAAAGCCTTCTGGGACTATCTGTCTGTTCTTGGTAATAAAAGATTGTCAAGTGTTTTTCTTTATCTTTTAGAAAGCAAAGATTTTGTGACTTACCAAAATAATTTTTTGTGTCTTAATCAGGTCTTTGATTAGTTTAAAAAGACAGAGTCTCCTCAATGTTAAAAAAAAAAAAAATTAAGTTTTGCTCACCATTATATAACCTTCTGTATTTGCCTTTAAAATTTTTGTCGAAAAAAATTTTTTTGTCAATTTGGTTAAATGGATAACTGAGTATTGTTTCATAATGATCTCTGATCCTATTTATTCAGGTGTCCAAAACTTTTCATATTTTGGACAAACTTCTCAAAGTCAAATTTTAAATGAACTCTTTTAGATCTGAAATTAACTTTGGAAATTTTTAGAGGGTCTTGGAACATCTTCTGCACATTGCTGTCCAGTTTTCCCAACACCATTTGTTGAAGAGTCTGTTGTGTTTTTATCCCCATTGGGTATTCTTTCCTGCTTTGTCAAAAGATTAGTTGACCATGTGGGTTCATTTCGGTTCTCTATTCTTTTCCATTGATCTATGTGCCTGTTTTTGTGCTAGTACCATGCTGTCCTAATGATTACAGCTTTGTAATAGAGCTTGAAGTCTGGAATCATGATGCCTCCCACTTCGCTTTTCTTTTTCAGGATTGCTTTGGCTATTTGGAATCCTTTGTGATTCCATACAAATTTCAGGTGGAAAATGCTGTTGTTATTTTGATAGGGATTGCGTTAAATGCATTGATTGTTTTGGGTAGTATAGACACTTTAACGAAGTTTATTCTTCCAATTCGTGAGCATGGAATGTTTTTCCATTTCTTTGTGTGCTCCTCAATCTCCTTCATAACTGTTCTACAATTTTCAGAGTATAGGTCTTTTACCTCTTTAGTTAGGCTTAGCCCTTGGTCTTATAGTCTTTAGTGTAATTGTAAATGGAATCAATTCCTTTATTTCTTTTTCTGCTGCTCATTATTGGTGTATAGAAATGCAACAGATTTCTGTACATTGGTTTCATATGCTGCAACTTCACTGAATTCATAGATTTGTTATAGCAATTTTTTGGTGGAGTCTTTTGGCTTTTCTCCATAGAGTATCTTGTCTGCAAATAATGAAAGTTTGACTTCTTCCTTGCTGATCGGGATTCCTCTTATTTCCTTTTGTCTGATTGCTGATGCTAAGACTTCCAGTACTATGTTAAATAGTAATGGTGAGAATGGACATCCTTGTCTTGTTCCTAACCATAGATGAAAAGCTCTGCTTTTCCCAATTGAGGATGGTACCAGAAGAACAAATTTTAAAAAGCCTATATATGGCCAATCAGTATTTCTGCTACACTTTTTGAAATGAGAAGGCAGAGTTTAAGGAGATTAGATTTATTTTGCAAACAAATTAGTCTTACCGTGGTTATGATGGATAGAAATGGGGGTGAATACAAAGAGAAACTACCCTTGCACCTTTGTAGATATTAGATTCTAGTCATGCTGTGTTTGAGGTTGTGTTATTTACCTGTAAACTGGACCAGATCCTCAATTTCATTTTCCTTAAATATCAGGCTAAAACTTTCCAAACTAACATCTTCAGTTTTCTCCCATCTTTTTTATTTGGAATCACTAAGAGCTAAAACTGCCATATTCTCCAAAGCTCTGTAAACTGAGTGTGGACAACTTGATATAAACGTAGGAGAAATTGTCACAATAATTCATGTCTAGACAATCTTCATGCCCGTTGTGGTATGGGTCACTCAGAAAGTTTACCTGAGGGAATGCAAGTTGGTGCAGCCACTTTGGAAAACAGAGTGGAGATTCCTTAAGAAATTAAAAATAAGACCTTCCCTATGACCCTGCAATTGTACTATTGGGTATTTACCCCAAAGATACAGATGTAGTGAAAAGAAGGGCCATCTGTGCCCCAATGTTTATAGCAGCAACGGCCATGGTCGCCAAACTGTGGGAAGAACCAAGATGCCCTTCAACAGATGAATGGATAAGGAAGATATGATCCATATATACTATGAAGTATTATGCCTCCATCAGAAAGGATGAATACCAAACTTTTGTATCAACATGGACGGGACTGGAAGAGATTATGCTGAGTGAAATAAGTCAAGCAGAGACAATCAATTATATGGTTTTACTTACTTGTGGAGCATAAGGAATAACACGGAGGACATGGGGAGATGGAGAGGAGAAGTGAGTTGGGGGAAATCGGAGGAGGAGACAAACCATGAGAGACTGTGGACTCAAAAACAAACTGAGGGTTTTGGAGGGGAGGGAAGTGGGGGGTTGGGTGAGCCTGGTGGTGGGTATTATGGAGGGCACGTATTGCATGGAGCACAGGGTGTGGTGCATAAACAATGACTTCTGGAACACTGAAAAGAAATAAAAAATAAAATAAAATATTTTGAATTTTTTAAAAAAAGAAAGTTTACCTGAACACCTGATGATATGGTTAAGGAGCAAGAATTTCTGTCTCCCCAAAGATCCTTCTAGCTGAACTAAGAATCCAATTGTTGAAATAGATTAACAGAAGAAAATAAAATTTAATAGACATATGAATGGGAAATCCACATAGACATAGAAATTCCAAAGACAGACCAAATGAGGTATATATGTCATCCTGAACTAAGGAGAAGGGGACAGGATTCAGGGACTTCAGAGGAAAGGAATGCATTTCCTAGGGCGATAAGAGCAGATGTGTAGGGGTGCCCGGGTGGCACAGTCAGTTAAGCATCTGATTCTTGGTTTCAGCTCAGGTCGTGATCTCAGGATTGTGAGATCAAGCCCCACATGGGACTCAGTGCCAAGTCTGCTTTAGACTCTCTTCCTCGCCCTCTGCCCCTCCCTGACCACGCTCTTATTCTCACAAATAAATCAATCTTAGAAAGAAAAGCAAAGCAGATGTTTGGCAGTTAAATGTCATAAAGATGGGTCACTCTGATAAAATGTGTCATTGTTAATAACCCTCTTCCTGGGAAAGACCCCCAATTTCAATTCTTCTGTGTCGTTGAGGTATTGCTGGGTAACTTGGGAGACCCTGGGCCCTGAAGCTTTAACCCAGCCCATACCCAGAGATGCTGCTGAAGGTTCTTGGTCTCATCGTGAGAAAGAATTCCAGAACAGACACAGTATAGTGGATAAGCAACACAATTGGGAAAGTTTATTAAAGCAAAAGTAGACTCTGGAGTTGTGAGGGTGGGTAAGCTAGAGACAGAGAGAGAGAGAGAGAGAGAACAAGAGTACAAGCAAGCCACACACCCTGGAGTTTGGTTGGGTTTCTATCTTTTATTGACACTTATTAACCAGGGAGTGTAATATTCATTACTTGGTGGGGCAGGCTGGGGTGAGGGGTGGATGTCTCAGAAGCAGGATTTCATGCCTTTCTTCCTTACGTGGTCAGGGATTTCCTGTCATAGCATTCACCACGTTGGGCCTGTCTGGTTTGATCTGGCTTCTTGTGGAGTACTGCCAGGACAGAGCTCTGATTTTCATGAATGCTGGCATGACTTCCTCTTTGCTGGCCTCCAGGTTTCCTGTTAGAACCTAGCTGTCTACTCTAACAAAGGGAGGGACAAAAGTTTCTGTTTAGCCTGTAGGGTCTCAAGTGCCTTCGGCTCAACAAAATAATCCACATGTCAAAGTGGCACATTCAGGAGAGCGGAGAGCTATCCTGAACTCCTTCAATATTATCAGAGAATTTCAAGCCTAAAAGAGCCCAATATCTAGAAATACTGACTGTCTTCAGGATCCAGATTGGGTTTGTAATTTGCTCCAACGACTAATCTCTGTTTTTCTTTCATTTCCATAGAAATTCCTCTTAGTAAATACCTCATTTCTAGCACAGCATAGTCCTAACTTTGGGAGACTATTCCCATCATCACTGCCTCCTGAAATGAGACACAACTGTTTAACTGAGCTGACCTATTATCAGGATTGAGATTGGTTAAGTGGGATATGGAGCAATTTATCAATTTTGCTTCTGGATTGCGAAACTATACTTTCAGGGGTGGGACTGAAGGGAAGCAAAATATACTATCTCAAAACATGCCCTTAAGGCATATTACAGTTTTTTGAAGATTTATTTATTTATTGGATTGAGAGAGAGGGAAAAGGAAGGGACAGAGGGAGACAATATCCAAGCAGACTCCCACTGAGCTCGGAGCCTGAAGCAGGGTTCAATCCCACACACCATGTGATCAGAACAGGAGCCAAAACCAAGAGATGGATGCTAAACTGACTGAACCACCCAGGTGCATCAAGGCATATTATTTTAAGCTGGTTATTTTTAAAAAACAGCAGACACAGATAAAGCCCTACAACCCTCTTATAAGTTACCCTCTTATAAGAGAAGTTACCCTCCTATAAGAAATATTTGCATTTATAAGGTAAATCTCCATTTGTAAGGGTTTTTCCGCTTTCTGTACCAGGAGGAGAAGGATGACTCTAAATCTCCAGACATTCTTATCAATACAGAAGGCAATGACTTAAATCTGCATAACAACTTTACCCTTGTTTACTATGCTTTTCCTGGCAACCTCCCATTACTGGCCGTCCCCCTCATGCCTCACATCTTTTTGTTTTTAACTGGAGATGTTAGTTAGGGTGGTGCCTTAGACCATTGGGGTAGTTTCTCAGTTTTCCTGGGTATCTCCCACGTATAGAGGAGGTATACATATTATTAAACTTTCTTTTGTTTTTCTCTCGTTAATTTGTCTCTTATTACAGGGGATGTCTCAGCCAAGAATCTAGAAGGATAAAAAGAAAATTGTTTTTTCTTTCCCACAACTTCTAGGAATGCATCATTGCTCCTGGCCTACTCATGATCTCAATACCTCCAAATCACAATTATAGTTAGAGAAAAAAAACAGATCGGGCAGTGTAATGGGAAGTATCTCTAAGGACTGATATTTTAGATTTGACTCCGAAAGCCTTCAACCTGGAGATCAGAACAGATGTCAAGTTATCATCCTTTTCCAAAGAAAATGAGCTGACTTGTAGAAAAGTAGAGGTAAAGGAAGATTTAGAATTAAAGCTTCTTGTTTTATTCTCTTCGCCTTAGATAGCCCCCTTCTTAGCCTCTAAACTTAGGGTGCAACTTGCCACAGTGTCTGAACACCTTGACGCAGTTCTCTCACATCTGGCTCTTCTCCAAAGAAACAGGGAGGTGGGACTCACTTCGCACCAGAGACTTGCTCACAGACTAGTGACATAGTTCTCCTATTCAAATATTTCCTTTCTGAAGAATTAGGAAAGGAAACTAGACCTTACAGATTTGGAAGTAGCTACAGAGTGAAATATTTTAGCAAAATATTGCTAAACATATAACGATTGGCTTATGAGGCTTTTTTTCACATTTCCTTGCCAAAAGACCTTGAAAATTGTGATTAGTCAATGATTATTTGCAGGTTATTATCCTTAATTTGGTAACAACTTTACTAACAAAAAGGCATAGAAAAAAGTTTGGGAGTTCAAAATATAATACACTTTTAAAAGTGATTTGTTTTCCTTTATTCAACAAAGTAACAGATCATATCAGCATCCCACTCATCCTGATTTCTCTCTCCACATTCTCACTTCCCAGAGCCAGAACCTCACAGGCTGGGAGTGAGTCACCTTATCCAACACCTGCATACAACAGGAGCACCCCAATACTAATTCCACTAAGATTTTTATCTAGCTCATTTTTCTACACCTCTAATGATCCTGACTTAATAACTAAATATGGCAATATATCAGAAAAACAGTTTCTTTACCAAAAAAAAAAAAAAAAAGAGGGGAATTTTTCTATGTTTCACAAAGCAAAGCAAATTTCTAATCTAATATTCATGACACTCATTCCAGATGGCCTTTCCCTCCTTTGAAAGTCTCCAAAGGCTCAATGCAGAAGACTCATTTCCGTGCCCCCTTCCTATACATCCTTTGCCTAGCTAAGTCCTAGTCATCCTTGTCTTCATTCTAAAGTTATTTTAAAGTCATTTCGTCATCCATTTATATATATATATATATATATATATATATGTATATACACACACATATGTATATGTATATATATATTAAAAAATGGAACCAAGTGCATGCTAGAGACAAGTTGTTATGCTGGGTTCTATGGAATAACTGGGGAGCAGGGTCAGGGGTGCAGATATTATCATTTAGAACCAATATATAACTATATAATCACTAAAAAAGGAGTGAAATGTCCAAAGTTTCAGATTACAAAGAATAAAACTAGAGAGATCTAATTTAAAATAGGATGCCTCTGAAGGCCTTTTAATAAGTGAATTCAAACTGCAGCCTTAAGCATAAACAGCAGTCATCCTGGTTAAAAGTGGCCCAGGTCAGAGAAGCCGCTTGAGTGAGAGAAGAGTCTAAAAGCATGGGAGGACCTGAAAAAAGCTCAATGTGTTCAGAGCAAAGTGAGCCAAAGGGAGAAGGGCTTTAAGATGAAAGCAGAAAGACAGACCAGGCCTTGTAGGCCCTTTTGAGGGTATTAGTTTTTATCCTAAGGGCAACAAGAAGCCGCTGATTGGTTTCAAAGCAAGTAAAAAGCAAAATCTAATTTACTTTTCAAAAAGATTTCAGTATTGTGTGGATTTTGGATTGGGTTAATTAAATTAAGAGTGTTTAATCCCCAGATTATTAAAATAGGCATTTTCTTTGGGAGTAAAGCAGATAAAGAAGGAATTAGTTGTTCCAATTTCTGGTTCCCTCCAATATCTCCCCCTGGGCAGAAAGAAGTAACCTCTAGATCATTTACCTTAGGACGGATAGTACTTGTGATAGCTGAACCTCAGACTTTCTGGTTGGGTTCTTTCCAGCTTGTCTCTGGACTCCAGTGAAAGAAAGACCCTGAGGGCAAAGCATCCCCTGATGCAAACTGGAATTACTCCCTGAAGCAATAGGGACTGCCCTGGGAGTTGGCGAGCCCCACCCTCCCAAACCCTCCAGCCCCATGACTGACTCCAAGACAGTGACTGATTTCATCCTCACTGCCTACCTGCACTACCCACACATCTTTTCTCCACTTTTTCCCTACATAAACTTGGAAGAATTTTCAGCACTTTGGAAGTAGTTTTTGAAATGCTAGTCCCCTGTCTTCTTAGTGTTGGCCTCATGGAAATAAATTCCTTTCTTATTTCACCACCACTCCTTTCTCTGCCTTTAGATTTTGTTAGTGGGGAGTAGCTGAACCTGGTCTATTTGGATCCCACCCCCCCAACCCCCTGGGCCTGGGCGCTGGCACTCCAGCTAAGTGGCTATGATGCTAACAATGTTCTGTTTATTATTATTTTTTAATTTAAATTCAATCAACCAACTTTTAATACATCATTAGCTTCAGATGTAGTATTCAACAATTTATCAGTTGCATATAACACCCAGTGCTCATCACATCATGTGCCCCCTGAATGCCCATCACCCACTTACCCCAGCCTCCCCACTCATCTCCCCTCCAGCAACCCTCAGTTTGTTTCCCCTAGTTATGATTCTCTCATGGGTTTTCTCCCTCTCTGATGACCTCCCAATCTGTTTTCCCTCCCTTCCCCTATGGTCCTCTGTGCTGTTTCTTATGTCCCACATATGATTATTTATTTATTATTTTTTCTTATCATAGATCATGGTTTGGCTGCTAGTGGGCCCCACTTTTGACTGTATACTCAAGAGAGCTGAAGACTGCCAATAAGCTAGCAGGAAGCACAACATAATAACATCACCAGGACAGTGTCTTCCATAGGAGTTCTGATTTCTGTTGCCAAAACCAAGGGTTAGTTCCTCAACGTTGATCTCATCCCAGAGTGGAAGATTATTTCTCATTCATTGAAGTGTTTCTACATCTCTGGGGGTGCCTGGCTGGCACAGTTGATAGAACATGTGACTCTCAATCTCAGGGTTCTGAGTTCAAGTCCCACATTGGGTGTGCAGCAAGTGACTACTGTTGATAAGTCCTTCAAAACCATACAATTTTTTTGGTAAGTGTTTCTCAGCATAGAGTTCCCTTGGAAAGTTGAAAATGGAGTTACCCATGACCCAGCAATTACATTACTGGGTATTTACACCAAAGATACAAATGTAGTCATGCAAAGGGGCACATGCACACCAATGTTTATAGAAGCAATGTTCACAATAGCCAAACTATGGAAAGAGCTCAGATGTCCAACAGATGAATGGATAAAGAAGATGTGGTGTGTGTGTGTGTGTATATATATATATATATGGAATATTATACAGCCATCAAAAATGAGATCTTGCCTCAGGGCGCCTGGGTGGCTCAGTGGTTGAAGCCACTGCCTTCAGCTCAGGTCATGATCTCGGGGTCCTGGGATCGAGTCCCGCATCGGGCTCTCTGCTTGGCAGGGAGCCTGCTTCCTTCTCACTCTCTCTGCCTACCTCTCTGCCTCCTTGTGATTTCTCTCTGTCAAGTAAATAAATAAAATCTTTAAAAAAAAATGAAGAAAAAAATGAAATCTTGCCATTTGCAAAAATGTGGATGGAACTAGAGGGTATAGGGCTAAGCAAAATAAGTCAATCTGAGAAAGACAATTATCGTATTATCTCACTGATATGTGGAATGTAAGAAACAGGGCAGAGGATCATAGGGTAAGAGAGAGAAAAAAATAAAACAAGACAAAACCAGAGTACAAGTCCTGTGTTTAAAAAAAAAAAGATTAATGTGGAAGTACTAATTAAAATTTAAAGTCTTCTGTACAACAAAGGAAACCATCAGCAAAATGGAAAGGCAACCTACCAAATGGGAGAAAATATTTGTAAATCTATTATCTGATAAGAAGTTAATATCCAAAATCTATAAAGAACTCATACAATTCGATAGCAACAAAACAAACAAGCCAATTAAAAAATAGGCAGAATATCTGAACAGACATTTTCCAAAAAAGACATACAGATGGCTAACAGAGATGGGAAAAATTCACTAATCATCCTAGAAATCTAAATCCAAATTGCAATGAGATATCACCTCACACCTATTAAAATGGCTATTATCAAAAAGACAAGAAATAAGTGTTGGCAAGAACGCGAGAGAAGAGAACCCCTCATACAAACTGGTACAGCCAATTTACATTCTTCATAAAATAAAAAATAAATCTATCATATAACCCAGTAATTCTTTTCTGGGTATTTAACCATAGGAAATGAAAATACTAACTCAAAAAGATATATGTGCCCATGCTCATTGTAGCATTATCCAAAACATTCAAGACATAGAAGCAATGTCAGTGTTCATATGTGGATGAAAGGATTAAAAAAATTTATATATATATTTATATATATATACACATATATATGCACAATGGAAAACTATTCAGCCATTAGAAAAGCAAATCTTACATTCTGCAGCAACATGAATGGACCTTGAGGGCAATATGCTAAGTAAAATAAGTTACACAGAAAAAAATACCATTAAGATCTAACTTATATGGGAATCTAAAAAACAAAAACAAAAAAAACCCAAATTAATAAAGGCAGACAACAGCTTGGTGGGTGCTAGAGGCCTCGAGAGGCTGGGATGAGTGAAATGGATGAAAGTGGTCAAAGATACAAACTTCCAGTTATGACATAAGTAAATCCCAGAGATGTAATGTAACCATGGTGACTACAGTTATTAATACTCTATTGTATTTTTGAAAGTTGTTAAGAGTGAATCTTAAAAGTTCTCATCACAGGAAAAAAATTGTATAACTATATGTGGTGATGAATGATAACTAGACTTAATTGTGATCATTTTATAATATATACAAATACCAAAGCATTATGTTGTATACCTGAAACTAATATGTCAATTATATCTCAATAAAAAATTAAATTAAAAATGTGCATACCATGGGGTGCCTGGCTGGCTCAGTGGGTTAAGCTTCTGCCTTCAGCTCAGGTCATGATCTCAGGGTCCTGAAATCAAGTCCCACACCGGCTTTCTGCTCAGTTGAAAGCCAGCTTCTCTCGGTCTCTGTGCTGGTCCCCCTACTGATGCACTCTCTCTCTGTGGTCAAATAAATAAATAAAATCTAAAAAAAAAAAAAAATGTGCATACCCTTTATCATCTTAGTTTGAAATCTAACCTACAGAAAGAATAACATTTATATATAATAGCATATATATATATATATATGTTCACTTTACCACCATAATAGTAAAATAATGGACACCTAAATGCACATTAAATAGATCAATAAGACAAAAGAATATTATAGTCCCTTTCTTCATGAGATTAGCTTATGTGTACTGACCTACAAAATGGCCCATGTTAGATCACTAATTTTTTTTTTTAAGTTGCAAAACAGTATTATTAGCAATCTCCATGTGTCCATTACACACTGATGCGTCTGACTGAGGGGGAAAAAGTTGACAAGGCTATAAATCAAATGCTGAATGGTTAACGGAGTACAGGTTTGCTTTCATCCCTTACTATAAATACTTGTGGTTTTTTTTAAGATTTTTTATTTTATTTATTTTTGTGAGAGACAGAGAGCATGTGCAAGATGTGGGGGGTGGCTAAGGCAGAAGGAGAAGCAGACTCCCCACTGAGCAGGGAGTCTGGAGCCACCAGATCCCAGATACCCAAGGAGAAGGCAGCTGCCTAACCAACTGAGGTGCCGAGGCGCCCAGGCGCCCCTTTGTATTTTCTTAAGTGGTGGAATTATTGGTAATTTTTATTTCTTCTGAAATCACACACTTAGTGGCAAAGTTGAGCAATGAATCCTAGCAGTCTGTCTCCCCAGAGAAGTCCTGCTTTTAACTACTTACAAACAGTCCTTAGCTAGAGTACTGTATAAAATACAAATTAATAATATTAGAATTTATTTTATTTAGTTCTTACCTATCACACCCAAAGTGTCTATACATTCCTTATTCCAAGTATCTCTAACCATCCTCAAGTGGAGGGCCTTTGCTTCACAAAGTCTTGACCCAAACATTTTAGGTCTGGGTTATTCCATCATAAAGCCATTTACAGGAAATAAAGAACAAAGGCCTATACAGAGCTTTAGAATAAATCCTTGTTATTTGTAGTGCCTTAAAATTACCATTTAGTTTGGCATGTAATTAAGCCAATTATCTTGAAAATGCTACTGAAATTTTCAGTAAGCAACCACCCCTCTGGCCCCCTTTGCCTGGCTTTCCTGACATTGTTAAAAGCTTCTGTTTTAAAGCACAATAGCTTCTTTGTTTAAGAGCCACAGGTTTAAAAAAAAAAAAAAAAAAAAAGAAGATGAAGAAGAAGAAAAAACTCTCCTGTTTAAAGGTGACAGGATCTCTTCATCATTAATCCCAGGATGACCCACCCCACCCTCCAGAAGTTCTCAAACTGTAAAGGTTCTCAAGTACATGCCTGTTAAAACCAAGTCCTTTTAGCCCCGTTCTTGTCTCTCTCTTCTACTTCTTTGCCATTTTTTTCTTCCTTAAGGCATTTATTTAAGTGGAAACACTAAGTTACATAAAGAAGGCAAGGAACATTTTCTTACCTATCCAACTAATGGAATCCTCTTGAAATGAGTTGAGATAGGATTAGTGAAAATAAAAAAGCTTTTGCAAAAAAAACAAGAAAAAAAAGTTAGTAGTGCCCAGAATTAATTAGATGGGCATTTGCATTACTATTTTTTTCCCTTCTCTCCAGCAGCTTTTAGAAGACTACTTTACCAGGCAGATTTTCTAGCCAAGATTCTTTTGTGGAAAGCACTGCTTTACCTAGACAAAGTACATGAAAGCATTTAAAGCATATGTAAGATTAAGGAGGTTCCAATTATTTTTTCAAAGCATATTTTAAAATTACCTGAGTCTTTTCCATTTCTTTTTACAATATATTAGTCCAGAAGCTTGTGCATCATGCCTGCTACTAACCTGAATGTGAAAATATTTTGTTCTTGGAGCTTTACATAGAACTCTGCAATAGAACTGATGAATTATTAAGATTCATATTGGTCTTACTTGTGATTTTAAGAACTAATTCTGCAGCAATGTCTAAGCCCCACGCATGTCTGCATGTAGATGAAAATGGTGGCTATTTTAAATTTTTCCCTTTTAAAAAAAAGAAGTTCTAAGTTAGCACATGCAGTGATACCATAGTGTCCAGTAACATTTATCGGATTCTTTCATCTACTAAAATTTTTAAGAATTTTCCCCCCAGAGTGAAATGAATGAACAAACTTTTTCCGATCTTCATATTAAATAATCGAGAAAATGCAAACCACGGCAGCCACTCCCTTTAAGAACCAAAATGAGATGACAATTTGAGTGCAAAAAAAGTACCCATTTAACCCTAACTTGCTCCAAGAAACAACCAGTCACAGAAAACCCTCCAATCTTAACACTGAACAGCCAATCCTTCCTCTTTCGAAATGACCCCAAACTGCTTGGTTCCTTACAGCCAATAGACAACTGCCAAATGTACCTGATAAGCAATTAGTAAATCTCCCCTGCTTCCAAAACTCCCACCTTGCCAGTCAGATTGTCTTCTCTTTTCACATGATAAACTCAGGCCTTTCTAACACCATTGAAAACCTGCTGAAATTAAAGTGATGGCAGAGGCTTTTCCTTGCTGCAAGGTTATGCATAAAGAGTCTTAATTTTGTCTCCTGCTCAGTTTTGTCTTCAAAATCATTGTGTATGGATTTATGTTAAACTATCTCCTAAATACCACTGAATCTTTTTCTCCCCTTTCCCACTGTCATTACTAATATCCTTACCCTGCCTCACCTAGGTCAGAAATAATCCAGGAGATAATCTCTTTGCTTCCATGTCTTCATAGTCTTCCTTCTCCCAGTGACGAAGCAGTCTTGGTAGAAGGCAGATCTGTTCACACCCCACCCTTCCCCTATTTTAGTGGCAAAGGGCAGCTAACTATGGTAATAAAAATGCAAATGCTTTGCATGAAGGGGACTTACAGTAGTAGGCATAAAAGTAGTAGAATATTAAAGTTAAAATAAATTGATATGTTATTAATTTATAATGTTTCCATTAACCTTGACAGATACTCTGAAAGGTAGAGAGGTTCTGGTGTCCTAGCTGAGAACATCAGAGGTTTGAGGAAGCTAAGAGTCTTAGTCCCTTTGGGCTATTGTAACAAAGTACCAATAATGGATGGCTCACAAACAGCAGGAATTTATTTCTCTCAATTCCGGAGGATGCAAATTCAAGACCGGGGTGCCAACAGCACTAGGTGAGGGCTCTTTTCCAGACTGCATTGTTTTATCCTCACATGGTTGAAGGGCCAGGTTGCGGCAAGATCTCTTTAATAAGACCACTAATCTCATTCATAAGTGCTCCTCCTCTCGACCTAACCACCCCCACGTTACCTACTGATAACCATCACCTTTGGTGGTTAGGATTTCAACATAGGAATCTGGGGGAATACAAACATTCAGACCACACCACTAAGTAAATGTATTCAATGTCATTTAGGTAGTAAGTAGCAGCGCTAGAATCTGAACCCGTGTTTGTTACTACCAAAGTCTGTGCTTTCCACTAAATGCCCTACCCCCACAGCCAAATTAAACTACTGATATTCTTTCAACATGTTGTGCTGGTGCAGATGACCTTGCCTCTGTGTGTGCTCAGACTGCTCTCATCTTTCTGTGAAGCTTTCTTTCACCTTTACTCTCTCCAGATTATTCCCTTTTCCTCCCACTTCTGTTTTGTCTGAAACTCACCTCTTTTATAGCCCTTGTAACACTTTAATAGAATTATTACCTTACACTGGTATTTCACTAGCCTATAAACTCTTTGAGGACAAGGAATTCCAATCCATTTACTGGTAAAAATTTGTTGTTCTGGGGCACCTGGGTGGCTAGTCTGTTAAGTGGCTGCCTTCTGCTGCAGTCATGATCCCAATGGGATCTAGCCCCACATTGGGCTCCCTGCTTAGCGGAGAGCCTGCTTCTCCCTCTCCCTTTGCCTGCTGCTCTGCCTACTTGCGCTCTGCTTAACTCTCTGTCAAATAAATTTTTAAAAATCTTTAAAAAATTTTTTTTGTTGGGCGCCTGGCTGGCTTAGTGGGTTAAGCTGCTGCCTTCAGCTCAGGTCATGATCTCAGGGTCCTGGGATCGAGTCCCACATCGGGCTCTCTGCTCAGTGGAGAGCTTGCTTCCCTTCCTCTCTCTGTGCCTGCCTCTCTTGTGATTTCTCTCTGTCAAATAAATAAATAAATAAATAAAAATAAATAAATAATAATAAATAAAATTTTTTGTTATTCTGACATCTCAATGATAGAAATTTTCAGAGAAGGGAAAAAAATTTAGTTTTTTTATAGTCCACTAGAGCTCCTTGCTGAAAGGAAAAATAGTAATTAGTAAGTAGTAAGTAAAAATAGTAAGTTGGGGCACCTGGGTAGCTCAGTGAGTTGAGCCTCTGCCTTTGGCTCAGGTCATCATCTTGGGGTCCTGGGATCGAGCCCCGCAACGGGCTCTCTGCTCAGCTCAGCGGGGAGCCTGCTCTCTCCCACCCTGCCTGCTTGTGATCACTCTCTCTGTCAAATAAATAAAATATTTTTTAAAAAATAGTAAGTAAAAATTAGTAAGTAAATAGTAAGGAATTAGTAATTACCTCACAGAGTCATTCTGTATACTAAATTAGCGGTTCTAAAACCTAATGCTATATTGGAGTCCCCCTAAGAGATTAAGATAATGTCAATATCCCAGATCTGATGCCGTATCTTCTGATTCATAATCTGTAAAAGGAGAGCTCTTGAATCTGCATGTATGTAGATCCTAAGGGGATCTACACTGAACAACTAAATTTGGCAATCACAGAATTTGGCAATCACAGAATTTAATGTTAAAACTTTATGAACCTTCAGCACAATGGGTAGCCTATGAGAGAATGCTCAATAAAAGTTAGGATTTAAAAGATAACACCTTACAAATTCTTTAATTTATGAAGTATTCACCCAAGAATTATCCCATCTGCTATTTAGAACAATACAGGATCATCACTTAATCTCTATTGCCCCAAATTATTCAGTAGATGGTGATCACTTAAATGCTATGTCCTTCAAATGAAACAAAATAGAGAGATGGAAACCTTTTAAAAATAAGGTCTTCTTTATCCTGAAACATGTTCCTCTGTTCTTTCAATGGCATGTTGTCTATGATGACTCTCAACTTTGGGTAATTGGATCTCTAACTTCTTTAAATAGTATTTGGAAGCACTGGCATTAGGAGGATCTAAAAAAGAGGGGGAGTGTGCTGGTTTAGCAACCATCATTGCTGTTACAAGAGATACTCTTAGGGAAGATAAAAGTGGACATTCTTCATTAAGAGAGTCTTTACCTATACCTTGAGAAAAGAAGAGTCTCAAACAGTTGAGCAAAGTTGCGGCTGGAAATCTGACACTAAATTGTGCAATCCCTGCTCACTTCCTGGTGCAACTCTAGAATAAATAAATGAAGGAAGGAAGGAGAGGAAGGATTAGGAAAAGGAAAAGGAAAGGCAAGAAGGGAAGAAAAAGAGAAGAAATGCAAGATTTCTGTCTTCCAAAGGCTTTCAAAGTGTTACTTTTTTACACTTCCCTGTTTTGGAAATACTCACTCACCCAGTATTTTTCAGGTGCTCAAGTGCCAGGTCCTGTGTTAGATGCTAAAAATACAGCCCAGAGCACTACAAGCAGAGTCTATACCCATGATGAATTTAAATAGAATAGAATAGACTAACAAAGTACAGAAGACAAGTAGATATTAACTTTTCTAATTAGTTTAAAAGATCTCTAAAGTATGTTTTAATTATGCACTTTACCAAACCTAACTATATCTTAATAGATATAGTGGATTTAAAAGGTAGATGTAGAAAAAAAAAAATGTTCTGTGACAGTAAATGCCATCTAGCTGGATGTTTAAGATAAACATTTCCATATTTCAGTTCTGGAGACTAGTTCAGACTAGTTATTGGTATGGAACACAGGGACAAATATAACAAAACAGACTAATTTTCCTGTTAAAGGAAATGGTTTTGGTTTTTTTTTAATGGTCACAATTACTATGGTTTAAGAAATGTTTTATAAGTTTGGACAAATCAAAGGACAAAAACTCTCCTAATCCACAGAAATTAAATCTGAAATTATTTTCAGCCTATTAAATGCAATTTTGAAAATGCTTTGTACATGGATTATCACATTTAACAGAGACAGAAACAGCTGAAATTAAGGAGTCATTCCTGACTGATTCCTTTTTTCTGCCTCAACCCCTTAACATCACCGCCCTTTCCCTATTCTTCAAACACCACTTAGCATATTGAAGCTGTACTGATTCATTTTGACATCATGGTTTGTTTTTTCTCATGTTATCCTATACAATTCCTTTCACTCTGTTGAACCAACAAAAATGATTTTTCCATAAACTCTGCCCTGAACCTTTGATCAAGAATAGACACATTAACATTTTTTGCTTACCTTCTTGAGGTCTCTCAAATAATCCTATTTTTTCACTCAAATTCGAAGATCCAGTTTGGTTTCTGTGGAGCTGAAATGTTTACGGCGACTCCTCACTGGCTCTACAATCTCCAGGCTGCATCCCACCTTTCAAACCATTCCTTAATCTTGTTTGAGAAGACAATGGCAGTAATGTGATTACAGCAAACACTTGGTGACTTCTAGATTCCAGTATTTCACGTCCTACCTCAGGGACACTTGCAGAAGTAACACTAAGCTGTCCCTATTTCTGTGTTTTCTCCTGCTTGATGAGCTATTATCACTCTTCAATTTCTTGGTTTGTTCTTGGAGGATGTCTAAAAGAGCTTGGATAGGGTTCTTTACCTTGCAGAAATCAAGATATTAAGCAGTGCCAGTCCACAGAAATTCAGACTCAGCACCTGCATCTCGTTCTGGTTCACGTCTGTTGGCTACTAACTAGTTTAAAAACATACAAGGATTTTTTTTTTCTATTCATGGCCACATGATCAGAAATCCAAATAAAAGCAAGCACCATAAATTATCTTACTGATAACAATAATGAGACGGACAAGAAGGTATGTGTGGTAACTCTCAGGGTGATCCAATACACCTGGAGGTTCTAGCCATACTTGTTTTCCATCTATTAGTGGCCTTCACATGCTCCAATTCAAAGTGGAATTTAATTTGAATGTCTCAAAATCTGTTAAGCAGCTTTAATCACAATCTCTAGTATAATATCTTGTAGCAGGCAATTACTGAATTGGTTAGAACATACTGCCTCCCAGTTAAGACATTGGTTAGGACATACTGACATCCAGTTTATATATGTTCTTTAGTACGTTTTGTATTTCATTTCTTTTTGAAAAATCTTAGAGCAGATATGCAGCATTTTGGATGCTTGGGGTCTACTTTATTTTAGGAATAATAATACTATATTTTTACTGCCACCCCTCCTTGTTTGGGAAAAGATCCTATAACCAAGAAGTAAAGGTAAATTGAATAAAGGTGAATTAACACTTTTAAGTTAGCAGGATGCCTTTCTAGTTAAATGGAGCTATAACTGTTTCACTCTTTAAAATCACATTTCGTAAGTCAATCAGAGAAAGACAATTATTATATGATCTCTCTGATATGAGGAATTTAAGAAGCAGGGCAGGGAGTTGTGGGGGTAGGGAAGGAAAAAATGAAACAGGATGAGATCAGGAGGGAGACAAACCATAAGAGACTCTTAACCTCATGAAACAAACTAAGGGTTGCTGGGGGGTGGGGGAGGTAAGGATAGGGTGGCTGGATAATGGACATTGGGGAGAGTATATGCTATGGTGAGTGCTGTGAAATGTGTAAGCCTGATAATTCACAGACCTGTACCCCTGGAGCAAGTAATACATTATATGTTAATATAAATAAATAAATAAATAAATATAAAATCACATTTCAGTTCAACCACAGTTTTGATCTCAACCCCATACATGATCTCAACCCTGTGTGAAGGACAAATGTACCTGACAATTAAGGAGATGGTTTTATTCAAGCTACTATAACAGGAAGAGCATTTATTAAAAAGAAACATCTCAAGGAAAAGGAAACGGAACTAGAGTTTGATAGAAGCAGATAAATAAGGGAGACATAGGGGTGCCTGGGTGGCTCAGCTGGTTAAGCATCTAACCCTTTTTTTTTTTTTTAAAGATTTTGTTTATTTATTTGACAGAGAGAGACACAGCAAGAGAGGGAACACAGCAGGGAGCCCAATGCCGCGCTTGATCCCACGACACTGGGATCTCGACCTGAGCCAAAGGCAGATGCCCAGCAATTGAACCACTGAGGCACCCCAACCATCCAACTCTTGATCTCAGCTCTGGCCTTGATCTCAGGGTCATGAGTTCAAGCCCCATACTGGGCTCCATGCTCTGTGTGGAATCTACTTAACAAAGAAACAAACAAACAAGGGAGTCATTGAAGAGAGATAGAGCTGTGTCTCACCAAGAAGTAAGTGATAGGAGGGTAATTTTTTAAGGTTAGCCATTTCTTCGAACACAGAAGAGTGGAGAGAAAGGGTCCTGACTGGTGCTGGTTTCCAGGAACACGGGGCTCAGATAAAGTTCAACACAAGACAATGATAATTGTTCAAGACAAATGAATATTATTCATCCTGAACAATTCAGAGCAGATCATAAACCTCTAGGTAAGACAAGATCTAAGAAATGGTCTCTCAGGGATTCTTTTTGGCACTGTTTCCTGTAAAGTTGGTAAAACCATCTGTTGAGAGGTGATGGCAAATGTCAATCATTCTGGAGTCTTGGAGGCTTTAAAGACTTAGTCATACTAAAAAGGGGATGTTTAAAAGGAAAAAGAGAAACAGTAGTATAAAAGTCTGTATTAAAATAAAGGAGTTGAAGCCTGAGGGCAATCAGTCCAATGGATTCCAAGAATCTTTTGGTTATGTAGCACTGTTCACTGAGTTTCATGCTACCAAACTAGGACCTCAGTGCTCTTGGTGATATTGTTCACAGTCTTGGTTACATCTTACACAAAGGTATGCTTAACTGAAGCATTTCTCTGTACTTCCTTAGTGGTCCAGACAATGCCTTGTGCAGGGAGAAATCTGGACCATGCATGAGCTATTGCAGGAGTGAGTTCTTCAAGATTTACATCAGGCCATTGGGCTTCAGCTTGCAGAGCTTCTTCTTGTCCTATGGAAAGGGTCAGCTTCAAACTTAAGAATCCTGGGGATTGGGCAGTCAGGTTATAGTTCTCCATGATGCTGAGTCTAACCAGGTTAGAATCTGATAATCCAGAAGGGTATGACATAAATGATGCAGTTTGCCTTTGAAATACAAAATTTCTCTCTATAGTCACTCACCTTTTAGTCAAAAATAGTCACAAAGAAAGAGACTCACGACCCTGAGATCAAGAGTCACATGCTCTACCAACTGAGCCAGCCAGGAACCCCAAAGAAAGATTATTCTTGGTCACAAAATAAAACTGATATAGTTAGATTTAGCCTGATTATTTACATAAGTATTGCAATTATGGTAATTTATTATTTAGACCTTTAAAAATTTGCTTTGCTGGAAATTTTCATTAAAAATCTCAGATTAGACTTTTAAAGGCCTCTTGAAGCTAGGAAGCCAAGCCAAGAAACTGTTTTCACCAGCAGTAGTTAAAAATTTGGGACAATTCTTCTTTTCACAAGATCCCCAAAACAGCTTAAGATTCCTGGGCTTGCTGGAAACAAACTTGCTTACTTTCCCATACGGCAGAGGACACTATACCAAGTGTAGTCCAAGGTAGTTTTCCTAAGTGGCTCTGGAAGCATTGCTCTATAAAGGCAATTTTAGTTCCTTAAAAGTGCCTGGGCATATAGACCAAATGGACATCATTCTCAAATATGATATTTCAGGGGTGCCTGGGTGGCTCAGTGGGTTAAAGCCTCTGCCTTCGGCTCAGGTCATGATCCCAGGATCGAGCCCCGCATCAGGCTCTCTGCTTGGGGAGCTTGCTTCCTCCTTTCTCTCTATCTGCCTCTCTGCCTACTTGTGAACTCTGTCTCTATGGAATAAATAGACAAAAAAAACTTAAAAAAATATGATATTTCAGGCAAAGTCTCAGCTGTGTAACTGATTCTTCTAATTATGTCCTGGTAACAAGAAAGAAAGATTCTTTTTGCTATGCAAATAATTATATTATTATTAAGATAAGGATATTCAATAATAGTTTCCCAATTCTAGAGGAGCTAGACAGAGACAAAAAGATCATTTACAAATATTTTATTTGTTTTAAGAAGCATAAAATTGTTGAGTTATAAATAGCTTATGAGAAATAAGAAAGCAGTTCTGTAGATATGCAAAAAATAGAACACCAATATTCCCCCCCAAAAGCCACAATCATCTCTCATTAGTTCATTCAGTCCTATGTTATTATTCTTGTACTGCTCAGTCTTGGGTTAGTAGGCTCATGAACCCATCTGCTTTTTGACAGGAATTCTGGCAATCCGAACTCAGTCCACCAATATGCTCTCCAAGTTGTTTAAGTGATGTCCTCAGAAGCCTGCACCCAAAAATACCTGGCATCATCTTTTTCCCCAGAGCACTGAGACAGTCCTCTGTTGGAGATAAAGTATTCAAGGCTATCGTTGATTGTGAGAATTTTCAGGGAAGTATTAGAGAAAAATAAAATCTCTGTAGATGACAGATTTAAAATGACTATGGTCAAATTATTACTGATAGTTTTCCAAAGGGAAAGATCTGATGCGAGTTCTCAGCAAGAAGAGCACAACTGTGGGCGCCTGGGTGGCTCAGTGGGTTGAGCCTCTGCCTTCGGCTCAGGTCAGGATCTCAGGGTTCTGGGATCGAGCCCCGCATTGGGCTCTCTGCTCGGCGGGGAGCCTGCTTCCTCCTCTCTTTCTGCCTGCTTCTCTGCCTACTTGTGACCTCTGTCTGTCAAATAAATAAATAAAATCTTTAAAATAAAAAAAAAAGAAGAGCACAACTGACAAGGAAACTTATTTGCTTCCATTGTTTACAAGATAATCCAGTTAACAATAAAGAATTTTAGACAAAATATCTATAACCACAATAACTAATAGTTAACCTATTTTCAAAGAAGAATGAATGTTACATTTAATATATGACAATGACTAGCCATAATATTTACAGAGAAAAACTACAGATATAATATATGGTAATCATGAGACATGATATACCATGAATATACTAAGCATATAGTTAGAACGTAACAAGAATATATCAAGAATACCAAATAAAAGGATTCTATAAGTCTATATCATTTGTATGTTCATATAACACCATAAGTAAGTGATACGAATCCCCACTTGAAAACCACTTGCCTAGAAGGAGCTAGATTCGAATTAAAGAAGTAAAGTTCTGGCCAATATTTTTAAAAAATTACTGAAGTTATGATTGATAATACTGTGGTGTTATTGTCTATTACCAGGAAAAACAGCAGCCAAACTCTGATAAATAGAAATGTCTTGGACAGCAAAGGCATTGACAACTCTCTACACACATCCTATACAGCATAAAATTTCTAAAATATTTGTATTAATAACATTTTACTATACAAACATATACTATACAGATATAAATTTAATCTAAGGCAGATGAAACATTTCTTCTGATTTAGCAACTTCCCTTCCCCAGCCTCAAGTTCAATTCAACAACTAGGTGCCAGGAATAAATAAATTCTCTGGGGATTCAAAGATGAACAAGACACAGTCCCTGTCTCCAGATATCCTTGTTTTACAGTTAGTTCAGTGAGGAAAATATGCAGGTGAGAGTTACAGAAGCATAGACTAGCTGCTTTGTGTCCAGCTTGGGAGGAGTAAGGAGAGTGACAAAAGGGAGGGAGATGGAGGTGGGTTACCTGTGGCTTTTTGAGAAATGATGCCTAGACTCAGCGGTCTGAAGAGTAAACAGGACAAAAAGAAAGAGAATCTGTTTAGACTTCTTTTCAAAGAGCTTAATGGAGTGGATAGAAAAGTGATGAGAAGAGAAGGAACAAGATCTCTAAAAAGATAGAAATCAAGAGCAGCGATGAAGAAGACCAAAATGTAAGAGTATTCAAATTTAGATACAATGATAGGAAAATTCTTCCTTAATCAGTAAAATTTTCTCAATAGGGAAGTCCTCTTCTGAATATGATTCACTGTGATTCATACAAGAAGTAGAGCATTTGAAGATGGTTAAATATGTTTGAAATAGTTGCCAAAAACAGGAGGGAAAAACCGTCTAAAGACTATGCAAGGACTTTTCCATTGGCACTGCCTCCCCATACCTAATATTGAAGATAAAATATTTCTGTAGGTACCAAACAGCACAGCATGGGACCTTCTTTAAAAGGTCAAACAGTGGGCACCTGGGTGGCTCAGTGGATTAGAGCCTCTGCCTTCGGCTCAGGTCCTGATCCCCGGGTACTGGGATGGAACCCCACACTGGACTCTCTGCTCAGCAGGGAGCCTGCTTCCTCCTCTCTCTCTCTCTCTCTCTCTGCCTGCCTCTCTGCCTACTTGTAAACTCTGTCTGTCAAATAAATAAATAAAATCTTTAATAAATAAAGAAAGAAATAAAACAGCATTAGGTAAAGAAAGCAGATGGTGGCAGAGTATAGAAAGACATGAAATCTAGAGTGGACTCAAGGAACACAAAACTAGGTAGAAATAAAGGCAGTGGAGAACTCCGTGTGGTTAATAACAGGAGCTATGGGACAGACTGAAATAGCTGGAAGGATAGGACTACTCCAGCCCCTCATCTGAAACTAAACTATTATAAATAGGTGGTTGTATTCAGTTACTTAAATCTTCACATCAAGCTTGTAAGGTAAGGTGACATATTTTAGAAACCAAAGAATCCCAGATCTTGTAGAGAAAATATTCTTCCTAGAAAATTTAATTACCCAAACTCTTTTGAACCAACCCAGGATTCAACCAACCCAGAGGGTATTTTGGTAATCAATTGCTTTTATTTTATTCCCACAGTAAACTCCTTTAACCCTAAGGATTAGGGTAATTTACTCTAACACTTTAACAAGTTTAATCAATCCAGCAACTGATGGCTAAATAAAATGCAGTCTAAACAAACAGTAAGCATTATTTTGTGATAAAAAGGGATGAGTGTTGATACACTGCAGCGTGGATAAATGTTAAAAAACAAAACGAAACAAACAAACAAACAAAAAACAGTTTGCTAAATGAAAGAAGCCAGGCACAAAAAGCAATATATTGTATAGTTCCATTTACATGAAATATTCAGAATAGGTTATTTACACAAAATAAATTAGTGTTTGCCTTCAGGTGAAGGAAAGAGGGAGGGCAATATGAAATGATAGGTTACAGGGTGTCTTTTAGGGGAGAAGAAAATATTGTAAGATTAGATTGTGATAATGGTTACACAACCTTGTGAATATACTAAAAAATACTGAATTGCACACTTTAAATGTATAAATTATATGGCATGTGAATTTATATCAATAAAGCTTTTTAAAAATGTTATTCATTCAATGTTTAAGATCACTAAAATGTACTGATAATTCAAAAACATGATAGTTATTAACAACTTAATATATGCAATGAAATATTTCATAACCTATATCATCTATTAAAAATTATTATTATCATGCCATGAGGAAATAGTAAATCGATTACTTGCCTTATTGACTTAGGAAGATTACTTATTTAAAAAATAGTATGATACTTTGATATAATACAGGCTGTTTTTTTTTTCTTGAAAGCATGTTATCGCAGAGACTACCTTATAATTTTTATAGTACTCCTACTGCCATAATTTAAGTGATTTAAAACAAGTTGAACTAATTTTACTCTATACTAATATTTTAATGCTTTTGCCTCTGCTTGGGCCATAATTATAACATTTTGCAGCTATTGGTTATTTTAATTACAAAATACTGCTGAATGATTTCATCAAAGATTAACAAATATCTTCAACAAGGATTACTACACATTAATTTCAAGATGTCTCCTAGCCATTTAGACAGATCATCTCTTCATCTCCTCAGGGCTTTTTTTTTTTTTTTAAGATTTTATTTATTTATTTGACAGAGAGAGATCACAAGTAGGCAGAGAGGCAGGCAGAGAGAGAGAGAGAGAAGCAGACTCCCCGCTGAGCAGAGAGCCCGATGTGGGGCTCGATCCTGGAACCCTGGGATCATGACCTGAGCGGAAGGCAGAGGCTTTAACCCACTGAGCTACCCAGGTGCCCCCTCCCCAGGGCTTTTACCACCACACCCTGGGGCCAAAAATCAGGTTTCCAAATCAGCCTTACTTAATTCTTCTCAGCAACCTTTGTTTTTTATGTATTCATTCATTCAACAAATTTTTACTGAGCACCTCTTATGTACCAGGGCACCTCTTATGTACCAGGTATGGGAAATATGCAACAAATATGCTATCTCTAGAAGGTAAGAGTCTAGGAAAAATATATAATTTAATAAGTAACTGCAATAGTGTAGGCATTGTGGGAGCACAAAGCATTGAAACATCAACAGATATAGGTGTTAAACCAAGACATTCAAAGAAGGTGATGTCAATGTTGAGACTTGAAAAATGAACAGGAATTAGAAAAGCAACAATTAGAGTATTTCAAAGGAAAAAATATATTTGAAAAAATTGAGAAAAGAGTGACACCATGAAGCTTCCAAGGTAACTTTTCCACAGTTCGAATGGCTTAAGAATTGAGTGCAAAGGAGGAGATGTGGTTGGAGAGAACTGAACAGGTTTTGAAATGCTTAATGAGCTGTTCTATGGAATTTGGATCTTCTAAGGGCAGTGGAAGTCTTTGAAGAGTTTTAAGCTTTAAAACAACAAGATAAGACCTGTGTTTTTAGAAAGATAAGTAGGTACTTTTTCCCCTTTAAGGTACTTCTCAAAACGAGGCAACCTCCAAAATCCTTATAATCACGATTCCTATAAATTTCAGCAACTCATTTTAAATATTTGACCTTTTTTTCCACTTGAAAAAGAGCTATCACAGTGCAATAATCAGTCTCATCTGCTATCAAGCAATCAATATGCATGGGGACCTCTCTTGGCCAGCTTCTAGAAGCATTGGGACAAGGACCATGAGTAACAACAACTGATTCTAGAACTCTCTACCTTGTGGAATGTTCCCCTTTAAAGAAATAATGGTGGGGCACCTGGGTGGTTCAGTGGGTTAAAGCCTCTGCCTTCTGCTCAGGTCATGATCCCAGGGTCCTGGGATCAAGCCCTGCGTCAGGCTCTCTGCTCAGCTGGGAGCCTGCTTCCCCTCCTCTCTTTCTGCCTACCTCTCTGCCTACTTGTGATCTCTGTCTGTCAAATAAATAAATCTTAAAAAATAAAAAAGGCAAAAAAAAATAATGGGAATTTTATTTAAAAATAAAGTCTTAAAGAAATAATGGTGCATTTGCACCATGGAATATTATGCACTCATTAAAAATAACGAATGAGAGCTATTGACATGGGAAGGATTCCAGGAATAATTCTGGTAAGAAATGCAAAATGCAAAATCCATTTTTGTAAAACTATGACATCTCATCATATATGTATGTGTATATTAATATATGTATGTATATGTTTATATATGTTTGAGTATGATGACATGAGTCTTCATCACAGGATCTGAACTGAGTAAGTTCACTCCCACAAACAAATGAGTTGCCATTTCCTTTTGTTATATTTTTATGTAAGTACACATATGAATACACAAAACAAAGAGAATCAAGTAAAAAGAACCTCACCAAGCAACTCCCACCAGGAATCTCAGATTAGTCCTGATTTTTTTTAAAAAGATTTATTTATTTATTTTAGAGAGGGAGTGAGCATACAGGAGCCCATGGAGGAGCAGAGAGAGAAAGAGAGAGAGAGAGAGAGCACACTCCCCACTGAGCACAGAGCCCCATGCAGGTCTTGATCTCAAGACCCTGAGATAAGACCTGAATCAAAAATCAAGAGTCCAACGCTCAACTAACTGAGCCACCACCCAGGTGCCACAGGTTAGTCCTGATTTTTTAACAAATACGTGTATGTGCATTTATATATACGTGTATATCCCCTTAAATTATCAAATGACTCTAGTGCCTTATTTATTGCATTCTTTACAATTCTGGTCACCTAATTACTAAAAGTAAGGATCTAAGGTATTTCAGTTTGCCCATACATTCCAGAATTTTGACTTTTGTCAAAATCAAATGAATGTTTGTGATACATTTCCCTCCTTCTACAATTGCTATATATTTTAATATATTTTAATTATTTATGAGTTATTTTTGTTATACTTATAAATCCTGTTTATTAGAGAAAATGCCAATCATTTTTACATATATATCCATATATATGTATATAATGTTTTAGAAATGCCTTAATTGAATCATAAACTCACTTTTTCCCTTAATGTTTACTGCTTTATTTTTGTTTTTGTTGTCCTCACTACATCCCTCCTCCATTTTACGGCAGCAATCAAGGTTATAGAATAATAACTGCAAATAGAAAAATACATGCAAATAATAACTTACCATTATCAGAACTATTTAGAGTGCTTTATGCACATTACCTTATTTTACCTTTACAACAATCCCAGATGGTAGATCCTATTGTCCACAAGTAATAAATGAGGAAACTCAGGCACTGAAAGATAAAGCAATTTGGCCTAGGTCACATAGGTGGTAGGTGACAGGGACACTTTCAAACTCATAGTTCATACTCCTCAGGCCATGCTCTAACCACTATTCTAACCCCCCACCCTCAAATTAACACAGCCCATTTTTGTCTCCATGCTCATGTCATCATATGGAAACATATATAAACATGTACATACATATACTTACATACATACACATATATGAACAAGAAGGTATGGTTTTGCAAAAACGAGATTATGGAGACAGTTTCCTATATTTTTTATTTCTTGCATACAGTCATGTTACTTTTATTACTACAACATTCTTTTACAATGAGACCTTCATCCTGGCACTCTTTGTCCCCCTTAACTACTCTACTCTATTTTTTCCCATGAACTTATCACCTTCTAAGACATAATTTATTGTATTTATTATTATTGACCTTGACCACAATAATGTAAGCTCCATGAGGAAAGAGAACATTGCCTTATTTATTGAAGTATCCCCACTGCCTACAATGGTGTCTGCCACATGAAAGGCACTAAATAAATATGGGTTGAATAAACATACAAAAGTGAGAATCAATTATCTATCTAACTACTTACATATATCTAGTATAAAAATAATTAAAAAGCAAGCAATACAAATCCCTCTGGTCAAGAAATAAAGCATTACCAGCGCTCCTAAATATTCTTTATATGGCCACCCCAGTCACATTCTCCTCTGACATCATTCTTTACTTTTTTTCTTTCTTATCTTTTTTCCTTCAATGCATTCCTTTTTTTACGTAAAATTAATTTAATAATGTTTTCATCTTTTACATTAACTTTGGTTGATACACAACACTACATTAGTTTCAGGTATACAACACAGTGATTCCACAAGTTTATGCTATGCTATCCTCATCACAAGTATAGCTACCATCTGTCACCATAGAACAAATACTATTATATATCATTGACTAGGTTCCTTATGCTGTACCTTTTGTTCCCGTGACTTATTCATTTCATTACTGGAAAACTTCATCTCCTACTCCCCTTCACCCATTTTGCCCATCCCTTCACCCACCTGTCCTCTGGTAACCATCAGCTGGTTCTGTATTTATGAGTCTGTTCCTGGTTTTTGAGTTTGTTTATTGTGTCTTTTTAGGTTCTACATACAAGTGAAATCATATGGTATTTGTCTTTCTCTATTTTATTTCGCTTAGCATAATATCCTCTATATCCACCCCCTGTAACAAATGGCAAGATCTCATTCTATTTAGTAGCTGAGTAATATTCCATTGTATATATGTGCCATGTCTTTATCCATTCACCAATCAATGGAAACTCGAATTGCTCCCATATTTCGACCGTTGTAAATAATGCTGCAGTAAACCTCAGGGTGCCCGTAACTTTCAAATTAGTGTTTTCTTTTTCTTGGGTAAATACTCAGTAGTGGAATTTATAGATCACATGGTATTTCTATTTTTAATTTTTGCAGGGACATTCATACTGTTTTCCATAGTGACTGCACCAATTTATATTTCCACAACAGTGTAGAAGTAATCCTTTTCCCCAACATCCTTTCCAACACTTATTTCTAATCTTTTTGATTTTAGCCATTCTAACTAACGTGAAGTGATAGATATCTCATTGTGGTTTTCACTTACATTTCCCTGGTGATTAGTAATGTTGAGTATATTTTCATGTGTCTGTTGGCCAACTGTATGCCTTCTTTGGAAAAATGTCTATTCAAATTCTCTGCTCATTTTTAATCAGATTATTGTTTCTTTGGTGTTTAGTTGCATAATTTCTTTATATATTTTGGATTCTAGTCCTTTATCAGATATGTCATTTGCAAGCATCTTCTCCCATTCAGTAGGTTGTCCTTCAGTTTTATTGATTGTTTCTTTTGCTCTGCAGCTTTTTATTTTGATGTAGTTCCAATCGTTTATTTTTGCTTCTGTTTGCCTTGCTTTAGGAGACATATCCAGAAATATGTTGCCAATATCAAAGTTGTTACTGCTAGGAGTCTTCTTCCAGAAGTTTTATGGTTTCAGTTCTCACATTTTGGTCTTTAATCCATTCTGAGTTTATTTTTGTCTGTGGTGTAAGAAAGTGGTCCAGTTTTATTCCTTTGTACGTAGCTGTCCAGTTTTGCCAGCACCATTTATTGAAGAGACTGTCTTTTCCCCCATTGTATATCCTTGCTCCCAATATATTCTAATGCTTAAAAATTTTTAAATTAAAAAAAAAAAACTGGTGTATCCTATAAAGGTTAGATATAACACAGCTGTGAACTCACTTGACCTAGGTGACTTTTTTAATGCTGGAGTTTAAATCACCTTTCCAATCATTTTTCTGGTAATTGTTCTATTTCCGTGGTTCTCATACTTTAGCATGCTTGTATGTATTAATAAGCTCCATTCACAGAGTTTCTGATTTAGGGGGCCTGAGAATTTTACTTCTAACACGGTCCTGACGATGCTAATACTGCTGCTTGAGGGACCACATTTTAAGAAATATTTGTCTCCATAAATAAACTTTTTTTCCTAGGTGTTCAAATTTGTAGCCACGAAGTTTCACATAATGGTCTCATAATTCTTTTTCTACCTCTTAATCAGTGGTAATATCTCCTTGATCATGTCAGACCTTGTGTACCTTTGCTCTCTTCCATTTTCCCCTAGTCAGATTATAGTTGAATGCTTTATGAAAGAAAAGATTTTGGATTTTTTTTCCTCCTATCAAATATGTTTTGTTACTATTTCTTTAATTTCAGCCTTTTGTTTGTTTAATTTTTTTGTTTATTTCTTCAGAAGATTATAAAATCCCTTTATTTCTAATCTTTAGGACTATTTTTAAAACTTTTTTCAGGAGCCACGTGGGTGGCTCAGTTGGTTAAGGATCTGCCTTTGGCTTAGGTCATGATCCGAGAGTCCCAGGATCAAGTACCACATTGGGCTTCTTCCTCAGGTCTGCTTCTCCCTCTGCCTGCTGTTCCCCCTGCTTGTGCTTTCTCTCTCTCGCAAATTAAAAAAAAAAAAAAAAAAAGTTTTTTTCAGAAAATGTAATGCTGAGCATATCAGAGGTGTATTACAATCTTTCTATATAGGAAAGGCCAATTCAAAGATAGCCTCTTGGTAAAAACAGAAATATTTGCCTAAAAACACAAAAAATCATTTGGCATAAGGTCACATAAGTCAGATTTGAGTCTATGTCAGTATGTAGCTTGACTAGCAGTTAAATATACATCGTAGTAGCGAATGATCCAGGAGGGTCCCCAATGATCCCTACCTCTTGGTTTGCATATTCATGTATAGTTCTCTCCCACATTTTAACTAGGATTAGTTTGTGTGGCCAATGGAATACAGCAGAAGTGATGGCATGTCAGCAATGAGCTAAGATTATAAAAGATACTTCCATCACTCTCTTTTTAAGTCACTTAATCTGGAAGATGCTGGCTGTCATGGCCAGGCCCACTTGTGAGGAACCAAAGCCTGCGTATAACTACATGTGTGAATTTGGAAGTGGATTCATCAGCCCTACTTGAGTATTGAGAAAATTGTAGCCTCAGCTAAAAACTTGATTGCTATTTCGAGAGACCCTGAGCCAGAGTCACTGACCTAAGTCATTCCCAGATTCCTAATCCTCATAAATGGTGTGAAATAATAAATGTTTTGGAGGATTATTTGCTATGTAGCAATAGAAAACTAATACACATATTTTTAAAATTATTGTAGTATTTCTACAAAAGTTTCTGGGACTTAAGAAAGTATCATTTATACCAATCTAATTAGAAGAGAATGAAGAGTGGAAGGTTATTGGAATATTAGAACATTTAGGAATACTGTATGTTTTACTATGTTGGAATCTAGATGCTTATACAAGCAAAAGAATAATAAGATCGCTATAGAAACAATATTAATTATATATATTCTTTTTTTGTGTCCTCAACAAATATGGTTATGCTGGTTTAAACATTTCAGAACTTCTTTTCTTTCTTCTTTTATTTTTTCCAAATTAATATTCATGCAGAAACTCATCTGGTACTGACAGTCTGGATTCTAGTTTACAATTTATAGCAAGGCAGAACACTTACTTTTAATGATGCTGAATAATCTTTGGGGACAGGTCCTAACACATGTGCTGCAAATGTTTGTTTCCAAGACAATGATAACTATGTCAATTTCAAACAGGAATGTGTTAGAATGGGGCTGTGTGCCAGTATTTGTTGAAAAATTTAAAACAATCATGAATCAATGACCAAAAAAATAAGATTTAAAGAAAACTGGTCTGACAGAAAACTATTATCTTATATTATTACATATTTTTTCTTATATATGGTAGAATTTTGAGATTATGTTGTTTTATACAAATCAATATATTTAAAAAATTAATTTGTAATCCCCACATTATTAAAGTTAGACAACTTTGTAGATATCACAGGGAACATAAAAAGAAAAAATTCTTCAGCTACAAATAGAACTACAGTAACTTTATGAAACCTAAAGAACAAGGAGTTTACAAGAGAGCTCATTACCCTCAAAGTCCTAAAAGGGAACACATATCCTTTCAAGCACTAGGAATCATTCTACCTGATATTTTTATTTACAGATGTGAGCCCAAGTAATAATAATGGTAGATAGTATTTTACTGAAGGCTCATATATGTCAAACATATGCACCCACCAAATCACCCATCCCTACTTCTGATTTTCTCTATCTTATTATACCCTTTTCTTCCCAAAAGCAATTATCACTTTCTAATATACCACATAATTTACATATATATTAGACTAGTGTTAGGTTAAGTGATTTACCTACTTTCATACATCTTGAGCTGGGATTAGAATTTGGATTTTCTCATCTTCACTTGAGTCAATCCAGTAAACAAATATTTGAGAGCCTATCATGCATAATAGAAGCCATCCAACAGGTCAAATTGCTCCTTATTTTTTAGGAAATATACTTTTTTTTTAGAAAAGAAAAATGTTTTTAAAATGATTCTGAAAGTTCTTATTGCCTGAGAGCTTATCTAGAATATGAATGTATATTGTGAACTATTTTGTAACTTGAATACATCTTTTATTCTGACTCTCTTTCCTAAGTATACAGAAATGTGTGTAATGAAATGTCCCATACAGTATCAGTTCTTTTATCTTAAAATGTTGTCACATTTATAGTTTACTTTGTGATTAGGAACTGGAATTCAGGCACAGTAAAGACCTGTTTGGTTTGTGACTCATGGTGTATAGATTTTGGGTGGCTTGATGCCTCTGGCAGTTCAGACCTGTAATGACAAATCATTGCTAGAATAATGATTTTTTTCTCCTCATTTTGAAATCCTTCATCAAATGAATAAGTGTACTTAAATAGTTTAACTTAGGTAGGCTAAAACAGCAAAAATAGATTTGGGATTATGTTGTTAACACACCTTTCCCATAGTTTTTACTAAGAGCTCACGTTTAACCAACTACATTTTGATACTTATTTTTCCCTATAATTTAATCTTAAAATTCAACCCTAAATATCAAAGGTGTTTCTATGCCAAAGTGTTAAAGTACGTTTATATATTTCTTAATCATGTTTTATTTAATCCAGCTAAACTTGAGGAGTCTTAGTCTGAGCTCAAGTCATTGATTCCTTCATTCCCAAAATATTTATAGAGCACCTATTTAAAAAAGCACTTTAATAGGGGCACCTTGGTGGCTCAGTCGTTAAGTGCCTGCCTTTGGCTCAGGTCATGATCCCAGAGTCCTGGGATGGAGCCCAGCATCCGGCTCCCTGCTCAGTGGGAAGCCTTCTTCTCCCTTTCCTACTCCCCCAGCTTATGTTCCCTCTCTCACTGTCTCTCTCTCTGTCAAATAAATAAACAAATCTTAAAAAAAAACAAAAAGGCACTTCAATAGGCTCTGTCATGCAGCTTAGATTCCATGAGGGGTGACAGAGAATTATAAAAGCAATTATAATAAAATATGATAATGACATCTGGAAGGGAAGACCTGTATGATCTAAGAACACTGACAATAACTGAGGGAGAACATAGAAGACGGTCAGCTAAATGAAGTGGGTTAAGACATCACCAGAATGCAAGGAACAGTTTTTCAGGGCAAGAGAACAGTTTGTGTAAAGGCTAAGAAGGGAGAGAGAAAACAGTGCACTGGAGGAACCGAAAGTTCAGTGTGACTGAAGTAGGGTTACAAGAGACTGGAGAGGAACCCAGAGATCAAGGACCAGAACACCTAGAATTCTATGAACCAGGCTAAAGATTTTGTACCGAATCCTAGAGCTATAGAGAGTCACATAAGGGAGTAAAGTTGATGTGGTATCTTTACAGAATGGGTTAGAGATTTGCAGACCAGGTTGTGGAGGTTAAACCCAAAGAAAGAATTGAAGATATAAAGGGTATTATCCAATTTAGAGGAATAAGTGTGGCATTTGGAATGGTGTTGAAGACTCTAATGATTTTGCTAGGAAGAGATGGAAGTAGAAGAGATATTGCAGACAGAGAGAACATTTGGAATTTTTGAATTTAAGGCTAGTAGCCTTTACTTCCTTTACTAAATAGGAATCAAAATACTGTTGGGATAAATGGCAAAAACTGTTGATTGGCAACATAAGAGCATTCTTAATCCCCCTTTCTCTTTAGCACTTTCTGTAATAAATCCAGGAAAACCAGATTCTCATTTTCCTGGCCTCCCTTTGATCTCGGGGGTAGACACATGACCCAGTTCTAATGAACTGATAGCCCGAATCTTCTGCGTGGCTTTCTAATAAGGCATAAGGGGGATGGAAAAAGAGAGATCACTGCATTGCTCCTTCTCTCTCTTTGCCTTGAAGTGAATGTGATGTTTACAATTGTGCAGCCCTCTGTCAAACAATGTAAGACAAAAAATACGTGGATGAAAGGCCAAGGATACTGGAGAAGCTAAAAAATTCTGGATCCTTGATGACAGTCTGACCAATTCTGAGACCAACAACTGGTAGCCTTGTAAAGAAAACAAGATATGGCCTTATGGTTTAAACCACTGTTAGTTTTTCTGTTTCTTTCGGGAAAAGCATTTCTGAATAGGAAACCGAAACAGGAAATTAGTTGAGGGAAGAAAGACAGGAAGGAATAAACTGATACCAAATTAAGATTTCTGTGTCACACAGAAGTGGTCATAGGTGTGATTTCTGTAGAATGAAGAAATGGTCTCTAATTCCAGAACTATTTTCTCATCTATTTTTGATGCTTCAAGTTCAATTAACTTCCTTTTATTATGTAATTAAAGATCAAATTTAAGCTGCAAAGATATGTGGCAGAAATAGCCACTGAGAGACAGTGTTGCTGTATTATTTCATTAGTTCAGACACCCAGAAAATGATTCTTACAAGCCTGAGGTTGGGGAGCAAATGCATGAGGACTGGAATGTTGACCCTTTATTACATATACCTTGAACAGATAGATTTTATCCACACTTATCTTCACCCCCTGCTTTGCAGAAGACACAGAAACATTCATAACTTAGTGCCTATGTACAGGTATAGCTTTCAACCAGAAAGTCTTACCTCATCTCTTTGTCTTCTTTCAACTCTTCCTTTCAGGACTCAACTCAATAACCATAATCTTAAAGTGGGATATCTCCCAATATCCACAAAGCTAGTTGTATGTTTTCTGTGCCACCAAAGTATGTCACTTTTATCTTTGTAATAGCACTTACCCTGTGGTAATATTCTGTTGACAAGTTTGTCTCTACCATTTGATGATAAGATTTTTCTTTCCAGGGACTAGATTTTATTATCTCTGTGTCCCTAGCATCAAGCATTGCAACTAGCATATAAAACATAAAATGATTGGGACAGAAATCAAATCAGTGGATGGCAGGAACTGGGGAAGTGGGGGAAAAACTGGTACTAAAGAGATAAGATGGAACTTCCTAGGGTGATAAAAATGTTCTATATCTTAGTTGTGGTGTGTAAATAACCACATATGTTTGTCAAAAATCATCAAACTGTATATTATATTGTATATAAATTATATGTCAATATAAACATGTATTACAAAAGACTATGTAAGAATAAGGAAATAAACATGAATGAATGCAAAACACTGATATATTTACCTGAGATTTTTCTATGCTTAGTTTTTTTAAGCAACATCTAAAACCAAGGCAATGCTTAGCACAAATAAAACTTGAATGGTGGACATTTTAGATAAGCCAGTGAGATTTCTGAACAGAAGTACTTCTAGGAATTCTTAAATTAATTTTTCTATATAATTTGCTTAAGGAGAAAAGTGACCGGTCAATATGTATAGTTTAGAGACAACTTTAGTATTGATTCTAACATAGTACGAAGTAATCCTTTCTAGTACACTAACTCAAATGTAACTTTGCAGTCAGTCTTGGAAGTAGCTTATGTTGATATTAAGAGGAGAGAGCAAGTATACTATAGAAATTTCAAATGAAGCCAATCTCTGGACATGTAAAACTTACAAAATATTTAGTCTACACTGTATTTTATCACATTAGATTTCCTCTTCTCACATATGTTTTAAGATTATCCATGTGTCTAGAGAGTTACCCTTACACACTTTTAACATGAAGGTAATCTGACAACAAATTAAACTGATATTGAATTAGAGTTATGATAGATTACTAACCTACCGGGGGTACCTGGGTGGCTCAGTTGGTTAAGCATCTGCCTTGGGCTCAGGTCATGGTCTAGCTGTCCTAGGATGGAGCCATGCATAGGGCTCCCTGCTCAGTGGGAAGTCTGTTTCTTCCTTTCCCCCTACCCTCTTCCCCCAGCTTGTGCTTGTTCTCTCTCTCAAATAAATAAAATCTTTAAAAATTTTTTTTTAAAAATTACTGACCTACATTTCCTTTATAAAGACTTAAGCCTAGTTTCTCTTAGGACATAAATTTAAATGTTTACTACTTCTAATCACTGGAGAAAGGTGGTGTATGTCTATGCAGGTATGTATACACAGCACCCATCCCACCCCTCATGAATTTCAGTCTCTGCTCAGAAAAGGCATAATCCTAAAATTAAAAGTGAAACTTTAAACCTGTATAGAATGTTCCTGGAGCAATGTCTGAGATCACATAAAGTTCAGTTGTTTCATTACTTCTTGCTCAACTTTTTAAACTCTGCATTTTCTACAGCACCTGTGGGGTAGGTCTGGCCTATGTCTGTTTTCCAGTTCTGCTTCTTACCAGCTAAAACATGGGCTGAGTTATGACCATTTAATCTTTCCAAGAGTCCATCTCTTCATTTATAATATGTAAACATAACACCTTCATGACTATAATCAAGATTAAATGAAATGATATATGCCTTTTATAAACATCATATCTTCTACTATTTTTATCCTGGATTCCTATCTTAGGGCATGGACAAATCAATAACTTTGTTTTTTTATTAGTCGTAATACAAGCTTGTTTATTGTTGGACTGAAAAGTGAACATGGGGGCTGGAGTGGGGTGGTTCAGTTGGTTAAAATTCTGCCTTCTGCTTAGGTCATGATCCCAGGGTCCAGGGATCAAGTACTGCATTGGGCTCCTTCCTCAATGGGGAGTCTGCTTCTTCCTCTGTGTCTGCCTGCTGCTCCCCCTGCTCTGCAATCTGACAAATAAATTTTAAAAAACCTTAAAAAAATTAAGTAAACATGGGGAAATTTCAGAGATGTTGCATTTAATTCAACATATATTTATTAAGCACTCATTATATACATAGGTATTATAGTAGACACCTGGGACACAATACTTTCCTGAAGTTTATTATAATATGACTGAGTCTTTTGGGGGGGGGCATAAGTGAAGATTTGTGTATAGAAATGCAACAGATTTCTTCACATTGATTTTGTATCCTGCAGCCTTACTGAATTCATTTATGAGTTCCAGTAGTATCTTGGTGAAGTCTTTAGGGTTTTCTATATATAGCATGTCCTCTGAAATAGTATAAGTTTTACTTCTTTCTTACCAATTTGGATGCCTTTTATTCTGTTTACTTATCTGATTGCTGTTGCTAGAACTATGAGTACTATTTTGAATAAAAGTAGTGAGACTGGACATCTTTGTCTTTTCCTGACCTTATGGGGGAAAAAAAAGTTCACTTTTTCACCACTGAGTATGAGGTTAGCTGTGGGTTTTTCCACATATGGCTTTTTTCTTTTATTATGTTGAGGTAGTTCCCTCTAAACCTACCTTGTTGAGGGTTTTCATTATGAATGGATGTTGTACTCTATCAAATGTTTTTTCTGCATCTATTAAAATGATTATATTGTTTTTATCCTTTCTCTTATTGATGTGATATATTCCACTGATTGATTTGTGAATATTGAACCACCCTCGCATGCCAAGAATAAACCACTTGACAGTAGTGAATGATTTTTTTAATGTATTGTTGGGTTTCATCTGCTAATAGTTTTTTGAGGATTTGTATCTATTTTCATCAAAGATATCGGCCTGTAGTTTTCTTTTTTGTAGTGTCTTTATCTGGCTCTAGTATCAGGGTAATGCTGGCCTCAGAGAATGAATTTAGAGGTTTTCCTTCCTCTTCTACTTTTTGGGAATAGTTTGAGAAGAATAGGTATTATGTCTTCTTTAAATGTCTGGTGGATGGGGTGCTTGGGTGGCTCAGTTGGTTAAGTGTCTGCCCTTGGCTCAGATCATGCTCCCAGGGGCTTGGGATCAAGCCCACATCAGGCTCCCTGCTCAGTGGGGAGCCTGCTTCTCCCTCTGCCTGCCACTCCCCCTCTCTCTGGCAAATAAATAAATAAAATCTTTAAAATAAATAAATAAACAAATAAATAAGTAAATATCTGGTAGAATTCCCCTGTGAGGTCATCTGGTCTTGAACTTTTGTTTGTTGGCAGTCTTTTGACTACTAATTCAATTTCACTGATTCAATGACAATTAACCAACTGAGCACCCCAGGCACCCGATGGTCATGTAAGTTCTTTACTCTTCTCCCCCTGCTGGTAGCTGGTCTGCTCAAATTTTGTATCTCTTCCTGATTCAGTTTTGGTAAGTTAAAGAGGTCTAGGAATTTATCCCTTTTTTCTAGATTGTTAAATTTTCTGGCATAAAATTTTTCATAATATTCTCTGCCAATCTTTTGTATTTCTGTGCTATTGGTTGTTATTTCTCTTCTTTCGTTTCTGATTTTGTTTATTTGAGTCCTCCAGCTTCTGGTTTCATTGCTCTATTCTACTGTTTTTTAAATTTCTAAATCATTTATTTCTGCTATACTCTTTATTATTTCCTTCCCTCTACTGGTTTAGGGTCTTGTTTGCTCTTTTTCTAGCTCTTAAGCTGTAAGGTTAGGTTGTTTGCGATTTTTTCTTGCTTCTTGAGGTAGGCCTGTATAAACTTCTCTCTTAGATCCACTTTTGCTGCATCCAGAAGCTTTTGGACTGCTGTATTTTCATTTGCCTCCATGTATTTTCTTATTTATTTTTTTTGATTTCTTAGTTGCTTAGTAGCATTCATTGCTTAGTAGCATGTTGTTTAACCTCCATGGATTTGTGCTTTTTTCCAGATTTTTGCTTGTGGTTGATTTCTAGTTTCATAGCATTGCAGTCAGAAAAGATGCATGGTAGGACTTAGATCTTTTTGAATTTGTTGAGACTTGTTTTGTGGCCTAATATGTGAGCTATTCTGGAGAACATTCCATGTGTGCTTGAAAAGAATGTGTATTCTGCTGCTTTAGGATAGAATGTTCTGAATATATCTGTTAAATCCTTCTGGTCCACTCAAAGCAACTGTTTCCTTATTAATTTTCTGTTTGGATGATCTCTCCATTGATGTGAGTTGGGTGTTAAAGTCCTCTACTATTATATTACTATTCATTAGTTCCTTTATGTTTGTTATTAAGTGCTTTATATATTTGGCTACTCCCATGCTGGGTGCATAAATATTTATAATTATTTTATCTTCTTGTTAGATTATCCCCTTTATGATTATGTAGTGTCCTTCTTTGTTCCTCCTGACAGTCTTTATTTTAAAGTCTCTTTCACCTGGGGCTCCTGGGTAGCTCAGTCAGTTAAGTGTCTGACTCAGTTTCAGCTCAGGTCATGATCTTAGGGTTGTGAGATGGAGTCCTGCATAGGGCTCCGTGCTGGGCATGGAGCCTACTTAAGATTCTCTCTCTCCCTTTCTCTTTCCACACCCCCTCCAAAAAAATTTTTTTTAATTAAAAATTATAAAGTCTTTTTTGTCCAATACTGCTGACGTGGCTTTCTTTTTCATATCCATTTGCATGATAAATGCTTATCTACACCTTCACTTTCAAGGTGCGTGAATTTTAGGTCTGAAATGAGTCTCTTGTAGGTAGCACATAGAGGGCTCTTGCTTTTTTAAAAATCCATTCTGTCACCCTATGTTTTTTGATTGGAGTGTGTAGTCCATTTACATTCAAAGTATTGATAGATATATAGTCATTGCCAGTTACTTGTTTTATGGTTGTTGTTGTTATAATTCTTCTCTGTACCTTTCTTTCCTTGCTCTTTTCTCTCACAATTAGTTGGCTTTCTTTAGTGGTATACTTGTATTCCTTTCTCTGTATTTTTTGCATAGCTGTTATTGGTTTTTGATTTGTTATTGTTTGGTTTGTATATAACATCTTCTGCATACAGCAGTATATATTAAGTTGATGGTCATGTAAGTTTCTTTTTTTTTTTAAAGATTTTATTTATTTGTTTAACAGAGAGAGAGTGAGCAAGCAGGGGGAACAGCAGAGGGAGAGGGAGAAGCAGGCTCCCTGCTCAGCAGGGAGCCCTATATGGGACTTAATCCCAGGACCCCAGGGCCACTACCTGACTGAAGGCAGACACTTAACCAATTAAGCCACCCAGGTGCCCAATGGTCATGTAAGTTTCAACCCATTATGTAGATTCATCTTCCCCATGTCAGCTCCCTGGTGTGAGGTTCTGTTTCTCTCTCCTCACTACACCCTGGTGTCCCTCCCTCCAGCATACAGTCCAATTGTCTATTTAGTTCCCAACCATGTCTCTGCTCTTCCTATCCTCTTCAGTGTGACCTCTTCTCCACATTTAGTTGTAAAGTTTGTTCTGCCAGTTTTTGGATCATTTTCTAGGTTATTTACACCGACGTGAGTATTATTTAGTTGTATCCATAGGACAAGATGGGACTTGGGTTTTCCTACCCTGCCAAGGTTGGTTTCTTCTGCAGGCATCTTTCCTTGACTTGTATATGTCCATCTTTTTCCTGTCTTTTCATGGTCTTTCCTCTGAGTGAACCTGTGTGCTCATCTCCACTTCTTATAATAACAAGAGTTATATTAGATTAAGTTCACCCATGACTTCATTTTTTCTTTTTTTCCCATGTGACCTCATTTTATCTTGATTACTTCTTTAAAGATCCTATCTCCAAAACAGTCACATTCTGAGATACTGGGGGTTAGGATGTCAACATATGTATTTTGGAGAGATACAATCCAGCCCATAACAACTTCTTATTGCATGACATCAAGAGGCACATAAGGTCAAGTTCACAAGATCTTGCCATTCTAAGGATGCATATTTTGCTTTGTAATTAGTAAATCATCTGTGGGATGAAAACTTGAATATCCTATGATTATCCTGTTCCTTGCCATTTTTTCACCCATTCGTTTTACCATCATCCATTAATGATTCTTCTCTAAATTATTATTTGAAGAATGCATAGTAGTGATTTTCTAATTTCATTCCTCTGAATTAATTAGCTTGAAAGAAGCATTACTGAACCAAAGACATAGGCTTCAATAAAGAGTCATGGATGACATATTTATAGTTATCTATAAGGAGTACAATGAATTGGAGCACCTGGGTGGCTCAGTCCTTAAGAATCTGTCTTCAGCTCAGGTGGTTCAGTCCTTAAGCGTCTGTCTTTGGCTTAGGTCATGATCCCAGCGTCCTGGGATCAAGTCCCACATTGGGCTCCCTGCTCCGCGGGAAGCCTGCTTCTCCCTGTGTTGAAGAATAAATTCATTAAAATGAATTTATTACATTCTTTTGTAAAATAGACCTTTAGTCTTACTGTATGCCAATTCAGTGTTTATATAACAACAAAGTCTATAACTGCTTAAGAACCTTTAATCCTATCCTCTGCCATGAGGGTTAAGAACAAACTCCCTTACATGGCCTCCATAGGACTTCAGCCATTTCTATCCTTGTCCTAACTTTACCTCTCTGTTGGTTAATTTCTACTCCTTCCTTCAGAACTCAGCTGTCACTTTTTCCCTGGCTTCTTCCACCAAAATCATAAGAGCCCCTCTAACACCCTATACTTTCACTATTAAAGCACAATTTGTACTATTTGGTAATTTATGATTAAATGTCTCCCTGACAGAAATTAAGTCCTCTGAGGAAAGGAATCACATCAGCCTTGTTCATTCTTCTATCTCTCATCACATCTCATAGTCCTTGGCACAGCACAGGCACAGAATAATGATTAAGCACATTAACACAAGTTACATACGATACTAAATCTATTATGTACTCTGTAATTTATTATTGATTTACTGAATTTATGGGGGTAATTTTAATTAAAAGTAATTTTTCACATAATTTGCTTACTGGGAGTCTAACTCCTAAATGAGGTGAATTTCACTTTAAAAATCACAAATATTTACTTGCTATTAGTTCTATGCCAGGCCCTGCCCTAAATATGAATTATTTCAAATTTAATTCACAGAAGCCCTTTAGTATGGGTACTATTTTCCCTCCATTACAGATGAGGTAATTGAAAGAATATCACACCACTTGGGGCACCTAGGTGGCTCAGTGGGTTAAGCCTCTGCCTTCGGCTCAGGTCATGATCTCAGGGAGCCTGCTTCCCCCTCTCTCTCTGCCTGCCTCTCTGCCTACTTGTGATCTCTGTCTGTCAAATGAATAAATAAAATCTTAAAAAAAAAAAAAGAATATCACACCACTAATCAACAGAAGAGATGGGATAAGGTGTCTTTAATTTCAGAATGAGTTTCTAGTTTTTAAATTGCTTTCTTATGAAGAATTCATTGTACTCTTTTTTTAAAAAAAAGATTTTATTTATTTGACAGAGAGAGAGAGAGAGAAACAGTGAGAGAGGGAATACAAGCAGGGGGTAGCGCAGCGGGAGAAGCAGGCTTCCTGCGGAGCAGGGAGCCCAATTTGGGACTTGATCCCAGGGTGCTGGGATCATAACCTGAGCCAAAGACAGATACTTAATGACTGAGCCACCCAGGTGCCCCAATTCATTGTACTCTTTATAGATAACTATAAATGTCACCCATGACTCTTTATTGAAGCCTATGTCTTTGGTTCTGTAATGTTTCTACTTTCAAGAATACAGATATGAATAATGTAAAGCATTTATAATATTATCAAATAACTATGGAACAATCCACAAACAACATATATTGCACAAGAATGTAAAATGTAAAAATTGAATTTATCCCCCAAATTGTGTTTTAAGTCTAAATAGATATGGCAGTAAGAATGGCTGAAGGAAAAGAATAACTTATTTTACTTTGGAAAGTCTTGGTAAAGACCAATTCAAGAAGAAAAAATCTATATAAAGAACTGATTAGAATGATACAGTTTGAGTTAAATATATGGTGAAAAATGATATTTGCACAATGGCAGATATAAAAGGATAATTTCAAAGCAAGCATTACTACAAGAAAATGAGATGCCACAAGTACAGATGTGGAAAGTTTTGTTTTGATTTTTTTTTAGATTTTTATTTTTATTTTTTTGACAGAGATCACAAGTAGGCAGAGAGGCAGACAGAGAGAGGAGGAAGCAGGCTCCCTGCTGAGCAGAGAGCCCGATGCGGGGCTCGATCCCAGGACCCTGGGATCATGATCTGAGCTGAAGGCAGAGGCCTTAACCCACTGAGCCACCCAGGTGCCCCTAGATGTGGAAAGTTTTGACTGGATGTGTGAATTGAATGTTTCAAAGTATCAAGCACCATCTTGACATTGTGGGTGTAGAAAATGACAAAATGATGACCACACAGTATCATGAGGAAACTGTGTAAAGTCTTGTGTATTTGTGTGTGTGAACTCAAGTTTCTGGTTGAAAGTATCCTGACAATTTTAATACATAATTAACTAGAAAAAGAAAAAGAGAAAAAAATTAGGATGAAAAAAATCAAATAAGGAAAGATACAACATAAGATTTTTTTCTGTAATAGGAAGTTATTGAATATCAAGCATTATATATTTTTAATGAAATTAATTTTAAGATTTAATAAAATAAAACTCCATTCTAGATTTGAGAATAAAAATTTTCTGATTAAACTACTTTACTTCATGTTTGAATTTTATAGCATAGAATCTTTCTTTTAATTCCAAAAATTAATATTTGAAAGTTTTATCAGTTTTCCATAGGCCTTTCTTTTTTTTTTTTAATTTTACTTATTTACTTGACAGAGAGAGATCACAAGTAGATAGAGAAGCAGGCAGAGGGAGAGAGAGAGAGGGAAGCAGGCTCCCTGCCGTGCAGAGAGCCCAACGCCGGACTCGATCCCAGGACCCCGGGATCATGACCCAAGCCGAAGGCAGCGGCCTAACGCACTGAGCCACCCAGGCGCCCCAGGCCTTTCTTTTTTTCTTCCAAATTTTGTTTAAATTCTAGTTAGTTAACATGTAGTGTAATATTGGTTTCAGGAATAGACTTTAGTGATTTGTCACTTACATATAACACTCAGTGCTCATCATAACAAGTGCCCTCCTTAATAACTATCACCCATTTAGTCCATCCCCTACCCTCTCCTTCCATCAAACTTGAGTTTATTTTCTTTTTTTTTTTTTTTTTAAAGATTTTATTTATTTATTTGACAGAGAGAGATCACAAGTTGGCAGAGACGCAGGCAGAGAGAGAGGCAGAGAGAGAGGAGGAAGCAGGCTCCCCGCGGAGCAGAGAGCCCGATGCGGGGCTCGATCCCAGGACCCTGAGATCATGACCTGAGCCGAAGGCAGCGGCTTAATCCACTGAGCCACCCAGGCGCCCCATTGAGTTTATTTTCTATTATTGATTTCAATTTCAGTTCTCAAAAACTGAGAGCTTTTCTTCTACAGTCAGTAACAAGACAGGAATGTCCACTCTCACCATTGTTATTTTTTTTTTAAGATTTTATTTATTTATTTGACAGAGAGATCACAAGTAGGCAGAGAGGCAGGCAGAGAGAGAGAGGGGAAGGAAGCAGGATCCCTCTGAGCAGAGAGCCCCATATGGGGCTCGATCCCAGGACCCTGGGATCATGACCAGAGCCGAAGGCAGAGGCTTTAACCCACTGAGCCACCCAGGTGCCCCACACCATTTTTATTTAATATAGTACCAAAACTCCTAGGCACAGCAATCAGACAACAACAACAAAAGGCATCCAAACAGGCAAGAAAGAAATAAAACTTTTATTATTTGCAGATGACATGATATTTCATGTAGAAAACCTGAATGACTCCACCAAACAAACAAACAAACAAACAAACAAAACTGTTAGAACTGATAAACATATTCAGTAAAGTCGCAGGATACAAAATCAATATACAGAAGTTTGTTGTATTTCTATATACCAGTAATGAAGCAGCAGAGAAATTAAGGAATCAATCCCATTTACAATTACTCCCAAAACAATAAGATGTCCAGGAATAAACTAAACCAAAGAGATAAAAGACCTGTGCTCTGAAAACTACAAAATACTGATGAAAGAAATTGAAGATGACACAAAGAAACAGGAAAACATTCCGTGCTCTTGGATTGCAAGAACAAATATTGTTAAAATGTCTATACCCAAAGCAATCACACATTTAGTGTAATCCCCACAGCATTTTTTACAAAACTAAAACAAACAGTCCTAAAATTTGTATGGAACCACAAAACACCTGAATAGTCAAAGGAGCGTTGGTGGGGGTGGTGGGCGGGGTGGGGGTGGGGAGAAAGCAAAACTGGAAGCATCACAATTTCAGTCTTCAAGTTACATTACAAAGCTGTAGTGATCAAGACAGTATGGTACTGGCACAAGAAGAAACACGTAGATCAGTAGAACAGAATAGAAAACCCAGAAATGGATCCACAACTATATGGTCAATTAATCTTCAACAAAGATTAATTTCCAAAGCAGGAAAGAACACACAATGGGAAAAAGATAGTATCTTTAACTTGTGAAAACTGGACAGCAACATGCAAAAAAGAATGTAACTGGGCCACTTTCTTATACCATACACAAAAATAAATTCAAAATCAATTAAAGACCGAATTGGAGACATTTCTGAAACCATTTAAATCCTAGAGGAGAACACAGGCAGTAACCCCTTTGACATCAGCCACAGCAAATTCTTTCCAGATATGTCTCCTGAGGCAAGGGAAACAAAAGCAAAAATAAACTTACTGGAACCTCATCAAAATAAAAAACTTCCACACAGGAAGGAAACAATCAACAAAATGAAAAGGTGACTTTTGGAATGGGAGAAGATATTTGCGAATGACATATCTGATAAACGGTTAGTATCCAAAGTAAATAAAGAACTTATAAAACTCAACACCTAAAAAATGAATAATCCAATTAAGAAATGGACAAAAGATGTGAATAGACATGTTCCCAAAGAAGACATACAGATGGCCAACAGATATATGAAAAGATGCTCAACATCACTGATCATTAGGAAAATACAAATCAAAACTATAATGAGATATCACCTCACATCTGTCAGAATGGCTGAAATAAAAAATCTCAAACAACAAATGTTGGTGAGGATGTGGAGAAAAAGGAACCCTCTCGCACTGCTGGTGGAATTGCAAATGGGTACAGTCACTGTGGAAAACAGTATGAAGGTTCCTTAAAAAGTTAAAAATAGAACCACCTTATGATCCAGCAATTGCACTACTAAGTATTTACCCAAAGAATACAAAAGTACTAATTCAAACATACTATTTACAGCAGCATTATTTACAATAGCCAAATTATGGAAAGAGCCCAAGTGTCCATCAACTGATAAATGAATAAAGAAGAGGCACACACACACACACACACACACACACACGAATATTACTCAGCCATAAACAAGAATAAAATCTTGCCATTTGTAAAAATATGAATAGAGCTAGAGAATATTATACTAAATAAAATAAGTCAGAGAAAGACAAATACCATACGATTTCACTCATATGTGGAATTTATGGAACAAAACAAATGAGCAAAGGGAAAAGAGAGATAGAGACGCAAACCAAGAAATAGACTTTTAATTATTGAGAACCAGCTGATGGTTAACAGAGGGGAAGTGGGTGGGTGGATGGGTTAAATAGGTGATGGGGATTAAAGAGGGCACTTGTCAGGATGAGCATCAGATATTGTATGGCAGTGTTGAATCACTACATCGTTACACCTGAAACTAATATTACACTCTGTTAAATAACTGGAATTTAAATAAAAACTTAAAAAAAAAAAAAGGCGCCCATACAGGCATGGGATAATCATGAATTCCACCAGTTTTAAGGATTGAGGACCTCTTTGTCATAACTTCTCAATGTAAAAAAAAAAAAAAAATCCTCAAAGTGAATTTCACAGAGCACTAGGAGCTCCATGAACCTCCTGAAATTACGTATAGTCTATCACATTCATATGCAGGTTTTGGAAGGCATTCCATGGCTATTTATTTATTTATTTGTTTGTTTGAGAGACAGAGAGAAAGAGAGAGAGAGAGAAAGCATGTGTGCAAGCATGGAGGCGGCAGAAGGAGACAGACAATCTTAAACAGGCTCCCTGCCCAGCACAGAGCCCCATGCAGGGCTTGCTCTCAAGACTCTGAGATCACGCCCTGATCCGAAATCAAGAGTCAGATGCTTAACCAACTAAGCCACCCAGGTGCCCCTCCATGACTTTTTAAAGATCAGATTCTCAAGAGTTTCATGACCATCCCCTCTACCTCAAGAAATTAGGAATTACTACTCTGGGAAAGAAGTATTTGCTTACAAACTGGTAATATTTGTCTCAGTCTTGTTACTAAGGAAGGAAGATCTACTTAGTTTTATGACTTGGTATCTTGTCTTTTCCATTTTATATTTGTGTGTGGGAGGTAAGATTAGTATACACAAGTTTCCATTACCAACTAGGTGTGGTTCATATTTTTTATTTATTTAAAAAATTTTTTTTGTGGTTCATATTTTTTTTAATGATTTTTATTTATTTATTTGTCAGAGAGAGAGAGAGCAAGAGCGAGCACAGGCAGACAGAGTGGCAGGCAGAGATAGAGAGAGAAGCAGACTACCTGCCGAGCATAGAGCCCGATGTGGGACTCGATCCCAGGACGCTGGGATCACGACCCGAGCCGAAGGCAGCCACTCAACCAACTGAGCCACCCAGGCGTCCCTGTGGTTCATATTTTTAAGGTATCAAGTTAAGAAGGTATCCAGGTCTGCAAATCCCATTTTAATCTCTGTTGCTGTTTATTATTTTGTGTGGCTTTTTATTTAATTCAAATTGGAAGGATTTCCTTGAATTGGTTCATGATTTTATTTTGGTAAATATAAAGCAAAAAGAAATAAAAATAAAATTTCCACAAAGTCTTTCCTCCTATTTAATGAGGAAATTTGAGGCTTCTATAAAACATTTTCACTGGGGGGCACCTGGGTGGCTCAGTGGGTTAAGTCTCTGCCTTCAGCTCAGGTCATGATCTCAGGGTCCTGGGATCAAGCCCCACATCGGGCTCTCTGCTCAGTGGGGAGCCTGCTTCCTCCTCTCTCTCTGCCTGCCTCTCTGCTTACTCGTGATCTCTCTCTGTCAAAAAAATAAAATCTTAAAACAAAACATTTTCACTGGGCCTATTTCAAAGCTAACAAGTAATTAACAAGATTTTGGCAGCTGTATTAGTCAGGATCTATGGAGAAACAGAACTGGTAGGATATATGTAAGTATACAGAAAGAGATTTATTATGAGGAATTGACTTACTCAGCTTCAGAGGCTAAGAGTTCCCTCTACAAGCTGGAGATCCAGGGAAGCCGGTGGTGTACCTCCAGTCCAAGACCCAAATCTGAAGGCATGAGAACAAGCTCAAAGGCAAGAGAAGATGGATGTCCCAGGTCAAGCAGAGAGAGTGAATTTGCCCTTCTTCTACCTTTTTCTTCTATTCGAGCCTTAAAGAATGAGGTGATGTCCACCCACATTTGTGAGGGCAATCTTTAGTCAGTCTACCAATCCAAAGGCTCAACTCTTCCAAAAACACTCTCAGTGGACACATTTAGAAATGTGTTTTACCAGAAATCGATACATAAAACTAAAATCACAGCAACTGTACATAAATATTTATTTTAACTTAAAAGGTGAATTCTATCCCCATAGGGACGCTTGAAGCAATCATTTGTTTCTGAAATCTTAGTCACCACATTTGAGTAGTCCCACTGACAAAATTCTACTTTATAATCTGTTATTCTAGAAACTTTATCTTAATTACCACATTGAATCACCTTCTACAAATTAGAAATGATATGCTTTTTTGTGACCAAGTATATATTTCTAAAAAGAGGTGACTTTAATTTGTCCTACTGAGAAAGAGAAATTAGATACTATTGTGGGAAATAATTCTTTTGGCAAGGAAGACAGAAAGAAAGTATGAAGACACACTAAGTATTAAATGTTGATTTCTGGACTCAGCCACTCCAAACTTGAGGGGAACAGGAAATGAGCCTAAGATTTCCAGACAGTTTCTGAGTCTAGGTATTTGGAGACAGGAAAATAAGTAACATTTTACTTCTAACTGGAAGAATCAGTATACTTGAAACAAAAATATAGGAAAATATTTGTATATGTTCTAATTATTATCTATTACTGCACAACCAAATAACACCCAAATTTACTGGTGTAAAATAATAGCCACTTTATTGTATCTTAAGATTCTGTAGGTCAGAAAATTGGGCCACACTTGCTGGGTGATTCCAATTTTATCATTTCTTTCTTACTTACTAGTTGGGATACTTTTTTAAAATAATTTTTTAAAAGATTTTATTTATGTGACACAGAGAGAGAGATCACAAGTAGGCAGAGAGGCAGGAAGAGGGGGAGGGGAAAGCAGGCTCCCTGCTAAGCAGAGAGCCCCATGTAGAGCTGGATCCCAGGACCTGAGACCACAACAAGAGCCGAAGGCAGAGGCTCAACCCACTGAGCCACCCAGGTGCCCCTAGTTGGAATACTTTTATAAAGAAACATTTCCTTCATCTATTCTTTGATTACCTAGTAGAAAAATAAAGGCAATATAAAAGCTTGATTCTTTTCCCACACTTACCAGTTTTCATAATAATGAATTATCTTTTCCTTTCATTCTCCAAAAACAACCAGGCTTTTAAAAATACCATAAAAGAACTCATAAATTTAAACACATTTGATGGCTTTCAAATAACTGAAATTTTTAACCTTATTCAATTTCAAACTTCTCCATCAATGGCCAGTAGTAGGAGCCTCTTTGAGTTGACTCCTGAATCTTTTTGACATGATGTTAGTGGTCTTTGATAACTTTTTTGCTTTTGTATAGGAAGATATTCCAGGCTCATCCTGTACATTTCCTATCCTAGAATGGTGTCTATTCTTTTTCCGGGAAGGATGGGTGTGTGTGTGTGTGTGTGTGTGTGTGTGTGTGTGTGTGTGTGTATCAAACTTCATAGGTTCCTGCAGATATTTCCAATTCAAATGAAAGACCACTCTGCATTCTAGGATTTGTACTCTAACCTCTTTCTTTTTTAAAAAATTTTATTTACGTATCTGAGAGAGAGATTGAGTGAGAGAGAGCTCACGAGCAGGGGAAGAAGGTAGAGAGAGAAGCAGATTCCTCACTGAGCAGGGAGCCCAATGTGGGACACAATCCCAGGACTCGATCATGACCTGAGCTGAGGGCAGATGCTTAACTGATTGAGCCACCCAGATGGGGACACACTAACATCTTTCTATCACATCTGTACCTCCTTTATTCTACTTGAAAATCCTGGCTTCCAAAGAAATAGGATATAATGGAGTTATTTATTTGCTTTATTCAAAAATGTACACAGAAAAGTCTCAGAATAACAATACCAATATACTTATTCCAATACGATCACTGAAAAATTAAAAAAAATTTTCATATGTTCCTACCATTCACTTCCAATTTTAAAAGGTGTGCACTGACAGATCATATAATTAAACCTCTTACTGTCTTTGTTCTACAAATAACTATATAGCTAATATTCAATATCTGTCCTTTTGTGTCGTTAGTACAGATATTTTGGTTTTATGAAGTTCATTCTCTAATAAATTCTGTAGGAGTGCTCATGAGAATAATATCCACAGAGTTCTTGCATGATGTTGAGTTTGAAAAGCACTTTTGCTCAATATAAAATCCTTGTATCACATTTTATTTCTTTGAGCCTCCTATATACAATATTCCATTTTCTTTCAGCATAAAAGCTTGCTATTAAAACTATAATAATAATATAATTTTCTTTCTCTTATTTTTGTCTAAATGTTGAAGGAATTAAAAAAAAAAGTCTAAATTTTACTAGAACAGGGGTTGGTATTCGCCATCTTGGTTGATATTTTGGGGTAAATGATGTGCTCTTCCAATATATGGTTTCAAATCTTTGACATTTTCAGCGAATGGTTTTCGAATTATAATTTTTAGTTACTTCTTCCACATTTTTGCTCCTGTAATGATTCCTATTATAAATACGTTGGATCTTCTTTGCCTATCTTCAATATTTATTATTTTCTCTTGAAATCTATTTACCTTCCTTTTTTTATGCTTTTTTTTCCCCTTTTCACCCTTTCTCTTTAGGCATTATCTGTTATGTTTATTTAACCACATGTTACAACTTGTTTAATTTTCATCTCTGAAATATTTTTTTTCTTTCACTTTTCTTGCCTTCTTGAGTGGTATCATCTCTTTCCCGAGTTGTTTTGTTGTTGTTATTGTTAATTCTAATTCAAGGGGTGCCTGGATGACTTAGTTGGTGGAGCATGCAACTCTTGATCTTGTGATTTCAAGTCTGAGATTGGGTGTAGAGCTTACATAAAAAAACAACAAACAAAACATTTTAAAAACATTTTGGTTTACGTTATTCTTCCATGATGTAATATTTTGAAGATAATCAGCTTATTTTAAAATTTATTTGTGGTTATCTGTATGCTTAGGCATCTTATGTAGTTATTAATATCATCTATTCCATCAATACATATTTATTGAGCATGTATTATGTGCAGACAGGCATTGTAGCCCAAAGTTGAACCACCCTAGCTGATCAACATTATTGTTTTATACACCTAAAATTTTGTGGTTGTTATGCAATGAAATGTTGATGAATATACCATATTTATATTTATTAAGTCCTAATTTTATTGAGTTTCAACAGAATACTTCTATACCATGAATTCTGCATTCTTGACCCTGTCACCCAAATTTATGTTTTTTAGGAACAGTTTAACAAAGATGTATTTCAAGGAATTAAAAGTTTGCAATTTTTTTTAATCCATAAATGAATCATGTATACATAATCTAAAAAATGACTGAGTTACAATTTTTTCCCTCTAGATCTTTGTAGTTGTTTCATCATTACCTTCTGGTATTTAGTTTATTGAACAAGTTTTTTTTTTTTTTTAAGATTTTATTTATTTGACAGAAAGAGAATAAGCACAAGCAGGTTGAGCAGAAGAGGGAGAGGGAGAAGCAGGTGCCCTGCCAAGTAGGCAGCCCAACGTCGGGCTTGATCCTATGACCCTGGAATTGTGACCTGAGCTGAAGGCAGATGCTTAACCAACTGAGCCACACAGGCGTCCCTATTAAGCAACTTTTTTGACTGATTTTTTTTTTTTTTTGGTCTCTTTGTAGGCTGTTTTTTTCTGAAAAAAAAAATTACAATACATTTTTTAAATTCTTGAAATTAAAAAACATTCTTTAGGACATTTTTAGTGTCAACTTTTCCTTAATTGTTTTTGTCTTGAATATCATGAGCATTTTCAACTACAGACTAATGAGAGCTCAAGAAATTTTCCATTTTATATTTTAATTATTTATTCTGCTCATTTTGTGTGTATTCTGTTCTTTGATATTAATTCATCAAAGTTTGCTTCTCAGTCCTCTAAATCCTATATTTATCATCTCTTTAAATCTCATTGGTTCACCTCTTCATTCTAGGGGGAGAGGCGGTTTTCAAACTTCCTTCCTTTTATCAACAATTAAGTGTTTATAGTCACTTTAAAAAAATGTTAGGTTTATTGAGTTATAACTTACAAGCAGTAAGATTAAGCTTTTTAAGTCTAGAGTTGAGAATAAGATTTCACAAATATATTTAGTCACCACTATAATCAGTGCACTCTGGGCAAGAGGAGAATGAGATAAGCAGGACACCAAGGACTGAATTTTGGAAAATGATCATATTTATGGTCAAAGGGAAGAAAAATCAGAGGACTAGTTTTTAACCCCAATTCCTGCTATCATTCCAGAAGATTTTACATTCATATTGAGAATTCTTCCACCCTTTTGCCCCCCGTTATGTGCTGAATAGTGCTCCCCCAAATTCATATGCTGAAGTCCTAACCCCACCAGTATCTCAGAATGTGACTACACTTAGAAATAGGGCCTTCAGAAATGTAGTCAAATTAAAATGTAGTCTTTTAAATTGTGAAATTTATTCACAAGTACAGAGGGAAGATTACATAAAGACACAGAGAGAAGATGGCCAATGAGAGAGGCTTAAAGCAGATCCTTCCCTCATGGTCCTCAGAAACCAACCCTACCAAGACCTTGATATCAGACTTCCAGCCTTCAAAGCTATGAGAAAATTAAATTTCTCGTGGTTTTGTAAGCCATCCAATCTGCAGTACTTTGTAATGGCAGTCTGTGTACTTTGCTATACATTCTCTTAAACTTTTGATCCACAATCAAGCAAAATCCCAATCATGGAAAATTCTATTTCTCCCAGGTCAGTGAATGCTACAGACATCCCACCCTTAGAACTGGGCAAGAGCGGTGCCTGTACTTCACGCATTGCTTTACAGAACACAATTTGGCCCTTATCCTGCTATACCGAACCCTAAAGAGCAAGGAATCTGTGGGGCCAAAAAGATAGGTTCACTCAGAACCTATGTCTTCAATTTTAGACAATGCTTTTGAGTAGCCGCTCGTCTTTAAAATCTCTGCTCACACAGCTCCAAAAAGGCAAGGAGTGACCTTTCCCCAAGTCCTCCCAGCTAAGGGTCAACAGTGCTTCTAGTATCTAAATCCTTAGACCAAACGTGTAGTAAAAAACCCCCCAGGCCTAAGAGGTGCCTAAGTAGTGGTGTGGGAGTAGGCTTGCCAAGTAAAATACAGTATACCTGATTAAATTTGTATTTCAAATGGACAACAAGTAAGTTTTAGTACAAGCAAGTTCCAAATATTACATGGTACATACTGAAACTAAAAGGTATTGTTTATATAAAATCCAAATTTAATAAAATAGCCTTTTTTTTTTTTTTTAAGCAATATAGGAACCCTAGGTGGAGTCATAGTTCGGCATTTGAGCTGGGTGTCTGTATGCATGAGCACAATGCCCCTAAAGGTATCAAATGAGTAAGAGGACATGATACAGGGAAGGCAGGATACATGCACCAACCAATTCTCCTTCAATTATCCATTCGTCCAGCACAGGAATTCTAAATTGAACCTGGCTTTCCAGTCATTTTCAAAAATAGGACAACAAAACAAAATATATTTTTACATTTTGTTAATTGTATTTATGTTTAAATATTCAGACATATGATGTTTGGGTCTATATTTTCACTCTTGCTCCAACTGTACAAATGTCAAGGGGTTAATACTGTGTTGCAGAAAATTGCCTTAAGAGCTCAATGGTATCAAAAAAAAAAAAAAAGCTCAATGGTATCATCAACCACATTTAAAAGATGAGGAAGCTAAGGCTTAAAGACGTTAAATATAATTTACCCACAGTCATTGAGCTAGTGGAATCCATTTTCAATGTTAGATCTGTCTGAATATAAAGCAAATATTATTTTTTAAAATTACATGTAGTGAATGGTGACTACATTTAATACTGTATTGCATATTTGAAAGCTGCAACAAGTAGATCTGAGAGCAAATATTCTTTATCACCAACAATAATTTACTATGTATAAATTGACATACATTTTGATACCATCAATATACCTGGAGGCATAAAGCTGGTGAATTTCATGGGCTATCAAAAATAGGTATAACAAGGGGTGCCTGGGTGGCTCAGTGGGTTATAAGCTTCTGCCTTCGGCCCAGGTCATGATCCCAGGGTCCTGGGATGGAGTCCCACATCGGGCTCTCTGCTCAGCAGGGAGCCTGCTTCCCTTTCTCTCTCTCTGCCTGCCTCTCTGCCTACTTTTAATCTCTGCCTGTCAAATAAATAAATAAAATCTTTAAAAAAAAAAAAAGTAGCTATAATGAAATCACACTTGTTCAGGCTTTGATCCTGAATTTATGGGTCTAGACATTTAATTTTATAAGTGTACCCGCATTTGATAAAACTGGGTTCGTGTTATAATTATACAGTTCAAAACACTGATTTATAAAATAGAATGCCAATTTAAGTTACAATGACTAGCCTTTTTGGTAGAATAATGATTTGTAGTAGATTTCTCTTTAAGGGAAATGCCAACCAGAGAATCAAATTAAAACAGAAAACTGCCTGTTCAGCCTAATGTTAGAACAAAAAGGGTAAATATCCTTAAGATAGTATTTCCGTCAAGATAGGTGAATTGTCATATTCCACTCTAAGAATAATCCAGTCAACGGTGGAGAGGCAGTTCATAAGCTCTGAAGCTCAACACAACCCGGGTTTTTACTTCTTACTGTTTAACATTTGCAGGCCTCAGTTTTCTTATTATGTAAAAAAGGCTTCTTGTAAGGGTTGAGATTATTCATGTAAAACATCTAGCACACTATTGCCATCATACTATGTATACATTATACAAAATATTATATTGTTTCAAATGTCATGTTATTTATTATTATGTTATTGCTATTGTGCAATTTATCATTGTTCTATTTAACAACTCTTGCTAACCTGAAGAAACAGGCCAGAAGCGCGCTTCCCAGGCGTTGAGGCGGGTACGAGTTACCATGGCAACAGCGCGCGCCTAGACCTCTTCCGCTCGCGCGTCGCTGGAAAAGAAAAAAGCCTAAGCTGCGTGTTGCGTCATCACCGCGCGCTTGTTTGGGCTCTCCGTTTTGGAAGGTCCCGGCCCGGCTACCGTCGCCCCCCCGCCAGGAATTATTTTTTTCTTTCAACCTTTGTTACATCGCATCGAGCCTGCAGGACTGTAAGTACTATAGAAAGAAAGAGGGCGAGCGAGGGAGCATTAAAAAAGTGATGCCGCAGCACACTCCCCACCTCTGAACCCTCCCTATGTTTTCTTGATCCTATCAGCTTCCTCTCAGCTGGGATCGCGCCGCGTCAACTTCCGGGCGGGTGCCCGCCAGCACGGCCTCCGCCGCTCCCCTTCTTTGGCCCCTTTGTGTCCCCGCAGTATCGAGGCGCGGGCCCTGGCACGTCCTTTCTCGAGGCAGGGAGCACCGTAGTGCAGGGAGCCTCTCACTGTGGGCGGGCGCGCGGCCCGCAGGGGGGTTAGAGTGGGGAACGTGCCTGCGCGTGCTGGGGTAAGAGGAGGTTGCACGAGGGTCAGCGTGTGGTTCGAGGAAGGAGGGGCGGGACGGGGAGGGGGGAGACGAAGGGGAGTAGAAAGAGCAGTGGAAATTTTTAAAAAGATACTCTTGTCCACCTTCTGATTATTGTGGCCTAACAATGAGGCGCAGCCATAATAGTCATCCTGTGCCATGTTTTCGTGCTCTTAATTGCCTTGGGAATGAACTGCTAAGGCTTTGTATTTTATATTGTTTTCATGGCCTCTTTTTCTCTTTTTATTTTCTTCCTGCAGATAGTTCATTTAAAGCTCTTAATTCCACAGGGTGGTGGTTTCTGCCAATATGAATCTTTTCAACTTGGACCGTTTTCGCTTTGAGAAAAGGAGTAAGATTGAGGAAGTGCCCGAAGCAACCCCTCAACCCACCCAGCCTGGCCCTTCTTCACCAATTTCTCTTAGTGCTGAAGAGGAGAATGCTGAAGGGGAAGTTAGCAGGGCAGGCACACCTGATTCAGATATAACTGAAAAAACAGGTGAGTTACAATGTTGCAAAATGATGTAGCATCAAAAGGTATTTTTTGAGAGAAAGAAATTCTAATATTCTTGGTATAATACATATTAATACATTGTCCTCTACCTTGCCCTTTAAAATACCGCTTTGCTGCCAGAGGCACCATATACCTGCCATGAACTGAAAATCTGTGGCTTCTTCAGTTTTGTATGAAGTTCTTGGAATATGACCCAGTGATGGAAGTTGGTATCTGAATTTAGGTCATCCTTAGGTCAGAGTAGTTGCTTCTGGAAGAGAAACTAGGTGATTCAGACTAATGATGTAGACTTTGAGTCTGTTATTTGGCCAGGTATTTACATCTCAGTATTTTTCCAAGAAACACTGCTCACTTACTATGAACAAGACTTTAGACTCAGGGTGCTTGAAGACAACCTCTGGACAAATGAAGAGCAGATCTCATTCAGATTTTGCCAATATTTGACTTCCTGAAGATCCCCAGGGTGCGAATGAGTAATTTGTATTCTTCAAGGTGAAAGAACCATTTCTAACCTCTTCAGCAGATTGTCCCAGACAATGGGATTTGAGAGGAAGCCAAAAATTAGCATTGCCATCTTAGTCTGTGTTCTTTGAACAGTGAACAGGACATATTTGACCTCTTATGTTTTAGGCACTGTGCTATGTTTCATATTCTCTCATCTGATTTGTATGGCAGGCCTACAAGATGATACCCACATTTTGCAGAAATGAGACCCAGAGAGGTTAAGTTGTTAGGAATTTGATAAACCTGGAACTCAAATCCAGTCAGTCTAGTTCCTGAGCATAAACTTTTTAATTGTTTACACTGCAGTTTCTTATGAAGGGTGGAAGGAATATTAGAAGTTTTCTTTTAATGTTTATTTTAGTGATACCTTTTTTAATGCAAAACTCAATATTTCCCAAGTAGCTTTTATGCTGATGTGGCCCTGACAAGATTGGTAATAAGTATGCCATTATTGTTGGTGTTTTATTTTATTTGCTAGTCTTCTGTTTAATTGTACCAGTGATGGCAGACTCCCTACACATTATCATTTGAATGACATTTAAAAATCTTTGGGTGTAATTGGAACATGCTGGAATGATTTGGTGGGTTGAATTGTGTGGTAATGGGGAGTCCTAATTTTGAAAGGCTTTGTTGTATAAAGGGTTCTGAACTCATCCAGATTCTGTGGGGAACCACTGAAGCTTAGGAGTGCTGTCTCTTTGTTCATTCTTTCAATAGGTGTTTACTTTGCATAACATGCTGTAGTTAATGTGTAGATATCCAGGTACTTTAATATTCCAATAATAAATATGATTCTGTGTCTTAAGGAGTTAGAGAGGGCTGGGAAGGCCAGCATGTAGGCATGGATTTTGAATCCTTAGAAGTCTCTACTGCTTCATTTCAGTTAAATGGGATATTGGACAAATTAAAATCTGAGATTAACATTTTTTCATCTTTAGGATAAAAAGCACTTTGTAAACTGGAACACAGTGGGAATATTTTATTTATCATTATAAATAATGTGAAATTCTTAATTGTTTCTTCTAATCAGGAGATGCTGCTGTACTTTTTTTTTTCCCCCGTTTAAGGAGATTTCATTCATCTTTATTGTGATTTTTTTTTTCCTCATGTGTAAATTTCTCTTATAAACTGAGGTTACATTTAGGATTAGTCTTAATAACATTGGGAAATACGAAAATTAAGTTTGTTCTGGAAATGGTGAGAATTCATCCTACTATGAATAGAGAGCTCTAAGAAAAGATGATTGTAGTTGCTATTGTAAAATTGAGAGAATCTTAAAACCAAAGGCTAGGTTTTGGTTTTACATTGTAGGTACAAGAGATCCATTAAAGCCTTCACAGATAGAAGGGTAAAATGATGAAAGTTGTTTTGTTAAAAAAAAATCAGTCTAGCAGCCCTGAGTACCATACTTTGTTAGAAGGTAAGTTTTGAAGGGAGATAATTCATTTTGGAAGTAGAAATAACAGTAGGAGTGGAGAAAAAAGAGAGATGAGAGATTTCAAAGAAAGAAAGGGCAAAGTTTTAGAACCAAATCTATGGGAAGAATGAGATAAATAAGAATTTTAGTTCAGGGTCACCTGGGAGGCTCAGTCGGTTAAGGATCTGCCTTCTGCTCAGGTCATGATCCCAGGGTCCTGGAATCTATTCCCGTGTTGGGTTCCCTGCTCAGCAGGAAGCCTGCTTCTCCCTCACCTACTGCCCCTGCTTGTGTGTGTGTATGTGTGCTCTCGCTCTTTCCCTCTGTCAAATAAATAAAATCTTTAAAAAATCTAATTAAGAAAATGGTAGTTTTGTACATCAGAATAGGTGTAAAGTACCCATTCTGACCCATTGGGCATGCCTTTAAAAATTCAAATAAAAAATGTCCTGTCCCCAGTTTAGCATGTTGGACGAGACCTAAAGCAACTTAGCATAGAGGTGGGGAATTCTCAATTGAGTGTTGGAGCTTGAGCCTGTATAAAGGACAAAATACTGAAGCTGGTTTAGGCTCCTGACTAGAGATTAGGGAATCATTGGTGGGATATGGTTTTTGACCTTATTTCCTTTATCATCATATGCTAACTTCTTATTTTGCTGTTGTGTGTAATGCTATATTTGCTTATTTACAATAGAGTGTTAGGGTCTAAATCAGGTCTAAATCACCTATTTCTTAAATAGAGTGGAAATTGTAGAAATTACCTATCAACGACATTTTTAGCTAGCTCTTTTAATTTTACCAATATAAATTAAGATTTTATTTCCTACCACTCTCTCTCAGTTACTGTGCCACAGCCACACCTTTTCTTAAATATGCCAAGGATAGTGCAGTCTTTCCTTCTTCGTCTTCGCTCTTCTTCGTCCAAGACCCTGCCTGCTGATAAGTGCATATGACTCTGGGCTTAGTGATGAATTTACTGTCTTTAGAAGCCCTTCCCTTGATCACACTCTCTGAAATAGCAATACCTTCCCCGCCCTCAGCTTTACTCTTCTGTGTTTTTCTGGGTAGTATTTTATTTCTACCTAACATGATTCTATATATTTGTGTCTCCCTTCTTAGAATATAAGATGCATGTGAGCAGAGACTTTTTTCTGTTCACCATTGCTTAGAGCAGTGACTGGTGCATAGTAAGCTCTTAGTCAATATGTATTGAAGGAGGGAGTATTGGGTGATAAGTGGGCAATACTAGTACTTTGTACAAATTTTTAGAAGTATCCTTCCTCTTTATGATCTTGAAACAGCCCCTAGCCATCAGGCTTCTTCATCCATGCTAACTTGAAACTGCTTTTGACGCAGGATAGTCTTCCTTCACCTAGCCTTTGGATATGAGGGCATACACTTAACTTGTGGGCACCTCTCCCTCTCGTGTTTATTTTGCCCTCATGGTGTCACATTATTAATGGTTATTGCTTGCTTCCACATTTTTTTCTTTTGACCTTTTTGAGAGCACAGTGGGTTTCAAGGGAATAAAATAAAGGTACGTGAGTGAGAGAGGAGAGAACTTACTATGTTTTATGCATAAAGAGTAAAAATAAGAGCAAAGCTTGATCTCAAGGAACACCAGGAGGAAGGGACATATAAGTATATATAGTAAAATAGTACAGTGTAATAACTCGGGAAAATATTAAACAGTGTAGAATCACAATCTAACTCAGAAATGATTATCTTTTCCTGGAGAGGGTCAGGAAAAGTCACAGAGAGGTAACTTTGAGTGAACCCTAAACAATGAATCAGTGCTTTTTTCGTGAACAGGTAAAGAAAATATACATTGTTTAGGAGAGTGATACGTCTGTGAGAAGGGAGGTTATCTGTGGAAGAGGCAGTTTAGGTAGGTATAGATGAAACTGAGAAGATAGACGTGTAAACCGCTGGGTTGTAAGGGGCCTTTATATGCTATGCCAGGAAGGATGGACTTTTTTTGGTACACACCAGAGAGCATTTCAGCATGGAAGACTGTTGATGAAGCTGTTGAATTAATTGAAGCCTAAATGTAGGAAAATGATAGTAGGATAAAGGAGGCATTTTAGAGAAGTTTTATATTTCAGTATTTGATAGTATTTGGTGATCAGTTAAATGTAGAGGGTTTGAAGTAACTCATATTTCTTGCTTAGACAGCTGGGTGATGGGCACTATTAACTGAATTAGGCAGTGCATTTAGGAGAAAGATACTTAAACATGTTGAGTTCAGGTCACCTGTTTCAGAAATGAGGTCTAGTGGAGGATTGAACATTAGGTTTGTAGCTCGAAGATGGTTGGAACCTTCCAAATCAACTTTGGAAGGGTCATCATTGTGGCAGTTAACAAAAAATATCCCCAAGCAAGGCATATAGTGAAAAATTTCAACATGTAGTGGTGAACAAATGAAGACAGAACAATGAAGATAATAAAGGATGACTTGAATAGTCATAGAAAATGATAGTACTCCGAAAGCTAAAGAAAGACAAGTTTCCAGTTTTGTGTATAGTGAACACTATCAGATACTGTAGATAAGTCAACTTGGATGTGGACTGATGAGAGACCACTTTCCTTGGAAATTAAATGTTATTGTTGACCTTTAACAGACAGTTTCAGTAGAAAGGTGGGGAAGTGAAGGCTAGTCTTTAAAGAAGGAAAAGAGAAAAACAGCTTGACAGTACAGTGGTGTCAAAAGAAGATGTTTCAGGAGTATTGAAAGTTCAGCATATTTATTGGCCCAGGGGAAGAAGCCAATGGAGAGGGAAAGGATGAAGGGAGGGGAGGTATCTGAAGACAGGCATCTAGGGCATGGGAACAGATGCACAGCTAGACTATTTAATGTTGCAAAGAAATAGAGACACATTTTACCTGGAGAGAAAAAGTGATAAAAGTAAATGGGTTAATCAGTTATTTTGTGGTTGGAATGGAGGAAAGTTATAGTAAATTCTTGATTAATTTCTTTCCCTAGTGAAATACATTCAGTATTCTAAAATGATTACCATTTCAGTGTGGTGGTCATGTGGAAAGTAACAGTTGTTTAATAAGAAAAAAAATTTTTTTTAATATTTTATTTATTTGACAGAGAGAAATCACAACTAGGCAGAGAGGCAGGCAGAGAGAGAGGAGGAAGCAGGCTCCCCGCGGAGCAGAGAGCCCGATGTGGGGCTCGATCCCAGGACTCTGGGATCATGACCTGAGCTGAAGGCAGAGGCTTTAACCCACTGAGCCACCCAGGTGCCCCTTAATAAGAAAATTTTAAAATTATTCCAGTTAATCAAAAAGATTATTCCAGTTAATAAAAAAAAAAAGAAAGAAAGAAAGCTTTCCAGAGAGCACTGTTCTGTCATATAGGTTGTGTGATCTCAGGTAAGACATTAACATTTTTGGACTCAATTTCCTTTGCCTAGATGTTCTCTGAAGTCCCTGCAAGCAGTAAAACGGTTATGATCCTTTGAATAATGGAGCCAGATGTATCATTTTAGCATCATGATTCTGTAACCATTGGGTGATACTCAGGTTTTTTTTTTAAGTGTGTGTGACCAAAATGGGAATCATCCCTGTATCTTTGGATAGTTACTGTGGTTTCTTAATGTCTGCGAGTGTTAGTTGACAAGCAGTACTTGGTAGAAGGCTAAGTGCTAAATAATTCTAATAGAAGAAAGTACAATGAGTACTCACACTTAAGTAAAAATCTTAAGTACATTTGAAGTGTATACTTTTTTTTTTTTAAAGATTTTATTATTTGACAAACAGAAATCACAAGTAGGCAGAGAGGCAGGCAGAGAGAGAGAGGGAGAAGCAGGCTCCTTGCTGAGCAGAGAGCCCAAGGCGGGGTGGATCCCAGGACCCTGAGCTGATGACCTGAGCCAAAGGCAGAGGTTTAATCCACTGAGCCACCCAGGCACCTCTGAAGTGCATACTTTTATCTATGTTTTCCCTTCTCTACCTTTTTACTCTCCATGCTTAGCTATTTTCTTCAAAATAAAATGTTATATGTAAAATATGTGGTATTGTATAATGAAGAATATTCTATAGTCTTTATTTTCAGTGTTCATATTTGTATTTTTTTTCTGCCTGAATCTATACCAAGTTTTTGTTTTTATTTATATTATATATATAATATTTACTTATGCTTACCTCTTTTTTTTTTTTTAATGACTACAGTGTCTTATATAGATACAATTCGTGTAGTTTCCTTAATGTACATCTGTTGGTTGGGTTTTTTCTTCTTTTTTTTTTTAGCTTGTGTACAATCTGAAGAAAAATTCTTGGAAATGGAATTGTCAGATTAAAGTGAATATTAGTAATATTTTAATAAGTGCCAAGTTACCATACACAGTTTTACCACTTTGCGCCAGACTACAGCTTGGTGTTTAGATGTCTGCTTTTTCATACTAGGCTAAAATTTTACAAACCTTTCTTATATTTACCAGGGAATTTAATTGCTTTACTTTTATTCTTTAAGGTTAATTGTGTTTTCGTAAAGGTATTAGTCTTCTGGACTTTTTCTGTGTTCCGTTTTTTTTTTCTGATAAATGATTTGTAAGTTTTTTATTCTTTTTATTCCTTGTTTGTCACTAAGAAATTTTACATTTTCATGTGGTCAGTTTGTTCATTCATTTCTTTGATGGCTTCTAGGATTTAGGTCTTGATCAGACAGGCATTCCTTAATATCACATTATAAATATTTTCATGTGTATTTTGTTCTAGCACATCTATGTTAATTTTATTTTTAATTGTAAAATATACATAACATGAAATTTACCATCTTAACTATTAATTATACAAATCATGACAGTGTTAGGTACATTTACATTATTGTTTAGTTGATCTTCAGAACTCCTTTTATCTTGCAGAAATGAAACTGTACCCATTAAACACTTCCCTCCTATCCCCAGCCTGTAGTAACCATAACCACCCTTGTACTTTCTGTCTCTGAATTTGACTACTCTAGGTACATAAAAAAGTGGAGTCATGCAGGATTTGTCTTTCTTTAACGGGTTTCCCTTTGCATAAGGTCTTTAAGATTCATTCATGTTGTAGCATGTATCAGAATTTCCTTTTTAAGGCCAAAAGCATTCTATTGTATGTATATACTGCATTTTGTTTATCCATTCATCTGTGGATGGATACTTGGGTTGCTTCTACCTTTTGGTTATTATGTTTATTACTGCCATGAAATGTGTGTACAAATACCTCTTTGGACCTTGCTGTCGCTTCTTTAGGGTATATACCTGGAAATGGAATTGATAGATCATACAAGAAATCATCACATGTTTTCCATTAATACCTGAACCATTTTACTTTTCCACAAGCAGTGCACAAGGGTTCCAGTTTCTCCACATCCTTGCTAACACTTGTTACCTTCTTTTTTGTTTTTTTTGTTTATTTGTTTTGATAGCCAAACGAATGGATCTGAGTTAGGTTTTGTGTTGATTTTTATTTTACTCTTAAATCTCATCTAGAATTTATATTATAAAGACTAAAGAAAGGATGGTACAGACATCAATATAGTCTAAATTCTCATGTATATTTGCATCTTATAGGCCATTAATCTACTACTTCAGCTTAGTTTTTTTTTTAAAGATTTTATTTATTTATTTGACAGAGATTACAAGCAGGCAGAGAGGCAGGCCGGGGGGGGGGGGGGGAGCAGGCTCCCAGCTGAGGAGAGAGCCCAATGTGGGGCTTGATCCCAGAACCCTGAGACAAAGGCAGAGGCTTAACCACCTGAGCCACCCAGGCACCCCTACTTCTTTAGTTTAATATTTGTTTACCCATTACTTTAACTCTTGTAGTTTAAAGGTGTTGTTTTTTTTCTTCTTCTTTGACTTGAAAGTTCAAAGAAGTGGTTTCTATGGCTTTTTTTTTCTTAAATTTCCAAGTGGCTGAAATTTTGCTTCAGTGTTTTTATTAACATTTGCTCCTAATTATACTCTTTTACAACTGGAGAATGTGGTCTACAGTATTTCTGTTTTGGTTAGTTAATCTACTGAAATTTTCTTTGTGGCCTAATTTGCCATTAATTTTGCAAAAGTACTGAGACTACTTGAAAAGGTGACATAATCTAAGTATAGATTAATTATATACCAAATAACAGATGAATTTTATTTATATAATTTTATTCAAGCTGTAGATGACAAATATTGTGTCAGAGTCAATTTCTTGGATCTTGACTAATTACCTGTAGCTGTTTTTTAGTGGAGTAGAATAAATAGAAAATTATCAAATATCACCGATAGCCTCTGAAAGTTTTATTTCAGTTATATATGTTTAATAATCATGTTTTGGGTCACAATCTAAAATGGGTCTCTTACAGTGGGTCCCAATCAGAAATGTTTGGAAAGCATTATTGTAGGTTTTATTATTTTTGTGCAGTCTGTTAAGAGCTTGGAGAAGAGAGTTAAAGCCTTATATTTGTCTCTTGACTTTTTGCCTTATGTATCCTGTAGCGTTTACGTCTTTCATCATTAGTATGCAGTTAAGATATATGTTAGTTATGTTTTTTGTTGTAGATCTAAATTCTCTTATTAAAAAAAGTGTCTCTCAAGTTAGATGCTTTTGTCTGTCCAGTAACAATAGCATGGCTTTGTTTTTCTTTACATTTTTCCCATTTATCTTTTCTTTTGGCTTACGCCTGAGATGTTTCTTCTCTTATTTCATCTTAGAATGATGTCAGAAACTACTCTTCAGTCTTGTATTTATTATTGTATTTTGTCTTTTTTAGAGCTTGCATCAGAGAAATAGTTTGATTTATCTTTGAGGAGATGTTTATGGTATTTCTCTTCTATTATGACACTGAAATTAAGGCTGCTCAGATTTTACCATCTATTATTTTGGTTACATTTTAAAATGGTAAATCAGGAGCGCCTGGGTGGCTCAGTGGGTCAAAGCCTCTGCCTTCTGCTCAGGTCATGATCCCAGGGTCCTGGGATCGAGCCCCCGCATCAGGTTCTCTGCTCGAGAGGGAGCCTGCTTCCTCCTCTCTCTCTGCCTGCTTCTCTGCCTACTTGTACTCTCTGTCTGTCAAATAAATAAATAAAATCTTTAAAAAAAATAAATAAAAACAAATAATAAAATGGTAAATCGGTGATGTATTTTACTTGGTATTCAAAGGAATTGCCTTGAAAGCTAGTTGCCATATTAAAGAATTGAACCATGTAGAGCAACACAACTAGATGATCAGAAGTGGCACAGTTTTCTAAGTCTTCAGGACAGATATAAAGGTTTATGTATTTTTCATTCTACTTTGGAAGATAACTTCTATTTATGGGCTATCAAATTAATTTGGACTACTTTAGTGTGAACTCATAATCTCCTAGTAGTGATTTTTGTTTGTTTTTGAGTGGCCCTTGATCTTGGACCCTTTGGAAAGGTGAAACCAGAGTCAGACTTAAAGGCTTCTTTTGTTTTATGGTAGACTTAGATATGAGAATGGGTACAAGCGCACTGGAAAAATTTGGGGCGTAAGATTGCCTTCTCTTGAGCATACTGTTGGTGTGGAATTTAGTTTGGAAAAACTCCCTGGAACCTTGGAGTGTTCTTGCATATGCTAATGATGTAGGTTCCCATTACCTTTTGGTAATGAGAGAATAATCATCTTCTATCTCTAAAATACAATAGATTTCTTTATGATCTGTGTATGAAAGGATAGGCTGTTTTCACTCATGTTCCTGTAGCATTTTGTTTATTCCTTTCTCATGGCACAAATCATATTTCATAACAGTTACTTGAGTGCATGGCTACTTAGCTCTTACTTGTTTCATTAGGGCAAGTTAAACTTAATAATCCCTACCTCTTGGTACAGTGCCTTATGCGCAAAAGGCAGTCAGCAAATGTCAGAATTTAATAGTAGCTGATGCCTTCATGATTGTTTCAGTGTTTCACCATTCTTTCATATGTATTTTTCTGTTTTCTGTCTCTTGCGCTGCTGCTTCAAAGTGCTTGTTTGGCTTGGGTCAAAAACCATCACTGCATCGTTATGGCCATTGCCTCTTAGCTATTTTTGCTTTTGCTTACTTCCAGAAATAGTCCATATAAGCAAATCTAAGCATTAAGCATTATTTTAATTCTAAATTATTGACTATATTGGAAGGTTGCTATTTTTATATAAATAAACTCTTACTGTATCCCATCAGTTTTCAAAGTGTGGTATGTGAACCTTTAGGATCCCTAAAGATAAACTACTTTCATAATAATGCTAAGGTAGTACTTGCCTTTTTACTATGTTGATGGTACAAAGGCAGTGGTAGGTAAAATTGCTGGTGCCAGGCACCTGAGTGGCTCAGTCAGTTAAGCGGCTGCCTTCGGCTTAGGTCACTATCTGATTCCACCATCTTGGGATCAAGCTCCACATCAGGCTCCTTGCTCAGCAGGCAGCCTGCTTCGCTGCCTGCCATACCCCATGCTTGTGCTTGCGCACACGCTCTCTGTCTCTCTCTCACTCTCACTCACTCACTGTGTCGAATAAATAAATAAAATCTTAACAAACAAAAACAAGGGGCGCCTGGGTGGCTCAGGCTCAGTGGTTAAGCCTCTGCCTTTGGCTCTGGTCATGGTCTCGGGGTCCTGGGATCAAGCTCGGCAGGGAGCCTGCTTCCCCCTCTCTCTCTGCCTGCCTCTCTGCCTACGTGGGATCTCTCTCTCTCTCTGTCAAATAAATAAAAATGAATTCTTAAAAAAAAAAAACACAAAATACAAAAAAACTGCTAGTGTCTTAGCACAAATCATGGCCAAGACTCCAAACTGTTCTAGTAGTCATTGTCAGTTTCACTTAAGAATTTGTTTTTTAAAGATTTTATTTATTTACTTGACAGAGATCACAAGTGGACAGAGAGGCAGGCAGAGAGAGAGGAGGAAGCAGGCTCCCGGTTGAGTAGAGAGCCCAATGCGGGGCTCGATCCCAGGACCCTGCGATCATGACCTGAGCTGAAGGCAGAGGCTTTAACCCACTGAGCCACCCAGGCACCCCAAGAATGTTTTTGATAAGGCAATAAAAATTATTAATTTGGGTAAATCTCAACTAAGCAATAGATGTCTTTTTAATATTCTTGTGAAACAAAATGTGAACCAGCCTTTGTTGTATACTGAAGTGTGTACGGTGGTTGTTTCAAGGGAAAGCATTTGAACAGTTGGTTTCAGTTCTGATTTGAACTTGTCATTTTTTCATTTTTACTTAAAAGAATGACTGACAAACTATAGTTAGGCAGACTTAGGTGTGGACATTTTCTTAAAAATGGACAGTGATACCAAGGAAATAATTGGCAGCATTTACTCTGTTTTCAAAGGAAAGTTCGGATTTTGGACTGTGAGTTTGACAGTCTCAGATATTTCAAGATCAGTGGTGATACTAATAAGTCTGATTTTTTAAATAAAATACCATGAAATATGTCAGTATTTGGAAGATCTACATTAATCAGCAAGTGAACCAGTATTTTTCAAATGACCAGTGCACACCATGTTACAAAATAATTCATGGTTTAAAGGTCCATTAAAGTGCAAGATAGACCAGTGGGTTTAAATGTAATAGAACGCAAAAGTTTATTCATATGGTACCAGATTACACATTGCAACTAACCATTAAAAAAAACTACCACCTGTCAAATTTGGGTTTAGTATCAAAGAAGAATATCCATAGTATTGTAAAAAAAAGTTATGAAAATACTCTTCCTAACTGTATAACTGTGTGAGGCATGATTTTCTTTATAAACCTAAACAAAAACAGTATAATAGATGAATTGCAGAAGCAGGATAATTTAGCTGTCTTATCTTAAACCAAAGATTTTTACAAATATAAAACAGTGCCACTCTTCTCTTTAGTTTCAGAGGAGAGGGATGGAATGAGAGGATATAGTTTTCATAAAAATATTTGTTACTGTGTAAACAGTTTTATAAAGTTTCTCAGTTTCTGCTTTATAATATGATGATATCGTAGATATAACCAACATAAGCAACATAAGCAAAAGCTCTTTAGGGTGTTCAGCTTTTAAGAATGCAAAGGGTTCTGAGTTTGAGAAATGCTGTTGTACTGTAACCTTCCTTTATCCTCCATATTGTCAAACTACTTCCTCTGTTAGTCACTTACCATTTGGGCTATGGGGATGTCACTTGGCTCAGAGTTGTGTACATGTTTAAGGTATATTTTAGGTAGAGATATATAGGCATATATAATGTATATTACATATAGTATAAAATATAATATGTATAATATATAATACAAAACATAATATATAATATGCAAAATAATACATTAAATGCATACAGTATATATATGTAATGTATATCTTTTGATGGTGTGTATTATACTACCAGTAAAAGCTCTGAGTAATTGAGTACATGATGGAGAGTATGCCAAACTTCTTAATTTTTTTTCCTGTCTCATTAACTAAGCACATTAATTATGCGTTTTAAAAATTGGTATGCCTTCATTGTATATTTTGTATTATCTGTATAAAATAAGAGGAAAAATGAGAGAAAATCAAAGATGAATATGTAATCAAGTTCAAGAAACTCTAGTTCTAATGTTCATTAACACATCTTTTAGGACTCCTCCAGGCATTTAGGCGTTTAAGTAGCTAACTTTAAAAAGATTATCATTCAAAAATAAATAAAAATAAAAGTTTATTGTTCATTTTGAATAAAGAGACTTCAAAGAAAAGCAGACAGTCCAAATCATTTTGCCTTAGCCCTTTGAAAATATAAGAAAATAGGACACTACTTAACATGTTTAACTGATACACAGTAGCTTTAGGTGAGATTTTTGCTACAGTGAACATCTAGTTTTGAATTTTATGGATGCTTTGTGATGTATCAGGAACACTTTGTAAAAGCAAAAACCATATTACCCTCATACTTTATAGGAGTTGGACTGTAATCTTGTTATTCATATAACTATCCAGAATTTGTAAGTATCATCATGTTTATGGCAGTTAATAGAGCTGTGATTTGTTCCAATGCAGAGTTCTTCATCCAGGTTCTTCACTCAGCACTTACAGGATTTTCTGTTGGAAAAAATGTGGTTTTTTTTTGGTAGTGTTTAGGTTGTGTTGATAGGACTTGTTTGTAGGAAGAAATACAGTTTTAGTGCCCTCCAGGTGAATAGTAGTTATGTAGGCCATGGTTAATCTTAATTACAAATATGGCTTCAAGAGCTTCTTTATAGTGATTGCTATCATTTTGTGACAGGTATTGGGGATGGTCTAAGAGTTTTAGAGTATGAGGATTTAGACCTTTACACATGGATTTCAAATTTGTTACCCCCCATCCCACATGACTTTGGACAAGTTGCTTTCTCTAAACCTAGTTTATCTATAAACTGGCCATATAATGTGTACCCTCAGGATTATTGTGAGGATTAAAAATGTGTATCACTTGAGGACTTGATTCTGACTTAGAAAGTAGTTAATGGAAGTGATAATTTTTTACACTGACACCTTTGAACTAAAGATTCATTTGGTCATTGCTTTTTATTTATTTATTTTTAAGATTTTATTTATTTATTTGACAGATAGAGATCACAAGTAGGCAGAGAGGCAAGCAGAGAGAGAGAGGGGGAAGCAGGCTCCCTGCTGAGCAGAGAGCCCCATGTGGGGCTCGATCCCCAGACCCTGGGATCATGACCCAAGCCGAAGGCAGAGGCTTTAACCCACTGAGCCACCCAGATGCCCCTGGTCATTGCTCTTTAAAATACATTCATTAGGGTGCCTGGGTGGCTCAGTGGGTTAAGCCACTGCCTTAGGCTCAGGTCATGATCTCAGGGTCCTGGGATTGAGTCCCACATCGGGCTCTCTGCTCGGTGGGGAGCCTGCTTCCTCCTCTCTCTCTGCCTGCCTCTCTGCCTGCTTGCGATCTTTCTCTGTCAAATAAATAAATAAAATCTTAAAAAAAAAATACATTCATTAGACCAAGGCATTGACTACTTTAATATGAATTTCTTAAATGTGGTCTTTTCGTTCTCATGTGTGTAAGGGAGAATGGTGGTTTTGCTGGGATAATAATGTTGGAACTCCACTATTGAAGAGAAGAGACCTTGGTAAGATATCTTATTCACCTGTTTTGAATGAGCCAAAATTTTTAGCTTGTGAGGACTGCCATAACAAAATACAGTACTGGGTGGCTTAAACACACCTTTATTTTGTTAATGTCTGGAGGCTGGAAACCTAGGATTGATTGTTTCTGAGGACTTCCTCCATAGCTTGCAGATGGCCACGTTTTCACTGTGTCCTCACATGGCCTTCCCTTCATGTGCACATCTTTTGTCTCTCTTCTTATGATATCACTCATACTGGATTAGGACCTCCACCAAAGCAGTCTCCTCTTTGAAGACCTTATCTCTAAATATGTTAAATTCTAAGGTCCTGGGGGTTGAAACTCAAGAATTTTGGAGGGATATAATTCAGTCCACAACACTCACATTTGTGTAAGAGGTAATGTGTATTGAATATGGGCTATGTTCCAGTGTCTAACTAAATGCTTATATATGTCTTCTGATTTTATGTTCACATGAGCCCTGTGATTATTAACATCTCTATTTTACATGTGAGGACATTGAGGTTTAGAGTGATTATACAGGTTGGCTAAGAGACAGGATTGGAGTACAGGTCTTTTGGGCTGTAGTGTCCATGTTCTTTTAGGCCAGAATTGAGTAGTAGGAAATAATAGCACAGAGAGAAAAAGATGAAATATAAAGCACAACTTCTCTTTTACAGTTTCTGCTAGGGTCTTGAAAGTAAATTAACCTCTAAAGTGGAAGATCATTTAACATCAGCCCTGGTTTGACTATTAATTTTTTCTTTAAAAACTGGTGGGAATTTTTGGTTTTAGAATGGAAACAGTGATGAAATTAGAGATTTTTAGCATATGATTGCAATTATCAAAAACAGATTTATTTCCAAGTTGCTGAAAATGCCTTTCTCCTTCTTTTTCTTTTGCAGAAGATTCTAGTGTTCCAGAAACTACAGAAAATGAAAGAAAAGCTAGCATATCATATTTCAAGAATCAAAGAGGAATACAATATATTGATTTGTCTTCTGATAGTGAAGACATCGTTTCCCCAAATTGCTCCAGTACAGTTCAGGAAAAAAAATTCAACAAAGACACGGTGATTATAGTGTAAGCAGCTTAATAGATTTTATTCATTACATTTGCCTATGTAAGAGGTTTTTCAAGACAAAGTTACTTAATGTGAAAAATAGTTTGGTGACTTCTCTCTTTTTTTTTCTTTCTTTTCTGCCTTTTTCCTATTGCATCTTGGTTATTTTTTTCCCTTACAACTGTAGAGAGGTATTGTATGTGTGCATGTGTGCATTTCTGGGTAACACTGATTTTCAATAAAAAGTTAATGAGAACAGATAATTTAATTTTTTAACCCTCCATCAACACGGAAGCTGTTTTAACATGTACTTTTCTTTGATCACCTGTAATTGCTTTATGATCTATTCTTGAGTCCCAGAGTCAAATCATTTTAATATTTTTTTAGACACATTCTGTGAAGTGACACAGAGCTTGTATTATAGGTAGAAAGGCAGTAAACAAATAATGTAGTATGCCAAATAATAAATATTATGACCAAAAGGGAAGGAAAATAATGGAGTTCAGGGCCAGGTGTAGGGGGTGTGCTTTCTAACGAGTACAGTTGGAAAAAAGCTTCATTGAGAAAATGATGCTTGAATAGAGATCTGAAGGAGTAAGAAAGTGTGAACCATATGGATATGAGGGTGTGGGGCAGGAGTGGAGTATTCTGGTCATTGGAAATAACTTGTTCAGTGACCAGGAATAGTTATTATACCTGATGTTTCTAAGGAAAGTAGGGGGCAGATGAAATCAGAGAGAAACACCTAAGGTCACAAGGTAACCAGTGGGGTAGAAGAGGGATTTAATTATAAGCCCATAGGCTATTTGGCTTTTACTGTGAATGAGATAGGAAGTTAGTGAATGGAGTGTATTGAGCAGAGGAATAAATTATTTCACTCACATGTTAAAAAGTTTCTCAGCCCCTTTTGTTTGTTTGGTTTTTTTCCTAAAGATTTTATTTATTTATTTATTTGACAGACAGATCACAAATAGGCAGAGAGGCAGGCAGAGAGAGAGGAGGGGAAGCAGGCTCCCTGCTGAGCAGAGAGCCCCATGCAGGGCTCAATCCCAGGATCCTGAGATCACGACCTGAATCTCAGCTTCTTTTTGTTTCTCATATCATTGGCCTTTGAAGATTAAGAGGCCATTTTTAAAAATTTTTATTAACATATAATGAATTATTAGCTCCAGGGGTACAGGTCTGTGAATCGTCAGGTTTACACACTTCATAGCACTCACCATAGCACATACCCTCCCCAGTGTCCATAACCCAACCACCCTCGCTCTACCTCCCTCCTCACCCCCCAACCCTCAGTTTGTTTTGTGAGATTAAGAGTCTTATGGTTTGTCTCTGTCCCGATCCCATCTCGTTTCATTTTTTCCTTCCCTAACTCACAAACCCCCCACTTTGCCTCTCAGATTCTAAGAGGCCATTTTTTTTAAGGAGGTTTCTCAATTGTACTTAACTGATTTTCTTCATGAATAAATTTGGGTTAAGTGGTAGGAATGGTATATAAATGATTTTGTGTCCTCAGTGTGTCATGTTACAAGGCACACTGATAGCAATTTTTCTCTGTGAAGGGAACTTGGGTCACTCAGAAACCTGCCCGCTTTCTCCCATAGAGTTACTATTTTATACCCATTTGTAGTGATTAATCTATTGGCAGATACTTTGAGACCAAGTGATGATCTTATTCCTTAGCAGACTTTCACTCAGTAGTTTTAGTATTTATTGATGATTCTTACCTGAATCAGTTACCAAATGAAGGTTGTGAATTGCTGGTATTTTAACTAGCATTTCAGATCTTATACTTCAATTATTTGGTATTCTAATGTAAAGAAGGGTTTTCTATTTCTCCCCATTTATTTATATAGTATAAGTAAATATCAAAGTGGAATCTTAGATATTTATATTTTCAGTGGGTTGTAATTCATTTACTGTCATTATGCATTTTAGTGCTAAAATTGCTAAATTTTGACAGTTTAGGGCCCTTTTAGTCAGGCTCTGACTTTGAGAGGTTCCTATCGTTTTTTGAGCCTTTCCCTTCTGGCAAAAGATGGTCCAGACTTAACACTATTCCTGTCATAGGCCTGAATTTAGAATTAGCCATTTCTCCAAGAAACACTAGTTCCTTTTATATTTTTTCATTTTTTTATTTTTTATTTTTTGCACTGGTTCCTTTTAATAGAGAATGGTATTTGGAAATCTGGGGACTAGGAGTGTTCTTTCTTTGCTGTTGGGCGAGGTAGGGGTTATGTCATTGCCCTTTTCAGCTGTACAGACTAGGAAATATGAGGGGAATGTGTGTGTGTTGTTTTTTTTGTGCGTTTTTAAATCACGAGTTTTTAATGATAACTTTTAATTCTAATCTATCCCTATAGGGCTTTTCCTTGGCTCTTCTATATCTCCTTTTCTGACATTGAGAATTCTGGCTTCTTGCAACATTAGTTTCTTGTTCAGTTATCCAGTATTGATAAAATAGTTTCAGAATTGCTGTGATCATACCATTTGACCATTAAGCGTACTAAATAGAGTTCAGAATTTGTTTATAGGTTTGTTTTGTCTTTAGACTGAAGGTATTTGGTCAAAGTATTTGTATTATTTAATGTTTTCTCTGTTTGAAATATAGTTCAGTTCATTAATTTCTGTTTGTATTCCTTTTAAGGTTTTTTCCTTATCCCTCTTTTAAATTTTACTTTGGAATATTTAAAATATTAAGAAGATTTCAGAAATCAAAACTCTAAATAGAATGTGCTTAGAAAATTATTATATCTCTCCCTTTTCTTGTAATACCTACTGTCTTTCACCTCAGAACTAACCAGTTTACTTTTTCATCATATTTTTTCTTTCATGTATATTTTTCTTCTTTCTTTCTTACTTTCTTCCTTTCTTTCCTTCCTCTTCCCTTCCCTTCCCCTTCCTTTTTTTTTTAAGAGAGAGAGTGCACATCCATGTGGGGTAGAGGAGGGACAGAAGTAGAAAAGAGAATCTTAAGCAGGCTCCATGCTCAGTGCAGAGCCTGACTCGGGGCTCAATCTCATGACCCTGAGATCATGACCTGAGCTGAAATCAAGAGTCAGAGTGTTGGACACTTAACTGATTGAGCCACCCAGGTGCCCCTCTTTTTCTTGTTTCTTACACAAAAGATAGCACCCCACATAAATGCGTATATATGTATATACATATATATATATACACACACACATACACATACTCATTTGGTCTTTGTTTTATTCACTTAGGTATATATCCTAGAAATAGTATCAGTTTATAGAAACCTATATTCTTTTTCATACTCTGTAGTATTGCACTGTGTGAATGTTACATGGTTATAATCAGTACTCATGAACGGGCCATTTTGGTTATCATCATTTCTTAATCTTGAAGTTGACAGGGGCAGATAATTCTTTGACAAGCTTCTTTTCTGCACATTGCAGGATGTTTTGCAGAATCTCTGATCCCTACTCACTAGATGCTAGTAGTACCTCCTTAGAACAAGCAAAAATGTCTCCCGGCATTGCCAGGTGTTCTCTTGGGGCAAAATCACCCCCCCCTTTTGTCAATAATAGAAACTGGCAGTTGATGAAATCTTTTAAGAATTATTAATAGACAAGAAGGAGCTGAAGGTAGAATCCTAGGAAACACCAGCAATTCACAAATGTGAACAAGGAAGAAAAGCCTTCTTTAGACATTAAGGACAGGCAGGTGGAGAGGTAAAGGAAAATTTGAGGTACTAATGTTGCAAAACTCATGGGGTGAGGATAGGTGTGGAGCCAGATTTTCAGAGATTTGTAGCAGTGTATGGGACTACGGAAGAGTAGAAAACCAATGAAGGTTTTTATTATATTTGACATTTTAGAAGATATTATTGCCTGGGTAAGAACAATTTCACTGAAATGGATGTGGCAAAAGGTAATAAAACATTGAGAGGAGAACTGTATAGGAAATGAGCAAGTAGATAATTGGTTTTATAAAATTTGTGAAGGAGAGGAGGATTTGCTTATTTCAGTGCTTGTTTCCACAGTTCCTAGAGTTCCTGGCACATTGAACTTGTTAATGCAGTCTTGAGCCCATTGTAGGCTTGGAAAGAAAAGCTCAGGGAGAGAGAGGAGATTGGGGAGAGAACATAGTAGATAGTTGAAACAGGGTCCTGTAAGAACCAGAAAGGGCAGGAATCCCTTAGCAGTAAGAGGGGACTTTACCTTCAACAAAAAGGAAGAACTTTATCTGAGACCAGATAAAAAAACACAAAGTAGTCAACTTTTGTTTTTGTAGATTTTTTTCTTTTATTTTTAAATCTGTAGGCATACAAGAAAACAAGATAATAGACAATGAACATCCATTTATGTACCACCTAGACTTAACATTTGTTAATATTTTTCCTTGTTTGTTTCATTGTTTCATCTATTATTATTATTATTATTATTATTATTATTGGCCTGGAGTACTTTAAATTATGGACATTCCAACATTTCTACCGGTAATACTTGGTGATACGTCTTTCTCCTCCCCAGAACCCAGTACCACTCAATGAACAGTTCTCTAATATCATGTAATTCCCCTTTTATATTCATTTTTTTAAAATAGATTTTATTTATTAGAAAGAGAATGAACACAATTAGGGGAAGGAACATAGGGAGAGGGACATGCAGTCTTGGCCCTGAGTGTGGAGCCTGATGTGGGGCTTGATCCTATGACCTTGAGATCATGACCTGAGCCAAAACCAAGAGTTGGACGTTTAACTGACTAAGCCACCCACGTGCTACTGCATTCATGTGTTTTATGGCTGCTTTTTCAAACCAAGATCCAAACAAGAAGCATCCACTGCATTCACATGTTAAAGCTTCTAACTTCTTTTGATCTTAAAGAGTCCTCTCCTCTCCCTTTTTTTTAAGGACTTTAACTTACTAAAGAAGTAGAAGCTTTTCTTCATGAAAATAGTTTTTTCTTATTGTTTCCTCATGATGGTATTGAATTTATTCCTCTCTCACTTGTATTTCCTGCAGACTGGTCAGTATAAGTACTACAGCATGAGGCACATGAGTTTGTCCCACCAGATGGTCATGAATCTGATGGTTAGGTTAAGGTGATGGCTAGCAGAGTAAAGAACCTTTGGAAGTGGTTTTCTAGGGCAAAAATTGTGAGAAGATTCCAACCTGAATGCATTCATTTTCTCAGTGAACTTGGTACAAAATCAGGAATGTGACCAGAGTGAAGTAGAATAAGAATTCAGAGTTAAGGACATGAAGAATGAGAGACCTGGGTGTAATGGAAAGGAAGATGCATGTAATCACCTTCATATATTGAAGGACATTCCTTCTATAAAGGAAGCGATTTACCTCGTTATTTCAGAGCATTTTCTCAAAGCAGGGTTCAAGAAGTCAACCTAGAAGTCTGTTAAAATATATATTCCTGGGTGCCTGGGTGGCTCAGTGGGTTAAGCCGCTGCCTTCAGCTCAGGTCATGATCTCAGGGTCCTGGGATCGAGTCCCGCATCAGGCTCTCTGCTCAGCAGGGAGCCTGCTTCCCTCTCCCTCTCTCTGCCTGCCTCTCTGTCTACTTGTGATCTCTCTCTGTCAAATAAATAAAAATCTTTAAAAAAAAAATATATATATATATATATTCCTGGTCCTTGGGGATCTGTCTGCTTTTAAATATTTTGGGGGATTCTCAGGTAAAACTAATGCCCTGACCAGTACAACTGAACTAACATGAATAGATACAGTGAAGTTATTAAAATACAGATTCTGGATATGTTTCCCAAAATAGAATTAGCTGTATAGCAAAGTCCGCATGGAACGTACTTAATTAAATTCCCACCTTTCTTTCTCTGATCTTTGTAACTTCTATCCATTTGTTATACTTCTGTTTTCTGATCTCTAGAATGGCTACCACGGTTGAAAACCAAAATTTCAAAATGAGATTTTTGTTTGTTTGGGAGATGATTAAAATTTGGCCCCAAATGTCTTTTATAGGATTAACATATAAATTGAGATGGACTCATTAAAGTTGTAGGATAAAACCTCACATGGAATCAGAACTCTTTGCTGGAGAGTGTTTGTTTCTTGGCAGAGATTCTGGTACTCACTGGAACCATTCTGATTTTAACATTTAGATTCTGATCATCTAGGTAGACCATGAAAATTCTTTTATATTTGTATTAGTGTAGGCGTTACAATTTCTCAAGAGCAACCTGACATACTCATCTGATATATAGAGTATAGGTGAAAAGGGAAAAGGAGAGAGGAAGTGGGCATGCAGTATATGTGTGTATCTTAAAATAAATGCCAGGTATTTTATTGTTCTTCTCCATCCCAGCCCAGATAATGAGTTATTTTCGAAGTATGCTGCCTCTGGGAATGTAGATTTATATATATAACCATATTGAAGTGAAAAAAATTGTCTTAATCTTTGACAAAGATCCTGTTTTTATTGAAAAGTACTGCTATATTACATATGTATATTATTCTAATAAAATAACAGTAATACATAAAATATTGTTTTTTTTTCTCTGAAAATATTTTTAGTTCTGAGCCATCTGAAGATGAAGAGTCCCAGGGCCTTCCTACAATGGCAGGTAGAAATACTGATAATATTTCGGAATTGGAAGACCTTTCGGAATTGGAAGACCTTAAAGATGCTAAACTTCAGACCTTGAAGGAACTTTTCCCACAGAGAAGTGACAGTGATTTACTTAAGGTTATATACTTTTTTAGTAATTGGTTATTGTAGCTGTAATGATGTTTAAATTTTCCCTTGTATCTAGTACTGTATTTAGGGATAGTCATTTTTCTAAAGATACCTTGTGCTTTGAGGTAGCTGACTTATTTTACATAATAATACAAGTAAATGCCAGAGATTTACTTGTTGCGAGTCTTAACTTTTTAAATAGGTATGGTTATTAGCCTATAAATAATATAACAATATATAATATTTCCCTTAATAGCTCACATAGGTTGTGAAAAATTTTTTTGTGCTTAAATAGTTTGAAAATAGAGACTTTCTGGTTTCTCACTAGAAACTCAGAAATGTCACAAGGCTTTTTTTTTTCCCCTTTGGTCTTCATAATGACAAAGCATTGCTATTGATATTTAATGCCAAGGGGCCAGGGACTCTAAAAGCCCTGCAGTACTGGGGGTGGTCTTGCGTAACAAAGAATTATCCTGTCAATGGCACTCTTGCTGAGAACCATTGATTGAACTATGTAGAAACAAAATAAGTGACTGTATTTGGACTGTATTAGTTATCTTTATAAGAGCACATAAAAATGACCAGTTAAATTTCAGGTAGAGAATAAATCTCTGAAGATTACTAATAAATAGGTTATTTCTAGCTCTGTCACTTATTAGTTGAATGACTCTAGGAGGATCATTTAATTGCGGGTTTGTTTTTCACCTTTATATCTGTCATGACCACCACCATCTCCAATTTGAACCTTAGGAGGTACCATATCTATATGCGGTAGGCAGGTAACTTTGGAGTGATGGACACTGGCATATTGTAGAGTATATGTTCTTTCTGAAATGGGTAGCTGCTCCCTAGTGCCAGCAGGATATGGCCATGTCATATCAATGGTAGCCTGTTTTTATTAGGTTTGAATTTCCAAATAAAGTGAAAAGATGGCTATTTACTGTTGATCATTTAAGCTTCCTTACCTACTTGAAGTGTATAATTTAGTGGTTTTTAATATATTTACAGAGTTGTGCAATTATTCCCATAATCTAATTTTAGAACATTTTAATCTTTCCAAAAAGAAACTTAAAAAAAAAAAAAAGATGTTATTAATTTTGTTTGTCAGAGAGTAAGACAGTGCATGCACAAGCAGGGGGAGGGGCAGGCAGAGGGAGAAGCAGGCTCCCTGCTGAGCAAGGAGCCATGTGGGACTGGATCCAAGGATCCTAGGATCAATCATGACCTGAACCAAAGGCAGAGACTTAACTGACTGAGCTACCCAGGCATCCCCAGAAAGAAACTTTGTATTCATTAACAGTCATTTCTGCATTTCCGTCCTCTTGCTCTAGGCAGCCACCAATCTCTCTCTCTATAAATTTGCCTATTCACATTTTATATAAATGGTAGTATATAATATGTGGCCTTTTATGATCTGGCTTGTGAATTGGCGTCATTTAGCAAAAGGGTGTCAGGTTTGTCCATGTTAAATCAGTACCTCATTAACTTTTTATGATTAGCTAATTTTTTAAAGATTTTATTTGTTTGTGAGAGAACATGATAAGGGGATAGGGAGGCTGAGGGAAAAGCAGACACCCCACTGAAGAGAAGGGCCCAGTCCCAGGACTCTAGGATCATGACATGAGCCCAAGGCAGACACTTAAGCTTAGCCAGCTGAGCCACCCAGTTGCCCCTGTGGTAACTAAAGAAAGAAGTACTATTCAACCCCAATAGCTTGTCTGAACTGAAGATGGTCCTGGGCCTGCTCCTTTAAACTCTGTAGAATAAATTGTTACTATTCTCTATTACTTACAACATGTATCTTTTTTCTCCCAAATCATTTTGATACCTTCTTTTATTTATTTATTTATTTATTTTTAAATTTCTTTTCAGCGTAACAGTATTCATTGTTTTTGCACCACACCCAGTGCTCCATGTAATATGTGCCCTCCCTAATACCCACGCCTCCCACTCCCTGCCCCTTCAAAACCCTCAGGTTGTTTTCCAGAGTTCATAGTCTCTCATGGTTCACCTCCCCTTCCAATTTCCTTCAACTCCCTTCTTACTGTTAGCTAAGTGAAACTTCAGTGGATCTTGAGTCTGCACCCTACTAGCAGTGTTATTTTCCTCTGGATATAATTTTTTTCTAGAATAAGAAGACAATAAATGTAGCAACTAATAGCTACAGGGGCTGCTTACAGTGTTGGAAATAGCTTCCAACAGAATGAACATGATGGAGTATTAAATATTCAGAGGAATAAATCTCAGTTTAAAAATACTTTAGTCTGGGGCGCCTGGGTGGCTCAGTGGTTTAAGCCTCTGCCTTCGGCTCAGGTCATGATCTCAGGGTCCTGGGATCGAGCCCCGCATCGGGCTCTCTGCTCAGTGGGGAGCCTGTTTCTCCCTCTCTCTCTGCCTGCATCTCTGCCTACTTGTGACCCCTCTCTCTGTCAAATAAATAAATAAAATTAAAAAAAAAATACTTTAGTCTGATTGTTAATTGTTCACGTAGTTGAAGGGTATTTTTCTTCTGTAAGAATATTTATCTCTAATTTGTAATTACAGTGGCAAAATAGGATCGATACACAGAATTTGATGCATGTTTCGTTAGTCAGTATTTGAAATTTAGGGAATTTAGTGTTTCAGTCCAAAGCAGAGTCCCTATCATTTCAAGAGATTTGAAGGTTACATTTATAAGTACTCCGCAAAGGCTCTTACACCCATTTAACACCCATATAGAAGAATTCAAGAAGCTGTAAAATATAAATTTAGTCCTGGACTTGATAAGAATATGCTTTGATTATTTTGAAAATGAAGAGGGGCATACAAGGTATTAAAGGATGCAAGATTAGGAAAACTAGTAGAAGAGACCATTCTTACTATATAGCAAGGGAAAATTAGGGGATGTTTAGCTTCGTTTGAAATGCAGAATGTTATAGATCAGTATAAAAATTATATATTGAAGTTATTAATTATACAAATAGTATATGAATATGTTCTTGAATAAATTGAGGCAACTCAGAAATAGAGGGAAAATCAAAAAGAACTTTTTGTCCCACTCGTCTTAAGAAGTATTAGATTTAAGAATATGATTGCAGAATTGTGGTTTATTTTTTCATATTCTAAAAAGAATAGTACAAATGTCTACCAGTGTCCCCCCTCCTTCCTTCTCTATTTGTCTCTCTTTCTCACACACTGCCTGGACACGTAAGCACGTAAGTAGGGAGTTTTTAAGGCTTTAATGCAGAACTTTGTAATTAAAAAATTAAAATAAAACCTTGAATATACTGTATATATTTCACTACATAGGGATGATGAGTAAGTCTAGTAACATTTTAAGATGTGCTTATGTTGTGCAGACTTTGGTGAAATAATTCTTAAAGTGTTATTTTTTAAAACAATCTCTTCTCATTCTGTTAGTTGATTGAATCAACAAGCACTATGGATGGAGCAATTGCTGCCGCCTTGCTGATGTTTGGTGATGCAGGTAGGCCTGACTTCATTTCTAGCCATTTGATTATTAGTTTTATAATAATAAGTATCTTCACATTTTTAATAGTTGCTCTACAGATTACTAAGCACCTTCATGAATTCTTACAGGAACCTTATTAGTTATTAATGGCTTCAGTTTTTTTAAATGAAGAAACTGAATCTTAAGAAGGTTAAGTGACGTACCTGAGGTCATACAGCTATTTGGGAACCAAATTTTCTAGATTGATTTTCTTTTTTTCCCCCCTAGGGAGGGGGCAGGTTTTCATTGGTAATTTTGCTTGTTTTCTACAGGTCAAATCTCGTAACAGTGAAGTTTTGGAAGGTATATTTTCTTTCTTAAGTGTCCTTTCTAATTGCATTGTGGTTTTATTTACAGGTCTGCAAATCTGAGTCAGTAGGAACATAATGTCTTGTGGAAAGTCCTAGCTGGTAATCAGGATTCCTTCATTTAGTAAATATTTATGCTCTGTTCCAGGCTTGGGATACAAAAATAAATGCATTTGAAGGACCTTGCAATATAAAAGCTAAAAGCACCTCCAGTTTTTTTTTTCTTAGCAAATACTGTCTTGGTCTTTTTTTTCCCCCTAACTCGTATATACCAAACAAGTAAAAATAACCTATAATCCCACTACCAAAAAAGCATTTAAGGAATGAAAGCAAACTCACACTCCATTAACCACTCTTAACTTTGTTTTGTATCATTTTCAACTTTTCCTGTGCTCAAACCTACCATTACACAACACATGCACACACATTTAATTAGGAAATGCAATAATCATATTGGTTGCATTTAAAAAAAAAAATCACTTGATGATTTATGATAGATAACTCATCAGAACAATCAGATTTATCCAATTTTGAAATATTGCCTATAACATTCCTCTGTAACTACTGATATGGTTCATTTATTAACTATTTCTTTGTTAATTAGCCTTTTTATTTCCATTATTTTGTTATTACAGTACAAAAGTAAATAACCTTATAAGGAAAGCTTTATATTATTATCTCTGCAGGCTAAATTTCAAACTAGGATGCTGAATCAAAGGATATACATATTTAAAAGTTTAATATGTACTTCCATGTTACCTTTTTAAAGGTTGTACTGATTTATTTTTTCATCAACATTGTGTGAATTAATGCCCATTTCCCTAAGTGGATCTTTTTAGCTTTTAAAAATTTTTTGAAACGTTAAAATACGTATGGAAAAATAGAAGATAGTGTAGTATGTTCCCATGGGCCTATCATCCCTCTTCAACAAATACCTATCTCACTTGTACCTCCAAACAAGTAGATTCTAATGGAGTGCATTCCAAAGATGAAATTGTTTCATCCCTATGAAATACTTTGAATCTTTCATTTCTTCAGTTTGAGTCAGGGAATAGTATTGTGTTGCGTGGGTGCTACCTACACAGAATATTAAGCTTCTTTCTCTTCTTCCACTTACTAGCTGTGTGACCTTGGGCAGTGTTGCCTAACTCTTCCATGTCTCAGTTTCCTTAGCAGCAAAATAGTGTAATAATAGTATTGAACTCATAGATTGTTGTGAAGAAGTGATAAAGTTAATAAAAATTTCTTACTGTAGTGTGTGGTACATAATAAGTATGCTAACATAGTAAATGTTAGCAGTCATTTGTTCTCACAAGCTATCTGATGATAGAAATGCTGTAGGAGAAGGTTGACTTATATTTCCCTCATTACCATAGCCCTAGCACTTATTGTAAAAGTTCCTGAAAAATGGTAGACTCATTGAACATTTGTTGAGTTGCAAAATGGTTTGGGAAATTTTACATATATTTTCTTGTTCTTATAATATCTCAATATTCCATAATCTTTCCAGATTTCTAGAAAAAGTTTTATAATAGTGTATAATTTTTTTTTCTCTTGAGCAACTTAGATCATTCAGCTTATATATTAATTTAACAAATCTTTATTGTGCATCTACTACTAGGTGCCAGATGCTATTTTAGGCATTAAGGATGCATAAGGAAACAAAATGGACAAAACCTTTGCTTTCATGGAGTTCACAATCCTCAAAAAATTTGAACTTCATCTGAGTTTTTTTCTTCTTTTCATTCTTGCACTGTACACCGATACTATTTCTTATTAAAAAAAAAAGTGTTTTGGGGGCACCTGGGTAGCTCAGTCGGTTAAGTGTCGACTCTTGACCTCAGCTCAGTCTTGATCTCAGGGTTGTGAGTTCAAGCCCTCTATTAGGCTCCATGGCAGTATTAATAATGATAATAATAATAAATATTTTCAAGTGGAAAGTTATAAGGAAAGAAGAAATCAGGGTTTTCTTGTTGTTGTTGTTGTTTTTTTTAAAAGATTATTTATTTATTTATTTATTTGACAGAGAGAGAGATCACAAGTAGACAGAGAGGCAGGCAGAGAGAGAGAGAGGGAAGCAGGCCTGCCGCTGAGCAGAAAGCCCGATGCGGGACTCGATCCCAGGACCCCGAGATCATGACCTGAGCCGAAGGCAGCGGCTCAACCCACTGAGCCACCCAGGCGCCCAGGGTTTTCTTGTTTTTAAAGTAGACTTCTATGCTTCATCTTAGAATAAACTAGACCGTCGTATTAGTCATCTTCATCTTTAGTACATTACACTTCTGAGGTGATGTATAGAAGAATGACAGCTTTGCCTTACCAACATAGGATAGCTTTCAATATACAGTATCATTAGGGTAAGAAACTATTTTGGATATATTAGGATCGTTTTCCCAAAAAAGGCCTTTTAAAGTATCTGTAAGTTATTTTGGACAGTTCTACACATCATGATGTTGGATTGGTTTTAGCACAAATTGTAATCTCTTATAGATAATATTTCATATGTTAAACAATAGGATACCTTTTATGCATTGCTTTCTGAAAGTTTTTTCTTTTAAGAATACTAGGTTACAAAAACAAAAAATAATGTGTATGTGTCCGAAGTTTTTACCCTGTATTAAAAAGTCATAATACAAATTTACTAATGTTGTCAGGAGTCTCTAGCTATTTCTTCCACTTCTCTGTGTTTGTATAAAAATAAGCAAAGCATTTTTAGGTGATTGTGTCCCTTTTATGTTTCTCCTTTTCATTTATTATAGAGACATCTTTCCATGTACATCTTTAAAAGTCTACCCGATTCACAACAGTGGGATTTATGTGTGTATTCTAATTTGTTTAACATCTTGGGCATTTAGACAGAATTCTTGTATGTATACTTAAGCACAGATTTCCATCAGTTCTGTTGAATAAATTCTTAGAAAAGGAATTGTTGGACTAAAAGATGTCAAGAATTCCAAGATGTATTATTTACATTGCCTTCCAAAAAGGGTATAACAGTGCATAATGTTTAAAAGTGCCTTTTGCCTGTGGTCCGCTAGGACTGTCTATTTACTACTCTTTTTTAATGGACGAAAAATTGTTCTATTTTATTTTTTTATTTTACCTGTTTTTAATTACTAAGGAAGGTAAGCATCTTTTCATTTTTTTTTCCTGTTGAACTGCCTTTATGTGTTTTTTGTCTGTTTTCTTTTTACAGTTTCATGTTTTATTTATTTATTTTTTTGGTTAAATACTGAATTTAGATGAAATTTATTTTTATCTAGGGTATGAGGTAAAATTTTAACTTTTTTTCCTGAAATTGATGGATGCTTCCAATAAAAGGTGGACATTTATGAAACACAATTTGGAAGTTCTATTTAGTGTAAAATACTAATTTGTTTTCTTTGGATATATAAAAAAATTCTTTTATTGAAGTGTAGCTAACACAGTGTTTCATGAGTTTCAGGTGTACAACAGTGATTCAACAACTATGCCTTATGCTGCACTCATCACACATGAGCACATCTCACAGCACAGGGAATATAGTCAGTGATACTGTAATAGCATTGTATGGTGACAAACAGTAGCTACACTTGAGGTGAGCACAGCATAACATATAGATACTTACAGAATTTTTAATTAATTGTAAATAGAGTAGATTTAGATGTAGGCAACATTCTGTGTTGTTATGTAACCTTCTCATACTAAAATTTTAGATTTGCATTTTCTCTCCCATATTTTGCAAATTTTTTTGCCTGTAGCCACTTTAAATACATGTAAGTATTTGATGTCATAATATTAACAAAAAGGGAAGATGTTTAAACAGATAATTAAGGTTGAAGAATCCTTTATTGACAAAACAAAGTTCTTGTTCTTTTAGGAAAGAAACATGTTTAGGTCACATGGCATAAGTCATCAGATGTGAATTTTTTTTCAGACTTAGACTGTGGACTAACAGTGCTCACCCTACTCCAGTAAATATATGGGTAAAAATCCCTTTTTAAAGTGGATAATGGGAATTCATTGCTATCTGCAGAATGCACATCTACTTTGTGAAATAAATTAGAAGATACTAACCACACTTACATGAAATTATACTTTAAAACATTAATAACATTGACTTACTTTGTTAAAACTATATTACACAATTTATAGGCTTTCAACTTAAAAGCTGTCATGTTGATGTTTAGTTTGAATATTGTACTTCTACAAGTTTTTAATTTCTAACAGCATAGTCAGGGTACTGATTTAATTACTACTACTGCACTTTTGTAAGCTTTAGCAGATGGTTTCATATTAGCACAGCAGTATGTCTGAGTAATTTTTTCTCTGATATATAAGAAATAGATAAATGTATTCAAAGTACAAATATGTAATATAGCTTCCCTCTTTTGTTTTTTAAGATCTTATTTTTAAGTAACCTCTACACCCAAAATGGGGTTGAATTTACAACCCCGAGATTGAGTCATGTGGTCTGTCTACTGAGCCAGCTATGTACTCCTGTAATACAGCTTCTTAAGATCATGTAGATTGAGTTTTTCTTTCAGTTATGACAATATGTAAATTTTCTATCACTGTTAGAGCCTGTATGTTATATTCTCTTGGTTTTAGGTGTAGAGCATTAATTGCTTTAGCTATTAATTAAATAATTAATTATTTCACATGCTCCTTATTTGTTTAATGAGAGAGACTGTTAACTACTTTGTAAGTTTATTGTGGAAGGTAAATGAAACAAGAGTTAGTAAAAGCCCTTTGCACAGCCTGATACATAGTAAACAATTACTGTTATCAGTGATGGTATTCAAATAAGCTGCACTGGTAGCGCTCAACTTTTTTTCACTCTTCCTTCACAGGGAGAACCCTTTCCTTTCAGTATTGCTCTGTAGAATTACCTGTCAGTTTAGTGATATATGTTATTATTAAATAACATGATGGTTTACAAATAACATGATTACAGTGATTTCTAAAACTTTTGAAAGACTGGTAAGTGTTTCTGTTTTTCCTTTAATTCAGTTGACATTTACTGAGTATAAGTGATATGTAGAAAAAAATACATTGGGCCTGATGTCAAGAGAACTGTCTGCATAAGTATTCATTATAATAACATTTTGCCTTCATTTTGCATTAATGCTACTTATAATAACTGTGCAGACTTTGATTGTTCTTCTCTGTTTTAGAAGGTGGTGGACCCAGGAAAAGAAAATTATCTTCATCTTCAGAGCCATATGAGGAAGATGAATTTAATGATGATCAGTCTATAAAAAAGAAAAGACTGGATCATGTAAGTTACATTTGAATTGTAATATCAAAATCAGCTGTTAGGCATAGAATATCTTGAATCTGTGGATATTAGACCTACATGAATCACTCCTTTTTCACAGCCAAATCAGAATGTGTTTGCATTTCATTTATGACCTTTTGCTTTCTTTTTAATTTATCTGGTATTAATTGCTTATCTCTGAGTTATAAAATGAATTATTAAAAATATCCTAATGGCATGATAAAGTAACTTTGGGAAAATACACTTTTAATATATAGTTGAACACTTAGGAAAAACAGCTGTTATCACCACGAGCACCATTTCCTCCTCAGTGCAGCTATTTATAATCCTTCTAGATGACATCTTTGATATTTTACTGCTTATCTAAAAATAATTACGGTTATGCTTTTATTGGATTACTCTATAGTTTTCCATTAACTTTCACTTTATGCATGGAACTACTGAGAGGCCTCCCAGTGAAACCACACATAGTCCTCCCTGCCTGCATTCAAGACAACACATTTTCTTTTGGTAACCAAAACCAAAATCAGTTATCCCAACTAGTATAGTAACTTTTTTTTTTAATCCGTGGTTTGATGGTATAAGAAGTCCAGAGTAGCCAGGTGGCAATCTCTACCCTAACTTAATGAGATATTTGTTATGTCCCTATGTGGAAGCATTTTTTCCTTAAGAACTAATAGTGATGGGGCTCCTGGGTGGCTCAGTGGTTTAAGCCGCTGCCTTCGGCTCAGGTCATGATCTCAGATTCCTGGGATCGAGTCCCACATCGGGCTCTCTGCTCGGCAGGGAGCCTGCTTCCCTCTCACTCTCTCTGCCTGCCTCTCTGCCTACTTATGATCTCTCTCTGTCAAATAAATAAATAAAATCTTTAAAAAAAAAAAAGAACTAATAGTGATGGGAAGTAAAAATTGTGTGACTGGGTTTTTTAGGCATAAGGAGCAGTTGTAGTATAAGAGACTAGGCCCACATTTTAGTTCACAGATCTCTGTATAATGGCTGTGGGGAAAATAGCATCATATTGATTGCTGATTGAAAGCATTTACTTTCTTTGTACATCCTGTTGAATAACACATCAGACTTGGGTGTTCTCTTCAAGTTCATTTGCTGAATTTTCACTAAGTGGTACCACTGTTACATAAGCCTGCTGCTTCTAAGTGTTGAGGAACATGGTTTCACTAGTGGTTCTTTAGTGGTTTCAAACAGTGCTGCAAATTCCTATGCCCATCAACTGTCACACAAAGCGATGAGTGCAGATGTGAAAGCTGCAAAAGAATTTTCCAGGTATGTTACAGAAGTAAAGTAAAGGAAGCAACTGTACATTAAATTAAACTCTCAGTTTTGGTGAAACAGGTATCTGTTCCCAGCACCTGCCTTACAGGTCCCAAGTCTGAAAGACAGAAAACAGGAATTAGGGCTTTGAAGGACAGCATTACTGTGATGTTCAGCCCTAGTGCCAGGTAGAAACTTAGAGCTAAAACCATTAGTAATTGATTACTAACCAAACTGAGCTGAGCCTTTTAAAAGAAAGTCAGACTTAGAGTTCACTACAGGTATAGGAAAAATGGATGGATTGCTCAAATCTGCATTGATATTTTCCCTTAATTCTTGTCTGTTATAAGAGAATTATTATAAAAATAAAAACAAATGGAAAAACTTTAATTAAAAACTCTTAAAATGCATCAGCTTGCCTATTTACAAAAACTGAACTCAACCACATTTTTTCCCCTTCTTTTTGCTTCAGAAAGCCACCTTTCTGAGATAGCCCTGTGTTAAAAGCATTTATGGCTTACTGTTTAAAGTGAGCATTTAAGATACTAATTACTATTACTGAAAAAATGCGGATGTGATTATAGAATTTAGGAATAGACTTATCATCAGAATGTTCATTGCTACTAATGTAAAAGCTTGGAGTAATAAAAGAGTGTTTGCATTATGTGTGGTGGGAAACTCTCCTTGACTTAATTGTGATTATGGAAAATTTTGATTCTCTAGAGAAGTTTTTTCAATTTAGAACAAGCTGTGTTGATTTAGGAAAGCAGGTTGGATTTGAAGAATAGAAACTGGAGATGTTGAAGAGCTAGGGTCCCACTCTGATGATCTAACCACAGACCTCTTGCAGTAATTTGCTGCTGCTGGCCATGTGGATGCAGAAGGTGATGATAACAATGATGGTGAGGACTGGAAGGCTACACCATGACCGCTTAACACATCAAGTTAGCAGGTGTTCTAAGTGTTACTGAAACAGTTGTGCTGGTTGGAAAATAGTGGCTTTAATGCTGAATGTAGTATGAGTCACGCATAGATTCAGTTGAATTTAGAACCATACAGACAGGGACTCTTGGGTGGCTCAGTTAGATAAGCATCCAACTCTTAATTTCAGCTCAGATCATGATCTCAGGGTTGTGAGTTCAAGGCCCATGTTGGGCTCCGCACTTAGTGCAGAGTCTGCTTAAGATTCTCTGCCTCTCCCTCTGCTCCTTTATGGCTCGCAACCATGCTCTCTATATCTTGCTCAAATAAATAAGTTAAAAAAAATATATAGACAGCATTAGTATGAAAGGAGGGGCTAGCAAAGGAGCAGAAATATATATTTATTTATTTTATAATTTCTTATTTATATTTTCAGCCAGTACAGCAGCGATAACACAAGTACAGTGAGCCATGCCATCCCATAGCGATGTTAACAAATTTGTTCATTTTTAGATACCCCTTCTACTACTTCGCAGTAACTCATAAGCTACCATCCTTCTAGTGGTAACACTCACTCCCCAAGCAGACTTCAGTTCATATTTTTTATAGTATTTATGTATTTCTTAACCATTTAATTTACGTGAAATTGTGCTACCCTATTTTGAGAATCCTTTCTCTTTTTTTTAATGTGTCACTGATGGAGTTTTTGAAAGTTGTGCCTCTAAAATGGTTTTTCTTAAATACTGTTACAGTTATTTTCATGATTTTGCACAGTGCAGTAATTTTGGAAGTGCATATATCATGTTGTAGTAGAACAGATTGTAGTTTTCTGCAGAAGGACACCAGACCTTGCTTCAAAAGCTTATGGGTCTCTGCTGTGATTTTTCCTATTAGGGCTTCCTAGAGATACCATATAGAGCATCCCTGTTAGCAACAGATTCTTTGAGAACATTGCTTCTGCTTTTTGGTTATGAAGCCCAAGTAGCAGAGCACCTTGTACCGTATCCTGGACCTGCTACAGAGCCTTCTCTTAATGTGGGCACATTTATAATTGTGACAGTGTTAAGAGTTAGTTTGTAAACAAATTAAGTAGCACCCACCACTTTGCATCTAGTATCAAAGAAGGCGACTAAATGTTGTGCTTCTTTCGTAGAATTAAATGATATGCACCCTTTTTCTCCCCCCCCCTTTTTTTTTGGAATGGCATTTGCAACATGCCCAGATTGGATCCCCCATAAAATTTATGAAAGTCGTGGCCCCCAGAAGTTGGGGGGTTATTTCCCACTCTTTGGCATGCATGTATCTTACTGACATAAGGTATTGCTTCCTGCCTACCAAGTTCAGTCAGTGTGATTCTTCAGAGTAGATGATTAAAGTGAATTCTGTGGACTGTGCAAAACTATCAGTCATAGACTACTACATGAAGAAAGAGTGGGAGAATTACCATAGCCTTAAAGACAGCGAAGGTGTATCTATCACTGACCCTGCCCATATGAAAACAAATTGCTTTGACTTGTCCTTTCTAATTGGCATGGAGGCAATGGGGGAAGAAGCATTTGACAGATTGATAACTGCATAGTTTTATTGATTTGCTCTAGTAAAAATAACCATATCTGATATAGTAGTTAAAATTGGGGTCATCACCTGTTTGTTTATGATAACCTGAAATAATCCCCCAAAACCCCTCATCCAGCTTTTGTATAGGCCAAGGAGTCCCCATTTAATTGGGATGGGATGATGATATCAGTTCCTTCAAGAATATGGTATTGCTACTGCTGCTTCTGCTTGTACTTCTCCTCTTCCCCTTCCTCCCCCCTTTCCTCTGTCCCCTCCTCAGTTTTAGGAACTTGGATTTGTTGTTTTTTTTTTTTTTCTCTAATAATGGTCCTTACTTCATGGGCCAAGGAGCTAATATGGGATTGCTGCCAGTCCTAAATATGTCTGGTCCAGCTCTGCATTCTGGAATGGGAAAAATAACCACAAGATTAATTCATAACCTTATAGCCCACTGAGACAGATCTAGGCCTGAACTCTGTATCTCCTGTCTTCTGTAAAGCTCTAGTGTAACCACCGGATTGCATAGGTATTTTAAGTCACCCGGGATTAGCAGAGCTGGCAGAAGTATTAAATCTGAGAGCAGACAGCAAATGAGAGGTATACTCTCTACTGAATGTTTAATTAGTGCTATCATATATTTGATTCCCAAAAGATATTTTACTGCTTTCCAAATGTCAAACTTTCTTTATTAAGGTAAAATTCACATAGCATAAAATTAACCATTTTAGAATGAACCGTTCATTGCCAGTCTACCACCCCTGTCTAGTTTCAAAATCTTTTTATCATCCCGTAATAGCATGCCATCCCATTTAAATCATTTCTCTCCATTCTCTACTTCTCCCAGCCCTGGGGCAGCCACCAGTCTTCTTTCTGTCTGTGGATGTGTACCTATTCTGGATATTTCATGTAAATAGAAGTAATACAGTATGTTACCTTTTGTGTCTAGCTTTCACTTAGCATAATGTTTTTGGAGGTTCATCCACATTGTAGCCAGTATCAGCACTTCTTTTTTAAGACTGAATAATACATCATTTTGTGTATATGCTACAGTTTGTTTACTCATTTATTCTTTGATGGACATTTAATATATTTAAAACCAGGAATGTGCTACCTGAATTACTAGGGTTTAGCAAACATTTACATAGTAGAAAAACACCAGTGTATAGTTAGATACCTAAGTTTCTCTTCCTGCCTCAGATAATTATTATCTATGACCTCTAAAAGGTTTGTTCTTGGAGTTTCAGTGTCTTCAGCTGTTAAAGGAGGGGTGGCAGTATGAATTTCTGAGGGCTTTGAAATGCTTTCTTCACATATTAGTGTTTTATTCCCCAGCTCAAAATCCTTTGCTTTCTTAATAAAGGCTGACCTCAATTTAACACTCCAGGCCAAATGCAGTATTAGCTCTTGATACAGTTTTTCAGCCTTGAAGCTTACCCATGGTCTCTGTGCTTCAACCCATATGGGCCATTCACTGTTATAAAAACACATGCAGTTTTCTTCTTCCTACTCCAAACTTCCATAGTATTTTATTTACATCTGTTTTGTGGAACACCATTTTATACCTTTGTGCAGCAGAGATTTCACTCGATTTAGTATTGCTACTTTGGTAGGGAAAGAAAAATAACATGTTGGATAAGAAAGGAGGTAGAAAAGAAAACATGAGGCTGTATTTTTCTATATCTTGATTATATGGCACGTGGTATAGTTTCTAAGCAGAGTTAAATAAATGTTTTTTGATCTAAATGCAAAAATTTTTCTTATGCATGAACCCAAGAATTTTTTTAAAGATATATTCATTTATTTTGAGAGGGAGAAGGAGAATCTCAAGCAGACTCCCCACTGAGCCTGTCACGAAGCATGATCCCATGACCCTGGGATCGTGACCTAAACAGTAACCAAAGTTGGGCGCTTAACTGACTGAGCCACCCAGATGCCCCTGAAATATGGAATTTTAATCAGTTTCTTTAAATCAAGTGACAAAGAAGGAGGAGATTGTCTAAGTAGCTATAATTATTCCCAGATTAATGTTTTGGTTTCACGTAAATTCTTTATCATTGTGTCACTTTTATGTTGTGGCTGAACAATTAATACTTAAGCCATTCTGTAAATCAGCACCAAACAAAAAGTAAACTTTTTTCTCTCAGTATTCGAAATTTGTAGGGAGGTATAAAATTGTGAGCATAGATGAGATATTTGAATCTTTTTTATTTGCCATTAGTAAATATACTTAAATATACCTGAATTATTTAGAGTAATTTGAGGAACATGCTAGTCTTTTAGTAGATTTATTTTATTTTGAGTGCTTTATGAATGAAGTGTGAGTTACTGGATAGGCGGTCAGGGTCGTTTTGTGATCGTAAAGCGCAATATTTTTTATCCTTAAAGATAGAATTTGTCAGTTTTCACAAGAAACAGAAAGAAGCGTTTTTGGATTCTTAATGTGCTAACTTCCAAATCAAGTCAAATATAAATGTAATTGTCTTAAGACTGTTAGCATTATAGATGATCTCCCTAATTGGTTCTTTTTTCTTTTCTTTAGGGAGAAGAATCCAATGAGTCTGCAGAATCTAGTAATAATTGGGAAAAGCAAGAAAGTATTGTATTGAAATTGCAGAAGGAATTTCCCAATTTTGATAAACAGGTAGGTGATCGTGGACAGAAATTTAATCAGTGTTGCTAAATATTTGGAACAAAATAGTGTTTGAGATAAACTGGAAAAGCTTAGGGTGTGTTTTGCATTTTTCTAATTAAATATACTCTTATTAATATTATAAAATACCTTTATACTGCTTGTTAATTCTTTACATTGTTTACTTACCTTAATTGCTAACTATATCAACATAATGACCATAATCATAACAAACACAGCAGTTGGAACTCATTTATGAAATGTGAGTATGTAGAAAGCCAAATCAGCTGTTTTAGCTTTTTTTGTATTCTTGTCCTTTACATTTTTCATTAAGAATTTTAAAGTGTTAGGGGTGCCTGGTTGACTCAGAAAAGCATGACTCTCGATGTCAGGATTGTGGGTTCAGGCCTCACACTGGGTGTCGAGATTACCAAAAAATAAACTTAGAAGAAATAAAGAATTTTGAAGTATAATACTGCATTTCAGTACTTTAGTATTCCATAACGTTTGTTCTACTTGCTAAGTAGTAAGAATACTCAGTCTATATATTCATGCCAAGCTTGCTTTGCTTCTATCACCTGATTGTATGTAGAAGCACATTATTTAACATTTGGAATACATTCACACGTGCATTGATTTATTCAGGTATATGCACAGGTAGTACATCTGCTGAATTCTCACAAGGTAAATGCAAAATCTTGTTGTTATGTTGGTTCTTTATATGTGTTGAAACTGTTTGTTTTGAAGTTGGCAGTTTGTAAAAGCCTAGCTACCCGGTGAGGTTTAATTGAACAAACATTTTTGATCCTTATATATTCAGAGCACTTTATAGAGAGAGTAGAAATGCAGAGAAAGTCTAGCTTCCTTTCCTTTGGAGACTTAAAATTCATGGAGGTGAAATTTTATGTACACCATGTAAAACCATTTGTAAAGCAGCATATAAACAAATGTGAAATAATCAGATATGAATTTTCAAATGATTTACTTACTTTTAAAAGAGTGTAAAAGTTTATTGCAAGTTGCTTATTTTAGATTTTTAACAAAGATCAATGACTTATTTCTAGGAACTAAGGGAAGTACTGAAGGAACATGAATGGATGTACACAGAAGCATTAGAATCTTTAAAAGTGTTTGCAGAAGACCAAGGTAATTAGCTCTTCTGTCCTAGAAAACACATACTTCCCATTATGTTCTTATTTTGGTATATAAGAAAATCTAAACCTATTAGAGAATGGGATTGCAAAAGATCTTGGAAATAATGATGTAAAAAATTTTTAAATGAGCAGTTTCAAAATGTTTTGGCCTGTTCTTTAATGGCAGTGTAATATGAAATAGTAAATATATTTTTCCAATTGGCTAGCCTTTTTTTTTTTTTCTTTTTTTTGGATAGTTAAGGCTACTTTTAAATTACCATTGTTTTATTGAATATAAAAGCAACATTTTTTATATTTTAACAGCTTGCAGGATGGATCTTAGGATTGCTGGTGGTTTATAATCACTGCAGTATAGGTGTCCTAGCCTGCTCTTACATGAATATCAGAAGCACCAGTATCAGAAACCTTTAAGATGAATATCATTGGCACGGGAGAAGTTCCTTAAACTTGTATTGGAGTACTTTTAACTTTCAGAACCAAATGTTAGAGGAGAAGTAGTGGAGAAGAGTTGAATCATACATGTTTAGTAACATCCTTATGAAGAGCTGATCTAATTGATGCCTGCTTGATTGCAAAACCAGCTTAAAAAGCCCAGTACAGTGGTTTTAGTTTTTTGTTTTGTTTTGTTTTTTAATAAATTCTTTGAAGAAATACCTTAGTACCAGTGCTCTTGATGGCACAGAGAATGATATTGTGTGGAAAAAAGACACCACCAATATCATCAGTTCTGCGTCTGAAAAATGATTCACAAGAGATAGATTATGAATGTGAAGAATTTGAGGACTGCTTTATCTCATTTTTCTCTTTTATATATGCACAAGAATGAATGTATGGTAATCAGCATGTAAGTCTAAAAGCTCTTTGAATAAGCAAAACAAACATACTAAATAGTAAAGTATTGTGTTATTGATTAACTGGTAAGAAATAACAGAATTAGCTTCAGTCATAGGCATCTTAGAAATCTATGGAATCTGATAGGCTAACCAGTGATAAAGTAGCAATGTTATTTTAGTAATAATATATTTCAACAGATGTACATGGTGATGGAACATTAATATAATAGGAATGGTTTTAATTTAGGGTGAACATGTTTTTGCTGTACCTGTCAGTGTTGGCATGGAGATGGGGCGCTAAGTAGCATCTGGGATATCTTACAGAAATGCAGCTGCCATTTATAATCTCAGGACCTTTGTTAGAAAATGGGGGTATTTATTCATTTTTTAAAAGGTATCACCTGTTTTTGAAACTTTCTCAACTCCTGTACAACTTCAAATTCCATTTTAGTATTTCTCTTTAAAGCATATCAAGATTTAACAAATTATAGTTGAATTCTATATTCAGAAGGAAAATAACACATTTAGGTAATTTTGTTTATCTTATTTGAGGGCTTATATCTTTATATTTATATTTAATTTATATTTTTCTAACAGTTATTTTTTTTTCTTTTTACACAGATATGCAATATGCTTCACAAAGTGAATTTCCAAATGGAAAAGATGCTTCTTCAAGAAGTCAGAATTACCCTAAAAATGCAGCTAAAACAAAACTAAAACAGAAATGTTCCATGAAACCACAAAATGGTTTTAACAAGAAACGTAAAAAAAATGTATTTAATCCTAAGAGAGTTATTGAAGACTCTGAATACGATTCAGGCTCTGATGTGGGTAGTTCACTAGATGAGGACTACAGTAGTGGTGAAGAAGTGATGGAGGATGGCTATAAGGGTAAAATTCTTCACTTTCTTCAAGACGCTTCAATTGGTGAACTTACTTTGATTCCTCAGTGTTCTCAGAAGAAGGCTCAGAAGATTACAGAACTCCGGCCCTTTAATAGTTGGGAAGCTCTGGTAAGGCTACATTATTTTTTTTTCCCCTGTGTGTGTGTGTGTGTATGTGTGTGTGTGTGTTTAGCTCACAGTACCGTTTATAGTCAAGGTGTCTTCAGCCCAGGGAAGCATAGATGGGTGGCCTTATCCTGTGTAGAGGCAAACATTACTTTCATTGTAAGCCAATAGTATTTCAAATAGTGTCATATGACCTAATTTTGAATGAATTAAGGGGTGATTTTCCTGAAAAAACCCAAGCTGATTGGCTGGGCATACTGTCACTCATTCTTTTGCATAGAAACTTGGTTCATTTCACTGCAGAAGAAGAAATTAGAGCTTACATTTAAGAAGGAGTTGTTTGCTAGCCTGTTCTGATCTGTTACTGCTGAGACATCATGCAGAAAGCAAGAATGTGGCAGAAATTTTACTACAACTTACTTGAAGAGCAATAGCAACGTCCAGGGGAGCTCCATGATTCAAAATGCCAGCCTAAGTGTTTTATGCTTCACCACAAAAGAAGCAAGTGTTTATTTTCTTTTTCTTTTAAAAATGACAGCTCAATCTCTAACGTGTTTTTCTTGGTTAAACAACACGGCCATTTTATGGAGTGTAGCAGGCTGCAGCGTTTTTAATTGGAAAAGATAGAAAAATGTTTGAAGCCTAGAATTCAAGCGTTAGGTGAAGGGAATGCATAAGTAACTGGTAAGTACACTTTGCATGATCATTTTATGGAATTGGATTTCCTATAAACAAGTGTTATCCAAAATACTTGTATTTTGAATTTTATAAATGTCAGCAGTGAGCAAATTGTATTCATACAGAAAAAGATAAGAACTCTGTCTTTTAAATTTTGCCTTGACTTTTGTGAGAATGTGGGCTTTTATAGCATGAATTATATATAGGCCCCGCTGTGAAAGCAATATGGATTTTTTTTTACAGCTTTAGAAGATGAAGTGCCTCTTGAAACTAGAAATTTTAAGGAAGTTTTATTCCCTATCTTAGGGAATAAAGTTGTTTTGTGGTTAATTTTATACTTGTGACAAATCTGTAAAAGCACAAGTCCCCTTAATAAGTGTCTTTAAAGTGGCAGGATCGTAGGGTTTCTGAACAGTGGTTCTAAAAAGCATTTTTTAAAAATTAAGATATTTGAAAAATAAAGAAACAACATTACTAGTATTTTGTAACTTAAATAAAATAAATAAAGCCATTCGTTTTGCCTAAAGCCTTTGCTTTTCTAGAGAACATCTGTCAAAGCAGGTCCTTTCAAAACTTGTTCGGCTTTGCCTGAGTGATTTATTTGTTAAAGTATTTGCTGAAGGGCTTTCTTGTTCTTCTTTTCTTCCTTTTCTTCTTTCTTTTAATCTTTAATGGTCTCCTATGTTATTGCAGAGTCGGTTGCTCAGGCTTGTTGGGATTCTAATTTATTTAATAAGGAATGCAATTATCTACACCACTGTATTTAGTAACTGTAACTACTTGCCCAAATATCTTGTAGTAAAAGTAAATTATACCAGACTTATATCTGCCAGATGCTTTTAAAAATATTCAACTTAACATGTAGAAATCATATTTTCCCTACTAATTAATTGGCATAGTGTAGTCTCAACATGAAATTTTTGTAGGTTATGTATTACCTGCGTAAATCCCCTATTGTATCTTGCCCCCCTCTCTAAAAATTAAACACAAAGGTGATATTTTTTCTTGCTATTTATTTAAATGTTGGTTATTTTATGTAAGAGTTAAAAAGTAAACTTGCTACTTAAGCAAAAACAGGGTTTTTGGTAAAATGGAGTTAAATGAAGAGTTTTTGAAAATGAAGTTAACATTGGCACATCTGTGTATATAAGCTTTGAATTTTAATTTGTGTAGAACTTTAAGCTTCTACTTTCAATCACTTTAGAATTTTCAGTGTGGCTGATTTAGAGAGCAATTTCATCTTCAAATCATCAAAGGTAAAGTTAATATTATGTACATTCTAGTATATGGCTGTATATGACATACTTTTTTCCTATTATTCAGCAAGGTTTAATAATGTACCTATAAACTTCAGAAAGAAACAAAAGAAAAAAACATTTAGTTTTGTTTTCATAGCTACTGTTTTTAGAAATTCCTATGAAAATTAGTTGAAATTTTAATTATAATATTCAGTCATACTTTAATGAAAATTGTATGGCAATGTATATTAAGAACAGCATGTAAGAGTCTAGTAAAGTGTTAACATTGTTGAAGCATATTTGTCTTATGGATTGGGGAATTTGTCAGAACTTTAAAAGTCATTTATAAATGCATACTGAGCCAACAAATCAAGTACACATACATTTTAGTTAGGATTTTTGTTAAAACTGAAGTTTGTAACATTGGTAGGTTAAATGTAGTCATTAGTATTTCATCACCTTATAAAAACAGTTTATGAAAATTATGTTTGCAGTACCTTTTAAAACAATTTGAGAAGTACCTCAGTTATGCCTTTCATTGTCAGAGAATTACACTTTTTAAACATTAAATGCTGTAAGATACTGATATTCTAGTCGCCTTTATTTTACGAGTAAAATTTGTTTATTTAACAGAAGTGCATTGTGTATGAGTGTTTATGTTTGAAGCTTTACACCTATTTTCTTTGAATCAGAGCTTAAATACTGTTCGTGAAATTTTTTTCATAATTTTACATCTTATTTTTCTGCTTAATAGTAGTGATGTATGTATCTACTGTAAGAAACCACAACTTCAAATCCCGTAGACTTTGGAAATACAGCAAACCAGTATGTCGGTTTAACATGTACTATTAATGTGGTAAAATTAAGATTTTAATTGCCAAATTTCACGCATTTGATGGCATCAGTTCACCAACCACTTACTGAGTATTTGTCTAGCCTTGTGCAAATTAGGGTGGGGATGCTGTTACATCTGTGATAATCTTATGATGTTGCATCTTTATACTTTAATCAGGGTGTAATGTCTGCTGACCAAAGCAAGAGTTACTTGTTCATGGATATAACTCAACCTAAAATCTTGTCATATATGCATCTACTTTCTTAACATTCAGGTCAGTGTAGGTGTAGTTTTCCTTGACTGTTAACCATGCAATCCAGATTTTTGTTTATGCCAAAGCACTCTGTGCCCCTCATTGTGCTGTTTCCCTCTACTAGTAACTCAGACCACAGGGTGTTTTGTTTTTTTTTTTTGCTTTGTTTTCCCAGTTGTTATTATAAAATGTGTGCTTAAACTTGTCACTTAAAGCATTGTGATGCCTGTTACTTCCTTCCTGATGGGATGATTTTCAGTAAATTCAGCATTTTATTTTAATTTGTATAAATTTGATAAACATTTATAAGAAAATTATAAATGTATTCTGAGCACTTCGTCAGCTGCTGCCAGGTATTTATGTCTTCTGAGGACGCGATCCTCAAAAATGTTACTTGTTAGGTGGTGGTTAAATCTGGTTTTAAACAATCCCCCCACTTCCTGTCGAAATAAAAAAATACTTGTAAGAGTGACACACTGTGGTGGGAGAGAGGTACTTCAATTTGTGACTCTTTAATAAAAGAAAGTGATACTTCAGTTTTTAATCAGAGTGATCGTAATCAGGGCCATACTTATACTCTTTTTTTTTTCCAGGCAGTTATCCAACAAGTAAGAATTGCTTTTTTTCCTTTCACCCGAAAAAAAATGGCTTTATCACTTTTTTGAGGAATGATTTTCCTTTGTCTAAAATAAAACAGTACCTGCAATAGCAAAGAAGAAAACGAAAATTCTTCCAGATACCTACCACCTAAGACTGTATTGAGTATCCATTTGTACATTTCATTTTATATAAATAGGACCATATTTTCTAGCTCATCAGTAACTTTAAATTTTTTTTTTTTTTTTTTTTAATTTGACAGAGAGGGATCGCAAGTAGGCAGAGAGGCAGGCAGAGAGAGTGAGAGCAGAGAGAGTGAGAGGGAAGCAGGCTCCCTTAGCAGATCCTGCATTTATAGAGTATTTGCATTTCTTAAATCCTTTTTTGGTGAGGCTAAGTAATTTGTAGGATTCCTCCGTGCATTTTGTCTTCAGAAAACAGTAACAACAGTAGAGTGTTCTTACATATTTCTTTAAAGTGCTGGCCTGTCTGTCTCTCTCTCTCTTTTACGTACACACAAACACACACCACTAATGAAGATACTGTAGAATTACATATTGAGATTTATCTGAGTTTTGATTTTTATCCATAGATTGAGATTAACAAGTTAAATAATTGTACATGCTTGTTCCCTCCAAAAATCCATATCCAACCCCTTCTCCAGCCTGTTTCCCACACTGCCAGTAACTGCTCTCACTTCTTTTGTCTGATTCTTACCACTTCCATATCTCTAGGTAATATAAGCTTAAAGCTATTTTTAATTTTTGTTTTAGGTCTTACTTTTTGATATGACATTATAACACTATGGTGAGATTAACTCCCATTGTCAGTCTTATATCCCATACCCACATCCTGTTCCTCAGTCTTACTAATTGAAGTTAATAGGATAATTTTGAAGATAATTTTTTAGTTATCTGCATTATTGTCACTATATAAATGCCTTTGCTAGCTTAGCCATGTAGGTAGTGTAATATTGCTTAGCAATTTTGTTGCTTAGCAACAAAATGCTTAGCATTTTGTTTTCTCTAGGTATTAGTTGACTTGGTTTTTCTGTTTGCTTAGTTTTCTATATATTTATTAGTTCAACTCTAAAATTTTTCTCAGTTGTCTAGATTTCCTCTCAGTTTTTAGAAACTTCAGGTATTCCATCAGTTTCATCTTCCTAAGAAACTATCTTTGAGTAAATCTAAATGACCTGCTCTGGTTTATACTGGTTGGATTATGGGCCTGCTATTCATCTGTGACCTTGGGCTCTCACTTCCCTGACATTCTCAGGAATCCTTGTTGTCTGTCTTGTGTAGGATCTCTTCTTTCTGAATTTCATGCATGCCTGTTTATTCCCTTGGTCGTATGAGTACATACTAAGAGGCAGAGGTGGGTGAATTATACAGTGGAACTAGATGACCTGGCTTTGAATCCCAGTTCTGACATTTCCAGCAGTGTATCTGACTTTCAGCAAGTTCTTATTCTCCATTTCTTCATCTATTAGTAGGACATAGTTATGATACTGACCGTTGGGACTTCTAAGTGTAAAATAATAAACGTCTATTTAGTTGGCCAGTTCTTAGCTATAGATGTCCACAATATTTTGTATTGGAAGTGCTGTATATGTTACTGGTGAAATGCTAAGAAACTGGTGTTTTCTGCTTATCCCCCTTTCAGTTATAGCCATATTGAGTGGAACTTTTTTGGATCAGTTTTTCTTTATCCTAAAACTCCTTCTGGACTTTTTTTTTTTTTTTTAATAATTTATTTATGGTACAAGTAGGCAGAGAGGCAGGCAGAGAGAGAGAGAGGAGGAAGCAGGCTCCCCGCTGAGCAGAAAGCCCTCCTTCTGGACTTCTAACAGATTTATGACTTGTTACATTACCCACAGTACATTAAGACAACATTTTCAACCTTCCTTGTTAGGTAATTTGGCAAAGTTCTGTCCAGTGGGATGTAAGCAGAAGTATATTAGGACTTTTGGAAACTGTCCTTAATAGGCTCACTTTTTCCTGTTGATTGAGAGGTCATTATGGTGGCAGGAACTCCACATATGGAGGATACGAAGCAACAAGGTAGAAAACTCTTTGACTTAGGAACCATCACACCAAATCTGAGGTGCTTCTGCAACTCTTTGTTTTATTTAAACCCCTTATTTGTGTTTACTGTTACTCTTAACTGAACCTAATCCTAACAACTTTGTCTTGCAGTGAAACTTTATCCTTGAAAATCTGTGTTTTACATTCATGGACACTGTATTACTATTAGACAAATTTAAATTCTAAACTAGCAACAATAAATTACATCATCTCTAATGTCATTTGGCTTATATGGGAGGAAGGGTCGGGACAATAGGAAGCCCCAGGGAGATAAATTTTGACTTAGGAAATAACCAAAATGTCAGGTTCATTTAAAAATCTTAGCTAAGGGGTGCCTGGGTGGCTCAGTGGGTTAAAGCTTCTGCCTTCAGCTCAGGTCATGATCTCAGGGTCCTGGGATCAAGCCCCGCATTGGGCTCTCTGCTCAGCAGGGAGCCTGCTTCCTCCTCCTCTCTCTCTCTGTCTGCCTCTCTGCCTACTTGTGATCTCTGTCAAATAAATAAATAAAAATTAAAAAAAAAAAATCTTAGCCAAAACTAATGCAGTATCCTGAAATAAGAGTTACCTTTTGTACTCTCCTTTATTTCCCCTACAAGAATTTCAAACATAAAATTAGAATAGTATAGTGAAACTCAGTGTCTTCGTCAGCAGCTTCAGTTCCTGGCTGTTGTATATTTATCCTCATCCACTTCTTTCCTTCTCATATTATTTTGAAGCAAATCTCAGAGCTCATCTTATCCATGAAAATTTAAATATATATATCTGCCTTAGGCTCAGATTATGATCCCGGGTTCCTGGGATCAAGTCCCAGCATCAGCCTGGCATTGGACTCCGTGTTCAGTGGGGAGTCTCCTTCTCCCTCTCCCTCTGCTCATCCCCCCTTTCTCATATTCTTTCTCTCAAAATAAATATTTTTTAAAAAGTTCTAACGTAACCTGAAGATCTTCAAGGCACTGATTCTTACATATCCTGGTGTTTATACATCTTTCCCCTAGAAAGCACAAAAGGGGGAGGTCACATTGTGATCGTTAATGTTGCTCTTGTGAAAATGTAAAGTCATGTGCAAATAACTCTGTATTTCACAGTGTCATTTTGTGAAGTGCTAATTCGTTTTTTAATCCTGCAATTTAATAATAACATGGCTTTGTAATAGATTGGAAATTTCATTGTTTTCCAACTTTTTCTAGATCAAGTATGAAAGAAGTATATTATTATAAATGTATTTTTGATGAAATTATCTTTATATATCCTGTAAGTGTTGAATTTGTATTATTTGAACTCTGTGAATTTAGATAGACTGTGATCACAAAGATTATTTAGAGTTGTTAATGTGATTCTTGTTGTAACTTGAAAGAATATGCTAAATAAGATGACAAATTAGAATTGTGTAGTTTTATCTTAACAAGTGATTTTATTCTAGTTTCTTTTGTTCATTTCTGGATTATGGGATCTCTCTTTCTGCCCAGCAAGGTTTTCAGAAAAGTGTTTTTTTATAAGGTTCTTCAGGATTTTTTTTTCTAGCTCTCTGTATATAAAAATTCTAATTCTTTTATAGCTTTTACATGAGTAAGTATTCGTGTCTTTTTTTTATTTATTTATTTGACAGAGAGAGACAGTGAGAGAGGGAACACAAGCAATGGGAGAGGGAGAAGCAGGCTCCCCACTGAGTAGGAAGCCCAATGTGGGGCTCAGTCCCAGGATCCTGGGATCATGACCCGAGCCGAAGGCAGATGCTTAACAACTGAGTCACCCAGGCGCCCCTTTAGTGTCTTTTTTTAAAGGTTATTTATTTTAGAGAGTGCACAGGAGTGGGGGGGAGGAACAGAGGCAGAAGAAGAGAGAGAATCTCAAGCAGCCTCTACGCTGAACATGGAACTGACAGTGGGGCTCGATCCCAGGACCCCAAGATCATGACCCAAGCCAAAACCAAGAGTCAGACACTCAACCAACTGAGCCATCCAGTTGCTCCTCAATGTCTTAAATACAGATATGTTGTTGAAAAAAATTCTCTGAGGTTTCACAAAAAAACCATTTATATAAGTGTTGTATTGAAATTGACTTTTTATAAAACTTGTATCAAGTTATTTAGTTGGTCATAGTTAACTTTTGATTCATGCAGTATCTTTCCAAATAATGGTCTTAGTTTAAGAGCAAAATTTAAGTGGCAAATAATAATTGAGGGTTTGAAAACTCAAGAGGTGGTCCTTTATGTTTCAAAAAATTAATCATATAGTAGTATGTCATAGTCATGGGAAGTGATGAAAATGGAGCAAGATTTCAGGTATACAATTACTACATTTGGTTCTATTCCTTTGGTGATAAAGGTGAATATGAGATTTTGAAAATAAAACTTCATAGAAGACATTAATAATCATTTGAGAGTATCTCCAATCAGAGAACCCCTACTAGGGACAAAGTAACTAGCTTGAGATTGAGATTGTGCATTTTGGTGAGAAAGATATGTTTTATTTCAATATGGGGAATTGGATTTATCAAGAGAAACATGGAAATTCAAGTGTAGGCATGAAGAAACAGGTTCTCTTAGCACTTGATTTAAGGTCATTAGTAAAAGTATAATTAAATTTTTTCCCTCTCAAAGAAATTGATACTAGATTTTTATTTACTAGATCTGAACTATTATTTTTCTTCTTATGTCATAGTTCACAAAGATGTCCAAAACTAATGGCTTATCAGAAGATTTGATATGGCATTGTAAAACACTGATCCAAGAAAGGGATGTAGTTATAAGACTTATGAACAAATGTGAAGACATTTCAAATAAATTGACAAAACAAGTTACCATGCTCACTGGAAATGGAGGTGGATGGAACATAGAACAACCCTCCATATTGAACCAGAGGTAATATTTATTGTACTTACCTATTTCTTACTTTATCTTAGCCATATAAAAATTGTGAACTTATTTCTGTATTGTGCCTAGGGAACTTAAATGTGGAAGTCATAATGAGAACTAATGTTAGAAGGGAACCCCAGGGTTTCCTGTAATGACACAGAAGTGATACAGGAATTTTTTTTTTTTTACCAATACCCCCCACCCTGCCAAGGGTATTTTATTCCCTTTTATCATTATAAATTAGAAGGAGCAAATGTTGTGATCTTATATAACTGTGTTTTCCTTGTCCGATGACAGATAATCTCATATATAATCACAAAAATGGAAAAGCTCGTTTTAGCTACCCCTTTAACTGTACAGTGCTTCAGAAAGTCAGGAGCTTAAATTGCATCAATGAAAAAAATTTCTTAGTTCAATTTCTTTTTAGTCATAAGTAAGATGAAATGAATGAAATATCCTGTATCTGTGATTTAATGTTTTAAGTGCTTTAAAGAGCCCATATTCTTAAGTCTCTTTTTGGAGTAGAAACACATCAAAAATGAAAAGGACACTTATTAAATAGTTTACATAAGGAAAAATTTTAAAAAGTGTATTTCCCAAAACTGCTACTGTTGGTAAAATGCCTGTCAGAATCCTTACAAAAAATAGACACTAAATTATTTTTAATAAGAAACTCATACAACAGCCAGTACATATGAAAAGGGCATTTTATAATTATGAACACCCCCATTTTGCATGGTGTTGGGATATTGGGATGGGGAGATTGTTTTGAACTTCCTTTAAAAGTGGTTTGGGGACTCAGAACTATTTAGAATATCTTAAGAAATGTATAAAATTGTTTACTATGGTGATATTTAAAGTTACAAAAACTTGGAAACAATCCAATTTCCTAAAATCAGAATAGTTAGAATGAATTATGGTATATCCATGCTGTATAGTGTTATGCAACGTTAAAAATGAGCTACATCTGTTCAGAATATTTCTAATAGGTATTTAATAAGATTAGCATTAGGGCCTCATTAAAATTAATTATCTTAGCTGGTGATTTTATTTACTTCTTTTAGCATTTTTCTAGTTAATGATCAAAGCATATTTGCTGATCATTGGTTAATTAAAAGTCAAGGTATGGTTACTGGCCTTTAATAGTAAGCTACAATCTTTTCTGTGCCCTTCTAGGGTGCTATGGGATGGTGTAGGGAAACGTCATGCAGTTCCCACAAAGAAGCTCTTTTCTCTGTTGCATAGAAAGAACTATGGCCATGTCAGCAAATTCATCTCCTAAAAGTGTAGTTGGAGCTGCTCCTTCTTGTTCTACAGCATTGGATATGGGGAGTTCTTCACTCTACAAGACTTACCCAGTTGAGTCTACTTTATAATAATTTGGATTTTAAAAAATCAAGTGCTTTATTGCATCACTTAAAAAATTTCTCTCTTAAACCCACATCCACAAAGTCCTGTTACTTGTAAATAGTATGATCAGGTAATAAATTATCCTTTCCATCAGGCTGAGGAATTTTTTGATGAAATATATAATGAGAAAAATAGCTCTTTTTTTCAAAGTGCTCTAGCCCAAAATATAACTTCTAATCACCTGTGTGATAGTTTACTTAGAGTTTATTTAAATGCACTTTTAGGGGGTGAAATTTGTTGTCTTGGTTTTTATTTTTAGCCAAGGTAAGAGATGCAAGCTGTTATACTTGGTATAGTGGCCAGGCATCCTTGCTGCTTAACTTAGAGATATGCAGAGTAGTTTCCTTGCCTTGGGAAAGGATTTATTAGCATGGAGGAAAATGTTGAATTATCCTGATGACTAAGCTATCCTGCTTTCCTTAACAGAACTGATTCTTTTTAGCAAAATTATGTTAACTGTTCATTTTCTTATTACAAATTTATGTGAATTATAACAGAAAAGAAATACCTGTTAGCGGTTAAGGACATTTAGATATACCAATATCCTTAATATATTAAGTTTTTGCAGAGGAAAATAAAATGTCTCTTATCAATCTCAAAACCATTGCATTCATCATTTTTATTTTAAAATGTCAAAACTAAAGATGCCTAAAGTTAAAATATGGTACAGTGAAGGAAAAGGAAAAATAAATCAGTATTTCTCGCCTTTCCTACCATTAATGTAGCCATCTCTCAAACTTTAGCTTTTTATCTAAAATTTATTGGGTTTAAATTGTTTTAACTGAAAAGATTTCTCAGATGTTCATTATAAAGTATATTTAATTATATGTGTCCTGTCTTTTCTGGGCTAAATTTACTTGAGGTTTTTCTGATTTTGTCTGTCCTCAACTTGATGGGATGGTTTTCTGTCCTGTTTTAAACAGTTGCTATGAAGCCGTTTGACAGTGATGTGATCGCACATCAATACTGCAGATGCTATTTGACCAACTCAAAGTACTATGATGGAAATACTTCAGTAGTTTGGATAAACTAATATATATATATATAGTTAGTATAAACTAATGTTGTTATAGTATTGTTAGTACAAACTAATGTTGTGATAGTATTTTCAGCAACTGTGTTAGACTTATAGGACGTACAACTTTCGGTCAGCTGGTATCCCTAAACTTGTTTCATATGAACTACTTGCAACAAGTCTCCCTAGACTATTTCCGCACTTTAAACTCAAAGTTAGCATATTGTATGGACTCATGTTGTTTCCATTTCAGGCTTTCTCACCTTTCAAAATAATTTTGATGCTAGTTTCTATGGCAGGAGATTTAAACCCACTTTAATTTTCACTCTGAAAAGAAATAACTGTCTGAAAGGATTTTTTTTTCTTCTCCTAACAAAACAAGTACCTTGAAAATAACATGCCTCATTTTCTTTCAAGATCTCAGAAAACTTAAAATCATAAAATCGTTTTTTTCCTTAGTGGTAAGAAAACCTTCAGTTTAAAGGTATTTATAGTCTGTTAATGAGAAGAGAGCACTTAACTAATTCAGAAGGCCTGGGCCTTCTTGCCATTTGGGTAACCCCGAACAGATTACATTCTTACCTGTAAACTGGTGGTTGGGGTTCATATGTAGTCATGAAAATTCTTAGAAAACTATAGAATGTCAAAATAAATTGAATAAATGGAAGGTACATCTGTACAACATCTAAATATTAGATCCTGCTAGAGAAAGAATACAACTGCCCTGTTTGAAAAATTTGTTATAACAAGTGAATTGGATTTCAAACATCTTTGTCAAAATTGTGTTTTCATTGATCTTTTGCATTCTGAAGAAAGGATCTGTTGATGGACAGCACCATGTTGGGATACTAAGCAACAAAAAGTTACTTAGATAAATCCAGTAGAGAGCACATACACACACAAATATATATATGTATATAGATGTAAACAAGCACATTCACACATAAATACTTGTGTATTTACAATATAATTACAATATAGCAAAGCTATTTAATGTCCTGATCAAAAACCACAACCAGAGCTGTTTTGTGATTATGGATGAAACAGTTTTATTTGATCGAAAAATTCTGTATAGTACATGCCTCTCAAAATTCCTTCATCACTTTTTAAAGTTGTATGCATTATTGAAGAATATATTAACAGTTATACTAGCTTTTCAGTATTTCTTGGCTGCTTGTGAAAGATTGATGTTGGGATAGGATACTGGCCCTTGATGCATTAGTAAATGGTGTGCTGTGCCTACCTTATCAGGTTTTATCCTTTTCATGAAATGGGAATTTAAGTGTGTGGGATGAATAATGCCTTGAGAAGGACTCAAAAATAATAACTCAGTTTTAACCATAGAGTGTGGGTGGGTCAGAGAGATAGAGAACTTTTTCATGTTTTGCTGTTTAAGGGATGAGCTCTGGATCAGAGTTGGATTGGGTACTGTCTCTGCCACTGCAGACATGGATTTAGATAGTTATGTGACGTTGGACAAATTACTTACCTTCTCTGAGTTCCACAGTCTCATCTGTAAAATGGGGATAATAGTCCTACTTGCTTGATAATGTAGACTAAATGAAGAAATAATGCATGTCAAGCCCATAGCATTGTGTCTGGTCTATAATAGTAAGTATTCCAGTATTAGCATTTCCTTTCACCATTATTGTAGTAGAAGGAATTAACTTGGATCTGGAAATTAAAATATCTATGATAATATATTTTATTTATTATTACTTTCATAATGGTAGTAGAAATTATATTGGCCAAGAAGGCAAAGACATTTTAAAAAATGAACTACAAAGACTTCAATACTGCTGATTTTTTTTTTTAAAGATTTTATTTATTTATTTGACAGAGATCACAAGTAAGCAGAGAGGCAGGCAGAGAGAGAGGGGGAAGTGGGGCTCTACCCCAGGACTCTGAGATCATGACCTAACCTGAGCCGAAGGCAGAGGCTTAACCCATTGAGCCACCCAGGCGCCTCTAATTTTTTTTTTTTTTAACGCGAAATGTGTAGATTGCTTACCTCATCAGTTGAAGCATAGATTCTGATTTAAGATGGAAATCTTTATACCCCAGCTCTTTTACCTCTGTTCTAATTAAGATATATTGATTTTAAAATTTGGCCCTTTAACTGTTTTCTTATACCACAGTTATGTCCAGACCCCGTCCCTATGTTGCTTCTCAACTTCCTCATATCAGGGAGATCATATGATAGTTGTCTTTCTCCGATTGACTTATTTCCCTAAGCATAGTACCTCTAGTTCCATTCACATCATCTCAAATTGCAAGATTTCATTTTTTTGATGGCTGCATAGTATTCCATTGTATACATACACACCACATCTTCTTTATCCATTCATCTGTTGATGGACATCTAGGTTCTTTCCATAGTTTGGCTGTTGTGGACATGGCAGCTATAAACATTCAGGTGCACGTGCCCTTTCAGATCACTGTGTTTGTATCTTTAGAGTTGCTCTATTTTCAACTTTTTGAGGAACTTCCATGCTGTTTTCCAGAGTGGTTGCACCAGCTTGCATTCCCACCAACAGCATGGGAGGGTTCCCCTTTTTTTGCATCCTTGCCACTAGCTTTCCATCTTAATACGGGCTATATGTTTATGTAGGGAGTATGAGACTATATTTCCAAATGAAATAGACTTCCTTATTTAAATCTTAGCCTTCCAGAAAACACTTTGTAGCTATTAAACCTCAGGCAAATTACTTAGCCTCAGGCAAAATTTTCATCTGTTTAAAATAATGGTAATAGGCAATCTTTACAGGATATTAAAAGATTAAATGAGGCAGTGCTTGAAAATGATATTTGTGTCTGTCTACATATGTGTGTGTGTGTGTGTGTGTATAATATATATATATATATATATATATATATATATTTGGTAATGACTGTTAATACTTTTTAACCACTTGGAACTTTTAGGGAAAAGAATACTGTTTTCATCCATTATAACCTTCCATGTTACCTTCCAGACAAGTTATTTCCAAATTATGTGTTTACAGATTAAATGAGATTTTGACACTGGCTTGCTTCTTTCTACTCCCTGATGCTTATTAATGTCTAGCAAGTTTCCATTTGTACATAGTTCAAACACAAATTTACACATACGTACGCCTTCTAGAATTACACATTCCACTGATACTGGGGTGATTGACATTCATTTCGTCATCCCGGCAAAGGCAAATTAAGCTTGTGTTGTTGTCCTAATATTTGAAGTTCCTTAATGTGGTAAAATTCAAATCCATACAATACCATTATCTAGTATAAATATTAGGTTAGTAATATGTCATATTAATATAATAATTCTGATCATTTATGGAATTAATTTGGTGGCATTACATTATGACTGAATATGGAAATGTTTTTTTATAATTCTTACAGCCAGAAAAAATAAATCAATACAAAATAAAATTTGAGAAAATTGAAAAAAAAAATATCGTGTTTTGGGCTGATTTTCTTAACTAAGTATAAATAGCTTGTATAACATAAGGTAAAAGGTAAGACTAGACATAGGTATTTCAGGTTTTGTGTGCACTGTAAACTTAACCTTCATGTCAGAAAACTAGTAAAGAAAACTAATAGAAGTGCAAATCCATAATATTTGATAACTCTCTTTACCAGTTTATCACTCAAGCCCTATCAGAAGGTTGGTTTGAATTGGCTGGCATTGGTACATAAACATGGACTTAATGGCATTTTGGCAGATGAAATGGTAAGTAGTACTGTATTTCTAGGATTTGTCATTAAAAGGTGTTCTTGCTCTTACTTAAAAAATAGAGCAGTTTACTGCTCTCACTTTAGTATTTTAATACCCCAATTACCCCTTTTAATTTTTATTGCTTCTCTTAGCTCTAGCCTCCTCATTGCACCCCAAAATGAAAATGGACTTGTTTTCTTTCTGATTATCAAATTAATAAATATATGTGTTTTAAAAAATTAGACTATATAAAAGTACAAAAAAAATCAAGATCATTCATATTCCTACCACTTTGAAATAAGTATTACTTGATGTGTATCTTTTCAGATTATTTTCTTCTGCAGGTGTTTGTGTATGTACACATACACATATATACATATGTATATATGAGATTTTGTTATATGTGTTTTCTGTAGTTACAGCTACTTTTAAATTTTATAGATATATATAAGTAAATCCACACATTTATTAGCAGCATCATTTCAGCCATTTTACTTTTGTTAAATGTCTCAGAGTTTCTGTTTTTTTCCCAAATCACATTTGCTTGAAACTAAGCTTAGGAAATCCATTACAACCTAGTTCAGGTATTGTCACATAGACACTGACCTTTCATCTAACCTAATGTCCTTCCTCCTTTAAAAGTTTATTAAAAATAAGTCCTGTTTAGTGGAGAAAATGTTTATTAGATACACATACGTTACATTGTATATTACATTATTAAAATAAAAATTGCATAGTGATCTTTATTCTGTAGTTAGCTTCCAGTAGTGTTTTGTATGTAAGACTACTCCCACACATACATCATACTATCATAACAGAGATGCTATTTATCTAATAGAAAACTAAATAATATGTGCAGGATTTCAAAATATTTATAGAATTAGATACAGAATATTACAGTTGTGGAAAGCTGGACTTGAGATTCATATCTGGGTTTGGGGCCCCAACTTTGCTTTTCATGGATCCTTACCAAATGAGGTATAATATATAAAACTCTTTGTGACCTTTAGAGCACTATCAGTTAGTGTCTTGCTTGGTCTACAAGGACTCGCATAATGAAAGACCAAAGACTGGGTGGCTTAAACAACAGAAATTTATTTCTCATAGCTGTGGAGCCTGGAGGTCTAAGAACAAGGGGTTGGCCAGTTTGGTTTCTCCCAAGGCCTCTCTCCTTCATTTGCAGATGGCCACCTCCTCCCCATGTATCACATGTCTTTCTCTCTGCACACACATCCCTGATGTCTTTTTCTCTTAAGATGGGGATTGGATCCCCATCCTTGTGATCTTATTTAACCTTAATTACATTGTTAAAGGCTCTGTCTCCAAATATAGTCACATTGTGGGATAGAGCTTCAACACATGAATTGGGTAGTGAGGGCAGTTCAGTTCTTAACAGTTGGTAATGTTTGGTTCCTCCCCAGTACCCTTTAAAAACAAAAGAACAAGACAGAAAAACTCTTCATTGATGTATAATTTACTTGTAGTAAATGCACAAATGTTAGCTTGGTGATTTTTTAACATATATGTGCACCTGTGTGACCACCCTCTCCAGATCAACATTTCTATCATCCCAGAACGTTCCCTCATGCTCCTTTTCAGTCATTGCCACTACCACTCTTTGGACACCTATAACTATAGATTTTTTTTTTCAGATTTTGAACTTTATATTAATAGAGCCATATAGTATATACTCTTTGTTTCTGGTTCATTTGGTGCATGATAAAGTTACTGAGTCTCATCCGTATTCTTACATGTATCAGTAGTTTGGTGTTTTATTGACATGCCATAGTCCCTAGTATAAATATGCTACAACTTAATTTATCCATTCTCCTGTTGAAGATTTAAGTTATTTCCAGTGTTTGGCTAGCTACTGACAGTAACTACTGTCAACATTCTTACTCAAGTCTCTTCAAGGACATATGTTCTTATATCTCTTGAATATACTCTGAGAAGTGAAATTGGTGGATAATAGGATAGGCATATGTTCAAATCCAATTAGTTATTGGAACATGGTTCTTAATCTATCCAGTATGTATAAAATACTTCTTATGTATAAAACAGTGACCAAGATTATGTCCTTTGTATACATTGCAAAGCTCTTTCATGTCTTTCATATTTTAACTAGAAGTTAGGATACATCCTGCTCATTAAGTTATAGTATATAACTAGTATGTATAACTAGTATAGTATAGTATATAGGATATATAGTTTAACTCATTAAACCAAGTTGTAGTATCATTTGGAGATTATCTGTTTTATCTGTCACTGAGAACTAAGAACAGGATAGAATTCTCATAAGGTTGCATTTTGGGGAATCAAAAAAAAATAAAACCAGAAGAAATATTATTTTTCCTTTTTTGTTTTCTAGTATTTTTTGTTTGTTTTTAAATTTCATATATTGTCTTTTAAACATTCAATTTTAGGGTCTAGGAAAAACTATTCAAGCCATTGCATTCCTGGCATACCTCTATCAGGAGGGTAATAAAGGTCCTCATTTGATCGTTGTTCCAGCGTCAACTATAGGTTTGTAATACTGTGAACAACAGTACTTGACTGTTTAGTGTTTTATATAGGGAGAAGAAAAACTGTCTATGTGTGATTTCTTAGTTTGTGGAGGTGAATATTAATTCTGTGGTTCCCTTATACTTTTCCCCCCTTTGTGTATGTGTTTGTATGTGTATTTGATTGTACTGGACATCTTTTAAAAGAAAATATCTCAAATACAAGTCAGTTATTCAGCTTTTAAATTATTATGCCTCAAGGACCATCGATCAGATCATTTGTTTTTGTAATACTTTTAAAAAGTTGTTTTAATGAAAAAAATTGTTTCAATGAGTACCTAATTTAAGAGAAACAAGTGTTTTTAAATTTATAATTAAGCATTTATTGAATCAAAGTATACATTTAATCCCCACTGAAAGTACTTAATTGATTGGATGTGGACTAGAATAAGTGACTGTACATATGAACGTAATCCAAAAAAACCTTTAAATTGGAATTTAATCATCCTATAAATATAATGATTGGTCCTCTGCCTTTTGTTTTATATCTCAAAATTATTTTAAACATCAGGAGTAAAATTGTGAAGGGTCTGTGTTTTTTAAAGATCTTGTATTATTTCGTAAAAGAAAAATTTCTGGATAGAACTCATTTCACTGTATACACCTAACCTATTTAGCAGATGCAAGTAATACCTCTCTTGTTACCTAGATAACTGGTTAAGAGAAGTTAATTTATGGTGCCCCACTTTAAAGGTGCTGTGTTACTATGGTAAGAATGTCATTTTGCTTTAATTGGAAATTTATTTAAAATCCTAACATAATCACAGAGTACATTCAATAAATCAACATGTGTGTTTTTAAACTATAGGCTCTCAAGAAGAACGTAAACAGATTAGATATAACATCCATAGTAAATATGAAGAATATAATGTAATTGTGACCACGTAAGTATTGAGAAAAAAAATATTGGGGGGGAGATATTGTGTAACCCTTTATTTTAAAAAGTATATTTAAAATATGTTAATAGTAATAGGAAAAAAGTTCAGGCTAAGGACCATGCAACAAAAGTAATGGAATGACTTATGTTGAGTATTCAGGCATGTTTCAGTTTTTTACTAGTACAACAGGTGACTGATACTGGTTATAGAAAGGTTTTGTCCACGTGATTGAAAGCATAGTTTTATAGAATTGTTTCTGTTAAACTTCAAGTGAAATTGAAGATATGCCACCAAAATGATTTGTATTCTTTGTAACTTATAAATGTTAATTATTAATAATTAAGTATTAAATACACTGGAATCTCACTCTAAATGAAAAAATTGAATTAAAATAGAAGGATGGAACATAGAACTTTGAATAAGTTAATCATTACTTGGTATAACCATTTAGCATAAATATCTAACAGAGAACTCAATGCTGTCATGTTGCACTTTTAAATATAGCTTATGTCAAGTTCATATTAACTGTCAGTATTTAGTTACTATTTCCATCTACTGACTTCTGTAGGAGGCCATAATTAAAAGATGAATCCAAAATTCATCTTTCCTACATAAGATGGACTCCTTTTTTTTATATAGTCCAGTACTACTAGCTACTATTAACTGTTTTTTCTTGGATGTACTCTACTAGTTTAATAGAGTACCATTATGTTCTTAACAAATGTCTTCATTTTATGTTCTTTTTTTCCCCCTGCTTTTTTTTTTAATATTTGATTTAACAGAGAGAGAGGTCACAAGTAGGCAGAGAGGCAGGCAGAGAGAGAGGGAGAAACAGGCTTCTCACTGAGCAGAGAGCCTGATGCGGGGCTCGATCCCAGGACCCTGAGATCATGACCTGAGCCAAAGGCAGAGGCTTAAACCACTGAGCCACCCAGGCGCCCCTCCCCCTGCTTTTGTTCTGAAAATGTAACAGTTCCCAAAGCAAAGTGTGTAGCAGCTGCAGATAACATACAAATTTTACCCAAATTGGTTTCTTCTTAGTTCTATAGAAGTTGTCTAATTATAACATTAAAATTTCCTTTACCTACATATTGCAGCTTTTATAACATGGTTACATGTACATAAATAGTTATTGTATACAAGTGGGCCAGGATTTATTTGAACACCAACTATGTCCAGTGGTATCTTTCAGATACTGGCTACTAGAAATGTATAAATAAAAATAATTTTAGAAAACATAAAGTCTCACTATGGTCCAGGCTTTTGAAGGTATAACCTTAGAGAATTTTTTTTTCGTGACAGGTATAATTGTGCAATCAGCAGTTCTGATGATCGTAGTCTGTTTCGACGGCTGAAACTTAATTATGCGATTTTTGATGAGGGCCATATGCTAAAGAATATGGGCTCCATCCGCTACCAGCACCTTATGACAATTAATGTAAGAGTATTTTGTGAATGTTTCCAATTATAATGAAGTTATGTGTTGTTTTAATGTATTTAGTATTTTATATCAGGGGTCAGCGAACTTTCTCTGTAAAGATCCAAGTAATAAGTATTTCATGCCTTGTGGGCCTTCTTCTGTGACTTATTCTTTGCTTTTGTTTTGTTTTGTTTTTCATAATCCTTTAAAAATATAAAACCCATTTTTATTAGCTCATGAGCCTCAACTTACCAACCCCTATTCTATGTGATAAACTTTATGAATATCAAATACAATCAAGTTACCCACTTATAAAATGAAACCATTAGTTTTATTCTTTCTATCTTAAAATACAATAGATGATGATTTTTCTAAATTACTAGTCTTTCATCTCAGAATGTTACATTATTATTAATAAATGTTTTAATTTTTTTTCTTCCCTACTGAAGAGTATAGAGAGAAAGGACTTGGCTCTTTAAAAAAGAAAAGCTAATCTAAATTTTACTTTCACAGGCAAATAACCGTTTGCTGCTCACAGGCACACCTGTACAGAATAATCTGTTAGAACTCATGTCACTGTTGAATTTTGTTATGCCACACATGTTTAGTAGTAGCACCAGTGAAATACGAAGAATGTTCTCTTCTAAAACAGTAAGCATAAATTTATATTTTCTCCCAAATATATTACTTTGTGTTTTTTGTGTTTTTTTTTAAAGATTTTTATTCATTCATTTATTTGACAGAAAGAGAGATCACAAGCAGGCAGAGAGGCAGGTGGGGGGGTTGGGGGTGGGAAGCAGGCTCCCTGCAGAGCAGAGAGTCCAATGTGAGGTTCGATCCCAGGACCCTGAGATCATGACCTGAGCCAAAGGCAGAGGCTTAACCCACTGAGCCACCCAGGCGCCCCACTTTGTATTTTACATAGGCAACTCTTCTTTTTTTCTTGTTCTCATAGTGTATACATGATACTAAGTTTAAGTAGTTGCTACCCCTAATACCAGGATGACTTGGAAAGTCTGCCAAAATACCATGGGAAATAAATTGGTGACTTATGTAATTGATACCCAAAAGTTTTGGTTTTAATATCCTAATTTTCTGAAATGACAATTCTAAATTACTGGAGTGTTCAGATATAGAATATGTGGGGAAGGTTTGGTCATTGCATTTACCTTACTAAAATTTGGTAAATTAGTAACATATCTTTATAGGTAAACTGTAGAACTGGACAAAAGTAGATTATCCAGAGCACTCCTATACTGGGAAAAATGTTTTGAAATAAAAGTCCATAAATTCAGAAGTAACAGCTTTTTAAAAATTTTCATTTATTTTGGAGAGAGAGAGTGGTGGGGGTGGGGATGGAATGGTGGGGAGTGGAAAGGTGAGGGGCATGGAGAGGGAGAGGTAGGATCTCAAGCAGACTCCTGGCTGAGCCCATGACCCAGAAGGCCAGAACCTGAGTCAAAACCTGCAGTCAGGGGGCGCCTGGGTGGCTCAGCGGGTTAAAGCCTCTGCATTCGGCTCAGGTCATGATCCCAGGGTCCTGGGATCGAGTCCCGCATCGGCCTCTCTGCTTGGCTGGGAGCCTGCTTCCTCCTCTCTCTCTCTCTGCCTGCCTCTCTGCCTACTTGTAATCTATCTGTCAAAAAAAATAAATCTTAAAAAAAAAAAAACCTGCAGTCAGATGCTCAACCTACTGTGCCATCCAGGTACCCCCATTTTTAGTATATGTGCTGCCGAAGCGAGCACACCATCCAGGTACCCCAAAGTAATAATTTCTTACATTACACAAAGAAATTCTATATATAAGAAAATCTGGTTAATTTTCTCCATGTTGCTTAGGAAAAGTACAGTATAGGGATGCCTGGATAGCTCAGCTGGTTAAGTATCTAACTCTTGATTTCAGCTCAGGTCATGATCTCGGAGTCATGAGATCGAGCCCCACATCAGGCTCTGCACTCAGTTTGGAATGCAAGTCTGCTTGAGATTGTTTCTCTCCCTCTCCTTCTGCCCCTCCCCCTGCTCACCTATGCACACGTGCTCCCGCTCAATGAAAGAAAGAAAGGAACACAGGAAAAAGAAAAAAAAGATCTTTTTTTTTAAATTTTTTAAAGATTTTATTTATTTGATAGAGATCACAAGTAGGCAGAGAGTCAGGCAGAGACAGAGCAGGGGAAGCAGGCTCCCTGCTGAGCAGAGAGCTCCGATGCAATGCGGGGCTCCATCCCAGGACCCTGGGATCACGACCTGAGCCGAAGGCAGAGGCTTATTAACCCACTGAGCCACCAAAAAAAGATCTTTTAATAAAGAAAAGTACAGTATCGTCTTCAGGAACTCCTGCTAAACTCTCCAGTACAGCAGTGTTTATTTAGATTCTTAATTCTTTCCCATTACATATATTTTGCAAAAATTCTCTATGATATTCTTCCACTGTAAATTAACTGCCTTCTAAACTTTCAGTAATATATTCACTCCCACTTGATGGTCTAATAGATTATAGAATATAGGACTTCTTCACATCTTAGAATTCCACTATAATTCAAAATTAAGAGGGCTTGACTAGGAACCATCTATGTCTTTTAGAAGACATGGTGCACATCACCTGTACTAGCTTTCTTTTGGGGTCGTTTTTCTAGATAGAAGTACAAATTTTCTACTTACCTCTCTTTCTCTTTCCCTTCTCTTCTCCCCACCCTGTTAAACACACACACTTTCATGAGAGCTATCTGGTAATTTAGTTATGACTCACTAGTTCTGACTTAAACTTCTGAACACCATCGTAGTTCAATTTTATTAGCTCAGCAGAGTACATGAGACCTCAAAGTACATATGGAGCTTGAAGAAGTAGGTTAATAGCCCAGAGGTGAAATGTGGAATTCCATCTAGAATGAAGTGAGTTTCTATGGAAAATAACTCAGATTGTGGTGAGGATGATTTTCATATTCTATAATCTTGCTAACTGTGGTCATTTAAATGAGTAATTTTTAGGGATGCCTGGGTGGCTCAGTTAGTCAAGCAACTGCCTTCAGCTCAGGTCATGATGTTGGAATTCCTGGATCGAATCCCACATTGGACTCTCTGCTCAGTGGGGAGTCTGCTTCTTCCTCTCATGTCTCCCCTCTCGTGTTCTCTCTCTCTGTCTCTCTCTCTCAAATAAGTAAGTAAAACCTTAAATAAGTAAATAAATAATTTCTAAATGGATGTGTTCTTTTTTTTTTTTTATTTAGAAATCAGCAGATGAGCAAAGTATATATGAAAAGGAGAGAATAGCACACGCGAAACAAATTATAAAACCATTTATTCTCAGAAGGGTAAAAGAAGAGGTAACTTACCTGCATATTTATTGTGATGATTGTTTTTTAGAAATCTGTTTTCTTCTTTATTTGAAAGATCTGCTTAAACTGTTTTCCTTTCTCAGGTTCTCAAGCAGCTACCTCCCAAGAAAGATCGAATTGAATTGTGTGCAATGTCAGAGAAACAGGAGCAGCTCTATTTGGGTCTTTTCAACAGATTGAAAAAGTCTATCAATAACATGGGTATAATCTGATTTTCCCAATTGCACGTAAAAAGTATTGGTCCTACATTTTGTTTTGTCATGTTACAGTGGGATTTGCTCATTTTTAAAAACTACTTAGAATTTGAAGAAATAATTTTAAACTTTTTGTTTGCACTGAGATGTATTTCAGCAGACAGCTGTAAACTTGTTTTTTTTTTTTTTTTTTTTTTTAATGTGTGCTCTTTGGATAACAGAAAAAAACACAGAAATGTGCAATGTCATGATGCAATTAAGAAAAATGGCCAATCATCCTTTATTACATCGCCAATATTACACAGCTGAAAAGCTCAAGGAAATGTCTCAGCTTATGCTAAAGGTAAGGATTTCATATTATGTTAACATTGACCTTTATTAACACTGTTAAACATAAGGTTAAATTGTCAGGCTACCTAAAGATGAGTCAAGCCTAATAAGTGTATTGATCCATTAACCCCGTATTTAAGAAACGCATTTTTTGTTAAAGATTTTATATATTTATTGACAGAGACACAGTGAGAGAGGGAACACAAGCAGGGGGAGTGGGAGAGGGAGAAGCAGACTTCCCACTGAACAGGGAGCCGGATGTGGGGCTTGATCCCAGGATCCTGGGATCATGACTTGAGCCAAAGGCAGGTGCTTAACGACTAAGCCACCAGGCTCCTCCCAAAAAACGTTTTTAAGACAAAGTTCAAGATAATTTAGGGGAACATAAGAGCTGAGAGGGCTAACAGTCTGTATTAGGAGTCAGCAAACTATGGCCTTGGGGCCAAATATGACAGTGGCTATTTTTATAAATAAAGTTTTATTTTAACACAGCCACGTCTTTCTGTTTTTTGTGACCTCTTTTTCAGTACAGACATACCTGGGAGAGCAGGTTTGGCTCCAGACCACTGCAGGAGAGTCAAATGAATTTTTTGTTTCCCTGTGCATATATAAAAGTTATGTTTACACTGTACTGTAATCAATTAAGTGTGCAGTAGGATTATGTCCAAAAAAGTGTACATACTTAAATTAAAAAATGCTAAAAAAGAATGTTGCTGTCATCTGAGCTTTCAGCAAGTTGTAATCACTGATCACCATAACAAATATAGTAGTAATGAAAAAGCTTGAAATATTTTAAGATTTACCAGAGACACAAAATGAGCAATATTGTTGGCAAAATGACACCAATTGACTTGGTCAACACAGGGTTGCCACAGACCTTCAATTTGTAAAAAGTACATTTTCTGTGAAACCCATACACAGAATGGTGAAGCAAGGTATCCCTCTATAAGGGCAGAGTTGAGGAGTTGCAAAATAGATCATTGTGCCCACAGAACCTACCCAAGATATTTACTATGTGGCTCTTTACAGAAAGTTTGCCAATTCCTGATTGAGATTGCCATAATGCTCTTCTTTCTCACTCAGATTTTATGTCCAGGGCAGTGAGTTGTTTTCTCCATTTTTTTATTATATTTTGTCTACAGTTTTATTAATCTTTATTTTTGCCTCATTCTCCATAGCACCCACCCTTAGTTCTCCCTTACAGATCTTCGTGTTAAAAGCAATTATTTGCTTTTTAAATGTTTTTATATTATTTTAAATTTATTATGGAAAATTTCAAACGTGTAAGTAGAGAGAATTGTATAATGAAATCCTCTGCCCATGTAAGCTTCACCCATTTTTTTTTTTTTTTTTACAGTTATTATCTAGAATGACACTACTCTTGTTTCATCCTTCCCCGGGATTATTGTGAGCCAAATTCTAGATATTACTTCATCTGTGAATATTTCAGGATGTTGTCTAAAACAATAAGGACTTTTCCCCCTTTATTGTACCTAAAATAGTGAATATTACTTTCCTTTGTTAAATTGTACCATGTAACGTGCTGTTTAGCTACTTAATATTTTATCAGATGTGAATAGTTTTATTCAAGCATTCTGGTCATATTATAAATTATCTTCATTTTGATGTGTGTATTGTTCTGTTTTGTTTTAAGGAACCTACACATTGTGAGGCTAACCCTGACTTGATCTTTGAAGATATGGAAGTTATGACAGACTTTGAATTACATGTACTTTGTAAACAGTATCGACATATTAATAACTTCCAGTTAGACATGGACTTGATTTTAGATTCTGGAAAATTCCGAGTTTTAGGATGCATCTTGTCTGAATTGAAACAGAAGGTAATAAAGAAGAATGCTGCTCTTCTTGTATTTTTCCAATTAGTTAAACTTCTTTAAAATAATTGTGGCATGATTTGACTTTCTTGAAGCTTTAGCCTATATCTGTTATACGTATTTCTAGAAGTTAATGCTTTGAGCATTTAGGGGATATATTTGGGGACATGTTTTCCTGATTATTTTTCCTCTTTTGAGTCTGAAAAAGGAGAATAGAAGTTAGTAGAATACATCTGTATTGATGTTTTTAAAAAATAATCTTAAATGTCATTATTTCATGAGTGACAATCTATGATTGCCTCAAAATTAGTATTTTGAGGATACCATGTTATTTAAATACTACTACTACTATTTATATGTGAAACAGCTTAAATTTGTAAGATCATAATCCAAATAGTACTTTTGTAGCTATTTTCATTAACTGTCCTTGAAAATCAAAACAGAATTAAATTTTAGGTCTGAAGTTCAGAAATTAAGGTAGTTTTATTTATATAAAACTTGTTACATCTATAACAAGAAATTTACCTTTGCTGTGGTCACTTGATTTTTATTAAAGAAGCAGTTGATCATTAGATACTTATAATTTTATTTTTCCGTGTATCTAATCCATGTATGTATTTTCACAGGGTGATAGAGTTGTATTATTTAGCCAATTTACCATGATGCTGGATATTTTAGAGGTTCTCTTAAAACATCATCAGCATAGGTACCTCAGATTAGATGGGAAGACTCAGATTTCTGAAAGGTAGGTATACTTCATTTTAGTTTCAGAAAATCTCCACCTCACCTCCAAGTAAGAGTTAGTGTTGGAATTTTAAATATGTATCAGGCATTTGATTGAATTTTATTACTTTTGAGTCTTTTGTGTGGTTATTTCAAATCATTGATTGTCCTAAGATAAGGAAAATTTTCTAAGTTTTTGATCTGAATTGCATAGAAATCTGTTTCTATATTTAATTAGAATGTTTTCTCCTTTAAGACTCATTCAGACCCTTGAAGCACCTTACCTTTAAACCAAGATTGTTTAAAAAGCAAAAACCAAGATTGTTTTAAAATCTTGGGCTTTTCGTATTTTAAGAGTGATGGAATAAGTTTGATTTGTTTATTTTTTTAATTACCAAATATTAAAAGATTGTCTTAAAAAAAAAGGAATACTTTTTCTAGTGTGTTTAAACTGCATTTTATCTTTTGGTTTATTTTTTATCAGCCAAAATGCATTTTTTTTTCCTGCATTAAAGATAGAAGTTATGCTAAAAGAGAACATACTGTTCTAGTTTGATCTTAAGATCTTTAGTTCATCTGGTATCAAGAGCAGCTGCTAATAGGCTTCTGAGAATGCTAAAGATTGAAAAGTGATATCCAAAATTTAGATAAGCCAGAAGTCATTAAACAGAGGAGAAAATAACTCTTTGGCATTACTCAAACCTGAATAGTTGAATTAAAGTGAGAATTAGTAGAAAGAGAAATGGTATAGAAGAGAAATGTTATAGAAAAGAAGTTGGGGGGGGTGCCTGGGTGGCTCAGTGGGTTAAGCTTTGCCTTCAGCTCAGGTCATGATCTCAGGGTCCTGGTATCGAGCCTTGCATCGGGCTCTCTGCTCAGCAAGGAGCCTGCTTCCCTCTCTCTCTCTGCCTGGCTCTCTGCTTACTTGTGATCTCTGTCTGTCAAATAAATAAATAAAATCTTTAAAAAAAAAAAAAGAAAAAGAAAAGAAAAGAAGTTGGTGAATTGGGAAGGTCTTCCAGTAAAGTAACAGCAGGAAAGGTAATTATATTACTAAGGGCGTGTATTTACATCTTTGAAGGTTTGTTTTCGATGTAGTGTGATTGTTTTCAGTTTTAGCTATATACATTCTAGTGAAATTTAGCCTGATATATTTATCTTACAGGATTCACCTAATTGATGAGTTTAATACCGATATGGATATCTTTGTGTTTCTGCTGTCAACAAAAGCTGGTGGCTTAGGAATAAACCTCACTTCAGCGAATGTTGTTATACTTCATGATATTGACTGTAACCCATATAATGACAAACAAGCAGAAGACAGATGCCACAGAGTAGGCCAGACTAAGTAAGTGTTTTGAGTTGAAATTTATTTTTAACCAAATGCCAATTTAATTTGTATAGAATAGTAGAATATGGTCTGTCAGTGTCCTGCTTCATTTTTGTATTTTCAGCAGAGCTTGGCTGCTGATATATTTCATACCATCAGTGCTCCTATGTAACCTATTCATTTTCTAGTAGTTGAAGGAAAACAACCTCCCACCTCACCCCAATTAGTTCTGCAGCTGATGAAAACAAAATATACCAATGGTTCAGCTCCTTTGAAAAATATTAGTAGTTAAAAAGGCTTGTTAAGGGGCGCCTGGGTGGCTCAGTGGTTTAAGCTGCTGCCTTCGGCTCAGGTCATGATCTCAAGAGTCCTGGGATCAAGTCCCTCATCGGGCTCTCTGCTCGGCAGGGAGCCTGCTTCCCTCTCATTCTGTCTGCCTGCCTCTCTGCCTACTTGTGATCTCTCTCTGTCAAATAAATAAATAAAATCTTTAAAAAAAAAAATATATATATATATATATATATATAAAAAGGCTTGTTAAACCACTGAAAAGCCAGATAGACAGTAATAAGTATACTATTGCTACCCTATTATCCTTTAGGAAATACATTATTTGAGTTGTAGATACTTTAGTTGAAGGGTCATTTTGACATTGGATCTTAAGGAGGTGCCAATACCTATAATTCAACTCTACTTTCACATACAAGTAGTGAATAATCAATGTTTTCTGTTTGGAGTGTGTTACTATATTTCCAAAAGATCTTGATAAGTTCATTTATGAACCAGATATTTATCTCTACCTATTATGGGATTAAAACTGCCTATGTAATCTTTGCACTTCACTATACTTTCTTACTTTTTATACTGAATTATTTAGTGGAACCTGACAAGTAAAGCATGTTCCTTTTTATTTTTATTTATTTATTTGTTTTTGTTTTTGTTTAACATGTTCCATTTTAAGATGAATACTTATCTGAACTCAGACTGTTTGTTATATTAAGTTTTACCACTAATTGTTGGATTGCAGATATCTTGGATTAATAAGAAACATCATGTAAAAGTTAACATGCTCAGAAAACAACAATCCCAAGTTTGAATAAAAGGGAATTTAAAGTTAAGGATATATTTGTTAAATAGTTTTCAAATTATTCTTATTGAACTCAGATGTTTTTATAGCTTATATGTATCCAAATAATTTTATATTAAGTAACCAATGGACATATCTTCTATTTACTTTAGAGAAGTACTAGTTATAAAATTAATAAGCCAAGGGACAATTGAAGAATCCATGCTAAAAATTAACCAACAGAAATTGAAACTTGAGCAAGATATGACCACAGTCGATGAAGGTAAGTTGTTTGTAAACAGAAACATCAATATTTATATGAAAAGGCATCAAAGTAGCACTAGCAAGGGATTAACAAAAATTGCCCAAATCCTTCACTGGCATACTGTATAGAAAAACCATGCTTATTTCAAAAGTACTACAGTAACGAAGATTATTTAGCCAGAATTGATACACACACTTGATTTTGGATAATTCTGTCTCTCCTATCCCTTATCTCATGACACCAAAACCTGTTCTCCTTTAGCGCTGCTGCCACCCACCCAGGTATATAGATTTTATTCTAACAGTAAGTCTTTAAATAGAACCATCATTGTTACTAGTTAATTGGGGTTTTAGCAGTTTGATTTTTGGACTCCCCACTGTGTTTAACTATATAGGCTGCTGCTTATGGACTGGTTTCCCTGAGAACATATTCACCCAATCTTTTGTGAAATGAGGATGGTGGGAGATAGAGTATAAACCTATTGACTGCGTTACTAGAGCTAAAGAAAAGCAGGGGAGGAGAGAGGGCTGTTGTCATATTTATATAGTTAATTTTCCTGTTCTAATATAGCTTCACTGTCTTCTACTATGCCCATATTCAGTTAAAACTTTTCAAAGAATTAACCTTTTTTTTTTTTTTAAGATTTTATTTATTTATTTGACAGAAATAGTGAGAGAGGGAACACAAGCTAGGGGAGTGAGAGGGAGAAGCAGGCTTCCTGCTGAGAGGGATCTGATGTGGGCTCGAACCCAGGACCCCGGGATCATGCCCTGAGCTGAAGGCAGATGATTAACCGACTAAGCCACCCAGGTGCCCCAGTAAACTTTATTTGTTTTTCTGGGGTAAATGGCTGGCTCTCTTGGGCAGGCTTTAGATATTCTACTCTTCTGTTTTAGCTCTGTATATTCCTCATCCTTTGGGAGCCGGGCATTACCTCCGTGTCTTGAGTTTATGGTGGGGGGGGTTGGTTTAGATTCATAGTATGAAGTAACCTCCTTCCATTTTCTACCTTTGTTCACTTAAGTTTTTGCTTTGTCTGTTCTGCAAAAGTCAGCTTCCATTCTTCTGTTTGCTTTTCATCTCCCAAAATTTGTTGACAGCTCTCTCTTCACTATTGTCTTTTTCTTCTTTCTCTTTTGTATAGTGCCCCTAATTTCTTTTTTCCATGGCATTTTAATGGTATTTCAGACAAGCCCAGTATGTGTCCATATCTGGTCATAATTCATGTAAATTATTTGTGTTTATGTAAAGTTGGTTAAAGTTTTACCTGTTATGTTCTTATCAAGTATCTGTTAAAATAGCAGTTTATTTCAGCTGTGCTTTTAGACCGTTACCTCTAAAGCGTTTAGTTATAAAGAATCATTGATTCTCCTATTTAGTACTCTTTTTTTTTTTTCTGTAGGAAATTTTCCTCTGTCTTGTTAAAGCTATTTGTATCATTTTTTTCTGATGTTTTATTTGGTAGGCTAAGGATACAATAATGTATTTTTTAACTATAATGATTTTGTCATCTTTGCTTTTGGTTTCATTTAAATGATTAGGCACTGACCTAATGAGAGTACATGTACCCTGTTCATTTCTCACAGCGAAGTTCTTTTCCACTGTAAACAAAAAGTATATATTTTTAATTGAGTATATCTGTGCTTTATGTTAACGATCTTGCCCCCCACTTTCACGATACTATGAAAGAAAAGTGCATGATTGCTCTCAGAAATGCTTGTTAGATTTTTGTGTTTCTAGAGCTTGCCTTAGTGGTTCTCAAAGTGCAGTCCCTGGACCAACAGCAACAACATTACCTGGGAAATTGCCTTGAGATGCAAATTCCCAAGCCCAGCTCCATCCCTGTTCAGTCAGAAATTGGGAATGGAACTTGATAATGAGCCACTGCTTTAGAATAAAGATTGGGGCATCTGGGTGGCTCAGTGGTTAAAGCCTCTGCCTTTGGCTCGGGTCATGATCCCAGGGTCCTAGAATCGAGCCCCACATTGGGCTCTCTGCTCAAAAGGGAGCCTGCGCTCTGCCTGCCTCTCTGCCTACTTGTGATCTCTCCCTCTGTCAAATAAAGCAATAAAATCTTAATAAATAAATAAATAAGGATTGTGGTTTGGGCATGTGTTATTTTTCTTTAATCTCTTAATGTGATTATATTAATAGATTTTCTACCTTTTAAAACTTTTAATCATGGAAATTTTCATGCAGAGATGTTGAAAGCATAATATAAGTGAATTTAGCAGCTCTAAACATTTTGCTTCATCTACCTTTTTTTCCTCAGCCATTTCAGTCATAGACATGACATGTCATTCTGAATATTTATCATTCCCTTTAATTTGCTACAATACCATCATTACACCCAAGAAAATTAACAATAATTTCCAAATATTACATTTTCCCAATTATCCCTTAATGTCTTTTATAGCTTCAAAAAAAAAATCCAGATTTCACACACTGCATTTTATTGCATTTTATCTTTAGCATCTTCAAACTTAGAAGAATCTCCTCACCCCTTTTTCCTTCTTTCCACTTCTCCCTCCATTCCCAGAATACTGAATCTTGTACAGTCTTATTGTCTTATACTTTTGCATTCTTGTCTTACTGTCTTCTGAAGGACAAGTTTCAAGTTAGATTTCACGGGCTATTAAGTCTGTATGAACCTCAAGACAAGGGTGTCTGCAAACTTGAGAGTTTATGGAATAGTCTGTGTTTCTGTGCACATGTTTTTAAATGAAAGAAGAGTAGATAAAAGTACTCGTAATTTTAGATTATAATTGGGGTGTGTATGTATGACAGGGGAAAGTTGTTAGTTTGGTTGTATTTTAGCCACATCTAATTATAAAATTACTCATTGCTATTAATGTGTAAATATTTATGAATTGTCAACTATACCATTGTCACTATAAACTAATATATCAGCTCATCTCTAAACAGTCTTGAGTGATTAATTGACACAAGGTGTTTTCCCACTTTAGAAAAATCCTTGGGGCACCTGGGTGGCTCAGTCGGTTGAACATCCGGCTCTTGGTTTCAGCTCAGGTCATGATCTCATGGGTCGTGGGATTGAGCCCCGTGTTGGAGTGCATGCTCAGTGGGGAGTCTGCTTGAGAGTCTCTCTCCCTTCACTTGGGAGTGCATGCTCTCTGTCTCAGATAAACAAATCTTAAAAAATAAAAAAAAATCCGGAATGCTTCTTGCATAAGTGTCCAGATACTGGACGGGGCAAACCTTGGGAGAAGGTTATTTACAGTGGGCACTTTAATCTTCAACTGGTATGCTTTACTCATAATCTTGTTTAGATGTGCCAATTAAGTCTAAGTTAGTGATTGTATCTTTGGATTGAAAGTAAGGGCGTAGATGAATGATTTCTGTTTGGTTGTCTTTGTTTTCGCTATTCAGTTTGTTGCATAAATGTTTTTATCGAGTAAACGTGAGTAGTAAATACTGTGTGCTATATGAATAGAATATGATCCAAACTAATATGTGCCTGTCTTTATATATTTCTGTCAGTTCAGAAACCTAGCCTCTAGAGTACTGTGCTGGCAATATGAACATAAGCACAGAGGAAATAGCCCTAAACATATGTAGGGAATTGCAGTGGTTGTTTTGTTTTGTTTTAGATTTATTTAGAGAGAGCGAGCATGCACAGTGGGGAGAGGCAGAGAGAGAGGGAATCTTAAGCAGATTCCGATCTGAGTGCAGAGCCCCTCAAAGGGCTCAGTGTCAAGACCCTGAGATTTGGACCTGAGGCAGAACCCAGAGTTAGGCGCTTAACGAACTGCACCACCCAGGCACCCCTCACGAAGGTTTTTAACAAGGAGTGATGTTGAAAACTGGACTTTGAAAGATGATTTAGGAATTCACCAAAGTTAGAGAAAATATATTTCATAAAATATTTTTATTAAACTTTTAATGCCCCTTTCTGACCTGCAGGTGACGAAGGGAGTATGCCAGCAGATATAGCCACATTACTAAAAACGTCAATGGGCCTGTGAAATTAAGAATTGTGAATTCCTAATTGATGAGGAAATATCAACTTGGTGCACTCAAGGACATTTACATTATGATGACCATGGGGTTTATGAACATTTATAACTTTTTATAATTTCCATATTACATTTCTCATAGTATGGACAACTTTTTTGCCACTAACTGAATTCTCCAGATGCTCACATGTGAAATTTCAAAAAAAAACAAAACAAAAAAAAGACCAAAAAAAAAAAAACCCACACAAATATGTAGTCCTGAAGATGTTGAATAATCATTTTACAAAACAGTTTTCTGAATGGGGATTAGTTGGTGATTGTTTGTAACAAATATGCTAATGCTTTAGAAATGTCAGTATTTTTGTAATTATTTCTACCTCCAAATATATATATATTGTCTTTCACTGGATAATGTGTGTAGATTTTTACATGTGCCTTATTTGACAATGCTTATGTCTTGTTTTTCCTTGTCTCATTTGAAATTCTTGTTTTGTTAGTTTAAAGGATGCAGCTGTATAGATTATATAGCTTTCATTTTAGTGCTATTTGAAGCAGATGTTCACCACTGTCAACAAGAACTCAACCTGAATTTAAAGGTGGCATTCCATTTACTAACACCCCCAGGTCCTTCCAAGTACTTCTGTTAAAACAAATTTGTTTGGCTAGGCACTAAGTTGTTTTCCAGTGATAGTAACGAAGAAGCCCTTATCTTGCTCCATGGATTAATTCCTTCTGTTCATTTCCCCACTGCACTAATTGTGCTTATTACTCTGCCTATTCTTGTGCATGTTTTCATTGATTTCCCTCTCCTGGCTTTTGCTTCTCTTGAAACTGTTGCCCAGTCACTTCTGCTCCAGTTCTCTTTACTCTCTAAATAGTAGTTTATTCTTGCCACGTATCAGCACAATGTGGGTAACATTTGTCTAGCCTGGCAGAACAGGTTAACAGGCAATTTCATGTCAAAGCAGACTGAATGTGACTTCGTATTAAGGCAGCGTTAGGTACTGCATGGAAATAGGTCATTAACTTTAAACACTTCTCAAAATATAATTTATCAGTTTCCACAATTTCCAGTACAGGACCTCCTGAAGAGAGAGCCATTGTTCAGTTCAATTCAGTGTGGGTGACAAAGTGAAATTTAGAAGAAGTAAAGTGTCTATTTGATATTTAACTCTTTATTAAATCTTTCTTTAAATTTTTGCCTGTCAGTCTATCTTGCTGTTTTTATTATACATGAGTTTCTTTGTATAACTTGTGAGTTTCATGTGTTTTGTTTTTATTATGTAAATATCATTATAAATAAACTTATTTATAAATCATAGACTTGTTAATTTCAGAGATTGTACTTTCAAGGCATCCTGACTTGCTAAGATGCTAAGGTCATATAATCCTCTGGAATTAGAAGAGTAATGACGCTCTCAGAGCAATCTTCAGATATTATAAACTCTGAACATGATTCAGTAGATTTGCCCAATCTTGAGGGTATATTGGATATAATGGATATATTTTAGTATAATGGGGCTAGAAGGAATCTACAAATATTACTACCTCCTCCTACATCACAGGACCCAAATCTCTTGGATTGTTGGATATACTACCTTTCAAAATCTCGTAACTTTTCTGTAATAATGTGTCTTTAGGGATAGGCTGTTCTTTTGTTGTTATTAAGTCCATATTATCTTTAATGAGATGTAGTTGCGTTCTCCCTGTAATGCTCTATTATGTCTTGGGCTTAATAAAAATATTTGTCATCATAAGTTGTATTTTCACACCCTTTTTAATAGTTTCTAACTCTCCTAAATACAATATTGAGCTCAAATGAGATCATTTGTGCTTAATATTGTCTGTTTCTCAAACTGGAATTTATTACTTAGGATATATTCCCATTAGTCCTTTCACTGGACTCATGTTCGTGTGAACATCATAATCCATTACAGTGGTAAAGAGCATGTGAAGCCATAGTTGGAATATCATCTTGACCAACTGAAGCAACTTTTATTTTTTAATATAACTTACAAGGAGGTAGAAGACATTGGTCGTATGTGTTTCATAACTATATTCCTGACCCCATAGACGTGTAGCTTTATACCAATAGATACTTATATTGCAACTTGAACTACTCTTGTTTCTAACTCTTGGTGTTATTGTATAGAGGTTAGATAGGAGTATTAGATTTGGTTAACATTTGTGTGGCCCTAAGCAAGACACTTAAATTGTCCGTAAAATTAAGCAATTCTTTTAACTCTTTCTTTCCAGATTGTGTGTTTTCTGATTACAGTCTGCAACTCTGATTCATGCATGTTCTCTCTTGCTCACTCATCAAGGAGCCGTTTATTTTGGGTACAGGATGGGATAATGGAATGTGTTGTCCCTTAGTAAAAAAAGATGGCCTAAACGTTGATGATGATGCTATGATTGAAATGAAATACTTCCTTATGAAACCTGCCGTGATTGCATTTTATATTTGAATTACGATTTGTGTAAACAACCAGGACTGATGTTGTGAATTTTCATGTTAGATAAGCATTGTAGTTCTCACTTTCACTAAATTCCATTTTCATTAAAACTTGTCAGAATGTAATTTTATGGCAGAAAATGAACATGGTAAGAGGAAAGAAAAGTTACTACCTTCGTTACCTGGAGTATTACTTGAATTTCTTTTGTGAAAGATAATTTTTTTCTTTAAATTGCCTTGATAACGATACAGTATTTTGCAGTGAGATTCAGTTATAACCTATTATCATTTATTAACCTCCACTAGCGATAAAAAAATGTGATCCAAGGAAGCAAGTCTTTGGGAAATATAGTTTGTTTTTTTAAAGATTTTGTTTATTTATTTGTCAGAGAGTGGGGGAGAGAGAGCACAGGCAGGCAGAGTGGCAGCAGAGGCAGAAGGAGAAGCAGGCTCCCAGCTAAGCAAGGAGCCTAATGTGGGACTCGATCCCAGGACACTGGGATCATGACCTGAGCCGAAGGCAGCAGGTGAAGCAGCTGAGCCACCGGCGACCCTATAGTTTCTTTTTATGTATAATCCTTAATGATGTATAATGTATTTAACATCTTTTCTCCTATTTCATAGAACATCGGTGAGATGAAAGAAGCGCCTTAAACAAAATCATACTTAGTCCAGCTTTCCTTTTTTTTTTTCTTTCTTCCCCTACACCTTCTCCCCATTTCTGGCTTCTTAACCATGTTCTCCTTCCTCTGTCCTGCATTTCAAGTATATGTCATCTACTACATTATTCTGTTTCTGTATATAACATGACCTACCAAGATTAGACAACCCAGTATTAATATTAACATGCAAATTGAACTAAAATATATTCCAGTGCTACAATTATGGTTCAAAACAGGTTGAGGGATAATCTGTAGTTACTTGGAAGATTTCTATTTAAATGGTTTGTTTATATGGGCAGCTCTTGCTTTCCATGGTAGTGTGGGACCATAAAAATGACTGCAGGTTGAAATTGTGCAAAATAATCTTGGTCATTGGAGAAGATGTTCTATGACGTTTAAATTATTTTCTCAACACATTAAAAACGTTGTAAATGAAAAAAGTAGTAAAATTAATTTTAGTAAAAGAAACTGATAATGTGTGTTACTTTGGTAAAGAATGTATTAAGAATAGTTTTAATAATACCTTCATGTATGATTGCAAGTGAGCATTCTTTTTATACCTTGGCAAATCATCATCATTCTAAGCTTGGATCACCTTCCAGCACTTTATTGCATTTCCAGTGTCATGAAGTATCCCTGCTTTTTTCTTTTTTAATAGACTATTTTTTGGAGTTGTTTTGGGTTCACAGCAAAATTGAGCAGAAAGTGAATTCCCATATGTCCCTGCCACCACACAATTTCACCCTCCCTCACTCCCTATCAGCAACTCCATTCCAGAGTGGTACATTTGTTACAGTCAGTGAAGCTGCACTGACACATAATAATCACCCAAAGTCTGTAGTTTGCATTAGGGTTTGCTATTTGTCTTGTACATTCTGTGGGTTTAACAAATCTATTACAGTATGCAAAGTAGTTTTACTGCCTAAAAATTATCTATACTCAACCTGTTCAACCCTCCTTCCCGATTCACCCCTCACAACTGCTGGTTGTCTCACTGTCTCCATAGTTTTGCCTTTTCCAGAGTGTTCTGTAGCTGAAATCACAGTTTGTAACTTTTTCAGATTGGCTTCTTTCATTTAGTAATCTGCATTTGTCTTTCCTCTATGTCTTTTCATGGCTTGATAGCTCATTTCTTTTAAGTGCTTAATAATATTCCCTTATTTGTAACACCACGGTTTGCTTAACCAACTCACTGTAGAAGGAAGGGCATCTTGCTTGCTTCTAAGTTTTGGCAGTTATCAATAAAGTTGCCACAAACATCCATGTGCAGATTTTTGTGTGGCTTTAAGTTCTCACCTCCTTTGGGTAAGTACTAACGAGCATAATTAGTGGATCATATGGTAAGAGTGGGTTTAGTTTTATAAGAAACTACCAAACTCTCCCAAGGCGTCTTTATCATCTCCCATTCCTGTCAGCAGTGAATAAAAGTTCATTTTGTTTCACATCCTTACCAGCATTTGGTGGTGTCAGTGTTTTGAAATTTTGCTATTCTTTATAGGTATGTAATGGTAACTCACTTTTATTTGCATTTGCCTGGTGACACGATGTTCAGCATCTTTTCACATGCTTTTTTACCGTGTGTATATCTTCAGTGAGGTGTCTGTTCAGATCTTTGGTCTGTTTTGTAATTGGGTTCATTTTGTTGGATTCTGAGAGTTCTTTGTCTGTTTGGGGTATAGTCCTATATCAGATACGTCTTTGCAAATATTTTCTGTGGTTTGGCTTCTCATTCTTTTGATCTCTGTTCTCTTAACGTGAAACTCTTTGGCAGCTCACTTCCTCTGGAACATCATTTCTGTCACAGCCATTTTCCTCATTTCTGTCAATACATTTGCCAAGTTCTTCCAGCTACATCTCTGGGGCCCCTTGACCTGCAGCTGTGCGCTCTTGCCATTTATGTGTGGTTTGAGTTTGGCTCCAGCATGGTCACTTTTCACTTCTCTATTGTACTTTACTCTTCGTTGATGAGTTCCTGTTTCAATGATCCACTTCGTAAAAAGTTCTGAGTGGGTTTATCACTGAGAAGCAATCGGGCAAGGCAGTTACACACTGCTGCTGCTGAGTAACAGATGTGTGGTGACCAATCCCTAAGAGACTTTCAAAGAAGTGATGTGATTGGTCACTGGTCATGACGGGCATCTATTATTTACATAGAGATTTGTGGACCACGGAGCAAGCAGTAAAGTTAATACTTTGCAATTATAGCTTAAGTCCAAAGCATTTTGGGGGGAAATGTGTATGTTCCTTAACAATTGTGACCGAAATCTATGCATCTCAAAGCCCATGAAATGTGAGCCCTGCCTGTATTGTAAACTTTTTCCTCAGTTGTAAATGATGTGAAATTATTCTAAGGGGAAGGGGGGGAAATAGGATGCTTGAAACTAAATGCTCTTCACCCCGCTCTTTTTCCTTTTTTTTTTTTTTTTTTTTTAAAGCAGAATATGGCAAAAGTGAGAGACTTGGTGGGGCTGGGGAGGGGAATTTGTAGATTACATGGCAGGCTGATGTAGCTTCTCATCAGATGGAAGCCATGCTGTGAAGAACAATAAAGCTTAGAGGTAGCTCGCATCACCTAGAGTTTGGTTTGCGGCCTTCGTTGTATCCAGTCAGCAATGGCAGGAATGGCTTGAACTTTCTTCCGTAATGTTACCAACCTGGGATGGATGTCCAGCAAGTCAGGTTTAAAGACCAAAAGTGTGGTACTGCAAATTTCCCAGTAGAAATCTGCCCAAGTTACCTAGTTTAAAGGAAACAAAAATTGCCATTTGAACATAAAAGTCTAGCATAATTTTTAAATCAAGGATACTTTCTTTTTAATTCAAAATTACCCGTTAATACGAAAGTGGAATGTGTATATGATAGAAAATTACAGATCATACCATGCTCCCAACACCCAAAGGTTGCTATATTAACACCTATGTATAATGGTATTGTGTTTGTGTGTGTGTGTATGTGTGTGTGTCCGTGAGCGCTAAGATGAGATCTTACATACTCATGTAACTTGACTCAATCTCTGCCTCTCCGTGACAATACATTGTTATCTAATACCTAGTCAATACTTTTTCATCTGTTCCAAAGATGTCCTTTAGAGGACAAAGCAGAATCCATTCCAGAACATGGATTTCGTCTGGTTACACCCTTTAACTCCCTTTTACTAAAGATCTCACGCTAGTCCTGAAGAACGTCCTGTCTTCAGGATTTGTGTATTTCATATTATTTACCTTTTTCCTTTCTTTTGCAGAGTGTAAAGGGATAGAGTGCAAGTTATCCCGAGAGAGTTCATAATTATAAGTTAAATATTCTTGACTAACACATTATATTGCATCACCTTGGAAGACATGGGGTCTGAGCATTAGTGGATTCCCAGTGTGATGACAGCCTGGTCTTACCCTTGTACGCTTTTCTTTATACACTTGTTTTCTTCCTTTGTGACTAGAAACTAATCCGGCTGACATTACTTTGACTCCAGATGATGAATACCCATCAAAGAGTGGAGTTATTCGTAATTTTATTTTTGTATGGAACTTAATAATGCTAATTGCTAGTGATTTATGAACCTGCATACTAAACACCTGTCAACCAGGAGAATTTATGGGTTCGAGGATTCAGAGTACAGTCAGCACAAATTTATGGTGTACCTGTGGTGTGCAATATGCAGGTCTAGGTGCTGGGCTGGACTGGAGAGCAAGATGGGACACGGGCCCTTTGCTGGGTGCACCTTTGTTTTAGAAGCAGGAGACAAACATTTGTAAACTGGTAGGGATGATGAAGAAAAAGTGAAGTGATGGGAAGGACTCTCAGGTGGTCATAGAGGGAAGACCCCTAACATATGACATTTAAACCAAAGCTTAAATGAGAACAGGATCCAGACAGGCAATGGTCTGCAAATGAAGCCTTCTAGGCAGAGGGAACAGCAAGTATAAAGGCGCTTTAGTGGGAGCAAGACGTGTGTCAGAGGAACAAACAAAACACCAGTGTGTGGAACACTGAGGAAGGGAGAGAGTGCTAAGGGATGGGGTCAGGAGGTAGTTTACCAAATAATCTTTATGGAAAACAAGGGGGGAAATTTTTAAGTCCTTAGAAACTGTCCACTCAATAGGGAAGGGAGAGGAACATTTTAGGAAAGTCTATTTTGGGGAATCAATGGGAGGAAATGAAGAGGCATGTGATGAGATTGAAAGTCGAGAATAGAGATGTGATAAGTAAGCATCCGTGTCACCCAGAAGGACTCAACAGACCGTGAAGAGAGTAAGTCACAAGAGTGCTGCCCAAAGCAGTCTGTGTCTTGTCTCCCAAGAATGCAGCTCCTTGAAGGCACAGACGCTAACCTACCACAGCATCTGAGTCATGTTTAGATGTGAGTATTTGTCAGGACTCCATGGGTGTAAGTGTGCTCCTCTCTCGGCACCAGGGCTGTAATAGCTGGTTGTCTTGTTTTTTGTGATATTAACAATTACTAATCAATGCCTCAGTCTGTTCCAACCATCAGGGGTTGGAAAATGGTGATAGTTGATTTAAATGTCCCCACTTACTAACTGGAATACTTATATGAAGAGGAACTTTGCCCTTCAGTTTGTATCTTGAGATACAATGGGCATAAATCAGAAAGGCGAGATAAATTCTTCACTCCAACCTCGCAACTTTCTAAAAAATTTTTCAGAGTAATAAGTTGCTCCATGTCATCTTCCAAAAGTAAGCAATGAAGTTCTGTTTTGTTTGGGGTTTTGCATGTATGTGTTTGTGTTTGATTGTGGTGATAGAAGGGGACACCATAAACTCATGGATTCATTCATTTTGATTTGTTTAAATCCACTGCTGTTAATATTCTTAGCGAAGCTTGAATTGTCCCATATTTAACCAGTGGAAGCCTCTTCAAGTTGACTTTTGAGTCCCCAGTTCAGTTGTCTTTGATAATTTATTTGCTTTCGTATGATAAGGTATTTCCAGCTCATCTCCTTGATTTCCTGTCCCAAATTGAAAACAAGATATTTCTCCAAGAAGCCCTGGTTCCTTTTAATATTTAGAGGCCAGATTCTGAGTCCTAGGGGTACCCAGGACAACAGGGTTGGTCATTGTTTCAGAAAAAGAGATACAAGGTACTTTTTTCTTTATCTCAATACATCATGACCTTAATTATATATAATGAGAGACAGAGACAGAAAGAGTGTTCATGTTCAGGAATAGGGTGTTTACTTAACCTCACTGACCTTATATCTCTATCTTCTTTCTCTCATTTGGAAGATCCTGCTTCTCAGTGACATCTACATATTTTCTTACTGATTTGCCCCATTATACTAATATCAGAAATACTAATAAAGCAATATGACCGTACCCAGTACCACCGAGAATAGAATTACCAGAATACTCGGTTTATTCACTTCGCTTTATTGCACGTCGCAGATGCTGCATCTTTTACAAATGCTTGTGGCAACCCTGTGTTGAGCAAATCTGTCGGCTCTATTTTTCCAACAGCATTTGCTCACTTTGTGTCTCTGTGTCACATTTTTGCAACTCTTGGAATATTTCAAACTTTCATTATGGTAATCTATAATCAGTGATTACAACTCTGAAAGCTCAGATGATGATTAACATTTTTTAGCAATAAAGTTTTTAAATCAAGATATGTACTTTGTTTTTTTAGACATAATGCCATTGCACATTTGACAGATCACAGTATCATGTAAACATAACTTTTATATATACTGAGAAACCAAAAAATCCATTTCATGTGATACTTTATTGCTGTGGTCTGAAACAGAACCCACAATCTCTCTCCGATGTATGCCTCTACTAAAAATGGTGTAAGTTTTCTATTTTTTGGTTCTGAGAGAATATTTATAAGATGTATAGGCAAATTACTGTGTTTTAAGATGATTTTCTTAAAACGGTTCCCCTCACTAATTGGGTAATAGGTACTTCTCTACACACTTCATACATCAGTTTTAACATAGGTTCATTTGCTTCACTTTGCAGTGTTAGCTTTTCAAAATACTTTTGTTGTTGCTCTTATGTAATTATATAAACTATTTTAGTTCATAATTCCAAAATTATTCAGTCCACCAAAACAGGTTTATTCAAAGAGGTTTAGGTTTTATCCCTGCTATCTAATCCTTCCTTGTGTGTAACTTTTTTTTCCTCCATGAGTCTTTGTAAGTTTTTGGTTATATGTACATGTATGTGTGTATACTTGTATTTTTTTAAGATGTAAAACATACTCACAGAGTTACCAACAAGCCACTCCTTTTCCCCTAAGTATGCATCCAAATCTTGCAGCAGATGAGGTCCATCATATGTAAGTAGCTCATTAAACATCTGATTCTAGGAGAGGAAGAAGAAAAAGATCACTTTAAGGATACTAGGAAAAATAAATAAATAACACTATTTGAAAAGGAAATGGAGGACTGAGTGGCTCAGTTGGCTAAGCGTCTGCCTTCCACTCAGATCATGATCTCAGGGTCCTGGGAATGAGCCCCACATTCCAGCTCCCTGCTAAACCAGGAGCCTGCTTCTCCCTGTACCTGCTATTGCCCCTGCTTGTGCTCTCTCTCTCTCTCTTTCTCTGACAAATAAATAAAATTTTATAAAATAGAATTCTCACTAAAAAAAAAAAAGGAAGTAGATTTTTCCATCTTTATTTAAACTCCTACATGGTTTCAGATAGAAGTAGCTATGTGTTCTTGGTTGTTGTTTTTTTTTTCTGAAATGTATGTTATTGTGGAGATTGAGATCTGATTCTTTATACTTAGTCACCTGTGTGTTGCTCATGGATGAAAAAATTTTTGTGACCACTGCTTACAATTTCTTTATGTATAATGGCCAAATATTTCACCCACAAAATCTTTTCATGATTTCTATCTTAATGTTTATTAAGAAAAAATGATTCCATTATGTTTTTACATTTCCAAAATTATCCTCACTCTCTTTGAATTGAAATAATATAACTGAGGGTAAAGAAATTAATTTTACTTTGTAAGGATAGGCTCCTTCAGTTTGGCAGTCTTTTACCGTACTATCGCACTTAACAGAAGTCATCTATGTAATGACTCCTTATGCTCTCAGGCTTTATGGATCTTTCCTTGTTGGCTTGACATTGTGCCTTCATATGAGGTTTGTCTGCCTTGAGTATCATCTACAAAAACCATCAACTAGGTCCCTCTTTTGATTATGTAAGGTAACATAAGCCAAATACCCTTAGAAGGGAAAAATTAACAGATACATCCACTTTTTAAAAATTGTGTTTTTCCTCAAATCTCTGAAAGACAATTTATTCATGACCTCTTTCTTTGTAAGAACTGTTTGTTTATATATGAAAATTCTGGCTGGTGTGTGTCTTGGATATGAAATGTAAGCCAAACTGAAAAATATCATAAAATATGTGTATATATATTGTTTATTAGTAATGAGAAATGACCTATAATAAAACCCAGACTTTATTAAGGCAAGGTGAGTAGTGGACAGTTCCCTCACCAATATGCTTATTTACTTTCTGTTATTACTATAACCTAGCTAGGTAATAGAGATTACTGCCACATAATGCCTGGTTTATAAAACAGAGTTTACAAAAAAAATCATTACATATTTACATACATTTGCCTGATTTTACACACTGAGACTTGGGAAGCTTGTCATTATTTTGATTTATATTCTTTCCACTGTTCTATACCACCTACATTCATAAGGTCCTTTTTCTATGTTTAATATGTTCATAGTTTAAAACAAAACAGTGTGAGTTCTTACACATAATTTGTGAGCAGAGAGGCAGTGGGCCCGGATCTACGTGGCACTTCCCACAGCCCAGCTCAGCTTGGCCTCAGGGGGGAAGGTGAAGGCCAGTTTGGTTCCTCTAGACAAGCTAGAAATGGAACGGAGTTGAATGGAACAGGATGTAGCTGCTGGACAGATTCCCAAAACATTTGTGTGCTCACCTGTATATTTTATTACTTCTTCTAATGTGCATTTCCACCGCTTAAGGTACACGTACACAGATGCTTGTGCATACCCAATGCCAAATAAAAATCTTTTCTCTGTATTGATTTCTGTAGCCCAGGTTCTCTATATGTTTGGTGAATCATCCCAGTGATTCATCTCATCTAATGATGTGTGAATAACTAACCAACGTAATTATTATTATTTAAGAGTCATTGTAAAGAGTACTCACCAAAATAACATAAAGAAGATGAAATTTGATTATACATCCTTGTTTCCAGATATGTACTTTTAAAAACTGCATTTCTTGATAAATCTTAGCTCTTACCACTCTTACACTCGGTAGACTCAGAAATTTCCTCCCTCTTCCTCCGGAGAGCTGTAAGTCAGGAGGTTTTTCAACCTGAGAAGTCATTGTTACAGTATCCTATCAAATGACTTTCAGAGAAATTATATTTCTCCAAAGCACCATTTTTAAATTCATACTACCAAAATCATTTAGTATTGAAAATGTGTCACTGGCATTTCTTTGATCCTGCTCATCCATCATCCTCCTGCCCCAGTCTTCAGATGGGGAAACTGAAACAGGTTGAATAACCAGAGAATCACTAGTGGTAAATTCAAGGATTATCAGGGTGACCAGTGTCCAAAAACATACTTTGCCTTCTAAATTAATTTTAATTTTTTTAAATTGGAAATGGAATTCCTAGCAACCGATACTGAAATATTTATAATTACGTGTATTTGGTAGATTTTTAGGGCACGTATAATAAGAAGACTATGTTCACCATCCATCTTCACTGTTACCAATATTCTGCATTTAAAAATTTGATCTGACCACAAGGTGGCAGCAACGTGACTCACTACAGGGAGCCTGGGTGAAGAAATGTACTAAAATTATGGAGGTTTTCGTTGTATACTAGCCAGGTCCTCCTTATTAATCAGATAGTATGTAGCCAACTGCACTATTTCTGCAACGTGTTCTCCCTTCATATGATTTATTTATAAGCTTGGATTATGTCCTGTGATTTTTTTTTTCCCCAAAATGGGCATGTAAGAACAGTGTTACTCTAATACAAAAGTAGAGTGTTACTGGTATCATAAGCATTCAAAGAGTATTTTCCGCTTTGAATGAAGGTAGCTTTGAAGGAGGTAGCTTCTATTATAGGAGGCTCACCCACAGAAGGGTACAAAATAGCAAAACGCAATCCCATAAATTGATAGACTGCCAATCAGTGGGGTCTTTGGCATGTGAAACAAAAAGCTTTAGATCCGTTTTTCTAAATTGGACATTATGTCTCTACTTGTTTCTGCATTTATAAGGTTGTGTAAAATACAAATGCCATGTCTGACAAAAGGAAAAACAATGAGCAGTGAACTATATAATAACACTATTAATTATATATGAGTAGTTATTAACATATTAGATAATTATAATATCTAATATTTGTTGAACACTTTCCACCTAGTCATAGGTACTCATGCTAACATTTAATCCTCCCAACATACTTCAAAGTAGATTCTATGGTATCTCTACTTTACAGACAAAGAATCTGAACTGTTGGTGGGTAGTTATGTGACAACTAGTAAGAAGGGAATCAGAATTCAAGCTTGGCAGTGTGACTCCAGAGCCCGAATATATTGCCATATCAAAGCTGAGCTTTTATCTTAGACTTCGCTCTGATTAGTCATATATTTGTGTGTGTGTGTGTGTGTGTGAGAGAGAGAGAGAGACACCCCTTACATTCAGTAAATGTTAATACTTTTCTGTTCCAAGTATCTCTATTGAAATCAGAAGTTCCTAATAAACGAGTAGTATTTAGCATAAATGTATTTTAGCAAATTGATAAGACTGCCATTCGTTCTGTGCTGTAACTTTCGACTGTCGGCCTTAAGCTACACCACATACATACGTATTCACCAGCTGTTGGCACTGTGGCCTTACAACAAGTGGTTGAGAGAATGAGACTGAGTAAGAGTGGCTGGGATTCAGATTCCTTGCGTACCACTTCCTAGCTGAATAACCTTCGACAGGTTTCTTCTAATACATGAACCTCAATTTCCCCATCTGGGAAAAGAAAGGTAATAGTTTCTCCCTAAAAGATGCTCTGGGTATTAGTCACTAATTTAAAAGGAAGTATGCGGAAGTGATGAGGCCATGGGTCTGGGCAACTCCATAACCTCTCTGAGTCTCAGTTTCTTCATCTGCAAAGTAAGCATGATGATAGAAAGCGCGTATCTAGTGAAGGGATTGGGGGACTGGCTGAGGCCACGGGTGTAAAGGGGCCGGAGCGGCATCTGTACGTGCTGTTGGAGAAATCAGCTCTTGCTGCCTGCCATTCAACATGTAGTGTCTGCGGTGTGAAAGGCACAGAGGTGGGTGTGGGGACATGAGTGAGCAGTACAGACATAATTACTACCCTCACGACACGTTCTCCTGGAGGAGAAGTAAATGTATTTTAAAATACAGATTGTGATGCATGCCCCCAGGACACCACTAGGGGGTGGTAATGGAGCATAACCTACAAGGTCTATTTAGAATTCTGGATAAAAATGATGGATTTGGCACACATATGTGATTTTTTCATCCCCAAACCACAGTAAATAGATATTTTTGAAAAGAAAGAACCCACAAAGAGGTGGAAAACAGGAGAGGAGACAAGAGAAAACAAAAGTCGAAGTTATAAAGCAAATGGATGACTGGTATCTGCAAAGGGAAAGCTGAAAACCAACACTGTCTGCCCCATAAAACCCTCAAATGTTTCAGGAAAAGGCAGCATGTATCTAGAGTTGGGAGTAAGGAGGTAAGGGAGAGGATAACGTGAGGACTGGCAGAAGGCTGAGGAAGAGGTAGTTTTAGCATAAGATTTCTCTCTTCATTTTACACTGCTTGACACATGCCTCTTCCCCACCGGTAGCAGAAGGCTGGAGAGGGGGAAATTGATGGTCTGTGTGTTGGGAGCTGACATTCATAATGTTTTCAAAATAGGGGAGTAAATGAATATATGCATACTGAGCACTAAGTGCTGAGACTTATAGCCCTCTCTTTGCTGATCGTTTCCCAGAACACTGGCAGACACACCTTTCTTTCCAGGCAAAAGGTCGGAAGTCTTCTGAAGATACTCTTTCTAGTAAAGAGTCTAGTAAAGATAGTGATATGGGAAAACATTCCACAAATGGCCTAGCGCTGCTCAAAATCAACATACCCTGTCCCTCTGCTGAGAGCGTTGGGTAAGCTTCTTAATTTTCCTATTCTTTATCATGGATTCTAAAGGATGGTTTGACTCCTGGAGAAAGACGGAGACCAAACCAAAGAGGAATAATATGAGGGGCACCTGGGTGGCTCAGTCATTGGGTGGCTGCCTTCAACTCAGGTTGTGATCCCAGAGTCCTGGGATCAAGCTCCGCATCAGGCTTCCTGCTGGGCGGCAGTCTGGCTTCTTCCTCTCCCACTCCCCCTGCTTGTGTTCCCTCTCTAACTATGTCCTTCTCTGTCAAATAAATTTAAAAAAATATTTTTTTAAAAAAGAAAAAAATATGGAAATAAAGACTACAGGATAATGACGGTGCACCAGGTTTTTAGGGTGACCAAACCAGACTGAAGCAGTGTACACTCAAGACAGACACAGCAGTGTTGTCCGTCATCATTACACCTCTTGTCATCAAGCCTTCATTTTAACTGTGGGACTCCTGGAGGACAAAGAAGTAAGCAAGGACAGAGGATGGCATCCAGGAAATAGGACCCCAACTCAAGAGAAGGACATTCCTGGGATGGCAGTGAAGGCAAGTCCAGTGGGGACAGCTCTGCAAAAAAGAGGAGATCTTGGCCAGATCTCTCCAAGAAAATAGTGGACGTAATGGGTAATCTGATACCACTGACCTTGTGGAAAGCTGTATTGGCGGTCTACTGGATGGTGTGGGAGGGTTCAGCAATAAACGGAAAAACAAGCAAATGAAGGAAAGGCAATTACTAATTTTGAGGAGATAGAGTGAGCAGGAAATGAAATCAAAGTATACTACAACTGACAGTTCTGTATGATATTTGCCTAGCATACTAATGTAACATTATATCGATTTGGCCAAAACATTTTAATATCATTATATTAAGAGTTTGGGAGAAGGGGGGCACCTGGGTGGCTCAGTGGTTTGGGCCTCTGCCTTCGGCTCAGGTCATGATCTCAGGGTCCTGGGATCGAGCCCCGCGTTGGGCTCTCTGCTCAGTGGGGAGCCTGTTTCTCCCTCTCTCTGCCTGCCTCTCTGCCTACTTGTGACCTCTCTCTCTCTGTCAAATAAATAAATAAAATATTAAAAAAAAAAAAAAAAAAAAAGAGTTTGGGAGAAGGGGAGCAGAAACAATGACTACGTAAGAGAAAAATTCTTACTACTATAATAATAAGTCCAGAGAAACTAAAATTAGTGAATCAAAGAAAACCAGATTTACATGTCCTAAAGAAATAGTTAAAAGTGTTAATAAAAAGTATTAAAAAGTGTCTGAGGAGGGGTTAATGTAAGAGGTAGAGCAGGGAATCACCTTATTTTATTCTAAATTTTTAAATATAATTTGATATTTTAAAACTATAGGTATGTCTTACTTTGATAAAAAGAAACCTTTTCTGTAAAAGATTTTTTATTGGAGAGAGCAAGCAAATATGAATGGGAGGAGGGACAGAGAAAGAGGGAGAAGCAGACTTCCCAGTGAACAGGGAGCCCAATGCAGGGCTGGATCCCTGGGCTGAAGGTCGATGCTCAACTGACTGAGCCCCCAGACGCCCGATAAAAAGAAACTTTGAAGCACCCCACAAGTAGATATGATTAATAGTAGTAATAACAAACTGATCACATTACTTTTATATCTTGTTTTTTCTCTGCCCAAGGAAAACGTGACATGAAATCGTCCAATGTGTCCACAATTGCATCAACTTGACATTGTTCCAATTCTGTTTTTCCAGCCAAATCTATAAAATAGAGACCATTTTATGCCCAGACATACACTGGATTTAATTTACTATATTAAAATGTTTGCTTTTTAAAAGATAATATATTCTTATGGTTCAAAAATTCAGAACAATATAAAACTGTATCCAGTGAAGACCAACTTCCATCCCTGCCCAACCAATCTCATTGGGCTCCTTAATCTACCTACCATATTGGTAACCACTCTATTAGAGTTTTTTTTGTAGTCTTCCATTATTTCTTCATGAAAATAAAACTATGTATCCCACTCCATACACTACACATCCCCCATATATCCTACAGATCTTTCCCTATAAGTTTATTAAGGGCATCTCTGCTCTTTTTTCAGCTACATGGGATTCTGTAAGAAGAAGCGCCACAATCCATTTAGCTAGCCTCAGCTGATTAGGTTTGTTTCCTTGCTATCTTTTGTTTCATTCTTTATACTATATTGTTCAATAATAAAGTTATTTAATAAATAGTGAATATAAGTTATGTGTTCTCAGTTATCACAGCTCTTCAACACAATAAACATATTACCTGTGTTTTTGGCCAAGTATCGTGCTATGGCTAGGCTCTGGTGAAGGTTAAGTCCATCGACTTCCAAAATGGGGATTTTACCAAACGGAAGAGCTTAAAATAAAATAAGCAAAAAAATCAACTTCCATAGCAAAATCAAGTAATACTATTTCCCATTTTTACAGATAATTATGGAAACAAAGCATGATTTTAAAGTTATGGTATTCCTGAATATTTGTTCTAAAAGAGACAATAGGCACCGTCTAGTGGAATCTTTATAGGTCTTTTAGAAGAAGGGTTGTAGAAGACCTTGTACAGAGTTCATGGCAGCACCGGGTCTAAAAGGGTTTGTTAGTGATACTGCATATTGTACTGTGTGTTACCTCATAGACTTACATATACTCACTACTTACCTTTTAAATAAAGCTTTTTTTTAAAGCTTCATTAATTTTTGTGGTCTCAATCAGCTATAACATTGATTGTTCTTTAAAACCATAGGCCGGGGTACCTGAGTGGCTCAGTGGGCTAAGCGTCTGCCTTCAGCTCAGGTCATGATCCCAGGGTCCTGGGATTGAGCCCTGCTCAACAGGGAGCCTGCTTCTCCCTCACTCTGTGCTCCTCCCCCCTACTTGTGCTCTCTCTCTCTCAAATAAATAAATAATCTTAATAATAAAAACTTAAAAAATAAATTAAAAAATTTAAAAAGAAATAAAATAAATAAACTTTTTAAAGATGAAGAAATGGACACAATAGCCAAACTATGGAAAGAACCTAGATGTCCACCAACAGATGAATGGATAAAGAAGATGTGGTGTAAATATACAATGGAATACTATGCAGCCATCAAAACATGAAACCTTGCCATTTGCAATGACATGGATGAAAGTAGAGGGTATTGTGCTGAGTGAAATAAGTCAATCAGAAAAAGACAATTATTATATGATCTCTCTGATATGAGGAATTTGAGAGGCAGGGCAGGAAGTCATGGGGGGTTGGGTGGGAAGGAAAAAATGAAACAAGATGGCATTGGGAGGGAGACAAACCATAAGAGACACTTAATCTCACAAAACAAACAGGGTTGCTGGGGAGTTGGGGGAAGTAGGGAGGGGGTGGTTAGTTTATGGACATTGGGAGAGTATGTGCTATGATGAGTGCTGTGAATTATATAAGACTGATGATTCACTGACCTGTACCCTGGGGCAAATAATACATTATATGTCAATTAAAAAAAAAGATTAGAGGGGCGCCTGGGTGGCTCAGTGGGTTAAGCCTCTGCCTTCGGCTCAGGTCATGATCTCAGGGTCCTGGGATCAAGTCCCGCATCGGGCTCCCTGCTCAGCGGGGAGCCTGCTTCCTCCTCTCTCTCTCTCTCTCTCTCTCACTCTCTCTGCCTGCCTCTCTGCCTACTTGTGATCTCCCCTGTGTGTCAGGTAAATAAAATCTTAAAAAAAAAAAAAAAGGATGAGAAAATGGAGAGTTTGATTTATACATTGAGCTATGGTAAGGAATTTAGCCAAATTGTTATTTTGATGAGGGACCATGTGAAGTATATAGTAAGACGGCAAGCAATTTGTACAATACAGGGCAGCCTCACTGCAGATGTAATAACATTTTGTCTGTAGACGCTACTTTGTTTTCTTATCTAAACTTACCACATTTTTGTCATAGGGCAATATATGTTTTTATAGGAAAATTCTAACTTGAAGATAAATAAAAATTCTACCACATTTGAATACTTTAATTAATTTCTCATATATATTTAAAAACAGCATCCTGAAGTATTTGTAAACCATTTTTTTATTTGATAACATCTTTTTGAAATCTTTCCAAATCAGTGAAACATCACCTTTTTAATGACTACATTATATTTCGTTATATGTATTGATCACAATTTTCCAACCAGTGCTTTACTTTGGGAAATATAATTATTTTGGGAAGAGAGAAAAGAACAAAGTGCCACTACACAGTCCCATTTCTTCTAGAGCAACTACCAGAATCAACCTCCAAGTGTCTTTCGTATGTACGTTAACTAAGTACAAGATGAACTACAGTTCACATCAGGAATAAAACCATCTCTGAGTACTTACCAATAAGTATGCCGAGTACTAGTCTACACTGCAGTGAGCAAACAGAATTCCAAAGACAGCTGACACAAATTGTGATGTCTCATGATTGGGAACTAACATTTAACATTTTGAGGGAGGCCTCCTTTATGCTAGGCAATGTACTAAATATTTAAAGTACCCACTGGGTTTTCTAGTACTTACAACAACCCTATGATGTAGGCATCAACCCTTATCTCATTTTACAGATGAGAAAGTGAGGTGAAGAGAGGTTACATAACTAGTCCAGGTCACATCCCTGGTAGAGGTGAGACTCAAACTGAGTTCAGTTGGAAATTTTGCTCAGCTGTTTTGATAGTTCTAAGAGCCATGTTTTAAGAATACATTGAAAAATCAGAGCAGGGTGCCTGGGTGGCTCAGTAGGTTAAGGCTCTGCCTTCGGCTCAGGTCATGGTCTCAGGGTCCTGGGATCGAGCCCCGCATAGGGCTCTCTGCTCTGCAGGGAGCCTGCTTCCTCCTCTCTCTCTGCCTGCCTACTTGTGATCTCTCTCTGTCAAATAAATAAATAAAATCTTTAAAAAAACAAAATCACAGGATGGGGCGCCTGGGTGGCTCAGTGGTTTAAGCCGCTGCCTTCGGCTCAGGTCATGATCTCAGGGTCCTGGGATCGAGTCCACATCGTGCTCTCTGCTCGGCAGGGAGCCTGCTTCCTCCTCTCTCTCTGCCTGCCTCTCTGCCTGCTTGTGATCTCTCTCTGTCAAATGAATAAATAAAATCTTAAAAAAAAACCAGAGCAAACCCAGAGGTTAGTATCCAAGTTAAAGAAGGGTCTGAAAACTACATTTTATAAGCATCAGCTGAAGAACTTGGCATTCTTTCTTGGGGGAGGCAAAACAAAGACAAAATAAACGTAATACCCATCTTCAAGTATGGTACAGCTATCAAATGGATGAAAAATTTGACTTATTCTGACTATCTCTAAAGTGCAAAACAACAATTAAAAGATACTTTAAAGGGGGCAGATATTAACTCAAGATGAAGACTAATTTTTTAATGTTGGAACCATTGACGACAAGAATGTGTTTTCCTGTGAGATGGTAAGCTTTCAGCTACTGGCAGCATTTGATAATTGTTGGGCTAATTGCCAACAGCTGGAATATGGGGCATCTAACAAGAAGAAATTGAAGAACGCAAATGCCAATCCTTCATTTTGTTCCAGAAAACATAACTTTGGGGTTGTTGGAGATGTGACCAAACAGGAGCACCTGTCAAACAGCTTTAAGGAATTTAGTGATGCCGAATGTAAGGCTGTGCGATGCGGCTGCCAAAATAACCACAGTGACCTTGGTGAAATGGCTTTGGATGGTATGTGGACCTAGGCTAGGAGTGGTATTCCCACCATGCACTGCGTCGTTCCCATGCCTGGAACATTGCAATTCCCCAGACACCACACATTACATGGCAGACATAAGTGGAACAGGAGCGTGTCCTTCTTGGGCGATGAGGAAATCCAAACCAACGGATATAAATGGATCACTCAAGGAAGAGAAGAGAGTCGTCCCTTGGACCTACCTTGCAGATCGGATATAGTCCATGAGAAACAGTATCTAAATCAAGAAGTAGAGCCAGGACTGACAAGTTTGGGCTGATAATCACAAGGATCTTCAGAGAAAGAAGCAAGTTCTAAAACTTGATAGCCAGAGGGATGGATGCATGAGTTAACAGGGTCAGTTCTGTATTCAGCCCATGAACTTTATCTTCCCTCAGGGTATTATCATTGAACTGTCTACACAGCAGTGGCTTTTTCTCTATGTCTGAAAGATACTAAAGTGCTTCAAAGAACTGGAGGTGAAAGAAGGAATAATCTGTTTCCTATGGATTAAAATGATATGTCCAGGACTAGTATATGAAAGTCACTGAAGAGATACATTTCAATTTTATGTAAGGAAGAGTCTTTTAAAAGTTTTCCTCCTTTCTTCCCAGAATTTCGTTGAGACATTGGACATCCTAAGCTTACTGAGACTCAATTTTTCTAATCCCTTTTCTCTTATTTCTTATTTCTTTTTCTTATTGTACTTTCTGGAGGAGTTCCTTATTTTTGATCATTTTTTAAATTTCATTTGTTTTGTCTGTATCAAATTGTTAATTTTCAAAACCTTTTTGTCTCTAAACATTCTTTTTTACAGCATACTAGTTCGGAATGTATAGAATTTTTCTTTCTGAGGGTCTTATATTTTTAAAGTTTTTTTCTTCCTACATCACCCTGTTGCCCTCAGATGATTTTTTTTCTCCCTCCGCTTCTTTGTTTATGTCTGTTTCACATTAGAGGCCTTCTCACAGATATCTATTAATTTTTGGTTTGCCCTTCCTGTTTTAAATAAGCAAAAGGAATAGAAGCTAATTGGACTCTCGGTGTACATGGGCTGTGACTGGGCCATGTCACTGACACTCCCTCCAGTTTAGTGTCTATTAGGCATTCCTCTGGGACTGATCAGTTCCCGAAAGAACCCTTCCTGCCCAGGGGATACTTGTCTGGTTGTAGCATTCTGATTGTGGAGCAGAGGATAAGGGCTCTGGTTCTCTCGCTTTAGTTTGTAGCCTTCCACTGAGTCCCACCTATAGTACTGTGTGCTCAGAAATGCCTGCTGTCCTACAGTCCTCTGGTCCATCCTCTGTTGAGATAATCTCCATACTTCTCCCAGGGCAGTCATGCCGCTGCTTCACATGCTAAGTCAGCCCTCTGTGGGTTCGGCTTTTAGAGTTCAATGGCACTACCGATTCCTGAGCCTTGGGAATCGGTACTCCCTGGAGTGATTCAGCTTGACTTCTACTCTACCAGGCTTATATTTGGGCATCCCTTGCCTACTTCATCACCTTACCATTCTTGGACCTGTTTTCCAGCTTTGAGAATTTGGGGCTTATTCAAGCTTGAGGTCTTTGTCCTTGTAGAGCTTTGCCATTTTTTTTTTTAAAGAAGTACTTTAATGTTATTTGAAAAGAGAAAAAAATGTTAATACCTGTGCACATTCCACCAGGTTTGACCTGGAAGAACTTTTTTAAAAAAGATTTTATTTATTTATTTGAGAGAGAGAGAGAGAGCATGTGCATGCTCAAGTAGGGGGAGGGGCAGAGGGAGAGAGAGAAGCAGGCTCCCCGCTGAGCAGGGAGCCTGATGAGAGGATGAGGGGCTTGATCCCAGAACCCTGGGTTCATGACCTGAGCCATCGGCAGATACTTAACAGACTGAGCCACCCAGGTGCCTAGAAGAACTTTTTAATAGAAATATCCAGTGATATTCTAGGTTATCACAGAGGGCAAGTCATAGAAGGTTTCAAATACCAGAGAGCACTCCTAAATCAGATAAGAGATGAGGCCAGCTAAAACTTGTAATAAACTATTTTTAACATTTATTTTTTCCTTTCTTCTCAAAGCAATAAAGTCAGCACTTCCTGGCTTCCCTTGCAGTAGTGTGTGAAGAAGTTCTTGCCAAGGGGCTATAAGCAGAAGTGAGGTATAAAACTCTCTGGTCATGCGGTTGCAAGAAAGAGATGTGCCTCTTTCCCTCTCACACTTCCTGTGAGCTGGAATGTGGAAGGAGACGGGACCATCTTACTCAATGTAAATAAGCCAACCAACTCGGGGTTGCGGATCAACAGAAAGAAGGGACCTAATCTTTGACAACTCTGTAGTGCAGAACTGCCATATCAGCTTGCGATTATAGAAAAGAAATAAATTTCTATCCTCTTTAGTTCATTTTTGTGTTGTGTGTCTGGTCTTTGTTTTTGTTTCCTTTTTAATTTAAATTCTAGTTAGTTGACCTACAGTTCAGTATTGGTTCAGGAGTAGTGTTCAGTGGTTCATCGTTTACATACAGCACCCAGTGCTCATCATCACAAGTGCCCTCCTTAATCGCCCATCGCCCGTCTAGCCCATCCCCTGCCCACGTCCCTCCATCAACCCTCAAATCTTCTCTGTCATGAAGAGGCTCTCACCATTTGTTTCCCACTCTTTCTTTCCTGTTTATCCCCTTCCAAATGTCCATTTTGTTTCTTAAATTCCACTTATGTTGGGTGTCTGTTAAAGCATTGGAGATATAGATATATATATATAGCATTGGATATATATGCATGTATGTATATGTGTGTGTATGTGTCTATATATATATATATATATATATATATATATATATATATATATCTCCTAACCATTGTGAACTTTTTTTTTAAAGATTTTATTTATTTATTTGACAGAGAGAGAGATCACAAGTAGGCAGAGAGGCAGGCAGAGAGAGAGGAGGAAGCAGGCTCCCTGCGGAGCAGAGAGCCCGATGTGGGGCTCGATTCCAGGACCCTGAGATCATGACCTGAGCCGAAGGCAGCGGCTTAATCCACTGAGCCACCCAGGCGCCCCACCATTGTGAACTTTAAGATCCCTTCCTACTCTAAGAATCTATGAAAATATGAAGAAAATACAGCAATTCCATTTTCAATAACATAATTAAAAGTCAAGATAGAATAGGGTATGAGGCACTCAAAGAATCTATATCTAAAAACTAGAAGGTAGAATTTGTTATATGTACCATCTTTTCAGCTTGTTATCCATCTTAATTAATGGATAAAATTAAATTTCACCTACTTTATATCGACAGAATTAAAAATCCTATGTACAAATTCTGATAGCAGGGTTTGGAAAGTTTGGATATTAATAAGAAAGTTTCATGAGAACAGGAAATAAGATATTCTAGCCCACCATGGAAGAGTTCTCTAATAAGCAAGAGTGGATATAGGGCAAATGATTTTTAAGGAACTCATTCTTCCAAAAAGCGTGTGGCAATATGTATTGTTAATATGCCACTTATCATGGTGTTATTGGTATTATCTAGTGTAAATAACTTCAGTAACTGTATGAAATTGACCTGTGTTTGAAAAATATTTCTACCTTGCCAGGACTGTGAACCTGGAAAAATTACACAAATTCTCTGTGCTATAGTTAACCCAACTATAAAATAGATACAATAATATATCTCAGGAAGCCATGCTGGAGAAATTAAACGAAATCCACCAGCCCAAAGTCTTCAGAGACTCAATAGTTGTTTTCTTCAGCTTTATCTTTATGCAAATCTGTAATAATCCCAACACAAATATGTGACTTTTAGACAAATAATTAATATTTAGTTAGTATTTCTAGGCAGACATGATGGACAAAGAATTAGCTCATCTATTCTTTCTTCGTTCTAAAAAAGATAAGAAACTAACATCTAGAGGATGACTTAGAACTTACTGAGAGCCACACACTTTTTAACATAATAATATTTCTAATCCTTCCCCTCTGTCCTGAGTGCTAACTAGCATGTTTTTATTGGATCAAACATCCCAGTTTTGTTCACATATTCACCCTTCTTTTGGACAGTCATTTACTTTATGAAAAGTGATTCCAAACCCAACTTCTGAGGTAGAATAGATGGTTCAAGGTTCTTCCTATTTGCTTGGTCAGTGACTGGTTCAGAAATGGACATGTGAATCAGTGAAACATGACAAGTTTGCCAAGGTCTTCTGGGAGTTGTTGTTGTTTTTTTTTTTTTCTTTTTTTTTTTTTTCATTCTTCTGGAAACACTTAAGGAAGCAGTGCTCTTTCTCTCTTTCTCATATACCTCTTGATGTTACTGTTCAAGGCTGTTGGGCAGAAATTGCTGCAAACTTATTGCTACTAGTCTCATGTGCTACCAACACGCAGAGGAGGAAAAATGAATAAAGTCATTTCTTGAAATCTGTCCTCTTTCTGGATTTTTGGTTAAATGATACAATTTTCTTGTTATTTAAGCCACTTTGAGTTTGGTTTTCTGTTAGAACAGCATATCTGATCCCTTGTCAGAAGGCTGTAGATATCTGTAGTAAGCCCATCCATTTGAGTTGTCAAGAATACTCAATTTAGTATTCTCTCTTTCAGCTCTTATGACAAAACTTATTTTTTATCTCTCTATAGTTCTTCTGTGAGGTTTGTGTTTTCACCTTGAATAGGAAAATTGGGGGTGCATAGCATTTATTTAACTTGTCTGAACTGCTGCTTCTCAATGTAAAGCAACATGGGATTTAAAAACCTCGATTTTTTCATTTCCCTGAGAAAAAAACAGAAAGTTTTAGAGACATATTTTTCCTACATTTCCATAAACTGTTACTTGTGACACTTACTTGATTTGACTTCAGGCCAATCAGCTTGTTCTATTCTGTGGTCTTCATATTTTATGTCCAAATAAGCAAATATGTAACGGATAATTTCCGCTCTCCCCCTCATATTAAAATAAATGAGTTTGTAGTTTGGCATGGTGTGATTCTGGAAAAGGAAAAATTGGAAGATTATTTTAACAGTCCTCTAGAGATGTTTCATCAACATTTTCCTTTGGGGACTTTTTCAAAACTTCATGGCATCTTTTTTTCTTTTAAGATTTAAAATTTTTTTTTAAATCTTAATTTAAGATTTTTTTTCTTTTAAGATCCTTGCCAAGCAGGGAGCCTGATGAGGGGCTCAATCCCAGGACCCTGGCATCATGACCTGAGCCAAAGGCAGACACTTAACTGACTGAGACACCCAGGCGCCCCATTCATGCCATCTTTTGAGGTAACTGGAAATAGTAGAGAATATTTCAAGACCTGAATCCTAATAACATATGGGAAACTTGACAGAAATAAGATCATGACTCTCTCTTTAAGAACTAGTTGAATGGGGCACCTGGGTGGCTCAATCTGTGTCTGCCTTTGGTTCAGGTCATGATCTTGGAGTCCTGGGATTAAGTCCCACATCAGGCTCCCTGTTCAATGGGGAGTCTGCTTCTCCCTCTCCCTCTGTCCCTTCCCCCCATAGGTCCTGCTCTTTTTCTCTCTCAAATAAATAAATAAAATCTCTTTTTTTAAATTTTTTTTTATTTTTTATTTGACAGACAGAGATCACAGGTAGGCAGAGAGGCAGCCAGAGAGAGGAAGGGAAGCAGGGTCCCTGCTGAGCAGAGAGCCCCATGCGGGGCTCGATCCCAGGACCCTGAGATCATGACCTGAGCTGGTGCCCCAAATAAATAAAATCTTAAAAAAAAAAAAAAAAGAACTAGCTGGAACATTCCAGTGAAATAACCAGACTCAAATTTTACTTATGAAAGAATTCATACTGAGACGCTATCTATACACCAACCGTCAGAGGATGTGTCCAAAACTTTCCATTTTAAGCTGTTTTTACCCTGCCTTTACTCACTTGTAATTTGGCATTTGGTTTATTGTTTGCTTTGGTGACACAGCTGAGTTTGTGAGGACAGCTGGATAAAGATTTCAAGAACAGGGTATGTGCAAGGGGAATGTGAGCCAGCTTTGCCAACCTGAGCTGGCTGTCCCCTCTCTTCTCTCATCCCTGGCATTTACCTCTGGGAATCAAAGACTTAGGGAAACATTGCGCTCTCTCTCTCTCTCTCAATCTCTCTCTACCTCCATGCTGCTGGTTTCTATCAGGTTGCTAACACCATACAAACAGAGCCCATCTGGGTGACCTTTGCTGGGAGGGGCCAATGGTAAGTCTGTGTCTCTATTTCTTCTGTGGGGGAGCAAGGAAGAAAGAAAGCAACTTCTCTTAAATTTCAGAGAGTTTGCTAATAGTGGTTACACTGGGTAGCTGTAGGTTGTTATAATCTTTTGAATTTTCTGTGATTTGTTTCATCTCATGTTCATAGTTTATAAACACTTAAAGATTTTAAGCAATAGTAGTAGCATGTATTGTAATTTTATAATGATCCGGCAACTGAGAAAGAAACATTTTCATTTGAAATTCAGCTCTTCCACTTAGTTGCTCTGTATCTTTGGCTAATGAACAAAATCTCTCTGAATTTCAAAGTTCACTTCTTGTAAATAGAGATACTAATATGGATTTGGAGACTTAATGAGGTAATACACGTAAAGCATTTAACACAATGCTAACCACTTAATAATTATTAGCTATCGACAATAATAACTTTGGATTCATTCTATGAAGAATAAACACTGTGAATACAGTACACCAGAAATAAAAAATAACTGTAGTAATTACATGAATAGAAGTCATACGGCATTATTAAGTAGTAAGTATAAATAGTTCATTCTCTGCTAAGGAAGTCTTTCAAAGATATGAAAGGAATATTAGAAGAAAAGTTGAGCTGAAGTTTCAAAATTCTATCTGAAAGCACATCACAGGGATGCCTGGGTGTCTCAGTCAGTTAAACTTCTGCCTTCAGCTCAGGTCATGATCCCAGGGTCCTGGGATCGAGCCCCACATCAGGCTCCCTGCTCAGCAGGGAGTCTGCTTCTCTTCCTCTCCCCTGGCTCGTGCACTCTCATTTTCTCTCTCAAATAAATAAATAAAATCTTTTTTTTTAAATTTATTTGACAGACAAAGATCACAAGCATGCAGAGAGGCAGGCAGAGAGAGAGAGAGGTGGAAGCAGGATTCCCTGCTGAGCACAGAGCCCGATGCGGGGCTGGATCCTAGGACCCTGGGATCATGACCTGAACCGAAGGCAGAGGCTTTAACCCACTGAGCCATCCAGGTGCCTCTAAATAAATAAAATCTTAAAAAATATATATTTGAAAGCACATCACATAAAAAGTCAAGCACAAACCACAAAAACCTAGATTGCCAAGTTTGCACATTCACGGTGTCCATCTATGGTAGGATAACTGCAAAGATCTGTCCAGTTGCCTCTCTAGACCCCCTCAAGATCCAAGAAATGATGATGATGGTGATTGCGGAGGAATACACTTCTCTGGGCCTTGGTTTTCCCTGTCTAGATGCTGTGGGTGGAGGTAGTGTTTCCCCTTGCTAGAAACAGAGTCACTCTGAACTTCCCAAGCCCTGTCCCACTCCTGTTAGCCACTCTGTCTGCACCTAAGTGACACGTGCCACCTGCCACCCACTTCACTATGTGAGGGAGTGCTCTCTGGAGAGGGAGCTAACAAAAATTCCAAGATTTACAGCCCCAACCTTTGGGGGAGAAATATGCACAGAAGGAATTCAAATTTGGGGTTAGGACCAAATAGAGCTTAGAAATAGTGGGGAAAATAGGAGCATACAAAAATAGCCAATAAAAAATGTAAAGTAATAAGCTCCTTCTGAAAAAAAAAGGCAATATTTATGTAATCACAATAAAGGGAACATTCTTATCTAGGAAATAAAGAACATGGTGGTTACAATTCCGTGATCTACCTGTTATAAATCTCAAAAGAACAAAAAAAGTCCTTCAGAGTGGAAAAAGTATCATTCTTGGTTGCAGTTTTCATTTGAAGAACATTTTACACAACTTTTATTTGTTCCTTTTCTTTTTTTTTTAAGACTTTATTCATTTATTTGATGGGGGGAGGAACACAAGCAGGGGGAGTAGGAGTGGGAGAAGCAGGCTCCCCAGGTGCCAGGCTCAATCCCGGACCCTGGGATCACGACCTGAGCCGAAGGCAGATGCTCAACCACTCAGCCACCCTGGTGCCCTACACAGCCTTTCTTTACTGATTTTTGCTGTCATAGGTCAGTTTTTCCTCAGCAACAAAGAAATGATATGTATTTTCCTTACAAACATTATATGAATGTGTAGATTTATATATCTCCATTATGATCAATATTAAAAATTAAACATAACTTTTTCTCATTTGATCAAATGCCATGTGAATGTGTCTGCCTCCTAATTCTGCATGAAAACACAGGGATTGTTTGTTGTTGTTCATTTGCAAAAACGTGCTATTTTATATTGTGTTTCACTCAAGTAAAGAAGACATTAAAAAACCTTAGTGTAAGTTGGCAGCTATCTATAGTTCTCTGCAAATATATCTTTAAATCTAAGATTTGGCACAGGTCCGTGACCATCTGATGAATGCTTATCTTTCCTTCCAGAACATCCTTTCAACAGTCATAACTGATTAATGAAGCTGTGCTTGCACAACACATTCCTGTAGTTATTTGCATAATTATATTTTCTACTGAGCTCAAGTCTGGTTTCTGATTTATATAGTTATAAATTTTTTTAAGATTATTTATTTATTTACTTATGTATTTATTTGACACAGAGAGAGAGATCACAAGTAGGCAGAGAGACGGGCAGAGAGAGGGGGGAAGCAGTCTCCCGCCAAGCAGAGAGCCCGATTCAGGGCTCGATCCTAGGACCCTGAGATCATGATCCGAGCTGAAGGCAGAGGCTTTAACCCACTGAGCCACCCAGGTGCCCCCGAACTTTTGTTTTTAGGGTTTTTTTGGTTTCTTTGTTTTTTAGGGTAAATGAGCACATTTTTATAACATGAAAAATTAGTAAATGTAAATGCAATTGGAAACAGTTACGGATTCTTCAAATCCTTCTTATATTTTATAAACACTTTGCATAAAAACTAGCAAAAGAGGGGAGCCTGGGCAGCTCAGTGGGATAATCATCTGCCTTCAGCTCAGGTCATGATCTCAGGGTCCTGGGATCAAGCTCTACATTGGGCTCCCTGCTCAGTGGGAAGTCTGCTTCTCCCCCTGCTTGGGCTCTCTCACTAGTACTATCTCCCTCAAATAAATAAATAAAAATCTTAAAATAAAAAAACTAACAGAAGAAATTCCAGGTAAATGTATGGTGAAAATTGATAAGGAAATTTACAATGTAAGCTAATGATCACCAAAGGGGACAGTGTCTAGAAAAACTTTCCCTTTTACTGCATTCAGCAGTATATTTCTGTTACAATAATCTCACTTTGTTAAAGCCTTTTTTTTCCATAAAGATGATGGGTTAAAAGAATGAAGGTAAGACATATCCCGCTCCCACCGAGAGAGGAGCAGGCTCAAGGGCAGAGCAGGTCGGTGGCAAAGGGAACGTGTGATTTTGGGGTCACCCGTGCCACTATCTGAATGGCCTTGGGCAAGTCACCTGTCCCTAGCTTTAGTTTCCTCACCTGTAAAGTGGTAAAACAGGACCCTGAATTCTGAAAGGCAGTGGCATCCATGAGGGTAGCTCCTTCAGAAAAAAGGAAAATAAAATCCCCTCACAAGTGGGAGACTGTGTAGAGATGCACTGCTTGAAACTAGGGCCTGCCCCCTTTTGTATACAACCTTTAAAAGGTCAAATTATGAACTTCTAGTAAAACTGATAAAGAAAATGTGCAAAAAGTCACAAAAATTAATATTATACACAAAAGAGGTCATAACAGCAGATGAAATAGATCGTTCAAAATCATAAGCTAACAGGCAAATAACTTTATGTCCCTGAATCAGAACACTTAAAATGAAAAAATTTTGAGAAATATGTAAACTAACACAGTCAAATTAAAAACAAAAACAAAAAACCTGAAGGCCTGCATTTAACACTAACCAGCAAAGAAACTGAATTAGTAGTTAGTTACACTCATGAAAGACACCAGGCCCCCCAAAAAACAGTCTCTACAAAAAAAACCTAGAGCAAACATCATACATCATGGGGAGCCAATAGAAGTATTCTGTTTAACGTCAGGAATAAGAGACCCTAGTATTAGCCTTACTATTCAACATAGTCCTGGGTGGCCCAGCTAACTCAGTTACGACAACAATAAACAACATATGTAAGAAATGAAATGGAAACTGCCCTTATTTGTAATCAAAGTCTGTGTTTGTATTTAAAATTGTTTGTATTTGTATTCAAAATTCAAGACAGTATGTGGCTAAACCTGAGCTTAAACTTCAAATGGAAATGCTGGGGACCAAAATAGCCAAGACAAATTAAGAGAAGAGGAGGAGAGGACTTGACCCGCCAGATTGCAAGACTTATATTAAAAACCCTGTAATGAGGGTAATGGGATCTTCATCCAGGACCAGACATCTAGAGGTGTGCAAAGTCTGGAAACAGAACCACAGACGTATAACAGACACGTCATTTCGGTGGGGATCTAACAGGACCAGACTGAGACAAAGAAGAAGACTATACAGAACTAGATCCCAGCTTCCCATAAATCATAGAACTAACACCCAGCTGCCCGACAGACCGAAGTATGCTTTGCCTGGCCTAGGTAAGTTCCAGGGTCCTGCTGTTCACTGTGAGCTTCATTTCTGAGCCCACTGTCACTCTGTGTTAAGAATCCCATTTAGGGGGGCGCCTGGGTGGCTCAGCGGGTTAAAGCCTCTGCCTTCGGCTCAGGTCATGGTCCCAGGGTCCTGGGATTGAGCCCCCCATCAGGCTCTCTGCTTAGCAGGGAGCCTGCTTCCTCCTCTCTCTCTCTCTGCCTGCCTCTCTGCCTACTTGTGATCTCTATCTGTCAAATAAATAAATCTTAAAAAAAAAAAAAAAACAGAATCCCATGTAGGGAATACTGCAAAATGTTTCCTGAAATGATATAGGACAAGAAATAAAAAGGTAAGCTGATTGTGCTTCATGCTTTCCTTTACAACTAAAACTAACCACTGGCTTCTTTCCACTCTGAAGAAAATCATTTAAAGTTTCTGATTCAAGGGGCCTGGGTGGCTTAGTCAGTCAAGCCTCGGCCTTTGGCTCAGATTTTGGTCTCGGAGTTCTGGGTTAGAGCCCCACATTGGGTTCCCTGCTCAACAGGAGAATCTGCTTCTCCCTCTCCCTCTGCCCCTCCTTCTGCTCTTGCCATCTCTCTTTCTCTCAATAAAATAAAATAAAAATCTTTAAAATAAAGTTCCTGATTCATCAGATAAATTAAAAACCCACTTAGAATTGTGTTTGAAAATAAGATAGTTTCTCAAAGAAGATATGAAAGATGACTCCTAAAACCCCTGCATAGACATTTTCACCTGTGAACTCAGACAGATGGAGCCACTAAAGGCAAAAAGATTTAGTTTTTAATGGTTAATATTTAATGTTTGTTAAATAGCCAGTTAATTAATTAAATTACTTCACTATTAATAAAATTAATAAATAATTAAATTGTTTAATTAATTGAGTTTTAATATTTACATGGAAAGTAATAGTGTTTTTTGGGAAAGTTCTATCTTGGGGAGCTCCTTTCTTTCTCCTGGTTTGTGGTTCTTTTTCATTAATGTAACACTGGTACATTTTAATTGATTAACAAACACAGGAACATTCAATCCCAGAGGCAATTTGAATGCAGTCATTGATAAAATACAAGCTATAATAAAACCATATTAATAAAACCATGATGTTCTAATCTGTATGGTGCTGCAGGCACACAGTAAAACAGTATAAAAAATGCTAATGTCTGTGCCAGAAAGGAGATAAGCATCCAAAATCAGCTCCGGCAAAGAAGGCCAATATTCACTTACTATGGTACATACCTTCAAGATTTCAGCATGCAACTGAAAAAAGGAATTGAATTTTGGGGGTAGTTTTGATGGATAGAAAAACTTACAAATAAGGAATTAAGTATTAACTGCTTAACAATTCACTGCAAAACCTAAATACTATTTATCTTTATTTTACTTATAGAAGTGTTGATCTATAGGAGCTCTTATTTTTAAATAAAAGGAACATCAAACATATTCAAGAACTCCAGATACGGTGTTAGATATGCCTAGTAGTAATCCAATAACCTACGAATCTGAAGTATAAAAACAAAGATTACTTGTGAATTTGCTCACAGTTCTTTGCTAGATCTCAACCTGACCGGTATGTAAACCCATACAAAAGGTACCAGCATAGAGTGCCATGTCTGTGATCCCATCATCTGGACTGTAGTGTTTTGAAATATAAAAAGTGGATTTAGAGAACAATCACATGAGCTACTATTGTCTACAGAAGAACTTCTTGCACATTGTGACGTTAAACAGCAGCACTGCCTTTCCCGCTAACAGTTGGTGGTAAAGCATGTTGATTTCCCTTCTTCACGGGGTCCCTGGGTCTGTCTAGTTGGATTCTGGAAAAGTTGCCAGGTTGGAGTTAAATTGTAGGACAATAAAGAAATATAAATATTTTTGTTAACTGAGTAAAATATTGATTTCAGTCAAATCCTGAATGTGTAATTTTGCATTGGCAAGCCAGGATTTTTCTTTTCTCACCAAAGACCAACTAAATATCATTTTAAATGGTTGTCTCCCGTTAAAGCCAAAGCAAGACGGATAACTGAAATATCCTATGGGAGCTGAGAGCTCAAATTCTTAGCCTGGGGTAAATGCCTTAAATTATCTGTAAAACCAAATGATGATAGAATGCAATTCTTGGCAAAACATGGATACTTTAACAAAATGAGCCTCAAAGTGATAGAAAATATTACAAAGAAAATACCTAGGAAGGAAGGAAGGTAGGAAGGAAGGGAGAGAAAAAGAAAAAGAGAGAGAATGAGAGAGGAAGGAAGGAAAGAAAGAAGGGAGGGAAGGAAAGGAAGAAAGAAAGAGAGAAGAACTTCCCTACTGCTTCACACATTGAAAACAGTGGGGAAAATTCCGAGAAAGAATTTTTCCTCCAGTACTGACTGCCTTTTTAATGTTGATGTCTACTTAAAGGGTCTTTTAAAATCTCTTAAAATCCTTCAAAATTTCCAGTACCTATATTTCTCTTAGAAACTAGTGTTTGATTTTGGGGCACCTGGGTGGCTCAATCAATTAATCGTCCAACTCTTGGTTTCGGCTCAGGTCATGATCTCAGCGTTGTGAGATTGAGCCCTACACTGGGCCCAGCAGGGAGCCTGCTTAAGATTCTCTGTCTCCCTCTCCCTCTGCCCCTCCACCTACCCTCAAAAAAGAAAAACAAACAAAAAAAAAAGAAGAAAGAAAAAAGAAACTACTGTTTGATTTATACCTGACCACTAACAGAGAGGCTCTGAATGAGAGAGGAATGAATAACACGGTGAAAATAGGTATCAGTTGCTCAGTCAGAACATCACAGTAACAAAAATAAACACTGAGATGAAGAAAGAACACGATCTCATTTCCTATCTTTGTAGAGTTCAGTCTTACCACTTCCTTGTGCTATGTCTCCGTGGAGTCTCTAGTATCTTCTATGCTCTCATCAGGGATGGCATCTTGGGTTTATATGATGAGTAAGTAACAGTCACAAGCCAATGAGAGACGAAATGACTTACTTCCACCTAAGTCTCTTCCTTCATTTCTTAGATGAACTATGTCTGCCAAACAGTCCAATCCTGCGAAGAATTCTGGTTCTTCTTGGCATTTTATAGGATCTCTTGTGTAAATAACCTAACAGATTTGTATTCTGTTGGTAAAATCAAAGTTACGGGAGCTGACCTGTGCCTATTGCCACATGCTCACCATCTGTGTTTAAAACCTTACATCATAGGCTCCCAGAGAATGAGAGAAAGTAAACACAAGTCAGCCTTCTTTTCAGATCTGTACATGGCTGGCTTCCTCAATTCATTACGTCTCCTTGGAGAACGCTTGGCTGACCACATCCTCACCGGCCCCCTCCTCCAACAGTCCCATCCTTCACCTGTGGGGTGTTTCTTCATTACTGTGTCTGACAACATAGTGTATTTCCTTGGTTTGTTTTCGCCCTCCCCCAGCAGAATGTGAGCTCCAAAAGAGCAGGTGTTTCATTGTTGAGTTTACTGCCGTACCCTCATTATGGAAAGGAATGCCACGCACATCATAGGCACTAACGTATCTTTGCTGAATGAATGATCCCGATTTATATTTCCCCACCAATCACATTTTTACAAGGACTTCTTAAGTTCTTATTGCTGCTAGTATATTTTATTTACATTCCTTTTCTCAGAAGAGCCATATTGTTTAAAGCAAACCTGGAGAGCAAGATTCTAACACACCTTGTTGATAATCCTTATACAGATTAGTAACAAATGCCTAATTGTTTTAGAATTTTTTTTTCACTCCAGCTAATTCCAGCTACAATTTTGGGACAGCTCAGTGAAAAGACCCAGCAAAATACCTACCTGTGCATTATTGGACCAATAGATTGTCCATGAAACATTTTGATGACAGCCTGGCTTTCAGCTTCCAAACAATCACACTCACAGGCAGCAACAGCAATCTATCAACATGTAATAGTTCCTGTTTAAAAGCACTTTAAACTCTGCAAAATGTGTTTACATCTGTTAATTGTAAGCATAAGAAATGAAAAAATATATGAATATCAGTCTGTGAAAAGTTTACAGTATGTTGTTCACCAAAAAAATTTATGTAAGTCAAAATTAAGTGCAAATGAAACAGGAGCTCTACAAAATAGCATATTATTTGTTCTCTTTCACTGAGTTTTAACTTACACTTTAAAAAAACTTTTTTTTCCTTACCTCAATCACTTTTAACCCCTATTTTATAGATGAGGAAACAGACATAGAGAAATGAGATAAATTGTCTAGGAATTTGGGACAGGACAACCAAGGATCAACACTTATGCCTTCTGAGGACACATTTAATATTTTCTCCCTATATTAGATATGCTTCAGTTAAAAAAAATCAAATATGCAAGAAATAACACTTTCCTCATTTTCTATAACAATGCTCTGCTTTACAACCCATTTTTCTTGGTTGGAGGAAGACAAAGCAAGCAGTTATCAATTAGGGGAGGGGTGGCCCTTTGATTCTCCATCATCCATCAATACCAGCTGTCCTACACGTGACCCACTGCCCCTGTGTGCATGGCTCTCTGCTGCTTCTGTGGTATCCTCATCCTGCCACTCTCTTGCCTAAATGTGGCAGTTTTGTCACTTATAATGCTGTCTAAAGTTCCAACTGCACAGCACCCAACACGGTCATTTCTTCCAAGTGGAATCTCACTGGCGACACAGTATGGTCCCAGGCCCCTCTGCTCTCAGGAACCACACATCCCCCCTCCTCTTGCTTCTCCCTTCCCCGGCCCAGGTGGGGATGCTTTAAATTCTCCCAGTCTATCACCGGCTATGGGACTTTGGGCAGGTTATTAACTTCTCTGTGCCTCAGTTCCTCCACCTTTAGATGGGAATTTATTCTACAATAAATATTTAGTGAGTACCTAATATTTGCCAGGTACTATTCTGGATAATAGAGGTAAAGCAGTAAACAAAAACAGGAAAAAAAAAAATCCTTGCCCTCATGGAACATTCTTTTCTCTTTCTTTTTTTTCTTAAGGTTTTATTTATGTATTTGAGAGAGACAGAGAGAGCGAGAAGAGCACAGGTGGGGAGGAGAGGGAGAAGCAGGGACCTCACCCTGGTCCAATCCCGGGTCCTGGAGACCATGACCCTAGCCCCTGAGCCACCCAGGCGTCCCCCTCATGCAGCATTTTTAACAATATTAGTAACAACAACCTTATAAGGTTTTGAGAGTATTAAATGAGTGCATACAGGTGTGCTTAAAAAGACTTGTGCATCACCTCCATGCTGACGAGGCGGATGAGCGTTAGTGAGGGTTTATTAACGCTGTTAAACTATTGGTCTGTAGGGAGGGTGGTTTCCTTTCCCCAGTGTCTGCCGAAGAGTCCTTGTGCTGTCCCTGGTTAGGCCGTGGAACTAAGAGCCAGAAAAAGAAGGAGTTGCCAAACAATTTACTTTTTACCCTGCTTCATCCTCTCCGGAGGGAATGAGCTGAGTCAGCAATCTGCTTGAATATGGGGAAGGTAAAGGGGGAAAAGCAGGGTGAATACCCCTCAAGTGTTTTCTTAAGTCTCTCCTGATTAGTGCTTTTTTCCGCAGGCTCGTGTCCTTCCCATACACCCCCATGCACCAGATTGGTCTGCGTGAGAAAGAACTATGAATAAAAGTGACAGTCTGTATGATAATGTCCCCACAAGCATTTGAAGCACTATGAGAACTTAATTGACTATACCTTCCTTCTTCTCTGGCAGCTTCGGAACTGGAGCACTCTTAGCCCCCTGGTATTTAATTAGTGAGTACCTAACTGCCGTTCAAGATACAAAATTGACTCAAAGTCCCAATTTGTTCTTGTTTTTCTTATTTTCCAACCAATGTGGTTCGTTGGTTATCTATGGTCCTGAATGAAGACTTCCAGCCTGGACTGACTGCTTGCCTGAAATTGGTATCTCAACACTACCACTTTGAGCTCTGGAACTTTCGGCAGACCAACACTCTCCACAGGCATCAGTTTCCCCATCTGTAAAATGGTAATGATAAAAATCATTCTGAATTCTCAGAGTTGAAAGGAACAAACAAGTTAATGTATTTAAATCATTTAGTGTATTGCTTGACATGTAGTCACTACTTGTTAAGTATCAGTAGTTATTAGGTATTTCTTTAAGGATGGAAAAATAGGGGCACCTGGGTGGCTCAGTTGGTTAAGCGCCTGCCTTTAGCTCTTGTCATGATCTCAGGATCCTGGGTCCGAACCCCGTGTCAGGCTCCCTACTCAGTGAGGAGTCTGTTACTCACTCTCCCTCTGTGCGCTCTGTCTCAAATAAATCAATAAAATCTTAAAAAAAAAAAAAGGGAAAAATAAATACAGTACTTAAAAAATAGCCCTCAGGGATGCCTGGTTGGTTCAGTTGTTAAGCCGCTGCCTTTGGCTCAGGTCATGATCCCTGGGTCCTGCGATGGAGTCCCACATGGGGCTCCTTGCTCAGCAGGGAGCCTGCTTCTCCCTCTGCCTGCTCTGCCTGCCGCTCCCCCCCGCTTGTGCTCCTTCTCTCTCTCTGACAAATAAATAAAGTAAAATCTTAAAAAAAAAAAAAGCCCACATATCAGTTCCTCTTTTTTTTTTTTTTTTAAATTTCGGTAAAGGGGAAGTGTTCAAATACACCCATTTCTACTTTTCCAGCTGTTCTGTTGATGGAGAAAGAAGGAAGTCTCCAGGAGAAGCCCACAGAACTTCCTTTACTCAGCTTCCTGATTTCCTTTTCACAGATATTTGAGAAAGTTATTTGAGAAACTAAAAATATCAGAAATGAAGTATTTACACCTGGGATGGAGCAGTCAGGAAGCAAAGAATATGTTTCTCTTTTTGCTTACAACCTGTTTGGGTAATCGAAATGTGCTTGCAAATCTTTACTGTCTATGATTCCCAGATTTCAATAGGGATAGCACTATTCTTAACTGACTTTGCAGATACTGTGAAGAATCATACAATAATTATCTCCAAGATGGTCAGTAAATATTTTTCTGCCTAACCTTTTCCCTGAAAGAGGATTCCCAGAGGTAAGTAAATAATAATTGTATAAATAGCTAATATTTTTTTAACTGCTTCCTGTAAGCCAGGCATTAAGCAAAGTGCTTGGCATGTGTTATCTCATTTAATGCCCCTAAAATGACATCATAAATGATGTGCATATCCTTGAGTATGGTTATGAAACTGCCTAGGGCGTGTCATGAAAGCATTTCTAGATGCAAAATTCCTCGAATATTTTAATTTTATTCATGAGTTTCCATGTTTATTTCTGTCCAGTGGGGGAAATAAGCATTACAATAGAGTAAATTGACTTGCATTTTTTTTTCTTAAATTTATTTATTTTTTCAGCGTAACAGTATTCATTGTTTTTGCACAACACCCAGTGCTCCATGCAATACGTGTCCTCCCTATTACCCACCACCTGTTCCCCCAACCTCCCACTCCCGACCCTTCAAAATCTTCAGGTTGTTTTTCAGAGTCTGCAAAGAAGACATCCAGATGACTTGCATTTTTAAAAAAAGATTTTATTTATTTATTTGACAGAGATCACAAGTAGGCAGAGAGGGAGGCAGAGAGAGAGGAAGGGAAGCAGGCTCGCTGCTGAGCAGAGAGCCCGATGTGGGGCTCAATCCCAGGACCCTGGGAATCCCCCAGGACCCTGAGCAGAAGACAGAGGATTTAACCCACTGAAACACCCAGGCGCCCTGATTCTGGAAAAGTCTTTAAAAATGCAAGTCAAGGAATAAAATCTTAAAAAAAAAAAAAAAGACTTTTCCAAAATCAACTACTGTCCTCTCTGTATCATTACAACGTACACTGTAGGAGGAAGGCATGCCTTACACCCTCCTTTGCCTTTATCCTGTCCTGTTACCCAAAAGCATCCCGTCTCCTCTCAAAACCCCAGTTCTTAGAAAATAAAAGAATTGGCCTATTGACCTCTGAAATCTCTTTCCACTCTACTATTCAATGACATAATTTCCCCCTGAACACTTTTCTTACATGAAAACTAAGACCAAAGGGACACAGAGTTCCTGGACTGAAAGTTACAAGGGCACAAACTCTTTATCCCCATATCCGGCAACAAAGAAAAGATACTCAGATCAGAGGAAGATAGCCCTCTCTGATAATCCCAGGTCACAGAATGGATTCACACTTTACAGGCACTAAAGTAATGCAGATAAAAGTATAATTTAAAGAGAATTTTTTGGTAAGATTAAATCATTTTCCTTAGAATTTGTCAAGAAGCAGGCAACTAAAAAGTATTTATTAAAATAATTTGTATATTTAGATTTTTTTACATATTTTAAAGATTATTAAACTAAGGAGAAGTGTTTTCCTCATGAAATCTAGAAAAAAAAAAGGAGATTTCATGTTTTTTTTTTTTTTAAGTTTTCATTTAAATTCCAGTTAACATCCGGGTAATACTAGTTTCAGGTGTGCAGTACAGTATTCAACACTTCCATACATCACCTCGTGCTCATCACAGCAAGCACACTCCTAATAAAAGGAGATTTTGGAGAATAAGAACATGTCAGAAATTTTCCAAGACTCTATAGGGGATTAATAGCAGCAAACTCTGAGACCTGCACCTACCATGTACGTGGTCCTCACTCAGTGTTTTAATTTGCCAAGGTCTCAAAGCAAGAAGAAGATCCAATATTTGAGCCAGCTAGTGTACTTTCAGACTCTTTGCTATTAATCACTACATTGGATTCTCTCATAAATATGCATTTATATACATATATTTCTCAGTCTGTCAGGCTTCTATCATTTGCTGACACCATTTTTGAGGGTTATTCTACTTTCTTTAGCCTGACCCTACATATCAAGTAAATTTCTGATCTAAATTCTTTCTCCTAAGCAGGTTTTTCACCCTTTCGTTCTAGAAATTGATTTTGTATGCCTTCATATCAAACATGGAAGATTTTTGGCAGAATGCTTTCAGACTGGCCTGTTATGCAGAGAGGAAATTGCTTAGAACAAAGGAAATCAAGAAATCTTGGTTCTGCTAATACAACTAACATCTGCTGCCCTGTGTCTATAAGGTAAACAGAGTTCTGATGGAAGGAAAATTCTAAGCAATGACTACAGGAATTAGACAAAGCTTCAATCCTTAGGGCACAGACTTATAAGAGAATTTTTTTTCCATTTTATTTTATTTTATTTCTTTTCAGTATTCCAGAATTCATTGTTTATGCACCACACCCAGTGTTCCATGCAATATGTGCCCTCCATAATACCCACCACCAGGATCATCCAACCCTCAACCCCCCTCCCCTCCAAAACCCTCAGTTAAAAACAGTTTTTATTTGCAAATATCTTCTCCCATTCCGTGGGTTGCCTCTTTGTTTTGTTGACTGTTTCCTTTGCTGTGCAGAAGCTTTTGATCTTGATGAAGTCCCAAAAGTTCATTTTTGCTTTTGTTTCCTTGGCCTTTGGAGACATATCTTGAAAGAAGTTGCTGTGGCTGATATCGAAGAGGTTACTGCCTATGTTCTCCTCTAGGATTCTGATAGATTCCTGTCTCACGTTGAGGCAACCCACGGAATGGGAGAAGATATTTGCAAATGACAGTACAGACAAAACGTTGATATCCAGGATCTATAAAGAACTTCTCAAACTCAACACACACAAAACAGATAATCATATCCAAAAATGGGCAGAAGATATGAACAGACACTTCTCCAATGAAGACATACAAATGGCTATCAGCCACATGAAAAAATGTTCATCATCACTAGCCATCAAGGAGATTCAAATTAAAACCACATTGAGATACCACCTGACACCAGTTAGAATGGCCAAAATTAGCAAGACAGGAAACAACGTGTGTTGGAGAGGATGTGGAGAAAGGGGAACCCTCTTACACTGTTGGTGGGAATGCAAGTTAGTGCAGCCACTTTGGAGAACAGTGTGGAGATTCCTGAAGAAATTAAAAATAGAGCTTCCCTATGACCCTGCAATTGCACTGCTGGGTATTTACCCCAAAGATACAGATGTAGTGAAAAGAAGGGCCATTTGTACCCCAATGTTTATTGCAGCAATGGCTACGGTCGCCAAACTGTGGAAAGAACCAAGATGCCCTTCAACGGATGAATGGATAAGGAAGATGTGGTCCATATACACAATGGAGTATTATGCCTCCATCAGAAAGGATGAATACCCAACTTTTGTAGCAACAGGGGCGGAACTGGAAGAAATTATGCTGAGTGAAATAAGTCAAGCAGAGAGAGTCAAGTATCATATGGTCTCACTTATTTGTGGAGCATAACAAATAACATGGAGGACATGGGGAGATGGAGAGGAGAGGGAGTTGAGGGAAACTGGAAGGGGAGATGAACCATGAGAGACTATGGACTCTGAAAAACAACCAGGGGGTTTTGAAGGGGCGGGGGTGGGGGGTGGGGGGGGAGGTTGAGGAACCAGGTGGTGGGTAATAGGGAGGGCACGTACTGCATGGAGCACTGGGTGTGATGCCAAAACAATGAACACTGTTATGCTGTAAATAAACAAATAAAAAAAAAAAACAAGGAAAAAAAAAACCAAAAAAACAGTTTTTATAAGCAAAGGAGAAGCAGTTTTCATCTATAGCAAAATTAACCAAAAGGTCCAGAAAACAATAAAGTTATGCTAAAACATATTTTTCTGGCCCCCAAGATACAATTTGGCTATATGAGAACTTTGATTCTTTATGAGCCCGAGCAATATGGGGAGAAAATATCAGCTGTCTCCAAAATGCTGGGACCTGATCCATGAAGGCTGGGGATGGTATGTTTTCTGGCACTGTGGACATTTGGATGAGGTAGCCTTTTCAATAGCTCATGGGAAGCTATGGGCCTCAATTAGGAATGAATCTGAGGCTAGAAATTTCCCCTCAGGCTGGGGTAAAGATCCAGAATTACCAGTATCAGTCTGGGGTTTGGAGAAATTTATATAAATAGTTAACTTGTCATCTGTGGATGCCAACTGAGAGATGTGTAAATGTGATTCTGAAAGGAATTGCTTCCTCACTACTAACTCAGTCCCTGTGGCTTATGCAACAAATGTCAGATACAATAGTGGTTGATCACAGCATCTTTGTATGTGCTGGCTAGGGTGTTTTGACCATTTGGCTATTCCCTTCCTTCCTCAAATCCTTTTGATTTCCTCTCAAAGTGCTATGTTCTTTCAAAGAGAGCAATCTGCCTCAATCAAATACTTTTGTTGAATCAAGAAGTGAAAAATATACACATAAAGGAGTAATTAACATGACATTATCTCTCAATTTACCCCCATGCAACCATCATGGAATGAACATTGGTCTCAGCACTCTAAGATGTTTCCTACAGAGATTTGTTCTTATGATGTATGCTTTTGGTGTCTAGTAAAAATACTTGAAAAGAAAAAACCAAGTAAGACATTTTTCAGGTTTCTACCACGAAGGTAAAAGATGCTTCGATAGACAGGCACAAGTATTCCCTTTTCCATGCAGATCTATCCCTTTAGTGAGTACGCTTTTTGTTAAAATGATCCAGTTCTCCATAATTTGATTCAATACCCGAAAGAAGATTTGCTTATGTTTGGCAAATGTATTTCTTTGGCAAATGCATATTTTAATAAATTTATATTTTGGTTTTTTAGTGATTCATGAAATACTGAATAACCTAATTAAATTTCCAGAATAAGCCAGACTAAGGAGCAGATCTTAGCTTAACAGAGACTTACTCATTGCAGACATTTTATTATCCCTGATTTGGAAAGACAGGCTTTCTTTTCTGCAAATAAATAGAAATTCATATGAAATTGTATGTTATATTGACTTAAACTTCAAGTTGAAATGCTACCATGTTTTTGTAAATGTTGAAAATAAAATCTTGGGGGGCACCTGGGTAGCCCAGTCAGTTAAACATCCACCTTTGGCTCAGGTCTGATCTCAGGGTCCTGGGATCCAGCCCCACGTTGGGCTCTCTGCTCAGCATGAGTCTGCGTCTCCCTCTCTTTGCCCTCCCCGCTCCATGCTCGCTCTCTTTCTTTCAAATAATTACATAACATCTTTTAAAAAATCAGATCTTTGCCTTTTACCTTATTTCTTTGGATGTAGTGTTATTTCTGTATCAACTCTAAATTTCTACTTGTTTCCCTTTTTAAGACAGCTGAGGAGAGATGAGTTTGCTCTGGACCATACCAAACCCTCTTCAGCTACACAGCTCAAGAAAAATGCTGTTCTGATGCGTGTTAACCACCCACATTAAGTTGCTGTTCATGGCTCATTTTTTCAGTTTTAGCAAATGCAAAGTATTACATTCTTTTCAGAAAAAATCAAAGGCATCTTTTATCAAAATCAAAGACATTTTCTAACACCATTTGAATTTCCAAAAGTGAAGTTTGGTCTTAAGCCGGTTGAGTGTTTAGTTTTAGTTCTCATTCTTTGGAGCCTGTTTATTAAACCCTGTTTACAAATTCAAAGAGTAAGGATAGCAAAATTCCTGAAAAAAAAAAAAAGTGCTTAAAAAAAAAAAAAGTGTTCAATCTTCTTCCTGCATTATCTTCAGAGTCAGATGATGGAAGTGCTCAAATTAAATGAATGGATTGATCTCCAGAAACTGAAAAGTTGCAATTCTTATACATCCTTTACCTGAAGTTTTAAAAAAATTGCTTTCTCTTTTTTATTATTCATACCTAGTTTTAAATCCTATTGTTTAAATTTCCCAACTTGTTGTTTCCAAAGCAGCTGGTTAAGCGTGAAATGTTAACAACACATGTTAATATGCCAAGAAGGGACAGGAAAAGTACTACAAGGTTTAGTCAGCAAGGACAAAGAGGAAGGGGAGAAGTAAGGAGTATAGGACACATTTCAAAAACTATTTTGACAGAGAAGAAGCAAATGGAAGAGTTGATCAAACCCATAGAGTCAAAGTTATGACCCAAGTTCCTCTAATGGTGGGAGAAGAACATACACTAAGGAGAGACCATCTCAATAACCCTGAGGAGCCCAGGAGACCAGGGCTCCAAGACCCATAAAAGTTGACTTGAGATTCAGGACTGAAAACAAGGGGATTATCTAAAAGTCAGTAAAGAAAGCATTAGACCTTTGGTAGTCCTACCTCTTTCAACCCCTGGCCCTTAGTCTTAATTTTTTTTTTAATATTTTACTTATTTGACAGACAGAGCATGCACAACCAGGGGAAGCAGCAGGCAGAAGGAGAAGAAAGCTCCCCACTGAGCAATGAGCCCAACATGGGACTCAATTCCAAGACTCTGGGATCATGGCCTGAGCTGAAGGCAGACACTGACTGAGAAACCCAGATTCCTAACCCCTCAGTCTTAAAAAGAATAGGAGTGGGGAGAATCTTAAGGAAACAGAGACCATGTAGGGTGTGGGGTATAAAATCGAGTATTTTATTTATTGACTAATTTTCTTACAGATGTGTAGTTTTGGGAAATAATTTCCATAAAAATTTAAGTAAAATGAGAAAATTGCATTCAGTTCAAATATTTGGTATGTTTATTTCATGATAATGATAGTTGTGGAGCTGTTTAATGCACATAGCACGTCAGTAATGCAGATATAATTAGACCTGCTGTGCCCGTGAGAAAATTACTGTTAACAGTAATTAAGTTTCTCCAAGGTCATATAACTATTAGGTTGCAACACTAGTGCTCAAACTCAGTTTTGTTGATTACAAGCTTATACTTTTACAACTACCCCTAAAGTCTTCACAGAGTTTTGGTTTATAACTCCTTGGTACAGAGGGAAGATTCTTCCGGATAGGGAAAGAAGTGTCACAGAACATTCCCTACAAGATTAGAACATCTCTAACTCCTTCATTGTTAAACTAGACTGATCAACTTGAAATCCAAAGGCCAGTATCAGATATTATTTTTTTCCTAAAGCTGCAAATACGCAAAATTAAATTTAGAAATACACATTAAGCTGAACAATGTGAGTCAATCTTACCAAGTGCTTCTTATCTTTTTTTCCATTACTCATTTCCTCTGAGACTGTCTCTGTGCCTAATGTGTCCGGGGCTCACTGTCCCCTGACCAAAGTTGTGGCTAATAGCTGAGGCCAAAGTACTTATGATTTCAAGCCATTTATATATTAGACTAATATATGTATTTTAAATTTTTACCAACTTTTTGTTCTTTGCCAGGTGGCCCAAATAGCAATTTACATGTCTGCCTATCAATTTGAGATTCCTGTTTTCTCTATATGAAGAGCTGGGCAGAGCCATCACTCAGGAGAGTGGAGTTGAGGTGTGGGGTGGTGAATTGGGTAGGAAGGTAGGACATGGATTTGTGGAAAGATCTGGAAGGAAAGCTCTTACAGTTTGTCTTTTGTCCACGTGACACTACAGCAATTTTTAGCTGGTTAAATAAGATGAAAAGTATAGCAAGAATAACAGTAAAGAGGGAGAAAAAATCTTCACATCAAAATGCTTTGTGATGATAATATGCAAATAGAGGAGGGACAGTGCCGCTCTGTGTAACTCAGGTGATGTTAAGGAGAGAGGTGTGGTCCCTGAATATGTTTTAGCCTTGACACCCTGTTCACGCCCAGCAACTGGGAAGCTGGTCCTCTATCCCCTGCTGGGAAGACCCTCAGAATAAGGAGCCTGGGCTGAATACCTGAGGTCACTCTTTATTCAAAACTGCTTAAAAATCCTATCAGTTATGCTGCCCATCTCTTCCTTCCATTCATTTCGTATCTGCTAAACAGATTCCTAGGTGCTAAGGTTCAGAATATATGTAAGATGCTGAAAAGTCAACCTTTTAGTGAGGTCCCCCCATGAAACCCAGAAAGCATGGTATAAGGAATTGCCTGATAACTGTTCTCTTTTCAGGTTTTTCTGCTTTATCTTTCTTTTCCTATCTCATTTTCTCCTTCCTGTAGAGATATTTTTTTAACATTTCACAGTAAAAACCCATTTTTTACTACAAAAGAGAAATTCATCATGTTGGTGGCGGTAAATGTGTTGCTTTCCTGGTAAAAGCTGCAGATGAAGTGATGAATTTAGCTATGCCATGTATGTAATGATAATGTTCAGGCAAAAGCAAGAGAATAGGGGTGCCTGGGTGGCTCAGTCAGTTAAGCATCTGCCTTTGGCTCAGGTCATGTTTCTAGGGTCCTGGGATCGAGCCCCGCATTGGGCTCCCTGCTCAGCGGGGACCCTGCTTCTCCCGCTCCCTCTACTATTTTTCCTGCTTGTGTTCTCTGGCTCTCTCTTTCTCTGTCAAACCAATCAATCTTTTTTTTTTTCCCTTTTTATTAATTTTTTCAGCGTAACAGTATTCATTCTTTTTGCACAACACCCAGTGCTCCATGCAAAACGTGCCCTCCCCATCACCCACCACCTGTTCCCCCAACCTCCCACCCCTGACCCTTCAAAACCCTCAGGTTGTTTTTCAGAGTCCATAGTCTCTTATGGTTCGCCTCCCCTCCCCAATGTCCATAGCCCGCTCCCCCTCTCCCAATCCCACCTCCCCCCAGCAACCCCCAGTTTGTTTTGTGAGATTAAGAGTCATTTATGGTTTGTCTCCCTCCCAATCCCATCTTGTTTCATACAAACAAACAAACAAAAAAACAGAGAGAATAAAAGGGAACAAAGAGCTTTCTTCAATTTTTTTTTTTTTTTGCTGTTTTTTCTTTTTTTTAACCCATAGTAAATATTTTGTACATACATCTTGGCACAATCTTTGTTTTGTTTGTTTAGGATAAATTCCTAGAAGGAGAATTGCTGAGTAATTAGTTATGTGCTTTTTAAATGCTAAAACCCATTGCCAAACTGACATTCAGAAAGTTCGCACAAATTTATTCTTTAGCTAATATGCATTAATGTTATTATTTTATTCTTTTCCATTCTCATGGGTAAAAAAATACATCACAGTCAGGGCGCCTAGGATGGTTCAGTGGGTTAAAGCCTCTGCCTTTGGCTCAGGACATGGTCCCAGGGTCATGGGATCGAGCCCCACATCGGGCTCCCAAGAGCCTGCTTCCTTCTCTCTCTGCCTGTCTCTCTGCCTACTTGTGATCTCTATTAAAAAAAAAAAAGTCACAGTGCTTTAAATTAGCATGTCTTTGAATATAAGGTGAGCATCCTATGTTTCTTTGCCATTCATGTTTATTCTTTGTAAATTATCTGCATTTTTTCCTATAGGGTTTCTCATCTACTTATTGATTTTCCAGGTTCTCTTTATATGTGTTATGGGTTACAGACATGTTATAGAATTATTTTTTCCCATACTTATTGTGGATTCACAGTAGACATGGTGTTCTTTGCTACCATCTGACTTCAGACTTGACCATGTGATTTCCTGTGTCCAAAGTGTAATACTAAGTTGATATGAAGGAAGGATTCTTGCTGTTTCTTTTTTTTCTTCTTTTTTAGATTAGATTAGATTAGATTAATTTAGATTAGATTAAAGATTTTCTTTATTTATTTGACACACAGAGAGAGCAGAAGCAGGGGAGCAGCAGGCAGAGGGAGAGGGAGAGCCCGATGCGGTCTCTATCCCAGGACCCTGAGATCATGATCTGAGCCGAAGGCAGAAGCTTAACCCACTGAGCTCCCCAGACACTACCTCCCTATTTCTTTGTGTGATGTATCATGGCTCCGATGCCCAGACCACTGAAATATACACCGTGTCATTGGCTATACTCAGGATTTTTCAGCCACAGGAGCTTCTGGACCAGCACTCTTGTCCAGGGCAGTGTTGTACTCACATTCTCCCACTGCTTAACCACAACAGGGAGAATGAGGAGATGCTCCCTCAAGTTGCCATGGGCCATAGGCAGCAGCACAAGGAAGCTAGGTTCAGCAGAACAGGAGAAGACTTGTTCTTACACACCACTGAGAAACCCTTGGGGGATGTCTACAAAAAACTACAGATTTGGAGAGCGGAAGGCTGATCACCATCAGTCAGGCAGATAAGGCCTTGAGCCTGTTAAATTTGAGCAACTACTGTTAACATGATCTCATTTGTACCTTCATGCTGGTAGAAACAAGGATATGTGTGTATGTGTTGTATAGAGGGATGGGATTATTCTTTAATTCAAGAAATATTTTTTGAGTGTCCTCTCTATGTATGGCACTATTCCAGAAATCAGTGGTATAAAGATGAACATGACTGACAAGATCCTTTCCCTCAAGAGTTACAAAGCTGAGTTCCTGGGAAGTAGCAATGACTTGGAATGTCATTGTCTTTATGTCTTGAGCTCTGTAGCTGTTACAATTCATGTCATCTAGGGACTCTCAGTCTCTGTGAATCAGCCCCCAAATTAGATTCAGAATCAACTCTACAGCCCAATCAGTGAGATTATAATGCCTGCCCCCGCTAAACTCAAGGCGCGAAGCATTCTTCTAAACCTAAGAAATCATAAATTATTGGCTCTATTAATAATAGTTGGAGACCAGTGGTTATCTGGAAATGAAAGATACAGTTTTCCAACTTGGTTAGAGAAATGGAGACTGAATTCTTGGCATCACACTATTGGTGTTCTCTCTTTTTCAGTTACTTCAGATGTTCTTTTAAAAAATAGAACCACCATGGTAACAGATTCAAAAATTATTTCCTAACGTGGAATACTGATCATTCATATGTATTAATGTCATAACTATGTGTGAATTTTCACAAGACTTCACCTGGGATGAAAATATAATTCAAGATAATTTGTTGCCAAGTAGGGTTATTTTCTAGTGCTCCCAAGCAGAGAATTAAAACACTGAAAGAACAAAGCATGCATTTGAACAAACTAAACTCATAGGATAAGTTCAAATTCACATTCTTTTAAGGAACTAGGAAGTCATCAAAAGTTTCTTCCAAAAGACATTTTTAGGGAATCAATGTTTTAGAAACCCAAACCTGTATATATTCTAAAACTACACATCTGTTGGGATGAAGAAAATTTCTGGAAATGGGGAGGATGACTGCACAACCAAGCTAATGTACTTATACCACTGAGCTGGGAACTTAAAAATGACTAAAATGGAGGGCGCCTGGGTGGCTCAGTCAATTAGGTGTCCTTCAGCTTGTGTCAGGACATAAACCCCAAAAATTCTGGGATCGAGCCCTGTGATGGGATCTCTGCTCAGAGAGGAGTCTGCTTCTGCTTTTCCCAATGACCCTCCCACCTACTCCTGCCCTCCCTCCCCCTCTCTCTCTCAAATGAATTTAAAAAAAAAACTTCAAAAAAATGGTTAAAATTTTGTATTTTAAGTTACATATATTTTAGCACAATAAAAAATAATGTTTTTAAGATTTATTTTAGAGAGAGAGAGAATATGCTTGCATGTGAGTTGGGGTAGGGGCAGGGGGAAAAAAGAAAGGATCCTCCAGCAGACACCCCCCACCCCCAGCCTGGAGCCCAAGGAGGGGCTGGATCCCAGGATCTTGAGCTCATGACCTGGGCCAAAATCAAGAACCAGCCACTTAACCTACTGAGCCATCCAGGTGCCCCTAAAAAATAAAAAAAATAAAAAAAAAAAACAGTTTGGCCTGAATAAAACCAAACTTGAAAATATTTTTCAGATTGAGCTTGAACTTGATTATATGCTATTTGGTTTAAAGCCTTGAGTGACTACCATACCAGTGGTTCTTAAGTTCCTGCCAAAATCTTTCTGGGTGTATTTGGCTTGGTTTTGAAGGATAACATTTATATTGGACACACAAAATATAGCACATGTCCTTACTGATTCATTTAAACAAACAAACAAACAGACAGACAGACAAACATGCTGTCCAAATTGAGCTCAGTTTTGAATCAGAAGTCATATCCCTAGCTCCAAGAACATGCTATTGCTTTTCTACCATATGTGTTCAATACTTGTATTTCTGTTTGCCAAAGAGTCAGTCATTCCTCCAGAGATATTATGTGACTGCTTTTAATTGAAATATGTTGGACTGCTTTATCTGATGTCCAAATCTTGCAAAACACATTTCTATGGAAAACTGGTTAATAGTTCAATGTCTGTCTTCAGGCCAAGGTATGTATGTAGCTCAAAGAATGTTCAGTCTGAGTCTATTAGGAGCAATTCTCCATACAAAATTTATGGTCCTATGACCTGGGAGATTTAGGATATCTTTTTTAGGATTTAGGATTTAGGATATTGTCAGATATCTTAAGTAGGATCCTTAAGCCAAATGGCTGTGTGATTTTTTTTTTTTTTTGGCTGTGTGTTTTTAATGTAAAACTGACCCAGGTTTATATTTGTCATAGACTCAGGACATTGTTTTCCAAGATCTTTTCATGATAGAGAAGCAATTCTGCAATAAGTCTGGGTATACATTACTAAGAGTTTTGGGTGACTTTGTTTTTATTTGCACACTTTTCTGTTATAAACAATTTATTGTAATTTCAGTTTGTTGTAGGTATTTTTTATTAACTTAAATATGTGTTTAATTCTGATCACTTATAAAGTGACTCCTAGCCTACTAAGTTCAAAGGGCTTGGGGCACCTGGGTGGTTCCGTCGGTTAAGTGCAAAGGGCTTGTTGCAATAGTAGTGTGTCAATTCTTGGTCAGTGATGCTTATCTTAAGGGTTTTTGTTTTTCTTTTTAAAAAAATCTCATAATCTTCTCCAGTGTAGCTTATGACACGTCGATAATTAGTGGCACACTCTGCAGAATGCCAGCATTGATGATAATGTTACTCCTTCCATCAGTTACCAAATAATGATCTCTAATTAGACAGATCAATTCTTCAGAATAGTTTAAGTCTTCCGAACATCATGTTTGGTTTTTTTTTGTTTTGAAATACAGAGGACACAATTATGATCTGATTAAGTCATCATTTTATATTTTCTCTTAAGAATACTCATAGATTACATAACTCACTGACATCATGCATTTTATAAGCATATAAACTGACTTATTTAATCCTCCTAACATCGTTATGGGAGTATTATTATTATCCCTATTCGATAAGTAAGGAAAATGAGACTCAGAACTTGCCCATATTCACACAGCTAAAAAGTGAAAGAGTTAGGATTTGAACCCAGCCAACCTGTCTTTAAAAGAGGGGGTCTTTATCTCTAAACTATAATATAGGCACATCTTGAAAGATTTCCTCTCTTGGCTTTGCACAGTGCTTTTACACCCTATCCTCATATAAGACTTCCAACTGTTTTTGTTTTGTTTTGCTTTTGGTCTTTGTGATATGTATTTTAGTTAGCAAAAAATATATGCCAAAGGGCAGAAGAATGTTTCTGATTCTGTTTCTTTGCTCCAAGTGGCTGGGTCTTGGTCTCCTTGTCAGTTGTGACTAACAGTCAATAGGATGGCTAAAGTAACTTTGTCATATGGAAACCAGCATTTGCAGAAAAACAACAGAATAAAAGATGTGACAAGTATATTTTTAAAGTATTCCCTATGGAACTGTTATGCTTCCATGTAAAGGTAAACTATGTGAACACTGTAATAAAGAAAGAATAGAAAAACTGAGGTCCAGCATCATTCATAACCTGTGTATGGTGAGACAGCAAGGCTGAAAATAGAGGTCCCCCTCTTCTGACTCCCCATTTAGTGTTCTGCCACCCTGTCCCCAAGAATTCATAGTCTAGGGACACCTGGGTGTAAGAGTAAGAGCCTGCTACGTCATACTGAAGAATTAAAACTGTAGACCAACTTTTTGGGATGACATTTGGGGTTTTATACAAGGAAGTGTTGTGATTAGATTTACATTCTAGAAAGAGTGCTGTGGCAGGAGAATGTATAGAGTCGGAAGTGGGGGGCTGTGAAGACCACCAGCAGGGTGCAAAGGGACTAGAGGAAACATGCAATGGAGAGAAGAAAGCAAATTCCAGAGACAGTAATGAAACCGTGATATGATGAAAACACATGCTATGCTTGTCTGTTGCATGCCAGCATGTCAAAAATGGGGGATGAGGAGCATCCTAGGACATTGCCCTTAAGGTGATCAGCAGACAACTAAGTGCAAACATCCTGTTGATAATATGGTTCTGTGCCGTAGTGCTCAGGAAAACAGTTGAGAGAGAGAGAGAGAGAGAGAGAGAGAAATGATGATAGTCAATCACCCATTTATTAAACATCTAGTGAGTCTTTACAAAGTGCCAGGAATGGAGACAGGCTCTGGAATTCAGAGGTGAATCAAATCAGAGCCCATTCTTGTCTCCCATGTGTGCAAAGTTTAAAGAGGAGGCAAGGAACACGTGAAGAATTAAAGGAAGGAAAGAAACATAGGTTCTACTACGAAGTTGTGTTCAGAGCCATGGTGGGGCAAGCAGTTCTCTTGGGGGAAGGGGGTATTTAATTTTATGCGTTGCTCTGAAGTTATATTCTTAGCATCCTTGAAAAAATAATTTGCATTAATGGTAAAGTGCTAACTTGCTCAGGATTTCCCTTGACATTTGATCCTAATGAATAACATACTCATTAGGCAGTTTAGCTAAACCCATTGTCTCAGGAATAGTAATAGCAGCTAACATTTATTGACAATCTTCTTCAGACAATCTTCATAATATTTTAAATGTACTTTCTCATTTAATACTCTTAATGACCCTAGGAAGTTGGTATTATTATTATAATCTCCATTTTACGTATGAGAATCAAAGCACAGAAAGAATAAGTAACTTACCCAACATCACCAATTAGAAAATGGCTCATCTCTAATTCAAGTGTGCAGATTAACTCCAGATACTATGTCTCCTAATAGGAAAAGTAAGAGTTAGTGGGAATAGGAAAGATGGAATGCTTTTCCATCACCAGTGTATATTAATGTTGACTTCTGTTATTTTCCTTTTTTCAAATATTCCTATGGGTTTTTTTTTTTTCCGAAGATCATTATTGTTTTGGCTGAATAATCAACCCAGAACTCCTCCTTTTATGCATATGAACTGCCAGAATTTAGCTAGGTTCTATTCTCCACACAGACCTTAAAGGATCTCTTTAACAAGAAAGACCCTTGACAAAGATATTTAATTTTTTGTAAAGAACTGATTAGTAAAATATATTTATTGAATAATTATTTTGGCTAAGAGAAATACTTGTATGGAGAAAGCTACAAGTCATTAAAGAAAAAAAATCATTGTTTGTCAGGCACTGTGCTAGACTCTAGAGATAAAAATATAAATAAGATATGGTTTCTGCCCACATGTTAGAAGAAAATAAGGGTTAAAACTTTGATTCTGGTTCACTATAAAGAAAACCCTCCCATATTCAGAGGGCATAATGCTTAATGGGTAAAATTAAGAGAAAAATCATATACTTGCATTACTGTACTTAATTAAGATATAGTACTCAGTTTGGTTTCCAAAGTAAGGACCATTATTAGATTCTTGGAAGCTTCCTTTTGCTTTTACCATTAATTTTCTGGGTAGTCCAGAAAGTTTTACATTCTAACTTTTCTCTTTCATAGAACAAACACTTAACCTTTATGCCTTGTATCTACATGTTTGGGTGTATTTAATTGATTGAGAATCATTGACGTACGTGTGTGTGTGTGTGTGTGTGTGTGTGTGTGTGTGTGTGTGCGCGCGCGTGCGCGCGCACGCGTGCGGGAAAGTAGGAAAGAAAATCCTTTTGATTTCCTTGGTTGTGTTTGCTTTTGCTCATTTTTAGGCTTCTAACATACTTAATGACTAACCAAGAATGTGACCACCCCCCCTGTGACCCCTTTGAACAGGCTTAATCAGAGCAAGCCCTCTTTCAGTGGCTCCTTTATCTTTTATCTTTTAAAAAAAAAATCAATTCTGGAGGCATTTCCTTTTAGCATCTTTCTTTTCTCTTATCGCTCCAACTCTCTTCTGTCAGTTATAGCTTTTGTTCCAGAGAAAAGACAGGGATCCTTAGCAACACACTCAGTGTCTGAACACTGTGACCATAAAAGCAACACAACCTACATCTCTCGCTGGCTAGTCTGGGCGGGAAGCATCACGTGCCAGAGAGTCTAACGCTGAGGTGTTGCCCCCAGAGTTACTTACCTCACTGCAGTGCTATAAGGACAAACGTGGAAAACTTGTCGTCATCTCTACTTGAATCTCCTCAAAAGAAAGGAATAGGAATAGGAAATGTTGCCAATGAATATGAAATGTACAGAAATGAACAAAAATTTACTACATTTTCTGCTTTTGTTCTCTTAGTCTGGACCCCAGAACGCTGGCTACTGCAATGGTAACAAGAAGGTGTGATTAATATTCAGGTCATCAGGATGATCTGTTTGAAGAGCTGATGAACTGTTTTTGGCCATGATCGTGAGGCGTAGTAAATTTATTTTTATATAAATTATGTGGGGTCATGATTTTAAAAGCACAGTTAAGGAAGCCACCTCTCTGGCATACAATAAGAGAGGCTAAAGGCAACTTAACTGCCAGTTGGACTTTTCAGGTTTGATAGAAGTTGTCATCAAGCTCTATTTGGGGACACAGAAAGACGAAGCCCTCCTGAACACTGAGATCATTAGAAACCAGCCTTTCTGTCTCCAGTCTTGCTCCTGCAGACTCATCCTGGATTTTAAAATTAGATTAATTTTTCTAAATAGCGGTATAATCTTGTTACTCTTTGGCTCAAAACTTCAGTAGCTCTTGACTGTCTACAAAAAGGCAGTTGGTTACAGCATTGGTTTCCAAGACTTTTTTGTTTGTTTGTTTGTTTAACAACCAGTATGCCTAAACAGTTAAAAAAAATTAAGTATGCAAATATGTATTTCCTCCATATGAAATTACAAGTGTATTACTATAATTATCAAATATCTTAAAATATAATTATATCTCAGCATGGGGTTTATTGCTAATTATCATGGTTTAAATTCATGTCTCAAAGGGCCTTCTTGATTGACTAATTTTATTAGATTACCTCCTCATCTTGTATCCAATTAGATTATCATTTACTTTTTACCTCCAAACATAGTTGCCAAGGAAGGGCAAGAGAAAATTCCTTTTTGTCTGCCTATGCTTGCATTTTAGTATTTTCTACTTACTCTTCCTTTGCAAGGATCCTTTCATGGATTTTCCATTTATGACTGTTGAACATATATAATCCATCAGTTCACATAAGCAGTCAAATAATGTACACATAAACCGTCAAACAATATACAGTACATAGATAGAGACTTTATGATCTGGTCTCTGATAAGATACCCAATCCCAGCTTTTATTTCTGGAAATATCGCAGTCTAACATTCAGAGACATCCTTCCTCATAGGATGATACTCAGCAAAATATTTTTCAAAAAGGATTGCTGATTAACGTTGGTGGAGGAATTAAGAAATCTTCAGAGACCACAAACAACAAGAAGGCATTGGGCATTGGCCCCCAAAGCTGGGGTCCTGATTAGGGCAGATGGGTAGACCTGGGATCTGGGCTGTAAAGTCTGGACACTTAATGAATAATATCCTTATTAAGTGAAATAGGAAAAAATTAACCATCCTCACATAGAGAGATACCTGCTACATTCTGAGAAGATTGAAAAAAAAAAAGAAAGGAAAAAAAAACTCTAATAATTCTTAATCGCAAGTCTGTATTCACACTAACTTCGTAACCTGCCCCCCAAACACAGATAAAAAATTCACTTTAAAGCAATTCCAAGGTCTAATTAATTAAAATCAGCTGTCAAAGAAATCTCACAGATAAAGTTCCAAGGAAAATCAGCTAACAATAAAAAATTAGTAAATATTTACTAATTATTAGTATAGTACTAAATATTAGTAAATATTTACTAATTTTTTATTGTGAGAGTCAACAGAAATCAAACTACTGTATTCATATTTTAGGAATGGCAGTTATTGGGGCACCTAGATGACTCAGTGGGCTAAGCCTCTGCCTTTGGCTCAGGTCATGATCTCAGGGTCCTGGGATCGAGCCCTATATTGGACTCTGCTCAGCGGGGAGCCTGCTTCCCCCTCTCTCTCTCTGCCTGCCTTTCTGCCTACTTGTGATCTCTCTCTGTCAAATAAATGAATAAAATCTAAAAAAAAAAAAAAAGAATGGCAGTTATTAGAATTACTAACAAAGGAGAATTTGAAATAAGTATGTTTGAAGATATAAAATAATTCATTGAAAGTATGATGAAAGAACAAATTACTATCAAAGTTGAATAAGCAAATGTGTAAAAAAATACCAATATGAATTTCAAAAAATGAAAAATATAATATTGACATTAGAAACTCAATACAGAGGTGCCTGGGTGGCTCAGTGGGTTAAAGCCTCTGCCTTCGGCTCAGGTCATGATCTCAGGGTCCTGGGATTGAGCCCCACATCGGGCTCCCTGCTCACCAGGGAGTCTGCTTCTTCCTCTCTCTCTCTGCCTGCCTCTCTGCCTACTTGTGATCTCTGTCTGTCAAATAAATAAATAAAAATCTTTAAAAAATAAAAAAAAAGAAATTAAAAAAAAAAAAAAAGAAACTCAATACATTGGCTCCATAGCAGACTGGATGGAAATGGCTGAAAAGATAATTAGTAAACTAGAAGATAGAAACACTAAAGAAATTACAAAAATGTAAACTTGAGGGGAGAGCATGGGACTCTTGATCTCAGGGTTGTAAGTTCAAGTCCCCTGTTGGATGTAGAGATTACTTAAAAATAAAATATTCTAAAAAATGTAAACCAGAGACAAAAGGATGTAAACAAAAAAGATGAGGAACACAGAAGATAGAAGGAGAAATCTCTGTACACCTTTAATGGAAGTTCCACATAGAGAAAATACAGAGAATAGGGGAGGGAATTTAAAGAGAGATTGGCTGAAAATTGTTCAGAAATGATACAAAATATTACTGCTCAGGATTCAGAAGACTAATGAGTCCGGTGACAAATATATAAAAAGAAATACACTCTTTCATCACACTGTAGTGAAATTTCAAAATACCACAAGCAAGATCTTCAATAGTAGCCAGATCAGCTTAAAATACAGATCAGCTGAGCATTCGGCTGCAGTAATGGAAGCCAGATGGCAGTGGAATTATATTTAGTTCTTGTCAACCAACTTAGTACTCTGGCCATATTCAGCATTTGGAAATGCAGGGGAGTGTTTTCATTGCCATAAGGACTGAAGGGTGACTGTCAAGTTACTTAACTTCTCTGCCTCAGTTTTCTCATTATTATAGCAAGCATAATGTTTATCTCATAAGATAGCTGTGAAGATTACATGAGTTACATGCATAGAAACCATTCATTAACAATGCTTGGCACATAGTAATACAACGTAAATGTAACTATTATAGGACCTTGGAGCTAAGGCCCTATGACGCAAAGGAGTTAAGACAATGAAGAATTGTTGGACCCAAATTTCTAAGAAAGTCCCCATTGAAAAACACTGAAAATCTATCCAGCTTTTAACACCATTCCCACTATTTTCATCTCACCTAGCCTCACACCCTATTCTCTGGTTCCTCTCTGAATTCACTTTTTCATCCAACAAATAATTACAGAAAGCAATACTAGGTGCCAGAAACTATATTGTCTTATGGCTATATGGTTGCAAATTCCTCAGGGAATGGATGGTAGAGACTAGCTAGTCCCTGGCAAGGTCACTTCCTCTTCCAGCTCATACAGGGAGATTACTTCTCTCAGCCTTGCTTGCAATTGCTATTGGGGTACACAACTCGATTCTGATTGCTAGAAGAGCAGACGTCTTCCAGGCCTAGGCGCAAAGAATGCTGGGCCATTCTTTTCTCCCTTACTGTCCTTGCCTATGAGTCTGTTAAACGTGGACAGTCCAAGCATGGGTTCCAAGGAGATCAGGAGCTCTGAATCAGCACATTTAAAGCACCTAGTCAGACTTTGATACAAGCAAAAAATAAAACATTACCGTGTTGAGCTATTGAAATTTTTGTCTTGAACAATACAAGGTGATTCTTTCTCTTTTAACATTATAAACCTAAAATAGAGCACAGTGCCTGGTATGGAGTCGATTTGTACAAATAATTGTTAAGGCAAGGAAGGGAGAGAGGGAGGAAACAATCTCCAAATAAACTTAACCAGTCTTTATTTTATCTGAAGTGATTATTTTAACACATCTACAGTTCTTTAATCTTAATAATCATGCCCCACCCCCATTTCTGTTTTGTCTTGTTTTGTTCCATAAAGACTTCTTTCTCTCCCTCATATTTATTTCCTTTCACTTACTTTCATTCTGTAAGGAAATACAAGACCACTTTAGTGATAATGTAGGCCTTTTAGTTACTGTTTATAGTGGACCAAAGTATGAGCATCTCTATTTCAAAGGCAAATTCAAATTCTAAATGTTCCTCATTTTTTTTTTTTCCAGAAAGGAACACTGTCTAAGCATTTCATCATGAAGTTAGTATGGAAGTTACGTGGGAGGATAGGACAGGGACTTTGGATGAGGCAGGAAAACTTAGATTAGTCCTGGACAGCCTGCACCTGACCTAAGCCCACTAGATGAATAAGGAGGCACTGCCTTTCTTGCTAGGCCCTCCTCCATCTCTTGCCATAGACTGCATTAGAGCAGTCCTGGGAGGTTAGCTATCAAGAATCGGGGTTAGGAGTCTTGGGGCAGCTCAGTTGGTTAGGCATCTGACCCTTGATTTCCAGCGGGGTGGTGATTTCAGGGTTGTGGGACGGAGCCCGATGTGGGGCTCTGTGCTCAGTGGGAAGTCTTCTTGAGACACACACCCCCCAACTCTCTCTCTTTCAAATAAATAAATAAAGCTAAAAAAGGTGGAGGGGGGGAATCTGGGCCAGTAGAAGGATAGGAACAGGATAGGGGGAGAATAAGACAGATTTCAGGATCTGCAGCTGGAAGGAGAGACTCTCCATCCTCAGCACTCTAGGGCAAGTGTTCCTGTGTAAGCTCTATTTGTAAATTAAGCTTAAGTGCTTTGTGGACTGCCACCCATGTCTTAATGTTAATACACATGATCCAATGTCCTTCATTTAATTTTATAATTAAAATTATTCTGAAGGAAAGGGAGAATAAACTCAACATTTCAATTTGTATGAAATCTGCCTACATTTGAAAAGCACATATGTATTTGTTTCATTTACTATTATTTTCCTAATATTTCTCCAATATTTCTTTGGAAATAAGCACTATTGTAAGCATATTGGTGTATCCAGGGAGATTGTTAGAAACCTAGTTTCAAACATGTAGCAAAACAAATACATAAAAGTATTTGGAAATGAATTTTTTAATCACAAACATTCTTACTGCAAAAATCACACAAAAGACTCAAGACACAAAAGAGAATCACACAAAAAGACTTACAGCTCTCTGGTGGGGCTTTGATTTAAGACAAGAAAATGCTGGTAATCATTTTTCTCCCGCGTGTTTTATTTATAACCTCTACTCTTTTCTATAAAGGAAAACATCTTTACAAGACTATAGCTTTAACTGAAGAAATATCTCTTTTTATATATCATGCCATGCAAACCTATTTATCTTCTGATTTTTGAGAGTGCTCTCAGTGTCAGAGCAAGCTTTATAATTTCCTTTGGAACTCCTGACAAAACTTTCTAATGCACAGATCCTTAAACATTTCATTGAATTATGTTTTCATAAATTTCACGTTGTCTTTTTTTCTGAAATGAAAAGTTCAGATCAAGTTTATAAGGAGGTCTTGCCTCATGACCGCATTTTAAGACATGTAGAGATGGTTTCCTTGTAATTCTCCCAAGAACCCCAGTTTTAGAATTCTCACCATAGATGACATGTTTCAAGATATACCATTGGGAATATGGCTTCCTTGAAGCAAGACAATATAAGAAGGTGGGAAGGAGCTGCATTAGAACAATGACTTTTGATCTCTAACACATGTGACCATAGGAGTTAGTTTTGAAACTAAGTGAGGAGAGTCTATGCACATTAAACACTAGCTGTGTTCAGAATAAATAAAATGTCTTATAAATATGCATATCAATAATTTTCAGATTTATGCAGATGCTCTTAAATGTAGTGGAATGTCAAAGAGTTGCTAAACTCACAGTGACTCTCCCACTCTCTGTTCCCCATCAGTTACTTTCAAGTGCAATGTGCATTAGGCCCATTACCAAAACATGACCAGAGGAGCTGGTCTGACTGAGAGCAGAGATATCCTGGGATGTCTAGAAATTTCTGTTTTAATTGAAGCCAATAGTCTCCACTAGAGGATCCCCATTTATCAGTGAGAGCTATCATCTTTTTCTTTTACAGAACAACATATTTTGATAATAGCTATAAACAGGTTTTTCAGTCAAGTTACAAATCGTTGGTTTTGTTAACTGGAGCCTCAGATACCCACGGATAATCTTCTTCCCTAATGGCAATTATCTATATGACTCAGTGTCTGACTAGCCTTGCTTCAATCTCTGTCATAGGCAGCATCAACCTGTTGGGACATCCAGGTGCTCTGTACTAATACCCTTGTTGCTGTTTGTTTGAACTGTATTTGAAGACCATTGAAATCCCTGGATACACCCTTTCCTGCAAGACTAAGTCTGTGTTGTCAGCCACTGTCATTGGGATGGGCTTCCTTGGGCCTGTCCTGTTCTGGTGGATGGGTTTATTGACATCCCTGGAACAACTGTCCCAGACAGTCAAGCACTATACAATGTTATAAAAGTTCAAGAATGGACACCAGATAGAAATGTTCTCTAAAGGATAATACAGTTTTTCCTATAGAAAAAGAATGCCCCTTTCTTCCTGAAGAGCTCCCAGTTGTTTTTGTTTTATTTTCCCTCTACTTTAATTGAATTAAATAGTCATCTTGAATATGTTGAACTATGATAAATTCTTTTTCAGACCGTTGATGAACCAAATTGTTTTAATTTCCAACTGTCTCCATCAGTAGTCTACAAACTAGGACATACAAAGACTTTTCATGAGGGATGTCAACGTGGAAAGTTTTAAAGGAATCAGTTTCCTTAATCTGAATTTTCATATGCATTTTTCCTTAAAACTGATCTGCCTCAAAGAGTCATGCCAATTTTCCTCTCTCTCCTTCCCTTTCACTGTATAAAAGTGAGGTGAACAGTCCAGCCATCCAGATTTTACTATGTGCATTGCGCCAGGGTGTGAAAATCTCTGAGAGTGACACATATAAGAAAAACTCAAAATATTTGCTGTCGATGAAGCCTCATTTAAGCAAGGCATCATAAATTCACAGTAGAACTTTCTTTCTTTCCCTTGTCTTATACACACTTCTCTGCATGGTGCTAGAAATGGAGCACTTTGGTCCATGTTGGAATGTTTTTAATTTAGATATATTGTAGAGTAGTTAGAGCAAGAGTGATGACTATTTTAGCTTAATAGGCATTTCTTTTCTCTCCCCTAATTATAGGCAACAAAAATACTTTACATCTGAGGAGGAGCGCAATGATGGCACAGCAGAGAGCATCAGTAACGCACACGGAAGGTGACAGCACCTTACTTCATCCAGTCAGAAAAATTCAGTCGTTGCTGGTTTTGGTTTTGGTTTTTTAACTCTTCTCCGGTGATCTTATACTTCATCCTCCCTCCACCATTAACTTCTAGGATCACGGAATACACCTTGTCATTTCCAAGAACTGTGATGACTCCATAATCTTCCATCCCAACGGGTGTACACGTACCAAAAATGTAACCACATATTCTGCTTTCCGCCTTGTCAGAATCACTAACTATCATGCTGAGATAGAAAGCTAGTTCCTTTCCACTTGGACATAGATCCATCCTAACTCTCCCTATTCAAGAACTGAGCACAATTCCATCCTTTCCTATGTCTTCAATTTTTCACTCTCTACCAAATATCTCCTTCCAGTATCCAAATATGCTATTATTTTTCCCATCTTAAAATACCCTATTGGTATACCTGGGTCACTCGGTTAAGTATCCAACTCTTGATCTCAACTCAGATCTTGATCTCAAGGTTGTGAGTTTAAGCCCAGTATGGAGACTACTTTAAATAAATAAGAAATAAAATACCTTCTTTTAACCACACTTACTCTGAATACTACCATTCTTTTCTTCCTCTCATTTCTTTTTTTTTTTTTAAGATTTTATTTATTTATTTGACAGACACAGATCACAAGTAGGCAGAGAGGCAGGCAGAGAGAGAGAGGGAAGCAGGCTCCCTGCTGAGCAGAGAGCCCGATGCGGGACTCGATCCCAGGACCCCGAGATCATGACCTGAGCCGAAGGCAGCGGCTTAACCCACTGAGCCACCCAGGCGCCCTTTTCCTCTCATTTCTAAAGAAACTTCTCAAAATAAGTGCCTATACCTGCTTTCTCTGGTTCCTCTTACCCCATTCTCTTCCTAGTCCATTCATTGCTACAAAATTAGGCTTTCACCTATCATTATTCCAAAAGTTTTTTATAAGATTCATTAATGACTTTCACGGTTACCAAATCTAATGATCAATTCTGCTTCATCTTACTTGATCTATCAGTAGGATTTAATATTACTGATTAATCTTTACTCCTTGATGTAAATTTTTATGTAAAATTTTTCATTCCTTTTTTTCCAAAAACATAATTTCTTCCTCTCTTCCAAACTTCTCTTTTTTTTCTGTTGTTCTGTAGTCTTCAAAAAAAATTTAATCTGAGTATAGTTGACACACACTGCTACATTAGTTTCAGGTGTACCACATAGTGATTCAGCCTCTCCGTACCTTGGGGGGTCCTCACCACAAGTGTAGCTATCATTCATCACCATACAATGCTATTACAGTATCATCGGCTGTATTTCCTATGCTGTGCCTTTTTTTTTTTAAGATTTTATTTATTTGTTTGACAGACAGATTACAAGTAGGCAGAGAGGCAGGCAGATAGAAAGAGAGGAGGAAGCAGGCTCCCCACCAAGCAGGGAGCCCGATGCGGGGCTCGATCCCAGAACCCTGGGACCATGATCTGAGCCGAAGGCTGAGGCTTTAACCCACTGATCCACCCAGGTGCCCCTATGCTGTGCCTTTTATTCCTGTGACTTATTCATTCCATAATGGAAGCTGTATCTCCTACTCCTTTTCACCCAGTTTGTCTATCCCCCACACCCTTCCCCTCTAACAATCTAAAAATTTTCATTCTTGGTGCTCCTCCTACCTCAAGGTCTCTCTTTCTTCCTCTTTATCCAACCTCAAAATGTTGGTCTACCACATGTTTCAGTCCTTGATCCTCTACCATTCTCAACATTCATTCTCTTTGTGATCTCATTCCACCTGTTAAATAACACTGTCCATATTGACTCTTAAATATGTATTTCCAACACAGTCCATCGTCCTGAACTTCAGGTTTATCTATAGATTTTATGTTCCATATATAAATATAAATATATATATGTACATGCACACACTTTTGTATATATTAAAACATAATTTTATATATAAACATATCTTTATATGTATATCATATATATATTATTTTTTTACATCAAAACCCCTGAGTTATCCTTTACTCCTTTCTTTCTTTCATGTTGCACATCTAGAGCATCTAGTAATCTTTAGGTTTTGACTCATCTTCAAAAAAATCCATAACTAGACCAATTTTCACTAGCCTATTCTAATACACCATCATTTCTTGAATTATCCAATAGCCTCCTTAGAGGTTTCCCTACTTCTACCCTACATAAAGTCTATTATCAACAAAACAACCCAGAATGACTCTAAAAAATATATTGCAGATCATCTTTTCCTCAGCTTAAAACCATCTAGTGCCTCTCTCCTTTATACTCAAGAGTTAAAACCAAAGTCCTTATAGTGGCTGCCAGTTCCTCTAAGAAGAGGGTACCTCTCTGAAGGGCAATGAATTCCTCTTCTACTATGCACACACACCCATTCCTTACCATTCTCCAGAAACATGGGCACCCTCAAACATGCCTGGTAAGCCTCCCTAATAGGGCCTTGAATAGGCTGTTCCCTTTGGAATGCTCTTCCCTCACTTTTAGGCATGGCCTAAATCTTATTAATGCTGCAAACTTCCCAGTCTTTTCCTCCTACCTTTTCATTCCTTACCTCCCTTTTCCCCATTTACTTTTTCTTTTCTTTCTTTTTTTTTTTTAAGATTTATTTATATGTGGGGCACCTGAGTGGCTCAGTGGATTAAGCCTCTGCCTTTGGCTCAGGTCATGATCTCAGGGTCCTGGGATTGAGCCCTGAATCAGGCTCTCTGCTCAGCGGAGAGTCTGCTTTCCCCCTCTCTCTCTACCTGCCTCTGCCTACTTGTGATCTCTGTCAAATAAATAAATAAAATCTTTAAAAAAATGATTTATTTTTGTATTTTGAGAGAGAGAAAGAGCCGGGGGAGGTGCAGAGGGAGAGGGAAAGAGAGAATCCCAAGCAGACTCCCCATTAAGCATGGAGCCCTACCTGGAGCTCAATCCCACACCCCTGAGATTATGACCTGAGCCAAAATTAAGAGTAAATCACTCAACAGACTGACTATACCTCCCTTCTCCTCTTCTACTTTTTTATTTTTTCATGGCACATGTCACCTTCTACCACACCATTTAATTTAGTTATTATGCTTATTATGTGTTTCAAGACTGTAAGCTCCCAAAGGCAAGAACTTGGTTTATTTTGCTTACTGATAAATCCCAAGAACTCAGAATAGTACCTGTCCGTAGAATATGCTCAAAAATATTTGCTGAATAAATCAATGAAAAATCCTCTAGGAATTACACAAGAAAATAATTTTGAAAGCCATTGATATGAATGATTTCCAATTTCATAAGGGAACTATAAATTCAAATGAGACAAGTCTAAGTGAAAATGTTTTAACTTCAAGTTATGGTTTCAATTTTTAAAGATTCAACAGTATTAAATTTGGAAACTTTTTTTTTTTTTTTAAGTATGCTCCATGCCCAATATAGAGCCCAAAGCGGGGCTTGAACTCACAACCCTATGATCAAGACCTGGGCCACAAATAAGAGTCAGATGCCTAACCAACTGAGCCAGCCAGGTGCCCCCAAATTTGGAAACTTTTTTTTAAAGATTTTATTTATTTGACAGAGAGAGAGAGAGATCACAAGTAGGCAGAGATGCAGGCAGAGAAAGAGAAGTAAGCAGGCTCCCTGCTGAGCAGAGAGCCTGATGTGGGGCTCGATCCCAGGACCTTGAGATTATGACCTGAGCCAGAGGCATAGGCTTAAACTGCTGAACCACCCAGGTGCCCCCAAATTTGGAAACTTTTAAGTTATTTTGTGAAACATAGTTCTGAATGAACATTAGAAGATACTATTTTGCAACTCAGACCAATGAAGAACTATTACCTAATTCATGGCCAACTTAAAATAGTACATTATTTGTAAGTCTGCTTTGGGGAAAGAATGGAGAATTACCCTGGAAATTTTCATACTGTTTGGTTATATATATATATTTTTTTAAGGCCAAAAATTAAAGATTGACTTATTGACTTAGTTATTTCTTTAAAGATTTATTTATTTATTTATTTATTTATTTATTTTAGAGGGGAGTGGCAAAGGGACGAGAATAGAGCGAATCTCAAGCAGACTCTCTGCTGAGCATGGAGCCTGAGGTGGGGTCTCATCCCATATCACTGAGGTCATGACCTGAGCCAAAATCAAGAGTCAGATGCTTAACTGAACTAGCCACCCAGGTGCCCCTACCTTATTTTTTAATGTCAATCCTTAGTATTTGTTACCTGTAAATTCTGTCAGTAAGAGCCAATGAAGCACCTATCTTTTTAAAAATGAAAAGGACTCTTTTCATTTTTCCAAACGCTGCTTAGAAATTATAGACTTAAAAATTCAACAACCCCTTCCTCCAAATAACTATATTTAATCACTAGAAAATCTATTGGAACCACTTAAGGAAGAACAAAATAATAAAGAGCATGGCTTTGTGAAAACTATCCCCTGGGACTAATCTAACTTTTTTGCAGACCAGAGTGACAGAACTGGTTAGAATAGGTACAATTTCTTGACTTGAACAGGATCACTCTAGAAATGGAAATCATGACTCCTGGAAAAGAGCCCCTTCTTTCAGTCAGTTTCTTCTTAACTTTAAAAATTTTATTTATTTTTTAAAAGTAATCCTTACACTAAAGGTGGGGCTTAAACTCATGACCCCGAGTCCAAGAGGATTTTTAGATGGACTCTATGTGAGCTTTCTGGATGTACTGCTTTTTGTGATTACCGTAGAAATCTTATTGGAGAGAGGTTGTGGCCGCATTGGGATGACATACAATAGCAGTGAGATACACTTCAACGAAACAATGCTGCAGAAAAGGACAGCATACACTAAAGCCAAATGGAACAAGCTCACAGTGAGCAATTTCTGGTCTGTCTGCAGAAGACAAAGAAAATGGTGCGTGAGGAACAAACTCAGTGCCGTAGCAATGCAAATCAACACTCCCAACTACATATGTGTGTGTGTGTTCCCCAAAGACTGCCTAACTAATGTTATTATCAATGGAAATATTTTTCTAGGAAAAAAAAAAAACAGTCCTCAAAGGCAACATTGACCTAGAAGCCAAATGTTTTCTAGAATTTATGTTGACTGTAGTTTTTTTCCATATTTTCTTTGATGATCACATTAATGGAATGCAGAGCATATAAATTAAAATCAGGTAATTTCAGATTAGAATATTAAGATTTTTGCCACTACAGTAAGATAATTTCTCTAAGTCAGAAAAAATAGAATTTGTCTTAAAGATTCAAGTTCTTAGAGTGATCCAAATACAGAATAAAAAGTAATTGAACAGTAATTGAACTCAAGAATGTGTGGTTTAGCTAAAAATGTGGTAATCACAGAACACAGATAATGACATATTTCAAAACACATAATATTGTTTAAAAGTGTATATGACACCAAGACCTTATGGACATAGATGTAGAGGTAAAAATGAAATTATTCTCAACTCTGGTGCAAACATTACAGCGTCTTATACACAATTTATGAATGACATGAAAAAGAATCCACAGGCATGAATTTAAATGATGAAGAGTTTGCAAGTAGGCAATATGAGGACAGGTTAAATGAATGGGATCATTATCCAGTAGAAGAGGAGCCTGTGGGATGATCTCAGCCTTCTCATTTATAAAGAAATATTATGCAGATGGTGACCAGCTGTTATTTATCTCCACTGAGGACTGAATCAAAGGAAATGGGTCTAAACTTTGGCTTTAAGGAATTTAGGTTAAATATGAAGAATCGTTTCCTGACAGCAAAGGTTGTAAAGAACTGAACAAATTCCTGAGAGGCATTATAGAGTCTCCTTCCTTGGATATCTCCTAAGAACATAAAGTGCTTTACCATCTGCCAGCAATGAGTGCATGGAGAGTTGCAGAGACTAGGCGATAATTCAAATTTCTGTCTTTAGGAGTCAATATCATCAGGTTTGATATTTCCACCCAAGTAGATTTCCATGTAGTTTGGGGATGAGCATGAGGTTGTTTGGGGTTATTTGTTTGTTTTAAATTATTTTTATTAACAGATAATGTATTATTTGCCCCCAGGGGTATAGATCTGTGAATCATCAGGCTTACATGTTTCACAGCACTCACCATAGCACATACCCTCCCCAATGCCCATCACCCAGCCACCCTCTCCATACCAGTAACCCCAGAAACCCTCAGTTTGTTTGGTGAGATTAAGAGTCTCTTATGGTTTGTCTCCCTCCCAATCCCATCTTGTTGTTTGCTTGTTTTTAAAAACTGATGTCTTAGTGGTTGAGAATTTTAGTTACATCAATACATTTTTCTATGGAAGGTAAAAACTTTCTCCTCTACCTCATTAAAAAATACAAGTTGCTTACCTCTCCTAGTTTCTAAAAGTAGTTCAGCCTTGTAGAACTTCTAGACAATTAAATACTGCCTTACTCATTACTCAAAAGGAGGTGTTATGAGAGCTGGCCGTTTTTACATTACTATTTTTATCACTCTAAAACTAGAGCCCTATTTCTAGGAGGGACTCTAGCTCAGTCTCTTCTCATATGGTTAAAATATTTCAATTACCAATAGAACAGAGGCTTGATACTGACTCACAGCATTATAAGAACATGCTGTTTTACTTGTACTTTGCATGTATTTAGTCCCTTATTTTTCTTTTGAAAGAAGAGAAGATAACACCTATCTTATGTTCCTGGGCATAGGAATTTAGCTATGTATGTCTGCTCTTCTCTGAGTAAACCAACAAGGTAAATATGAAGCTTATTGTTCATGAATGTATATGCAGGAAAAAGCAATAAACATTAAATATCCAATTCTAAATTTTCTAGGGAAGCAATATATATTGGCTATAGTTGTTATTGGTTTTAGAAGTGAGTTTTTATATAATTTATGACATTAATGGGGGACTTTTTTGCCTATAAAAATGTTATGTTCAATATTGGCTGTAAGAACTTTCCATACCTGTTACCTTTGTAATGATTTTGAGAACTTCAGAAGTTGCTATTTTACAAAGCATATCCATTTTAAACCAATACTTTGCCCAAGATCACATGGTTAGTAACTGGAGAAGTCAGAACTAGATCACAGGAGTGGAAGTTTACCTAGAATTTTGTCTCAGGGAAGACATTTTCTACCCATTAGATTTTACAAAATGAGTGCTTGCCTCCTTCCCTTCCCTTGTTCTTCTCTTCTCTTCTCTTCCAATCAGATCATTTCATCACTTCTGTCATAATCCTGCCAGAGAAAACAGAAATTTAATCATGAGGAAATGTTTTTTATGTGAGATATCCTGTAAAATAATTGGCCATAATACTAAAAAATGTCAAAGTCATGAATTTCAAGGAAACGTTGAGACTAGTTCCAGATTAAAAGAGACTAAAGAAACACTACAACCAAAGCAATATGTGAATCTGGGCTACATTTTTGGTTAACAATGACATTATTAAGTTAAAGTGTTTTGATGTCTTAAGGGGGCAAGAGGCTCTTGGTGAATATAGATATCCACATATACCTTAATAATTCTTCCTCAGGGACACCTAAATGGCTACATCATATGCCACCAGTGGGGGGTCAGAATGTAGCACAATGTCTCTAATCTCTAAAGTCCATTCTTTTCAAGAATGTTTATAATAGTGAACAGTCTTTGAAGATCCATATAATGTGGCTTCTGGAGCAAAGGGAAGGCATGCTTTCTGCTAATTATAAAAGACTCAGATTCCTTTCCTGGAATACATTGCATTGCATGTACAGAGGTCATCTGGTCCTCTTTGGATTTCCTTGTAGAAACTGAGGCCCAAAGAATGAGCACATACACCAAATGCTGATTTTCTAGCTACTGCTATTGTTGTGACCATGAACGGTCCATTTCTGACCCACGAGTGTTGAGAACATCCATGAAGCTCCATGAGGTTAACTTGCCAGTAGGGTAAATCTCATACTCTTTGCCGTTTTGGACATTTCTCCTCCACTAGTTTCATTTACAACCACATGTTGATACCCTATGCCAAATTTATAAAATCAACCACTACCAATTATGCCACATAAATAAAGCAACAGAGGGAAGGAAGAAAGGAAGAGTGTGTTTGGTTATATACCATAACATGTACATGGTAAGGTGAGATGAAATATGAATCCAACACTCCCCATTTCTGCAACTGATCAAAGGCCCAGACTTATGACTTCCTTTTCCAGTATCCATTTTATATTCTTCTTTCCCTTGGTTGCACTCAGTTGGTCTAAGTTCTTTATTAATCAAATGTGATGACTCAATATACATTATGGTATATTCTACAATGGAATACATATCTCAAAATGGATGACCCTCATAAATATAAATGTTGATGGTAAGTAAGTGACAGGAGAATGTACATAATATGGTATCATTTACACTAAAACTAAACAATATGTATTTAAAGGTAATATATATATAGCAAAACTATAGTGTCAAGAAAGGAAATTACAAAAATTATAAACATGAAAATCAGAACTGTTACCTCTGGGAAAAAAGGGAAATTTGTTTACACAGCTATCAAGTGCTAGATAATGTTCTATTTATTTTGGTCCATGGTGTGCATAGATGTTTGCTTTATTAATATTTTCTAATGTATATGTTTGTTGGGCATATAAGTGATAATCAAAGTCTTTCTGCCCTAGCCCCAGAAAATCAAGGTAAAACAATAGTTCATTTTATTTTTTTAAAATTTTTTATTATTTCTTATTTTTTTTAAACATATAATGTATTTTTATCCCCAGGGGTACAGGTCTGTGAATTGCCAAGTTTACACACTTCACAGCACTCACCATAGCACATACCCTCCCCAATGTCCATAACCCCACCACCCTCTCCCAAACCCCCCTCCCCCCAGCAACCCTCAGTTGCTGTTTTGTGAGATTAAGAGTCACTTATGGTTTGTCTCCCTCCCGATCCCATCTTGTTTCATTTATTCTTCTCCTATCTCCCTAACCCCCCATGTTGCATCTCCACTTCCTCATATCAGGGAGATCATATGATAGTTGTCTTTCTCCGATTGACTTATTTCACTAAGCATGATACCCTCTAGTTCTATCCACGTCATTGCAAATGGCAAGATTCCATTTCTTTTGATGCTGCATAGTATTCCGTTGTTTATATATGCCGCATCTTCTTTATCCATTCATCTGTTGATGGACATCTAGGTTCTTTCCATAGTTTGGCTATTGTAGACATTGCTGCTATAAACATTCAGGTGCACGTGCCCCTTCGGATCAACCTCCATGCTGTTTTCCAGAGTGGTTGCACCAGCTTGCATTCCCACCAACAGTGTAGGAGGGTTCCCCTTTCTCCACATCCTCGCCAGCATCTGTCATTTCCTGACTTGTTAATTTTAGCCATTCTGACTGGTGTGAGGTGATATCTCATTGTGGTTTTGATTTGCATTTGCCTGATGCCGAGTGATGTGGAGCACTTTTTCATGTGTCTGTTGGCCATCTGGATGTCTTCTTTGAAGACATGTCCTCTGTTCATGTCCTCTGCCCATTTCTTGATTGGATTATTTGTTCTTTGGGTGTTGAGTTTGCTAAGTTCCTTATAGATTTTGGACACTAGCCCTTTATCTGATATGTCGTTTGCAAATATCTTCTCCCATTCTGTCAGTTGTCTTTTGGTTTTGTTAATTGTTTCCTTCGCTGTGCAAAAGCTTTTGATCTTGATGAAATCCCAATAGCTCATTTTTGCCCTTGCTTCCCCTGCCTTTGGCGATGTTCCTAGGAAGATGTTGCTGCGGCTGAGGTCGAAGAGGTTGCTGCCTGCGTTCTCCTCAAGGATTTTGATGGATTCCTTTCTCACACTGAGGTCCTTCATCCATTTTGAGTCTATTTTCGTGTGTGGTGTAAGGAAGTGGTCCAATTTCATTTTTCTGCATGTGGCTGTCCAATTTTCCTAGCACCATTTATTGAAGAGGCTGTCTTTTTTCCATTGGACATTCTTTCCTGTTTTGTCGAAGATTAGTTGACCATAGAGTTGAGGGTCTATTTCTGGGCTCTCTATTCTGTTCCATTAATCTATGTGTCTGTTTTTGTGCCAGGACCATGCTGTCTTGATGATGACAGCTTTGTAATAGAGCTTGAAGTCCAGAATTGTGATGCCACCAACTTTGGCTTTCTTTTTCAATATTCCTTTGGCTATTCGAGGTCTTTTCTGGTTCCATATAAATTTTAGGATTATTTGTTCCATTTCTTTGAAAAAAAATGGATGGTATTTTGATAGGGATTGCATTAAATGTGTAGATTGTTTTAGGTAGCATAGACATTTTCACAATATTTATTCTTCCAATCCAGGAGCATGGAACATTTTTCCATTTCTTTGTGTCTTCCTCAATTTCTTTCATGAGTACTTTGTAGTTTTCTGCATATAGATTCTTAGCCTCTTTGGTTGGGTTTATTTCTAGGTATCTTATACTTTTGGGTAAAATTGTAAATGGGATTGACTCCTTAATTTCTCTTTCTTCTGTCTCGTTGTTGGTGTACAGAAATGCAACTGATTTCTGTGCATTTAGTTTATATCCTGACAGTTTACTGAATTCCTATACAAGTTCTAGCAGTTTTGGAGTGGAGTCTTTTGGGTTTTCCACATATAGTATCATATCATCTGCGAAGAGTGATAGTTTGACTTCTTCTTTGCTGATTTAGATGCCTTTAATTTCCTTTTGTTGTCTGATTGCTGAGGCTAGGACTTCTAGTACCACGTTGAATAGCAGTGGTGATAATGGACATCCCTGCCGTGTTACTGACCTTAGCAGAAGGGCTTTCAGTTTCTCTCCATTGAGAATGATATTTGTGGTGGGTTTTTCATAGATGGCTTTGATAATATTGAGGTATGTGCCCTCTATCCCTACACTTTGAAGAGTTTTGATCAGGAAGGGATGCTGTACTTTGTCAAATGCTTTTTCAGCATCTATTGAGAGAATCATATGGTTCTTGTTCTTTCTTTTATTAATGTGTTGTATCACATTGATTGATTTGTGGATGTTGAACCAACCTTGCAGCTCTGGAATAAATCCCACTTGGTCGTGGTGAATAATCCTTTTAATGTACTGTTGAATCCTATTGGCTAGTATTTTGGTGAGAATTTTTGCATCTGTGTTCATCAAGGATATTGGTTTGTAGTTCTCTTTTTTGGTGGGATCCTTGTCTGGTTTTGGGATCAAGGTGACGCTGGCCTCATAAAATGAGTTTGGAAGTTTCCCTTCCATTTCTATTTTTTGGAACAGTTTCAGGAGAATAGGAATTAGTTCTTCTTTAAATGTTTGGTAGAATTCCCCTGGGAAGCCGTCTGGCCCTGGGCTTTTGTTTGTTTGGAGATTTTGGATGACTGTTTCAATCTCCTTACTGGTTATGGGCCCGTTCAGGTTTTCTATTTCTTCCTGGTTCAGTTGTGGTAGTTTATATGTCTCTAGGAATGCATCCATTTCTTCCAGATTGTCAAATTTGTTGGCGTAGAGTTGCTCATAGTATGTTCTTATAATTGTCTGTATTTCTTTGGTGTTAGTTGTGATCTCTCCTCTTTCATTCATGATTTTATTGATTTGGGTCCTTTCTCTTTTCTTTTTGATAAGTCTGGCCAGGGGTTTATCAATCTTATTAATTCTTTCAAAGAACCAGCTCCTAGTTTCGTTGATTTTTTTTATTGTTTTTTTGGTTTCTATTTCATTGATTTCTGCTCTGATCTTTATGATTTCTCTCCTCCTGCTGGGTTTAGGGTTTCTTTCTTGTTCTTTCTCCAGCTCCTTTAGGTATAGGGTTAGGTTGTGTACTTGAGACCTTTCTTGTTTCTTGAGAAAGGCTTGTACCGCTATATATTTTTCTCTCAGGACGCCTTTGCTGTGTCCCACAGATTTGGAACCGTTGTGTTTTCATTATCATTTGTTTCCATGAATTTTTTCAATTCTTCTTTAATTTCCTGGTTGACCCATTCATTCTTTAGAAGGATGCTGTTTAGTCTCCATGTATTTGGGTTCTTTCCCAATTTCCTCTTGTGATTGAGTTCTAGCTTCAGAGCATTGTGGTCTGAAAATATGCAGGGAATGATCCCAATCTTTTGATACCAGTTGAGACCTGATTTGGGACCCAGGATGTGATCTATTCTGGAGGATGTTCCATGTGCACTAGAGAAGAATGTGTATTCTGTTGCTTTGGGATGAAATGTTCTGAATATATCTGTGATGTCCATCTGGTCCAGTGTGTCATTTAAGGCCTTTATTTCCTTGTTGATCTTTTGCTTGGATGATCTGTCCATTTCAGTGAGGGGAGTGTTAAAGTCCCCTACTATTATTGTATTATTATTGATGTGTTTCTTTGATTTTGTTATTAATTGGTTGATATAGTTGGCTGCTCCCACGTTAGGGGCATAGATATTGAAAATTGTTAGATCTTCTTGTTGGACAGACCCTTTGAGGAGGATATAGTGTCCTTCCTCATCTCTTATTATAGTCTTTGGCTTAAAATCTAATTGATCTGATATAAGGATTGCCACCCCAGCTTTCTTCTGATGCCCATTAGCATAGTAAATTGTTTTCCACCCCCTCACTTTAAATCTGGAGGTGTCTTTGCGTCTAAAATGAGTTTCTTGTAGGCAACATATAGATGGGTTTTGTTTTTTTATCCATTCTGATACCCTGTGTCTTTTGATTGGGGCATTTAGCCCATTAACATTCAGGGTAACTATTGAGAGATAGGAATTTTGTGCCATTATATTGCCTGTAAGGTGACTGTTACTGTACATTGTCTCTGTACCTCTCTGGTCTACTACTTTTAGGCTCTCTCTTTGCTTAGAGGACCCCCTCAATATTTCCTGTAGAGCTGGTTTGGTGTTTGCAAATTCTTTCAGTTTTTGTTTGTCCTGGAAGGTTTTTATCTCTCCTTCTATTTTCAATGATAGCCTAGCTGGATATAGTATTCTTGGCTGCATGTTTTTCTCATTTAGTGCTCTGAATATATCATGCCAGCTCTTTCTGGCCTGCCAAGTCTCTGCGGATAAGTCTGCTGCCAATCTAATATTTTTACCATTGTATGTTACAGACTTCTTTTCCCGGGCTGCTTTCAGGATTTTCTCTTTGTCACTAAGACTTGTAAATTTTACTATTAGGTGACGGGGTGTGGACCTATTCTTGTTGATTTGAGGGGGGTTCTCTGCACTTCCTGGATTTTGATGCTTCTTCCCTTTGCCGTATTAGGGAAATTCTCTCCAATAATTCTCTCCAATATACCTTCTGCTCCCCTCTCTGTTTCTTCTTCCTCTGGAATCCCAATTATTCTAATGTTGTTTTGTCTTATGGTGTGACTTATCTCTTGAATTCTCCCCTTGTGTTCCAGTACCTGTTTGTCCCTCTTTTGCTCAGCTTCTTTATTCTCTGTCATTTGGTCTTCTATATCACTAATTCTTTGTTCTGCCTCATTTATCCTAGCAGTGAGAACCTCCATTTTTGATTGCACCTCATTAATAGCTTTTTTTATTTCAACTTGGTTAGATTTTAGTTCTTTTATTTCTCCAGAAAGGGCTTTTATAGCTCCAGAGAGGGTTTCTCTAATATCTTCCATGCCTTTTTCGAGCCCGGCTAGAACCTTGAGAATTGTCATTCTGAACTCTAGATCTGACATATTACCAATGTCTGTATTGATTAGGTCCCTAGCCTTCGGTACTGCCTCTTGTTCTTTTTTGTGTGTGTGTGGTGAATTTTTCTGCCTCATCATTTTGTCCAGATAAGAGTATATGAAGGAGCAAGTAAAATACTAAAAGGGTGGCAAAGACCCAGGAAAAATGCACTTTAACCCAATCGGAAGAGACCCCAAATCATGGGGGGGAGAAAAGGGATAAAAAGAGGTTCAGAAAAAAAAAAGAAAACAAATAAAGAAAAAATATATATATTAGATAAACTAGTTTAAAAACGTTAAAAAAGAAAAGGGTAAAAGTTTAAAAAAATTTAGCAGAAGAAGAAAAAAAAATTGAAAAAAAAATTAAATTAACCGCAAGACTAAAGAATCATGGGGAGAAAGCCATGAGTTCCGTGCTTTGCTTTCTCCTCCTTTGGAATTCCGCTGCTCTCCTTGGTATTGAACCTGCTTTCCTTGGTAGGTGAACTTCATCCTGGCTGGATTTTTTGTTGATCTTCTGGAGGAGGGTCCTGTTGTAGTGACTCTAAGTGTCTTTGCCCAAGGCGGAATTGCACTGCCCTTACCGGGGGCCGGACTAAGTAATCTGCTCAGCTTCGCTTTCGGGAGCTTTTGTTCCCTGAACGCTTTCCGTAGAGTTCCAGAGGACGGGAATGAAAAGGGCAGCCTCCCAGTCTCTGGCCCGGAGGAACCGAGAGCCCGGGACCCCACTCTTCAGTGCACCGCCAGAGAACAGCACCCAATCACTCCCACATCCCCGGCCTCCGGCCGCGCTCCGAGCTCACCCAGCATGCGACTGGTTCAAGGTAACCCCGAGCTGAGAGCTCACTCCTTGGCTCTGTCTCTGTAGCCGACTTCCCCTTTCTAATACCTGCGAGCTCTGTGACACTCCGACACCCCTGATCCTTCTATGACCCTGCGGGACCTGGGGCCATGCTGACCCCGCGTGGGCTTCACCCTGGTTTAGCCTCTGGAGCAATGTCCCTCAGTGGAACAGACTTTTAAAAGTCCTGATTTTGTGTCCTTTGCTCCGCCGCTTGCCGGGAGCCGGCCCCTCCCCCCGCGGTCTATCTTCCTGTCATTTTGGATTTACTTCTCCGCCAGTCCTACCTTTCAGAAAGTAGTTTATTTTCTGTTTCTACAATTGCTGTTCTTCTTCTGTTCAATCTCCCATTGGATTTGTAGGTGTTTGCAATGTTTAGATAAGCTATCTAGCTGATCTCCTGCTACCTGATGTAGTCTCAGCCTGCTACTTCTCTGCCATCTTGACTCCTCCCTCCAACAATAGTTCATTTTAACGTCCTACCTACCCTCTTATCGTTTTGGCTAGATTAATAAGTAAATAAACTAAAATACAAAATTTAAAAAAAACACTTTTTGTTAGAAGTCTAATCTCTTGTGAAATCTCCTTGAAAGAACTGTTGATATGTTTTAGTGTTTTACTTATCTGTTACTTCAAGTGTATCCTCTTCTTCTCTGGATAGTAATCAGCTTTCAGGTAGTAACTATTAAGGTGCAACCAGAATAAGTAGTAATAACAAGAACCTGAGCCCAAATCCTAGCTTGTGCTCTTACAGTTTATATTTTTGTTTCCTTTTCTCCTTTTTGTGAAGTGTTCATTTAAATTCTATTTAGTTCACATACAGTGTAATATTAGTTTCAGATGTACAATATAACAATTCACCACTTCTGTACAACACCTGGTGCCCATCACAAGCATACTCCTTCATCCTATCACCTATTTCACCCATTCCCCCCACCCATCTCCCTACTGGTACAGGTCAGTTTGTTCTCTCTAGTTAGGAGTCTGTTTCTTGGTTTGCCTCTCCTTTTTTTCCCCGTCTTTGCCCATGTGTTTTGTTTTGTTCTTACATATTAGTGAAATCATATGGTATTTGTCTTTCTCTTACTTATTTCGCTTAGCCTGATATTCTCTGGCTCCATCCTTGTCATTGAAAATGGCAAGATTTCATTCTTTTTGATGGCTGAGTACTACTTCATTATAGATAAAGCTATAGATAAAGACATAGACACATAGATATACAGATATAGATCACATCTTTATCCATTCATCAGTGGGTATTTGGGCTGTTTCTATAATTTGGCTATCATAGATAATGCTGATCCAAACATCAGGGTGCATGTATTCCTTTGAGTTAGTACTTTTTTATTCTTTGGGTAAGTACCCCAGTGCAATTGCTAGATCCTAAGGTAGTTCTATTTTTAACTCTCTGAAGAAGCTCCATACTGTTTTCCATAGTGGCTATACCAGTTTGCATCCCTACCAACAGTGTAAGAGGATTCCCCTTTCTCTGCCTCCAGACCAACACCTGCTATTTCCTGTGTTGTTGACTTTAGCCATTCTGATGATTGTGAGATGGAATCTCATTATGGTTTGAATTTGTATTGCCCTGATGATCAGTGATATTGAGCATCCTTTCATGTGTCTGTTGGCCATCCGTATGTCTTCTTTGGAAAAATTCATGTCTATTCATGTCCTCTACTCATTTTTAATTGGATTATTTGCAAATTACATGGCTGGTAAAGGGTTAACATCCAAAATATGAAGAATATATAAACTGAACATCCTTTTCCCATTTTTGACACAGAGCCACCTGCTGGCAATAGGGTGTTAGAAAATCTTGAAAATATTATTTCTTTCAAGATTTTTAAAAAATTTATTTGAGGGAGAGAGAGAATGAGCAGGTGCAGGGGAGAGGGAAAAGCAGGCTCCCCGCTGCATAGGGAGCCCAGTGAGGCCTCAATCCCTGAGATCATCTCCTCTCATCCCTGAGCACCTGAAGGCAGATGCTCAACAGACTGAGCCACCCAGGTATTCCTTGAAAATATTTTTTTAAAGATTTTATTTATTTATTTGACAGAGATCACAAGTAGGCACAGAAGAAGGCAGAGAGAGAGGGGGAAGCAGGCACCCCGCTGAGCAGATATCCCGATGTGGGGCTCGATCCCAGGACCTTGGGATCATGACCCGAGCTGAAGGCAGAGGCTTTAACCTACTGAGCCACTCAGGCGCCCCTTGAAAATATTTTCTAAATGCAATTAGATTCCAGTACGAAGGAAAAGTAAAGTTGATGAAGCTGAACCTCAAAATATTTGATAGGTTTTACTGATAGGAACACTGTTAATGATGCTGAGAATGTTGATGTTAAAATGTGCCATGTAGTTGAAGGAAAGGTATTTTTTTTAAGCCAAGAAAGATTCAGTCAAATTGAAATGCTGATGAGAAAGCCTCATTAAGAGCAGAGAGGTTGAAGGTACAGTGGGGGGAAGGAGAATGCATTCTGTAAGGCCCTTAAAAGGCAAAAGAAGAAGGATTCTGGGGCATTGGCAGAAAACAAGTCAAGACAAGAGATGAGGACTCTCCTTAGATGCATCAGGTAAGGATGGGCAAAGAGAGGTGAGAGTTGGGAGAGGCAGCAGGGAGTTGATTGTTTTAACTGTATCTGGGCTGAAAGGGAAGATGGAATAAGTCTAAGGCATTTAGGAAATTAGAGAAAATGTGAAATAGCCAAGCAAGTAAGAAAGCAAGTTACCTATGGAAACACACTAGGATTTCAGGGCTGTGCTGGTGGTCCTAAGTTTCTGGTGGTACTTATTAGGTCCATTATTAAACGAAACGAGACTGAGACAAAGTGAAAGTTATTTAAAGCTTTATTTTATGATAAGCATTAGAAGTCAGACTGACCCGCCGGGGCCGCCTCCGAAGAGAACGACCCCTCCCCTCCTTACAGACTACCTTTTATAGAGCAAAAGTCTGGCCATACATAGGTGGCCAATGAGATTGTAGTTATGTTAGGTCACATGCAGGTGGCCAATTGAATTACAATTTACCCTATAGTAGCTGTTTGAACTAACCTATTACTCTGGTCAGAATTGGAGCTCAAGGTTGGCGCCCAAAAGGCGGAGTTTACATTCTTTGATGGTTAGGGTGACAGTATGTGTACTTTTACTGATTGGATGTCTCCACCTGGCCTGACTCGTCCTTGTATTCTGGGCTCTGTTATCAGGAACTGGCCGACCATATTTTACTGGTTTCCCAGACTTGCTTCTAAGTAAGTTTCTCTGGGGATGGGGGGCAGGGTCAGTTTAAGTTTTACTGCACAAACAACAAAATGGCTTTTAACCAAGATGGAGTCGCTCTGGCTAAATAGGTCCTTACAGTACTAATAATACTAATAATACTCTGTCTTATGATTTTCCCCCCTGCAATCGTTCTGTTGTCCAGATAAAGATAAAAGGATCACGTCAGAAGAGTTTTTACCAAATAGAAGAGGTAAGACAAGGAAACAAGACAGTTTATGACATTGACAAAACTGTTTTTAAAATTATAAACCTGGAAAATAAGCTGAATAGGAAGAAAATTAAACGTACAAGGAAAGATACAGAAATGGGGACTGGTTGGTTGGAGGGTTCAAAGTGGTCAGAGAGTTGTCAAGATGGATGTTGTCAAAGAAGCAAGCCGGAAAGATGAGAGGTGGTAGTGAGAGTGTTCAATGTCAGAGTAAAAATTTGGAAAATCAAGAATTTGATTGATTAAAAGATCCAGAGTGTGACTGTGGGAAGAGGAGCTGAGGTAGAGGAGAAAAGGCGGTAAGAGATAAGAAGGGTCAGGGAATGAGAGGCCAGAGGATTGGAAAAAAAACACCACACTGGAGATATTGAATCCACCTGTGATGGTGATAAGACCTGAGGCAGAGAGAAGACTGTGAGTCTGGTGCCAAAGTTTTTGATGAACAAAGGAGAGTGGCCAAGTGATAGATATGACAATGACAAAGAAACTTAAGAGGTCATAGAGGACGAATGACATAGCCTCAAAGAAGTAGGATTAGTAGGATTACTCTTTATAAGAGATTGGTGGATAAGGATGTGGGAGATGCAATGAGGAGCAGAAAGGATTCTAATCATGCCCTTCAAGAATGAAGTCTGTAAGACTTAGAAGAATCCTGTTCAGCACTCCCGGGGCTGCTAGGGAGAGGCAGGGCTGCAATGAAACAGGTGGAGACAGTGTTTGCAGAAGAGCTTTTCCCAGGGATGAGCAGAAATTTCAAAGCTCCACAAGAGGAGAGGGAGAAGTAGGAGGTGGAGATGGAATGGCGGGCCAATACCTAAACCACTAGGGGTCTGCTGAGTGTCTTCATCTTTCCTGAAGGAGTTTCTCAAATTGAAAAATGCAGCTATGGCTATTTCTATTGAATATTTACTGTTACGGAAATACAAATGCGTTCCTCTCTAGCAACTGGTTAGTTCATAAGAAACATATGGCAAGGTCAAGTCTGTAGTAGTAGTATTTACAAAATGGACATGATATTATCCTACTAATTTGTAATGGAGGAATGGAATTTAATTATATATATATATATATATATATATATATATATATGGTATCATTAGAAATGGACACATTGCAAAAATACATGCATACAGTGGATGAAAAGATAGAAAAAATCAGGGCGAGAAAAAGCGGGATTGTAAGACAAAGACAAGGATGAAGCTCATATACTGAACATATTAAATTCTTTTTTTTTTAAAGATTTTATTTATTTGACAGATAGAGATCACAAGTAGGGAGAGAGGCAGGCAGAGAGAGAGAGAGAGGAGGAAGCAGGCTCCCTGCCAAGCAGAGAGCCCCATGCGGGTCTCGATCCCAGGACCCTGGGATCATGACCTGAGCCGAAGGCAGCGGCTTAACCCACTGAGCCACCCAGGCGCCCCAAGAACATATTAAATTCTTACACAAATGCTGGAGTTAAGCCACAAATTTCTTGATTTCCTAGGAGGAAATCTGATGAAGCCAAAATTCAGTGTCAATAAAATGAAAATACTCTGGTTGTTTAGGTCAAGTACAATTTTTCTTCGCACTGAGGATTCAAATGCCTCTCATATCATCTCATTAAATGGAATTCTCAAGGAGTTAACATTTTCAACAAGATCCCAGTGATAAATGCTACAACAGGAAAACTTTGTCTAGTGTGCAAAATTACATAAGAATTTATGAATTAGAAATCAAGTTGCTGCCACTAAGTAGGAGCAATACCTTGTTAATAACATTTATGCCTTTAGATTGGCCTTTTCCATTTCTGAGCAAATGAGTTTTAGCTTTTTCTATCAAAATATTGTTTTAGCTTTGAGAAGTAAAGGTGGGGGAGAGAACTGGGCAGGAGAGAATGAGAGAAAGAGAAACCCACAAGTTAGACAATTTCTCATAGAATATTTGAATTTTTTTAAAAATTCATTATTATTTGAAACTAAGAAGTATCCTCTACAAGTTGATGCCTAGTTTCAACACTTTTAATCTTGTTTGGCTTGTCTTAAGGAAATTTACAAGCTGATTCTAAAATTTATGTTGAAAGTAAGGAAAAAAGAAAATTTATATGAAAAAGTAGAGTATCTAGGATAGCCAAAACAATTTTTAAAAAGAAGAAAATTGGAGAAGTTACACTGCCTGCCATAATGATTCACTATAAAGATATAGTGATTAGGAGCATCTGGTGGTTCAGTCATTAAGTGTCTGCCTTTGGCTCAGGTCATGATCCCAGCGTCCTGGGATCGAGTCCTGCATCGGGCTCCCTGCTCAGTGGGAAGCCTGCTTCCCTCTCCCACTCCCCCTGCTTTTGTCCCATCTATCGCTGTGTCTCTCTCTGTCAAAATAAATAAATAAATAAACAAAATCTTTTAAAAAATTAAAAAGTAAAGTTACAGTAATTAAGAAAATGTGGTATTGGCATAAGGATTGACATACAGATACGTGGAGCAGAGCAGAGTCCAGAAACAGACCCAGAAGTCAACACATGAGGTCAACTGGATTTCAGCATAGTTGCCAAGACATTTCAATGGGAGAACAAGACATCTTTCCCACAAATGTTAACAACTGGATATCAGTGTGGGGGGGAAAAAAATGAATCTCAACCTTTACTTAAGTAAAATTAGTTCACAATGAATAAAAAACTAAACCACAAATCTTTGAAAATAAAACACAGAGGAATGCCTGGGTGCTTCAGTCCATTAAGTGTCAGCCTTCGGTTCAGGTCATGATTTCAGGGTCCTGGAGTCAAGCCCTGCAAGGGGCTCCTGCTCAGAGGGGAGCCTGCTTCTCCCACTCCCTGTGCCCCTCTCCCCCGACTTGTGCTCTCTCTCTCTCTCTCTGTCTCTCTCTCAGATAAATTAACTCTTTTAAAAAAAGAATAACTTTTTAAGAATAACTCTAAGAATCTGTCCTGTTACACCCTCAGAAATCTGATTTCTGTGATGCATTTCAAAGTAAGTTGTGAACATCAAAATAATATGTTTTGGTAGTTTTACATTTATTTATGTATTTTTTAAATAAAAAGTGTATATATTTAAGGTGCACAAAATGATGATTTGATGTATATAACATAATAAAATGATTATTATAGTCAAATTAATTAACACATCATCTTCCTCACATAGTTCCCATTTTTCTGTGTGATGAGTTCTCCTAAATCCTACTCTCCTAACATATATCCAGTATTTAATATGGTATTATTAAGCATAGTCATCATGCCTGCACATTAATCTCTAGACTTATTCATCCCACATAACTGCAACTTTCTGTACCCTTTGGCCAACATCTCTCCATTTCCCTGACCTCTTTCCCTACCCCTCAGCCACTGGTTACAATTCTATTCTGCTTCTATGAGTTCAATATTTTTTTTCTACTTTGCACAAATAAATGAGATGATGCAGTATTTTTCTTTCTCTGTCTGGCTTATTTCAATTAGCATAATGTCCTTCAAGTTCATCCATGATTTCACAAAAGGTAGGATTTCCTTCTTTCTCATGGCTGACTAATCTTCCCTTTTATATCACATCTTCTTTATCCATTCATCCACTGATGGACACTTGGGTTGTTTTCATATCTTGCTCCTGTGAATAATGTTGCAATGAATATAAGAATACGGTATCTTTTTAAGATCTCAATTTCATTTCCTCTGGGTATGTACCCAGAAGTGAGATTACTAGATCATATGTGAGTTATATCGTTTTAGTTGTCTGAGGAATTTTCATACTACTTTCCGTAAAAACTGCACCAATTTACACTCCTACCAACAGGGTTTAAGGATTCCCTTTTCTGAAATTGTTCTCTTGTACTTTGATCACAGGCATAGTAACAGATGTGACGTGATGTCTCACAGTGATTTTGCTTTACATTTCCCTCATTAGTAGTGTTGAGTAGCTTTTCATATATCTCTTGGCCATTTGCATGTCTTCTTTTCAGAAATGTTTATTCATGTCCCTTGCCCATTATTAGTTGGGTTATTTGTTTTCTTACTGTGAGTTGTTTGAGTTCTTTATGTAATTTGGATATTAACCCTTTATAAAACACATGGCTTACAAATATTTTCTTCCGTTTCTTACATTGTCTCTTCACCTTGTTGATTGTTTCCTTTGTTGTACAGAAGATTTTTTAGTTTTATGCAATCCTAATTGTCTATTTTGTCTTTGTTGCCTATAATTTTGAGGCCATATCCAAAATATCATTATGCAGACGAATGTTAAGAACCTTGTTCCCCTATGTTTTCTTCTAGTAATTTCATAGTTTCAGGTCTTACATTTAAGTCTCTTATTCCATTTTGTATTGATTTTGTATATGGAATGAAATAAGCACTAAGCACGGAGCCCGAGGCAGAGCTTAATCCAGGACTCTGAGATCATGACCTGAGCCAAAATCAAGAGTCAGATGCTTAACTGACTAAGCCACCCAGGTGCCCCTTTCTTTTTTTCTTAATGTAGGCATTTTTACTATGAGTTTCCCCTCTTAGTTCTGATTTTGCTTCATCCCATAAGTTTTGTTATGTCATGATTCCCGTTTCATTTGTCTGAAGATATTTTTGATTTCCCTTTTGATTTTTTTTTTTTTTGACCATTGGTTGTTGAGAAGTATATTGTTTAATTTCCATATGTTTGTAAATTTTTCAATTTTCTTCCTGCTATTGATTTCATTGTGGTCAGAAAAAAATATTTGAGGATGCCTGGGAGGCTCATTCAGTTAAGCATCCCACTCTTGATTTCAGCTCAGGTCATGATCTCTAGATTGTGAGATTGAGCTCTGCGCTGGGCTTCATGCTGGGCATGAAGCCTGCCTAAGAATTTCTCCCTCCCTCTCTCTCTGCCTCTACCCCCACTTTGTCTCTCCCTCTCTAAAAAAAAGAAAAAAAATTTGATATGTCTATCTTTTTAAATTTGCTAGGACTTGTTTTGTGGCCTAATATATAATATATATCTATCCTAGTGACTGTTCCATGCACACTTGAAAAGAATATGTATTCTATTGTTGGATGGAATGTTGTTTATGTGTTTATTAGGTTCCTTTGGCCTATGGTGATGTTCAAATTTGCTATTCGTCATGGATTTTCATACTAATATTTTTACAGTTTTTATAGCACAGCAAAAGTTACCAGAGTATTTGCTACTTAGTTCAATTAGTTATAATGTGTTAATGAGTACACTGATATTTAAAATTATTTAATTAATGTATGAATCACCTTACATGAATTATTGTGTTTATTTTTTACAAAACCTCTTGAGAATACATACTACTATTATCTCCAATTTTTAAGTGAGGAAACTGAAGCTTGAAAAATTAAGATATTTATTCAGTGCTCTATAGCTATTAAATGTGTAGAAATATATAAAAATATATTTTTAATTTTTTATTTGAATTCAATTTACTTAATATATGGTGTATTATTAGTTTTGAGAATAAAATTTAGTATTTTATCAGTTGCATATAACACCCAGTGCTTATTACATAAAGTGCACTCCTTAATGCCAATCAAACAATTACCCCACTCCCCACACCCACCTCCCCTCCAGAAACCCTGTTTATTTCCTGTAGTTAAGCGTCTCTTAAGATTTGCTTCCCTCTCTGTTTTTATCTTATTGTATTTTTCCTTCCCTTCCCCTATGTTCATCTTTTTGTTTGTTCCACATAAGAGTGAAATCATATGGTATTTTTCTTTCTCTAACTTATTTCACTTAGCATAATACTCTCTAATTCCATCCCTGTCATTGTAAATTGCAAAAATCTCATTCTTTTTGTGGCTGGGTAATATTCCACAGTGTGTGTGTGTGTGTGTGTGTGTGTGTGTACACAATATATACATATATATACACATACATACATACATATGTATACATACTATCTGTCAATGGAAACATGGGCTCTTTCCATAGTTTGGCTATTGTGTGTACTGCTACTATGAACATTGGCATGTATGTGCCCATTCGAACCACTGTTATTGTATCCTTTGGATAAATACCTAGAAGTGCAATTTGTGGATTGCAGGGAATTCTATGTTTAACTTTTTGAGGAGCCTCCATACTGTTTTCCAGAGTGGCTGCACCAAATACATACCCACCAACAGTGTAAGAGGGATCCCCTTTCTCCATATCCTTGCCAATATCTGCTGTTTCCTGACTTTTAATTTTAGCCATTCTGACCAGTGTGCAGTGGTATCTCATTGTGGTTTTGATGTGTATTTCCCTGATGTCAAGAGATGTTGAGCATTTTTTCATGTCTGTTAGCCATCTTATGTCTTCTTTGGAGAAATGTCTGTTCATGTCCTCTGTCCATTGCTTTACTAGATTTGGGGGCGGGGTTGGTTGTTTGTTCATTTGTTGTTGTTATTTTGGGTTTTTTGGATTTTTTGTTTTTTGAGTATTGAGTATTGATAGGTTCTTTATAGATTTCAATACTAGCCCTTTCTTTGATATATCATTTGTGAATATCTTCTCCCATTCTGTAGGCTGCTTTTAGTTTTGTTGATTGTGTACTTTGCTGTGCAGAGCATTTTATCTTTATGAAGTCACAATCATTCATTTTTGCTTTTGCTTCCTTAGCCTCTGGAGATCTTTTTAGCAAGTTACTGCAGCCAAGGTCAAAGAGGTTGTGTTTTCTTCTAGCATTTTGTTGGATTCCTGTCTCACAGTTACTCTTTCATCCATTTTGAATTTATTTTTGTGAAAGCACTATCTTCAAGGCATAAACTATTAATAAGCATGAAGGTACCCTTTGATGTTCAAATTACTTAAAACCATATGATATTGACATTGGTGACAATGGCTTCTACTGACTCCCTTGGCACCATGGACCCTAGATTTTCCTCATGTGTTTTTGGGTATTCCATTTCAGTTTGTTTTGTAGGTTTATCTTGTTTAACTCATCCTTTTCTATATTATTATTAACATAAAATGTATTATTTGCCCCAGGAATACAGGTCTGTGAATCATCAGGCTTACACATTTCATAGCACTCACTATAGCACATACCCTCCCCAATATCCATCACCCAGCCACCCTATCCCTACCCCCCCACTCTCCAGCAACCCTCAGTTTGTTTGGTGAGGTTAAGAGTCTTTTATGGTTTGTCTCCCTCCTGATCCCATTTTGTTTCATTTTTTTCTTCCCTACCCCCCACAACCCCCTGCCCTGTGTCTCAAATTCCTTATATCAGAGAGATCATATGATAATTGTCTTTCTCTGATTGACTTATTTCACTCAGCATAATACCCTTTAGTTCCATCCATGTCGTTGCAAATGGCAAGATTTCATTTCTTTTGATAACTGCATAGTATTCCATTGTGTATATGTACACCACATCTTCTTTATCCATTCATCTGTTGATGGACATCTAGGTTCTTTCCATAGTTTGGCTATTGTGGATATTACTGCTATAAACATTCAGGTGTATGTGTCCCTTCAGATCACGACATTTGTATCTTTAGGGTAAATACCCAGTAGTGCTATTGCTGGGTTGTAGGGTAGCTCTATTTTCAACTTTTTAAGGAACCTCCATGCTGTTTTCCAGAGTGGCTGCATCAGCTTGCATTCCCACCAACAGTATAGGAGGGTTCCCCTTTCTCCACTTCCTCGCCAACATCTTTGTTTCCTGACTTGTTAATTTCAGCCATTCTGACTGATGTGAGGTGGTATCTCATTGTAGTTTTGATTTGCATTTCCTTGATGCTGAGTGATGTGGAGCACTTTTTCATGTGTCTGTTGACCATCTGGATGTCTTCTTTGCAGAAATGTCTGTTCATATCCTCTGCCCATTTCTTGATTGGATTATTTGTTCTTTGGGTGTTGAGTTTGATAAATTCTTTATAGATTTTGGATACTAGCCCTTTATCTAATATGTCATTCACGAATCTCTTCTCCCATTCCGTCAGTTGTCTTTTGGTTTTGTTGGCTGTTTCCTTTGCTGTGCAAAAGCTTTTGATCTTGCTGAAGTCCCAATAGTTCACTTTTGTCCTTGCTTTCCTTGGTTTTGGCGAGATTTCTAGGAAGAAGTTGTTTCAGTTGAGGTCGAAGAGGTTGCTCCCTGTGTTCTCCTCAAGGATTTTGATGGATTCCTGTCTCACATTGAAGTATTTCACCCATTTTGAGTCTATTTTTGTGTGTGGTGAGAGGAAATGGTCCAGTTTCATTCTTCTGCATGTGGCTATCCAATTTTCCCAATACCATTTGTTGAAGAGGCTGTCTATTTTCCATGGGACATTCTTTCCTGTTTGTCAAAGATTAGTTGACCATAGAGTTGAGGGTCTATTTCTGGGTTCTCTCTTCTGTTCCATTGATCTATGTGCCTGTTTTTGTGCCAGTACCACACTGTCTTGATGATTACAGCTTTATAATGAAGCTTGAAGTCTGGAATTGTGATGCCACCAACTTTGTATTTCTTTTTCAACATTCCTCTGGCTATTTGGGGTCTTTTCTGGTTCTGTATAAATTTTTAGGATTCCTTGTTACATTTCTTTGAAAAAAAAATTGGTGGTATTTTGATAAGGATTGTATTAAATGTGTAGATTGCTTTAGGTAGCAAAGACATTTTCACAATATTTGTTCTTCCAATCCATGAGCGTGGAACATTTTTCTATTTCTTTGTGTCTTCCTCAATTTCTTTCATGAGTACTTTATAATTTTCTGAGTACAGATTCTTTGCCTCTTTGGTTAGGTTTATTCCTGGGTATCTTATGGTTTTGGGTGCAATTGTAAATGGGATCAACTCCTTAATTTCTCTTTCTTCTGTCTTGCTGTTGGTGTATAGAATTACAACTGATTTCTCTGCATTGGTTTTATGTCCTGACACTTTACTGAATTCCTGTATGAGTTCTAGCAGTTTTGGCGTGGAGTCTTTTTGGTTTTCCATATAAAGTATTATATCATTTGCAAAGAGTGAGAGTTTGACTTCTTTGCAGATTCAAATGGCTTTTATTTCTTTTTGTTGTCTCATTGCTGTAACTCATTCTTTTTATGTTGATCTCCTTCATGGTGATGTTCACGTCTCCTCTTCTTTTCACCTAGACATATACCAGATGGTTTCATGCATGTTCTGGATTTTAATTACCATCCACATGTTGATGACTTTCAAATCTTTTTCTGGAAACTGAATTTCTCTCTTGTGTTCCATATCACATACATAACTATTAATATTTCCACCATCCATCAGTTGCCTTGACAAAAATTGTAAGCACCATTTTTTTATTCTCTCTTTCTCTTTAAATAATTACCAAGTCTTTTAGAATGTAGTTTCTAAATCATTCCAAAATTTATCAACTTCTCTTTGTCCTTTTGTTTTAAATCTATATCATTCTTGCTACAATCATTGCAACATCTTCCTAACTGTATTCCTAACAATATTTTCCTGCTATGACCTATTTCCAAATGTAGACAGAATAATTTTTTATACTGTCTTCCCTCTGCTTTAAAAATCTACAATGATTATTCATTGCCTTAAGGATAAAGTTCAAAATTCTAAAAAGGATGAAAATTGCCTTCGATACTTAACATTGTCAACCTTATCTCTTTTCACTGCACCCCAGTGTCTAGGCTTACATCATACTCTCTTTAAACTTTGGGTCTTAAACATACCTTCCACTGAAATATTTTTTTTATTTTTCCCTTGCACCCCTCTTCCCTCCTCTGCTTCTGGTCTTCAGTTTCTATTCCAACATATCCCTCAGTTCTTAGCTCAGATATTACTTTCTCTGGAAAATATCTCATTTCCAAAGATTGAGTCGTATGGCTTTTCTATATGCTTTCGTAGCACCTTGTACTTAATCTCATCCAAGAACTTATTATACTTTCTTTAACAGACTGTGTTATAATCATCTACACACTTGGTTTTTTCCTACATAAGATAGCAAACCTATAAGAATGAAGACTGTGTCTTCTTCATTGTTACATTGCCAACAAACACCTGGCACATACTTAGTAAGTATTTGTTGTATGAATGAATGAATGGCATAATCTAGAGACCAACTTGACTTTTTTAAAATTTATAACCAGATGAATGAACTCATATTCTTTCATTTAGAGAACTGTATTCTAAGACCAGTAAGGTGTAAATAGGATAATGGATTGCCTCTTTCTTAAGCAAATATAAAATATGAAAACAACAATTAATGATTCAGGCTGCATGGGGGAAAAATAACTCCCTAAATAACAGATACAAGGATATAATAAGCTTCATTTATTTAGAAGTTATTTAAGAAGTTCCTATTTAGTAGGTAAGAGAAAATAATTAGCCTTTGCCAATTCTTAAGCGTATATATGGTTGATTAATAGAAATTGACTAGGAAAGGAGAAGACAAAATAAATAAAGACCCCACTCCTCATTCTTTAAATGCACACACAAGCCTAGAGCTTAAGACTTTTACTTAAACTCTAACTAATGTAAGCCCCATCTGTCATTTCTGGTCATCACCTCTGTTCTATAAATAGGAAGAAACCAGGACATACCTCATTATTCCCAAACAGTGACAGGATGGAGTGCTAAGGAATGGAGCTGAACTAGGGATAGTCAAGTGTGTGGTGCCTGGGCTCAGTTAGAAAGGGCAAATATGTATTTTAAGATAATAAACATTATGAGCCAGTTATCTCATTTATATGAGGGGGAATCAAAAGAACGTAGAAGAAATCAAATTTTTGAGCATTTTAAGGGAAAAAAATTTTTCCCTTCTACCCCAGTTCAAGTTACAGGGTAAATATTTTTAAAAACTAAATGGGAAACTTTTATTTATTTACTCACTTCTTAAGAGGACTTTATTCTTTGAATGCTTTGTTTACTCTGTTATTCTTTGAACTTCTCTATGTTAAGAAGTTTCATGCAAGTGTGTTTCCATTATGATTTTGTTAAGTGATGCTAAGCAACAATTTCAACACTTTGGGGGCCATTTGCCATTGCACTTAGCACACTGCCTAAATAGAGAAGAAACAGAAAGATTTTAATCTTATCTGTGGCCATATTCCCACCAGCAATGAAAAGCATAGCATACTTTTAAAGAAAGTTCTTTTTCAACCAGAATTTTCTGTCTTTGATCTTTCTTTAAACAATAATTTTGTTACCAAGCTAGACATTTATCTTTTATTCCCCAAAAGTGTCAATTATAGAAAAGCTAAATATTTCCATCTTTGAATTCTATGCTTTTATTTAAAAATAGGGAAAAGGCCACAATTTTTTACTTCAATCTATCACAAGCATAAAATTAGTTTATCTCTTTTAGTAATACTTCTTAACCAAGGTAATATTTTGAAAAAGATGTTGAAATCAATACCTAAAATTTACTCTCATACCTCATTTGGCATTAAGCATTCAGAGTTTGATTTCATGCTGTTTTGCTTGTTTTAGTTGTGTATTTAAATAAAACAGTTTTTTTTTTAAAGATTTATTTATTTATTTATTTGACAGAGAGAGATCACAAGTAGGCAGAGAGGCAGGCAGAGAGAGAGGAGGAAGCAGGCTCCCTGCTGAGCAGAGAGCCCGATGTGGGGCTCGATCCCAGGACCCTGAGATCATGACCCGAGCCGAAGGCAGCAGCCTAACCCACTGAGCCACCCAGGCGCCCCAAAACAGTATTTTTAACATCTTATAATTAAAGATAAAATTTCCTACTTAAACAATTTCCCTGAAATTGTAAATATCTCAAATTAATCTATAGCATTCCAGAATTTTTCCAGAATATAGTGGTTTTTCTTATTTGGACATGTATACAATCGTATGAAAAAGTTAAGGAATTTAAGATAAATTTTAAGTGAGGTCACTGTGCTAAATTTCAAAGGATCCTGTAGCTCAGTTTGCAGAGAAAAATACTCGAATATTCAGGAATTCACTTAATGTTTTAAGTTTCAGTTCTGGGTTTTCTACCCAAAGAAAAATACTGCAATGCAATCTCTCTTCTCTTTTATCATTTATTAATTGCAAAGTAAATAGCTCTCCACTGCAGTGAGACATGGTTTTAGAGTGGAATAGTAGGTCAGGGCTTCACTAGTCCTGGGAATAGTGTTAAAAATCAATTGTTCTTATTTAGAATCTATCTGTAAAATTCACCTATATTAGGATATCTGGTTGACCTGAAGATTTCCAAGTTTATTTCTGGCCACTGAATTTACAATCTTCATTTTCTGCGTTTCCTTCCAAATCTTCCATCATGAGTTAAACAACAAATTCCTTTGACCTACCTCTTCTGTAAATGAAAATGTTTAAAGTACTTGGTGAGTAGTGGCTCTCACCTCTTTTTTCTTTTTATTTTGAACAAAAATTCTAAATATAACAAAAAGGTAAGAGAATTATATACTAGGAAAGCCTGGGTGACTCAGTCAGTTAAGCTCCTCCTTCAGCTCAGGTCATGATCCCCCAGTCCCCGGACTGAGGCTTCCTGCTCAGCAGGGAGTTTGCTTCTCCCTTTCCCTCGGCCTGCCACTTCCCCTGCTTATACTGTGTGTGTGTGTGTGTAATAAAATCTTTTAAAAATGGAATTGTATAATTACTCTTTTTATTTTTATTTATTTATTTTTTAATTTATTTTACTTGACAGAGAGAGACCACAAGTAGATAGAGAGGCAGGCAGAGAGAGAGAGAGGGAAGCAGGCTCGCCGCCAAGCAGAGAGCCCGATGCGGGACTCGATCCCAGGACCCTGAGATCATGACCTGAGCCGAAGGCAGCAGCTTAACCCACTGAGCCACCCAGGCGCCCCCACTCTTTTTATTTTTTGACGTGCAGTTGACACACAATGTTACATTAGTTTCAGGTGTATGACATTGTCTGACAAGTCCATATGTATGCTATGTTCACCACAATTGTAGCCACCATCTGTCGCCATAAAACACTATTATAATACCATTGACTATATTCCCTGGGCTATATACCTTTTATCCCATGCCTTTTTCATTCCATAACCAGAAATCTTTATCTCCTAATCCCCTTCATCGATTTTGCCCATTTCCTCACCATCCTACCCTCTGGCAACATTTATTTTCTGTATTTAAGTGTCAGTTTCTGTTTTCTGTTTGGTTGTTTATTTATTTGTTTTGGTTTTTTAATTTCACATATAAGTGAACTCATACAGTATTTGTCTTTCTCTATCTGACTTATTTCACTTAGCATAATACCCTCTAGGTCCATCAATGTTGTCATAAATGATAAGATCTCATCCTTTTTTATGACTGAGTAATATTTTATTATACATATATCCATATATATATATTCATTGTATATATTCCATTCCACATCCATATATATATATTCCATTATATATATCCCATTGTATATATAATAAATATCCATATCTCCAGTATTCCTTTATATATAATATATATGTGTGTATATATATATATATATGTGTGTGTGTGTGTATATATATACACATCTCTTTTTCCATTCATCTATCAAAAGATTCCATTCCCGGGGCGCCTGCGTGGCTCAGTGGTTTAAGCTGCTGCCTTCGGCTCAGGTCATGATCTCAGGGTCCTGGGATCGAGTCCCACATCGGGCTCTCTGCTCGGCAGGGAGCCTGCTTCCCTCTCACTCTCTCTGCCTGCCTCTCTGCCTACTTACGATCTCTCTCTGTCAAATAAATAAATAAAATCTTTAAAAAAAAAAAAAAAGATTCCATTCCCACCAACATGCACAAGGGTTCCTTATTCTCCACATCCTCACCAACATTTATTATTTCTTGTGTTTTTTATTTTTCTGACAGGTATAAGGTGATATGTCATTGCGGGTTTGATTGGCGTTTCTGTAATGATTAGTGATGTTGATCATCTTTTCATGTGTCCATTGGCCATCTGTATATCTTCTTTGGAAAATGTCTATTCAGCTCCTCTGCCCATTTTTTAATTGTATTATTTGGGTTTTTTGGTATTAAGTTGTATATTTTGAATATTAACCCCTTCTCAGATTTAGTATTTGCAAATACCTTCTCTCATTCAGTAGGTTGCCTTGTTGTTTTGTTGATGGTTTCCTTTGACATACAAAAGCTTTTTATTTTGGTGTGATTCCAACAGTTTATCTTTGTTTTTGTTTCCCTAGCCTGAGGAGACATACCTAGAAAAATCTTGCGAAGGCTGATATAAGGACTCCTTTTTAATCCTTCACCTAACATTCACCAGATTCTCAGCATTTTGCCAGGCCATGTTTTCTCCATTTCTCTGTCTGTTCTCTCTATATATACATATATGAATGTATATATATTACTACTTATTAGTAGTAAATTTATTACTAGTAATGTATATATATACTTAGTAATAAATTTAGTACTAGTATTTTTGCTGACTCATTTTCTTAATAACCATAATATAGTTATAAAACCTAGGACATTTTACATTGATAAATTAATATTACCTAATATATAGTTCACACTCAGATATTGTCATTTGTCTCAGTATCATTCTTTCTAGCATTTTTAAAAAACATTAGGTCCTATCCAGGATTACATATATCATGAAGTCTATGTTTAAAAGAAAAAACTTTATCTTACCTAAAATCAGAAGATAGAAATGATGTCATTGTGTCTAAAGAGCAATATCTCATCTTTGTGATGCCAACAAAGCAATATTAACATTATTCGTGGAAAATTTTATTCAAATTGTCTATGCAATGTCAATTATGTATCTACCAGTATTTAAAATCCTGAAGATTTTAGAAAAGATCTCATGGTTCTTGTTCTCAAGTAACTCACAGTACAGATGCTGGGGTAGATCTAATATCCAACTAATAACAGGCTAGTAAGTAGCTGTTTGATCTGTTAGATTTTGTGGCAAAACAAGCCGCACTTAAATATAGTGACTTATGGGGGCGCCTGGGTGGCTCAGTGGTTTAAGCCTCTGCTTTCGGCTCAGGTCATGATCTCAGGGTCTTGGGATCGAGCCCCACATCCGGCTCTCTGCTCAGCGGGGAGCCTGCTTCCTCCTCTCTCTCTGCCTGCCTCTCTGCTTACTCATGATCTCTCTCTGACAAATAAATAAATCTTTAAAAAAAAAATATAGTGACTTATGGCAACAATTATTTTTCTTTAGCTAGCAATTCTTGCAGTTGGTAATGTCAGCCTGGGCTCAGTCATGCAGTTGCAATACGTTGGTTGGGTTGGCTAGGGACAGAGGTTCTAGGTGAGCTACACTCATACGTCAGCAGTTGATACTGGCTATTGGTTGGTACTGACCCTGAATTAGGAAATAGGGATGGCTGCGCCACATGACTCCATCAGGATAGCCTAAGATCTTTCATATGTGTGGTCTCAGGGTTCCCAGAAGTAGCAAGAAGGCAAGCCCCAGGGTTCCCAGAAGTCCCAGAGGGCAAGCCCGAGTGGGCAACATTTTTCAAGTTTCTTTTTGCATTATAGCTGCTTATTATCTCTTTGACCAAATTATGTCAAGTAACCATGTCCAGAGTCATTATAGGAGAGTCTTTCCAAAGTCTATCCAAAGATACAAGAAAACAAGAATAAGTCAGGGTCATTACTATAGCAACCTCCCCCAACAACAGAAACTGTGACTAGAATGACACTGATGAGCAATATCATGGAATATGTATCATTTTGTAACTGTACCTGATTAAAAAACAAATAGTAAAGGATAGTCAAAATATGTTATAGGAATTATGCTCCAAATTTCAGCTAGAATAGTTTAAGAAGAGCCTGAAGAAAAGAATGGCACACAATGACTCAACGTATAGCTAGGACTTGGATGCGTAGGGACAAATTTGTGGACAGAGAATTAGGAATGGGTAAATGAGGGATATAACTCATGAAATGTACGAACTGACAATGAACATGACATATATGTGGGATAATGAAGGAACGAACTTAAGATGAGTAGATGGCCTATTAGGAAGAGTAGAAAACAAGATTAAATAAGTAAAATCAGCATAAATTATGAACGGAGGCATTTAAAGTTTATCCAAAGTTTAGATTGTTGTAGCTCCATGACATCAACAATATTTTAAAAAGAATCATCTAGTAAGAGTATTAAGATGAATGAAGTCAGGGGTGAGCGGTAAAAATCAGATACACACTTATTACAAAAATCAAAATTAAAACACTAACATTGAGAATAGTGCAATCGTGACAAATCAAGGAGAATATTAAATTGAAGAAAGGTACAAATTTGAGACATATTTTGTATAGAAAACAGCGGAATTTTTAAACTATAGACCCAGACTTATGATGTTTTCTCTCCCAATACTATCCTTTTACAATTTGTCTTCCATATATTTGAAAAGAACTGAAACATCAGCAATTGCTCCATTTGTTTAGCTGTTCTCCAAATAGCTTCCAACATTATTCTGACTACCCTGTGATTTGTTGATATCATTAAACTCTGATGCCAGAATAGAGCACAGTATCTCACATGTGCCTGACCAGAACAGAGTACAGTATTAATGTGAATATCATACTTATTATCAATGGAGTCAATGTCTACATTAACTGTTTTTCTTATGATGTCACATGATCAATTCATATTCATACTATAAAATATACTAAATTCCTTAGCAATATTACACGAGAGCATTCAAAATTAAATATTTATACCTATTAACATTTAAAAGAGTCATTCTAGACATGGATATGTAACAGTGGCTTTTTTAGGATTATCTGACTTCGAGTACATAGTCCTGCAGTGTGTGGGGCCACAATCGAATGCAATGTTTAGTACAAACTTCTTTACTTGCATCATAAGAATTTACTAAACATGCTTATAGAAATAATTCTAAAACCTCTATTCCCATTTTTGACACATAACTAACTTTCTCTGTAAAGACCAAAGAATCTGAAGTCATGACGTATAAATCCACTGGGAAGCCAGATCTGTTCTGTATACCCCTGTACAAGACAATATGCTCATAACTAAATATGGTATTATAATAATCATTAGTCCTGTAATGTCTTTTTAATTACCTGGAAAAGGAATTAAAATAATCAGCGATGGCTTATCAGACTTTCATCTTCTTATAAGCAAGGCAACATTAAATATGACAGGTTAAGAATAGTTGTAAATAGGAGCCCAGCTAAGACAAAGACATACTCCTTTTCCACTTATCCCCAACCTGTTCCACATACATATGCCAATTTTTTTATACATATGCCAATTTTACTTAATATTGTGATTCTTCCAGCATTGTGTTTTTCTTCTGTAAAAAATTAGTGAAACGCGGGGCACCTGGGTGGCTCAGTGGGTTAAAGCCTCTGCCTTCGGCTCGGGTCATGATCCCGGGATCCTGGGATCAAGCCCTGCATGGGGCTCTCTGCTCCTCGGGGAGCCTGCTTCCTCCTCCCTCTCTCTCTCTCTGCCTGCCTCTCTGCCTACTTGTGATCTCTGTCTGTCAAATAAATAAAATCTTAAAAAAAAAAATTAGTGAAACGCTAGAATAGTTATGACCTTCTTAAAAAATTAGCTGAACAGTGAAAATTGTCTTAATCACAAGTGAGTCAGTCATACAAGATCATAGCGTTGTTTTTCTAGCAAATAAAACATTACTACCATACATTTTATGTTTGTACATATATTCATCTATGTTAAAAGTTTCTTCAGTGGTAAGAACAATCTTGTACTTTTTTGTGTGAATATAGTTGCATATAGGTGGATTCATAATAGATATTTAAATATTTTCTTGTTAAATGTAAAAACCTATGATAGCAACAAATAAAACCCACTAATATGTAAAAGTACATATCAGTGTGTGTCTGCCAAGAAGGGAGATGGAAGCTTTGGGGATGAGGATGAGATTGACAGTAGTTAACAAAAAAAAAAAAAAAATTTAATGTTGCTCTGAAAAAATAAAAAGAAACTTCCCAGGAAAATGTCCCTGGGACTGGAGGTGTAAGAGAGAGGGTACCACTAGAGGGCGGTAGCCCCCAAACTTGTGTAACTAAAGCTTCATCTAAGTATAACTTCCTATACCCACAGCTGTTTGGTATTTGTTCCACCAAATACATGATCATTTTCTTTCTTTCACAGCAAATATCTTTTAAGTAGTTTCATTAACTCCAAAATACCAGTAGTTTAGAGGCATAATACCTGAGTGTGAGGTGGAATAAAATATTTAGAATCTGCTGTTTTTATTGGGGTTTTTCATTTGTTTATTTGTTTTTTGGTCCAATAACTCAGAGATAAGGTGATACCTTGGATTTGGCAAAGAAATCACTTCTCACACCACGCACACTTCTTACAGGTAAAATGTAGTCTATGACCTGTGGAATGCTGGTTAAAACCATTTCTTCTCAAGGCATGCTTTGCCCTTCATCCCAGCACATAGTCAGCTGCAATAAGAAAGCCTGTTTACCAAAAATAGCCCTCTACCAGCCTGTCACTCAACCTGAAATCCATTAAGACACTGGTTCCCAACCTTTTCAAAGTGAAGACTCAAAATAAATTTCACAGAATCCTATGTGGTCATTCTTGAACTCTTAAGACCAATGTATTAAAGATATGTATCTCACATTAAAAATATCTTATCAGGGGACGACTGGGTGACTGAGTTGGTTAAGCGGCTGCCTTCAGCTCAGGTCATGATTCTGGGGTCCTGGGATCGAGTGGCTCATCGGGCTCCTTGCTTGGTGGGGAGCCTGCTTCTCTCTCTCTCCCTCTGCCTACTTGTGCCCCCTCTCTGTCTCTGTCAAATAAATAAATAAAATCTTAAAAAAAAAAAACTATCAGTAACACCAGAACAGTAAAATAAAATTTTAATGAATCAATTTTGTATTAGCCATAACAACATACATTTAAAAAATAACAGTAAAATATGCAAAATATTTTAGTCAGTCAACAGTTTAGGCTCTCTGACTACTCAAGTTAATGAATCCCTTGAAGCAAACCCATAATCTACCCCTTACTTACAGCATAAGCTCTGGGGTCTGAAAGAAGAATCATTGAATTTATGAATTATCTCACCAAACTTCCAGTTTTAAGACGGAAACCTCATCTTTTTCTGGTTATACTTTTATTTTTTAAAGAAAACTCACCAAATTATAGAAATGAAAAATGTGTATCTTTCTGCATACATGAAGAAATGCCATGGTTCCTGGCATTCATTAACAAACATATCTGACATAAGTGTGCATGTAGCTCCCTACACATATTCTTCCCATGAAGATTTACCAAGGTTAAAGTTTGTAGAATGTCAGTGGAAGTTTGATTCTTCAAAGACATCAGTTCCAAATAGTTTGTCCATATGACCTGAGCAACTTTCTTCAGTGTCCTACTGAGTACGTAACATACATTCTTAGCACAAATGTCCTGAGAGTTTTGACATCATAGATAAAACATTTCCTGGCACAATTAAAAGAGTATCTGGCATCATGTAGCTCTACAGAAAGCCAAGATTCCAGAGTTCATGTTAGCTGACAGTGAAACTCCACCACTCATGTCAGGGGAAAGTCAAAGTTCATCTCTTACGAAAGTAACTATCATATACTCTGCTCCTGCTTTTCATGGGAATGTATCAACTGAAGTACATTTTAATTGAATCAAACAGGCAGGTATACATCCATCCTTGTTTCATTACTATTGGAGAAGATGCCAAATATAATAAAGATCATATACAATATTAAACTGAAGAAAACAAACTTACTCAAAAATCTCCATACAACATGGAAGAAATTAATTGATTATACTTTTCTATACCTCAAAGTTGCTTTATTGTAGAGTAGAAGTGATTATTCTTACTCCTGTCAAATATTCTTACTCTTGTCAAATGTAGAAGAGGGATCTATCCATCGTCTATACTGGTGATTCTTGCCCTTTTCGAAAGTCCTCTTTGGAACACCATAACTCCATGATTTTCACATGTCTTGGTAGTACTCAGTCACACAGTTCTGAGTCGCATATGCTTTTGTGGGGTCCTGGCAATAGGGGGGATGCTCTGGAATTTGAGGCCCACAGGTTAAGAAACACTAATCTGGACTAACCTTCATTTTCTGAGGTCCAAAGAGGTTAAGTAATCTGCACAAAATGCCTAGGGTCACCTAGAGTTAAAATACGAGTCTTCTCAATCTTTGTTTCTTATAATTCCACTATCCTAGAATTATGCATGAAAGTACATAGTGTCATTGAAAGAAGAGTCCTCTGCTAATTCAAAGAACTGTATTTTGAGGCAAATTTATCAGCTAAGTGCCGAGAGCACTACTACAGTTTATATTTGGAAACTCAGAAGGGTGCTCAGGAAACTTATAAATAGAATGGGTACAACTGGTTTGATGTCAGTCTTAAGACATAAATAATGTTTAGCAGGTGTCAAACCAAAGCCTGGTCCTGTTTGATATTTTCATCAGTGACCTAGATAAGACATTGGCAACCTAGAGAGCCAAAATCTCTCAAAAGAATTTCACGTTTTAGGAAGCCTGCTAGTGTCTCTTGCCCACAAATTACCACTCCTTCTTTTCTTCCATATTCAGTTTCCCACAGCTCAATTGATCCTACCTGGGAGTTAGATTACTTAACTAATTACCACCAAGCTATGAGTGAGCGAACAAGTGACTAACGTAAGAGCTCTTCCAGACATTTTAGAGACCTTTAATTATTTTTAAAGTTTATTTTTTTAAAAGAATAGTATTTAGTGGGTAGAGATATGCATCTCTGTGCTGTTTACTGACCAGAATGTTTCTTCTTGCCAAATATAACCTTAACTCCTCTAAACTCATAATTATTTTTGAAAAAATTCTTGAATATTTCAAAATCACAACACTCTTTCCTGCTGCACCTGAATTAAACCTCCAAACTTTCTCCATATGGTTCTCCAGCAGCCACTAAGAACTGACCAATGAGAACTGGCCAGCCCATGCAAGGAAACTGACTTGCCATCTCTGATCTATATAATGAGTGTATTCCTATTTGGAGGCAGAGGGTGACATTCCATAGCCTCACAAAAACACTCTTCCCCCATAGTTTAACTTATTAAAAAGTAAAGGTCCTATTTCTTTCTTTCTTTCTTTTCTCTTCTTTTCTTTTCTTTCGCTGTTACTTATAAACCGTGCTGAAGCGTAAAGAAAAAAAAAATTGCAGCCACATTAGTTTGTGCCAAAGAGACAAAGAGAAAGCAGATCCTCCTTCAGGATCACTTTGATCTAAAAATTATTTCTGGAAGTAACCAAAATGCCTGCAGTGGCATGAAATTATGTAAAGTGAAGTTTTAGCCATATGTGGTATATCCTTAATGACCACACTACTACATTTTTTTTTTTAATAAAATGACACCAACTGGGGGAAGAAAAACCACAAGCAAGGACTTACAAATGAGGCTACTTAGAAGCAGCCACAAGTATCTGACAGGTCAAGAAAGTAGACAGTCTCATACAGACTTTGCTGTTAAAAATACTCCAGTGATGTATTTTTATAGGCAGGCAAGGGAAAATGTCCGTAAATAGCTGCAGGAAATTTGGCCAAAAACATAAGCTGCCAGTAAAAATATTAAATTGACCATCATTAGAAATATTTCAAATTTAGTTAACACATAAAAGGCAAAAATAGGAAGAAATTGAATTCTCACAATATTTAAATTTGTATAATTTTTGTCTGTTTAGTTGTGTATTTTTCTAAACTTACATTGTTTCTTACATTATTTTCATAATTTATGATTTTCTTCATCCCCAATTTCATTTTTTTTTCCATTGTTGATCTAAATGTTTTCTTTCTTTTCTATTCCAAAGTGTGGAATTTGTTTTTAACTTTATTCCAGAAACTTTCCCTTCTGTGTTTCAAATCTTCACTGCTAGTCAATTTCTTTTTAAGGAAAAAATATTTAAATGGAATTTGGTGGGTTGGGAGGGAGCCCTTCACCTTTCTGACACCAGCAATCCACATCAGTAAGATGTTTTGCATTCTGATATAGGCTTCCTTGAGTGCCAACTGTCGGCACTCGACCATGAACTATGACTTGGCAGCTAGGCTCTCTAATCCTAACTCAGGTTTGTGAAGTTTCACAATTTTTTCCCTTGAGAACAGCCAGTACTGAGCTGGCACAATCCCACCAAGCCCAGATCTTTGAAAAGCGCTCTACTCAAGTCTATATAAGGAATATGGTACTCAGCCATGACACCTCTTCCTAATAAAATAGCTACCATGGTAGGGAGGAGGAGACTGTCTCTGATCACCTTCCCCCACATTAGATTGAGAAAGAGCTAAAAAGAAAGTAAGACTTCAGTTGACATTTCAGAATGACCACTGGCTTCATGGTGACTTCTAACTTATTAAAAAAGATAAATATTTGGGTCCGGGAAAAACCAATTCATTGGGCAGTCACTCAACTTGTTATAATTTTTTAAACTGAAAAGCTTCTTCATCAAAATCTGACGTGACTCAACTTCCTCCCCTGCTGATTTTAGGTGAATCGCTTTAGCCCTTCATTTCTGACTGATTCGGAAAGGAAGCGAGGAACAGAACCACAGTTCAGAAGCAGAACCAGGTCTCAGCTGGAATCATATTCCTAGTGTTTTCTGAGTTTGGGAAGCTACCTCACTGTATTTTCCTTAGACACAGACAATATTAATGAGTACGTTCTTGTCCTCACTACCAGAATGTGTCATCTATGCAACGTGCCAGCTCTCTCTTACATTCCAAGTGTCTTCACTTGGGATGTCCTCCGCGCTCACGGTTCCTCACCCGTTTCCACAACAGAGGTCATCTTAGCTAGCACGTGTAGAGACTACACTGCATTTTAATATAAAATCATCCCTCTCCAGATTCTTCCAATAAAGGACCCATATCATTTCTTCTGAGAACTCTGCTCCTGAAGGCTACAAAAGAGGTTAAGGGTCACAGAAACCTCCTTTTCCTGTTTTCCTCAGGGCAAATGCAGTTTCAAATTCTTACTGGGAATTTCAGCATAAACAAGAAAGAGTTCGCGGTGACTCTTCCTAACATGTTCCTTGAAACCTCTGAGCCTCATAAACATCTCTAGGGTTATGTAGAGGTATGCAGAATGATCACAGCTGGATTTAATTTATCTCCCCTCCCCCTTTTCTTTTTGCCTAACTTAACAAGATTGAGGTTCAGGGACAGGGAAAATTCCGCTTAGGATTTGAAAACACTGCTCAACTAACATCTACTAAGTTGAAGATGATTCTTTCACAATTCACTGCCAATTATTCTAGAACACATTTGATAACTAAGAGTGAGCTATATTAGTCCTCAAAACAAGTAAGGAAAAGTTACTGGTTTGCTTTTGGCAAAGTGTATTCATTTTATACAGATGACAAGAGGGAAAATAGTGAGGTTCTTCAGTGTGGCTTAGGTTCTTTATATTTGCCTTTGGCAAGTATACCGAAGGTTAATAAAGCCCTTTGGAATTTTAATTTCCCAAACACTGTCACATATAAACCGAAATGCTCTGCTGGTTGATGAGAAAATGGTATTGTCGGGTGTGAAAGCTGCCTGTTTCACACGCAAAATGTTTCCAGCAAACAATGCTGGGAACTGAGCCAAGAAATGTCATTTCTCTCACTTCATACTTCCATAACAAGTCTCCATCCCCAAACCCTTGCCCCTGTTCCATCCTCTGACTAATCCACCCACTCCAAATCTTTCCTGTTTACACTGTAAAAGAATGGTATTTTAAAAACCTTATCCCTGAGCGAACGTCCCCGAGTGGAGCTTGGCACCCAGGGACATGTCATAAATGCTGTTTTGAAAATCTTTTAACATCGATATCCCTTTATGGATTTCATAGCTCGTGAAAAGAAAGAACTCGAAGCTAAACCCAGCCACCGACTGTCTGCCACGGAAGCGCCCGTGTCAGGGAGCACTGGAGGCCGAGCGCAAGATGGAAACTCTGAGATTTACCTCATTTCACATGTATGTTATTCAGTCACTAATGCACTGAATCAGACTCAGCATTTCAGAAAGGTTGGTCCTGATTTGGCCCAACCTTTGATTTTTCTTAGTTTGCGAAGTTGCTTCTCCCCTTGAATGTTGAACTTTGAAGAGACATTACTAGGTATCAACAAAAGTTTGAAGTCGGAATACAAAATATTATTCAGGCTTTCTTAAGCCTGAATTAATAAATAAGCACAGGAGGTGATGATTTGTGGTCATTTCCCTTATGTCAACAAACTGCTCTCGCCTAAGAAGCCCAGAAACATCTTTAAGCAACAGTACCTGCAAAAAGTCGACGTAGAGTTAGTTGTAGTTTCTTCCCATTGTGGGAATTTTAGAAACTGTCTTATCTTTTTGAAAAGGTCTTCATGTACCTCTTCATAAATTAAGACTTGTTTGAATGTCTCTTTAGAGGCATGGCAATAATGCAATTAAATTTTTTTCATTTTCCCTCCACTAAGGCAGCAATTCTCATCCTGTGGTTTCAGCAAACATTTAGAAAGATAGTCAATTAAATCCTGTCTAGTGTTCTATCTCCAACCACCCCACTTCTGCAAGATATCACCATCACTGCATCAGCTGACCATGGCAAGCACAAACTTTGTTCTATCAGTTTTGGACCCTACCAATTCTTCAACTCCTGCCATCACATTTGATAGGTCTGTCAGGGTCCTGCCATTAGCCATTATAAAACCACAGGTGACCATTGACTGCCCCCAGGTACACTTTGCCTCCCTTCCCTTTGCTGTTTCTCTTTACAGGCATCTCCTTGACGGACACCAATTTCCATTCAGAGCAGTGCCTTTTACAAGCCTTTGTAATTTACCACTTGACTATTATGATCATTTGCTTTTTTGGCTTCTCTCTCCTTTAATCATCTTAACTATTATTTGTTTTATAGTAATATACATATATTTTTATATATATAAATACGTATATTTATATGCACATAAAACAATTATAACGAGCCACAGTTACAATAAATGTAAGGTGTCATTATTGTACAATCTTATTTAGTAATTAACATCAACCCACCTTTGTTCTTACTCCCTAACACGCAACGCACCTGGGGGCAGGGCTTATAAGCTGAAGTTTGGGCACTCAACCGCAGCAGAAAGAACATTTCTGGGGTCTGAAATGACACTCTGTAACACAGATCAGTGATAGCACTAGAGGGAGAGCCAGGAGGGAGTCCAGTCATGAGTTTGCTCCCAAAAAAAAGGAAGCGACAAACACACATAGAGCAGGACATCAAAATCCGTGCTCAGGCTGCAGGGAAAGTTAAACCATAACACAGGGAAAGATGGGATGTTGTGGGAGAGAACACAACCAGCCTAGCCACGCTGATACTCTCCACTTCATAGATCCTCCAGACTCTTGTTCCACCACACCCACTCGTCCTGGACACTCAAATCCAAGAATTTTGTTTCTACCATCTCCTTTCTCCTTTTCCCTCCTCTTCTTTAGGTTGATGCACCACTTGTCTGGGGTTTTGTTTTTGTTTTTAAGATTTTATTTTCTTATTTATTTGCAAGTGAGAATGAGAGAGAGAAAGCACCACAGGAGGGAGAGTCAGAGGGAGAAGCTGACTACCCGCTGAGTGGGGAGCTTGATGGGGGACTCCACACTGGGAACTGTGGGATCGTGACCCGAACCAAAGGCAGATGCTTAACCAACTGAGGCACTCAGGTGCCCCATAGTCTGGTTTTTTGTTTGTTTGTTTGTTTTTTAAAGCTTTTTATTTGCTTTACCCATCCTCTTAACAAAATCCAAAATCCAGTTGGCAAATCTGTATCTCTTCTTAGATGGAGGGGAGGAAGAAAACTGGAAATCCTTTCTCCCCTAGAGCACAGTGGGAATTCTTGTCCTCATTGTACTTTAATAAGGTCTTGAATTCTTTCCTAATTTTCTCAAGTCTTGTATATTGTTTCCTCAGTAGGACTGCAGATTTTTTGAGAAAAAGGAACATGTCTTCCTCTTCTTACTTTTCTTTGTAGTCTGTTGTTGGCAAATATCCACTCAGTGTTTGCTAATCAGAGTAAACATAAAATATGTTAGTGTTATGAATATGTCAACATGTTTTAGAAGAGTTTTATTATATGTGCTACTGAATACTTAGGAGGAAAAACTGTTGGAGCAAGTGAAAAATTACGGGTTTATATGTGAAACTTAAAAAATCAAGTGTAAAACAAAATACATAAAGCAATGATTTTTAAAAAGAATTTCATTTCAATAAATTGTGTATAATATAGTGCATTTTGGGGGGATTCCAACTATGTGCCAGTTTTTCTTCAAGGTACTTTACATGGAATATCTCATTTACTCTTCACAACAATAATAGCAGTGTGGAATAAGGACTGTTATTATCCCTAATTTACTTACTAATCAGAATCAGAAGCACATAGTTATAGCTTGTCTTAAGTCACCCAGGTAATAAGTTATGGAGCCAGGATTCAAATACAGGCATTTTAACACCTAACCCAAGTCATAACTTCCCCACTCTTACCATTTCCAAGGGACATTTGAATGGAGAAAGTGTAACCACCAACTCCAGTCATCATACTTGTGATGGTTAATTTTATATGTCAACTTGACTGGGCCAAGTGCTGCCCAGATATTTGCTCAAACATTACTCTGGGTATTTCTGTGAGGATATTTTTGGGTAAGGTTAACATTTAAATGGACAGAATAAAGCAGAGTACCCTCATGGGCCTCATCTAATCATTTGAAGAGCTGAATAGAAAAAAAAGCTGACCCCCCTCCCCCAATAATAAAATTCCTCCTGCCTGACTAGAACATCATCTCTTTCGGCATCTCCCATCCACTAGACTCCAGACTAGAACTACACCATCTGCTCTTCTGAGTTCCTAGCTTACCAACTCACCTACAGATCTTGGGAATTATATCTCCATAATAGTGTGAGACAATTCCTTATAATAAGTAAATTTATATTTATTTATTTATTTGTGTGTGTATGTGTGTGTGTGTCTTACTCTTACAGATATATATGGACACACACTACACACACACACACACACCTCCTATTGGTTCTCTTTCTCTGGAGAATATTGACTAATACAATACTTTATCTATATGCTTCTATTGGGAAATGAGGTTATTTTTTGAGATCTTTGGATTTTCTCATGAGGAAAGTGAGGAAATAGTTTTGTTATTATTCCTTTAACATGTAAAGATGTTATTTACATTACTTTATATTGTAACTTGGTGCTTGAGATGAAAAGTCTTAGATGTTCACGTGAATAATAACTTTGAACTTTAATTTTCAAGAGAGAACAAATACTTAGAAACTCAGAAACAGATATTCATATCTCAATTTAGTCATATAATGAACACACCAGATATCCAATTTTAGTACTTATTTGTTACAAGTTAAATCTAGTAAAATATGAAATAATTTGGGATTTTTAGCTGTCAATTTATAGTAGTTCATTTTCAGAGAAAAAGTTATTTTTTCACTCTCTATGTTCTTTCTCCAAAATATTCAATCTATTTACCTGTACCTTGACTATGCTCTTAGTTTCGAATGGACATACTGCACTCGTTTTTCCTTCATAAGCAAGTCTCAACGACTCCCACATACTTTGTAGTTTTTATTTGTAGGTTTGGTTGTCACATGAGCTTTTGTAGCTTATTTTTCAAATTAAAAATCTTCCACTTGGGAGATACGCACTCATGCAGATAATCAATCAAATATATAATCTCACATTGAAATGGCATCTCCAATTTCAACAACCTGTGATTTAGTTCTTTAAACACTTACTGCAAGATAATCAGTTCCTCCAACAGATAAACATGTTTTGACAAGAAACTTGTTTTTTTCATGGTTAGCATACTAAGGTAAAATTAGATAAAAGACCAGTTATTTCCTTTATTTTATGGCTTCTTAAAAATTGCTGCTTGGAACATGAAGACTAGATAAATCTTAATCAAAAAATTAAAATGGAACTCCCCAGGAATATAAACTGTTTATGGTTTTCTGAAGTTTTTATTTCTCTAATACAGTAATATTTATAAACCGGAAGCCTCACTAGCTCTGATTACTCTCGTCTTTGTGTTTCTTAAATTAAATCAAAGTAAAGCCTTGTCTACTTGGATTTTGAAACCTTCCCTCATAACACAAGGAGCTCAAAGCAGAGGGATTGCTTGACAGTATAAAGTGGATGTTAATCCTGGAATCGTCAGGATTTTAATCATTTTAATCATCTTAATCTCTGAAAAGGTAGAAAGAAAAAAATCCTGTTTCTATACTAAGCAGCAACATTCTGAACAGTTGGTTGGACCACCCTGGATTTATGTGTTTTTAAATCTTACATCCACCTTTCTGAATTCCCTTATAAAATTATAAATATATAAAACTGATTATCTAATAGGTGAATATAGATGAGATCTAGTTTTTAAAAACATAATTATTAAAATTAAAATGTCTCCTGTTTAACTGATGAGTTATCTGAATGATTCCCCACTTATTTGGAGGGATGGATATCTACATAAATTAGATTAGATGCTTATTTAACCTTGCTAATTTTTGTGTACTGCAAAAGAATCCAAATTTCAAAATTTTCTCCCATCCAAGTACTAACCAGGCCTGACCCTGCTTAGCTTCCAAGATCAGATGAGATTGGTCGCGTTCAGGGTGGTATGGCTGTAGACAAATTACAATTACATAATTTTCTATTGTTACTAGTTCATTTACTCTAGTATTTAGTCTCTCCATATGGGAATTATAGAAATTACTATTCAATACTGTGGACATAATCTTCATTGTGTTCTAATGTTCTTTCAGTTATAAATTTTTGTGATTCTTTTTTTTTTTTAAGATTTTATTTATTTATCTGTCAAAGAGAGGGTGGGGAAAGGGAGAGCATGAGCAGGGGAAGGGGTAGAGGAAGAAGCGGCTCCACACTGAGCAGGGAGCCCAATGTGAGACTTGATCCCAGGACCCTGGGCTGAAGGCAGATGCTTTTCTGACTAAGCCACCCAGGCATTCCTCAAAATGTGATTCTTTTATAATTCATTCATATTCTCCCTCTCCTCTTCTTCCCCAACCTCCCCTAATGCACCAACCCGCTCCCCACCCTCCCTACCCCTCTAGCAAAAAAAAAGCTACATCCTGAACTTTCCCTTTTCATGACAGCAAGTCTTTTCAAATTAACATTTTCTTTCCGGTGTGATTTTTTTACTTTATAACCTATGTAACTAAATTGTTTTTCATTTGCAAGTCCCAAGTAATAGCTAGATAATAACTTTATTTTTTTTAAGATTTTATTTATTTATTTGAGAAAGATCACGAACAAGGCGGAAGGGTTATAAGGAAAAGCAGACTCTCGCTGAGCAGGGAGCCCTGAGATCATGACTTGAACCAAAGGCAGATGCTTAACCAACTGAGCCACCCAGGTACCCTAGATAAAAACTTTATAGCAACATTTTTTTTTTTAAGATTTTATTTATTTATTTATTTATTTGACAGACAGAAATTACAAGTAGGCAGAGAGGCAGGCGGGGGGCGGGGGGGGGGGGAAGCAGGCTCCCCGCTGAGCAGAGAGCCCGATGTGGGGCTTGATCCCAGGACCCTGGGATCATGACCTGAGCCGAAGGCAGGGGCTTTAACCCACTGAGCCACCCAGGCACCCTTTATAGCAACATTTTAAAACACTTCTGGGCATGCATGACTGTGCTAAGGGTACAGCATAATTTTTCTTCTAAGTTGTTTTGTGTGCTATTTAGTATAAATAAGACAGCAGGGGCGCCTGGGTGGCTCAGTGGTTAAAACCTCTGCCTTCAGCTCAGGTCATGATCTCAGGGTCCTGGGATCGAGCCCCGTATCCGGCTCTCTGCTCAGCAGGGAGCCTGCTTTCCCCCTTTCTCTCTCTGCTTGCCTCTCTGCCTACTTGTGATCTCTGTCTGTCAAATAAATAAATAAAATCTTTAAAAAAAAATAAGATCGCGATTTCAATAATTACCCTAGTCTCCTCCAGCCACAGAGGAATGGACCCAGTATTGTAAATGAAACTAGCATTTTACTGTGTGACAAATATGAGCAGATGATATGCTTAATTATTTTTTAAAAAGTTGGGGTTTTTTTTCTAATGTAGGAAAAGAGGCCCAGACTCAGAGAAATGTAGAACTCAACTGGAGAGATAGTTGGGGGAAATATAGTTACACTCTAATCTAGTCTTCAAACATTCCCTAGGACTTTAATCTTAAAAACTAGGCACTTTGGCAGACAATTTGTAAGATAAGAGCCATTAGCAGTGTAATAATTTAAAGGTGAAGGCACAGAAAATACTTCTTCACTTGGGTTATCTCCTTTCTGACAAGATTAGGCGGGCCTTTGGGGCCTAAATAATCCTATGCATTGAACCACGAGTCAGATTCCAAACCGCAGGATGATGAATACATCTGAACTCTCCTTTTTATTTCCAAACTGATAATACCTAGGCATTTTTATGGAAAGCAGAATTTTATTTCCTTATTATTGATTCATCTAAAATTAACCCTGTTATAATCTGTATAGGGAATATTCTGGTATATCTTCAGGAAGAAAGAATTAATGAATAATTTGAAACTGTAGTTACTTTTCAGTGATGGCACATCTGGGTTGTAACAGAAGACTTTTTAAACTATTAAACAGATTACACCAACAATGCGTAAGAGATGGAATAATAGTATAATAATCATATTTGCTACTCTTCATTCTTAACTGTGTCAGGCACTGAGCAAAGCATTTTGTATATAGTATCTTACATAAGCTTTATAAAAACCTCTAAAGGAAGAGTTAATATTCTAATCATACAGATGAGAAAACTATAACTTGGTCACAGAGTTAGTATGTGGTTGATCAGGGACTCAAGCCAAAGTATGAGTAACTTCAGGCCCATGTCTGTAATGTCACCCTGCACAGCCTAAACACACTAACTGTTCTCAATATCAGTCTTACAAAGACACATAAATAGCAGAAAGAACACAAACCTTTGTGTGGTTTGAAATATACCTCGTCTGTTAGTGAGTGGCCAGAAGAGAATGAGAGAGGAGGGAAGGGCAATGTATTAAGGAAACAGTGGGCTAAGTACCAGCCAAAAGTCCCCAAGTCAGTGCCTTTAGCATAATATTGCTTTTATTTTCTTGCTCACGTGAAGTCAAAATATGGATTCCTGATAAACAGAGAGCTTCCTGTAACATTTCCTGTAAGCAATAATTCAGTTCCTTCCTTCTCATGGCTTTGCCACTTTCAATAAGTGACTTGTCAGGGCTCTTTTTTTTTTTTTTAAGATTTTATTTATCCATTTGACAGACAGAGATCACAAGCAGGCAGAGAGTCAGGCAGAGAGAGGGGAAAGCAGGCTCCCTGCTGAGCAGAGAGCCCAATGCAGGGCTCAATCCCAGGACCCTGAGATCATGACCTGAGCCAAAGGCAGCAGCTTAATCCACTGAGCCACCCAGGTGCCCCAACTTGTCAGGGCTCTGCAGCAGATGGAAAACTGTAGTAGGTTGGGAACTGGAGGTTTCTATGGTCCAGGCCTAGGAGTGCCATCCATCTCGGCTCATATTCCACCAGCAAAAATTCAGTCACACTGTTACACACATAACTCCAAGGCAGACCGAGAGATGGTCTAGGAATGTGATCTGGAAAAAAAAAAAGAGAGAGAGAGAGAGAGAGAGAGAGACCAAGTTTGGTGCTATGGCTTGTTGTTCAGGACTTGAGGACCACAGAAAGATGACCCGCAATCTGATAATAATAAAGAGAAACTATTGGCTCCTCGTAGAGTTAAGCTAGCATTACCTTTAAGTCTCTTTTTTCTACTTACTCTTGTTAATGCTTTCCTCTTTTCTGGCCTTTAATTTTTGTTTTTAGGTTTGAGAGGGAGCCTGAACAGCAACTTAAAAATAACAGAAACCAACCTGCCAACCTGAGATTGATACTTGGTGAAAATCTCTCTCAAAAATGAAGGTGATGGGGCACCTGAGTGGCTCAGTGGTTTGGGCCTCTGCCTTGGGAGGCTGGGGTCATGGTCTCTCTGCTTAACGGGAGCCTGCTTTCCCTCTCTCTCTCTCTGCCTGCCTCTCTGCCTACTTGTGATCTCTGTCTGTCAATAAATAAATTAAATTTTTTAAAAAATGAAGGTGAAGTCAGGGCACCTCGGTGGCTCAGTCAGTCCAGTGTCTGAGTCTGGATTTTGGCTCAGGTCATGATCTCAGGGTCCTGGGATCTGCCCACATGGGGCTCTGTGCTCAACAGTGAGTCTGCTTCAGGATTTCTCTTCCTCTACTCCTCCCCGCCACGTGTGATTGCTCTCACTCAAATAAATAAGTCTTTTTAAAAAAATGAAGGTGATATAAATAAATAGTACACATAGTAAGATGGTAGATTTAAACCCAACTCAGCAATCCTATTTCTTGATATTTCCTCAAATGAAGTAAAATACTATATCCACACAAAAACTGGTAAGCAAGTTTGCAAATTTTTTGTAAGTTTATGTGAGTTATAAAAAACTCAAATATCCATTAATTTGTGAATGGATGAATAAAATATAGTAAATCCATACAATAAGATACAGCCGTAAGGAACAACCAACTTAAACATGCAAAGACATGAATGAATTTCAAAAATTCATTTTTGAGTGGGGAAAGCAGCCATCCACAAAAACTACATGCTACATGATTCCATTTATTTGAAGCTCTAGAAAAAGCAAAACAGCAGCAACAGAAAGATCAGTGGTTGTCAGAAGCTGTAGGGCCAGGAAGAGGATTGACTACAAAGAGGTAATAAAGGAACTTTTGGGGAGTGATGGAATTGTTCAATACCTTGATTGTGTGTATGGTTACAAAACCATATACATTTGTCAAGGCTCATTGAACTGCACATTTAAAACTGTCCCTCAATAAAGCTGACATTTAAATGAATTAATAATTTGACAATCATATCTTTAAAAACAACAAATTGACATTATAAGTGAGCTAGTGAATACCCTTTTTTCTTTAGGATTTTGTTTATTTATTTGAGAGAGAAAGAGAGACCCAGCATGAGTGGGGGGAGGGGCAGAGGGATAGTGAGTAGCAGACTCCCCATTGGGCAGGGAGCCCTATGTGGGACTTGAAACCAGGATCCTGGGATCATGACTTCAGCTAAAGGCAGATGCTTAACGGACTGAGCCACCCAGGCACCCTGCTAGTGAATACCCGTGAAGTAAGGCCCAGCATGGGGAGGAGGGTAACTCATTGGGAGAATGTGAGGGGAGAAGATCAGTAGAATAACCTATGTTCCAGGAATCCTGGGACTGAGCAAGTTAATAGAGGCCCTAATCTGCCTTCTATAGGAGTCTATTAAAATGTCCCTGAGAGGGGCGCCTGGGTGGCTCAGTGGATTAAGCCAATGCCTTCGGCTGGGGTCATGATCTCGGGGTCCTGGGATCAAGCCCCGCATCGGGCTCTCTGCTCCGCAGGGAGCCTGCTTCCTCCTCTCTCTCTGCCTGCCTCTCTGCCTACTTGTGATCTCTCTCTCTGTCAAATAAATAAATAAAATCTTAAAATAAAATAAAATAAAATGTTCCTGAGAGTTTTGGCTACTTTCTTCTCTAAACAGAAAAAGTGACTTCATGACAGCTAGTGCACTGATTTCATGGTGAAGACATCAAGTAATATGGCAAGTTGGAATACCCTTGTGTTTGCTACCCAGCTCCAAAGAGCAAACAAATAGGCCTTATTTAGCTAATTGAAGCCAACTGGTTTGGGCCTTAAGCAGTCACTGGATTAGAACAGATGGCAAATGCTTTTGAGATAGCTGTGTATAAACCATTTTAGAGCCTGAGGCAGAGCGTATCATACTACAAGTGGAGCAGCATAGGGCATAGATAGCTAGGGAAAGAAAGCAAACTTTAAACTAAGGACCAAGCTGATGTTAATGCCAAATGTAAAGTTTGAAGAGGGAGCTGGAGATGCACCTGTCCACTTCCAAGGCTCACTAATGGGTGTAGAAGCTGGAGAGTTTTAAAACCTCTCCGAGCAGGTAAATGCGGTTAATTTTTCTTTCTGTTTACTCTGTAATCTCTCGTTTAACTTGATTTTTATTACTATATTATTGGTATATTAAAATTTAAAAAAAAACAAAAGTAATATATGAGCGAGATTTTTAGGAAAATTTGAGCAAGCCCAGAAATGTATAAAAAAGACAGTTGAAAACATCTTTTCCCAATGCCCATGCCTATTGTCCTCTAGAAACATAATTAATGGTATAATGTCTTGATTTTTGTATAAATGTGATCTTTATGCATAACACCTAAGATTTTGAGATTTCTTTTTATTTCTAAAGATTTTATTTATTTATGGATGAGAGAGAGCTCACATGCAAGCAAACGGAGGGAGAAGGACAAGCAGACTCCTTGCTGTGTGCAGAGTCTGATATGGGGGCTTAGTCCCACTGCCTTGAGATCATGACCTGAGCCAAAATGAAGAATTAGACACTCAACTGACTGAGCCACCCAGGTTCCACAAGATTTATTCTAATTCTCATGCATATTTATAGCATCTAGCATCACTGATATTTTTTCTTTAAAACTTTGCTTTCCCATATGCCTTGCCCACTCTCCATATCTGAGTAAGAGGCCCACCATTCATGTGTAGGCACAAGGCAAAACGTCAGGATCATTCTTGATTACTGCTTTGCAAAATGACACTCTATAATATCAGCAAATATCTTCAGACCCACTCCCAAAGTATTTGCAGTGCTCCATGACTTCTTACCGTATCTACTACTATCACACCTAGAGTGAAGCCACCATCTCTCTTCCAACTGGTCTCTCTGATTCCACTTCTACCTTTTAAAGTCTGTCTTTGTGGAATTATGTCCTACCCCTGCTAAAAACCCTCCAATGACTTTCTGGACATTGGACTGAAATCCGGACTTCTTCATGGCCTACAAAGCCTGATGTTTGGCCTTTGGCTACTTCTCTGATCTCATCTTGGACTTCTCTCCCTCTAGTTTCCTCCTTGCTGTTCTAAAATAAATTCAATGTGTTTCCTTCTGAAGATCTTTTTTGTTTGCTGTTTTTTGCTTTTCATTTTTCTGAAATGCTTTTCCACAGAACTTTGTATGGCTCACTTTTTTATATCACTCAGCAATCTGCTTAAATGTCACCTCCTCAAAACGTTCTTGCCCTAAAATATCACCCCATCCCCTCATAACATTAATCCCCTTATCCTAGTTCTTGGTGTTTCTAGCATTTACCACCACTTGAAAATAATGTATATCCCTATTTTATTTCCTATCAGACACACAAATGTTTACTCCATGAAGGTGTAGACTTAGTTTATTAATTATAATACTCATTCCCTTGCAGAGTGCCTGTTATAGAATAAGCACTAAATATTTTTTGAATGAATGAATGAATGAATGAACGAAACTTCAGCCTCTATAACTATTTAGATAGTTTAACGGAGAGCTTTCTATTTCATAGAACCATTACCACTACTGTGATTACCAGGCACAGATCAATTGGAGATAACTGTTGTTTTTCTCTTTGAGACTAGGGCAGAGCTAACCAAAAATAAGTGAACTAAGTCCAGTCTGGCTTTTAACATATTATCCATAATGTAATATATTAGACTGGGTGATTATGTGTTAGAATCTTTGCCTCGATATAGATAAAGACAAAAAATAAAGAAAATAGTGTTGGTGTTTGTGTACTTCAGAAACGACTTATTCTATTCTTTTTAGATATACAATCTAATTTCTCAGAAAATCGTGACAAATATCTCACTGTGGAGAATTAGGTCCGTCTGTGTCAATCACACATTCACTGGCTCCAGACGCTACACTGGCTTTCACAACTCTCCAGGGTTGCCGTGTTCTATATTAAGCTGCATCACTCTGATCCAGCTGGTTCTGGAACACTGCCAAAGCCACGGACATCTTCAAAGCCCTTTTTAAAATTGCTGGGCGGAACTGTGTTTTCAGAGTTTGTTTGTCTTCATGATGTAGATGATGAGCTTTCTAAACTTTGGACAACACTGGTAATAGACAATTTCATCTATTTATATCAGCAAGAATACATGATAGAACTAAGATAGGAAAACTTTAATCATTTTTTGCATTCCCCAATTTAAACAAACGAGATACAAAATTCAAAAGCACTCCCAAGATATCTTTCCCCTCTCCCAGGACATGTAACATTTAATCCATTACTCTGGTTCTGTGATTCACTTGGCAAGATGATATCTAGTCATCAAGTAGAATAGCCAGTAAAGGGAAAAGTTTTACTCCGTTCATTGTTGCTAGTGAAATTAGATGATTGGGGACGGGGGGTGGCAGGGAGCAAAGGGAGAAAGAATCCTAGGTAGGCTCCAGGCCCAGTGCACAGGTAGGCATGGGGCTCTATCTCACAATCCTGAGATCATGACCCTGAGATCATGACCTGAGCCAAACTCAAGAGTCAGATGTTTAATTGACTGAGCCACCCAAATGCCCCAAAATACACATGCTTTAAAGTAAATCTAGGACTTCTGTCCAAAATATCTCCAAGCCTGCATTAATGAAAAGATGTTTTCACTAGGTGTTGCCTGCAGGTTTCACACACTCAAGTAGTCCTTACTTGAAGGACAATAATATAAATCTCAAGTATGCTAGTAATTTAATCTAGTAACTAGATATTGATATGATCTATAATATTTTGACATGCTTGGATATGAAGGGACTAGGATAGGAAGAATGGACTTACTAAAAGCTGGGTTGTAAACTTTTGTCTTGTGTTGGCTATATAATGAAATCTGTCTAAAGTAGCAATGGGGATGGTACTGGTGGGAAGCAAGTTTAAGCTTTAAAGTTGGTTTTTTAAGAGGACTATTTTCTGGATACAGTCTTTATATTTGTAGAATTGTCAATTAATTCACATAAAAATTCACGTAATATTAGATCTTACTAAAGCTAGATTCTCTTCTACTTATTCACTCCTCTCATTTGGTGGGAGGTCAACTCCTTCTTATGGTACTGGCCTAGGCAGACTATTCCTTTAACTGGAACATGTTCTGGGATTTTGATGGAACTGTGTAAGATAACTAGGGGCTTCCCCTGAGCTGGGCCCATGATAGGCACTCATATATGCCTATCATCCTTCATATATGCTACGCTGTTTAATTTCTGAAATGATGTATGCATTCAAGTTTGGATTCTACATCATATGGTCTCGTAGTTGCTAGAAAGAGCCATGAAATAAACAGAACATACAGAAAAGCTTTTATCCTTCAGAGTCTCTGTTACCACATGTATAGCTTTTCTTAAGAACTTGTTTGTGGAGTGCCTGGGTGGCAGTTGGTAGAGCATGTTACTCTTGATCTCAGGATTGTGAGATTGAGCCCCAAGTTGGGTGTGGAGCCTATTTAAAAAAAAAAAAAAGAAAAGAAAAGAACTTGTTTGTAACTTTTGAAGGAAATAAAAAGAAAAATTATTCCATGAGTACAGGAGTGGTAGAGTTACAATGAAAAGATTCTTGGCAATATTATTTTGAAGAATGGAAATAATTCCATACTAAAAACTCTTCAAATTTGGCCACATAAATAGCTATTTTCCACCATTTGGCATACTATCTCTCTTTCAACAAGGTTCTATTGTTCTCATCTCATAGTTTATAGAGATCAAATAGGACACTTGAAATTCTAGGGTAGGCCTCAAAAGAAGGAATCAGGAATAGGTCTGAAGGAAAAAGGAAAGTTTGGGTTAGTTGATCTATGACTGTATTTGTTTGCTGTTTATTAAGTGACATATGGGCAAATATGAAAATGACTTCTTCCTCTATGTGAGTAAATGTAGTTGTACTATGCATTAATTTTGTAAACCAATCACTATTGAGCTTTGAAAAAAAAATCATCACTTTAAATCATGATTCAACATAGAGATTTTTAAATTAAATCAATACATATTTATTGAGCACTTACTATGTGGCAAGTAACATTTCTAAACCTTCTGAACAACAGTAGCCCCATCTGTAAGTGTGATTAAAAACTGTAGCTACCTCATAGGGTTGTTATGAGAATATGCATCAAAAACACCTAACCTGGGGCGCCTGGGTGGCTCAGTGGGTTAAGCTGCTGCCTTCGGCTCAGGTCATGATCTCAGGGTCCTGGGATCGAGCCCCACGTTGGGCTCTCTGCTCAGCGGAGAGCCTGCTTCCCTTCCTCTCTCTCTGCCTGCCTCTCTTGTGATTTCTCTCTGGTCAAATAAATAAATAAAAAATCTTAAAAAAACAACAACAACAACAAAAAAACACCTAACCTAATGCATGGCACACAGTAGGCACACAATAAAGGGGCCATTATTATTTGTTATTCTTCTTAAATGCCTTAATACGGACTCAGAAACAAAAAGAGATGACTGATATAAAAGCCATAGATCTTATTGCAGGCCTTAAATGAGAAATGCAAAAATGTATGTGGTTACACTAAAAAACACATCCACTCACTTAGTAAATATTTAACGAACCCTTATTGTGTGCCAATCACTGTGGTAGGTGCTAGGAATGTATTGGTGAATAAGACAAATTCTGCGCTCCTGATGCTTATGGTCTAGAAGGCAACAATGACATTAAACAATAATTACTCAAATGCTCTGTAATTGCTGTCATAACAAAAGCTATGAAGGAAAAGTGTAAGTGCTATAAAAAAAAGTCTAAATACAGAATGGTTGGGGGGAGAGGATAATTTAGTCTGAACAGTCAGAGAAGGCTGCCCCAAGGAAATAGCATTTAAGCTGAGATCTAGAGTCAACAAGACAAATTGGTAGAGGTCATGTTGATGGAACACAGTAAAGTAAATAAAACCTCAAAAAATATCTCATTTCAGCCAAAAACATTTTTCCTTTAAAATAATAGACCATTTTCTAAAGGTCCTTGTAGTTTGAACTATTATTATAGGGCATTACTCGATTATTTGTCTCAATATGAAGATTAAGAAAAGGTTACTTAGCAAAATGCCCTTAAATGGACCCATCTGTTACAAATTCAGGTGTTGTGTGTACAAAAAGCTAGAATTACAAAATCAGGTTCACTAAACTCCAGGCTTCTGAGGCATAAGGCAAGTGGATAAGGTTTCATTTGCTTTAGGGAGTTTTTTATTTGTTTGTATTTTTAGGCATCGTTAAGTGGAAAGAACACTGAATCTGACATCATGAGGTCTGAGTTCTATTTCTGACTGTTATTCACTCACTGGGCAGCCATAGGCAAGGCCTTCAAGCTACAGCTTCCTCTTCTGTAACGGGGGTATTGCTTACAAAAGCCCTACATTACAGAACCTTAGCAGGGGAGCTCTGTTAGCTCAGCAGGTGGCCTGATGGTATGGATTGGGGTCAGAAGATTCCTGAAACTTTTCTTCTTTCATCTAGACATCTGTTTGCTCCTCTGTTCTGGCTTTATGACAGTACACGGCTAGGCATCTCATTACCTTCAGACTGAAATGAGAGAAAGAGAGAAAAGATCAGTGGGTTTTGCTAACAGTCATGGAATGAGAAACTGTTTGGAGCAAAAGTTAACTTGAGAGTTAAGAGGACAATATGGGAATTGAATATTTATCACCTCACTTATGTGAGTGTTTTATCTTCTGGGTGGTGCTAGGGGTCCTGTTGCTGGAAATAATGACACTACTGTGAGAATCAAGCAGACTGTTCCTTATTCGCTCAGAATTTTTCCTTCTTGCTTTTCTTCCTAAGGAACTTTCTTTGGTTGAGAACTTTTCCCAACCCATTCTCCTTTCTTTTTTGACTTCCTTGTCTCTTTTCATTTGTTTTCCTTGCCACTCTTTTTGCCTGACCCTTTCACTTTCCCCTTTTTATTGCTTCACCCCACAACACCACAATCATTAATTAAAACCTTAATAACTGAAGCAAAAAATATCGTGTAAGGGGCATCTGGCTGGCTCAGTTGGTGGAGTATAAAACTCCTGATCTCAGGGTTGTTAAGTTCAGGTTCCACACTGGCTGTGGAGATTACTTAAAAATATAGTATTTTTTAAAAAAAAGTCTTTTAAAAAAAGCCTTCAAATTATAATCCGTTGTTATGACTACATAGCACAAAGCTAATTTGTCAACAAATAACATCCAAACGTCACTGCTTGTGTCACCCAGTCCTATCTGCAAGATTTTCATTTGCAATAAAGTAGTATCCTACCACTCATATGGTGGTACTTACAAGTTTTTAAGGAAATAAATGTGAAGAATAGGAAGCATTGTTTGTATACTCTGTGTGCCTGCTACTGAGCTAAAAATATCATGCTCTGATATTGTCAGATGATCTCATTGTCATTTTGTAGGTGGGTTCCTCTAAGAAATTATTTGTCAATCTATAATAGTTGTAAATATATAGACAAGAAAATAAACACAGGTAAATAAATCTGAGAAAAATAATAGAAGATGGCCTTGGATTTTGTGTAACTAACCAGGGAATTTTTTAACTTGAAAACTAAAAAGTGAATTATTTTTGGTGAAATTATTTATGCCCAACATTATCTTATATTTGTATAGAAGAGAACCAAACATTCTTTTTCTTTTTTTTTTTTTAAGATGTTTATTTATTTATTTGAGAGAGAGATAAGCAAGTGAGAGAGCATGAGTTGGGTGGAGGGGCGGGGGAGAAACAGACTCACTGCTGAACAAGGAGCCCAACCCAATACAGGGCTCAATCCCAGGACCCTGGGATCATGACCTGAGCTGAAGGCAGATGCTTAACCAACTGAGCCACCCAGGTGTCCAAATGACATTATTTCTGAGATGTTTCTGATACCTAAATGCTACAGCAAGGAAATTCCTCAGCATCCCCACTATTTTGTTACTATATGGTCTACTAGCCAACTGTCTTGAAACAGACAAGCAGAGAAGGAAACTGCTCTTCACAAATACCGGAATCAGAATGTGGTGGCAATTCATGAGGATACATGAAATGCTCTCCAACTTTATCCTTTTGGCTGAAGTTTATTTTTAAGAATTCAGATAATTAGCAGGCTGGTTGATCAAGTCAAATTATTTTGGATTTGGTTGGGTTAGAAAAGAAGTCACTCAGAATAAATAAATGAAGTCGTGAAACCTCTGTTCTGTTGATAAATGCTTCTCACTACTCTTTTGTAACCTCGTCTGCAAGAGAGCTAATGAAACAGAAATTCTAATCATGTAATGTGAGAACTCTTGAAATTGTTTCACTTCTCAATTCTTTGATAAAGAAAAGATGATACAGCAGTAAATTGGTAGCACATGAATGCACGAAGAGAAACAAGTCTTTTTTATTAGTTTTATAAACAATAGAATCAACAAACTTGGAAAAGGCTAAAAAAATTTTTTTCCTGGTGTTCATGTTGGAAATCTAAGCAAAAACTTTGATTCTTTAGGAAGGCCTTCCCTAGAGTTTGGTTAATAATCTAGTTTTTCTTTTAGCAATCCCAGAAAAAAAAAAAATCAAGAGTCCTTTCCCTGAAATCTGCAAAAACAGGAACAAAAATTGTATTTTGTGTTTTGCCAGTATTCTGATCTCAATGATATGAGGGATGGTAGATAGCATGCCCAGGAGTCCATGGCTTCCAAGTAGGTTTCTTCCTAAACATCAGTCAGGGAACGGGGGAGTTTCCCTCAAAAAGGATGATGTTAATTTAAAAGCTATTTAGGTAGGTAAACTATAATATTAGACATTGGATATCTTTATAGTGGAGTGTTTTAGTAATACGAAAACAAACAAACAAAAAAAGGAAATTGGGAGCTTTAACAAGGAAGAGTGTGAAACTAAGCTCTTGTTAGTGTTCTCCAGCTGTGGTCCAAGAACAGTGTGTTACAAGCACCCTACATCACCTACTGAAGCGACCACCCAATGATTAACCATCATCCCAACTGAATGAGGTTCTCCTTAACTTCTTCTACCTCTTTTCACTCCAATTCTACTCTGGATAAGCAAACTTCTAACCTAAATTTTCTTTTTCTTTTTTTTTTTTTTTAATTTTATTTTTCAATTGGACTTCCCCGGAAGTAAAACGATCTGAATATTCCAGATTGCTTCACAAGTATCCTTTTTTTTTTTTGAATTTACAGTAAACTTCTGGGTTTCTCATCAACTTCTAGTGAGCTTTATTTTTAGCGTGAATGAATCCCTGAGAGTCTGCTTATTCTGTAGTTGTATCAATAAAAGTGAATTTCTGAATATGCTTGGTTTTAATTGATAGAGATTTCATAAAGTCTTATTTGTCCTGTTTCAGTCTGAAAAAAACCTGCCCAGTGTTTTCTTTCTAACTAGCACTTCAAGTGCAACATGACTGAACAAAAAACCACAGTCCTTCATTTATCCTAAATAATACTTTGTGAAATCTTGTCATGTATAAAATTTATCTTTGTTTAAAGCCATGTATAAAACTTTAAGATTATATATTAATGGTGGTAATTGTTGAGGCTTAATAACTGATACATTGGGAATTCATTATAATACTCTTTCTGCAGTAAAAAGTATGTTTGGGGAGCCTGAATGGCTCAGTTAGTTAAGTGTCTGCCTTTAACTCAGGTCATGATTCTAGGGTTCTCGGATCAAGCCCCACATTGGGTTCCCTGCACAGCAGGGAGTCTGCTTCTCCCTCTGCCCCTCCCCCCTCCTTTTGCTCTCTCTCTTTTGCCCTCTCTCTCTCAAATAAATAAATAAAATCTTTTTAAAAAGTGTATGTTTGAAATTTCTTAATAAAAAGTAAAGCAAAAAAAAATATCAAGAGATGTCAAATCCATCTTCAAAGGACATTCTAAAATTGAGGTAATGGTGATTTGTTCTCTCCCCAGATTTTCAGTGTTATTTGTCTCCACAACAAGCAAAACTTTAGCTCAAGTTACTCAGGCAATGCTATCAGGTGTCCACCAGTTCTGCCTCTTGCTGTGGGCTATTTCTTTGCCAGGAGGCACTATATTTGGATCTATGTGTAACAGTTGATACTTTGGCTCAAGTTGTAAGAATCAACTCATTTCTTTTCCAGGAAGGGTTGAAACACGTTTGTTCCTGCCGATCATATTGAAATATCTATGAAATAGATAAGATTTTGATTTTCATAGAGATATTTCTGCCCTCTTGATAAAAACCTACAAAAGTTCTCCTTATATTCTAAGGCCTCTGTCCCCTTGTATAAGATAGGATCTCTTGGTCAAAATTTTTATATGCTTCTGTCTTTGGGTCAGAAACACTTTAGGGTTATAGAGACTAACTTCTGAAATGACATCACGTTGATTTAACTGTTACATTATATAAACATAAGTATATACTTAGTAATACAAAATTTAAAATATTATAAATTAAATAAATGGTATAACACAAACAATATAAAGTTCTATTAAATAGAAAAAAAGTCTATCCGAATTTTGTCAAAGAATCTGATAGATATAGGATCCTATAAAGGATCCTATATAGGATTCTATAAAGATATAGATATCTTTATATACCTATAAAGATATAGGTAGATATAAAGAAAACAAGAAATGTCTTCATCTTTTTCCTCCTAAAGATTAAATCCTACATAGAAAGACTTACTGGCCTAATAAACATCATTAAATGAAATGTTCAATTGATGTTAATATGGGAAATGTGTTTCATTTACTTCAATGTGGTTCATTCAATGGGCAAATTCATTTTGCCCATTTCATCACAGTGCTTTTGTTACATCACTTTAGCTCTTGTGTTGAATGTGTGTTTAAAAATTTATCAAAATTATCTTCCAATGTTTACTACAACCTTGATTAAGACCATTCTATTCAGACTGATTAAGGTGTATCTGTATCAAGTACCTGGGTTAAATTAAAAAATAAAATAAAATCTAGGACAAATTTGAATACTGTGTTTTTCAGATTGAATTTGGATACTTGGCTTTGTATTGATGGAACAACCATATATATGTTCTCAAATTTTCCTTTCTAGAAGAAATTCATAGAGAAAACCAAATATTCTGTGGAGATTAAAATTTGATTTTTCCACATATTAAAAAAATAAGTTACTATTATCAAAAGGTCTCATTCTGTAGGGAAGGGTATGAATCTTAATAGAAATAACGATTTCAGTTTAAAGTATTTAAGGAAAATATTCTGTACTATCAGGAGTAGAGATTTATCTCTTAATACTGAAATTGCTTATATTATGATCAATCTTTTTCCTTTATTGTCACTCCCCTAATATTCCTTGTCAGTTAAGCAAAAACATAAAAATAGTCAAGGAAGTTTACATCTTGAATTAGAACCACATTGGCCCGAATCCAACTTGCACAAAAAGAAAATTTCAGAGATATAAGCTTCCATAATATATTCTGTAAAAGCAGCCACATTTCAGTTATGTACATGTACTCTATAGTCAAATTGTTAGGATTCAAGACCTGGTTCTGCCTATACTAGTGAGCTGTACAAGTGTAAGTTATATTAACTGTGTTCTTTCATTCCCTTACCTGAAAATAAGAGTACCTAGCTCCTATGGTTGCTAGGAGGATGAAATAAATCCATATGTATAAGGAATTGAGAAGAATATCTAGCTAGTCAAAATTTTGATTTATTCCAAAGTATTTTTAATATTTATTTATTTATTTATATGAGTATTTATTTATATGAGAATTTCCATAACAATATAAGTGTGTATAACAGTGTTATGTATATTAGCATGTGCTAAAAATGCTACTCCTGATTTTCACTTCATTATAAAAGTAAAATGTTTTCATAGAAACTTTAGGAAATACAAAAAACAAATAGAAGTATAATAAAATTTTACCAAGTTTCACCATCCAGAAGCAATTATTGATAATATCTGTTAACTACAGTTTTTCCATGAATTTTGAAATGTTTTAGTGTCTAAATAATATTCAAGTGGAAAGGGGTGGATTCGTTATTTATACACAGCACACAGCAGTTATTTTGTTAAAGCCTTTGAATTCTGAGAAGAAGCAGGCATCAAACTTTTGGCTAAAGTAGAGTTTAAAAATATTTTGTCATGTGAAATAATCAGATTATGAAAATATTGAAAGATTCCAGGTTCATATCTCATAGATTTAGAAAAATGTCTTTCTTACTTTCTTCATCAGTTAACCTCTGCGCATCTGGCAGAAAGTGGCTTTGAGGAATTTCCCAGAATAATTTTATTCTGAAATTAAATGCCAATAGGTCTATGCATATTACAAAGGCTGGCAGAATTTGATATGATGTGTAAATTAGATATTATTAATAGAATTCAGTTTAGTTTTTGTATATGTTATTGATCCATATTCATTCCTCTGTATTATTCCTTATCCTAAAATAAGTCTATGCTTTAATTAGATTTTTGATGAGTGGATTCATCATTCTTTGTACTACATCCTGTTACATTTTGGCTAGGAATGGCATGCTTTACTGCATTCCACTGTGACTACACATGTGGATACCTTCCAATGAAAATATTAGTTTACTTGCTTTTCCCAGAGTATGTAAACGGCTTTTAAAAACACTTAGTAGAGGTACTGTCTTTTGGGTGGAGAGATTTTACTGTAAATAAAGCATGTTAAGATTAGATTTCCCCAAGGATCTTTCCAATCCCAAATACCACTTGTTTAAATGCCCTTATTTGTACACTAGCCTTGTTAATAATTATGTCTTCCTAACTCCACCATTGCTGGAGAGATACAAAAAAAAGCATGAGAAATTCTAAACCCAGACAATGGGAAAGACTACCTAAAGGATCAGAAGAGATTACATCATTAGTTTGGGACAAAACTATAAATTAAAGAAATTAATATTTAAAACAAATTTAAAATTAATTTCAGGCAATTAAAAATTTATATTATCTTATATATAATATAAAATTTATATTATCATGAAGTTAGTCAATTAATGTGGTTTTTAAAAACAAATCTGTGTTGTTTTATTCTCATTTTAGGTGTAATATATATGTATATATATTTTAAAGATTTTATTTATGTATTTGACAGGGAGAGAGGAAGCACAAGCAGGGGGAGCAGCAGGCAGAGGGAAAGGGAGAAGCAGGCTCTCCACAAAGTAGGAGCCAGATGTGGGGTTTGATCCTAGAACTCTGGGATCATGACTAGAGTCAAAGGCAGACATTTAACCATCTGAGTCACCTAGCCGCCCCATAAATATTCTCTACAATTTGAAATATAGAAAATTATAAAGTAAAAAAATGAACAGTTTCACAATCCTACCTCTCAAAGATAACTCTGGTTAATTGTTTACCCTATATGCATAGACAAGGTCTAGATTTAAGTTGTATTTTATTTGTGATTCAGAATAATAACCTTCACTAGTTCTTTTAAAAATTGATTAAAAGTTGAAAATGTGGAAAGAAAGCACGCCCTTCTAGATTTTAAGTGATGGTGGGTCATACTACACTGTAATCTAATGGAAGTGGTTCTAGAAATCCTAAAATGACTAAATAGTCGTCAATTTTTTTAAAAATCACAAAAGCAAAAATCATAGTATTTTTACAGAGTGACTTTACTTTTAAAATCACATATCAACAGAGTTTAGGGCATGATAGATGCTTGGTAAATAAGTGTGCATGACATTCTAATGATTTATGTGAAGTTGTTGATGATAAAAAGAATTACCAGTAATGTATCAGTCAGGGTTTTGAGAGGAAACTGATGATGTATAATTGACATACAATAACCTAATAGTATCAGGTTGCTAACAAAGGGACTAATATTGAAAATGTTTTCATAAAGGGACACTGCACAGTGGTGTGTGTAGATCTTTTAACGAGCTCTCACCGTGTACATTCTAGATCTTCTCTGTTCACAATTTCCTAAGTTCATTTAGCTCAAAGACTTCCTGATTATCCTGATTGAAACCCGAAGGTTTTTTTTCATTTGTCTTTTCTTGTTTTCCTCCCCTTCTGGTTCTCCACTCTTTTTACATCAAGGCAAACTTAGAACCCAAGGAAAATGGATAAGCCTTCTTAGTCTGCACCACCTCCCAGGCTGAGAAGATTAATTTCTTGGCATAACCAACTAATTGAGAAGTTGTGCCCTAGGCCCATTCTCATTTTCTTGACTTTCCTCAAATAACATTTTCCTCAAATAATAAATATACAAGCTTTTTAAAATTATATTCTGTTTCTATCTCCTCTCCAAAATCCCATATTCTCTATTCTTTCCCATGAAGAGCCAGATGCCTCAAAGAAATGACATTGAGTAAAATGTCAGACTGGCTAAACCCTGATCTTATCATGAGGAATATTCCTCCCCTTCTGAAAGCTGAAACTTGGAGCTCTCTGGTAGTTTTTTCAGTTCCCTTACTATCTACCCTTTTCACTCATATACCCTCACTTACTAAATTGGCCTTTTTTTCCCCCTAACTAGAAACTGCCAGGAAAATGTGTTGCCCTTCAAAAATGTCTCCTCTCTCTTCAGTATTAGTTATTTTTTTTTCTTTTTAAATTTTTTTTTATTTATTTGACAGACAGAGATCACAAGTAGGCAGAGAGGCAGGCAGAGAGAGAGAGGAGGAAGCAGGCTCCCCACAGAGCAGAGAGCCCTATGCGGGGCTTGATCCCAGGACCCTGGGATCATGACCTGAGCGGAAGGCAGAGGCTTTAACCCACTGAGCCACCCAGGTGCCCCTTCAGTATTAGTTATTAATACCACTCCCCAAAGCCAGACTTGAAATCTTCAAACAGTTTTAAAAAGCTTAAACTTTTTAACTTGTTCCTTGATCCTATTTATTTACTTAATTAGGTAGTCTTCATGGATCTTCTCTGAGAGCCTTTTCCATCCACTCTTTCTACTCTCTCTCTGCTTCTTTAGTGCTTGTCCCTCTGGGAAGAAAAATCTCCATTCTAGATTTTATTTTATTTTATTTTTTCAGTTGGGAAGGGGCAGAGAGATAGGGAGATAGAATCTTTTTTTTTTTTTTTTTAAGATCGTATTTATTTATTTGACTGAGAGAGAGATCACAAGTAGGCAGAAGCAGGCAGAGGAGAGAGGGGGAAGCAGGCTCCCTGCAGAACAAAGAGCCTTGTGCAGGACTCGATCCCAGGACCCTGAGATCATGATCTGAGAGGCTTAACCCGCTGAACCACCCAAGCGCTCCGAGAGAGAATCTTAAACCCCCAGAGCAGAACCTGACTCGAGGCTCAATCTCACCGAGGCTCCATCTTAGGAGCCTGAAATCATGACCAGAGCCTAAATCAAGAGTCTAGTGCTTTACCAACTGAGCCATCAAGGCGCTCTGACCATTTAATATTTAAATATTAAATATTCATACCTATGAGTGGTTTGTTTGTCTTTCAGGGTTAGGACTTAAAGAATAAATTGACTTAGAGTAATGTAGGAACTTTTTAAAGACCAGTACTTTACAGTTTATTGGGTGCAACCATAAGAACTTTTCACAGCCAAGCCATCTTGTAATTAAAAATTTCTGTTATTTTTGAGGTACCGCAAGAGGATTCTGAGTCATACACTGGATAATAAAATGTTAGAGCAAACATTTATTCACTTGGGTAACTACTGTGTTTAGATGGAATATTCTTAAAAACTCTTCCCGCTCAATTAATTTTTTGATCTTCTTTTTTTCTCTTGTGCACTAGTTATGATAAAGTGCAACTTTAAATATAGCTTCCTTTGCGGTGAGTTCCTTTGCTTAGTCTGTAGAGTTAACAAGGCTAAGGACACTGGTCTGATTTCCCACTGGATCAGTTATCATCCTGCTAGTAGTCTGTAGTTGTAGACTGTCCTTCACGTCATGACCAATCATTTCATAAATATTATTCATGGACAAAACAGAGAAAAGGAGTCAGAATGTCTTGGGAGCAATTCATTCTGAAACAAGTTAAGGCACATCCTTTACCAGAAATGGTTCAGGATTTTTGTCATTTCATATACAAGTAACATACATACTCATAATAATATACAAGTATTTAATCTCCATAATTTGTTGCAGATTGCTTCTCTCTGGTTCCCAACAGTGTTAGGGGCTATAGTTTTTCATCTTCTTTCTCTAGTCTTTAAGCTGGATGGCTTAATTGAATTTACCAGAAGCAGGGTGTTGAGATGAAAAGAACTTGGTTCTGAAATCACATCTTGTGATTTACTCTGTCACTCATTAGTTGTGTGCTCTTGGTTAAATATCTTAATCTCCACGTTTCTGTTTCTTCTGAAAAAATACCTACTTTATATGGTTGTAAGAATTTAAAAAGATAATATACATAAGTCACCAAGAACATAGTACACAGTGAATGCTCAAGTTCTCTACTTGTCTTTGTGATACATAAATAAATGTAATCAGATTTGGAAAGCTTCATATGGCTACCATTTATTCAACATCTACTTGGTGTCAAGCACGCTGCCAGGTTCTTTATATATATTATCCCTACTCTTCACAATAACCTTAAAAAGTTATTCATAATTATTTCCCAAGGATGAGGGAACTGAGGTAAGTTACTGTTGTCTGGGATGCATGGTTCTCACCTAAGCACATTATACAGTACGTTGGGGATGCAGGGATATTTCTAGGTAAGAGGTTTTTAAGCATTGTAGTTTAATAATTACCTGGAGTCGGGGAGAGAGTGTTTTTTAAAAAGGCAGGTTCCTGGGGCCCCCCCTGCAAGGATCCTGGGTCTGGCTAAGTCCCAGAAAAATGCAATTTTAACAAGCTGCATATGTTATTTTGATGTAGCTGGTTTTTCTGGAGGACTCTTGGATAAATGTATCTGGATCATACCTTAATTTGGCTTTTTATATTTTCACTTCCCTTTAAACTTCAAGAGAAGGAGAATTCAAAGGCATATATAGTCTAGCATATATAGACTAAAATTTGAATATGCTAAGTAAGCAACACTCCTCTTACTCTCAACTCTTCAAGGTGCTTACCCTCTGGGGAAATCTCCATATACTACCTGCAATTCTTGATGTCTTTATTAACCCTGTTTAACTGGGTTCATTTTAACTGTATCAGCAGCAAACATGAAGGGGGTAGAGATGGGACCCTTACAGGGTAACTCTAGCCATTGCCCTGCAGAACTGTCACAAACTGATTTCTTGCAACCTCCCTTTTCTTAACTACAAATGGGGATGACGTTTGTCTTATAAAGTTTTTGTAAGGATCGTCCCACTGTCTGGCACTTGGTAGGTATTTATAAATGTCACTGTTATTATTTATTCAATTTTGAGGTGAGGTGTCAAACACGATAATTAAAGTGCTCCAGGGGCACCTGGCTGGCTCTGTTGGTGGAACGCAGGACTCTTGATCTCAAGGTTGTGGGTTCTTGCCCTACGGTGACTGCAGAGATTACTTAAAAAAATAAAATCTTAAAAAAAAAGTACTCCCAAAACCAGCTTTCACACTAGGAAACTTTTCCTTCCAACATAACCTTTCGGAGAATGTGATGAATGCTATGGAGCAGAGCCATCCAATGAAAATATGGTACTAGTCACATGGTAATTTTAAATATCTGATTACCACATACAAAAGAAAACGGATGAAATCAATTTTAAGAACATATTTTATTCAGATATAAAAATTTCATCATTCCAACATGTAATCAATATGAAATTATTAATGATGTATTTTAATCAAAATTTTCATCTCGACTTTGAAATTTAGAGGGCTTTTTGAACTTCTATCCCATCTCAATTTAGGTATTAACTCTTCAATGGTGAAGTGAAATGTAGTCATACGTTAAATTTGTGTCCTGGGTATAATTAAGTTTTATTTAACGCAATGTTGTCCTTAACACAAATGTTACCCTGCTTCAGTTTTAAAATGTCAATTAAAATTATATGAAACAAAAAATTCAGGGTCTTAGTCATGTAGCCATTATTTCAAATGTTCAGTACCACACGTGGCTTAGTGGCTACGTTTTGGTTGGAGCAGTATTGGACCTTCTCCTCTAGAAGGCGGTTGTACATCAAGGGAATTCAGGGACCCCGTGAAGTTCATCCTTGCTTTATATGCCCTTTGGTAAAAAATTGTCCTTTTCACTTCTTATAATCCAATTCACAGTTTTAAAAAGTCAACATATTACTTTCCATATATTCACTGCATATCATTTAAGTTTGTTTATGAGTAAAATTCTTAGGCTAAATCCAGCAACTTTACAGAAACTGAAAAGTGGGCTACTGAGTTGTTGGACTTATAAAATAAAGAGAATATACTGGTTGAACGGCTTTGGCCCTTGCTCTCTACCCCTGTCTTCTGGAATGATCACAGAGCTTGACTTCTAGTTATTATGGTTACCGATTTTCACCTTCCTGACAAGCAAACTTCAGGGTCTGCACTTCTTTGGGCACGGAAAGCTCTCTCCAAAAAACAGGCAGTAGTCGCTGAACTTGCATAGCTAGGGATTTATACAAAGCCCTCTTCTATTTTTAGCCAGAACAACTGCTTGCCAATTCAAAGTTTCTGGAGAGAGAAATGCGTCCATTACAAAACAGACACGCGGAGCGTACCTCTGCCAGGTACTGCTCGAAATCCCCTGACTACCCCCACCGAAACTCGGTAGCTCCATTGTTTTCCAGCACTGGCTTCAGCTCGCCTAAGCAAGCCCGCGCTCCAGACTCTTGCGTACCCTACTCCGCCCGCCTAAGGCAGCCCGGCCGGGCCGGGGGCGTGGCCGGGAGTGGAGCGGGGGCGGAGGGGGGAGCGTGTCTCCGCCTGGGGGCGGGGTCGGGGAGTGCAAGGAGGCGGAAGTTCGCCGGGCCGTGGGGACGGCGCACGCACCCCGAATCACTTGTCAGCGCTAGTCGGAGGCGGAGGCAGCGCCGCGCGGCAGTGGAGGTGAGTGACCCGCGGTCGGGGATGCGCTGCTTCTCTATCCCGAAGGGAGGAGGGGGAGAAGCGGTCTCTCTGCGCCCGGTGCGCGGAGGGAAGCCCAGCTGGGGAGCTGGAGGGGGCGCGCTTCGCGCGGGGACGCCTCCTCAGGTGCTTTCAGGAGCGGCGGAGGTGAGAGTGCCGCGTGGGAAGAGGAGCTCCAGGGAAAGGGCGGCGCGGGAGTGGGTGCAAGGCCAGAGGGCGAGCACTGGAAGTTCCTGGAGCTCGGGTCGGCCGGGACAAGTGTGGCGGAGGCAGGGACGTGGAGCTCTGGGGCACCCCCGCGGCGACCCACGGGCCAGCCAGCTGCCGGGAGTCGCCGGGCGTCGCTGGGCACCTACTTTGGCGTCTGGGTACACCCACGTCCTGCAGGGGTATAGGGAGCGAGACTAAACGGGAAAGGCGTGTTGCCGTTTTTTTGGTTGCTTTCGCGCTGAGAAGTGTTTATTTCCTTCCAGGTACTTAAAATTGTGTACCTGTTTGGGGAAACAGCCGGGCGACCAGAAATAAAGCTTGTTTAAAAAAAAATCTGTCATAATCGCCAGATTTATTAATACTTAAGTACTTGTTGGGGCTTTTGTAAGACTGTGCGTTCAGTGCATTTGACAATAAGTGGAAAAAGGAAGGGCGTCTGGACAGGGCAGAGCTAGGAAAGAAAATTCGTGGCTGCGTCGGCAGGGTAGGTCTAGGGTGTGATCGCCAGATCCTATCCCAAGTCCGCCTTCCTGACGGTGAGGACGTCGGACCTGCCAGCCACGGAAATAGCCCGCTCCGGAGCCTTATTTGGCAAACAGGACTAGGCGTGAACCTCTGCTGGAAAATTTCTTGTCGACTGCTTTCATCATGTGCCTGTGGCTTTAGTTCCTCAGCTCTATCCTCATTATCTCTGAATTTGGGGAAAAAGAGAATCTCAAGATACTGCTCGTTAATTTCAGGCCTTTCTTGTCACTTTGAGTTCTCCTTTCTCTCTTCCCATTCACCGAAGAAGCCGGCATAGAAGCGTGGGAAATACCAAGCTTCCTTCTCAAATATTAAAGTGAAGACAGTTTAGACTTTCCCTAAGAGAAAACCCCAAACTGTATGGGAAGGTCCAACATTTTCTTCGTGTTTGAAAGCAGAATAGGCTGCTCACTATTTCCTCCCTGCTTAGTATTTTTGGAGAAGCTTGGGCACTAATAACCAGATGGGGGAGACCTGGAAAAAGCCAATAATAGTATTACCATTGCATAGGGATCAGAATGTTTTTTTTGTTTGTTTGTTTTTGGTTTTTTTTTTAAGATTTTATTTATTTGACAGACATAGATCACAAGTAGGCAGAGAGAGAGGGGGAGGCAGGCTCCCTGCCAAGCAGAAAGCCCGATGCGGGGCTTGATCCCAGGACCCTGAGATCATGACCCGAGTGGAAGGCAGAGGCTTTAACCCACTGAGCCACCCAGGCGCCCCAGGATCAGAATGTTTTAAGGCAAATGAAACTAACAATACTAAAAATGACACTGGTTCTGTAGTGTGGCTGTGACCTTGCCAGTGCTAGAAAGTTTAATAAATGAGGTCAAGTTACGAAGGGAACTCCCAAGAAAAGGGAAGTGGTATGTACATAGTTTGATATATAAATTGCATACGTTTTCTTGTAGGAAACAGTGGGTCCAGAGGAAGTTGAGCCTAACTTTCACATTGTTCTCTTGATACAAGTTAAAGATTGAAAAAGGAGGGGGCAGGCTTCCTGTGAAATATCTTTTGGCATTACACTCTTCTGATTTGTATCACAAATGCCAACGTCAAAACAGTCTTTCTTTACTACTTCTATGAAAATCTTTTATTATAGCGGGAAAGCAGTTAAATTATGTGTGACTCTTAATTCATGTTATTATTAACATGAATGTGTTGTTCATGTGTATCTAAAAGTTTGACTTCTGGCATGGCCATTGGGTCTTTTTAGTGCGCTATGTGTATTACATCAGTACTGAATGTGTATTAACCATGCTTGTGGAAAAGCTCATTTCATTTCTGGGTAGGTACTGTACAGATTTTTCACTGGTTTAATTTTTCTTTAAGGACCAGACTTGAAAGTTTTGCCTCATTTTCCCCTTATGAGAAGATGTAATCTGTCTGTTTTTAATATTCCCGATGGTTCACATACTTACATGTGCCAATATTAATTTGGTGTAATGGGATCAAAGTTTTGAATGGTTAAAAAAATGGAAAAATATTTTAAGACAGGTAATATAAGGTGGTGATTTAGTCCAACAGCACAGATTTTCCAAGGAAGTGTGTCTTCAACAGTTTTTTTTAAATGTGATTTAAAATGATTAAATTATACATATTGTTTCTTGGTATTACATTTTAGAAAATACCTATTTCTCCCAATTTCGCCCACTACACATAACCATCATACCAACCAATACCAAACTCAAAGTCACACTTTTTTTTAAATCCTATAAAAGTAAAACCATGAGAGTCATTATGAGTGCACTTACAGCAAAACAAAAAAGAGCACTGAAGTGCTGCCTTTCTAAAGCTCCAGTTCCCTTTCATGCATTGACCTTCTATTTCTATCCCATTTAGTCAGTCTCATTCACTGTGTGGTTAATGCTCATTCTTTGCTTTATGTGATGTGTGTATAAAATAAGAAGCAAGTTCTCACTGAAATCTCACTGTGCTGCTAGGGTATTGCCTATCATTGTCTGTCTAAAGGAAAAGTAAATATTGCTCTAAGTGTTGAAAATACCATGTCCTTATAAGAGGAAATACAAATTGTCATTTATGATTGGAGAGAATAGTTTTGTGCATTAAAAAACACTTTTTAAAGAATTTGTATGTGGAAAGCATGAGTGAGAGTCTACAGATTTGCAGTCCTTTTCATATCGGAGAGTAGCTTTGAATTTAAGGACTTACCAACTGCAGGCTAAAGAATGCATGCAGTAGAGGGAAGGGGAAAATCATTTTGAATTAAACCTGAAATAAAATCTTATTCTTTCTCCTATGTATAATGAAGTGTTGTAAAGTACTTTGAGTTAAAATCTGTATGCAAGAAGCCACAAATTATACTGTCGCAAGTTATAGAACTGATCTAAATGTCTAGAAATAGATTCTGATGTGGAATTTTTAGACCATGGAAGTTGGCATCAGTTTAGAAATTGTATATTAGCTCATAAATTCCTATTCCTGAAAAGACTGAAATGAGAACTTAATGTAGACTTATCCTCAGTATCTTCTTATACCCCCCAAACAAAATACTGAACATAATTTAGTTGACTTTATATTAAGTACAATTAAATAGGTAATGGGGTTCAAATAAACATTTTGTTAACCATCTAATTTTCTTTCACAGTTTCTTTCATTTTCTGAGATTGGACTTTGAGCTATCAGAGCCATGAGCAACTACAGTGTGTCCTTGGTTGGCCCAGCTCCTTGGGGTTTCCGGCTGCAAGGTGGCAAGGATTTCAACATGCCTCTGACAATCTCTAGTGTAAGCAAACTTCACAGATTTTATTACAGATGTTCATTCAGTGCCTAGTCCTGGAAACTTCAGGGCTGAGTTGTTGAATTCTCTGGATAACCTGTACTCATTACAATTGCTTATGGGATTTAATCTCAGGAAACTTAGTTATGCATAATAAAAGATGTGGAGGGGAGGTATTTTAGCAAGGATAATTGATTTCAGTTGAGCTCATTTTCAGTCTCCCCATCTTATTAATAAGGAAATGGAAAGCATTTAACTAGGGGGTAGACTTCAAATATTTGAACTGTCACTAATTTGAGGAATCTTAACCTTAGTTTCTTCATATGTAATCTTAGAAGGCTGCACAATGGGATTTTCATTGTTTCTTTCAGGTCCAGAAGCTGTTAATTAAAAACTGTTAATCAATATCAAATAAAATGACTGCTTTGGGTGTTATTTCCTTGGCTCACTTTCTGATGAAGGTCATAGTCAACAGTAAAATTGCCAGAGACTACTTACATTTGAAGAGGGATTGAGGGCTTGGATCTCCTAGATAATCAGCTTATAAATAATTGAGATTTTGTTGTTTACTACATTATTGATTTAGTTTGAATGTATGCTGTGTATACAATTTAAGGATATATTTTCATGAGGATGATGGTGTTTTTTTGAGGCATGACTATATGTCAAGCACTGTTTCTGCTTGCTATTAATTGCTTATATAATGTTCCAGAGGGCTTTTTTTTTGGTAGTCAAATAAATATGAATATCCACTCCCCTTTTACTTATATGGTAGCATGTTATACACACTGCTCCATGTCTTTTTTTTCTCAATAGTTTATCATGGAGAACTTTCCCTAAAGGTTTTTGTTTTTGTTTTAAACAACTATGTGGGATTCTCTCATAGGGAAGTAACATACATTTAACCAGTTCCCTATAAAGGCATTTATATTGTTTCTAGTATTGTTATTTCAAACAATGCTATGGTGGATACCATATATACATAATTTTTTATGTGTATGTGTAAACACAGTTGACTCTTGAACAACACAGATTTAAACTGTGTAGGTCCACTTACACAGGGATTTCTTTTCCAATAAATATATATACAATACTGAAAATGTATTTTCTCTTCCTTATGATTTTCTTTTTAAGATTGATTTTTTTATTTTAGAGAGAGTGAGAGAGAGAGAGAGAGCAGAGGCAGGCTTGGGGAGGGGCAGAGGGAAAGGGAGAGAATGTCAAGCAGACTACACACTGAGTGTGAAGCCTGATGCAAGGCTTGATCTCAAGACCCTGACATCATGACCTGAGCCAAGGTCAAGGGTCAGATGCTTAACCAAACCACCCAAACGCTCCCTTATGATTTTCTTAATATTTTTTCTAGCTTACTGTGTTATAAAAGTATAGTATACATAACATGAAAATATGTGTTAATAGACCCTTTGTTATCGGTAAGGTTTTCAGTGAACGGTAGGCTATTAGTATAGTTAAATTTTGGGGGGAGTCAAAAGTATATGTAGATTTTTGACTGTGTGGTGCAGTCAGTGCCCCAACCCCCATGCTGTTTAAGAATCAACTGTATATGTGTATGTGTATACACACACATATATATACAATTTCGATAGGTTGTGTCAATTTATACTTTTGTGCAATGCACAAGTATACCTCCTATTACTCCCCACCCCCAACAGCCTTGAGAGCAGACTTTTTGGAGTTTTGCCAAGTGTTTAAATGCATCATCTCATTTAATTCTCCTGTCAACCTGTGAACTAGTGGTACCGTACCCATTGTACAAAACTGTGCTATGAACTCGCATGGCTGGTGTGGAAGAGCTGGCTTTCAAGGATTTATGTTATGCTGCTTCCCTAATGATACATTTTATCTATATAGTGTTTCTTTAATTAGGTGGTTTCTCTAATCAGGAGTTTCCGAGGCTGTTGTTTTGTTTAATTGTGTGTGTGTGTGTGTGTGTGTATACACATACACTGCTTCTTATATATACACACAACTTGATTTTGAAAGATTAAATTTGTAACGTGTGAAAATAGCTAAAATACAGCTAATCCCAATTTACTAATGGAGTTTTCCTTGTTTCTTGTCTGTGGGTTTTTTAAACAGTTTATTTTATTTTATTTTTTAAACAGTTAACTTTAATTTACCACCAATTTCTGTCTTGATTCCAGTTAATCAGATTTTACAAGGAAATACATATATGTAATCCAGCCTTTAAGTTTTAAGACTTCATGGTTGGATGAAATTTTAAATGGAAAACATCCATGTGAAAATGTGTCTTATGATTTATTACTGTTTGAGCAAGGCAGTTTTTTTCTCTTCCTGAAGATCTCTTATGAGGAAAAGAATGATACCTTACTATTGTCTTGTTTTTATGTTCTGTTAACATTATTTATATTAAGTTTGAATATCTTACTATATAAATGATGGACTGTAGAAGTTACTCTTTAGTTTAAAATGCATCCAGTTTTGGTGGGGAAGAAGTCCAGAAACAAATTGACACCTAATGAAACAAACTAAATCATCACTTTGTGGTTTGGTAGTAGAAATGCAAATGTGATGTGTAAGTTTTGCGGTACCATGCCTTTAAAAGAGTTTTCTGTGCTTTAGTTTCCTGGCAGACAATTTGAGGCCGAGCTCCATGTTGTGATGCTGATAAAACAGAACACTGTGTACATGCATATGTGCCCTCCCTTGGCACAGAAGAAATGCTTTCCTTGTGTAGACAGAGTGCTAATTAAAGGATTTTGAACATACTGATTAAAAGAGACTATGGTAACAAAGCTGCTGAGTTATTTCTGTTCTCTTACAAAAGTCTCTGCCATCTCCTGTGACCTTTTTGGGCCTTGTGCAGTGGGGCATGCAATTCATTCTGGACTGGAGAGGATGGGAAGGGGAGGGGAGGAGAGAAGGGAATGTTGGCTCAACTGTGCTGCTAGGCTGTTGGCTTTCATTGTAGTTACTTTTAACCCCTTGTGTGGTTCAGTTCAAACATGCCTATAACATTGCCTAATAAAGATGTGTGCCTAATAACTAATTTATATTGTTGTAATAAGATTAGTAATGTTACACCTCATTTTACTTAATTCTCTAGTTAGATTTATTCTGCCTTAATTACGTAAAATTATTGGGATATATTTCTGTGGTCACTAAATTGTTTAATTAATAGTGTCAAAAAGTAATTAAAACTTGACAGCATGCCTTAAAACATTTAATTTAGTGCTTCTCATATTAATGATATGTATGAAATTCTTAGCAAGGTTGGGTACATTGTATTCTCTTAGCTCTTATTTTTTACAACAATAATATTATAATATTAAGAAGAAAAAATATTTTGAGATTTGCAATATCAAATGCCCTGTAATTATGGGTAACGTAGGAGTTATTTTTTTTACTTAGAGTCCACTGGAATTGAAAAAGAAAAAAAATCACAAGTTTGTGCTTAGCTGGGAAGCTGCATATTTATGTTTAGAGTCCAAAAGCATGCAGTTTTTCCTCTGGTCATTTGTTGCTATGTCCGGCTCCATAGGGCTATTTACATTCCCTTATAACATTGGAACCCTGTGATAACAAATGTATTTGTGATAAGTAGACCATTGGCTGGGACCTGAACATTCTGTTTTCCTGAGATTTTGTTGTTACTAGCATATGAATATGCTGGGTGTGACTTTGTGTATTAAAGAATGCAAACTACACGATTTTTTCTTGCCAACTATACAGTATTTAACATTTCACATAGTTTTTCCCATTATCTATAGCGTACAAGTTTTGCCTTCTTTTTTAGTAGGTGGGTTTCCAAGACAAGATTGTCTTGGAAACTTTTAAAAGGATCCTCACATTACTGTAACTATATAATCACATGTCATTGTCTTCAGTTTCCTATTCTTAAAATGGAGTGCTGGCTACAACAGTTTGTAGGCTGCCGTTTTATGACCCTGTATTTATGGAATTTCCTTGAAGCCATGGAATGTGGGGATGGGTTTCTTTGTAGCAGTGTGGGTTATTGGTCTTTGCCAGTATATTTTATAAGAAGAAATAGGAGACTTCTTGCACAATTCAAGGCCATATTTTGGCAAGTTGATGTTCCTCACGATGGAATTACAGGAAGGATGATATATTTGTGAATAACATCTTTTAAGTATGGCATCTTAAGGTTGCAATACTCTGTTTTGTGTTTTCTGATTGATGATATTAGAGTTTTTTTCCTTAAATGTCAGTATTTGAATTTCCTGAAGATGAGCTCCCAATTCTCCATAAAACATCTACGTTGTTTCTTTAGCAGATAAGAATGAGGTCAAATATTTTAATACAAATTAATATTAATACAAATAATGATTTTGATTCTCAAGAGTTAGGAGAGGATTAGTTGTTACCAACTCAGACAAGATTTTAGTTGGATTTAAAAAGCAAGGAAATTTACTACTTTCTGGAGTATGGAGCTCAGCTTGGGAGTATAAGACAGAACGGAGAAAAGACAGCTGTGAAACATTTTGCCAAGAATTCATTTATTCAGCAGTTATAGGAATACTTCCTAGAAACCATTTAAGAAGGTATAAAATATTGGGGCATAAAAGGTTGGGGAGAAAAGAATTAAGTGCCGTTCTAGACAGTGTTATAAGACCTATCACAAGACCGGGGCGCCTGGGTGGCTCAGTGGGTTAAAGCCTCTGCCTTCAGCTCAGGTCATGGTCCCAGGGTCCTGGGATCGAGCCCCACATCGGGCTCTCTGCTCTGTGGGGAGCCTGCTTCCTCCTCTCTCTCTGCCTGCGTCTCTGCCTAGTTGTGATTTCTCTCTGTCAAATAAATAAAATATTTAAAAAAAAAAAAGACCTATCACAAGACAGTATTTGGTGAAATTACAAAGATACAAATAAGTGTTTCTCAGTTTCAGTGGACTTTTGTATTTGTGGGGTCGGCTTCCTGCAGGAGAAATTAATTGAAATGATCCTTTAGGATGAAATTTGAATACCTCAAAGTCAACATTTCTCTGTGTTGGTTTTCAGTGGAAAGTGAAGATGAAGACTTTTCTTGCCATTGCTTGACTTTGAGCAAAGCTGTGAATATATTTGAGTGATTCTCCAGACAGGCCAGCTGCAGAGTTTCCCTCCTAGAGGAGGATAGAAAGAGACTTTCAGTCCTCTCAAGCTGAAATGGGAGAACCATCCTACCTTGAATAAATGGGCCCATTGTTAATTTAAGCTGTTGAGTATTTTCTTTTACAGTCCCTTCCAACTACTCTGTCATTATGCCAAGTTGGAAAGTTAAGGATTTAGTTTGTATAACTACATAATGTATATTTCACATGTATGTTCATCTTCTGCTTTTAAAATATTACCTTTTGTGGGGCACAGAGACCTGCTGTTTTTCCCAAGTGGTGATTTTCTGTCATTGTGGTTACAAGATAAAGAATCTCAAGATAATTCTGAAGATGTTTTTCTAGATTGTTATTTGTAAATAAATGAAAAATCTTATCAGTGTGTTTTGTTGTAAATTAGTAGTTCTAGAAAAGGGGAGCTTGATTTTTCAGATTTTAATGAACGTTGGTTGGGCATTTTGGAAAGTTATCTGTTAAAATAAGAGGAATTTTACTGTCTGTAGGCCTTCTGTATGTGATGGAGGAAATAATATTATGGAGATTGGGTGAAGTAAGAATAACACATTATTTTACTTTATTTTTTTAGAGAGAGAGAAAGAGTATGCATGTGTGGGGCTGGGGATAGGGTGTGGAAAGGGCAGAGGGAGAGAGAATCTTAAGCAGGCTCCATGCCCAGCCCGCTGTGGAGCCAGATGCTAGGGTTGATCTCATAACCCTGAGATCACGACCTGAGCCAAAATCAAGAGGTGGTGCTTATCGGACTGAGCCACCCAGGTGCTCCAAGAATAACACTTTAAACCCAAGTAAAGGATATTTTTACATAACTTGTTCACCTACTTACAATTAGGTATAATATCTACTTAAACTGAGAATAATGAGGACTGTGGACTTCAGTTATTTTTGAGAACTTTCAAGAAGAGCTTTTCTTTTCCTTTTTTTTTTTTAAGATTTTATTTATTTATTTGACAGACAGAGATCACAAGTAGGCAGAGAGGCAGTCAGAGAGAGAGAGGAGGAAGCAGGCTCCCCGCTGAGCAGAGAGCCCAGTGTGGGACTTGATCCCAGGACCCTGGGACCATAACCTGAGCTGAAGGCAGAGGCTTAACCCACTGAGCCACCCAGGTGCCCCAAGAAGAGCTTTTCTTTATGATAGTTGTTGGTCAGGTTGCAGTGTGAATATACAGTTAACTAGTTGTCTTTGTACAAAATATCCTCTTTGCGGTAGTTCCTACCCAGAGTCCCATATACCACAAGATCAGTCATGGCCTTTTCTTCCAGTTGTGACTGCACGTGGGAAAATATCTGATAGGAGTTAGTTCTTCTAGAAGCAAATATTGCTCTGGACGAAGAAGGTGTTGTTTCTTTGGTGTCTTCTAAGGGTTAATTGTGTTTCAGTTTTAGGAGGTGAGACTCTAGGCCCTTATTTAAATTTTGGGATACAGAAATATTGACTCTATAATATAAAATGTGACGGAATAAGACCCTAGCATGTGAAATATTAATATATGCATACATTTGCAAATAAAGGACATAAGGGAATGAAAAGAGCAATTAGCTTAAGCAGTTAAGGAGCAGTGACCATGGTGACCATTAACTTCGGTATTCTAGGTGCAGAGCCACTCCATAGCCTTGTTGGGAATTCAGGTTTGGTTTTTAAATTATGAAGTGGGAAGATCACTTTTTTATCACAGATATTCTGTTTTTATTAAGTGGGGTTTTTTTTTTTTTTGTAATAAGATATGAAAAGACAGAAGAGACAGTATTGAATGAGTGTTTAAAGTTAAGTTTGGAAGAATTTTCTCTTTTTTAAGATTTTATTTATTTATTTGACAGAGAGCACAAGTAGGCAGAGAGGCAGGCAGAGAGAGAGGGGGAGGCAGGCTCCCTGCCAAGCAGAAAGCCCGATGCGGGGCTTGATCCCAGGACCCTGAGATCATGACCCGAGTGGAAGGCAGAGGCTTTAACCCACTGAGCCACTGAGGTGTCCTGGAAGAATTTTTTTTACAATTTTGTGAAATCATATGTTCACTTCCCTGTCATTCTCCACCTTATTTTTTTTCCTTTTTTTTTATATAAGTGCAGTTATCTACCCTACTGTAAATGACCTTTTTTTTTTAAACATTTGATGTTGTGCACATTTTGTGTGACGATTACTGGAACAAAGTCCATCAACCTCTTTGGCACTTAGTACTTGAAGCCGATCTAGATAGTTATAACATGTGACCCTGATAGGCCTACATGGAGGAGATTAAAATGGACTGGGAAAGTTAACAGGAAGGAATGGAAAGGAGCACATTAGATGGAAGAAGAAAAAAAGGCAATTTTAAAAAGGCCACAATGGGAACACTTACTTACTGGGTCACATTTGTTACTCAAACAGTCTTCTTAACCTTTCATCCTTCCCACTTTTAAAGTTTGGTTAATTTATACTTCTTTTTAGGTAATACGTTCATATAGTTTGAAATTCCAGAGGTACAACAGCATATAAAGGAGAGTCTCCTGTTGTCCTGCCTTTCATTTACGTTTCCTGGAAGCAACCAGTTAGCAGTTTCTTGTGTACAATTTCAGAGATGATCTGTACAGATATATGTATATACATATATATATCCTTATCACCCTCCTTTTCAACTCAGATAGCATCCTTAAAAACTATACTTTTTTTGGGCATTTTGTTTACTTAACCCCAAATCAGTAAATACATCTTCATTCTTTTTGTATAGCTGCATTGATTGGATTTCTCATAATTTATTCAACTGGTTTTACTGACGCTGCAGTGTAATTTTTGCATTTATATATATGGCATATATATGAACGTATCTGTCAGGTAAATTCCTAGAAATGGAATTGCTGAGTCAAAGGGGTAGATACATTTATAATTTTGATTGATATTGCCAACTATCTCTATGAGACACTCCTACCCACAGTATAAGAACACTGGTTTCCTCATACCCGTGCTAGCACACATTTCAACAGACTTTGATCTTTTCTGATCAGATGGGCCTATTTCCACGTTTCTACTTTTTATAGGTCTTAATCACAAGTAGTCTACCAAGGATTTTCTGTTTTTAAATGGTTCATTGTTTTTCATTTTGCATGAGAACATATGAAATAAAAATGTGCTGTTCTTCTATAAATGATACCATTAATTTCCAGGGATGATGTTCTTTGAATTTTTTCATAAGAAGTTTTAATTAGTAGTTACCGTCTATCATTTATTTCCTAATTCTTTTTAAAAAAATGTATTTCCTATTTTTAAGTAGATTTCCTCTCAGTGTTAACATATTACTTCCAGTTACATGTGAAAGATTTTGTTTGTTTTTTGTTGAACAGTTTTTGGCATATTGCCTTATCATAGACTTTCTGAAAAATTTAAGCAAATCACATTTAATAGAGTCATGGTTGATACTTTTGGAGTTTCTCCTGAAGCCTGATATATTTGTGGGATTTCAAATCTTCTCTAGCTCACTTTAAATGATGTGACAAGGAGACCATTATGAGCTGTTCACTATGGCCCTGGGATATAGTAAAATTCACCCCTAGAAAACTTACTGTTTTCATTATCAACCTTTTATTAGCCAGTGGAGCTTAACTGAAGTGTTACGTTTTCTATGACTTAGTGAATCAGGCATTGTGAAGGCATACTAACATGAGGCATAATGTATTTCTTCATTTTATCCTGGTTTGAGCAGCAGAGTTTGTGTGTTGGTAACCTTGGTGACAAAAAGAGTAAGGATGCCAGGGATGTTTGTGTTTATGTGATTAAAGGGGATGTGGAATTTCCCTTTCATGTGTTGCTGTAATTTTTTTTTTTTAAAGATTTTATTTATTTATTTGGGAGAGCACTAGCAGGGTTGAGAGGGAGAAGTAGGTACCCCGCAAGAAGAGATCATGACCTGAGCCAAAGGCAGATGCCTAACAGATTGAGCCACCCAGGTGTTCCTTAAATTTTTAAATATGGGAAGTGGGGCGCCTAGCTGGCTCAGTTGGTGGAGCGTGCAACTCCTGATGGGACTTGGGGGTTTGAGCCACAAGTTGGGTGTAGAGATTACTTAAAAATAAAATATTTTTTTAAAAGATTTTATTTATTTATTTATTAGAGAGAGAGAGAGAGAATGCACGAGTATGGTTGGGGGGGAGGACAGAGGGAGAAGCAGACTCCCTGCTGAGCAGGGAAGTAGATGTGGGGCTCTGCCTCAGGACCCTGGGGTCATGACCTGAGCTGATGGCAGAAGCTTAACTGACTGAGCCACCCAGGCACACCACTTAAAAATAAAACCTTAAAAAAATATATGATGAGAAGAGTTTGGAACTTGCTAAGAATTTGCACCATTTGTTATTTGAATTCTGTGATTTGTTAAACATTTTTTTTTTCCAGGATCCAAAAATTGATTTAACAATGGCCGTTGTTCTTCATAATTGTCTTGGGTAAATTTTGGTTTACTAAAATTTTATTTTAATGACATTAACTGTTGAATGCCATTTACCATTTGTTCTATCAGGGATTTAAGGGTTATGATTTGGTTCTGTTGAGGATGCAATAATTAGCCTATGTATTTCATAAATGATTTCTGAGATTTTAACTTTTATAGATAGTAAAATTAAAAAATTTAGTGGGTTATATAATGTTAACCAGAGGAGTTTGTAGATATGTTCTGAAAATACTTTTCTTCTTTTTTTTTTTTTTTTTAAAGATTTTATTTATTTATTTGACAGATCACAAGTAGGTAGAGAGGCAGGCAGAGAGAGAGAGAAGGGAGGAAACAGGCTCCCCGCTGAGCAGAGAGCCCGATGCGGGGCTCGATCCCAGGACCCTGAGATCATGACCTGAGCCGAAGGCAGAGGCCTTAACCACTGAGCCACCCAGGCGCCCCTGAAAATACTTTTCTTCTTGAGAAGAGGTAATAGGGGACAACTCAGTGGGTTGGGCCGCTGCCTTCGGCTCGGGTCATGATCTCAGGGTCCTGGGATCGAGTCCCGCGTCGGGCTCTCTGCTCGGCGGGGGGCCTGCTTCCCTCTCTCTCTCTCTGCCTGCCTCTCTATCTACTTGTGATCTCTCTCTGTCAAATAAATAAATAAAATCTTAAAAAAAAAAAAAAAAAAAAAAAAAAAAAAAAAAAAAAAGAAAACAAATGCTCTGTCCCTTAACTAGGAATCTTTAAAGATGTTCTGGAGAAAGAAGTTCATACATATGTACAAGTATTATTACACATGTAATTTTCATGATTTTGGGTATTTTCTTGACATGTCTCTATGCTACTAACTTCTAAATCGCCTACAAATAGTTCTTCTGATCTTTTCATAGTAGGCATTTCTGTTTATATGAACCTCTCCATTCTGGAAGATTCTGGTTATTGGTATTCAGTTCTCAGAGTGATACTTTGATATTTTAGTAGACACAGGTGTTTCCAAACTTTGTCAGTGGCTTATCCCTTTGTAGTTTGGTTCTTTTTATACTCAGGCTGGCAGTTTGCCCAGGCAGGAATTCTAAAATCCTGCATTTAACGCAGTACTGTCCTATTTAAGAACAGTTAAGGGCTTCCTGTTCCTGTTATCTGTTGCTTGACTCCTCTGCCTGTCATTCAGGCTGCATATAAATGGGTCCACTTAAAACAATTGAGCTTATAGTCCAAAATGCCCATTTTGAACTGTAAAGTCCTTGGTCTCTTAATTTTTTTGTGCTTACTATCTTTGTTTCTTCTTACCTTTAATCCTCTACCCATCCTTCAAGGAACATTCATATACCAAGTGCTCTTTCAAATTTTTGACTACAACTTGGCTTGGGTTTCCTTTCTTTCCTATATTAAACAATAAAAATAATGATGTAAATAAGCTAACATTTATTGAGCCCTTGTTATTGTCTAGTCCCTGTTCTAAATGTTTTGCACATGTTCCATTATTTAATTCTCATTAACAATCCTCTGAAAAAGTATGATTTTAAAAGGAAGGAAAGTTAAATTACATGCCCAGAGTTAAACAGCCAGTAATTGATTAGGCTTAGGATTTGAAACCAGTGAAATTGAGTAGTAATAATGCTTTTAACCAGTATACTCTATTTTCTGGGAATAGATGACAGTTTTCACTCCTGACAATCAAGTTTCTATATTTTTTCTTTTCTTTCTTTTTTTTTAAAAGATTTTAAGTAATGTCTGCAGCCAACCTGGGGCTTGCCCTCACAACCCTGAGATCAAGAGTTGCATACTCTACTGACTGAGCCAGCCAGCTGCCCTTGTGTGTGTATACATGCTGTAGAATAAAAGACTTGTATAGATGGGAATAACTGAGATTATTGGGAAAAGATACGACTGGTTTCCAAAGCAATTATTAAAATCATCTAAGAGATTTTAAAAATGAACACTCCAGGCTCTAGACATTGAATTCAGGTTGTTAAGGGATTCTTACATGCTGTCTGGATGTTTCTCATCTACCATTGATGTTCCATTTTGTACATAAATATTTGGGAACCATATATGACTTTGCTTTAAAAAAAATTTTTTTTTATGGTTCTTTTGCTACTTAGATCATTTCAGCAAAAAGAAAAGGCTACGTTACATGGGGATTGTCACTGACTAAATAATGTGACAGATTTACTTTTTCCCAGCTAGCAAGCTTTTCCCATTTTTCAGAGTTCAGTCACCATAGGTCAAATCCTTTTTGTAAATAAATGACAGTCAGTGTTTGGTTCTCTTTATAGTGTTTTAAGTATCTTTGTGACAAAGATTTAGAGGGCTGAAGCCATACTAATAAAATTTTAATACTATAAAATTTAATAATGTTGAACTTATCCAAGACTTCTTCAGGAATCTTTGACTATACTTGGTTTTATTTTACACCTCATTACTAAACCAAATGGTAGTATGTTAAAAAAGAACTAGGTACAGTTTTTTTTTAATCCCATGAACCAGAGAACAGTACAAATTTTTGGTCCTCATATTAGGTTTCACAGCAGTATAGTTAAGTACATTTACATAGGTCCTATACTTTGTTAATGGTGAACTGCTCTCACCAGGGGGCTCTACAGCGTGGGTGGGTCGGGATCATGCTAGAATTCCCAGTTTGTGTTCAGTAGCTATTGGCTGATGATCGAAATGATAATAGAGGACAAATGGAAAGCTGGGTTGCAGTCACAATCAAATTTCCTTAGATTTGTTTTGTTAATGTACATGATTGATAGAATTAACTGATGAAATATTTTGGTTTTCTTTGTTTTTAATTCTAGTCATTTCTGGGAAATGTCCCAGAGGTTACATCATACAATAACCCCCTGCCCAAGGTCTTTCTCTGTGTCAGTCAGAATTTATTTTCTGTAAGTTTGACCCAGCGATTCTGTTTCTTTTAGTTTCAGGTACAACAGAGGCTAACCCTTTCAGATAAGTGATTGTGTAGTATTTCCCTTTGAGTCTGATGGAAATTCTGTAGGAAGCCATTTCTTCTAATGTTTCATGAGTTTGCCTCTCATTACAGCCTTGGGCATATGGTTTTGTTTTTTTTTTTTTTTTTAAGATTTTATTTATTTGACAGAGAGAGACCACAAGTAGGCAGAGAAGCAGGCAGAGAGAGAGGGGGAAGCAGGCTCCTCGCTGTGCAGAGAGCCCGATGCGGGGCTCGATCCCAGGACCCTGGGATCATGACCTGAGCCGAAGGCAGAGGCCCTAACCCACCGAGCCACCTAGGCGCCCCTGGGCATATGGTTTTAAAAGTTTTTAAATGTCTCTGTGTGACTTTAAGAACTCAATATAACACCTAAAACCTCAGATATGTTAAGAACAATGCAAAAGTACAGTTATTAAGTCAGGAAACTGATTTTTGTGTGACTGGATGGTGCAGGGTTTAGACACTGCACTGGGCAGTGGGCTTGATGGAGCTGTCCCTTTTCTCTGTACTCTTTTGTACAACTTGAAATTTTTACAATATGTCTATCTTTTATTTAAAAAGAGAAAACTAAAGCTGGTCTATGCTTTGTACTTGTGCAAATTTAGGCTTGTCTGGACATCTGTGGAAGTTAGGTGAGCCTAAGAGGGGCAAGTGTTTGTGTATGGGTGTGTGCTCTTTGCATGAAAGATCAAGAAACCTCATGGGTAGGAATTCAGGAAACATAATTGAGTGCATTCAAGCATAGTCCCTGGAGATTTTATTATTACTTTTAATTGTTATCTTTTATGAGACATGGGTAGATTCTTGGTAGAGCAGGGTATATCCTCTTGGTATCATCTTCTGGCACTGCCCTTCTTCTGAATGACTTGTGCCAGAGCACTGAGACAACAAGGTGTGAGTTAGCACATATTTATTGATCTCTTACTGTGTACTGGCCCTTGGGTATATTAGGTCATTCTCTATTTTCTGGCATAAAGGCATATGGAGAATGATATGAAACACATGAAGGAGTTTAGAAGTAGGATAGGAAGAGAGCACAGTAATGTGCATTGACCATATAGCCTGTGTCAGGATAGCAGGGAACTTCTAGACTAAGATCTGTAGAATCCATGGAGAAGACACAAAAGTGGCAATGGCAGGCAGAATTTATGATATCTACCTCTGGGCATGGAGTCATTTGTTCATTTTCATTTTTGAGCACCGAGGGTGTGCTCAGTATTGGCCTAGGTACTGAAAATACGGAGATAAGCAAAACAAAGTCCTTTGTGTTTTGGACCTTATATTCTAGTAAATGGGACTGATAGTTCAAGTATATAAATAAATAAGCAGTGTAATTTTAACCCACTGTAAATTACCCAGTGTAATTTTAACCCAGGCGCCCCTAAGCAGTGTAATTTTAATAAGGTGATGTGCTAGGGAGTAATTGGGAGAAGAGGACAAGTGTCTGGGGGTAAGGTCTTTACCTTTATTTATTTTATTTTATTTTTTTTTTTTAAACCTCAGGCATACTGGCTGAGACTAAGTGTGTGACTTGAACAGCAATGTATCATTCTTTTTTTTTTTTTTTTTAAAGATTTTATTTATTTATTTGACAGAGAGAGATACAAGTAGGCAGAGAGGCAGGCAGAGAGAGTGAGAGGGAAGCAGGCTCCCTGCTGAGCAGAGAGCCCGATGCGGGACTCGATCCCAGGACCCTGAGATCATGACCTGAGCTGAAGGCAGCAGCTTAAACCACTGAGCCACCCAGGCGCCCAGGTCTTTACCTTTAAATTGGGTGGTCAAGAAAAGCCCTTATGACTGAGGAGGCAGCATTGATTTAAGAGTAAGAAGCCAGGGATGCCTGGGTGGCTCAATTGGTTAGGCGGCTGCCTACGGCTCAGGTCATGATCTCAGCGATCCTGGGATCGAGTCCCACATCGGGCTCCATGCTCAGCGGGGGGCCTGCTTCTCTCTCTGTCACTGCCTGCCACTCTGTCTGCCTGTGCTCACTCTCTCTCTCTCTGACAAATAAATTAAAAAAAAAAAAAAAAAAAAAAAAAGAGTAAGAAGCCAGGGGCGCCTGAGTGTTCGGGTGGGTTAAGCCTCTGCTTTTGGCTCAGGTCATGATCTCAGGGTCCTGGGGTTGAACCTCCCATCGCATCGAGCCTGGCATCGCATCGGGCTCTCTGCTCAGCAGGGAGCCTGCTTCTCTTTCTCTCTGCCTGCCTCTTTGTCTACTTGTGATCTCTCTCTCTGCCTTGAGACAGGCAAGAGCGTGGTGTGTTCAAGGAATAGAAAGGTGGCCAGTGTGCAACAATGCTGTGAGCAAGGAGGAAAACAGAGTGGGATAAGGTAGGTCTAGTGTCAAAATGAGAGACGAGGTTCACAGTACTGAGGAGGGTAACATTGGGAATAATCATGGGGCAACTCCTGGGGAGTTAAGAGGGATTCTGATTCCTTTGGATTAGAGCTGATTGATTAGAGTGTGGGTTACTATTACTGTGATCTTACTATATCTACAAACTGGTGGGTTTTATAAATTGGTTTTGGTCAAAGTTTCTGGGAAAGACTTCAAAAACAGTTTTTGAGCAAAGGAGTAACTATATAACCGTCCAAAGTGGCTATTTGGAAGTAAAATACTCATTTTAATATATGTTTGTTTTAAAAGTTATTTGTAGTTACAACATATATGTTATTATTTTTTCATTGTTATTTGCACGCTGATTACATTTTTTGTTGTTTTGTGTTCTTTCAAATTTTCTTTGTAACTCTTAAGAAGCAGCTTGTTGCCCAGATGGCTTCTGTTTTCATTTCCTTGTGATGTTACGACCTCTTCTACTTTAATAAAGAAATGTTGCATACATGCTGAGGACTTGTTTACAAATTATGTTGGTAACACTTTTGTCAGAGTATGCCTCAAAGATAAAGTGAGTGTTAGGATGTTTATTCTAGATCTGATATGTTGAGCTGAAAAAGGTTTTAAAATGTGTCTATTTTTAAAAAGAATGCTTTAGCCTGTTGGTTGGTTAGTGCACCCAATGCCAAAAGTTATGTTTTGTGACCTTTTTATTATCTTAACTGGAGGGAGTTTATAAGATTTAATGTTTTTCACTTCTTAATCTTTCAGAGAGGTCCCTTGGGTAGGGTTAACATCTAATAGGAGAAGCTGCCCATTGATACATTAGTAAATTCATATTTTCATGTCTTAAAAACATTGGTAATGGGTAAAAGTGTCATCACTATTATAATAGGTATAAGTCTGCTGTAATAAATCATAATGCCTTGGTAAATGATGGAACTTCAGACTTCATATTTAGGTCAGCTTTTTGCAAATTCAGAGCAAGAATGAGTTTTCCTGTGAGTTTTGAGTTACATTTAGAAAATAATGCTTTATAACCAACTTATGAATTATCTATAGTGCATTAATATGATAAAATAATACACTAGTATAAAACAAATTTTCTTTATATTTTTTTAAAGATTTATTTATTTTATTTTAAAATATTTTATTTGCTTATTTGCTAGAGAGAGGGCGCAAGCAGGGAGAGCAGCAGGCAGAGGAAGAGGGAGAAGCAGGCTATCCACTGAGCAGGGAGCCTGATGTGGGACTTGATCCCAGAGTGACTTGAGCCGAAAGCAGACACTTAACCGACTGGGCCACCCAGGCACCCCAAAGATTGATTTATTTTATATATAGAGAGTGTGTACATGGAAGGGAGTGGCAGAGGGAGAGGAAGTGAGAATCCCAAGCCTACTCCACGCTGAATGTGAGCCCAACATGGAACTTGATTGCATGACTCTGAGATCATGACCTGAACTGAAACCAACAGTTGGACACTTAACCAACTGAGCCACCCAGGTACCCCTAAAACAAGTTTTAGATACAGATTTTTTTTTTTTTAAAGATTTTATTTATTTATTTGACAGAGAGAGATCACAAGTAGGCGGAGCAGCAGGCAGAGAGAGCCTCCCTTGTGAACAGAGGGCCCGATGCGGGCTCTATCCCAGGACCCTGAGATCATGACCTGAGCCGAAGGCAGAGGCTTAACCCCCTGAGCCACCCAGGTGCCCCTAGATACAGCTTTCTTGATTTTATCTTAACATGTAAAGTAACTTAATAGTAATTAATTTCCAGCCTCAAAAATACTTTAGGTGATTATGATTATATAATAATGAATGGTCAGACATATGTGAATATTTTATTACCAAAGCTAATATACTAGTATACTGTATAGCTAATATACTAGTATTGTATTTTTTTAGTGACCTTTTTGTACAGTGATTTTTTTTTAGGGTTTGTATTTTCTCCCAACATATGATTTTAAGATTATATTTTTAGTGGGCAGTATTCTACATGCTGTTTATTGTGGTTACTGTAAGTATAAGCTGTGAAGCACAATGCCTATGTATGAGTGCTGGCTCTGAAATTTACCAGATATATATGTGTGTGTGTGTGTATACACACACACACACACACACATATTTGGACAGATTACTTAACTGTACCCTAGGTTCTTCATCTGTAAAACAGGGGTAAAATATTTTCATCATAGCATTAAATTGAATAAATTAATGCATGTAATGTGCCTGGCACATAGGAAGTACTTAGTGAGAATAACCTAATAATAATAAGAGTTCTCTTATAATTGGGTGCCTGACTGGCTGAATTGGTGGAGCATGGGACTTTTGATCTGGGGGTTATGTTTGAGCCCCACATTTGGTATAGAGATTACTTAAAAATAATAAAGTCTTTAAAGAGAGGGAGGCAGAGGCACCTGGGTGGCTTAGTCGGTTAAGCATCTGCCTTGGCCTTGGGTCATTATGGCAGGGTCCTGGGATTGAGCCCCATAGTGGGCTGTCTGCTCAGTGGGGAGTCGCTTCTCCCTCTCTCTCTGCCCGTCTACCTGCTTGTGTGTGCTCTCTCACTCTCACTCTAGCTCTCTTTCTCTAATAAATAAATAAAATCTTTGGGAAAAAACAGAGGGAGGCAAACCAGAAAAGACTCTTAACTATAGAGAGCAAGCTGAGGGGAGGTGGGTGGGGGGATGGGCTAAATGAGTGATGGGTATTAAGGAGGGTACTCGTGGTGATGAGGGTGTTTTATGTAAGTGATGAATCACTAAATTCTAGTCCTGAAACTAATATTACAATAGATGTTAACTAACCAGAATTTTAAAAAACCTGGAAGCATTAAAAAAATAAATACATGAAAAAAACAGAACAAAAAAATAATTTTTTTTTTTTAAGATTTTATTTATTTGACAGACAGAGATCACAAGTAGGCAGAGGCAGAGAGAGAGGGAGAAGCAGGCTCCCTGCGGAGCAGAGAGCCCGATGCGGGGCTCGATCCCAGGACCCTGAGATCATGACCTGAGCCGAAGGCAGAGGCTTTAACCCACTGAGCCATCCAGGCGCCCCCCCCAAAAATAAAATTTTTTAATGAAAAAGTTAACCTTATAGTAATAAGTACTTACAAATAGTATCTCATTAAAGCAGTTTTTTCCATTAAAGCAGTTTTAACACCATTTTTGAAATAATATTTCTAGATCCATCACTTCTGATAATGTCATCTTCAAAATTCAATTTTGCTTTTCTTTTTTGAACTTTTATATTTTTAAAGTTTTTATATTGAATTTTTTAGAAGCCCCCTTCATACATAACACCCACACACCCACTTAGCCACCCTGTGGTTTGAATTATTTCTTGAAGTATCTTATAAAATGTGCATAATAAATATTTGTGGAATGTTGAACTTCTTCCATTTGTCAGATCTTGCATAAATATCAAAGAGCTCTAAAGGAGGGTGGATATTAGTAATACCTCCAATTAGACATTCTTTCTACACTGATTACCATTCACTATGGCTTTTTCTTTTTAAAATTCTTTTTATTTTGGGGGCACCTGGGTGGCTCAGTGGGTTAAGCCTCTGCCTTCAGCTCAGGTCATGATCTCAGGGTCCTGGGATGGAGCTCCGCATTGGGCTCTCTGCTCAGCCAGGAGCCTGCTTCCTCCCCTCTGTCCTCCTGCTTCTCTGCCTACTTGTGATCTCTGGGAATTAAATAAATAAAATATTTTTTAAAAATTCTTTTTATTTTTTAAAAGTTATTTATTTAGTTAAATTAGCCTTTTTTTTTTTTAAGATTTTATTTATTTATTTGACAGAGATCACAAGTAGGCAGAGCAGCAGGCAGAGAGAGAGGAGGAAACAGGCTCCCCGCTCAGCAGAGAGCCCGATGCTGGGCTGGATTCCAGGATCCTGGGATCATGACCTGAGCCGAAGGCAGAGGCTTCAACCCACTGAGCCACCCAGGCGCCCCTAAATTAGCTTTTTAAAAAGGATTTTTTTAGGGGGCATGAGTGTGTGCATGACTGGGGGTATGGGCAAAGGGAGTGGGAGAAGCAGATTCCCCACCCACCCGCCAAGCAGGAGCCTAGAGCCTGATGTGTAGCTTCATGCCAGGACCCTATCATGACCCAAGCCAAAGGCAGACACTTAAGGGACTGAGCCACCAGGCGCCCCTCTTTTTTTAAAATTCTTATTAAGTGACATGATACTTGTATTCCTGGTGAGAGGCCGTTGCTACTGGGAACAGTTTTTTTCTCCAGTGAGGGATAAATTTGATTATTAGAGAATATAAGGTGAAATGTAGACTACACAAGACACAGGAGATGTGTTGGCATTTGTAGTATCTCTTTCTAGGAGTTTTTGTAATTCAGCAGCCTTTGTGTATAGGGGTCTGCGCTGATTATCGTGCCATCTTACTTTTTTGGCCACAGCCAGCTGGATCTGAAGTGGGTATCTCCAAGGTCTGTAGACAAAGTTGGGAGATCTGTGTGTGATCATACTATATAAAAGCTCTATGCATTTTATGAAATACAAGATCTAACAACTCTGAGTTTTAGCTGGACAAATAACTGTAAATCATTGCTGCTCGTTGGTTTGCTTATTCCATAAATATTCATTGAACATCTCTTATGTGTCAGGTACTGTGCTAGGCACTAAGAGCACAGCAGTGTGGAAAAGGAAAAAAATAAACTCTATGCTCTCTCAGACCTGTATTTTAGCGGAGAGAAAAAGAGACAATAAACAAATAGAAATAGTTGGTGATAAATAGTTTGGAACAAAATAAGAGTGTAGGGAAAGGGAGTGGTTGTTGAATGGGGGTCATTAATTTATAGAAGGTGAAAAAGTAAGGCCTCCTAGATAAGGTGACATTTGAATGGAGACTTGGAAGAAGTATTCTTGGGGAAGAGCATTTTGGGCAAAGAGTAAAGACACCGTGATGAGTGTTTGCTGGGTGTGTTTGAGTAACAGCAAGACCTGAGTGGCTGGAAGAGACTTAAACAGGGAGAGTGCTAGAAGATGATTTTAGAGAGTTGAGGGTAGTTATTTCCAAAGATCAGTTGTATTAATTGTATTAAAATCTGTAGCAGTTTAGTTGATAGGACAGAAGCATTTTGCCTTTAGATTAAATAAGACCTTGTTAATATAGCGAGAGTTTTTTGTTTTTGGAACTCAGTGCACAGTACTGTAGTACACAGTAAAAATTTTTTTTGTCTGAAAAGTCTGCTGATCGTAATATTATTTTATTCAGGCCTGATGTCAAGTCTTTTTATTTTTTTATTTTTATTTTTTTAAAGATTTTATTTATTTATTTGACAGAGAGATCACAAGTAGATAGAGAGGCAGGCAGAGAGAGAGAGGGAAGCAGGTTCCCTGCCGAGCAGAGAGCCCGATGCGGGACTCGATCCCAAGACCCCGAGATCATGACCTGAGCCGAAGGCAGCGGCTTAACCCACTGAGCCACCCAGGCGCCCCTCAAGTCTTTTTAAAAAAAATATTTATTTATTTATTTTTAAAGATTTTGTTTATTATTTGACAGAGAGAGACACACAAGCAAGATAGGGAACACAAGCAGGGGGAGTGGGAGAGGAAGAAGCAGGCTTACTGCAGAACAGAAGGCCCACTGTGGGGCTCGGTCCCAGGACCCTGGGATCATGACCTGAGCAGAAGGCAAATGTTTAAGGACTGAGCTACCCAGGGCCCCAGGCCTGATGTTAAGTTTTAATAGTATCTGAGGTTTGAAAGGTTGTAAATGTCGAGATTTGTATTCTTAGTATTGTTTAGTATTGTAGCAAGAGTAACTGATTATAAATGAGAAGTGGGGTCAGATTATATACATATATCTCAGTGATAATAACTTATGTGGAGTGGTGACTAATTGCCATAACCCTTAAAATAATAATCATTTTGAAAGGTAAGATGAAACATAAGTTATTTTTGTCTTCACTCTTTACCCTTATTTTTCAATTTCATAATGGACATTGAGAAATTTTAGTATCTTTTGGGTCATCATTAAAGTAACATGAAGGTTATTAAAGGCATATTCATATGGCAAATGATTCAGTTTATTTTGGGAATTTTCAAAAAAATATTTGAAGTTGTCCTTTAACTTTTACTTTCAGAAACATTTCCTGGCAAGTTGTGGTCTCATTACAGTGGCTGATCATGAGGAGTACCCGGCTGGCTCAATGGTAGAGCATGCAACTCTTTTTTTTTTTTTTTTTAAGATTTTATTTATTTATTTGAGAGAGAGGGAGAGAGAACATGAGAGGGGAGAGGTCAGAGGGAGAAGCAGACTCCCTGTCCAGCAGGGAGCCCGATATGGGACTCGATCCCGGGACTCCAGGATCATGACCCAAGCCGAAAGCAGTTGCTTAACCAACTGAGCCACCCAGAGGCCCATTTTTTTTGTTGTTGTTGTTTTTGAGCATGCAACTCTTGATCTCAGAGTCATGAGTTTAAGTCCCACATTGGGTGGGGAGCATACTTAAAAACAAACAAACAAAATAAGGTATGATCATTGAAACGTTTCATCTCTACCTGGCAGGAGTAACCTTTTTAGTCTGCTAACTTACCAGGTGAACTGGTAACCATTGTCTAGTTATCTTGGCTTTTGAACTAGTCACTAGATTGTAGTTTTATTTTATTATTATTATTATTATTTTTGAAAGATTTTATTTATTTATTTGACAGACAGAGATCACAAGTAGGCAGAGAGGCAGGCAGAGAGAGAGGGAGAAGCAGGCTCCCCGCTGAGCAGAGAGCCCAACTCGGGGCTCGATCCCAGGATCCTGGGATCATGACCTGAGCCGAAGGCAGAGGCTTTAACCCGCTGAGCCACCCAGGTTCCCCATATTATTATTATTTTTTAAGGATTTTATTTATTTATTTGACAGACAGAGATCACAAGTAGGCAGAGAGGCAGGCAGAGAGAGAGGGAGAGAGAGAGAGAGAGAGAGGAGGAAGCAGGCTTCCCACTAAGCAGAGAGCCCGATGTGGGGCTCGATCCCAGGACCCTGGGATCATGACCTGAGCCGAAGGCAGAGGCTTTAACCCACTGAGCCACCTAGGCGCCCCTAGATTGTAATTTTAAATAAAAGTAGTTAAATATTTTCTTTGGGAAGCGCAGTTTTCCCAAAGCGTTTTTTCATTTTATCATCATTAAATTTTCATTCCTTTTAAGATTTAAGTTTTATTATTGCTAGACAGTTACCTAAGTTATCCCAATTAAGTTTCATAATAAAAAAAAGTTTCATAATCAGCTGTATGATCTTTTGCATCAGTGAAACCCCACCCTTTTTATTTATCTGAAGGAGGGGCAAGAAACATTAGAAACAAAAATTTTCTCATGAAAGGAAACTGTAAAGGACAAATTTATTCTAATGAAGAATTACTTTATAAATTAAATCTAATAGTAAGGCTCCAAATGTATTACAGATGATTCATTTCTCTACAGTTGGTAACAATTTAAAAACTTATTTTTCAATGATTTTGTGAAGCAAGTATTGTCTTCAATAAAATTTGGAAGTTGATTTATCAGGCTGTTTAAAGGTTTTGTGCTTGTTTCATTTTATGTGATGTAGGTTTTTGTAAATGCAGTATACTTGAGTTTCATGGTCAAATATGGTTTCCACCAGAAATGATGATGATTATTTGCATTGGGTTTTGATTTTCTTAATCTTACAAAGTCATAGTCTTTTAAAAAGGAAAATGAAAAATAAAAGCCATTAGGAGAAATTAGAATGGTGGTAACCAGGGTTGGGGGGAGAGGGAAATGGGGAGTTGTTGAATAGGTATAAAGTTTCAGTTTTGTAATTTGAATATATTCTGGAACTCTGTTGCATAACAATTTGAATGTATTTACCACTACAGAACCATCACTTAAAAAGGATTAAGACGATTTTAAAAAAGGGGAAAAGTAGCAGTATATTGAACTGCCGGATTAAAAAAATTTTTTTTCATTATGTAAATAGCATCTACATGACTACAGAAATTGATGTAACTTTTATTTGATTGACAGAAAAGGATTTATGAACCCTTGTTATTTCTTTATAGATATTACAAATACACATTTTTTAAAAAAAGACTTTTTTCCCTCGAAGTTGCCAGAGAAATTTTAATAGCATTTAGACGGGAATGAGTAGACAGCCGATTATTAGACTTTTTCTTGAAATTGTGGAAACTAAAATTTAACTTAAGGGATTGGTGTAGTTATGGTAACATGATTTCTTAACTAAATTGAAGAGTTTACCAGGAAATAACCTCTATACTTAAAGACAATGGAACATTTGTCAGAATTGGCAGACTACATCCTAATTCAGTAATTCTAATACATTATAATGTGCCTTTTCTTTAAACACACATAAATCCCACAAAATCTTGTTAAATAGCTCCTAGTTCTTTTACACTGTTAGGTAACTCTTAAAGTTATACCTGTGTCTAAACTAAAAGCAAAATGTCATAAATATGCCTACATATTTCTTTGTATGAAGTACGGATGTACTTGTCAGTGTAGTATTAACTGGTTAACATAATGGTGGTCAACATGTGTACCCAGCATACACATACATGAGGAAGCCTGTGTTGTGTTTTACTTCTGGCCATCTGGAATCAGCTTCCTTGTTTCCTTTATAATCTTGGAACACATTATTTCTAATTGGATGGTGTTTGCAATTCCAGTATTTTGAATATTTTACTTTGCAGTGGTTAAGAGTGTCACTTTTTCAGGTAACCCAATTCTGTCTTCCCACTTCTTTTTAATACAAGTAAGTGAATTTTGGCATGCAGTCTGGCCTGGAGATGCACTCTGTAACCTTACTGAACATTTCCTTTTTAATTATTCTTATTATTTTATTTAAATTCAATTAATTAACATATAATGTAGTATTTGTTTCAGGGGTACAGGTCTGTGATTCAATCAGTCTTACATAATACCCAGTTCTCATTATAACACATACCCTCCCCAATGTCCATCATCCAGTTATCCCACCCCCCACCCCACTGAACATTTTCTTGATTTGTGTGTCTAAACATTCTTACAGCATTAAAAGTGGCCTGTGTTATTTGAGAGACACTTCCTTTTTGTAATTGGCCTTTTTGACTTTGTCATGTTTATAGGGATTTTTAAAATTGAAATTTGAGGGAAAAGAGTGAAACTATGACTTTCAGTTTTTCATTTTAAAACAATTTTCAGAAGTGGCCTGGAATAGATGAAATATAGTGAACAAAAAAAGAAAATTTGGCTTGTGGTTGCATATGTATTTGTAAAATTTTACTTTAGTTGTCTATGAACCTCCTTAAAATCAATGAAACGTTATCAGTTAAATGAAGCTATCTTGTCATGGCTTTATTTTTGTGGTAAGTATACATTATTTAACTTTTGATAACAAGTCAACAAATAAAAAGTTAAAGAAGATTACTGTGCCCAGTACACATGGTTTAGTGTAGTATTACAACTATACCAGGTCATAGTGAACTCGGTCTGGCTGGAAGTGTTAGGCTATGAGCAGAAACATTAGGCCAGTGGTTAAAATTTATGAGTATCAGTGATTTCTAGAGACAGTGGTGACTTTCATTTTATAAAACACACCCAAACCACTAACTATTTCTGTATACTTTGCTTTGTTTTCTTCTTCTTCCTCTTTTTTTTTTTTTTTTTTTTTTTTGCATTTTTCTTACTCAATTTCTTTCTCATTATTGGCTGGTCAGAATGGTCCTTTAAAGAGGGCAATCTTTATATATTGGATTGTTTTGAAGACAAACTATGATGAGAAGCTAAACCATTCTTTTTCCATCTTGTATTAAGATACAGATACATGGGGTGCCTGGGTGGCTCAGTGGGTCGGAGCCTCTGCCTTCGGCTCAGGTCGTGATCCCAGGGTCCTGGAATCGAGCCCCACATCGGGTTCTCTGCTCAGCAGGGAGCCTGCTTCCCTTCCTCTCTCTGTGCCTACCTCTCTGCCTACTTGTGATCTCTCTCTGTCAAAAAAGTAAATAAAATCTTTAAAAAAAAAAGATACAGATACATGTAGATAAAACATTCTATCATATCTTGTGATGTTTTTCACATCCAACCTTTTTATCTATTCTTGCTCATATTGTCATCATTTTATGGTATTTGTCCTTGCTTTGATTGTGATTTTTTAATCTTGGCAGAAATGTTCTGGCAGAAGTTGTTGTAAGGAGCTAATTTTTAAGCTTCTGAATAAAACTTTCCACTGCCTTTCACCAACTTTTGAATTTTTCTTGTTTCTGGAGAAAATGCCACTAGGAGGAGGAGGAAGAAAGGAAAAAATTAACAGTTTGGGAGGAGGCTAAAGCTAAAGCTCATTTAATAGTAGGTTACTAAAGTAGCAGTCATGTTTTTATTGATTTCTTTAAAAAACTTCTTATTTATTTGTCTTTAAGACTTTTTAAAACACTATTTTATTACAATGATGACTTTTTAGATAAATGTGGGCCGTAGAACATGTATAGTAGTGTTAAGTGATTCTGGATCATGGTTAATTCTTATGCCAAATTTTGTTTTGATGCCCTCCCCCCTCCCCCCCAGATGTAAGGTTCAATAAACATTGCTTTGAAATACCAGCGTTTTCTATTGAAATCTCCCATTAACTCCTTGATTTGAGGAACTAAAAATAAACCAGGGCCCAGTAAGGAAGAGACCTAGAGTGTTTTAAATAGGAAATTTTAATACAAGGAATTTGTAAACAGGTTTTAGTTGAGAAGAAAAGTCCAGCAGAGTATGGCAGAATAGTTTAGAAATGAGCAACAGCAGGAGATTGCCATCTTTAAGGACCAAGAGAAACAATGCAAAGGTGTAGTGTTACCAGGGCTGGGGTATGGGTGTTGTGTGACAGGAGCTAAAGACACAAGAGAGGGTGTGATCCAGAGCTGGGACCATGAAGCCATGAGCTGTCTAATCAGAGGTAGAAGAGAAGGTGTAGAAAGGAGAGAAATACGAGGCTCGTCTCCTAACCCCCAGGCCTCTGATGTTGTCTCTCTTATTGGTGGGACCCATCCAGAAGCCAGAGCAAGGGAGCCTGGGAAATGTAGTTCGTTGCCATAGAAAGAGGGGCAAAGAAGGACAATACAAAAAATTTTCCCTTGGAAACTGCTAATATCAGTGCATTCATAATCTAAGACACTCATTCTCCTGTGGCTCAGGATCCTTATATAAGATGGAAATAGGGGCACCTGGGTGGCTCAGTGGGTTAAGCCTCTGCCTTCGGCTCAGGTCACGATCTCAGGGTCCTGGGATCGAGCCCCACATCGGGCTCTCTACTCATCAGGGAGCCTGCTTCCTCCTCTCTCTCTGCCTGCCTCTCTGCCTACTTGTGATCTCTGTCTGTCAAATAAAAAAAAAATTAAAAATTAAAAAAAAGATGGAAATAATTACAATATTTATGGTTTTGTTTTTCAGGAGCACTTTGTATTTAGTGCTACTGACATTTGCTACATATATTTGCTGCATATATTTCTGCCAGTTTCTCCATTTTTGTTATTTATATATTTTTGACACACAGAAGTTTATCATTTCATTTGTTCATATTTTTAAATGTGTGTGTGTGTGTGTGTGTGTGTGTGTGTCTTCAAAGATTGGAGAGTCAGTTCCCATGAGATACTTAATAACTATTCTGTCATTTGCTTTTTCTAGGTTTTCAACATTTTTTTTTTAAGATTTTATTTATTTATTTGACAGAGAGAGAGATCACAAATAGCAGAGAGGCAGGCAGAGAGAGAGGGGGGAAGCAGGCTTGCCGCTGAGCAGAGAGCCCTATGTGGGGCTCGATCCCAGGACCCTGGGATCATGACCTGAGCCGAAGGCAGAGGCTTTAACCCACTGAGCTACCCAGGCACCCCGGTTTTCAACATTTTTAAACTCTGTAATCTATCTGGAACTATTTTTGGTATGGAGAGATGTATTATTTTAATGTCAATTAAAGTAGTTTATTCCTTTTTAAAAAAGATTTGTTTATAAGAGAGAGAAAGTGGGGGTGGGTGGTTCCAGAGAGAGGAACTAAGAGACAGGGGGAGAATCCTAAGCTGATGCCTGGCTGAACACAGAGCCAGATGCGGGGCTCAGTTTCACGACCCTGAGATCTTGACCTGAGCCAAAACCAAGAATTGGATCCTTAACCCACTGAGCCACCCAGGTGCCCTGGCAGTTTATTCCTTTTTAAAGATTATCTGTGCTTTGAGAATGTTGATCTTTTCTCTTTAAATTGCCTCATCTATGCTAGATTTCTTTAAATTTTGTGGATGTTGACCTATAGAAATATTCTAAATTTTGTTTGATTCTAAGTTTATTGTCCTTGCTAATTCCTTAATTTATTGACTAAAATGTACTTCAGTTTTTAAACATGTTTGAAATGACTATCTAAAAAAATTTCACCTCTTTTTATTTATTTAAGATTTTATTTTTAAGTAATCTGTACATTGAATGTGGGTCTTGAATAACCCCTGATATCAAGTATCACATGCTGTATGGACTGAGCCAGCCAGGCACACCACACCTTTTTTTTTCTTTTTTTTTTTTTTAATTAAAAAGTCTTGGATGACATGTTCTGATTTAGGTTAATTTTAAGACTTATATTAACAGATAGCTGAAAGTTTAATATTGATGCATGCACCTCTATTATTTGCTTTTTTATGTGCAGATCCACAAATGACTGTCATGATTTTTTTATTTTCTGTCATTTTATTTTTTAGTTTAATTGTGGGGGAGTAGTAGAATGTGTTGAGTAATGAGTGTCTAATGTGTTTTGAGCTTGGCCGTTTAAAATCAATTGTAATTATATTAATCTGCTAATTGTGGTGTGGAACATTGTCTAAATTTAGTAGGGAAGTAAAAGAGCATCAAAAGAAAGGAAAGGCTCATTACTTATTAACTCCTTACCTTTTTTCTTGATGAGCTTACCGACTTGTGATGAAGATGTTAGAATTCTGAAAATGAGTAGAGAGAGCATCACTTTTTTATTTGTTTATGAAGTGTATGTTATTATAACATATTTGTGTAGTAACAGAATGGTAACTTAGTATTTTTTTTAAAATTGGGTTGTGAGGGAGGGTGGTTGAGGAAAGATGTATTTAAAATGCATTATTTATCAGAAAAGATTCTGAAGAACTAGGCCCTCACTTTTAGTTTTGGAGTAAGAGACTTGTTTTCAGTTTTCAGTTCCTTCCTGGTCACAATTTTAAATTTTAGTGTAGCTGGTAATAATTTAAAACATTTATACAAATTTAAACTTTTTAATGTGGAAGTTTTCAGCATTATAGATGTGGAGTAAAATAATGAACCCAATGTATTGATCACTGAGATTCCACCATGTAGTCATTTTAATTTTATCTATACTTTCATTAACTTCTGTCTTCACTTCTGGATTCTTTTGAAGCAAATTGTAGCTGTTGTATTATTTCATCCAAATATTCTAGAATGTATCTCAAAAAATGAGAACTTTTTTTTTAAAGAACTAAAAAAAAATTTTTTTTAAAGTAATTGTATACCCAACTTGGGGCTCAAACTTACAAACCCAAGATCAAGAGTCACATGTTCCACCAAGCCAGGTACCCCAGTAAAAATTCTCTTTAGAAACATAATTACAGGGGTGCCTGGGTGGCTCAGTCACTTAAGCATCTGCCTTCAGCTCAGGTCGTGATCCTAGGGTCCTGGGATTGAGCATTGTGTTGGGTTCCCTGCTCAGTGAGGAGCCCGCTTCTCCCTCTCCCTCTATCTGGTCCTCCCCCTGCTTGTGTGCCCATGTGCTCAAGCATGCTCCTCTGCTTCTCTCTCTCCCTGTCTCTCTCTCTCGCTCTGTCAAATAAATAAGTAAAATATTTAAAAAAAACAAAAACATAATTACAGTACCTTTATCACCCTTGAAAAGTAAAGGCAATTTCACAATGTCAGCTATTCAAAATTCTCATTTTCCTGATTGTCCTACATAAGTATATATTTATGTCATAAGAATAATTGTTTTTAATGATCTTTTGAATCAGGATCCAGGTAAGATCCATATTTTAGGTTTAGGATTGGTTTAGAAACTTCTTAAATCTATTTTAATCTATAACTTCTATGATAGTTTTGTTTTGTTTTTTTTTTTTACAATTTTTTTTTTGTTGAAGTAAGTGGGCCATTTGCATCATACAAACATTTTTTTGAGGGATAATTTTATTGTAGAAAAATAGTGCTGTGTCAAATAAGTGGTTTTCAGATTCGTCTTGTGTACTATGTTCATGATTTTTCTCATATTCTTAATTTGTTACTACATGACTCATGCCCTATTTTAAAACCAGAATTCATTCTTTATTCTTATTCTAGTTATTCACATTTATGGAATCATCATTTTGATTTCTTCATATTATTTTAAAATACCTGTAAAGATAAATGTTACTATTAAACACTTCATCCATGTACCATCTAAAATCATCTTGAACCCCACACATTAAGGAACAGTGCTTTAATATTAATGCCTCTGCGCCTTATTCCCTGTACTCACCTCCTGTTTTGAAATCTAATCAGTGACCCCAAGAGGGACCAACTTGAAACCTTAGATGTATTTCCTGCATGTCTCGCAAAACAAGGTACATTCTGTGCGAAGTATGGTTTTACTAGCACACTGGTAGTGAGGTGTGTTACCAATCTGAGATCATGGTCTAGCCAGCTCAGCATTTCTGTCTTCCAGGTTCAAACTCCATTACGTGTGACATGTAATTTTACAGAGGAAGGAAAAAACCCAGGAAACTGCTTCTGGATTGTACTAAAATCTTTGGTTTCTTGTTGATATATGGAGTTAAGTGATGGTTGAGAACATTTATCTTTTTTTTTTTTTTTTTTTTTATTTATTTGACAGAGAGAGAGGTCACAAGTAGGTAGAGAGGCAGGCAGAGAGAGAGGGAGAAACAGGCTCCCCACTGAGCAGAGTGGGACTCGATCCCAGGACCCTGAGATCATGACCTGAGCCAAAGGCAGAGGCTTAAACCACTGAGCCACCCAGGTGCCCCGAGAACATTTTTCTTTTTGTTGAAGAGGATTTAACTCTAGGGAGAGTTTAATTTGAAGATTTTAATGAAGAAAACACAGTGATAATTTTTTCAGTTTCTAAAAATTTGTGGAGAAGGCATTTCAACAAAATCATTAGTTTGAATATATGAACTTTGGGGAAAGTAGAAGTCATTATTTTGTGTGGATCAATATATTTAACTAGGTTTTATATATAAGGATTATCCTTATTTATATATCAAAATAAATATGCTGAGAATAACTTACCAAAGCTTGTTCACATATGTTCTTCATTGTATTTTATGTTATTCTACAAGGAGTTACTGCCTTCATTTTACAAACTAGGAAGGTTAGGGAAGCCAGCGAAATCATGTGACTTGCCCAGAGACATATACTGGTCAGAAGAAATAGGAGAACCGTGTAGAAGTCAGGAGAACCATGTAGAGATGTCTTACAGCACAGTGAAAAGGCACTGTATTTGAAATCAGATGTTCTCGATCTGGTGCTATTTATTGCATAGGTTGTATACACTTAGATAATTTATTTCAAATCACTGAGTGAGAGTCATCCTCATGGTAAATTGGGATGAATTGCTACAGAACTTTCTTGAGAATGGAATAAGGTAATCTGTGAGTGAAAGCAATAGAAAATTTGAAAAAAAAATACAAAATAAATTTTTTGTAAGTTCATATTAATGTTGTTTTATCAATTTTGTAATAAAGTGCCTAATAAATATTTAGAAATAAGTATTCATTACCATTAAAAAAAGTTTTTGTAGAAGTCTAAGTAATAAGACATTAACTAGAAGTCTTTCCTATATGTTTTTTAACACAGTTTGGTTTATATAGAGTTTCTTTTACTCTAATTGGGGAATTCAGTATACATTTCATTCACTTGGTGATTTTCATAGGCTCTGACTTTACAAAAATGAATAAGATACACTTTATTCCTTGAAGAGATCACAGTCATGTGAGGAAAATAGACTTAAAAACAAGTGAATGTCAGCAGAGCATGGAGATGTTTTATTAGAGGATGGAAGAACAAAAGTTCTGGGGAGAGATCAGTTATAATTGTATGATGTTATATATAGGAGAAGACTCACATTCCTAATATTTGTCTAGGCATGGGGAGGTTATGCCCATATGAGGCTGTTGGACAGTAAGTTGTCATGAGTGGCTTTGTTGAAGCCTCATGTGATTTGTCAGATGTCTAGATAAAGGAAGTTTAACTGAGGGCAAAGAGACATTCCCCCACCAAGTGTTATCTCTACTCTTAATAGGAGGGAGGTGTCATGAAAGGAAGGAGTGGAAGTGAAAAGAAGCTACTGTTTTCCTAACAGACTCACAAGGTGAATACCTGCCTAATGGGTATTAGTTACTTAATAGAAGAACCAGAAGAAAGTACAAATTTCTGTTCTTGTCTGTTTGCTGGCTAGCCAAATTGTTCCCTCCTGTTCATCTATCGTTGCTAGTTTCGACATTTATTTCCTCTTAGGTTTGCATACTTAGTCATGTTAGCATTCTAGGATTCTGTGTACAATATCTCTCTTTTTGGTTATGTATTGTTATTGTGCTAGAGCTATGTCATCAAGTGATGTGATAAAGTATTCAATAAATAAATTTGTTAAACATAGTGCATGGCTAATGTAATATGTATAGACTATCCCCAGAGCGAGATATATATATATATATATATATATATACACACACACACACACACACACATATAATTTTATGTTTAGTTATTTTTATATTTATATATATATAATTGGGAAATTAAAGGTTGAAGTGAGTGATCTAGTGTATACTCCTTATGTTTAAGTAATAGTAACACCTCTATTGGCTTTTCTATCTCTTAAAAAAACATAAATTATGTCATATCTGTGTGGTGAAAGGCCAATAGATTATGAATCTGGACTAAGGATCAATAGGAGGTGTCACAGGCCTCCTCAAGCTCAGGAGGGCAGGACTGGGGATCAGTGTGCTTCTTTGAGATCCCTTAGATTCACCTCTCAGATAAATACTATACATCTAACTTCTACCACCATGGTACTATATTTCTTATATTCCAGTCACTTAGTACAGAACTGTGGATTACTATCTGTAAATACCTAGCCTAGCATTTCTTTTCTTAAAATAGTCTTATGTTGTTATTGTGGGTTTTTTTAAATATTTGGAAATATAACCAAGTAATAAAGAATACTATTAGAATAGTATCATTTAGCTTTTGATAAATTAGGTAAGGTTTCATATGTGGCCTCTAGATAAGAACACTATACTTAACATATAGTGTTAAGGCCCTAGGAGATAAGAGAAAGATCTTTGATGAGTAGAATATGTTGATATGTTAGACCTCATTGTAAGCTCTCTAAACCAAAATATCACTCTAGACTAAAATGCTGTGATGCCTTTTCTTATAAGGAATTTTTGGGTGATACACATTGCAGTTTCCCTCTCCAGTATTTTTCATCTCCTCTTTGCTTACTACAAGTACCTGGTTTTCTATAGGGTGGCAGCGTGCCCAGCTAAGAGATTTGCCTTTTTAGACTCATTGCTATACAGTCTAAGAGGATGTCTGCTAGGTTATATTTCTGTTTCCCTGAGTCGAGTCCTCCTTCTCTTCGTCAGAGAAGTGAACCTAGTGCTTGGACTTTCCACCATTTGTGACAATTAAAAAGTAGATGAAATCTGTGTATATGGGTGACTGAGGAGAAAGAATGAAAGAACCCAGGGGCAGTGAGGTCATTGCAGAGCTGCCTTGGACTGTCAACCTTTGCCCTTCCCTTTGCTGAAATAAAAAATCATTTTTATTAATAATTCATTTTTTATTAATGATTCATTTTTTATTAAAACTACTGTAGAGAGGCACCTGGGTGGCTCAATCAGTTAAGTGTCTGCCTTTGGCTCAGGTCGTGATCCCAGGACCCTGGGGATAGAGCTCTGGGTGGGCTCCCTGCCCAGTGGGCAGCCTGCTTCTTCCTGCCCCCCGCACTTCTGTACTCCTTCCTGTGTTCTCTCTGTGTCTCAAATAAATAAAATCTTTAAAAAATAAAATAAAACCAGAGTAGAAGGATTTTCTGGTATGTGCAGCTGATCATAATTCTGACTTCACTACATAGGAAACATTTCATCTCACACCAGAGTCTTTGTTACTAAAAGCTGTTAGTACCTCCCAGATACACATTTGTCAGTGAATTTCAGCCATTGTAGAACTTGACCAGCTGGGCTGGAGAGGTTATCAGAAAACAGCATACTTTCAGTGTCATTTGAATATGAATAGATATATTACCAGTAATTTGGTAATACATATATTACCTGAAAAGATAGAGCCCCTAAAACATATGACACATGGCACATATCCAAAAAGTCGCTATTTCTCCTTACTGATTTTAGCCTGTCTGTGCTCTCTTAAAACATTCATTAAGAATGGAGACTCCATTGTGTTTACTGGTCCCATGCTGCAGATGTTCAAGAATTGCTTTACTGACTGCATAATGCTGCGGTCATTGCTGCAGTATTAGGCTTTCCTTGGGTTGCTTTGCGGATGGGCTGTGTGTGCTTCCTTAAGAAACTTCATGTGGTTTAGAGGAGTCTCTGGGATGGTGTTTCTTGGCCTACCTGTATCAGAATTACCTAGTGCTCTGAATAAAAATACACATTGCTTTGCCTCACACAAGACTTACTGAATTAGAATCTCTGCGGTAGAAAGTGGGAGTTTGTGTTTTTAATAAGTGTTGCAAGTGATTCAAGGGCACAAATACTTGAGAGATAAAACTTCCTCCTTCTTAGATTCCCCCACCCTTCTACCCAGGTTCCTCAAGTTGGGTGTTTGTGTTAAGATGTTGAATTAACCCATTCCTTTGATTGAGTGCATCTTTCATGACAGGTATTTGTTGTGAATGCTGGTACATCCACAACAAATACATTTTTTAAAGCAACAAATACATGTTATAAAAATACATTTTTAGCTTACCAAATAGTGGTTCTGTGTGTGAAATCAACTTTTAGATTGTTTAATGCTTGATAAAAGTAATTTTCCCTGGAGTAATTGATATTCTTGAAATTTTTTTTTTAAACCTTCAAATAGTCAGGGAGCTGTTTTTCCATTAATGGGCCTTATCTGACTTGCAAGATTTATATTCAGGTTTTTCAGAAATTCCTATTACCTTAATTTTATTGGGGAAAACTTTTTTCTTTCCTTTCATAGATGTTGATTTTTCAGTCATCCTTTCCCAAAGTTCTTTAGAAATGGAAATATAATTTCTCCCCCTGCCTTAGAGGAAGAGATGTTTATTCTGCCCTCTAAACACTGGAAATATAATTTTTAAAAAATAGAAAACAAATTCAGTACTATCCTAAAAATAGCTTGCTTTTACCTTTAAAGAGTTCTGAAAAATGTGTCATTTCTAAATCATATCTTTGACGTTATGTGCACACTACCAGCTGTCTTAAAAGAAATACCTATTGTTATTTTTTGGTACAAAAATTTCACTTCCAAGTGAAATACAAAAGCAAACAGTCCTTTTTATGACCCTAATCTATACATCGTTGAAATAGAACACTTAACACATTTTAAAGTATTACTTTTTGAGTCAGTTTTTCAGCAATGCCAATGTCAATTTAGTTAGTACTTGTTTTTGAGGCCTGCTAGTTGAGCATGTGTTTTGCATTCCCCCTCACACTTCCTTTATTGGGCTGTTCTAATCGTCATAAAATGCTTTACCCTTTACTAAAGCAAATGCCATAAAGCATTTGCCTTAAGGGCATTATTTCTCCATGTGTTAAGGTGGAGTAAGAGTGCGAAGGAAGTGAACAGTGAGTGCAGCTCATCTCCTTTTATGGAAAAGTAATTTTTCCAGAAGAATTACTTTGTATCCACCCACTGAGAGGCATTTCAGTTGTCCCTTTTGGAATGATCCTTAAGGTGTGTTTTCTTCTGTTGATGAAATACAAGTAGCCCTAAAAGATTTGGCAGTCCTTCAGGCTCAGTATGTGGGCTCTTTTTAGTCAGGAGGGAATAGAATAGATGATTGAGACAAGTTATCCTAGCAGCTGTGAAGCAGGCATACGTCAGTCTGGGACACTCTGTCCCTGGTTCTAGAACTTTACAGTCTGCTTGGGAATAATTGATCATCTTAAATTACACTACATGCAGCTCCTATGAATGCACACGCATGTATATCATACATACTTCAGATAGATTCTTGTATGTGGGTGATAAATATATAAATGAGGAAGTCATTCTACAGTTTGACTATCAGGTAGTTAAAATTTGTTGCTTTTGCGGTTTTGGTCATAATATAAACCTTATGAATTAGAGGTAGAATGTCAAGAATATTGACTTGTATCTGGTAACGCTTTTAAAACATATTTTTATCTAAAAAATTAAAGTTTAATGCTTGTAAAATATTCAAATAATATACAAGTATACAAAATTTAAACTAAAATTTCCTTAGCTTCTTCCAGCTTCCCTTGTCATATGTAATCTTTCCAGCTTTTTACTCATTTCTATGCTCTGATATATACCACTGTCCCTCACAAATACATGTTGTTCTGAATTTTCCTTTCCTTCATTATACATGTATCATGGTTATCTTTCCAGGTCAGTATATATGGGCATTTATCAGCAATGTACATAATTTATGTTACTGACTTTGTAAGTACTCTTTTTATCTTGGTAAAAGGGTTTTTAAAAAATGAATGTCTGATTATTTATTTTTTTGACCAATACATATCTTTATGTGGATGTTAATTAACAACAAAAATATGAAATATAGTCTTAGTAATCTTATTAAAGAGTGTTATAGTGTGTTATATGCACACTTTAATTAACTAAAATTAATAAACAATTTGAAAATTATCTAAACATCTAGTAACAGTGACTTAAATATTATACTCTTTATGAATATTTTTCCATATACTTGATTCTGTGTAAAATGATATTTGAGTGATTTTAGATTATATTTTAAATCTTTGAAAACTTGTCATTTGCAAATATGCTTTAAATTCAGTTTTTCTCAAAATTTAACCTCAACAAAAATGTTTATTTAAAGATTTATAAGTAAAATAGATACAATTATAATCCCTTAGGCTGTATTTATTTATTCATAGTACCTAAAAGGTGCTTTTTTGGAGGGGGTAGGGACAGTGAAAGAGAGAGAATTTTAGGCAGACCGATGCCCATCACCCTGAGATCATGACCTGAGCCGAAATCAAGAGTCAGATAATTAGCCCACTGAGCACCCGGATGCCCCTTTAAAATTCTTCATTACATCCTACCATACAACAAGATGAAGAATTAGTGAGATAACTTAAAGGAGTAAATGGTCAAAATTGATTTATTTTGGATATTGCATGTATTATCTTTCTAAAATTCCTCTTTAATTTGATATTTATAATTTTATGTGGGCTGATATCAAAATAAGTCCATGTTTCTAATAATTGTGCAAGTGGCAGGAGAAACTAATTTAGGATTTTAAAATGTGACTAGTCAGCTAATTATGATTCAAGAAGGTAAATGATTCTTTAGATTACTGTTTTAATAAATAGCAATGTTGCAGTGTTAAATAATTCAGTAAACTATTTTGGATTCTACCCAGAAGAAGGTAGGAGTGGGTTATTAATATACCTTTTAGTTTATGACTGATTCTTTCTTTTTGTACTATATGTGAATATTAATTTTTTATAATAATACTAAATGATTGTGTGCCATTGCTTTTTATAAATTATTTTTATTAACATATGATGTATCATTTGCTGCAGGGGTACAGGTCTATGAATTGTCAGGCTTACACACTTCATAGCACTCACCATAGCACATACCCTCCCCATATGCCATTGCTTTTTATACAACTTTATCTGTCAGAAGTTTTTTATTCTCCATTTCTGTTATAAAATACTATTTGTTCTCAGTGGGAATTTTTACATGCTAGTGTGAACCTTGTTTGTGTTCACTAACAGATACTTGATACATTGATTAAAGGGTGTGGCTACTTTTTGTTGGGGAAAAAAATACAGTGATCATCACCTATTTAAGAACAAAAACCAGAAATTGATTCTGGCTGCTGACAGGATTGATTTAACTGGCATCTAGCATTTGCACTTAAGGCAAGAAACTTTACCCTTTTCCAGGATCTTGATCTATTTGGGTATTTGATTAAATAATTTTCCTTGCATAATTTCTGAACTCTGACATTGATTATCTTTATCTGGTATTTTAGAGTTAATATTATTATATTATAGAAACTTTTGCTAATTCATATTTAAATCTTGGAATAATTTCCTTTTCTTTTCGGACTGAGAACAAATCAAATATTGAATAATCTCTTTGGAATGTATCTTCGGTGTCTGGCTGACTTGCTGAATACATCACTTGCATATTATATTGCTTTTCTTTATACCTTCGGAAGTTTTCAGTGACAACTAAGGTTCATAACCTTTACAACCGAGTCATGTAAACTGTGCCCTATTTTTTCATAGCATCAATAAGATGAATGTCTGTTTTATCTTCTTCATCTCATTTAAGTTGGAGGTTTCTTGTGCCAGAATCAGATAAAGGAAGGAATATCAATTTCATAATAAGATAGAGATCTTTAACCTACTTTTTAAAATGGTCCTTTTAAAATAATTACATAATTGTCAGTATTGATGTACTTCTTTTTCAGCTAAGATCCTGAACTAATTCCAGAAGAGCTAATTAGTTTTAAGATTTACTTTTTTCCCATTTTTACAATGGTAAAGAGATCATAGAGCCAAATTAAATTTATGAAGCAGAATCTTTTGTGTGTATTTTCTAGCTTGAAAATATGATTTATTATTAAAAATAATGTCAGAGTTCAGAAGTTATGCAAGGAAAATTATTTAATCGTATATCTGAATAGCTCAAGAGCTTGGAAGAGGGTAAAATTTCTTGTCTCAAGTACAAATGCTAGATGCCAGTTAAATCAATGCTGCAGACATTCAGGTACAAATTTTTGCATGTAAGTATGTTTTTATTGCTTTGGGTAAGTATCTGTGAGTAGAATTACTGGGTCATATGGTAATTGTACGTTAAACATTTGAGGAGCTTGCAAGACTGTTTTCCAAAGTGGCTATACCATTTTGATTCCCATCAGCCGTGTCAGGAGGGTTCTGCTTTCCTCAGCATTCTTTCCAACAGTTGTTATTATCTGTAGTCATCTTAGTGAATATGAAGTGGTATCATTGTTGTATTTTCCTGATGGCTACTCATATTGAACATCATTTTATGTGCTTATTGGATATTTGTATGTCTTCTTTGGAGAAATGTCTACTCAGATCCTTTATTCATTTTAAAAGTGGGATATTTATCTTTTTATTATTGAATAGTGAGATTTTTAAAAAAAAATTCATTCTGGAGACAAGTCCCTTATCTCGTACATGATTTACAAATCTTTTTTCCCATTCTGTGGGTTGTCTTTTCACTTATCGTTTGAAGCATGAAAGTTTTAAATTTTGATGAAATTCAGTTTATCTTTTTTTCTTTTGTTGCTTGTGCTTTAGGTGTCATATCTAAAAAGGTTTTGTCAAACTCAGAGTCTTGAAGATTTACTCCTACACTTTCTTGTGGGAGCTTTATAGTTGTATCTAATACAATTAAATTGATTCATTTCAGTTAATTTTTGTGCATGGGGTGAGGAAGAGGTCTAGTTTCATTCTTTTTCATGTGGATATTCAGTAGTAGAAGACCCCCTTCTGCTTTTAATTACCCTAATGCCTAATGATGTTGAGCATCTTTCTCTTTTTCTTTTTTAGTTTTTTCCAGCTTTACTGAGAATAATTGACATGATATTGTATAAGGTGTGCAACATATGTTAAGTATACATGTCTATATTGTGAAGAGATTACTACAATAAAATTAGTCAACATTAACTAAATTAGTTTAGTATTTAGTTAAATACTAAACATTTAGTATTAAACACTAAATACAAGTGTTTAGTCAAACACCTAAGAGTTTGTGTGTATGTGTAATACAAACATTTAAGATCTGCTTTCTTAGTAGATTTCAAGTATATCATATGGTATTGTTAACTATAATTATTATGGTGTATTTAGATCTCTAGAACCTAATCATCTTATAATTGGATTGAGCATCTTTCACTTGCCATTTTGCTGTCTGTGTATTTTTTTTTTAGTGGTGTGTCTTTTACTTTTTCATTTAATATTCCATGGACTCAAATTTGAGTACATAGATCATGTATTTATTGATATAGAAAGAGATCTAATTTCATGATCCTTTTAATCACTGAATACCATTTAATTTCATGAATGTATGATAATTTTTAAAACTCCATACCATCATCATTTACTGTTATACAACTGCTGCTCTAAACATCTAATATTCTTACTTGTTAAGAGTGTGTACGTAGAGGTGTAATTACTGGTTCCAAGAGTTTATGTATTTTTTTAAAAGATTTTATTTATTAATTTGTCAGAGAGAGCACAAGCTGGCAGAGTAGCAGGGAGAGGCAGAGAGAGAAGCAGGCTCCCCGCTGACTGAGCAAGGAGCCCTATGTGGGTCTCAATCCCAGGACCCTGGGATCATGACCTGAGCAGAAGGCGGACACTTAACCGACTGAGCCACCCAGGCACCCCAAGAGTTTATGTATTTTTTTTTTTTTAGTTTATGTATTTTTAAGTTTTTGGTAATTATAGCCAAAATGCCATCAAGAAAGATTATACCCCACAGTGGGACCATTTGAGAGGGTCAGAAAAACCTTTAGAAGTATGCATTTTCCACAGAATGTTGTAATTTGCCTTTTCATTCTACATAGGATCTTAATTAGGTCACATTATTTCTTGACTAACTTTCATGTCTCCAGGTCTTTGTAGCTTTTTTCTCCCTCTGATACATGTTCCTTGTTATATATTGTTAAGGCTTTTATATCTACATTTCTTTTTGCTTTTCTGTTCTGTATACCTGGACATTCCCATAGGTCTTCTAAGTCTGAAACCATTGTGGCCCTCTTCATTGAAATCTTTCTCAACTTCAACCCTGGAATATAAATTTATTCCAAGTATATACTTCATTTTATATATTCACCTTTGAATTCCAGGACCTACCACTGTGCCTGGCATATATAAGTGGTTTTCCTCAATATTGACTAGTTAAATTATGCTTGGATCAAATCAGGTTCCTTGTCTGATCGTATATTCAACTAGAAAAGCTTATTGATGTGATATATCCCTAACTACTAGCATTACACTAAAGATCCTACTTGTGTTTGAAATAACACATATTAAAATAATTTTTTGTTTGTTTCAGAATTTAGTTATTTCCAATGACAAAACTGTATAAGCACGGCCTTGTTTTACGGTATAGGATTACAGGGTAAATTAAAATATTTAGTTAAACTTTAGCTGAAGATTTTTCTTAAGATTTTCTATTAAGTTATAGTGAGCTGTAAATATGATTTAAGTAAGGTGGTGTTATAAATTGACTCGCAACATCTTCTGTTAGGCAGTGTGGCAAAAATTAAAATGGAGCTTGGTTATTTTTTAAGAAAAGATTTAGTATTGTATTTATTTATCCATTTTTTCTAATTTTACAGATTTGTTCATCAAACAGGGAAAACATAATTTCCATATAACTGACTGTCTAGGAAGTTTAAAAAATTTAGAATCTTTTGAATGTTAAATTGAAATTATTAAAGTAAATATACTATGTGCTTTATAGGTAAAAATGGGAATGACTGTTCTGTTGCCAGTAATTGAATTCTTATGGAAGTGTTATTGAATTGGTGAATATGTAAGAAAGCATTTTTATGAAGATCAGTACAAGCTGTTTTCCAAGTAAAGTCTGGGGGAATGTTGTTTTTTTTTTTTTTGCAACTTGAACTGTGCTAATGCAGCAATTTGAATTATTTAGGGCCTTCTTTGGCCAGCACACTGATAACAAGAACATGTCTGAACTGGTAGCTTGCCAGATCCACACTTGACCTAATGAAGTGGAAACCAACTGGCCACTCATTGCCAATTTCAGGTTCCATTTGATTTAGTCCTAAAACTAGAGCAAAAATAGATATCAGCCTACAAATCCAACTCCAGAAAAATCAGATTTAACTAAAATTATATGTCTCATTATAATGTAGTTCCTCAGTAAATTTTCATTGATGATAGTAAATAAAAGGACATTAAGTTTTAGTTTCTGATTTCAGAAGATTTATGTCCAGCAGGTGTGACTTTCAAGCTCACACCAAATGAGTGAATTGTGATTTAAAGATTTGCTTGAGATTGTACTCTGGTTTTGGTTTCTTTCTTTTTTTTTAAAGACTATTTTATATATGATTCTTTATCATATGTATTATTTCTCTCAAAGGAAGGCATTGTCAATGAATTAAATGAATCAGCACTTTCTTGTGATGTTTTTGTGTTTCTAGTGATGTTGCTGAGGATTATGGGGGCATTTTAAACAATGATTTATTTACTATCAATAAAATCTTTCTGATTAGTATTTTAAAATTGAGAGGATAATTTATTTTTTTATCCTATTAGTAATGACTGCCTTTTATTTAAAGATGTGAAAATAATAACCCAGACAGTTAATATCTGTATTTTAAGAGGTAAAAAAAAAAAAGTAGAGGAACAGCTTATACCCAGTGAGCTGTGTACAATATGACATGATAATGATAGAAATATGGTTATCAGTTGTATGAAGCAAAATTCATTTTGGAAAGGTAAATTGTGCTTACTCTAATGTTCCTATTTGGAAATATCTCAATGAATTATTCTGAAGTTCAGGCTTAAATCTTATTTGTAGTATGGCCCGTCTGTATATCATAACAAAGATTTATGTAGAGATCATGAAAGCTTAATTTAATAAAATGGGAATCTGTTTTGTGTTAACTGTTGCAACATTAAAAGAATATATATCTAGTGTGCCATTCTCCAGTTTCAAATCATAAGATTTTGGACCATTGTTGGCTACCAACACTTTTTACTTTGAGATTGCCAGTCAGATTGAAGTTTAGCTTCATGCTATGAGGAGATATAATTTGGTTAGTTAGCCTGAGAGGAAAAGTTACATTGTTATATCTGTTATTAGAGGATCCTTCTTGGGTTTCTAAGAGTTATTTTGCTATTACATAGCTAAACCTAGATGTTCAGCCAATAATCCAAATGAGGAGTGACCTGGGCTTTGAAGTCAGGGCTAAACACTGAAAAACCAAATGTGTGTGCTTTAAAAAGCAGACTCATTGGATTGTACCTGCAGAAAGACATTAGTGTTATTTTTACTCAAATTAGATTTATTTCTTACTCAAATTCAGTGGCTAAATTTAAAATTTGGGTACCCCCAGGAGTCTTTTGCTCATGGCTAAATATAAAAATTTAGCATATGTAACAGGTGCTTTTGTGTTTTCATATATTTGCTTGACATATTAACACTTGGGGTTTCTGAGTCACCTGCTTGACTCCCAGACTGGGTGAGATAACCCCCCCCCTTTTTTTTTAACACATTATATCTTGCTTTAAGAAAAGCTAGTACATTTATAAGAATTGTATTTAAATACTGTAATTTTGCTAATTATTTAGTTCACTTTCTATACTAACTTAACAAAAGCAGAGTTTTCTCAATACCATAGAGAGACTGTCCTCTCCCCGTTGTATATTCTTGGCTCCTTTATCATAAATTAATTGAGCATATATATGTGGGTTTATTTCTGGGCTCTCTTATGTTCCATTGATTTATGTGTCTGTTTTTAATGCCATAACCACACTGTTTTAATTACTGTAGCTTTGTAATGTTGTTGAAATCAGGAAGTGCGATGCCTCCAACTTTATTCTTCTTTCTTAAGATTTTGGTTATTTATTTATTTTTGTTCTGTACAAATTTTAGGATTATTTTTTTAATAGGATTATTTCTTTGAAATAATGAGTTCAGTGATAGGTATACTTAGTTTTGCAAATACCATTCTTTAATGTTAATTCAGTATTTAAATTATTAGCATGAAAATTCCTTAACTGGAGTCCTTAACCTCTCTTAGGCCAGTAGAAGTTTAAGTTGGGTAATATGGATATTTTCACTGACCTCTCCCAAAATAATAGTTCTAGATTAGCCTTTCATTATGTAGATTATGTAGGAAGAAGATGTGTGTCTTTTTTTTTTTTTAAGATTTTATTTATTTATTTATTTATTTGCCAGATCACAAGTAGGCAGAGAGGCAGGCAGAGAGAGAGGAGGAAGCAGGCTCCCCTCTCTTTCACAGAGAAAGAGCCAGATGCATGAATGTGGGGCTCGGTACCAGGACCCTGGGATCATGACCTGAGTGGAAGGCAGAGGCTTTAGCCCCCTGAGCCACCCAGGCGCCCCATGAAGATGTTTTTGATTGTGTACCTTTACATTGGTATAAGAATAGCAGTAGCATTGTCCAGGTCATATGTGAATTTATTTTAGAGATATGCCAGGTGTTTTCTCATAGGTTTTATACCCATCTTTTGGCCACCAGAAGGAATTCTTCTATTACCAATTAAGTCACCAATTTTTGATGATAGTCCTGTTTTAAAAGGCCCAAATACCTGATTACCTGTGATAGTCCTGTTTTAAAAGGCCCAAATACCTGATTACCTGTACCAACTTGGATACCTGAGACTAGCTTTTTATCTATCAAACTCATAAGAAAAGTCATTTGAGCATTCAACTCTAGACCAAATGGAGTTCTACACCATTTATATTCTCACTCTGTTTTGCTTGTTTCTGTTACTCTTACATAGCTGGTTGTGAAAACTTGATATATCATGTTACTTAACATGAAAGTTTTATATAACAAATGCAGAATGATAGGGAAATTGACTGTGTTTATTTAGTTCACACAGTATCTTGTTACTCCTGTTTGGAGTAATTATTATTACAGCTTCATGGGACAATTTGAATATCCTATGTAGAGGTGATTTACAGTACCATGAATGATCAGAATAAGAGTCCTCCTTCTGTCTTCTTTCTTCCATTTACCAGTGTCATCACAGTTTAACAGAAAGTTTAGTGCTGTTTTTAAAGCTGTATTTATTATTTATTTAGCGCTAAAAATCTAGACCCTCTGAACTCTGGCTAGATTGAAACTTGTATTTCATTTTGTGGCATTTGCCTTAGTAAAGCAAAAATGTTTACAGTCTGGTTGAGATGACTGTGATATGTAATGGGAATCAGAACTTCATGGTTGCATTATTTTCACAGAGAAAGAGCATTTACTATATGTGGCTAAAATAGCATAATGGTATTCTTGTGTCTGGTTGTTTACTCACCAGTACTTCATTAAATAGTCTTTTTCATTTTCAGATTCATATATTCTGTATAGTATCCATGGCATGTGGCTGGCTGGCTGCCTTATGTTTAAACATATACCCAGAAATAGGAATCTCATTACTTTGCAAGGAAACCATTTTGTTTCTGGAATGTTCTGAATGTTTTCAAGTCCTTAACTTTGCTGAGAAAAGAAATCTTTCTTTCTGGAACTTATACCCATGGACCCTAGTTCCTGCCCAGAGGATTTTTAGATTCTTGGGTCCTCACTAAAACTTTCTAAATCATATTCTCTTGTAATGAGTGTCTATACTTACAAAGAGTGCCCTTTTTGATCAGGCAAGTGTGGGAACCAGTGCTAGTGAAACACCGTAATTATAGTCCATTATTATATTATATATTCAATCTTTTCAGCAGTGTCCATTTTTATTTTTATTTATTTATTTTTATTTGTTTATTTACAGCATAATAGTGTTCATTGTTTTGGCATCACACCCAGTGCTCCATGCAGTACGTGCCCTCCCTATTACCCACCACCTGGTTCCTCAACCTCCCACCCCCCCGCCCCGTCAAAGCCCTCTGGTTGTTTTTGAGTCCGTAGTCTCTCATGGTTCATCTCCCCTTCCAGTTTCCCTCAACTCCCTCTCCTCTCCATCTCCCCATGTCCTCCATGTTCTTTGTTATGCTCCACAAATAAGTGAGACCATATGATACTTGACTCTCTCTGCTTGACTTATTTCGCTCAGCATAATCTCTTCCAGTCCCGTCCATGTTGCTACAAAAGTTGGGTATTCATCCTTTCTGATGGAGGCATAATACTCCATTGTGTATATGGACCACATCTTCCTTATCCATTCATCCGTTGAAGGGCATCTTGGTTCTTTCCACAGTTTGGCGACCGTAGCCATTGCTGCAATAAACATTGGGGTACAGATGGCCCTTCTTTTCACTACATCTGTATCTTTGGGGTAAATACCCAGCAGTGCAATTGCAGGGTCATAGGGAAGCTCTATTCTTAATTTCTTCAGGAATCTCCACACGGTTCTCCAAAGTGGCTGCACCAACTTGCATTCCCACCAACAGTGTAAGAGGGTTCCCCTTTCTCCACATCCTCTCCAACACACGTTGTTTCCTGTCTTGCTAATTTTGGCCATTCTAACTGGTGTCAGGTGGTATCTCAATGTGGTTTTAATTTGAATCTCCCTGATGGCTAGTGATGATGAGCATTTTTTCATGTGTCTGATAGCCATTTGTATGTCTTCATTGGAGAAATGTCTGTTCATATCTTCTGCCCATTTTTTGATATGATTATCTGTTTTGTGTGTGTTTAATTGGTGATTCCTTGCATGGTATAACTTCTGGGTCTTTTACTATTCTAACTATGGTGGTTTTCCTGGTACTGAATTACACATAGTATTCCTAATATAGTCTAAACATACAGAATACAGTGGAACTAACACTTTCCCTACTATGGATGGTGGTTTTTTGTTGTTGTTTTTTTTAATGCAGTATTACTACTTAAAAATAATTTAAAAACTGAATAGACTGTCACACTATTGACTTAAAAGGATGACATGTCCTTCTAAAATCTCCCTGATTTTATTTTATTTTATTTTTTTAAAGATTTTATTTATTTATTTGATAGAGAGAGAGATCACAAGTAGGTAGAGAGGCAGGCAGAGAGAGAGGAGGAAGCAGGCTCCCCGCGGAGCAGAGAGCCCGATGCGGGGCTCGATCCCAGGACCCCGAGATCATGACCTGAGCCGAAGGCAGTGGCTTAATCCACTGAGCCACCCAGGCGCCCCTCCCTGATTTTATTTTAAAAATTTAATTTAATTAAACAAATTTTTAAGGTTTTATTTAGTAATTTCCACAACCATTGTGGGGCTGGAAATCATAACCCTGAGATCAAGAGTTGCATGCTCCTTTGACTAAACCAGCCAGGTGTCCTATCCTGATTTTATTTTAGTGGACTCCTTGTCAAGTCTTCTAAATTCTATTGAATTTGAATTTCTCTTTGAATTTTTTGCTTTTGAACCTAAACACTGGCTTGTAGATTTGTCCCTGTATATTTTGTGTATCTTCAAATCAATAAAGAACTTTTAAATCCTTTTCCCACAGCCCAATATACTACTCTCTTTTACACACTGTTTTTTTGATATACATACCTCCTACATCTGTAAAAAGTTGCTGAAAACAAATACTGAATCAGCTTCAAGAAATGGAGCCTGTGTTGATTTTTTTTTATGATTATGGAGTAATTATCAAGTAAATATTAAGAGATTTCATACATTTCCTGAAATGCCTAAATACAGTTTTAGTTTTGGAAGTAAAGAAAATAAATATACTGAAAAATCCATCTTAATTAGGGCTGTATAATATCTGCTGATTTTTTTGTTTTTTTGTCTTTTACATTGCTTTAAGGAGAAAAGTTTTTGGTTTGCAAATCACTTTGGTAGAGCAATATGCCTACTGTCCTTCTTTCCTGTCTTGTTTCTTTTCAAGATTTTATTTATGTATTAGAGAGAGAGAGGGTGAGCAGGGAAGGGCAGAGGGACCGGGAGGAAGAAACTGCTTCTAAGCCGACTACACTGAGTGCAGAGTCCGATGTGGAGATCCATCTCACCACCAGAAGATCGTGACCTGAGACGAAACCAAGAGTCAGAGGATTAACTGACTGAGCCACCCAGGCACCCCTGAAAAAAACCTTTGTTCTTGAAGCTTGTTACAACTCTTCTGAGAAATCTCAGTAAAAAAATTGTTTCTATTCTATTGCTTTTGTGCCAGAACAACTTTTAGTTCATGGTGTGTTCCTGTGATTAAAGAATCTGTTGCAAGGACTGTTTCTTACCTCAGTGTTTCTGACCTACTAGATATTACATGTGAGCACACTGGTGTCTGGTTTATGTTTGTGTTGAGCAGCTGGAGAATTCATGAGCTAGTTAGAGGCTTTTGTTCCTTGAATAAAAGTTTTCTAACTGATACAATATTTTAATACTGCTTGGAAGTTGAGGAAATGGCTTATAATAATTGCCAGCAGAGAATAATAACTAAGCTAACATAGTTAATAACAGTAATGATAACTAAGCTAGCCAGGTGCTTGCCAGATAGATTTTCTTGGAAATATATTCTTAATGTTTAACTTTTTGAATAGATGTTTGCATATTTTGAAGTAATGTTAAGGCAAAATGTTAACCTTTGTTATTTGTTATCTGATTTGTGTTATTTTACATGTAAAAATGAAAGGTTTTATACAAAGACAGTAGTGTTATAAATGTTATCTGCTAATTACATATACTTTCAACAATTAAGAAATAGAACTCTGTTACCTCACCCTTCCTGCTGTACCACATACACACACAAACACACACACTCTCTCCCCCCACCCACTGGTATATATTGTATACTCGTTAACCATTTGCTGAAAGAATTGAACCCGTATCAACCACTCTAACATAACCAAAAATGTTTAACTACATTAGTCTCTGATTCAATAATGACCAACATTTGGTAGTGATAATGTTTGATTTATACAAGGAAAGCTCTGTGTAGAGCCTAGATTTACCTGTAATGTCTACTAAGAAATTTGTGTTCTCGAACAATAATGGCTTTAGCCTTATCACTGTATTTGAGTGACTCTGGGCCCTTACTCTGAAGGCAAGAGGTGGTTTGATTTATCAGAGTGGGAAACAAGATGAACATGAAACAGCAGACAAATATGCTTCAGGCATACCAACATCTTAGCCCCTCCATTCCCTCACTCCCACCTCTGCACACTACACAACTGGGAGCAGTGACATTGCTTAATAAACTTTCCCTAACTGCTGTCAGGAGCCTGTCCTCTGCCAAATCCTGTGTTACTCAAAGCTCAGAACCATATGGTTGTGCCACACTGTACCGGAATGATAATCATTCAGTGTTGCTCCGGTCTGTTCTACTCTTAGTTTAAAAAAGGAAAAAAAAAAAATAGTGGCATTGACGTAAGGACATTTCCTTTCCATTTCTAGCTGGTCTTTGTGATTGTGTGTTTGCTTTCTGTGGAGGAGGCGAAACATCTAGAGTAAATCAGTGTTTTAAAACTAGAGACCAGAGTGCTAGATGTGATCTACCAACATTTGGTGCTATCTTGGTAAAAAGTCAACTGTACAGGCCAGCTTACTGGGCTAGAAAAATAAAGCTGGGACTAAGGAAGCCACAGGAGACCTAGTAGGGGTATTGGTGGTAGTTCTGACTTAAAGAGGGCTGGAAGGAAAAGGATCCTTAGGAATTTTTTCTTCCCCCTCAACAAATTCCAAACAGAATGAATAAAGTAATCCCATATATGGAAACATTAACTCTTTTTGTCTAAATGTTGATGGGTCTTGGTTCTGGAAGGCTGCATGGTACAAAAGAAGCTGAGGTCACACTTCCTGACACAGGAATGGAATGAAGACTTTCCCAGCTTCTTTACAGGATGAGAGAAAGTGCATAGTAGAGACGCACTGAAAGGAACCAGGAGTTAACAAGCCTGGAGTTCCTGGAAACAGTATGGCATCCAGGAGTGACAGTTGCATATGTGAGCAATCTGTTCTGAGCAATGACGTTTTTAAGGAGACCACACTAGTTGATGTGGAAGTAACTTGTAAATTAGATTCTTTACAAGTTATTTATTGTCACATATTGTGCCTGTTATTTTATGGCTTTTGGAACGTAGCCAGCTTGGGCTCTGAGTTTCCCTGTCACTTTCCCCTTAGAATGTAGATGCCCTAACTACCTGTCACACCCTGGAAATGGTAGTACTTTCGTATAATCAAGTCCTTCGTGTGCTTTTTGTTTTTGCTGAGAGTACATCTCTCCCATTTTGTTACTGCAAATTCCAACTCCTATTTTAACATCCAGGATAATTGTGTTATTTCTGAGAGACCTTCACGTCATCTCAATATGTTAGTCATTCCAGTATTTATGTTGATAAACTTTTTTTTTTTTTTTTAAAGAAAGAGCGAGAGAGGGAAGAGTAGGGGCAGATGGAGAGAGAGAATATTAATCAGGTTCCATGCCCAGCACAGAGCCCAACACAGGGCTTGATCTCAACCCTGAGATCATAACCTGAGCTGAAATCAAGAGTCGGACATTTAACTGACTGAGCCACCCAGGCCGCCCCTATGTTGATAACTTTTATACATTTCTTTATTAGTCTGTAGTAGCCCAGAGCATCCCTTACTTTTAATTGTACCTCTGACTAGAATGCATTCCCTCTGGATATGTACATGGGATTTTCTCTTAATCCATTCTGGTTTCTGTTCATATGTCACCACTCCAGGAAGTCTTCTCTGACTACCTTACTGTAAAAGAGATCTCCCCTTTCTGTTCCCTTTCTCCATTTTCTTTTTCTTTTTTTTTTTTTTTTTAACATTTATTTGACAGAGACAGATCACAAGTAGATAGAGAGGCAGGCAGAGAGAGAGAGAGAGGGAAGCAGGCTCCCTGCTGAGCAGAGAGCCCTATGTGGGACTCGATCCCAGGACCCCGAGATCATGACCTGAGCCGAAGGCAGCGGCTTAACCCACTGAGCCACCCAGGCGCCCCCGTTTTATTTTTCTAATGTAATACTTATTTTTGACATTTTATTTACTTGCCTGTTTATTTGTTGATTGTCCCTTCCCCCTGACTGAATGGAGCTCTGTGAGGGCAAGGACTTCATTTTGTTCATTGTTGTATCACCAGGCCTTGAACAACCTAACACAAATTAGACACTTGGCAGGTATTTGTTAAGTGATGGAATAAATGAATATTTGCTTTCCCCATTTGCTTTCTAATTCATTCTTATAGTCGTTAGCATTTAGTTCATATCTAATCACTCAGTAAATGTATGATGAACAGATGAATGCATAATTCAGCATTAAATGCCAGAGGGCTTAGCTACTACCAATAGAAAAAAAGATTCTTGTCTTTTAAAATAAAATATTCTAGAATTAAATATATAATAGAATTAATATTCATTCTAAAAGAAAAAAATCATTTGGGATCTGAAAATGAAGATTTGCTAGATTCTGTTCTAGTTAGCTCTGAAACCTAGCCTTTTGGATTTCTTTCTTTCTTTTTTTTTTTTTAAGATTTTATTTATTTATTTGACAGACAGAGATCACAAACAGGCAGAGAGGCAGGCAGAGAGACAGAGAGGAGGAAGTAGGCTCCCTGCCAAGCAGAGAGCCCGAAGTGGAACTCGATCCCAGGACCCCGAGATCATGACCTGAGCTGAAGGCAGAGGCTTAATCCACTGAGCCACCCAGGCGTTCCACCTTTTGGATTTCTAATGTTGATATAGTTTTAGGTTTTTGAAAAGTAGTCATGTTTGCCATTTTAATGTATTATAATAGAGAAGTAAGAATTATGTATATATATGTACATATGAAGTAATTAGAGAATAATATAAAAGTTATTTTAATGCCAAAGTGAGTAATGGATACTAATTGTAATGGCTGTTTAGAATAATGAGAGATAGTAGTCTATAAATATTTATTATGGTTTAGCGTTGAAAGAGACCTTAGAACATTTGGTTCAGCTGTCTCGTACAGCTGAGCAGAATGAGATGGGAGATGCGAATGATTTGCCCAAGGTCACAGGATTTGTTAGTGGTAGAGTTAAAATTGCCATCAGGTTTCTTTTGTGATATTAAGAATTGTAAGAGTGTGGATAACAAACATTTTTGTGCACAGTTTGCAGAATTAAAAATGGTTGCAAATATTCTTGCTGGCATTCTAGTATCATGGATCAAAAATTTAAATGTGTATACATTTTTAGGAACAATTCCTAAAGAGAAAGTCAGATCAGTATACCAAAGTAAATGGATATTATTCTCACTTTATGTTTAACATAAGAGCAAAGAAAATTGGAAATAAATTACTAAACAATAGCCTGTTGACTAAATACCATTGATTTCTAGTATGGGAATTCATTAAATATTTATTGTGTGTTATTTTTAAGTCTGTATATAATAGACCTAAAGAGATATAAAGGATATAGTCATTGCGTAAAAGAAAATCCTTCCGGTCTACAGACCAGCAGACTGTTGGTTATAGTTTGAGATGAAGTAAGGACAGAAATGAAGAGTCAGTATCTAGAAACTTCTGTAGTTTGACAGAATAATTTTATGTCTGTTGAATCTGATGATAAGAAATTTGGTCTTATATTTTGTATGGTTTCTTTAAATTTTGTTTTCCAGTAACTTGTCTTTGTTATAGATTACAGAAGAATTGGTATAAGGCAGATATAGTATTCACCACAGGTAGTTTGAGGAGCATTGCTTGATAGAGAGTTAATACACATTTGAAAAGTTAAATAGTAGATGAGGGAGAGGGCTATGCCACTTCTTAATATCCTTTCTCTGAATTCGGTGTCAAATGGACTAGGCCTTTATTAAATATTAGTAATATACACTGTGAAGATTTTAGGATTTTTTAAAAAAGTAAATCCCTGTTTTGTTTTGTTTTTTAAAAATACTTACCTGCCATTAACTTATGAAGTCATGATTTTCTAACACATTAAATAAATATAAACTCTGCTTTGAGTGCTTAAATTTTCTTGATGCTAATGGATTTTTTTGTTTTGTTTGTTTTGAAACATTTTTAGCTTGTGGGTTTTGAAGGGCTTGTGATTTTTTTCCCACATCATGAAAGTATGCTGCTGCTGGTAGTTTAGGAACCACACTTTGAGAAACACTGTTCTAAGGTTTCATTAAATCATTCGTTCTTAACATTTTTTTGGGTCATAGATGCCTTTGAGAATTTGGGGAAAGCTATGGACTGACTCAGTGGAAAAACGCATGCAAAGTTGTACATAATTTGCATACAATTTTAGAGGATTCATCTCATCCTTGAACAGAACCTAGTAAGGAGGAAGGGTTAAAATGTGTAAATTTCAGTGTTAAACTGTTCTCAGGTAAACTAGAGTTGACTTACTCATTTCTAACCTTTATAGTTATTTGTGGCATTTATTACCATTTTCTTTATTATTATAAAGTGGACTACATGGAAACACAGATTTCTCTATAATTACCAAACTTGTTTGACTTAGAGATGTTTGTATATGTGTTCTTTTTTTTTTCTTTTAATAAACCACCATACTTTTCACATTTCTGGTAGAATTATAATTCACACGTTAACTACAAAACACATTAAATCTCTGGGTTTAAACATGTGGATTAGCTATAGAATGAAAGTGTTGTGTGGTATCTTAATAGTGAATTATGGTTTAAAAAGGCACATTTCTATTTCATTGGGATGCTGGTAGAGAAGAATAAAGATATTACTTCAATAAAGGAGGACTCATCATGGAAAAGAGATTTAGAGTACTAGAACAAACAGTATTAACAGCAGCCCAGTGTTTGAACTAGGTAGTTCAGTGGCTACATAAGGAAAGAAAAGGCATAATCACCCTCTTATTTCCCTTGGTTTTGTGAGGCATAATGACATGTACTTTGAGGTATTCTCCTCACTGCTACCATATAAGGTGTATTCTCAGACTTTTGGGTAAAACTGATTATAGTTTGACTCATAAGCCCAAAGAGAAGGCCTGTAGTTAAAGTAACCACTGCTCACATGGGTCAGGAGTTTACAAAGTTACTCACAGAGAGACATCAGTGATTGTTTTATCTCACCATTCTAACATACAGAAAGGCAAATGATTTTATTTTACAGAAAAGAGTATTAAAATGAATCCAGAATAGCCTCAAATTTTAAAGGGGCATGTTTACGTTAGACATCCAAGGCCGAGATTGACTTTTTATGTGTGGTTGAGTAGCATTTACAGGCTGGCTGGGGTGTCAGCACTGTATGGCAGTAGACAATTCACGACAGAACAATTTTAAGTGCTAAGTGTAATATTGTAGGACAGATTAATAAGTACTGGAGTGACAGTAAATACATTGGGATTTGAAAAAAAATGCTTAAGGGATATGTTTTTAAAAATGCAGTACTTCTCAAATGTTCTTTACTTCTTACTTTAGTGCTTAAAAACTCTACCACTTTCATTTATTTGTGACATTTGGTTGATGACTGAGTAATACCGTTCTTCAAGAAAACAAGTTCTGTGAGTTTCATATTTTGGGGTAGTGCTTATACCTTCTTGTGTGTTTTTTGAGGGGTAGCAGTGTGAAAGTCACATCTATGGTATCCTGGGATGTATGTGGGAGATAAACACCTAGAGACTTTCAACCAGAGCCTCCTAAGTCTGGATTCAAATGTTTTCTCCTATAGAAGGTACTAGAAAGTACATTTTAAAACAAAATTAAAGATTGCCCATTACGTGCTCGCTTCGGCAGCACATATACTAAAGATTGCCCATTACTTAGGAGTTTTTCAAAATAAGACTTTCCTCTACCTCAAGAAAATCCTGTTGGTTAGATTGATATAATTTTATTGGTGTATTTATCCAAATTTTGGTAACAGCACTGTTAGAAAAATGACATCTTGATTTTCCCGTGGTTTAGTTCCCATGGTTTTCGGACATGGGAAATTTCTGGTAGTGTTTCTTTCTATAGCTGTCATATTTATATATTCCTTTTTTACATTTATTAAGTCTGAGGGCATTCTTGTCATACCCATGGTGTTAGGGTCATACATTTCCAAGCATTCCATATTTGTTGAAAATATGCAGAGGTTGAAAATTTGCATGTTGGTTGTGGCTCTTTATATAGGTACCTGTCTCCTGCTTGTTACCCATAGAAAATAAAAGGATAATTACCAAAGTAATTTTGTGAACCAGCAGAAATTGTTCTTAGTAAATATCTATTAAAATGGTGTTATTTATATTATAAAATAATCTCTGTAATATACTTGAGTATATATGTCATCAGTAAATATTTTCTATTGCTGACATCTGTTTTGTGAGGTTTGTAACTGCTGGCTTATTTCCAAAGGAAGGCGTAAGAGGTTTTTGTGTGCATACTGAGATTCCCTGTGATTTGGAAGGATACATTTCATTAGAGAATTCTAAGTGTTGCAGTCACTGTTGTAGCTAAACATTATGCTTCTTTTTGAAAAAGTTTAGGGCAATATAGCAGCTATATTAAATAGCTCATTTTTTTTAAGAGAGGGAGAGAGAGAATTCCAAGCAGGCTCTGTGCCCAGTGTGGAGCCAGAAGCGGGGGTTCAGTCTCACAAACTTGAGATCATGACCTAACTGAAATCAAGAGTCACATAGTTAACCGAGTAAGCGACCTAGGCGTCCTTAAATGCTTATTTCATTTTATTTTACTTTAAAGATTTTATTTAACTGAGAGCGGGCACAAGCAGGGGAAGGAATAGGTAGAGGGAGAAGCAGGCTCCCTGCTGAGCAGAGCCTGATGTGGGGTTCCATCCCAGGACTCTGGAAACATGACCTGAGCTGAAGGCAGACGGCATAACTAACTGAGCCACCCAGGTGCCCCTAAGTGATCATTTTAAAGAGAAATCTCATGCAGTTAAATTTATTTAAATAGTATCTGCCATATTGGGGTCTAACTTTTAAAAGTGAGAGCTCTGTAATGTTTTCATTGATTTTGTTTTTTGCTATGAGTTCTGTGATGTTTTGTTTCTGTGAGGTGCTTGCTTTCAAGAGGTAATGGCTATGGGGAAGGATTAGTCTAACAGGTATATCTCTAACTCTTTATGAATTCCAAATAGCATACTTCTTGTGGATAAGATTAATGTTCTATTTGGTTCATTTTTGAGATTTTTGTTTAAGTGGCATGCTCTCTTGAGATACTGGTATTTTTAATGCAGTTTTATAAAGATGTAGTGCTATTTTTCTCTCTCGTTGAAAAGTTTTAGGAAGAGAGGCTCCTGGATGGCTTAGTTGATTAAGTGTCTGACATTAACTCAGGTCATGAACTCAGGGTCCTGGGTCAGGCTTTCTGCTTGGTTCCCTACATAATCTGCTTGTCCCTCTGCCCTTCCCCCTGCTCATGCACCCATGTGCATGCGCTTTCCCTCTCTCAAATAAAGGAATAAAATCTTTATGTATGTGTGTGTATGTGTATTTTTTTTTTCTTAAGTTTTAAGAAGAAATGCTGCTGGAGCCACACATTTGCATGGAGGCTAAGCATTTGGGGAAAGTTTAGTTATAAATTTTATTTGAGTATAATAAAGTTAATGACATGTTTAATGACACACATTGGTATTACAGTGAGTTAACTGGCTTTATTTTTATTTTTTTTTTATTTTTTTTTTTAAGATTTTTATTTATTTATTCGACAGACAGAGATCACAAGTAGGCAGAGAGGCAGAGAGAGGAGGAAGCAGGCTCCCCGCCGAGCAGAGAGCCCGATGCGGGGCTCGATCCCAGGACCCTGGGATCACGACCCGAGCCGAAAGCAGAGGCTCTAACCCACTGAGCCACCTGGCTTTAAATCATTGTTATTAATAAGAGTCATTTAGGTTATTTTAGTTATTCAAATGAAAGTATAAAATTTCCTATAATTAATTATTACTTTGATGTTTTGTTCAATTTAAATATTTTATGCATGTGCACATGGAGGTATAACAGACCCAGAGACAAGGATCTAATTTACCAAACCTAGAATCTAGATCTAGAAATACCTCATGGCCCTTTCTTTTCTCATAGTCTTGCTTCCCTATTCAAGCCTCTGTACCAATACCCTCCTTTCTTGTTTTCTTCACTTTCTGTCCCATTTCAAGGCTGCTTCACCAATATTATCTTATTGATTCTTATTCTTTGGCCTTTTGGTACAGTGGTAACACCTAACTGACCTGAGAAGTGGTAATATGAGGTCACTATCCTATGAAAATGGAGTTTGGAAAATTCAGAATTGGATAGTAGTAAGCAGAGAAAGAGGACATGGAAAGCTGGTTCTGATCATGTGGCATATCGAGCTCTGTTGCTAAATAAAGGAAAACTTAAGGCTTAGAGAAGACAAAGGAATAGAGTGAATAAAGAAGGGATATTTTGTCTTTATTTATGGAGGGAAGGGGAAGTCAGAAGGTCTGACTGGTCAGTTTGAAAAGCTGTCTTCTCTGCCCTGTAGGTCCTTGAAACAGGCATCCTGCCTATGTGAATTGGTGGCATGCATAATAATAATAATAGTGAACATTTATTTTTGCACTGTGTGGTATATGCTATGCTGGTGTTTTATTTATCTGCTGGAGAACTCTGTGAAACAGGTGGAATTATAGTCCTCATTTTAAAGAGGGCTAGATGAAACTTAGAGAGGTCTAGTAAATTCATGTCACGTAATCAAGAAGTGGCAGAACACGAATATGACCCCGTGTTCGCCTGATTTCAAAATTTATGCTCTAAACTATGTTCTTACTTGCTGTATGGACATCAGCAATCCCTTTGAAGCTCTCTTTTTCCATCTGCAACACAGAGTAAAACTATCTGATAAATGGCAAAGAAAGAAAAAGGGTCTCTCAAAGTTGCTTACTTACTGTTGTTGCTCAGTAAATAGTCCATTACTTTTTCTGGGTCATATCTTTCTCAGAATAGAAAAATATTATGTGAGAAGAACTACTCCTTTAAAATAACTGAAGAAAATTTGCCTTTGGGTATTTCCTGGTCAAAGTCAGATGGGGGAAGCTCGAGTCTGTGGTACCTTTCATCCTTTCATACACACAGACACACACTCACACAGACACACACACGCAGAGTCTGCCCATCTGCTTATTGAAGACTGGATTTCCTTTTCAAGAGAAAACTTCTTGTCATACATAATTGCAGTATAAAAGGGTTAAAATGAATCCCTAGAGGTTTTAGTCCAAGTACACGTGATTGATATTAGAGCCTTTCTCATCTAGGTTAATGGGGAGGCTCAGTAGAGATACCATTCTCTTCATGAGCATATGGTTGTTCTGGTGTACCTTCATTTCTGCATCAGTAAACAGAAGCTCAGAGGTAGTTCCAGTATGTGCAGCCATGTGTGCTTGCGACTTAAGTGAGATCACAAAGCAGTGTTTTTTAGAGAAACATAGAGCTACAATTAAGTTTATGGAAAATTGGACAACAGTAATAAAAATGCTTCTCAAGATCAAAGGAGAAGCATTTGCTTGTGATTAGTTTTATTTATGCTGAGCTTGACCCAGGAGCCTCCCACTACTACTGTTTCTTTACTACACACTGTACATTTATGAAATATGCATACACTTAAGGCTGTCATATAATATGTACAAGGTTTACTGATGACAGGTTATTACTGTTTTAGATGAATGCAAGTTATTCGGACTTTGAAAAACAAAGAAAAAATGAACTATGAAAATAATGAGTGACCTTGTAGTTTTTCCTTAGTTGCTAACAATTCATAATAGTGCTACATCCTACCCAATTTAAGGGGGAAAAAATAATGTCTTTCTAGTGAGTGAATGGCTTGAGGAAGTGGGAGTAAATGAAGCTCATAGGAGTAGTCAGTGAGATGCCATCTTTAACAAGTCTTAAATTTGTTTCTATGCATTGGGGCCTTTCCCACTATATATACAGCATTAGTTCAAGTTCTTCATGATTTTTAATTTAAATTGTGTGAATAGAAAACCTGAATATCTAATACTAAAGATGGCTGGCGATTTAGAAAAAATGTTAATATCAAAACCCAAAATGATTAATATTACTGGCTTCAAAACACTATAGACAAAAAGGAATTTGTTTGACAGTTTAAATAATATGAAAGATCAGATAGATGGTGATGGGCATTTGTTTCCATTTCTGATCATTGATTGAGAAGAGGTTGTGGTTAAATAATGAAGCTGGTCCTATCTATGTGTCCATCTATTATCTATCTATCTATATATCTATCTATGAGAAAGAGAAGAGACAGCAAGAGCTGGGGGCAGAGAGGGGAAGAGGGAGAGAGAGACAATCGTAAACACACTCCACGCTCAATGTTGAGCCTGATAGGGAGCCCTGAATCATGATCTGAGCTGAAATCAAGAATCCGATGCTTAACTAAGCCACTCAGGTGCCCCATAATTAAGCTCTTCCTAATGCTTGTTAGATAAAGATTAACAAGAGGAGTTGTGATACCTCTTTGAAGGTCTTAGGGAAAATATATCACTAACTATCCCAAAGGAATTTACTTTGTTTTATTAGAAATGTGGTTTGAGTGTTGACCTTACTTAGACCTGTTAGACCTAATGATTAATCAAAGATTCTCATTTTCAGATTAGATCCAATCTTCTCTCTTTGGTGAACTAACTATATTTCTACCAGAATTTAGCATATAAAACTGATGTTCCAATTTGTTGATTTCCTCTTTACTATGTTTTAATTGGATGTTTTTCTAATACCTACAATATTCAAAGTTCTTAGAGAAGAGCAAATTCTAAAACATCTCTGACTTTATAGAGCTTGTTTAAAGTTGGAAACAGGTTGGTGACAAATTATAGATGGCTCATAATTCAGGCGTTAGTGTTATTCTAGATTGTAGGAAGCAAGCAGATATTTGAAGTTTTTTCACCCTCTTTTTCTAAATAGTTGACATGATTGGAACTCTCCAGTATGAAGTGATAATAGGGCCACCATTATGGAAATGTGAAGATGGAGGGAAGGGAGTGGGTAATGTGGAGAGTTTGATGGTTAGAGGTCTTTAGAAAACTCTTGTAGTAGTTAGTACGCAAGGTCAGGGTGACATGTTCAGAGTATTGACTAGCATGGAGGAGTAATGGAAGGATAGACACAATTTAGTAATTTCCCTAGATGTTGGTATCTGTGGAAGAGGCAGAACTCACAGGGGCTATAGGATTTCTATGCTCTACCGCCTAAAAATAAGAGTGGCAGTTAGAGTAAAAGCAATCCTCAAAGGATAGATAGTTCTAAGTAGTTGGATTTGAACATCCTGAGATCATGGGATCTTAGAATCTAGTAGGCAGCTGGAACAAAGGAGCAAGAAAAGTTTTACCTAGTTATGACATTGGGTTTGGTTAGATTATTTTCTTTCTACATTGTTCATTACCTTTATGTTACTACTGGATGAGAGTATTTAAATTCTTCAAGTTGGGTACATTTCGAGGAAATGTCCATAGGTTTCAGTTTCTATTTTAAGGCTACATTAATGTGAGAAATGGTCAAATAGTATAGCTGTGTTCTATTTCTGGTTATCTATCATCTATTTATCTACCTATCTAATCTATTTTAATGCTTGACCTAAAAGGAAGGTCAGGCATTGGCTGAAATAAAAACTGGGGTAAATTATTTGATACTTGACACATTATCAGAATTCATATTTCAATTCATTTGCTTAGTTTGGAAGGGAATAGATTTTCCTTTGCTCTACCAATGAAGTCTTTCAGATTTAACTCTTTTAAGGATTAGATCTATACCTTTGTGCAGACAGCTCACAAATAAACTTTTATTTTATTTTTTTAAAGGTTTATTTATTTATTTGAGAGAGAGCGCGAGCAGGTGGAGGGACAGAGGGAGAGGGAGAGTCTCAAGCGGACTCCCCACTGAGCTTGGAGCCTGATGTGGGGCTCCATTTTAGGACCCTGGATCATGACCTGAGCCAGAACCAAGAGTCAGATGCTCAATCGACTGAGCCACCCAGGTCCCTCAGATAGATAAACTTTTAAAACTGGAAGGGCTCTTTGAGATCATTTAATACAACCCCTACTTTTCTGAGATTAGTAATCTGAAGTCAAGGAAATAGTAATAATAGCTAACATCTATTGAGCTCTTACTTCATCAAATCATTAGAACAACTCTATAAATAAAATAAATTAAATTAAATTAAAAAATCTTTAAAAATTTTTTTCTAATTATGTAAAACTTTAGTTTTTCTTAATTTCACTATTTTGTTTTATTTAAAAAAAATTTTAAGATTTTATTTATTTATTTGACAGACAGAGATCACAAGTAGGCAGAGAGGCAGGCAGAGAGAAAGGAAGGGAAACAGGCTCCCTGCTGAGCAGAGAACCCGATGCGGGGCTCGATCCCAGGACCCTGGGATCATGACTTGTGCCGAAGGCAGAGGCTTTAACCCACTGAGCCACCCAGGCACCCCTGTTTTATTTTTTAAATTAAGTAGGTTTCCCATGCAGCATGGGGCTTGAACTCACAACCTTGAGATCAAGAGTCCCATGTTCCACTGACTGAGCCAGCTAGGCACCCCCTCAATTTAACACAAATGCCAGTGTTAAATAATAAATCTGTGGCATCCATTCATTCAGTATATATTTTGTGAAGGTATGTAGTATGCCAGGCACACTTCTAGCATTAGGATGAAGTGGAGAGGAAACATAGACATGGGCCTTGTCTCAATGGATCTCACCTTCACTACTCTTCTTGATTTTAGTTACAGACTCTTGTTCTCATCTACTAAGATTGGTCTGCCCTGGGGGCGCCTGGGTGGCTCAGTGGGTTAAAGCCTCTGCCTTCGGCTCAGGTCGTGATCCCAGGGTCCTGGGATCGAGCCCCACGTCCGGCTCTCTGCTCCGCAGGGAGCCTGCTTCCTCCTCTCTCTCTGCCTGCCTCTCTGCCTAGTTGTGATTTCTCTCTGTCAAATAAATAAAATATTAAAAAAAAAAAAAAGATTGGTCTGCCTTGATCATTATTTATAAGGAAAGAGTTTGACAGCTGATGGTAATCAAAACCTAATCTAACTGAATGATTGGTACCTATTTATTTATTACTTTGCTTCCAAATTTTGAATTCCAGTACTCGGTTCTTGTCTAGTTTGCTGAGGGATATATTTTTTATTTTATTTCTTTATTTTTTATTTTTATTTTTTAAAGACTTTATATATTTTAGAGAGAGACAAGTATGAGTTGAGGGGAGGAGCAGAGGGAGAGGAGCAGAAGAAAAGGGAGAAGCAGGCTCCCTGCTCAGGGATAGGGGGCTTAATCCTAGGACTCCAGGATTAGGACCTGAGCTGAAGACAAATGCTTAACTGGACTGAGCCACCCAGGTACCCTGGGATATATTTTTTATTTTTTAAAAGATTTTTTTTTTAAATTTATTTGACAAGAGAAATCACAAGTAGGCAGAAGTAGGCACAGAGGCAGGCAGAGAGAGAGGGAGAAGCAGGCTCCCTGCTGAGCAGAGAGCGTGATGTGGGGCTCTATCCCAGGGCCCTGGGATCATGACCTGAGCAGAAGCCAGAGACTTAACCCACTGAGCCACCCAGGTGCCCCTATTTTTTATTTTTTTAATTAATCAATTATTTTTTTTTGAAGGGAGATGTGTGGTTTTTTTTTTTAGTCATCAGAGAGAGAGCTAGCGCAAGCTGGGGGTTGGGGGGGCGGCAGGTTGATGGAGAAGTAGGCTCCCCACTGAGGAAGGAGCCCAATGCCGGACTCGATCCTAGGACCCTGGGATCATGACCTGAGCCAAAGGCCGACAATTAACTGACTAAGCCACCCAGGTGTTCCTGAGATATGTTTTTTAATTAAGATGTAATTTTAGTAAAATGTTCTGCAAAATATTTAGTTGTGGTTTTTTTCATTTTTTTTTTTTAAATTGCGGTAATCATAAAAGTTAACCATTTTAGGGGCGCCTGGGTGGCTCAGTGGGTTAAAGCCTCTGCCTTTGGCTCAGGTCATGATCCCAGGGTCCTGAGATGGAGCCCCACATCGGGCTCTCTGCTCAGCAGGGAGCCTGCTTCCCCCACCCCCCACCTGCCTCTCTGCCTACTTGTGATCTCTGTCAAATAAGTAAAATCTTTTTAAAAAAAGTAACCATTTTAATATTTTTAAGTGTACAGTTCAGTTGCATTATTAAAGTTACAGTATTGTATAATCCAAAGAGAAACTTATAAAATACTTTAGTTTTAAATATTTGAGGCATATTGGTTAGTTTCTTTCTTTTTGTTGGGGGGGGGGGTAAAGTCTTATCTTCCAACAGCCCAATATTCAGTGTGATCTACTTGTACTTACTGAATTCTAAGCTTGTCATTTAAATTAGAATGGTTTCTTTTGATTTGTACTTGTTCCATGTTTCTAGGTATGTATTAAAATTGCATCATGTTTCATTTTGCTGCAATTTTATATTTTCTTCTTTTGGAGCAGTGAAATAGATATATATGAACTTTGAAGGAGGTCAAACTAAGTTATATGAACACAGAGAAAATTGTTTAGAGAAGGGAAGAAAGATTTGGGAATTGAGGAGTGTGGTACACAAAAACGTCTGACAGTCTCAGACACAACTAGTTTCCTTCCCCTCCTACTAAATGCCCAGAGTAGGAAGCACATCTAGTGTAAAAGATTTGGGCCTATGAGCTGAAAGAATTCAGTACCCCAAACACTGGGTAGGAATTGGACTCAACAGGAAGGATTGTTCAGTAGCTCCTCTGTCTGTGTTACTCTTTGTGCTCAAACAAAAATACAGCTGTTTAAAGAGTTTTAAGCATTATTTCTAAAAGAGTTGAAATACCCTATTCATATTACAGATGTTAAATGTAGTTTTCTTTTAAATGTAATTTCTCTTCCTCATTCATGACAAGCACACACTGCTCTTGTTACATAATAAAGAAATAGAGAAATTATCAGGAACCTTTTTTAGAAAATGCTTTCAGTTTTTAGAAAGCAAATAAGAATTTAAGAAAATAAACACAAAAGTCATTTGAATTTTAACTTTACCTGTTAATAAAGATAACTTTTTATTACATTGTCTAAAAGTATATTAGTATTCTTTTGATGCAAGCAAAAGTATAATTTTCATCTGCGTTGATTATTCTGTGTTTTAAAGAGTGACACTCCTAATGAAATATATTTATTACAGCTCAAAGATGGCGGCAAAGCATCCCAGGCAAATGTAAGAATAGGCGATGTGGTTCTCAGCATTGATGGAATAAGTGCGCATGGAATGACTCATCTTGAAGCCCAGAACAAGATTAAGGGTTGTACAGGCTCTTTGAACATGACTCTGCAAAGGTAATTTGCATTTTTTTTTGCCTCTGAGGGAGAAAATAATACTGGGGAGTGTGTTTTTGTGTATCTGATTTGTGATGTTAACTAAGAAGTTTCTCCTACCAATGTTTCAGGTAGATAAATTACAAAATATAATGGCTTTTAAATTGAGTAATTGAGCAGTGTGAAAAATTGGTGAAGGCTTTGGATTATTTCCCCATAAAAAGACATGCATTCATGTACTGATAAAATTTGTGTATGATTTTAGAAAATCCAAGAATTCCTGAAATTTCTCAATAGAGTGTAGTACAAATTCTTGTTATAGGGTAAATTCTTTTTTTTTTTTTAAGATTTTATTTATTTATTTGACAGAGATCACAAGTAGGTAGAGAGGCAGGCAGAGAGAGAGAGAGGGAAGCAGGCTCCCTGCTGAGCAGGGAGCCCAATGCAGGACTCGGTCCCAGGACCCTGAGATCATGACCTGAGCCGAAGGCAGAGGCTTAACCCACTGGGCCACCCAGGCACCCTATTATAGGGTAAATTCTTATTCTTATTATATCTAGGGTAAAATTCTTATTATAAGGTAAAACTCTTGGCTTTAATATTCTGGGTAGTATATTAGAAGGTATTCTTTTAAAATAAATAGGCTTTTCCTAGTATGTCTTTTTTGCCCTTTTTTCCTGAGTGGAAGAAAAGATTTTTACCTTTGAAATGTAGATTTTCAGAACTTACTGTTTTGTTTTTTAAAGATACTCTGGCCTCAGTTGTAGCATAGCTAGTAATCTCATTGATTATAATGTATCAGGCATTTTGAGCATTTGACCTACCTTGAAATCATGTGGATTGCTTGCTAAAAATACTTATAGGAATCAGAATTATCTGAAAGGACCAAGAAGTATATTTTAGTAAGATCCCTATAATTATTATGAATTAAAAAGTTATAAGCACTGCGGTATCTTGGGCCCAGAGGAAGGGAGGTAAAAGGGAGTGGGGAGAAGATGACTGAATGATAGCTTTCAGCCTTTGAGGTTTATAGGGAAAATAGCTATCATTTATCAGCTGAGTATGGAAAGTTTTAAATAAGTCTTGTTTTTGATGAGTACAAAAGTGTTCTCTATTTCTATAAAATTTGGAAAACACCGTTTTTCCCCCAGAACATCTCAGAGCCTCCTATAAGTTATTATGTATATTGTTAATTTTTTTTTTAAGATTTTTATTTATTTATTTGACAGAGATCACAAGCAGGCAGAGAGGCATGTAGAGAGAGAAGGAGGGGAAGCAGGCTCCCTGCTGAGCAGAGAGCCAGATGCAGGGCTTGATCCCAGAACCCTGAGATCATGACCTGAGCTGAAGGCAGAGGCTTAACCCACTGAGCCACCCAGGCATCCCTATTGTTAATTTTTAAGAGGGAAAAAACATGTGGTACCAAACATATTTGGCTATGGAACCTTTTTTTCTTGGAGGCTCTCCTGGGACTATTTAAAGAATATATACAGGGTAAGATATGTACTTTTCTGGAAGTGTATCAATTTGGTCTTAAAACTGAATAGGAGAAATTTTTATGAACTTACACTTAGGGATTTACTTTGATGTAACCAGCCCCCCCACCCCTCCTCTTTTGTTTGTGTGGGAGAAATTCCTGTCAGTGGGACTGTTTGGTCAAAGGTTATTTGTATTTAAATTTTGATAGCTGTTAGGTATGTTTTAATGCATATAAAGGAGTCAATGAGAAAAAAATAACCTGCTAAAAATTTCTATTTTTGTAATGTTTTATTCTGTTCTATGTACTGAGATCTGTAACACGAAATTATTGTTACTAATTAAATGAAAAGCAGTAATTTTTTTTTTAAAGATTTTATTTATTTGAGAGCGAGACAGAACAAGAGAGGGAACACAAGCAGGGGGAATGGGAGAGAGAGAAGCAGGCTTCCCGCTGAGCAGGGAGCCGGATGCAGGGCTTGATCCCAGGACCCTGGGATCATGACCTGAGCAGAAGGCAGATGCTTAATGACGAGCCACCCAGGTGCCCTGAAAAGTAGTCATTTTTATTTATACTCATTTTTACTAAATATGAATTTTGAAAGGTACCACAAAGCCAATAAACTTAGATTAGAAGCTTAGCTATATCTTACTTTCTTTTGAAAATACTTCAGGGTCCCATAAGAATAGATGAAAACCAGATGTTACTTTGTTTGTATACATTTCCAATTTAAGTAATCTGTTACTGACCCTTAACAAAGATTCTTTTAAGCTACTTAAATAAGAAATTTAACAAAGCAAGTCATTCTAAACATTTGGAGATACCACTTAATTTTGTCTTCATATTTCTGAATATAGATATTCAGGGCCCAAAACATGAGAGAGAATTTGAGAGTCCTGTTGTTACTTACTGTAATTCTCGAGTTTTTTTTTTTAACACTTCTTGTGTTAAGTAGTGTCAACCTGAAAAGAGATTTGCATTTAAGAGAATTTATGATATAACATTGTCAATACTACTGGGCCACCTGAATGGCTTCATCGGTTAAGCATTTGATTCGTGAGTTTAGCTCAGGTCAGCTCAGGTCATAATCTCAGGGTCATGAGATTGAGCCCTGCATTGTGCTGCACGTTGTGTATGGAACCTGCCTGAGATTCTTTCTCTCTTTCTTTGCCCCACTTCCTCTGCCCCTACCCCTCCCCTACTTGCTTGAATGTCCACACACGCTCTCTCTCTCAAAAAAAAAAAAAAAAAAAAAAAAAGGCAAAACATTAACAGTACTAGTGAAGAAATATTTTTGCCTTTCAAGGGAAAAATAAAGCTTTGCAGTTTGTCTCACTCTTTCCCTATACTAAGTTGCATCTCTTCCTAAGTTCTGTCTCCTTTTTTTTGCCTCCTGTCCCCTTACCCTCTTTATTCCATCTATTACCAGCCAGACTGTTTTGTAGTCTTTTTCCAAAAGACCTACAACAATGCTTGTGCCATGTAACTCTTTTCTTCTTAAACATGTTCTTTTCTTCGTGAACATGTAGTACTTCCCTTTACAGATTTGTCGTACTCCAGCTTCCCTGGAAGCAGAACCAGAGATAGAATTCATGTACAAGTAATATATCAGGAGAGGTCTTTGAAATGTTACAGCAAAGTGAGTGAAGCAGGATTGGGAAGAAGAAACTGAGATGAACAAGGATCTGGTTTCAGGGGATATGTAACCTCAGCTTGATCCAGGAGGTAACTTCGGGATAAAATTGTACCATAGAGGCTGTCTTGCCTTGAGTCGAGGGAATAGGGCTTTTGTTCCCCCTCTCTTGGATTTGTTAGTAACTGGCCACCAGTTTCCCTGGAAATATATGTGTATGGATGTGTGTGTGTGTGTGCATGCAGGGTGGAGGGAAGGAGGTACCTTCTGTTGCTTACACAGAAAGTTGCTGGTGTGCACCGTTAGTTTTTCATAAGTGGCTGTACCAAACTGGTAGAAGGGTTCCAGGGAACCCAGGCTGGGTACAGCATGTGCTGTGAAATTCCATCTGGACTTGAGTCTACTTGCTCAGAGGATTAGGTTCTCTGTGATCTAGACTCAAATTGTCCTCCCCAGATCATCCCTACTGATCAGTGAGTCCTGTCATTTTATTTCAGGTGTTTCTTACTGGCCCTCACCTGCCTGTCTGTCCTTTCATGAAATTCACCTCATCTAAGATGCCTACTCACCTCTTCACTGCCAACACAAGCTTCTACATCTACAAAGCCCATGTCGAACCTCATCTGCCACCTGTTGTCTTCTCTTACTTTTGCAACTCAATTCATTTTTCCCCTGTCTGAACTCCTATGACAAGCTTTTACCATTTGATTCAGAATTTAATTATGTGCTAGGTATAACCAGGAATAGCAAGACAGATTCCATGAGGCATACAAATAAATTTAGTTAATAGTCATACCTAATACTGTCCACGTATTTAAATAATTACTCCATGTATATTAGTTCTGCTTCTCCAGCTAGACCCCTTGAAAGCAAAGACCATGTTTTTTGTACAATCTGTATTTAACAACTTGTGTAGTTTTATGTTCTTAATGTCTAATTAATATTAGATGAATACCAGCACTAATTCCCAAACTTGGAATCATTTATTTATTCCACAAGTAATTTTTAAGCTTTTAGTATGTGCCAAACATTGTTATAGATGCTGGGGACATGCAGTGAACAGAAGAGACAAAAATCTCTGCCTCACAGTACTTACCTTTTAGTGAGCAGAAATAGGTAAGTGTTCTGGGGAAAAATAGAGCATGTAAAGGACCTAGGGGGTTCAGGGATAGGGAATTGCAAGTTAAAATAGAGTGGTCAGGAAAGCTTCAGTGAGAAGGTTATTGGCTATGTGGGTCATGCGTGTCCTAGGCAGAGGGAAGATGTGGTACAGTGGCCCTGACAGGGAGTCCAGTATGCTTGGAACAGAGAGAGTGAAGCCTAAGTGAGTGCAGGTAAGAGGTGAGGTCAGAGAGGTGGTGTGGGATGGTATAGAGCATGTAGTCTTGTGGGTCACTGTGATATTGTAATCAAATTTAAGTTTTCCTGGACCTAAAAAAAAATGTGAGAAAGCCTTGAAGAGTTACAGCTGCCTGGCCAGATCTACAGCAAGGTCTGGGAGAGAAATGATGTCATTATTGGAAGGAGGGGCTAGAAGGAGAAGCAGACCAAGTTTCTCCTCAAGTCTTCATAGTGGTGGCACTCACTGCCTTTTCCTTCTAGCGCTGTCAGAAACAAGGGATGGTTGCCACTCTTGTGGAGTTCTATTTACCTCCACCCAAGAATCCTCAGAGGGAGAAGATAAGAGAAAAGCCATTTTTGTTTTTGAAATGAAAGTTACCAGAAATTTTATTTTGTGAATATTTTTTGCCCACAGTATTATTGATATGTATCAATTCATTAAATATGTAGTATAACATTTAATTGATTTCTTATTTAGGCCTAACCTCAATATCTGAAAATGGGATTTAGATAAGAAAAAGTAAGATAAAGATACTTATGATTTTTTTTTTAAAGATTTTATTTATTTATTTGACAGAGATCACAAGTAGAAAGAGAGGCAGGTGGGGTAGGGGGAAGCAGGCTCCCTGCTGAGCAGAGAGCCTGGGTGGGGCCTGGATCCCAGGACCCTGGGATCATGACCTGAGCCAAAGGCAGAGGCTTTAACCCACTGAGCCACCTAGATGCCCCCAGATACTTGCTTATGATTAAGGTTGTTTTGGGGGCGCCTGGGTGGCTCAGTGGGTTAAAGGTTGTTTTGTAACTTTTTTTTCTATCTAGTCTAGTATGAGGGTATTTAATAAAGCAAACATATTATCTCTCTATGATATTCTGAAAAGATAAGGCTTGATTCACTATGTTCTGGGTATCTAATGAATATGGAGGTGTGGAAGATTTCATTTTAATATGTCTTTTATCCTTGGAATAGGATTGGAAGTTGTTTCTTCTCCTTCTTCTTCTTTTTCTACCTCTTCTTCTTCTTCTTGTTTTTTTCCTCCTGCAACTGCAGCTGATTCTAAGTACAACTGGACAATGAAAAATATTCTATTTGAAATTATTTTTCCTCTTGGTGAAATTAGGCAAATAGCAGCATCCTTATTTTTAAATATCAACTGCATTTTGCCTATAATTTTACCCAAGTCAAAATGGATCATTTTTAAAGTTATATTTCAGTTAACAAAAGAAGAAAATTACTTTCTAAAGCTTTGATATCAAATAACTATTAACTAACAGATTAGAATTGGATTCTAAGATTTTAACTGTTTCATTTCTGTAGTTTTCTGCGTAACACAGATAAACTTGGCTACTAACTTACTGTATAAATTGAGGCAAGTCGCTGAACTTCTGGTATTTAATTTTCTTGACTATAAAATGAGGTCATGGGTGATTTCTAAGTTCCCTTAAATTCTGGTTCTTGTTCTGATTTTTCAGCTGTAAATGGCTAAGTTCCCTAGAGCTTGCTATTAGATCAAACTAACTTAGGTTTGCTTATTTTGGCTGAGAGAATCAGGAAATTGGACTTTCTTCATTGGAGTTATCTTAAACTGTGCCAGGTTAGCAAAGTGACTTGTACTATTCTGCTGACTTTAAGGTGAAAGGTAGGTCAGATGGATAGTCAAATAGCATTTAATCATAAAAAGTATTTTATATATTTGTCATTTTATATTTTTAAAATTAATCCTCTCAGAATCACAGAAAAAACACATATATGTATCCCTTTTCTAATCTTCCTTTTTTTTTTAATATTACTGATAGTAACAAGTCTGTGATTTGTTTTTTGTTCCATAGGCTTCATTTAGTGTATAAAGTATTATGATTGGAAGTGAAAGTTCTAGAAGGATTGAGTTTTGAAAAATATTGATGTACTCTCTTTCTGCCTCCCCCTTCTTCCTCATCCTTCAAACAACAGCAACAAAAAAAACTGTCAGAGGTCCAGTAACTACTACTAATGAATGACAGATTGGACTAATTTAATAGGCTCACTGAATTACAAGAAAAAAGGAAAAAAGTAGCTGTTTTACCAGACCAAAGCTATTAGCTGTCTTTTGTTTCATTTTAACAGATCGCTTACTATTTTATTACTGTTAGCTTTATGGATTCCACTCTGCTCTTTCACTAATAGCATAGAGGCAGGATTTTAGAAAGTATTATTTTTTTAATCAAAATTTTCAGTTCTCTGGAATTTTGAATTTGTGTGAATTTAGAAGATATTTAGGTTGATTATCTTTTAATTGGAGTTGCACATTGATACTCACATGCTTTTCTAATTTCTCTTCTGCAGTTTAGCTTTTACTTTTTTTTTTTTTTTTTGCTTGTTTGTGTTGGTTTTAGTTTAAGTTTTTAATTCTTAAATGGCAGGATGACACTTTTTCAGAAGGACTGGGTCTGATCACATCATCCCTGCCCCCATCATTAAAAGTAGCAGTGCTGCTTAGGAAAGGGGAAGAAGACAAGCATGCAGGGACATCTCTTTTGTGCAGTCCTTTTCACAAATATAATTTAAGAAGGAGTTAACATACCCATTTTTCAGATGAGTACATTATGGCTTCAAGAGTTTACGTGATGTGCATAACAAACCCAGATCAGTTCAAAGCCTATGCCCCTCCCCACCTTCTTTGTTGTAGCATTGACTTAATGACTCTAGTATCCTAATAAAATTAGCTAAGACCAGATAGTAATACAGGAGGAGTAACTTTTTGACTCTTTTGCTTGTAAGGAATCACATCTCTCTGTCCAAGATGTACTTTTCATTTGCACTCTCACCTGTCATGTTCTATAAGTAATATTATACCTAAATTATTTTCTATGTGTTTCATAGACCCTATATATTAGAATGAAAAGAACTAAAAAAAAAAAAAGAAGGCTAAGTAGATCGGTGTACCATTAGATGGGAGCATTCATTTGGATACTGACTTGTGTATATGGTTGTGGGTCCTAATTCAGAATGTGATCTTTTGATTTTCCTTCCTAAATTTATAACCCTGTTGACTGTATTTGCTTATTTATTCAGCAGGCTTCTACCTTTGTATTCGATGAGTAAGGATTTAGGAATTAAAAAAATATTTTTTATAGCTTTTAAGGGCTCATTATGATATTCACTGGAAAAACCGTCAATCAGCAAATCAGCAGGCATGGAAGAGAAGTATTTATTATTTCCCATTTTCTTCAGCTCAATAGAGATAAAGATAGTTGAAACTGAACTTGAAGGCTCAAGTTGGTTCATTTTTTTTTTTATATTCTGTAGCAATTTGAGAACAGATTTGGTAAATATAGGTTAATCAGAGTGTATTTTGCATTTTGAAATTCCTTCCTTTGAACTTTGTATCTTAAAAATGTGTGGTTATTTCTTAACAATAAAAGTATCTTTTATTCCTGTGAAGTAAAAATTATTTTATTCTGTAATCCTTTGGGATTATTTATTTATTTATTTATTTATCCTAAGAAATTATTTATTTATTTATTAAGATTTTATTTATTTATTTGACAGAGAGGGAGATCACAAGTAGGCAGAGAGGCAGGCAGAGAGAGGGGGGGACTCTGCTCCCTCCTGAGCAGAGAGCCTGATGTGGGACTCTATCCCAGGACCCTGAAATCAAGACCTGAGCTGAAGGCAGAGGCTTAACCCACTGAGCCACCCAGGTGCCCTGAAATAATATATTTAAAGACCTGGTTAATTATAAAGCTTTATTGAAAAGTTTTAATATGAAGAATTGTTTATGCAGAATTTTTTTTTAAAAGGCTATGAAATGGGAATGGTAATAACACTGGCTTTAAAATTAAGCAAACTTGGGGCAAACCTTGGTTCTGCCACTTTCTGGGTGTGTAATGTTAGGCAAGTTAAGTGACTGAATTTCAGTTAGCCTTTTGTTGTTGGGCATAGTAAGAACTGCCTTGTAGGGCTCTTATAAAAACAAATTAGCCTATGTAAAGAACCCCAGGCACAGTAGAGGTAAGTTTTCTCTCTTCTCCCTTCTTTCCTCATGGTAAGTATTAATATAGTATCTATTTTACAGATACTTCTTGGAGATCATATTTATTTTGTTTCTTAGCAACCACATGGGTGTGACTGGAAGGAAACAGGGAGAAAATGAGAGGGTAATATGGTAGGTAGTTATGTGAGAAAGTGGGAAAGATAATCTTGTAAATTAGAAGAAAACATTTTTTAGTCAGGTGAGTGATTTTTGATCATACATTTGTAATTAAAGCTTTTTAAAATGGTGGAGTGAATACAACCATGCTTACTGCCAGCTGACAACTGCTTTGGTTCAAAATTATTGCCTTCACCAGTAATTTATGGCAGCAGAGAGAAACCAGTACACACCTAGTTTATTCTGCTAATTCCTCCTGTTCTCCTTAGAGGAACAATGTAGATACAATTCTTTTTCATTGTGGCTTCGGTCAGAAAGATAAACAAAAAAATGAATTTTTTTTAAATCTCTCTTGCCCATCCACATTCATGTATACTCCCTATAATTTCCTGAGTAACATTAAAATCAAGTTAAATCGCTAACTTTTGGACCGTGTTTTTATGATACTTTTAGAAATATTTTTTATAACCTTTTGTCAACACAAACATTAATTACTTAAGGTCAGTCGAAAAATCTCATCATGTTCCAAATTTTTTAAAATTGGACTTTTCCTCTAGGTTTACATTATGACTAGTAGTCATGGGGGCAGATAGATAAAAAGAGAGTGATTTATGATTTCTGCTGTAAAGGAATTTGTATCTCTTCATTAGGCTAAGAAGAGACAGGAAGTGCTTCGGGGCTGCACTGAAAGCTGAAACTTGGGCTAGGCGTTCAGGGTGAGGAAGGTGTGTCAGCTGGAGGAATACCCTCTGAGGTAGTTTGAAGGCAGCCACTCCCCAGGTATAGGTGGGGATGGGTGTGTTGAACAGTTGGAACTAGAGATAAGAATAAAAGGAAAGGTAGATGAGAGTAGAGCTTTGCAGGTCCTAGACACTGAAGTATTATTGAAAGTTTCGACCTGAAAAGTGACAATTTCAGAATAATACTTAGTGAGACTGCTTGGAAGAAGTTGGAGAGACATAGAGACAGGGAGACTAGTTAGGCAAGTATTGCAGTAACTTGGCTACATGAGGGCTTGAAATGTGAAACAGGATAAATGAGAGAAATCAGAGCTTGAAGAGTAGTTCTAAAAGTCACAGTAGTGGGGCGATAAGAGGAAAGAGGGAAGAGATTGTTAGCCTGCTGGAGCCATGCTTTGTTCTCCTTTACCTTCCCCCTGCTCTGTCTGCTTGCTGGAGCTTAGCTTCTGCTCCTGTCCTGTCATTCACTGAAAGTGCTGCACACCTGGATACTTCAATCTTGTTAATAAGGTCCAGACTGAGGGTGCGCCTTATCTCACTCATTTGTGTTGCCTGCTGCACTGATCTTGGTGGATGGCCCACCACCCACCCTGTTACCCAGATCAGAAAGACTCATTCCTTGCCTGAACCTCCCACATTTGTCCCTAACCACCTGTTGAGTCACATTTGCTTACATCTCCAGTCAGACTGTGAATAGAGTAGAATAAATTAGCATTGCCTTAAGGCATGGTGGTGGCTGAGGCACAGCACCTAGTCAGAAGGCCTGGGTCTTAAAAGGAAATGTTTTTAGAGCAATTTGTTTAGCATGTACTAATGGAACACTTGCTGTGCTGATCACTGAGGATAAAAAGGAAGTCCTCATACCTGCCCTCAAGGAGCTCACTGTGTAAGGATCTGGTTTCTGACCTTAACTAAGGACTTTTTTTTTTTTTAATGTCAAATATTTTACGGGCAACCTTTCCCCTGTCACGTTAAGATAATAGTTGTATTTTTAGTAATTGCAGATTTTATATTGTATTGCAGTTTTAAATGAAGAGGAAGTTTTTTACATTTATGTACAAGAATCCACATGTATTTATTTAATTTTTTCATTTCATTTTATTTTATTTCTTTTCTATGTTCCAAAATTGGTTGTTTATGCATCACACCCAGTGCTCCATGGAATACATGCCCTCCATAATACCCACCACCAGGCTCACCCAACCGCACACCCCTTTCCAAAAAAATCAAAATATATACATGATTTAAGCCGACTTTAAGCTTTTAGTGCTTAGTACACATATGAATTCACGGCTTACATGTGAGAACTTAAATCTGTGTGCCAATTGCCCCCAGCTTCTTCAAGTTGGTTCATAGACTGGGAAACACTGGCCAAAGAAATTTTAAGCTATTTGAAAGTAGAGAGACAGAGTCCTAAGCAGAGACATCCAGAGAAGGTGAGTCTAAGGAGAGATAGCATGAGGATGGGGAGGGAAACAGAGACAGAAAGATAGACACAGTAGGACAGATGACGGAGCACAGTCATCAGAGAAGATTCTCCTGGTCACATGGACTTATTACCAGATAAGAAGGATGATGATTCAGCTTAAGTTTCAGATTAACCAGATTAAGGTTCATTATCATTGTAAGAAAGAAAATTAAGCTTAATTTCAGAGTTTTTAAATGAGAAACACACAATATTTCTTTTTTTCCCATTGATTATGTGTCTATTCTTTTTTTTTAATTTTTTTTTATTTGTTTATTTTCAGTGTAACAGTGTTCATTGTTTTTGCACCACACCCAGTGCTCCATGCAGTACGAGCCCTCCCTATTACCCACCACCTGGTTCCTCAACTTGCCCCCCCCCCCCTTCAAAACCCTCTGGTTGTTTTTCAGAGTCCATAGTCTCTCATGGTTCATCTCCCCTTCCAGTTTCCCTCAACTCCCTCTCCTCTCCATCTCCCCATGTCCACCGTGTTCTTTGTTATGCTCCACAAATAAGTGAGACCATATGATACTTGACTCTCTCTGCTTGACTTATTTCGCTCAGCATAATCTCTTCCAGTCCCGTCCATGTTGCTACAAAAGTTGGGTATTCATCCTTTCTGATGGAGGCATAATACTCCATGTGTATCTGTACCACATCTTCCTTATCCATTCATCCATTGAAGGGCATCTTGGTTCTTTCCACAGTTTGGTGACTGTGGCCATTGCTGCAATAAACATTGGGGTACAGATGGCTCTTCTTTTCACTACATCTGTATCTTTGGGGTAAATACCCAGCAGTGCAATTGCAGGGTCATAGGGAAGCTCTATTCTTAATTTCTTCAGGAATCTCCACACTGTTCTCCAAAGTGGCTGCACCAACTTGCACTCCCACCAACAGTGTAAGAGGGTTCCCCTTTCTCCACATCCTCTCCAACACATGTTGTTTCCTGTCTTGCTAATTTTGGCCATTCTAACTGGTATAAGGTGATATCTCAGTGTGGTTTTAATTTGAATCTCCCTGATGGCTAGTGATGATGAGCATTTTTTCATGTGTCTGATAGCCATTTGTATGTCTTCATTGGAGAAGTGTCTGTTCATATCTTCTGCCCATTTTTTGATATGATTATCTGTTTTGTGTGTGTTGAGTTTGAGGAGTTCTTTATAGATCCTGGATATCAACCTTTTGTCTGTACTGTTATTTGCAAATATCTTCTCCCATTCCGTGGGTTACCTCTTTGTTTTGTTGACTGTTTCCTTTGCTGAGAAACACACAATATTTCTTTGCATGAAAAGCAATCGCCGAGTAAGATGTCATGTGCACACTGATTAAGTGGCAAGAAGATCACACCCAACTCTTGAAGGACAGAAGTATATTCTGTTTATTACATACTCCAGTGCCTGCCACTGTGGCTTGGACTTGGAAGATTCTCAAAAAATATTTATTGCCTTTCATTGTAGAGGATGCTGCCTTTAAAGTTATAGTAATTTTTGCTACTTTTACCTGATGAATTTAGAAATAATTCTTAAGTTATTAGTGAGATGGAGTGACAGTCTGGTCATTCTTTTATATTTAATCGCAGCAGTCTCCTTGGGGTTAATAAACATTTTTGTCCATAGATCAAGAGGTTTTGAAAGGGTTGAAATTCAAGTCATTCCCGACTATTTGCAGTGGCTATTGTTGCTATTAACGTCTCAAAAGATTGGAATAGTTTAGGCTGTATGTGAGTTGAAAAGTAAACTGGAGTGATTGGCTGTGCAAAACACAGTTGTGGCAGATTATTTATACTGTCAAACTTCGCAGCGTACTTTTTCTTTAATGTGTTTTAAAGCCTGCGTTTTCACAGTAAAATCAGCTTTATACACAGGTTCTTTTTTTTTTTTTTGAGAGTAGGAGTGAATCTTAAGCAGGCTCCAGCAGAGCCTACCTCAGAGCTCGATCTCACAACCCTGAAATCATGTCCTGGGCTGAGATCAAGAGTCAGACACTTAACTGACTGAGCCACCCAGATGCCCCTGTCCACAGGTTTCAAATGTTACTAGTCTAGTGATTTTTTTTTAACCAGGCAGGATCCCTTATTAACAGTCTTTCTCTGCAGTTTAAATGCATAAGAAGAAGAGTCCTTCATTCATCTATTTTTGTGTGTGTATGAATTTCGATTTCTCGAGTAATACAGCAAGAGTTTATTTCTGTATTATAATAAAAATCCGTAGATGATAATCCTGAATTCAGTGACCTCTCTTACAATTGAGTCTGCCTTTATTTGACTGTTTTGGCTGCAGTTTAATAGCACTGTTTTCCTGTGTAATTCATCCTGTTAACAATGAATATGAGGGACTTTCCAGATTCTTTTGTTTTACTGGAATTATATTTTATAGACTCTGCTTTGAAATCGTGGATTATTTATTATTCTAAAATGTTTTTGTTATCCTGAGAATATGTCTGGTTACCAAATTATTCTTAAAACTAATAAAAGTGTTTTTGTATTTGAAAGATAAGCTAGCTAACTGCCTCTTTCAAAGTAGAATTTTAATCTCTTGACACACTGAAATATACAAAATCTCTTCCCCAGATTTTATAGATTCTATAATATTCGTGTAGATTTCATTTTCTTATAAGAAGCCTGTTTGCTCTTAGTGAGCCAAAGAATTATTTCCAGGGGATCAAACAAAATTGCTCCTTTATTGAAACTTGGTTGTGCTGTTTTTTATTTGTTTGCATGTAATTTCTATTGCTATATAATATTTACAGTTGAAATTATTTTAGTATTATGCAGAAAAAAGTTTTTTTTTATCTATGCCTTTAAAGAAGCGTAATAGGTTATAACAATATTTGTGTTTCCAAGAACTTTAGATAATAGTTTTTGTTCTGAGATATCTGATATAAAAAGCGTTAAGGTTGCTAGGGAAGTAGCTTTAGTCTTGTTTCTTAGTGCATAGTAGGGATTTGGTAAGTAAAGCATATTAAAGAAAAAGAAGCTAACATTTTACTTTATTTATTTATTTTTAAAAGATTTTTATTTATTTGAGGGAGAGGGAGAGCAGGAGCAAGGGGAGGAGGAGGGGAAGGGGCAGAGGAAGAGGGAGCCCGATGTGAGTCTCCGTCCCAGGACCCTGAGATTATGACCTGAGCTGAAGTCAGACATTTAACTGACTGAGCCACCCTGGCACCCCTAAAGAAGCTAGAACTTTAAATTTTTACTTTTAACAAATTACTGACCTAGGATCTTAATATACTTAAGTCATTTAATCTTCATAGCAATTATTGTGATAGATATTGTCACCCTACTTTATAGAAAGGGTAAGTACCATACTTCAAATTCACACAACTTGTATGTAAATAAGCCAGAATTCAAGCTCAGGTCTGTTTCTCTCCTAATAGAATGATTGTTCTACAACATCACACAGTCCCTTTAAAAAAAGGAATTAAGAAAATTTTCTTACTGTGTAGTCATCATAATGCCTATTGTCTAAATGTGCATTTTACTCTTCCAAATACACTCAATATGAATTTTTGCCATTAAATTTGTTCCATAGAAGGCGGAGAAAGAGGGGCTTATGGAGACTTTTGCTTAATATTCCAGTAATTTCAGATTCCATGGAAAATATTAGCAAGAAGCCAGTGCTCTTTGAAAAATTTGCATTTTTAGAAGCTCACAAAATATTCTGGCAGTACTATTACCTCATTCATTCCTTTAACAGCTCCAACATATGTATTCTCTGGATTTATTAAAAAAGCTTTAATAATATCTTCATCTATAAAATAGTTTTTTGGTTGAATTAAAATGTACTGCTAAGTTCAAGTATAGAGAACAGACTTCCTAGGTTTGTAGCATTTTAGAGTGACGCAGCTCCAGCTGTCATCCAGTAGAACTCTTAGTCCACCTTCATCATTTGTCTTTATGAATGATTCAGAGTTTCTTTTTGACCTGTTTTACAAAATACCTGCAGTGACAGCTCTGTGACAGTGATGACACTGGGATTGGAGTTGTGTAGCAGTCGAAAAACAGAGGGACCAATAGGTGCTAGCCCATGAGCTCAACTTGATCAACCCCTGTGCCTGTTTACCCTGCTCTATTCTGTTCTTCGTCTATTTGGTGCTTTGTTTACAGTGTTCTTTCAGGTATCTGATCAGTATCTTATGCTGAGCATGGGAAATATGCTGGATTTAGTAAATTGGTTTTACCAAATACCGTTTCTGCTCTAATAGCCAACATGTTTCCTGTTTTCTCTAACCTTTTCTCCTACTTTCTTTAAGTTGTTCATTTTCCTGCATTTCTTTCTTTCTTTAAAGCCTTAAAATCCCTCCACTTATCTCTAAGGTGTCAAAATGTCCTTCACTAATTACATGTCTGGAGGTTGTATGAACCGTATGTAACTGAATTACAGAAATAGGAAGAAACTTTGTTAGTTTCAGTGGACATAGAGATCTTAAAAATACTGAAGTACAGTCCCCTTCATCCCCAACACACACACAAACACACACACACACACACATGAATGATCATGGCAGGAAGGAACAGAGTAGCATTGTTTAGTCACCTGAAGTTTGAAGTTCTGAAAAAAAAAAAAAAAAAGAAAATTTTAGACGAAGGACAGTGAGAAATTTGCCGTGATCCTAGAGAAGAGAGATCTTAGTTGAGAGTAATTCCATGATTAACATACAGGGCAAGTTATAGGTTAGTGTCAAAAGTACTCTGTTTTACCAGGAATTAGATCAGATGAGCTGTGGTAGAGGTTGGGATCATGAATTAAGAAGCTTGAAAGGATGGTAAAAACTTAGCAAATATGTGAATGAGTGACAAGATGAACTGAGAGTTCTGTGACTTAAACTTAGGCATGTCTGTCCATGTATAATATATAATTCACACCCCCTACTTCCTTCGAAGTTAGAAAACCGTGTATTTGCTTTAGGCTGCTGACTGAATTTGTTGGCTTAAGAGGACTTACATGAACAATGGGGAAATATAGAGAAGTTTGGGGCCACTGAGGCCAATATACAAAAGAGAAAACAAACATCCTGTTCTCTTCCTTCTCTTCTGCAAGCAGTATACCAGTATGGTATACTAGTAACAATACTAGGATCAGGGAATAGGTGGAGAAACTAATGTATCTCTCAGTTCAAGAAACTCCTAAAGGGAAGAAATTTTTATACGCAGGTTGATGATTGTCAGAATGTGGATATGTACAGGGAGCATCTAGAACACAGAGAAAGGGTCTGAAGGCGGCAAAGAAAATGTCGTACCAGATAATGCATGAGCTGAAGCTCGAGTATAGAATAGGAACTTGCCATTGGTCAATAGTAGGAAGAAAGAAGGCATTCAGGGCAGAGAAGACCCCTTGAGGAAAGCCATGCTCCTTTCTGAGAACTTGTCAGTAGTTCACTGTGGCTAAAATGTAGTTTTTGAGAGAACAGGAAGAATAGGAGAGGATTAGAAGGTTAAAGGGTTCAGATTATTTTAAGAGAGCTCAGCTGCCATATGTAAAATTTTGAATTTTGGTTCTTTGTTAATGGGAAATTATTGAAGAATTATTTTGAAATATAATAATAAGAAATTTAATAATAATAGTATTATTGAGTTGGTACTCTATGTTAGGCATTCTTTTAAATGCTTCACCTATAACTCATTTAATCCTAAGGAGAACTTTGTGAGGTATGGATGCTATCATTGTTCTCCTGTTAAAGATAAGGAAATGGAGGAAAACAATACCTAGGCTCACCTTCCAGGATTTTAAATCCAACTATTCTGGCTATTTGTAATTGTGTAGGGTGGGGAAGGAGAAAGACCAGTTGGGAGATGATTTCACAAGTGTGGGTGGGAACAAATGGAGGCTGTGGTGAGGACAGATTTGGGGGGAAGAGAGAGAGTCCTCTCTGATGGTGAGGCCTGGAAGTTCTGGATTGGTTGAAGAAATTTCTGAGGAGCAACTGTCTCACTGTCTCCTTTCTATTGTTTACCTCCCATTTGAAACTTTGTTCCTTTTGCTTTGTTTTTCTTTCTTCTCCTCTTCAGTCAGTAACACTGATTTATTCACTATTTTAATGACTGTGTGTTAGGTCTTTAGTTGGAGTAAGTCCTCATTAATTCCAGTATAGTTACAGAAGAAAAGAAAAGACATAGTTCTTTCTATAAAAGGAGTGTTTGATATTGTGTGACAGGTAAGATAAGTACAGAACCTGTAATTCAAGTTGGTGTGAGCAGAACGATACAGATTTCTGGGGGAGCCATGTTCATTTGACTGTATACTTCATCTTCCATTTGTAGTTCTTTTTTTTTTTTTTTAAGATTTTATTTATTTATTTGACAGAGATCACAAATAGGCAGAGAGGCAGGCAGAGAGAGAGGAAGGGAAGCAGGCTCCCTGCTGAGCAGAGAGCCCAATGTGGGGCTCGATCCCAGGGCCCTGGGATCATCCTGAGCTGAAGGCAGAGGCTTTAACCCACTGAGCCACCCAGGCGCCCCTGTAGTTCTTTTTTTAAAGAAAAGATTTTATTTATTTATTTATTTGTTTGTCAGAGAGAGAGAGCGCGTGCGCGCGCGAGGGAGCGCGCGCACAAGCAGGCAGTGGCAGGCAGAGGCAGAGAGAGGAGCAGGCTCCTGGGTGAGCAAGGAGCCTGATGCGGGACTGAATTCCAGGACCCTGGAATCATGACCTGAGCCGGAGGCAGCGGCTTAACCGATTGAGCCACCCAGGCGTCCCCCCATTTGTAATTCTAAAGCCATTTGCGATACATTTATCTGAGCTGGTAAGGTCTACAGCTCCCTGGTTTCTTTAACTAGCAAAGCTGGACCCCTCCTAGAGCTAATGCATATTCTAGATGTAGAGGTATAGAAAACTTAGTGTCCCCTAACACATACACACATTTCGCCCTTCCAGATTTTCCAACATTTTGGTTTTAAGAGGAAAAAAATCTCATTAGTGAATGTAAAACCTCATTCACATCCGCTACGGGACTGTAAATTCCCAAGGGTAAAGGCCATTCCTGTCTTGTTTACAGTAGTACGTTCTGATCTTTCTCACAGACTTGCTCATGGTTTGTGCTAGAATATTTGTTGAATACTGCATCTGAGGGTGAAAATTTCCTAAAAATATTTTTACTAAGAATTAGGAAATGAAAGCAAACAATAGTGGAGCAATGAGTGAGACGAATGAGCACAAGTTTGTGATGCTAAATGAAACTACACTAAATTGTAGCCACAAAATGGCAAGAACAGTTTTATGTGGCAGCCCCACATGGTATATCCCTTTCTGGGGAGCTATAACTTTAATGTTTACACTTTTAGATCTTGATTATAAACCCAGCCCCTTCTTTAGTCCACTACCAGCTAGGGATTGATGTAATTCATATTCCTTTCTATGGCCTCTGCGCAATGGTGAGAATAGAACTTCCAGACCCATCTTTTCTGCCCACCTGGAATGGGGGCTGTTGGAAGATACTTCTGTCCATTTGGCTCAGTTCCTCTCCTGGGAGGTAGAGTTGGTACCTGGTTGCTCTAACTTGATACTCATTCAGCCATGTTACTAATAAACTGTGCTGTAACAGGGTCATAGCCTCCAAGTTCCACTTCTTCACCTTCTGTCCTCACATGTGGCAGGTGCCCTGGTCAAGGGAGAGGACTGCTGTTCTCTCTTACTTCCCGTTCCTTTTTTTTTTTTTAAGATTTTATTTATTTATTTGACAGAGAGAGTTCACAAGTGATAGAGAGGCAGGCAGAGAGAGAGAAAGAGAGAGGGAAGCAGGCTCCCTGCTGAGCAGAGAGCCGGATGTGGGACTGGATCCCAGGACCCTGGGATCATGACCTGAGCCGAAGGCAGCGGCTTTACCCACTGAGCCACCCAGGCGCCCACTTCCCGTTCCTTTTTTATCTACTGTTTTGGTAAGTGGATAGAGTCAGAGATGGAATTTAAAATGAGAGTCTCCTCTTTGCTTGAACACAAATCAGAAGCTTTGCTTTCTGGGCCTTAAAGAGGGCTTGTATTTAGAAAGGGTTTATATTTACTTCTCATTTTCCTACCAGTATTTGATAGGCAGTAGTCCTGCAGAAAAGGAGGAAGGAGGTTTCGGAGGTACATCTAACCTTCTGGGTAAGAGGAGGTTTGGGGGCCTCTTCATGAACTGCTTAAGTGCTTCATTCTTTGCATTAGAAGAAGAATTCTTTGTGCTTTGTAGCTACACCCTGACCAAAGTAGTGCTGATTAATGAATCTTTTTCCTTTTTTTTTTTGTTAAACCATTCACCCTCTTTTTATAATTTGAACTACTTCCAGTGATCTCAGATACCTTTTATTTAACCTATTTAATAGGTTAGGTGTGAATGATACTTTTCCCAAGGCTACTAGTAAATTTAACTTTAGCCTAAAATAGTGAACTGAGAAAAATCATTAAAGAGAAAATCATGTCTTTCCTAGAAACAGAGTTTAATGGTTACAGTTGCTAATTTTTAAGATACATTTAGTAGGGTACCAAATATATTTTAGTAATTAATTTCACAGTAAGGCAAGAACTGTGTGACATTTTCAACCCTGGAAAAATGCAGAAGTGGATGTTTGCATGTGGAATGGCTGCTCCTCATATATATTAACTCATTGATAATAATTGTTAATATTTATTGTATACTTAGAGATCAGGGGTGCTTTGAATACACCATCTCATCAAATCTTTTCAGCACTTTTTAAAAGAGATTTTATTTACTTATTATTCGCTAGAGAGAGAGAGAGAGAGAGAGCGTGCACAGCAAGGGGAGCAGCCGGCAGAGGGAGAAGCAGGCTCCCTGCTTGAGACTCCATCCCAGGAGGTTGGATCATGACCTGAGCCGAAGGCAGACGCTTAACCGACTGTCACTCAGGTGTCCTTTCAGCACTCTTTTCTGGTACTGTATTAGTTTCCTGTGGTTGATGTGACAAATTAACACAAACTGGGTGGCTTAAAACAATAGGTATTTATTCTCTCCCAGGTTTGGAGGCAAGAAGTCTGAAATCGAGGTGGTGGAAGGGCTGCACTGTCTTTGGAAGCTCCCAGGGAGAATTCTTCCTTGTCTCTTTTATCTTCAAGTGGCTGCCTTACTCCAGTCTCTGCCTTCATGATCACTTTACCACCTCTTTATTGTGTGTCTGTGTCTTTTCCTCTTTTGTCTCTTATAAGGAGATTTGCCACTGGATTTAGGGTCTGTTAAGGTAATCTAAGATGATTTCCTCTCAAGATCTTTAACTTAATTATATCTTAAAGACCCCTTTTCCAAATAGGAAACATTCACAGGGTCTTGGTATTAGGACATGGACATATCTTTTGGGGACTACCACTCAACCGACTGCAGGTACGTACTTTTAGTATTAGCATTTCTCAGGGAGATAGTGTGTGAGTGGTCAGTTTGTTTTTGACTCTGAGCTGTCCTCTCCATCATCACACTGTGACGCCATGCTGATCTATTCTGCTCTATTTGTAGATGATCTGTTTTGAAGCATTGCCTGTATATCTTGTCCTTTATTTAATTAGGAATGAATTCACATCTGGCAAGTTTTTTCTACTTGTTTCTTAGTGTCTGGTTTTGGAAATGCATGCATGAGACTCACTGAAGAATTTTCTTGATGCAAAGACTGGAGTTAACTTGTCATGGTTAACTCCAGCAGGAGAAAAGGCAGCTCAGTACTTGACAGCAGCATAGACTTGTTTTTCTGGTTTAGTGAGACCAGTCAGAAACATCAGAGTTCTCATCCTGACTTCATCACTTACTAGCTCTAGGGCTACTAGCAAGTTACTTTAGCTCTTAGAACTTCAGTTTATTTATCCATAAATTAGGAATCCCTGTTTTGTAGAGTAGTTAGCTTAGTAGAAAAAGTTAAACCTGAGCATTTAATAAGCAGTTTGCCCAAATTAAGCATGGAAGTATTTTAGAATATATAATTCTAGTATCTATGAAATTCTTTAGGCTTACTTAGTCCTCTTTAACTAGTAATAAAAGTTATACTCTTTAAAGTTGTTTATATCACAAATGATGGGGCTTCCTCCTTTAAACTAAAAAAATTTTAATACGTCAGTATCTTTTATTATCCATGTACATATATGGTATCTTTTTAAAAACGCAAATAATAGTTGCTTTGCCTGTTTGTGGTATCTTCTGCAGCACAGTTTGGTTTTGTTGTTTGTATTTTTTTTTTTTTTTAAAGAATCATTCTTCTTACCCAGTGTCTGACACACATACCAAAAAGGGAAAAATTGTAAGAAAGAATGCTGGTCAGATCACATCATCCGATTATTACACTTTCAGCGATTTGTGAGTGATGGCTCCTTCCTAAGGGGACATTCTTGTCAAGGTTGGAGGTCACTGTTTCTTTTTAAGAGCACTGTGTTCCAATTCTGAATAATATTTTCTAGATAGGAAACATGACCGTCTTTCATTTCATTGTCCTTTTTAGTAGATGTTTGTTGAAAATACTGGATGCTGGATAAGACAAATTGCCCCACTCGTTCTTACTTATTATTGTTTATTTTTCCACAGTTGTGCAATCCTATTTGATAAGGTCATAGTGGTCAAATAGATGTATTTTTCATTTATTTTCTGATGAAAGGATGGATTTTGTTTTCAATATTGTCTTCTCTTATCCTATTAAATTACTGACAAGTGAGAAATTTTCAGAAATGTATGTTTTAGAATACAGTATTTTTTGAAATATGTCTTATTTCTTGGAATTTTATAAAAACAGACTGTAGTCTTAATGCAATCTCTTAAATGGAACTGTTGCTTATGTAATGCCAAAGCCTGGGAAGTTGTGAGCCCAGCTGAGTCGTAAATATTTGTTTTCCTTTTCTGTGTAGACAATATGGATGATGGATGCAAAATTTGTTTTGACCATTAGCATTTATTATTCTTGCTTCAGGAGGAGTGTATTGTTGTAGAACTGAATCTAATGATGGATTTTTAAAAATATCTTGACCCAAATGATACCATATTACTAATACTGCCCTTGCTATTGATTTCCTCCTGAAGTAGAAAATGGTTGGTTTCTACCATACCCATCTAAACACCCACCCTCATACACATCCATGTGCACACCCCCACTTTTCTATTCAAAGCAGAATCATTTCATATTGGCAGTAACCATATAGAAAAAGAAGATATACTTCACTGGGAGAAATATATGTAAATAGGGTTTTTCCTCCTTGCGTTTATTTTTTAATTCATACTATACAAAAGCATTTGGAAATCTTTGAAATTTACTCTGAGGAGGTTCCAGACATGTTCAGTTTGCTGATGCTCTTTTTAAGGAACTGCATTAGGTGTTTAATTATTAATCTGATATTAATTATAAATAAAATTTTCTGTTATCAGAAGATGTTTTGAAACATGTAGGTTTTGCTGATTTTTATAACATCCCACCTAAACTTTGAAGTAGCTTTTAAAATATAAAGGTACATTTAGTCTTCAACAGGCATTGAAAACAGGGATGTCAGAAATTTAAACTTTAATGTTTTAGTTTATATTATGCTTACAATTTTTACTTAATGTATTCAGTGCTAACATTCCTTTTGGCAACTGGCCATTCCTTTTTCAAATCAAAATATGTAATGAATTTAAAGTATTAGAAATTGTATCAGGTTTATGTTGTGGTTCTGTTTCAATTAGCATCATAACATCTAGGTTTATAGTTAACTGTTAGTGATTTTAGACTTAAGGGAGAAAAAAGCATTTATCTGAAGTTAGTGGTAAAACTTCAGTTATCCCTGAAACCTAAGGGCATAGATAATCCTGAATCACTGGGTTTTCTAGATAAGTTGACATTAAATATCTCAATTCTTTAAAATAAATACCATAACATTTTCATAAAAGTCTTAGAAAATGTATTTCTTTGTGTATTAGTTTCCCATTGCTATGTAACAAATTACCACAAACTTAGTGGCAGGAAAAAACCCCACAGATTTATTATCTTACAATTTTTGATGTCAGAAGTCCAAAACGGGTCTCACTGAGCTAAAATTAAGGTGTTGGCAGGCTGTATTTTCTTTCTGGAAGCTCTGGGAGAGAATCTGTTCTTTTGCCTTTTCCAGCTTCCAGAGGCTGTCTGCTTTCTTTGGCTTCCATTCTTTCCATCTTCAAAGGCGGCAAAGTTACGGAGTGTCTCACATCACATCATTTTAACACTGACTCTTTGGCCTCCCTCTTCCACATTTAAGAACCCTTGTTGTTACATTGGGCCTACTTAGTAATCTAGGATAATCTTCCTATTTTAAAGTCTTCTGACTAGCAGTTTTAATCCATTTTACAGGAACTTTAATTCTCCACTGTAACATTATTTACAGGTTCTCGCGATTAGGACAAGGACATTTTTGGGAAGCCATTATTCTGCCTACCATTTTGCCTTCCTAAACTGTTAAATTATGTATATCTAATTGACTCTAGCCGTGAGAATTGTGTGAGCTAGAAAGCCTGAATGATTTATTTTATCATCATCTGTTGCCCAGGAGTGACTTTAGCATCTCTTTCAGGCTTTACTTCATTTGGTTGGTGGGTCTTCCTTGTGGCTCACTACTACTTTTTGTAGGTGACTGTACTTCTACAGACAGAAAAGATTTCTATACCAGGGTCATTGAGGACCGGTGTTGGGAGGATTTAAATCCGTGTTTCACACCCCTTCTGACTTCCTGGGAAGTACATTGCTATTCAGTAATTTTTTAGTTGTTCACTCTCTTCATTACCATAAAAGGTCTGTTCCTATCCTTATCATTCTGTTTCTCACCATTGCCACACATGTATGTCTTCTGGCCCTTTAGAGTGCCATTTTTTTAAGATGTCTGATTTTTGTCAGATTCTAGTTATACCCTGGTCTTTTTGCTATCTGCTGTGCCATTTGTTCTTTTGCATTGTATGTGTGTACAAGAGTTTTTCTTTCTCCCTTCCTTTTCTTTGCTTCCTTCCTTCCCTCCCTCCCTGCCCCCCCCCCCCCACCTTTCTTCCCGTCTTTCTGTCTTTCTTGTCTTTCTGTTCCCCACCCTTCCTCCCTTCGGAAGTTGAGTAACTTGGACAAGCCTGAGCATCAATAACTGATTCACTGAACCCGGGTTATATATTACAGGAGAGCCATGTTTACCATTTGACTGAATTGCTATCAAACATTCATCTAAACCCTGAAACTTTTCTTTCAAAATCCATTTGTCACGAAGTTTTAATAAAGAGGTCTTTGCAACTTTAAGGGAGAACCTTACATTGAACATAAATTTATTTAGTACTGTGAAGATAGGAGTAAGATGGAATGATACTTTCACTCTGCCTTACCCTTTGGAAGGCAAAAACAGGGAATCTGAAGGATAATGCTATGTTTTAGTGGAGTGGGTAGGAAAGGTTCGTATACACCCACTTTTTAATTTAGGAGGAGTAAGGAACTGGGCTGTTTTTGTGACATTCTTTTAAGGGAAGATAAGAGAGGAAAGAAAGGGGTGAACTGAAAGACATCAGATATAAAGTGCCTGTTTACTCTCTGTGAGTCACTCACATTATTCTGTTTTAAAAACATGTTAGGAATTCATCTAATCTTCCTCAGGGCACACCCACTTCCCTCTAAGCCTAGTATAGTTCACAGATAAATTGGTGTTTCTCAGCTCACCACTTTTGCTGTGCAGTCACCTTGCCAGGGGTGATTTGATGTTCTGTAGCTGGCTAGACTCTTCTTATTCTGTCTCACTTTCTTCCATATATAAATGAGTACCTGACTAACAAATATCTTACCTAATCCTAAACTTTTTCTTTCCTTGATAATATTTCGTGACTTGAAAAAGACATCTAAGGCACTAAGTACATAATGATGGTCACTTTTAGTTCATGTTTTGCTTTAATTCTGTATTCTTAGTTTGCTCCATTCTTGGTTTCCACAAATGATTATTTGTAGAAAAGATCCATTTTATGCACATTTGCTCCCCAACCTAAAGTTTAGGACATTGAATGTGATGTATACAATTGACCTTCATTTGCATGGTGGTACTTTGGGACAGTATAATACCTGCAAACTTTATATTCTTCTGTACAATGAGGAGATTTTATACAGAGTATATGATCAGTTACTAAATGACTTTTGTATTCTTTTAACTCTTTTTTAATATATGCATTCTCATTTTCTAGTTAGAATGTCTGTAAGCATTTCCATGAAAGTCCATGGATAGACATGAGCTCTGACAATAGGAACTTACATCTTAATGTACTTACATTTCTTTAGTTTTGAGTTTTTCTTTTCGTGGAGAAGAATGCATAAAAATTTCTCTAGAAATCAGGATTCATATTTGGAGACTCTTCTAGAAACAAGGATTCACACTCTTCGTCTCTATTGTCAAAGTTTTCACAAAGATCTAGAAATCTTTTATAACTTCATTAATTAAACCATAAAGAAGATTGGAGTTACTTAAAGAGGTTTAGCATATCTAAATAGTCTAAAATGTTTAAATGAAGGAAAAGGGTTTTCCAAATGGAGATACACACACACACACACACACACACACACACACACACACATTTATATGAGAGAGAGAGAGTGTGTGTGTATGTGTGCATATAAAATTTGGAGCTGAGAACTGCAGTTAAAACCTGAGAAAATTCTTGGCTATAGCAAATGATTAGTGTCTGAATTTCCTGGATACATGAATTCTTCTCTTTAGCTTCAGTGTCAGATGGAACTGACCTTCTATCCTGGTAACATTTACTTTATTTGTATATTAGAATGTTCATGATTTAACATTTCTGAGAATTCAGAATCTTTTTTTGGAGGGGGGGGTAAGTAACTTTTATTACAAAGTACCAAAAATGCAATTGTAATTGGCAGCATGGTATAGTGAAAAAATTTTTGATTTGGGTGTTAGTCCAAGATTTAGGTATCTGTTCTACTTACTAGCCTTAGGGAGGACCTTTGGAAAAATTTTTTTCTTCCTTTTTTTAAAATAAAATTTTGTTAATTATCTTTTTTGAATGAGAGTCATATATTCATATTGTTCGAAATCTAAAGCTTTTGCCATGAAAATTCTTTCTCCTTCCTGCTGTCTCTCAGTCAACTAATTCTCTTCCATATATTGAAACATTATGCAGCTATATGTTCACAGAGGTATTTTTATGCATGTAAGAGCAAGATATATGTATATTTTTGTCTCTTTTTCCTACAAATGGTAGATACTAATACATACTGTCTTATATCTTTCTTTTTAAACTTAGTATTTTTAACTTCAGCTTATGTTGGGGATCTTTCCATATCAGTAATAAAAACTTGCTGATTTTAAAAATAGGTACATAATGTTCCATTATATGAATATATCAAAATATATTGAACCCATTTCCTATGGATGTAATGGTTTACTTTAAATATAGTCCATTTTATACATGTGTGAGTAGGTCTATGGGATAAATATCTAAAAATGGAATTGGTAGGTCAGAGGGTCTATCCATTCTTCATCTTCAGAAGGGAGAAGACCTTAAAGATGTCAGAGGGCTGGGGTGCCTGGGTGGCTCAGTTGGTGAGGCATCTGACTGCTTGGGTCATGATCCTAGGGTCCTGGGGTGGAGTGCTATGGTGGGCCTCTCTCCTTGGTCGGGACCCTGCTTCTCCCCTTTATTCTCCCTCTGTGTTCTCTCTCTCTAACAAATAAATTAGATTAAAAAAAAAAAGGTCAGAGGGCTGTTTGGAGAAAGTGTTCTGTGTTCTCAATTAACATTGCTTCTCTTTTGTTCCGCCTGTAGCACATATGGATATTGGAGGGCATGGATCAGTGGAATGCAGCTGGACTCCAGCTTTTGAGATGTCATGAATGTCAGCATTGTTGTTGTTGCTTTGAATTTGTCTGTGCCCATAAAGATAGAATGAGCCCTCTGGACATTGTTACGTATCTGCCCTTCTCCAGAGGTAGTTTGTGTTTTAGGAACAGAAGCAAATATTTCCAAAATAGCTTTTCTTTTCTTCGGAAAGTCTAATTCTTGGGATGCCTGGGTGGCTCAGTTGGTTAAGTGTCTGCTTTCGGCTCAAGTCATGATCCCAGGGTCCTGGGATGGAGTCCCACATTGGGTTCCCTGCTCAGTGGGAGCCTTCTTCTCTCTCTGCCCCTCCCCCTGCTCTTGCTCTCTCTCTCTCTGTCTGTCTGACAAATAAATAAATAATTTTTTTTAAAAAGTCTAATTCCTCACAATTACTTTATGTCTTTGACATATCATTATCTTATTCCAAGGTTGAAAATGCTATCTTTGATTTTTTTTTTTTTTTAAATCACTAGCACAGTGAAGAGCAGGCACTTTCTTGTCACTCTACTCTTCTGTCTCACTTAACAGCGTGAGACTGTTTTTTTAGATTTTTACTATTTTTTTTTTCATGGACTGTGAGAGAGAGTCCTCGTTGAGCCTAAGAATTTAAGCCGACCATTATTTATTCCAGTGTTTATAAGTTTTCCTTGGGCTTCAGAAGATTCATCTTCTTATATTTTTGACATATGGCCATATCTGAAAAACTGTGAGAGTTTTTATTAAAATTTTTTTTTTAGTTTGAACTGAATTTTGAGTACTTAGGCATATTGACATTCATACTAGTTTTGAGAGTTTTGTATTTTACCTCTATGGTAGATTAGTTCTTGAATGATAACATTCATTATCTGAGGTGAACCTTGCTACAGGGTACATGGCAAGATGCATGAGGACAAGAGCCATGTCCTACAACACCTGTCACAAATAATTAACAACAGCTAAATCGGGGCCCCTGGGCGATTCAGTAGGTTAAACCTCCAGCTCTTGTTTTCATCTCAGGTCATGATCTTGGGGTTCTAAGTTCAAGCCCCACTTTGGGCTCTGTGCCTAGTAAAGCATCTGCTTGAGATTCTTTCCCTCGCCCTTCCCCCTGCTCACTCTCAAATCTTTAAAAAAAGTAATAGCTAAATCATTGTTATGATTTGTATGTATCAACTCATATACTATTCATAGCATCTTCCCCGTGAGGTAAATGATAATGTTATTCATTTATATAGCAAAGTAAAACACAGAAGGATATTACCTGAAGTCACTCCTTTAGTTAAACAGCTCTGTGCTGTGGACCTGTCCTGGCCCTAGAGTCCGTACTCTCTATGGTATACAGTACCCTTATTGACACATGGCATCTGTAGTGTGATATTTTGCTGTTCTTAGGGACTATTGAAATCTAAATGACTGTCAGCTTAGTTCCCTTCTGCTGCCTATTTCTGCCTGCCCCTTCCTTCACACCATATAAACACATCCCCACACACCCTGCATAAATGCCCTATGGTCAAACGTTGTTGTAGTTACTAAATTTAGATTGTGCTTTGACTTGCTTTTCTGTCTTTTGGTTCTTTTCTCTGAAGTCAGTGCCTGTTTTTTGCCACCTTGCCCTGTCTCTTTTGTCACTGCCAGCCGAGCTTATTACCCTCTAGTATTCTACTTCATCTTGGAATCTTTCTTCTCCTTGTCACCTGTTACTTATTAGCATTGCATAGGGGCTGTAAAGCTATTAGAGCACGCTTCTCTTTTGGCACAGTGAATTGAGAGTCACTTTTCTCAACAGTGTTTATTCTGGTTGTTAGAGGTGGCTTCTTTATTACTGAAGAAGAGGTTTTTGCAAGCTACTTTACTCATACATTCTTAAACATTTGTTTATTAAGTATCCCTGGGCCAAGTTCTATACAACTCCTAGGAAAACTGAGATTAGTAAATTGTGGCATGATCAGAAGGTTTGGAGTCTGCGGAAGTCTTATACATATCATGAATCTAAAACTCTTCAGTAAATCTTCAGAAACATACGTCTTCAGTGAAATGGTAATGATACAAACACATCATATTTGTATAAGGGTTTGCAGAGTATAAAGTTTCTATTCATATGCTTCCTTGCTCAAGTCAATGGTAAAATATCCACCATACACACAATATACACATACTAATTATATGAAAATTATAAAATGTAATATTACATAATTGTATAAAAATTCAGTAGAATTGTTACCTGAATACAGTTTCTTAGTTTATTTCAGAAGGTTTGATTCAAGACATATTTGTGATCTTAAATATCATTCTTATCCTAAGCTATGATTGGATATGAATTATTTTTCTGTATAAAATACATTATATTTTCATTCTTTGGATTCAAAGTTAAGACATTTCAGAAGGACGTATGCATTATTTACTTAGTAGAAATAATTCAATTATTTTCTAATATGTGAAAACTCTGAATCACAGAAGAGAAATTTAAAAGACTTTTTAACAAGTCTTTAACATGTGTTATTGTCCTTGCAAAATTATTTTAAGCTCTATCTGCTGTCACACACTGAAAGATGCAAGGAAACAATGTGGCTTTGGCTAGAGCTTATCACTTCTCAGAATAACTTTGGTGTATTATCGTTAGTGGCATTTTAGACTAGTTGGCCCACTTCAAAATATCCATCACAGAGATACCACAGATTGACTTAAACTTTGATGACTTGCAGTTCCATAATTGTCTAATTTTGGAACTCCGAAAGTTTGGAATTCTAAAAACTCTAATTTTAAATTCTGCCAGTATCCAATAGCAGTTATCTATTCTTGAGGGGTAAATGAGAATAGTTCTGGTACTTGTAATTAATAATGTTTATTTCTTTTATTAAAAATTATTCATAATATTTTGGCTTCTTATTTGCACAGACATTGTTAGAAAAATCTAGAAAAGTAGTGTGTAACCTTTCTTGGAAATACACTCTACCTGAGCTATGAGGTTAATGTTCTTATTGAAGTAAATTTAAATAAATACAGAAAGAACTAAGAGAATGAGAAATGCCAAAAAACAAAGAAAAAAAGTAAAAACTTGAACTTAACGTGCCAATTTAGAAATTCAAATGAAAGAGTGAACACTCCAGAAGAGTTTAGAAATTTTGATGAATAAAGCAAGTGGATCACCCTATCATATTCACAGTGTATAGCCAAGGACAGGGTGGAATAGGTGGTTTGAGACTGCAAAATCATTTTAGTTTTTCTGGTAGAAAAGATCATTCTCTGAGAAAAACTCAGAGTTTTCTATCTAATCTGTCTCCTGCTCAGCTTAACGCAGTATTTTTTTGTTTTTCAGTGAAGCTATTTAATTTATTCATGTTTATTTAGTAAACTTACTATGTCCCTGTTTTATACCAACTCTTCTGCCAAATGCAAAGGATTGAAAAATTAGTAATCTGAATGAAGACTGCTGAAATTACTGTTTGCAGGAGCCTTGTAAATGACTTGTTCTAAAGGCAGATCCTAATGAATTTATGAGTGTGTAGTCACTCAGAGGGTGACATCCCTTAGGTTCTCCAAAATCAAGGCCCTGAAACTTTATTGAATTTAAGAAGCTTGAAGCAGATTACAGGTTTCAGCTCCAGAGATTTTGACTGTACAGTTCCATCCCAATACAGTCTAACCCCTGGCCCTTAGTGCTTGTTTATTTCATCACTGCAGGTGGTATTTACCTTTGTATTTCTAAATAATAACCATCTGCTAACTCTTGAATCTTCAGTCTTAGTTTATTTACTGACTTCCTATTATGGTAGGTGAGAAATTTACTTTATAGCTCTACTGCTCTTGTCCGCTTGTCAGTATCATCATTTGGGGAAGATTACGTAACAAAAATTTTTAAAATGCATTTTCAGTCTTTTCATTCTTAGAGCAATATAAATATTATGTGCTGAGTCAAAGTTTGGGAGAATTCTGTGTATTGGGAGTCAGTAAGAGAGTGTCCCATGGAGAGCACTTACTGGTAACATGGGCCCTGAAGGAGTGTGTGAGCCACTACCCCTATCTCTGCATGGATTCCCTTAGCACACTGAGTCAGGGACCCTGGAGCACTTCTCTCCTCAACATTACACAGCTCTCTATGTGTTGTGTTTTTAATCTGTGTGTTTGAAATCCAGTTCTTCTATGTAGAAAGAAGGATATAGCATTTCAGAGTATACATAGACATGGCATTGGAGGGTGAATGGCCTAAGTAAACTTGTGGGAAATGTGAAGATATTTTCTGAAAATACAGTTTGTAAAAATCTCTTCTTTCACATTCTTCAGATATTTGTTTATACTGTGCCACAGTACAGATAATCTGCACAGATAATGTCTTTGTAATCACTTTGCTATAAAAGTCTTTGCTAGGGATGAGACACTCATCATCCCTTTGCTATTGGCTTTATTATCTTTGTATCATCTTTATGCAGTTTTCATCATTTTATTATTTAAGACCAGTTAATTGTTTTTCTTTGTGTCTCTTTTACTGAATATATGCTATAATCCCTTTTAGAGGCCATCTTCCATCAAGAGATTACAAACTCATTTGAATTTAAGTGGCTTTCAAATTAATGCTGTTGTTTTCCTTTTTGTCTGTTACCCTTTATTTCGAGCACTTTTCTCCATAAGAAAATATTTATTTGTTTATTTATTTAATTTTATTTTTTTACAGAAGTTTTACAAGGAATAATTAGCCCCTCTGTTTTTTTTTTTTTTTAAGATTTTATTTATTTATTTGACAGAGATCACAAGTAGATAGAGAGGCAGGCAGAGAGAGAGAGGGGGAAGCAGGCTCCCTTCTGAGCAGAGAACCCAACGCGGGACTCGATCCCAGGACCCCGAGATCATGACCTGAGCCGAAGGCAGAGGCTTTAACCCACTGAGCCACCCAGGCGCCCTTATTTTTTTTTTTTTTTTTTTCATAAGAAAATATTTAGTGGCTATTGTCTCTTCATAAAACAATTACAATTATATAATGAAGACCATTTGGAAGATAGAGAAAATAAGAAACTCGTGAGGTCCAGGGAAAACAGACATCCTCATATATATTCTTCTGGTCTGACTGTGTATATATGCACAGATTATGCCTCCTTCCAACATACACTACAGGAATACAGAGTTGAACTAGGTGGACATGGTACTTGCCATCATGAAACTCTTAACACTAGTTAACCAAGGAGATAGTCAGCATAATAATATAATTAAATAATTATTTAATTATAATTTTGACAAATGCTTATGGTATAAGAGCACAAACAGTTTTAAGGAAGGGAGTAGCATTATCAAATTTGTGAGCAGATTTCATCAGTTTAAAAAAATACTGACATAGTGTATAATAAAATGCCTCTGTAATGTGCCATGTCTGTACCAAAACCTAGTCTCTAATGTGTGTAAGTTTGCCAAATGTTATTTCTCCTTAGGTGATACAGAATTGTGGTTTAGTAGAATTGACTATGAATGTGAAGAATTCTTCTGCTTTTAACTTTAGTATGTAAATGTTTTCATCTGAATCTTTTACTTCAGCTACTACTGAAGTGCTAAATTAGTGACATAAACTGCTTATAATGGATTTGCCCATGACAGTACCATATGATGATTACAATGTTAAGTAGATTTATTTTACAAATACATGGAAATACTTTCAAATTCTAGACTGTTTTAATTATTAACACAAGTCGTAGGTATAGTGCCCAATAATTTACATATATTGCATCATTTAATCCTCAGAATAACCCCGTGAGAGAGGTGGTAACCTCTTTTACAGATGAAGAAATTAATTCAGAGAACTTAATTAACTTGTATTGAGTTACTGTTGTGAAGATAGTATTGATAGTATTGAGATGTAAGGCTTGGTTCCAAATAAAATTCATGCTTTTAATTTTCCTGCTATTATGCTCTGTCTTTGTATAGGAGGTATGAGTGGGAGGTAGGAGTGGGAAATACACCCATTTCTTAAATGAGAAAATGGAGGTGTAGAAAAGGCTAAGATTTCAAGTACAGTAGGAAGGAAAATGAAGGAGTTATTAACCTTTTCTTTCTGAACTTCATTTTTCCTGTCTATGTATAAAAAAGATTCATCTGTATCAAATTCTAACCTGAAATGTGCTATGATGGTAGTATAACATGGCCAGTGGAGTGCATTCTGAATTTTCTGCCTGTACTTGGACTTCAACTAGAAAAGCTATGCTTTGAATGAAATGCATTCAAGTATAGCCAAGAGTTATAATACTGACCTACTTTGGGAATAAGAATTTGGGATTTTGCTTTACTTTTATTCTAGGTGAGATCATAAATCACCGCTCTATTATATTTTTCTGCAAAATGGAGTGTCAGGGTCCCTTTTTTCTGGTAATAATAATGTAATGAGAATTAAGTTATATAAGTATATATTGATCTTGAAGAGTGTTCTTAATAAAACCATGTGTTCGGTTTCTGTAAGTGGTTATGATGAAATTTTTTGTCTAAAGCATTTCAGCTGTAACAATATTTGACTCTGTGTAGATACTAATGCTTGGTATTTTTGGTAAACTAAAGAAAATAAATTTATATTATACAATGAGGGGTTGTAATTAGACTAGTAGGAAATTTTGGTAGTTTGACATAGATCAAGTTATTATTTATCTATCAGGAAACCTGAAAAATGAAAGACTTTATTAATGATTTTAATGTTGTATGATATAAAGCCAGTTTAGATGACCTATTAAGATCTGTGAAATTCTTTGATTTCTCTAGACATTACTAAGGATGTCAAATTTCAGACACTGGCCTAGTTTTCTTAGTATCCGGTTTTATCAGGCATAGACTACAGCAGATATTTAGGTTGCAGCAAACATTTTTGGCGACTCTGAAATGGAAAATTGTAATCATCTGAACCGGACCTTCTATTAGTGCTATTTTTACAAGGCTGCTCTACCTCTACAAATGTTCCTTCTAAATAACTGGTTTCTTATAGCCATACTCATCAATATTCCAGCACAGTTAACTGCTGGTCTCTTTCTTCAGAAGACACATAATTCAACAAGAAGAGTAGTGAGTCATGCCACATCTTGTTTTCATAGGAACACCAAAGCATAAGCATATGTCAGTGTTTGCTTTGGGGTAGGTTTCCCTAGAAAACAGGATATCAGTGAGATGCTAAATTGCAATTTTATGTGACAGACAGCTGAAAACAAGGCCATATGTGAAAGCAGCCAAACTCTTAGATGTTGTGCGCGTCAAAACGGGAACAAAAATTACAGTGGAAGTTTAATTTCCTTAAATGTGGATCTCAACATTAATTGAGGTATGCAGCTCACCCACAGCCTTGGGTGTGGCCCATGAACATAGTTGCTAACTCTGATCTATAATTTTTATATTTTATTGCCATGTATGACTGGGTTTTTGGATTGTAGCCACTGATGTAAATGAGAGAGAAGGAAACACATTGGCCATATCATAACTTACCTGTTTTTGGCTTTGGCTATTTGCATCATAACTTTTTTGTTATTGTTGCTTACAGAACTTTAGTACTTGGCAGTACTTTTGGAGAAAGTTTTATTGTGCTGGATTTCTTCTTGGGGATTGGAAACAGAGCTTGTTCTCTGGACAGTCTGCGATAGTTTCTTGTCTATGTAGGCTCCCTTGCCAGGACTGTGCTGGTTTCAGAGGCATCTGAAGCACACACTACCCCCAAACATTACCTCTGAGGGCAAGTACACATAATTGCATGCTGTGGTGAGCCTACGTGTTGGCCTTGTACCTTGGGCTCCATAAAGTGCCTGAAGGGGAATTTAGAAAAGGAGAGTCATTGACTTTAACTCAGTAATTCAGTACTTTCTCCTTCATCTAGCTTTTCAGAAACAAAGGTAGCCATCCCCTCACCTGGGATTGTTGCTAGGTAAAAGAACTGTTCAGAAGACAAGTAGACTTGTCTTCATTTTCACTCCGGGGATTTAGGGATGATCCTATATTTTGTGAGTGATTTGGAACACAGTTATCTTTCCCATTTCCCGTTATCCCCAGTACTTCCTCTTTCTTATGGTAGCCAAGAACTGACATTTTCTGAAATTAGACTGATGAATTGTCTTTCACAAAACTATATTGTGTTTAATGTTAGATTCTTCTCTCATAAAAGCTTGGATCCTGGAAGAAGATTATAGTTGTCATTTATGTTCAGTTTCCTGTCATGGGAGGTAATAAATATAAATATGATATTTATATATGATATTTATATAGACACTATAATAATGTCTGTTTATTTGGCAAGTACTATTCTGAGCACCCTACAGACATTTATTTTGTCATTTATTTTTCACAATAATCCCCTATAAGATAGATAAATATTTTTACTATTCTTAATCTTAGAAGTGGGGAAGTAGAGAGCTTAAGTAACATACGCACTTAGACAGCTATTAAATTAGGAGCTAGGATTAGAATCTGGGCAATCTGCTTTTAACTCTGTGAGGTAGTGGACATTCTAGGGACTACGCTACTTACCAAAGTGACTAGACTAATTTAGATAGATTTTTAAAGATTTACCAGTGGTTTACTTGTCTTTAAGGTCAATGTTAGTGTTGGATTTAGTCTGTTCTGAGTCTCTTCTACTTTGTCATAGGTAATTACCTACATTCCTAGAGGGATAAAATAATTAGCTAATATAGATAGATATTCATAATGGAAAAGGTCACTGTATTATACAGACTGTGTTAGAGAGCTTTTCGTGTTCCCCCGAGCTTGAAGGGACCTTGTGGACCAGTTAGTCTAGGCTTCTCCTAGGAAAGAACCCTGTAACGATGAATGATACAGCTCTTGTGTGAACATCACCACCAGACAGCCCATTCCAGTTAGACAACTCTAATTAAGTGAAAGTCCTTTTAATTAAAATCTTACTGTTGGTATTTAGCAAGAACATTTTTAGAAAAGCGGCCAAAAGAGTTAAATAATCGGAATAGTTATGGAAGAAGAGAATCATTGTTAGTTTAAAAGGAATCAGGAACTTTGATGCCAAAGCTATACAAGTACTTTTACACTTATTGTAAATAGTTTTGTTTTGTATTTTTCTTAAGATCACAGTATAGAGTACATTGTGTGTTTTTCTGTGGACTGATTCTGATCCTTTGTGAGGTCTCAGTTCCTACTGTGTATCTAATAAAAAGAGAAAGTAAATATGATAGGAATCATCGATTCCTGTTCTCTAGAGATCTTTTAGGGAGTGCTTAGCACCAAGGAGAGGGAGATAGCAGATTCGAGGATGTGTTTTTCTCTCATTAAAGAGCCTAATATAGTTTACATTATTTGTGTTAAGAGTTAGTACTTGCTAGAGAATGTCATTGTTGGAACAATACATATAGTAACTTAGGGTCAGTATTTCTGTTCTTCTCAGTGACTATAATTCTGTCAAAAGCAAATTTAGTGAGATTGAACTTTACAAATATGCCCTGGCCAAAGCCCCATGTTTTTTTTTTTTTTTTTTAAAGATTTTATTTATTTATTTGACAGAGAGAGATCACAAGTAGACAGAGAGGCGGGCAGAGAGAGAGAGAGAGAGGGAAGCAGGCTCCCCGCCAAGCGGAGAGCCCGATGCGGGACTCGATCCCAGGACCCTGAGATCATGACCTGAGCCGAAGGCAGCGGCTTAACCCACTGAGCCACCCAGGCGCCCCCCAAAGTCCCATGTTAATTATTGTTGTTATTATTATGTTTGTTTACTTTGCTCCTTTGAGCATATTATTGAATGCAGTGTTTTTCAGAAGTTAAAACTAGTTTAATATTGTTTTATGAATGAGTTGTTTCAATTCAGTGAGCCACTATTTGTGTGACCATTATTAACTAACCATTGTGTTTGTTACATGACCTGTCAAGCTTCCAGACCTGTGTTCTCTGCCTTTGAGGAAAGATTAGTGTTTCTCAAACAAAGGCTTATTATGCATTTATTTTTTTGAGTCAGGATCAGCATCTCCTTGCCCTCCCTTCTTTGTTTTGTAAATGAAATGCTCTAGAACAGAATACATTTAATTAATTGCACATAAAAGTATGTGTTTTATTGGTTCATATTTGGACCAGGTAGGTCATGATATAAAATATATTTCTGACTCTATATTGTGATAAAACGTTTTACACTGATGGTCTATACTGCTTTATACAGTCTTGGCAGTACCCGGACACTGGTGCCAGTTTTAACTGTTTGTTCCTGGTCTATAACGTTGAAATTGAGAATAAGCATTTAGAAATTTTTGAAGCAGTTTAACATTTGATCAGTGGATTTGTACCATGGAAAGGTGTAGACCAGTTTGGGTGTTACTGAACTGACATGATGAGTCAATGTATGTTGTGAGTTGTATGCTGTTTTGAAGCAGTATTCAAGGATCATTTCCTGATGTATTAGATTTGACCAGTGGTGGAGGGAATTAATTCTCTCAGGACAATAAGCTTACCTTTTGGTAAAATAGGTAGACTGTGTTGCTAATTTGCTACAGTTTCAGATTTTCTTCCTTTCATAACAGAGGTCTTAGGGTGGAGAATATAATTTATAAGGTTTTATGTCATCTCTGTTTTAAAAAAAGTAACACTTTGTTAACATTGGGAAGCTTTGGAATTCTAATGTGTCCTAAATTTCACAAAATCTATTAAGTTATTAATCAGAAATATAAGCAATACTGTTTTACTTTACAAAGAAAATTTAGCGTCTATAAATAAAGTTTCTTAATAAAGGAAAAATTGAATGCATTTTGATCCTTTTTATGTGATGGTACATTGTGATAATTATGTGTTATTTACAAATAATAAAAGAAATTAACGAACACATTTATTTATTTAATTTTATTTTGATTTCATTTTATTTTAAAGTAGGCTACATGCCTAGCACGGAGCCCAATGTGGACTTGAACTCATGACTTTGAGATCAAGACCCGAGCTGAGATCAAGAGACAGACGTTTAACTGACTGAGCCACCTAAGTGCCCCCAAATGAACAAATGTTTTATTGTTTGCTGGCTTTAAATTTTTCCTTTTTAGATTTGGATATTATTATCATATTAAATATTTTGAACTAATTTAATGAGATTCAGTGATGAGAATATTGGACAAGATTCTGCAGTGAACTGATAAATGTGGAATTGGGGTCTCATCTTAAAGTAATTAAATAAGGATAAACCTGACCTACCTATGACTAAAATAATCACTTTTGATCATTAGTTTTTAAGTTCCTGGACTCTGAGTAACTACTTCCAGATTTTTAAAAGACCTAAACACACTCCAGATTATTTTTTGAGGGTTAAATAAATGGAAAAACCTAAGCTGAGATTATAAAGAATGAAAAGTTTTCATTCCTGTGCTCTCCACAAGACAGCAGACTGACTTTGTTTTCCTAATAAGGCTGTGCTAAATACTGGAATGCTTGTCCTCTTGAATTTTATTGAAATACCTAAAAATACCCACTTTACAAAAAGAAAAGTTTGTAGTTTCATGTGTTTAGCCTAGACAGAAATAGAAAAAATAGCTATATCTGGAAAAAGTTAGTGACAAAATTATGCCTCCAGTATTAGTATAGGACAGAGAACCTATAAATGTGAACTTAAAAGAGCCTTATCTTACACTTGGGATGTATGAAGAACACATTAGGTATTTTGCTGTCTTCCATTTGTATTTTGTTTGTCTTGATATAGTTAAGATTTGGGGCAAGTTTAAGTCTCCCTTTCTTCCCCTTCTTTTATGGTTAATAAGTAGGTTTATACTGTTCAAACATATATACAGGCTAATTTATTGCTCAGCACTGTGTTTAGATTTAATCTTCTTTCATTTCCGATGTGGATTTAACTTTCTTACAAAATGAAGTGCTGTGTTTAAGAATAAATGAAACAAGATGGGATTGGGAGGGAGACAAACCATAAATGACTCTTAATCTCACAAAACAAACTGGGGGTTGCTGCGGGGAGGTGGGATTGGGGGAGGGGGAGCGGGCTATGGACATTGGGGAGGGGAAGCGAACCATAAGAGACTATGGACTCTGAAAAACAACCTGAGGGTTTTGAAGGGTCAGGGGTGGGAGGTTGGGGCAACCTGAGGGTTTTGAAGGGTCAGGGGTGGGAGGTTGGGGGAACAGGTGGTGGGTAATGGGGAGGGCACGTTTTGCATGGAACACTGGGTGTTGTGCAAAAAGAATGAATACTGTTACGCTGAAAAAATAAATAAAATGAGCTGGAAAAAAAAAAAAAAAAAAAAAAAAAAGAATACTTGTCCTGCTCACTTAGAGGAGTAGAAGACCAGGTTCTTTCATTGGCGAAAAGTAGTTCATGTACTCTGGCTCCCAGTGCTTTCTCTGGCTGTGCCCTCACTGTCCTAGCCCCAGTCCAGCCCCACTGGCACATTCATGCCTCAGACACTTGACATTTGCCATTTTGTTGGTGTGGAGTTCCCTACTTCAAGTCTCTGCTCAGATTTCATCTCAGTTAGGGAGGCCTTCTCTGACTCCTTTACATAGAATAATATATCCCTGTCCCTTTCTTGCTTTACTAGACTCTGTTTCACTTGTTACCATGTGATATACTTGTTTTTAATCTGCCTCTCCCAAACAGAATGTAAGCTCTCTTAAAGTAGATAGTGTGTATCATTTATTACTGTTGCCCTGCTGCCTGCAACAGCTTGGTGTGTTAGGGGCTCCAATGAATATTTGTGGAATTAATTAATAAATTAATGAAATAAATTAAGGAAGTTATAACACAGGTATTGTCCATGAACTTGAAGTGACATTGGATATAGGACATATTGGTCAAGAATGAAAAGGCGTTTGGTTAAAATAACCTATGGTAATATAGAAGGCCATACTAATAACAAATCTGGTGGTTAGCAGGAACTAGACTCTGACCATAACATAATGGTATGTGTGTATGTGTGTGTGTATTTGCTTGTTTATTAAAAAATTAAGGGCTGATTCAAAAAGAATTGAATACTATCAAAAATGTATTAGTCAATGACTAAGTATGTATGTGGGTGTATTCATGTACATAGGTATATATATTCGGTGCCCTGCAGTAGCCAAAACCTCATTGAAAAAATATCATAATGGTTATTTCTGTAATCTTAGATGCTCAGAATACACCACTCTATCACAGGGATAGGTCAGACCTGTAGTGTGATTCATTCTGGATTATTGGTAGCATATCACCATTGATAGTTGTAATGGGGATACTATGATGCGTGTTCCTATAGTTTCCCAAGATTGTGAAGAAGACAAAATAGAAACATGTAGTTCTTGACATATGCACAGGAAGATCTTGTGATGTGGTATTTTGGAATCTACACTGCCAATAACTGGTTGCAATTTTGAGGACAATACTCAGTTTGTCATCATAGATGATGTTCAAAAGGAGCTTCTAGCTTCATCTTGCTGGAAAATAAAGTTATTAGAGAATTCTTATTGCTATGGGGAAAAACACGCTTCTTCTCCGGAAAAGTATGGAAGAATAGATTGGAGGCTCTATAATCTTAAAAGGCAGAGAGTTAGAGCTGTTTATAAAGCCTGTGGAGAACTTGTGTTCTTATGCTCAAATCTTGGTTCTCCCATTTCCAAATTCTAAATTGTGGTCAAATTCTTTTACTCATTTAATCTTCTGTTTCCTATATTTAAAATGAGAATAGTATTACTCTCTCAGGAAGAATAGGTGAGCTAATTTATGTAATGGGCCAAGTGAAATTATTGGCATTTGTTGGTACTCAGCAAGTGGTATTTTTTCATCCATTTCTAATTTGTCATTTTTTTTTCTTGGAACTTATCCTGGTAGATAATTCAGTTTGATTATAACAGTATGTAATAAAAGACAAAATAATTTCTAGAACTCAAGGAGTAGGAAAGTATAAGGAGTAGGAAAGTAGTATCTATTACTGCTGACTTTGTGTCAATACACAAAAATTTGTAACCCCATTTTATCCTGGAAGCAATTCCTCAAGGGAAGGACTATCATCCTTGTTGTATCAACAAAGAAACTATAGAGTAGCTGATTCATTTTTTGGTAACCTAGACTTGCAACCTTCATCTAGCTATTTCTCCTATTTCTCAAAGAATTCCTCTATCAATGAAGATTTTGACAAGGGAAAGCCTGAATATGAAAGGTAGGCTTTCTCTGTCTTTTTTGGGCTTTAAGCTTTTATTAAAATGAAGAAAAAAAAATAAGTAAACATTAAGCTTATGAATTGTGCCTGCTTTTGTACTACTTTTAATCCTACTGTCCAGCATCTGATGCTTATCAGGGTTTTCCTGAAGCAGTGATTTTTATATGCATTGCTAGACGTCTTATAAAAATCTAGTTATGCATATAGTTTGTTATTGATGCCTACTTTCCTAATCCGAATGTTATCCACATTTGTTATTTAAGGGTATTTTAATAGTATCACTGAAAGAGCCAGAAATATGTAGATGTATAAATGGAACTTCTGAATTTTCACAGGTAGATTATTTACATTGCAAATCCTGTTATTTTTGTATAAGCAATGAAGGGTTGTGTTGATAAAAAGAAATATTTTTTTCTACCTCATTGGAGCTGGAAGAGAAGCCATATATATATATATTTTTTTTTTTTTTAATTTTTTATTTGAGAGAGTGAGCAAGAGAGAGCAGGAGAAGGGGGAGGGGCAGAGGGAGAAGCAGACTCCCCCCCAAGCAGGGAACTCCACAAAGGGCTGGGCCCCAGGACAGTGAGATCGTGACCTGAGCCAAAGACAGACACTTAACCAACTGAGCCACCCAGGCACCCCAAGAAGCTATATTAAATAGAAGTGATGTGCACTGTGCCCAAAGAAAGATAGAGACGTAGTAGGTTTTCAGACAATGCAACTCTGTTATCAGTTGCTTGTTTATATCAGTCCTGAAAGTATTACCATCCATGCCTGATGTGAAATAAAGTATAGAATTTTGTGGAGAACAGTGGGAAAGAAGGAAATTATACTTTTCAGCTTCCCTTTCAGAAATGCGTGGTGCATCCTTTTTAGTTGCTCCTTTAGAATTTTTTCTTTAGTTGTATTACTAATAGTTCCATTTACAATATGTAGAATAAGATGAGAGAGGTTTTTAGTAGACTTTATCATGTATTAGCAAATGATCTGAGGTGCTGAGTAGTGGAGTTAAAAATAGTGCTTAAAATGTCATTTTTTTTTAAAGATTTTATCTATTTATTTGACAGAGAGAGAGATCACAAGTAGGCAGAGAGGCAGGCAGAGAGAGAGGAGGAAGCAGGCTCCCTGCAGAGCAGAGAGCCCGATGCGGGGCTCGATCCCAGGACCCTGAGATCATGACCTGAGCCGAAGGCAGCGGCTTAATCCACTGAGCCACCCAGGCGCCCCTAAAATGTCATTTTTAATCCAATAACATTATCTCTGTCTTTCACCAAGCTTCAGTATCAGTGCTATGTGGTGTGAATTTTATTTGAATGGGTAATTTAGAAGTTTAGATGGGTCACTCAATTACCAGTAGAGGGGTTAAAAGGAATTGACAAGTAGTGCCCAGCAACCACAGAAAGAATGATGAGAAGCTAAACTCTGATTTCTTATACCTGTCAGTGTCTAACAAATTGTAATTAGGATTTTTTTATTATGCAGAATAATTGTGAGGCTTAGAGTCCAAAAGAGTCATGCTCATATAGGATTATTTCCTAGAAGGTTTGTTATAATCAAAACCGTAAATGATCGACACCAGAGATTGGCCACATTTAACCCCCTGCCTGTTTATATGAATAAAGTTTTATTGGAACACAGGCAGGCTCACTCACTTACATTTGTATCATCCTTCTTGTTCTAATGACAGACCTTTAAATAGTTAAATTGAGAGCCCATGACCCACAAAACCTAAAGTATTGACTAACCCTTATAGTAAAGTTTGCCATTTCTTAACAATGGGGTTTATAAAATAGATTCCGTATTTAAAACTTCTACTGAAAAAGAATTTTACCAATAATAAGAATGCATTATCCTGAACTTTGAAGTTCCTTTTATTTAAACTTGAGCATATCTAAAATATTACACAATTTCTTTAACTTTCTTCTTGGTAGAAGTTCTTTTATAAATACTAGTTAGAAAAATGCATTTTTTTTTCCTTCAGTGGTTCTGAGGTTATTTTGAGTGTGGACATGAGGCAGAATGGACAGACCTAATATTCCCTGTTAAAAATGTTCCTGTGGAAATAAACGTTGAGTAAAACAACAACAACAACAAAACTTCTTCCATCTAGAATCAAGTAGAAAAATGTGAAATTTTGCATTTATCACTGTATGAAACTATCTTATTTATTGACTTATTATCGGCCTCCTTCATTACAATGTAGATTCCATGCAGGTAACTTTGCCTTGTTTACTACTGTATTCCCTCTAGCTGGAACAGTGCCTGCGGTTCAATAAATACTGATGACTGGACGGAGGAAAGGGTGATCTCAAGTGAAAGATGTCAAGTAACATATAAACCTGTCACCAAAACTAGTTATCCAAATTGATCAGTATTCAGTTTGCATTTCTGAAGATCTTAATAGCATTGAATTTGTGAACTTCAACCATAAGATAGAAAGCCACATACTATGAGAAGAAATATTTGTTAATCTCTTGGCTCCTTCTGGGTGAGTTGGCTATATTAGAGGGAGGAAAATGTGGACACTGGCATTAAACTTGGCATTAGCAGTCCAAATTATTTAATATTTCTGGACTTTATTTTTGAAATTAAGCAATGTATTGTATATAAGGCCTTTAATTCAGTGTCGAGTTCCTGGTAAGGCCCCAGTAAATGGTAATGTAGCCTAATGCTGATGCTCACTGTCATTTTTTATATAATGGGAAATACTTGATCATTTTAGATTTGCCTAATGTTCTCTATTCTCCCCCCACCTCTGAACCTCCACTCTGCCCCTAATGAGTGTCCCATGCAGGTCAGGCAAGCGCATTAGAAGTCCCTTCCTTCTTTCCTTCCACTTTTCCTCCCACCCTCCCTCTTCTGTCCATTTCTGGCTTGATTTAGAATTGGTTGATGTCAGTTTCTTCTCAAACCCCATCAACTGCTATGACCATCTAAGAAGGATCTTAAAACAAAAAGCCCTCATCCTTATTATGGAAGTAATTATCAAGTGGCATCTCTTTGTTCTGGATTTACCAGAGCCTCTCCCCATTTCAAGCCAAGCCCATGCAGAGGGGGTCTCAGGTACTCAGATGGGCTAGAGCAGTTCCCTTGCTTCTGTGTTCTTCCCTTCTTTCTATCACTGTTCAGAATCTGTCCAGCTTTGGGTTCTTTCTCCCTTTTGGAAGGAAGAAAAAGTACTGTATTAACTGTCCCCAAAGAAAAGAAAAGAGTGAGAGAGAAAACAGAAGTGAGACTATGTGTATGTGGTGAGCACAGTCTTTTAAAAGCTAAAAGGTATTATGATATAAGTTTTTGTACTTTATTTAGAGAAAATTTAATCCTTACAGATATTTTTGAATTGTTTAGAAAAAAGCACGAATACATTGCCATAAGTGATTGAAATGTTTAAGGTTTGAGTTTGCAGTAGAGTAGACCGACTGGAAGTACAATAAAATATGGGGAAATTGTTTAAGGAGACATCCCTCTACACACTTGAGCGCTCACTTTTTCCCTCTGGAGTTGCTTTGTTATTGCAAATTGACAACTTTGCAATTAAAGTGATTAATGATGTACCCTAGTGTTTATGGGTCTTGAGGTCAGTGAGCCCAAAGATGGCCATGCTGTGGGAAACTTAGATAGAGCTCATCTCACAGAAGAGGAACTTAAAAATCCTCCTGTTTTCTGTATGATTGTTTATGAGTTAAGCATATTAGATATGGTTGAAGGAGTCACCAAGACATAATGAGTAATGTGAAAAATCTTTATCAGTCTAGTTCTGTTGCTTAGTTCCTCATTCTTAAACACCAGTGTGAACATTTATTGGCTTCTTTTTTTTAACTAAGAGCACATTATTTTATAAAGCAGTATTAGAAAAATGCATTAATTCAGTATATAACTTAAATATAACACCATTCATTAGGTGTCCATAAGATGCAGTTTTATTTGATTCCTTTGAACCTAATCCCTGATAGAGCTATTATTTATTTATGGCATTATTTTTCCTATACATTATTCTAACCAGGGCATCACAATTCTAGTTTCTAATAAAATCCATTATAGCATAGAAATAGTTCAGCTGTGTAGCCAGAAGTTCTCAAACTGGTTGCAGTGCACCAGGGATTGTTATTTTGGATGCTGCTCTCCCCAAAATCAATCGACTTTCAAAATAGATTGTTCTAGCCACACTGATGGCTTTGTTCTTTGAATTCCATGAGCTGAGGAGAGTACTGGGCCAAGGCACTAGTCTCTCACCATCATGGCTTAGTCCTGTACAGTGGCTTCACACTATAAGAAGAGAGAACAATAAGCAAATTGTTGAGTCCATGGCATGAGGCCATTGCCAGGATCTCTGCTGGTTTGAAACACACACTACACAAAATTGACTTGTGATGATCACTGTGGTTGAAATGGAGATATATTACCCTGTTATGTATTTCCCAGGATTGAGAGAAAAATGTAGGAATAATTTTTAATAATTATACCTCAGTTTTTAAAACTGCTTATCTGTTTAAACGCCTTTTAAAAATGATCTACTTTGAAGTAATCTCTGACGTTTCTAAAGTAAAGGAGCACATGATCAGTATAAGTATTTTTTTAAAGAAAGATAACTGTAAAAATCTCAATTTTGAGAAATAGTTTTTCTTATTCACATATTAGGATTTTCTCCTCAGAATATAGGAAATACATTTTTCAGTTTGATGAAGAAAATAGGATTTTCCTCCCCTTAAACAGTGATTACATTATTCTAATAACCTTTGGGTAGCTTATTTAAACACAGTTGAAGAAATCACTAGTTTGATAAAGAATATATTTGGTATGACAAAAGGTTTTGAGGATTATATGGATTATAATATTTCTTTTCCTTTATTTTAGCCACTTGCAGGAGGCTTAAGTAAACATTGCAGACTTACAAAGATTTACTTTCTTTACTGTTTCTTTAAAATAGCATTTCCCAGGTTTTTTCCTTCTCTAACTCCAGTCTTGAGAAAGGTTTCCTAAGTAAATAAGTATTCTAAATACATTAATATGCCATACTTCAAAGGGGTATGGACAACAGTCTGCAATATTTTTTTCTTTAGGCATTAAAGGCTCTGAGAAGTTCTGTGCCTAGCATATTTATGTAACTTAAGTATTGCAGCTATCTTTGGTAACAGAATCTCTTTTTTTGTTTTGTGTTTTGAAAAGTAGCTTTCCGTGAAACATACTTTGAGAAGTAGTTTTACTTGCCATTAAAAGAGCACATGTGGGGCACCTGGGTGGCTCAGTGGGTTAAGCCGCTGCCTTCGGCTCAGGTCATGATCTCGGGGTCCTGGGATGGAGTCCCGCATCGGGCTCTCTGCTCAGCAGGGAGTCTGCTTCCCTTCCTCTCTCTGCCTGCCTCTCTGCCTACTTGTGATCTCTCTCTCTCTGTCAAATAAATAAATAAAATCTTGAAAAAAAAAAAAGCACATGTATGTTTTATAAAACAGAAAACACAAAAGAGAAAAAACAAATATTCATAGAGAGCCTTTACTAAAATGTTAGTCTGTTTCCATCTACTTTTTCCATGCACTGATCATACTGGATAGGCTATTTTATATCTTCCTTTTTTCACTTAATATCATAAAGTAGCTGTGTTCTCATGCAATTTAGGATTCTTTCAAAGAATGGTTTTAATTATTGCATTTTCCTATTGTGGTTTTATTGCAATTAACCATTTCCTCATTGTTGTTTATTTAAACTGTTGTTTCCAGTTTTTCACTATATAAGTTACAATGTAGGGAATGAATATCTTTATACATAAAGCCCTTTCCTTATTCCAGGTTGTTTCCTTATGATAGATTCCCAGGAGCTGATTATTATGTCAACGAGTACGAGCATTCTTCAAGGCTTATTTATTTATTTATTTACTTTATTTATTTATTTGACAGAGAGAGCACAAGTAGGCAGAGAGGTAGGCAGAGAAAGGGGGAAGCAGGCTCCCTGCTGAGCAGAGAGCCTGATGCAGGGCTCCATCCCAAGACCCTGAGACCATGACTTGAGCAGAAGGCAGAGCTTAACCCACTGAGCCACCCAGGTGCCCCTCTTAAAGGCTTTTTATAAATAAATGCCAAATTATTTTTCAAGAGAGCTATGTTAATATATAGTTTTTCCAGCAACATGCAGTCTCACAAACATTATGTATTAACATTTAAAAAAAACCTCTACACACTTGAGAGCAAAAGGTGGTATATCTTATTTTGTTATTTTGTAATAATTAATGAAGTTTGACTTTTTTAAAACCTAGTACCAATGCTGTTCATTAATTTTGCAAATTTCATTTGTCATGTATTTTAATTTCTCAAAGCACAGTAGTTTGTGTCATAAGAGTATGTAATTTTACTTAAATATACATGTAAGTTAAAATACACTTAAATATAAGATAAATACACTTAAATACTGATCTTATAAAAATGTAATTAATGCATGTTATAGGTACATATACTGTGTGTTAAAAAAAATTTGGAAAATTTTCCCCAATATTTTTAATGTGGACAGTTTGACTTCTCTACTCCAAAAAGCAAAACCACACTCTAAAATGAGGGCCATTTTAGGTGAGCCTGGGTGGTGAAGTCGGTTGAAGTTCTGCCTTCAGCTTGGGTCATGATCATGGGGTCCTAGACTTGAGCCCCGCATAGGGCTCCTTGCTCAGTGGGGAGCTTGCTTTTCCCCCTTTTCCACTCCCTCTGCTTGTACTCTCTTTCTCTCTGTCAAATAAACAAATAAAATTTTTATTAAAAGTCAAATTTAAAAAATTTTTTAAATTAAAAAATAAAATGAGGGCCATTTTAAATAGAAGAGTTAAAAAAATTATAAGGTTTTGAGCCACCTGGGTGGCTCAGTGGGTTAAAGCCTCTGCCTCCGACTCAGGTCATGATCCCAGGGTCCTGGGATTGAGCCCCACAATGGGCTCTCTGCTCAGCAGGGAGCCTGCTTCCCCCTTTCCCTCTGCCTGCCTCTCTGCCTACTTGTGATCTCTGTCAAATGAATAAATAAAATCTTTTTAAAAAATTATATGACTTAAATTATGAACGCCTATAAATTTTCAGAGGTCAGATGAATACTTGCATGTCGTGACAAAGTAACTTTAAGGAAATCTAAGTTTCAATGATTTTATGCTCATTTGGTGGTTATTTAAATATTTAAACCCAAGGAACCAATTTTTATTGCAGTGAGTGCCAACTACTTTATTTGACATTTCTTTATAAGTAAGTCTGTTTTTCCCCTACAAAATGATGTTTTGTTTTTAATGTTTAATGGACTTAATTCTGGGATTTTTAGGGTGTGTTATCCATTTTTTTTTCTGACTGCTTATCTTAGTTCAGATAGTTGCACTTGTGAGACTGAAGGTAAGCAGGGCAAATAGATTCAAGTTTCAGATTTTAAGTTCTTTTGTTAATTCAAGATTTCAAGCAGTACAGTATTTTTGTTGAGCTTTCAATGCATAAAGTATTTTAGGACTATTATTATTCTATGCTTTTTCAACAAAGTAAAGAGGTTGGATTCCAAAATTAAGTAAACTAACCATTCTGAGGTTCTTGTTGTTATTGTTGCCAACATTGGTTAAGAACTAACACCTAGGAAAAGCTAAGGAGTTTGTTTTCATAGACATAGGGATATATGCATTTTATTCTGTTTGGAAACTTGGTGACTGTTAAATATCAAGTTCTTTTTTATAAATTATTTTTATGTTGCTAGAAGAGTTCCATGTACCTTTAAGTGTCCAGATGAAAAAGGAAACCACCCTATTATGGCAAACTTCCAGTAATATCTTGGGAGATTTTAATAAGTAGATCCTTTGTGATTACATCTCATTGTGAAATTTCAATGAAAGGAAGATTCCACTATTCTGTACTTGAACTTGTTTACTTTGCTTATTATAATAATCCTATAAGCTAAAGGAGAAATTGTCTATTTGAGAGTACACATGGAAAGTTATGCAATTTCACAGTGTATAATTCTATATTGTGGTAATCGAATGTTAGCATCCATTGTAGCCTCTCATTAGGTCAGCCAATTATTCAGTGGGTGCTTGCCCTAACTAACCAATTTAATTGTTACTGGAAAATTTAGTTGCTACTAAAAATGATCAGAGTTCATTATTATAGAGATCAAATATCCTATAGTAGTTTCTTTTGTTGGCGATCTGTTCTCTCTGTAAGTAAAATAATCTCATGGTTTGTAGCTTAAAATTTTTATCACTTATTTACCTACTGTAGTTACATTTCTTGAATTTTGCACTTGATATCGCAGCCTGTATTATAAGAGGAGTCACATTGATTCTGGCATTATTAAACATAATATGTACCTTAATACTGGGTAAATTATTAGCAGCTTTCCCAATCATTTAGTTACTATCCTTGACTGCCAGTAATATATTGTAATATGTAAGAATTGTCAGCCAGCTGTATATCCTATGTAATTTACTTACTCTAAACTTTGAAATACCTCATCTGAAAAATGGGGTAAGAATAGTTGCTACTTCGGTTATTTGTCATGATTATATGCGATAGTTGCTCCAAATCAATTATTGTACTGTTAGTCCATGTTAACCAAAGAGAGAGTAATAATACAAAAAAGCATATTTCAAAAATACCTAATATGAATTGGAAATAGGTTCTATGCATGGAGTTTTGCCCTTCTTCCCTTGGTCTCTCCTTTCCACTCTTATTACTGATGACATATTACATGCCAGGCACAGTGCTGGTATAGAGACACAAATGGGATATGGTCATTTCCTTCATTGAAATTATAGCCTAATAGAAGAACTTAAAGTTTAGTTTTAGCATAACAAATATATTACCTTGTACAAGCACTTAAGAATATAAACACAAAATAAATACTCATTCGGTGACTTCGTTCAAACAGAACTTACTCATTATCTTCACAGAGACCCAGTATCCTGTGGTCATATACCTGGATGTTAGAAGAAAAGGTAGATACTACTGGAGATAGAGGTTCAGATTAGATTTCAGGAACCACTCAAGGATGAGAAAGTCATGTTTATTATACTTTTCAGTTTGGGGTGGAGAATAACCGTAACTGAAAGCTTAAACACGGGTGTATGAGGAAGCACAATTGGTGTTTGTCTTTCTTCATTTCAGTGTGTAGAAAACTAATGAATACCCAGTGTGTAAGGGTATAGGTACCTGCAGCATTTGAGTTACAGGAGTTAATTAATAGAGACGAATAGTCAAGACTATGAAATATGAAACTATAAATATTTAACATATTAAGGTATATACTAATAAAATTATATTAATAAGTTATTTGCAAAAACTTATGGGTTTTTTTTCCCTTTTTTCTTTCTTTTTTTCTTTTTTTTCCCTTCAGGGCATCTGCTACACCCAAGCCTGAGCCAGTTGCCGTGCAGAAGGTGTGTTTCTCATCTGGTATCACTAGGTACCACTTGATTGTCCCTCCTGAATCACTGTCATTTCCATTCTTTGTCTTAGGCCATACTGACAATTTATAGTTTCAGTACAGTTTTCCTTACCGTTCTTTTCCTTTAAAGATTGTAGGCGGTGGGGGATGGAAATCAACACATTCCTAATTGGCATCTGTAATTATACCCGTATTATTAAAACATGCTTTCTTTCGCCATATATTATCTAACTTATATCCATATTTCTTACATTCACATTCACTTTTAATTTGTCTGTGTTTATTCACATATTTTAAAGAGAATAAAAAAATGGTTCCAGAAAATGAATATCACAAGTCTTTGATAACATTTTATTAGTAATATTAACAGGTTTTTAATTATATTTTCAGAGTATTCTAGATAGGTTATTGGCAAGTACCTTTCTTGTCTCATATTTATCTTCAAATTGTCCCAAACCATTTTTCATATACAGCTGGCTTATACTTTGGGGGCTTTTCTCTTTAATTTTATTTGTGCCTTTCCACTGAATTACTTACATTGATTTGCTAAGACATGTTACTTCCCTCCCCCCAGTTAGCTTTATTATTTCTACAAGATTAATTTAGATTACTTATTTTTTTCTTAAAATTAAATGTAATAGGCCCACCTTTGTAGGTTTTTAAAAGAATTTATTGTTTTTCTTTTGGGATGGTAGGGTGAGTAGGAATTTATTCTTGAATGTCAGAGAAGCTTAACCTTTTGTTTTGTTTTGTTCTAAACGTCACACTTTCTTTGGGATAGGGATTTGCAAACACAAACTATGTTAATTTTTGGGAATTGATCTTTCTTAGTAGTTAATTTTTCTTTGATAAACAGCAATAAAGAAACATCTGAGATCATTTTTTTAATGTAACTATTAACTATTTTGGAAGAGGGAAAAAATTTTTATTCCACCTCCAAAGAATATCTCAAAACATTCCAGAGAGGAAAAACAGGTGGATTTTTCTTTTAAGCAATATCTTTATTCAAAATAATCATTAGAATGTGCACATTTTTGAATTAGATGAGATGATCTTTTCCTTCTGTTTAAAAAATATTTTTTTTTATTAGAAGACTTAGAAATATGCTGTTTTTTTCCTGCATGAATAAAATAATTGTACCCTGGGGAGTAATTAAACATGTTTGAAAGAAGAAATTATAATCAAGACTCTGGATATTCTAAAATAAATATTTTGGTTAGCAATATTTTGTTTATTGTGGGGTATTCAAAATTTTTTTCCTTTTGGGAAATTCAAGTGTCTGTTGATACTTATGATGGCATTTAGGCTTTTTGATAGTTTTCCTACTCTAGTTCCTAGATATTTTGAAACTTCTTTCGTTTTTGTAAAAAAAAATAAACTCATTGTGTGCATCTGTGTTATGCATGTTGGGATCAGTTGGCATGCATGTTATGTTCATTGTTTTTATGTAGAAACAAAGTCGGGGCTGCTAACATGATTGTGTTTGTCTTTTTAAAAACTAGCTGTGTGTTCTTTTCAGTGAATCTATTTTGCATGTATTTGGTGTGTTTTTGTGTATGTTTATTTTTATTTTACATAGGGAGAACCTAAAGAAGTAGTTAAACCTGTGCCCATTACATCTCCTGCTGTGTCCAAAGTCACTTCCACAACCAACATGGCCTACAATAAGGCACCACGACCCTTTGGTTCTGTGTCTTCACCAAAAGTCACATCCATCCCATCACCATCGTCCGCCTTCACCCCAGCCCATGCGACCACTTCATCACATGCTTCCCCTCCACCCGTGGCTGCTGTCACTCCTCCCTCATTTGCTGCATCTGGACTGCATGCTAATGCCAGTCTTAGTGCTGACCAGCATTCATCTGCACTGAGCGCTGGTAAACCTGCACTTAATGTCCCGCGGCAGCCCGCAGTCACCACCGTGTGTTCCGAGACTGCTCAGGAGCTAGCAGAGGGGCAGAGAAGAGGATCCCAGGGTGACATTAAACAGCAAAATGGGTAGGTGGCCAAGGGTGCTTTCTGCTCTTATCAAAACTCTTCTTTCAGGCAATTTCCGGGAGATAATTGACCCCCACCCCCTATCAGCGGTTCTTTGAAGGAAAGAAGATGAAATTTTATTTGCTTCATTAACATGTAGCTTTATATTATATTCATGTAGTACTTTCTGCAAGGCAGTTATAGGTTAATCAAACCTAAGTACTGCATTTTGACATGTTATGAACCATGTAACATACTACTCTGTAACTCTTTCTCCAAGTCCTGGTATAACATGGAGCAGCTGGCACTTATAATGCAAGGCAGATCTTGAATCTTTCTTTCTCATTTTTTCCATCCTTTTATTAGTCACTGAAAGTTTAAACAGAGTGGTTACAGTTGTGTCAGCTTATGTATCTCAGCCTAAGGAGAGAGGAAATGAGGAGCTTGTAAGAAGCTTTTTTTCTAGGAAGTAGTCTTAAGACAGAAGACAAATTTAGTTTTGACTCATGTCTACGTATGATGCATTAGCTTAGGTCAGATAGCCAGGAACATTCTTTTCAGATAAGCTTAAGCTAGAATTTAGTCTGTAAAAGCAGATAGTAATGAGAGAACAATAGCATCGAAGGATGCTTCACAAACATCAGAAACAAATTAGAGGATGTTTTCATTGTAAAGGTTTTTCTAAAATGTGAATAAGTTTATGGAAGTGGACACTAGATGTTTAATGTCAGTGGAAGTTTTGAAAATCTATTCCTCATTATTTTCCTTTTTGAGGCATTTAAAAACATTGGTTGACGTGCATTTTCAGCAGCTTCCTTAAAGATGGTCATCTTATTCTTTTGGAATTCTGTGTCTATACTTGAAGCCAAAGTCATTTTTGTAAAATCATTTTGATCAGATTTATTGTGACAAAAATGTGCTTTAAAAGGAAAACAAAGGAAAATCATCTGCATGCGTGATTTTTTTTTTTAACCAATGCCAGTTCCCAGGAAAATATAATTAAAATAATTGCGTGCATAGGTCCTTTCTGAGATAATCCCTTCCGAATGTTAATTCACGTAATGAAGGGGCTGTGCTTTCTGTAGCACCACTGCCATGGCAACCGTGGGGCTTTGAAAAGAAGGTGGCAGGGCTCCAGGCTGCTGCTGAGAGAAAGAGCAGGAGGTCTGGAAGAACAGCTACTGATTCGAACATAGGGTTTTTATGGTTGTGGGTGGCTTTTTAAAGTTTTGATGCATATATTGAGGAAAATTAGTGTCCTTCAAAGAACATTATTTCTTCTTTTATTTGAGAAAGAAATAGTATGTAGTGTTGAGGTGTGTTTTGTTGTGTTTTTTTTGGTATGTCCATTTCAAGACAATAGAATTTAGAGTGATCAAAGTGGATATTCTTAGAAGAAAGATGCTGCCTGTCAAATTATTGGCCCCGTAGATAACTAGAAGCAGAAGTTTACTATGTTAATTAAATTCCCGTTTCAGTGTAAAAAAGTCCACTGGAAGAAGTGTCTGAACAAAAATATTTCTCCTTACATTTCTTGAAATTTTATAAAATGGTCTTCTTTCTCTTTTTTTTTTTTTTAAGGAAAAAATCCAACTTTACTGATTCATATAAGATAGCCTTCTTAGTGGAAAGTTGTACAGGTAAAAATAAATTGAGGTATGGAAAAGTACTATATTTACAACATGAAAATATGAAAATGAAGCTTAAGTATTGCTTTATAAAAACAACTTTGACCCTTAAACATAAAATGATTTAAAGCTTATTATTTTCAAACTGAAACCATAGGCAGTGGTATAGTTATAAGGCCTCGATGATGGCTTCTTAATCAGTGGACATGTGATTACTGAGCATGTGCCTTTGTCTAGCACTGTGCAAGAATTCGAGGAAAGGGGGGGTTATTACATATTTTGCATCATGAACAAGCAAGGTACTGCTTCACACTGGCAAGCTGGGTATATTTAAAAATAGGTTGATTTCAGATCTTGTCCAGGTGATGGACAATGAAAACTTGATTAGTCTGAAAACAAAGTGTGATGTCTGTGAAATTCTAAGAAAGATTTGCAGTTCACATTTCTCTTAACTACATTCGGATTAGAGAAATCAAAGATAAATCACGCTCTTTACTAGTCAATGATCTGTCATTTTGAAGGATAGGTTTTTGTGGTATTGATGAATGCATTTCCCTCATCAGGTAGCAAACTTTGTCTGAAATAATTGTCAGAATATTTACTAATTATGTGATTAGCACATTTTTCATATTTTTATAATGTTACAAAAGATATGCAATGTTGAGAGTTTTGACTTTTTATTAAATTACTTTTTATTTTAAAAATAATACATGCCAGTAACCAAAAATTTAAGAGTTCAGAAAGGTATAAAGCTAAGTTCTTAAGTTGTCTTTTTCCTCAAAGCAGAAAGATTATTAGTCTTTAAGTGATTTAAAGTCATTGGCCAGTTTGCCAAATTGATAGGTGTCTCACCCAAATTTATGTGGGATTAATTAATGTAAGACACAAATAAGTGTTTATTTGTTATGCATTACTACTGAGAAATTGTTACTCATCATAAAGTATAAAATCTATAATTATATCGATAGTTTTAGAAGATTTCTTAATAATGCTATGCAGGTGTTCTTGTTCCTTATTATAAATAATACTAAACAAGGCACTTTGTGAAATTTTTAATCTTTCTTCTACATATGCAAATTATTGGTCTTGCCTTGCTATTTTTCTTACTCCTCTCCCTCTTTACTCTACTTCGACCAAAATGGGACTTTGTATTCCAAACTGGAAGGGAAGCTATTTTGCATCAAGTAGTTTAAGTAATTTACCTTTTCCTTTTCCATATGCCCTTGCATTATAATGTGCCACTGCTTTCAAAAGGTAAGTGTGTCATGTATCCTTTATTAATTTCAATTTTGTGAACTGCAATTTCTTCTAACAGTTCCAATATGTTATTTTGAAGAAACTGGTCCTTGGAAGATACAAAGTATGATATGGTAGTAATATTTTAAAATGCTTTTCTTTTTACAGAAAACACAAGTGACAAAGTTAGTATCCACATTACTGGAGAGGAAATATGGTGATTTATATATGAGTAAAGAGCATGAATGTGTCTGATTTTTGCAAAATTAACATTTTGCAAAACCGCTGCCATTAAAAAAAAAAACACGTTTAGTGTTTTCAATAAGTTTGGTTTGCATTGCTATGTTGTAGTGAATTGCTTTTTGGTGATAAATAATAGTATTTAACTTTTGCCATAAAATATATGTGGGGTTTGCTGTGTAGTGGTTTATAAGATGTAATGCTTGGGGGAATGTAATTTGCCTCAGTCAAGACTGTTAGAAGACAAAGAGAAAGATACAAGAGAAGGCATAAACATACGTACCACTAGCAAATAACATGTACGAAACTGAATTGTTTTCCAAATTCACATAACAAACCAGTGTTTCCCAGGTAAAGTTCCTTAAGAACCTTTTTCATTTTTTTAGCAATGTTGTTGGAAGTTTTAGACCTCTACATGTACAGTGGTGTGACCCTAGATACAAAGTTTATACGTACCTTTTGACATTAGCTAAGAGAGATAGTTACTGGCTTATTAAATGACATAGGTAGTTGGTATAGACATTGGGAATCACTATGGAATACCCTTAAAACCTCGCTTTTGTGTATGTTGGTCTTGATGGTACACTGGCTGGTGATTAATAGCCTCAAAAATAGATAAAAATCACATTAGATAATTAATTTTGTGTTATGATTAGTCTGAGCATGTGCTGAAATGTATCATCACAATGTAGATTAGAATTGAAAATATATAATATTTAACTATTTTAGGCATACCAGAGAATTAGTGATCAGATTATTAGAACAACTTTATTCCAGTGTGGCTGTGGTCTCACTAATTGAATAGTTCCATATTCCATACCCATAGGAATATAGTACCCAGTGTACTAGTGAAAGATCTCCAAGCCCTAATTTATTATTTAAATTCTTATACACAAAGATTTTGACTAGTTTCTAGAGTCCATAATAAGCAATTTCACTAATAAAGGGGAAAACGTGTGCCTTGGAAAAATAAATATAAGCATGTAGGTTAAATATATGTATTTTTAAATTCAGGATTCAGATTCATTAATTTATTAGGTATTACTGTCCATTGTGCTAGGTGTTTATGAGTTGATTATGTGATTTAATTCTCATTCGAACTTTGAACACCGAGAGGTTACTTAATTTTCTCAAGTCATGCACCTTGTAAGTGATTAAGATTCAAGCTTAGGTTTTTTTGAAGCCAGTTTGACATACCTTCCTCTGCATCACCTGACTGTGATCCTGGCTTATTTCTGTTAATTTGAACTAGTATTTGTTTTTAAATGGGTTGAAGCAGTATAAATGAATAATGTGCATAAACTACAATTGGGTTTGATAGTACTTTTTTTGTTTTTAGTATCAGGGGATCTACCCTAACAACAAATCTGTGTTTTTGTGGTTTTCAGAGTGTCTTTACATATATTAAACTTATGCCCTTACAAGAATTCTGAAAGAAAAAGAAATTGTAACCATTTCACTGTTCAGTAAAGAGGGGCTTCTATAGATTTCACCTTGTCCAGGGCAGAGGGCAAGTGGCAGCATAGTCAGGGTGTGGAGCCAGGTCTTCTCATTGTCACGTTAGCACAAATGCCATTGCAGTGTATGATGCTCCATTCCACCTGGGCACATTTTCTGAAATGCTTGGAAATATTTGTTCCATATATACAAATTGGCATCTTTAGGTCAAAACCAATCTAGTCTCCATTTGTTGCCACTTACTACACAATAGACCGGTTCCCTCCCAACTTCATGTTGATATAAAACTTTCCCCCCTAAACTTAAAAATGTTTAAATGTGTATCTAAAATTCTGTTCAGGGGAGGTTATTTTGAAAAACTATTTCCCTGCTATTTAAAATCGTAAGGCAGAGGAAAGTATGCTTTGCGTCGTGGCTACAGCAGAGTACATTATCGATAAATGCTGAGATCAGCATACTCCTGCATCCTACCCCCCTTCAGTGAAACTCAGCCCTCTGTAGAGTTTATGGAACTGATTTTGATATACATCCAGGAAATACAGCTACACTGAGCAGTGTTAATATTAAAACTGTCACTAGGTTCATAATGAATTGCTAGTTACTCCGACTAAACTTCATTTCAGGATTGATTGAGCAGTGTGTTGACAAACTATGTAGAGTTCATACTTCAGTCTTCTCTGTCCATAATGGTGTATAAATATATTTGTCTTTAATGATTCTACAATTAATAGGCTGTGTGAATGAATTATGTTTTGAGATCTTCCTTCTTCAAATGTTATTAGTGTAGTTCCTTTACTATATCATATCAGGCATGCCTTTTTGAGTAATAATAAAAAAATAATAGAAAACGAAAGCATGAGTTCCTACGAATCCATATCAGACTTACTGGGATTTGCTTGTGAATAAGCGTGGTAATGACAGACAGAGGAGAGTATGAAAATTAAGTGGTAGCCCATTATTTATGATCCAATATGCTTCCTATATTTTCTGTCATAATCACATTTTTTAAAAATAAGAGAAAAATCAAATAGCTTGTTATTTCTTTGTAGTATCTGTTTCAGGATAATTTTTTTGGCTTTTTAGGTTTTCATCTTACTCCCAGTTAACATACAGTTTCAGGTGTACAATATAGTGATTTTGGCAGAGGATTAAGTTTTTATTTTAATGATTCAGGATAATTTTTGTGAGATTACATTTGCTATTAATATATACTTCACATGTTATGTGAGTGAAAGACTTTCTCTGATTTTAAGTGGTTCTAAAATGTTCTGTTTCTACATCTTATATCCAGTAATTATTTTATTCTCTCCCTTTTGTTAGGAACATAATAGAAATTTGGATTCATGCTAAAATGAAATAAATAAACCTAGAGATCTTTTTAAATAGTGAATCTTTCTCTGTTAACATATAACAGAATTTTGACTAACAGTTGTTCATTTTTGTTTGTGTTTACATGTTTATTTTGAAGCATGATGTTTTGTGTAATATCTTCGTGTAAATTCATTGTTTTGAATTTCATTATTTCATTTTTTCTTTTCTTTTTTCTTTCTCTTTTCTTTTCCCTACCCTCCCCCCTTCTTTGTTGCCTCATACTTGTCCATTTTCCATTATCCTGGGAACATCAATGTCTTCTCTACTCTATTACATATTTCTTGTGTGTGTTATTCTTCCTTCAGTAACCCTGGCACTGTGTAAGTACCTAATCAGTGGTTCCTTTTGTAATTTTCATCATTGTCTCTCTTAAGTAACTTTCCATCTTCCTTTCAATTTAATACCACCAGCAAACTTGGTTAGTGTCTTCTCCATGCAAGAATTTTCAAATTTGTTAAGGAACCTAAGAAACATGTTTTTCATACTAAAGAACTTCATCTAAATCAGTGGGTGTGTTTCCACTTTGGCGGTGGAAAAAATCAGTAAGCTGAACCTTCAAAGAGATAAGTATTGTAGACTTTGTATACTGGAGTTTGAGACATAGTTTGGGTCTCTCTTGTTTAGTATTTTTTAAAAATATGAATAAAGCTGCTAATTGTGAATATCTATATTTTGAAATAAATTATTTGCTTTTGATAGTTAAATTTATGTTCTATCTCAAATATATTTTTAAAAAATAAAATCATTGAGATGACTCTCTTTTTTTATCACAGTCATCAGAGTTTAGAATGTCAGAGCCAGAAAAGCTAAGTAAATATTTAGAAACTTCATATCACTTAACACAGTGCCTTAAGCTGTGGTGAATATCAGAGATTCAGAGGTGTACCATGCTTTTTCCAAGTATGTTGTGGCTAAAACGTATCCTTAAGTGGTGTCATTTTATTATTCTCAGTGTACTTAATTATTAGCTTGACACCACTGTTTAGTATTTTTACAGACCAAACCTTTTGTAGAAAATAAAATAGTCTTATAGTTTAAATTGGCACCATTTAAGAGTAAACTGCATTCAGTAATTATAGAGAAATTTAAACTTTAAGTTTGATAGCTAAATATGAAGTTTTTCAAGTAATTGTAGAAGGTCTTTACCTTATGTCTGTTGTCTGTTTAGGAAATTCTATCTTCTAAATGTATTGTGTTTATGAAGTACTCTGTGTATTCTGATTTTTTTAAAAATTCTCTCTCTTTTTTTTTTAAAGATTTCATTTATTCATTTGACAGAGAGAGAGATCACAAGTAGACAGAGGGGCAGGCAGAGAGAGAGGGGGAAGCAGGCTCCCTGCTGAGCAGAGAGCCTGATGCGGGCCTCAATCCCAGGACCCCGGGATCATGACCTGAGCTGAAGGCAGAGGCTTACCCCACCTAGCCACCCAGGCACCCCCATGACCCATAGTCTTAAAACGTGCATTTCAAATAATGTTCTTAGTGATTATAAAAGAACCCATTATGTAATCATTACTGTGCATTAGGTACTTTAGAGAACACTTTACGTATATTACTGATCTTATTTATTCCTTAAAACAACTCTTTAAGGTAGACGCAGTCCCCTTTACTCAGATGGATAGAACTGAGATTTGGAGAAGTTAAATGACTTGCATAAAACACACACTAAGTGAAGAATGTCATGCTTGAAACTATTACTTGTCTGTTTTTAAAGCCAGTGTTAATGTTAATCCTATCATATTGTTCCTTGGGCAAGAACGCTTCTAGTATATCAAAACAGTTTTAGTAGTGTAACTATTAAAATAACGGCAGTCCAGTGGCATTCTGATAGTACTGTGATTTTGTAGCAAGGAGTTACATCCAGGAGGTGTTGCAGCTCACATCTGATACTCTTTGAGCACTTTCTCTGCTTGGATCTTATGGCAATAGTCTGCTAGTCCAGACTTAGGCTTCTTTCTCTCTCCTGGAATTAGACTTATAGCTTCCAAAAGTTTGAGTTTGTCCTGTTTTGATGGGGAGGGGGAAGAGAATGGAGTATTCATTATGTTAGTAGATCTTAGAACAAAGTATTAATGTATTTAATAACTTCCTTAATGTTTAAGCTTTGTTAATAGAAAAATGAATGTTCTTAGCAAACTCAGAGTTCTTGAATTCTATAGTTTACAATCCCTTTCACACATATTATTTCATTTAATGCTTAGAACAGTGCCACTTTGTATGTGATATACTCATCTATAAATGAAAAGAAAAAGGCTCAGTGAGGTTGGCTTGTCCAAAAATCACACATCTGCAAAGTCATAGAGCCAAGATTTACATCTTGGTGTTTTGATAAATTTATTGGTTTCCCATATACCACAGCTCTTATTCCCTACACTGACCCTGCACATAACTTTATTTAGGATGATGGATATCTACACATGAATGAGAAAGCCATAGAAAGTAACAGTTCTGACCCTTTTCAAAATTGTGTTTGGAATTACTGACTTAGCCTGTACTAAACCATTCTTAGTTCCCGGGAGTAGTGAAGATATGTTCCTTTAATTTTGTGAAAGCCAATACATTTGGGGAATATGTTGATATTTAATGGTGGTTGCAAATATAGTCCATAGCTGTGTTTTGTGAAGCATAAGATAGGTAAAAGAACAATACACGTAATTATAAAAAAAAAAATTTTTTTCTAAACTCTGGACTTCGCAGTTCTCATTTTTTTCCTTCTTTTCTTATTCTTTTCCCTTTTTTTATGCTGGAATCTCTCTTCTGCTGCCTTCTTCTGTCCATTAAAAGGAAAACCCCACCTAAACGGTAAACTTTCCTTTAAATAGATACTTATATTATTTTATGTTAGCATATAAATGTCTTTTTTTTTTTTACTAGTTTCAGAGAAAGTCTATTATAGCAGGGCATCTTTTTAAGAAAATTGAGGCTGAGTTCACTAGGAAAAGCAAAAGATATATAAAAAAAAGCATTGATATTAAATGTGTAAATTATAATTAATTTGGTAGAGGCTATTTTATCCTTAACATGATTTAAAAATTTGTAATTCTTTCCTTCCTAGTCCGCCAAGAAAACACATTGTGGAGCGCAATACGGAGTTTTATCACATACCAACTCATAGTGATGCCAGCAAGAAGAGACTGATTGAGGACACTGAAGATTGGCGTCCACGGACTGGAACGACTCAGTCTCGTTCTTTCCGAATCCTCGCCCAGATCACTGGAACTGAACATCGTAAGTGAATACCTAGGGATTGTAATATACAAATGTTCTTTGGCATAGAGAATAGCATTGGAGACAGATGGGTAATTATTGGAAAATAGTAATTTTCCAGAGGCAGTTTGCTTGTAAATTATGCCATGCATAATATGGTTCACATACATAAGAAGCTAGCCCAGGAGAGTTGCACTGAAAAGTGGAGCAGTAGTAGCAGCAGTAGTAGTGCTGACCGTGGTACACAGCCAATGACAGCATGATGTGGGATGTTTTTTAGTGCCTCTGCGCAGCTTGACCATTTCATATTGACTGCTACAGGTAATTGCTTAAATGATTTTTCAAGTTAAAAAAAGTCAACTAATGTTGGATATTACTTATTATATTTCAGTGAAAGAATCGGACACTGAAAATACAAAGAAGGCAAAGTAAGTTGTCCATTTCTTTGGTTGATTGGAATGCTTTCCTTTTCATGAATGATCTCGCTTTATTTTTTCACATTTTTAAGTGTAGTGGTATGGCTTTTTGTCTTTGTAACTAGAAGCTAAGTATTTAACTTCGGTATCTTTGGTGGGACTTAACTGTGAAATTAAAAAACTTACAGATTTTTGAATTAGTAGATACCATCTGCATTTCATGTAAGGTTAATTTCCTTTTGCATTGAAAAAAGTGGGCAGAAGAGTATATTTGGGATTGCTTTGCTAACACTATGGATTTCCGTGAATGAGTTTGTGTTGTCTTGTAGAAATTTTGTTTTGGGCAATGGATTGCCAAGAGGCCTCTATATATTAATTTCTGTGTTTATAAAAATGCTCTACCCTTAAAATCTTTGCTATTAAATAAAATAGTTATGTAAAATTAAACTTTTATAAAGCATGTTTTCTGCATGATGAACTAAGTGTAGAAACTTTTTCTTTCTCTTTCTTATGACTCTTCTGTCACCTTTTCTTTTCTTTTCTTTTCTTTTTTTTTTTTTTTCCACAGGGAAAAGATACCCCTTCACGTCTTTAGTCCCAAATACACAAAATTACGTGACTGGCACCATGAAGTTTCAGCACGTGCTCTTAACGTACAGTGATTTATGAGTCTCACCCCCCAAGCAACCAGCACATACCTTTTCATTCACTTTTTGGTTTTTTCCAAACTCACAGCAAAATCTGTATTAAATTTGCCTTATGAAAAAATAGAATCTTTTCTATACTTTTCTAACCATTTCCTGCAGTTGTAAAAAAGAGGAAGATTAACTTGTTTTGTGCTAGTTGTTAGCTCACAAATATTAAACCAAGAGAGCAAAGTAAGGGACTCTGATCTGTTCAGTGGTATTATATCTGTTTCCATTGTTATTAGGGTAGTGATGTTGGAAGAGGAACTCTATTTGTAAGTTGAATTTGGTTGGTTGTGTGAAGCAGAGGTAGATGAGCAAATAATATTCTCATCTAATTTTGAAAATACACCCTTAATGTTATTACCTTTCCCAAGATTACTTTTAAATTCATTATTACATAATGTTCAGAGTGGGTTGTAAATTATCCTAAATAAGCAAATAGGAGGAGGCAAGATAAAACAGAGAAGACTTGATTAGAATAGAGTTTATTATAGATTTGGGTATTTTTTAAAGCAAGTATTATTTCAGGATGGCTATGAAGAGAAGGAGGCCCAGATTTGGCTCCTAAAAAAGGAAAGAAGAGAATTTTGCCCCTATTTGCAGTGGGGAAATTGAGTGTTCTTTTAGTCTGGTTAGCTTCAAAAATCCTATTTTCTACCAAAGGAAATATTTCCAAACTGGTGGATGTTCTTAGGGTATAAACAACTTCAAGGCATTAACTAATAAGAAATAGAAAAGATAACTTTGTTTTGTCTTTAAGTGAACATAAAATAAATTATAAGTGATTCTTTATGTGACATCAGAAATATTTTACTTAGTGACATAAACTCTTGTGTGTTGCTGCTGTTCTTAGGAAACTATATTTTGGCCAATACATGCAAGCTAATATCCGACCAGATATGCTTTCTGTTTTGTAATATAATGTATTATACGTTAGTTCTAAATTCAACAATAAATGCATTTTGAAGTTTGGAAAAGTATTGTAATAAAGTTGCCTTTAACTTAGCTTTGTTAATTGTTTTCTGTTTCCCTGAAACCAGTAACAGTACCATCCAGGACTTGTTACACTGTCACTTGGATAAAATAAATAATTCTCCTGACATTTCATTTGCAAAACATTTTTAATTTTGCGAGGCTGCTAGAATGAGTGTGGAGTATGACAAAGGCCCATATTTTTTTTTTCTGAATTGTCATGTTATTTGACATAATACCTTATGTGAGTAACATAGAAAATTAGACTGTGGCACAACATAGCATTAGTCTTTGTAGAAAATGATTACTGGGGGATTTTGCCTGCATTCAAGGCATTTAAAAATTAATTTATATTATACTATTATCTTTTTTTTTTTTTTATAAGTGAGGTCTACTACACCCAGTATGGGGTTCAAACTCAAAACCCTGAGATCAAGTGTTGCATACTCTACTGACTGGGCCAGCCAGGTGCTCCCGGGAGTTCAAGACATTTTTATTTTTCTGCATTTTTTTTTCACTTTGATGTCACCATAGACTAGAACAACTACCTGGTAATTTGGAGAAACTAACATTATTTTCAGTTAATGTTCGATTACTATCTAAAATTTTGTACACAAAATGTATTTAAAGATCTAGGATTTATCTATGCTTATTTCCACTGTACTTCATAATTTAGTAAGGTGTCCCTCTTCTGCTATATCAGATACTGCTTGTGGCTTTATGATCCTGACATCAATCCATTATTACTGTGTCTATGACCTCTATAAGAAAATATTCTTTCTTAGACCAGGTTTTCCTATACCTAATAATTCTCATTCATCTCAAAAGATGATATTTGAAAGTAGATGGAATCAAATTCTCATGAAAGTAAGCTGTAGGGTAGAGTAAACAAGGTATTTCCCACCAAGCACCAAATTTCTAGAGTAACTACGTAGTTGAGAGAGAGAGCTACTAGAATGAGAATTTTAGGTAAATAAAAGACTTTCTCCCTAGTAAAGACAAGTGACCATGTATAGAACTTCATAACGTGAAATAAGTATAGTTGAAAGTAAGAATTTAGTACCTCCCTGATTAAACATAAAGTACTTAATATCTCATTGAAAGAATTTACTTAGGTAAGTAGAGTGATCTATATCTGAGTATGAGTATAAATGTTCGGCCTGGATCACAAAAGACATTCCATTTGACCCCGTCAGAGGTTGAATTCCTGTGTTCAATTAATCTTCTGGGACATCTTATATTCCTAGTTTAAAAGCTAGCCAAATATTGTAAAAGCTCCTTGCAAAAATATTATTCTAAGTCTAGTGACCTAATTTATAGCTTGTTTTTGTTTGTCTCTCTTTTACAGACTTTCTTTATTATAGGCTTGTTTTTAATGTAGAATTTGAAAGTTAAGAATTTTCAACGTTTTTGCAAGGTTTTACCAATTAGAAAATGGAATGTCTCCCGCAAAGTGAATATTTTTGTTACCTTGAAAAATTTATTATTTATGGAAACAGAAACACTCATTTTATACAACCTTATGCCGTTTAAGATGCCCGGTAGGAAGACTCAGATAAAAATACTGTAGAGAACTTATTTAATAAAAATTATGATATTAAGGTAGAGAGTAACTGTCCCATGTTTTATTCAGATTTATTCAGAAATTTGGGTGAATTGATTTCCCCAGATTAAAAAATCTCATAATTTTTTGCATCTCTGATTCATATTTAAAATCCTATAAATCATAAATATCTATTTGTTGTCTGAGTTATTCTTCCATGTGAAATAATTACTTAAATGCCAGGCACAGATATGTACTAGGGGTTAAATAAGGAGTAGCAGATAAATACATAAACAAGGTGATCTGAGATAAATTAGTATAAAGGAAATGTGGCCTACACATGGAGGGATTCCCTAGGTTGTGTGGACCTCTGAGGAGATAACCTTAATGCCATCACCTGAGAGAGGAAAAAGAGTCAGCCATGTGATGACTTTGGGTCTCTGTTCAAGGCAGATGAAGTGAGTGTGGAAACCCTGAGGTGAAAAGGAGCATGTCAGGTATACAGAACAGAAGGGGCAGTATAGCCAAAATACAGTATGTGATAGGAAGCATGATTTAAAGATATAATATGTATATTTGTATCTTATATTCCCCATATTATCCACAGCATTTTGAATGGGAAGTTGTCTTATATCTAACCACTTTCAAGAAAATTTTTAAAATGAAGAACTAAGGAGGTTTATCAACATTTTATCAAAGCTAAATAAAGTACATTCATTTGTTAGTGTTGCTCTGAGTATAGTTATCATTTTTATGCTTTTTCCCATTAGACCTAATGAAGACTTATGAAAAGGAGGCATTATTATAGTATATGTTGGTGATGCATTAGTAGAGATCAAAATGCCCTGTAAAACACACATAAAGACATTAAAAAACACTTCTAATGTGTAGAAATAAGACATAAAGTACCTTAATCATAATTTAGGGATGACTTTGACAGTTCAGTTCTGTCTATAAAAACGTATCAAGAATTGTTTGAACTCATTCCTTGTTTGTCCCATTCAAGAAAATTACTTAAACCAAGTAGATATTTCCTTGTTCATTCTTTCCAAAATAGATGTCATTACTACAGAATGATAAGCAAGGAATGATAAATTCTGAGTTTGAGACTCAGATTCGTAACTCATAAGTTTGTGCCCCTGAGTTTCCCACTTCTTTAAAATAAGGAAGTTTTTCAGTGGTGGACACTGTGAAGCCCTTTCAGATATCACCTCAGTGAAGGACTTGATACCACTGGGGTGTGTGTGTGTGTGTATGTGTGTGCGCGCGCGTGCACGCACGCACATTTATGTGTGTGCTTGTGTGTGTGTGTGTGTGTGTGTGTAGGGAGCAGATAGCCTTCAGGGGTCAGCCCCTTCACATGTCACCTCAGCAGCAGATGCCCTTCCTCCAAAGCCACAGCTCATGAGCTGACTGGAGGGGTATGAGGCTGAAGTGAAAAGCCTGATCATTTCAGCCTGGGTAGAGATAACCCAGCTCTTGTAGATCCCAGCTTGGTCCTCAGTTGTGTGGATTCTTCTTATCTCTTCATCTCCCCATCATTTTCTCCATCTTTGTCACTTCTGATCCCTTCTCCTTGAATTTTCAACCTAGATCACAAACAGCATTTAGGGAAACCCTTAAAATGAAAGATCAGGTTCGTGCAGCCTGCAAGGTATATGGAAGCCAAAAAGAGGTCACATTACTTTTCTTTGCCTTGAGTAAAGGGTGTTTTTTTAGGTAATTGCATCAGAAGCATTCTGGAGTAATGAGTTGGTAAAGCAATTTAGAAATCAGATGTAGTCAAGGCTATATGAATGAATCAATGAAAAGCTTCAAAGTGGAAAATTAGGATGAACTCTGAGTAAATGTAATAAACTCTTGTAACTGACAAGCAGCACTTAACAAAATTTTATTATGATTTTGTATGTTACAAATTTTCCATATGCAGCATTTTAGAAAAAACTGTATTAGCCATTTACTCAGTCACTTAATACATTTTATTTGAACACATCTGCTGTTTTCTTCACATCCATAAAAGTTTACTTTCTGTTTTCTCTTGGGGTAGATGCTGCTGAGTAGCAGCATAGTAGGAAATGTGTAAGGGGAGAATACAGATCTTACAGGGCCAGGAGGATGCTAGTGAGGGCTAAGGATGCTAAACGTCTTGTAATGCTCTGAATAATTTCACAGAATGAAGCGTGATCCTGCCCCAAATGCCCGTGGTGTGCCAGTGAGAATGACTGGGCTGAGGGCAAATCCTCCCTCTTCCAAGATTTTCTTAGTCCTTCCTACAGTTCCAGCCACACAGACTCACCAACAGTGTGCCACCTCCATCCTCCACAGTGGCAATAATCTTCTGAAGTAATATACTATGTAATTTCTACCACTCCTTTCCTAATTTGTATTGTAGATCTTAGTCTATATGTCATAAATCTTCAACTAGAGTATGAGCTCTTTGAAGCCAAGAGTGTTAGTATAATAATATAAATTGGAAGGAAAAGGCATTTTTTTAAAAAGATTTTATTTAATTTGATGTATAGAGATCACAAGTAGACAGAAAGGCAGGCAGGAGGGCGGGGGGAACAGGCTCCCTGCTGAGCAGAGAGCCTAATGCAGGGTTTGATACCAGGACCCTGAGATCATGACCTGAGCTGAAGGCAGAGACTTAACCCACTGTTCCACCCAGGCACCCCAGGAAAAGGCATTCTAACAGACACAGCATTTTTTTCTAGATGTAACTGTAACTGTCTAAGTAAAGCTTTATACATTCAATATATAAATGGACATTTAATATAAATGTATATAAATATAATAAATACATAAGTAGTACAAATATAAAAAATAAAAAATATAATTTGAAAGTAGATATTAGGATGTAAGATTCATCTCTGGTGAACTAATTCTTAAATTAGAAATATACTGTATTAGTCAGCTCAGGCTGCCACCTAGATACCACAGACTAGGTAACTCAAATGACAGAAATATATTTTCTAACAGTTCTAGAAGTTAGAAGTCCAAGACCAAGGTGCTATGCGGGTAGATTTCTGGCAAGTCTGTTCTGTCTGGCTTGCAGATGACCACCTTCTCCATGTGTCCTCACATGGCCTTTCCTCTATGGACACACAAAGAGAGAGCTCTGGTGTCTCCTCTTTCTGTAAGAATACTAATCTTCTCATGTCAGGGACTCACTCTTATGACCTCATTTAACTTGAATTACCATCTTGTAGGCCTTATATCAAAATACTGTCACACTGGAGGGTTAGGGCTTCAACATATGAATTTTGGGGGGAAACCATTCAGTCCATAATATATACCAGTGGCCTTTCGGTACTAATATCAATTGGGCAGGTTAGTATCTTAAAAAAGTTATTCTTAAGTAGACTCACTGACTTGGACTCAGAAGGATTGTTATCATCTCTGTTGTGGTGCCTCTTTTTCTGTTTTGGATTACAGGCGTTTGTCTCCCTGCCCTATATCTCTAACTAGAGTATAAGCTCTTTGTACACAAGTGTTTGTGTATCCTTACCTTATGTGGCACTAGTTAGCACTAACTAATGGTTTCTAATTGCATATAAATGCATATTTCTCCAATTTCTTAGTTGTTAAAAATTAGGGAAATTTTTAGCAGCATGGTAAACATAACTTTTAATTGAATATAAATTCAATGTAAGTCAAGTTTTTATAAAAATCAAGATATTAATACATGTATTCTAGGTAAAGTGGAACCATACCTCAGTTGCTACAAAGGAGAATTGTTGGGCATTGGCAACCTGATTGACAAAAGTGTTGATGCTTTCTTTCTGGTATTCTCTCTTTGTTAAATGGTTATGGAAGATACTTTCTAAAATTAAATGAAAAATTTGTTTCTTAATCCATCTTCCTTTGTGTTTTTTATCTTTTTCAGCATGAATAGCTTAGTGACTCGTGTGATAGGACAATACCTGACTAAGTTTAGAAATGGGTGTATGAAATGCCTAGTACTCTGGAAAACCCAGAGTTTTTTCATTCCTAAGGAAATGAAGTTTGAAGTTGAAGGGTCTAATCTGCAACATTGACTGAAAAGAAGTAACAGCTATATTATCAACAGCATATTAATAGTGGAAAGCTAATAATAATATGTGATTTACCAGAGTAGAGAATTATGGGAGGCTATAGGAGATTTCACTGAGGGGCACCTGGGTGGCTCAGTCAGTTAAGAGTATGCCTTCAGCTCAGGTCATGATCCCCAGGTTTTGGGCTGCCTGCTCAGTGGGGAGCTGGCTTCTTACTCTCCCCTCCCCCCCCCACACACTTTTTCTCATTCTCTCTCTCAAATAAATTTTTTTTAAAAAAGGAAATTTCATTGGAAGATAACCTTAAAAAAATTTATATTTATACCTAAAATACATCATTGTGTCAACACCATACAATTTATCTTAAGTTAAAGGGTGATTTTCTTAATCTCACCATCTTTTCAGTTTCTATTATAAAGTAAAATATTTATTTAATAAACAGTTTTTAAATTTTCATACTTATAGAGGCTTATATGAATAAGTAAAAAATAGCATTTTGATTAGCAAAAAGATATATAAAATTATGATCAAAACATATTTTATCAGTCTTTTATCTCTCTTGCTCAAGTAATGGTAGGTTCTGATTTTTCATATATTATGGTAAGAATAATGTATGATAGGAGTTTTTAATTTTCAAAGACTTAAAATATCCTTCAAGGGAGGAGTAACTGCCTCTCCCTTTGGTAGGAAAATAGTTCAAACTCTAGTCACCAGTTACATTACACAAAGCAATAAAACAGTACTAGGGGAAAAAATTCTCTGTGTATGGGCCGTCCTGTAGCACTAAGTTAATGTCTACATGCTTTCTAGCTGAAGGCTGTCAAAACAGATTTTAAGTTACTTCCTAAATAGAAACCTATCATCTTTGTACATTCATCGAAACTTTAGAATGCAGAAATTTCATAAAGATTTCCAAACATACTCTTTTTATAGCAGGTTTTTAAAATAATTTTAGTTTGTTCACAGATGTTCTGGTACCGCACATAAAATAGTTTTGTGAAGAAACAGTTGGCTGACCTGAGCCAGGTCTTCCTTCCGTTGCTGGTTCACAAATATACTGGGCTCCCGTTGTTTATCCTTTTTAAGACACATGTCACTTGAGTTAATTGCCTAAAACTTATTCTTCATAAGCCATACAAAGAAATCAGGGATCACTCCCTAGTCTCATATTCCCATATTTATATATATATTTTTAAGATTTTATTTATTTATTTGACAGAGATCACAAGTAGGCAGAGAGAGAGAGAGGGAAGCAGGCTCCTTGCTGAGCAGAGAGCCGGATGTGGGACTTGATCCCAGAACCCTGGTATCGTGACCTGAGCCGAAGGCAGAGGCTTTAACCCACTGAGCCACCCAGGTGCCCCTCCCATATATTTTTATGAAGTGTAAGAACAAGTGGATTTGCTCAAAAATATACAACACAAAGGCTTCCATAACAGAGTCTAATTTTTTTTTACTTATTTTTATTAACATATAATGTATTATTTGTTCCAGGGGTGCAGGTCTGTGAATCATCAGGCTTACGCATTTCACAGGACTCACCATAGCACATACCCTCTCCAGTGTCCATAACCCAACCACCCTATCCCCACCCCCTAACCCCCAGCAACCTTCAGTTTGTTTCCTGAGATTGAGTCTCCTAATTTTAAAAAATAAAAATAGTAACAGCCAGATAGAATCTCTTAGTGCAGAGTACATTCGTCAACCTAGAAAAAAGTCCATAGGTCCAAAAAAGGGTATGTAACCAAGCACTAATTTTTGTCTATTGCAAAATGTGGAGTATTTGAATTTATCTCATTTCATTTTCTACTGGTGGGTTATACTGTTCTATGCAAATGCTGGTTCGGTGACCACGGTATAATGTAAAGATCGCCATCTATTGAACATAAGTGGTTACTACACTTCAGTGTAGCAGGCTCCCCACTGAGCAGAGAGCCGATGCAAGGCCTGATCCCAGGACTCTGGGATCAGGACCTGAGCCGAAGGCAGAGGTTTTAACCCACTGAGCAGCCCAGGTGCCCGTGTAATGAACCTTTTAATTTCAAAAGGTGTCACAACTTAAAGAACATTGGTAACAGGCATTCTTCATCCATGATGGAAGGCTTAATTTTCTATCCTTTGTCACTATTCAATTTTACATATTTTAGTCACATTGAAAGTTTCAGGAGACCAGGTTTTTTACCTTTATGTTATGTGAAGGTGTGTTGGTTATGATAGTATGATTTTATAAAAGAAAATTGAAGAAATATATTACATAATGTATAAAACATAGGACAGGTATGGATATTTAGGCATTTCAGTTTTCCATTTCGTAGTCAAATGAAGAAGTCCTTTCAAATTAAATTAATCTTAAAAGCAGGCTCAACTGCTTATGTCTCTCCTTTTGTTTTTCTTTATTTTTATGACTAGTAACAGTATATGTTGAATGCTGCTTCTGTGTCCAGTTTTGTGAGAGGTGTTCACTTCCAAGTTGTACCTAAGTAATTATTCCTGAAGAGTCTGTATTTATTTCTTTGAATAGAGTGTATTAAAGCTAGGATGAAATCTATGCAATTTTTGGGTTAGAGGTACATATTTATATTGTCTTTTCACATACTTTATTCTTTGTCCCAATATCCTAGTAATTCATGAGAAAAAAATTTGAGAATAAGTTTCTGAAAGATTTTAATTAATAAGAAGTAACAGTTTTAAACAAACTTGGTGGACTCAAATTTATCCTTTGCTTACTACAATGGCATCAAGTATCTGTTATTAAATGAGCAAATCTCTTATCAAAGGTATTGAAACAGTACCACATACATGTTAAGAAAATGTACATTCACACACACAAAAAGAAAAATGAAATGACCAGACAATAATTAATTTAAGAGAGTAAAAAAGTGGTGTTGTCAGGGGTTACTGTAAATTAACAAATGCTCATTGTTGAAGGATATAAACAAGCAAACAAAGGTCACCCAAACCCAGAGATAAATACTGAAAAAGTTCTGGTTAGTTACATTCTGGAGGGAATTAAAGTACCAAATAGAAATGGATTCTAGATGAGCTCCCAGTGGTCTGTTTTTCTCAATGGTTTATAACCCAACATTTAAAGAACTTACAGAAGAGATTTGTAAGTAACACTATATTAAAAAAAAAAAATCCTGGAGAATGGGAAAGAAAATAGAAGCCTTGGAACAGGTAAATGTAGTATTAAGTTTCAAAGAAGAAAAAAAACTTCTAAACTGTAAACTAGTTTGAACTTGAGGTCACTTGGAAAAAAATCTAGAAGACATTTTTAAAGCCTTGCCAGTGAGCACCGAGAAAAGGACAGAATTGCCAAGACCCAGAGTTAAGTTCTCAAGAAACAAATCACACCAAATTCAACACATTTTTGGTAGATTGGGGGAAATATTAGTTTTAACAAGTCATCAAAGAAAGGCTCTTAAGATCCCATTGAATTTAATAATGAAAATGAGGTTAATGATTATCAAATTTTTAGAGTCATGATAAGTTGAAGGAGTTGAACAAAGGATATTGTTTTAAAGGATCAATTCATGACTTGGATGAGGGCTTCTACTGCTTACTTCCTAAATCTGTGGCTATCCCGAAGTGGGGAGGGATGGCACACATATTCCATAACCAGATCATCCTTTGAACATATATTAGGAGTCTAAGACCCAATGTTGTAGGAGAAAGAAAAAAAAATTTAATATAGTTATGTGTAGTTTGGGTCAAATAATTTTTCTCTTCTGGGATATAGTTGGTAGAGGTGGATAAAGTTAGCAAAAATAAATTTTAAAAAAGTTGGGAATTTTAGAAAAAAGTAAACCCAATGTAAGTTAGTCATGTCCTATGACTCTCAAAATTATAAGGCAAGCAATAGTTCGATCCTACACTTATAAAATCTCACCTGGCATATTATGATTAATCCTTGGCATTAATGTCTGATAATTATGTAGATAGTCCCAAGAAAATCAACTGAAAAATCATGAGACAGTTAAGCTGTTTGGGTCAGAAGTATTTATATGAGTAATTGATTTCAGTTGATAATAGGGGCTAGTTCCTTGATCTAAATCTACAGCTATGTCATCTTCTTCTTCAAGCATTTTCCCTTAGTCTCAGACTTCAGTGATCCCTCCTCATGTTTATTATATATGCATATAATAAATCCAAGTGTTTATGAAATACTTATCATCTGCTACTCACTATGGTAGATGCTTGGTTTATAACAGAGGCAAGGTTCTGTCATGGATTTATCATCTAGTGGAGCAGACATGCAATAAAAAAGGAAATACAGCTTTATGTTGTGATGTTCTGTAAAGAAATAATATAGGACAATATGAGTATAATAAGGGGAGGGGAGGAATAAAGTCATTAGACACTGGTTAGGGAAAAGAAAACATGTGAGCTGAAACATGAATGATCTGAAGGAGTTAACCATGTACATATATAGAAGATAGGCTCTCTAGGCAGAGGGAACAGCAAGTGCAAAGGCCCTGAGATAGGATTCAGCTTGGTGTGTTTAAGGATCTGAAAGAAGTCCACTATTACAGGAGCATAGTAAATAAAGGAGAGAGTGATAAGAGATTGAAGTAGTCAGGAGCCAGATCATTTTTTGCCTTGTAAGTTGTGTTAAGGGATTTAGATTCTTAACCCAATTAATTGGAAAGCCTAGTATAGGATTTTAATCATGGGAGTAATATCTGATGTGTATTTTTAAAAGATTCAATCCTCTGAATACTATGTAAAATTGATTGTGAGGGAGAAAAAATGAACACAAGGGACTAATATGTGTATTCCCTTAGTTCAGGCAAGAGATGTTATGAAGTTAGGCCAAGGAGGTACTAATGGAAAGGAAAGGAATTGAATGTGTTTGTATTTTAGAAGAAGTGCTGATAGTGGGTTTGCATTTTGGAGGACGTACTGACAATGGAGGGGGCAGGGGTTGATGAATAATGAAATATAAGAACCAGTGAATTTGGTAAGAGTTAACTGAATTGGTAAGAGTCAGTGAAATTGGGAACGGTCAGTTCAGTTCAGTAAAACTAATAAGAGTCACGATGTAGTGAGTGAATTACAAAAAAAGGAGGTACTTAACATTCAGATTTTAGAGGTATTATTCTTATATATGAAAAGTAAAAGTTAAGAATTTGGGAGTGCATGGCTCAGGTGTTCCAGGCCTAAGACTTAAAAGAACTTAGAAGTCAAGTTATTCAGTGATTCAACATGACAACACTGAAGTCATCCAGAATCATTGTTGAAATGGGTAAAGAGGAAGACAGTGAGTCAGGGCCTGAGGCAGATAGTGGATGAGGTAGAAGCAAGAAAATGAGATGAGTAGTTAGTGAGTGGTATAATTGATGACACGAGCCTTGGGGGAGTTGGGAATTTGGAGGATCTAAGATGACTGAAGTTCAAAACAATATTGAGGAAGGCATTATCTCCAAGTTTTTAAACATACAAGGTGTGAGAGAAGAGGAACCTCTTTTTGAAGGGACTGCACAGAACAATAGAGAGTACAGTGGAATAATACAGGATTTGGGAGGGTTGAGAGGGTTGGGAATTTGATCAGATTAGGAGATACATAAAACTGTAAAGTCGTAAGAATCCAGGAGATGATGGATGACCCGAGGGGTTTGCACTTCTGATTGTGGCAAGTAAATGGATGGAGGGAGAGTGTGATGGGATTGATCCTCATGTTCTGTTAGAGGAGAGAAAGTGGGCAGGAGAATGTAAGCTCCATGAGGGCAGGAAATTAAAGTGGGCAGTAGAATACATGAGGATGCCTGGCATGAAGTGGAATTCAGATGTCATCGTCGAATGAATGAGTGAATGCAGTGATTAATGGGAGAGCTCAGGACGTGTGATCCAGAAGATTTAGCTGGAGAGTGTATGACCCCTACCTTTTGTTCTGTAATGCTAGTGAGATACTCATTGGAGCATGAGGTGCTTTGGTGGCATTCTCAAGACACCTGGCTTCTCCAAGGACTCATGGTTTGTGGCTGTTGCATAGGCATTTGGACACATTCACACATATTTTCAAACAGGTAACAGATTGATGCAGTGGTACTTATTAAATAATATATCTTTTTATTCTGAATCTGAAATAATACCTTTATCATTTATAAATTCTTTTTATAGTATTAGGATTACGTTAATACTACAGAATGGCAGGTTTCTGCCCCATAGGGGAAGCTGTTTCTAGCTAGTTGAAATCAATAAAAGGAGCAATCAAGAAGAAACTGATGATGCAGAGTGAGAGAGGCTATGGTTAGTGTTTAGTACCTTACTGCTACCAAGGGATGTAGGCTTTTATCAGGCGATTGTTCCAAGTAATTTTAAAGTTGGTGTTATCCCTTAAAATCTTTACATTATATTGGGGTTTTAGGATGTAGTATAACATATGCTCAATCTTTACCTATCTTATCTTGAGATCCTATAGGAAAATTTCTCTAGGGGTGCTGAGTTGGTTACCCATCTGCCTTGGGCTGAGGTTATGATCTCTAGGTCCTGGGATTGAGCCCCAAGTTGGGCTCCCTGCTCAGTGGGGAGTCTGCTTCTCCCTCTGCCCTTGTACCTGGCTCATGCTCTCTATCTCTCTGTCTCAAATAAATAAATAAATAAAAATAAAAATTTCTGTAAAAAGATCAAGGAATACTATAGAGTTAACTGGCCTAAAGAGTTCACATAATGTTAAGACAGGGCATTATTCAATAATAACCCATCAGGGAAAGCAACAGTAGAGAAATATGTAAGAGTTAAAGCAGCATTTGAAAGGTGTGAATAAAATGGAATATATATATATATTTATATTTATATATATATATAAATATATTTATATTTATATATATATAAATATATTTATATTTATATATATATATATAAAAATATCAATAAAAAGCAAACTCTTTCCCCAACACAAATAATAAGTTCCATTTGCTTCAGAGATCTCCCTTATTCTTTCCCTCTTTCCCTTGCTTCAGTTGAGTGGAAACCTCCAAGAAAAACAATCTGAGTCAGTCCTTTATCTTTGCTCTCTCAAAAAAGTAAATCTCATTTTGGGTGGTATTTTCATGTTTGATCATTTACTTCATAATCTTCTTTTTACATCTAACATTCAGTCCTTTCTGCTTCCCCATGTGTAAAAAGCAAGGAGGCCCCTACTTGCTGATTTTTAAGTTCTCTGTAAGGTGCCATCTGTAATGTAGAATTAGCAGGCTTAAATAATGTTTTTAGGCTGCTACAGAAACAAAGGCTATTGAAATCAATTAATTCATTTGGCCTGTGATTAAGAGTGCCAGAAATTTCCAGCGAAGTTCAGTCGATTTAATTTTGCAGAAGGGAAATCCTAGTTATAAGTGAACACATTGACGGTTTTTATTGTCAGTAAGCCAGTGGAAGAGACTCCATTTTCCAGACAACTAGCCGTTTCCTTGGGTAAAATAAATAGCTTTGCTGATGCGGTGAACCCTTAAAGTATGGAAATCAGGTGTGATCCTTGTATATTCCATTTTCTGCTGAGCAGTGTTACTGTGTGAATGTTTGCTTGTGGAAGAGTGAAAATACAAAGGACAGTTGTCATTTTCCTCCTTTACCTGGTATAAAATACACATTTTAAGGTATTGGATTTCTCCTCTTATTGCCATGTGGGAATGTAATAAATCAGTCACTCTATTCAGTTATTTTGTGATATTTATAAAGAGAGTGAGGAGGCTTTGAAGTTTTTAGTTGGAAATTTGAAGTTTTTGTGCTGCAAAAGAAAGTTTCTACATTCTTTTTCACAGATTATAAAGGTTAGCCTTTGTGACAAATTTATTCTTACATAGTTTACATATAACTCCAAAATGGATGAGCCAGATTGGCATTTTGAAATTGTCTTACTGATGGAGAACTTTAACTTTCCTATGCTGCAATCAGGAATAGCCAGTAAAACAGTGCTAAAAACAGGCACTGAAGACAGGAGAAGAAGAGTGGTCAGCTGGGTCTTACACCAAGACTAAGTAAAATGAGGATTATACTCAAAAAGATAAACTGTATGATTCCACCTGTATGTGGCATTAAAGAAGTTAAATTCATGGAACAGAAAGTAGAATAGTGGTCACCAGAGGGTAGGCGGGGGGGAAAGAGAGTTGTTGCTGAATGGATGTAGTTTAAGATTTGCAAAGTAAAAAAGTTCTGGAAGTCTGTTTCACCACAATGAGTATACTTAATTAATACTACTGAACTATACACTTAAAAATGGTAAGATGGTAAGTTTTATGTTGTCTTTTTTTTTTTTTACTTTTCCTCTCATTTCATTTTTTTTAATTTAAAATTTTTTTATTAACATATAATGTATTATTAGCCCCAGGGGTACTGGTCTGTGAATCACCAGGTTTACACACTTCATAGCACTCACCATAGCACATACCCTCCCCAATGTCTGTAACCCAGCCACCTTATCCATACCTCCCTCACCCTGGCAACCCTCAGTTTGTTTTGTGAGATTAAGAGTCTCTTACGGTTTGTCTCCCTCCCAATCCCATCTTGTTTCTTTATTCTTTTCCTACCCCCAAAACCCCCCACGTTGCCTCTGAACTTCCTCACATCAGGGAGATCATATGATAATTGTGTTTCTCTGATTCACTTACTTCACTAAGCATAATACCCTCTAGGTCCATCCACATCATCGTTATATTGTCTTTTTTACCACAATAAAAAGAAAATGAGGAATGCAGATTGTCAATTGAATTTAGCCACAAAGAGATCATTAGTGACCTTTGCAAGAATATGGTTTTATCAGGGCTGGAGGATGAAGCCCACTTGAGCTGGTTGAAGACTGATAGTGTTTCTAGAGTAAAACTTTTATTCCCTTTGGGTGTTAATGGGGATAGGAAAATAGAAGGGGAAGTCAGTTTTGTTGGTGATATTATGGTTTTATGTTTTGTTTTGTTTTGTAATTTTTTAAAAATTTTTTTGTAATTTTTTTTTTTTTAAGAGAAGCTATCTTACAGTATTTTTGAATGGGGACTCAAAGCATGCAGTGGAGAAGGAGAATAGAAAATGCAAAGGAGATAGGTGAGTTGAGGCACCTGAGAAAAAGGGAGGAGATGGAGTCCACAGCATAAGGATCTTGCTTTTTGACAGTTGTCAGTCCTGGGGCATAGAAAGAGAGTTCCATTCCTTATTCCTGTAGGATGGTGAATTGGTAAGATGAGCAGCATCATGCCTGTTTGCCTGGACAGATTGCTAGCATGGGTCCCCTTTGGAAAGCACAGAAAGACACAATTGCCAAGAAAAATAATGCACAATAGTTCTTTGTTCATTTTTCCTGAGAAAAACAGGCCAAAAGGCTGCAAGCTCAGCTCTCCAGACATATCTGGGAAGGATAAAGTCTTCATACCTCTCTCTGGTAAGAAATGAAAACTCACTTAAGTAACAGACAAAGCAGAGAGTTTGGCTGCTGTAGCGGTGCTATTAATTAGAGCTTCTTCCAATCCTAAAAGGAATAAATATTAGGGAATGACAGAATTAGAGCAGATATTGATGTCTGTTCCATATTAATTGAGGTAGTTTTAAGATTTTCTCAGGTCTGGTATTTTTAGAGGTTGGCTAAGCAAAGGGATAGGTAATGAGTGGTGTGAGACATGGGAAACCTGCCAAGTGCATTTGTTTGGAAACTTGGAAATCTGGCTTTAGAAGGTATTTCATGAGTTCTGTGAACTTTATTCTCAAGTGGCACTCATTTTTCCAATCAGCATAGTGCATGGAGGTTTTGGAAGACTGAACTCCAGCTTACTCCCTTTTCTTATCTGTCTTCATTATATAGTAGTATGTAAACATTGATAATTCTTTATAACTATATTTTCTTTTTTTCTAGAATATTGATAATTCTTTATGTTGTAAAGGACATTTTTAGAGGTATTTTTGGAGGTCTAGTAATTTCTTAGAGGTTGATCATAAGCTCCTTCTTCTTAGGTAGTAATATAGTACCTGTTTAACCTGAACTGCTAGACAGTCTCCAGTCTCTAGGATGTACAAATATTTTCTAAGAAATATATGTATATTGTGAGTGAGTTCTGTATTTGAAAACAATAAGTTTAATTCATGCATTCATTCAACAAATATTTATTGTTTATTTTGTGGTTAAGTACTTTATTACACTTCATTTGTACCGTTAAACATTATGGTCTCTGACCTCACAGAGCTTCTAATTTAGTGAGGGAGTCTGGAATGAAACAAATCACTACACAAACTATATGATTACATTAATAACAAATAAGTTCTGTGACGAAAAGGTACAGGGTACTTTGAAAGCAGGTGACATGGGCAGCCTAAGGTGATGTGGGGAATTGGGTAGTCCTCCCTGAGGAGGTGACATTTAAACTGAGGGCAGAAGGACACTTGGGTATTAGCCCAGTAAAGGTATGGTAGAGAGATAGGCATAAAAAAAGTGAGACTATGCAGAGGTCTTGAGATGGGAAGAAGCTTGGCCTGTTTCAGAAAGAGATGGAAAACCAGTTGGACTGCAGCAAGCCAGAGGGGAAAAAGGAAGAGCTCTATAAGATAAAGCTAGAGAATAGGGAGCCCAGGACCATAGTTACCTCTAAAGCAGTGCTACAAATCCAGGAGACAGGATCAGATTTGTATTGTCAGAAGTGAACTCTGGTAGCTCTGTAGAGAGGTTTTCCTCTAGACAGGGGTCAGCAAACTTTTTTTGTAAAGATCCAGAGAGTAAATATGTTAGGTTTTGTGAGCCATATGGCCTGTCACAACTACTGACCTGTGTGTGTAGTGTGAAAATAGCCATGGACATATGTAAATGAAGAAACCTGGATGGGTTCCATTGAACTTTATTTAAAGTTTATTAAAACTTTGTGGCTGAAATTTGAATTTCATAGAATTTTCATGTATTAAGAAATACTATTCTTTTCATTAAAAAAAAAAAAAAACCATTTAAAACCACTCTTCGTTCATCGGCCATACAAAACCAAGTGGTGGGTGAAATTGGCCTGATAGTCATGGTTTGCTGACCCCTGCTGTAAGACTTACAGTTCTTATTCTTTTAACATTTTCAACTCTATCTCTTAAATAATATTTTCATTCTAACATGTCATTTTTCTTAAGTTGTCTGTCCTTTTTTTTTTATTTTCCCAACACTCTGTGGTAAAGATGTGACCAGTGCTAAATAAAAAATGGGAATATAACCTTTCCTTTTCTGTTTTTCCATCTTAGTGTTACATTTTCTTTTCTGAAAATCAGTATAACATGACTTACATATTCTATTTTTTTCTTTATCCACAGCTTTCTTTTTAAACAATGGGCAATTTTTTATTTCTCTTATTTTTTGTTTCCAAAATATTATACTTGGTGCTTTCTTTTTTCAAACCTCACACTGAATTTTCATCCTTTTTTTTTTTTTTTTTAACCTAGCGATGGCTCTAAAATTTAATTCTGTCATTTGGAAGAAAAAATGGTACATACATCGGAAAAACAAAGTAAAAAGTAAAGCAACACAGTTGTATGCAAACATTTGTCATGGGACCGGATAAACTACTTCGTTTACATGGAGATAAACAACATCCATATTATTTCAGATCTACAAACACAGCATTCTGATTTGAAAGGGGGTTTTTTAGTGCTTTCTTGCAGTGCGCCATTCAGGCAGCTAGCTACCCCACAAGATGCTGGAAAGCATTATGTAGTGGAAATAGTACAGACAGGCCTGTTTTAAATTCCATCTGACTCTTACAAGGTATATAATATTGAACAACTGAATGAATTTCTTGGAGCCTAACTTCCCTGAAGCATGCAAAATACATCGTCTGTTGTATTGGGACTCTGTGTGTGAGAATTCCCATCCGCCTTTCTTCCCTCACATGAAGGTAGCCCTGTTAAAAAAAACTGGTGGAGGGAAGAGCTTATATTTGGTGATGGTGAAGGTGTTGGTTTGGGTTGTAACCTTACTGCAGATACGAAGTTAAAACAACAACAACACAGAACTAGAGTATTGCCCAAAAGAAACCAGTGTGCACTTAAAAGGTGGTATAGATGATAAATGTATTTTTCATTAATATTTCCTTTGCCTTGTTTATTTTGCTTCTGAAAACTTAGGTTTGACAGTTCTCTGGAAGACCTACCTCAGAGTGGACCTCACCCACCTGCAACTCCTCAGGTTTTACACATTGGTAGCCAAGTAGCCACACTTTCTAAAGTAACTGCGTGTTCTAGGTAGTGTTTTTTCCCTTGTGGAATGTTGAAATTTTAATGGTGGTGGTGAAATTAAATACTAAAACTGTTTGACTAAAAAGAAACAAGTGATCATAGATTACAGAACTGACATCATTAATATATTGATAAGAAACTTTGGCACTCAGCTGGGGAACACCACTTTACACTGCTTTTATATCTGTCTCTCTCTCTTTTTTTTGTTCAGATTCAAAATTCTAATATAGAGTCAGGAAATCTATGCCTTCTGTTTATTTACTGTAAATGGGAAAGTCAACTTTCTTGAGTTTGTTTTAAGTCTACTTTACTGAGTTAGAGTATTCTCCTCTAAAAAAAGAGTGATAGAGATCATACGTTCTAAGTGCCTACACATATTCTAAGATATTCAGGTTACTTAGAAGATTTTACAGACCTCTGATACTATACAGTATTATTATTTGTGATACAATACAAGGAAGGACGTTCATTACAATTTCCTTTTAAAGAGAGAAAGATAATTTAACTGATTTATTTTTTAGCTGCCTTTTTTTTAGTTGACTTTTTAAATAAAGTTGTTTCTAGTTGTTAACTTGCCATCACTTCCCCCAAATAGTAGCCATTGCTTGAAAGATGCAGAGTAATTGAGGAATTCAAAGTTGAATCAGTTGGTAACTTTTTCTTCCACATTGCTTGCCACTCATATTACCCTGCCCCACCACTGATAGCATCTTTCTTTTCTCTTTCCAGACCCATTCTTTCTTTTCTACCCATTCACAATTGCTCAAACATAGCCATACAGTTCAAATCAATTATAGGCTTGCAGAAAAACTATACTTAATTCTGTGTAATTTTATAAAATGGCTTACCACTGTTTGTTTAATATGCTTTCTAATGGTTTGTAAAGCTATAGCCAGTGGAACTAGGAATAATGAATTATCATATTCTTCTGAGAAGGAGAAAAGACTTATGTCCCTACACACAGTTTCAGACGTCTGAGCTCTCATTAACCTGGGTTGAGTTTGGCACATAATTACTTTGTGCTGAAGGTGGTCACTGTCACAAATTGTGAAAAAAGTGGTCATAGAATGGTGAGGATGTTCATTAATGACTTGCATGCAGAAATGAGGAGGAAAGACTATATAGGTTTCATGCTGTGCATTTTAGACTTTCAACTTCATAAAAAAAATTTCTTAATTTCAAGCTGATAACTACCTTGAAAATCATTATGGTCCTAATGATGGAATGTTCATTTCTGTCCAGGTGTTTGACCTTTTCTAAAAGATAAAAGGAAAATATTTGTTATTTTAAGTCATAAGGGTTCTATGAGAATGAAATTTCATACCAGCATTGAGTCTTTACAGAGCTAACTGAAAGTGGAAATGTAGAACATCAACAGAGAGGGTGATGTTTTAGTCATATTCACTTTAACTACTGTTTATTTTACAAAGGTGCTTTCCTTCCCCAAGTAGGTTTATTCTCAGTATTAAGTTACCTCTTGTTCCTTTTAATATGTATTGCTGCTTCTGAATAGGCAGTCGGTTGTACCTGCTTCTCCTGAAAGCACAAGTCTCGTTAAAATGTCAGGTTCTGGGTGTATATCATCCCTAAGGTAAAGCTCTTTATGTAGAGTCTTTTTAGAAAAATCGACATACCTTCCTTTCTCTGAATATGGAAATTCAGACTTCATGTTTAGATTTATTTTCTACTTAGATGCTGACAAATCAATCCTCACATGTGTGTTATATAATATTGATTTAACTTTAAATGGGATTAGAGACTGAAGTTAAATACATCCAAAAGCATTTATATCTCAAAAATCAGTTTTATGGAGCATTATATATCAGATTTTAATTTCTGAGAGAAATCATAGCAACAGCAAATAAATGACCTGCACCCTTATTACACTTCTGTATCATACCTTTTAATGTCTGAATATGAATATAAGATAGTTACTATCTTACCTTTATTATGCTACATTTTCTCACTTTTCTTTTTTGTTCCTCTCCTCTTTTTTTTTTTTTTTTTCTTTCCCTATGTATCAGTTTAAGCAGCTCCACTAGAAATGTGGTGACAAGGTCTTTGGAAGGTTTTCGAAACTTTTCTACCTTCTCTTCTCCTGCTAGATATAGTGCTGCAGTTCTTAGCAGTGCAGCTGCTACTGTGTCTGCTGTTCTTGCTGCAAAAACCAGGTAGAGCTGTATGTACAATGTGTGTCTTGTGTGATTCCAACACTTCACTGTCTTACAAGTCCCCTTAAAGCATACATAACCATTGGAAAAGTCACAGGCCAATATGAGATCTTGGTTGTGTTGTGGACATTTTACCTGGGTTGTAGACATATGCCTTAGTGTTTATTACTGGTTTTTCTTTAAATCTTCCTTTCATCTGTTTCCATGACTACCATTTATCTTTGATGCTTTTCAGTTGCATGGATTATTGCATGTGTGCTTACTGAGTTTGGGCCTTTATAATTTTTAGTTTTTATATCTGGAACAGAATCAACTATCAGTAGATACTTTAAGTTCTTATTGATACTCTCTTCTCTCACAAACTGATTGTATTTAAGGGTGTTCTCAAGTCTAACTACATCCCTCCTCCTGAAAAAAAGAAGAAGAATTTTTTATTTTTATGAGATTTTTAAAATATAATTTCCAGTAGTCTTTATAAAGTTTTCTGCTTCCTAAAAGATTGTCTTGGCTAGTTGTGGTGAAAATTTAGTCAATTCTATATTAATGAGTAAAGTAATAGAGTACTTGGACCTTCTTTCCCTCCTCTTTCTATGCTTTGTTTTTTCTGCCTGTCTGTAAAATATCTATCTCTAGCTCTTCCTGGAAATGTTTCAAATCATAGACTGTCAAGACTACTTTCTGCTGTTGATCGTGTGATTTTTTTCAACTTAAAACTCTTTCTAAATGTTCACCAGGCTCTCCAGTCCTGATAAGTATCACTCACTCCTGGATGCACTTTGCATCAGCCCTGTTTCTAAGCCTTTAGCTTTTTCGTACCTCCAGTCTTCGAGGAAGTCAACTGGCTCTATCCATGTTAAGAAAATAAGGTACTGTGGAGCAGGTATCTCAGTGGTGGTTTGCTTTAAAAGACACTGCTTTCTGTAACACCTAACCACTATATTAACCAGCCAGATGCGAAAGTCCTAGAGTGGATTTGTGTTCAGTTTTTAAACTAGCTGTAAATTCATTACAATGCTAATGGACAAGCATGTTATTTTAAATGATCATTGATTCCCCTTTTAACCCCTTGTGACATGTTTTATTACCATACTTGATGTTTAGTATGAAATTACAAGTAATTACGCGACTATTTAAATTACAGTTTAACCATTTCATTGCATGGATGGTAGCTATACTAGAATAGGGGAATGTTTAGTAAGACATACCTTTATATCTTTTGAAAAATGAAAAAGAATAATAAAATAATTCATTTTGATTGGCTACTGTTATCTTATTGTTCTTATATATGAGGGTTTTACTTGGACAGGCAACTTTTTACCATATCTGGGAAATTCTGAAACACAAAATTAATTTTTCTCCTAAACTTAACAATTATGCCAAAAATTATTAGGTATATATAAAAAATAAAAATATCCCAAGTGTTCATGGAAGGTATAATCTTAATGAAATAACTGTTTAAAATCATCTCTGATGGAACATAGTATTAATGGTGGAGTATACACTATAGCTATAATTGGTAGAAGTCTGATATAACACGGGCTGTCTACTGATTATGTGTTTGTATTCTATTCACTGTCATGGAGGTTTTCAATATACTTAATTAAAATTCTGAGTAACTTACAAGGCAGATGTTTAAACAGGGAGAGAGAGATCATTGTACCTTTTTCTCTTTTACATTTGTGGAATTGTGTTAATTGAGCAGAAATTTTTCAGCATCCAGGCTAAGTCTAGACAGAGACAGGTTACTGACCACACTTGGAATAAAAGATCCCTTTGAGGACCTAATGGAATGCTCACATCTCTCCAGAAAAGTAGCTGTTGCATTTTTTAAAAAACTAAATAGCCAATGGTATGTTTTGAAGGATATCAAATGGAGATGGGATAGGGAAAAATGGAGATAGGATGGAGAAGAATACCAGTTGTGTGAGAATACCCCATCTCCATTAGTGGCATGCTCATTAAATTATATTCTAGTAAGTTACTTTTCACTCGCTGTTTAATAAAAAAGAGCAACATTAAAATTCTTGCAAACCTTGCTTGAGTGGAGAATCTTAAAGTTTTTCATTTATTATTGGGAAACCAAGGACAATTTTATAACATTTTTGTACATAACCCTTACACACAGAGCAATCTGTCTTTAAGCAGAGATAAATTCCTCTGAAAGAAATGATTCGAGTTTTGGGGCGCCTGGGTGGCTCAGTGGGTTAAGTCTGCCTTTGGCTCAGGTCATGATCTCAGGGTCCTGGGATCGAATCCCACATCAGGCTTTCTGCTCAGCAGGGAGCCTAATTCCTCCTCTCTCTGCCTGCCTCTCTGCCTACTTGTGATCTCTCTCTGTCTGTCAAATAAATAAGTAAAATCTTAAAAAAAAAATAGGTCTAGTTTTCCCTTCCAATTAAACATTTTGTTGTTTAAATAAACTTCTTGTGTTAAAAAAAAAAAGTGTGCATGTAGTTATGGCCTGATTGATGCTCTCCATGGACCTGCTTATAGAACAGGTATTAGTAGCCATTATCATCACTTTTTATTAAGAGCAATAGGCACAAACTAAATATATTTTGGTATTTGGGAAATGGAAATGATTTTCGACAAGGTAGTAAGCGAGTTGGCATTCTGGAAAGCAGGAACTCTGGGTGTCCTGAGGAAACCTTTTAAATTTTAAATATAGAAAAAATATATGAAGCATGATTTCAGAAATAAGATACCAATTTAAGTAATCATGTCATGCTATATTAGTAAATTAGTCATTAATTCAAAATATTTTTGCTGTTAATGATTATTAGAATATTTTATTCCCAAATATAAAATAATATAGCCAATGATGTCATTAATTCTTAAATCTTCAGTACATGATATCCGTTGTTTATGTATTTTCTTTAAATAGTAGCTAATGCTAGAAATTAGGCAATAAGACGTTAGCTCTTTTAGAGACCTAGGAATTACATATTTAGATATATGGTTGTCTTCATAAAATCAAATATTCTTCCATTCCTACATTAAATGTTTTAAGTAAATAGAGATTTACTTCTCCGGAGAATGTTGAACTCTGCTCATCAGTCCCGAATTCAAATATAAATGGAACAATTTCTTGCTAATAAGTTAGAATTTTATAAGATCGTTACAACCTACTGTGCACACTTTGTATCTAAAGAGGACTGTTTAAGATTTAAACATCTTTGGCCTTTTGGGAGAGAATATATAATGTAAAGACTATACAGAGGATAAAATAAAATGTTCATATGTATAGGTAAAAATTGAAGTGTAAGAAGAGACTCTCCATTGTTTGGGAGAATATGGGACCTTTCAAAGTTCCGTGGACAGATTTTTAATTTTTTTTTCTCTCTGGCTTAGCATAGAGCCAGGTACTTTACTTGTATTACATGTATTATCTCGTTGTGTTTCATTTAATCCTAACAATAACCTTGGAATAAAAGTAGTATTTTCATCTAATTTTACAGATGAAGAAATGTTATCAACTTAAGTAACCTAAGTAAATAACTCAAGTAACCTACCCAAAGTCACAGTAAAGTCCCCAGTCTCAGTTTATTAATGTAGTGCAGGAGACAAGATACATAAGGAAGTTATTGTTACTTTTTTTAAACCTGGCTATTACAAATTGAAATGTAACTGTATGTGATGTAGTTAATTTGTGTCATGAACTGAAGGAAGTGGTGTCTCTACTGCTAGATGATTGATTAAGTAAAATATATTTATTGTTTAGTATGGTACACAGTGCATAATAGATATTATTTTTTACTACTACTGTTAACTATAGATGGTATTTAGATGTGTTCAGAGGGAGAGTGGGGGAGGTGCCTTCTGTTTAGAGCCTGGAAAAAATGGAGAATTTTGGACAGAGAAGAGGTGTGGCCAGCACATAATTTGTATCACGAAGTGGCAGGAGATGATGATTGGACAGGTAGATTGTAGCTGTATCTTAGAAGGCTTTGAATGTCATGCCGAGGTGTAACTTATATCTTAGCCCTTTACCCTCTAATGGTTAAATCCAGTCTGTAGCCTTTCCTTCATCTGCTTAAATACCTTCCGGAATTAGGCCTGTCACTAAAGGTATTGTTAGGAAACAGAATATTTCCTTTGGACAATTTTTCATATTAGGAAGTGCCTCCTTTTATTGAACCAAATCTGTCTCACCATAGATTTGACACTACATTAGGCAAACAGAATGTAGCCACATAGAGTGAATCCACATGTCACGTATTTGAGGATTGCTCTAATGCTTCTCCTGAGTTTTTTTTCATACCTTAGGTCAATGTTACCAGTTCCTTCAACCAAACTTGACTAGACTTAGCATTAATTTTCTATCATTCTGGTCACTTTCTTTTAAGTAAGTCTGTCTGCCAGCTCTCCTCGAAATAAATTTTAACTTATTCAGGTTGTTAAACATTAAATGATGATTTGGGCTTTGTTATTTCCAGATAATATTTTTGTTTCATTTGTAACTTCTAGTGTTCCTTGGTCATAAATTTTCTTCTCAGAACTCTGAATATATGGGTTATTAGTTATTTTTTTTCTAACTGAGCCTAGAATTAACCTTAGAATTAAAATGACCTATACTTCTGTATTATTTTTTAAAAATCATGTATTTGTAGTATATAAGAATATTGAAAATAAGTTTTATTTTTTGAATATATTAATCATCCTTTTCATTTGTTTAGGCTGATATTCTGTGCCTTAGAGTATGCTATGTATTTTGTACACAATTATCTTACTTAAGTCTCGTGGAACTCTTATGAGCAAAGTATTATCCCCATTTAAAGTTTAGGTAAATGAGACTTAAGAGAGGTAAAATAATTAGTTGATCACAAAGCTTTTCAAAGTTACTCATAACCATTCTACTATAAAGCTTAAACTCTGTTTCCATTAATTTTATTTATTCTGTCATCTTTATTGATAATTGTGTTTAGCATTGCCATGAAGTAGTCTTTTACTTTTTATTTATAAGTTACTAAAGTGCTTAAAATTTTCATTGTATAATATGTTCTACCATATCAAGTGGACTTTAGTTTTTCATGAAAATGATTGGAAATGATAAAAGAATGTTATAGCTTTGTTACATTTGAATTTGAGAGAACAATAATAAGAAACAATATTTCAAGAAAGTTAAAAAAGCTCTAGTATGATTTTTCAAAACTGTTTAGTGTCAGAAGTTCTCTAGGACCACCCGCTCAGTAGAGACTTATAGAACTGGGCATATAGTTGTACTCATGACTGAGATTTATTATAGTGTGAGAATACAAAGCAAAATCAGCAAGGGAGAGGGTACGTGGATCAAGTCCAGAGGAATAGAGGCTCAAGTTTCCAAAAGTCCTTTCTCAACATAGGAGATATTGGTTCCTACAGCAGTGAGTTATGATAAAACATGCAAAATGTTGTCTACCAGAGAAACTCATTAGATACGAAGTACTTAAGGTTTGTTTTTTTTTTAAGATTTTATTTATTTATTTGACAGAGAGAGAGATCACAAGTAGGCAGAGAGGCAGGCAGAGAGAGAGGAGGAAGCAGGCTCCCTGCAGAGCAGAGAGCCCGATGCGGGGCTCAATCCCAGGACCCTGAGATCATGACCTGAGCCGAAGGCAGCGGCTTAATCCACTGAGCCACGCAGGCGCCCCTAAAGTACTTAAGGTTTTTATTGGGGCTCCTTATATTGTCTCGCTGTGCCTAGTTCATACCATATGTCCCAACTCACAGAAGGAAAGTAGGTATTTAGCATAAACCACATTGTTTATTTAGCTTAGGCACAGTGAGCTACTCCTACATTTTAGAGAAAGTTTTATATGACTGTAGGGAACTGTTCACCAGCCAAGTTCTCAAATGCCAGTTAGAGGCCAACCTTGTAAGCAGGCCTTCCTAAGACTAGGCAACCTCAGGCCTCCTTTGTTAGGTATTTATCCCAGATTCAAGAGCATTGGAGAAATTAGGTATTCTTAGGACATGATTGAATTTGAAATCTCTTTTCATTGAAATAATCTCAACCTAAACAGTACGATTAAGGGACATTTATTTTACTGGTCATTAATTATTATTCTATCTTTATTGATCTACTCTTCCAGCTGTTATTTTCAGTCATTGATGGACTTGAGTTTCTGTGCATGGAATTATTTAAGCAAGCAGTACCTTGATTTCTGTTCAGAAGTTAGTAGGATGTATTCTTTTTATAGTTGTTATAATAATTATTGTTATACTTCACCTGAGAGAAACTTCTATAATATTATATCATTTCAAAGTACATATTTATAATTTGAGCTACCTAAGACCTATGACAACATATAATTATAAATAACAAATGACTGGGTAATAAAAAGATCTTCTAAATCAAACTGGAACCAGCACAGATAAGGCCTCCTGTTAAGCAAGTAGAGTAACTCTGACTGAATGAGGACAATGGCCGTCTTGTCTCCTGTTTTCCTGTATTGTGGGTACAGAACACTGGATGTTCTGTTAAGCTGGGGATTTTGTCTCTTGTTTACCATTCTGTGGCCAGTGCATAGCACACTGTCTGGCATGTAGTAGGTGCTTAAATACTTGTTCAATGAATGAGTGACTAAGCGTTGAATAAAAAGAGTGGTAAGATGTCAGGGTAACTTAGTTCATAAAATACCAGAAGAATGTGAGAAAGAAGGGAAAAAATATCTGCCATTTCAGAGAGTTCATCAGGAATTCTGTAATCATTAGTTGTTTTAATGTAGGTGATTTTCTGAAAGATTGAGATAGAGAAGAATAGGAAGGTAAAGTTACCATATTATTTTGAAAGGATTGGCTGTAACAGTGTTTCAGTTGCCTAATTTCTCACAATAGACCTTTTAAAGGTCTATTTAAATTTTTCCAGGGTGCCTGGGTGGCTTGGTCGGTTAAGCAACTGCCTTCGACTCAGGTCATGATCCTGGAGTTCTGGGATCAAGTCCCGCATCAGGCTCCCTGCTCAGCGGGGAGTCTGTTTCTCCCTCTGACCTTTCCGCATCTCGTGTTTTCTCTCATTCTCTCTCTCTCAAATGAATAAATAAAATCAAAAAAAAAAAGAAAGAAAGAAAATTTCCAAAGTACTGAACAAATGTAATCTGACTTCTTCCCTTTCTTTTGTTTTTGTTTGATTGTTCATTTCAAAGAGAGACAGTCCTTCAGTCATAGTTTTCGAGTTTTTCTTTTTTAAAATATTGGTTAGTTAATATTTTTGTTTTCCTTACAGATTTGACAGATTGAGAAAATAAAGGATCATTGCTAAGTTAGTTTGCTATCACTTCACCAAAATGTTTCCTTATTTTCTTTCTAGCAACACCCAGGAGACTTCTCAGCAGTTGTCTCCATCAGTAGCTTCAGCACGGAGCATGCCTGAGAGGCGGGAGAGCCCAGCCTCCACCAGACCAGGGGTGGCGGGTCTCACAACTGCTGCTGCCTTCAAGCCTCCAGGACCTGCTAACATTGTCAAGTCACCAAGCTGGCCACACCCCAACCAAGCAGGTATGCCAAAGAAATCTCTTGCTTTTTGTTTTTCTTAAGTGTAACTATGAAAATGTTTTCCAGGATATTTGATAGAATTCCCTGGTGAAACTCATTCTCAACCATCTAAGCTTTAAAAAGTTCTGCAAGGAATAGCCATAGCTATTTTCTTCTGAAGTATTTCATAAACATTCTGTGTGCATTTGATATAGTTGCCCTTTGCTTTTCCTAATTATAGAATTGGGAATTGCTTTGTTCCCCAAATTATTCAAGAAGCATGTATGAATTGTAAACTTGGGGTCTTTTTAATGAACTGTATCATTAGAAGGTCAACCTTGGAAATACGACATATTTGTTTTGATGATATATACAAAATAACAAAAACAGAAGCATTCATTGTCATCAGTTACTGAAAAAATCTTTCACTTGTTGTCCTCTGAAGATTTATGAGATGGAAGTGGAAGAAGGTTACAGTGCCAGAAAGAAAACGTACTTTTTAAATTTTAATTGTTCTATTTTATTTGAGATTAGTTGACATAATATTAGTTCCAGATGTACAACATACTGTCTTGACAATTCTGTACATTCTGCTATGCTCACCATAATAAATGTAGTTACCATTTGTCACCATACAACATTATTATAATATTGTTGACTATATAGTCCCTATGCTGTACTTTTCATCCCTGTGACCTATTTAATTTATAAGTGGAAGTTTGTACCTCTTAATCCCTTTGAACTATTTTACCCCTCCTGCCAGCACCTTACCTTCTGGCAGCTACCACTTAGTTCTCTATACTTATGACTCTGTTTTGTTGGTTTGTTTATTTGTTTGGTTTTTAGATTCCACATATAAATGAAATCATATGGTATTTGACTTTCTCTGATTTATATTACATAGCATAATACCCTCAGGCCCATCCATGTTGTCACCAAAGGCATAATCTCATCCTTTGTTGTAGCTCAGTAATAGTCCATTATATGTTTATATCACATCTTTATCCATTCATCTGTCAATGGATGCTTGGATTGGTTCCCTATCTTGGCTGTTGTAAATAATGCTATAATAAATATAGGAATTGCGTACATTTTGTTGACTTAATATGTCTGTTTTCTTTGGGTAAATATCCACTAGTGGAATTACTAGATCCTATGATATTTCTATTTTTAAGTTTTTGAGGAGTTTCAATACTGTTCCAGAACAGTTGCAGCAAAATCTTTTTTTTTTTTTTTAAAGGTTTTATTTTATTTATTTATTGGACAGAGATCACAAGTAGGCAGAGAGGCAGGCAGAGAGAGAGGAGGAAGCAGGCTCCCTGCCAAGCAGAGAACCCGATGCGGGGCTCAATCCCAGGACCCTGAGATCATGACCTGAGCCGAAGGCAGAGGCTTTAACCCACTGAGCCACCCAGGCGCCCCTTGCAGCAAATTCTATTCCTACAAATAGTGCGCAAGAGTTCTCTTTTCTCCACATCCTTGCCAGCACTTGTTATTTCTTGTCTTTTTTATTTTAGCCATTCTGACGGGTAGAAGAATTGTGGTTTTCATTTGCATTTGCCTGATGATTCATGATGTTGAGCATCTTTTCATGTGTCTTTTGGCATCTGTATGTCTTCCTTGGAAAAATGTTTTTTCAGGTCCTTTGCCCATTTTTAATCAGATTATTTGGGTTTTTTTGGTGTTGCCCTTTATAAGTCCTTTATATTTTGGACATTAACCCCTTATTGGGCATATCATTTGCAAGTATTTTCTCACATTCAGTAGGTTGCCTTTTCATTTTGTTAATGATTTTCTTCCTTGATTTTGCTGTCATCCCATTAGCTTATTTTTGCTTTGTTTTCCTTGCATATTTAGACATATTTAGAAAAATGGTGCCAAGGTCATGTCAAAGTGATTACTGCCCATGTTTTTTAAGGAGTTTTACTATGGTTTCAGCTCTCAAAGTTAGGCCTTTAATTCATTTTTAGTTTATTTTTGTGTATGGTATAAGAAAGTGGCCCCATTTCATTCTTTTGCATTTAATTGTCCAGTTTTCCCAGGAACATGTATTGAAGAGACTGTCTTTCCCCCTGTTGTGATGTTCTTGCTCCTCTGTCACAGAGAAATTGACAATATAAGCACGGGTTTATTTCTGGGCTCTGTATCCTGTCTGTTGTTGGATTTTTCTGTGTTTGTGCCAATACTATACTGTTTTGGTTACTATAGCTTTGTAGTATACTTTGAAATCTGGGACTGTGATATCTCCAGCTTTGTTCTTTTTTCTCAAGATTGTTCTGTCTATTCAGAGTCTTTTGTGGTTCTGTACATATTTTAGGATTGTTTGTTTTTGTTTTGTGAAAAATGCTGTTGGTATTTTAGGGATTGCATTGAATCTGTTAATTGCTTCGGATTGTATAGCTATTTTAATAGTATCAATTATTCTGATCCAGGAGCATGGAATGCCTTTCCATTTGTTTCCATTCCATTCCATGGAATGCCTTTCTCTTCAGTTTCTTTCATCAGTGGTTTATAAGTTTTCAGAGTAACAAGACTTTCACCACCTTGGTTAAGTTTATTCTTAGGTATTTTATTATTTTTGGTGCAATTATAAATAGGATTACTTTCTTTATTTCTCTTTCTGGTAGTTCATTAGTGTATAAAAATGCAACAGATTTTGTGCATTGATTTTGTACCCTGCAGCTTAACTAATTTTTTTATTATTTCTAAGAGATTTTTGGTAGATTCTATAGGAATTTCTAAATATACTATCATGTCATCTTCAAATAGTGACAGTTTTACTTTTTCCTTACCAATTTGGATTCCTTTTTATCTCTTTTTCTTGTCTAATTGCTGTGACTTGGACTGTGTATTATGTTGAATCAAAGTGGCAAGAGTGGACATTCTTGTATTGTTCTTGATCTTAGGAAAAGAGCTGTCAGCTTTTCATCACTGAATATGACATTAGCTGTGGATTTCTCATACATGGCCTTTATTATGTTATGTGTTCCATATAAACCTACTTTGTTGAGAGTTTTTATCATGAATAGATGTTGCATTTTGTCAAATGCTTTTTCTGCATCTAATGAGATGATCCTATAGTTTTTATCCCTCATTTTGTTATAGAAAGAGAACATTTGAATAGTAAGGTCAAACAACTTGGTCTCAATCTGGAAACCTGAGTTTTCATTCACGTCCACAGATAAATAGCTTTAAGTAAAATCACTTAACCTCTTTGACCCTCCGTTTTCTGATTTGCAGAATAAAGGCAGACTAAATAATCTCCTGTTTCTCCCAATATGAATAAAGATGATGGCTATAGGATTAAAGGACTTCTCTTAACAAAAAGATGGAACCCCATCTCTTTGTACTCTTTATACTCTCTAAATGATCTGTCATCCAGATTCCTTTTACAACCTAGCCACTGATGGTTTAGAGTCCTCTGTGTCCTGAATTCCGTATCCTCAAAATTGTTGATCTACTTGCTGTTTCCAGGTGGCATCTCAAATGCAGCATGTCTGAAAGTATTATTACCCTGCTCTGGGAATGGTACATTCACCCAGTCACGAGAGCTCCAGTGTAAGCTTGAGAACCTCCCAGCTCTATCCCCACGTTCTCATAGCAACTAACACCTAATGATTTCATTTCTGAGTATTTCTCAAGTTTCTTTTCTCCTCTCTATGGTTAGAGCCAGTGCCTTGGTTCAGGCCTTTGTCATTGCAAACAACTTCTAAGTAGTTTCCTTGTCTTCTTCTGACCACCCCACCCCAATCAATCTGTCCTTCATACTGCAGCAAGTATCTTTCTAAAACTCTGATTTTCCCACTCTACTCTCCTGTTGCAGATACTTTACTGTATTTCCCTATTCCTTAACTTATCATTGAAGTCCATTTTCAATCTGGCTACCACTAACTTCTCAGTGTCATCTCCCACTGCTTCCAAATTATAATCTGTGCCATAGCCTTACTAAAGCATCTTAAGTTACTGACACATGCCGTGTTACCTTGCTTTAGAATGTTCTGGTCCTTCTTCATAGAATGTCCTTCTAGTCTTTCCTCATTAATGTTGGGATAAGAATTGATTGAATACGCGAGGGACTGCTTTTAAATATATATATATGTGATATATATATTTTAAGAATTGCTCTTAAGGATTTATCATTTACCAATATTTAAGAATAATTTTTATAGTTGTAAGAGTAGATTTTTAGTTAATTTAAGAATCCATCTTTTGCTTTGCATTTTCCATAGTGCTTAAATTATATTAGACACTAAATCCTTTTATGATTAATAAATTATTTTTTAGAAAAATACTATTTATAGTTAAAATTATTTCATAGTGTCATTTTGAATAATTTTGAATTACTGTTATATGTTACTCATTTTGCAAAGAAGCTAAAATTTTTTTATTGGGGAGGGCAAGAGATAAGCCATTACATATGAGCTAGGCTAATTTAAAGACTGCTTTATCACTTTCAAAAACTTAAAATATTTAGACCAATATCATTAGCTTCTGAAATTTCTGGACTGTTAATTGAATTAGCAAGACCCGTTCTCTTGGGAGAAAATGCCAACAGCTCAACCTCCTTTTTTAGTTATTTTCCATTTACTTGAAGCTTATCTATGAGGTGGAGATTTGCTCTAATTATTTTGTATGTGGATTAGACTATAGAAAATAACTTTAAGAAAAATCTCCTTGGTTTAGAATTGGAAGGAAACAAGAAAACATTTCTTAAGAAAGCAAGGGAACGACTGACTATCTGATGTAGAAACTGAAGGGAGGGCATTAAGTATGTGCACTGGAGAGGGCAAAGAATATATATACTGCTTTTATAAATTCAGAAACATGGTCTGACTGTTTATGGGTCTGTTAAAGGGACTGACCATTAAAGGGAAAAGAAAAAAATTGAGGCAAAATTCCTGGAGAAGATACTACAGCAAAACTACCACAAGAGGGCAACAGAATCCTGTCTTCTTTGAGTGTAATTTGTTATAATCATCAAAGCAGTCAAATAACACAACTATAATCATGATTCATATGGTCAGTATTTAAAAGATTATACTTTTTACAGAAAACATAACTTAATTTCAGTAAAATTATAAGAGTATAAACATTATATGACATTTAAAGCATTAATATCATAAAATGATGTACCATTGTGATCATAGTTGAATTACATCATGATGCTTAGCTCAAATTAGAAAATATTTGCGGAACTCCTGCTGTCTGTTTTGCTCTAGGTGCTACAAATTGGCCTTTAATGCGTATTATATGATGTAAAAATTACTTATTTTACACTATTTTATAAAAATTTTAAAATAAATACAGAATCTCCACCATATTTAAAAACAAAACAAATCCATCTCAGAATCTACTCTTACTATTTGGTAAGTAGTTTTAAGAGCTTCCTAATGGAAATGAAAAGGTTCTTTTGATTTAGAAGGGGATAGCTGTCTCATTATGGGTTCTTGGGTTCTTCACAGTTCTCCTGTGAAAACTATAGTGCCAGCAAAGGGGAGGCAAAAGTTAGAAAGGCCAGTTGCTGCCTAGCTGACTTTATCAAAGTATGGAGTTCCCTCACACGAAAAACTTCAGGCTTCTTTCTTTTGATACTTCACAGCTGTGTTCTAATGTAGGTGAAAAAAGAACCCCTCCCTACCATCATCATCAAAGAGTGACTGTTACCAGTGATGTCATTTTAAAATAAGTTCTAGAGTTAGGTGAGGAGGATGAGATAAAAATTACTGAGTTGCGTCTGTAACCCACTTTGTTGATCCTGAAATCAGTTTAATGGATCATAGCCAGTATTTTCATTTAAAAAAATGAAATATATAAGAATATTTTAATATATTAAGTATTTTAACATAGTAAGAGTAGGGAGGTATGATGTTATGAAAATGTGGTTTTACTTTGTATGTGTATATAAGTAAGTACAAACACATATATTTGGGGTCAGCAGGTAAACATGTATATTTGGGTCTTGGAAATTGTTTATTTAAGTATTTTAGACATACTCTTGTCTATTGTGATGACTAATACGGTTTTGAAATGATAGCCCCCCCCCGCCAAAAAAAAAAAAAACTGCATTGAAAAGACTGAAATTTTAAGACCTTCTAGTGTGTTCTGAATCTGTTATGGGTTTCCATTATTGCCACTAAAGTTCTGACTTTGAATCTTAGATCATTTCATTTGTGGTGTTACATAGCTTATGTTACCCCAAAGTCTTTCAGAAATATAGTAATGCTATAGAAGTCGATAAAGAAGAACTAGGAGTATATGTTAACAGCATTATAGTTTAGGTTGGATCATCTTTTTCTCAGGCATGGAGTTTAACATACACCCCCACACATGCATGCACAAGCTTGTCAGTGGCTGGAAAAGACTTATTTTATGATGTAAGATGTTGAAAAGTTCATAGTCTGCGTGAAAGTATTAAGATACAATAGAATTAAGAATCCAAGCTTGAGTTTTATATAATTTAGTAATACTATTTTGAACTTGCCCTGTGCCTTTAATACTTTAATTCAGATGTAGCAGTCCCTTTAGAAATGTTAACCTGATCTAGAAAGATAGGTAAAAGGTGACATTCTTCTTGTTAGTTTTCAGAATTGGGGGTTTGTACTTTTTTAAACTTAGATTTTCATTCACTGTATTTGTATGTCTAGTAGATTTTTTTTTTAAATATTTTATTTATTTGACAGAGAGAAATCACAACTAGGCAGAGAGGCAGGCAGAGAGAGAGGAGGAAGCAGGCTCCTTGCGGAGCAGAGAGCCCGATGCGGGGCTCGATCCCAGGACCCTGAGATCATGACTTGAGCCGAAGGCAGAGGCTTTAACCCACTGAGCCACCCAGGCGCCTCTGTCTAGTAGATATTTTAAAGATTAAAATCTTCATATTGTATACAACTAATGAGTAGTTAGAGGGATGTTGTCAAAACATTCATAAATTTTATGGTATAAGTTACAAATATGTTCCTGTGTTTATGTAGGTGATCTAATTTGCTGTGTAATGTTTTCCTTAGATTCTCTTTAGGTTACAGATTCCAGATTGTATAAGTTCAGTTCATTCGATGCAGATATAAAATATTTCTGTTTTACCAGATATAGTCAGATGGTCCTCACAAATTCAGTTTTACAAGTCATGAAGAGCCATTAGATGCTGGAAGCACATCAGTTTTCTAACTTGAGTTTAATTATATACAAAGTGAGAATGACTAATTCATTAGAATATAATCAGTGCTTTGCTGGACGAGGCCTATTGTTCATCTAACCAGCTTTGCTGACAGGTGGTGGCTCTGAAGAATAGGCATGAATTTCAGAAGGCCAGAGATGTTCCCTACATGGAGCATTTGAGCCTTCAGTTTCTTTATCTGTTAAAATAAGAGTCTAAAACAAGTTCCCTATGACATTGTTGTTTTGTATGTGTGTGAATAAGTAAGCATGTATGCATACACACAAATGGTGCAACATATACTGAAGGGCTACGTAGATGATACGTAGATGGTGCTCAGGAAAGGTTAAGTTTTTACCTCTCTGCCTTTTAGTGACAGTATTAGTAGCTCACAGTTAACATCCGGCAGAGCAGTTCGCATGTGACTTTTCAGCTTGAGAATGTTTTGAGCTCTCTGCTTCCCACACATGAAATGTTTGGCTTCTTAATAGAGCTTACGTGCCCTTTATTACCTTGTGCCAACCTCCTTCTGTGGCCTGTTTTGTAATAGAGTTCTTCATGTTCTCTGCACTCCCGTCACACTAAAGTTCAGGAGTTCACACCATTCCTTGCGCACACACCTCTGTGCTTTGTAAAGCTGCTGCTCTTATTTGAAATACTTTTCCACCCTTCTACCCCTGAAAAATTTCCATTCATTCTTCAAGACCAGATATTATCTCCTTTGTGAACCTTTCTTGAGTCCGCTGAATAATTGGCCATTCTTTCTCTGTGTTCCTACAAAATGTTGACGATTGCTTTATTATAGCATTCATCATATTCATTGTAATTTACATATGTGTCCTTCATCACTGTTTTTAGATCCTCTTAAGGACAGGGACCAAGTCTTACTAATATTTGTTTTGCACTACCTGAACAATACCTGGCCCAGTTTATAGGCCTTCGTCAATGACAGTGGCTAAATGAGTGGGTGGATAGGTCTGTTCATTATATTTTGGACATCTTCATATGATTTGAGGAACTCACAACACATTGTTCTTTCCTCCCGCCGGACTTGAAATTCCCACAACAGTCACTGAACAAACATGGACATGATATCTGCCAAAGGCTGCCATTAAAGACTACACATACTGCTTAGGGAGCAGAGGACTCCACTGTCCTTGAAGCATTAAACTGCCATCAGACTTAAAAGTTGTGAACATCAGGGGCGCCTGGGTGGCTCAGTGGGTTAAGCCGCTGCCTTCGGCTCAGGTCATGATCTCGGGGTCCTGGGATCGAGTCCCGCATCGGGCTCTCTGCTTGGCGGGGGCCTACTTCCCTCTCTCTCTCTCTGCCTGCCTGCCTATCTACTTGTGATCTCTCTCTGGCGAATAAATAAAAAAAAATTAAAAAAAAAAAAGTTGTGAACATCAGCAGTACTATAACTAGTACTTTATTATTTATTTCTAGTAATTAAAAAAGTAGTAATAGATCTGAAGCCCTAAGGTAGGAATTTTTTTCTTAAAAAATATGGGAATATATGGCCTATAAGGAACCAAACAGTGGAATGCAGAAGAAATACTGGGAATAGCCACTCATTTTGTCAATGTGGAAAAATTAACATGGATGCAAATTAAAGCAACAGTAAATAACAGAAATCAGAAAAAAAAAAAGGTACAGAGTTAAGTTAGATTACAGGGGCCAGGTCAGAAGGCAGGGAGGTCTAGATCAATGGAAAGAAAGAGACCAATAAAGTTCCAATGATGCAATCTTGAGATAGAATATTTGTTTATATTAGGGTTTATAATGGAGTCCTATTTTATGCAGGAATAAAGTGTGAATGCTTATGCCTACAGTAAAATCATATGTAGCCAATGCCCCTTGAATAATTTTAGAAAGAGGTCAAGTTGGAAAGGGAACAACATACGCAAAAGCCCTCAGAGAACTTGGCTTCTTGGAGGAAGAGCAAGTTGTTTAGTATATAGTGGCCAGAAAGAAAGTTGGATGGGTTAATGGGGACCTGGTCAGAAAAGGGCTTTGAAAGTCAGAAAGAAAGTCAGTGGATTGATGCCCTTAACAGATCTGTAAACTGGAAAGTGACAATCAGGTTTGCATTATTAGATCATTATAGTGTTAGCGTATTTAAAACCTCATTATGACCTCAGTGTAGGCATTAAGATTGGAGTCCTGGACACTAAATTAAGAGGTGGTTGAGGAAATCCAGGACAGTGACAATGATAATGTTACCCTAGGCAATGGCCATGGAAATGCGGAGAATTCTAAGGACAAGAGAATGCAGCTTCACATTTTAACCTGACTGGGAGGCAAGTTCTAACATTGCTCTTCCAAGGAGCTTTGGAAGAGAGCACGCACTTATCCTCTACTAAAACACTGGTAGGGATTGTATTTGGCTTGGAGAAACTGTACTTGGTTTTGAGTAGGTCACATTATGGAACAGAAAGTTGGTTGAATATGTCTAAGTTTTGTTGTTGTTTTTTTTAAAGATTTTATTTATTTATTTGACAGAGAGAGATCACAAGTAGGCAGAGAGGCAGGCAGAGAGAGAGAGGAGGAAGCAGGCTCCCCGCCAAGGAGAGAGCCCGATGCCGGGCTCGATCCCAGGACCCTGGGATCACGACCTGAGCCGAAGGCAGAGGCTTTAACCCACTGAGCCACCCAGGCGCCCCTGTCTAAGTTTTTTTAATGTAATATGTCTAGTTAGAAAATATAAGTATGAGTAGGTTGCATCTTGTATTATACTTGAGAAATAAATTAACGTTTACTTCTATAACATAATTTTATAGTCTATTTGTGCAGCATTTCCATAGGCAAGAACATTAATTACCCATAAATCATCATTTTCTAAATGTTTATTCTTTTCCAATTCTTTATAGTTAGAATTATGAGGTAAGTAGCTCTGGCATTGCATTCTTTGCCTTTGCAGGAAGGACTTGTGTTACATGTAGATATGGAAATAAACATTAGGAGATGGAAAAGGGGTTTCTTACAAGAAAAAAGAAGAAAAATTCTGTAGAACTTTACCAGTCAAAAATTAAAAATTAAATTAGCCATGTTGTATATGTATGTATATATGTATAAATGTATATATGTACACATATGTATATATAATTCAGAAAGCTTTAAGTTGATAGATATGCTTAAAATTTTTTTTTCATTAATTATAGGATTTTTCTTCTTTCCCACTTTCAAAATAGGTAGCTTGTAAGAGCATTTGTGATGTTACTTAATTGTAATAACATTATATTAAGTATTTAATAAATAATAATTTCTTATTCAAAATCATTAAGCTATATAATATTGGCTAATATTGTAATCATCATTTTCTATAGAAAGCTATTTCATAAATCCATTGAAAATAAAAAGCTCTGTTGTGTGTTCTTTTACCATAGTTAGTATTGTCTAGGTGTGCTAAGATTTTTCCTTTTGCTGTTTTCATTAGCATCTTTTATAGCTTGTAAGAATAATAACACCTTCGTGCTATCGTTTATTGGATGTACACACAATGCCCTGTTTATTCTTATGTCCCTGATGTTGACAAAAAATTAATAGATTTCTTTTTTTACTTTTATTGTTAAATATATCCATGGAGGCAGGTACTCTGTTGATGAAAGAAAAGGCATTTAATTGATGGTGACATACTCAGCACACTAGCACTATTTTATTGAATATTCGCCATCTGTAATCTTTGATACTCCTAGGAACAAATGTATCAGATTATGTATACATAGATTCTTTTATTTTTTTTCAAACAGTTTTTATTATATGTAGTAAACGCAAGGGCTCTTAATTTATGATAAGATTTGTAAGAATTGCTGATTTTTCTTAAAAACATGAATTACGTTTTGAAGAACACAGTGCAAATAAGCTGTAAATAGAAAAGTTAGGATCATTTGAAAGTCTTTAGGGACAGAGTAGATTTCTTTTGGTCAAATGAGAAAGGGAAAAAGTCACAACCTCTTCAAAATTAATATTTAGTTAATTTTAGCTTCTATTGCTTCCGGTCTTAGGGAATACTCACCATCTCCATTTGGGCATTTAGAACTTGGGAGTATAATGGGTAGTCTTGTAGGAAGCAAAAAATTCTTACTTAACAGTAAAATTGTGGGTATCATTGATTAATGGTAATATTTTTTATAATATTTTAAGTTTTTAAATATATTTTTATTCAGTGTGCAATAAAACAATGTCATTAAGATTTTAGGTGGGCATCATTTTACTAGTGAGGCAGCAGAGTCTGAGAGAAGTCAGAGTTGTTCAGAACTAAGTTGAACTTGGGACACCTGGGTGGCTCAGTCAGTTAAGCATCTGCCTTCAGCTCAGGTCATGATCCCAGTCCTGCATTGGGCTCCTCACTCAGCGGGGACTCTGCTTTTCCCCTCTGCCTGCTTGCTCCCCCTGCTTGTGCATTCTCTGTCTCTCTCTCTCTCTCTCACACACACACAAATAAATAAATAAAATCTTAAAAAACAAACAAAACTAAGTTGAATTCTGTTATTTTGACAAAATAGTGCATTTTCTAGTGTCAAAAGATAATAGCAATGACTACATTTAAAGAGGACTAAATCCTCTCTGAAGAAAGGAGTCTTGCTTTGCATAAACCAGGTGACTGCAGCTACTAAGGTCTGCTTTAAGTAACATTTTCTTTGCATCTAAACTCCATTTTTAAAATTTAGCTAAGATTCTAGTTAACATGACCCTTACTATACCCTGCCTCTGCTGTGTGCTGCATTTTAGCAATAAAGAAAAGCTTATTTATTCATTATGGACAGAGCTTTAGAGAGATCTGATGTATTCTTTTTTTTTTCCCAAGGACGACTCAGATGTATTTATGAGATCTGATTAGATCAAAGATTGAATGATGTGCATCTCAGTTTTAAGTGGATATAAATTCTATCTTTTATTTGAAGTCTAAAGAAGATAGGGGTGAGAAAGGAAATTATAGTTTCTACAGCCATCCCAAATTTCATTGTAGGCTTTACGTTACAGTAATAAATCGAGATAACTAGATTTGCTTAGCTAAGATGGATAGATTTATTGGTTCCATTTTTAAATTTTTATATGAATAAGTAAACTGCTACCAGTTGCATATGTTTCATCTCTTCTAATAATGTTTTACTGCCATCTGCTCCCCTGCATTTTGACATCATTAAACTAAATAGTCCACTTGCCATAAAGGCTGAACTGGAGCTCTCCACTCTCAAAACTGGTGTGAAGCATGTAAATATGCTTTGTCTTTTTGTATAATAGGTAGATTTTGGTTTAGAATCATGATTCTCAGGAAAAAATAAAGGTAACAACCATTGATTATCTTCTTCTTCTTTTTCTTCTAAACTGGAATTTATTTCTGTGTTGGAAGCTTTCCAGTGCTGATGCAAGAGCACAGTTGTGAGAGCTCTTCTTTCTCCCCATTTTTCTTTCATCCTAAAATTAAAATATTAAATCTTAAGGGAAGATACCAGGATTTATTCGTATGTGATTTTCGTAAAGAATGATATTTCTTATTAATTGATGCATATGGTTTAAACCAGGGGTTAGCAAACTATGGTCTTTGGTCACATATGGCCCACCACCTGTTTTTATTTTATAAATAAAGTTTTATTGGAGCACTGACATGCTCATTTATTTACATTTGTTACATGATATCTGTGGTTCCATTCCTAGGGCAAGAGTTGAATAGTTGCAACATAAACTATATGTCCCACAAAACCTAAAATATTTATTCTCTGACCATTTACAGAAAAAAATTGCCAAACCTAGGTATAAACCATAGGAATAAGAAAAATTATGCTTGATAATTCTGTGTGGTAGATGCAAACTTTTCTTGGAGTCAGGAGCACCCTTGACAACACTAATCTGAAGGCACTGTTGCCTCTTTGTGAATAGCACCTGTAAGAAGATAAATTCTTTGGGGCAGGTATCTTATTCTTGGGTGTATCTTTCATACCAAGAGTTCCTAGATCTAAAACATTGTATGTATTTTCTAAGTAGTTATTGAATGAGTTGATACTTTATTTTTAACCACACAAAATTTTATGTCATTGTATGATAATTAACATTTATGAAGCATTTCTTAAATATTCAAGAAAATGTATGTAAACATTTTACTTATACCACCTCACTTAGGCTCCCACATTTTGCTGTTTTACATGTGAAGAAATGTAATACATTCCTGCACTCGTGGAGCTAGAAATTAGCAGAATGAGAAGCCCAAGTGTTATCTTAACATTATCATTATGGTAGCTGTATTGCTTCTCCGGCATAAAATAGCTGAGCGGTGTTCTCTGCTTTTAAAAGATGTGAAATTCAAACACAACTTTGGATAATGATAATAAAGGGTTGTTTTTTCAGAGATCTAATGGCTTTAATTGAGAGAAGTATCTTAGAGAATTAGTGGTAGTAGTAAGAGAAACATAAGGAGTATCCCAGATTTTCAATTTGCCAGTAATATGTATCATCTTGAGAGACATTGTTGATACTGTTTGACATGGGGAATGCGCCTTAAATTTTATTCCTCTTTCTGCTTCAGGGTTTTTTTTTTTCCTCCTACTTTAAAAGAAATGTATTTATATGAGTGACTCAAACCTGAGTTATCTTTCTCCTTTATTTCTGAGACTAGTCTGCTTTCTCACTTACATAAATAGATGAAAGTTTGTGGGAAAATGGTAAAAACCAAGCCCATTTGGGTTTCATGTTACTTTGGAAATAAGATATGTTATATTGTGAGTATAACTAATTTTAATATATGTCCTTCACAGTTTTCTCATCCAAATATGAGTAAAATTTTACAAATTTAGTATTTTAAATAAATTCTTAGCTTAGATTCTGTATGAATTCATCAGTGATCTTTTTTTAGTATTCTCAAGGTTGTAAATGATGCCTCGGATTTTTTGTTTGTTTGTTTTTTCAAATAATTTATCTGCGCTTTTATTTTTTGTTTCTTTTTCCTTATTATTCCTTCTCCTCTCTCCCTCACCACCCCCCTGCCTTTTCTTTAACATGAAACACATTGAGCACCCACAGTTAGAGCAGGATTTGTCTTCCTACTGTAAAATTAGAAATTGTAACAGTGACATTGAGATTATTTAGAAAATTCTCTATATAACTGATAAATAATGTGTTGATTTCTAATTGAATGAGGGCAGAACCAGGTATTTTAAGATCTCGTATCTTTATCTGCAAAGTACACACTGGGTTTCTTTTGCTTGTAACTCTGATCAAATAAGAAGTTTTCTGTGTAAGGTCAGCCAGTTGGGAGAAAAGGCAAGTGCATATATCCCAAATTTTAATGACACGTGATGCAACAAATTAAGAAGAGAACTGAACCTAATCCAAGTCCCCATGCTCACTTTAATTAAGACACTCTAGATCCAGTTTAATCTGGGTTCTTAGAGTTGAAAGACTGGTTGCTAATGGAAGAAACAAACCTCCTGAAGTTGCAGAAATATTTGATACTTAGCCTTGGGCACACCTGTTCCAATTCTTTATGGCATACATACCAGCATTCTCCGCTGCTTAGAGAACTGATAATAGTTTAATCTGTCAGTGTTGCTTTTAACCATTGAATAAAAAAATCCTGATTCCATTTAATAAAATTTGCACAAACCTCTCTAGAATGTACTTTCCTCTGATCCTAGATCTTGGCTTAACTTTAAACCTTTCCTATTTGTACTGGATATGATTTCATGCCTGGATAATGAAGAGTAGACTTGCTTGTGCTTTCAACATAAGGAGCCTGACAGACAAAATGCACGGATTCTGTGCTTCTCTTGGCCACCATCTGTTTGAGATGGTTGGCGAAGGGGCAGAGAAGAAAGCACTTGCTGCACAGGGATAATATGCAAGTGTGTTGCCATCATTGCTACCCGATTTAGTATGTGTAAAATTTCTACCATACCTTTGTGAACAAATTCTCTGAGATGTTGAATTACAGTCCTTTATCTCCCTAGGAGTGCCAGAATGTCACTTTGATGTAGCCTAGTTATTTATATGAGTACAACATTAGCTTCAGTGTTTATAACTGGAATACCCTTTGCATTTGAGCCAGTTGTTTTTCACACCATAAACCCTCACATATGACTTCTGTCTTGTTGAGGCTGTAAACATTTGTCTTTTTCCTTTCAGGGAGGGGGCATTAGTTTTCTTGGTATCAGCCTTATTTCTGACCTAGTAAGAAAAAAATAACTACAGGATTTAGAAAAATATTTTATGGTTAGTCCTAGATTTATTGGCATAACTTTCTTGCTGCTTTATCTTAATTCAAGTGTACTAGTTGAAATATTCCACACCAATGTAGAGTTTGTACAACAAAAAATGAATTTAACGTTCAGATGCTCAAGACTCTTTGTCATTAGTAAAAGCTACATCTATAATTTTTCTTTGTCATTAGCAAAAGCTACATCTATAATTTTATTTTCCTTTCTGCAACAGTTATGTATATCTTCCTAAATGTCTGTCTCTTTTTCAAAACATGAAGAATCTGGCCTTTTATTCATATGTTTTATTTCAGGAACTTTGCAGCCATTAAAAGTATGGGCAGCTAGATTTAGGGAAAGAAAGTTAGATCTCTATAGGAAACTCATCTTTTATAGAATACATAAAGAGCTTAAAAGTGATAATCTAAGCTGTTAGGCATACCAGGGCAAATAAAAAACAGCGCTTTCATAATTATTCCTAAATTTATCCTGGCAGGCTCATTAAGGAAATTGAAGTAGCAGAAATTAATCATCTCAGTTATCACTATCACCTCCTTCTAAACTGATCCAGAGATTAGAACTTCCAGGTTTAGACCACATTTGAGATCTGCCTTCATATTTTCATAAGTCATTGCAGTGACTGGCAAAGAGTTTGACACCCTGTGCAAATGATAAGTATTTGATGAATGAATGCATAGGGACATAGGCTTTAGAGTCAGGCAGAAATGGTTTTGCAGTCAAATGCTCTACCACTGAGCTATACCCCCTAGAAATGGTTTTGAATCCCAAATTCTCCACTCTCCTCCTTTGGCTTACATCATGCACTCTCTGGGTTTTTCTTCTACCCCTCTTTGTATTCCCAAAGTATTTATATTATTTGCCTTACCCTTAGGAGCTCTTCTGTTTTCATTCTCACTTTCCCTGAACAATCTCATTAACTCCCATAGCCTCAAATGTCATCAATATGCTAATGACTCTTGAATCAATTCTTCTAACTCAGATCTTTTTCCTGAGTTCATATATTCAATACACTATCTGTACTTAGATAAACCACAAGCACCTCCAACTCAAAAAAAAAAAAAACCAAAAACAAACAAACGAACAAAAAAACAACCAAGAAAAGCTGGGAGCTCTGAGGACAAGGATTATTCACGTTTTGTGTACCCATACATAAGATAGTGCCTGTCACATTGTTAGGCTCGGTATATACTTGACCGAATGAAGGTCTACAATTACACTCATTATCTTTCCATCATTCTGCCACTTATCCCACTATGACATAATTGACTGCTGGTCTATATCTTTTTTAATCTTCATGAGGGCAGAAATTACGTCTCTCTGATTCAGGGTGGTAAAGCCTACCAAATTATTTGGTATATAGTAGTTGTTCAAAAACATTTGCCTCATTTTATAGCTCTGCATGTCCTTGGTCAAGTAATTTATCCTTTCTGAGCGTTATATTCTTGATCTATTAAATAGTAATATTAATGCCTTATAATGTAAAGATTGAACAGTTCAGGTTAGCATATGTAAAATTTCTAAGTTTTTACTATAGAAAAAGTTCCAGTATGCACACATGTGTAACTAGAGACTTGGTTTCTTCTACATGTTTATTAAAAAGGGTGGGAAGATGAAAGGGATTATAAACTACAGCGATTTCGGAGGCATATAACTAAACATAACAAGTGGACCTTATTTGGATCCTGATTAATACTGGATTGGGGTGTGTGTAGTAGGCAGAATAATGCCCCACCACCAAAGATGGTCATGTCCTTATACCCAGAACCAATGAATATGTTTTATTACATGTCCCAGGTGTGAGTTAGGGATGAAGATGGGACTATGACTGCCGTCAGCTGACTTTAAAAATGGGGATACTATCCTGGGGAGTCCAGCCTAATCACAGGGACCTTCAGAACTGAAAAAGGGAAGCAGAAGATGGGGGATAAGTAATGCAGTGTGAGAGCTTGTTGCTGGCTTTGAGGCGGCAGAAGAAGGCCATGAACCACGCAATTTGGGTAGCCTCTAGAAGCTGGAAAAGGCAAGGAAATGAATTTTCCCTAGAGTCTCCAGAAAGGAACAGCCCTGCCAAAACCTTGATTTAGGCTCAGTAATATCTGTGTAGGAGAACTGTAAAGCAATACGCTTGGTTGTTTTTAAGCCAATAAGCAACAATAGAATACTAATTGAAATTGGGTTACTTGATAGTACTAAGGAAAATTTTGTTTTATTTTAGGTGTGATAATGGAATTATGGTTAGGTTTTTAAAAAGAATGTTCTTTTGCAGATGATATTGAAATGCTAAGTAATAGATCTTGAATTTGCTTCAGAATAGTTCAGAAATGGCAGGGGAGTGAATGGCATATAAATGAAACAGATCAGTTATAAACTGGTAAATTATTAAAGCTTGGTTCTTTTTCTTTATTAAATTTTACTGTTTTTTAAAATAATTGTTTCCGTAGCATCCTCTAAAGATGATGAATGCTAATGGCTTTTTGTTTTTTGTTTTTAAATTTCAGACTCATTGTAAGCTTGTAGGGTTAAACATATTTGAAGTATTTTAGTCCATGGCTATTATCCTTATTAATGCTCAGACTGTCTCATCTGCTTCTTCGAAGTCCATTTGATACAACTCCAGTAGTCTTTGATAGCTTCCTTCCTGTTCTAATATGACAAGATATTCTAGACTTCCCCGGTTTATTTTTTCTGTCCCAATCCTAGAATTAGCAGTTTCTTTAAGGAGTCTGGTTCCTTTTTTTTAAGGTCATAATTAACTTTTTTTTTTAATTTTTTTTTATTTGTTTATTTACAGCATAACAGTGTTCATTGTTTTGGCATCACACCCAGTGCTCCATGCAGTACGTGCCCTCCCTATTACCCACCACCTGGTTCCTCAACCTCCCACCCCCCCGCCCCTTCAAAACCCTCTGGTTGTTTTTCAGAGTCCATAGTCTCTCATGGTTCATCTCCCCTTCCAGTTTCCCTCAACTCCCTCTCCTCTCCATCTTCCCATGTCCACCATGTTCTTTGTTATGCTCCACAAATAAGTGAGACCATATGATACTTGACTCTCTCTGCTTGACTTATTTCACTCAGCATAATCTCTTCCAGTCCCATCCATGTTGCTACAAAAGTTGGGTATTCATCCTTTCTGATGGAGGCATAATACTCCATTGTGTATATGGACCACATCTTCCTTATCCATTCATCCGTTGAAGGGCATCTTGGTTCTTTCCACAGTTTGGCGACTGTAGCCATTGCTGCAATGAACATGGGTACAGATGGCCCTTCTTTTCACTACATCTGTATCTTTGGAGTCTGGTTCCTTTTAATGGGAAGATGATAATTTTGGTACTGGAGTCTTTCATTCTCTAAATAAAGATTTGTAAAGCAAAATGCCAGGGACTGTTTTCTAGGTGCTGGAGATATTTCAATGAACAAAACTGACCGTGTCCTTGGCCTCAAGGTGTGGGAAGATAGAGAATAATAAATAAATAAATAGAATATAAAATTTGTTAGATGGGGATAGAACTGTGGAGAAAGATAAACCAGTTAAGGAGGATAGGGAATGTTGGTTTGTGGTAGGGGGTTGCTATTTCATATAGGATGGTGAGAGAAAGCTACATTAATAAAATTGGTTATTTTTAAAGTGAGCAGAGAACCTGAAGGAAATGAGGGAGCGAGCCCTGCAAACAGCCAGGGAAAATATTTCCAGGAGGAGGGAAGAGACAGTACAAAGGCGCTGAATAAGAAGCACACTGGCCATTTAGAGAAACAGTAAGGAAGCCAGTGTGCCTTGCATATAATGGGCAAAGGGAGAGGGGCAGATCAGGTCAGAGAGGTAGCAGGAATCAGATTCTGTAGGACCATTGGTTACCAGGGAGCTATTGGCAGGATTTGAGCCTAGATGTGACTTAGGATTTTCTGGCCTCTATATTGTTGGGAAGGGTAGAAGCAAAATCTCCAGGCAGTCACTGTAAGTCAAGTAAGAGATATTGATGGCTTGGACCAAGGATGGATGTACTATGGAGGTGATAAGAAATGTTCACGTTATGTATTCCTCATGTTGTTGTGAGTAGTTCATCTTATAACACCAAACTTGCTCTTTTACTGAATGATTTGCTCAGCAATTCAAAAAAGGTATGAATGTATGTCATTCTGAACCACTAGGTGACTCACAAATAACCATTCTTAAGTTAATAAGCTATTCTCACCAACACTATTGGTTTAGAGAGTAGCTAGTGGCTTTAATTTCTAGATGCATTTTGTGGTTCTGTGTTTTATACAAAAGAATAAAAATTAATTTTCCAACATGGTCCCCGTGGGGTAGAGATAAGCCACAAAAGACGCCAGATTTAATGGAAGTTGCTCAAGATTAAAGTGTAAAAGGAAAACTTGAGTCAAGAACTAACGTCTTCCTAATGTTCTCATTGTAGCACTACTGACTCATTCATTATTCAGTTTGAGTAAGTCACTTAAATTTTTTGTGACTTAGATTCATAGATTATGAAATGGGGCTAATTTAATGGTCCTATTTAATAGCTCTATTAGAACTTAAAAGAAATAGTTATTTTTATTACAAATAAGTAGATTGTCATCTTTAAACTACTATCTCTAAAGAGATGTATACTTTTTCCTACATAAAAGTGGTTTTTATGACAGGTTCGATAAATGTGAAATGTTTCAGTCTCTGTACCACCCATGGAAGATTGTTTTTCTCTGCATGGTAGTGCAGTTCTCTACAGAATTATTAAGGAAACGGGGCTCATTTTGTGGTGCCTTCCCTGTCGCAAGACCTCACCTTCTTACACCTCCCTCTCCCCATTAAGCCAAATGAGCAGAGGCCAGGGGCTTGGCACTTGATGGCTCAAAAGTTGCCCATTCCTAGGCTAAAGTAGTGAGAAATTCAGTCTGAAGAAATGAAACATCACTTTACTCATATGGGAAATAACTATGCCTTGGAAATGTTCAGAGCTTGGTAATTATAACAGGGTTTGTGTAGCTTTGTGTGTGGGCCAATGTACTAGCAGCACAGCAACAAAACAGAGGTGTGAGAATTTCTGTCTTATCCAAAGTGGTTAAAATGGGGCAATTACAGAAAACAAAGCTTCTCTTTGCAAGCAAGGAATAGCAGAAAGCTTAGAGCTTTATTATATGTGTTTAAGACACAGTCACATGGGGGCGCCTGGGTGGCTCAGTGGGTTAAAGCTTCTGCCTTCCGCTCAGGTCATGATCTCAGGGTCCTGGAATCGAGCCCTGAATCGGGCTCTCTGCTCGGCGGGGAGCCTGCTTCCTCCTCTCTCTCTCTCTCTCTCTCTCTCTCTCTGCCTGCCTCTCTGTCTACTTGTGATCTCTGTCTGTCAAATAAATAAATAAAGTCTTAGAAAAAAAAAAAAAAAAGACACAGTCACATGTTTCATGTTTAAGAATGACTTCTCATGTTAAATAAGTTAGTTCCCCATGTACCTTCTCCTCGAGGCATGGACCAGATGGATTATGTCCCATTTTACAATGACTGATGGAGAATTACTACACTCCTTTATTGCTAAAAATGTCTCAGTGACTCAGTACTTTAGGGCTTATGCATAGATAATGTGATAAAATAAAAGCATATGGTTGATGAAAGGGTTTCACTCTCTTTGAGGTCTGATTTTCAGATTTTTCAACTGGTAACTTTCCCACTGTTTGAAATCCCGAACCTAATCCACATTTTAAAAAAATCTATCTCAAGATTGTTCTCTAGAAAGGCAAAATGAAAATGATTTGGAACCTTCCCGTTTTTCATTTGCTTTATTATTTATTCATTTGCTTTATTGCCTTCTATTTATGAGGCAGTTTTATGGTAGTGAATAGAAAGAATTATATAGTTTTCCTCTTTAAGAGTTTATCAATTGGCTTGGGAAGGAAAAGACGTTATACGATATTGATAAATTAGATAGGCAAGGGTGTTGCAAATGTTAAGAGGAGCAAGAGAACATTTCTAGTTCGGACTGTTGGAATATGGGGCGGTGGGGTTGCTGGGAGCTCAGGAAATGGAACTTGCATGAGCCTTGTAGAAGGAGAAAACTATGAGTAGCCCTGGAAAGGCGACATTTCACTGGCTGATGGCCATACAAGCAGGGTCTGGCCTGGCATGTTGAAGGGACGGTGAGTAAACGATAGCGTAGTGCTCAAGAGACTAGGCTCTGGAGCCAGACTGCCTGGGTTCTGGATTGTCCTTTATTTGCCTCGTGGCCTTGGGCCAGTTTCTTAACCATTCTTTGCCTCAGATAGAATAAAAAAATGTTGCTAATCTTGCCTGAATCATAGAGCTGTTAGAAGGATTTGACAAGAGTGCCTTCAAATAGTGATAGCTCAAGTTAAATATTAAGTATAATAGAGGATGATGATGACCAGGGTGTGAGTGAGCATAAAAGACGAAGTTGTGAAGAAGACTGGAGTGAGCTCCTTGAGGGATGGACTCTCAAGACTGGATAAACAGGAAACCGTGATGAAAGTAGTGTATTTGGGGGGCATCTGGGTGGCTCAGTGGGTTGCGCCTCTGCCTTTGGCTCTGGTCATGATCTCAGGGTCCTGGGATCGAGCCCTGCATCAGGTTCCCTGCTCAGCGGGGAGCCTGCTTCTTCCTCTCCTGCTCCCCCTGCTTGTGTTGTGTCTCCTCTCTGTAAAATAAATCAGTAAAGTCTTCAAAAAAAAAAAAAGTAGTACATTTGGAAAAGTCGTCTAGCAGAATAGGTTGAAATGAGATTGACAGCAACTGGTTAGGAGACTTGTAATTGTGCAGACCTGAGAGGTTTAAGACTGGGACTCACATGATAACCCATGGGTTTGGATTAAAAAGAAGGCCTTGGGGACATTTACATTGGAACAGTTGTTAAGGTCTGGGGACTGGCAGGCACTAGGAGATAGAGGGTTGTGCCTGGGTAAGTGGGAGAATTCAAACATACAGGGAGAACTTCTTATGAAGAGTGGGGAATGTGTGCAAAAAGATGAAGTCCATTTTGCATGTCTTGAGTTGAAAGTCAAGACTAGGATTTGGCATTGAAAACACATATCGTTTGCTCTAAGGGAAGTCAGGTTTGGATATAGAAATGGAAGACCCACAGAGGAACAAATTGTGTTATAAATAAGGTGACAAGGAAGAGAACGTATACAGTGATTTTCTCTCCCATTTCTGTAAGATAAAGTGTGACTATAAGGGGATGAAAACATGTTCCTAGCCCAGCCAAGTCACTTGAAACAAGGGCAGTAGTAAAGCTTGCTGGCCTGTAAAGTGCCATTTCACAGCTCAAGTGCCAGAGCGAGCACTGTAGATGTGCTGAGGTTAGTAAATGCTGGGTTTCTGGATCTGCAGTTGCACATCATTGCAAACAGGCTTTATTCTGGTAAGGAAGAATCATCCTTTCAATTATCCTAATTAATCTTATCCAATTCTAACCACACCTAAAGTATGAATCCTGTCAATACACACACATGTAGTATATTTGTGTTATTATGATGATTATTTATTGTAAACAAAAGTTGTTCCTTTTAAATTTCTTTTTAATATATGCCTTTTCTTCTCTACTACATTGTAATTGCTAGTGGATAAGGAGCAGGCCTCCTGTTGGTTTCAGTCCCTTACAGATTTTTCATTCACTCAATTATGTATTGATTCCAGCTCATTAAATTATTCTTTTGTTCATTCATTCCAGGCACTGTGTTAGTTAATAAGATGAGGACTAAGGCACAGTTGCTGCCCTCAAGGAGCTTAACTATTTAGTTGGGGGAGAAAAGACACAGATATGTGAAGTAGAAGCAGTAATAAAGTCATTCACTTTTTTTTTGTTTGGTGACTAGCAAGGTGGGAGACAGTTAGGACCCAAACTAGGATTGTAGGAATGGAGATGAGTGGGCAAAATCAAGAAGTAGTTGTTCTATAAAATCAGCAGGACCCATTATAATGACAGATGAGGAAGGGAAAGTCCTAGGGTGGTTCTTACGTAGCTACCTCCTATGACTGGGTGACAGATTTCACAGTCTACTTGGAGAATAGAAGAAGAGATAATACAGGGAGTTCATTTTTATTTTTGTTATCCTCAACACATTGAGATTTTTAATGCGCCTCTGATGTATAGGAAGTTAAATCTGTTTTATGGTTAGCAGAGATGACTAGAACTATCTTGTTGTCAATATTCACCTTAACTGTATCTCCTCTTGGAAGCAGAGGTGACTCTTCTTTTCTGTCCATACCTTATGCATTCATAACTCTTTGAATGCATTCATCTGTCATTGAACTCTTACACTGTGTTGTATCCTTGATTTTCTTTCCTGTTCATTTCTGTAGTCACAGTCCAATGTTTGCTACATAACCTCTCTATAAGTGTGAGTGAATAAACAAATCAATAGATTATTTTACAAAGTAATATTATTGTTTAATTACTAGAAAAAGTTTATATTTGGTATATTCTTAAGCTAATTCTTCTGTGCCTTAACTCCTAGCACTTTCCACTGGAAGAATCTCGAACAGTACAACTTCATCTGGAGCAGTGGCACCAGCCAACTCAACCGGGGGACAGCCCCAGCCAGGTGACCAGGACACTTTAGTGCAAAGAGCTGAGCACATTCCAGCAGGGAAACGAACTCCAATGTGTGCCCACTGTAACCAGGTCATCAGGTCGGTTATTCATTTTTGAAATATTCCTGAAAGTACTTAATATCAGAGTTGATTTTTTTATATATATTCTGAAAGATTTGACATTTTATTAGTGAAAATATTCTATTTTCTATTACATTCTATGTAATAGTTATTGAAGTAGATAAATTTGAATACATATATTTGTTAGAACCTATTATAATGAAAAGTATTTCTGGACTCTCTGAAAATAAAACTAAAAATACCAGTTTTCTCTGTTACTAATTCCTATCAGAACTAAAAAAAATAACAATTAATGTGGCCTTCCAGAGATTAATAAAATTTTAAGACTCAAAGGGACCCTGAAGATGATTTATCTGAACTTCATTCTTTATTTAGATGAAAAATAACTAGTGACATAAAAAAAAGAACTTTGAGCCCTGGAGAAAAGAAGGTTGGATTTTTGAATACCTAAGCCCTGGAAGATATAATTACCTCAGATCTATTCATAAATGCTTTCAATTTTAGATGAGGTTATAACCTCCTTTTTAAAAATATTTTTTATCCAAATATGTTTTATTGTTTCTTAAATTCCAAGAGGAATAAAAGGCCCAAAGATCTTAAGTGAATGCTCTATATTGGCACTTATTAAAACCTCTGAGCATTTTTTTTTAAAGATTTTATTTATTTATTTACTTGACAGGCAGAGATCACAAATAGGCAGAGAGGGAGGCAGAGAGAGGGGAGGGGAGAAGCAGGCTCCATGCTGAGCAGAGAGCCTGATGCGGGGCTCCATCCCAGGACCCTGGTTAAAGGCAGAGGCTTTAACCAACTGAGCCACCCAGGCGCCCTAACCTCTGAGCATTTCTTAACAAGTGGTTTTTAAAATGTTAGGAGGTATAGATAAGAATGTTGATTGCAGGGATCCCACCAGCAGGGCCTTGTTGCCTCTGTTAGTTACCTTTGTTGGCAGTAACAAGTGTTAGGTTGAAATGACTGCTCAGGCTCTCTCCCTGGTTTTTAATTTATCCTGTTTTAAAATAGTTGAAACAGTGGCTTCTCTAAAGTTGAATGAGGTTAGGATTTACCTGTATTTCCTCTACTCTGTTACATAGTTATTGCTTAGGATAATATTTCTGGTTAAAACTTAAAATGGATCCCAAGAAGCCTCAATACTTTATTTAAAAACCAAATATAAATACTCTTTTCCTTAACCCACTATTAAATAATAAATGTGTCAAGGACACAGCATGCAGTACATGATTAAAAATAAAAGAACTTTTAAAATTTTAAATGTTCATTTGTAACATTTCAAAAATGCAGTGAAACAGAAAGCAAAAATAAAAATTCATACATAATTCTACCTTCCAAGATAACCACCAAGAATATTTGAATTCACACTTCTAAAACATACACATATAAGGACAGGTGTTATTTTACAGAAATGGAATTATAATAACAGTATTTTGTAAGCTGTTATTTTTCACTTAAATATGTTTTCCACATTAAGTATCCACTTAATAAGAATTAGCCAGTAGCAGTGGTAGTAGTAATAATGGCTATGGGTAAAAGAAGAAAATCAGTAAAGGTTTCCCAAGTCTAGACAGTAACCAATACGCGGAAGGATTTGTGAATATTTTAACTGAGCAGGCCATGCATGACTCGAGCCACTTGCACAAGCCATAATAGCAATTTGTAGAGTCACTTTCCTAACAGTGGGACTGTAGGGTTACTACTTTACAGAATAAGTACACTAATAGACTCTAGAGTGGTACTGCTTTGTTCCAATAAATAAAAGTATGTTTCTAATTACTAACTGTATAGGATTAATGCTAATAAAATAAAAACAAGTTCTGACTTACTGTTTCTATAAGTTATGCTACTTTGGTTATGTAGATTGGTAGTTAGGGATGCAATATTGTAGATAAAAGCAGCCTTTATGGGGACGGGAGTCACTGCTATTTTGTATGCTGTTGTAAGCAGTTACTGGATAGGCCAATAGGTCCCATCACTTGTTGATTCATATTGTCTGATTATCAAATTCTGTGACATCCTATAATCATCAGTACCCATGTATGTGAAAAACTTAGTATGGACAAAATATAAAGATCTAAATAGGAACTGCATTCCTACCCTTTCCTACCTGCCTTGGTTTCAGTTATAATGCTAGGCCAGGATGTAATTTTAATCCACAGTCTTTCTGCCATCTGAAATAAATATATATTATGTTAATAAGATGAATGTCCATCACTTATTGTTCCTTCATTTGTTAAATTTTATATTGCTCTGGATTATCCCAGCACTGTTATCAGTTAAGCATTAAAGCTTCATTTATTAAGGAAGTTAATAGGAACAGGAATTAGTTCATGTCAAGATTGTATAACAGTAATTAACGCAGCACATTTGCTTGGTGCTCAAATGCTAAAGTAGCTTGAATAGACTGTAGTCAGTTTAGAGACCTAGTCAAAGCATAATTCTTGTTCTTGGCCTCAGTGTCAGTATCACTTACCAAAGCAAGGACACGTTAGATCAAGTGACATTCTCTTGGACACCTGTTTCAAAAACGCGCTGCAGTTGCAGACTTGATACTTTGAATACAGAATATTGTAACCTGCTGAACTCTGGGAAGTTTATTATCATTTTATAATTTATATTTCTTATTTTCTACGGTATAATTTATATTATTTATTTATAATTTGTGTTATTTTATTTATATTTTCCAAGCATCTCAAATTTTCAAAAAAAATTTAAAAGCAAACTGAAATAAATTTTCTTTTAATTTTTTTTCTTTTTAGCAAAGTTAATTGTTTTTTGAAAACCTCAGAAAACTTAATCACTGAATGTTAGTACTGAACTAGTTTTCTCTTATAATTAGCCTGAAACTCCATAGGACATTTTATTTATTTTGTTTATTTATTAATGCTTAACATTTTTTGGCCTATTTGAACCTAGAAAAGAGTTATGAATGTTGTACCTAAATAGACATCATTTTGATTAGTTAGTGGCCTTTTATGGATACAGAAATTCTCCTGAGGCTTTGATTAAGTTTGCTCTGGAACATTTCTTAATCCATTTCTGATAGAGGTACCGATTTTTTGACTCTTATACTCATGAATTGATTGACAGATGGGTGCTGGTATAATAGGGAAATAGAAAATCAGGTTAATGTAGCCAAAACCACATTTTAGTCTCCCTGATAGAGTGAGTTTGTGAAAATTTTAGTTTTTCTTGACTCTCATATCTAGTGGCGTTAAAATCGATTCAACACTTGTATTACCTGGAGTTGACTAAATCATTCACTTATTTTTTTTAATTTATTTTTCCATTTTATTTTATTTTATTTCTTTTCAGTGTTCCAAAGTTCATTGTATTATGGAGGGCTCATATTGCATGGAGCACTGGGTGTGGTACATAAACAATCATTCACTTTTAGCTTAGCATCTTTGTGAAAGAAGTACAGGATTTATAGTGTTTGAATTTCTTATTAGCTATGGGATGCTTAAAAGAAATAGCCATAGTGCTGTTGCTCTGTATCTGCCTGCAGTATAGCACCAGAATAATCACATTGAGGCATCCCATTGTTTACTCTAGTGAAAGAGAGATTTTTAACATTACTGATCTTTTTCTTGGTTAGTGATTTTCAAACTTTCCCTGTACTGGGCCATCTCCGTTACCCCAAGTAGAGGCCACCAGGGGTTTTTGCTTGTTTCACCATGCATTTCAGTCTCTGAGCATTCCTTTATTAATAGGTTTTATTTATTCTCCCTTTTGGTCAAAATTTCACTTGAAAATAAAAAGTTTCTTAGTGTAATGCGTTAGCACCTAAATTTAAGGAAACAAAGACCTAGACCAAGTTTTATGAGCAAGATATGTAGATCAAGATTTCAGATTTACTATAGTGAAAAATTAGAAAGAACGCAGATGTTCAGCTAATATTATGGTGCCATTAAGATCCTGGTTTTGGATAATAATAATAGTTGTTTAATGTGTTCTTAGCATATGTCAAATGTTACACTAAGAATTTTACCTGAATTCCCATTTAATTCTTTATAAGCTTGTGAGATGAGAAAACTGAGGCACAGAAAAGTTACACGTTTGCCCAAAGTCATATAGTTGATAAATGGTAGAATCTGAATTTGAGCCCAGATCTAACTTTAAATTTTATTCATATTCTAACTGCCACTTAGGAAAATATTTATAATATTTATTAATATGAAAAAAGAAATATATTTTTTATTTTAAGTATGATTCTAATTTTGTGTAAAAAAGATATACATCAAGATATATTAATATATGCAAATACAGAACTTTTATGTGTATTCATAACACACAGTTATATATGTTACTGTATTAAGTCAGGAGAAAAACAGCTTAAGTAGCCCTGCCATAACTTGAGTGCAGCAATGTACTTTTCTCCATAATATTTGAGTATGTAAGTGAAAGAGAAGGGAGTAAATAATAGATTGAGTAATTAAAAATTGTTACCTCCCCACCAAAATGACTTTGTACCACGTACATGCATTCTTAAACTCATAGATGACCCAGGGTTCCCTTTTCCATTTTCTCATCTAATGTAGGAATGCAGTCATTCTGTAAGTAACACTCATTAAGTATTTTGTATACCACCTACTTTAAGCACGGGTGAGACAGAAATCAAAGACATATTTCCTTCTCTTAAGGAAGTTACTGTTACAGACTGGATTGTGTCCCCGCCATATGTCGAAGTCATGACCCCCAGTACCTCAGAATGTGGTGTTCCTATAAGAAGAGATTTGGACACAAAAATACATGGGGGGAAGACCATGTGAAGACACATGGATAAGATGGGCATCTATAAGCCAAGGAGAAAAACCTTAGAACAGAGGAACCCTGTCAACACCTTGATTGTTTGTCTGTCTAACACTAGTTAAACAGATCTTGGCTCAAATTTAGGTTCTACCATTTATTATCTGTGTGACTTCTAGCCTCCCAAATTGTGAAAAAATAAATTCCTGCTGTTTCAATCACCCAACTTGTAGTACTTTGTTAAGGCAGCCCTAGCAAAATAACACAGTTATACTTTAGTAAATAATACAAACAAGCAAATCAGCAATAATATTAGAGTAGTAATAAGTCTAATAGGAATATATCCGGAATCCTGGTGCAGAGGAGAGGTGAGGATTAATTAGCTTCAACAAATGACTTTCTTTTATTTGAAAGGAATGACAAGCAGTAAGTTGAATAGTCTACTTATAAAATCAATAGTTTTATACAACAAATATCCATTGAAACTTATGAAGTGTTAGGGTGGTAATTATATTAGAATATATAAATACCAAGCCACCACATTGTACATCTTAAGCTTACATAATGTTATATGTCATTTATATCTCAATTTTTAAAAAATTTAAAAAAGGAAAAACTCATGTGCAAGTTATCATACTGGTACTACAGTATATAAAAATTAAGAGACAATTCCTGTTTTCATATATTTTGTCATCTGATAGAAAAGCCAAAGTCCTGGCACTTTGATGTGATAAAATGTAATAACCATGATGTAATAATGTAAGCATTGTGAGAGGTTCATTGTACCCTCACAGTATTATAAGAAACCTAATGCCCTTATATCCATAATAAGAAGTTCTTAATCATGGTGCTTAGAAAAATCATGAGATATCTATAGGGTTCTAAATTTGTCACAGTTGTAAATTTGAAAAATTAATCTTATGTCAGGAAAATATGTTAATAATGGAAATCCACGTTGGTGATTTCATTATATAATCCTTCTAATATCCAGGTCTCTCAATTCTCTGACATCTACTTTAGTGATTGCTCCAGTTAACTTCAGCCACCAATTTTCATTCGAATCCTAGATCTTGTCTTTACCACTAACTCCATTTACTTCATAATCTCATTTCTAAGCAGATCATTCCGCTTCAAGAACCACTGTTTATATCTCCACTCTCTTCCTATTACCTCAACTCCAGCAATCCTTTGACCACTCCCTGCCTCCCAGAACCTCAAATTCATTGATCCAGATACCTCTTCACTATCCCTTTGGTCCCACTTCCACTCTTATCTAATCTGAATTCCATAGTCAGTCAGTAGTCAGTATCCATTTTATCTCCTTAATTCTGTTGTCCATCTCTCATTTCATCATATTCACTTAACTGAAATCACTAGACTGGATAAAATCTACTCTTGGTTTACTTGTGCCCATACCTGAAAGTGGATATGACTGGAAGGAAAACCACAGCCATATGAACCAGTGTCACTTTAAATTCATGACTATTAATCTCAGGTGTGTTCTTAATAAGGACAAAAATCTGCTGTATTTCTCTAGTATGTTTACTTTTCCACTCTCCCAGAAAACCACTTTATATCTTCTTTTTTCTCCTTAAGCCTCTGATAACTTGTTTCTCATTTTCACTGTCAACTGGTGACCTTGATTTTTTTTTTCATTCTTTTATGTAGGAAAGACAACAGAAATGTAGGACATAGACAAGTATCATATGGTTTCACTTATTTGTGGAGCATAACAAATGACATGGAGGACATTGGGAGATGGAGAGGAGAAGGAAGTTGAGGGAAATTGGAAGGGGAGGCAAACCATAAGAGACTATGGACTCTGAAAAACAACCTGAGGGTTTTGAAGGGGTGGGGGTGGGAGGTTGGGGGAACCAGGTGGTGGGTAATAAGGAGGGCACGTATTGCATGGAGCACTGGGTGTTGTGCAAAAACAATGAATACTGTTACGCTGAAAAAATAAATAAATAAAATTTTTTTAAAAATGTAGGACATAGAGAAAAAAAGTAACAAAGTGGTACTCATAATTCCTAACTTATCAGCAATTACGTTAAATGTAAATGGATTAAACACTCTAATTAAAAGAATTGTAGAGTAGATAAAATCATTATTTGTCTATGTGCTGCCTATAACAGACACTTCAGGTTAAATGACACAAGTAAATTGAGAATAAAATTGTACAAAAATACATCATGCAAACACTGTAACCAAAAAAGAGCTGGAGTGACTATGTGTATTAATATTGGAAAAATAACCATTAAGAGAAAAGGTGTTGAAAGAGAAAAGAAGGACATTTTGTAATGGCAAAAAGTTCAATCCATCAGGAAGGTACAACAATTACAAATATAGATTCACCTAATAACAGAACCCCAAAGTCCACAAAGCAAAAACTGGCAAAATAGAAGGGAACAATGATAAATAATTCGATAATAATAATTGGAAAGTTTGGTATCCCAGTTTCAAGAATAATATAACAACTACATAGAAAGTGAACAAAAAGCCTTGAACAACACTATATACTAGACTTAGTAGGTATCTGTAGAATATCTCAGCTAACAACAAGAAGGTATAAATTCTTCTCAAGTGCACATGGAACATTCTCCAGGATAGACTACATGTGAAGCCATAAAACAAGTTTTGATACATGTGAAAGGACAGAAGTCATACAGAGTATGTTTTCTGACTAGAATGGACTAAAATTAGAAATACATAACAGGAGAACATTTGGGAAATTCCCAAATATGTGGAAATTAATATACTCCTAAAAAAAAATCTCTTGATAACTCAGTGCCAGCTTCTTAGGGAACTCACATTACATCTGCATAATATGAAAATAAACTAGTTACAGGACTGATGTCCTATGATCTTTACGGTTCCACTCACACTCTAGAGGAGGAGATCATACAGGCCATGTACACAGAAGGCAGGTATCTTAAGGGCCATACTAGGATTCTACCTAACATACTATCTCCTCCCCAGTCTCCCTCTTCTTGGTTAGTGGTAGCTCTGTTCTCTCACTTGCCTAGCCCTCATGTGATCTATCAGCACATCCTTTTGACTCTGACTTCTAAATATTCCCAGAATCTGAATCTTTCTTCCTGTTTGTACTGCTGCTACTACCCTGATCCAAGCCACTGTCATTTCTCACCTGGGATAATGAAGTTGTCTTCTAATTAACTGTTTTGCTTTTGCCCTTGCCCTTTTCCTGTCTGTTCTCAACACAGTACCTAGAGTAAATCCTGATAAAACATAAATCAGATCATGGCTCTTTTGCTGGAAACCCCATAATGATTCCATTTTTGAAAGAAGCCACAATCCTTACAATGGCCTAAAGGCCCTACACAGTCACCCACCACCACCTCATTATCTCTCTGCCTTATTACTTGGTAATTTCCACCTTGTTTCCTCTGCTCCAGGCACCTGGCCTTCTTGCTGTTTCTCAGACTCCCCAAGCACCTCTATCAGGCCCTTTTGCATTTGTGGTTTCCCTTGCTTGAATTTTCTTACCCTGGATATTTGCATAGCTCACCTGTGCCTACTTCAGGTCTTTACTCAAGTATCAGGGTATCCCTGACCACCGTGTTTAAATTCTGCTCCCCCACCACCATACATAGTTTCCCAACCTACCCTCGCCTCCCTGCTTCATTTTTCCTCCTCAGAACTTAAAATCTGACATACCTTTTTTTTTTTTTAAATTGTTGTTGTTGTTTCTCCCTCATACTAGAATGTAAGTTCTGTGTGAGCAGGGCCTTTCCTGCCTTTATTTCTTGCCATATTTTCTGCTCCTAGAGCAGTATCTGGCATGTATCCTTGTATTTAGTAAATACTTGTTCAGTTGATGAATGAACTTTTTAAAAATATTTGGAGGAATGTACAATAACAGTTTCTCCAAGTTGAAATTATCTCTCATTCGTCTTAATATACAGAAACACATTTTCCTGTTTTGTAGATTTTATAATAACCAGTATAAATAATCAAGTATAATTGTCTCCTATAGACTTAAAGAATTATCAATTAATATTACATTTTTTTAAGAACTTGTCCTTTTTATTCACTGTTATGTTCAGGCTCATTTTACCCATGCATTTATTCTTGAACAGTGAGTCATTTATGTCTTTAAAATAGAAAGCTATAGTTGACCTCCAGCCTTTCGGATGCAGTACTCTAAAGGGCTTACAGATTAAAGATGATACTCAGTAAAGGTGGAACTATGTTATTTAATGCTCCAAATTGGAACATTTGAACAAAACTTACTGGGAGCGAAGAATAAAGCATATAAAAACTGCAGCCCTTATAAATCTTAGGACAGATTATTAATATTGCTAATTTTGAGTATTATATGTCTTGCTAGTGTGTTTTACTGTTATATTCAAGTGTGTTTCATTCTCTCTTACTCTTTCTTCTTGCGTGTATCTTTGTATTTGTGATTGTGTGTGCAGTTTCTCCCAGTAATCTTTTCTGCTTCAGAAAACTCTTTCATTCTTTTGTTCTTGGACTCTTTGCTCATGCCAGGCCCTTCCCAAATTTGACCATAATATAAAACTGGTTTATACATTTTTATTATTATATCTAATTAAGTAGAGTATCAGATTCCATTTTTTAAAATTTTTTATTTATTTCTTATTTTTTTTATAAACATATAATGTATTTTTATCCCCAGGGGTACAGGTCTGTGAATCACCAGGTTTACACACTTCACAGCACTCACCATAGCACATACCCTCCCCAATGTCCATAACCCCCCTCCCTCCTCCCTACCCCGCCCCCCAGCAACCCTCAGTTTGTTTTGAGAGATTAAGAGTCACTTATGGTTTGTCTCAGATTCCATTTTTATTTTTGAGCATGAGTTGGCTTTTTATGTGGCTTTGTTTTGAACTTTTATTGATTAACTTCTTTTGATTTCTTGGCTTTTTTTGTTTCTAACTTCTATCGATATGGTAACTTTTGGTCAAATACAATTTTTAATCTGTAGTAACTGGGCCTTGAAGAATTTCCAGCTTTACAGTTCATCATCCACATGATCTTAGGAATGTTAGGTAGCTGTTGATATTTTCTTCATCTATTTATAGAGCTAATTTCTATCACTGAGCCTTATTGTTCAAGTAAAATAATAAAGAGAGGCAAGAAGCAGGCATTTGATTTTGAAGCTGAATCCCTATTAGATTATGCCTATTGAAATTTGCAATCCCTCTCACCTTCTCACTGTATAAGTTTTCTTTTTCTGTTCCTTTTGACATCTTTTCCTGCCTTTCTTTCTTTCTTTCATTCTCTTTCTTTCCTCTTTGGCATAAGTCCCACAGAAGATAAAAAGGATAAAAAGTTTCATGGGATAGGATAACTCCTCTCTGTCAGCCAGTCAGTGCTTTAACTCTTTCCAGTCCCCTCCTTTGTCAGTCAAGGAGTATTTGGGAAGGGCCATGGGGTATAGGTAAGGCTGACTTAATTCCACTTTGTGTTTACGCAAGCCTGTCATTCCAGTTCACAAACGGAAATCCAATCCTGCCTGGAACAAGAAGAACTTCTTCAGTGTTAATCCTGTGTTAATGAATTTGTTAAATCAATCTCTGCTAATGCAGAGAAGAGAATACTTTGTTGGATGTAAGAGATTTTAGTGTTTAACTGTACCTCACTTCAGGGGCATGGTGGGAAAGGTGCTCTTTCAGCCCGGCCAGTGAATACCCAGCTAGGCCGTTACATGCAGTGAGCATGTTTAAGAAAGGAGACCTGGCAGAAGCAAGGGTCATTTTCATTTTAGTTTTTAAAGGTGCGGAGGGAGTTTCTTTATTGTTGTTAAGACATTTCACTATTCAGATTTGATAGGGAACTAAGGAAACATCTTAAAGTTATTATTTTAATGGATGATTTAATTAAATGTAATTTATTTGTAGTAGAAGCTATTCTAGAAACCTTTTAAAAACACTTTTAAGAATACATGAAATATAAGAAAGTCTTCTAAATTATAGAAGGGAGCAAAAGAAGAATGAAAATCATAAATGAGGCCATTAAAAATAAAGATCGGACAAAAATTTGCCACTGAGATTGGACAGAACCTATAATGATGACCTACATACTTGCCTAGGTTAGAATGAATTTGGCGTTAAGCCTTTTAGTGGTCAACAAAAGAAGAAAGTTAATTTTTAAATTTACTATACAATGAGTAAAAAAACAAACCTGTTGCTCAGAAGAAGCAAACTGTTCTTGTTACAGAAACCTGAAAGGACTTTCTCCAAGGAGTCTACATGAAAGTGCCCCTGTGTGATCTAACAAATAACACTCCCAACAGTAATTTAGAGGAAGAGCAAGGGTGACTGTTACAGAGCTATGTCCTATGACAAGTGTCAGTGCAGACTGATGGTATCATGCTGAGCACCAGTCATTACGGGAATAATTCTGTGGAGTGGGTCAGGCCCAGTATGCTCTAAGCTGCAGAACCTCCTTCTCTGCTGGTGTGACTTCATTTCTTTCTTTCTTTTTTCTTTTCTTTTTTTTTTTTTTTAAGATTTTATTTACTTATTTGACAGAGATCACAAGTAGGCAGAGAGGTAGGCCGAGAGAGAGCGGGGAAGCAGGCTCCCGACTGAGCAGAGAGCCCGATGTGGGGCTCGATCCCAGGACCCAGAGATCATGACCTGAGGCGATGGCAGAGGCCTTAACCCACTGAGCCACCCAGGCGCAGCCCCTGATTTGATTTCAACCCCCATCTTTTATTAAACCCAGAAAATGGGTCATGTGTTCCTGAATCTGTGCTTAAATATCTTGTTTTTTTCCTCAGATGAATTTTGTTAAATATTTGGTGGCACTGATAACCATGTTCCAGGAGTAAAGCTCTTTCTTTACTCCGAGTGCATATGACACTTTGATAAAATGCGAGTTTGAGGTTAGATTGGCTTTTGCAATCTGGACGGCTAAAGAAGGATGCTGGCCTCTAGGGGCAATCCAGCCTATGGAGCTGCTAAAGATGTGCCCTAAGAAAAAAGAAAAAAAAAAAAAAAATTCAGCCTAGCAATTCTTGGGAGTCTGCCTTGGCATCCAAGCAAATGGTAACAAAGTTCTACCATCCCTATGTTGTGGTCACAGTAAATTTAACCTGACAGATTTTTCAAACCAGATACCCTTGGTATAAAAGCTCTGCACACTCATAAGACTTTATCTAGCTTTGAGCATTGTGACTCCTTGGTTTATCTTTGAAGGTAAACTACTTGTCAAATACATATTGAGAAAATGAGAGGAAGGAACTTGTTGAATAGGACTGTTATTTACACTCCAGTTAAAAATTGAGGGACAACTTACCCAAAGGAACATTTGGTTACAAAATAAATGATCTATAGCCCCTTTTTCCTGTCAGGTGTTAATTGACAAAGATGTTCCTTGTTAGTGATAGCGAAACTTCTGGCACCCTAAAGCTTAAAAAATAATAAACAACTACTTGTCTCAAGTGCTAAGAGAACTGCATGCTCTAGCTGACAGAAGTTGGCATTGTGTTATTAATTTTAAAAGAAGTTAACCAAAAAATGAGGCTAGAAAATACCCTCTTATACCTCACAGAACACATTTTTATCATTCATTAAGAGCCTTTTTACTTTTTTTTGACTCTAGCAGAGTTAGGTGCTTGTTCTGAGGAAACATCAATGTATTTGCAAAGAATTTCCCAATGGGAAATAGTTACTGAATACTAAGGTTTATGTTATTGTCAGAGGCGAAAAAAAATGCTCCAATTTTGTGATGCTCATTACTGTGACTTTTCCTATTAATAACCTGCCTAGAAGTCAGGTATCCACGCTTACTGACAGTTACCCTGTGGTCGCTCAGTGATGATAATTGCCAGTAATGAGATGAAAAGCAGAGTATCGGCTGACTGCACAGTGTGCTAGAAATGGGGAAATTCGGCTTCTGGCCTTCACTCAGTCAGTGATTTTATGATATTTGTCATATCTTTTGAACATTTTGTATCTCAGCTTCTCCATCGGTTAAGCTGAGTTTGAAGTAACTGCCCTGGTCTGTCTCACAGGAATGTTGCCTGGACAAATTGGATAAGTGTAAAAGTGCCTTGGAGGTAAAGCCACTCTGCGAATAAAGATTAGTATGATGGAGCTACTGAGAAGTGTGTTGCAGAGGCTAGAAGGTTCATTTCTGCAGGCTTCATGACTAGATAAAGCTTCATAATGGATTCCTGTCAAGCAAACCAAACCCATCTTATCAGTTCGTGACTGTATAGTATTTAATGGAAAAAAATCTCTTTACAAGCATTTGTTACCTTGATACAAATGTGCATTAAAAATCACTCATGTTTCAATTAAATAAAACCTTCCTAAGTAGCTTCAAAACAGTCTCTAATAGCCAGTTGACAGTTTCCATCGTCTATTTGGAGGGGTCGTAAACATCTGATATGCTTAATAAAGTTGAGAAATAAGGAATGAAACAATGTGTGGGGAACAGAAGTGGACCGGAGTGTTTCCTCGGGTAATAATTGCTATGAGGGGCGCCTGGGTGGCTCAGTGGGTTAAAGCCTCTGCCTTCGGCTCCGGTCGTGATCCCAGGATCCTGGGATCGAGCCCCACATCGGGCTCTCTGCTCGACAGGGAACCTGCTTCCCTCCCCTCTCTCTCTGCCTGCCTCTCTGCCTACTTGTGATCTCTCTCTGTCGAATAAATAAATAAAATCTTTTAAAAAAAATTGCTATGAATTTTAAGAGTCTGACATTATCAAATTAAGATTTCTCTTGTTTATTTTATTTATAGAAATGTCAAATTCTCATCTCTACCTAAGCCATATAATATTTTCTGGTTACTTCATTTTCCGCTGGAGTTAACATCCTCATTTTCAGTCATAATCATGATACAGAGTCACTCGTTGCAGCTTGAAAAACATAACCAGGCCTCTTGAAGATGGAAAAAAATGGGGGAAATGACCTTCCTCGAAAGAATCCCCTCCTTGAAAGAGTCCCGCTTTTTACTCTTCCCTTTTTCTCTCTTCACGTAAATGCTCAGAGTTCCTATGTAAATTTATAGCACCCTTGTTTTCAGCCCTTGAGAAGGATAATTGAGCAAGAATTTAATTGTTTTGACATTGCATAAAAGAGGTTCTGTCAAAGCTAACTTCAGAAACTTTTATTCCCCAGCTAACTTGATCTCTTTTCTTCTGGCAGGGGACCATTCCTGGTGGCACTGGGGAAATCTTGGCATCCAGAAGAATTTAACTGTGCTCACTGCAAAAATACAATGGCCTACATTGGGTTTGTAGAGGAGAAGGGAGCCCTGTATTGTGAGCTGTGCTATGAGAAATTCTTTGCTCCTGAATGTGGGCGATGCCAAAGGAAGATCCTTGGAGTAAGTGTCAGAAAACCTGTTTATTCTGATTGAGCTTTAAAGCACAATAATTTTTTTTGTTATGAAACCCTTCCAGCAGTTTTCCTTTTTATTTTCTTCTTACTTGATTCCCTCTCTGTTTTCGTCACTGTTTATTATTGTAAAGCAAAACTAAATAGACCTCTGTAGAAGTATATCGGACTCGTGGGGTTAAGTTGTCTTTGGTTTTGTCTTACTGAGTGCTTGCTTGTCTGGTGAAAGTCTAGCCACTGTGGGGGAAAAATAATTTACTGTGGGTGTGCTACCTCAACAGGACCCTGTTTGCTCAGGAATGAAGAGGTCGCACAGGACCACACACATCAGAGTTCTCAGAACTGACACCTTCACTGTTTTAAATTAAATTCCATAGCTTTTATAAGAGCAGCATTTCCCCATTTGTCAGGGTTCAAGCACAGGGCACAGATCTCATGAAATATATAAAACATGAGACTTATAAATGATATATTTTTCTTAAACACATGCAGTGTTTAAAAATATAACTTATTTTATGAGCACATACATGTGATAGAAAAATAATCTAGGCACCCCTTTTTTTTTCTTTTCAAAAAGGGAGTAATTTAGGAGTCAGATATATAATAAATAATGATGAATAAATGAATTTCTGCTCTGGAATATCCAGGTTGCAGTTTACACAGAAAGGGTCAGTCATTTCTTATGGGTGACTAGGAGTTGGAATTTTATTTTAGAAGCATCCAAGGTGCCTGGTCTCACATGAAACTCATACAGCTAATACAGAAGGGGGGAATGGCATTGCTGAATTCTAATATTCTCTTTACAAAAATATAATAATGAAACTTTAATTCATATCAGTTGATAGAAAAGCTAATATGAATTATTGAGTACTTGAATTTCAGATTATGTCTTTAAATGGTTCTAAAACTTTGAGGACACTTGAACTGTAACTATTCCACATGAAATATTTCTATATTATTAATTTGTGCAATATGTTGGGAACAAAAGAGTAGAATTATACAGGCTATAACTTTCTAAAGGATAAATAATAAGACTCTATCGATATATAAATATATTCTGTAAATTCTAGAATAATAATACAGAGTCAGGTAATAATCTTAGAACCAAATGAGGTTCTAGGAAATGGAAATCTTACCCTCATTGCCTTAGAGATGGACCATAACTTCACTACAGAGACAGATTCTCGGGTTGTGTTTTAGTTGTTTGATTTCCTGTTAAAGAAGGAATAGTAATCTGTCTCAAGGATAGAAAGGGAAGTGAATGCCAAAAGCCTTAAGAAACAATTTGGTTCAATGTACATTTGTTGTACATGTTCTTAATAATCTTTTTGGATCTAAACAATTGCCATTTCTCCTCAGTATCCTTCAGTAGTGAACTGTGACATTTTCTCAGGCTAATAATTTACTCTGTATAATTTTATTTTATTTCAATAATTTTTATTATTAAAAATATTTCCAAAAAAATTTCACTCTACAGCAATTAGAAAATACCCAAAAATGTTAAGAAGAAAATTAAAGTGACCTACATATTTTACCAACCCTAGATAATTCCTATTAACCTTAGGATGTATCTTCTTCCAGTTTGCTCTTTATAAGTAATTCATTTACAAAATTATGACCATACTCTATGTGTAGCATCTGCTTTTTTTGTGATAAATATTATGGAAGGAGTGAATCCCCATATTATTAACTATTCTTCAAAGATAATGTTTAATGGCTCCATCTCCCTCAATCTAAAGAAATGATTCCTTACAAAACTAGCTTCTCAAGACATCTTTTACTAATTAACATCTGGCCCAAGTCTTTGATACTGCTGTTTTTAACCACAGGGCCATTGTTGATTAGAATCCATACTTTATGGTTCAAACTTTAGATACTTGTTTGAGTGTGTGCTTAGTGTAGTCACAGCTGATTTCCAGAATCCTAAACATGTGTTAAACTGATTGGATTACACTGATTATGTTATTGCTTCCATAATGCACCAAAGCACAGGTTTGTTTCAGTTTTCAAATGTTTTGCCCTTCCTTCATGACATTTTCTTGTTTCTCCTGCATGACGTTTTCAAGATAATACTATGAAACCTTTGTAAGTGAATGTTCCCTGACACCCTTTTGAGAGAAAGCAGAAGGTTTTGTAGCAAGCACTTATGAAGTGCTTACTTTATTCACTACATGTATACTGTTTAAAAAACATAATCATTCTTTAAATAAGTTTATTGATGTGTATTTATGGGAAACACACTTATTATATAGTGTATCGGTTTAGATGATTTGTGAGTCTGTCCTTAAGTATCATCTGTTACTTAGAGGAAAAGCTCATGGTAAAGACAAAGCATGTGTCTACTTTGAGTCAGTTTAAAAGGGCTGTGTTGGTACAACTAGTAAAATACAGCATTTGTGTATTGTCATCTTTTTTTACAACCAATTACCTTTCTATAACAGGAAGTCATCAATGCTCTGAAACAAACTTGGCACGTTTCCTGTTTTGTGTGTGTGGCCTGTGGAAAACCCATTCGTAATAATGTTTTTCATTTGGAGGATGGTGAACCCTACTGTGAGACTGGTAAGATCCTAAAGCTGTTAGTTTCTTAAGTTTTGAATGAGGATAAAACATTAACCCTTATATTAATATAAAGTTGAAAGGAAATATTTGGCAAAGTAGATTTCCTAACTATTTTCAGGGCATTTAAAGCTACGCTAAATACATAGCAAAAAACTATGTAAAATTTTTATGACTTTGTCAAAACAGATTGGGAATACTTTTCATTAAGAGAAATGAGTATATAAGCATTACCTAGAAGGAAAATATTTTACTTGAATCCCTAATAGTTTATGGATATGAATTCTACCAACTTGTGTAGCTTAAAGCCACCTCTTACATGCTAATAGTGAATTTTGAGTGGTTTTAAACATGAGAAATGATCACCTTTTGAACATGATATTGATTTGCTCTTCAAGGCAATGGTCTTGACAATAAATTGGAAGTCTTTTTTAACTCTAACTGAATGGAAAGGTAATCTTGGCTTGGATAGTTCCCTTAGTAAAATTATTTTTAATAAATAGGCTCCAAGGACCTATCTACTACATTTCTTATTACCTGAGCTCTGAACACGTCTTTTCTTTTCCAGAGGCTAGAAGTAAACTTTCGTAATACTTATTAATATTACTCTTACTTAGGTATGACTATCATACATATGTTTCAAAAAATAAACTATTTTCCCTTTATCATGTCTATATTCACTACCACTGCGTTTCCACTTTGGAATTTTATTGTTGATCTGCCTTGAAACTCAAAGTGTGGTGCTGGAGGAAGGGAATATTGTACACCAGTTAAGTTAAAGGAGCAGTCAACTTCTGATTTGAGGCTAGTCAAATTGGACATCACTTGGGCCCTTTTTTGCTCACTCAGTTCCTTTTAGTTCCTAGTTGGGACCAGTCTAGATCTATGCCATACTGTCCACCAGGAAGCTCTCTGGGAATTCCAGTGATCTAGCCCATCTATGGTCTATTTTGGGACAGGATGGCTACGAGCTGCCTACCCTGATTCAATCAGAATATTTCAATATATTTTGTAATTTCACCTAGTTCTTCTGAAAAAAGAGCTTTATTATTATTTTTTTTAATTAAGCTTTGTGAGACATTGGACTAACTGGCAGATAGTCCCTATCTAGCCAAACACATACAAAACTAGCCTTAGTATCATATTTAATGTAGTCTAAGAAGTTAGATTTTTGAAACCCAGAAATTGCTTACAGAAAGGGAACGGCATTTTTTTTTTTTAATTTTTTTTTTTTTTTAAGATTTTATTTATTACTTATTTGACAGATAGAGATCACAAGTAGGCAGAGAGGCAGGCAGAGAGAGAGGAAGGGAAGCAGGCTCGCTTCCGAGCAGGGAGCCTGATGTGGGGCTCGATCCCAGGACTCCAGGATCATGACCTGAGCCGAAGGCAGAGGCTTTAACCCACTGAGCCACCCAGGCGCCCCGGGAACGGCATTATTGAAGATTTGTTTTAATGTCACTTCTAATCAGCTTGATCTATTTTGTTGTATTTCTTTAACCTCCCGCATTTGTTACTACTGAGACTTTCCCATCTCAGTAAATGCCCCACTGTCCAGGATCCCAAACCTTAAGATTCTGCTCTTGCCATGTCTAATCTAATTAGTAAAATCTGGCAGTTCTACCCCCAGTGTATATTGATTCATTCATTTCTCTCTACCTCAACAGTCAGAACTAAATCCAGCTCACTCTCTGTGCCTGGACACTCTAATTACCAACTAAAATGGTGTATCTTCTTTCCCCCCAGCCCTCAAACAGCAGCTATGATAATATTTTGTTTCAGTAGGAATTAGATTATACTTGATACCTTTTGGCTTCCCCTTGAGGAATCACTGCACTCCTTACTAGGCCAGCCTTATCTTCTGCCACCTTATTTTCTGTCACTTGAGTTCTGCGCAAACCTATCCCCTTTGCTTTTCTGAACGTGCCAAGATTCTTCCTGCATCACGGCTTTTGTACTTGCTGTTTCTTCTAACTTACCTGTTCTTCCTCAGATTTTCTGTGGTGATTTTTCCTGTTTTCGTCAAGTCTTGGCACAACTGTTACCTCCTCAGAGAAGCTTTTTCCAAGCCCACCTAGTTAATGGAGTGTTACAAACTCCCCCCAGCTATTCTGTATTGCGTGACTATTTTTTTTTCTTGGTTCTTGTCACAGGCTAAAATTATTTATTATCACTTATTTTAAAAATATAATAAATGATGACATCCTACTCCTAGTGAGATTATAAGCACCATAAAGAGAACAGCCACTTCTGTCTTCACCACTATAACCCTCATCAGTGCTAGGCACATCGTAGGACTCTGAACATGTGATGAGCAAATGGTGCTAAGAAACATTGAAAATTGTTAAGAGAGGTAAATCAAGTTAGAAATGAAAGTCTGCTTTCTACTCCAGCTGCATAAAAGAAAATTGCCAGTAAGTTCTAATTTAGTAATAACATAGAAACATCTCATCAATACTGCTTTCTTCAGAAGGAAACCCTATTAGTATTTTGTAACTATAATCTCTGTCAAGTAAATGGTATTCTCTGGCTAAGGATTTTCAGCATTAAGTCATAAATTTGGAAGGAAATCACAGCAAAAGACTGGGGACTAATACTGTTATGATACAGTCCAGCTAGAAACTCAGTCACGGCACTTAATTCATGGAAGTTTCTTGTGACTTTTTTTTTCTTCCTACCAAGTCAGATACTCTACGAAATGTGCTGATATCAGATATTTTTTCTGATTTTATGTTCTGTAGTCTTATTGTTGCTAGTTTTTGGAGGTTCCCTTGTCTTTTGTGAAAACAGTCCTGTCTGTTGATAACTTATCAGGGATCAGAGTTGTTCTTCATATGTATTTGGACACTTAAGTAACTGGAGATATATGAAAAGTATTATGTGGGAAAATGGAATAAAAAAAAACATTAATTATGTAAGTAACATTTACCCCAAAGGTAATTACCCTGAATTAAACACCCCAAAGTTACTCTGAAACATGCTACACTTTATTTCTCAAACCGAACATGTCTTCTGAACATTTTTCAGTTACTAGTAACTCTATCTTCATCTTCTCACTTAATTCTAGTTTTGCTGCTGCTTTCTAGAAACTATTATTCTAAAGCTTTGTCATGTTTAAATTATGTCTCCCCACCCCCACCCTGCTCCTATACAGATTATTACGCCCTTTTTGGTACCATATGCCATGGCTGTGAATTTCCCATAGAAGCTGGCGACATGTTCCTGGAGGCCCTGGGCTATACCTGGCATGACACTTGCTTTGTATGCTCAGTAAGTAAACATCTTATTTCCAGATTGGAGGAGCACAGTATGGCTAGTTTTAGCCTAAGCACTAAATGGAAATAACAGTTCTTGTATCTTTCAATCCTTCACACACGAAAGTATTTTTACAATGACTTTAAAAGTTGTTCATTGAAAGTTTTGGTATTTTTTGGATTGTTTGGCACAGAACAAGGTGCTTACTCCTTTAGAGAAAATCTTATTTTTAATAAGTTTGTGTTTATAAGGAGAAACCACATATTTCTTAAAACAGTAAGAGGCCTTTACTTTTTTTTTTTTTAATTCTGTTTTATTGAAGTGTTTTTAGTAATTTTTGGAAACATGAGTACCTGAAATAGAAACAAACAATTCTAAAGATCTGTTGTTGAATTAAGAGTGGAAGCAAACTGTATGTTGATTTACTTCCTTCCATAGCAATAGTCCATGAATATTTTTTTTTTCCTTTTAGGACTGTAATAAACATTTAGTGATATATTTACCTATTTTGTTTGGTATTCTAATATTTTTGGTTTTATTTTTAATGATGAGAATGAGAATAGCTATAGAGACATTTACCCTAAGACTTTTTTTTAAAAATGATTTTATTTATTTATTTGAGAGCGAGAGAGAGAGAGAACAAGAACACGCATGAGCAGGGGAAAGGGGTAGAGGGAGAAGCAGACTTCCTGCTGATCGGGGAGCCCAACACATGGCTTGATCCCAGGACTCTGAGATCATGATCTGAGCTGAAGGCAGACGCTTAACTGACTGAGCCACCCAGGCATCTAGGTGCCCCCTTAAGACTGTTTTTAATTTAGAAAGTAAATATCAAATAAAGATACTCTGTTCAGATGTTTGATTTTTTAAAATTAGATTTAATATATCTAATTGTTTTCAATACTAATTGTATGAAGGGAAAAAAGTAATGTTAATTGAAGTCAAATGATGTCCCCAAATATTACCTGGTTGACTATTAAATTCATCTTGTGTACTTCTTCCTTCTCTTAGACTTCATGAGATCTTTAAAATGCAACAACTTAGAAGACTTGCCTTCCCCTGTTCTCTGGTAGAGCTGCTCTGTTATACTATCACATTTAAGAAAGGCAATAGGGGGGCGCCTGGGTGGCTCAGTGGGTTAAAGCCTCTGCCTTCGGCTCAGGTCATGATCTCAGGGTCCTGGGATCGAGCCCCGCATCGGGCTCTCTGCTCCGCAGGGAGCCTGCTTCCTCCTCTCTCTCTGCCTGCTTCTCTGCCTAGTTGTGATTTCTCTCTGTCAGATAAATAAAATATTAAAAAAAAAAAAAAAAAAAAACTGTTTAAAAAAAAAGAAAGGCAATAGGAAAGACAGGATCACATAAATGCAGCTAGTAAGTGAACTGTATAATCATCCAGTAGGCAGATGCTGACCAGTAAAAACCAGATGTTTTTACTATAAGAAACCAAGAAAATGAATTAAAAAGAATTCTCAGGTATTCTGTGCCTGTGTGTTTGGGGTCTTGGGAATATTTGGCTCAGCAATTGTATTGTGTTTTCATTTTGAGTGCTATGGTTCCCTGCAGCAGGAAGCAAGTTTAAAGCATTGATGAGCATTTGGGAAGAGAAATTAAAATTAATGTGACCTCTTTATGTGTTTTCTTATTAGAGCCTAGTAAAGAAAAATAATGATCAGTGATTTAAATAAATTAGAATGCATTCTAGGAAAAGGTCATTCTTCATTGCTTTTGAAAAATTATATGAAATACCATAGTAATCATTAAATGTCAGAGTGTCTAGTACAGCCAATGAAAGTGCTTTGTCTTACCCACCAAGTGAAAAGCCGTTTTTCCCTTTTAGGCATATTTGATAAAATAATGATATTCTTTTAAATAATGCTTCTTTTTCAGGTATGTTGTGAAAGTTTGGAAGGTCAGACCTTTTTCTCCAAGAAGGATAAGCCGCTTTGCAAGAAACATGCTCATTCTGTGAATTTTTGAAAGTCAACAGTTCAGGGGTGGAGAAGAAATTTGAAGAGAAAGAGGAGAATTGGAATTACCAATTAATTTTTAGATTTAATATTTATGGGAATTTTGAAAAATAGTAGTGGCCCTGGAGGGATAAATTCCAGCTTTAAAAACCAAGTCTATGAGGAAATATTTGGCTTCATAAAGTAAAGGGACAGTTTGGCATTTATGATTACTTTTTTCCTGTATTTTCTGTCCGTAAAATTTTTATAAAAACCAATTTCCTGGTTGACTATGAAATTCATCATAGAATAAATTAGTGGAGAATTAAATTTTAGAATAAAACCTCTAACATCTATGCTGAATTAATGATACTTTCTTGCCTTATTAGGTAGTTCTGAGTAAATCGTAAAAGGCAATGAAAATTGCCTTACACTCTATCATTAAATGTATTTTTTTAAAAAAAATAGTGCTTATCTTTAAAAGAGGAAATAGGAGTTTAAACAGAATTTTATCAGTAGTAGGTTTCAGTTTTTAAAAAAAACCGCTATGTACTTTCTTTAATCTTACTGATCATTCCAGTGGGAAAACTAGTAAGATTTTCATCAAAATGTGCCATGCCAATAAGAGATGTTATCTGTTTCTCTCATCCAGCCCCCCAAAAGCCACCACATTGCTTATAAATTTCAAATTTTTGATTATTAAAATATGACCATTTCTATTCATTGTGTATGTTTTATCACCTGTATTAGTGAAACTCCCATTTTTTCCCCTTCCCTCATGCTGAGGTCGAGAGAGTGAGTAGAATAGAGTGAGGTTAGGAATTACAGGAAATCAGAGGATGGCATTCAAAAAATTTTTTTAAAATTCTCCCCTTTTCAGGCAGTGAATCCATTACATCAGTTTCAGGTTTGTACTACTGACTGATAAAGGTTTGAGAACTGTCTCTGAAGAATGATTTTTTTCTTAGTTCTACATTAGAAAAGTAAAATATTGGCTTGGGGATGTGATAAAAATCTAAGGGTTTTTGTTTTTGGTTTTTTTTTTTCTTTCTTTTCTTTTAGTAGTTCTCTCTCAGTAATAAATAAATCACTTCCAAGTTTTATCATGATGTTTGGAAAGCTTTTATTCCAAGGGACTGGTAGTATAGGAGGGGAACGTGATCAGTTACTCATACTGGCTCATTATTTGTTTTCTTTATTTGGGGAAAAAATTATGTAGCCCATGAAGACAGAGCAACAGTTGTGAAATTGTGAATCCTATTGGTATTTGCCCATTGGGAAAATAGATTATGACATTTGATAGTTTTTCTCTTTGTTTCCAGAATGGATGAAAGCCCGTGATCCCACTAAAAAATACTGATGTGTCTGGGGCGAGGTGCTTTTAAAGTTGAGACAGAGCCCAAGTCCTCCCTGCCCCATAACTCACAAAGGACTTCATTTCCATTGTGTGCATATTTGTTATAGAGGGAGGTTTTAGGCTCTAATATTTGTTTAACCTCCCTAAGAACCTTTCAAGGCATCTGTCCTGAAAGCTGTTAATTTATGGTCTAGCAGATTTATATTATATGCAAATAATAATTAACTGAGAATCAGCATGAGAAGGGTGACATGAAGTGGTTTCACCAGTAGCAACCCTGAACTGCCTTCTCACCCTGCATCTGTAGGGAGGCAGGAAGTTTTACTTTTGAAATAAAGTGCTGGAACTGAATTGTGCATTATTTCTCATTGCTGCTGAAACCACCTGTAGAGTCCATGCTGGCTGATGTGCGTTATCACATAACTTCGTGTCAGTCTCTTGCTTTACGCAATATAAAAGAAATTGGTGGTTTTGTTTGGATGTTAGTAGAGATGATTTTTTTTTTTTTTGGTGTTGTTTAGTTTTTGCCTTTATAGATTCTATGCCAAGATAGTATTTGAAAAGTCAGTGACATTTGGGTATTTCCTTTCTAGAATTTTATTTGACCTGGATTTCTTATTAAGTTATCTTACATTAAGGATGTCATTTTTATTAGAATTCTCGTTATGCGCATTATTTCATGGAGCTTAATGTTGCATTCCTCTAAATTTTATCCCTAAAAATATAACATTGCTTCTTAATTTATCATTTTGTCTTTGTGCTTTGTTCTTCTTTGTGACAAAGCTTTCTATATCTATTCTAAAACAGTTAATCCTGTGAAGTAAGTATTGATTATAACCCAGAAGAATCTCTGTATTTTCCAGTGGGGAATGAATGCTATATTTAATACACCAGCGTTAATCTTTTAATAACTGGCAGAGCACTTTATTCTTCTGGTGAGGTCCCTGAATATTTATTTTTCTGATTATAAATATTCCATGTCAGTAGCATTTTTTTAATTATTACCTCTTTACTGTAGAGCATTTACTTTTAGTATTTCTTGATGTATATTTTGGAATGCTGTACTTAGTATAATACAGATTTAAATTACAGTATATGACTCTTATACATCTTTACTTGTATTTCCCAGATTCAAAATACTAGCAGTAGCTTCCAGTTTATAACTTTTTTCTAGACTTACAAGGGCTGCCTTTTGCCCGCTAGAGTGGCAGCCTAGAGAGGATCCTACCACTTATGCTTATAGTAGTGTACATATTTCTTGTTGATTCAGGCTACAGTTAGAATCTAAAACTAAAGCCTAGGGATCTGGTCACAGTAGGAAGACAAACAGAAATAAGAGTTTAAATCTTCAAAGTTTAGTGTAGCCTATCATTAAAATTACCTACAACAAAATTGTTTTCATGGTGCCATTTTTAAGGGGTCGTATATTATTTATAGAAAATAATTCCTTCCTCTCCCTTGTTCAAGTATGAATCTAATGTTATAGTCACAGTTTTGTGAGGTTTAGAGCTTTCTTCATCATCTCTATTGAAAAGAGAGGCTTTTAAGACATAAGGGAAGGGAAAACAATGAAAAACTTGACCCAAATCTAGTGCAGTTTCAGTTTGTCATCTTTCTTCTCCAGATATTTTAAGGTATTGGGTTTGGATTCTCAAAGTATCATTTGCCTTATCTGTTAATCTCTGTTTTCTGTCTCTTTACATTTTTACATTTGTATACATCTGTACTGTTTTGCTTTTGGATACATTTTCTAATTAAAAACCAAGTGAGAAATATAATCAGTGTAGTAATACCTTAATGTGCACAAGCTGAATAAATAAACGGCTGCAGTGATATAAACAAGCTCTCCTGGTCTTTCTTTTTTGGGTAGCAAGTGGTTTCCATTGGAATTCCATCATGGGAATAAAATAGTGTTCACAGGAGAGGAAAAGAAGTAATGATTCTCAGGATAATCTCTCTTTTATGATTTTTGCCTATCAAAATGTCCCAGAAACCAAACATTTGAACATTTGTCACATTTGTTCTATTTTAATCCATTTTATGCTCTGCATGTAGCATGTAGACAATATGTGTTTGTAAATTAATACATAAACAGGCCTCATTGTTGTAGAAAATATTTATTGCTGAAACTGTTTATTGGAATAACCTGTCATACCAAGCACTGTATTGTATCATATATCTTATTGAAACAGCGTAAGTCCTCAAGTCCATTTTCACGCTTTAACCCACCAGGGTACATTACTTCATGGTTAACTCATCCCAATCTCATTAGTTAACTTTTCTATAACTAGGAAAGCTCATCCATTCCTCATTTGTTTATTGGTTTGAGTAAGATTTTTTTTTTTCCTATGGTATAAAGTTAAGAGCAATGTTTCTGTTGCAGGCTATATATTGGAAATAAAAGACAAATTCAAGTCTATTTGCTCACAGTATATTAAACTCCAGAAGCCAAACTTACAAGGGCATCAAGTCTGCATTTGACATTTTAATAGCTGCTGTTTGGTTTCTATCAATCACGTCATTGCACATTAAAACGCACCAACAAAATAAGAGATCTGTCATTCCTTCGTTAAGAAACAGTAATCCAGTGCAAGATTTATAGGCTTAAGACTCAACAGTGTGTGTTCACAATAAATCCCCATTCAGTGCTCAAACCAGAAACAAGCCTCCCTGTCGTTCAGTGTTTTCTGGTCAAAATGTCCCCAATATAAGATTATCAAAGGTTTTCTTACAGAACTACATATAAAATCCTTTTTGCCAGCAAAAGCTTAATTTAGGTTGGCGGTTTCCCCTTTTGAGCACTCTCAGACAAGATCTTGGTTATATCAGAAACACATAGGTACTGATGTATTATTAGCGGGCCTGGTGTTAATTAGGGAGAATTACCAGAAATAGTTTGCTTCGTGGGAATTTATTACAGAATCACACTTGACTGATGGCAGAATAGGAGCTGCTGAGAGAGAGCAGCTCCCACTCATAACCACTAATTAATAGGGTGCCAAAATTCCGCAGAGAAGGTTTCATCCCGAGTGTGGGAGCCGCAAAGGGAAAATGGTTCCTTTGCAGTATTTAAAATTTAAAAGAGGAAGGGGTAGGACGCATGGCTACCCCACAGAAATCTCAGACCGGTACAGTTCTGTGTTGTACTCATGAATGAGAGCATTTAACTCGGGAAGCTCCGAGCCCAAAAGTTTGTGAAAGAATTGCTTCCCTCCAAAAGTCAAAAGTAGCTTGTATATGTATTATACCAAGGAGATAGGCAAAGGTATTTTTAATGTGGCAAGTGTCTGACTCACTCAACTGTTCATTTCATGAGCAGAGTTTAGAACAAACCATTTGTCTGTGGCATGATGTTGCTGAACTTTTATTCTTTATTCCATGATTTAGAAGCTGTCTGAGTAGGTGGTGAGATTACATCAATGATTAATAAGAAAGGTGTGGCTTCCACACCTTGAACGCAGAGCGGAGGAAAAACAAGGTGTGTTTAGTGATTGGCACCAATGGCAGAGCACGGGGGAGCCCTATTAATGAAAGTTGGCCAAGAAGGCAATTCTTTTCCCTCTGCTTGTAACGCCGTGTAATCACATACAATAAAGCTTGGAGCCATTGCTTAGTGTGGAAGAATAAAGCATTTCCATGTCACAAAACCGCTGATCACTGACCTCAGGGAGAAAAACCAAACAATTTACAATTCACAGAGTATAATTTTTCAATTTTTCTTCAGGCAATATAGTTCCCAAGGAAAATGACTTCGGTGCCAGGCCTGTGGATTGATTGACACGGTCTCTAGTGCATCCGTGTTTCAAAGGACAGAGTTTCTGTTTAATAACTGGGTTCCAAATTAGTTTTTCATCATGTTCTAATTGTCACATTTTCTCTCTGGGTCAGATATACTTAGGTTTGTTTTTTCTTGTCTCCCCTTTTTTCCTTTGCTTGTAGAGCACACACAGCTGGTGCTATTCTAAGCACTTACTCAGAAATGCCTTTGTTTGTTTGAAGTATTTTAGTGGACTATAAGATCTTCAGAGCTGTCTTTTGATTTTTTTTACTCTAGTGTATCACTGATATGCCAAACGTCCCTTGGTAAATAGGAAAGTAACTTGAACTCCGGTGACTGGCCTGATAAGGCCAGTATTAGTTTTTGTGTAAATAGAAATCTTTGCTTAGGTGACCATATATTGAGGTCATCTGACCCCAGATGTTTTCTCTATTCCTGTTTGCTCGAGAATCCTGACAATCTCAAGCCTCCTTAGTTGAATGAAATGGAAAGCAGACATGTTCTTGGAGCTTGCTAAGTATGAACTTGGAAATATAAGTGAAAGTAATCCTAGTTTCATCAACAGAAACTTATCATTTATTCTGCTCTGTGAAATTATTACACCACTGCTTAGTAATTTTTCTGATACTGTTATAAGTGCTTTAGATAAAAATGAACTTAATAAACAAGTTGAGGCACCAAAATGAACCCAAAACTTCTGCTCCAAGAAAATGTATAGATCAGTGTTGTGAATCTGAGTTTGCTTATGCCTGACTATCCAGGAAGTTCTAGCTGATCTTTAACAATATCAACATAGTATAGATGGTGAGAGTATAAATTAGGGTTTGGGGAGAAAGTGATTGATTATGCCTGGTGGATCAGACTGGGTCCAACGGGGAGGCCGAAATCACACCGAAATTAGCAGGAGACAAAATTATTATGCTAAGATGGAAGAATAACTATGAAAATGTAAAGAGAGCTCAGAGGGCACCCTAAGATTGAGAGAGGGCACCCAAGGAAGAACAACCTCCAACGAATACCCTTCCCCATGGCTGGAGGTAAAACTTTCTTGGAGAAAATGTTGTTGCAGCCCACTGAATGGCAGAGAAGTTCTCTGGTTGCTGAAGCCAGCCAGAGCTGTTCTTCTGTTGCCAGGAACAAAGAACCCTCCAGAAAGCAGGTAAGCCCACGCTAGGTTACCAAGGTGGGTGGGTGTGCACAGGGAGTTGGGAGTGTTGCTATGGCCTAAAATACACACTATTCACCTCAAGAGGGCTGCGGCAAGGTGGCCACGGGGCCAGGCCAGGGGTGGGAAGTCACCAAAGGTCTGTGCATTCTGGAAGCTCAGCTGGGGCAGAACTCCACCAGAAGCCCCCCACCCCCACCCCAGGCATCCTGGATGAGCCAGGCAGCTGGTGCAAGGAATAACAAAATAAGAAAAGCTCCTGACTTCTGCACTATTCCTTTGTCTCCCTTGCCCGACACTTGACAAAGCTGAACACCGCCCACTGTAAAGGAGAAACGCTTAAAGAGTCCAGTTCACTATCACAGGACAGGTTCTGATGGATGAATTTGGAAGTGATGATCAATACATTGATAATAGTCACTTCTGGGTACAAAATGAAAACTTTGTGTTCTTAACCAAATTAAAACCTCCGTTATTCTTAGGGGATTGGAAACCCAAAGAAATTCTTCTAACTTCATCCTGTATTGCCAAAAATCCTCTGATAATTCAATATGCGAAGTTAACACAATGTAGCTTCGATTGTTGCTTTCCAAGACCTATGCCTAAACATCCAGGATAATGCAAGTTCTCAGTATTTAAGAGATTTATCACACGTCTACTAAGATAGAGCCAAAGTGTTTTTTTCCCCTACAGTTAAAATGAATAAGACATTCTTAATCGAAGGTTGGTATTAGTCGGTAATACTGTTTTTTTTTTTTTAAGATATTATTTATTTATTTGAGAGAGATCACAAGTAGGCAGAGAGGCAGGCAGAGAGAGAGGAGGAAGCAGGCTCCCTGCCCAGCAGAGAGCCCAATGCGGGGCTCGATCCCAGGACCCTGAGATCATGACCTGAGTGGAAGGCAGCAGCTTAATCCACTGAGCCACCCAGGCACCCCAATCGGTATTACTGTTAACAAGAAGTTTATTGTTATAAACTTAAACCCCTATCACATAGAAAAATAGATTATTTTTATATTCAGTAATGGAAAGCAAAGAGATAAATGATTTCCCCTTCACAATAAACTAAACCATGAAAGCTCAAGCCCAGTGGATCTATAGTAACAGTTTCTTATACCATCTTTGTCCTTCGTGTGGTATATTACCTGTCACGCTAGGGCACACTTATCCTCTGTAAGGTTCTAATAACTGGAGAAACGGAAAGTCAAGTATTTTTAACCCAAATACCAGTGATGAGAAAATGAAAACTCAGAGAAATGATTTTCTAAAAACATAGTTATTAAGTGGCAAAGCTCACACTTAGCCTTTTTACTAGATTAGAGAAAACATTTACTATTTCATCCACATTGTCTTAGAGACCCTCTTAATAAGGGGCAATTCTCACATGTTCAGTTCGTAAAGGAAAGGTTTAGGAATTACTTGATTTTGACAGACTGTGTACAACTTAAAACCCGTCACCATCCGGGTCGCCCAGTTGCCTGCCGCACCGCCAGTACCTGGGACGTCTGCGGACGGACCACGTGCCCTTCCCAGGTGGTGTCTGTGCCCGGTTAGCCCTCTCCGTTTGCTGTTCTTTGTGCTTTCGCTACATGCAAAGAAGCACAGGAATACTGAAAGTCAGTCTGAGGTGGAGCTAACACCAAACGTGGTACCAAACAAACGAGAAGGCTAGAGGAGATGCTGTGAAGGTGACCTCTGCCCATACAGGTCAACAGGACCTATTTATAAGATGTGGAAAGCAAGTCAAGATGGCGGCCCCCAGTTCTTCTCTGCGTGATGCAGTTAGTTCCGGGTTGTGAGTGTGAAGAGTGGAGGATGGAAAAGGTGAAGCCTCAGTGAGAAACTGCACATATGTCCAATTATTCTGACAAGGTTGCCTAAGATTCTTTTTTTTCACTCAATTGAAACAAAATCTCTCTGCTGTTCGGTAATGGCAGGCACCGCTGCTAAGTCCACTAAAGCATAGCTGGAAAATCCAGCCGCCCTCACATCTGTTTTGTATGACCTTTCAATCATCAGCAAATACTTCTGCCACTAGGAATGGGAGTCTGGGTAGGATATGGCTCTATGACTTTCTAAGCTATCACTATGGAAAACATATTGAAACAAAATTCACGCATGCCATGTGCCGTGCCCAGAAATTATCGACTTGTCTGGGCCGTGTTAAGGTTTTGACCTATCAAGAGTGCTCACACCTGCTTCTTACAGTCAAGTTGTTAATCCTTTGTTCAGAAAAATGAGACATATTATGAAATATGTGAATGGGCTTCACATTCACATGTGCTTCATGTGCTTCAGACTTAAGTGGTTAGGATCTTAAACTGGTTCAAACTAAAACAACGTTGATGAAATAACATGTTTTAAGACTTCTAACGATTACATTTACTCTACGTCAGAAACCTGGGTGACTGAACTTTCAGATTCTTTGAGAACCATGACTTTGTTACAGCCCTTGCTTGAGTTCCAGGTTGTAAGGAAGTGTTCTGAAAATAACATAGAGGGGGAAATATCACTAAGGAATCTCTTGGAAGGACGATAATGAAGTTCACTCTCACACGAATTATGATGGGAAGCCCACGGAAAATGTAGAGTTCAGTTTATCTCCAAGACCAACTTGAGCTGTTGTCAAAGGAAAGTATTAATGGCCATAATGAATATAGGAATTACATGCAAATATACATGTCAAGTGCTTAAAGAGAGCAGACTACTCTAGGTGGAACTCAGGCTCTGGCATTGACGGACCCATGTGAGGGTGTCTCCCAAATTGCCCTGCTTGAACTGACAAGAGTCTGATCATTTGGGTCACGTCCAAATCAGTGATATTGAATCTTTTGTTATTTTTATTCAACATTGAATGCAGGGGAAGATGGAGCAGTTTTTTGGCAGGGAAGGAGGAGGTGTAGAATCCCTGGAAACGGAAATCCACACCGCAAGTGCTCTGACCCACTTAGCTCTCCCTTATACTTGTCCACCCCACTCAGCAAAGGAGCCCTGTGCTGGGTGTTGCTCCAGAATGTCCCTAACCAGTCTCAATCCCCGACTCTAAGCTGCTTTCCCAGAGTCTCCCATCAATCTCCATGAAGTTCTTTCCTCTAAGAATTGCCCTAGTGAATTACAATTGTCTCCATGTCATAATGTTTCCTGGATTGACACCGAGTACAACTGACCAGTAGGCCAACTTCTTTGACTGGTGTTCCTTCACTTAAGAGCCTTCTAACCTTGGAAAACTACAGAACTTGGTTGAGCCTGTGTTGTTGTTCTCATTGTTTTCATTAGTGTGTCCTCTCACTCTCTCGGAGGATAGTTCTCTGATGTATTGGAGAGTTGTCACAATGCTTAAATGAGATTGTGTATGTGGACATCTAGAGCTTCAAACGACCTATCCAGCCTTTTCTTGGAGATAGTAAGATATATTACTCAAAAAACAGATTCAACTTGTTAATCCTGGGTTCAGACAGTGAGACCTTTTATGAAATATGAGAATGAATGAATAGCTTAAATTTTAAGTGTTCCAAAATAAATTTGAGAATTGATATTGATTAGCTCAGAAATTCACAATGCTCATTTAAACTGAGTAGTCTTGCCATGAAGAGCAAAAATAATGAATTTTTAACTAGGGACATTGAAGTGGCTCAGCTGGTTAAGCGGACGCTCAGGTTATGATCCCAGGGTCCTGGGATGGCGTCCCTGCCTACTAGGGAGCCTGCTTCTCCAGCTGCCTGCCGCTCCCCCTGCTTGTTCTTTCTCTCTCTCTCTCTCTCTCTCTCTGACAAATAAATACATGAAATCTTTTTAAAAAATTAAGTTTTAACTATGTACTTCCCAAATATATTTGGCCACGAGCCCCTTTATTTAAAGAAAATCTATCAATGCCTTATTCTATAATCTGGGAAGTACTGGCTGACCCTTTCTCCCTTTTTCATGGTAAATGTCCTGAATTGTGCTTGTCTTTGCATTTTAGACCAGCGACCCTCACACTTTAGTGAGCGCCAGAATCTTCTGGAAAACTGTGGCAATGAGATTATTGAGCCCCACCCCCACAGTTTCTGATTTAAGTGGCCCAGAACAGGGTGAAAAATGTGCATTTCTACTAAATTCCCAGGTGAAGCTGATCCTGCTGGGCTGGAGACCACCTTTGGGGAAGCACCTGTTGGGGATCACATCTCACTTTAACACGCAAATGACCTCAGGATCCTGAGATTAGGACTGGGATGAGGCCAATGAGTGCACCTTTCTGATCAGCTTCTGGTGGATGCCACTGATGCTATAGCATCACAGACCACACGCAGGGGGATGGTGAGCCATCTGAGAAGATAGGTAGAAACCAACATCTTTTCTCTTCTTCCTGGGTCTAAACTCAGAGACTTAGGGTTTCAGTCTGAAAAATAGAGATTGAAAAAAAGATTTAAGAAATCTTGGATTAAAAACTATCTACTTGGGGAATTTTGCAGCTTTCTTTTATCCTTTCTTTCCAGTATTTCTGGGGCGCTCGTGGAGAGCAGAGCACGTTCAGCATGGCACACAGATCTGGCTGGCGCCCGGACTGGGGCCCCAAACACCAGCCGTGGATGCACAGCCTTACTAGGTGAGAGAGTAATTAAATCTCTGATGGTAAGTTTGTATGTTTTCCCCCCATCAATCCAGATTAGGAGTGTTAATTTTCCTGAACTTTAAAAATAAACTCTAATGTGGAGTGGGGGAGGGGTGGCGCACAGCGGCAGTTAAGTTGGAGAACTGGTGCACTGAGGCAGGAGTACGGGATTTGGGTGTTTGGTCAGGCTGATCACTAATTATTTTTCTGATCCTGGAAATGGCACTTCACCAATCCGGACCAGACCTGCCTTCTCTATAAAAGTTAACTGGCTTGGTGGTTTGTACACGTTATTTGTTTTAGTAAATCTCTTCTGAAACATCTTCCAAACCTCACACCTAAAACAGGCAAGAGGTGAGCATTGGACACTTTAATTTCTACTAGAAATACTTTAAATTTGCAAAACCATCGAGGAAGCTTTGGGTTGTCGGGTTCTCAGGAGTGAGATTTGTAAATCACTGAACTGGAAAGCCGCCTAAATTTCTTCCAGGCTGACATGAAACCATCTGGGGGGATTGTGGCTCTGTGCTGATTGATTAACCTCCACTTACATTCCCTGCAAGGGCTTCGGCTTCTCTCAAACAATAGTTTGGTTTGAGTTTTTGTGTTTAATCATAATTCATTTCCTCAGTGCTTTCCATCCTAAAAGTAACAAGCAAGCTTGGAGTTTTGGGGTATTCTTTTCTTTTCTCTTCTCTCTTCTTTTCTTTTCCTTCCTTTCTTTTCTTTTTCTTTCTCTCCCCCGCCCCCCACCTTTAAATTATTGAAAACGACGTCAGCCCGGGAGGGGGAAGGGAAGAGGAAAGGTTGTCTGTAGGCACTTGGGGAGGTCTGAGAGTTGCTTTGTTTTCTTAGCTGTGCTGTGCAAATGAACTGAAGGTTTAACACTTAGGTGCTGTTTGAAGATCTAATACAACAGAGTCCTGAGTAGGGAGTCCAGGAACACCTTCGAGCCCGCCTTGCCCAAGGCCCCTCGGTACAGCTGTTCTGAGAGCTGCGGAGCTAAAATTTGTTGCCATGGCTTGACCTAAACATACCCATGCCTGTTCCGGTATGTAGATTATGTTCTCCGAGGACAGCCCTGCTCACTCATTTCGCGTGCATCTGTGGGACAGACAGATTTCCATCAGTTCCCTACCACCCGCCATTCTAAAGCTACAGTTGGTTCTATGATACAGTGCCTTTTTGCTTAACAGACACCTTGCTCTTGGAATCGGCCTATTTCTTCAGCTTTTCCCCAGCTATACTGGAACCTCTGTCCTCAGGGACCTTGCTGTGGGACCACCTTGCAGGCGTTAATACTTTTCCCACTAAACCTGCTTGGATGGCTGCCAACGTGAATGCTGCTCTCAACAGAGTAATGGAGATTCCAGGAGACCCTGAGGTTCGCTTGGAGGCAACAGAGCCCAGTATTCCCCATCTCCCATCCTGGGCATCCTTCTCTTTTAATTTCCCATCTCCCTTCGCCTCCCCCCACATCCTGGGAGACGACTCTCCTTTTAGTTTATTCTAGTATGATGATATCTGGCCCTCCTATAGAGTTCCCTCCATTTCAGAGGACTCAGGACAATTTTAAAGACTGAGGGGTCTCCTAAGAAACAGTAAAATAACATTACTTCTAATTTCGTGCAATGTAATAGGGAGTCAGAAAATCCATATACATTCTTATCTCGGTATAAAGTAGAACTAGCAAGTAAAAATGATAAAACTCACAAAAAACCCAGATAATTTTCATTGGAAGGGCCTCATGTGTATGCATATCCGCACACACAAACACACACACTCTCTGTCTGTGTATTAGTAGCAACCCTGATAGCAAGTTCTTTTCCTAGAAGCTAAGAGAAAAGTGCCATGTGGTCTGCATTCTAAGTTTTTAAAGAGGCAGAGAAGTATCACTGTGGGAGGACTTCCCCACCCTGGATTCTTGAAGGAATTACTGTGTTGATACTCATGGGGAAGACCTTGGGTAACAAAAGGGCCCATGTGTTTAGACTCTGAACAGGTGGCAAAGAGCATCGTTTGTATACAGTTGTGTTTTATGTGAGTTCTTTGTGAAATATTAAATCTCACCCCAGAAAACACTTCTGCAAGGGAGTTGGAAGGGTATGGTCCACATCTGTTGGAGCCTCACCCACTCCTTCATACGTTCATTCATTGAACAAATACGCATCAGAGTGTCTAGAATCTACCATGCACTGGTAGTTTTCGTCGCTGGAGATTTGACACCGGTCTCTATTCTCCTAGAGCTTCCATTCCAGTCAGGAGAGACACAAGGTAGAAACTGGACAGAGAATGCCGGATGGTAAGTGGAGTGCCGTACACAGGCTGAAAAGAGAAAAGGGCATAGGTATGGGCGAACGAGACAGGAAGACTAGGAGGGAAGGAGTCAGGAAGCTGCTGGGGAGAAGCCTGTCCCAGCACAAGGGAAAAGCCTGGCATGTTCAAAGAACAGCAAAGAGCCAGTGCGGCTGTGAGAGAGAGAGAGAGAGAAATTAGGGAGGGCCAAAGGAGCGAGCAGGAAAGGCCCCAGAGGTCCTGGTAGGCCTTTTTAAAGACGTTGGCTTTAACTTTTATGCTAAATAGTTAACAGTCCTTCAGGTTGGCGTATGTAATTCTGTCCGTCTCTCTGTCCATCTCTCCCAATCCCCATTTCAGAGGCAGGTCTTTGGCAACTGGTGGACCGCATCCCCTGTGTGAGGGAATGAAGGCCTGAGTGTGTCTACAGCGTTTTTACCCACCTTCGCTTTTACTGGGATTTGCTCACAGGGCAGGACTTCCTGAACACTCTATTTTTGGCTTGTAAGAGAAATTATGTAGTTCTCATCTTGAAATTTCATAAGTCTGGACTCCCTCTAATTTCCGTAAGACAAAACTGAGTAGTCTCCAGTGTTCCTTTTCTTGTCTTACATGGTTTCTGGGCCTGGACGAAGGTCCTTCTCCTAGGACTAGCCCCATGATGAGATAAGCCCTTTGTGACCCTCTGCTCACGTCCGTTCTTTGGCCCCAGGAGAGGCTTCCCACAGGAGTTCTCAAGGGCCGGAATGAGTGGGAAGTAGGTGAAAGGACCACATGCGTTCAGTGGCTGAAGGCACAGATTAAGTAGATGTACCTGGGTCCACAGGTGAAGGGCCTAACTCCTCCCTCCCTCCTCCAAGCTCCTGACAGAGGTATTGTGAAATTTCACTTGAAATTTAAAATCTGAGATGCTTGTGTTTTATCTACTCACTGATTGTCTTAAAGAGATTCTGACCACCATCCTGGAGACCTGCAGAGGAAGCCGCTTTGTAATCCCCACCCCAAACACCTCTGTCCCCGGAAGTTACTGCGGGAGCAGGTTATGGGTACAAGCCTAGAGTGAACATGTGCGTGCTACGAGTGGGAGGACTCAGACCCGGTCTTGGCCTTGAGGGCTTCTTCGCTGCTGGTGGGGGATACGGACTGGTGTTGCGGCTGCCCAGACAGATCTTGTCTAGTAGCGTCAACAGAACGCTGCTCTCCTCCCTCCTGCCCTTTGCCGGTCTTCTTAAGTTACTGTCTAGCAGGACAACGTTCTCCTTTTCTTCAAACTTCTTTCTGGCCGCACAACAAAGTTCTCAAAGCTTTACAGACCGTTCCCTAGTGTTTTATTCTCATGCCAGGGTTTGTTCCTTCTGGACTCAGAGCACGTCTTGTGCATTTGCCGATTTGCCTGGCCAATGCTTATGGCTTCAGAAGCCATGCGAGGAGTGAGCAGGTGATCATGAGCCTTCCAAGCAAGGAAGGCTCACCGCTATTGTTCCCTCCATTCCTCCTGGCCCTGACGGATTATTCCTCTGAATAATCCCCCAAACACTTCTCTCCAACTCTGTCTGCAGATCACTGCCTCCATGTGACATCATGGGAACTTAGCGCAAATAAATCTCCAGAGAAACCTGTGCCGGACAGATATTGAAATGGATTACCGCAGGAGGGCATTACTTATCTCCTCAGAGAGCCGCGTTTATCACAAAAGCAAGGCTTTGACAAAAAACACTCCTGGGGCTTCCACGGACCTTGGTGTATCTACAGCATTTTCGCCATCAAGTCTGAACAGAGCCCAGAGCAAAATGAGAGCAGGATCTTATTAGTGGTTCAGAACTAGGGCTGTGTTGTGGGATCCAAGAGTAAGCAGCTGTAATCCTACGTTCTCATCATCATCATCATCATCATCATCATTATTGATGCCATCGCTGTTATTTAACTGGCAGGGTAGAAGAGGTTCCTGGTTGTGGCTACTGAACTCATTCCACATGGGTATTAAAAAACCAACCATTAAAAATATACCTTTTTTTCTAAATGGTAATTATCCTGTGTGGAAGTTTTATATCCCTGCTGGGAGCGTCGATGGCTTCATCCATGGCACGGTGCTTAAAACTCATAAAAAATCAAAACCTAGATGATTTCTGAGCATGTCCTCTTTTCAAATAATTTCACTCTTTCTAACTGAGGTTAGATTTTGAAAAGAGAGTTGATCATTTTTAATACCTTCTCTGAAATCCAGAATGAGACAAGGAGCAAGAGACAGACAAACAAACAAAACAAAAACAAAAAGATTCCTGGTGACCACTCAAACAAATGCTTACTGAGCCGCTGTGCGCGGGGTTGGCCAGAAGTCCAGCCGCGAGGTTTCTGCAGCCTCCAGAAGAGCGGCCTGTGGAGAAAGAGGCACTGAGGGAGGAGAAACCAGTGCCCAAAGATACTCCCAGCCTGGAGGGAATCAGAGGGTTGAGGGGGGAAGGTGGAGGGACCAACCATTCCACAACGCAGAAGGTAGGAATTTGTGACTTTATTTTAAGGCTAGTGAAAATGGAGACAGAAAATGGTTAAGTAGCTTTCACAAAGTAGCAAGTGACAGAATCAGAATTTGTGTCAAGGTCTCTTTCTTCAAAGCCTGTGTTCTTAGGCCTTTATCTACGAATCAGGGCTGTTGGATTCAATTGCTGACTCCAGGAACATGATGAAAAGAAAATATGTTTGGGGACCTTAAAATAAATCTGAGCTCTGTGACAGAATCTTGACTCACAGAATTTTTATCCTTTATTGCAAACTGGAAACCAGCAGCCTAGCTACCTGTTAGTTGGAAGTGTAACATGGCCGTCCAGTGTAAAAATTTTAAATGTTGCCAACTATAAAAATTGGAAAGATTATATACTCAAAGTCATAGTTCTATCTTGTCTCAAAGATTTCACAGCTTTGGGGGCACCTGGGTCAGCAGTCAGTTGAGCGTCTGACACTTGATTTCAGCTCAGGTTGTGGTCTCAGGATTGTGAGATTGAACATCATGCCCTGGGCTCAGCATGGAGTCTGCTTGTCCCTCTCCCCGTGCCCTCCCCCACCCCTCCCTCAGCTGCTCTCCCTCTCTCTTTTTCTTTCTCTTATATCTAAAATAAATAAATAAAATCTTAAAAAAAAAAAAAAAGATTTCACAGCTTTGGCCTTTCCGGTTGGCCCTGAGTTACAGGAGCCGGTGACTACGGCCCCTTTTCATGGCATGGACTTGCCAGTTTGCTCCTTCCCTCCTCTTCGTCACCTGCTGGCGTCATGCCCCTGACTTAAAAACGAAGAGGTACAGGGGCGCCTGGGTGGCTCAGTGGGTTAAAGCCTCTGCCTTCAGCTCAGGTCATGATCCCATGGTCCTGGGATCGAGCCCCGCATCGGGCTCTCTGCACAGCAGGGAGCCTGCTTCCTCCTCTCTCTCTCTGGCTGCCTCTCTGCCTACTTGTAATTTCTGTCTGTCAAATAAATAAATAAAATCTTTTAAAAAAACAAAAAACGAAGAGGTACAGAGCATTCTCAGTAGGAGAATAATGGGATTACAGAAGAATTTTAAGAAGCAAGAAAAAGGACAAGGTGATGCATGAACGTAGATTTTTGAATTTCATGCATACGGTATTTTTTGCAATTGTTAGTCATCCTTAAAATTCACTAGTCTCCATTCATGTCTTCCCATTACACAAGCTATTCTGGGGAGCAGAGTCGTGTTTGAGAGCCGAAGGAGCCAGTAAGTGTGTAATATTGGTGTTGGGAGGTATTTTAGCAATTGAGTCCAAACCTTGTTTTACAGTTGAGGACAGGAAGGCCCCTCTAGGAAAAGCAATTTACCCAAGGCTGCATGGCATAGAGCTGTTTTCTGTTGAACACAGGGGAGAAAGCTCATTTGTTAGTAATGGTATAAAGTGATGTCAAGTATCAGGTTTTGAGTAAAGGTCCTAATGGAACTATGCATCATGTAGTTGAGCTTGATTTTTTTTTTTTTTAAATTCTTTCCCTCTTTACTTTCCATTCAAGAAACATGAAAACCCTAACCCTCCTCAGTGGATTTCTCCATGGTGGGCTGTGCGTCTCCAAGCAAACCTGTCTGCCCTGAGCTGGTGTCTGAGAATTTGGGAAAGGTTGTAGCACTGCCCACCCCGCAATTCCTTGACAGAGGATAAGTCAGCTTAGTCTGTATGAGAGCATACCAGTAGCCTAGAAAATAGAAAACACAGTCACTTTTTGGTTCTGAGGCATTTGGATTTTATGGAGCATGAACATTTCCAAAAAAAAGCAGAACTTAGAAGCTGCCTATTTTAAAATTTTCCACAGATTGACAACTATCATTTGCTATGGAAATCATTACACAGAGGAAGAAAACGCTAACATCAAAGATGTTAAAAGGACATAATCTCAAAATAACCATTTTGCCTGAATAAAGATGGCCGCCAGTGTAGCTCCGACATTCTAAATATATGCATTTGTTTTTAAATCTATAAATGTCACATATATACATTTGTCTGCTCTTGCTCTGAACAAATGAACATTTTAACACAGTCTGGTATTTGGGAACATTTGTTCTAAACAGCGCCCATCTACAAGCTGAAACATTTTTGTTGCCTCCGTGACTGAATTTTGATTATTGCTTTGTTTTCATGGGAAACCATCTGCCAAGTTTTTTCCTCTGAAAGAGATTACAGACGCCATTCTCACAGTATATTTCGATGCTTGTAGAAATCAACGTATAGATATTTATAGCCTGAGCTTTGCCTCTTTGAAGTACATTCCCAGAACCTTGCAGAAAAGGAGCTGTCTGCCCCGTGTTTTCGAATCCACAGTTCTGTCTGTGGTTGTCGTTTGATTCCTTTTAATATACGCTGCACCGTGGAGGTGAATTTTGCTTGCCGGTGGTCATGGGTAAGGCAATTACGAAGTCTGACATTATTCTTGGAAAGATTTTAAGCAAAATATCATAGTTCATCAAAACCTGTCTGCAAAACGCCAACAAGTTAATAGTCATTTATGTACAGAAGGAAAGAATTATGGCTGCCAGACCACCTTCATGTGGGAGATTTGACCATAAATTTTAAATATCCATTGTAAGAATTATATTATGTGTAAGGAAATCAGCGTCCTGCGGTTTTACAAGTGAGCCTAGAAGGGAATAATGCACAAAGAAAGATTTAACAAGAAATGTAAGCAGAGCAGGCAAATGAGAAGGATCTCTGAAAATTGAGTACCTCCTACAAGGTTTTGGGGAAAGGGTACAGTTCCTAAAGGCTTTTTTTTTTTTTTTAAAGACAAAATTGTGGCTGAGGATCCTGAATGTTTTAAACACTTAACATTGCCACCAGTTCTGAACACTCTGTGCTTAAGCGTCTCGTGTGGATTATCTAACAGGAGTCAGACGAGCCCCATGAGATGTAGATACCGATTAAGCTGATGTTTATTGGGGCGCCTGGGTGGCTCAGTGGGTTAAAGCCTCTGCCTTCGGCTCAGGTCATGATCCCAGGGTCCTGGGATCGAGCCCCATATCGGGCTCTCTGCTCAGTAGGGAGCCTGCTTCCCTCCTCTCTCTCTCTGCCTGCTCTCTGCCTACTTGTGATCTCTCTCTCTGTCAAATAAATCTCTGTCAAATCTCTGTCAAAAAATAAAATCTTAAAAAAAAAAAAAAAAAGCTGATGTTTATTGAGGGATCGGTCACTTGCCCAAGATCTCAGCCTGGCAGGCTAGCCTGTATCGGGCCCTTGTATCCAGTCCAAAAAGGCCCCTAAGTGAAGGTAGACAAATTATAGAAAGGGGCTCTTCTTGGGAAAGGAATTATAAAAATTACCCTCTATGTCCACATAGCCCTCCAAGGGGAATTCAGCCAAAGCCTCTAGGAGTATAGATTGCATCTTTGTCAAGAAAGCCATGCCTCTTCTTCAGACCCGGCACAGTCCTGGGCCAGGCAGAAGGTTTGGTGAGCAGTGGACTGAGTTTTAACTCTGATTCTTGCTTAACTCCCCCCAGTGGCTTTGATGCAGTATAAGATAATGTATCTGGGCTGGCAGAGAGGGCCTGGGAGTCAGACCCAGACATTGTGACTCCGCAGGCACATGTCAGGTGTGATTCTCACTTCTCTTTCATATCCAGTTCAGCCCATTGGGCTCCTTCCCACCACTGTTCCATTTTGCTAAGCCACACATGCATTTATATCCCCAGTGAGTGGGACAAGTTGAACACTGCCTTCACAGGATTCAGGTTCTGAAGACCTCACTGTTGCATAAGCATCTCAATAAGGAGTTGGTGCCCATGCTAAGTGCTAGTAGAGGGAACATAAAAGGAACCACAAGCACAGGGGGAAGGGCCACGGGACCCAGACTCAGTATTTGAGAAGACGTCAAGGGCAGCCATGGCCAAGCTGGTAACCAGGAGGAAGAAGGAGCTATCAGAGAGAAGGGTGTGCATAGGAAGGTATGATGGCGGTGGTAGAGGAGGGCAGGGGGAAGCGGGGCGTAGATCTAGTTCATGAAGGACCTTGTGGACTAAGTCAAGGAGTTTGGACACGATCCTAGGGCAAAGGGAAACCACTGAAGGGTTTTAAGCAAAAACATAGCTCTCTCTCAGCTTTGCCTCTCGGAAACCTTGTCTTCTAAAACAACTATCCTGTAGGTTCGTGCAGTCATGTTTTTGTTGATTTAGAACTTCGCCTTTGCTTTGCAGTCACATTGTATAAGATCTTTCCTGGCTTTTAGTAATTTCAAACCTTTTTCAAAACTGTGTTCAACTCTTCCACCAAAGTGTAAATGACTTACTCGGGGTGTCCGCCAGATGGTGGGTCACTGTTCTTTGTCGCAGCGTTTTGCACAATTCCATTTGTGACCTACTGATTTCTGCGGTATTTTATTTGCTGCCTCCCCAATCTGAATACAAGCTTTGGGTAGACAGGGACACTGCCTTGTTCACTTACACAGTAAAAATTTAATAAATGTTTGTTGAATGAGTGAACGTCCCATGGCTAGTGGCCTTGCTACTCCCTGATATCTAGCAGCTTCCCGTCAGATAGTCCCTGGAAGCTTATGACAGAGGCATGAATTGTGAACTCCTTGCCACTGAATGAGAGCTTAGACCAAGCTTTCAGGATTTATGCAGTCCAAATTATTTAATGCAGCGTTCCCAGAGATTGGGATTGTCAATCCCAATGACATTGTAATTGACAATGTAATTGACATTACATTGTCATTGTAGTTCCTTCTACATGGTCTATATCTGTTCACAGCCCCATGAATAAAGCAGATATTATTAGAGGTAATCATCAACCACTGAAAACTAGGGCTTTCGCAAAAGGATGCCCAACATCCTAAATTTGGGGGAACCCTAAAACTGGGGCCCACATACCCCATAATATCTTAACATCTGTTTACAGCTCCTATTTTGGTTTCATACCAGATGACACACTGGAGCCTGTCAATTCAACAAACACTTGCTAAGTACATGTATTTCTAGACATTGAATCAGGTTCTGAATTAAGAGCAGATAGTCATTTCTTTGGCAGTTGTGTTAGTTTCCTATTTCAGCTCTAATAAATGATCACAAACTTTGTGGTTCAAAACAGTGCCATTTGCTTATCTCTCAGTTCTGGATGTCAAAAGTTGTTAGACTGGGACTTATAATAAAAAACAGAGTAGGTCTTCATGCCTTTTCTAAGCTGGGAGCTCCTGGAATTCCCTGAGAAGGGCAATAGAGGTATCTTTTGTCATGCTAATGAGGTAACTTTTTGGAAAGTTGCTAATGATGGGGGATGGTTGCCAGGGGGAACCAACCAAGTGGTTGGAGGGCTGGAAGTTTCAATCCTGCCACTGCCCCAAACTCTGAGGAGGGCAGAGAGGCTGGAGAATGAGTTCAATTACCAATGGCCACTTAATCATGCGCTCTAATGAAGCCTTCATAAAACACCACCAAGAATGAGGGTCAGAGAGCTGCCATGTTGGTGCATATGTGGAGAATGGGGGAGAGTGGAGTGCCTAGAAAGCATATGGAAGCTCCTCCTTTTCCCCCCATACCTTGCTCTACCCATACCTTCCATGTAGCTGTTCCTGGGTTATGTGAGATACATCCTTTTATAACAAACCTGTAATCTAGAAAGGAAACTATTCCTTTGAGTTCTGTGTACCTCTCCAGCAAAGTAATTGAACCCAAGGTGGGAGATCATTGGAATTTCTGATCTGTAGCCAAGAGGTCAGAAGAACAGATGACACACAGATGTCACAGATGACATAGACTGGCATCCGAATTAAGTGGGGTGGGGGGGGCTTGTAGGACTGTGGAACACTTAGTCTGTGGAACATGCCACTATCTCCAAGTATAGAGTGTCAGAATTGAGTTCAGTTGTGAGTTCAGTTGTAGGAAACTCAGCTGGTATTGAATCGCTTGGTGGTGTGGAAAACACACGCCCGTGCACATGCCAGAACTAAAATTGGTACCACAATTATAGAAGTCCAAAATGGATCTTGGCTAAAAACATGGGTTTAGCAGGGTCCTGTTACACTTCTGGAGGCTCTAAGGAAGAATTTCCTTCTCGCCTTTTGTAGCTTCTGGAGGTTGCCTGTATTCTGTGGCTCTTGGCCCTTGCCAACAATCAAATCACTGAGACCCCAGCTTCCCTCCACACACCTTCAGACCCTTACTCCACTGCCTCCCCTCTTTTGTGTATAAGGGTCCTTGTGATTACACCGGGTCCACCTTCCTCATCTAGGATAGTCTCTCCCTCTTGAGATCCTCAACTTAATCCCACCTCCAAAGCCTCCCTCGCCCTGTAGGTGCCCCCTGATAATTAGGATGTAGACGTCCTTAGTGGCCATCATCTGCCTATCTCAGCTGTCAGGTGATGTTTCTACCCGCTTGGTTTAGAAAAGATGGCATAGGTTTTGGATTCACCTCAGACCCAATTCCAGTTCATATCCACCACTTACTAGAAATACAACATAAAGGAAGTTACTTAATTTGTTTCAGCCTCAGTTTCCTCATCTGCCAAATGGAAAAGATATAACCTTCCTGCATAGCCATGAAGTTTGTAGACAACAGCTCACATCACTGCCTGCGCCTTGGAAATAGGAAAATGCTGGATGGCCTCGCCGTTAACTCTTTCTCCCTTGAGCAGCCATCCCTGACAGCACATGACTTTCTTTGAGTTGGGGAGATTTTCAGAGGTTTATCACGGTACATCACTATTTTCTTAAAGATTTTTGTTAACTTGAAATTGTATGGTTTTCACAAAAGGAAGTTATAAAATGCTTAATAAAAGTCAATTTCTAAATAGTAACTGTGAGCATACAAATTTTCAAAAGCACCTTTTAACTACAACAAAATTTTATTTAACTTAGGGACTGCATATACACCCTTGGAAATACTTAAAAAGCACATTGCTCCAATTTCAATGAGTTCAAGGATCTCATCAGCCTTGGGTGCTTGTGTTTTTTAGCCGAATCTACTTTCCTTTCTCTTTGAGCCTTGGCAGAAATTGCTTCAGGACTTTTACTAGTAATCATCACAATATATTTAGGGCTAGCCTTATAAATTAGACTGCACAAACCCTCTCTCTCTACAACTAAATTCCCATAGAATAAGACTCATTTCCTGCTGCTTCTTTCCCAACTGACTTTCGAATGATCAATTTCCCATAAATTCAAAACGAGATGCCAATTTGCCATAAAAATTTTAAAAAGATCTTTCACAGCTGCCTGAACTTGCCTTAGGGCTAGGTTCTATTAGGTCCTTTCATTTCCTTTCTCCTCCTTATTGAGGAGCCGTCTGCCTCCCTTAGCAAGAACCCTGCTTGCTTACAGCAGGCACTGAGGGTCTCAACACAAACACTTAGATCTATGTACCTGTTTTGAAAAACCTGAATAGAAAAATATTTGAGAATGATAAGTGCAACTTACCCTTACCTTCACCCCTCGGCACACATGTTCATACTCTCTCTCTTACACACACACACACACACACACACGAATATATGAAGAATTCCTTGGAGCCCAGTGCAGAAGTGAGTTGCCAAGACAAAAGGATCCAGGCCTTTGAGCCCATTCCTTCCCAGAAGCTCTGAGCTTTGGACAAGCTGACACACTGTTGCCATCAGAACTACAAATGTAAAGTACCATTGAGTAATGAAGTTGCTTCTAACAAACATGCCAGAAATTCTGCATCCAATGATTGTGATCATCCATTCATTCACTGCACTTATAGGTATGGAGTTAGACAGGTATCGTTAGATGGCCAGAGGTTTCGCCTGTGAGAAGTAAATGATAAACAGTATGATCACACAGTAATGTATTTTAGGGGTTTGACAGGATAGAAGGTTCCTGAAATATGATATGAGTTCGATTTTTACAATTAAACTGTTAGCGCCCCACAGGATTTAATCATTTTCATTCTCCTGCACTAAATCTTTGTGTATAACCAATATGTTCTAAAATGGTAATTGGAGTATTGACACAAAGATAGACAAAGACATCAACGGAAACAAATGGGAGGTCTAGATTCAAATCCAAGAACACAGGAAAATTTGATCTACAACAAAGCAGCTTTGCTGATCAGTGGGAGAAAGTCATCTTCTCAGCATATGCCACTGCTGTGACTGGTTGCCTATAAAAGGGGAAAACTGAATTTGTACTTCATACACAAAAAATTTATTTCAAGTGTATAAAGATGGAAATGTGAAAATAAACCCTTAAAAGCACTAGAATAAAATACAGAGTTTTTTTAAATTTTTCTGAGGTAGCACAAGAGTTTTAAAATACCACACAAAAATATTGATAAATCTTTTTCAGGAAAATATAAAACCTAGGGAAAAATGCAAAAACTATGTTGATCAGAGACCATCTTTAAAAAGTAAAAGGATAAGCCACAGTCTGGGTGAAGATGCTTGTAAAGCTTAAGTCAACAAATCAATTAGAAAAAATTATTTTATTTTAATACAGAGTAGGTATATAATAGAAAGGAACCATGCAGAGGGTACTAAAAAGAAATTCAATTTTAGGGGCTAAATATTTTAAAAAGAGGTTATGGGTGTTAAAGTTCTCCATAGATTGACTCATATATGAATAAAGTGAGAAATTAATCTTGTTGATCCCCTCCACATGAAACAAGGATATTTTTGAATTGTGGTTATAAGAAGCATTTTATAATAGAGATTTAATTCAAATTCACTACATAGAAATAAATCACAAATTAACTCTAATGGTTTCTCCTGCCTCTTACTTGCCTTGTCTGATTACACTTAAATTATTTCTATTAACGCAGGGCTCCCCCATCTTTTCCTCCCTGTTGATTTCTAAATACAAGATTGAACAAAGCTGATTCAGGGTGCTCACAATTTTACCATTAAGTACTATAACAACTGTTTTAAAAAACTTTCTATGTGTTTAGCATTGTGCTAAGAATTTCATATGGACCATCCCTTTTATTTCTTACAAATCTATGAGATAGGTACGTTTTTAATAACCCCACTTTACTGATGGAAAAATAAACCCAAAAACTATGTAACTTGCTTACAATTAAACATCTAGTAAGTTTTATTTTTTAAACAAATTTATTCTAGGAAATATAAACTCCCATCGTTGCATTCTCTGACATCTTAAAATGAAGAAAGTAAGAATAGCTGATCGTTGTCTTCTCAATACATTTATTGGTTTGATTTGACTTATTCTATTTGCAAAATTGCTGCTGGGCCTTGACACACATTGAATTTCTGATTTTAAAAAATTAAGAAAAATGCAGTTGTAAAAGTCATGGTTTTTAATTTTGAATTACTAATGAAGTATGAGCTCCCTCATAAAAGTCATGTTTTAGATTACTTGAGTTGACCACAAAAAAGGGCAAAGGATAATGACTTCTACTCTTCCCTGACTCCCCTGGGCAATCAAATTGATCTCTTTTAGCATTGGGAGTTTCAAAAAAGAAAAGAGGCCCATTTAATGAGATGGAGAAGAATGAAGTTCCATGCACCTCCCATTCTCCCCGTATTCTCTCCCAAAAAGAGGTCCAGCTCATATACTCCAAGTTGTGGCGCCTGTTCCCAAATTATTGTGCTTTGTTTCTTCTTCTTTTTTTTTTTCAAAGATTTTATTTATTTATGAGACTGACGCGCTACCTAATGCACTAACGAGGCACCTAAGATTTTATTTATTTATTTGATAGACAGAGATCCCAAGTAGGCAGAGAGGCAGGCAGAGAGGGTGGGGGCAGGGGAAGCAGGCTCCCTGCTGAGCAGAAAGCCCGATGCTGGACTCGATCCCAGGACACTGGGATCATGACCTGAGCCAAAGGCAGAGGCTTTAACCCACCAAGCCACCTAGCCACCTAGGACAAGGCCCCCATTGTGCTTAGTTTCTACTGGTTGGAGAACAATCACTGCCCTAAGGCCTGCCTGTCCCTCCATCAATCCAGTGCCCTCTGCTACCCAGAAGCCCGCCTCTGCCCTTGGTGCCCGGTGAACTTTTTCCACTATCCAGCAGCCTATGGGTTGAAGACTGGCACAGCCCGAGTGTTCCAGATCTTTGATCCTGATCTACCATGCGCATCCACTCTGGTCTGTTGGTGCCCATGTGTGGTTAAATATGAGGTTAGCGCCCCTCCCTTTCCCTTCTTGATCTTAAATCCCGTACATGTGGTGATTGATTCAAAGGAGCAAACAACAGGTTTGAATTTAGAATTAATGACTATATAAATAAATAAATGTGTATTGTTCTCATACATTGTTATTACGAAGTCATCAAGACTTCCTTTGCCATGAAGGTTCCTGTTCTCCACTGGTCCATCTCCATTTACTAAGGCAATTCAGAAGTGGGGTACTTTTTTCATTGTCCTATTTCTTCCTATGACCCACTTAGAAGCAGGATCTTTATTAAAAGCTCAAATGATTTATCTTATTGGAAAAACACAATTTGTTGATGTATACAAAGTTTTATCTCTATGCTGTACCCAGACAATAATTTTTTCATGACGTTTATAAGACGATCATAGACCATGTTGTTAGGGAAATTCCTTGGTTTCCTGTCCTCTCTTATGATGTAATTGTTTTGTGTTTCTTTGTTTGTTTGTTTTAAGTAAGACATCTCCACAATAAAACAGAAATGAATCAGTTCCAACCGGAGTAGCATTCTCAGATGACAGGCCACCTAGTATAGACAAAACTACCAAGTGAAGGTTCCAATAGACCCTAATGGTGCCCCATCTCACAAGTAAATGAAAATGCTCACTGACTGTGGTACTTAATTTTATCTGTCAATTTGACTAGGCTCTGATGCCCTGTTTGGCCAAATAATGGTCTAGATATTGCTGTGAAGGTATTTTTAAGATGTGGTTAAGAGCTGATCAGTAGACTTTGAATAAACCACCTCCATGTTACAGACAGGACTGGTCTTATCCAATCAGCTGAAGGCTTAAAAGAAAAGCCCAGGGTCCCCACTGAGGAAGGAATTCTACTTTGAGTCTGCCTTCTAACTCAAAGACTGCATCAACTTGAGCCAGAATTTCCAGCCTACTGGCCTGTCTTGCAGATTTGAGACTTGACAGCCCCCCACAGTTGTGTGAGCTGGTTCCTTAAAATAAATCTCTCTTTCTCTCTCCAATATGTCCTATTGGCTCTATTTTTCTGGAGAACCCTGATGACTAATACACTTATCCACAGAGAAATTTTTTATTAGACAAAGAGAATGACTTTTTAAAAAATGTCTATTTTTTGAAGGGTAAAGAACATCGTTTCAAGAATATCAAGCAGATTACACTTCTTATTATGACGTAAGATGACTTTTCCCTGTCTCAAAAGGCCAGGACTAAATCTACTTTGTAACAGGAAAAAGCTTAAGTTCAGGGGACAGCACACTAGCATTGGATTCCAAGAAGTGTCTTCAAGCAGCAAGAAAACTTACTGTATGTGTTCCTGGTAGTCATTCTGGGCACCCAATCCCTCCTCCTCATGGGCTCCCAGATAAAAATCACCTCAGGATATTGGAGCCTGTCAACTCTTTTCAAGTTTTCAGTCCCCAGATACTCCTGGGGCCACTGGTAAAGCATTCTGCTTAAGCTCCAAGGATTGAGCTTCTCTCCTGGATTTACTGGGTCTGAGAGAGGGATATGGAGGTCAACCACTTACACTGCAGTGTATTTCTCATCACTTACCTTCTCATGCTCATATTACTGTGCTTCATCAATACCCAGGTCAAGACAACCCAATCAATGAGCATAGTATACCTCTCCATTTATTTAGGCCTCTTTAAAAATCTTTCAGTAAGGTTTTATGATTTCTACATAAAGTCCCCTATATAGCTTGTGTTATATACATTTCCAGGACTCTTTAAAATTTTATTTTCTTACCCTTTTTTGCTAGTGAAAAAGTATAAAATGATTAGAGTGTTATTCTTTTTCTGTTACCATAGTTTGTGTAAGATTGGGTTATTTCTTTATTAAATGCTTGGTACGTGTTTCTGGTTAAGCTGTCTGGACCTAGAGAGTTTACTTTTTTTATTCAAATTTTTTGGAAAGAATTTTTGATTATTTGATTTCTCAGCATTATAGAATATTTCAAAAGGTAGCTTATTTTCTCTAAATTTTGGTGGGTTACATTTTTTCATAAATACATTCATTTCATATATATTTTTAGGTTATTGGGATAACATTGATTTTAGTATCCTTTAATTTGTTTTTGTTTGCAGCCTAAGTGATATTATTCCATTTTCATTTCTCATAATCTGTAAGTTATGTCTTCTCTCACTTCAATTGATCAAAATCTCACCAGAGGTATGTTATTGAATCTATTACATATTTTTCTATTTGGTTGATTTTTGCTTTTGTTTTTGTCTCTGTGGCTCCTTTTGGATTTATTAAACTATTTGTTTTCTACCTTCTACAAATGCATGTTTACCTCATTAATTTTTTAGCTCTTATTTTTTCCCAATATATAAAAATATTTGAAGCCCCATATTTCCTGGTTTTTTCTATCTGTATATATCTTCAAAATTTGAAAATGTTTTAATGATTTTCCTATTCCAGATAGTTTTTTTTTCCTTGTAAATTTGGTTCTTTATTTTGTTTTGTTTTGTTTTTTAGATTCACCATATAAGTGAGGTTATGGTCATATGGTATTTATCTTTGTCTGTCTGACTCAGTTCAATGTCCTCAAGTTCTGTCCATATCATCACAAATGGTAAGCTTTGCTTTATGGCCAAATATTTTACTACATTTTACTATGTATATATAACCTCTTTATTATCCATTCATTTATCAGTGGACACTTAGGTTGTTTCCATGTCTTGGCCTTTGTAAATAATGCTGCAATAAACATGGGAATGCAGGTATCTTTAAAAAATTAGTGTTTTTGTTTCCTTTAAATACATACCTAGAAGTGGGATTGCTAGCTCATATAATAATTTTATTTTTAATTTTTTTTAAGGAATCTCCATAAAGCTTTCCACAGAAGATGCACTATTCTACATTTCCACGAACACCCCACTAGGGTTTCCTCTTCTCCACATCCTCATCACTGTTTTGTCTTTTTGATGATAGCCATACTAATAGGTGTGCAGTGATACCTCATTGTGGTTTTTGAGTTGCGTTTCCTTGGTGATTAGTGATGTTGAACACATCTTCATTTACCTATTAACCATCTATATTTCTTCTTCGGAAAAGTCTCTATTCTGTTCCTCTGCCCATTTTTAAATTGGATTTTCTTTTTTTTGCTATTGAATAATGAGTTTTTATATATCATGGATATTAACTCCTTATCAGATAATGCTTTGCAAATACTTTCTTCCATTGGGAAGTTGCCATTTCATTATGTTGATGGTTTCTTTTCCTGCACAGCAGTTTTTTTAGTTTGATGTGGTCCCACTTGCTTGTTTTGCTTTTGTTGTCTTATCTTTTGGTGTCATCTAAAATTTCATTGCCAAGACTGATGTCGAGGAGTTTACCCTCTATGCTTTCTTCTAAGAGTTTTGTGGTTTCAAGTCTTATGTTCAGGTTTTTAACTGATTTTGAGTTGATTTTTGTGTATCGTATAACATAGTGGCGCAGGTCCGGTTTCATTTTTTGCATGTAGCTGTTCAGTTTTCCCAGCACCATTTATTGAACAGACTGTCTTTTTTCCATTGTATATTCTTGGTTCCTTAACTATAAATTGATTGACTGTATATGCATGGGTTTACTTCTGGGCTCTCTATTCTGTCCCATTGATCTATGTGTCTGTTTTCTGCCAATACTATATTGTTTGACTTGCTATAGCTTTGTAATATAATTTGAAATCAGAAAGTGTGATGCTTTCAGCTTTGTTGTTCTTTTCAAGATTGCTTTGGCTACTTGGGGTCATTTATGACCCTCTACAAATTTTTAGGATTGTTCTGTTTCTATAAAAAAAAATGCCCATGGAATTTTGATAGGGATTGCAATGAATCTGTAGATTGCTTTGGTCAGTATGGAACTTTTAGCAATAGTCTTCCAATCCATGAGCATGGACTGTCTTTCCATTTGTGTCGTCTCCAATTGCTTTTATCAATATCATGCAGTTTTCACTGTACAGATCTTTCACCTCTTTGGCTAAATTTATTCCTAGTTATTCTTAATGCAATTGAAAATGCGATTAATTTCTCCTTTTGCTAGTTTACGGTGAGTATATAGAAATGCAAATGATTTTTATATATTGATTTTTGTATCCTGCAACTTTACTGAATCCATTAATTCTAACATGTTTTTGGTGAGTCTTTAGGGTTTTCTGTATCATGTCATCTCCAAATAGAGACAGTTTTTCTTCTTTCTTTCTGATTTGAATGCTTTTACTTTTATGCCTAAATGTTCTGGTTAGGACTTCAAATACTTTGTTGAATTAAAGTGACAAGGGTAGGCATCCTTGTCTAGACCCTGATCTTGGAGGAAAAGCTTTTAGGTTTTCAGCATTGAATATGATGTTGGCTATGAGCTTTCAAGATATTTCTAATTTGATTTATTCCTTGACCCTTTAAGAAATTTACTTCTAAATGATTTATTTCCAAACACTGTAAATTCTATTTATCTTTGTGTTATTTATTTCTAGGTTAATTGCTAGAATTTATGGTTTAAAAACTTACTCTATATGATTTCAATTCATTGAAATTGGTTGAGACTTGTCTTATGGCCAAGATATACTTAACGTTTGTAAATGTGCTACGTATCTTTGAAAAAGATATATATTCTACAAGTTCTTATGAATATATGTCATATATGTGTAGTCATGTATGTATGATCTTCATTAGATCAAATTTATTGTAATTTGATTGTATAATCTCTTTTAATCTTCATTTTTGTTCATTTACTGTAAAATTACTCATAAAACTCTCATTTACTTTTCCTTTTAATTCTGTCATTTTTCTTTGTGTATTTTGAAGCTATGAGGTATCTATAAATGAAAACTGTTACATTTTCCCAGTGAATTAAATATTTTGTCTTTATTAAACTATTGTCTTTGCTTTTCTCTCTCTCTCTCTCCCTCTTTCTTTCTCTTTCTTTTTTTCTTTCTTTCTCTCTCTCTCCTTCTCTCTCTTTCTTTCTTTCTTTGCCTTAATGCACAGCACAATCACACCATCCTGGGTACACTGCCAACACAGAGCCACCTTAATTCCCTATACAACCCAGGCAGTATGAACTTGGACTGCGAATCCCGGCAAGGGTTGGTTTACCTGTAGTTCAACTTTATCCTGAAGATGTGGCCCATTCACACTCCGCTTGTTGTCGGGAGGATTTCCTATGAACGATTCTCTATCCTGTGTGGATCCAGGTCTCTGGTTTGTTCCGTGTGTCTGGTGAGGTCGTTAAAGAAACATTGGCAGATATGAAACTCTTAAAGGAAGCGGCATTAGCCATTTCCCAAATCTATATAGATGTTGAGTGCTTTTTGTTCTTCTATGCTGTTTAAGTAAGTTGTGAATTTTATTTGGAAGTAGTTGGAGGAATAGCAGATAAAAACAATGAATAATAAGTGCTATGTTTCCTAAATACAGCCACAGAATCTTGTTTTTTTCTTTTTTTAAGATTTTATTTATTTATTTGACAGAGAGAGATCATCAGTAGGCAGAGAGGCAGGCAGAGAGAGAAGAGGAAGCAGGCTCCCTGCTGAGTAGAAAGCCTGATGCAGGTCTCCATCCCAGGACCCTGAGACCATGATGTGAGCCAAAGGCAGAGGCTTAATCCACTGAGCCACCCAGGTGCCCCTCACATAATCTCTTAATAAAAATATTTTATGTCGCTAGCATGTGGTGAGCTCAGGATTCAAATTTAGACAGCCTGACTCCGAGCTTACATAAGTTGAGTGGATACAAAGGAAAGTTAATCAGAGCCAGACTTCCCCCTCCTGCTGGTAGATCATGGCTATATTTCTACATAGCATGTGCCCTTCTGAGAACCCTTGTTAGAAAACCAAGATTCTACATCTGTCCTAACAAGAAAGCCCTCAACTGAATTCTCTTTTCTGAAATTCAAGTCTGATTCAAACAACTCACAAATATTAGGGGAATCTTTCATATCATCAGTAATATTTGAGCAAATGACTTGTTCTCTTTAACATTATGTAAGTGTATCACAAATCAACATTTTTCTCTACGAAGTACATTCATATCCTATACAACATGTTGTATTTGAAAGTGATTTCATTTTCTTTGCCTCATTAAGAACACAATATGTGTTCCCTTTATAACTTTGTTTAGAGCAAATAAACTGCATGTTGTATTCTTAGGCTTATATTCTTTTAGGTTTCTGTTAAGGAATGTGAAGATTTTTCCCAATTTCTTAATTCTATCTTGACTTAAAGCATCCTATCTTCAACCCTCATCTTCCTGCAATGATTATTTTGCTTATGGTTCACAATAGAAAAATAGGTAAAATGTTTAGAATACTAAATACATTTATTTTCTCATCCGTAACTAAACCATTTTTATAGTTTTTCAGTAAGTCTGTCCTTTCGAATTTTCTTGCTGTAGTTTTGGGAAATTTGGTACTACTGACTCCTGATCTAATGCTTACAAGAGAGTATTTAATGGGTTGGTGGCAGTTTTATTGCCCCTTAAACATTTAATAGGTTTGCCACATAATTTCTCAATTTCTTATTTGTTTAGTTTTTTACATTTTTGGTATAAAATTGAAAACTTATGGTATTGAATTTTATGACATTGGCACAATCTTCCTCCACAGATGTAGTAGATACTTTCACTATACTCTAATGTCTCGGGGACAAAATATGAACTTAACATTGCAACATGGCCCGGATCCATAAAGTTTATATTTAGATCACTAGTACAAATTAAAGTTTTTTTTTATTAAACTAATAAGATTCCAGGTTCCTTTTATTTGTCAAATATATATTACAAATACATTGGCAGAATCTGGAAGTACATTTTATTGTAATTTTTTAAAGTTCAACATCAGTTTGACCAACGTTGTTTTACTTGCCTAAGTATGTTCTAATGGAAATGGCACCACGGTGGAAGTCGGGGAATTTGGGTTCTAGTCATAACACCGCCGTTCGTTTAGATGCTCAGTTTGGACAAGGGCAGAGATTTCCAAATTTCGAAAGGCAAAGAACTCTCTGTTTAAACAAAATCTTAATGATACAAAAATCAGAACACACTGTCTGGAAAAGTGTGGAATACATTATTTTTCTTTAGTTAATTCACAATTCTAGAATACATAGTTTTCTTGAATCCTTATGAAACTGGAGAGAGAGTTTTCAACTGTTCGAGATAACTAGTTTGCTTTTCATGGTCCTTTAATTTACAAGCACAGAAATTATAAGCTTAGGAAGTAACTAACTTTTGCAGATACACTTAGGAAAACTTTCTACAGGTCTGTGTACCACTGTCATTTGTACTGATATTTACATTAACAATTTAGTAAACATGTTTTGAGAGGCAGTGTTTCCAAAGTTCATACTTTAAATGAGAATAATCCGGAGTGGTAATACTGTAAAAGGGCTTTTAATCTGGTATTTAGAATTTGTATTAAGTGAGCAAACACAAATATTTTCTTAAATTCCATACATGAGAAAGTTCGTTCCCATTTCTTCTTTTTTCCTTTGGGACATGTCTATCACAGTTGACTTCAGAGAGGCATTTCATGCATAATTCAGAACCTACTGTTAAGCGACAGAATGACATTCTGTTAGGGTACAGAAAGGCCGAGTGTGAGTGTCCACTTTATCTTTTTTTTCTCACTCTCTGGAAGTGTCTTTGCTGCCAGCGCTCAATGTCATTGGGTACTTCCTTTTTGGCACCCCAGCCCCAGCCTCCACCTGTGCCCCACAGCCATTCCCAGCAGGAGGCCCTGGGGCTGCCTGGTCTCTGGGAACAGCTTCCTCCACCCCAGTATAGGTTGCCTGGGAGATCTATCAGGATTTCACTCCTAAACTTCTGTCTTCCCCTCTCCTATTCTCAAGTTTGCAGCAAAACTTCTAAGGTTTGCGTATGTACTCCTTTGCACGGAACGGCTCAGTCTCCCTCTTGTTCCTTGCTTTGTTTTGAGTGATTCTCCATAGGCCCAAGCCTTGGCCCGGCCTAGACTTGTCCAGGTCCTTGACCTGACCCCAGCAGAAACAACTACCCGAGAAGGGAGTCCCCATGGAAGGCTTGTTTTCCATTGAATCAGCACCACTTATAATTATGGTATGTTTTTGAAGTTGAGTGAATTCTAAGTGAGAAATCAGTTTATATTTTAAAGTCATTTTATATTGGTTTAGGCTAGAATTCTTTTAGTCTAAAGAAGAACAGAAGAAACTCCCTCAAGATTATTTTCTTTTTTTTCCCTGCTTATCTCTAAGTCCATAAAATACTCTGAAAGTTTGCTTTTCCAAGACCATTTGATACAAGTCCTCTTTGGATGAATCTGACCAATGCTTGGGTAACAGTTTTGGACCCTATTTTAAGTATAAACTGAATTAATTAGTAGTTAATATTTTTATTCTTGACGCCTTCATTCCTACATTTGTAAGACAGGAAGGATCTTTGGTTCATGGAGGTGGTCAAATATCTGGACATATCAGAATAAGTCTTTCTTAATTTATTCTTTCATTGTTGGATGAAACATTTACAAGTCATTCAAGCTCTACAAGATTCCATAAGAGGAAATATTGTAATCTAATGAACAGCTCAAAATAATACAAGGTCATACAAATATGTATTTTTCACACCTTATGTGGTTATCATATGTGCTTATATTTGTATTCTTGTAGTAAGGACAAAATCCCTTTTAAATATACTGTTTTGGGGCGCCTGGGTGGCTCAGTGGGTTAAGCTGCTGCCTTCGGCTCAGGTCATGATCTCGGGGTCTTGGGATCAAGTCCCGCATCGGGGTCTCTGCTCGGCGGGGATCCTGCTTCCCTCTCTCTCTCTCTCTGCCTGCCTCTCTATCTACTTGTGATCTCTCTCTGTCAAATAAATAAATAAAATCTTTTAAAAAAATATATATATACTGTTTTTACTAAATTGTGAAAAGTGTTTTACGGTATAATTCCACATTAAAGCTTCAATTCTTACACTGTAAAATATGGTATTATACCTAAAATCCTAAACATTCTTTCTTGCGAGCTGAAATTAAGAATCAGGATCCAGTCAAGTCCTTTCAATTGCTTTTGGAACAGGTGCTGGGGCAAAGCTGTGAAAACAGAAAGCTGAGCGCCAAGAATTCCCATGGCCTTCAAGAATGGAACAGACAAAACCAAAAGGTGGTCCAACGTTCATTGCCAAATGACATAGCTCGCTCTAATCACTGTATATTTTGAAAGCAAATGCACTGGAATAACGAACCTTTTTTCCTTTATTTTTACATTTTGAAAAATAGGGACTATGACAGTTGTGAACATTTTCAGTGTCAGAAAGAGAAATGATGGGTAGGGCTCTGGAGTGTGCTTTTTCATTAGGAAGGCCAGAGAAAGGCACATGTCCCTGTCCCTCGGAGTCCGGACGCTCTCCTTTTGTGACCGTGACACTTTTGAAGAATAATGGTCAATTATTTTATAGAATGCCTCCCAATTTTCTAGGATTAGCTTGAGGTTAAGCTTTGTCAGTAAGGACACCACATAAGGGATGTTGTGTCTTCTAAGTACCTTGCGTCAGTTTACATCATGTCCATACATCTTCTTACCAGTGTTGTTGACTTGGCTCATTTGGTTCGTGTGGAGTCAGCCAGGCTTCTCCACTACAGTTTTTCTCCTGGTTATTAAAGACCTATCTTATGAGGAGATACTTTCAGACAAGGCAAATAGGCTGTCTCTCCTTGTGTGTTTGCTCACTATATTGGATATCCATTGATGGTTCTTGCCTTAAAACAATGTTTGTCTATGGTGATTTTCTACTTGTCTTCTTCCTTCTCCATTTATTAGGAAGTCCATAATTTCTTAATTGATCCTTGGCATGGGAGTGATAATGATACCATATTCAGGAGATTGTTTTTTACTAAAAACAACAATTTGGTAATGGAAATCCAGGCTGAATTACTATGGCTTCCTACAGTTAATTGCTCCCAGTTAGTGTCTAATCTACTAATTTACTGCACACCTCCAACTGTTTAAGCCTTATGAAATTACATTAAAAAATCATATAGAAAGTGGAAATATTACAAAAATATTTTATGACAATTAAAAGACTTATGGAGCGAGCCTAATTTGGTATAATGAGATAAAAACCACAGAATTAGAAAACTGTTATAGCTAAAGGAATCTTGATTAAATCGATTGATACTTGTTTAAATCAGTTAATTGTTCAGCTTGGTTGACATGGTGTTGGAAAAAATGTTTTAAATACATGTAAAGGAAATGGGGTCCCTTTAAGAAATCAGAGTGCCAAAAGTAAGAATTGTTCCAAGAAGAAGTGGCTCCTCACTAAGCGTGGGGGGTGGGGAGTGGCTTACGAGAATTATTTGCCACCATTTTGATAAAAACAGAAAGTGCACAGAGGCTCTGCGCTCTGGCCTCTAAGTAAGGAACAGCCCTAGGGGAGAAAAATTAAGAGGCTAGAGTAACCAGAAGGTGTTAAGGAGGCAATAAAACCTTTTCCTCTACATGGCAGCCAGCAACTGGCTGAAGGAGAAGGTGCCAAGGGCCATGAAAAGGTCCAATAACTTGAACCTGTGGCATTATTTCAGATCACAAAGTTTAGTTGGTATAACTGATAAACACCATGCATAAAATGAAGAAAATATTCCTAATTTATAGGGTCATGGGGAAAATGAAATAAAATAAAGCATACTTCATGATGGCTGGTATCCAGTAAACAGTGAATAAATAGTATTCATTTTCACAACAAACATCCATTGAGTTTTCATGGAGTTTTACACTTAACCATTTTGGGCCTTAGTTTTTTATACTCATAAAAGCAATTATACTAACGACTTCTAAAGTACCTTTTAACTGAAATGCTATGACTGCATTGCCACAGGCAGGGAATTTAAAGCAAAAATCTGCACATTGAAGTTTTATAAAGGCTGACCCAGCTGCCTTCATTTATTGATTAAACACTGGTTAGGTAACAGGCAATATGCTAAAGGCTAAACATTAATTTTTTTGGTAAGATTTTATTTTTTAAGCAATCTCTACATACAATGTGATGGTCGAACTCACAACCCTGAGATCAAGAGTCACGTGCTCCAGTGACTGAGCCTGCCAGGTGCCCCCGGGCTAGACACTTTTTTTTTTAAAAGATTTTATTTATTTATTTATTTATTTGTCAGAGAGAGAGAGAGAGAGAGAGCGTGCACAGGCAGGCAGAGTGGCAGCAGAGGCAGAGGGAGAAGCAGGCTCCCTGCTGAGCAAGGAGCCTGATGCAGGACTGGATCCCAGGATGGTGGGATCATGACCTGAGCCGAAGGCAGCCGCTTAACCAACTGAGCCACCCAGGCGTCCCAGGGCTAGACACTTTTTAATTAAAGATATAGCACTCATTCCCAGACTTACTTCAGCCTTGTATTCTGTTTTGGCAGATGACCATGTAAACAAAGTACCAATATGTAAGACTGTAGAGTCATAGGAGAGAGAGGTAGTGCTCTGCGCATAGTAAAGGCTGGTCTCAGAGAAGTGAAGATTTGAGACCTGATCCAAGAAGAGTGAGAAGAAACTTAGTGAGCAGAGACTAGCACATAGCAGGTAGGAGAGTTGTTTGGAACAAAGACAGGAAAGAATGGACGAACATGACGGTTTGGAGATGAGCATTATACTTTGGTGTGTGGCGAGGAGAGTGGTTGAATATGAGTCAAGTCAAGTTGGAACAAGACTAGAGTTTGACCTTTGTAGGCAACAGGAAGCCATTGAATATTTTTAAGTGAAACAGTCACATAATAGATCAAAGTATTTGTTTGCTAGGTAGAAAATGAAATTAATGGGGAATGATGGGAGGCTGGGGAAACAGTCTAAAAGACACTGGAATGATTCAGGTAAGAAGCAATGATTTCAACTAGAGGAGGACCCATAAGAATAGGGAGGAATGAAGTGATTCTGTAAATACTCTGGAACTAACGTGGCCTCTTAGAGTTTCACATCTATAATATGGCTATCAGGTATTTATACTAACCTCCTCACTGGAAAGTACCACAAAATGCTGTGCATGAGTGTGTGATTCTTTTTTTTTTTTTTTTAAGATTTATTTATTTATTCGACAGAGAGAGAGAGAGATCACAAGTAGGCAGAGAGGCAGGCAGAGAGAGAGGAGGAAACAGGCTCCCCGCCAAGCAGAGAGCCCGATGCGGGGCTCGATCCCAAGACCCTGGGATCATGACCGGAGCCGAAGGCAGAGGCTTAACCCACTGAGCCACCCAGGCACCCCGAGTGTGTGATTCTTTAAGCATCAAAATGCTGAAAAAGTGGTCAGGAAATGTGAGGCCAAAATCCGCCCAGCAGGACGATAAGCAGGAAGGTAAGCAGAGCTCTTATGCTGAACCTAGCTTCATTTATCAAGGCTTTGTGGAATGTGAAGGGCAGAAGACAGAGCCCTTCTAATGTAAAGCCAGGCAGTCTAACAAGTAAATTCCTAATATACCTGGGATCTCAAAGGGTCACGCGTATATATAAGGATGTATGAGAGAACTAATAAGGTCACTCTGCTCCTTCCATTCCCCCAACCTCGGGAGATGGTGAGAATTGCATAGGAAGTGAGCAAAGCAGGATATGGGGTAGAAAACAATAAAGCCATTCCTGAGAAGCGGTGACCACAAGCCTTGTCCTAAAAAGGATTTTATAGGCAAAATTCACAGCATATGGGAGGCCCCCCAAAATTCAAGCCTTGATTTCAACCTGAAGCATTCCAGGACTGCTAGTACCCCATGTCCCTGGCAGAAGGAAATGCCAGCTCCCTCTGTAAGGCCACTACCCACAGCCCAGGCTTCACAGATTACCCACATAGAATTTTTCAAGGGAAAAATGTGGTTCACAGTCAAAGGTAATCAAGTACGCAGGAAACAAGGTACCATGGGCAGAGCCCAAAATAATAGGCAATAAAACCAGACCTGTACACATTTCAAATGTTCATATGAGATGCCTATTTTAGTGTAAATATAAGCATGAATTTATGTTTAAAACAAGTCCTATCTGAGATAAGAAAAGGCAAACTTGAAAGTGCCTGCAAGGATCAAAACTGTGTTTTAGAAGTCTTAGCAATTTCTTTAAATGAACCAAACAGAGCTTAAACAAATGAGAACTGAAACTAAAAAACTCAGTAGACAGCTTTAACTGCAAACACAGTAGAAGTCAGGGTTAGCGAAGACAGGGGTCAAGGAGGGCCCTGGGAAGAACCAGAACCTGCAAAGATCCTGGGCAAGGATATTCCAGCCAGAAGGGGACAGAACAGAGGAGCAAAGAAACAAAGAAGGAAAGGAGCTTTCCTGTTCTGGGACAGAAAGGAGGCCAGGGAACTGGAGCACAGTGAGGGCCAGAGAGCAAGCTGGAGAAGCCGAAGCCAAAGAAGGAGGTAAGGCAAAAACATATGACTTTGCATGTCCAGAGGGCTTCTGGCGCTATGGAGAGGGATATTATCAACATCGTGATGGGAACCGCTGGAGAAGGGATTTTAAGACAGAGTCTGCATTACATTTTAAGAATGGCATTCTAACCATATTGTGGGTAGATTGGATTATAAAGGGATGATAGCGGAAACAGGAAGACCATTTACAATTCTATTGCAATAGCCTCAGTGAGAGAGGCGGGTAGTAGAAGATAAATTCTTGAATATGTGGTTTATGGCAGGGTATTGAGAAACACTTCTCAAGAGGAGTCTCCTATTTCTGCATGTGTGCAAGAAGAGTCACTGGTGGTTTTGTTTTGAGCAATCTCTTCTAAACTCTATCGCTCTGTATAAGGAATAATCTTGGAGAACAGAAATAGTGTCCTCCTCTAGAGCAAAGGGCAAGCATGCTTACTAGCCATTAGAGAAGATTTGAATTCTCCAAGTTCAAGTTTCTTCTCCTGGAAAGCAACCCAGTGGGTATGCAAGGGTTACCTGGCCCTCGTTGTCTTGCCCTATAGGAATTGTAGCTTGAGGAATTGGTATAAGGCAATGCTAATGTTCTAGCTGTAGTTATTGAGTGATCAATTTCTTGGTCTCTAGCTCAAAATTCTTATGTCTTCTGCCAGTATCCACAATTTCTAAGGCAGGTTAACTTGGTAGCTTCCAAGCAAAGGGTCATGTGCTATATATGTGTGTGTGTGTGTGTGTGTGTGTGCGCGCGCACGCGCACGCGCGCGCATGTGTATGTATATGTATATATATATACACATACATATATATTATCAAAAACTTCACAGTTCCCAACAAGAAGTTTAGACTTAGTGATGAATTATGAAGTGAATAGAGATCCAATAAGAAATGAGATCTTATAAGAGGTGAATTCCGAGTAACTAAGAACTCAAGATGGGGGATTCTTAGGAGTTTATATGAGAGAGGGCTAACCATATTAAGGAGAAATCAGACCCTGGTCAGGGGTTGAAGGACAGAATTTCATCGGAGGGAAGATGATTGATAAGATCAAGACAGGACTTCAATACTAGGAATGTGCCAAAATGCTGCATAAGGTATGAGGCATTACTTAAAGAGGGGCCATAAGAAAAACCCCAGTTACATGGACTAAGGCAGGCAGAGGAAGGAAAACTCACACAAGAAAACCCAGGCCTAGAAATAAATGTAGGAATATGAGAGGCTGAAGAAAGCAGTAAAATACCAAACAAAGAGGTTAACTTTTTATTTTTATTTTTTTTTTTTGTAATTTGATTTGGCACAGAGTGAAAGTTGAGAATCAACTGGCACACTAAAGACAGAATGTAGGCCCAGAGCTCTGACCTGAGGTACACTGGCCTTGCTTCAGGTTAAAAAGGAAGTGCCTCAGTATTTAGCTTCATCTTAGTGGTGGGGGTGGGGGAGAACATGGCGAATGTTGCTTAAGCACTTATGTTTGCTTTAACTCTGCATCAATCTTAGAGTTAAGGGTGTGAAATAGGCAGATCAGTTGGGGGGACTAAGAAAGCCAGGGGTATTGGAGGTCACACAAGAGTCAGAAAAGTCCTGCTTTGGTGTTTCCATTCTCTTGTGTAAATGCCTTCATGTTTCTTAGCATTGTATTCCACAGAGCTTCCAAATGTGCTTCTGCTTTCTACTTTGTGTGTTATAAATGCCTGATAGATAAAAAGACCATGTCTTAAGCCCTTTGGGATTGGTTCTAAGACCTCTTTCCCTTATAAAAACTCTTTGTTGGTTTTGTTAGGAATCTTTCAGCAAGAAGTAACAGAATACGCAGCTAGCTGTGGATTAAGTAGTAGAGACATCTGAGTCTTTCACACAATAGGAAAAGTGAAGGTGGGCAGTTTCAGATTTCATGACAATATGGCGGTATCACCAAAGACCCTGGTTCTTTCTCCCTCTCTACCTTACCATCTTTTATCATGGCAACAATTTTGTTGTCACTGGTCCTCGTCCAGCTCAAAGCAGCATGAGAGTGTGGCAGTAGAAGGCTTTGCCACAGGAGGCTCATTCTTTTCACCTGAGAAGAAAACCTCATTTCTAGAAGCAATGAGTTATCTCTAACATCCCTTTGGCTAGGATTGAGTCCACTCACATTAGCTAAAACTGGGCCATCTGCCTACCCCAGACCATTCACTAGGAAAAAGGAAAGGGATTGCTATCACCATGACTGACCTAGTCTCAAATTTCACTGCACGTTGAAATCACCCTGGAAGACTTACATACTGATGCCTGAGTCCCCGTTCCAGAGATTCTGATGAAATTGTTCTGGGGTACAGTCCAATCATCAGATTTGTTTCCCAGGTATTCTGATGTGCAGCCGAGCTTGACAACTATTATACATAAAATACCAATTATGATCCCTTAAGAAAGGGCCTAATTTCATGAGTTCAAGGGATCCCAGCTGCCAACTGAATGAAACTGAGGTAGACAAATGGCGGCTGGTGGCCTCAGATGCACATTTTTCCCCCAAGCTTGCCAACCCAATGAAAGAAAAGTTCTCTTTGCCAATATTTCCAGTTAAAGTCCCAAACTGAATCCTATGGACCTGTCTTTGGATCTGGGGCATCCTTCAGTCAATTGTTATGGCCAAAGAGATAGAAAACCCTAAAGGACCAATCTTGAATAAGGTGCAGAAAAGGAAATATCCCAATGGAACCAAGTAGACTGCAAGTGGAAAAGGGACAGAGATTATTCCCTAAAGGCACATATAGCTCCTGTTATTAGAAAAAAGCAGAGAGGAAAGAAAAACTAGAGATGTACTAGTCCAATACACACTGAACAATTGAAAGAATCTTTATTCCTCTTTTACACTCCTCGGTGAGAAGAGGGAATAATTTGCACATACCATTCATTCAGTAGGAGTTCCACTCTGGACAGGGAATTTATTGATTCTTGGGACATGTATCTTTGAAATATAATTTCATTTCTCTGCATGTGTTAGCTGATGATTTCTAGTCCAAGGCAGTGAACTACCTCACATTAAAGAGATAATGAGGACAGCTGTAGGTAGAAGGTACATACATTCAGTAGCAAATAAAATTAAGTACTTCTGCCCAACTTAACCCTTCAATCATGACTGTGTCAATTGTACAATTGTCAGATATTTAGGGTCAGAGAATAGCATACTGCCTGATGATCAGTTTTTAGCAAGCAAAAGTATTTTTCTCGAAAATATTTTCAGCCAAACCAAAGTATGACTTTATTGCTGAGTTTTTAAAAAACCTAGTAGGTCCTGGGGTGATTCATTATTCTGGCTTTGTAGTCCCTTTGAGCATTAGTGTAGCACAGAGTTACAGCCTCCACAAGTGCTGCAGGAAAATCAAAGGACACGTGATGAATAGTCAGAAAGAAAGAAAGAAATGTCAGAAGGCCAGAAGTGGTTCACTCAATCTATATTTGACTGACTCTCCACTTAAGGATGAACCATTATCTTCAGGGTAATTGCCCTGCCTGCTGAGTTGTTTCAAGAATTTTCCAAAGGGTATTAACCATTTTCATAGCAGCACCTTACATGAGGGGGCAATGAGATGCATCTTAGGAATCTCTAGGAAGGGAGAATGGAGGAGAAATTTGGTCTTCTCAAACACCACATGCGACTCTCAACCCAACCCAGAAGAGGAAGGAGAAATGTTGATGAGCTTTGTGTTTTGATTGGTTGGTTGTTTTTTTAATGTGTCTGATTTTAGTTTCATAGAACATATTCTTGTTAGTTTGCATTGGTCAACTAACTCAACAAAAACAGCAAAAGAATTGAGGGTTCCATTGTCTTGCTTCATTCCAAGCACCTTGAAAGGAAGGATTCCCTAGGATCAAAGTTTCAGTACTCTTTAGCGGATTTGTGGGAGCCATGGAGCCATGACAGGTTGTAGGAGGAGCAGGCAGAATCATGTGGGGATGGCTAAATGACAATATGTAAAAGCACAGGGATTGAATGAGGTCTTTTGTCCCTGACATTCGAAATTACCACGAGTTAATTCCAACCAAACAAATTTTAAATATAATCCTTTGTCTTTACATGTACGAGAGAAACTCAGTCTTTCCTATGTTTCTATTTCCCTCTTTTATTTTATTTTTATTGGAAATTTGAGAAAGACAAAAATACACAAGAATATATTGTTTCACATTTTTACCATCCAGGATTAACAAATCTTCAAAGATATCCTTCTTTCTTTCATTCCAATTTTTCTTCCTTCATCTTCATCACTTTTTTTTAATGATTCATAATTCATTATAAAGAACTTGAACAATGTAGAAACGTACAAAAGGGAAAGAGAAAAAAATCCAAACCCCACACCCAGAAACACCCACCATCAACATCAGATGAACACTAGTTGCAGTATATTCCTATGCATGTGGACATGTAGGAGTCCTTTTATAAAACCAGAATCATTCTAAAGATGCTGTTTTCAACATAAAAGCATTTAATTTTATTTGAATGTGGAGAGAAAAAGAAAAGCTGAAACGGAAGGGAATGAACTGTTCAATATACACACCTCCGGAGATCTTATTTTCTAAACTATGCTAAGTCTGAAAAATAACTCGTAAATAACTTTTTAAAAGTTGACATGGTCATGAATTTTTAAAAATCCTTTTTAAATAGTAGGAACGGATCCTTGGTTATGAAAGATGGAACATGAGCGCCCCCACAGGACCTCTTTTTCTCTCCTTCACATCCTGGTGTTTGTTATTTATTTTTATATTGCTCAGTTTCTAATGTTAACGCTATGTTCTATAGAACAGATGCCTAGTCTTTTTTTTTTTTTAATACCTGCCTATTCTTATATATTCTGTTTACATTGACCTGGTGCTATCATCCCTTATCACAACTTTCTTATTTCTACATTCTGTATCTTGAATCAACCCTTAAAATCAACCCTTAAAAAGCTGATTTCATTGTCAAGTAATTTTTTTTCAGAAGGGCATATTTGGCTCTATTAAGTTCCTGTCTTTATCTTTGAGAATTCTGCCCACTGCATTTCTATTTCAGTATCTTGACTGGCTATAATAATTATGTCATGCTTTTCTTTTCCTCAGAACTTGCCAAACATTGCTTCATTGACTTGTAACATTGAACTTCACTGTAAATTAGACTGAGTCTAGACTCATTTTTTAAGACGATGTGTGTGTGTGTGTGTTGGGTGCTGGGGGTGGGAGGGGACGGCGCTGGTCTGTAACCTCAAGCTCCATGACTTAACCGGGTTGTGGATCAGGCTGAAGATTTCTGTATCAAACTTTCCTGAGATATGGTCTGTATCCTGCAAATGACCTATTATCCCCCTTTATTTTGGAGAAATTTTCTTGTATTATATTACCATTGAATAGATGTTCTATTCTCTTCCTGGGTCCCGCTTCAGAGACTGCAATCATCCTTATTTTGAAACTGGCTTCATTTCCCCAAGATATTAAATTTGTTTCATTTCAGCTGCCATGTTTCTTTTCATCTCACTTTGTTGTATAATCCCATCTTTGAGCTCTTATTTATTATTGTTCTGATATTCTTATTAAGGTAGACAATACAAAGTGCTTGGGAACAGTTTTTTGGGTTTTGGGTTGTGTGTGTGTGTGTATGTGTTTGTTTGAATCTTGTGTTTTGAATTTTTTTTCTGGGATGCCTGGCTGGCTCAGTAGGTAGAGCATGTGACTTGATCTCAGGGTCATGAGTTTGAGCCCCAAGTTGGGTCTACATAGAAATTACTTAAATAAACTTTTAAAAAAGAAAAGAAATACTATCTGATTTCTTTTTTTGGGGGGGGGGCTGAGTGTTTTTGTTTGTTTCGTTTTTTTCTTTTGGATGGTTTGTTCCTTTCCTTTTCCATCATTTTGTTGGTGTTTTGGTTTTTCCTTTTTTTTTTTTTTTAAGATTTTATTATTTATTTGACAGAGAAAGAGAGAGACAGCAGAGAGAGGGAACACAAGCAGGGGAAGTGGGTGAGGGAGAAGCAGGCTTCCTGCCAAGCCAGGAGCTCTATGCAGGGCTCTATCCCAGGACCCAGGGACCATGACCTGAGCTGAAGACAGACACCTAACTGAGCCATCCGGGAGCCTGATTTTTCCTGCCATTTTCATATTTGCCTGTTACAGAGTTACTGTACTGTTTCTTTTTGTATTGTTCATGCCTCAGTGAGCTCTCCACTGTATTTGCTCTGATAATGCAAGAGTGACTTCCTTTTTCCACAATATCTGAAGGTGGCTTTTTTTCACATCCCACCTACAGCTTGTGGTTCTATATGTTCTTCCTTTTCTTCTGTACCCTAAAGGGATGGTGGGAGAGGGTAGAAGTGTGCAGGTTTTGTTAGATGACCTGAGGTCCTGAGATTTTATTACATCTCCTGTATCAGAGTTCACTCCAACTCATCAGGACTCAACACCATTCACACCTGCGCTTTGACTTGTTTTCTGTTTCACCCGTTCCTCCTTTTCTACTGCTCCTCAGTCAGGAGAAAAGGAGGAGAAGAGTTAGATAATAAAAACAACTGAATTTCTTTTCTTCCATATTTGGAAGTTTTTGTGGGAATTCTCATATTTTTGTGAACCTGCCATCATGGTTTCTGGAAAGCTGAGGGCTGGATTTTGAGCCAAGCAATGCCTTTTATCATTGCTTCATTCCAAAATCAGCTGTTTCTTATTGCAATAGATTATTCCTCTTCCCTTATTCGGTGGTTTGATAAATTTTTCTTTTTGTTGACTTTTTACATTTGTTTTAAACTACAAAGGCAGATTGAGCAGAATAGATAAAGGCATGAACTCCCGAGCCCACGAGGCCTGGCTTCAAGTGTCTGCTGCTTGCTCGCTCTAAGAATTAGTTTCCCAGTCTGTCAAGCACCTTTCTAAAAGGGCTGTTATTCGGTTTAATCAGTTAATACATGTAAAGCTTGTAGAAGAGTCTCTGGCATGTGGCAAACGCGTAATGAATGTCAGATAATCTTTTTATTTGTATTATGGCTAACTTTATTGAGTACTCAGAAGTGGAAAATTCTTTTTAATATGCCGCCTTCACCCAGAAGCTTCTGGTTCTATTCTTTAGGCCAACATTTCCTAATCTTTTTGAATCTCTGATACACATGCAACCTGACTGAATCATTCAATGGGGGTACTGAGATTGTACCCATTGGTCCAAATTTTTTAATTTACAAACTCAATCATATAAACTGGCCCGTTTTTTCTTCATCTTGTCCTTTTCCCAAAAAACTTTGTCAAATGTTCAAAGTAAAGAAATCTATGACTTTCAGGAGTTTATTAAGCACTTAACAAAATCCAAGGTGTAGTGGGCACCAATCAATGTTCGATGAATAAAGATATCTAAGAATTGCCTCACACTCGGGTGTTTTATACTCCTCTAAGTGTCATTTGAGACTCCTTGCCATTTTTTATGCATCGTGCACACTGAAAAGAACCAGTTTAACTAGTCATCGAGACATCATCTTCTCTTGTTGTGTAAGTTAACATGATATATTTTAAAATATTTATTTTGGCTCTGTCTTTCAAAATACCTGACCTCTGCCAATGGTTCTTAAATAGTAGGCCCTACAAGTATGCCACCAACCATTTACACACAGGCAGTGATATGGATTCCTCCTAGCATCTGGGCCAAGGCTGCAAAGCTAGGACAACCTGTGCTCTGGTCTTCTCTGCTTAGCACTGCAACAATGATCATTTTCTGTGTATGCCATGATATTGAATAAGTTAGGAAGAATGAATCTATGTGGTCAAAGAGGTAACTTATGGGGAAGAGTAGGAACCCCTAATAGACCCATGCACCCATCAGCCAGAATACAAAGGAGGGTTTCAAAGAGTCCACAAAGCCCCTAAAATAATGTGTGAAATTTCCAAGTGTGTATTTGAGGCAAGGCCCTATAACATCTACAAAAACCTCAAAAACAATGTTTGCTAAAGTGCAATTTGAGATTCAGAGTCATCCTAAAAGAGTGTTATTAACATATAGCTTCCCAGGACCCAGCTTACTGAATATTAAATCTTTTAAAATGACCAAAGAAGGGTCACCTGGGTGGCTCAGTGGGTTAAGTCTCTGCTTTCAGCTCAGGTCATGATCTGGGGTCCTGGGATGGAGCCCCACATTGGGCTCTCTGCTCAGTGGGGAGCCTGCTTCCCCCCACCCCGCCTGCCTCTCTGCCTACTTGTGATCTCTCTCTGTCAAATAAATAAAATCTTAAAAAATAAAATAAAATGACCAAAGTAAAATCCTTTCCTTGTGTACAAAGTATCTGAAGTTTTTTTCTGCACACATGTCAGTTATTTTTAAGGTGACCTTAGGGACAGTGTTTCGGGAAAGTTGGGAAAAATTTATGGTTGGCATTTGATGGTAAGCTCTGAAAGTATTGATAATGTAAAGAGCTGACTAGAAGTTAACAAGGTTTTATGCTTCACTGTTAAGTTTAAATATAGAATAAGAGATATAAATTTCCTTTCATTCTTCACAAATTGTATCACACAGATGGTGTGTTCCCTCTCAGAAATTGTGAATGAAATTATAGAAAAACTAATTTCAGTTCATA